>NC_090826.1:113060576-115560576 GCF_028021215.1 Eschrichtius robustus
TTTAACCCTTTCTGGCTGCAATAACTAGCATAAACACTCCTGTGTATCACATTCCATTATATCCCTCTATTGAAAAAGGGGAGGCTTTATATTGTAATGCATATACCACCCCCTTTTAATTGTATATAATTAATTTTGTTTTATCACAGGAATGCATTACATAGTTTAGAAACTCAAATAGGACTAAATAACTTTGATGAAAAACAATAGCCCCTGCCACACCCTTCCCCAACTCCCAATCCCCATTCCCAGAAGCAACCACACTCAAACTTTCTAGTTGCTTCTTCTGATATTTACCTTCATATTTCTAAACAATCTGATTTAGCTGGTACTGCTGTTTGTTATTTCTTTCTTTCTTTTTTTTTTTTATTTTAGACTTTATCTATGACTTCCTCTTATGGAAGGTATTTAGTTCTCTATGTTCTACCCCTCAATGCACAAACACACACACTTTGCTTCTACCTTCCCAATATAGTCAAATCCAAATTTTTGGTAAATTCAATATTTAGCATTTAGATAGTTATGAAACTGTAATAATTATTCAGAATTGAGGCTTGTAATATACTATGATCCATTCTAGAATTTTCTTCAAAAACTTTTAATTTTCTTTGTAGTTAATAATTATCTGGAAAGACCAACAACCCAATAGAGAAATGGCCAAAGAACATGAATATTTCACAGAAAAGAAAGGCAAATGGCTCTTAAATGTTTAAAGAGATGCTCAATCTCATACATAAGATAAATGAAAATTAAAACTACATTGAGGTAGCATTTCTCATTTATCAGCTTGGCAAAAATCCAAAAGTTTATAACACAGTCTGTTGATGAGGCTTCAGGGAACAGGCGTTTTCATATATTGCCAGTGGGAAGGCAAAACAGTGTAACTCACATGGAGCGGGATTTGGAGATATCAAGCAAAATTACAAATGCATTTACCCTTTAACCCAGCAGTCCCACTTCAGGAAATTTGTCCTGCAGCTATATCTGCAGACATTTGAAACAAAGTATGTATACAGTTATTCACCGTGGCGTTCATTTACAACAGTAAAGTATTGGGAAAAAAAGTGTCTTTCTATAGAGAGCTGGTCTAATAAACTACTGTACATCCACACAGTGGAACACTAAGCCACTTGACAAAAGAATGAGGAAACTCTCTGTGGAAAGATCTCCAGGATATAATGGAAAACGAAAACAGCAAAGTGTAGAACAATGTATATAGAATATTTAAAAAAATAAGATATTATATTCATATTTACTCATACCTTATGGAAAAACAACTGGAACGTAACAATGTGAATATAGTTAACACTACTGAACTGTATACTTAAAAACGATTATGATGGGGGACTTCCCTGGCGGCCCAGTGATTAAGACTCTGCGCTTCAATGCAGGGGGTACTGGTTCGATCCCTGGTTGGGGAACTAGGATCCCACATGCGGTGCAGTGCGGCCAAAAAAAAAAAAAAGATTTTGGTGGTAAATTTTGTTATGTGTTTTTTACCACAACTTAAAAAAAAAAAATCATTGGAAGTGTCCATAAGAAACTAACATAATATGGTTGCCTATTTGGGAGGAGACAGGGTACATGGAGTCAATTATTTTGCTTTTTATATCATTTTGATTTTTCAACCATGTGAATGTATTACCAATTCAAAAAGGAATTTAAATTTAAAATATTTCCTGGACTATTTTATTTATTTATTTTTGTTTTCTTTTCCTGATTACTAATTTGTTGGGTTTTTGCTTTGTTTTGTTTTTTGTTTTTTTTTATTTTTTGGCTGTGTTGGGTCTTCGTTTCTGTGCAAGGGCTTTCTCTAGTTGCGGCAAGCGGGGGCCACTCTTCATCGCGGTGCGCGGGCCTCTCACTATCGCGGCCTCTCTTGTTGTGGAGCACAGGCTCCAGATGCGCAGGCTCAGTAGTTGTGGCTCACGGGCCTAGTTGCTCCGCGGCATGTGGGATCCTCCCAGACCAGGTCTCGAACCCGTGTCCCCTGCATTAGCAGGCAGATTCTCAACCACTGCGCCACCAGGGAAGCCCCCTGATTACTAATTTATCCCCAAACTCTCTGATCGATCCTTCCTCTCAATGTGGTCAAACTCATCAATAGCTTGGCAGTGCCCTTTTTCTTGGAGACAGTCTTCCTGGAGTCATTCACTCCTTTGCTCTAATCTGGGTTGGTTTGTCTTTAGTTCTGTTGCACAGCTGCCACCTTGGAGCTCCTCTTCATCAACAGTCTGGGAATTCCCTTCTCCTTTATCCTGTGTTAGAGCCCTGTTTCCTGGATCCCATGTCCCATTCTCTCTGTGTTTACTTCACCTTTGTGGACATATTTCCAAGAACTTCCTGAGAAACATTTGCTTTCTTTTGTGTGTTTGAGTGACTTGCAGTGCTCTTTATCCTAACCCCATCCTTAACTGCTAGTTTGGTTGGGGTAGAATCATAGGTTGGAAAACATTTTCCCTCAGGACATCAGGGTCTCCTAGTTTCTAGTGTTGCTACTGAGAAGTCTAAGACTGAACCAATTCCTGATCCTTTGTGTGAATGCAAATCTTTATCATTCTCATTCTAAAATTTTGGTTCTTAGAAAGTTTCTAGTATTATTTCTTTTTTTTAAAAATGTATTTATCTTATTTTATTTTTGGCTGCATTGGGTCTTCATTGCTGCACACGGGGCTTTCTCTAGTTGCAGTGAGAGGGGACTACTCTTCCTTGCCATGCCCGGGTGACTTCTCTTGTTGCGGAGCACAGACTCTAGGTGCACAGTCTTCAGTAGTTGTGGCTCACGGGTTCTAGAGCACAGACTCAGTAGTTGTGGCACTCAGGCTCAGTAGTTGTGGCTCACAGGCTCTAGAGCACAGGCTCAGTAGTTGTGGCACATAGGCTTAGTTGCTCTGCGGCATGTGGGATCTTCCCAGACCAGGGCTCGAACCTATGTCCCCTGCATTGGCAGGCAGATTCTCAACCACTGTGCCACCAGGGAAGCCCTCTAGTATTATTTCTTTGATAATTTCCTCCCATCTCCTTTCTCTTATTAGCTGGATGTTCAATCTCCTGGGTCGTTTCTCTAATTTTTATATTTCCTCCCCTATTCCCCAACACTTTGTTTTCTTCTACTTTCTTAGAGATTTCCTCAGCTAAACTTTTCATTCCTTTGGTTAATTGTTTTTACTAACGTATGTCTAATTTCTGATTAATTAAATGTCTAATTGCTTTTTAACATAATCTTTTTATTTCATGAATCCTCTTACCTCTCTAAAAATATCAGTTACCATTTTTTTTAAAGATTTCTTCTACTCCCTGCATTATTCCTATTTTCTTTGTGATTTCTTTTTCTCTATGTGCTTTATCTCTGTCTTTTTCCCCTTGGAGCCTTCCTCAAATGCCTGTTGATCCTTGGCTATCCATTCATACTTCAGCATGAGGCACAAAAAAAGCTGTTGGGTAATTGTATGTACAAGCTGGGTTTGTGACTGTACTCCGATAGAATACTAGCTCTTCAAGGCAAAGATCTACCTCAGTTTTGTTTACAGATAGAGCCCAAGCACCTAGAAGATTGTCTGGCACATAGTAGATGCTCAACAAATATTTGTGGAAGGAAGGAAGGGAGGAAGAAACAGAGGGAAAATTGGAAGGAGTGAAGGTTGGAAGAAGTGAAGGATAGAAAGAAGAAGGGAGGAAAAAAAGTACATCTAGAGGCTTTCTCATCTTTTCTAAAGGTTAGCCTTTTCTTTGGGACCATTCTCTGGGACTTTATCTAGAAAAGAGTCCTCTAATCTTGTTCCTGGGAGTGCAGCCCTAGATTTCAGGAAGCAGGTAGGGAAGGGGGCAGGAATTTCATCATTCAGCACACAGATTATTTTTATCTATACTCCTTTTACCTATTTTTGCCTGGTGTTCCTGGGGCTAGATTATTTTTTCAAATCCTACTATCTTCCCGGCATTATTCTCTACAGTAAGGAACAGAGTCCTTGCCCCATGAAGCTTAAAATCTACTGGGAAGAAATATAAAATAAACAGAAAAGAATATATACATATTTAATAAATACATAAAATCTATTTTAAATATAAATAAATATATATATATATATATATATATATATGTGTGTGAATATAAATGTCAGGTAATGACAAGTGCTATGAGGAAAAGTAAAGCAAAATAAGAAGATGAAGAGGGGACAGTTTGGCAACGAGGATGGGATGGTTGGGACTTCCAGCTTGCTCCAGAGACTGAAGCTGAGACCTCAGGACCACTGATGAAGCTGGCAAGGCCTCAGATGGAGTGGGAATAACAATCATGCCATGTTCACCTTGTATTCATCCAGTGGAGCCTTCTCTTTACCAGTGATAATAAGCACGGTGACCTGGGATGCCACAGTTTGAAGATAACAGAATCGCAAGATAAAGGAAGTTCCAAATCTTCACTTGGAGGAGAGTCACCTGCCAATCCGATGTCTGTTTTGGACTTTATATGAGTAAGAAATAAACATCTTTTGTATTATGTCAATAAAAAGATGACGAGGAACAGGAGTGCATGCGTGTGACCTTCCTCGTGCAAGTTCTTGCAAGCTGGAGCCATCAGAAAAGACCTCTCAATGCAGGGGACATGTGACTGACTAAGTGTATATCTTGGGGAAAAGTTTTCCAGCCTGACGTTCAAAGTGCAAATTCTCTGAGGCTAAAGCAAGCTGGGGAGGTCAAAGAGCATCAAGAAGGCCGGTGTGGCTGGACAGGGGTAAGTAAGGAGAAAAATGGTTTGAGATAAGGTGGGGGAGGGAGCCAGGGGCCAGATAATGAAGGGCTTGGTAGACCACAGTGAGCACCTGAATTCCATTGTGTGACTGGGAGCCACTGGAGGGTTTGGCCAGGGGAGCCCAGGATAAAATTTACACTTAAAAGGATCTCTTGGCTATCTTGTAAAGAGTAGGGTTATAGGAGTGAGAGTGGAAGCTGGGAGACTGGAGGGAAAGCTGTTGCCTAGATCCAGGTGAGGGGAGGTGATGGTGGCTCAGCCCAAGTGGTCGAGGTGGAGGTGGTAAGCTGGGGTCAGCTTCAGGATGTACCCGAAGGCAGACCTGACAAGATGTGATGAGGACTGGATGACGGTTGAGAGATAGGACAGTCAAGGATGACTCCCATTTTGCTCTGTTTTGTTTTGGTTTTTCTTGGCAATTAGGTGGTGCCATTTGCTGAGGTGGGAGTCACTAGGGGGAGGAATGGGTTTGGGGGTGGAAATCAAGAGTGCATTTTGGCCATCCCAAGAGTGTGGGATGCCAATTAGACTTCCTGGTGGAGATGTCACATAAGCAGTAGATCTGTGAGTGTGAAGTTTAGGGCAAGGGATGGGTTAGATATGAATGTGTGAGTCGGGATTCCCTGGCGGTCCAGTGGTTAGGACTCTGTGCTTTCACTGCCGGGGGCCCGGGGGTTCAATCCCTGGTCTGGGAACTAAGATCTCGCATGCCACGGCGCACGTGTGAGCCAGGAGCCTGATGAGATCTCTTAGGGCGTTCATTCACTCAGGGCAGTGGGGAGGTTTCCTATGGGGTAGGGTTTACAGGGGTGTAATTGCTTCCCTTCTGGGGATCCGGGAAAGTCCTGGGAGCCTAACTGCCCCAGACCCCCCTTTCCTAACCCCATCTCCATTTCCAGCCCTGGGCCAGATCCTGCCTTGAGAGATGCCCTACTCTTCCAAAATCCTTTGGCAAGAGTCCATTCTGCAGGCACCCAACTTAGAGCTTCTTCCTTTCTCAAAAAATTAGTTCCCACTCCCCAACCTGCTGCCCGTCTTCCAAAATGTGTTAAACCTCTCATCTTTGGAGGAGCTATATTATTATTATATAATGATTCACAGTCATTCTAGTGTAGTTTTAAGAAATAGACATGTGTGATTAACCCCTCCTGTTTCCCCAAGTCTTTTAAAGGGCAGAATTTGTGCATCAGCACGGAAAAAGCTGAGGATTCAAAGTCAGACAGACCTGAGTTCAGGTCCCAGCTCCACGATTTTCAGGTTTGCAAGCCTGGAAAGGCTTTTAAACCCCTCCATCCCCACTGTGGGATGGAGATGATACCTACTCCTTGGTTATCATTAGGAGAGGCTAGTTCCTTCACTCTCCCCACCCCCTTATAAAACCAACTCCCCAGAATTCATATAAACTAGAATGAGAATAAAAATAGTAAAAGGGGTAATGAGGAAAAAGAGGCAGCCAGCCTATCGGGGTGAAGGTCCACCCCCTAGCTCAGGTATAGTCACAGCTATAACCCTTCATGCTCATCAGTCACTTCCTTCTATCCTGGGAACGAAATGTGCTTGACCGTGGTGAATTTGTCTAACTTCGAAGCACAAGCAAGGAAGTAACATTAATATGGTAATTGAGGTCCAAACCACAGAAGGAGCTGCATTTCCATTTGGTGATCATAAACCTATCTACCGCTCACCCACACTCCCAGATCCTCTGCATCTGGGAGAAGAAAACCCATGGAGATTGGATATCGGAAATGGCTGCTTAGTTATGCCTAACACCTTTTCCAAAAAGGACCATAGCTTCCTACAGTTGCTTCTCAAGCTTAAACCAAAAAAACTCCCAGAGGAGTACGGATGTCCTCGGTCCTGGCCAGCCCCAGCTCTCTACCACATGCCACGTATACACCGTGCGTCCCACACATGCTCTATCACAGGCGTTGTCAGAGAGGACTTCGCTCAGGGATGAGTTTCACAGTACTGCAAGGAACAATGCTAGAGTTACACACTAAAGCAAACAGCACTTTAGAAATTTCTAGAAGTTTAGAAACTTTCTTGTTCTTGTCTGAAAACCCATGTCTTTGCCATCCTGTTTTTAGGACTCAGGAAACAGGTCGTAACCCCTCCGTCCCCAAATCAATTCTGACAGTGGTGCTGTTCCTTTGGAGCACCACTCTCCGTAACAATAAGCGTGGGCACCTGCCACTGTGGGCCGGGCACTGACAGAGACCTAGGAAGCAGAAGTGTGGGGTTTGGGTTCAGTCCTGCACACTTGGGCCTCAAGGATGAGGCCACTGTGTGCCCGCTGGGCTGTATTGATGCCCCTCGGGCCTCTGAGGACACTAATTCCAGCCAGGCAGGGTTAGTGTGAGGGCTAATATGGCAGGTTGTGTAACCCCACATGCCTGGTGCACCATAGATGCTCAACAAGTGGTCATGATAAGTAAAAGTGGTGCTGTTTCCTGGATGTCAAGCAAGTGTCAAAGTCATGAAGGGTTACAAGAGTTCAGAGGGTGGAGCTTACTAAATTGACCCAGGAGGCTTCACAAAGGAAAATGCACCTTGACATAGAGTTGTCAGATAAACTACAGAACCCCCAGTTGAATTGGAATTCCAGATAAGCAATGAATACTTTTTTAGCATACGTATGTCCCAAATATTCCATAGGACATACGTATACTAAAATATTCTTCATTGCTTATATGAAATTCTTATTAAATTGGGCATGCCCCGTTTTTATCTGCTAAATCTGGTAAGCCTAATCTGGAAGAAAGGGTAGCATAGGCAGGCTGGGAGAAGAGGATGGGGGACCCCCACAAGCTAAGTGGAGGAACTACCACACATGTGCACTTACATCTGTCAGGCGTTGTGCTGGGCAATTTACAAGAGTATCCCAAACCCTTGTAAGGTATTTATTATTCCTTACATTCTGCAGATGAGGGAACTGAGACTCAAGACTCAAGAATTGAGACTCAAGACCACTTAAATCCCCACCCCACACCCCACCCCCATCTGCCTGGCTCCTAAGCACCTGTCTCTTCCCAGGCACCACATCTTCCCAGGGGGCGGCCAGGAAGCAAAGGAAAAAAAGCGTGAATACCCACCATCATGAGAGAGCCCACCCCAGGCATCTGTTCCAGTTCTGTTCCAAGACAGCCTCACTACTGAACACCAAGGAGCCTTCCTCTTTTGCTTTTTGTAATTTTTTTTTTTTTTTTGAGAGCTGAATACAATAGCTAGACTTATAGACTGCCACTCCCTTTAACATTTCTATTTAACCAGGCTACATTTGGGGTGCCTTTCAATTATCCACACTAATCAAGTGTTTTTTCCATACCCAGTTTTGAGTTCCCCGTTATCCATCCCAGAAACCACTACAGGGAGTGGTGCCCAGTTGCCAGAGTGTCACCATCCTTCATCAGTCAGATGCCAGGAAATTTCATAATAAAGACAAATTTACCACAGGCCATCTTGCCTTCCCACAAAAGCTGTCCCCAAACAAAGGATTTCCTAACAAGATAAACATTATGTATCAGAACTACAATAACATAATACCACATTTTCTTCAAATTAGATTTTGAATTCCACCAATTCCAAATTCAGCGCACTCAACACTCTAAACGAGGCAAACTTCAAAGAGTATGAAATAAAAATATCTTAAGGTGTGATGGCTTTTACCAAATTAGGTCTGTGCCGATGCAGAGTCTTTATTTTCTGCAAAGTAACCCTCTTTAAAAGAACAAAAACAAAAACACAGTTTAATTCAGCAAACATTGACTGAGAACCCACTCTGGGCACAGAGCTGCAGGGAAGACGTTGAGAGCCAAGTCAGTTCTGGTCCTCAAAGGATGTGTGACGGGGAACGGACACTTATTCAGCTAAATTTCAGAAAGGAAGGAACAAAGTAAACATTGTAAAAGACAAAATGTCATGGGGGCCCAGAAGAGGGAGTGATTAATTCGCACCGTGGGGAGGTGGTACTGAGCCAGCTGGGAAGCATGACTAGGATTTTGACAGCTGGTGAAGGCATCCAGGCAGAGGAAACAGCTTAAGCAAAGGTAGAAGGCCATGATGTGTGGGAGTACTAATCATCATCATCTAATTGATCAAAACGTGTATTGCGACATTCTAATTATTATGTGTTGTCAAATATTATCACACCTACTTGCTTTAGAAGTAAAAATCACATACCTGCATGATTACCCCTATAGGCCTTTAACTAATGATGTATATAAGTATGGTGGTTTTTAAAAAGATGCCAATTGCCCAGACAAAACCACCTTCCCAGGTCCCACGGCCCTTTACACACATTCCAACACGAGGAACACACACCCTGACCAACAACAAGACTCCTTTCTTGCCCCTGATTCTCGTCGTCTCCTCAGCATCACTATTTCTAAACTCCCTCATTAACACATACTCCAGGCCACACATGCACACATATTACCAAGTCCCCATACGCAGTGCCAGACAGGAAACACATTTGGAGGATTTTAAACAATTTTAAAATGTGCCTTCAAATTTTACAACTTGCTGTACTTGCCCAAGGGAGGAACCAAGCCCCTTGTATAAATATCACCCCAAACAGGCCTGCTCTACATCCCACCCAGCTCGGGGATCTTGGTTTTTCTGTGTGAGGCTCAGGGTGGGTTTGGGGGTTTTGTTTATTTTGATTTTTTTTTTTTTTCATTTCATCTGTGTCTACTGTGGTCACTGGCTTTTTCAGTCATGTTTATTTTATAGGCATTCCCGGTAGCCAGTGGGAGAGAAGGAGCAGTCCTTGTTCCTCAGAGCACCAGCCACACAAGCAGCCCAGGACAAAACCATGTATCAGGCTCCGGGTGGACCTATGAGGAAACTTCTCAAGGACATAGTTTCCTGCCATGAATCGGACAGTTCCTAGAGCGAGCCTGGCTGTGGGCAAAGGAAAGGACCTCATAGCAGGGACTGGGGCACCCAGAGGATGCTGGCTGAGACAGGCCCCTCTCAGTGCCCCAGCCCCTGGCCCAGTGCCTTTACCCACAGGGGACCCTCAGGAAGCCACCCCAGCTGCTTCATCCACTGTCCCTGTCACTGGTTCACAAACTGGAGTCTCCAGTTAACCTTTGTTGTTTGTTAGCTGTATTTTTTTTGTATCGCCTTTAGAGAAATATAATTTGCACACAATAATATTCACACATTTTAAGTGTATAGGTTGATGACGACTTTCTCGACAAATGTATTCATCCCTGTAATCACCACCTCTGTCAAGATAAAGAACATTGCCATCTCCCAAGAGAGTTCCTCCACGCCCCCTTCCAGCCAGTACCCCCATCCCCATCCCCACCCCCTATCCCAGGCAACCACTGAGCTGCTTTCTGTCCCTGGAGATTAGAGCTACTGGTCCTAAAAGCAATTAAACTCTTCTGGCGGGGCATTGTCGCTGGCTGGTACCCTGCCCTTCTCCACTCCTACAGAGGATCCAGGTGTTTCAAATGACATAGGGGATTTTTTTTTTTTCTTTTCTTTTTCTTTTTTGGAAGAAGAAAGAGGAGAGAGTTCTGCTGAAACAGGAGTCTGGGAAGAGATGGGGACTAGGCAGTGGGGGAGGTCTTGGGTCTGTCCTTGGCCTGGTAGAAGGGTGGGGGCAGAAGGCGGATAACTGGCTTTGATAAGGGCCTTGGGGCCTCAGGGCTGATTTGGGCCTTTGGTGACTGAGCACAGCCCAGGGATGGAGAGAGGGCCCACTCCCAACCTGCCTTGCCAGGGGCCCGGCTCTGCCTGGTGCTGGTGATCGGCTGCTGTGTCCTTGGCCCCTCACCATTATCCTTGGCTGTCCTCGCCTGGGGCAAGGCCGGTCTCTTTGCCCAAGCTTTCTGCTGGGGATTCAGCTGGGCTGCTGTGGCAGGAGGGGCTGAGGCAGGTCACTCACCTGAGCCTTGTGTGTGCACTGGGGTTGGCAATCACCAAGCAGCCAGGAGAGAACACCTCACAGGAGTGCCCTTGCCGGAGGGGCTGTGGAAGCTCCCCAAAGGCTCCATGGCAAAGCTGTCATCCTCAGAGAGGACTAGAGGTCCCAGTACAGTACAGCAAGGTGGCAAATATGCACACCCATCCTCAGCCCAGCCCCGGGGGAAGCCTGTCAGGCCTCATAGAGAGAAGCAGCTGCAAATGAAAACTGAAGAGCTGACCCACCAAACCACATCATGTGGAGACACCAGTGGCCTTTCTCAGGGACCTTCCTCCCCTCCCCCGACCGAGGTCACACAGGAGAGGAGAGGGAGATGCCTGCCGCCCCACTCCCACCAGCAGAAAAACACTGCACCCAGCAGAACAGCTGCAGCGCTCAGCGCGCACAGACACGATGATGAACCCACTTGAGACACCCTATGGGGACCATCAGCAATACTTGAGGGGGACTTGGCAGGGGGCTGGAGGTCCTATGTCAGCAGGTGGGAGCCAGAGCCAGTTGTATTGGAATTCATTACTGTTACTGTGAGCCCTCTGCAATAAAAATCATAATAATTACCATCATAATAGCTAATCCTGAGGTCTTTCCATATGCCAGACACTAGCCAGCTTTTCTAAGTACTTTACATACATTATCTCATTTAATCCTCTTCGTGATCCTTTGGGTGGGCCCTGTTATTTTCATCTTCATTGCATAAATGAGAAAACTGAGGCTCCGGATAGGATTTGCCCAGTGTCACATCCTAATAGGCGATGGAGTTGGGATTTGAATCTCTGCAGTCTGTCTCCAAAGCCCAAGCTCTTAGCCTGGGTGAGGCCTGGGAACGGGTTCTCTAGTGACTTCCTTCCAGTACCTCTCAGCCCTCCTCCCACCATCATCTCCCTACCTGCCTCCACTCAGAAACAGCTGCTCCTCCTTTCACCAAGATGGACTCCTACCCTCCAGCCTGAAGCCCATCTCGACACGTCCTTCCTGGGGCCTGCTTCCTCAGTTTCCCCTCTGTATCTCCAGACTCTTTCCAGTAGTTCTCTCCTCTTAACCTATAACTGGGCCCAGATTTCTCCATCCAAAAGAATCCTTCCCTCCATTCGGCAAACTTCTCAAGCTACCAAGCTCCCTTAGTTGACACCTGCTTGTTTGCTTGCCCAGCTTCCATTTCCCCTTCTGAGGACAGAAGTCCAGTTTTCCTGCGGGACCCCCCTCATCCTCAGTCCACCTCCCAGGTCCAGTAGTGAGCCAGTGTCCTGAGCCTGGCCAGTGCCAGCACAGCAGCCCCAGGCCACAAGGATTGGTTTGGGAATGGGCATGTGGTCCAAGGAAGGACAGTGCGAGTTCTCCTTGGGCTCTTGCTGAAACAGTAAAGATGCTCTCCCTCTGCTGGGATGACTAAAGCAATGGGATGCTTGCCTGAAGCCTGCATTTTGCCTCCCTGACAAATATAGCTGGGCCCCCTCACTCTTTCATGATTCCTGCCTGGCTCCCTGCAGGCACTGTTTGCAAACCAGCTCTCCACTCTCTCATGTCAGTTCCAGCACCTCAAACCCTAATTCTCTGCTCCATCTCCACACTTCTAACTCAAAGCACTGTCCTCAGGCCCAGGGGCCAAGAAGAAACTTCTTCTCAACCCATTCTCCAGGCTTTTTCTTTTTTTTAAAAAATAAATTTATTTATTTTATTTATTTATTTATTTTTGGCTGCATTGGGTCTTTGTTGCTGTGCACAGGCTTTCTCTAGTTGCGGCAAGCAGGGGCTACTCTTCATTGTGGTGCGTAGGCTTCTCATTGCGGTGGCTTCTCTTGTTGTGGAGCACGGGCTCTAGGCATGTGGGCTTCAGTAGCTGTGGCATGCAGGCTCAGTAGTTGTGGCGCACGGACTCAGTAGTTGTGGCACACGGGCTTAGTTGCTCCGCGGCATGTGGGATCTTCTCGGACCAGGGCTCGAACCCGTGTTCCCCTGCATTGACAGACGGATTCTCAACACTGCGCCACCAGGGAAGCCCTCTCCAGGCTTTTTCAAGCACTCTTTTTTTTTTTAATTTTTTTTAATTTATTTTTGGCTGCGTTGGGTCTTTGTTGCTGCGTGCGGGTTTTCTCTATTTGTGGCGAGTGGGGGCTACTCTTCTTTGAGGTGCGCGGGCTTTTCATTGTGGTGGCTTCTCCTGTTGCAGAGCACGGGCTCTAGGCACGTGGGCTTCAGTAGTTGTGGCACACAGGCTCAGTAGCTGTGGCTCACGGGCTCTAGAGCGCAGGCTCAGTGGTTGTGGCACACGGGCTTAGTTGCTCCGCGGCATGTGGGATCCTCCCGGACCAGGGCTCGAACCCGTGTCCCCTGCATTGGCAGGCGGATTCTCAACCACTGTGCCACCAGGGGAGCCCTCTCCAGGCTTTTTCAAGCACTTTTAAACTTAACCTGCTGAAACAGAACTCCCTGTCCGTCCCCCAAAATACACATCTGCAACTGACCCTTCTGGTCTCCCAGGCTTTAGACCTTGGTATCATCACCGACTCCCTCTGTACCCGTCCAGGTCCTGGCTTGCCAGTGACAGAAACTGACTCCAGGTCACTTAAAGCAGAAAAACGATTTATTGGAAGGAATTCCAGTAGTTCACACAACAGATGGAAAGGCTGGGAACCTGCCTTGGGAGATGGGCAAGGACCAAGGTGCATGGGGCAGCCAGAACTTCAGCCAGGATCACAGGAAGAGTCTAGGGAGAAATGAAATCTAACTCCCCACATCTCTGAGTCCTTCCTTTGTAGTAAGAGCCCTGGGTGGAAGCACTTGACTGACTGAGCTCTAGCAGAAAGGCCTGGGAGAGCAAGGCTTTTATCTGGAGGCTTTCATGGCCCTGCCTCCCACCTGGGTTCCAGATGCTCAACTAACAGCACCATCTTTCTCCCACATCCAAACAGCTGCTGCATCCTGTAGAGATCATCTCCAGAATGGCCTTGCATCACTCTGCGCCCCCAGTGGCTTGCACTAGTTGCCCCTTTCTAGGAACAGCTGGATAGTATGGTGCAGTGGTTAAATCAGGACCCTCGAGCCAGATAGCCTTGTTTCAGATTCCAGCTTCACAGCTTTACCAGCTGTGTGACCTCAGGGAAGTTATGAACTTCTCTGTGCTTTCACTTTGCTCACCTGTAAACTGAGGATGATAATACTACCTATCTCGTATGGTGACTGTGAACAGTAAGTGCTTAATGTACACAAAGTGCTTCAAATGAGCCTGGAATGGAGAACGTGTTCTATAAACACGAGCTAATGTTATTATTCCCAGGGCAACCTGCCCATTATCCACTCTCAAGTCTCCAAACCTCCCCTCTCTCTCTGCCTCCCCTCAGCCTAGGGTTCCCCAATGAAATACAACCCCCTCGGCTTGTCTCTGAGGCCATTCTGGGTTGGCCTGCTCCAGCCCAATCTGGAATGTCCTCAGCCCATGTAAAAGCAGTTTCCCTGTAAGCCACATCTCCAAAGGGCCTCCTCCAGGATGTCTGTCCCGACACCTCCCCACATGGGGACTCGTGCCCATGTCAGGAGCTCTTTCTTCCGAGTCACAAAGCACTGGGAGCCCATCTCCCCGAGGTATTTACCACATTCCGCCTGCATTCCAGCTATTTGTACACTCCTGCCCCTCCTCCCTCTCTGCGTGGTTCCAGCCCCCTCCCTGTGCCCAGCCCCGAGCTGTGTCGCCCTTTCATGCTGTGTGCCCTTCCCCCCCCCTTACTTCATCAATTCCTACTCCTCTTTAAGACCCAGCTTGGGATCTCCAGGACCCAGCAGTGCCTGGCCCACAGTTAGTGGATGGAGAGGGTGATGGAGGGGACTAGATGGAGCCAGGGGGGCAATAAGGAACATTGAGGGGGTACAGATCCTCTCCCCATCTCCTTCCCCTCGCCCCTGCAGGTCAGGGGAGAAAGGCCTGCACCTTCCCTCTGGGCATGAAATGCCCTTACCCACCATCCCTACCTGGGGAACCCTCAAAAGGATTTCCCCCATTCATCTCTGCCCCCACTGCACCTCAGAGCTCTTGGCTGCCCTGTCCCTGGGGCATTTATCAAGTACTACCTGGAGGAACAAATATTTGTGTTCCTAAGGCTCCTCCTCCATTGCCTTCCCTGTATCCTGAAGACTCCCCCTCCTCATTCCCAGTGTCAGCACATTTACCCCCAGTCAGTCCAGGAGGTCAGGCCCAGGTAAAGAGAAATACACACCAGTCCTTACTGACAGTCTTCTCCCCCAGGCTTAGCACCAGGCCCCTCACAGCTGCTATTTCCTTTGATCCATATAATAATTCCAGGAAGAAAGTAGCCTTGCCCCCATCTTACAGATGAAAACAGTGGAGGCTCTGCAACGAAAAATGCCTTTCCCAAGTTTCCATATCTGGGACTCAGACCCAGCTCTCACAGCACCACTCTCTCTCTTGCTCACAGGCTGCCTTATCGGGCCTTCCCTGCAGTGCCTAACAGAGTGCCTAGTAAACAAACTGACCTCAAAAAATGTTTGGTGAAGCGGAAAGTAAGCCATTATCCGGACATCTATTGCCTGCAGGGACAGGCCAGGGCAGGCTTCAGCGCTGGAAGACTGCATCTCACAAGCCTGACCCACAAACCCCCTCAGGTCCCTCCCCTCCCACCTCCCCAGCCCCTCTCCTCCCTCTCCCTCAAGGGCTCTGGTGAGGGAAGGAACTGCCCCCTCTCCACCCCCTTCCTTTCCCTTCTCCATACACACTCCCCCATTTGCCCACAGCAAATTCAGCACTTTGGGCCCAGGTCTTTCCTTTATACCCAGGAGAGTTGGGCAGTGAGGTGTGGAAGGAATAAGGTGCTGTGGACCCAAGCCCCACCGAGGCTAACCGTCTGAGTCCTGAATACCATCATCTTTCCGAGCCTCAGTTTCCTCACCTAGTCAGTGGGGGCATAATTCCTGCTTTTGCCCACCTCAAAATGTGTAGGAGTCTATAAAGATGAAATAGTACGTGATAAAATACACAGCTGAAAACACTGGAAGAGCATAAAATGTTACACAAATGTAAGGGATTCCGAGCTGGCCATAACATGGGCATTAAACTGTAACCTCTGAAGGATATTTACCATAAAAAATTCCAGAGCCATGGGGAAAAGAACTGTGAATTGTGCTTGCTCCTGAGATTTAACTTCTTTGGGTGATTTTTTTTCTTTCTTCATCTGTGCTTCTCCAAGTTTTCTGCATTGATCATGTATTCCTTCTGTAATTAGGAAAAAGAAAGTTATGTAAAAGTAATGGCTCTGAAATAAAAGTGTCTAAATTCCTGCTTTTACACTACGTTATAGTGAAAGATTAGGGGGAGGGGAGGGGGGGGACAGGGAAGTGGAAAAGAGGTTTATCAGCTGCATTGAGAGTAAATGTCTTCCTGCCCGCTCTCACCCGGCTTTTCTACCCTGGAGGACCAGAGGACCAAGGCTGGGTAGCTGGGAAGGAAGGATTTCTCCCCAGTCAAAATCACAGGGAAAGGATTCCTGGCTCCCATCCCCAACTGCCTCCCTTAGACACCTCCACCTGGAAATTCCACTGATCCTTCAAACGCAACATGTCTGCGCAGGCCCTGTTCAGTGCTCATCCTGCTCCCAGTCTAACAAGACTCCTGTTTCTTTGGGGAACAGAGCAGATCCCATTTGAGGGAGGAGGGTCCCAGGCCCAGCCCCAGCCCTCCACAACCGTCCCTTCTCCTGCACAAATGCTGCTGTAGCCATGGACACTGAACCAGTTCTGTCCCGAGAGTAAGTTGTCTAGGAAGCTGCTAGGAAAGATTTTCTTACCGGATAGAAAGAGACCCTTAGGAGGAGAAACCCTCTTGCTCCCACCCCTTCTTCCTGTGGCTCCTGCAGCTTGAATGTAGCTCTTGTACAATCAGTCATCTTGTAACCAGAGTCATGAGGACAGCAGAGCAGAGAGGCGGACAGCATTGGGTCTTTGACGACACTGTCGAGCTGCTGTCCCACATCAGAGGGCTTTGTGTTGGGGGAAACATAAAACCTCTTGCTTAAACCACTAGTAGTTGGGTATTCTGTTATTTGCAGCCAAAATCACTCCTAATTGATACAATGTCCAAAATTGTCCTCGTTATTTATCCTTCCTGGGTCTGTTCCTCACCTCCATTTCCTATATGTAAATGGCACTTCTGCCCACCAAGCCATCCCAGACTCCTCCCGGCCTCCTGCCCATGGCTCAGCTCTCATCCAACTCTGTCTAATCTGTCCCCTGCTCTCCCCACTCTGCTGCACCTCAGCTTCAGGCCCGTCTCACTCCCACCGGAACTCCTGCAGCTCAGGCCTAACCAGCCCCCTTACTTCTGAGCTCCCTCTTCTGCCCACATTCTGTTACCCTCAGTGATTTTTCTAAAATACAAATCTGATTATGTTTCCTACTTAAGCATCTATGGGCTACAGAATAACGTTCAAAATCCTGAGCATGGCAGTCAAGGCCCTTGGCAACATGGCCCCCAAACCTTCTGCTTTCATCTCTTGCCACTCCCCCAGACCCATTTTGTAATTTTAGCTACACCAGCGTATTCGCTGCACACACCCTAACCCCTCTACTTGTGTTTTTTTTCCCCTCATCCCTGAATATGAATGCCTACTTATCCTCCAAAAGCCATTTCAAATATCTCCTCCTGAGTCAGCCATGTTGGCAGACTCAAAAGCAGGCAGAGGAAAAAACATATATATCCCCTCCTTTGTGAAGCATTCCTGACCCCAAATAAACATTCCTTCCTCTGTGAGCCCGCAGCCTGTTGTTCCATTTATACCACTATTATAATTCTTATTTTATATTCTCAGTACATATTTGCAAGCAGATTAGATTCCTTTAGGAGAAGGGTATATTTCAGAGCCCCCAGCACCTCCCAGTACAGTATTTGATATAAGTGATCAATGTTTGGTGGCATCATTAACAAACACCTTCTGGTGCTTTCTGTGCAGAAACCACGGTCCAATCCTTTTTTTTTTTTTTTTTTTTAATAAATTTATTTATTTTATTTATTTTTGTTTTTGGCTGCGTTGGGTCTTCGCTGCTGTGCGCGCGCGGGCTTTCTCTGGTTGCGGCGAGCGGGGGCTACTCTTCGTTGCGGTGCGCAGGCTTCTCATTGCGGTGGCTTCTCTTGTTGCAGAGGGCTTCTCATTGCGGTGGCTTCTCTTGTTGCGGAGCCCGTGCTCCACAACAAGAGAAGCCACCGCAATGAGAAGCCCTCGCACCGCAGCGAAGAGTAGCCCCCGCTCGCCGCAACTAGAGAAAGCCCGTGCGCAGCAATGAAGACCCAACGCAGCCAAAAATAAATAAATTAAAAATATATATAGAGAGAAATATCTCATAAACAATCACAACAAATAAACTTCAAAAATATTTTTTAAAATATTGTTTACAAAGAGTTTATACACGAAAATATCTTCTGTCGTAAAGTTAAAGGGGAAAAAAGAATTACAAGATAGAAATGAGTCATATTTAACACAATATCTAAAAGCAAGCAAACAAAACCTTACAAACAAAAAGCTGGCAGGGAAGGGTTGAAGATGTTCACAGTAGCTGGTGGTTCCCCTTTATTCTCCTGTTCTCTTGTTCAACTTTTGAAAAATATACACACATTACTAATAAAGTGGGAAACATACACTTCATTTTTCAAAATGACATAGGGAGAGGAGCAGAGACTGCTTCAAGCTCTGGATCACCTCCTCTGCGCCCTGCCTCATCCCACTGCCCAGTGATGCCCTTAGAGGCTGTGCCAGGTTAGCTGTGTCCCAGGGCCTTGTGGTTCTGGCCTTCCCCACCCCAAACCACAGGGCGCTCAGACTGGAAATGTTACCTCCAGGCCAACAGTGCCCCAGCACCTCCCTCCAGAGGCTGGGCCTCCCCCACGGCCCTCAGAGGGTTAATCCTGTCCCCGAGGAATTTCCAGAAAGGACTCATGAGGGGAATTTCCCAGACAGGCAGGCAGACAGACAGACACCTCAGACGGCTCCCGCCACTGAGCACAGATGTTTGCCTGAGGGTGGCGGTGCTGAGAGCCAACACAGGCGCACAACTTTGTGGTGAGAGGTAGCCCAAAGCAAGAACCAAGACAAGACCCGCCTGGGCAGGCTGGGGGCTGGGATGGGGGAGGGCATGGGGCTGAGCTGGTTTGTAGGTCGAGTCTCCGAGCCAAAGTCTCTTCTGCGGTCTCGGTCTGGGTCTCTCAGTACCTGCAGCTCTCCTGCCGGTCCACCAGGAGTCGCAGCGGCTCTCGGAGTGTCCAGGCAGTGCGAGGGCGGTTGTGGGTCTGCAATCTCGGCTTTTCCTCGCAGCAAGTCTATTGCATAAATGGTGGCTTCTCTATTTCCCCTACTGGTCTGAGGGCTAATCAAGGGCAGGGATTTTATCCTAGACGCACCCTTACCTTCGGTGCCCATCACAACAGCTGGGGTCTAGAGGTGCCCCATTAGTTCGGACGAAAGACCCCCATACGCACAAATACTAGGATAGGAGAAGAGTGATTGAGCTCCAAGCCTTCAGAGAGAATGCTGGGGACAGTGCCAAGCTGGGGAAAGAGGGCTCCGCGTCCCGTTCGTGCCCAGAATTTCTCCCCACCTCTTCTCCACCCGGCTTGCTCCAGCCCTACACGCAGGCAGGGCGGGAACGGACATGGCCCCGCCGGGCTGGGCCGAGCGAGCCCGAACCTGCCCGGCCCGAGCGGCGCAGCCCAGGGTACCCCACACGTTCCCGCCCAGAAATCCCGGCGGTCAGAGAAACGGGGGAACGTGCCCCAAACTGTCTCCTCCAGGGGGCAATCCTGGGCCACCCTCTCTGAAGAACTACCATCACCCCTTCCTTCTCTAACCCTTCTGGTTTCTTTTCAGAGCAGTACGTACCGCAGAAGTAACACTGAACAGTGATTTCACTCACTCAACAAAGATTTCTTGACCACCTACTACGCGTGCTAGGTGCTGTGCCAGGCGCTGGCAATACAGCAGTGAACCAGCAAAACTCCCTGCCCTCGTGGGACTTCGATTCTATGGGACACGAGCAGAGGGATGGGGTAATCTCGCCTGGGACACGTGGGTGGCCGACACCCAGGTGCCCTCCCAGGTGAGCAAAACGCGCGTGAGGCGCCGCCCTGGGGCTGGTTCGGCGGGTAGACTTCGGCCCCGGCGGGAGGGGCGGGCTGCACCTCGGGTAAACGCGGGGCCGGGCACGTCGCCTGGGGGCAGGTGCGCGCGAGGGGGTGGTGGTAGGGGCCGTGCGCAACGCCTGGCCGGGACCCGGCCGCGGGGTTACCGAGCCAAGCCCCTAGTTCGCGCGGGGTAAATATTTATCCTACGCGCGGCGGAATCTGGCTGAGTCGAGCCTCTAGCAACTTGCGCCCCCCACGGGGTAGGGCCAGCCCGGGCCCTCCCCCGCCCCAGGCTCCTCCCCGGCGGGGCCAGCGCCGGACTAGCCGCTGCGTCCGACCCCGCGTAATTACAGGGGCTGCGGCCAGGCCTGGCCGTAAAAGAGGAGGATGAAACAGCCTGGGAACCGGGGAAGCTGGGCTCGAGCCTCTAGGGGGCCCCGGGTCTGCGGCTTCCCGCGTTGCTCAGCCGCTTGGAAGGGCTGGCCAGCGGTGTGCACAGACTCGCAAAATCAACTCCGGACGGGCATGCAAACAGCCACACAATTACACACATGAATCACCAAACGCACGCAGTCATACAGCATTAGGACTTCCAGCTCCAGATACACACACACACACACACACACACACACACGAACCTGATCAAACACCTGCCCGCCCTCTCCGCCCCGAGATCTGGGAGGCAGACACCCACCCGCCAACCCCTGCCCCAGACGGTGCAGATCCCGGCGGGGAGAGGAGCCCCGAGAGGCGAATTCCAGCGGGTTTGTTTACACTGCTCGGGGTGCGGGGTAGCGAGCTGGATACTGGGGCCTGACTGACTGGGAGACCCAGCCCAAACTGGGCCAGACCCAGTCTCCCAGTCTGGGACGCTGCACAAAAACCCCCTCCCCGCCTTCAGCCCCCAGCCCCCAGACGTTGCTCGCCTGTGCATGTTTCCCCTCCTCTTCACACGCTGTTCACAAACATTAGCATACGTACGTCAAAGTTTCACACGCTTCCCCACACGCGGCTGTGATACTACTCACAAATGCTTTCACACTTGCGCGCCATCACACGTATTTACACATGCCAGATGCACATCTGTGGTTACAGTTTGTCACCCTTCAGGCCCAGATTCTCACAGTCCATATTCAAAGCCTGTTCGCACGGTACACACGTGTTAGCACACACTCACACACAGGTCAGTAGTGCCCTTTGGAGCCCTAGAAACAAGAGCGAACCCCCTCGCGGGCCCAGAATCCCGAGTGTTCCTCCCTCTCACAGGCACTGACGGACAGAGGCGCCCTAAGCCCCGGCCGCACACGTTACACACTTGATCACACACAGGGTTGCACTTTATTCCCGGCATCTAGGCGATGACACAATCTCCCGAACAAAGACAACATTGACAAACCCAACAAAAACAAACAGCAGCGTGTGTGGGGAGGGGCAGCCGAGCGCAGAGTCCAGGAAGGGGGTGGGTAGGAGGAGAGTGTGGAAACGCGGGCGCCCGAGCCTGGGTGTGCAAGGCTCGGGAAAGGTGCGGGACCTATCAACAACCTCGCACCCTTCAAGATCGGCGCAGGGCGCCCGCCAGCCGGGTCCCGCACCCGCTGGTTAGCAGACCCGCACGTGGAGTTCGTTCCCTTCTCCCGCACGAGACTGCGCGGGGGACACAGACCCACCACCCCGCACAGGCCCACAAAGCTGCACGCGGATCCACGAGTGAGCAAACACACAGCGCTGAGCAGATTTGTCGGGCGGAGGTGCGCGCTTTGCTCCCCTCTCCTCCCCTCCCCCCCTGCCCTCCCCTCCTCCCCTGCCCTCCCCTCCTCCACCTCCCCAGCCCCCAGGCCCAGGGCAGCCGCGCGCCGGGCGGGGCGGGGGCGGGGGCGGGGCGGGGTGTCGGGCGGCGCCGGCCCAAAAGGCGGAGTCGCGAGGCGGAGGGCCCAGAGCTGTGAGCACTGTGCTGAGTGCGCCGCGGAGAAAGCCTGCGGGAACCCAGACCCGGAGGAGCCCCTCGTCCCCGCCCGGCCTGGCCCGGCCCCGCGCTATGGAGTTCCTCTGGGCCCCTCTCTTGGGTCTGTGCTGCAGTCTGGCCGCTGCTGACCGCCACACCGTCTTCTGGAACAGTTCAAACCCCAAGTAAGCCCCGAGTCTCCGGCCGACAGCCTGGGCGCCCGCTTGGCACTGCTCCCCCCTCCAGGTTAACTGTCCCGGCTAGCCCCTAACCTGAGTCTCGGGGAGGTGACCGGAGGCGGGAGGGATCCCATAGACTTTCTTCTCCCCCATAGCTGGGAGTACCCCACCCCAGGGCAGGACCCTGCCCGCGTCTGCTTGCACAGGCACTGTCTCTGCCCCTCTTTTCCTTCCCTCTGGCACCCCTGTTACTCCGAAGTGAGGGACCCGCGTTGAACAGTTCCTGCCCTTAGCAGGGGCCACTCTCTCTGGCCGCCAAGGCTCTTGTTCTAGGCCCTTCCACTGAGAAAGCCTCTGTGCCTCTCCTTGTGTGTTACTTGGGCATCTGCCCACACTGACAGGTCTTGACATCCGGAGTAAGCAGAATGCTTATTGTAATCCTGGAAGGACCCTTCAGGAGGGACCTGGGCTGCCAGCATTAAGTGTTCATTCTGTATTTAAGGTCACCCTGGAAAGCCCTCCCCCCTCAAGAGTCTTTTGAGGCACATGAATGAGGCACATGCTGTGTGTGGGTAGGCTTGAGGGTATCTGAGGTTCAGGTAGTAAAACTGAAGAGAAGGGGAGAGGGAGGTCGTGGGAAAGGTTCCAGAGGACAGGAAGGGGTTTAAAGGGTTACAAAGGGCTCTGGGCAGGAAGGAGTTAATTTCTCCGGGGCAGGTTTAGGGCTGTGAGGCAAATGGTACTGGGAGGGAGAAGCTCCATCGGACCCTTTGTTCTTTGTTCTTGAGTTTTCTGAAGTTATGGGAACAATATTTGCAGGAAAACGGGAGAGGGGGGTAAGGTGGAGTAAGGAGAGGAGGGCTGGACCCCTTGGGGTCGGGGGGAAAAACACTTCACTCAGCCCAGCCACCCGCAGCCCTAGCAGGCCTACCCTCCACTCCCTTTGAGAAATAGACTGTGCCAGTTTCCTCTTGACCCTGTGGCAGCATTGCCTGGTAGGGGGTCTGTCGTCTGTGGCGAGTTGGGCAGGGAGGGAACAGCCAGCTGCCAACCCCAGAGGGCAATGCCTTCTTGCCCACTGGCCGCCTGACAGGGCAGTGCAGTCAGCCCTCCCCCACCTCACTCCTTGCTGTCTGTTCTTTGCTTCTTTGACCCAATCTTGTCCTAGAGGGAGAGAGCAAAGTCCCTGTTTATGCCCGTGCCAGGTGTTGGCTGAAGGAGGAGGAGGGGACAGGAAGCCATGAGTAGGGAGGGGGGGACCCTGGCCTTTTCCGTTCCCAGGCTCCCAGGTTTCCTCTCTTTCAGGAAGGAGCCTCTTCCTTGCCCCCCCTCCCCGCCTTCCCTGACGCCGCTGCCCCCCTTTCCCAGATGGAGAGCAAGAGTCAAGGGAGTGCTAGGTGGAGCAGATTGTACCCCCAGGAGGGGGGTGATGGGCGCACCCACCAAGCACAGCTTCTGCCCTGTCCATCTGGACACACACACACACACACACACACACACACTCTACCATACCCAGGACTAAACAGAAAGCCAGCCCAGAGTGGAGGCCACAAGCAGCCAAGCCAGGCCCAGCTTGAGGGCAAAGACGAGGTGGTAATGAGCTGGGTGGGTATGAGGCTGGCATGGGTGACTCAGGGCAGTGGGCATCAGCCCTGGGATCTCCAGGCCCCAGGCAGGGGGCAGCATGGGAAGAAGGGCAGTGCCACTGTGAGCTGCACCCTGGCCTCCTTGGTGCTAGAGGGGCAGGTACCCCACCCATCCAGACCTGTCAGCTCCCTTTGCCTGGAGGACAGTGCCCAGAGCAAGTGGGCACTGGGCCATCCTGGGGTCCTGGGGGCTGTCCACATTTGACAAGGGAAATTTTCACAGGTTCTCATGAATGCCGGGGTGGGTGGCAGAGGTAGATGAAGAATGAGTCAGTGCCCGTCACGGGAATGGAGGAGAGACGCCAGACCCAGAGCTGAAATACCTGTTCTGAAATGGCTTCTATGTTTATCTCTCCAGAGAGGAATTTTAAAAGCCTCTCTCTGCTCCTCCTCCCTCTCTCTCCCTCTCTCCCTCCCTCTCTCTCTCTCTCTCTCTCTCTCTCTCTCTTTTCCCCAGGGTGGGGGAGGGGCCTTGGTAAGCCCAGCTGGAGCACTGGCATGCTCCTGCAAAGCCAGGCCTCTTAAGGGTCATGCTGACTGGGCAGTGGGTGCCCACCTCAGAGGCCTCTTGGCCTAACCCCTGCCCCTCTCCCCACCACCCATGCCCCTGGCTTTGGTTTGAAGCAAGTTGGCAGCCAACTCTGCTGAGTCTCTAGCTGGCAGTGCTTGGGGGAATTCAGAGAAGCTGACCGGCTTGGAGAGGGAGGTGAGGAGGCACTTTTTCCCCTACTAGGGCCCCACCTAGACTGGAGCCAGGTGTCTAGAGCTGGGGGGAGGGGTCAGTGGGCAGTCGGGCTGGAGCCTTTGGAGCCTGGGGGGAATGGGCTGGGGGAGGGGAGCTGGCTCCACCTTGGGAAGAAGGAGAGGAGAGGCCTTCTCAGATCTGAGAACTCCAGCATTTCTGGAGCTCATTTCACGAGAGGTGAAAGTATGGCTTTTGGAGATAAAGGGACAGAGAGGTTTTGGGGTGCTTTGAGAGAAGTGGACAAGGAGAGCTGAGCATAGATTTGAGTAGCTAGAAGGGGAGATTTGAGGGGACTGGACGAATTGATTAAAGCAATTTAACTCAAAAGGACTGGACATTATCTGTGGGCATGGATGTCCTGGGTGTTGGGGGAAAAGTGAAGTTGAACAATGTGAGATATACTCAGTGGGTCAAGGGGAAAAATGAGAGGAGTAAGAGAAGTGAAGACAGATTGTTGGATGCCGAGTACTAGCATGGGAAAGAAAAAGGGTGATGTGGATCTTGATTACAGAATGGGCCAGTAGGGTCTCAGATTGAGGTCTAATAGCAGTTAAAGGAGCAAGTGGTAGAATAGAGTTGGGGAAATATTTATAGGTAGAAGAGTGAGCAGAGGAAATATTTAGAAGCCCATCCTTGGGTAAATATCAGGGAGGTTATGGGAAGTGCCTTGGTACCTGAAAGATACTAAGTGGATGCTAGTTAGAGGATTAGTGGCAGACGGTGGTGGGAATGTTTGGAGATGGTGGAAAGATATTTAAGAGATCAAGATCAGTAAATTAAATACTGGAAGTTAAGATTTTTTTAGAATCTTTGGTGGGGGCGGTGGTCCAGTATGAAATGTGAGGGGTCATGTAAACATTTGGAAGCTCAAGGCTCTGGCCTGGCTTCCGAGTGACCACCTGCTTTCTCTACCTCTGCGCATGCCCAGGTTTCGGAGTGAGGACTACACAGTACACGTGCAGTTAAATGACTACCTGGACATCATCTGTCCTCATTATGAGGATGACTCTGTGGCAGACGCTGCCATGGAGCGGTACACACTGTACCTGGTGGAGCATGAGCAGTACCAACTGTGCCAACCCCAATCCAAGGACCAGGTCCGCTGGCAGTGCAACCAGCCCAGTGCCAGGCATGGCCCAGAGAAGCTGTCTGAGAAGTTCCAGCGCTTCACACCCTTTACCCTGGGCAAGGAGTTCAAAGAGGGACACAGCTACTACTACATCTGTGAGTGCCCGGGAGGCATGCACACAGGTGCACACACTGGGGGACGCACCTGGCATGATGTACATGCTTCGGTACATGCTTAGTGGGAAGGCAAGCAGCAGACGGCCCCTTCCAATCCTGAAGTCTGTTTTTGTTCATTCCCATTACAAATGTGAAGCGAGCGTCTACTGTGTCCTGGGCACTCTGCTTGGCACTGTAGGCGCAGAGATAAATAAAACATTACAGAGTCTCTGTCCTCCAGGAACCTGGAAAGGGACATACATAGATTAACAGACCATTAGAACAGGGTGATATGGTAGATATGAGCTCAGGGGCCTTGCGGAAATGACTTGAGTACCTGCTAGTCTGGGGTTGGGGGGCACCTCAGAGAAGGCTTCCTGGGGAAGATGACCCAAGAGTTTAGGACAGACAGAGGAGCTGGCCAAACAAGGGGACATGTGCAAAGGGAGCATGACATCTTCAGGGAACTTCATATGGTTCAGACTGACTGGAGCAGGAGGGACACTTGGAAGTGGGGAGATAGGAGCTTGGAGAAGTAGACAGGGCAGAGCATGGGGGCCTAAGAAGTGCTAAGGAGTTTGGACTTTATCCTGAGGGCAGTGGAGAGCCACTGGTGGATTTTACAAGTTGTGAGATCAGCTTTGTATAGAATGAATCCAGGCCTCACCCTGTCAGTGGGGCTTAGGCAGGGCAAGGACAAAGTGGCTGGGTAAGGGGAGCATATTGTGCAGGTTGCCCCCAACTTCAGGCTGGGAGGAATGGAGGATGGGCTGTAGGGAGGGGACAGTGTCTATGTTCTTTTTACCACCACCTCCAAAGTCAGGGGTTATTCCCAAGAATGGGAGCTTGGACTGAACTTGGGGCAGAAAGTGGGCAAAAACTAAGGAAGGTGAGAATCAAAGATTAGAGGGAAGAGAGGGATTAAAATGAGTAAGGACCGAGAAAGCAGGGTCAGAGGCATTTACGCTTTTATTTTCTTCCAAAAAAGTTTCCTTCCTTATCACTCTCTGGACTTATTTTGTAGCCAAACCCATCCACCACCAGGAAGACCAGTGCTTGAGGTTGAAGGTGACCGTCAGTGGCAAAATCAGTGAGTGTCACAGCCTTGTGGGTCTCCTTGCTGCATCCCTATCCTGGGCCTGGTCTAGTGATGTGGGATGGTTGGGAAGTCCCACTGCCCAACCCACCCAGCATTCCCACCCCTCTGCCTCCTTGGTGTACCAAGTACCTGACCTAAGACCACCCTTTCAGCTCACAGTCCTCAGGCCCATGCCAATGCACAGGAGAAGAGACTTCCAGCAGGTAGGTGGCTGGAGCAAATTGGGCCTGGGGCACAACAGGGGGTCTGCTTGAAGAGGTTGGGTACAGGAGGTGGCTCTTTTGCCAGGCAGGGGCAGGGGAAGCCTCGCTGGGCTGAGGGCCAGTGCCAATAGCGGGGACAGCTCACCTTGGGGGCCTCTGCCCTCTCACCTTGCAGATGACCCAGAGGTGCAGGTTCTACATAGCATTGGTCACAGTGCCGCCCCCCGCCTCTTCCCGCTCGCCTGGGCTGTGCTGCTCCTGCCATTCCTGCTGCTGCAAACCCAATGAAGGTGTATGCCGCACGCACTGTAAGAACTAGAACTGAGGGGGCAGGGCGGGCCTCCCTCACCTGCCTGGGGCCCCTCCCAAAGCTCTAGTCCTGGGAACCACTCCTACCACATGCAGAAGCTGCCACCCAGCAGCCTCAAAACGGGTCAGTATTAAAGCTTTCAACCCAAAGGAGGTCAGCAAGCCTGACAGTGCCATCCTCGCCTCCACCTCAGAGGGACGGACAAAGAAGTGGAGACAGTCCTTTCCCCTCCATTCCTGCCCTTAAGCCAAAGAAACGAGCTGTGCGGACATGGCCTCTTAAGAAGGGCACTGTGGGAGCCGAGCTGAAAGGGGCTTGGGCTTACATGGATGGACACTGAGCTTGGCGAAGATGTCCCTCCCAGAGAGAGCCAGGATGGCTCTGAAGGAAAAGCAAGAGACAAGTTTCCTGCTTGGGAGCCAGGGACAGGAGAGGCAGCATGCTTGGGCTGACCCAGCATCTCCCCCAAGACTTTCCTCTGTGGAGGTGCCACGGAGAGGACTGTAGCCAGGCACTACATCCTCTCCCACCCTGGGGCATCACTCCACGGAGCTGCGCCAGCAGGGGGGCTGTGCCAACCTGTTCTTAGAGTGTAGCTGTAAGGGCAGTGCCCATGTGCACAGAGTCTGTGCCTAGACTGACTGTAGCCTGAAGGGCAGGGCCCACGAGTACAGAATCTGTATATGAACTAGATGTGTGTCTGCTGATTTCTACAACTGGAGTTTTTTTATACAATGTTCTTTGTCTCAAAATAAAGCAATGTGTTTGTTTTTTTGGACATGCTTTTCTGCCCTTCCATCCTAATTTATGACCATTGAGTCCCTGCTGCTGCTAGGCTCTGTGGTATATCAGTAGCAATTGGGTTTGAGTTTTTTCCCCTCTCTCTGAAAAGAATACATGCCCCTCACCAGCCCACAAGGGTGGGGTGTTTCCTCCTCTGAGGGTTGTCCAGGACAGGAGTGCTCCCCACAGCAGTCTCTCGGGTTCTAGGCTGCACCCCACTCTGGAAGTTCCTCCTGTCCAACCTCCGCCCCACTCGCACCCTCTCAGCGCTGGGCTTTGGCGTACTGTTGAGGTACTCAGGCTCTTGGGTGAGTCAGGGCAGCCGCTCAGAACGCCTGCCAGCTGAGGCATGCGGCTCGCCCCACAGCCCCACCAGCAGAGATGTGTGGGAGGCTGGGAGGGAAAGTACCCGGCAGCAAGTTGGTTGGACTAGGGGGGTCGGTGATATACGTTTGTCCAGTGGATTGGCCAAGTCAGGGAAAGCCGGCAATGTGGCTGAAGGGGGAGGGCATCTCACAAAGACTTGGTGATTCCTGGCAGTCCCTGTTACTTAGGGAAGAGGCCGGAAAGAGGCTTCAGCAAACAGCGAAAAATCTCCCAAACCCTGGGCAACTGAAGTTCTGAGCTGCGGCCCTCCGTGAAAGCGTGTTGAAGTCCGCGTAGCAAGCTTTTGAGTTCTACCACGTAGGCTCGCGGCCTGTGGGAAAGTGAGTTGAGGCTGGGGGTCTGGGTGATCCAAGGAGTAAGCAGAGAGTGTGGAGCGGCTGATGCCGGGGACAAATCCGCGGAGCCTTAGGAAGGAGACCGGCCAGAAAACCGAGAGCAACAGGAAGACAGGCAACCCTGCGAGCCGACAGCGGGCGAGTAGGGTCGGGACAGGCCCTCGGAGGGGCGGGACCTGAGCTCCGGCTTGACGTTCTAAGGGTGGGCCGGGTTCCGGTTCAGTTTCCGGGGGGACGACCGAGCGCGCAGGGGCGGAGCCGGGGGCGCAAAGGGGCGGGGCTCCGGCGTCGCGGGCTCCGGATCCTGCTAGCTGGCCCCAGGCGCCGAGCTCGGGATCCGACTCGGGGAGGGATGGAGGCGGGCGGATTGGCCGACTCGCTTCTTTCCGGAGCTTGCGTGCTCTTCACCCTCGGCATGTTCTCCACCGGCCTGTGAGAGCGCGGGCGGGCTGGGCTGGGGCAGGACCAGGAAGTCAGGAAAGGAGAGAGAGGGGACAGAGACGTGGCCGCAGCCCCAGGCTGCATCTGGAACCTAGGGTCAAAGTGGAATCGGGTCGAGAGGGCCGGGGTACAAGGGCAAGGCTGGTCAGTTTACCTGAGGGAGAAGGCCAGGGTGCTGAGGGTAGGGCCGGGGGTCTGCAGTTGTCCAGAAAGGATGACAGGCATCGGGTATTTCAACGCCCCAGCAGCCTGGTTCTCCCTTTCCACCTCTCCCCCCTGCCTTCGGGTCCCCGTTACAGCTCGGACCTCAAGCACATGCGGATGACCCGGAGTGTGGACAGTGTCCAGTTCCTGCCCTTTCTCACCACGGATGTCAAGTGAGAGGGGCGATGCCTGCGGCGGGAAAGGCTGTCTGAGGGAGGTTGGGGAGGGGTGAGGAGGAATATGGACGAGGCCCCTCGGGTCCCCCCGCTCACACTCAACCCCGCGGGCGAATGTCCCTCCCCTCCACCCTGCAGCAACCTGAGCTGGCTGAGTTATGGGGCCCTGAAGGGAAACTGGACGCTAATCGTCGTCAACACCGTGGGTGCTGTGCTTCAGACCCTGTATATCTTGGTGTATCTGCACTACTGCCATCGGAAGGTAGAGCCCCTTCCTCTGCTGCATGCCCTGCCCTGCCTTGTTGGCAGGGCAAACATTGTTTCCTAGAAGACTATAACAGGCTGGCACTGCCAACTTTTCCTGGAAGACCCCTCCAGCCTTGCAGTCCTCCTTCCGCCATGAAGCCAGCCTTCTGAGACTCACATATTGTCCCCCATTCTGGCAATGCTGGTAGCTCTGCCTAGCCTGATGGTGCCTTGCTGCCCAACAAACTGCGTGGAAAGGGATTTTGTCTCCATAGTTCCTTCTAAGTCAGTGCCAGTGGCTGAGAGAGATGATCCGCTCTGCTTCCCCATTCATACAAGCATTAAGCTCCTACTCTGCTTAGCAAGGTCACCAAAAAAAGATACCTTTCCCTCTCCTAGAAACCTCCAGGGTTGTGGGTGGATCAGACATGTGCTTAAGTCACTGGTGGGAAAGAGGATGTGACAAGTGCAATACTGGAGGCTTGGGCAAAGGTTGGCTCCCCAACTGGAGCATGGGAGAGGGCAGGATGAATTAATTCCAGCAGCAGAGTCAGAGAGGGCTCCTGGTACATCCAGAAGTAAGGCTACTCTCTCCTCTGCAGCATGCTGTGCTCCTTCAGACTGCAACCCTGCTGGGGGTCCTTGTCCTGGGTTTTGGCTACTTTTGGCTCCTGGTGCCCGACACTGAGACCCGGCTTCAGCAGCTGGGCCTCTTCTGCAGTGTCTTCACCATCAGTATGTACCTCTCACCACTAGCTGACTTGGTGAGTGGGGGTGTCCAGGGAGGAAAGGGAGATAAGTCTCCCATAGCCAGAGACTGTAGCTTATACTCCAGAGGAAGGAAAGACCTAAATCCTGGAAGGAGACGGGGCAGTAGAGTTGGGTGAGTGGGGGGCAGGAGGGAAAGTTTGGGTAACAGAAGATCAGGGAGGACGTTTGACTTTTTTTCTGAGGAAATTCTTAGGCAAGGTGGGAGATTTACTATGTGCCTTGCTAAGAGTGTCTTTCATCCTTTCCCACAGGCCAAGGTCATTCGTACTAAATCGACCCAACGTCTCTCCTTTTCACTCACCATTGCCACCCTCCTCACCTCTGCCTCCTGGACGTTCTATGGGTTTCGACTAAAAGATCCCTACATTGTGGTAAGCAGAACAGGGGCAGGGTGACAGGTGTACGAGGTGGAAAATCAGCTCCTCTCCTCATAGCAGCCCTTGTGATTTCAGGTGCCCAACCTTCCAGGAATCCTCACCAGCTTCATTCGCTTCTGGCTTTTCTGGAAGTACCCCCAGGAGCAAGACAGGAACTATCAGCTTCTACAAACCTGAGGGAGTTCACCTGACCAATGGGCACCTTAATGCCAACCTACTACCAAAGAAACCTCCTCGTTTCAGCTCTTCCTGCTGGTTACCTCCACTGGTGAAGTGCGTTGTGGTAAAGGAAAAGAACTGCTTTGAGAATCCAGGGACTAAAGAAAGGGCTTTACTTAGAAGACTGGATGGAACCTGGGAGATGAATCACTTTTATTTTTTTTCAAGATTTTATTTTTTAATTTTGGAGGTCGGGGTGAAATCTTTAGAATGTGCCTTAAAATAAACTGTTCCCTACCCCTTGCCCTTCAAGGCTCGTTCTCTGTTCAGGGATAGTCAACCTGCCTGGTTTGGTGAAGGGCAGAGGGGAACTGTCTGATCCACAGTTACTCTTGGGCTGGTAGGGTTGGCTCAGAAAAGGTATCTGAAAGAACCAAGAAGTTGTAAAGACGTAGGAAGGCCTTAAAAAGAACAGAGCTTGGATGTTATGAAGAAGAATAGGCTTCAAGAAGTCCTTCCTAACAGGGCTAAAAAGACCAGGAAAGGGAAATGATTTTTCCATTCTGAGAGATTTTGAGAAGGGCGTCTTTGCCTCCTTCGGAGCAAATAGGAGGAAGTACCAGCAGAATGCAAAGATAAAGGCTGAGAGAGCCTCAGGAAGGTGGCTTTTCTACCTCTCACTTCTCAACAGCTGGTACACAGAGTCCCCAATTCCCATCATCCATACTCCATACTCAAACCAAAGTTAGAAAATAAACTGGCGCTTTAATGGGGGAGGGGAGAGCAGGCTGTCCGTGCGGGAATGAGGTTAGGGTGTCAGAAGCGCATCCCCCTGCGGGCCAAGTCGGCTCGGGCCTCCTGGATCTGGCTCTGCAGCTCGCGGGCGGCGTCCTCGCAATCGTGAAAAGTGGCCACGCGATAGCCCACAGTACCCAGTGCATAGCAGCCGGCGGACACCAGCAAGTAGGCGGGCAGTGACCACAGGACCTCCCGGCAAGACGAGGGCAGCTCCAGGCCCAGGGCTCCCATGGTCAAAGCAGCCCAGGTGGAGCCCAGGAGCGCCAGCCCCCACAGCCACTGCGCTAATTTCGTCATGGTCACTGTGGGAAGAGGAAGCAGAGCTCGAGGTCCCTGACACCCCCGCTACCCCCTCTTCATTTGAAACCCATTCCCTGTCCTTCTACCTCACCCCCACTGCGTACCACCTAACCTCAGGGCCGCTCCTCCGTCGCTCCCGCCCTCCGCTCTCAGCCCTCCTTCTACACTTACCTCCACGGCCAGCGTCTTCCCTGCGCCGCACGGCTCCGACGTCAGCGTCCGGAATCCTCCACGGCTCGTGCTCCGCCGCCGCGCGGCCTTCTGGGAGTTGTAGTCCTCGAGAGGCGCCTGGCAGGCTCGTGGCCGCGGTCTTGACCTAGGCTGTGCTCAGACGGCTTCGCGCCGGCAGCCGCGACCTGGGCCCAGAGGGCTTTCGGTGCTGCTTCCCTCCCTCGAGACCCCGCTCCAAGCTGGCGTGGGGCTTGTAGACAGCCTGAGGACACCCTTAAGCCTTGCGACAAGATGGGAATGTAATATCGTTCCTCTTAAACTCACTTCTCCTGCACAAAAATTCCACTCATTCATTCATTTATTCACTTATTTATTCTTTTATTCATTCATTCAGTGGAACGTTTCTTGAGCGTCACGACAGACTTTGGAGAAATAGAGATGTCAAGACACGGACCCTTCTGGGGTGGAAGGAGGAAAGCAGGAGTCAGGAAAGCAGATGCATTGACAACTAACAGGTGCCCCGAGATAGGTGCCCTGAGATAGGTGTTAGAACAGAGGTTGTCATATTTTGAAAGAGAAACTCAGAGGAGCAACCAGTAAGACTTGGAGCCAGAAGAAGAAGTGCTTCAGGAGGGTGTCTTTAAGGGAAAAAAACTGTGGGGACAGAGGAATCACCTGATGTGTTTAAGGTATTAAGAGAAGGTGTATATGTCTTTCACAATTTGGGGGATGAATTCATAATAGGTATATAGAAAACCGAGTGAAAGGAAAGATCAGGCAATTATCAACTTCAGGGAAAACAAAGAGTTATAAAAGAAAGGAAGGTGAATTATAAAAGCCTGTCTGATAAAGGCCACTAAGAACATAACTGTAGGTGGATAGTTAGGTTTATTCACTTGCTGCTGCAAGAGAGAGCACACACCAGAGGAACTGTGGAGCCGCTCATCAAACAAAGGAAAAAGCCAAGTCATTACAGGAATTACAGGATACACGGGAAAGGGTTGAGTTCAGGTGGTATTTAAATGAAGCAGTATTTTGACAGGTTCAAGGTAAGCACAGATGTAAGTGAAGGAGTTAACAACAGCCTGGACTGAGAAGTGAACTGAGAATCCACTTGGAAACTACAAAGTTAACTAATTTTAGATAATTATGTAATAGATAACTACATAATTAAGATAATTGTACAATGTTATGTCCAAAACCCCAATATCTGAAGCCTTGCACCTAGGCTGGAAATTGAGGCTGTTTCTCTGTATCAAAGTAATCAACATGCGTTAAACCTCCAGCAACAGTGGGATGTTCCATTCTCACTGCTTGATTTCAAACAGAAAATCTGTGACTGTATGATTTTAGAGAACGAAGTTTCTCAGCCCCATGTCCCTGATGTTAATTAATAAAACCAGTTTTTACAGATTCACAGAGTCTTAGCACAAACACTACATAACTCAGCTGTGTAGAATATTTTCACAGCCATAATAATGTAAACACTAAGTGTTGACTTAACTAAAATTTGGAATATATTTGAATTGAGAGGGTGGAGGAGGGGAGTATATGGGGAGAGTCAGGATTAGAGAGAACTGTATCCTCATTTTCCATGGCAGGCAGTCAATTGATTATATCTAAAATAGAAAAAAAAAAAAGAAAGAAATAATAATATGAACATGTTATTTAGAAATATTGGGAATTCCTAGTGGTCCAGTGATCAGGACTCAGCGCTTTCACTGCTGTGGCCCAGGTTCAATCCCTGGTCGGGGAACTAAGATCCCAGAAGCCGTGCAGCACTGCTCAAAACAAAAACAAACAAACAAAAAATATATAGAGGTAAGTACCCAAAAAAGCAGCCAAGAAACTTGAGAGTGGTTTATGGAGGAGTGTATGTGTAGGGAGAGGGTAGGAGAATGGAGCAGGGGACTGTTATTTTTCATTGAATGCCTTATAGAACTAGTTGGCCTTTTAAACTATGCAAATTCCTTTGTTAAAGTAAAAATTAAGGCAAAATTAAAATATTTTTAGAAACCTGCTATATGAGCTTCAAAGGCCCACCTCCACTCCTTTCCCCAAAATCCTACTGGTTACCCACTCAAGACCTCACTAGTCACAGCGACTTTCAACACAGTTCAGGGGCCAGGCATCAGCCTTGCAGATCCAGAAATTCTATCTTATTCACCCACAATAGATGTGGCCCTGAAAGATTGCCACTCCCCAGAAAATTCTGGGGGGAAAGATAACGAGAAGGGGCTTGCCCTGCAACACATAAAGACAGAAAATAAATTATAGTGTCATAATAATCAGCAGAAGATTAAACATTCATTGAGGGGCTATTATGTGTCATGCCCTTTGTGACACTGCATGTTTGATTTTCACAACAGGCTGCAATAGGTACTTTTATATCCCCATGTATGAATGAGGAAACCAAAGCAGAGAGAAGGTAAAAGGTAAGTAACTTGCCCGAGGTCATGCAGGGTAGTCAGTAGCAGACTGTCCCATCTGACTCAAAGCTATATGCTTAGTAATTTCACTTTTCTGGGTTACTGGTATAGGAATGGGCAGATAGGGATCGTCATAGCAGCTGACATTCGTTGATTGATTACTCTGTGCCAGGCACTGTAATGAGTACTTTATGTGCATAATCTAATTCAATCTTTACAGCCACCATATGAAGTAGGTACTATTATTATCTCCATTTCACAAATGAAGAAACAGGTATGCCCCAGATAGTCAGACTAGACTGCAGAGCCTGCAAACTTTGCCACTAAGGTATAGCATCTCCCTACCTAGATCGATGGAACAGAATAAAAAGTGAAGAAATAGATCAAACATACACCATTTCAGCATATGATAGAGATGGCATCTCCAGTGAGGAGAGATGGATTATTTGAAAAACATTTGCAACAAGCTTACCATTTGAAAAAGTAAATTAAGTTATATTTCAACCTCACATCTTATACTAAAATAAATTCCCAGTGCATTCAACAAAACTTCATGTGAAAAGTGAAACCCTAAATACGCCATAAGAAAATGTGGGTACATATTTGTCTAATGTTCAGCTCGAGCATCATGTCCTCCAAGCAGCCTTCCTGGGCCTTGACCCTGTCTTGCAGGGTTGGATACCATCTTCCTCCTCTGAGCTCCCACAGGCTCTCTTTTATAGATGGCACTTACCATGTTGAGCTGTAAGTATTTTGTTTCCCTGCTTGGGCCACCCAGGACCATTGTAACTCCAGGACCAAGCACAGCGTGGGAAACCCAGAGGGCTTCTATAAATGTAAGATGAGGGGCAGGAGGAAGGACAGGTTAGCATTTGATGGTCTCCAGGGAAACTGACCCAGCTGTCCTGGTCCCAGGAAATATAACTACTCCAGAGACTCCCATCTACTGGACACAGGGTCTTTGGCTTTGGATAGCATTGGACGAAAGCCAGCAGATTCTTATGGTCCAACTCCTTTCTCTTCAATCTTTTTACAGACCGTTACCCTTCTGCAGCTACAGCAGGCCACAAGTACACACGATTATAGCAGGGTATGAAAGGCAGTACAGCTGGGGGGTTAAAAGTTTGGGCCTTAAGAGCCCCAGATGTCCTGAGGTTGGGTCCTGCCTCTTTCCTTTACTTAGCTATGTGACCTTGGGCAAGTAAATTAACCTCTCTGAGCTTCAGTTTTCTCACGTTTGTTGGAGTTTTCTCCTTTGGCAAGCTTTTTTTTCTTTTTTTTGGCTGTGTTGGGTCTTTGTTGCTGTGCGCAGGCTTTTTCTAGTTGCATCGAGCGGGGGCTACTCTTCGCTGCGGTGCATGGGCTTCTCATTGCAGTGGCTTCTCTTGTGGAGCACCACCTCTAGGCGCGCTGTGGCTCGTGGGCTTAGTTGCTCCGCGGCATGTGGGATCTTCCTGGACCAGGGCTTGAACCTGTGTTGCCTGCATTGGCAGGCAGATTCTTAACCACTGCACCACCAGGGAAGTCCCACCTTTGGCAAGCTTTGGTCTCAGTGAGAGACAAATTCCAAACCTGGAGCCCTCTATTTATATATTTATTTATTTTATTTATTTATCGGCCGCACCTCGCAGCTTGCAGGATCTTAGTTCCCCGACCAGGGGTTGAGCCCAGGCCCTCGGCAGTGAGAGCACAGAGTCCTAACCACTAGACAACCAGGAAATTCCCGTGGAGCCCTTATTCTAAAGTGCACTAAAGATGGAAGAATATGCAAAATTACATACAACACAGAGGAAGGGATTGACTGTTTCAGGGAAGGCATGAGCCTCTATCAAATAGGTCCTAAAGCCCAAGGTGATACTGGAAAGATAGTAAGAGAATTCAGGTGGCGGTTGAGGGCGGAGCTTGCAAAGCCAAGGGAAAGCCTGAACAAAGGCAGGGAGGCTTGAGAGTTCATTGTGAGTAATCCTCTGTGTCTGTCTCTGGCACAAAGACTGCTTCATGGCGGAGTGGCAGGAGGTGAGGCTGGAAAGGCCAGCCAGGGTCAGGCTATCTAAAAAAGACCCCTTAAAAGTATTTGTGTTGGGGCTTCCCTGGTGGCGCAGTGGTTGAGAATCTGCCTGCTAATGCAGGGGACACGGGTTCGAGCCCTGGTCTGGGAAGATCTTACATTGCCGCGGAGCAACTAGGCCCGTGAGCCACAACTACTGAGCCTGCGCGGCTGGAGCCTGTGCTCCACAACAAGAGAGGCCGCGATAGTGAGAGGCCCGCGCACTGCGATAAGAGTGGCCCCCGCTCCCCGCAACTAGAGAAAGCCCTCGCACAGAAACGAAGACCCACACAGCCAAAAATAATAATAAATAATAAATAATTTAAAAAAAAAAAAAAAAACACCCTCACAGAAACATCCAGAGTGGGAATTCCTTGGTGGTCCAGTGGTTAGGACTCCACAGTTCCACTGCAGAGAGCATGGGTTCGATCCCTGGTCGGGGAACTAAGATCTTGCACGCCACATGGTGCGGCCAAAAAATAAAAAAAAGAAACATCCAGAGTAATGTTTGACCCAATATCCGGGCAATGTGGCCCAGCCAAGATGACACATAAAATTAACCACACAGAGTAAGAATATCAATCTCATAAGGTTGATGTAAGTGATGAAACTGAGAATATCTGTAAAGCACTAAGTTGGCTGGCAAGGTCATGGTTGTTATCACGTGGGAGAAGAAAATGACATTTGTCAAATGCCTAGTAGGTTGAGCGCTATGCTAGGCTCTTCCACGTTGTTATTTAATTCCAATCCTCTTTAACACAATTTGAGGCAAGTATTATTATCCTCATTTTACAGGTGATGAATTTAAGGTGCAGAGAGGTCACTCAGCTTGCCCAAGGACCCTCACCTGGTGTCAGAGCCAAAACTAGAACTCAGATCTGTTTGATTTCAAGACCTGGGCTCCTTCCTACTGCCCCACATATGTCTAGAACCTGAAGCTGTCTGAGTCAGAAAAAGGCCCGGGTCACAGAGGCTGGAAATGAGGGCTGGAGGCCCAGAGCAGGAAGGGGAGGGATCTCCCTGGAGGGTTAGCCTAGGCCTTCACACACCGGTGTACATGCACCTCAGTCCCAGAAATTCCCTTGAAGCAGCCTGAGGTCAGCCCTCACAGCAACTCTTGGCCCAGAATGGGGGTGTGTGGGAGGTTTTTCTGTGGGGTCCTGACCTGTGCAGAAGGGAATCCCACTTTTCAGTCCCTTCTGTTAGTGCCTCAGCCTAAAAGTAGGGGAAACATGTCCAGCTTATTTGAGATGAGTGGAATTCTCAGAGAAGGGCTCCTCGAAGACCATAAGGGCCATTTGGCTCAGGCCTCATTGTCACACAGGGCCTCAAATGTAGCCTTCTGAAGTTATCTCCAAGTGTGGTTTCATTCAGTCACACTGTCACTCTCCCACAGAACAGAAAGAAGGGATTTACAGTACAAATGATTTAACTTTTACTGTGGAATATTCAAATATATACAAAAGTAGGAAGAATCCTACAATGACTCTGATATGCCCATTATCATAGAACTTTACATTATAAAGTAGGGCCTGCAGTTCCCTGTGAAGGGAAACATTTCTAAAAATCCTGTAATGACCTTGCGACTAGCATGATTATATTGTATCATAATATTGTCTTAAAAAGTGTTAATTTGTCAAGTGTACACATTTCAAACATGTCTCAGTTTTTCTTCATTTTGAAATGCATCTGGAACCTCAGTAGACAGAAGGGACCTGGACTTCTCTCCACCTTTCAGAGGACCTGTCTCCCAGGGGAGTGGCTGCTGAGAACTGTGGGCCCAGGTAGGAGAGTTGGAAGGAAGGAGGCCCACCCCGAGCCCCCAGGGACACGGAGGCTGGGGTGGGAATAGCTGGCTCTTCGCCCCCAGGGACACGGAGGCTGGGATGGGAATAGCTGGCTCTTCGCGCGGCCCAGGGGAAGCAGGGGGCGGGGGCGGGGGCGGGGTGGGGGTGAGGGCAGCTCTAAAGCCTGCTTCCTGACCCAGGGCAGGCAGTTCACACTTTGCCCTCCACCCCAGGTAATGCAGTGCCTAATTCTAGGGCCAACTAGGGGTCTTCTCTCTCTGCCAGGGCGGGAGCTCAACCAGATAGCATTTATAGTGCAATCTCTGGTGGCCAGCTTGCTCTCAGCCCTGAGGGGGTAGGGAGGTGGGATTTGGGAGCATGATCTTGGCCTTGCCCCCGGAGGAACTTCCAGCCTGCTGGGAGGGAGGAAAAGAATGTACTTGAGGTGAAGCAATTAAGTGCCACCAACTGTGCCCGCACAAGGGCTCTGGCTATTGTTTGCTTAGGAGATGGCTCTGTGAGTAACCCTAAGTCAAGTAGTGTGCACACGGCAGGCCAGTCCAGAGGTCCCTGAGGGCAGGGCCTCCAGCTTCCCATTCTTTCACGGTTCCCATAGCGCTCAGCGCTCGCTCAAGCTCACAATGAGCTTCAATACTTGCTTTTGACTGAAACTTTCCTCTTTGTATCTGTCTCTGTGTCTCTCAGCATCTCTGTCTCTACCAATCTCTGGCTTCTCTTGTTTCCCAACATCCTTCCCGAGCCCCTGGGGAGCAGAGCTGGGGGGCCGGGCAGTGGGAACGGGACAGCGTCCTGTTCTCACCAAGGACAATAAGGTCCGGAAAGGGCTGGAGCCAAGGCCTGGCGCAGACTCCCCCTCCCTGTCTGCCCTGCCCTCCCCCCCACCTTCTGGCATGCCCTAAACGCCAGGCATCCCCTCATGTCAGTGCCAGCCCAAGAGGAGTCCAGCCTCTGCCCAGGCAGGGGAGCCCCCTCATCTCACCTTCCCACCACCCTCTTTTTAGGTGGCATCACCTTCTGCCCCAAGAAGCACACCTCTGGGCCAGGAGCCCTCTCCCGCCAGCCTCCCCGCTAGCATCCAAGGCCCCCGCCCCCTGTATTATTTACTCCTGTGTCTGGAGCAGGCAGCGGGCGCTGGCGGGTGTCAGGGCCACGTGTGAGGGAGCAGGAGGAAACATCTGGCTTCCCTCTGTCCTCCAGGGGCGGACCGCCCCTCTCTCCCCTAGGCCTCCAGCCTCCAGGGTGGTGCAGAGACCCAGGCATCCCGGGGCCGAGAGGTTAGCACCTTTGCCCTTCTCACCTTTGGGTCTCCAGAAGCCATGATGGCCTCACGCCCCCTTACTTAATGATGGTGTTTGGTGTCTGGGATACCCTTCCCAGGGTTAATTGGTAGGTCAGGTGGAGGCAGCCGGCAGCTAGGCACCCCAGGGATAGGCTGGGTGGAGAGCTGAGGTCAGCGCCAACCTGCCTGGTAAAGGCACCCATTCCCTGAGCAAGGGGTCATTATTCCTGACCACATACTGTCCCTGATGCCTATGTAGTGGGTGGCAGCAGGTGCCCAGATCCCTTGACATCGTCCTGGCACCTGCTCGGGCTCTCCCCTGTCCTCCCCTAACCTGGCCCCACCCAAGCTCTTATCTTGGAAGGCATGGTGCCCCGAGGTGGCCAGATTCCCCAGCTGTGTCTATGCTCACCTGGGCTGGGACCTGGCCCTCTGCCCACTGCTCCCACTCCAGGTCAGGAGAAAGTCTAGGTTTGACAAAGCGAGACCTAGAACTAACCCAGCCTCCCCGGAGGTCCAGGACCCATTTTGGACAACCTTTCCTCTCCCCAAGGGTCCCACATACGGTAACCCCCCAACCATCACCAGGTAAGTTGGAGCCTAGAGCTACCATTCCCTCTCAGGAAGGCTCTGGTCTCCACTGAACTCTCTTTGCCTCCATTCCCAGACTGGAGGAGCAAGAAGACTTGATTCAGGCTTCAGCCCTTCCGAATGGGCCAGTCTTTCGGGTCCTCCAAGAGTTGGCTTCCACCGGAGAGACTCAGCAAGAACCCTGAGACCCAGCAGCAACCCTCCCAGCCTTCAGGGCCAACAGGCAGGGGAGTGTTGCGAGTCTCCTGGAGGAAGATGTGAGCTTGTGCCGCCCTCTGCAGGCAATGTGGGTAAACTGCATAGCACTCCCTCAGCTTAGGCATAGAGGAGAAAGGGTCCGGGAGTCTGGCTACAAATGGGGGTTTGGCGGCGGGGGGGCCTCTAATCCTTGACCAGAACTCCTTTGACTCACTTCTTCATCTTCATTGGGTCTCATTCCCAAACTCAGCCACATCCCATGTATAGGATTTTCTGTTCTAGGAGGACAGGTTCTTTCATTCAACCAACCCACCAGTCCTCACTGCCCATTATCAGGCACTGTGGAGAATACAAAGCTGACCAAGGCACGGTAAGCACCCTAAAGCCCACACCACCCAGCAAGAGGGACGGTGCCTAGGTGCCCCAAAGGACAGACACTCTGGACAGAGAGGCACTCCTCATGGCAGAGCATGGACAGAGCAGGACCTGAGAAGTCACATCCCTCACTTCCATTAAGGCTGGCTCCAAGGTTGGTGGCCTTGTTCCTATCGTTTTATGTATTCAACACTTTGCTAAAACTTAGGAAGTGTCTTAATTCCTTGGCTGTGAAACAGAGGAGAAAAATGAAGGCACAGACCAAAGAGGATAGGGACCGTGATCAAGCTGGGAGTCTTTCTAAACACGGGCACACATCCACACTGCAGAACACAGGTCCAGGAGGGCAACATCAGTAGGGAATTCCCACCTGCAGGCTTGGAGCAGAAGGGGCAGGGGGCTCATCTGCTCAGGGTGGGGAGCTAGAGTAACAAAGCCCTCACAGGTTAAATGGAACTCCATGGGGAGGTGTAGGGATGAGGGGCCTTTCCCTCCCTGACTCCTCTGTTCCAAGATCTATTCCAGTTCCGATGGGCAGGCATTCCTGCATTGCAGTCTTTACCCCTTTTCCCAAAGGGCAAGACTGCCGATCATTCGTGCACTTTTCTTCCATGAGACTCTTACACAAGTATATGCCACTCCAGTGCCTGGCAAGGTGCCTGGCACTGATGGCACTCAATAACTATTTGGTAAAAATGAACCTCGGAGGAAGGAAACCCCACCATCCCCAAGGTCTGAAAACAGGAAGTACCCATCTGCCCCAACATTCTGCACACCCATGCAGCCATGGGCAGGAGAGGCCCACAGCATATCACAGCTCACAGAGCTACAAAGAATCAACTTTATTAAACATTCAGGGTCAGTTTCTCTTTTTGCCCTTGCCCGTAACCTTGGCTGGTGTGAGGACTGGAGCTGTTGCCTGGTACAGAGTGGAAGAGATCTTGTTGATGTAGTACAGACCAACCATGGAGAAGATGAAGCTACAGGGTGAAGGAGAAAGGTCATGGTATAAGTGGGCATGCTGCCAGCCTGGTGCCTCCTAGAGCAGACAGACACCAGCATGAGGGAAAGAATCCAGGATCAGGTTTAGGAAAATGGGGAAGGGGACAGAGGGAGAACAGAGTGGGAGGGACGTATGGGGAAGTCTGGAACCATCACAGGAGGATCCAGTGCCAAAGGACAGGACGCTACACCCCTTACTCAGCTGTCAGGCACTTACCAGGTGGTGACACAGACTCGGTGGATGAGGCCAGATGCAAAGAGAGCCAACAGGAGGCAGAGGAGAACTGGGGAGGCAAGAGGGGACAAGGAGGGTGGTCAGAATGGATACACCAGGCATTCATATGTGGAGTCTAGAAGAAATCTGGGGCCCTCTCAATCTTGGGGGAACTGCTTGGAGGGGAAGGGCATGACAACAGCAGGAGGACCTCAGATGGGCTTACTGATGCCCAGAACACGGAGGCAGGAGATGCATGCTCATTACCAGCTCTGCCCCAAATATCACTTAACTTCCCTATCCTGGCTTCCCTCCGATAAAAAGGAAAAGGAAAGGTGACAGCAGAATCTCAAGGGCAAGGCTTGCTCCCATTTGAGGAAGAGGGTCAAGGCCTTTCCAACAGAAGCCAGCCAATAGGGATCAATTCATTAACCTGGCTGGCTAGTTATGGAAGTCGAGGGCCTCAGTTCCTGGACATAAGTTGGAGAGCAGAGTGTCTGGATACACACACCCATGGGGGCAGAAAAGGGTCTCAAGACATCTAGAGTAGGACTAGAGAGAAGATGGGAGGGCAGATAGCAAGGGCAATCCCACCTGCCCAGCTGGGGAGGGCAGGGCAGGTGAAGAGGGCCAAACAGCTTGCCCCACTACAAAGGTTTCTTTCAGAAGCAAATGAAGACAATACACTTAGAAATAAAATCTAACAGAGAAGTTCTGAAGCCGCTGTATGAAAGGAGCTCCGGAAGCCTACAAAGGCGCCAGGTGGAAAGAGCAAAACATAAGGAGGACAAAGAAACGAGGGCCACAGTGACAGGTCTTTGTTCTACCAGGTGAAGGCTTCACAAGAGATGGCATCTGCTGTCAATTTGGGGCATGTGGCATCCCTTAGGTGATCTGGCCTTGACGCCTAATTGGCTTTATGAACTTAATTCTCCATAAATAACTGAATCATCAATTCTTGATTAGAATCGTTTCAAAAGGAAAACAATCTGACAGTTACTCTAATTTGGTCAGGATTCCTGCTGACACAGAAAGCTGGTGTATCTAATACTTAGGCTCTTCACAATCATCTCAAATAAACAGAATTCACTAATATTGGGTCAATTTCACCTCGGAACCCCTCAACTGATTTGGCCCTTCTTCTTCTTTTTCTGGTGGAAACAAAGAACATCCCTTCTTGGATGTATTCATTACAGGCCCAAACCTGCCTGTTTCCCTCGCACCTTCCCTGGGAACTGGCCAGGAAGTAACTGAGTTTCTTGCTTTCAGAGGCCCTCTCTTCTAGCTCCAATTCTGGGAGCTAGATAAAGTGCTGCATCCAAAAGCATCATCTGTCTCCAGACAGTCTTAATACACATATTTTTTCCTCCTAAAAAACCTTTACTGACTAAGCACCTGGAAATTCAGTACCGTGTTGGGGGAGGTTACTGGAGAGGGTTCAAATACTCAACCCCCAATTTTCACTTACTCTCAGGGAAGATCTTTGCTTGGAATCCTTTGCCAAAGACAAGATTCTCCAGATTATTGAAGGCCTGGGTTGAGGGAGTTAAGGAGTAGGACGTGCAGTGGGGGCAGAGATGTGTGGCTAATGGGAAGGGTACAAGCCTGCGTGGCCCACCACCCTTTCTACTCTCAACACCTCTGCCCGCTCCCCCGCAAAAAGGACACAGTGAGAGAGAAGACGAAAAGGCCGGAACCAAGCAGGCCGCCCTGGATGGTGAGCCACTCGGTGGAGGCCAGCTGGCGGCTGTACATCTGCATCCCAGCGAAGAGCAGCAGGGACAGGAGGGAGGAGAGCGCCAGCGATGTGCCTGTACCCACCACTGGAGTGGAGAAGAGACGCAGAGTCAGGCCCAGCCCTCCCTCCAGGAGCCGCAGGCAGATTCGGCAGGTCCGGGCACTCGAGGGCCCAACCACCTGCAAGCACTCCCGGGACTGCAGCCACCCTCCCCAACTCCCTACACCCCGCGGCAACCCCCAAGAATTCCTCAGCCCTGGACGCCCCGAACCCCCCGGCCCCGTGGAAATGCCCGTCGTCTGGAACCCAGGACACGTCAGCTCTGCGGGGAGAGGACCGCGAAAGCTAATCTGCCCAAATCCGACCCCTACTAGTCTGCCCGGTGGGGGACCCCGCTGGTCCCGTTACCCATCATGCCCTGCCCTTGGGTCCAATCCGCGCCTCTGTACAAGAGGAGAGCCGAACCGGGCACGGTTGGCTGTGCGCATGCGTCAGCCCCCAACGTGGCCTTCCTTCTCCCCAACGTCTTCCTCTTTCTCCCTCTCGGCGCCTGAATGCAGCGCCCTCTTCCTGCAGGGAGGAAATATTGCGTCCAAGAGCGTCCTTGGCCACCACCCTCGTCCCCCGCCCTTCCCCGCACCCAGAGCATCTGCTGCCTCTCAGTGCAAGCTGCACTTAACTCTTCAAGTCACTGGGCCCATGGACTATAGCCTCTAGACCACTTCTGTCTTCTTTGTCAATTATGTCAGCTTTAGTGCCTGTTCCTCAAGACTACCTCCCCCATGATCATTGCCTTGATATCTCCCCTGGACTCTTGCCCAAACCAAAATCTAGTCCTTCCATTCTGGAGCCCACCTTTCTCTGAAACTATCCTTCTGCTTTATATGAGTAAGATTAGAAGCCAATGAAGAATTCGAACATAAGAAATGGCTCCCCCTCAAATACGATTCCATGTTACCCAGCCAACCCCACCCCACCCCCCGACGCGACAGCCTTCTGAGAACCACGTGGGAAAAACTATTTCCCACCTCCTACCTCGACCAGCGCCGTTCGAGGCTGGTCCCTGGAGCATGCGCAGTGACATCTCACCCCACCCCTCCCCACATCCCCACCGGGCTCCTGCATTAAGCCCGGGGTTCGCAGCCGCAGCCGGGATCGGGCACACGGGGGCGGGCGGGCATGGTAGGGCCATGGCTGAGGGTGAGGAAATGCAGGCCTTCACTTCCATCATGGATGCACTGGTCCGCATCAGTGTGAGTTAAGGTGGGGTCGAGGGGAAGGGGAGGGGGAGTATAGGGGTCCCGGGCAAGCCGGGACCTCGAACAGGTGGGGGTCCCGCAAGATGCTGGGATGTAGACAGGGGGCGGGTGATGGCAGAAAGGACTGGGAGGGTCGGGATGCAGGTATGAGAGGGTAATCCCGGGGGCAGCCGGGAGGTGAATGCCGTGAAGGCGTCCATCTGCTGCGGTGTGAGGAACATGTAGCTACCCGGACGCAGCGGGTGGCTTGGGGTAGCCTCCAGCCGTGCACCGGGGCTGGGGCTGCAGGGCAACGGGGCTATGCTATGAGGAGGGGGCGTGAGTGAGCTTGGATATTTTCCAAGAAAACTGAGGACAGGCGGGGGGCGAGGAAAGGGCCGCCCCACGGTTTAGTTCCCAATTTGGGCCCCTCCGCAAGACCCCACCCCACCGCACCCCCACTCAGGGCTGCCTCTGAGCCTTCGGTTGTCATGGCAACCCGGGCCCGGCTCTCCCAGGGGCGGTGCCAGCCCTGCTCCCCCCCACCACTTCCTTCCCCCTCCCTCCGTGTCCCTCCCTCCTTTGTGTCAGCTGCGCCCCTGACCGGGATGGCTGCGAAGAGAGGGACCAAGGTGAGGTGTGGGGGTGGGGCATAGCTTGAGGACCCCCGCCACCAAAAAAGGGAGGGGTACTTCCGGTGGGGAGGGGGCAAGTAGGCGGGGCGCTCCTTTCCCCCTTGCTTGGGGAGGGGGTTGCGGCAGGCCGGGTTATGCCGGGGGAGGGAGCTGGAGGGCCGGATGGTGGGGGGCAAAAGGGAATGGGTTAGGAGGAGCCGGATGGGTTAGTGATGGGGAATGGAGCCGAGGGCGGCTGCAGGCTGGAGCCGCGACAGGAGGACAGACTGGGTGAGCAGGAGGATGGAGAGAGCCTGGCTTTAGGGAGGAGTCACGCGGGGGAGGGGGGGCAGGGGAATGCCAGAGAAGGGGGCGGGCGTCCGCACCGAGCTGCTGAATGGGCTGTATCCTTGAGAGATGTGCCTGGGGCTGGCGGCCCGGAGATGGGGGGATAGGGGCAAAGGCCAGGTGAGAGGGGCTGCAGGTCCGGCTGGGACTGGGACAGTGAAGGGGGTGGGACTTGAGGCTGGGGTGACCCGAGCTCCAACCATCCCTCCTCCTTAGGTCTGTAGCTCTGCAGGAGTGAAACAGAAGCAAGAGACAGGGAACTGGGAAGGCCTGTGACCAGGCCAAGGCTTGTACTGGGGAAAATCCATAGCTTGTCTGGTCCCTTGTACTTGTCTTGTCCATTCCTGAGACCTTTAGGTCTTTAAGGGGCAGTTGAGGGGCTGTTGAGATAAGCCCAGGTGTCCAAGCTCTGACCCAACCTCCTGGTCCCTCCACAGACGAGCATGAAGAACATGGAGAAGGAACTGCTGTGCCCAGTGTGTCAAGAGATGTACAAGCAGCCACTGGTGCTGCCCTGTACCCACAATGTATGCCAGGCCTGTGCCCGGGAGGTGCTGGGCCAGCAGGGCTACGTAGGCCATGGTGGGGACCCCAGCTCTGAGCCCACCTCTCCTGCCTCCACCCCTTCTACCCGAAGTCCCCGCCTCTCCCGCAGAACTCTCCCCAAGCCAGACCGCTTGGACCGACTGCTTAAGTCAGGTGGGGCTGGCACCTGTGGGGTGGGGGTGGGGATGCTGGGATGTCCATCAGGAAGATGGAAGGGGTCCATCACTGGCCAAGGGCATTTGTCTGTTTTTCAGGGGGTGGAGATACTGCCCATCCAGGCTCTAATGAGAGCTGCGCTCTGGCACAATAGAAATTAATTTTTTAATTGAAAAGACTTCCCCCACTCTTTGAGCCAGCTATAATTTTCACCTCCCTACTTCCCGGCCCATCCACAGGCTTTGGGACATACCCCGGGCGGAAGCGAGGTGCTCTGCACCCTCAGGTGATCATGTTTCCGTGCCCAGCCTGCCAGGGCGATGTGGAGCTGGGGGAGCGGGGCTTGGCAGGTCTGTTCCGGAACCTGACCCTGGAGCGTGTGGTGGAGCGGTACCGCCAGAGTGTGAGTGTGGGTGGCGCCATCCTGTGCCAGCTGTGCAAGCCCCCGCCACTAGAGGCCACCAAGGGCTGCACTGAGTGCCGCGCCACCTTCTGCAACGAATGCTTCAAGCTCTTCCACCCCTGGGGCACCCAGAAGGCCCAGCATGAGCCCACCCTGCCCACCCTCTCCTTCCGCCCCAAGGTGAGCCAGCCCTTGCAGGGCCTGGGAAGGGAGGGGCATGGTGGCGCTGGGTGGGAGGGCGTGCCCAGCACTGGGGGCTTCCAAAAGGAGCCGGCCAGGGGGTTGCCATTGCCGCTCTCCTTTTTCTGTAACAAAAAGGCACTGGACAAATCTTTGAGCGTCTTTGAGCCTCCATCTCATCTGCTGAATGAGGATTATAATACCTGCCCTGCAATATCTGTGCTTGCAGGGTTGTTGAAAGGATCACTGAGATAATGTTTGTGTAGGTTATTTATACACTAAAACGGTCTGTTATGCATTCATTCATTGAACAGATATTTATCAAGCACCTATGTGCCTGGTGCTATTCTAGGCGTTGGGGCTACAGCAGTAAACAAGATAGCCAAGGCTAATTATTAAGCACAAGGCTAAGATTACCATCATTATTGTTATTACCACACATTTCTGTGAGGTAAATGAAGGGAGAAGCAAGGCTAATGCCTGGAGCTTGCAGGGAAGGCTCTCCTTGATGCCAGGGTGTACCACCAGGTGGCACCATGGAGCACCACCAGCTGAACTCCTCTCCACCCCCATTGGGCCAGCAGAGGGAGGGCACCAAACTGCTCTGTGGTAGGTCAGCACCCTTACACACACCACTGGCTGACTATCTCATTGCTCTTTCTGTCCCTAGGGCCTGATGTGCCCAGATCACAAGGAAGAGGTGACCCACTACTGCAAGACATGCCAACGACTGGTATGCCAACTCTGCCGTGTGCGACGCACCCACAGCGGCCACAAGATCACACCTGTGCTCAGTGCCTACCAGGCCCTCAAGGTGAGGACGCCGCCTCACTCTACCCCAGTGCTGACCCACACTCACACCCTCTCACACCTCCTCTGAACTGCTGGCTTCTTTGGAGCCAGGTGTGATGCCCACCTCTTTCTTCCCCCTCAGGACAAGCTGACAAAGAGCCTGACATACATCCTGGGAAACCAGGACACAGTACAGACCCAGATCTGTGAGCTGGAGGAGACCGTGAGGCACACTGAGGTGAGGGAGGGCATGGAGGTGGGCCCTGGGCCCTGCCTGGGAGTGGGGGCAGGAAGGGGGTGTGGATGGGCACAGCCCAATCACCTGGTTGCAAGCCCAGGAAGCCCATGTAGGGTCCATGGATATGTCGAGGTTCTGGTTAAACCAAGTCATCAGGAACAACAGTGCCCCAGGCCAGGTGGTACCCGAGGCTACAGTGGAGACAGGGTGTTTATCACCCAGGAGAGGGAGAGCTTGAAAAACCCCAGGGGTGGAGCTCAGATGCCCTCAGGCTCAGCTGCCTGCTGAGGATGGTGCACATCCCTGGACCAAGGAGGGTGAGGCGATGGCTCTGATACCTTTTGCCAGATTGCTTGAATCAGCTGATATGGGGATGGGCGATAAGGATGGCACAGATGCTGGAAGACGTTAGTACAGTGCAGGTGGACATTAGTGTAGTCATGGCCTCTTATCTGGGGGAGTCCTTAAGGGATCAGGATTGATTATGGTGTGGGCATCCAGGAAGGTTAGCACAAATGGTCAGGAGTTGAGCCCATCTGGGTGTACGGGAGCCTTTGGAGCCATGAACCTGGCCCTATTAGAATGGGTAGGTAGGATTTCCCCAGATCCTTTGTGATCCTAGCCATGGCATGGTGCCCCAGGAGTCTGGTGCAGGTGCTGCCTTCAAGAAGAAGATAGTAAATGTTGCTCTCTGGGCAGGTGAGTGGTCAGCAGGCCAAGGAGGAGGTGTCCCAGCTGGTGCGGGGGCTGGGGGCTGTGCTGGAGGAGAAGCGGGCATCACTGCTTCAGGCCATTGAGGAGTGCCAGCAGGAGCGGCTGGCCCGTCTCAGCGCCCAGATCCAGGAACACCGGAGCCTGCTGGATGGCTCAGGTCTGGTGGGCTACGCTCAGGAGGTTCTTAAGGAAACAGACCAGCCTTGCTTTGTGCAAGCAGCCAAACAGCTGCACAACAGGTACTCAGGGGCATGGCACAGGGGCATGGGCTCCTGCGGGGTAGGGGCAATCGTGGGTGTAGTCCATGTATAAGGCAATGTCGAGAGTACTGCCCGATGGAGAGCTGGGTCCTGAGGATTTTCACCAGGCCACACTGATATCAGTTTGCCCGAATGGACAGGGAAGAGACCCCCCAGCAGATACCAAGGCTCTAGGGGCAGGCAAGGCAGAATCAAGGGGAAAGGTGGCTGCCAGATGGCAGTGCCTGACCCTTGCCTGCCTCCATCCCAGGATTGCCCGAGCTACGGAGGCCCTCCAGATGTTCCGGCCAGCTGCCAGCTCCTCCTTCCGCCATTGCCAGCTGGACGTGGGGCGTGAGATGAAGCTGCTGACAGAGCTTAACTTCCTGCGAGGTGAGGAGATGGCCAGGCCCCGTGCCCAATTAGAGCCTTCCTCCCTTCCTCCCCAGCAGCGGGCCCGGGGGGCAGCGCCCACCGGGGAACTCCCCAGCCTCCTGCCTGGCCTGGCCAGCGCCCTGCCCACCTAGCCCACCCCACCCGGCCACACCGTCCCACCGCGCTCAGCGCCGCTTCTCCCTCTCTTTGTTTGTAGGCTGTGGCCACCGCGGACTCTGCTCCGGAGCACCCCAGGCAAGTCAGCGGCCCTGCCCCAGGGGTCCTGCCCCCCACCAGGCCCCCTGCCCTGCCCTGCCACTCCCACACAGCCCGGCTACCCACTCATGGCTTCCTTCTCTTTCCTGCCCTGACCAGACCCCATCCCCGCCTTCCTCTCCCCTGACCAGTGCCCTCTGTCTCTCTTATGCCTTCCTTTCTTAATCCTTGCCTTTCTGACCTTTTGTCCTTGTGACCTTTGCCCTCTAGCCTTTCCTTCTCTTCCCCTTGACCTTGTCCCCTGCCATCAAGCTTTTGCTTGCCCTCTGTTGTCCCCTATTTTCCGTCTTGCTGACTCTTGCATCTATCTCCCTCCCATTTGGTTCCCTCCTTCCTGTTCAGTGCCCTCTTGCCTGGGCTTCAGTGGCCGTTGCCTGCCTTTCCCTGGGGCTCCTCTTTATTCATAGAATAAAAAGGGTCATAGAAAGAAGAGACACCATGTGATCTCATACCCTCATTTGACAGAGGAGGAAACTGAGGCCCAGAAAGGGGACGTGACGGGCCTAAGGCCAGAGCAAAGGAGTGGCAGACCGGGACTGGCATCAGGCCTCCTGTCTCTCCTTCTCCTGTGGGCTCTGCCCTGCCCATCCCTGCCCAGGGCCCAGACAGGTGTCTTCTCCAGATCCCTCTCACTCACACTCACCCCCCCGGCTCCCGCTGCTTTCCCTTTTCCTGCCCACCCTCCATGCCAGGCCCGCGGCCAGGCCCTGACTGACCCCCGCTGTCTCTTCCAACAGTGCCTGAGGCTCCGGTCATTGACACCCAGCGCACCTTTGCCTACGACCAGATCTTCCTGTGCTGGCGGCTGCCCCCCCACTCACCACCTGCCTGGCACTATACCATTGAGTTCCGGCGCACAGATGTGCCGGCCCAGCCAGGCCCCACCCGCTGGCAGCGGCGGGAAGAGGTGAGGGGCACCAGCGCCCTGCTTGAGAACCCTGACACAGGCTCTGTGTACGTGCTGCGTGTCCGTGGCTGCAACAAGGCCGGCTACGGCGAGTACAGTGAAGATGTGCACCTGCACACGCCCCCAGCGCCCGGTGAGTGGACACAGGGTACACTTGGGACCCAAGCACTGACAGCTGGTGCTGGGTGGGCCCCAGAGAGATGGCATAACACAGTGCATCACTCTCACTAGCTCTGAAGCAAGACTGCCTGAGTTCAAATACCAGCTCTGCCTCTTGGCCAGCTGTGTGGCTTTAGGCGAGTTATTCACCCTCCCTGAACTTCAAATTCCTCTTCTGTAGGGATAGTAACAATACTTATCTCATAAGGTTGTTGTGAGAATTAAGTGAGATGATAACGTGTAAGGGCTTAGCTGAGTTTTTGGCTCATGGTAAGGGCGCAATAAATGTTGGTAAAGTGACTCTCCAGAAAATAGTGGGGACTCTGGGGTGTAGGCATAATAGAGAAGCATCACCATCCAAGTACGGGGCAGAAGAGTTAGGGGTTAAGTGTAAGGACCAGGTAAGAGCACCAGAGCGCAGGCTGGAAAGCATAGGTGGATGGTGGTGGGATGTCACCAGGTGGAATGGACAGCAGTGGGGACCCTCCATGGTGCAGCCATGGGAAAGGGGTGGGAGGCAGCATAGCGAGTCAGCTGGGTCTGGGAGACTGATTCCTGTGCCCACTAGTCATCACTAAAACTCTTCCTGTGGTCCCATACCCACTTGGGATGGGATGCCCCTTCTTTTTTCCTATGCTCCCCATTCCAGTTCTCCAGGCCCTGTTCCCCAGAGCCCCCTGCCCATCCCTTGGCAACTCGTTCCATGTTCTGAAATCTCCCAGTGTCTCGTGCTAACACCTCAAGTTCCCCCCAGTGCCAGTGTTTGTCCCTGAAGTCCTTCCTTCTGTCTCAACCCTCCCCAACTCCAGTCCTGCACTTCTTCCTCGACGGCCGCTGGGGCACAAGCCGAGAGCGGCTGGCCATCAGCAAGGACCAGCGAGCAGTGCGGAGTGTTCCAGGGCTGCCCCTGCTGCTGGCTGCTGAGCGGCTACTGACGGGCTGCCACCTGAGCGTGGATGTGGTCCTGGGCGATGTGGCTGTGACCCAGGGCCGCAGCTACTGGGCCTGCGCCGTAGACCCAGCCTCCTACTTGGTGAAGGTGGGCGTCGGGCTGGAGAGCAAGCTTCAGGAAAGCTTCCAGGGTGCCCCTGATGTGATCAGCCCCAGGTCAGGCCTCTCTGGAAGGGATGGGGGTTTGGGGACCTGGGTGGGGGAGCTGGGGACAGGGGGGCGGTGTGCAAGGGGAGGACACACTTGCTGGGATGGAGCTGGGAGGAGATTAGGAGGAAGTAATAGGAGCCAGGCTGGGGGGGTGGCTGTGGTCTGGAGAAATGTGGGCTCAGTGAAAGAGCTTTGTGGACTGATATTCGGAGTGGCTGGGGAAAGGGACAATAGAAAAGGGAGCCATCTCCACTTCCCTCCATCCATCTCTCCAAGTCTCCGTGTCCTTTCTCCCTAACACCCCATTTCCAACATCCTTTCTGCACAAAGCCTTTTCCCTCCAGTACCTCCTTCACCCACATCTTTTCTCAACATCCTAAAATTCTTCCCTTCAACTTTCCATCTCCATATTGTCTCATCCACAACATCCTGTTTAACACCCACCCACACATACTTTTCTCCCTGACCCCTTCCTCCCCAGCACTCTATCCCTCAGTACCCCATTTCTTCTAAATGCCTTCTTTTCGACACCAGTTCCCTCTTAACCCTATGGTCCCCAAAACCCTGCATCCCTCTAACATTCTTCATCTAAGACACTGATCCTCCCTCATCTCTCTCCCAACATCCACCTTCCCAGCTTCCTTTCTCTGCTCTCCCCCTCTCCCCAGTACCTTAGTCACTAACCCTTCATCCTTCCAAGATTCTCTAACCCTCAAAATGCTCTCTCAGCATGATATCCCAGCACCATTTCCTCACCACCTTCCTGTGTTGGAAGCTCTGCATTTCTTCAGTGTGCTTTAGCAATACCCTGTCTTTCTTCCCCTCCCCCCACCTCTCTGGCCAATGTGCTTTCCTTTCAACACCCCTTTCCCACCAAACCAAACCCCCAGCCCTATATTTTAACCCCTGTCTCTTCAACATGTTTTCTTCTCAATGCCCAGAATCAATCCTTTTTTTTAAATTTATTTTTAAATTTTTTTTATTTTTGGCTGCGTTGGGTCTTCATTGCTGCGCGGGCTTTCTCTAGTTGCGTCGAGCTGGGGGCTACTCTTCGTTGCGGTGTGTGGGCTTCTCACTGCGGTGGCTACTGTTGTTGCGGAGCACGGGATCTAGGCGGCGCGGGCTTCAGTAGTTGTGGCACACGGGCTTAGTTGCTCCGCGGCATGTGGGATCCTCCCGGACCAGGGCTCGAACCCGTGTCCCCTGCATTGGCAGGCGGATTCTTAACCACTGTGCCACCAAGGAAGCGCCCCAAATCAATCCTTTGAACCACTTGCTCCCCAACAGTCCATCCTTCCAACATCTCAGCCCTCTGGTACCCCCTCCCCCACACATTTACTCCACCCCCCAACATCCTCCTACCCAACGCCCACCCCTGCAGGTACGACCCGGACAGTGGGCATGACAGCGGTGCCGAGGATGCCACAGTGGAGGCGTCGCCACCCTTCGCTTTCCTAACCATTGGCATGGGCAAGATCCTGCTGGGGGCCGGGGCCAGCTCAAATGCAGGGCTGACAGGGAGGGATGGCCCGGCGGCCAGCTGCACAGTGCCCCTGCCGCCCCGCCTGGGCATCTGCCTGGACTACGAGCGGGGTCGGGTTTCCTTCCTGGATGCGGTGTCCTTCCGAGGGCTCCTGGAGTGCCCCCTGGACTGCTCGGGACCTGTGTGCCCTGCCTTTTGTTTCATTGGGGGTGGTGCAGTACAGCTACAGGAGCCCGTGGGCACTAAGCCTGAGAGGAAGGTCACCATTGGGGGCTTTGCCAAGCTGGACTGACCCTTCCAGGCCTCTCCTGGGCCCTGGCCTTCCAAGCCTCCTGAAGCCGGGTTATTCCTCCCGCAGCTTCTCCCTCAAACTCTTCCTCCCATGTGGTCCTGTCCCTTCCCCTATGTCTGTGTCTTCCCAGGGCCTTCTCTTGACCAAGGGACTCTCCTCTACTCACCTCTCTGGATGTCCCCCATTCTCTCCACTGCCTGTTAATCCAGGCTCCCACCCCCACGTCTCTGCCCCGTGACCTGCCCTTGGCATCTTACCCGAGTCATGGAGACAGCCCCTTCCCCATCCCTGCCCTGTGCTCCTCCCCAGGCTGATTGGGAGGGAAGGCACCTGGAACACTGGGCATGCTCCCCAGCTCTGCCCTCTGCCCTGCCAAGCTCCCTGACCCATCCATGCTGAACTACAGCTTTGGGGCGTGCAGGCTTTTTGGCTGGACACTGCCCAGGCACTCCCTGGTGAGGGAAAAGGGACCCTATCATCCTGCTTTATTTATTTGGGTCCCTGTACCCCCAGCCGCATGCCTCTTATCCCCCTCTTCTCCCTCTTGCATGCTTTACCTGTCCTGCACCCATGCCAACGTGCCAAGTCTCCCTTGGGGAGCCAGCTGAGGTTGAGTGTCCCCATTGGGTTGGGCCTGGCAAGGCCTCTGGTGCCCGCTGTTGCCTCCCCCTGCGGTGGGCACTGCTAGGCCTGTGTCAAGCAACAGCTGTTATTTTCATGGTTTATAAACAATAAACTGTGATGCCAGGCTTTCCTGTGATATCTTTGCCTTCCCTGAGCCCATTCCTCTTAGTTTCTGTGCTGGACGTGGCAGGCGGGGCGGGGCGGGGGGGCGGGGATCGAGGGTTCCCTGCTATAACTCAGAGCAGGCGTGCACGGTGGATCTGGCGCCTGAGGGAAGGAGGTCGCCAAGCCCGTCGCTTCCCCGCCTTCTGCCACACCTGTACCCAGCCCAGGCCCGAGCCGATCGTGGCCGCCAGGGGGCGCATCGCTGCGGTGGCTGTTTGCGTCAGCCCCGCGACGGGGCGTCCGGGCGGCGGCGCCGGGCTCTGCGGGAATGCGGAGGGGGCGGGCCCCGTGCCTGGGCCCAAAGGGATCAGGGAACCAGAACCACTTCCCCATTCCCAGGGTGCTGGGTAGCAAACCCCAGAGCCAGAGGCGGGTGGGGCGGCCAGGGAGGGGCCCAGGCCCGGTGCCAGCCCCCGGATATGACATGAGCTTATCGTGGCCCTGTTGACTCTGCAGCTGTTATCGCCGCCCGAGGACTTACTTCACACCCGGACAGCTAAGAATAGAGCCGCCTGGGGGCACCGTGCCAAGGGGAGAGGAGGGCGCAGGAGTGAAACCCAGGCCCGGGGAAAGGGGAGAGCCACGGGCCTGCGGGCAGAGCCGGGTCACGCTGGCCGATGGAGCCGCCGGGTTTCGTTTCCTCCTTCCTCTTGCGCCGCCAGCCATGCAGGACAGGTGACAGAGGTGACTCGAGTTCTTCCACCAAGCACTCCTGCGCCCCCATGTCACCTACTTCTCAAGTGAACCCCGCTCCTTCTGGCTTTCTTTCCTCCCTCTCCTTTCCCAAGGCCTCTTCCAGACCCCCTCACACACATTTTGACCGCCCCTCTATCAACAGGTCACAGAAGACAGATCAAAAGTTGGCGGTCAGCGAAGAGGAGGCCCGAGTTTTATTCAGCCATGTTCAGGTTCCCACTCCCATCTCCGAGCTGTTCCCGCCAGTCCTCCTGGGAGCCACTGCCTCAGGCTTGTCCCCAGGGGCTCGGATGGGCTTCGCCAGGGCTAAGATGGGTTAGGGGACTTGGTGGGGCCTGTGAGGGAGACTGTGGGCAGCCCACCTGAATGCCCAGCTCACCAGCCCAGAACAGAGTTGGGGGCAAGGGGGGGTGGGCTGCAGCAGTGAAGAAACCCAGGGAGGCAGTCTGCGCTGGCTGGATGCTCAGCAGGCAACGTGCCCCTACAGGTTGGCGGAAGTGGCTGCCAGGTTCGCGTAAGAGAGAGTGCTGCCACCATTGCCTGCAGAAACCTAGGCAGGGGGAGAAGGGATCTAGGGTGAGGGGCAGAAGCTTTCCTGGGAGAAGCTTCTTCCCCAAGGCCCCTGGATGGCACCCCGCGGCTGGGGTGAACGGTCCAGGAGCCTGACTAGCTCTCAAAGGGTTAATTTGGAGAGAGCACCTGCTGGTCACCACCAGCAGCCAGGTGACTGTAAACAGGGCCACTCCTCCTCCTTCTGCTCCCCTTCACTCCCTCCCCTCAGCTCTTATCAGCTCCCCCTGCTTTCCCCTCCTGCCCCTTTTTCCCTCCATTCTCTGCTCCTCCAGCCCAAGGGTGTGTGTGTGTGTCTGTAAAACTGGAAGAAGGAAGTCCCCAGGGGGAGGAAAAATGGGGTCAAGAAAAGGAAACTCCTCTCCCCTCCCCCACTTGGAGTGGCTTTCCAGCCCCAGGTGGCCAAGTAATTATTTACTAGGTCCTGGAGAGAAAGGAAGAAAGAGGGAGGAGGGGTCTGTGCTTCTCCAGAGATTCCCAAGAACCTCCCCCTCACCTGGCACCCAGGCTCACCTGGCTTGGTGAGACTTCTTCCCCAATTCAGAGACCCCTCCTCCCCACTAGCCTGTCTCAATCTACCCTCCATTCTTAGGAGACAAGCTGGGGCACAGGTGCTCCTTCCATGAAGGGCTCCCCTGGGCGCAGTGCCCCACTCATTTCGCCTCTGGGCATCCCAGTGAACAGCCCTGGCACCAGTTCAGCGGAGCACTGAATGCTCTTTTGGGAGTGCTGTTAGTGGGGGCACCCCCTACTGAGATCCCCCTTCTTCCATGGTCTCTTCCCAAGGCCCTTGCCCCAGAACTCCCCTGACCTCCAACCCCAGCCTTGTCAGGTCCTCATTGCCTACTGTCACTCTCACCTCTTCTAAGTTCTTTGGGCTTTCCCAGTACCCTTTCAGAACCCCTGCCAGCCAAAGCCTCTGCCTCCCTCCGCCATCCTCACCTCCTCAAAGGGGCTCCGTTTGGTACTGCCAGGGGGCACATAGCGCCCATGGGTGTGGTAGGTGGGGTACTCGCTCATAGGATGGTAGGCATCTCGGGTTGGAAAGAGGTCCAGCTGCCCATAGTTCTTTTGTCTGCACTGACACACAACCTGGGGAGATAGGAGGTAATGGGGGGCATGGGGGTTCCTTCTAGCAGAGGGACTATGGTCAGGGCTGGGGACTGAGCACTTACCAGGGCAATGAGATAAATGATGGCCAGGGCAACCAGAACACAGACCAGTACCAGCAGGGCAATGCCCCAGCCAGGCACCCCAGATCCAGACTGGGCAGAGGAAGGAAATGATGCATCACGCACTAAAAGGAAAAGCAGCGGTCAGAGCAGTCTCTCCAAGGAGGTGACCCTCCCCTTATTAGTGCCAAGAGGAAAAGCAGGAATCCAGATGCTGGAGAGAGAGAGGGTCCCGGGCAGTGTGGTGTTGGCTGGCAGCTGAGGAAGTGGTCTCACCACTAACTCCACTGATGGTCAGGTTATATTTGACTGCTGCTGCTTCAAGCTGACCAAGCTGTCTCTCCAAGTTGTGGGCAGTGGTACCCTCTCGGAAGGCCAAAGTTAATTCTACCACCACAGATCCTGGCCTGGTCAGAGAGAAACAGGCAACTCAACCATGGGTCCCAGCTTCTGGGTCAGCACACCACCCACCCCCCGCAACCACAAGTGCACCAGCCCCTCCCCACAGTCAAGACAACATCCACCCATCCCACATAGAGTCCACACCCAGAACTGTACCTGAACTTGATACCTAAGAGGCCCAGAAAATCCTCTTGTTTATAAGTCTGCACAAACTGGGGTGAGAGGGAAAGGACTAAGTTTTGATGCAAGTTCTTCAAAGAGTTCTGAAGGCTGCTTCAGGGGAGCCCGGTTGAGGAAAGGCAGCTACTCACCAATACAGAAATGCTTCTCTGCAGCTTCTGGTAGTAGCTGGTGCTGGGATTTTCCAGGGAAGAGTTAAACTGGAGGTTCGTAATGTGAAAAGACAGGAAGAACAGGGAGACCCTAATAGGCAACTGCTGAGAAGTCTTATGACTGGAGGAGGTCGGAGGTACTATGCTCTGGTTAGTGCTGCTGGCAATTGTCCTGGTAATGTGGCTGGTGCTCGGAGATGAGGCTCCACTGGTGGCCCGGGGTGAGGTGCCACCGTGGACCGGAGGGGCCGCCGAGCCTGAGGCAGGGCTGGCACTCGGAGATGAGGCGCCACTGGTGGCCCGGGGTGAGGTGCCACCGTGGACCGGAGGGGCCGCCGAGCCTGAGGCAGGGCTGGTGGTTGGAGATGAGGCGCCACTGGTGGCCCGGGGTGAGGTGCCACCGTGGACCGGAGGGGCCGCCGAGCCTGAGGCAGGGCTGGCACTCGGAGATGAGGCGCCACTGGTGGCCCGGGGTGAGGTGCCACCGTGGACCGGAGGGGCAGCCGAGCCTGAGGCAGGGCTGGCGGTCGGAGATGAGGCGCCACTGGTGGCCCGGGGTGAGGTGCCACCGTGGACCGGAGGGGCCGCCGAGCCTGAGGCAGGGCTGGCACTCGGAGATGAGGCGCCACTGGTGGCCCGGGGTGAGGTGCCACCGTGGACCGAAGGGGCCGCCGAGCCTGAGGCAGGGCTGGTGGTTGGAGATGAGGCGCCACTGGTGGCCCGGGGTGAGGTGCCACCGTGGACCGGAGGGGCCGCCGAGCCTGAGGCAGGGCTGGCACTCGGAGATGAGGCGCCACTGGTGGCCCGGGGTGAGGTGCCACCGTGGACCGGAGGGGCAGCCGAGCCTGAGGCAGGGCTGGCGGTCGGAGATGAGGCGCCACTGGTGGCCCGGGGTGAGGTGCCACCGTGGACCGGAGGGGCCGCCGAGCCTGAGGCAGGGCTGGCACTCGGAGATGAGGCGCCACTGGTGGCCCGGGGTGAGGTGCCACCGTGGACCGAAGGGGCCGCCGAGCCTGAGGCAGGGCTGGTGGTTGGAGATGAGGCGCCACTGGTGGCCCGGGGTGAGGTGCCACCGTGGACCGGAGGGGCCGCCGAGCCTGAGGCAGGGCTGGCACTCGGAGATGAGGCGCCACTGGTGGCCCGGGGTGAGGTGCCACCGTGGACCGGAGGGGCAGCCGAGCCTGAGGCAGGGCTGGCGGTCGGAGATGAGGCGCCACTGGTGGCCCGGGGTGAGGTGCCACCGTGGACCGGAGGGGCCGCCGAGCCTGAGGCAGGGCTGGCGGTCGGAGATGAGGCGCCACTGGTGGCCCGGGGTGAGGTGCCACCGTGGACCGAAGGGGCCGCCGAGCCTGAGGCAGGGCTGGTGGTTGGAGATGAGGCGCCACTGGTGGCCCGGGGTGAGGTGCCACCGTGGACCGGAGGGGCCGCCGAGCCTGAGGCAGGGCTGGCACTCGGAGATGAGGCGCCACTGGTGGCCCGGGGTGAGGTGCCACCGTGGACCGGAGGGGCCGCCGAGCCTGAGGCAGGGCTGGTGGTTGGAGATGAGGCGCCACTGGTGGCCCGGGGTGAGGTGCCACCGTGGACCGGAGGGGCCGCCGAGCCTGAGGCAGGGCTGGCACTCGGAGATGAGGCGCCACTGGTGGCCCGGGGTGAGGTGCCACCGTGGACCGGAGGGGCAGCCGAGCCTGAGGCAGGGCTGGTGGTCGGAGATGAGGCGCCACTGGTGGCCCGGGGTGAGGTGCCACCATGGACCGAAGGGGCAGCCGAGCCTGAGGCAGGGCTGGTGCTCAGAGATGAGGCGCCACTGGTGGCCCGGGGTGAGGTGCCACCGTGGACCGAAGGGGCAGCCGAGCCTGAGGCAGGGCTGGTGGTCGGAGATGAGGCGCCAGTGGTGGCCCGGGGTGAGGTGCCACCGTGGACCGAAGGGGCAGCCGAGCCTGAGGCAGGGCTGGTGGTCGGAGATGAGGCGCCACTGGTGGCCCGGGGTGAGGTGCCACCGTGGACCGAAGGGGCAGCCGAGCCTGAGGCAGGGCCGGTGGTCGGAGATGAGGCGCCACTGGGCCTGGCAGGTGAGGTGCCACCGTGGACCGAAGGGGCAGCCGAGCCTGAGGCAGGGCTGGCGGTCGGAGATGAGGCGCCACTGGTGGCCCGGGGTGAGGTGCGACCGTGGACCGAAGGGGTAGCCGAGCCTGAGGCAGGGCTGGTGGTCGTAGATGAGGTGCCACTGGGCCTGGCAGGTGAGGTGCCACCGTGGACCGAAGGGGCAGCCGAGCCTGTGGCAGGGCTGGTGGTCGGAGATGAGGCGCCACTGGTGGCCCGGGGTGAGGTGGTTTGGTCACTTAAAGCCTGTGTACTGCTGCTGCTTGTACGAGAGACTGTAAGAAAGATTGTTAGTGTAGGGTTGGTGGCAGCTGTCAGAAGTTGAGGTTACAGAGTTGGGTTGGGGGACAAATCAGCACAAGGAAAAAATACATTCTCTGGCATCTGAAGAAGTAATGCCAGGAGAATTTGGGGAGTGGCCCCTAGGTCAGCCCTCCTCCTCCCTCGCTGCTGGCAGCCTCCCTCCCCCTTCCCATATCTGTCTGCTCCTGGCTTGTCGGGTTTCTCCACTCCTAAGATTTACCTCTCCTGACTCCACCCCCACCCCCTCCAGACTTCTTTCAGGACGTTCGCCTGCCCCTGGCACCCACTCTCCTGGGGGGCTGTCTCTTCTCAGCCTGTCCTTAGCCTCACTCCTTTATTCTTTATTCTGGCACAGACTGGGCCACCCCTGTCTGCAACTTCTGCCTCTTGGATGCCATCTCCCAGGGAGCAAAACCCACAGAAAGGCTGGGAAGACCCCCTCCCCACCTTGCGCCCCTTACCTGTAAGCACTTGGAATAGCAGCAGCAGGAAGAAGAAAGGGGCCTGGATGTCCGGTGTCATGGTGGTGGCCAAGTGGTGGGGAGGGGGCAGAACAGACTCAGGCAGGCAGTGCGCACGAGGTGGAGCAGGCACAGGCGCCTGCTGCTTTATACCGGTCCCCCGCCCGCCCTAGGCTCAGCCAAAGCAGGTGACAGGTGACAAAGCTCCGCCTCCTCCCCCTTTCCCTACCTCCTACCTCTTCCTCTTCCTCTTCCTCCCCAACCATTCCTGGCCCCTCAAATAGGGTACGTGGGCTCCAATCACTCGACCCTCTGACAACCTGTTTGTTTTCCAACTGGCCTCCCCCTTTCACCAACCACTCCCTGGCTCCAGAAGGCGGTGGAGGGAGTCTGGAACCTGACCTGGGTCCCCATGGTCCTATTTTAGCCCCAGGACAACAGACAAGGTGAGAAAAGTAACAGAGAAAGTGGGCTAGGTCAAAGTCCTGCACGGCAAGGCCGGGAAGCTCATCCTCAGGTCCCCCGCACCATTGCCCCATTCTCCCTGGGTCCCTTGGAGTCCCACTCTGGGGGCTGAGAAGGAAGGGGAAGGCTCGATAATGAGTAAACTAGTTGCTAGTTTTGGACCCCCTCCCCCCAACTACTTCCCGGAACAGCCCCACTCTTCTAACCACTCTCTGTCCCGTTCCACACACGGTTCTACCCTGAAACCCACAGTCCCGCCCCCTGCCGGCCTTTCCAGCAGCCTGAGTTCCTTCTTTGACTTTCTCCCTAGAAGGGGGCGGGGGAAGAAATTTCCACTTAAAGAAATATGAAATCTGGGTTCGGCCGAACCCTAGGGTCTTTGCTTTCCCAGTCCGCCACCTTGTAGCGGCGGCTCGCTGGCCGGGCTCTCCTGCCCTCTAGCGGTCACCGGGAGCCTCACCGGGCCTGCCCGAGAGGGCTGAGGGGCTGCCTCGTCCCGGGAGAGGAGGTTGGGTGGCGCTGCCTAAGTGGGGGCAGAGAGAGGCTGGGGAGGGCAGGCCCGGGCCGGAAGAAGCAGTGGCTTGGACAGAGAAGGGGAGGAACATACTGTACCATCGACGGAGGGGCTGGGAGCTTTAGGAGGGGACTCAGGCACGTGGGGGCGGTGTCTGGAGGAAATGGCGCTAAGTGGGTGGGGTCCTGAGTTAACGCGGAAGGGGCACCGAGGTATTTGGCGAGGGCAGCGGAATGTGGGAGGGAGAATGGGACAGATTAGTTATGTATTTAGGAGGCAGAGAATAGGTGGGGCGACAGAATGGTATTTAAGGGCACGGAACTATCCTTTGCGGAGCAAAGTGGTATTTGGGGCCGGTGGGCACAAGGTGATGGGGGTGGTGCAAAACCGTTTGTGAGCGCGCATGATTTGGGAAGACCAAGTGATATTCTGAAGGGCAGAAACATGTGGGACCAAGGAGTATTTGAGGCCACAACGGCGCACGTGGAGCTTATCGAGTTCCAACCGGAGGTCCTGGGTTGCGGTCTAGACCGACAGAAGCAATTACGTCCGCATTAGGAAACAATTCTTAGCCCCAAAGAATACAGATTGAGAAATGAATTTTAAGAACACTTCGGTGCGGCGGGATTGCAGGGAAGCCGGGGAAGAGGAAAAGGACCACAGCTCCCAGACGCGCGCGACTCCACCGGCTTGGCGCGGCATTGTGCGGCAGCCGGACCCGGGTGCGGGCTCGGGGCCGGAGGGCGTTTACGTCATCGCGCCCGGGCGCGGCCCGGAGGCGGGGAAGCACCCCCAACTCGCCGGCTAGAGAAAGGGCGAGTATTTAGGTGGGCGGCCCCAAAACTTCAAGCCCTGGCGTTGCCAGGCAATAGCCATTCAGTTCGGTTGCTGGGACACGCGTCACCATGGCGACGGCTCCGCGCCGCGCAGTCTGAGTATTTAAAGAGCAAGCGCGCGCAACGCCCCGGCGTCTGAAAGCGGCCTTCCAGGATATCGCGGTCTCCCTTTCTCCCTCCCCCTTACCACCCTCTTCACCCTTTTCCGGGCGCCAAGTCTCTCTGGCCTCCAAGGTGAACCCAACTCCCCAGCGCGTCCCGGGTTCTCGGGCTGGTCCGGCTTCAAGCGGTGGAGAGCGGGATTCCGGGCCCCGGGCGGGCGGGAGGGACGGGACGCGGTGCAGTGTTGTTCTTTCCCCCGCCAATATTGCACTCGTCCCGGCCTCCGGCCCCCTCGGCCCCCCGGCCTCCCCCTCACCCCGAGCGGGGCAGCCCCAGCCCTCCTGGCTCTCGATCCCAGCTGCTCTAAGATAGACTGGAGTGTCGCCGCTGCCACCGTGGGTAAGTGGGGCTGGGAGGACTTTAGCCATCCTCCGACCACCACCCCATCCTTCACCTAACCTCCGTCCTTCACCTAACCCCCGTCCAGCACCTTCCTCACCGTGCCCCAAACTCAGCCAAACTTCCTCTAGATCTCTAACTTCCATTCCACTAGTCCTCTCCCCGCCTCAGGTTTTTTCCTGCTCCCCACACTATCCCGGCAAAATCCCTAAAATAAGTAATTGCACTGGCTTAGAAAACAATTGGAACTTTATGGCAACGTGCTGTTGTCTTTCCTGGCGTTAATGCCTGAGAAATACCCCTCGAAAACTTCTCATGTCCTGAACAGTGGGGTCACCACCCCTCTGGAGCTGAACTGATGGGTGCCAGAGGAGGTTCTGTGTTTGGCTGAGGGGCTGTAAATTAGACCCCAGGGTCTCCAGGATGGACCCCAAGGCCTGAGGGTCTAAAATCAGGATTCTGAAGCCGGTGGCCACCTCTTCACACTCTTTCCTGGAGCAGCTGCCTCCGGAATGGCTCAAAGTCCTCGGGCACTGTGTCTGAGAAAGGAGATATGATTAAGGTCAGAAGAAGTGACTCCCATGAGGGCAGGAGAGGTCAGGCTGATCTCCGTCTGGAGCCTCACCATTGCATCGATACTGGAGATTGGACCAAATGATGTTTTCTTGGGAGAAGCAGAATACACCAAGACGCCCCCCTCGCATGGATGTGTCAATGATCACCCCAGAATCGGCCACTAGCTGGGAACCCTCATAAAGCTTCACCCTGTCCAGGATAGGGGTGTCCATTGGTGCTAGGGTGCCAGTGGGCACTGTGCCACCATGACCTGGCCCTGTTCATCCCCAACCCCCCTTGGGCTCACCAGGCCTGAGAGAGAAGGGAGGTGTGGAAAAGGGAGGAAGGAAAGGGGAGGGAAGGGGGGTGCTTTTCTCAGGCCTGGGGCCCCTGGCTCTTTGTCCAGCCCCCTTTGCATCTCAAAGCACCAGCCGCATTCCAAGCGAGGATTGAGTTGCCATGACGATGAGTACAATGGGCTGGGGGGTGAAGTCACCCGCTTCCCAGGCTCTAGTCCACCCCCCCATCCCCTGTCCTGGCGCCCCGCAGCCCCAGGCACCTTAAAGGGGAACCAACCCAAGTCCCTGCACTCTGGGCTCTTGGCCATTGCCCCTCCCTTCCCTGTCATCCCCACCAAATAGGAAATGCAAAGTTGTGGACAGAGTGCTGAACTGAGAAGCCTCAGCCTCGCTACTAAGAGGTGTGGAGTCTGGGTTTCCGTTAGCTCTTCTGTAAATGATGATCCCTTCCAGGTCAGACACTTTGATGAGGCAGGTTCTGGGCTGTATCAGTGATGGGGCTGGATGTGATGTGCCTCTCCACAGACTGGCCTGGGGTTTGGAGGCTCCCAGACGCACCCTCATTTTACAGAGGGGAAAATGGGGCACAGAAAAAGAAGGACTTGCCCAACATTGCTTATAGGTCCTCGGCAGCACCAGCACCAGAGCCCAAGCTGCCTGGTGTTAGGAAGAAAGCAGGGCCAGGACAGCGAGTCTGTGGTGAGAGGGGAGGTAGAGAGAAGTGGTCCCAGTCCGGGCCCAATGGCACCAAGACACTGAGTAGAGGGGAGGTCACTGGGGAGTCCCAGCTAGAGGTGAAGGAAAGGCTGGGCCTGGGGTCCCTTGGGAGGGCTCAGCCCCTCCCCTCACCGAATGTAGCCAACTTGAGGCCGGTGCAGCAGCTGCCAGCGGTAGGAAGTCTTGTCACGCCAGCCCACATTTCGTGGGTCAGTCCACAGCAGCCGTACCTGATCAGGGGTGTGACCTGTATGCCACAGGGCATTCCTGAGGTGCTCGCCTGGGCCAGACACTGATGTCACTGCCTAGGGGGCATCGGCAAACACAGTGGGTCAACCACAGGACCCGACCAAGGGAAGACAGCAGGTTGGTAAGTGCAGGTGGAAAAGGGAGTCAGGAGAATATTCTGGAGCCCTAGGGAGCCAACCTCCAGGCCATATGTCTGGGTAAGAGGGTTCCCCCTACTCAGGCAGTTGGGGAGGCCCCAGGGTTGGTGGGGGAGCCTTTGGGAAAGGGCCCTGGATTGGGGAATCTGGGCAGCTGCGGGACCTTGAGCTGTAGCCCGGGCTGGGCAACAGCCCGGAAAGGTGTGGCCTGCCAGTAGGTCTGCTCCGTTTGCTTCCACATGACCACGTAGAAGCGGCCGCTGTCCTGATAGCTGAAGAGAAAGCCTGCGTAGTCATCATCAGTCACTGTGTTCACATGGAAGGTGCCTTCAAAGTCCACACCATTGAAGGCTGTATATCCTGGGGGCAGGTGGGTGGGTGGGATCAGAGTCAGGGGCAGCAAAGCTACTGATGCCCATTGTGGGGTGGGGATGGGAAGGGATGCCTGCTAAATGTGTGGCTCCATCCTCTGCCTGTAGGGCCCCTCCATTTGGAAGTCATTGAAATTGTTGAATTGGGTGTCCCTTACATACCAACTGCCAGGCCGGGGTCACTGTTCATGGTCTGAACGATTTCCATGCCCTGGTGGTATGCAGTAAAGACAAAAGCCCTGGTCCAGGTGTGCTGCCCTCCTTAGGCCCTGCTTGCTAGTCTGGCCTGACAGCACCCGCCCAGCCCACTGCCCTAGTACCTGGTTGAGCACGACCCAGTTTGGGTCAATCTGAGCGTCACCCTCAGGATCCAGGACGACGGTCTGATAGGCCCGAAAATCCGTGAGGGTTACCTCTGCACTTTCAGGGCACACATCCAGGGGGTCAACCACTGCATCATTGTCAAAATCATCCTCACACACATCACCAACGCCATTGCCTGGGCAGGGTGAAGCCAGGTGCTCAGGAAGGCCCTGGCCACTGCCAGTAGCCAACACTACCACCTCTCGGGCCTTGAGATGTTGACCTCTCTCCACCACCCTGCCTTCCCTCACTCCCCAGCAAGGCCTGCCACTTCTCCCTGAGCAAAGCCCATGCCAGCCCAATCCTCTGGGGACTCCAGCCTTACCATCTGAGTCCTTCTGATTGGGATTAGGTACCAGGCGACAGTTATCAGGACCAGGAGGCACGTAATCTGGGACACCATCATTGTCATCATCCGCATCACACTCATCTCCAAGTCCATCATTGTCTGAGTCCAGCTGGGAGCTGTTGGGCAGCTGCGGGCAATTGTCCTTAGTGTCCTGATGTCCATCGCCATCACTGTCCAAAAAAGAGGCACCTAATAAAGGCTTTTAAAAGTGCCACATCCTTCCCCACTCTTCTGCTTAGGAGTCTCTCTGGGGTTTACCCTCCATTCAGCCAGACCCCTTGCAGTCAGCCAGATGAGGTGAAGGTCCAGCAGTAAGAATGGAAGGTAGACTATGGGAATGACCTGCTACTCGATAGTAGTGGAGAGTTAAAGTTAGACCCTAGAGGGAATTGAAAACATACTAGAGGAAAGTAAAGTATCCCCTAACCTTCCATCTCTTGGCCAAAACCCTACCTGTCTTCATTGGTGTCACAGACATCCCCCACCAGGTCGCTGTCTGCATCTGTCTGAGAGAGAGGGACCTGTTCTCACCATCTCCTCTTGATAACTCTAAAGAGGGTGACCTGACCACTTCCCATCCAAAGGGCTGGGCTTCATCCACCAGTCATCCCACCCCTTCCCTGCCCTCTCCATTCCCCTGTACCTGGGTGGGATTGCTCATTTCAGGGCAGCTGTCGCAAGCATCTCCCACCCCGTCCTCATCCCTGTCTGTCTGCAGGGGGTTGGGGACTTTAGGGCAATTGTCCAATCCATTGGGGATGCCTAGAAGATATGCAGGTAACACAAGGTTATCACTAGAACGTATCACTCTGTCTTCTAGGTTGGTGAAAGCCCTGAGCTCTATCTCCCATCCAGAGGACAGCTGGTCAGGAAATCTGCCTGTAGCTTGTCTTATCCTCTTGCCCACTCCCTGCCTAACCCCACCCCCTCCCTCACGTTCCCACTAACATCTGCCGCAGGTAATCTCTCACCCAGGCTGACTTCCCCCAAGCATTGCCCTTCCCGAATTCTCAGCCTCCCCGCTTCATTCCCACCATATCCAAATTCTTAGAGGTCTCCCAGCCACCCCCTCAGCCCCAGGCCTGCACCATCCCCATCCACGTCGTTGTCACAGGCATCCCCTTCCCCATTGCCATCTGTGTCTTTCTGGTCATTGTTGGGAACGTTGGGGCAGTTGTCACAGGCATCACCAAATGAATCTGTATCTGAGTTTTGCTGGTCCTTGTTGGGAAACAGCCGGCAGTTGTCCTGGGGTGGGAGGGAAAGAGTCAGGCCTCCCTTGAACCACTGGCCACCTTCCTCATCCCTGTACCCTTGTCTCCAATCACCACTCCTGTGATGGCCCACCTGCTTGGCTCCGTCCCACCCACCCAACTTCCCTGTAGTCCACCTCATCGTGGGCACCAGGCTTATGGCTCCCTAACGTGGAGTATTAGGGCCCCTCCTCAGGAGCTGCCAGTGGCCAATGGAGGATAGGGTTATGGGACAAGGCAACAGCGTCACAGAGAAGCTGGAAAGGTCAGGACATCTGGGAGCCACCTCAACATTCTTGATCCCGTCCCCATCAGCATCATCATCACACTGGTCCCCCACACCGTCGTTATCAGCATCTTCCTGCCCAGAGTTGGGTGTCAGAAGGCAGTTGTCCTAAAGGTCAGGGGGAGGAAATGGATGAGTTCTGTCCTATCGCAGCCTGGGGTGCCCCATCCTGCTCACCCGCCCGCCTGCCCCCTGCACCTGCTTGCAGTGTTTGTTGTTGTCCATGCAGGGCAGCGCCTGGTCCGGGTAGCCATCGATGTCCGTGTCGGGCCCACACACGTTCCCGTTCCCAGCCCAGCCCACGTTACACTGGGGCAACACAAAGGGTGGGAGTTAGTGGTCTGGGCTGGCTCCCCACACCCCACCCTCTTCAGGCTCTCTTTTCACCAACCAGTTTCTGGGCCCGGGCCCACCTCCCTTTCCCATGCAAGCCCCCATACCAGTCCCTAAACATGGTCACCAGCCCTACCCCTTTCCCCAGACACCCCCCCCCCTTTTCTTCCAAGCCCCAGGCCTAGCTCACCGAGCAGGACACTGCACCATTGCGTTCAAAGAGACAGTGCGCGTGGACATGGCAGGGGCTGTGGGTCGGGCTGTGGCAGGTCCGGGCTGGGAAGCAGCCCTGGCTCTGGTTGCCCAAGAAGCCCAAGCGACAGGGACCACACTTGAAAGAGCCCTAAGAGTAGGGAGGCAGTGTCTCAGGAAGGAGGGTCAGCCCACCACGACCAGCAACATCCCCATCCCCTGATGGGTGTAGGAGGGACCCTCACAGCTAACAGGCCAGGTCCATTACTCATCTCCTTTAGGTTCTCCTGACAACCTTTCAAGGAGGGTAATAGCCCCATTTCTCAAGCAAGGATGCTGAGGCTCAGAAAAGGTAAATAACTTGCTAAAGGCCATGGCTAGTAAGAGGCAGGATCGGAATTCCAAACCGGGTCCGTGTTGAACACCTACCACATGTAATGTCCTAGGGAAGGAGGAGGGGAAGCAGGAAATCTGAAGAGGGGGTTGCACATTCCCACCACCCAGACACTCAGGTGTTCAGCTCACCACAGTATTGGTGCAGATGGAGTTTGGGTCGCAGCCACCATTGTTACCATCATTGCATTCATCAATATCGTTGCAGACCTGAAGGGGCAGACTTTGGGTAGAACCAGACCTACGGTGGGTCTCCTCAGGTACAGGAGAGAGCACTGGTGTGGCCTTATCTTTGAACATGGACATGAAGCCCAGACCCAAACCCAATGCAAAGCTGGCAGATGAGCCAGGGTCCTCATCCCATTTATCCCAAGGGCTCCACATCCAACCCAGAAGCCCCCCGCCCCTGCAAAGCCAAGATCTTTTGTCCACGGACTCTACCCAACCTGACCTGTTTGCTAGCCCGGGCGTAGTCGATGCCCACACCAGACACCCGTGTGCCTTTGTAGCCTCGGGGACAGGCTTCGCAGTGGAAGCCAGGCATGGTGTTGACACAGCTGGAGCCCGGGAAACAAGGGTCCGCGTGAGCACACTGGGGACCAGACGAGAAGAGGTCAGGCCCCTGCCTGTGATCCCAGGACCACTGCTCCTGGTCTCCCTGTTTGCAGGCCTCCCCTCCTCAACCTCATTTATGCTCTGATCCCACCCCCAGCCTCCTGTGGGTTCCCTCCTAGCCAGCCCTCTCAAAATGCCCCTGCCACTCTCCCAGCTCCTTCCCTGCGTGGCCCTGCAGTCTTTGTCCCAGACCTGTCTCCCTCCTTTCTCATATGTCTTTTCTGATCTCCAGCCTCTTCTAAACCCCAGGTTCCTCTGCTTCTGACCAACATTCACCCCACCTTCTTGGGCCTCTCCTAACTCCCTCACCCCAGCTTTCTGTGCCCTTCCAGAAAGGGCCCTCACCCACCTCATTGATGTCTGTGCAGTGGGTGCCGTTGCCCTGTAGGCCAGGGGGGCAGGGCCCACAGCGGTAGCCGGGGTACTCGTACACTTCCATGCAGTCCACGCCTCGGAAGCAGGGGTTGGGGCTGCAGTGGGAACGCTGTTCATGGAAGCCTGGGCAGGGGGGCGGGCACAGTCAGAGTCACCTAGAAGTCACCATTTAATTCACCAGAAGTGGAGGCCAAAGCCCTGGGGTGGGGAGCACACTGGTGCCACCTGGAGCCCTCCCCTACTCTCCTACTCACCGCACACCTGACACTCCATGATGGTGTTTCGGATCAGGGACATTTCTTTCACCTGGTAGACAGAAGGATGGGGCGGAGTCAACTCTTGGCATCTGCCACCCCACCCCAGAATCAGCGCCACCCTTCACCAGCCCACTAAACCTGGTCTCGGATGTCATCCCGCAGCTCTACCAGGATCTGGTTGAAGAGGGTGAGTTGGGTGACCAGCGCCTTGGTCTGCTCCCCTGTCAGGGTCCAGGGTGCAGAGAGGCTCAGAACTGGGGCACCAGCCCCGGCCCCTCTCTGGGTAATAAGCCAGGTGCTGCCACTGCTGCCCACCCATCTTTAAACCCCAGCCCATTCCTGGCTGAAAAGGACTTAGTTTCAGGCAGCTGCTCCTCCTCCCCATCCTCATGCCCTTTCACCTCAGCGTGGCCTACTCACCTAGGATGGAGTGGAGTGCGTTGGTCACTAGAGAGGACAAGAAAACACAGAGGGTGGAGATGTGAGGAGGGGCCTGGCTGGTGAGGAGGAGGAAGGAGGGAACAGGAACAAAGGGCTGGAGTCTTGGAATAAAGATGTGGTGTCGAATGGTAGGAGGGCAGTGGTGATGCGCAAGCAGCACCTGCTCCTTCCACTGGATGAGGGTCCCTCTAAGGGAGCTGCCTCACAGATAGTCGAAACCCAAATCCTCCTGTTCCTAGGCATGGTAGTGGCAGAAGGGATCCAAGTGAGAGGTGACCCAAAGCAGGGCCAGGGCCCCAGTACATTCTATTTCCTCCCTCCCAAGCTTCCACCACAAGAGCTCTTTGAAATATCTGGGAGACGTGGACATTTTATTTAGGTAAGAGCCTCTGAGCATCCCTGTTAGAGAGACCAGGCAGATGGGCAATGCTTAGGGAAATGGCTGGTAGGTGACAGATGCCAGTGGAAGCTAAAAAAGACTCAAGACCCTTAGCTCAGTCAACCAAGAAAGACCAAGCAGCTAACTTCCTCACCCCCACTCAGAGTTCTTCAGAGTTATATTCTTTTTTTGGATCATTTTATTTTTCTGGCCACCCTGGTAGGTGGGATGACCTTAACGGAGATTTTTTTGACCCACACCTCCTGCTGGGATGGTATTATTTGGAGATCATAGAGTCAGAGGTGAAGGAGATTTGGGGTCACAGAGTCAGAAGCCCCAGGAATAGGTGAGCCGAAAGAACTGCTGTTAAGGGGGAGGGAGGTCAAGAGGATGGGAGGGACCAAGGATCACAGGACCCGGGGTCCAGGATGTCAGCTAGCAGAAGTCTGTGTTACCTGCACTGTGGATAGACTCATCCCCCTGGAACGGACACTCACTCAGGGCTCCGACCCGGGCCATGGACCCGCCCAGAATCATTTTCATAGATTCCACGAAGCCCTGGGGGGACAGAAACAGAGTGGGGTGGGAGGACCTACCAATTCTTCCTCCCACCGGTGCAAACTGTTTCACAGACACTCAGAGGGTCCTCCTTTCCTGCTCACCTGCATCCTCAAATAAGCCTTCTGTCCCGTCCTAATCTCCAGCCCACTGACTTCCGCTGGAGGAATGGGGGCCAGGGCCGGAAGGCCAGCATGCTGGTCGCCCAGTTTGCAGTCCACATAGAGCTGCAGGGCAGGGCTGGGTCTGGACGGACCTCGGAGTCGCAGGAGAGCCGTGTGTGTGCGCCCGTCAGCCAGGCCTGCTTGCTGTAGGTTCACTGCATGGACTTTGCCATCCTCCCGCTGGTACCGCACCAGCACTGCCCAGAAGGGGAGGTCAGTATGTGCACTGTCCCCCATCCCGTCTCCCAGCTGAGAGACAGGATGGATCAATTCTTCTGAATACCACATCTCTAGGGCTATCACTCCTTATCCAGCTATGTATCTCTCAACACCTTGTACATAATAGGTACACGAAAAATATTTTCCAAATTGATTCAAAGACTAGGACTTTCTTAGTCTTCAGTGTCATCAGATCACTCTCTCCCCTGCTAGGGTGGCAGCTGGTTCCATACCCACTGAACCGTCCCAGTGATCTGAGACAGTTCAGATCCCTGGGACACAGCAATACCACTTCTGGGGCACAGGGACATGCCCCCCCTCCCCCCAGGCATTCCCACATACAACTCCCATTCCTACAGATGCCTCACCCTATTGTTTGGGTGCCTGGCCTCCTGAGGCACCTCCTAAGTGCCAGGTGCCCCTGGTGCCGGGACACAGCCTGATGGGTCCACGGTCCCCACTGGAGCCCAAGGAGAATTAAGAGGGATCTGAGAGTGGGGATGAGGAAGAGTGCTCAAAGGGGTCACCACGGCAGGAAAGGAGATGCCCACCAGTCACCTTTGTTGATCTTGCCCACAACAGAGGCCTCCAGCCATCGTGTGTTGTCTTGGCGAGAGTAGAGGCCGAAGAGGACACCACCCTGCTTGGGGGGCAGGCGGAAGGTGGACAAGAGATAGATGTCCCCAGCAGTGAGCAGGGCTGTCCGGATCTTCTCCACCACAGCTACCATCTGCCGGGACTCGCCCACAGTCAGCAGGTCAATCACTGGTCACGCAGGGATGATCAAGGTCAGACCCCTGTCAAATGCTAAGGCCTGCTCTCTCCTCTGAGCCTTCGGGGGTGGGGCATCCTTCATCACCACCCGATAGTGTTAGTCACCTCCTCGAAATTCAGCCCTTGTCGCCATCAGAGGACAAGGCATTGTGCCTTCCTTACTGCCACTCTGGGAACCAGCAGGCCTGAGGCTCACTTCGAAATACAGAAACAGCACCCCGCAAACTTGAGATGCTCCCACCAGGTGGCGCAAAGGAGTCACTGTGCTGATCCCAGGCAGGAGTAGCACCTGGTGCCCACAGCACAGAAATAGGAAGACAGATTCTCTTTACCCGGCTGGGTTTGGCTCATTCCACACCCTAGTGCCCCTCCTCCCATCCTGGGGGTTCAGCACGCTCGCTCTGGATGAAAACAGCTGCTCACTGAAGGCTCCGACCCTCCTACTGTCTGGCTCTCTCCTACAGGAACGTAGGACCCAGCTCCTCTGCCTCCTGCGTCCTGGCCAATCTGTGGTTTCCCTTCCAGCCAGCAAAGAATCTGTGCCTGTGTCATCTGCTCCAGCTACCTCTCCCACAGCCACAGGCCCATCCTACCACCAGACCTCCAGGAGGGCCCAGACCTCTCGGTCCCCACCCCCCCATCCCGTTCTTAGGCAGCCAGGAGCCCAGGGGTGAAAGAAGCCACCTTTGAGCTGCTCTCCCAAACCCTGGGGTGCCTGGGGATGCTCAGACACCAACCCAGCCAGGCAGCCCTAGCTAGCATCCAGCTCCTGAGTCCTCTGCCCTGGCCTCATGCTGACCCTGGCCAGCTCCCACTCATCCACCACCTTCTGGTGTCAACTCCTCCCCACAGGGCCATAATTTCATCATCTCTTCTCTCTGATTCAGTGTCAGGACTCTCCCCTCTCCTTTTGCCCACATGCTCCCTGCTATTAGGCTGGGGGCAAATGGGGAGGAGGCAGAGAGGGGGCTAAGAAGATTGGTACAGGCTTACCCTGCAGGTCCTGACTGGCAGATGTGAAAGTGCAAAGGAGGAGAAGAGCCAGGGCCCCCCGAAGTTCCTGCGTCTCCATGCCGCTCAGCCGGCTCACTACCCCTGGCAGGCAGGCGGCTGGGAGGGGAAAAGGCTAGGCGGAGAGCAGGAGCGGGGGGGCGGAGGGACTGGAAGGGGGAGTTGAAGGGGGGGCCGGCAGGCGGTGAGGGGGGGGCTGAAACAAAGAGCTGCCAATCACCCTGGAGGCATACCCAGCTCCGGGAACCAGGCGCACTGGGGAAGAGTCCTGGAGGCCTCCTTGCCTCCTGCCTCTCCCTAATGGTGCTCTCCCCCAGGTGCCTCCCTCTCTCCCGGCATCTCGCTGTTGGGGGCTGCTACCGAACGCTACTGTTTTCTGGAAGCCACAGTTGGGGAAGGCAGGAACCCTTGGCGGGGCAGTGCCAGACAGTGGGCATTATTCCACAGCTGGCATGAGAGAATTCCAAGGGAGTGGACGAAACTAGCTCGCTGTAGTGCCCAGGGGATGGCCGCATGGCATGAAGTTTGCTGCTCGGATAGAGCAAGTGCTCTTTATTAGGGTGGGGGGGGGGGCCCCATGACTTGTGCTTGCGCCTCCGTTTTTCCCTCATTCCTAGGAAAGCTTCGAGTCTGGAAGCGTCCGCTGGGAACTGGAGGGAGAGTCTAAAACAGTGGTCAGTGAGGTTGAAGAAATCAGGAAAGAGGAAAGGGACACCAAGGACAGGAGTAGACCAAAGGACAGGCCAGGGGCCGGGGGCCAGACTGGGAACACTGGGGGTACCGGCGGACAGGCCGTGACCCGGATGAAGCAGAGGGGCGCCTCTATTCCCGTTACCAAGGCAACAGCCCGCGAGCCCCACCTCCCCTCCCCCCACTCAGGCCCCAGCCCTGCCTCGCTCCGGCCGCCGCCACCGCCCCTGTTTTGTTTCCATAGCGACAGGAGGCGCGGGGCCGGTTCCAAACATAACGCGCTGTGGAAAACATGCAGCTCGGGGGACCCCCCCCAACCCCCGCAGCCCCCGCTCGGGGCCGAGCCCTGAGGGGCCCCAGGAGCAGCCCAGACCTCGTGCAGATTTGCGAGGGCCCCCAGAGCCCGTCCAGGAGCACAAAACCCCCTTCTCCTGGGCCCGCCGCGCCTTCGGGGGTTCAGGGCTCCCCTCGGCCGAGGCACCCTGACTCTCCAAGGCGCGCCGCGCTGAGAGCCCTTCCCCCCCCTTCGCGAGCCACCTCTGGATCAGGCGGCGTCCGCCCTCCCCCGAAGCCCTCGGCCCCGCCCCACGCCGTCAGGCAGCCTCTTGGGCCGGGATAAGCCGCGCCCTCCTGAGGGCCTCCCCCGGCTCCCCACTGCGATCCGCCTGAGGGGCTGGGGGCGGATCCGCACAGTGGAGGGCGGAAGCGCAGGGGGAGGTGCTTCCGGGACAGAGGGCGGGCAAGATGGCGGCGCCCATGGAGCTGTTCTGCTGGTCAGGGGGCTGGGGGCTGCCCTCAGTGGACCTGGACAGCCTGGCCGTGCTGGTGAGGAGCGGCGCCGGCGCCCTCTGCTGCGCCCTGGAGGACTGGGGAGGGGGCCCGGACTAGCAGGTCATCCGAATTTTGCCAGGGCGCCTCAGCACGGGTGCAGTGGGGGAAACTGTGGCCATCAAAGAGCGTGCCTGGCCGGTATAGACTCAGTGTCCTGTGTCGTAGCAGCCTAGGTTTTGTTTAGCGATGGAAAGAGGCCTGATCAGGGGTTCAGAAGATGAGTTTTAGTTCTTGAACATCCATTTACTGGCTCTGTGACCTTGGGACGATCCCTTCTTTCTGGGCGCTGTTTCTTCATCCGGAGGTTTACTAAGGCTGGACGATCTCAGGGTTCTCCGGCTCGGCATTGCTGCTTTCTCCTCAGCCTCCCTTTCCTCCTCCTCAATCAACAGCATTTACTGAGGTTATTATTTATTTAACCAAAAGGCCCATAGCCAGGCTCTGTAGAAAAAGCTTTGGAGCCAGGCAGACTAGTTCACTTCACACATTCACTCACTCTTTCATTTAATAAGCATGTATTAGGCCTCTTCCAAATACCAAACATTGGCATGCAAAGATGAATAGCATTTGGTCCCTCCCCTGAAGCTGTTTACAGAAAGATAGACATGTCAGCAAATAAGTGTAATAAAATGTTCAGGTGCTAAGGTATAAGTAGGAACAGGCCATAGAGACTGCCCAGGAAGGGATGGTTAGTGCTTCCAAGTGAGGCTAGGTGTTCACCAGGTAGATGGCAGGAGAGAAGATAGAGGGGAGGATTTTCCTGGCTGACTTGTAATCATGGACATGTCCATAATCTCTGTGAGCCTTGTGTTGCCCATTGTAAAATAGGAACAGTAATGTCTACCTCTTTTTTTGTGAGGCAATTCCTAAGCATAGGGCATAGCACAAAAGGTATTCAATAAATGTTATTTCTTTTCTTAATTCCCCTGTGGGGACCATGTCCCTGGCCTCTCTGCCTTCTGCTTCCTTCCCTGCAGACTTATGCCAGATTTACTGGTGCCCCAATCAAGGTGCACAAGATCACCAACCCCTGGCGGAGCCCTTCAGGTACCCAGTGTCCCTGGGGGGTGAGGAAGGGAGTGTACAAGGGGAAGAGCAGGAGACAGACAGGGATGTGGTGCAGTTATGTATGGATAGGCAGCTAAGGGTCTGGTGGACATACTTCTTTCTCAACGTCAGGAACTCTGCCTGCCCTTCAGACCAGTCATGGAGAGGTCATCTCAGTACCACACAAGATCATCACCCACCTTCGGAAAGAGGTAGGTGGCTTGGGTAGGGGGGCTGCCAGTGAGAGAAGTTCAGTCAATTCAGTGCAACACACATTTATTGAGTACCAAATATATGCCAAACCAGACGCAGGGGACCGAGCTTCAAGGAACATGTAGTCTGGTTGAGGAGACACAGACGTGTTGCTGTGATGTAGTTGAGTAGTAGGCTAGAGATTCAGCTAGGCCACTGTCAAGGCATCTGGATGCACAATGACTTCTGCCTGCTGGGTGAGGAGGGAGAGATGAACAGGCTGATGACACATGGAAGGGAAAGGAGAGTAGGAGAGAACAGTTGGCTCAGATGAGGTCCTCAAAGATGAGACCAGAAAAAAAAAGATGGGACCAGAGAGGGATTGCTAAGGGCCATTGCCCTGTTTTCAGGGACCAGGTCGGGCTTTATAATATGGAGCTCAGGATGGACGAGGCTAAGAGCCAGGGTGGGGAAGTTGAAAGAGCATTACGAGAGGATTGGGGAGGCCTAGGCTGTGCTTTTCACTGTCATTGGCTGTGTGACCTTGAGCAAATTGCTTAACCTCTCAGAGCCGTAAGCTCCTTATTGGTAAAACTACGGGGCTTAGCCGGGATGCTTTCCAAGGGCTCTTCTAGTTTCATGGTCTAGTTCCAAAAGTGAACATATTGTCAGAAGTGGGACCCTCTTATTCATTTCTACTTTCCCAAAGGTGGAGGAACCGGGGAATTAATGGAGGCTTGAGAGGCATGGAGAGAGGGGGTCCAGGTAAAAGCCAAAGTTCCTGGCGGGACTGGGCTATTGTTGCCTTATGTATGAACACAGCTTTCCCAGTTTCCAAAGAGTTTTCTCCTAACACAGCCACACTGAGAGAAAGATTATTATCCCTATTCCATGGGGGAGAATGAGGCTCAGAGAGATTTAAGGATCACACTCAAGAGGTTATTTGGGGACAACGTTTACTCAGGATGTGGAGGAGGGTGCTGAGGAGCAGATACTGGAGCCTAGCAAGGTGTGGCAGGCTGAGACCTGGGGGTATGGTTGGAATGTGTGTGTGGTGGTGGTGCCCGGGCCATGGAATGACATAGAAGAGACACCCAAGAGCTGGGCACTGGGGCCCTAGACGTGGGTTCACTGGGTCTTGGGAGCATGAGGATGGCATCCCCTAGTTCCTGAGGCACTGACTGAGGCCCAACCTGCATCTGAGCTCCGCTCTGCTAGTTTTGTGGTGTCTGGATCGGAGAAGTTACTGTTAGAAAGTTGCCGTCAGCAGGCATCCTGCCAGCCTTCTGTGGAAACTCTGGGAGCTGCTCCTGGTTTGTGGCTGGGCCTTCCTTCCAACCCCCAATGGGCGCGGGACGTTGACGGCCAGCAGGCTCCAAGGTCCAGGCTTCCCGCCAACGGCAACAGGCTACTGACTGGGCCCAGGCAAGGGGGTCTCAGCGAGCAAAGCCCCACACTCTACCTCTGCTACACTCAGAGGTCAGTGTGGGTGGTGCCAGACAGGATGCCTCCCTCCTTGAGGAAGTGTCCCTGGAGTCCCCCAGCATCCACCTCACAGTGGATGTTTCCTCCACAGAAGTACAATGCAGATTATGATCTGTCAGCCCGGCAAGGGGCAGACACCTTGGCCTTTATGTCTCTGCTGGAGGAGAAGCTGCTCCCGGTGCTGGTGAGTGTGCCAGACCCCCCAGCATGGATGGGCAGTGGGGGAGGGGGTCGGGCATACACACAGACACCCCCCCACACCCACACACAGGCTTGGAGCAGCGTGGGGACCAGAAGCCCACCCTGGGTCAGGCAGGTGCACTGGCTCAGACCTGCCTCTTCCTTCCTACACACCCAATCCAGATACATACTTTCTGGGTAGACGCCAAGAACTATGTGGAAGTAACCCGGAAGTGGTATGCAGAGGCTATGCCCTTTCCCCTCAACTTCTTCCTGCCTGGCCGCATGCAGCGGCAGTACATGGAGCGGCTGCAGCTGCTGTGTGGGGAGCACAGGCCTGAGGAGGAGGAAGAGCTGGAGAAGGAGGTACCTCTGGGACAGGGGGCTGTTGTATGAGAGGAGCCCCCAGGACGATGGCCAGGAGTGGGAGTGCCTGGCCGGGGAGGCGGCACTGCTCACGCAGCCGCAAGCTGACCTGGTGTCCCCCTGTAGCTGTACCAGGAGGCTCGGGAATGCCTGACCCTTCTCTCTCAGCGCCTGGGCTCTCAGAAATTCTTCTTTGGAGATGCGTGAGTCTGACTCCAGGGGAATCATAGGTGGCTTGGAAGAAGGTACAGGTTCAGACAGCCACAGAGGCTAGGGTGGGCTCAGGCTCTGGACAAGAGGTCCTCGGGACAGACACTGGGTCTGGTGACAGTGGGGCTGTGTGTGGGCCCGGAGCCGCCTCAGTGGTACAGGAGGGTGGGAGGGCCGCCAGGCCCAGGAGGGGCCTGCTGGGCTGTGGGGCACTCAATGTGCCCTTTATGCAGCCCTGGGATAGAGTCCCATTCAAGGCCAGGCTGGCGCCACCTGGGGCGCCTTCCCCACACCAGGACCAGAACTGTGTGTCCTCTCCTCCCCTGGTGGTCCCCTGCTGCCCAGAGCCTACCTTCCCAGGGCCGACTCTTCCTCCGACTCCATCTCTCCCCCTTCTCCATTCCACCCTTTCTCTCTGCTGCAGCCCCGCCTCCCTGGATGCCTTTGTCTTCAGCTACTTGGCCCTGCTGCAGCAGGCGAAGCTGCCCAGTGGGAAACTGCAGGCCCACCTGCGGGGGCTGCACAACCTCTGTGCCTACTGCACCCATATCCTCAGCCTCTACTTCCCCTGGGAGGGAGGTAAGGGGCAGATGGGTCGAGGGTGGGCGCTAGCTCTGGAGAGTGGGCAGGGATCCAGAAACCAGCCCCCTGACCCACCTTCCTTCCTTGCCCCTCAGCTGAGGTGCCACCTCCACGCCAGACACCAGCAAACCCAGAGACTGAGGAGGAGCCATATCGGCGCCGGAACCAGATCCTATCTGTGTTGGCGGGGCTGGCAGCCATGGCGGGCTATGCCTTGCTCAGTGGCATTGTCTCCATCCAGCGGGCACCACCTGCCCGGGTCCCACGCACACGGGCCCTGGGCATGGCTGAGGAGGTTGAAGAGGAATGATTTATCCTCATGCTCCCAGGACTGATTTTTCTACTGTCATGCATTCCAGAGGCTCCTATGTTTCCCCATTGTTGGTATGGCTGGAAATGGGGTCCCACCCCCAGAATAAAACTGCTCACACTGACTGGGATCAGACATTCTCTCCTTTAAGAGGCTGCCATTTTTCCTCGCTGGACCAAGGGGGCCATCTGGGTGCTTGAGTCTACCCACTGGTGCTTGGCTTCTTTCGCTGCCTGTGCCCTGGTGCTGACATCTGCATGGGCCTGGTTCTGCATCTCCGAGAAAGACAAGCACTTCCCAGTTTTGGGTTCAGCTTTCCTAGTCTCTTCCTTTCCTTAACCTCTCTTGCCGTCCACCCCCCACCCCTGTGTTTGTACAGACAGTGAGCTCACCCTGGGCCTGGGCCCAGTTTCCACAGGCAACCAGCACACAGCACACGCTCACACAAGCACGGGGGTGGAGGACCACTGGGGCCTCCCGGTCCTTTCCCTAGGGGCCTCCAGCCCCTGGCACCAACTAGAGGGGAGAGTGAGTCACCCAAACCACTGCCTCTGGGCTTACGTCACTTAAGCTCCCCCCCAGTCCTGCTGTACCCTCTGTAGCCACAGACAGCATGTGAGCTGACTCTATCCCTTTGATGTCCATGCTGAGCCTAGGCACCTGCTTGGGTATCTGTTCCATCACTGGCGACGCCACAGGTAGGTGTGAATGGAGTAGCCAGGTGAGATAGTTTCCACGAAGCCCACCGCAGGATCCTTGATGGTAAGAGGCACATCCTTAGAGGAGCTGGGGGAGGTGGGGAGGAGAAGCTGAGAGTGTGATCCCGCCAAGCCCACCGTCTTGTCTTCAGCCCAGTTCCCAGGCCCCACTGCTCTCACCGGTTTAGCACGACCACAACTGCAGAGCCATCAGGATGTATCAGTGCCACTGTGTCCAAGTCATTCTTCTCACTGGCAACCAGCCCCACTCTCTGGGAGCCCTCAGGAATGAACTTGCTGAAGTGGGAACAGGCATCGTCAGGGACCCCAGCCCAGCCCCCCTGGCCCTGAGGGCAGCTCCCATCAGTCTCTCACTTAAGAAGTCATCTTCCCTACCACCTACCCCCTCCCCCTAGAACCCTTCCAAAGCTCTGCCCTAACTCTCCAGGCCTCGAGCCGTGCGGCTGGGCGTGCCCTGCCCTCCCGCCTCCCAGCCCCAGCATCGGGCATTCAGGGATGGTCTGTGTGCTCACTAGTCACTACCTGCCTAGATGGTGCAAGAGGGACATGCGTGCTGCTCCCAAAGTTCCCACCCTCAGCACCTTCCTGCTTCTTCACTGGGGGTGGGGGATGGGGGCGGGGGCCGGGGATACAATCCCAGTGCAGAAGATGCTAGGACTGGTGTGGAGTGGGAGTGCCCGCCCTCCACTCACCTGAAGTGGCCAAGGTGGTAAAACATGGGCTGTTTGTAAAATGTGTCCTTGGCGATGTCCACGATGATGGGGCTGTCGACAAAGTTGCGCACCCAATTGGGTCCCCCCTCAGGGCTTAGGGCGAGGTTCCAGTCAGTCCAGCCGACCACATGGTAGAGGAGGTTCTAGGGTAGGAACAGGGCAGAGACAAAGGCCCCCAGTTAAGTGTCACATGAGGGAGACAGGCTATGGTGCCTCAACCTTGTGAGGGGAGTAATATCTAAGGAGGGAGGGATTGTGAGGACAGAGGCATCGCCAGAGAAGCTGAGGAATCTGAGGCCGATGTAACTGCTCAAGCATTTGGAACGAGGGTGATGGGGTGTGCAGATCTGTGAAGGGAAGGCAACAGAGGGGATCATGATATCCCAAAATTTGCTCCAAAGAGTAAGCCAGCTGGGGAAAAGCTGGAGAGGAGCCTTTGGTGAGACTAGCAAGGGGTCTGAGGTGGTCTGCTTTGCGAAAAGGGAGGCTGAGGTGATTCACCGTGATGATGCTGTGGCTGTACTGCACCCCTCGATCCCAGGAGCCCAGCCGCACGCTCTGCTCCCAGAACTTGGAGCCCACACAGGCCTCTGAGGCAAAGAGCATGGTGTCGGGGAACAGGCGATGTGTCTCCCCCAGGGTGGCTTTTGCTGGAGCCAGAAAGTCCAGGTACCAATGTACAGCGATGCCATGAACATACTTAGCTGCCTCTGGGTCTGCCAGCACCTGTACAGGGAAAGGAAAGGACTACTGGGGAAAGAGAGACACCTAGCCTGGGTCCTGCACAAAGGGTTCTGGAAGAGGCACTAGGACCTGAGAAGTGGGCAGTGGGATGAACACAACTTAGAGGGGGTTAAACTGACAACCGTGGAGATTCATGGGGCCCTGGAGATCCAGAGGGGGATCACCACCACCACCAGCACCCCAGGGGTGCCACCTGGGCACCTGGTCCCAGCCAGGGTGCTCTAGGAATCAAGAGTTGGGGCAGGGAAGGCACTCTGTTCGGGAGCCAGCCATTCGGATGCTGGACTTGGGGGTCACTAGGGCACCCATGGAGCTCCCGGTCCTTACCACCTGGGCCCAGTGGGGCAGCAGCAAGCGTTGGTCATCTAGCATGAGCAGTCGGACATTGCGGTGTGTACTGTTGGCGAGGGTGGGACCCAGGTCACGGGCGATGAAGTCTCGCTGGTGTTCAGGGGTGAAGCCCAGGCACTGGAAGGGGTACCCACTAAATAGCCCTGCAGAAGGCTCGTTCTCAGCTGTCACTGCCCAGAACTGTAACTTGTGCTCAGCATAGGCATCTAGGAACCTGGCGAGGGAGAAGGTGTGTGATCATGGCCAAGACAGGGAACCAAGACCCTGGGGAATAGGAGGCCTGACTGGGTGGGGAAAACTGAAGGGCCTGATTCTGAAAGACCCAGAAGGTAGAAAGGTGAGCTGAGGAGATCTGGAGGCAGAACCAGATCAAGGGCTGGGACGTAGACCAGGGTGTCCGAGAGGGGAGGCTGGTCCGGACCCCATGGCCCTGCTGTTCCCTTACTTGACAAAGTATCTGGCCCAGGTCTGGTGGTAGAGATCCCCTGGATGACCCTTGAGTGTCCCCTTCCCATTCACTGCCCCATTGGTCTTGAGCCAAGTGGGTGATGTCCAGGGACTGGCAAAGAGTGAGACAGGGCGCTGGGCCAACTCCAGGGCTTGGTGGATCAGGGGTATCTAGAAACAAAGGTGGTGAGGAGAGAGACATCCAGAGTTGGAACATAAACAGACTGGCCCAACCAGTGTATCAGGCCTAGCTATCAGCCTCTGCCCTCCCACCCCAGGACAGGACACAGAGAGCAGGGGGCACGTTCTATGTCTCTCTGCAGACTGCTCTAGCCTGAGGCCTCTCAACCACCAGGCATCAATGCCACTGGGGCCTGAGGCAGCCAGAGTGCCCACCTTGAGCTTGACATCTTCCTCTGGGAGGCTGAAGTTGAGCAACTGGAAGTCATCAGGGGTGTCAGCATAGGTGTAGGTGCGGATGGAGAAGTCACAGCTGGCCATGGGGACCCGCATGATGTTGTATTCGATTCCTGCAGAAAAAGAAGACCAAGATATGTGTGTCTGAGTCAGTAGGAGAATGTGGGGCATTGTCTACCACTTGCCGGTCCTAAATTATGTCTGAGTCAGGGCCAAGGGGAACTTGGGCTCTGGGTGAAGCGCAGACCTTCTGAGCCTGAGAGGCCCCAGGCACTCAGCAGAAGATGGGTAGGACAATCTTTTTTTTCACTGGGCATTAACAGAGACCCAAATGTCAGGGATGGGTGGATGTCAGGGTCAAAGGACAGGTCAAAGTGTCAATTGCACTATGTCATCTTGTCCCCTTCCTCCTTACCTTCTTTAGAGAAGTACGATTTGAGTAGTAAATCCCGTGCAGGAGGTGACAGGGCAAGGATGTTGAGAGCAGCAGCATCTGTCATGGCCCCTCCAAAACCCTTCACTTTCTGGAACTTCTGATCTGGCTGCAGGGTCAACAGCAGCCCTGAGGACATCCATAGGGAATAAAGGGTGTCAGTGCACAGGGGAGAAACTCCATGGTGATCGCTGGCATGATTTAGCTCCAGGAGGACCCCAGCTTGGGTGAGGGGTGTAGTGGTTACCTGTGCCTGTGCGGTTGGCCTGGATGGTCCCCAGACTCAGCTCCATTCGGCGCCCACTGCGTGTGCTCTCAAAGCGGCTGAAGGTACCAGGGTCAGGCAGGGTCAGGGGGTCAAGAGAGTCACAGTATGTAGCATTGCAGACACAGACCACTGAGCTGTAGCCAAAGCTTTTAGGGCTGCAGGGGCGGGCACCTGGGAGGGAGAGAGCACAAGAGAGGCAAGGGCTGAAGGATGAAGATGGGGAGAAGGGACACACTAGTTGGAAGGAAAGACTGAATACCGATTTCAAAGATTCTCTTGATGTACCCCACAGTTGATCTCAGTCACTCAAAAGGGTTTAGTGAGCATCTAATGAAGTCCACCACCAGTATGCCAGAGACTACCAAAGGACCATAAGGCAGAAGGGGGCCTCGGGGCTCCCTCCCTCCTCCTTGACTCACCTGATGCCCACGACACGGCCTGAAGTAGAAGCAATCCCATGAGGCTGGGAGCCAAGATGCCTACTCTGTCCCGGGGCTTGGGACACTCCTGAGAACAGAATGAGGAGAGGCTAGAAGGCAAGCCCCTCTCCACCTCTCATCTACTCTCCCAGGCAGGGCTCGACTGCCTGTGGGCACCCAGCCTAGTCTCCCACCTTTAATAGAATGGAACAAAGCCCACAGACACCTGGGTCCAGACACCCTCCAAGCCCTCTGCTAGTAATAGCTCTCTGCCCACCCCGACCAGGACCCTCCTCCACTCCTCTTCCTAACCATTTCTCCCTCAACCTCACCTTCCCTCCATCTGTCCCTCCATCAAAGGGCCATGATGGCCTGGTTTCGAGGAGAGTGTGTCGTTCACTGAATTCCACAGCCTGGATGGCCAGGATTCCAGAAAGAGCGACAAGACCATTTGGGAGCTCTGGCCCACTCACCTCTCTGGAAGGACTTGAAAGCTCCATCACCAGATGAGAAGACTGCAGGGTTCCCAAACCTCAAAGGGATAGAGTATCAGCTAAATAAAAACAGGGGTGCAGTAGCCTGAGGTAGCTATACGCACCAGATGAGCCCTGCGGGTTAATTACGGCAAAATGGAGTGGATGTGTCATGTGATAACTATGGGAGAGTCACATGACACAAGAAGTGAGGCAATCGCAACCATACTTGTAAAGGGCGACTGACTGTCTTCCTCCGGGCTGTTGGTGATCATACACCCTATGAAATTCTGGAAGGCATGTATGGATGACAACTTTAGGAAGAATCTAGATGAAAGATCTGAATGAAGGATTGGGTAGAGGTTCCCGAATCCCAAAGGATGGGAACCACAGCAGGAACACTGCTTTCTTGAGAAAAAATTTTAAAGTCATGCTAATAAAGGTGATACTAATAAAAGAGGTTCACTGTGCAAAATACTGAGGCCAAAATACTGAGAGATGATTAAGAAGTCTTTGCCCTATTGAGGTTCAGAAGGCTTATAAGAGTCAGACTCTTACACGGATGGTTACAGATAAAGACAAAATTGGTAACAGGTGTGCACAGAGAGACCCTTCATGCTGGGGTTATCCTGGAAGGTTTCATGGAGGAGAAGAGGTGAGGTTTAGGGAATATTAACCAGAGAAGTGCAGGGACGATGGGCCCTGGGCAGAGGGACAGTGCTTCTCCAGTCCTCATTTGTTTCATCATCAGATGCAGATGAGAAGGAAATCACAGGACAGGGAGGTTGTGTAAAGTAGTTCAGAAACTGGAAAGTGTGGTACAAAGCTGCATCCTCAGTGGATGTGACAAGGGGGTTGTCCATGGTGTTGCCTCATGGGCCACATCATATTGATTCAGTGGGAGTGACACACACAATTATGACCTGACTGACTACAGCTCTCTGAGCCTACTTCCTCACCTGTAAAATGGACGGAATACCACCACCTCACCAGGTCACTACTGAAATCAGGGAGATAAGCACAGTGCCTGGTACACAGTAGACACTTGGGAACCAGTTGTTTGTTGTGCCTTTTTGTTTTTTTAAATTCTCTCAGTGAAGTCTTTCCAGACACACTCCAGGCAAAATTGAACATTTCTTCTTCTAGGTTCCTGTAGCCCTATAGGAGCTATAGTCTCACTGAGACTATACTGAATATAGACTATGCTGAATACAGTCCCAGTGAGACGAGCTTGGTTTGAATCCTGGCTCTACCACTTACTGGCTGTTTGACCTTCAATAAATTACTTAATCACTCTAAGCCTCTGTTTCTCATCTATAAAAGGGGAGAGATAACTCCTATCTCACAGAATTGCTGTGAGGTGTGTAAGTATGATAATGTGTGTCTAGCACACTGCTTGGCACCAAACACTGCAACAATTTAGGGCTGTGTTTATGGAAGGAGCTTGGAGTTCCCCAAAGGAATGGCTTACTCATTCTAAGTAGAAGGCCTGGCACAGGGTGGGTAGGTGCCAGCTTGTTGCATTGAACTGAACCATCATCACTATGTCAAACCTGCCCCATCTAGACTTCCTGTTTTTCCAGGAAATGTTGCACAGGGCTTGTTCTTGGGAGGAGGGCAGGTGATCTTATTTCCCTCTAGTTCACTCACTCCACAAATATTTATTGATATTAAGTACATACTACATTTGCCCCTATCTCCTCTGTTGGCTTTATTTATTTATTTTTTAACATCTTTATTGGAGTATAATTGCTTTACAATGGTGTGTTAGTTTCTGCTGTATAACAAAGTGAATCAGTTATACATATACATATGTCCCCATATCTCTTCCCTCTTGCATCTCCCTCCCTCCCACCCTCCCTATCCCACCCCTCTAGGTGGTCACAAAGCACTGGAGCTGATCTCCCTGTGCTATGTGCTCTGTTGGCCTTACAGCCCCACTCCCCTCCCTGTTTCCCTCTGCAGGCACAGAGTTTGTGAGTGTCTTGTTTCTTCTCTCACAATGTGGTCTGCCCTTGAGGCTTTTATATTTTATTTTCTAAATAAAGTTGGTTATAATAAGGGCTAATATTTATTGAGTACTTACTCTGTGCTACTCTATGTTCATAGTCTCGTTTTATTCTCACGTGGCAGATACTATTATTTTCTCCATTTTAGAGATGAGGAACCTAAGACTCTGAAAGGTCATGAACTTGCCCAAAGTCGCTTGACTACTCGGTGGTGGAACCTGGATTTGTAATGAGGCGGGGCGGGCACACAGCCCTTAGCTCGCGGCTGTTAGTGCGAGACCCTGAGCGCCGCGGGTAGAGGTCCCGCTCCGCCAACAGTCAGCCTGGCAGTGGTCCTCTCAGCAGAGAGTGGGTTAGGCCGAGGCAGATCTCGGCCTTCTCGCCGGGACCCTCCAGGCTCTCCAGCCGCGGGGCCAGTGGGTGAGCTGGGGTGCCCCGGGGACAGGCTGAGGGCTGTGTCCCGCAGAGCTACAAGCCCTCACCACGGCCACCCACTGGCCGGGTCCAGGCCTCGAAGCAGCAGCAAATCTCTCCCCCATCCCCGCCTGTGCAGCCTAATGGCAGTGGTGGTCTCCATGGGTCCCAGGCCATGGAGCCCTCAGCAACTGCAGTATATGGACACTGTCATTAAGGTAACAGCTTCAGGGACTTCCCTCGTAGCATCGTGGTTAAGAATCCGCCTGCCAATGCAGGGGACACGGGTTTGAGCCCTGCTCTGGGAAGATCCCACATGCCGCGGAGCAACTAAGCCTGTGCGCCACAACTACTGAGCCTACGCTCTAGAGCCCGCGAGCCACAACTACTGAGCCCGCGTGCTGCAACTACTGAAGCCCGCACGCCTAGAGCCCGTGCTCCACAACAAGAGAAACCACTGCAATGAGAAGCCTGTGCACCGCAACGAAGAGCCCCGCTCTCCGCAGTTAGAGAAAGCCTGCGCGCAGCAACGAAGACCCAATGCAGCCAAAATGTTTAATTAATTAATTAATTAAAATAAATTTTTAAAAAAGGTAACAGCTTCAACCAGCTTCAGTCTCTCCCTTCACATTTCTGAAATTGGTACAGCTTAGATCAGTTGTCTCCCGCTAGGAGGTGGCCAGAGGTCAGGGTTAAGCTGCAAGGACACTGCACATCATTACTTGAGGTCCACCTCTGTGGTTGGGGCTATTCTCAAAGAAGGGCAATCGTTGTGAGCTGGGAATTCACCTGACTGGTATTTGCTACAACATGTATTCCTATCGATCCTATACAAATCATTCTCTCCAGTGTAAATGAAAAGCCAGAGGGCCAGCTGGGTCCTTGGGCACCTGGCTCCCTCAGTGATGACGGCTGGGCAGGGTCTGGGGACCTGGCCCTGAGGGTGCCGCCAGATGAGATCTGCCTCTTCAGCCGGGCCTGGGCACTGGCGGGAGGACCCAGACCAGGGGCTGGATGAATGCTCCCGGGCAGGATAACTAGCCCTCACAAGGACCCCCTCCTTTAGCCAGGGCCTGGACCCCAGAGGGTAAAGGTTGAGCCTTTGGGACCTTGCCCTTTCTCGTCAGAACAGAGAATAACATTTGTTTTGGTGGAGGTTTACAGGAACGTCGTGACCTGACCTCAAGAACAAAGCATCTGACACCAAAGAAGTCTGCAACAACTAACCACAGCCCTCCCTCACCTTTCCTATAAACGAGCTTTGCTGAAAGCTTTCTTTCGGGGAGTTGGGGTTTTTAAGGCATGAGCCACCCGTCTCCTTGCACGGCCCTGCAATAAACCTTTCTCTCTCCAAACTCCGACGTTTTGGTATTGTTTGGCCTCACTACGCGTTGGGCACACGGACTTGCGTCCGATAAGATTTGTATCCAGGGTCCTATGACACACATCACACATTTGATGAGTGCCTCCGGTGTGCCAAATGCTACATTAGCTGCTGGTTATTTTCAAAAGCTGCTGTGCTGGTCTGCAGCGTTTGTTTTGTACTGTTTTAAAATCGTCCCGTGTTTTCTACACGTGTTTTACCTGCTCAAAATGAAGCCCAAGTTGGCTTCTGAAGTGCTGGCTACATGGCAACATTTCTGGATCTGTGTTCTTCAAAGGCATTTGTCAGGGGATAACTTGTCAATAATGAAACAGAATCCAGGACTCCCAGGTTGGGCAAGATGGACTGATTTTCAGCTGGGGAGAGGCAGGTGTGCCTCTCTTCCCAAGCTTCACTCTCCCTGTCCTGGGAGATCTCAGCACAACAGCCTGAGCACCCCTTTTCATAAAAAGTATTTCCTCACATACTCTCTACTATCCTGAAATGAACGTATAGATACTATGACTTACCTACACACACAATTTAAGAGAATCAATATAGTTGCCTTAATTGGCATATAAAGGAAAGATAATGGGACTATTTTTTATAGCAAAATATGTTTTCAATAAGTAAATGCTTAGGCATGATTACCTACAAGACATTATAAAATAGTCAGATATGTACTAACCTAAATGGAATAAATTAGGATTTAACAGAAGCAAAAACAGCCCATGAATTAATAATTTCAATATGTAAGTTTCATCATATGTCATTTTTACAATACTTAATTATTATTGTGCTGCAAAAGCATAAAATATATGATAAATCAAAATGCTTAAAAGTCAATCTTTTTTTTTTTTAATTAATTAATTATTTATTTATTTATTTATTTGGCTGTGTTGGGTCTTCATCGCTGCCCACGGGCTTTCTCTAGTTGAGGCGTGCAGGGGCTACTATTTGTTGAGGTGCGCAGGCCTCTCGCTGCGGTGGCTTCTCTTGTTGTGGAGCCCGGGCTCTAGGCGTGCGGGCTTTAGTAGTTGTGGCTCGCAGGCTCTAGAGCGCAGGCTCAGTATTTGTGGCTCACGGGCTTAGTTGCTCCGCGGCATGTGGGATCTTCCTGGACCAGGGCTCGAACCCATGTCCCCTGCATTGGCAGGCGGACTCTTAACCACTGCGCCACCAGGGAAGCCCCTTAAGAGTCAATCTTTATGAATAAGATTCAGTGCATTCCACATGTCTTCACAAATTTACTATTTGATTCTAGGCCTTAGCAATTCAGTAAGGAAAAGGACAGTCTTTTCAACAAACGGTGCTGAGATGACTAGCTATCATGCAAAAAGACAAACTTAGGGACTTCCCTGGTGGCGCAGTGGTTAAGAATTCGCCTGCCAATGCAGGGGATACGGGTTCGAGCCCTGGTCCGGGAAGATCCCACATGCTGCAGGGCAACTAAGCCCGTGTGCCACAACTACTGAGCCTGCACTCCAGAGCCCACGAGCCACAACTACTGAGCCCGCGTGCCACAACTACTGAAGCCCGCGCGCCTAGAGCCCGTGCTCCGCAACAAGAGAAAACCCCGCTCACCGCAACTAGAGAAAGCCTGTGCGCAGCAACGAAGACCCAAAGCAGCCAAAAATTTAAAAAATATATATATAAATAAATTTATTTAAAAAAAAGATAAACTTAGACCCTTACCTCACTCCATAATCAAAAATCAAAGCAAAATGGATCATAGACTTAAATGTAAGAGCTAAAACTCTTAAATTTCTGGAAGAAGGAAGGCTAGGAGTAAATCTTTGTGACCTTGGATTAGCCAGTGGTTTCTTTTTCTTTTGTTTTAGGCAACAACAGACATTTGTTATCTCACATAGTTTCTGTGGGTAAGGAATTCAGGAGTGGCTCATCTGGATGGTTCAGACTTGAGGCTTCTCAAAAGACTGTAGCCAAGATGTTGGTCAGGGCTGCTATCATCTGTAGTAGGCTTGACTGGGCTGAGGCTCTGCTTCCAAGTTAAGCCAATAACATAGGTGGTGAACTGGGGCTGGCTGTTGGCAGAAGGCCTCCGTTCCCTACCATGTGGAATAATTCATAGGGCTGCTTGAGTGTCCTCACAACATGACAGCTGGATTCCTCTCCAGTGAGTCATCTAAGAGAGAGTAAGGCAGAAGCCACAAGGTCCTAGCCTCAGGAGTCACACATTATCATTTTCACAATATCCTATTGGTTACACAGGTCTTCTATACAGATGTGTGTGGGGCAGAGGGGCTAAATAAAGGTGTAAACACCAGGAGGTGGGGATCATTTGGGGGCCATCTAGGAGGCAATCTGCCATAGTCCGTCCCCTGGCTTCCAATAAGTCATGTCCCTCCCACACGTAAATACTCTTACTTCCTCCCAAGGTTCCCAGAAGTCTCATCTTCTTATAGCTTAAGTCCAGAATCTCTTTAGACAGTGGTTTCTTATTTACGATTCCAAAACACAAATGACAGAAAAAAAAAGATAAATTGGACTTCATCAAAATGAAAAGTGTTTGTGTTTCAAAGGATGTAATCAAGAAAGTGAAAAGACATCCCACAAAATGGGATAAAATACTTTCAAATCATATCTCTGATAAAGGCCTAGTATCCAAAATATATAAAGAACTCTTATAACTCAGTAATAAGAAGATAACCCAATTAAAAAATGGGCAAAGGACTTGAATAGATTTTCTCCAAAGATAATATAAAAATGGGCAACAAGCGCATGAAAAGATGCTTGACAACATTAGTCATTAAGGAAACGCAAATCAAAACCACTATGAGATACCACCTCATATGCACTAGGATGGCTATGATCAAAAAGACAGACAATAACAAGTGTTAGCAAGGATGTGCAGAAATTAGAATGCTCATTTGTTACCGTGGGAATGTAAAGTGGTGCAGCCACTTTGGAAAACAGTTTGGCAGTTTCTCAAAATGTTAAACATAGAGTTACCATATGACCCAGCAACTCCATTTCTAGGTATCTACTTAAAAGAAATGAAAACATTTGTCCACCCGAAGACTTGCACATGAATATTTACAGCAGCGTTATTTATGGAAACAAACTAAATGTCCATCAGCTGGTGAATAAATACACAAATTGTGGTATTTCATTAAATGGAATACTATTCAGCAATAAAAAGGAACAAAATACTGATACATGCTACAATATGAATGTACCTCAAAAACATCATGTTAAGTGAAAGAAGCCAGACAAAAAGACCACACACTGTGTGATTCCATTTATATGAAATTCCAGAGTAAGCAAATCTGTAGACAGAAAATAGATTAGTGCTTGTCTGGGGCTGGAGTGGGAATGGAGATTAACTGTTGCAAAACTCTGTAAATTTACTCAAAATCATTGAACTGTACACTTAAAGGAGAAACTTTTATAGTATGTAAATTACACCTCAATGAAGCTAGTAAAAAAACTTTACTTTTATTACATATTTGCAGTTGGTTCATTGCTTTTGCAGGTACACTACTGCATTGAAACTCTTTTAAACTAAGTATATTGCATAGCTGGAAGTGCTCTAATACACTGAGTAGACAGATGCAATAATGTCAAGACAATGTATTTTTTTTTTTTTTTTTAATTTATTTATTTATTTATTTATGGCTGTGTTGGGTCTTCGTTTCTGTGTGAGGGCTTTCTCTAGTTGCGGCAAGCGGGGGCCACTCTTCATCACGGTGCGCGGGCCTCTCACTGTCGCGGCCTCTCTTGTTGCGGAGCACAGGCTCCAGACGCGCAGGCTCAGTAGTTGTGGCGCACGGGCTTAGTTGCTCCGCGGCATGTGGAATCTTCCTGGACCAGGGCTCGAACCCGTGTCCCCTGCATTAGCAGGCAGATTCTCAACCACTGCGCCACCAGGGAAGCCCAAGACAATGTATTTTATTTAAGCTTCCTTCTCCATAATGATCTCCTCCTAAATTATTGGGCTGTTCCAAAAAACAAAAAAACAACTTGTAAAACTTTTCTTTATTATTATATAATGAAGTCCTGCTGATTTATATTTGATTTTATATTTGCATATATTGTTGTTGTTGTTTTAATAAATTTATTTATTTATTTGCCTGCATTGGGTTTTCGTTGCTGTGCATGGGCTCTCTCTAGTTGTGGCGAGTGGGGGCTACTCTTCATTGTGGTGCGCAGGCTTCTCACTGAAGTGGCTTCTCTTGTTGCGGAGCACGGGCTCTAGGCGTGCGGGCTTCAGTAGTTGTGACACGTGGGCTCAGTAGCTGTGGTTCACAGGCTCTAGAGCGCAGGCTCAGTAGTTGTGGCACACGGGCTTAGTTGCTCCGTGGCATGTGGGATCTTCCCGGACCAGGGCACGAACCTGTGTCCCCTGCATTGGCAGGCGGATTCTTAACCACTGAGCCCCCAGGGAAGCCCTTTGCATATACTGTTGAGCAGAACATTCCAAAGTCAAGTAGAATGAGAGACAATTCTTCTTTGTTCAGGACTGTCCTCCATGTTATAGGTGGTCTACCTTTCCTGTCCTCTTTCCACTAAATTCTCAAAGTGCCTCCTAATCCTGGTCTCCACTAAAGACACGTTTCCAAAATGCCCTCTAGGGGGCGACTGAGAACCACTGCCCTTAGGGGAGTCACCTCAAACGCCCAGGTTGCAGTGGCCACTAGGGACATACTAGGTGGCCACAAATGCGTTCCTCGGTCCCCTTTGCACAGCACTTTTATTTTTAATTTTTTTTTGGCTGTGCCGTAAGGCATGTGGGATCTTAGTTCCCCGACCAGGGATCGAACCTGTGTCCCTGCAGAGGAAGTGCGGAGCCTTAACCACTGGACCGCCAGGGAAGTCCCTGCACAGCACTTTTTTTTTTTTTTTAATTTATTTATTTTTGGCTGTATTGGGTCTCTGTTGCTGTGCGTGGGCTTTCTCTAATGCGGGCGAACGGGGGCTACTCTTCATTGCAGTGCGCGGGCTTCTCATTGCGGTGGCTTCTGTTGTTGCGGAGCACAGGCTCTAGGCTCATGGGCTTCAGTAGTTGTGGCACGTCGGCTCAGTAGTCATGGTTTGTGGGCTCTAGAGCTCAGGCTCAGTAGTTGTGGCACATGGGTTTATTTGCTCCACGGCATGTGGGATCTTCCCGGGCCAGGGCTCGAACCCATGTCCCCTGCATTGGCAGGCAGATTCTTAACCACTGCACCACCAGGGAAGCCCTCTGCACAGCACTTTTAAAAGACTTAGCTAAACACCAAGGGAGGACAACTGGGAAATAAATATAAGCGAAAAGCAGAAATACAAAAATAGTTTGGCTGACCCAGCACAAGAGTTCTGATCCCAATTCAGCCAGCCCTGTGACGAGCTGTAGGCTTGACTCAGATAGCAAACTCCAGCCCTGGAGCCTGGCAAGTACCATGTCACAGGCCCCTTGCTCTTTAGGTCTCAGATCAACTCCCCAAGGAGGGTGCCTCCTCCCAGTTCCACTGTCACCTCCATGGTCAAGTCAAAGAGAGACACTCTTATGCCATGCATAGCAGAGTAGGTGCTCAAAAAATACTTAAGAGATGAATGAATGGATAAACCTTACCAGTCAACCTGGAACCTGTCCTTTCAGCTCTGGTTTCTGATCTGAAGATACACCACTCCTCCTGATTAATGACACCAAATGACTTGTTTCTCCAGTGAGACCCTTCTGCCCCTTAATTGCTAGGGTGTGGCTTCACCCTTGGATTCATCTGATTAACCAACTTTTTTTTTTCAGCTCTATTGAGATATAATTGACGTAACACTGTGTAAGTGTGTAAGTTTAAGGCGTAGAACTGATGACTTGATACATGTATATGTTGCCAAATGATTATGGCAATAAAGTTAGTTTGATTAACCAACTATTTTTTTTAAAATATTTATTTATTTATTTATTTGGCTGCACTGGGTCTTAATTGCAGCACGCGGAAACTTAGTTGCGGGATATGGGATCTAGTTCCCTGACCAGGGATTGAACCTGGGCCCTCTGCATTGGGAGCATGGAGCCTTAGCCACTGGACCACCAGGGAAGTCCCTGATTAACCAACTCTTAAACAATAACCATAGCATACTTGTAAAGCCCAGTGCAAAATGAAAGTATTTGTACCTCACATGCTCTCCTATAATTTTTCTCAAGATACCAACAGTCAATCTTTCACAAGTGCTTATTACATGCATTAGCCTGACAACCCCATGTTACAGACGAGAAAACTGACTTAGGTCAAGTGAGTGGCAGAGTCAAGCCTAAATTCAGGTCTGTCCTACTCTGAAGCCCAAGCAGCTCTTAGCCATCATGTCATACAGCCTCCCAGATATTTCAGTTGCATATTTTCAGTCTTCTGTAAGTTTACAAATGGTCACAGGGCAAATCTCATGGTTACTATTTCTCTGAAACCTTAAAACTCTTCACTTAGAGACAAGCACAGAATCGGGGCTCAAGTTTACTGAATGAATGAATGGGTTAAGTTACCAACTGCACCCTCTCGCTGTTTTAAGGTTCTGCTTGTCAGTGTTTCAGAGACTGTCCTTGGTGTAGTTTGAAGCAAAGGAGTGGTGAACTTCAGGAAGAATGAGGTTAACTCTGAACAAGACTATTACAGTGAAAGTGAGACCTAACTGAGGCGATTTGGTGGAGTCAACAGGAAGTATGATTCAAATACTGAACAACTGTGAGCCTGCTCTCACCTTCCTTATTGTTCTGAGCTTCCCATGTAGGGTTGTAATGAGGCTCATTGAAGATAACAGTACCTGAGAAGGGACTTCCCTGGTGGCGCAGTGGTTAAGAATCCACCTGCCAATGCAGGGGGCGGGGGTTCGAGCCTCGGTCCGGGAAGATCCCACATGCCACGGAGCAACTAAGCCCAGGCACCACAACTACTGAGCCTGCGCGCTAGAGCCCGCAAGCCACAACTACTGAGCCCACACGCCTAGAGCCTGTGCTCTGTAACAAGAGAAGCCACCGCAATGAGAAGCCCCTGCACCACAAGGAAGAGTAGCCCCCACTCGCCACAACTAGAGAAAGCCTGTGCACAGCAACAAAGACCCAACGCAGTCAAAAAAAAAAAAAAATCTGAGGTGTTCCTTGTGAACTGTAAAATTCCATATAGATGGCTGGAATTATTACTGTTATTGTTATCCAGGCTTTGTTTCTTCCCTCCAGGTACAGTACAAGGAGTCTTCTGTGCGAGGCCTCTACCTCCACCCTTGCTCCCTCCGGCCGCCACCATTTCTCTCCTGTTCCCCTCAAGAAGAGGCAATAAGGAAGGGTGTTTCAGCATGAACACCCGAGTGATTATACAGGATTGAAATCCCTGCTTCATTTCTCACTAGAACTGAGATATTGGGAAGTTACTTGACTTCTCAGAGCTTCAGTTTTCTCATCTCCAAAACTCTTGCCTCGTGGGTTGTTATGAGGATTTCATGCAACAATGCATGTAATATTACTCAGAGCCAAACCTCTGGAATGAGTTGCTACACCTGATGAGTCCTCTCTCCACTTCCTACACTCCATGGGCTGATACTGGACCCTCCTGGCTCCAAAACTGCTCTTGCCAAGGTCACTAATGATCCCTCTGTTGCTAAGTCCAATGAATAGTGCTCAGCCCTTTTTTTTTTTTAATATAAATGTATTTATTTATTTATTTTGGTCTGCGTTGGGTCTTTGTTGCTGCGTGCGGGCTTCCTCTAGTTGCGGCGAGCGGGGCTACTCTTCGTTGCGGTGCGTGGGCTTCTCATTGCGGTGGCTTCTCTTATTGCGGAGCACGGGCTCTAGGCACGGGGGCTTCAGTAGTTGCAGCGCATGGGCTCAGTAGTTGTGGCGCACAGGCTCAGTAGTTGTGGCACTCTGCGACATGTGTGATCTTCCCGGACCAGGGCTCGAACCCGTGTCCTCTGCATTGGCAGGTGGATTCCTAACCACTGCGCCACCAGGGAAGTCCCTGCTCAGCCCTATTTGACTGGACTTTTTACCTCAGTTGACACATAGCCCCTCCCTCCTAGAAGCACTCTCTTTTGTTTTCATGACTCCACACTCTGCTGCTTTGGATGTCCTCCCACCTCTTTGGCTGTTCCTTCTCTTTTGCAGGCTTCGCGTCCTCTTTCTGTCTGTTCCTTAGGGTTTTATCCTAGGCCTTCTCTTGTCATACGTCATGCTCTCTCCACAGAGATAACCCATGGCTTTGACTAACCTAATTGTTTTCTGGTTCCACAATCTCCACTTCCAATCCCAATCCTTCTCCTGGGATGGACTCTGTGATGTGACTCTGCCCTCCAGACCTTTCCTCTGGGTGTCTCACAGACACTTCAGCAGGACCATCATGAGAGCATCATCTCCTCCAGCCAAACCTACTTTTCCTCCTGTGTTTTCTTTCCCCATGAATAGAACCTCTTCCTCACAGAACCTGGGGCTCATCCTTGACTCTGTCCTTTCCCTGTACCCTTCTCCCTGTCAATTCTCTTCTAAACTACTGAAACATCTCTTGCTTGGCCTCCTACACTCTACTTTTCTCCCCCAATCCATTCTCCAAGAACTGGATGGTCTAACTAAAATACAAATTCTGAAGCTACCACTCTCCCTCCTAAAATCCTTCAACGGCTCCACACTGCCTTTTAAGAGGGCTACCGGGACCTGGCATCTTTGTTCCAGTCTCATTTCTCACCTCTCCACTTGGACCATATGCTCCAATCACATTTCATCTAATAGGCCACATTCCATCTTGCCTCTCTGCTCTATGTTATTTTCTTCTCCTCTCTTGAAAAAAATGAGTAACTATTCTTTTTCATCATTAACTCCTCAGCCTTAATGTCCCTACCATCAGTACCATTTTCCTGACACCCCTGAATGAGCTGGGCACCCCTGCTATGCGCTCCCCAAGACACATATTTGACAAATCATAATTGGGCATCTACTATGTGCCAGGCACTGTTCTAGACCCTGGTGATACAGTAATGAATAAGATTATAAAGTCCCTGGCCTACGGAGCTTATATTCTAGTGGTGGTGGAAGACAAAAAACAGGTAATTTCAGGTGGCCGTGAGAACTATGAAACAAAATAAAGGGGAAGGGGGACTTCCCTGGTGGTCCAGTGGTTAGGACTTAGCCTTCCAATGAAGGGGGTGAGGGTTCGATCCCTGGTGGGGGAGCTAAGATTCCCACATGTCTTTAGGCCAAAAAACCAAAACATAAAACAGAAGCAACATTGTAACAAATTCAATAAAGACTTTAAAAATGGTCCACATCAAAAAAAAATAAATCTTAAAAAAAAAAGGGGGTAAGGAAGCTGGACAGAAGGAGTGAGTGGGACAGTGGTAAGAAGTGAGTTTGGAGTAAAAGGTTGGGGGTCAGATTCTGCAGGGCCTTGGTGGCCACAGTGAGGAGTCTGAATTTTGTTCCAAAATGGAAATTCACTGGACAGTTTGGGGCAGGGAAGTGACAACATCAGATTTATATTTTTAAAAGATCACTTTGGCTGCTGTGTAGAAATCAGACTGTAAGGGGCACGACGGAGACCAGCCTCCAATTACAGCCTGCCACAGACTGGCCCCCTTGTTCTACATCCTCTCTGCCTCAGAATCCTCTCAAAGGCTCTTCTTTACTATGCATCACTCTTCACCTCCATTTAGCCTAGGTAATGCCTATTCATCTTTCTTTCAGAACTCAGCTCATATGTCATTTTCTCCAAGAAATTCTCTCCTTTCACACACACCCCTCCTGTGTGTGAGGAGCCCTTACATCTCCTTTGTAGCTCTTATTACATTTGCAATTAATTGTACAAATGGCTTAATGTCAGTTATAGCACCCAGTGGCCTGCTAACTCCTTTGTCTGCTGATCTGTCCGTGAGAAAGCCCAGTAGGGCGGGGATCAGTCTGTATCCCCAGTAGGTAGCACAGCACCCGGTGCTCGTCCCGTGCTCATTGAACATCTGTCGGATGATTGAAGAATGGATAAATTACATAGACCTTCTTCCCACTCCACCCCTCAAAAAAGCAAGTGGGTAGAAGAGGATTTGAAGATTTTCCCCCTCTTCTTCATTAGTAAAATACAACCATCCCTACAATTAATAATAACAACGATGATAAAAAGGTGAAGTGCAGACGCAGGGAAAGGAGAGTTAAGATCCAAAAAGTGCAAAATCCATTACGCCTACCGTCGGCGAAACGAAACAGCAGCCCCAAACGGAGACGAATGGAAATCCCAGAGCAGCCTGCAAAGCGGGGTGGGCGGGGCGGTAGAAGGGGGCTCAGCAGAGCTAGGCTGCACTCCACCACGCGCAGCCGCGAGACACGCAGGGCCGGCGGGGCGGGGCCGGGGCCTAGCTCAAGAAGAGAGACCCCGAATCGTCAGGAGGCGGGACGCAGGCCCTTTCCTCACGTCTTATTGGTTGTGCTGGGGACGGACTGTTTTCGCTGACCAGCCGTAGCCCAAATAGGGCGCAAGCGTATCCGGGGGTCTATTCGGGAAGTGGGCGCGGAAAGCGAGAAGCGCGCATGCGTCTCGTTTTACAATCGCCAGCACAACCTAAGGGATGGGGGAGATTGAAGTCCCTCAATGAGTCCAGCTTACGGAAGTTGAGGTGGATTCTTGAGCTTCCTCCTTTGGGAGCCTCAGGATAGGGAACATTCAGTGCCCAGAAATTGCCCCGTTGGGAATCCCAATCTCCACTCCCTGCTACCTCATTTTGTCGTTCTGGCCGCGCCCTAACTCTCCCTCCCTGAAGCTGGGTTGTTATGATGGTGAATTATTCAAGAAGCCTTGCGGCCAGACGCCATCTATGGGCAGTGCCTCTCCCTACCCCCTTCCTCTCCTGTAGGGCCCCACGGCTATCCCCAAAGTCATAGGGTCTCCAAGCTGTTTACAAGGCCCCACTCTGCCTTTTAATAACTTAATGAATTTCCTGAGGACCTACTAAGTGTTAGATCCAGTGCAATGAGCAAGCCCCTGCTCTCAGGAGCTTGCATTCTGTGGGACGACACAGAAAACAAAAACAAGATAATTTTGGATAGTGATAGGTGTTCAAAACAAGGCGGTATGATAGAATGGGGAGTGCTCAACAAAAACGTGAGAATGGAACTAAGACCCGAATTAGGTGAAAGCAACAGATACAGGGCACCGAGTTTCGTGTTGGTGAATAGCTAGCTCGTGCAAAGGCCCTTGTGCAACGCAGTTTGGCTGAAGCAGAGTGGACCAGGTTGTACCTGACCATAGTTTCATAAGGAGTTTGGAGATTATTCTAAATACAGTGGAAAGCCAGTACATTTAGGCAGAACTTTAATATGACATGATTTCTTATCACTTTGCTGAGTGGAGAATGGATTGTTGGAAGAATGGAAATAGATCAAGAGGGTGGGAGAGAGGGTGATGACTAGGGCTAGGTAGCTGGTGAGACATGGATGAATTCAGGGTAGGATCAGATGTGTTGGATGAGGGAAAAGAAGAAATGAGTGTGATTCCCAAGCTTATGGAAAGTGCAGCTAGGTGAGTGATGGTGCCACTTATTGAGATGGGAATGTTGGAAGAGGAACAGGTGCTGGGGTGGGAATCAAGAGTTCCACTGTGGCCATGTTGAGTCTGAGAGGCCCATTAAATATCCAAGCAGAGATGTCAAATTGGAGGTTGGAGCTCATGGAGAGGTAAAGGAGAGAGTTATCCACGAACACATAGATGGCCTTTAAAGCCATGGATCTTGATAGGGCCACTTACAGACTGGAGGTAGAAAAAAGAAGAGGGCCAAGGGGAGCGCCCTGGAGCCCTCCAGTGTTAAGCGGTTGGGCAGAGGTGTGAACTCTGACAAATGATACCAAGACAGTAAAGTAGGAGAAAAATTAGGAGAGTATGATGTTTTCAAAGACAAGAAAGGGAAAAATTCAAGAGGAAAGATGCTGATTATCTGGGTTAAATGCTTCTTAGAGGTCAAGTGAAATGCAGGCAGAGAATTGGCCAGTGGGTCTTAACTTTTTTGCTTACTGAAAAATTTGTCAAGAGCAGTGCCTGGGGGCTTCCCTGGTGGTGCAGTGGATAAGAATCTGCCTGCCAACGCAGGGGACACAGGTTCGATCCCTGGTCCAGGAAGATCCCACATGCTGCGGCGCAACTAAGCCCGTGCGCCACAATTACTGAGCCTGCGCTCTAGAGCCCGCGAGCCACAACTACTGAAGCCCGCGTGCCTAGAGCCCGTGCTCTGCAACAAGAGAAGCCACCACAATGAGAAGCCCAGGCACCGCAACAAAGAGTAGCCCCCGCTCGCCGCAACTAGAGAAAGCCCACGTGCAGCAACGAAGACCCAACACAGCCAGAAATAAATAAATAAAATTAAAATTAAAATTAAAAAATTAAAAAAAAAAAAAAAGAGCAGTGCCTGGGGAGAGGTAGGGGAATGAGCCTGATGGGAATGGGTGAGGAGAGAATGGATGTTCAAGAGTGGAAGGAAGGAAGAGAAAAAACGTTTGGCTATGAAAAGGGGCAGAGACATTGTGTGGTAGCTGGAAACAGATATCAGCGTCTTGAGAGTTTTCATAACTATGAGAGATGCTAGAACAAATTTCAAAGGTGACAAAGAATGATCCAGAAGAGAAGGGAAAATTGAAATTTATTGAAGCCTTACTTAGTGTGTTAAGAGCTTTACAAACTTTCGTCCTCACAATGTTTTACGGATCAGGCAATTGAGGTTAAATAACTTGCCCAAGATCATGCAGCTAAAGGTGGCAGAGCTGAGAGGCCACCCAGATTTTTCTGACCCTTCATGCCTCACCACCCCATTGCACAGGCATACAGCCCCTTGTGCTTGAACAACCGGGACATGCCTTTGCCCTGGCCACAGGGCCCGTGGTGAATCAGAGAGAGTTACTCTCATGCTGGAGGAACAGGGCTTTATTTTCCTCCTCCAACGCTGTAAGCAGGGGCATCTCTCCGCACAGCCTGAACACCCATGCAGCGCAGGACAGAAGGTCTCCCCAGGCTGGAGGGGCAGAGGCAAGCAGCAGGAGCCCCTAGAGGTAGGAGGGAAAGGGATACTTCTGGGGGTGCTCAGCAGGTTTCTTTTTGTGTCAGCCAGTGCAAGGGGGTGCTGGAGGCTGCTGGTCCCAACCAGCTGGTGCCTGTGGCCCCAGCATTCATCTGGATCTGTTCAGTGTGGGAGGACGCCCAGGTCAGAGCCCAGTCTCCTGGCTGCCCCCATTGAGGCTGAGGCTGTGGGGGCGGGTGCCACGCTCCAGCCTGCGGCCAGACAGGAGGCGTCTCAGGGAGGAGCCGGAGCTGAGGTCGCCGCAGCTGCGAAGGTGGAGGCTCTCTCGGCCTGGCCGGCCCCATGGGCTCCGGGGCACCTAGATGGGGCCACAGGAAAGAGCATCAGTGTGGCCCCACCTGAAGCACCAGGCTTTCCTGGGTGTCTTCACTGGATCCCCTCACTCTACCTGCTTATGTCCATGGGCTCCATTCCCATTGGGGTCTGGGGCCTTCCTAGACATCTGGAGGAAACGAGTGACCAAGCCCCGGCCTGGCCAGCTGCCCTTCAGGTCCCCCAGGGAGTGGGCAGGTGCAGGGCCCGAGGGCAGGGGGACCTTCTGGAAGGTGGGCATGGGGTGCCGTTTCTCAGCTGAGCGAGCACGTAGCAACTTGGGGGAAGGGCAACGGGCTAGACGGAAGAGGCAGGCTTCAGAGCAGAGCCCTGGAGAGAGAGAGAGAGAGGGAGAGTGGGTGGAATGGGAGGTGCAGAGAAGGCCAGGCAGCACTCCCCTACCCACTGCCCCCTGGGCACCAACCATATGCCTCACCTGTATCTGCAGAGGAAATGGAAGCAGCTTCTTCCTCAAGCACTTTGGTATAAAGGTCCCTGAATTCAGCTGAGAAGGAAGACAGAGACAGGGACTGAGTGGGAGCGCTCAGTAGATGCGCCCGCCAATCTCACGGCCCTCCTGAGAACTCAAGCCCAGATTCCACACCCCATTCCCAACCAAGGGGGCATCATCTCTGCTCAGGTCCGCCAGCAACTAGATGGTACAATCCACCAAATCAGGGACTAAGGCGCTATCGTGCCCTGCTGCAGCCTCTCCAGTACCTGGCACATAACGGTAATGACAAACACTTTCTGTGCCAGGGCTAAGCACTTGACCTGCATCTCTCCTCAGTAACTCCACAGTACCTGTGGTGAGGTACTGTTATTATACCTGTTTTACAGGTGAGAAACTGAGGCTTGGAGAGGGTAGGTAACTAGCCCAAGCTGGGAACTGTGAGACTGCGTTCCAAAAACCAAATCCTCTTCTTTTCGCCACTAAGCTATTGATGTATTTCTAGGAGGTGACATAAGAAGTGTCTACTGCAGGAGTGAATTCACCCATTCTTCCTCCCCAGGGGCCTCAACAGTGTCCCAAATCCTGGTGGGTATCACTGGCCCTCTAACTCCCAGTGCCTGCCCTCTCCTGAATCTTGTGGCGGCTCACCGGTGTCGCTGGAGGTGGTGATGCCCGGGTCACTGTGGGACCGTGGCAGCAGCAGCGGTGGTCGGGGAGCCGGCTGAGGAGGCCGGTGCCCCGGTGGGGTGAGGGAACCTGAGCTATCGCTGAAGCGGCGAACCCGGGCTCGGGGGGGCGGGGCTGCAGCCGGCCGGTTGCCTCCCCGGGGGACCCGCCGCCTCAGCTCGGGGAAGCAGGGTCCCACCCAAGGCGGCCAGCCCTCCAGCCGGTGGCAGCTTCGGGCAGCTGTGGGGGCACCCAGCGGGGGTGGGGCCTCGGGGGCAGAGCAGGAATAGGAGCGGGCAGCTCTCGGGGGCCGCCGGGGCAGGGGGCTGTCCTCAAAGGGGCCCCGCAGGCCGCAGTCCAGGCTGAGGCAGTAGCCGGCGCGGCTGCGCTGAATAGAGCGGAAGAGCACGTAGTCAACGGAGCGCACGGAGCCCTGCAGCTCCAGCAGGCACGAGTTCTCCGACGGGCTGGAGCCCCCAGGGAGGTCACCGATGGCTGACAGCACCAGAGACCCGCTGTCCACGGACACTGTGGGTGGTAGGGGCTGCCGGGTAGCACCAGCCTGGCCGCGCAGGCGGTTCCTCTTTTCTCAGGCCCAGCCTCTTGCGGGCCATCCTGCCTCCAGTTTTATCTCAGAGGAGACAGCTAAGCCCAGGATTGCAAGAAGCCCCAGCCCTCATTTGTCCCTTAACCACCCACTCGATCTCGTCTCTCCCCCTCTGCCCCCCACACCCAGCTCTGCTATCCCAGGCATCCCAGACCTTGTCCACCCTCCCCACTTTCTGCTCACCATCTACAATGGAGGCCACTCGCTCACAGATGCAGGAGCCATCATGAAGCTGAGGATCAAACAGAGTGGCCTGCAGAAGACACAAGGGTCAAGGGTCGAGCCCTACACACTGATTAGGCCATCCCATAGGCTGCACAGAGCTCTGGAGACCTAGATTCCAGTCCAGCTTTGTCACTTTGTTCAAGTCACTTATGCGGGCCTCAGTTTCCACATCTGTAAAATGGAAATAATAGTTCTTACCCCACCCACCTCGCCAAGCTCTCAGGCAGATCAAAGATGACAGTGAATGTGCTAGTGCTATAAAGATCATGAGAGCTAGTATTATCTTTATCCAGTGACAGCAGCTCACCCAGCTTTTCAGGCTCTATCTCTGACTCCCCAGCCCACACCAAGCCCTGCTCTCACCTGGCTGTCTCCTCGTAGCCCCATGACGGCCTCATAAGAAGGGGGGCAATCAGTAGGATACAAGGGCACCGGGCTGTCCATGGAGCCATTGTAGGTGATGCTGGCAGGATGAGGGAGAGGGTCAAAGCCTGGGAAAGGACTCCTATTCCAAAAAAATCTCTCCCCACCAATCCCCGGCCTCAGCCCCAGTCGCCTTCCTTAGTTTCCCCACAGATTCCACCTGGCCTCACCTCTGTGCATCTGTTTCTGAGCTGCAGGTGTACTCTGGGGGATAGTAGGGCGGCGGGGGCACAGGCGGTACAAATTCCTCCAAGTCCAGCATGGTGTGTAGGAGAGGGGCTGGGGGCGAGGATGTACAGCCCAGAGGCCCCAGAGGACCTGAGACTGAGCGCTCAGGGGCCAACTGCTGGGGAGCAAGCAAGTCAGCAAACTTGGTTTCTGGGAATACAGCTCCTTGGCTCCCAAACTCCTCTCTCATCTACATTTTCTGGCCCCACCCCCTCCAAGAAGCTCAGTTCTGGCCCCTTTGCCAAAACCAGTTCCTCCTCTAACCCCGCCCCAGCAGAAGACCTTCAGCTCTTGCCCTGCCCATCTAGAAAGTCCTCCTCTGCATGGACCTTTCTGCACCCAGAATCACTATCTGTTCTCTGTCCCCACCAGAACATCAACCCATTATCCCCACCCCCATCTAAGACCTTCCTGACTCCGCCCAACTTTTAGTCCCACTCTTCAATGCCCCCAGACTGGCATCACATACTTCTCTTACTCCCTGTCATTTCCCTCCTCACCTTCCTTTGGACCCCCTAAATAACCCTGCAACAGACATGCCTAATAGGTGACCCACAGCCCCTGGTGCTCAAAAGCCAGCACTGTAACCATCACCCCTCAAGCCCAATCCCAGCATACACACCCTGCCCGCATCCCACCTTCTTGGCCTTGACCCCGGCTCCCCACTCACCGTGTGCACAAGGTCCAGGGAGAAGATTTGGATGCAGCAAACAATAGCAGAGAGAGTACAGATTATGGCGGCACAAACCGTGAGCCCACAGACGCTAAAGAGCAAGTTCTGGGGAAGGCAAGAGAGAGAGAGGGATGTGAGAGGAGCCTGGGGTGGAGTAAATCCCACATACTCGGGGCCTGTGAGGACTCCAGGAGGAGGCAGAAGGGTGAGAACCAGGAAGATGGCGGGAGAGGAAGGAATGGCGGAGGGGGGGACGGGGGGGGGTGCATGCTCACCTTGAGGGCCCCTCGGGCTTCATCACAGGTGGAGTTAGGGGCAACTTTCAGTTCCTGCCCTGACTCTGGACAGGGCCGCAGTAGAGGAACAGGAGGGCAGCACACACAGACCTTTCCGTCCTGAGTGGGAGTGGAGAGGGTGAGGCAGCCTGAATCAGGACAAGTCCAGGTTGTCCTGCACACCTCCCCCAACCAGCACTCTCAGGCTCTCTTTCCTCAAATCTCACCAAGATGCATTCTTGGAAGTCTCGGGCCAGCTGAGCGTTTTTACAGGAGAGAACAGAGCCAGCCATGCTGAGCATGACACAGAGCACCGAAAGCAAGGAGAAGAAGGAAATCTGGGGGAAACAGGGCACAGACTCAGGGCTGGGACCCCAAGAGTACTCTGTACCGCAGATGGAGCCACCCTCCTTCACAGACATTTGTGCCTGGACAGCATGAATGGGAGAGTCAATTCCCTTTTCGAGGGCATAAATAGGCATCCCCTCAGGTGCTAGGCACCTGCCTCCCCGTGGGCATCAGACCCTGGCACCTACCACTAGAGTGAACGGCCGCTTCCAAGACACAATGCCAACCACCCCGGAAAACGCCAGCTGGGGATAGAGTGGGCACAGGCTCAGCCTGACAGGGGAGGCACCTGAGTGAGCCCCTCACCACAGGGTGCACCCAGCTCTGTAAGGAGGAGGAGGACCAGGAGAGGGAGGAGAGGCCAGGATTTGGACTGGCAGCTGGTGTGGAGGGGTGGGGCCCGAGGAGCCTCCCCCACCCAACAACTGTGCACCCAACTCACCGAGAATCCAGCCCAAGACGGGCAGGATCTCTTGACGCTCTCGGTGGTGGTGACAGATGAGGCCACCATGCTGAAGGTGACCACCAGGATGCCCAGGAGCACCTGAGCCAGCCCCAGCGTGAGCAGAGCCTGCAGCCAGGGTCGGTGGAGGCGGAGGTGGGTAAGGCCCCGGGTGCTGGGCCGGCTAGTCAGTGAGCGGCTGGAATCACTAGGCGAGGGCATCATGCCTGCCGCCCGGTTGCCTAAGCCTCGCTCGGCTCCCCCTGACGCTTGGGAGCATCTCAGAGGCGCCCAAGGCCTCGTCCTTCCTCCTCTCCACGCCCCTCGCTCTAGACCCCACCCCCTGGCTGGGTCCCCTGGGCCATGGCCCAGGGACTCCAGCTGAGGAGGGGGCCAAGGGAGGGGCGTCACGGAGGGGCCCCGGAGTGCTCCCTCCCCACCACGGGCACTGGACGGGCACCGTGCCCGGGACGGCGATGAGGACGCGGGGGCACCGGCTTATCGCATCTCCCTAGAGAAGAGAGGCGCCGAGAAGGGCCGGTCCGGGAGTGAAGAGAGGGCGGCGGTCCGGAACCCAGGGAAGGGTGGGAAGGGTGAAGGCGAGAAGGATGGGAAAGAAGTCTAGAGAAGAGGGGAGAGGCGGCGTGACTCTAGAGGCGCGGTCGGTGTGCCCTCAGTGTCCAGTGGGATCCGAGGCTGCCTGGTGGGGAGAGGCTGCGGCGGTGCCGCCGCCTCCTGGGTCGCCAGCCCCGCTCCCCTGCCCACCACACCCCCGCTCCCCCAGCTCGGCTGCAGCAGGTCCGGGACTGGAGGCGGGGGATGGGGATGGGATGGTGCGGGAGGAAGGGCATGGTGCGAGGGCCAGCGCGGTGCACCCCGGGAGTTGTAGTCCCCGCCAGAGACCCTGTGGGAGGGGGAGAGGGAAGGAGGGAGGGAGGGAGGGAGAGGGAGAAAGGGAGAGGGAGGGAGGGAGCAGGAGGCAGGGTTGCAGGGTGAGCTGGCCGCCGGAGCTAGCAACGCTTTCGGCTCCCACTTGAGCCCCACCCAGCCTCTCAGGCCCCTCGGCCTGCTGTGTTCCCAGCAGAAGTATAGGCTCCTTCCCTGTCATTAATGGAGAGGGATAGGGAGCTGGGCTCCCTGGCAGCTCCGCGATTCCACCCCAACCATTCCACCCCAACCGTGGACTTCCCTCCCTCTTCCTGCGCCTGCCATCATCGGGCTCTGCTGCCCCATCCCTGAGAGCTCTCCATTTACACTAAGGCCAGGTCAGACCTTCCCTCTGGAGTCCACATTCTGCTTCCATTCTAGTCTCCTCCACTTTCTCTTCCATAAGGCCTAGTTCCCATTAAAATTCCGGAAACGGTGTGATTTGTGTTCCAGTTCCACTTTCTTTTTATTTAAATAACCGAAGCAACAGCCTTGGCACAGCAGAAGGAAGCTGGGTTGGGGTGTGTAGAGGTGGCAGCAGTGTGGCCTGATTGGGGGAAGGGGAGTGGGAGGGAAGCAGTGACTGGGTCACACTGGGCTCCCCACACCCTTAAGTCAGGTTCAGCAGTCATGGCTGTGGGACTGGGGGCACTATAGTGAAGACATCAAGTAGTGACGTCTCATCAAGTCCCAGAGACCTCAGGGATGGGGGCTAGGTCACCTCCCCTAAGTGGCAGGGCCAGGGCATCCCAGTTAGGGGTCACGGTGCCCGGAAGGCATTTTCGGCAGCCCCAGCGGCTGCATTGGCAGCTGCGGTTCGCACCACAGGGTTGGAGAAGACACCAGCTGCAAATTCTTGCTGGGCCTTCTGAAAGCTGGCACCTGTGCGGCGATACAAGGAGTGGATCTGCAAGTAGAGGTATAGACTTTACAGCACGTTCTGGCCACTGTTACCCCACTCCAATCTAACGCCATCACCACCACTCACCAGCCTGCAGCTCTAGCTTTTCCCTCGTGGCTCCCTACCAACCCACACCCACACATACCCCACAACACCCACCTCCCAGGTCCATTAGCTGAGAACCCATCCGTCAGCCTGGCCCTCCCCAGTTGCTCCTGAATGTTCCACCCATGCCCCTAGGGACACATGATCTCACTCTCCTGGCCCCACCTACAGCCCCTCACCCGCTTTAGCATCACAATTCCCAGCACAGCAATGCCAGTGAAGAACAGGGCAACCAGCAGCATGAGCACAGCTACAGCTGTGTTGGTCTTCAGCACCGTCAGAACAGAGATCCAGCCACTGTAAGGAGGGGAAAGTATGTGGAAGTGAAGAGGGGCTGCTCACAGCTGGGTCTCTGTCCCCCCAGCTTCTCTGCTGGTTATGTCTTCCCACCAGGGGCCGTTTTCCTGTCAGTCTGGCAGCTTTCCATGCACCGCAATCCCAAACTACACCTACTCTCTTCACAGTTTAATCCCAGCTCCTGAACGATCAGCTCCCAGCTCTCCAAGCTCTTCCAGACATCCTCACTCCAAACAGACCTTTCTGTTGAGGATTCTTCCTCTTCTCCAACCATGGTTACACATGTCTCCTCCAGGAAGCCTCTTCAGATTGACCACAGCCATCTTTCCCTTAATCTACGTCTGTTGAGAGTTGTGTCTGGGCTCTCTATCATGGAGGACATCTTGTCTCTCTGGTTAAATTAGCACCTCCCAAGGATAAAAACCACATTTCCTTTTTCTGAACAACTCCTATGCCAGTACCCAAGGCTGACTTGGTCTACAGGAGTGGGAGGAAGGGGTGAAGGTAGATGGCAGCCTCACAGACCTGAACCCCCAACCTGGGATGCCAATGGCCTGGAGGACAAACAGAACATCCTGGACGAAGAAAATGAAGAAGAAAACGAAGAAATTGAATGAACTGTCACTCCTGCAAAGAGAAAGAAAGGGAAGTGTAGGCAAAGAATTAGCGTTGGAGAAGCAGAATGGGACCCATCCAAGTCCCCTCCCTGCCATCATCCCCACTCCCCCTTCTTACCGGAAAGCCTTATACATGGGGCGGTACCAACAGACAAAGGAGCAGGGGGTGAAAAGGAGGATCCAGAGGATAGAGAGCCCAAAGCCTGAGCCATTGTTGGTCTCCACACAGAAGCTGGCCAGGCAGGCAAGAAAATTCAGGAGAAGAGCCAGAGTGCTGCCTAAGGGTTAGAGGAACAGGATGATGGGTCAATGAAAGCTCCTTTCCCTAGAAGCCCACCCCACAGCCCTCACCAAATGTGGCAGAGTAAGGAAAGGAAGGCGGCTTCTGCCTTCATAGGATCCTCAGTAGGGGAGACAGAGCTAGCAAATCTCAATCATGTGTGATCCCCTTGGCACAGACGTTTAAATGATTCAGAATACGTTTATGCATAAGGACAAGGGGAAGGGGGAGAGGGCAAGAATATACATTTGCTAGAAGGCTGGAGAATAAGTTCTAAATACTATAAAAGGAGTAATCCAGTAAGATTCCTGGAGAAATGAGCCTTAAACTCAAATGCTGAGGATAGGTGAAGTGTCTCGTTCTGGGTGAGTGGGCTCCAAGAAAAGAAAGATGTACAAGTTACTACCTGTACTCTTCCTTCAAAAAGGCTTCTCACTACTCACACATCCAGAGGTAGTACATGGTGGATACTGTCTTCTGAAATTCTTGGGGGATCTCCATGGAGATATCCTGGAAAAAGCAGGGCTGAACTGGGCAAAAAGAAGGTAGAGGGGGCCAATTGTTCTGTCGAGCTGTAAGGCACAAAAAGAGCAGGAGGATCTCACAAGTGAGACAGAGACCAACAAATCACTCCCCCTTCCTTTCACCTCCGGTCCTCTCTTCTATTTCCAATTTGAGGGTTCAAAGAAACAAGGGCAAGTGGCAAAAGTTATTTTAATACTGAGTGTTTATTAGGACTTGTGTTTATTATGACTTACAACTTCTAAGCACTGTGCCCAGCATTTTGTATAGATGACTTTGTTTAACCCTCACAACAATCCTGTCAAACAGGTACAAACATTATTCTCATTTTACAAGTGAGGAAACTGAGGCACTCAAGATTAAATAACTTGCCTAAGAGCTCACCCTTAATAAGACATAGCACCCAAATTCAAACTCAGCAATCTGGCTCCAGTGCCCATGCTCTGAGGTCCTTTTTTGAGACTTCGAACCTGTCAGATGCCCTCCCCAACCCTATCAAGGATCCACTTACTAGCTGTGCCCCCGAGGGCAGCATGCTGGAGTTCTCGCTCCCTCCGGTCCAACTCCTCTGCCTTCCGGTTGAGCTCCTCCTGCTTCTTTAGCAGCTCAGCTGTGGCTGCTGCAGCTGAAGCCTGACCAGTATGAGCAGAGGGCAATGTGAGTCCTGAACCCAGGGCTGGCCCCTCTCCTCAACCCCTACCCATACACCCCCTTTACCTGGGTGCTGTAGGAGCCATAGTTCTTGGGTTCTGTGGGGCTGAGCTTTCTCGAAGACTGCAAAGGGGGAGCTGAGGGTGGAGCTATCGGAACAGGGGCAGGAGGCTCATAGCTTGGTGGTGGCTGTTGAGTTTGGAAAAAACCTTAGGGATCATCTAGTCGTTCATAACACAGGAATCTAGAGTCTACTTGAATACCTTTAGACCTAGAACTCATTACCTAAGGTGGCAGCCCCTCCCCCAGTTGTTAGAAAGCTAGTTCTTGTGTTTGTATCAGAGAACTCTTTTACAACCTGCAGCAGCCCTCATAACCTCTCACATCGAGTTCCTTAGCCAGGACTCAAAGCACTTATCTACCGTATCAACCTCCTTAAACTTTTAAAAACTCTTACCTTTTTCTATTGCAGTGAGACAAACAGGTCTAGTCTTTTTCATCCCTTGTTTTCTAACTGTATATCTAAACATAGTTTGTTTTCTCCGCAACTCCAACCGGCCCCATCCCTTTTCTTCTTCAAAAAAGGCTCCCCAGACAGGGTCTTCATCAGGCCCTGCCAGACTCCAGGTCCTCCCAAGACTGACATTTAGAGCTCAAACCGATGGATCCTTGGCCTTAGTGTCTTTAGAAGGATTAGGCATCCCATGGCAGACTGGTCTCTCTCAGGGAGCTAAGATCACGGTGTTTCTTCCTTTGCGTTGAAAAAAGTCCCCTATACCCCAACAAAGTGGGCCTGTTAGCATACCCTACCCTTCCTCGCCCGCCCGTGCTCTCCAGAATCTCACCTCCCGGGTCTCAAAAGGGTTGTAGACGTCAAGCGTGGCATACTGTGTGCTGGGTCGGTGCTGGATCACAGCTGGGTCCTGTGGGCAAAGATCTGGGGCTCAGCTGGCACCTGGTGCCTCTGGGGGAACTCACAGGGGCCTCTTCTCAATTGCTGTGGCTCCAAGGACTGCAGCTTGGGGCCCACGCTGTTGTCCCCATATTTGCCCCCAATCCTTCACGCCACACTGCCAGTACCAGCTCCTTAAGGGGCAGGGCCCGCCCCCCCAGGATGCTCACTGGTCTGGAGTAGTCGTCACTCCCACGTGGCGGCCCTTCCTCGGATCAAATGTCACGAACGGGAATACAAGTTAGCCCGACCCTCTAGACTCGAGAAATTACCCCAGCTGCCCCAAAGAGGCCGGCGCAAGTCACCTGAAAGGGGTTGTCAAGCTCGCCGGGCTCGGCGAAGGGGTTTCCACCGTCTCTGCTTTGAGCCATGTTTGCAACTTCGGCTTGGGCCGCCCCCTGCCCTCCACGCCCCTGCCGCGGCAGTGGCGGCGGCCGTGGCTCTCAGAGCTCCCTCCGCTCCTCTCGGTCCGCCCCGCTTCTCTGTGCACGGATTGGCTTTACACACCGGAAGGGTCACAAGGATCCCCGCAGCAGCAGGAGGGTTGCGCCTGCGTCTCGGTCAAAGGCAAAGAGGGAAGTGCCCCACGTGACACCTCTAACTCAGTCTCGGTAGCCAAGTACCGCCCCTTCCCCACGTGATTTCCCTCAATTAACGAACTACACCTCCCAGCAGGCCTCGCGTCAGAATCCCTGTCCCTCCGAGTCTTCCGAGACATACGACCGGGGTCTTCCGACCGGTGGTGGTAGTTTCCCAGGAGCCCAGTTGAGCACATTTTTTTATCTGGATTTGTGGCTTTATCCTGGGGCCCAGCCTAAGAGCTACAGTAATCGAACCTCCTTCCCAAACCTTATCATTCCAGATAACCCTTATCACCGTCAAGAAATGTTACCCACCCATCACTCTCCTCCCAAGACAAACCAGACAGGTAAACTGGTGACCTGACTATGGTTAATTTTGGAGGGTAAGATGGGACTCCCTTCGTTGCCAATCTTCTCATCCCTCCACCCCAGGACCCCCAAACCTCAAACTCCAGGGATGGGGGTCAGATGAAGCACGTCATTTTATTTCACAAAGACTGTACAAAATTCCTTATAAAACATGGGATAGATGCCATCTGGTTACCTCATTCTGCCCCCATCCAACTCAACTGTGAAGGGGCAAGTGAGGGTGGGAAAAGTGTGAGATGGAATAGCATTATGTACAAGGCAGGGGTTGAAGCGATAGGTCCAAGTTCTTTCATATTTACACTATTTCACATATCCACAGGTACATAGGGAGCCAGTAGGAAGGAGTGGGCTCCGGCTCTGTTCTCTTGTATAAAAAAGCACCAGTGTCCTGGACTGGACACCCACTGCTGTTAGAGTGGCAGGGGGGCCCAGGGCCTGATCGTCACCGACTAATATCCCGACTGGAGTCCCACAACTTGGCGGTAGGTGGCTCAGCCCGAAGGCGGGCGAAGAAAGGGTGTTGAAGGGCTTCGCCCAAGGTCAGCCGCTTAGCAGGTTCATACTCTAGCATGCTTTCAATCAGATCGAAGAGCTGGTGGTGTTCCTCTGCCTCTGAGGTCAGATACCGCTGGTGGTGGAGGGCAGGAAAAAGGTGAGGCACGATGCCTTACAAACCCTGCGTTCTTCAAGGCCCTAGATTTCAATCCTGAAGGACCACGGCTCTGCTTGCTACCATTATGAATGACCACACCGTGACCATTTCTGATGTCACAGCTCACCCTACCTTCCCACTAGCACAATTATTCCTTCGTACTCTTTGAAAGTTCTACTTGTATATCCTTGTCAACTTCATGAATCTTCTTTAGCTCCTCAATAAAATGTAACCTCTTCAAAGGTAGTTTATTCTTTTTTGCCTGACCTAAAGAATCCAGGACATTGCTTTCATCTCTGGTTGGCTCAAGAAAAACATGGCTGTCTAACCTCATTCCCTCCATAAAACCACTCCCTCTTATCTCTCTCCTATCAACAAAAGATGTCTTCTTTCAGTTTTCCTCCCCTTCTTTCCTAACCCTCTGCTTGTGAAATGCATTCCAGGGGCAAAACACCTTAAGAAGAAAGTGACCTCTGGGTGGTGGGCACAATTTATTCCCAGCCCGGCTCACCCGAAGTGGTTTGCAGTTTTCTCGAACGTAGCGCCCAGCTGATGTGTTCTCATCCCAATCCAGGCGACCCCGATAAAAATATTTCTGCTTCCTAGAGGGGAAGGGGGAAGTTGAGGAATCAGGAGGTTCCTCTTTTTGTGGGATGATTCCCTTCTTCCCCCATCTCAAGAGTAGCTGAGGGGAGGGCAGGTGTCAAAGAAAAAAGAAAACGATGTGATAGAGACCAATTTTGTGGAGAGAAAAGGAAAAGGGTTAAGTCCCTCCCACTCGAGGTTCACCTTGTCTTTCGGATCATCCGGGAAGGGATAGGACCCAAGATCCTTTCCATCATGGCTAGATGTTCTCTGTTGTCATGGGTCTGGGAAACAAAGACAGAACTGAGCATGGGACCGAGAGGGGATCCTGAGGTCTAGCCGCCAAGAAGATAAGCAATGTGGAGTGAGCAGGCAGCTCCTCAGCAGACAAGGAAATTAGGTAGGAGAATACCTAGTGGTCATATAAAACACCCCACCACTTACTTGGAAGAGGGTGAAGCCAACATAGTATTCGAAGATGATGCAGCCTATACTCCACACATCACAAGGCTGAGACCAGCCCAACTCTGGGTAGGAATGGGAAGGAAAAGGTACTGTGAGGCTCAGGGGGCCCTATCCTCACCACCACACCCCCTCACATACTTGGACAACCTTGTCCTTCCCCCCTTACCGAGGATGACCTCTGGTGCTCGGTAATGGCGGGTGGAGACAATGGTACTATGGTGTTCATGGTCAAAGGTGGCACTGCCAAAGTCTACCACCCGCACAGCTGTGCTCTTCACACTGCGCTCATCTCGCTTCTAGGAGCAAAGCAGGAAGAACATGAACCTCTGCACCGAGACTAAGAGAATGAACAGACCGAGCTTCTACCACTATTCTCTAAAGTGCTTCTGAGCCTTAAAAAAACAACTTTGACCTCCTGCCTGCTCCCACACATGCCTTCTGCTTTACAGCCGCCCCCATAGCCAGCAGACTACTTTAGGAGTGGGGGAGGAAGAAGATTTAGGAATAACTGTGGAATATCATGCAAGTCTCTATGCATCTGAAGAGTATACCCAAGTGACTAGTGTACAGTATTTGTGAAAATATATAGCAGGTAGCAAAGTGAGGAATAGCTTCCTTAGCTGAGATCTCCATGATCTCCAGTTAGTCAGTGGAGCTGACCTTTCCTTACAGAAAGAGAAGGAAGCCCAAACCAAGAACCTTGAATGCATTTTCACTCTACTGGAAAGTTAACTGAGGTTCTTTTTCCAAATTCTCTTCCAATTTAAGTCTTATATCTCTCCCCTTCCATCTATTCTGGTACTGCAGTTTTACTCAGTCAGAGCCAGAGCAGAAAATGGGGGAGAAAGAAGGGAGGACAGAAAGAGCTAAGAGAAAGGCAAAGTGGCATGGCCACCTGTGCCCACTGGCCAAGGGGTGGACCCTGTCCATCTTACCTTCTCTAGGTTGTAGGTGAGTTCGTAGTCCGAATTCACAAACAGAATATTTTCAGGCTTGAGGTCCGTATGTGTCAGCTTGTTATCATGGAGGACTGCAGAGGAGAAGGCCAGGTCAGGGTTGGTCCAGGTGGCCAGAGCTAACTGGTACCAGCTGACCCCCGGCTTGGTCACCTAGCTCAAAGCTGGTGAGAAGGCAGGTCCAGAAGCACTAGGCTGCTTTCTGCTCTACATCCAAATGAAATGCCTAGTCTAAGAAGCCCTGTACTTATTTTTGAATTTTATTTATTTTTTACACAGCAGGTTCTTATTATCTGTTTTATACATATTAGTGTATATAGGTCAATCCCAATCTCCCAATTCATCCCACCACCACCACCCCTGCCACTTTCCCCCCTTGGTGTCCATACGTTTGTTCTCTACATCTGTGTCTCCATTTCTGCCCTGCAAACCGGTTCATCTGTACCGTTTTTCTAGGTTCCACATATATGCATTAATATACGATATTTGTTTTTCTCCTTCTGACTTACTTCACTTTGTATGACAGTCTCTAGGTCCATCCACGTCAGAAGCCCTATACTTATTAACGTCAGATATACATGTACTTCTCAACCAATGTATAAAGATGGCTTGCTACGGGTTGTATTTTTTTTTTTTTTTGCCACACCGTGTGACACGCGGGATCTTAGTTCCCCAACCAGGGATCGAACCCACACCCCCTGCAGTGGAAGAATGGAGTCTTAACCGCTGGACTGCCACGGAAATCCCTATGGGTTGAATTTTTGTAGTGACTTTGACATGCGTCCGTCTGACTCCTGTGAATTCAACTCTGTGAAACTGTACTGTTATGAAGACTCAAGAGGAAGTATGTACTAGTCCCTACCTGGCCCCTTGGCTGCACTACTCCCTGCTCCTGCCTGGTTTGCTGGGAACAGAGAGCACTCTCAGCTCAGACAAATGTAAACCTCTAGCTTGAGGAATCTTTCTGTCTCTTTGTGCTTGCTGCCTGACTTACACTTTCCCAAGGAAGGGGAATAAAGGAAAAAAGAGGTAATAAGGTGCTTTGACTTCAAACACTTTCTCTTCCAGCTCCTGCTAGGTTGAATGTGGAGTAAGAGCAATCAGTGATGGTAAGGACATCAGTGAAGGAGTTAAGTCAGAAGAGAAAGAGATGTCAACATGACAGTGAACAGAAGAACTGCAGATAATTGAGTTGACTGTTTAGGGGCTTCAGCAGTGCACAACTGAGACAGAAGAGGTCCAATGGAGGGAGGGGCTGCCCCAGAGTCCGCCTCGGCCCGCCCCACTCACACTTGACGGCCTGGCACAGCTGGAAGGCCATGTGGCGCACTTGGTGGATGGGGTAGGGCAGGTAGTTGTTGTCTTTGAGGAAATCGAAGGTGCTAAGGCCCAGAAGCTCAAAGGAGATACACATGTGGCCATGGTAGTCAAACCAGTCAAACATCTGGACACAGAGGCTGGGAAGAGAGATGGGGGAAGGGGGATGTCTGATGAGCTCCCATCTGCCCACCACCCCTCCAACAAAGAGGGACTGCATAGCTGTTGATTCCACATACTTGTATAAAAACATGCCAGCTATTATCACCAAGAAAATTCAGTTCAGCTAAGCAGTGGCCTTTCTGACAGACCCAAGGAGATAAGTACTACCTGTGAAACTTCAAACCATTTTCCTGCAACATTTTAAATAGTTAAAAAAAATTCTATTTGCTGAGGAGCTGCCAAGCACCAGGCTTCAGTGTGGGCCATAAATTGTCAAAGTGCCACTTCTGCATTCTGACCCCAACTCCCGCTCCTGAAATTCACTCACCATCAGCCATCATTGGGCCCATGTTTATACCTACTTATGTCTTTGCTTAATACTCTTATTCTACATTTGGATTATGGAATGTGTGTGAACAGAAAAATTACACATAAATGTCTGTGGCTTCATTAGCATAGTTCTAGGTACTAAAAGCACAACTAATTTTTTGATGAAAATGTTGATTCTCAGTCTCAGGCCCATTTCCAGGGCATATCCCTACTGAGGCCATCTTGGGTCGGAGCCAAACTGCAGAGCAATCTAACTGCCCTGAAAACAAGGGGAAAGGATTAGAGAATGTCACAGACCCTCCCTTCCTGCCTTAATGTTCTACTACTCTAAGATGATGAACAAAAGATGGATGGATGAGAAGGTCTACAACTCCCCTGCCTGTCTAGTACAGGTCGGGTAGGTTTTCCTGTGTAGGGGTGGAGCCTCTCAGACTCCCCACATACTCCTTCACTCACTTACTTCTTGTTGTCAGGATCCTTCTCATTGATTTTCTCCAGCACATTGATTTCAAGTCGAGCTGCTTCCTTGTACTTTTCCACATTTTTAATGATCTTCAGGGCAACTCGAGCTCCGCCCCTATAGGATGGCAGGAGAGGCTTTTGCTGGAATCTCAAGAACATCTCAGACTGAACAGGGCTGCCTGGGGATTAAGATATCCTACCTCTGGCTCATTAGCAAAAAAGCCCCAGATAACCCTCACTACCTCTTTATGGCTACCAGGTGTGTAGTACAGAGGGGGCTGACAGTTACCTGCGATGGTCAACACATTGTACGACTCGGCCGAAGGTCCCCTCTCCCAAGGTGCTTACAATTTCATCTGAAATGAAAAAGAGCAGGGTCGGGGAGAGGGAGGGAGAGAAGGTGGGGAATGAGCTGAGTTCGAAGAAAAAAGGGTACAGCAACCTGGGGTGAGGAGATGAAGGAAGGGGGAACAGATACAGATGGTCACAGGGGAAGAAAACCCCTGCATGATTCCCACCACCTTTAACCCAGGGGCCGTGAGAGCTGGGAGTGGACAGCAGAGGTCAATTCTCAACAGCAACTCAAACCACCCAGATAAACAACACCACTGAGAAAAGGCAAAAGAGGCTGTGACTTGGGTTGGCTCGGGACGTTAGGATGGCTATGGGACCATTACAGGCTATAGGATTGTTACGATTTGGCTTGTACATCGCTCTTGTAGCCAGTCCCCGACGTGGTAGATGAGGTGGCCCTCAGCGTCGTCCTCTACACTCTTGGCTCTCCGGCTGCTGTGCTGCTGTCGGGGGGCGGGGGGGGTCGGAGCAAGCCAGGTGTCGGAGCGGGGGCCGGAGGGAGGCGGGGTGGGTGGTGGAGGGGTCACCGGTCACAGGCGCCCAGCCAGGGGGGACAGACGATGATGGGGGACAGTGGAAGGGAACACGTCAGATGCAGTAAGGCGGATCGGGGTGAGAAGAGAGAGCGGCGCATGATCCCAAGGCCCCAAACCCAAAATGGGAACGGGGAGAGGCACGGGCAGAGCAGAGAAGTGGTGTCGTTGCCAATGTCACCCACAACCCCATGCTCTACACGATGCCCTTCCAGGCGGGCACAGGTCTCCCCTTGCCCCCACCCAAGCCCACCTGCTGATGGGGCCATGAAGTCCAGGGCTTGGGGGAGAAAGGCAGTTCACAAGCAAGGTCCCCATTAGAAAGTGGAGGCCTTGGGGGGTGGAGGAGCCGCTCCCAACACAATAAGCCCAGCATGCCAGGGAGGGCACTGGGGCTCACAAATGCTCTGTGCCCATCAATCTCCAAAGCAGATTCCAGGGCCCTCCAAGAGTCGGAGAGCTTCCAAGAGAGTAGACAGACTCAGTGCCCACCTCAGTGTTCATGCCCCAAATGCTCAGATGAGAACAAGGATACTTCTCACTTACCAGGGTCCCAGAGGGCTGAAGAAGAGTGGGGAGAGGAAGGGCCTGGGCTGACACTCACCGAAGATGAGCGGCTGAATGTCCGGCTGCGCCGCCTCCGCCGTCTGTGCTTCCTACGGCTGCTGCGCTGGCTGCGGTAACTGCTGTTCTCCCGATGATATTCGTAGGAATGCCGGTAGTCTGTGTCATAGTAGGCTTCTCCCCGATCCCGGCTGTAGTCGTTGCGCCTGTAGCTGCCACAGTATCGCCGGTCATACGCCCTCCGGTCGGATGAACGATCATCATAGCTGCTGTTGGACAACAAACACCCGTTAAGTGTATCTGTTCAGGCCACATTCCTTGTCATACCATGTAACAAGGTCCTCCCTCACCGAGGACAAGGAGTATCGCTAGAAAAGTTGCTCTCACACACTCAAGTCTCTCTGTGAGGACCAAGGCCCAGGGCAGTGAAGTAACTAAGCACAGAGGAGGATGCCCACACCTGCACATCACCAAAACCTCTGAAAACACCAGCAGAACAACTCCCTCTGAGGGCCTCCTCCTCCCCTCCAGTGATGCAATGGAATAAACAGCCATTTCTTTTTTGAGCTATTCCTGACTGATATCCAGCTTTGCTCCAAACTATCCCTAACCCATCCCTCCCACTGAACATGCTGCTAAGTTATTAAAACCATGGAGACCTAACTTTGTCTTGTCTATTAGCTCATTAGCTACCTCTAGCCCCTAGTTCTTTGCACTTGCTTTCCCTTTGTCTGGGACACTTGTCTCGTCTTTCAGACAAGCTTAGATGTCACGTTCTCTGGGACGTTTTCCCTGAACTACACATCTTGCCCCACTCCAACCAAACCTGTTGGATGCTTCCTCAGCCCCTTACTATATACTTCCTCTATGATAAGGCTCTTAACACCAGTGTAAATGGGTTATTTTGTTATCCGTTTTGAGCATAACCTTCCACCAGCTACTTAGCTTGAAACCAATAAATCTTTGTTGAATAAACGAATAAGTGAGTGGGCCAAGTGTGAGTTTCTCTTCCTGAAGCCTCACCTCCGGGAACGGACATGGTAGCTGTCTTCCCGTCGGCGCCGCCGTGTCCGGTCACTGCTGCTTGACCAGGAACGGCTTCTTCGTCTCTTATGCTTTCGGCTCCGATAGTGTTCGTGGTAACTCCCCCGGCTGCCTCTCTCTGAAGAGTGGTATCTTCGAGGATGAGGCATCTGGAAGGGAAGGAAAAGTAGCAATAGTGGGGCGAGCTCTGAGTTTTCAGAAGTGCCCTCCAAGGACTGGCTGCTCCAGAGATGCTAAGCTGCTTTCTGCTCTTCAATTTCTACTTTTTTTTTAAACCACTCACAACTTCCTCAGTCCTCCTCTGTGCTTACAATTCCTCCTTAATGGAGTATATATATTCACCTACTAACTCTAGCTAAAAACTTTAGGAATCTTCCCCCCCACTCAGCTCATTGCTCTATTCTGATTTCCCTCAAACATGCCTTTATGAAGACACTCAGGTCTGGGCCACAGCTCATTACAGTTGAGACTGTGTAACTGATAAAGACTGCAACAGTTCATCATTGGCTGGTATCTAGGATAGATATGTGCCACGCTAAGTTCCTCATAACTCAACAAAATAATGCTTTACCACACACTATTATCACAAATGTTTTACAATCATTAAAAGTGTATCTTATCTTCCCAAATAGGCCATCCATGTCCTGAAGGCAGGAATCCAGTTTCCCAGGTTTCTACATATAGTTGTATAAACCAAATATAAGCAAGTTCCAGGGATCTGGGTCTGGCCCCTTGAACTATCTTAATCATTTCTCACATCACTGGCCAAATCCCCCTTGAATGGTTTTAAATACATGTGGCTCCAAGCTGCAGTCAGCTTCCCATCCAGCCCCTCCCCTTTTGTGCTTACTAAGTACAGAATAACTGGTTTTTAATTAATATCAGCACCAGTTGGCTAAAAACTGGCCAACCTTCTGGTTATTGGAATTGGAATGGCATAGTGCACAAATCCTTTTTTTCCTTCAAGGAAAGAATCAGAGAGAAATCACTGTCACAATCCAGGAATATGAGAAGAGGAGGGCAGAAAGCAATTAAATAGGCCCAGGGACAGAAGTCTTGTTGTGGGGGGGCAGGATTAGGTGTGGAAAAGGCATGACTCCAACATCTGGCTCCCACTCTGAGCTACTTCTCAAATTGAGGACGGTGGCATTTGATTCATTCCTGGCCTAACAGGGCTTGTAGGAAACCAAGAAGATGCAAGCACAAGATTCTCCCAGGTAATCCAACCTTGCTTAGCACAGCTACACAAATGTCATCTCACCATATCCATACTGCCACCAAAGTCCCTCACAGGCTGTCCTTCTCCACATTCCCCAGAGGATCTCCAGCCTGCAACCTTTCTCAACTTGTGCATCTTTTTCTTTCTCTTTCTCACTCAGAAAATCCAGAAATAACCCCTAGGGTAAAAAACTCTTTCCATATCCTCCAAGTGACACAGTGGTGTCTTCCCCGTCTCCGGCTTTGGTCCAACTTTGATATTCTGCTCTTTCTCATCTCTGGAACCACTCCTATCCGTACTCCATCACCCCTTCTCCTACTTTGATCCCTCCCAACTTCCCCACCTGTCCTCCAGAATACATCTAAGGTAGGTCGACCTTCCATCTCATCTTCCTACTCCTCACCTCTGCCACTTCCCGGTTCTCAGCCCTCCCTCTCTCCTAATTTCGCCCCGACCCTTTGCCCCCAATCCAATCTTCTTCCCGCCCGCCCCGCGGTCGCCATCTTTCCGCGCGGCCCCGCGGCCCGCCAGCCCGCGCGCTCACCGTTCTGGCGGCGAGGCCCGTGCGCTTGTCCCACAGGAAGTCCGTGATGGCGGCGGCACTGAGGCCGGAGTCCCGGCACCCCCGCGGCGACGAAGTGCAGCTCCACCCCCCTAACCCGAGACCCTGGGACCTCCCGCCTAGTTCCCGGCCTCCGCTCCAGTCCCGCCCGCCCCGGCTCCGTCCCCGCCCCCAGGATCCGCTTGGCGCCGCTCGCACCGCCCCCGCCCGGGGCCCGATCCCAGCTCGGTCTCCGGCTCTGGCCTCTCCGATCCGCCGCCGCCACCGCGAGCGAGCACGTACGCACGCACGCACGTCCTGCGTCGCTTCCCAGCTACCCCTGGGCTCCGCCCCCAGGACCGCGCACGCCAGCGCGTCCTCGCGTAGCTCGCGGCAGTCCGCCCGTGAGAGCGGAGGAGGTGCTAGGGCGGAAGTTCATGGGGGCGGGGAGAGAGTCGTCGGGGATTACCAGGCCGCGTCCCCCGTCCCCCTTCCCGCCTCGTGTCCTTCCGTATCCTTCCTCGATCTTTTACCTATTTCATGAGATTTCTGTGGCTTGTTTTGTTAGGTTTGGAGGTTGAAAAGAAGGGGTTGTTGTTTACGGAATGTCGCCGCTCCGCAAACCTCTTGAGACTTGGTGGTGAGGTGTGATTCTCAAGCATAGCCTGTGAAACAGTTCAGTTTTAAGAACAGTTCGGCAACCTAACAACAGCAAAGAAGGGCTCCCACCTTTCCTCCTGAGCAAAAGCTACGCACGTTTCGGGGTGGGTGGGGGAGCGGAGTATGGCCTTGGAGGAAAGGTTTGAGAAATGGAGGGGTGGAGAATCAGGTGCCAAAGAAAGGGAAATTTTTTGAGAACTTTATGTTACGTACTTACACATGATATATGAGAAGTGTAAATTTACTGAATTTAAAAAATGAGGAAAGAGAAGGAGACCTTGAGACAAACTGGGCAGAGTTAGAGACGCTATAGAAGGAATTGAGAAATAATAAGGGAAATGAAAAAAATAACCTGAGGATAACTATATTCAAGTAAAATATCTGAGGGGAGCCAGGATGGTGGATAATCAGATGGAGCTTACATCAGTTGGCCAGAAATGGTTTAGGAAAAGTTTCCTAAAATAGAAGAGGAAGAATAATTAAGGGGTGAAGAGGGCAGTGTAGTTCACTTGCTCTTCCATGAACACTTCCCTTATTCAACAAGCGTTTACTAAGTGTTCACTATGTGTCTAGCATTGTGGCAGGCGTAAGGCTTTTGTTCTTCACAGCTTCACAGTCTAACGCAGGGGTCCCCAACCCTCGGGGCCATGGACCTGTCCTGTCAGTGGCCTGTTAGAAACCAGGCCACACAGCAGGAGGTGAGCGGCAGGCGGGCGACCAAGCAAAGCTTCATCTGCCATTCCCCATCGCTCCCCGTCGCTCTACTGCCTGAACCATCCCCCCATCGCTCGCATTACCACCTGAACCATCCCCCACCCCACCCCCCATCCGTGGAAAAATTGTCTTCCAAGAAACCAGTCCCTGGTGCCAAAAAGGTTGGGGACCGATGGTCTAATGGAAGAGAAAGACCTGTAAACAAATATTGGCAGCTGTGTGACAAGAGGTGTTATAAACAGCGGTGCCCTGGTCACTGTAAGAAAGCTGTAGACTAGACCCTAGCTTGGGAAAGTAGAGTTATAAATGTGTTTCTATTTAGGTTTCCTAGAGGAGATGACATCTGAACCAACTGTTGGAAAGTGAATTGGAGGAGAAGGATAGGAGGCAGAGAATATATTTGCAAAGGTCTGGAGACAAAGCAGAACAAAACATTTAAACAGAATTGGACTCCTGGCTTTCAAGAGAGGGACTATCACAATAAAGGTTGTTGAAACTAGGTCCAAATTTTGCAGGGCCTTGTATGTCATTCTAAGGAATTTAACTGTAATCCTATAGAAGATGGGGAAGTTTGAAGGACATTAAGCAAGTGATATAGCTACATTTGGATTTAGGAAGGTAACTCTGGCAGACTGTGGAAAAATAATTGGCCTGAGAGAGTTCAGAGACCCGTTTAGAGGCGTCTGAAATAATCTAGGTGAAAAAATTCTGAGGGCTTGAAATAAGGCAGTGACAATAAGAAGTGGAGATGAGGGGAAGAATTTGAGATATTTAAGAACTTTCAGGGAATTCCCTGGTGATCCAGTGGTTAGGACTCCACACTTTCACTGCCGAGGGCCCAGGGTTCAATCCCTGGTCGGGGACCTAAGATCCCGCAAGCCGCGCAGCACAGCCAAAAAAACCCCCAAAATAGCCCTTTACATCACATAGCACTGTAATTTACCTGTCTCATCTGCGGGCATAGAGGAGCACTGGCTTTATGGTTAGGACTTTGTGTTCATCCTTGTATCCTCAGCGTCCACTCAGTAACTGGCAGAATTGCTTTTGGTGAGGGTTGGCAGATGAGTTCGGAAATGAAATACGAGGGGGAGCAGTATGGAGGAGGTCAGAAGAAAGGAGTATGCCTAGGAGAGTGCTGAGAGAAAAAAGTGAAACGCAGGAAGTCCATAAGCGAGAGGGGATAAGAGGAATTTTAAAAGCTATTCCCCATCTCTTCCACTGGTTCCCAATTCTTCGCTCTCCCGAGCCTCACGAGCTACAACCAGCATCCGGTTTACCCGCCACTCGCAGGCGGCTCCGCCTCCCTGGCACTCAGTGGATAAAAGCCCTTCAACGCTAGACCATGCCCTCTCCGTGGCACTGGCTGCATTTCCCCTCCTTCTCTTCCTATACTTGGAGGACCGCCCCCATTGGATAAGCCACGCCCACCAGGGGGTCCCTCGGGTTACAGGTTACATTGGTCCCGCCCCTTCCCGGGATGGCTCTCGGTCCGCCCCGCCTCCGCCCGCCCTGCCCAGCCTTCGCTCGGCTTTCGCCAGGGGGCGCATCGCAACCCGCCCGCCGCCCGCGGGAGAGTCTGTCGCACACACCCCCTCCTCTCCGCGCGCCGGCGGTTCCCAGCCGACTACGCCTCCGCTCCGAGTCAGCCGGGCTGCGCCCGCTCCGACTCCGGGAGGGGTCGGGGGTCCCGAATGGCCGTGGCAGGGTCTAGGAGGCCAAACGTGTAAGCTAACGGGCGTCATGGAGGCGGAGCAGCGGCCGACGACTAGGGCCAGCGATGGGGCGACCCCTGGGCTGGAGAGGGCGCCTCCTGCTGCCCCGGCGTCTACCACCACGGCCTCGGATGCGATCCCTGGGTCCAGGCCTGGGACCGGGCCCGAGCCCAAGAGGAGGCAGCTCGGGACGCTGCTCCAGCCCACGGTCAACAAGTTCTCCCTTCGCGTGTTCGGCAGCCACAAAGCAGTGGAAATCGAGCAGGAGCGGGTCAAGTCAGCGGGGGCCTGGATCATCCACCCCTACAGCGACTTCCGGTACTGGGGGTCCGGCAGGGAGGGCGGGGGACACAGATCCCACCCTCACGGGCCGCGACAGGGGGGCCGGGCCCGCCCCACCCTCCACGGACACTTCATTTCCGGCCCAGGGGTCCCCTGTTGGCACGACAGAGTCACTTCCCCCAACCTAGCCCGGGAATTCTTGGGTGAAGGATCCCCAGCCGGAGGTCCTTGGTGACTTTTCATTCTGGGGGCGCTGGAAGGGACAAGCGGACACCAGAGACCTGGATTTCCCGTTTCAGGAACCCGGTACCCTACCTGCACCACAGGGAATACTGGAATTAGGGACTGCTCTCTCCTCCTGTCCTGCTTGCTGGGGATCTGGGGAATTTTGTCATGTTCCGAGGCTCGGGGTCAGCCTGAGGGAGAAACCAAGCCCCGCTATTTCCCACTGTCCCCATTCCCACCCCCAGCACCCGCCTAGTTCAGCAGGGCAGGCTACCAGAAAAAATAGGGACGCTGCGGAAGGAGAGGAGGGAGTGTCCACAGCAGTTCTGATCGCTGTCCCTGGTGCTGAAGGCGGCATTCGACAGGGTAGGGCCTGGACGCAGAGCGATTTGAGACAGAAACACAGGGGCAAGGCCACCCCCCATATGACCACCGCCCAGGTGACTACCAGACCGAAGGAACGAAGAGTGGGGGTGGGGCCATTCCATAGTCCCCATCAGGCTGTACCTCTACATCAAGGTCGCTAGGGGAGGAGAGCAACCCTGTCCTTGGGGGTAATGAAGAACAGTTTCTGGATGTGGCAAGGATGTGTGCAAAGCACCTAACCTGGGGAGCTAAATGAGCAGAAAGGATGAGGTGTGAATCAGGAGCCTGGGAAACACAACTGGAGACCTAGACATCATCTTAATCCACAGACATACACACTCCCAGAATGTTCCTCTTTCTCTCATTTTTTCCTTTCATTCCCCTCGTTTTTACTGCCTCATTCTCACCCTACCATGCACCTTTTCTAGTCTCCTGTGGACCTCCCTCCCCTCCCCCATTTCACCCTCAGATGTATCCCCAGAAGCCATGTATCCCCCTTATTATTGTGCTTCTTTTCTGTCCTCTCTCCTGCATCACACGCCAGGCTTGTGACTGCCTGTGAGTCAGGCTGTGAAGATGCTCTATGGCTAGGCAAACCCTCTTTCCCTCTCCTCTCCCAGCTTACAGTACAGGATTTCTCCAGTGGCCAGGAAAGAGAAGAAGAGGGGATCCAGGATTTGTTGTTGATTGAAATCACACAGTCTGAAGGGCTTCCTGGAGGCCTGGACTTGGGGACCACCAAACTTCTTTCTGGGGCTGAAAGGGTTGATTTTTGCAGTCAGAGTCAGAAGGGACTGGGTCCTGGGTTGATACTGCATCTAGGTGTGTCCTGGAATTGAAACCACCATAGCTACTTGGGACCCTGAGATTGTCCAATTAACTTCTTTGAATGAAGGCTTCACCTCACTCCCTCCTGACCTCTTCTTTTCACAGCTTCCACCACAGCAGTATGGCTCTCCCCTGCCCATGCCCTTGCCTGGGCTCAGCCAGAGTCCCATTGGGCACAGGGAGGTTAGGGGAGGAAAGGAGTGCAGAGCTTCAAGCCTTGCTGTCTCAGGATCTGCTATGGAGCTTCTCTGTATGTGCAGCCCTGTCTGAGATGCTGTGGAGGAGGGAGGGGCATACCTGAAAAGCTAGTTCAGTTGGGAGGCAGGACAGACCATCCCCACCCCGGGACACAGATGAGCAGATCCCAGCAGAGAAACAGGAACTATGGGCCCAACTGTGTTGGGGAGGAGGGATGGGGTGGGGAAGGCTGGGGAAGGCTAGGGAAGGCATGAAGTCCTAGACTAGGAATGGACAGAGAGCTAGAGATGGGAAAAGCAGCAACCTCTTCAGAAATCTGGGGATAAAGGGTGGGTGAGTCATAATACCAACTAGTGCTTGTACAGCACAGTCACATCCGTTGTCTCAGTGCATATTTTTTCAACAACCCTGTGAGATCAGCACAGGGTATTTATCTTTTTTTAACTTAAAAAATATTTAATAATAAGAATATTTAATAATAGTGACATAGATCATATATATATAGTAAGGATATTACATATATATTACTATATAAAGAATATATATATGCACATTAGGGGTATATTTAGTAGGGATATATATATAGTAGAGATATATATATAGTGAATATATAAGGTAGATATATATATAGTATAGTATATAGCAGGATATATATATATATACACACACACACACATATGAAAGAATAATTGTAAAGCAAACTCACATGTAACAACTATTAGGTCAAGAGAGACTACATTGCTGATACCCCAGAAGGCTCCCTACTGCTCTTACATTCCTTTCCCAAACCCACTATTCTAACTTTTGGTACTCATTTTCTTACTTTTCTTTATAGTTTTACCACTTTTCTGTGAATCCCTAAATGACGCAGTTTAGTTTGGCCTATTTTTGAATTTTGTATGTGTGGAATCATACAGTGTGTATCCTTTTGTTTCTCAACATTAAATTTGTGAGATTCATTCGTACTGCGGAATGTAGCTGCAGCTGGGTGATTTCACAGTTGTATAATATTCCAGGGTATGAGTGTATCATGGTGTATTTATCTATTTATCTATTGTGTTTATCTTATTTATCTACATTTTTCTACTGATGGACATTTGGATTATTTCCAGATTTAATGCTGTTATCCCTGTATATATCTCCTGGAGCACGTTTTTCCCTTGAATGTGTGTATACCTAGGAATAGAATTGCTGGGTTGCAGGGGATGCAAATGTTTAACTTTACTAGATAATTCCAAACTATTTTTCCAAATGGTGGTCCCAATTTACACTCCCACTAGCTGTGAATGGTCATTCTGTTGTTCTGCACCCTTGCCCACTTTTGTCTGAGAGACTATCTGCCCTTAGTCTAGTGGCTGACCATCATCGTGAAATATCACTGTGGTCTTACTTCCCATCCCATCCCTACCTTAGGTTTTACTGGGACCTGATCATGCTCCTGCTGATGGTGGGGAACCTCATTGTGCTACCTGTGGGCATCACCTTCTTCAAGGAGGAGAATTCCCCACCTTGGATCGTCTTCAACGTCCTCTCTGACACTTTCTTCCTGATGGATCTGGTGCTCAACTTCCGCACGGGCATCGTGGTAGAGGAGGGTGCTGAGATCCTGCTGGCACCGCGGGCCATCCGCACACGCTACCTGCGCACCTGGTTCCTGGTTGACCTTATCTCCTCTATTCCTGTGGATTACATTTTCCTGGTGGTGGAGCTGGAGCCACGACTGGACACCGAGGTCTACAAAACAGCTCGGGCCCTGCGCATCGTGCGTTTCACCAAGATCCTCAGCCTGCTGCGGCTGCTCCGCCTTTCCCGCCTCATCCGCTACATACACCAGTGGGAGGAGGTGGGGTGGGGAGGTGGGCAGGGGGCTCGCAGACTACTCCAGACAGCGATATGGGTGGGGCTCCTGGTGACTTTATGGGGTGGGGCAGATGGGTGGGGCTTCCAAGGGAGGGCTGTCTCCAAAGTTGGTGGAGGAGAAGCAGGGACAGAATGAGTGTTCAGGGGATGGGTCCCCAAGGTGAGAAGGTGGTGGTGCAGGAGGGTGGAGTACAACTGCTGGACAAACACTTGAGGGTTAGTTGGACTCTGGGAGGAAGGTGTAGGAGAGAAGTTAAGAATTGCAGAGTGTGGGAGAGGCTTGAGTTTCAGCTTCAGGACAGCAGCAGAGTTTAGTGGTTCAGAGTGTGGGCTCTGCAATATCATTGCCTGTGGTCAGATCCCAGTTTTACTGTTTACTGTATGAGACTTGGTTTCCCCTTCTATAAAATGAAAATGTTAAATATACTTACATATGATAAGGTTGTAAGGATTAAAGGAGTGAATACCTGTAAAGCACCTAGAACAGTGCCTGGCACATAGTAAGTTCTCAGTAAATTACCTATTATTATTTTTATTATTGGAGGGGAAGAGGACTTCTGGCATTAATCATTATATATGCCCTGGGGACATTACACTGTGAAATGCCCTCTCTCCTCTTTCCCAGGCTACACTTGGGCAACTTGTGCAGCAGACCTTTTTGAGTCTCTGCTGTGACACTTGCTGTGTGATTTGGGGCACATGATTGGCATCGATTTTCCTTTTTATAAGATGAGAGTAGTAATACAACCTCCTTTGTATTAGCTCTATTCGCTGTAAAGCTCTATACGAGTGAATAACAGCCACAGTTTTAACATTCATGAGGGCCGGGGCTAGAGAGAAATTCAAAGAGAGTATTTGCAAGGCCAGGAATGGAGAAGTACTGGCAGAGAGGGGTTCCTGTCCACAGCAGCCCCTCCTCGGACTCCTCAGATCTTTCACATGACCTATGACCTGGCCAGTGCTGTGGTTCGCATCTTCAACCTCATCGGAATGATGTTGCTGCTATGTCACTGGGATGGCTGTCTGCAGTTCCTGGTCCCCATGCTGCAGGACTTCCCTCCCGACTGCTGGGTCTCCATCAACCATATGGTGGTGAGAACTCCCCACAGCTCGGCCCCTCCTGGGCCTTCCAAGGGCTCTTCTCCCTGAGCAGGAGGGATGAACAAAGGGGGCAGGAGGTGGGAGATGATGGAGAGATGGCCAAGAGAGAAGACAGGAGTGAGGAGGTGGGGAGGTGAGAGGAGAGTGGAAAGAGGCCCAGAAGAAGTGTTTGTGTGTTGGAGGGAGCAGGCAGGGAAGGAAACCTAGGCAGAAACTGCAGCCCCCATGCTGTAAAAGAGGCCCCTTCTGTCTCAGGCCCCCCAGAACCAAACCTAAGTTCCTCCCCCAGCAGGCAGGTCTAAAGTAGAAGGGGGCAGACAGAAGGACTGAAAGAGCAGAGGGGGCAGGAGGAGAATGAGGCTCTGAGGGGTCTATGCCCAGCTCTGCAATACACTCTGCCCCCCTAGAACCACTCATGGGGCCGCCAGTATTCCCACGCCCTGTTCAAGGCCATGAGCCACATGCTCTGCATTGGCTACGGGCAGCAGGCACCTGTAGGCATGCCCGACGTCTGGCTCACCATGCTCAGCATGATCGTGGGCGCCACGTGCTACGCCATGTTCATCGGCCACGCCACCGCCCTCATCCAGTCCCTGGACTCTTCTCGGCGCCAGTACCAGGAGAAGGTCAGCAGGGGCAGGAGAAGGCAGGGGAGGGGTGCTGGAGGCTGGGTAGCTCAACTTGGAGCCCATTCTGACGCATGCCCTTGTTGGATCTCTGTGTCCTGCCTTGCCCCATGTCCATTTGTGCCATGTGTGTACCTTTTCCTTGTTTGGACCAATGCACCTGTCCTTGGACCCCCCCCCCCCTCGCCCATGTCTGGCTTTTCCTGTGATTGTGCTCTGTGTCCTCCCTGTATCCACCATTATCTATATACCCTTCTGCCTCCATGTTTCAACCCTCTGGGTTTGGCCCACGTCTGTGACCTTCCTTCACACACCGCTCCCCACACACTGTTCTGGCTCCATATCTGTCTCTGTGTTTTCTTGCCTGCTGGCCATCGGTTGGCTCTCCAGTACAAGCAGGTGGAGCAGTATATGTCCTTCCACAAGCTGCCAGCTGACACACGGCAGCGCATCCATGAGTACTACGAGCACCGCTACCAGGGCAAGATGTTTGATGAGGAAAGCATCCTAGGAGAGCTGAGCGAACCGCTTCGGGAGGTGGGACTGGGCGGGGCCCTGGAGGGAGGCTCTTCAAGGACCTGGGCTTCTGGGATGCCATCTGGGGTGGGGGCTATTGGTCAGCAGGTGCACCTAAAGGGAGTGGGGCCTACAGAGGGCCCCATGGGAGGTCAGGCCTTTGCAGGACTTTTAGGGGCTAGGGTCTTTCTTGAAGCTCTTATAGGGGTGAAATATACTGGGGAGGGCTGCAGGGATCTCTATTTGTGGGGGATGGTCCTGTGAAGGCTCATGGGAGAGCTCTGAAGGCAGGAGCTTAGAGATTGTCCCAGGCCCACTGAAGCATACCCGTCCTTTGGCAGATCATGACCCCAGGGGTGGGGCTTCTGGAGACAGATGAGCTCGATGGGGGCACCTCGGGGCAGGGGGCACAGCCTGCCTGACAGGCCCCTCCCCTGCCCAGGAGATCATTAACTTCACCTGCCGGGGCCTCGTGGCCCACATGCCGCTGTTCGCCCACGCCGACCCCAGCTTCGTCACGGCCGTGCTCACCAAGCTACACTTTGAGGTCTTCCAGCCGGGGGACCTCGTGGTGCGTGAGGGCTCCGTGGGCAGGAAGATGTACTTCATCCAGCATGGGCTGCTCAGTGTGCTGGCACGTGGCGCCCGGGACACCCGCCTCACTGATGGATCATACTTTGGGGGTCAGCAGGCCTCAGGGAGGGTCGGGGGGTCTGGAGCAGAGGGCAACTGCTCCCCTGGATCAGGGTCTTCACCTGGCTATGCTGCAGGATCATAGAGTTCCAGCTCCTCCCCAGGCCTATTCAGTCAGAATCTCTGGGTCTGGGGTCTGGAGTTCTGTATTTTTAAAAGCTTCTTAAGAGATTCCAATGTATAGCCAGGTTGAAAATTACTGGGCCAGTGGGCCTTTTAGAACCCTTAAGCAGTGAAATCCAAGGATCTCATGAGATTTCCATGAGGGAAAGATAGGAATAAAGCAGTGCTGTCCCAGGGGCTTGACCTTTGTGGCTCCCTTGTGGAATGCCTTGGTGGTATGAATCAGGGACCCAGCCTGTGGCAGTGGGGGCAGTTCTGCCAGCTGCTACCCAAAGTGATTTGAGGCTCATATATTCTCTCAGTCCCCAAATCACCCACCACCTTCCAACATCCCCACTGTGTTACCCTTTGCGCTTTGGCACTGCTTTTCTCCCTCTGGGTTGCCCTTGGTGTTCCTTCAAAGGGGTGGGAGGGGAGGGCACACAGAGGGCACTGCCCCAGGCCTACCCCTTGGGCTAAAGCAGTGGAGGTGGGTTGGGAATTAAAGTGGAGTGGAATAACTAGGTGTCTGGGGGCCAGCAAGAGCTGCCTGGTTATCAGCTTTAATTTGGACAGAATGAGAAGGACAGTAATTATGCAGGTCTGGAGAGTGACCATGCTTGGAGCATTTAGGGACCCTGGGTGGGTGGGTAATCGTTAGTTTCTCCCATCTGGGGAGGAGCCTGAGGAATCTGGGTCAGCTGCTGCAGGCCCAGTGAGAGGGAGTTCTGTGGACAGTGGTTTTGAAGGCCTCCTCCCAACTTCACCAGAAATCTGTCTGCTGACTCGGGGCCGACGCACAGCCAGTGTGCGTGCTGACACCTACTGCCGCCTCTACTCGCTCAGCGTGGACCATTTCAACGCCGTGCTCGAGGAGTTCCCCATGATGCGCCGGGCCTTCGAGACAGTGGCCATGGATCGGCTGCGCCGCATTGGTGAGGCCTGTCCACCCTGTCTGCCCTGGGTCCAGGCTGTGCCCTCACCCCTTGTCCATAGCAAGGAGTCCCCAGCGTCCCAGGGTCCAGGCTCCAGCGCCTCAGCATCACACCCCAGGCCAACCTAGTCCCAGCAAATGCCCCAATAGGGCTTTCAACACTGTGGCTCCCTGTCCTTACCACTCAGCATCTCCTACCCCTGGAGATATCACCCCAAGTTCCCATGCCTTGAATCCTCCTTCCCTGAGTACCAGTCCCTGACCCTCACCATCTCTGGTACATACTCTCATCCCCTGACCCTCGTCCTCCAACCCCCATCTCCCAGTCTCCATCCCCCAACTCCATCTCCATACTCTTGACCCCTATCCCCTACCTTCACCCCACCACCATCCCTTGACTCCATCTTGTTACCCTCATGCTTTTGATATCCAACCTTCATCTTGGATTCCTTTCCTATCCTTAACTCCTTCCCGCGGGCCAATTTCTAGGCAAGAAGAATTCCATACTGCAGCGGAAGCGCTCTGAGCCAAGTCCAGGCAGCAGCGGGGGCATCATGGAGCAGCACTTGGTGCAGCACGACAGGGATATGGCTCGGGGCGTTCGGGGCCTGGCCCCAGGCACAGGAGCTCGGCTCAGCGGAAAGCCGGTGCTGTGGGAGCCACTAGTGCACGCACCCCTGCAAGCAGCCGCCGTGACCTCCAATGTGGCCATTGCCCTGACGCACCAGCGGGGCCCTCTCCCCCTCTCCCCTGACTCTCCAGTCACCCTCCTTGCTCGCTCTGCTCGAAGATCAGCAGGAGCAGGCTCCCCAGCCTCCCCACTTGTCCCTGTCCGAGCCGGCCCTCTGCTGGCCCGGGGGCCTTGGGCATCCACCTCCCGCCTGCCGGCCCCACCGGCCCGAACCCTCCATGCCAGCCTGTCCCGGGCTGGGCGCTCCCAGGTGTCACTGCTGGGGCCTCCCCCGGGAGGAGGTGGACGGCGACTAGGACCTCGGGGCCGCCCACTCTCAGCCTCCCAGCCCTCTCTGCCTCAGCAGGCGGCAGGTGATGGCTCTCCTGGGTGTAAGGGCTCAGGAAGTGAACGCCTGCCCCCCTCAGGGCTCCTGGCTAAGCCTCCAGGGACAGCCCAGCCCCCCAGGCCATCAGTGCCTGAGCCAGCCACTCCCCGGGGCCCCCAGCTCTCTTCCAACATGTGAAACCTTTGGGTAAGCTCTCAGGTGCAGTAGCATGTGCCAGAGGGCAGACGCCTCTTGGGGACACCAAGGGGACCTGAAACAGTGCCCTATGGGAGTATCTCCCCTTAGTACCAAGAAGATGGTCTCTGTTCTCAGCTCAGGCGCCCTGCAACCTGACATCCTCCTAATCCATTCACCCATTCATCAAAGATACTTAGCGCCTACCATGTTCAAGGCACTGTACCAGACGCTGTATGTCTCCACTGCCAAGTAGAAGTGACTCCAAGCCCTCTGATGAGGGTATTCCCCTAGCCATGGTCCTGCCAGGTGCAGGCCTGCGCCCATGATCCCATCTTACTAAGCACAAGTACTTGCCACCACCATCACTGCCAAGTAACTAGATGTCTCTGTTTTCCTGCCCGTGACCTTGCAGGTTCTGCCTGGCATGGTTATCTTCCTGTCCGCTAGCATAGCTGGGCACTGCCAATTACCTGTTCCCCCGCTGCTGTCAACAAACGTCTTGGGTCCCTGGTGTGGGCATCCAGCTTTACTGCCACGCGTGGACCCTCCCCGTCTATACCCCCTGAGTGGGAACACACATCTCCTGACAAGTTCCTTGCACTCTCTGTCTCTGTGGTAGAACTGCCTTTTTGTAAACTGGGAGCCACCTCCTCCCTATGCCCCTGTCCCAGTGATGGCCCCCTTGAAGCTAAGGGATTGTTGACGCCCCCTTATTTAGTGTGCCAGCGTAGATTTCCCCCCAGGTTGGGGGCAAGTGAATCCTTAGATGGAATGTTTTCTTTCCTTGCTCCCTTCCTTATTTATTTACTCTTATTTATTCAATCATTTAACAACTGTATTTATTCACTCATTTGCTAATTTTATTTATTATCAATTCATTTTATTTACCCATTCATTTATCCATCCCTCCCGTCCCCTCCTGGTAAGGAGACAGGAATGGGCAGAGCCCCTCCATGCCAGCTCTTGTGGTCCTTGCCCAACTCCCATCAGTGGCAATACTTGAGCCCTCTCCCTAACTAGGTAGGAGCAGGAAGGCCACCTGAGAGGGAGAGGAGGACTGTTCTTATTTTTAGGTTTTTTTTCCTTTCTACTGAGTTTGCTGCTGGTGCAGGAGTAAGGGGAGGGCCCGAGGTATCCAAGCCTGGGGAAGGGCAGGCTAGCCAGTACCTCTGCCTTCTCAGGGACAAGAGAAACCCCCTACCCCACCCCTCTGTCCCCACACCTACTCTACAGCATCAAAGAATGAGGGGCCAGGACCCTAAATCTCCTTTTCTCCTGGGTGGGCAGTTCTGGGGTTCTGGGTGTGTGGGAGAGGTTTTATATTGCTTCCAAACACCTAGGTTTAAAAAGAAAATAGAGACACTTGTTTTGGCTCCTGGCTTGTGTGTGGGAACAAAGTGGGCATTCTGGGGTACAGGAGGAGGTAGCAGGACACCTGACCCAGCAAGGCATGAGGTGGGTATGAGAGCAGCCAGGGAGCGGCCTGCCAGCCTAGAGGTGGTAGAGACAGTGACAGGATGAGCCCGCCTGGCTCTCGGGGCTCCCCGGCTTCCATCTACCCTAGCTTCCCCAAAAGGGTGGTGCTTTGATATCACTGACAGTGACAATGAAGAAAGAGGTGGCACTCTCCTCGGGGGATGCCTAGATTATCATGAGGGCCACATATGAGAACGTCAAACTGCATGGATGTGAAATATTTTTTAAATAGAGATTTTGTGGAGACTGTGGACATGATTGTCCTGTTCCCCTCACCTCTGCCCCCAGGTACAGGAAGACTGGGGGGATAGAATTAATCAGTTAAGCTGGATTAAAGGCTCAGAGTATTTTAGGGACCAGTTGAGAGTATCAGATGCAGGGAATGTACCATTGGTGCTGTTGGATGGCCAGTGCTTAATTGGATACAGACTTTCAAGGCCTGTGCAAAATGGAGAGTGGGAGGGGGCACCCTGGATGGCAGATGTGGCCTAGGGTAGGGAGGATTGGGAGTAGAGAAGACTTAGATGTGGGGCTGTAGGAGGGAGCAGAAAGGAGGGACGGGTCCAGGGCTGGCTCGGTCAGAGGAGGAGGGGCACCTCAGGTTACGCTCAGCACCCGCATAATGTTGGTATAGCCGGAGCCCGGTCGCCAGCCTGTCACCACAATCACCAGGTCCCCAAAACGGAGGAAGCCACGGAGCTTTCCTGGGAGGAGGAAGGGGAGAAGATGCTAATCAGCCATTGAGGAACCCAGGCCAGCCCTGTAATGAGAACGAGCTACCATCCTTCGCCTCTTCAAGCCCACTCGGTAGGGAATGAGGGGCCTGAGGCAAACTGTACAGTGTGTCCCACAGGTGGCACCGCAGGAATGTGACCACTGTTGTATATCAGAGCTGCACGTATGCCCGTGGGGTGGCATGTTGCTAAGTAGCAAGTCTGTCTACCTGTGTTGCTATGCTGATAGGAAGAGGTGGGGTATGAGCATAGCCAATTGTCAATTAGATTTTAGTTGCAGCTGCAGGGGACTGGGTTCACCTTTCTCTTTTCACCTCTTGCTCCTTGGGTCAGGCCTGGCTCTAGCCACCTGGTGCAGGCAGCAGCTGTGCCGACTTCTTAGGGACGGCCCTGACCCCTGGCCTCTCTCCCTCTGCCCTCCTCCCTCAGCACGTTCCCCCCAACCCTGGAAGCCCAAATATCTCAGTCTTAGTGAACCTCACAGAGAAAATCTGGGACCAGAGGAGAGAGGCAAGGCCCTTTTGGGTGGGTGTGGGGCGTGGGGTTGGAGGACTCATGATACAAATCCAGGGGTGGATGAGGAAGGAGTTTAGGTGGCTCACCACTTTCAATGCCAAATTGGACTCGGCGATCCACATCGTCTGCCCAGATGGCCTCTGGAGGTTCAAGGTAGAGCACAGGGAAGACTCCTCGGCACAAGTGGGCCTGGCGGGCAGCCTGGGCAGAGCGGGTGACAGCAATGACTGCTGCCCGAGGTCGGTACCGAGACAGAAGCTGGGCTGAGCTGAAGGAGGCAGACAAGGTCAGCCCAGAAGAGTGAAAGAGTGTTGGGTTCTGGTTCCAGGTGCCAGCAATAAGCTGTGTGACCCTAGGTAAGTCATCATATTTTTCTGGGGCTTAGTTTTCTCACCTGTAAAGTGGGTATAAGAATACCCGCCTTTCTTACCACACCAGGAAGATATGAGATGATTTTTTAAAAATATCACAAGATCTGCCTCTCTAGGCCTCCAGCTCCCATAGCTGCCTCTCCTCTGATGATGAGACAAAACCCAAGCCTGGGGCCCATCCCAGCCTGCCCTTGGCCCAAAGCCCTGTCTTGGCGTTCCCAGTGTCCCCCTCACCGGCCAGTTGTGGTCAGCACGATGATGGCAGCAGCACAGCACTTGAAGGCAGCCTCCACAGCGCCAATAGCGGTGACCTCGGTGGGATCCCGGCTCAGTGGTGCCGCCCGGCGCAGCTCCTCAAAGAGCTGCCGGTGGTACACGGCAGCCTCTGCCTCCCGGGCAATCTGTGGGCACCAGGGGGTCAGGCTGGGCAGGGCTATTGGGACCTGGAAGGGATGTGGTTTTCCAGCCCATCTGCCTTGCATTCGGAGCTCCTACCGCATGCTGCATCTTTACAGCCTCCACAGGAAAGTTGCCTTTGGCAGTCTCCCCCGACAGCATGATGCAGTCTGCCCCATCCAGCACGGCATTGGCCACATCACTCGTCTCTGCCCGGGTTGGCCGAGGCTTAGTGATCATGCTCTCCAGCATCTGGGGGACATCTGGATGTCAGAGCTGTAGAAGTCATACTCTGACTGGGGACCCTGCCCTGAACTACTTCTCGGACTCCCACACTCTCTGAAGGCCCCTAAAGCCAGGGTCACACTCACAGACTATGTGATCCTGGCTATTCTGTTTCCTCACCTGAAAATGGGGGTCACAGTATCTCTTCCTAGCTTTGTTGTTTGAGGGTCAAACACTGGACAGCAAAACGTGCTAGAGACCTAAGGTGTGGGTATTCACCTTCAGGTGTCCCCAGACCCACAGAGGGCCCTGCCCCCAGGGCTCATTCCAGACCTGTGTAGCACAGACAACGGGCTTTCCCGCCAAGTTGCAACGGCCAATCATCATCTTCTGAGCCAGGAAAACCTTCTCGGCTGGGATCTCAATGCCCAGGTCACCCCGTGCCACCATAATGCCGTCGCTCACCTCCAGGATTTCATCAAACCTGGGCGGTTGGGGGAGTCAGGGCTGGGGAAGAGCCAGGAGATGCCAGGGAGAGGCAGGCAGGAGAAGGGGAGGGGCGATAGGGATGGGTAGGGCCTGATGGGAACAAAGACCAAGGCTCACTTCTTCACGCCTTCGTGGTTCTCGATTTTGCTAACGATCTTGATGCCCTGTCCTTCCGGCCCCAGAGCAGCCCGGACGGCAGCAACGTCGCTGGCTCTCCGCACAAAGGAGGCAAAGATGATGTCCACGCCATGCTCCACCCCGAAGCGCAGGTCCTGGACATCTTGCTCGGACAGCCCGGGCAGGTCCACCTGGGCCCCCGGCAAGTTCACGCCCTTCCGGCTGCCCAGGACACCGCCATTCTCCACTTGGGTCTCCAGCCCCTCTGGACCTACGGGCATGGAAAGAGTCAGCTGAGGTCAGGGGTGAGGCCGGGGGCTTAGTCACGGCAGCGGGAACACGAGGATTGGACCCCCAAGAGAGCGGAACCATGTCCTATTCGTTTCTTGGTCCTCGGCCTGGACTCTGCACCGAATAGGCACAGGGCGGACTTCTGTGGAAGAAACTACTAACCCGCCAGTCCAGCCCCAACCCAGGGTGAGCCCAGGAGTCTGGATGCCGGGGGCTCGCAGGACGGGTGGCCAGGGGAAGGTGTGGTGGGTGTGAAAGGCGAATGCGGGAGCCAAAAGGAAGAGAGTGCGCGCATTGCGCAGGGCCAGGCGGAAGGCGCGTCCGCACCGATTTTCGTGACCTCTAGGGAGATGAGCCCGTCGTCAATGTAGATGCGGCCCCCCACCGGCACGACCTGGACGATATTGGGGTAGTCCACCCACACGGTGTTCGCGTCCCCCCGCGTCCGGAACGCCGGGTCCACAGTCACCAGCACCTGGGAGCCCTTCAGTAGCTCCACTTCCGACGCAGGGCCCTAGGGGCGGGGCCAGAGGAGGACTGAGTTCTGCCTGCCTCGGTGAGGGCCGGCCCCTCCCCACGCTCCGCCCTCCGGGCAACTGCCTCCGCGCCGCACCGCCCCCTTCCCGGTCCCCAAGACAGGGCGGGTCGCAGGTCGCCTCTCACCCCCTGCAGGATCCCAGTGCGTATCTCCGGTCCCTTGGTGTCCAGAGCGATGGCCACGGGTCGGTAGCTGAGCGGGGAAGTTGCAAAGCTCTCTACCGCCTCCCGGACGTTGGCGATGGATTCAGCATGGTACTGGGGATGGGAACAGAGGGAGGATTTCAGGGGAAGGTGGCCGGGACCCTGGGGCATCCTCTAGCCCCGCGCGCCTCCCCGCGGCCCCGCCCTGAACCTCATGGGAGCCGTGGGAGAAGTTGAGTCTCGCAATGTTCATCCCGGCCCTGATCATCTCCTTGAGGCGCTCCACGGAGCGAGATGCCGGCCCTGGAACCAGAGATCCCACTCAGACAATTTTCTCCCCAAACCTGAGAGACAGGTGAACCCATCAACACCCTCAGAGCTGCCCCAGGCCGCAGAAGTACTGTTACCTGACCTTTGTTCCCTGACGCCACCCCTGCTCGCAGGTCAGAAACTCCGTTCCCCTCTCCAGCTAACACACGCCTCCTTGCGCTGTGAGGCCCTAGAAAGGTGGGCTCAGCCAGGCCTGAGGTAACTGTGTTGGCAGTGATGTTAAGTCCTGCGGTGTGGAGGTAACCCCAGTGTAGGAGAAGTGGTTGGGTGCCAGGTGAGGGCATTTGGGGTACCAGGCTTTAGAGCTGAGAGGCCTCACATTGGACTGAGGAGAGTCGAGTTCTATCCCATCCCTGCTCTGCTGATAGGACGGCTGTGTAACTGAGACCCAGTTGACCAACCTCTCCAGTCCCTCCCTAAAGCCAGTTCTTCCACTTGTGCACTGGGTCTCCTTCTCACCTGCTCAAAAACAGATTCAGCCATTCCCCAGTCCTCTGTGTCATCAGTGTTTTCCTTTTTTGTTAGGTCATTCCCATCAACATGTAAACCTGCTGTTATTTTTCATCCAAAAAAAAAAAAAAAAAAAAAACTCCTAATCCCAGTTCCCCCTCTAGCTACAGCCCTATTCCTTTGCTCGCCTTCGCAGCAAAATTCACTGCAAGAGTTATCTCTGTACTTGCTGCCTCCAATTCCCCTCCGCCTATTCTCCTTGTACCCACTCTGCACTACATCTATTCTTGTCAAGGTCACCGAAAACCTGTGTTGTTGCTAAATCTAATGGTCAGTTCTCAGTCCTCATCTTAGCTGGTCCATCAGCAGCATTTGACACATCCTTGATGTCCCTTCTTCACTTGGCCTCCAGGACACCACCCTCTCTTGGTTTACTCCTACCTCACTGGCTGCTCCTTTTCAGCCCCTCTTGCTCTTTACCCCCCTTAACATTAGATGCTCCTTTTACCTTCACTCCCTTTGTGGTCTCAACTAGTCTCATGGCTTTAAATACCATCAATATGCCGACAGCTCCCAAATTTATATCTCCAGTTCAGACCCCTTTCCCAAACCCAGAGTTGTGTATCTGATTGCCTACTCTGTATCACACTTGCATGTCTAATAGGCCTCTCAAACTCAACATGCCTCAAACTGAACTGATCTCCTCCCCCCTAAACCTTTCCACCACAGCCTTTCCTGCTCAGTTGATAATGCATTCTTCTAGTCCGTCACGCCAAAAACCTGGGAGTAATCCTTGACTCCTTTTTCACCTTCACCCCCACCCCGTATCCAATCCATCATATTCTGTTGGCTCTACCTTCAAAATACATTCAGAATCTGATCACTTCTCACCAGCTCCACTGCTACCACCTGTTCTAAGCCAGAAATACTGTAGCTCTCCACAGTATTACCCCACCCCCACCCCCAGTCTATTTTCAAATATTGCAGCCAGGGGGGTTCTGTTAAGACATAAGTAAGAGCATGTCATTCCCCTGCTCAAAACTCTGCAGTAGTTTCCCATCATACTTGGAGGAAAACTCAACTCAAATTCTAAAAATGGCCTGCTAAGCCCTACATGATCTTCCCTTTCCCCCAACCTCTTCCTTTCTGCTACTCTTCCCCTTGATGGTTTCCAGCCTCCTTGACTTAGGGCCTTGGCGTTGACTGTTCCCTTTGCCTAGAAATCTCTTCCCCCAGACATCTGCATGGCTCATTTTCTCATCTCCCTCAAGTCTTTGCTCAGGTCTAATTTTCTCAACAATGGCTACCCTGACTCTCTATTACGACTGCAACCTCCCTCCTGCCCTTGCATCCTGATGCCCCTTACCATCCTTGATTCTTCTTTTCTTTTTTTTGTTTTCCATAGTGCTTATCAGTTTCTAACATACTAAATAATTCCCTTATTTTTTAAAATAATTTATTATGTTTATTAATTATTGTCCCACCCAGCTAGATTGTCAGCTCCCCAAGGGTAGGGATCTTTGTCTGTTTATTTCGTTTCACTGATCTACTCCCAGGACCCAGAAGCTTGTCTACCAAGCGCTCAACAAATATTTGTTGAATGAATGACCTCAGTCAAACAGGGAGAAATCTCAAAGGACACAAAAGATGAGGAAGCACCTTGAGAAACACCCAAGAGGCCCTGTGATGCTGCAGGAGCAGATAGAGGGCGCTTACCAATGGTGGCAACGATGCTGGTACTGCGAGCGGCCACAGGCTCGGAGTCGATGTCCAGCAAGCAGAGGTGTTCCAGGAAGGTGTCTGCCATAGCAGCTGGCAGCTGCTGCTGCTGGAAGAAGGAAGTGCCCAGCTCCTGGGTCAGCTGGGCCACACTAGCCCACCGCAGGTACCCCGCTGGTCCTGCAGTAGAAGGGGGCTGCGTGGGCACCTGCTTCTCCTCCCCATCCTTTCATCTCAGCACAGTCTCTATTCCTTCCCTCGGTTCTCCAGTTTTTGTTGAGTCTTCTTATGAGCTGGGCATTATGCATACGTTATCTTGTTTAGTCACAAGGATGCTAGGAAGCAGGTACTGTTAAATGCTCTGTAATTATCCCCATTTTATAGGTAAGGAAACAGAGGCTGAGAAAGGTTAAATAAATTGCCCAAGGCCGTACAGTTCTAACTAACAGAGATGGGATTCCCATCCAGGTCTGACTAACTCCAGGCTCAAGTTCTTGATCACCCAGCTATCTGATCCCTCACAACCCCCAATTTCTTGCCCTTTAGCTGCCGACTTCTCTCAGCCTCAGCACCCCCTTGATATCTAGTTCACAGTGGCCCCTCATTTCCAGGCCGAGAATCACGCAGTTCCCTCTCCTAAGGTCCCTGTATTCTTCCTTCCAACCCTGGGCAAGTGGCTGGCCTCCCACCCCCTCCTCTGAGTTTCCTCAGCCCCTTCAGTGCTACTCCAGGTCCTGAGAATCACCCAGTCCCCTCTCCTAAGGTTCCTGTATTCTTCCTTCCAACCCCGGGCAAGTGGCTGGCCTCCCACCCCCTCCTCTGAGTTTCCTCAGCCCCTTCAGTGCTACTCCAGGTCCTGAGGTCCCAGTAGCTTGACCCAGCCCAGCCCAGAGGAAGAGGAGCCCCACTGCCAGCCGCACCCTCCATGCCACTGCACGCCTGTCTATCTCTGGGGGTCTGATCCACACTGTCAAGCTATCAGAGGCATGAGGCCCAGCTGGGCTGGGGATCAGTTCTGCATCCTGGTTAAAGTGTCACCAGTGTCTCCCTTGTCACTGGAAGCCCTGTGCACCAGGGGCCAGAGTCCAGGAGCCACGAGAATACCCCGTGGCTCCCATGCTGCGAGCTCCCCTCTGCCCTGCCTACTGGGGCTGGGAGAAGAAGCCCAGACCAGGGTCCATAAATTAACACAGGGGAGACTCCGATGAACACAGATCCTCCCCAAATACCTCGTAGCCAGCAGCAGATATGGATCATTTGTACATCCCCACCCCACTCCTGATTTCTACCCTCGTTTTCCCCTTCTCTTCAATGGCATCTGTGGCCCCTTCTTACCTCCTGGAGCCCCAGTCAGGATGGACTTTGCTAAATCCCTTTGGGACTTAGAGATCCATGACCAAAGCCACATGGGTCGCATGTTGTCCTGCACTGACATGCTTCCAAAATGTGGAGGTGGGGCTGCCCGGACTGTGGAGAGAGAGGGGGAGAGGATAACAAAACTGCTGGTCTTATCGAAGGGCGCCAGAGAAAAGAAAAGGGGCACACCCAATAGGCCACCCCTGTCCCCACACAGAGTCCCTCCCCCAGACCTGCTGGCTCTCTGCCCCTGTATTCTGGCATCCCCCCTCTCTCATCCATTTTTCCTGATAAATTTTCAATCCATTCATTCACACTGTCCGGTCATCAACCTGAAGAGAGATTTTTTTTTTTTTTTTTTTTTTTTGCCAGTGATATGGTCCCTTTTTTTGTGCTTTACTGAAGTTAGTCCTAGATGAACCTAGGAAGCAGGGGATCTAGGGTAGGGACCGGAGGCTGAAGAAAGGGGATGGGGAGCATTTTGATCATGTAGTGGGATTCTCTGGAAGGGCTCTGATAGCATCACTGTCATTATCACGTTGGCTACCATTTGCTCATTGACCATCTGCAATATTTATTGAGCACCTACTCTGTGCCAGGTCCTGAAGCTACAGTGGTGAGCAAAACAGACAGAGCCTGTGCCCTTCTATGGAATTTATAGTTTGGTGGGGAGACAGACTATAAACAAGTGTCAAACAAATAAATATATAACTACATGCTTTGTAAGTGCTATGAAGGAATGAATCAGGGTGCTGGGACAAAGAAGCCAGTGAGGAGAAGGGTTTTTTTTTTTTTTTTTTTAACATTTATTTATTTGTCTGCGCAGGGTCTTAGTTGGCGCATGCAGGATCTTTGTTGCAGGGTGAGGGACCTTTGTTGCGGCATGCGGGATCTAGTTCCCTGACCAGGGATCAAACCCGGGCCGCCTGCACTGGGAGTGCAGAGTCTTAACCACTGGACCACCGGGGAAGTCCTGACAGGGGGATGTATTCTATTTTATTTATTTATTTTTGGCTGCATTGGGTCTTCGTTGCTGTGCGCGGGCGGGCTTTCTCTAGTTGCAGTGAGCGGGGGCTACGCTTCGTTGCGGTGCGCGGGCTTCTCACTGCGGTGCCTTTTCTTTGTTGCAGAGCACAGGCTCTAGGCATGCGCTCAGTAGTGGTGGCTCGCGGGTCCTAGAGTGCAGGCTCAGTAGTTGTGGCCCATGGGCTTAGTTGCTCAGCGGCATGTGGGATCTTCCTGGACCAGGGCTCGAACCCATGTCCCCTGCACTGGCAGGCGGATTCTTAACCACTGCACCACCAGGGAAGTCCTGGGGGATGTATTTTAGATGAGGTGGTTGGGGAAGGCCTCTTTGAAGTGATCATATTTAAGCTGAGATTTGAAGAAGGAGAAGGAACCAGTGGGGACAATTTGGAGCAAAGAGTTCTCTGAGGGATTGGAAATAATATATGCCAAGGCTCCAAGGAAGGAAAAAGCCTGGTGCTAAAGAGAGGGCAAGCTGCAGTGAGGCCCTGAGCCTGGGGTAGAGGGGTGTGGTCCCTGGTGAAACTGGGGACCGAAGCAGGGCCTTGGAGGGCAGTGGGCTTACCCAGGGAAGTGACACCCAAGTGATGCTTTAGAGCCCTCTAGCTGGGTGGGGGAGACCAGACAGTAGGTGTAGCGAGACCAGTGAGGGCTTTTAGGAGTAATCTAGGTGGGAGGACTAGCATAGTGGCAGTAGAAATGGAGAGAGGGAGACAGATTTGAGATGTAGTTTGGAGAAAAGCAGACAGGATGGAATGATGGAGAGATGTGGGGAGAGGGAGAGGGAGGCTTTCATCCCTAAAGGATGGCACTGAGGTGTCTGGCTTGAGCAGTTGGGCAGATAGTCATGCCGCTCACTAAGACTAGGGAAGAAAGAGGTTGGCAGGGGAAAACATTCAAGGTTTCTGTTTTAGACAGGTTTAAGTTTGACATGCCAGTTCATCACTAAAATCAACATGCAGACAGTTGGGTATGTTCACTGAGCACTCAGCATATGCTGGAACAGCATTCAAGGCCTCATACACATCCTCTCCTTTTATCATCACGACGATCTAGAAGGAAGGTTGGACTAATAGCCTGTTTTATTTTTTTTTTTAATTAAAAAAATTTTTTTGGCCATGCTGCGCAGCTTGTGGGATCTTAGTTCCCTGACCAGGGATTGAACCCCGGGCCCTCGGCAGTGAGAGCGCAGAGTCCTAACCACTGGACTGCCAGGGAAGTCCCCTAATAGCCTGTTTTACAGATGAGGGAACAGAGGCTAGCAGGGTGCATTGAGCATCTTCTGTTGCCACTCCAGATCCTTTCTCTACCCTTTCCACTCTGCTCTGTGGCCAGGAGGCTGAAGGCCTTGCCCCATGGCTTCTGTAGGGCTTGGCTGTGGAGAGTGGCACTAATAGGAGATGAGATGGAGGAGAGCAAGGCTGGGCGTTTACCTGCCCCTCCCCTCTGTGAGGTTGCTGTAGGGCCTGCCGGGGGGCCCTCTCTCTCCAGATTCTAGGAAACATGCTCCCTCCATCTCCTGGGCCCCTGAGGGTGGTAACTAAGCCACTGCTACTAGCTCTGGGGTAATGCACCATCCCTTGTGGTTTACCAACACCCTGCCCATACCTTTGCACATAATCCTCTTATGAAACACTCCTCAAATTATCTAATTTGAGAAAGACTTTGTTCTGATACAATTGTCTGGAGCTAAAAATCTTGGCAGTGGTGGAGCTGGGATTCAGGCCCAGACAGTGTGGTTCTAGAGTCTGAGTTGTAACCACTAAGCTCCATTCCTTCCCTCTCAGGACTGTTTCCGTGGAAGAAAAGGGGAGAAGCTTCAGACCCTGGTTGGAAAAGAAAGAAAATAGGTAGTAGGAAGGACTGCCCGAGGGGGAAGGAGCTTGGGGTCCTAGGCTCTATGTATAGAAGATAGAACAAATAAAGATGGACAAAAGTTGTTACCAGTATGAACATAATAGACTTCAGGGGCTGGAGACTCAGGCTTTGTGCTTGGGGGTTGGAGAGGGACATTTAAGGTTGGCCTGACAATTTCAAACTGACTCCAGAACCAGTTGAAAGAACAAAACTCCGAGAGATCCAAGTCCCAAGCGGCCAATAGGAGGCGGGGCTGGTGCCCCAAAGCAGCCCCTGGCCTATCCAGCCGAGGGACAGAGGCTTCAACCTAAAATCAGGCCGCAGAGGAAAAACAGTCTGGCTGACCCTGGGTCCACAAGTAACCACGTGAGAGATGGCCTGCACTCTGTCACAGGGTCAGGCAGCCCTGAGCAGGAGGCCTGTGGGTGAGAAATCTGGGAGAAGGACTATAGGCCCCTAGGATCCAAACAGAATGGGTGTACTCAGCTTTGTCAGATACGACCCCTCCCCATCCCCTCAAACACATGCACCCTGACACCTTCAGACACAAGCAGGTGACATCAAACACACACACAAGCATGGATGGGGCCCCTACCATGTGCCGTGTTCTATGCGGACTCAGGCTCCCTGCCCAGACTGGGGAGGGGCAGGAATGCTAGCAGTAAGGTTTAATAAAGTGTGTCAGGCGGGGTGATGGAGTTGTACACAGGACATAGAGAGCACCAGGAGAGACTGAGCGATGCTGGTGAGGGAGGTCAGGGTGGCTTCACGGCGGTGATACCAGAGCTGTACAGAGTCAAGGACAGAGACTGACCAATGCCGGGACACATGCACACGCGTGTATGCGCACACATGTGCACACACACAAACACCCGCATTCCACCGATGCACACCCCACCCAACCCTAACACACACAGAGTCTACACTCACACCACCAGCACACACTCATACAACAGACTCACACAGACACAGACACACAGGAACCTCACACACTTTTCCTTACAGAGACACACACTCACACACACCCATTTATGCACACTTGAGCTCTCACACACGCTCACAAAGTCCAGGCTTTGTCCCCAGCCTAAGGTGGCTTTATTCTGCAAACCAGAGAACACCCGCCCTCCTCATCCGGGAAAAGGCTGCCGGCAGGCCTGCGAGGGGCGCCCGAGAGCCGCCAGCTGGCACAAGGGCGAGGGCGGGGCCGCTGGGCCGAGGAGGCCCCGGGCCCGCGCCCCCGCCCTCACCGCGAGCCAGAGTGAGGCGGGGAGACGCTCTGAGCCTCTGAGCGTCGGTTTCGTCATGTGCAAACCAAGATAATAAACCTTCCGGAGCGCTCCGCGCGATAATGTACGCGGACGTGTTGTAAGCACGGCCCGAACAGAGAGCTCGGAATTATTGCTCTTGTTCTCCTGCAAATATGGTGACTCCTCTCCCACTGCAGTCATCAGAATATCGGGGGTGGGGCCCTGCCTTTGTATTTCCAAAAGTGCCATAGAATTTGTCCAAAATGTATTTACATTTATTTGAATAGATATTTGCACAATCTACAAAATTCAGAGGTACAAGGTATAGGTCAAGAGTTTCTTCCTTCCCAACTTCATTCCCCTGCCCAGCCACTCAGTTCCCCCCTGCATGTTACCAGATTTATGAATTTTCTATGTATTCTCCAAGAAATAGATAATGCAGGTACAAACAATATGTAATTGTTCCCTTTTTTATTCACGTGGCAGCATGGTACCATGCATACTATTCTGAACTTTTTTTTTTTTTCCCCGCTTAAAGGAGATCTTGAACGCCTTGCATCTGAAGAGAGGCCTCAATTTTGCTCACAACTTTTGTAATAAACTCTGTGAAGTCCATCCATGGAACCCCTCGTTTGCATGGGAGGATACTAGCCAGAGAAGAGCTAGAGGCAGAGGCCAGTCTAGGCCCAGATCTCCTTTTTCTTTTGAAAAAAACTGTGGTAAAATATACATAAGATAAAATTTACCATTTTAACCATTTTTACGTGTACAATTCAGTGGCCTTAAGTACATTCACAATGTTGGGTAACCACTACTGTTTATTCCCAAAACTTTTTCGTCCACTCAAACAGAAACATTATACCAATTAAACAGTAACTCCTCATTCTTCCCTCTCCCCAGTTCCTGGCAACGTCTATTCTACTTTCTGTCTCTGTGAATTTGACTACTCTAGGTACCTCATGTAAGTGGAATCATACAGTATTTTTTCTTTTGTGCCTGGCTTATTTTACTTAGCACAATGCCTTCAAGATTCATCCATGTGGTTTCATGTGTCAGAATTTCCTTTGTTTTCAAGGCTGAATAATATTCCATCATCTGTATATGCCACACAGTGTTTATCCATTCCTCTGTTGATGGACACTTGGGTTGTTGCTGCCTTTTGACTCTTGTGAATAATGCTGCTATGAACATGGGTGTATGGGCCCAGGTCTTTGCCTCCTCCTGGAGCTTTTTGTGAAGGCCTGTCCCATTTGGCCCAGCTCCCATGTTGCATGTGGGGCAAGGCAGAGGGCTCCACTCTGGGGAGAGGAGGGGTGAGTGGAAGAGCCATACACTGAGGTTTGGGGAGGAGGAGGTAGAGGGTGAGAACAGAACACACTGCTTAACACCCAGTAATGTGCCCCATCACACTCGGAGTAAAAGCCAAAGTCATCACAAGACCCTGCTACCTCTCAATCCTCCTCCTCTTGTCCCTTTAATCCGGTCATACTGACCTCCTTGCTGTTTCTCAAACGAGGAAGGTCAACTCCTGCCTCAGAGAGGGCCGCTGCATTTGCAGGTCCCCCTCTGTCTGTAGAGAATGCCCTTCCCCTAAGTAAGGAAGCAATACCTTGCTTATTACTTCCTTCTGATTTCTTTTCATGTATCACCTTACCAGTGAGGCCTTCTCTGATCACTCCGTTTAACATTGCAATCTTCCCTTCCCTGCTTTGCTCTCCTTCCCGGCTAGACTTTTATACATTTCACTTGTAAAAAGTGTTCCCACCTCACCTAGAGAGTCAGTTTCAGGAGGACAGGGATTTTGTCTGTTTTGTCCACTGCTACACTCCTAGTGCCAAGTAGGTGCTCAATAACTGTGAGTGATGAATGAGGGGGCCCAGCTCTCAGTGTGACTCAACAGGGCCCAGCACGCCCCAACCTCTCTCCTGGGCTGCAAACCCTCATATCCAACAGGCCCCCTCTCACCACTGTGGTGGGACCACACCCCACCGGTCAGCCCCCCTGCACCCCGCACCTTCTACTACAGCCAAGTCAACTTCTTTTCTATTCCTTACCCACACCCCATCCTGCACCGCTTCCTCAACTCTCTGCATCTTAGTGAAACTGGGAGACTCTCACCAGCCACATCTAACATCAGCCAACAAAACCTGTCAATTCCAAACATTTTCCAAATGCACCCTCTCTCCATCCTCACTGCCAGGGACAGCAGGCTGCCTCCGTTCATCTATTGCCCAGACTTTTCCTGCCTAGGGTCTCCATCGCTGGTAGGTCCCCACCAGTGCAGCCAGAGTTGTCTGTCTAAAAATCAGTCTGATCAGCCTGCTCTGTTCAAGGACATTACTGACTCATCAGGGCATGTAAAAACCCTTTACTGTCTGGACCCAGATCACTTCTAGCCACATAGCCTCCCTTTCTCCACGCCTCAGCCCACTCCAGAATCCTTACACTCTCTCTCTCTCAGTGCCTTGCCTTTGCACACACAGTTCCCTACACCTTGCCTATTTTCTCTGCTAAACAAAATTCCTATTCAACCACCTAGATTTCACCTCCTCTCTGTCATCATTAGATGGGCTTTCTTGTCTCCTTCTTCCATTCAGTTAAATTTAAAACGCACATCAAGAGCTCCTAAAACCATTAGGTTTGGCACCACTAAAAGTGGGGTAACCAGGCCTGTGTGTCTCCTGAGAGAATGCAACAGGAGTGAGTACATGCCTCAGAAGAATTCTGATTCTAACGAAGCCTCCAACCTAACTACTAGTTTACAGGGAAGTAGAGGAAAGAGTTAAAACAAAGACTTGAGGATGCAATCAGCCAAATCCAGAATATAGGCAATTCTTCCAACAAATGACCCAGTTTCATCAACAATTAAATAGCATGAAAAAGGGGGGAAGGAGGAAGTGTTTATTGAAAAATGACTTAAGACGCATACCAACCAAATGCAATGTGTAGACCTGATTTGGATTCTGATTTGAACAAACCAATTGCAAAAGATGTTTTTGAGACAATCCAGGAAATCTGAACATGGAACATGGACTGAACAGGAAATCTGAACATTGGGCCTTAGGTAACATTAAAGAATTACCATTAATTTTGTTTGTTGTGTTAAAAAATTCCTTATGTATTAGAGATACATCTTGAAGTGTTTATGGGTATAATAATATTGATGTTGGGGGTTTGATTTAAAATATTCCAGCAAAGAAAGGTGTAGTGGTTGGTATCGGGGAAGAAAAGGGAGGTAGTTGAATAAAATCAGATGAACAAAATGTTGGCAATTGTGAAATCTGGGTGACAGTTACATGGAGGCTTATTAGAATATTTCTCTACTTTTTGGTGTATGTTATAAAAAACATCAAAATTAATTCCATGCAAATGTATTGTTGGGGCAGACCCTGTGCTATGCTCTGAGAGACAACGACAAAGATGTGTCCCTATCCTGGAGAAGTTCCAGGCAGTGGAGAAGACAGACAAGAATTCAGGCGCTGACTGTATTTAGTGATCAGAGTTATGGTTGGGATAAGCTCTGGGTCCACAAGAAGACAGAGAGGGATACCTAACACATTGACGGAAAGTCTCCTAGAGGACTCAGGTTGACTTTTGTAACAAGAGACCACAAACTAGGGGACTTCCCTGGTGGCGCAGTGGTTAAGACTCTGTGCTCCCAATGCAGGGGGCCCAGGTTCAATCCTTGGTCAGGGAACTAGATCCCACATGCATGCGGCAACTGAGTTTGAATGCCACAACTAAAGGAGCCCATGTGCCTCAACTAAGGAGCTGCCGAGCTGCAACTAAGACCCGGTGCAACTAAGTAAATAAATAAATAAAAACAAAACAAAACAGAGACCACAAACTACAATAGCTAAACCGGACACTGCCCTAATGGTCTGGGATGCAGCTGAAACCTGGAGCATTTGCTCTCAACCACGTGAGGAAGTGGACCTGCCACAAACCCGTGAGATACATATTATCTCCATTTGAAGGAGGATAAAAATGACATTCACAGAGTTTAGGTAATTAATTCCAAATCATACAACCAACAAGGACTGAAAGCAGGGTTTGAACCCAGGGCTGGTTGACTGCAAAGCTGTGTTCTTTCTGCGAGTACTTGAGGCTTCCTGGTGACTGGGGGAAGGGTGGCTCTGACACTTTCTCTCTTCCCAGGGTCCTAGTGTGTTTAGGAGACCTTGGCCTTTGCCCTGCTAAGTGTTTCCCAGTGGGGGTTAGGCTAGGACTAGGAGAGCCCAAGGGCTTTTGTCCTAGCCACCTAGCCAGACTGAGATCACACTGTCCCTGACTTCCCCTGAGTTCTGTTAGGAAGGTCACTTCTGGGAAGTCCCAGACTGGAATGGGGAAATGAGAGGCTTTAGTTCTGGGAGACATGGCCTCCCCGTCTATCAATCTTCTCTCCTTCAACCCCAGGTCTCAACCCCCATTTCCTGAACTTGGGGTTTGCAATGAGAGTGGATCAATAATTCCTTGGATTGGGACTTCCCTGGTGGCACAGTGGTTAAGAATCTGCCTGCCAATGCAGGGGACACGGGTTCGAGCCCTAGTCCGGGAAGATCCCACATGCCGTGGAGCAACTAAGCCCGTGTGCCATAACTACTGAGCCTGAGCTCTAGAGCCCGCGAGCCACAACTGCTGAGCCCATGTGCCACAACTACTGAAGCCTGCACGCCTAGAGCCCGTGGTCTGCAACAAGAGAAGCCACCGCAATGAGAAGCCAGCACACCACAACGAACAGTAGCCCCTGCTCACCGCAACTAGAGAAAGCCCACGCGCAGCAACGAAGACCCAATGCAGCCAAAAAAAAAAAAAAAAAAAAAAAATTCCTTGGATTTGAACGGACTTGAATACTTATAAAGACCTTTTCCTTAGTTTCCACTCTTGCTTCTCAACTCTGCTCTATGAGCTAATTAGATAGGGGGCACACATTTATCCTTTGATCCATTAAAAACACACAGGTCACCTAAATCACGCTGGTATGCTCAATTTGCAATTTGGAGCCCCCTCAGAGAGGTCACGTGGCTTGTTGAAGTTCACCCAGCTGGTCATGGTGGAGTCAAGACTTGCACCCAGGCAGCACTTAGGCCGGCCCAGAGAGTTTCATGTTAGCTGGGCAAGAACAAGGAAGGCTGGAGCCTGAATTGGCTTCCCTTCCTGGCCTGTTTCAATTGCTCTTCTCTCTGGGGGTGAGCTAGCTGGCAGCTGATACCTGACTCCCATCAGACCGCAGAAGAAAACCAGGTGGGTATTAAATGGGCCTTTCTCCAGGAGTTCTCACTCCTCCTTTGGCCCATTGTCTAGCAGGCCGTGCCCCTTCTCGCAGTGTCTTTGCCCCGGACTCCACAGGGCCCAGCGAGCCTCCGCCTTCTTCCTGGAAGCATCCCTTCCTTTCTGCATTGCTCTGGGCTTTCTGCTGCTCCTCTGCCTGTCTCTTATCTGTATCCTTTGTTAATTGTCCTCCCTCCCCACCCAACAAGGCGTGAGCTGAACAGGAGAGCGGTGACCCAGGGCCTTGACGGGTAGGTGGTGAGGGAAGGAAGACATGGCTCTGGGAAGGATCCACAGGTGCCTCGGAGGTGTCTCTGTAGAGATGTGCAGACTTAAAGGCAGACGAAACGGATTCTGGATGTGGTTCTGCCACTCCTGAGCTGGAAAGGTTTGACCAAGGTCCTCACACCAAAGGGGAAATCTTACAGGTGAGAGTTCAATGAGATAAAATATATGTGAAAGTGCAGATTTCAAATGCCAGTGACTTAATAGCTATGCCATAAATAGGGTATTTGTAGAAAGAATAAAAAAAGGGAAGAATGCTTTGCACGTCTCAAATAACCAGGCTGCCCACTGGGGGCTGTCTCACCCTGGGTCTCTACTTTCTGGTTTTTTTTTTTAGGTTTTTGTTTTTTGGCCACGCTGTGAGGCATGTGGGATCTTAGTCCCCAACCAGGGATTGAACCCGCACCCCCTGCAGTGGAAGCGGGGAGTCTTAACCACTGGACTGCCAGGTAAGTCCCTGTTTTATTTTGTTTTGTTTTGGGTCTCCAGTTTCTTTTTTTTTTTTAATTAATTAATTAATTATTTTTGGCTGTGTTGGGTCTTTATTGCTGTGCGCAGGCTTTCTTTAGTTGCAGCAAGCGGGGGCTACTCTTTGTTGTGGTGCATGGGCTTCTCATTGCGGTGGCTTCTCTTGTTGCAGAGCACGGGCTCTAGGCGAGTGGGCTCATTAGTTGTGGCTCGCAGGCTCTAGAGCACAGGCCCAGTAGTTGCGGTGCACGGGCTTAGTTGCTCTGCGGCATGTGGGATCTTCCTGGAGCAGGGGTCCCACCCGTGTCCCCTGCACTGGCAGGCAGATTCTTAACCACTGCGCCGCCAGGGAAGTCCACATTCTTTCTGAAAATATTCTTTTCCATTATGGTTCATCATAGGATACTGAATATAGTTCTCTGTGCTACATTTAAGACCTTGTTGTTTATGCATTCTATATATAATAGTTTACATCTGCTAACCCCCACTCTTCTCCCCAACCCCCTCCCCCTTGGCATTGGTCTCCACTTTCTATCCATCCTCCTCCTGGGGGGGTCCCTTCTAGGAGCTCCACCTGCTACAAAGTACAGCTCTGGGGAATTTTCCCTTAATGGCCTTATTTCACGGTGGAGTTGCAACAATCATATGGGTGTGCCTGGCCAGCTGTGTGGGGCTGAGAGGGGGAAGGGTGGGATGATTTGGGGGTGGGGGGCATCATGGTATAGGATGGGGAAACTGGAGTGAGACTTTCTTTTTTTTCAGCCTTGTGTCTTTCCTTGAGGAGTTTCCTAGCACCCAAGGTTCTATTGACCTGATCTCTAATTTCCTTTGAGGTTCCTATTTTTTCCCTATGAACTCCTGTCCAAAGGTGGAGGCAGACCATCCTAGCAACCCAGCCTTACCAAATGTTAGCAATGTCACACCCTCCTCACCCAGGTTGTAATTTACTATGTAATGATGTTTTCCTGGACCTCTCTCTAGTTCTACTCTAGGTAGGTGCAATAAGTTTTTTATTGTCGTAAAATATACTTAACATAAAAATAACCATTTTAACCATTTTTTAGTGCACAGCTAAGTGGCATTAAGTGTATTCACACTGTTGTGCAACCATCACTACTACCCATTTCTAGAACTTTTAAAATCTTCTCAGAATGAAACGCTATACCCATTAAACAATAATTTCCTATCCTTCCCTCTCCCCAGTTCCTGACAACCACTATTCTACTCTCTGTCTCTGCTCTAGATACCTCATGTAAGTGGAATCATAGAGTATTTTTTCTTTTGTATCTGGTGTATTTCATTTAACACAGTGCCTTTAAGATTCATCCATGTGGTATCATGTGTCAGAATTTCCTTCCTTTTTAAGGCTGAATAATATTTCATTTTATGTATATACCACATGTTGCTTATCCATTCATCTGTTGATGGACACTTGGATTGTTTCCACCTTTTGGCTGTTGTGAATAATGCTGCAACGAACATTTGTGTACAAGTTTGTTTGCCTCTCTGTTTTTTCTTGGGTATATAGCTAGGAGGGGAATTGCTGGGTCATATAGTAATTCTATGTTTAACATTTTGAGGAACCGTCAAATTGCTTTCCCCAGCGACTGCACCATTTTACATTCTCAGTAGCAATGTATGGGGATTCCAACTTCTCTATATACTCACCAATGTTTGTTATTTTCAGGTTTTTTATTTTTTTGTTTTTACTATAGCCATATTACTAAGTGTAAAGTGGTATCTCATTATGGTTTTGATTTGCATTTCCCTAATGACTAATGGTATTGAGAATCTTTTCATGTGCTTATTGGCCATTTGTGTATGTTTTTTGGAGAAGTGTCTACTCAAGTCCTTTGTCCATTTTCTAATTGGGTTGTTTGTATTTTTGTTGTGGAGTTTTAGGAGTTCTTTATATATTCTGGATATTAAACTCTTATCAGATGTATGATTTGCAAATATTTTCTCCCATTCTGTAGGGTTTTTTTTTCACTCCTGTGATAGTGTTCTTTGACGTACAAAAGATCTTAATTTTGATGAACTCCAATCTATCTATTTGTTGTTGTTGTTGCTTATGCTTTTGGTGTCACATCTAAGAATCTATTGCCAAATCCAAGGTATGAAGGCTTACCCTTATGTTTTCTTCTAAGCCTTTCATGGTTTTGGCTTTTATATTTACCCATGATGGGTGGGTAAGCAGTGTGTGTGTGTGTGTGTGTGTGTGTGTGTGTGTGTGTGTAAGGGTAAAGTTTCTAGTTTCTGCTGAGTCTTATCTTTCTTGAGCACTTAAAGCACTTTATATACTTTATATCACAGTGTTATCCTCATTTAACACATGAGGGAAGATGAGTCTCAAGGAAGTCAACTGAGGCTCAGATAAGTTAAATGATTTGCCTAAGTTAGACAACCTGTAAGTGACCAAGCTGGTCCGGCTGGGTTTTTAGTAATGTGCCACTCAACTGCACAGGAAGATAATGAAAATTTAAGTGCGTAGTAAAAGTGACAGCTCGGAGCTAGGGTGCAGGGAATTCCCAAACTGTTTCGCTTTCACCTCGGCTGCCTCCATCCTCACCCAACCCTCCGCCCACTCCAGCTCCTCCTAACTTCCGGCCCTGAGCGCAGCCCTTCCATTGGCTGTTGGTTACAGGGCCTCATGCTCATACGAGGGGAAGCAGCCAATCAGTGTGTCTCGTCTCCGCCCAGCCAGCCAGCGCTAGATCGCGTGGTCTTTGTCCCTCCTATGGCATGTCGGGAATTGTAGTCTAATGAAGCACTTCTGCCTAGAGTGAAAGGAGATCGAGAACTACTGGTCCCAGGGAGCTGAGCGCCGAGCGGTCCGGCTTTTAGGAGTACCCAGCCAACAATCTGGAGCAGCAACTGGCGTCCAGGAACAGGTGAGAGAGGTAGAGGGCTGGCAGGGACTAGAAACTCGGCCTTACCTCTGTAGCGATACTTTAAGGCACAGGAGGTCCAGTCTGTTGTGTTAGAGTTCCCCCGTTTTGGGGGTTGGTGGGACCGACTGACACTGTGGATGTGCAGAAACTCCTGAACTCTGCCATGTGCTTTCCTGGAACCCCACAGGATAACTGCACCCTGCTTTGCTCTTCTGCTGCGAACCCTCCCCACCCACCCAGTGTTGCTCCGAGGCTGTCTGCGCAGTCCCAGGTCTGTGAGGCTCAGGACGCCCAGTCCCAGAGCCCCAGGCTACATGTCCATAGCACCCAGGGGTTCTGCTTTCACTTCTCTTCTTGAGGCATCTCAGAGCCTGCGCTCCCCTCTCCCCGCCTACCAGGGGAGACCTGTGTTCTAGATTTGGCACTGACACTCCCCAGTTACCTTCCTATCTCCTAGAGCCTCAGTTTGACCTCCATAAAATAGGGTGATTTAAGGGTCCTCCCAGCCCCCAGACCTGAGGTCCTTTACTCTGGACTCTTCTATCATGTGCTCCAGAACTTGGGGGAAGAAGCCAAGAGTGTAGCAATTCCAGAGGCTCCCTGGAGGAGGCGTTGACGGTTTCTCAACGGGATAAAGTTAGGTGGCATTAAGTTCTAGCCGTCTTATTTTAAGTGTGATCAGTTGAGTCTTGGTCACCCAGCCATACTTTTTGTTCCCTGCGTTTCTTTCTGTAAATGCCCTCAAGCTCAGCCCAGAAGAGAGTGGGGCATTCTGGGTATGGAGGTAAAAGGTTGGAGGGTGACCTGGGGAGCTGACAACGTGCATCTGCCTTTGGTGCTTGCTCCTGCAGGGAGTGCTCGATGCCCCCTCCCTGTGCCACCCCCCATGCTGCCCCTGTCCCGCTGGCTGAGACCTGTGGGTGTCTTCTTGCTGCCAGCCCCCTGCTGGGTGCCCCGGGAGAGGTGGCTGGGTTCCCTACGGCGGCCCTCCCTGGTGCATGGGTGCCCAGTCCTGGGGGCCTGGCACAGTGCCCGCTGCTGGTGCCAAGCGTGGACAGAGGAGCCTCGGTGAGTTTGGCGGGGTGAGGGGCCTTGGGGAGGGGAGCAGCTGATTAGGTTTCTGACTTGTCCTCCCTCTTGTCAGAGCATTTTACTCCTCCCTCAGAATGAATGGAGACCAGAAATTGGATGTTTATGCCCAAGAAAGGCAGGATTTCATCCAGCACTTCTCCCAGATTGTCAGGGTGCTGACTGAGGAGGACATTGGACACCCAGAGACAGGAGATGCTATTGCCCGACTCAAGGAGGTGAGGGGTTTACGACTTGAGAGAGTGAACCTTTGCACTCTCTATGCATGTGTGGGATCCAGCTCTGGCTTTTGACAGGTATGAGAGCAGGCTTTTATCTGAGTGACTCTGGGTCCACTCTGGAGGGGGTGGGGCCTGGGCAGGTATATTTAGTCAGCTGATCAATCCTGCTTTATGGTTCTGCTGAGCCAGCCAGACTGCTTTGTATGGGGGTGGAGGGCCTTGAACCTGGTAAGTCTTTAGTTTTGTTGAGAAAGGGAATTAGGTATCCAGAAATCATAAGGTGCTACCTTGGCAGGGACCTGGGAGGAAGCAGTCTGAAGTGGGCCTGAGTGAAGCTAGTGTATCATCGGAAACCCCTGCTCTAGAACAGGAGCTACTGCTGGGATACTTAAGTTGCCTAATTCTTTTATTCTTTTGGAGTATCTAGTAATTCTTTTTTTTTTTTTTTTTTAAACATCTTTATTGAAGTATAATTGCCTTACAATGGTGTGTTAGCTTCTGCTTTATAACAAAGTGAATCAGTTATACATATACAATATGTTCCCATTTCTCTTCCCTCTTGCATCTCCCTCCCTCCCACTAGTAATTCTTTTTGTAATGCTGTCTCATTTGTCTGAGGGGAACTAAGGAAAAGGAAGTCTGTCTACACTGGGATGGAGATTAAAAGGGAAGTCTTCCCAGTGAATTAGATCTGGTTGACAGCAGGGCAGCAGAAGGCACAGTGAGAAGCCCCAGCAGGAGGGGATGCCATTGGAGGAGTGGGGGGTAGGTTCCCCAACCTCGGTCCCCTCCAAGTTGTCCTCTGGCCAACTCTGTGGGTAGGGGGCTTGCCTTTAATAAAGTGAAAGAGGCTTTTCATTTGCAGATAGGTTGAACTGTGGGTTGGAGAAGGTGGCTGAGAAAGGAGGAATGGGCTGTGAAGGGGAAGTTAGGAGAATTGGGGATGGGGTGAAGGAGAGATGTGAGCACGCCAACCATTCCCATAGTGAAACCGCTAGGTGGTGTTTCTGGGGGCTCTGAGGAGCTCCAGTTCTTTATGTCTCAGTGCAGAAAGAATTCAGCAAGAGGCAAAGTGATAGAAAAGAAGTGATTTATTAGAATAGAACGCTTGTGAGGCTTACAAGCCGGTGGGTGAGAGGGTGCCGCACCCCAAGAACTTCATGGGCTACAGTTTTATAATCAAAGGAAAAGTGGGGAGGAGGACAAGACCGCCTTCTTCCTCATTCTTGAGTAGACGTCACGCTTTCATCATCACCTCCTCCTCCGGGTTGGGCAGGGGAGTTTTCTTGTCCCTACATGTTTAAGCCAGGACTGTCGTGGCACTATGGAACAATTATTTCAGGTCTCAGTACAATGAGGGTCTTTTACATTGAAATGTCGCCTTTCCATAAATTGTTTTTTGTGTGTGCAGAGAGCATGTTCTAGGGGTCATTAACTGACTGAACTCACTGGGCAGGATGTGGGCCTCATGCCACTATTGTTTTATTGTTTTGGGGCATGTCTCATGCTTCTGTTGCTGAGCAGGCCTGCTTGGTTTTGTGGTTAAGCAAACCTGCTTTCTTCGGTGATCATTAACTTACAGGGGTCTCCCATACTTTTTTTCTTTACTTACAGTCCTCTAGTGGGATTAATTATTTAATCACCTACTTTGTCCTTTTACTCTGTCCCTATCAGTAGCACGTACAGAGTTTTCGCCCAGTTCAAGCCCTGTCCTGGGTTTGGGTGCAGATTTTAATCTCCAGTATGGAGCCTTTAAGTGTACTGAAGAAGACAATGCAGAGAGAGCCTGGGGACTGGAGAACTTCTAGCTGTGCTCCAGGATTTGGGAAGAAGCCGAGAGAAAAGCAATTCCAGAGGCTGCCTGAAGGGGTTGAGGAGGATAAAGTTAGGTCTCGTGGTTGGAAGTGGGAAGGGGCAAGGAGAACTCTCAGAATAGCTGCTCTGTAGACCCTGATGCCTTGTCCCTCTGCCCTTGCCCCCAGGTCCTGGAGTACAATGCCATTGGAGGCAAGTACCATCGGGGTTTGACAGTGCTGGTAGCGTTCCGGGAGCTGGTGGAGCCCAGGAAGCAGGATGCTGATAGTCTCCGGCGGGCCCTGACCGTGGGCTGGTGTGTGGAACTGGTAAGAGGGAGGGGGAAGGGCAGGAGAAGACAAGGTTTACTTAGAGTGGGGGTACACTGGGTAGGATGGGGTGGGGCAAGGAGGGATGGGCCTGAAACTTGGTTTCTTGGTTGTTTGTGTTTCTGTGCCGCTAGTGTGCTGCAGCCAGACTCAGTGAATTACTCCAAGGGTTAACAAATGTGGGGAAAGTCTTTTGTCAGTAGGTACATATTTCACCTGTAGACTTGCTGTGGGCCAGGGCCTTGGAACTGGCCATAAAGTTGTCAACTCTTTCCTCTGAGCAGAGGACAGCCGCAGAAGTAAGCTAGTTCTTCTAGAAGGTTATTCTGTGGCAAAGATTGAAAACTGGAAGCCCATTGGTAGTTTTCGAAAATATTTTAAAATTAAGGTCCCTAAATCTAACAAAGAAGAGATTTCACATAAAACACCAGATTTCTAGCATTACTTGGAAAATTGCTAGATCTGGGTCTAGAGTCCTATGTAGCAACAGTTGGCTGAAGTTGAATTGAGGCCACTTTCCCAAGACAGGACATGTGTGGGTCTGTCTTTATCTTGCTCCAATCCCCACATCTTCCTGTCTCCAAGCTCACTTGGCCCTTGAAGGTGTATGGTTTGCTGGACTGGCCTAAAGTCTTCATTAGCGACAGGGGGACCAGGTTTGGGGGGGGGCGGTGCTAGGCCCTGAGGAGGGGGCCAGTGAGCCCAGGAGGGAAGACGCTCAGGGCTTGGCGAATGACAGGTGATTCTGGCCTGCGGAGAGGAGCAGCTGGCCCGAGGGAGGACGTGACGAGCTCAGAGTCGGCCACACCGCATTCTCGGTATGAGCAGATCTGGCAGAGCTGTCTGTCCTGCAGGTGTTGGAAATTCCAATCTGGAGCCTGTAAGAGAGATGGGGCTGGAGAATAGGGATTTGCCTCCAAGGAGGTAGAAGGACGATGGCCTCACTGAGGACGAGGCCCCTGGTGAAGGGCCCCTGGTGCCCTTCTAGGGATCGGGAGGGGCTGAGGAGCCCATAAACACAGAGGGCGGGCAAGGAGGGAAGGGCAGGAGGAGAGGGGCAGAGCTGTGGGGCGGAGGGAGGTGAGAGCGCGAGGGGCCAACAGCTCACCTGGTAGAATCGGTTGCTGTTAACCTCAGCCGCACTGGGTGCACCTGGGGGTGTTTTTCTCTTTTTCTTTTTTTTTCTTTTGGCCGTGCCATGCAGCTTGCGGGATCTTAGTTCCCTGACCAGGGATTGACCCCCAGGCCCTGGCAGTGAAAGCCCCGAGTCCTAACCACTGGACGACCAGGAAATTCCCATGTTTTCTTTTTTTAAAAAAATTAATTAATTAATTAATTTTTGGCTGCGTTGGGTCTTCGTTGCTGCGCGGGCTTTCTCTAGTTGTGGCGAGCGGGGGCTGCTCTTTGTTGCAGTGTGCGGGCTTCTCACTGCGGTGGCTTCTCTTTCTGCAGAGCACGGTCTCTAGGCGCACGGGCTTCAGTAGTTGTGGCACGTGGGCTCATGGGCTCACTAGTTGTGGCTCGCAGGCTCTAGAGCACAGGCTCAGTAGTTGTGGCGCACGGGCTTAGTTGCTCCGTGGCATGTGGGATCTTCCTGGACCAGGGCTCGAACCTGTGTCCCCTGCATTGGCAGGCGGATTCTTAACCACTGCACCACCAGGGAAGTCCCCCCCCCCCCCCACCCCCCGCCCCGTGTTTTCTTAAACGCAGCTGTACTGCTGTCACTTCCCCAAGATTCCATTTGAGCTGTCCACCATTGTTTTGGATGATTTTTGTTATAATTTCTGCTTCTATCTTCCTTTCACTTCTACCTCATCTCCTTCAACCTCTTATTTTTCTATTTCAGCATTTACTTCCTAAAAATGAGGACATTTGCCTATGTAACCACAATACTGTTATCACATCTTTGTCTGGGCTGCTATAACAAAATACCACAGACTGGGTAACTTATAAACAACAGAAGTTTATATCTCACAGCTCTGAAGGCTGGAAGGTCCAAGATCAAGGCACCAGCATGGTCGGCTGAGGGCTTTCTTCCTGGTTCATAGCCAGCATCTCCTTGCTATGTCCTCAGGTGGAAGGGGCAAGGGAGCTCTGCGGGGTCTCTTTCATAACGGCACTAATCCCTTTCACAAGGCTTCCACTCTCATGACCTAAGCACCTCCCAAAGGGTCCACCTTCTAATACCATCATCTTTGAAGGTTAGGATTTCAACATATGAATTTTGGTGGGGGACACATTCAGATCATAGCAACATCCAAGATATTTAACATTGGTACTAAAATATTATCTAATGTATATTCCATATTTAAATACTTGTAATTCCCCCCCAGTTGTCCACTATAGGTTTTTTCTTTCTTTTTTTTTTTTTTTAACATCTAGGATCCAAGCGGGAGTAATGTATTGCATTTGGTAGTTTTTCTCCAGTCTTTAGAATACTTCCTCTATCACAATTGACTTTTTTTGCAGTCCAGGCCAATTATTTGGTAGAGTATCTCACAATCCAGCCTGATTAATATCATGAGGAAATAATCAGGGTAAACATTTTGGTAAGGATGCTGCATAGGTAATGTGGTGTATTTCCCGTTACTTCCCACTATAGCACATACCTGGGAAGATGACTAAAAAAACTCAACCCGGTACTGTGGTACCATCCCTATAGATTTAAAGTTCTCCTAACAAATAGAAAGTGCAGTTGGGGGGCAGAGAAGATTGAGGGAGGCCACAGAATGAATGCCCTTTGGAGACAATCTTGGTTGAGTGGTGCTGGTTGAAACCAGATGGCCCTTGTAATCACTCAGGGGAGGCAGCGGACCTGTGGCTTCAGGGGAACAATGCCACTCCAAATAAACACATTGTAGATAAAACGTGTGCCCCCAGTGTGGAAAACCCAGGTCCCAACCCAGGGCGAAGTCAGAGGTCAAGATGCAGATGGATGCCTCCTTCCCCAGGGACTTTGCCTGGCACAAGAGCAGCAATCGCCATAACCCTTTCTGCACTGCCCACACATGAGCTGGTGGGTGGTGTTGGGCACTTCCTGTGAGCAATGCAGATCCACTAGAGCACATGCAGGGATCAGGGTTGGGTGGAGGTTTAAAAACTGTATCTTCAGGGAATTCCTGGCGGTCCAGTGGTTAGGACTCGGCGCTTTCACTGCTGAGGGCCCAGGTTCAGTCCCTGGTCAGGGAACTAAGATCCCGCAAGCCACGTGGTGCAGCCAAAAAAACCAGAGAAAACAAAAACCATGTCTTCAAAAGCTGTTTGAAGGAGCCGGAATGTGTAGCCTGACTGCAGGAAGCATCCTGGGGGACGTTACAGTGCTTCATTCTCTCATTTATTTCTTAGACAAACATTTATGACACACCCACTCTGGGACCATGCTGTGCTGGGCTCTGGGAATGCCAGGGGGACAAACACATTGCCCTGCCTCCAAGGAGTTCACAGTCCTGTGGGGAACCAGCACGTTTGGGTACCTTCAAGTAGGCTGGCACTCAGAAGAGTAAGCCCTTTGATGATGTTTAAGACCCATGGGTGAAAGTTACCAGAAGTCAGACTTCAGTTCCATCCTATTAGACCTGCGCTCCCAAATGAGCTCCCTGAGGTGGGGTTTTGTTCCTGGTCACTGGAGTAGGTAAGCAGAGTGCCCGGGGAGGACACAGGAACAGCCTTTTTTGTTCCAGAAGTCATGTAAAGTCAAATTGCCTGAAGAAATCTTACTTGAAGCATTCACTGAAGTTTTTGGCGAGAGAGTACAGTATATGAAGATGTTTCATCATCTCCCTGATACCAGGGATTGTCTAGGGCTGCTTGTCTGGAGATGTCAGAGATCTGTTGTGTCTCTTACTTTGAAAACAAGGGAGTTTTTGTCCCTTTTTATAGTTTGGAAGCCTGAGCCAAAGAAGTCATGTAACTTTCCAGAGTCCCACAGCACAGATGAAAAGTCCTTGGTGGACTTCCCTGGTGGTTCAGTGGTTAAGACTCTGCGCTCCCAGTGCAGGGGCACGGGTTCAGTCCCTGGTTGGCGAACTAAGATACCACATGCCACATAGTGTGGCAAAAAAAAAAAAGTCCTCGGCTTCCTCATCCTGACCTTCCTTCCCAGCTCAGTGATTCTCAAAAGCAGCAGCTCTGTTGCTGGTAGAAGGAACAGTAATAAGGAGCCCTGGGGCTCTTACTCCACTTTTCGTTCTCCTAGCTCCAAGCCTTCTTCGTGGTGTCAGACGACATCATGGATTCCTCCCTCACCCGACGGGGCCAGATCTGCTGGTATCAGAAGGTAAAGTGGGCGGGAAGGTAGCGGTGGGCATGGGAACAGGCCACAGGGAGATGGTCACGTGGAACCTATGGAGGTGTTCAGAGTTACAGGTTCTTGGTATGAGTCTAGGCCAAAGACTGATTGCTTGTTTTTCTGTGTCCTTGACAGCCAGGCATAGGTTTGGATGCAATCAATGATGCTTTCCTTCTGGAAGCATGTGTCTACCGCCTGCTGAAGTTCTACTGCCGGGAGCAGCCCTATTATATGAACCTGATCGAGCTCTTCCTGCAGGTGTGCTGCAGACCAGGGCTCAGTGCCCAGAGGCTGCCCACAGTAGCCTTGGCCTCTGTAGAGGACATTCTCGTCTAGCTTGTTTCGGGACAAAGGAGATACCTCGGTTTGCCTGGATGGGGAGATAATTGAGGAAGGGAATTGGGGAGGGTGGTGGTGGCGAGAGGGGCTTTTGTGTCTCTGTGACTGAGGAGTGGGAAGGGACTGTGTGTGTGACTGGATGGGCCTTGAGTCTTGGGCCCCTCTCTCCCTCCTGCTGTCTTTCTGACTGCCCAGGTGTCAACTGGTATGGGATGTAGGGCCCAAGATTTCAGGGTTCTCCGGCCCTGGAGAAAGCCCAGGTCATGGGCCATTTTCCTCTTCCTTAGAGTTCTTATCAGACTGAGATCGGACAGACCCTGGACCTCATCACGGCCCCCCAGGGCAATGTAGATCTTGGCAGATTCATTGAAAAGAGGTGAGGGACAATGGGAACCATATCTGGACAGTGAGGGAGGGCTGGGGCAGGGGCATTATCCTTCTGAGGAGTTTATCTTCTCCCTGTACTCAGGTACAAATCTATTGTCAAGTACAAGACGGCTTTCTACTCCTTTTACCTTCCTGTAGCTGCTGCTATGTATATGGTGAGTGAGCCTCCCCACCCTCGCTGCCCTGCTCATGTGGGCTTTTGGATAGGAGGCCACAGGGCAGACAACTTTGGACAATCTGGTGCCCCCACTGAATGGCTGTGTGATCTTGAGCAAGTTACTTAATCTCTCTGAGTCTGTTTCCTCAGCTGTAAGATGAGGATAAAAATCCCCACCCATGGGACTACTGTAAAAATTAACTGAGTGGCTAATATGAATGTGGATGGCCCATCAAGGGGGAACAATAAATCCTCCATCTGAGTACGGATAGGAGTGGGGAGGATATAATTCAGGCTGAGAGGGAGGAGACTGGATTCGGAGGCGGTCAGTGGGATTAACTGTCTATGCTGACCTTCTCCAAGTTTCCTTTTCATCCTGAAAGAATTTGGAAATGGCAAAAAGATTAGGAAGAAGGATCAGAGTGACTCAGGGACTGAGCCTTGTGAGAGAAGAGATAGTCTGAGGGCCTCCAGAATGGACTCACCTCTGCTATGACTCGCAGGAAGACCTAGCTAAAATAAGTGGGATAGGGGCTGGACCATCAGTAAGGACTTCCTAGATTAGGGAAGCCAGGGATGTCTGAAAGGAGAGGAGAGAAGATTTGGGGGCTGCACTGGGGCAAGACCTCGTGGAATGAAGCGGCCAGGAAGATGAAGGCACCTCTGGTGTATGGCTTGTTAATTCCCTTTTCACTGTAGGCGGGCATTGACGGGGAGAAGGAGCATGCCAATGCCAAGAAGATCCTGCTGGAGATGGGAGAGTTCTTTCAGATTCAGGTAGGAAGGCATGAGGCACTGGCAGAGAAAAGGCTCCAACTTTCCTCCTTCCCTGCCTTGGTGCCTCTTCATTCCTCCTTTTCTGCACCCGCCCCCACCCAGGATGATTACCTTGATCTCTTTGGGGATCCCAGTGTGACGGGCAAGATCGGCACTGACATCCAGGACAACAAGTGCAGCTGGCTGGTGGTTCAGTGTCTGCAACGGGCCTCTCCGGAACAGCGCCAGATCCTGCAGGTGCCTGAGAGAGGGCTGTGGATCCCTGAGCTGCTGAAAAAGGGGATAGAGCAGTGGTTCTTCAGTGGGGGTGATTTTGCACCCCCCCAGAGGACGTTTGGCAGTGTCGGGAGACATTTTTTTGTTGTCATAACTTGGTGTGTGTGCATGTACCACAGGTATCTCTAGTGCGTAGAGGCCAGAGATGCTGCCAGACATCTTACAACGCATACAGTAGCTTTCCACACAAAGTATTATCCAGTCCAAAATTTCAAATGTGCCAAGGGTTGAGAAACCCTGGGCTAGAGGAAACTGAGGCCTGAGCCACTGTCTGAGCATTTGGGATGGGGAGGGGGAGGTTCAAGATCTTAGATACTAAGAGACACTTGAAACTGGAGGCAGGAATGGAGTGAATGGCATTGGAGATGTTCTGGAATATCTGGATGGGGGGAGGAGAGTGGACCTGGAGGTGCTGGGGGGAGATTAATAAGCCCATTTTCCTGCCTCCAATCCTTCAGGAGAACTATGGGCAGAAGGAGGCCGAGAAGGTGGCCCGGGTAAAGGCGCTATACGAGGAGATGAATCTTCGGGCTGTGTTCACGCAGTACGAGGAGCACAGTTACAGCCGCATTATGGGTCTCATTGAGCAGTATGCTGCGCCCCTGCCCCCAGCCATCTTCCTGGGGCTAGCAAACAAGATCTACAAGCGGAAAAAGTGACTTAGAGACTGTGAATGTGGAGAGGGGAGGCTCTCAATAAATTGTTGTCTAACCTGTGGTTCTTCTGTTCCTGCTTGTGCCAGCCAGGGGCGCAGCTCTGTCCAGAATGGTCAGGGTCGGGGGCAGCTGCATGGAAGCGAGGACCTCGGGCCTTGGCTTCAGGACCCTCTTGGGAGTGAAAGCTTAGGACGCATCAAAAGCCATTGAGCCGGGCCTGGGTGGGTGACACAGGCAAGACGTCAAGCGCTGGGGGCTGGGTCTGAGCCACGCCACGCCCATGCGTGAAGGGGCGCGGCTGCGCAGCGCTGGCGGCCGGTTGTCCCAGCCCCCCTCCCCTCCAGTCTGTGCGGGCCGGGCGGGGACCCGAGCTGCGAAGGAGCAGACGCTGGAGCGGTTGCAGGAGGACCCTGGTGAGGATGGCTCGTCCTGTGGGTGTGGATGGCCGGATTGGGCACGCGGGGTGGGGCAAGAGAGGTTAGCGGTAAAAAATGAATAGAGAAGGGGTGGGGTGGTAGCTGGATGATAGAGACAAGTGCGGCGAGAATGGATAGACGCGCTGGTTTTCGGAGCAGGGTGAACGTGCACCGTGGCTGGAGGCCGGAGCTCGGGGTCTGTGCCGGCTGGCCTGCCAGGCGGAGTTGACATGATGACGGCTGCTCCGTCCTTTCCCCCACGCCCGCCCCTTTCCTGCATCAACCAGCCAGACGAGCCTCCCCACCACCCAAATTCAGAGCATCTGGGCGGGGCGTCCCTTGACCCCTTCCCTTGGGAGTGAGGGGCAGGCTGGGGAGCAGGGCCAGATTGCAGCAGAGAGGACCCGGAGTCCATTCTGGGCCCCGTTCTTTTACAAGCCCCCGCACCTCCAAGGAGATCGAGAGCGCAGCCGCATGCTCTGACCCTCCCCGCCCCATTCCCGGGGGGTTACATTCGACTCCACCTGCAAACACTGCAGCGGAAACTAATGGCCAGTCGATGTCTATTTGCATCTCATTTAAATATTGTCCAAGGCGCCTTTCCAGGCCTGCCCCAGCCGTCAGTCACCTCCGTGTCCTTCCCGCGGCCCGCTCCCTCACTGGCTGGGTTTCACCATCCCTGTCTTCTAGGGCTGCAGCTGCGGTTGCCAGGTAGGTGGATGTGAGAGGCCTGCTCCTCCTCATTCTCGAGGCCACCCCGTCGACGCTGGCACCATGCTGTCCCCTCAGAGGGCTTTACTCTGCAACCTCAACCACATCCACCTCCAGCATGTCTCTCTGGGCCTGCACTTGTCCCGCCGTCCGGAGCTTCGGGAGGGGCCCTTGAGCACATCCCCTCCCCCAGGGGACACTGGGGGCAAGGAGAGCCAGGGCCCCTGCAGCGGGACCTTGGTGGACGCCAATTCCAACAGCCCAGCCGTTCCCTGCCGATGTTGCCAGGAGCATGGGCCAGGCCTAGAAAACCGGCAGGACCCAGCACAGGACGAAGAGGGGGTTGCCTCTCCCTCGGACCCAGCTTGCTCCTCCTCTCTCAGCTCCTGCTCAGATCTTAGCCCTGATGAGTCCCCCATCTCGGTCTACTCCAGGGACCTCCCTGGCAATGAGGATGTCCACCCTCAGCCCAGCATCATTCCTCTGGAGCAAGGCTCCCCACTGCCTTCTGCAGGTCCAGGCGCCTGCTCCCCAGACAGCTTTTGTTGCTCTCCTGATTCCTGCTCTGAAGCTTCCTCTCCACCTGGCCCTGGCCTGGACTCCAACTGCAATGCCCTGACCACCTGCCAGGACCTGCCTTCCCCAGGACTAGAGGAAGAGGATGAGGCTGAGGAGCAGGACCTCCCTACCTCTGACCTCCTAGAGGCTGATGATGGGAAAATCGATGCTGGGAAAACCGAACCCAGTTGGAAAATCAACCCCATCTGGAAAATTGACAAAGAGGAAACTGAAGCTGGCTGGAAAATCACTGAGAACAATAACTCTGATTGGAAAGTAAATGGGAATTCTAACTCTAGCTGGAAAACTGAACCTGGAAAGTTCGACTCCGGTTGGAAGACCAATACAGGAATAACTGATACTGGCTCCAAAACAGATGCAGGGAAAACTGATGGGGGATGGAGAAGTGACGTCATCAAGGAGCCAGTGCCCCATCGGACAATCACATCCTTCCACGAGCTGGCCCAGAAGCGCAAGCGGGGCCCAGGGCTGCCCCTCGTGCCGCAGGCCAAGAAAGACCGCAGTGACTGGCTCATCGTCTTCTCGCCAGACACCGAGCTGCCCCCCACGGGGTCGCTCGGTGGCTCCCCGGCGCCTCCCCGGGAAGTCACCACCTTCAAGGAACTCAGGTCCCGAAGCCGGGCCCCGCCCCCGCCAGTCCCGCCCCGAGACCCCCCAGCTGGCTGGGCCTTGGTCCCGCCCCGGCCCACACCTCCACCCGTCCCTCCCCGGAGGAAGAAGAACCGACCTGGGCTGCAGCCCATAGTAGAGGGGCAGCCCGAAGAGGGCAGGGCGGGGAGCCCAGCTGCTGGTGAGGAGGCCCCAGCCGCAAAGGAGCCGGAGGAGCCAGGCCCGCAGGCCGGCGTTGAGGGTAAGAGGCCACAGGAGGTAGCGAGAGGAGGGCTGGGCTTTGGCCTCGCCACACCTCCAAAGCTTCCAACCCGACCCCCTGTCTCCCCTCCATTCTGTGTCACCCATCCTTCCCGTCCCCTTCTACCAGGGAGCGCTCAGGGAAAGGGAAACTGGGTGGGTCCTTGGGTTACGGGACTAACTCTTTGCTCCCTCTTTCTCCCGCCCCTCCTTGCCTGGCTGCCCATCCCGCTGGCCTCCTTCCCCTCCGCACCTGCCCCGCCAATCCCGCCTGCAGCCGGTCCCCTCCTGCTCCCTCGGCCTCTGGTTTTCCGGTTCTCGGCTGACGGGCGCCCCCTGTTGGAGGGTGGGGGCGCGGCCGCAGCTGGGTCTCTGCTCCTGGCGCCTCTGGCCGGCTGGCCCGGCGCTGGGCTGCGGCTACTGGGGGCGCCGAGTCCCCCAGAGGAGCAGCTGCTGCCTGTCCGCCTGTCCCCGGTGGGGGCCTATTCGCCTCCGGCTAGGGGGGACCTGCCTTGCCTGGCCAGCCCTGAGCTGGCACTGCTGCTGTCCCCGCTCTTTCCCAGAAGTAGCACCTTCCCCGCCGCGGCTTCCCCACTCCGCCAGGTACCCGCCCCCCCGCTGCCACGGCCACCTCGTCCGCCGAAGGCCCCTCGCTGGACCAGGAGCCCACCGCCTCCTCCCAGGCTACGTAAGACGGACCCGGGCCAGCCCCGCGGGCCACGCCTCAGGCGGGGCTGCCCCGCCCACTCCAAAGCCCCACCCATCCTCGCCCAGACCGATTTTTCAGTTTTTTTCCGGGGTTACCCGTCTGGGTCCTGCCCTTCAACCTGGGCGGATTCTAAGTTCATTGGTACTGCGGAGTCTGGCCCTGCTGGCTCCCTGTGCTGGGCGAAGGTTGCTGCTTTCGCGGCTGCGTGGCCCGGCCACTCTCCCTCGAGGCCCGGGCATAGTGGATACGGGCTTAGCAGGCTTCCATGCGTTTAAGGGGGTCCCAGCAAGTCCATTGGTAAGGACCTTGGGTCACACCCTCTGTGGAATTCCCTGGCCAGTGCAGTTCGAGCCTGATCCCCACCTTGTTCGGGAAGGGTAGAGGGTGAAGTTCGCTGAGCTCATTGGCCGAAGGGGTTCTGGTCACTCCTTCTCCATGGGGCCAGCCCCACGTGGGCTGCAGCGGGCGCCCTCCTCCGAGATGCTGGCGCAGGACCCCGGTTTCCCCTTTCCGGCGCCTTCCAGCCTCCCAATCCTTGGGTCTCCTCTCCCCCTGTCTCTCCTCCCTTTCCCGTCTGTCTGTCTTTCCATTGGCCCAGGCTCCCCACGTGCTCCTTGGGTCCCTGCGGACCTGACGAGGGCCCCAGGCGGCGGGCACAAGGCTGCCCCTCCCTTCCCTCGGCCTGTCATCTCCCGCCTTACAGGCCCCAGCCTGGCAGGCGGGAGGTGAGCGCGGCTGCCCCACGTCGGGACTTCCGGGATCGAGGAGGTGGGAGCTGGGCCGTGAGGAAGGGAAATAGGAACCGGGAAGTGGGGAGCAGGAGGTCAGTGCTGAGATATGTGTAGGATTTCACTCTGGGAGCCCGGGTTGAGCTGCCCTATGCTCCACCCAGCCCTGTGCTCCCTTTCCCAAGACTTCAAGGGCAGGAATGCTGCAGACCCGCAGGAGATGACCTGTGCGGAAGCCTGGAGTCCTTGGGGTAACCCCTGGTAAGTGTCACTGCCTTCTTCTTCCCTTACCCCAGTCCGTAGTTCCTGGTCGTTCACCGGCGTCCCCCGGGACCAGCGACTGTGGATGGCAGAAGCCCAGAGTGGGACTGGCCAGCTGCAGGAGCAGAAAAAAGGTAGGACACCCTGACTTTTGACCCTTGGCTTGGGAATCAACTTCCCCTCGCTTAGGCCTTCCTCTCTCAGGGTCAAATTGTGTAAACCGGGCTCTCCAAGTCCCTTGGGGTTTGCCTAGGGAGAGACAGGGGGCTTTGACGCTTCTTCCTTTCCCTGGCCCCCAACCCAGGTCTCCTGATAGCCGTCAGCGCTTCAGTGGATAAAATCATCTCGCACTTTGGGGCCGCCCGGAACTTAGTGCAGAAGGTGAAGGTGCCTGTGGGAAGGGCGTTGGGGTTGAGGAGGTGAATGTAGCTCTGAGGCGCAGGAACAGTCGGCAGGGAGAAGGCTGGAGGTATCTCTGGACCCATGCCCATTGCACTGCCTCCAGGCCCAGTTGGGGGATAGCCGTCTGAGCCCAGATGTGGGGCACCTCGTGCTGACCACCCTTTGTCCGGCCCTCCATGCCCTGGTGGCCGACGGGCTGAAGCCTTTCCGGAAAGACCTCATCACTGGGCAGCGCCGGAGCAGCCCCTGGAGCGTGGTGGAGGCATCTGTGAAGCCAGGTGAAGGGGGGAGAGTGTGGGGCTGGGCGGGCGGGGGCAGGGACTGGGCCTGGCTGACTGCGCCCCGTGTCCTCAGGCTCCAGCGCCCGTTCCCTGGGAACCCTGTATGGCCAGGTGAGCCGTCTAGCCCTGCTAAGAAGCAGCCGTAGCCGCTTCCACGCCTTCATCCTGGGCCTCCTCAAGTGAGTGGCCTTCTTTCTGGCATCCCTCCCACGGCCTGGGGACGACAGGAGTGTCATGGGTGGGACACATGGTGGGTGCCCCATGTCCCCAGAGAAGGCCTGCCCTCTTCCAATCTCATCTCCCATCCTCCACCCACAGGGGGCTGGAGTCCTCCACCTCCTTGAACTTCTGTTCCCTCCTCTCTCCCCCAGCACTAAGCAGTTGGAGCTGTGGTTTTCCAGTCTCCAGGAAGATGCAGGTCAGAGGCTCAGATGGGAGAGGATGGGGGTGCTAGGCTGGGGCCGGTGGGGGAAGGGATCTCTTCTGTTGGTTCCCCGTGGTGCCAGATCTTACTACTCTCCTGCTTAAAACTCTTTCAAGGAGTCTTATTGTCCATAGGAGGAACGACCCAAATCCTCACTGTAACCTCCAAAGTCTTGGTTATCTGGCCTCTGCCTTCTTCTGCTCGCTGCTTTCAGGTCTGGGGCTTTCCCTGGTCCTGTGACAGTCTTCCTTTCCTGTTCTTCCTGCCCCAGGGCCCTATTTTTACTGTCCCTCCACCTAGAATAGGGCTTCCTGCCCCTCCTGCCTCCTCATTAACTTTCATTTATCCTTTGGGTCCTTCTTCAGCGAGGCTCCACCCCCACCTCAGACTAGGCTTACTCGCCCCCACTCCCCACCCCGCCCGCCCATTTTGCTCCCATGGCTCTCAAGTCCTCCTTTTCGTTATATATTTGTCACCACACGTTCTACGTGCGTCTCCCTCTCTAGGCCATGGTTCCACACAGGCGGGGACGTGGCAGCTCTGCACCCCTCCGTGTCCCCCTCTCTCTGCCCCAGTGTCCAGCATAGGAAGAGGCCTGGGAGGATGTTTGCTGATTGGTGGGCTGATGCTCTGGACTAGGCCCAGAGCAGGGGCTGATGTTAGCCTGTTCTTTCCCAGGCCTGCTGTCCCTCCTGTACCTGCCCACCGGCTTCTTCTCCCTGGCCCGGGGCGGCTGCCCCTCCTTGTCCACGGAGCTGCTGCTCCTGCTGCAGCCGTTGTCGGTGCTCACCTTCCACCTGGACCTGCTTTTTGAGCACCACCACCACCTGCCCCTGGGCCTGCCTCAGGCCCCTGACCCCCCAGGCTCGCCTCCAGCCCTGCAGCAGACTGTGCAAGCCATGCTGCACTGGGGGGGTCGGCTGGCCCAGAGCCTCCGGGGGGCTTCTGGGGAGACCCCTCCAGGCCCTTCAGCCCCCTCAAGCCCTCCTACCCCAGGTAGTTGGTGGGAGCAGCTGACCCAGGCTTCCCGGGTCTACGCCTCTGGCGGCACCGAGGGCTCCCCTCTTCCCCGGTGGGGATCGAGGCATCACAGGACTGCAACTGAGGTCACACAGGAGAGGTCCCTGCCGGCAGAGGAAGCTGCACCAGGCAGAGGCGTATGGCTGGGGAGACTGTTTGGAGTGCCTGGGGGCCTCACAGAAACTGAGAGTGGAGCCCCAAAGTCCAGGTAATGGGGTCCCTGGTCCTCTCCATGACCTCTGACCTCTCAGAGCCCTCAGTCACCCCAATTTGTTTTTTTTTTTTTGGCCGCGCCACGCGGGTTGTGGGATCTTAGTTCTTGGACCAGGGATTGAGAACCCGGGCCCCAGCAGTGAAAGTGCCGAGTCCTAACCACTGGACCGCCAGGGAACTCCCTCAGTCACCCCAATTTGAAACTCGGTAGGGATCCTTTAGGTCAGAGGTTGACAGTCTGGCTTTTCTATAGCCCTGAAATAAAAATGGTTATATTCTTAAGTCATTAAGTTTTAACAGTTATGTAAATACCTGCATAATATTGTCCATTTTGCCTCCTGGCCCTCAAAGCCAAGAATACTTTCTGGCCCTTTAGAAAAAAAAAAAAATTGCCAACTCCTGCTCTAGGTTTTGACCATTGGTAGCTCTTTAATGGCTTCAGGTACTCTCTAGTGACCCTCTGGATCTAAGCCTGCTGGTTCCATAGGTCCCTTTGTGGTTTTTGGTGTTGTAGACGTTCGTTGTCACCTCCCTAGTCACCCTAAAGGTAACTGTCCCACAACTGCCACTCTGCCGTCAGCAGTGACCAACTCCTGACCTCTTTTGAACCACAGTTGCGTCCCTCAGCCTCTTCCTCCCTCCAAAGTCCTGGGTACTTGGGTTCTTTTTATGGAGGTGGGGTGACCTCTGTGACCCTGCATCCTTTCCTCCAGGAGACCATCCAGCTGGCTGTCCCCGACAGTGAGTGTGTTGGCTCTGGTGAAGCGGGGGGCACCTCCCGAGACTCCCTCTTCTCCTAAGGAACTTGAGGTCTCGGCACCCAGCACAGCGCAGACCCACAGGTAAGGAGGGTCGGGGAGAAAGCGGTGTGCGTGTTATACCTATGTGTTTCTCTGTCTTCACAGAGTGGATGGGAGGCGGTGTAAACGGCCTTGGGCTGTAAAGTCAGGCAGTGCTTGGTTTGCGTTGCATCTTTGCTATTTATTATTGGTGAGACACTAATTTCTCTGAACCTTAGTTTCTTTCTCTGTAAAAAGAGGATAATTTATACTTTTGTTATGGTTGTCCTGAAGACTAAACGTGATTTTATTCAATATAAAAGCATTTGGCACACAGAAGGTGCCCAGTTAGTGGTAACTTTTATTACTGTATGTGTATACGAACGCACACGTGTGTCCACTGTGGCACTGTTCTTCTCTTTAGTGGGGTCTTCTAATTTGGTATGAGGGGCTGCGTTGACTTTAGGGTCTGGCTTCGGTTCTCTCAATCCATTGAATTAGGCTTCTTGATTTTCCATTCAAGTACTTTTCAAGTACTTACTATGTGCTTAGCATTATGCTGGGGGAGGGAATGCAAAGGAAAACCTGTTGGAGTCCCTGCCCACAAGGAGCTTGTATTCCAGTGGGGATACCAGTGAATAAATGAGCATTTACAATTCTGTGTGGGTAAGACTCTAGGAAAGGAAGACTGAGTCCTGTGGAGCCATAGAGACAGGGCTTCTTCCCCAGGTCTGGGGACTCAGAGAAGGCCTAGTGATGGTGTGGGGTGTGCATCTGAAGGAACAGGATGCAAAGGTGGAGAAGCCCAGGTGTGGTAAGTGAGGAACTATGAGTACATGAGTAGTTGTGGCTGGAGTGGAGGATGCTGGCAGCGGTGTTAGGGAGGTTGATGGCTTCAGTAGGCCAGCTAAGAAACCTGGACATCACTCCAAGGCAGTGGGAGCCATTGAAGGGTCTTAAGCCTGGTGATGATAGGCTTGCTTGTTTTAAGTTTTAGACTTAAACAGCTCTCTGCTGTTTGGAGAATGGAGCTGGAGAGGGTTGTCAAGATTCAGGCACACCAGTTAGATCATATGCCAGCGGTCCAGAGAAAAAGTATAGAGGCCTAAATGAGGACAATGGCAGTGGGGCTGAAAAGAAAGATAAATGGAGTGGTGGGAGATACAAACACCAAACAGGTTTTGGTGATCGATTGGATGTAAAGACTGAGACAGCCTGGTTTTTGCCAGGAGCAACTGGGTGGAAGGTGATGCCATCTACCACTATGGGGGACACAAGGGGACGGGTTTGGAGGGTTAAGATGAGTCATTTAGTTTGCATATGTTGAATTTGAATCACCAGAGAAGTGCAAATTGCGTCAAATAAGCAGCTAAAGAGTGGGTTTGGAGCTCAGGAGAGGGCTGGGGCCCCAAATAGAATCAACATGTTGATAGATGGTCCCCATGTCTCTTCCAGAGCCCAACTGATGTTTACTGAGCTGAACCAACAGGGACATACCATACAGTGGGAAGGCGAGGCTGGGGACAGCTGGGCACCCCTGCCTCACTTCATCCCAGCATCTCCCTCTGGCTCCTCACAGGGCAGTTCGAGCTCTCTGTGACCACAATGCTGCAGGACCTGACCAGCTGAGCTTCCGGCATGGGGAAGTGCTGCGTGTCATCGCCACTGTGGATGAGGACTGGCTCCGCTGTGGGAAGGATGGAGTGGAGGGGCTGGTGCCTGTGGGGTACACCTCTCTTGTTCTCTAGGCCTAGGACCTTTTCCTTTCCTGCACCTCTCTCCCTCCTGTCACCTGGGAATGGAATGGCCTGTGAACACTCCCCCATGTAAACTGATCATCCCCGAAGTACTTTCCCTGTCTGCAAAATGACACTTTCCTCCCACATCCATTTCTGCTAACATGTAAAATAAACTTTCCTCCTTCCCTCCCATACCCATCTATAAGGTGAAATCTGCTCTTCTTCCAAATGTATAAAAAGGCATTTCCCTCCATGCAATCTCTTTCCTCTTTCCAATCTGCAGAAGGGAATAGCTCCCTATCTGCAAAATGGAAATCTAGACCCCCTCTATCTTCTTCATCTGTAAGTGGACTGTGCCAGTATAGTACATGCCTCAGTTTCCAAGACTAGAAGGGCCGCTCGGCTTCTTCCTGTGTATGGAAACTTTCCTCACTTCACCCATCCCACGTTGCCTGTATTTATGATATACTCATGCTGTACTAGGTGCTGAAGTCTGGACACCCCTGGCGGGTGGGCCTGTGGTGTTGGTCTGCCTTCTTCTTCCTTTGTCCCAATAAAGAGTGGGAGTTGAATGTGTCTGTCACTGTCGGTTTCAGGACATAGGCTAGGGGGGAGGGGGGAGGCCATGTTATGGGGAGCCCAAGGGAGATGCTTCCTTCCTAGCCCAGGTCCAGTTCTTTCTGTTCCCTTAGGAATGGTGAAGTAGCCCCCGATTGGTGCCTGACTTGCAGGAAGTGCCTCTCTAGCCTGAGACTTGATTGCTTTGCTTGGTGAGACTGATATGGTAAGAGCCTGAGGAGATATGGGAGAGTTGGGAAGACTTAGTCCATGAAATTGTACTTATCAGATTCCTATCTGAGGTGATGGGAAGGATTAAAAGGTTTTAAGAAGGGACACATTTTTTTCTATTTAATATCATCACCATTCTGTGGTGCTATAATTTTAGGAAGCATAATAACTTGACATCTATTACTTTGTTAGGAGTTAATGAGTTTCAGGCTTTTGAAATGAGAATAGCTAAATGCTCTAGAGCTTGGAGGATGGGGCTGGAAATCACTGTAAATGATTGCCTAGAGGAGAATCACTAAAAGGTTAGAAGAATAGAAAGCTATAATTATAACCAGGCAACAGGAAAGTTAGGGAGAAGCTGAGAACTATGAGGTGAAACGGAGGAAAGAAATTTTAAGTTTTCCTTCATCTTTGGGAACTTGGTTAAGAGCACAATGGGCTGGTGTTAGGAGAAAGGACTTGAGGAAATAAAAATCTTAGATCCGAAGCTTTGGAAATACTCAGGGGCAGGGTTGGTTAGAATCAGATGTCTCATACTTTTGCCATTTTCTAAGATTTAATGCTCCCCATTCGTGGCCAATTTATGTTATTCATCTGCTCCTTGCTTTAATTTTGCTTTTTGTGTTTGGCGGCCCTCTCAGTTTGGACCTCAGTTTGCATTTCAGGTGTTTTCTAGGGTGATGTTTTTCAAACTGGATATTCTGAGAGCCTCTGGGAATTCATAGTTAATATTCTTAAGAGCGGGAGTACTCAAGTTTATGATGCTTCTTCAATTGCAAATTACTACTGCAAAAGAAGTTTTAATTTATAAAAGAGTAGATATAAAAGATGACTTTGGGACCAATATTTCTTAAAGTGAGATCTACAGAGTAATCTTTGTGGGGGGGCATGATTCTAAAGTTTCAGAAATCCTTTACTGATATAGAGCTTTCATTTCCTGTGATTCAACCTGCCCTCTCCTTTTCCTGACTCCTATCCCTATGTGCCTGGTTTTATAGTGGGTAATCCTCAAAAGTGGGAGGGGTTCTAGAACAATACTGTCAGAGCATCAGTGAGATACGGTGATATTGGCAGTTGGAGCCTAACGGTTCTCAAGTAACAGAACAGGGGACCTCCTTGCAGGACATCTTGAGATAGGACAAACATTGATATGAAATTAGTTTTGTACTATTATCATCATTACATATTATCTAGAATAGAACAGCTGTAAGTAGGTATTAAAGGGATATTAAAGGTTAAAAAAATTAAAGATTAAAAAAACTTAACTACTAATGTATTGTTTTTGCAGCCATGAATAGACTATTGGGTAATAGTGGGATGAACCCCAAGTTGTTGTAGGAGTGGAGATTGAGCTCTTGCAGTCAACTGTCTTGATGCTTCTGTGCAACTATATTCTAGCTGACTCAAAGCCTAAATAAATGTCTGACTCCTGTCTGGGGCAAGATTTTGTTAGGTCTTTCGGTTGTTGGCAGGAATGGTTTTATCTTCCTTAGTAGGATCATGCTTTGGCTATTTCTGACACTTTCCTATTTGCAGATGAACATAAAGATTTTGGAGTTCTGGCTCCAACACTAGTTACTAGGTGATCTCTGGCAAGTTATACTTAACCTTCCAGAGCTTCAGTTTTTGCTTCTACAAAAATGGGTATAGTAACTACACAGGGCTATTATGAGGATTAACTAGCTACAAGATCTTGGGTGAGTTACTTAACCTCTCTGTTGCTTCAGTTTCCTCATCTATAAAATTTGGTTTTGGTACCAACCAAAAAGGCTGTTGTGAAGACTAAATAAATGAATACATGTAAATTGCTTACAGTGGAAACGGTCTAACATAGTGGCCTAGAAAATGTAGCATAAACTTATGATGTCTATGTGTTACAAGGGGTAGAGGTGTAGAAGATTATTATGCTGATTGGCTAGGCTGGGCCCAGACCAAAAAGATTGTAATATTGAGGAAATGGCTTTATCCGATAGTCAACAGCAGTTAGCGTGCCCCCGTGGGGCCCAGGATAATGATGATGTGGTTTTAAACAGATCTCTTTGGAAACACGATGGAGAAGATCCTGAAAGACAAATGGAGGATAGGAAAGAGGAAAAAAATAGCAAGCTCACCACTCTGTAGTTAGGAAAAGTTTTTTCCATTTAATACTAGACTTTCAAGGATTGAGATGCAAGCTTTTTATGCAATTACATCCAATGTTAAAATTGGTAATACATAATTTACAAAGATTAACATCAAAACAATCATCTATTTAGATATGCTTTTGTAAAAAGGAAATATATTAGCAGCATTTATATTTTCCGCAATCACACAGCCTACAGACATGCAGACTAACTCTGTATCTATTTGCAGTGATGTAGTGCTTTGCCCCGCATTTCAAACACCAAAACCCGCCTGGCAGCTAGGGGGTTCTTTTTATTCGTTATTATAAAACAACCGAAAAATAAAAAAAGGCATTAATTTCTACACCAGTAAGAAAAAACAAGTTTTTGCACTTACCTAACATTTGATTGTCTAAAAAACATTTCAGTTTTTAGTCTTTCAACAAAAGAAAGATAAAATGACAGAGCGTAGTGTCTTTTGCTTCTGTTCTCGCATTTTACAAAGTTTTTTTTTCTTTTTTAGTCTTTTTTAAAATTTTAGTGTTTAACACTATTAAAGGAAATATTGACTTTTAATCTCTTTCTTGTCATTTTCCTGCTTTGACTAAAAGGAGACCCCCAAAGTGCCCCTATTCCCACCTCCCTCCCACCCGGCTCCCTGCAATGAAAACCAAAAGAAACCACTCAAACGGGCTTGGACATGCGATTTTCCCAGCTCCACACGTGAGTATCTTATACCCAGGTCTCTTAGTAATGTACAGTGCTTCTCTACAGTAAGAAAATACTCCAAACTATTTTCTTAATTCTCTTTTTTCTTTAATAAAATATTTATTCTGCTTTTTCTCTGCTCAAGGGGATCTTTGGCATCCCCTGTCTCTTTTGTTTTTTTTGTTTTTTTTCCTCAAGATTGACACAGAAAGGAGAAAAAGAAAGATTCAATGGAATGGAAGGTGGTCAATGTTTCTACCTAAACAAGTCAGAGCGTCGTCATCATAAGAGGAAATGTACAATTAGGACAGCATTGGTCCAATATTAGAAAAAAGTAATGGGAAAATGTTTAACTGTTGTATTGCTTACTAATCACGCAGCAGATATATATATATATATATATATATATATATATATATACATACATATATATATACACACACAACTTGGCACATTTAAAAACCATCTTTTCTCTTATAAGAACACCTAAAACGTATATGCATATGTCTGTCTGAAAAGACAACAAAGCAAAGCTTTTTAAATTTTATTTTTAAAGAGACAGTATTATCTGGTAACTTCTGGTCAAGAGAATGGGAAGGAAGGTGACACCCTGGATATCCCTCCTGAAGATGAAGTCATCAGGAAGGTGGAGGAAAGATGGAACTAGGGGTGGGGAGAATACACTGTCTCTTTAAGAGATGGACATTGAAAACTGTACAAGTAAAACAAGAAGTAGTGTTTTCAATTGATAATCTACACTCACAACAAATACTCTAATAGGTGAATACTGCTCAACAGTTTATGTAGTGACTTGTTGGGGGGTGGTTAGAGTTCATTTTTATGTAGGTTTTAAAATGATTTTTCTTTGAAATGAATCTCCATTCGCACAGCACAGCAGACACACAAGAACCATAGCACATAAACAGCACGTGTGCTGGCGGGGGCCTGGGCTTCTCATTAGAAAAAATTATGTTCGGCAGGTTATGAAGGTTAGAACAAAAATAGTTACAATAAGTACTGTGCCCTTCTGACCCCATGGGGGCCTTCCCTATTCCATGATTCCATTTGGGGGAGTAGAGGTAGGGAGAGGGGCAGCAGTTACAAGTGCTTTGAGTTGTCAACTCACATTTTACTTTGACCTGGTTGGGGAAAAGAGGAGAGAGAAACTTTTCCTAGTCAGGGATTTGGAACAAGGCCCAGCTACTGTTTCTGTTTTACGTCTCAGGTAGCTCTTGGAGCCTATAGAGAACAGACAGGGTAGGGGTGGGGATCCTGGCCCTATCCCTTTGGAGTTTGCGTTATACCTGGGTATAGGAAGCAGCTTCTTAGCAGTGCCTGCAGGATCAGAGGATGACACAGAAAAACCCAAGCTGTGGGGAGGGGCAAGTGCTGTAAAGTACCAAAAGATTCTGGTCATCCCCAATGTGCTCTGCCCTCCACCCTACATTATTAACCCTCAGGGTGAAGCAATGGAGAGGAAAACAAGTAAAACTGAACTGTTTAGACAGATCCCCTTCCTCTTCCTCTCCACTAGCTCCAAGGTTTACTAAGTACCTAATGTCAATGACATGGCCCCATTCCCCTTGCTGGACGGACCCTTCCCACCCCTGTCTACACTCAGAGAACAGGAGGCAGGACTGTTAGCTCCACTGGATCCCAGATGCTTGAGGTTCTCATTCTTTGAGGTTCACTTCCGAAAGCTGTTTTCTGGGATAAACAAAGTACGCCTTCGAAGTTTCCTGCCTGATCCTTCCTCCAGCAAGTAGGTCACATCGATGGCTGAAAACAGAACCAAGGAGGCTCATCAAATACTACCTTCCCACTCCTTATTCCAGATTTGAGTTCTCAGGAGATCACAGGAATTCAATGGTTCCGCTTCTGACCTATAAGCAATTTAGGCCTTCCTCCAGCCCCAAATGAAATAAGCTGTTCTCCAGGGAGGAGATCCTCTCACCTCCCAGTTTCATTCCCAAGATGTAACTAAACACGGGCCCGTGAAAGAACTTTATCATTTTTTTGGCCGTGCTGCGCAGCATGTGGGATTTTAGTTCCCCGACCAGGGGTCGAACCCATGCCCCCTGCAGTGGAAGCGCTGAGCCCTAACCACTGGATGGCCAGGGAATTCCCAAGAACTGTTCCTTTTTTTTTTTTTTTTTTTTTTAATTTATTTATTTTGGCTGTGCCGGGTCTTAGTTGTGGCATCCATGTGGGATCTAGTTCCCCGACCAGGGACTGAACCGACGCCCCCTGTATTGGGAGCATGGAGGATTACCCACTGGACCACCAGGCAAGTCCCAGAACTGTACCATTTTTAAAGAATATTTTCCATTCTAAGCAAGTAATTAGAAGTTGCTCTTTCTCATTCCCTCTCTGCTGATTTCCCATTTATCTTAAACCCTAGATATGAGCCTGATTCTCCTTACCATTTTTCCCAGGGATTTTTTCAAGGAGATTGAGCAAGATCTGGTTGAGTCGTTCCCGTTGACTATGCCGTCGTTCCTCAGGGGTGCAAGCTGCTTGGGGTTCTTGCCTACTTTCCTCTGTTTTTTTTTCACCCTCACTGACTTCAGCAGTGGCCCCCTCCCGTTCTGGCTCCTCCAGGCTGGGCATCTCATTGGCTGCTTGCTCCTGACTGGCCAGAACCTCTTCAATCAAGGGCAGAGCATCATCCTCCTGGCCCAGGTCTTTCAGGGGTGGCTTTGAGCGCTCAGACTTCCAGGATGATCTGCCAGAAAGATATGTGAATTTAGAGAGGAAGGCTAAGCAGGGCACTTGGGGATGGAAGGGGAATGAAGGGAAAAGACCTCGAGATGGCTTGAGATCCTGCAGTCTAGCTGTTAGAGCCTTGGCTCAAGAGGTAAGAAACTTGGCTATAGTCTTCACTTTATTATTTTTTGAAAAAAACCACTACCTTTCTCTGAAATTTAATTTCTATTTACAAAATTCAATTTTTCTTCTTTCCTTCAGGAATCCACAAAACAGACCAGAGCTGGTAAAACGCTTAGCTAGCTCTGACTGCTTCATGAGTACACAGAAGTATGGCACAACCTTGTGATACCAATAGTCCAACTAAAATGAGCATTTAAATAGAGTTTTTACTTTTCCTAAATTTCTTCTCACATCTATTATCTGGTATTTTATTTTTCTAATATTGAAATATAGTTGATTTCCTTATGGTAAGCTATTGATGTAGGTAAAGTAATTGTTACGCTACCATTCAACAGAAAAGGAAATTGAAGAAAAGCCTTCGGTACTTTCTCTAAGAATACACCTCTGTGTACAAAATAGCACAAATAAAAACTATGAGCCCAAACTGCTCAGTTAAAACCGTGCACTTCTAGCTACTTCTGTTCCTTGACAGAAGTCCTAAGAGCTGATACACCTTGCGGCAATAGGGAAAACTTGCAGAAACCTAAAAAAGATTTTTCCAAATCTGTCTGGAGTTCTGTTCCAAATCCTTCCCTTTCTCTATCTCTAATCTTACAAATCTCCCTCCCTGCCCCAACTAAGGCTCCATAACGAGACCACACCTACTGAAGTCTAGTTCTTCTATATTACTGTTGGCACTATATTGGTCTACTTTGTCAGAGACTCCCCAATCCTAGGTGTGGGGCTGAGTGGGTAGGTGGTCGTTCTCTTGCTCCATTCAAGTTATTGGTTAATCCCTTAGGCTCCTTACATCCCCCATGGGACTCACCGCCCTCCGTTCCTCTTGTAGTTGTCTGGGACATAATGAGGCTGCAGAGAAGAAATGGAAGTGGTAAGTGTACTGCAGAAGCTGGGAAAGCTGACACAGATGATCTGGGGCAAACTCAGGATAAGGGAGGTTGGGAGGTGGGGAGGTGGGGAGGTAAGGAGATAAAGAAAGAAAATAACTGGGCTATTGGGCTAAAACCTTTATTAAGTTGGGTGACTGTGTTAAGGTCAGAAGTTTAGTTCTAATCATCTGTAGGCCACACTGGTTTTTAGCATTTTGTAAGCCTAGAATGATAGTAGAAGGGATAGGCTCAAAATTCTTTTTGTCCCATCCCAGCTTTTAAGAAGTTAAGGTTGGGGTTTCAAAGTTGATCAGTGAGCTGCTGACTGAGCAAGCAAGATCAAAGAATTCTAGATGAGAGGCAGGGCTTGGTGGTGAGCAGAAAGAATATAAAATAAATATGATTTAGAGAAATCTAAAAATAATACTAGGAAAAATAGGAACATAAAGGTTTGCTTTCTGGTTAAGACTATTTCTAAGCATTCCAGGATGACAGCTCTGAATTCCGACAGGCCCACTGAAAAAAGACTCATGGATGAGGAATTTAGTCCAGGGTTTCATTATAGCAAATACATGGATAACCAAAACCTTTATGAAATGATGACAAATGGCACAATGTAACTGAAGGAATATGTTCACAATTTGAAAGAAAAAATAACACATAGGAAAAGGGCTGAAAATAAAAATGTTAACAGTGGTTATTTTCTATGTAGTAAGATAATAATTTTTTCTTCTTAATGCTTCTGTACTTTTCAAATTTTATATAATGATAATGCCTTATATTTTAAATCCAGGTATAAAAAAGAAAAAGCACTGAATTATTTTCACCAAAGGTTTCTCAATGTTATTGATATTCTTTTTGTTTCTGAAAATTATGGGTGTGAAAAACATAACAAAAAACTATGATATGAGGCTCAAGGGCAAAGACTGTAAAGAGGTGGGAGAGAAAAAAGAGGAAAACCTAACTGAAGTATAACAACAATTCCCTGAGGCACAGCCCATGCCAGGAAATGCAGAATAAATGCATTTTTGCTGCTCAAACATACCAAATAGAGAGGGAGTTTTCCAGTTTGGGATGGAAACAGGATGAAGAAGCAGAGAGCCACTTGAAAATTCTCACTCTGTGAATTCCATGCATGAACTAGATTGTCCTGACACGTACAGTGAAGAGAGGAAGGGGACTTACTGAGAAATCTCTTTTAGGAGTGAGCTTCTTGGGGAAGTGATCAAAGGCATAGGGTTTGGTGCAGACGGGATAGCGGTTCCGGTGGATCTTGTAAAACAGGTGTGCTGACTTGTCAAGCCGATAATCACAGATGTACACATCTTGCTCCTTCACTCCTTTGGGTCTCCCTATGAGTCCAAACACTGTTAAAGAACCCTCCCTACTTCCCCTTCCCTCACCCTGAGCTGCCCCTCACATACCATTGGGAGAGCAGTGAGACCCCTAAGAGGGAAACATGGTAGCTGTTTTGAGAGGGGGAACAACTAAGCATTTGGTGACTTCAGAAGAAAGGAGACATTAGTGTCAAAGAAAGGGGAAAGGGAATCTAAGAGTTGAAGGGCATTCTATAGGATGGAAAGAAACCAGAAATGTAGACTGAGTGCTGCAGGAATTTTTGAGAGAACATTTCGAAGGAAAAACAGAGCACATTTTGGGGAAGTTATCAGAAAAGAATAACTGTATAAATGAGGGAAGCACATTTGGTAATGAACACTTTATAAACTGGGGGACTGAGGAGTCATTATGGGGCTTCAAGCAGTTAGTTTTTGCATGGAATATATATTCTCCTGGACTATTTTGCTGTGATACTAAGAGAAAGAGCTAGGCAACTGAACTACTTATAATGGTATCTAACATATACTGAGTTTTACTGTGAGCCATAAACTGCGCTTAGTGCTTTTGTCATTTAATCCTTACAAAACTCTCTAAAATAGATACTAATCCCTATTTTCAGTAGGCTAAGTAACTTTCCCAAGGGCACACAGGTAAAAAGTGGTAGAGCTGGAATTTGAAATTAGATTGTCTGATTCCACTGTTAACCACAAACCTTATAAAACTATTGTGTTTTCTTGTTTGTTTGTTTGTTTAATGTAGAGAGTTGATGATGGCCATAAGGATTTTGGAATGGGGGGGTGAAGTAACTTACCTTCCCACAAGTACTAATAGAGTGCTAATTACATACTATGAAAAAAAAAATGAATTAACAAAAAGAGAATTAACATTTATTAAGTAACAAGCACTAGGTAAAAGAAAGAAAGAATATTATATAGCTCTCTGAAGCTTCATAGCTAACCTTGGATAACCTTTTATCAGAGAGAGACTACATGAACAGAGTGGGCAGTTGTAGATCAATGAATAGCAGACAGGAGGTCATTTTTTAAGTAGTCCAAATCACTTACCTTTACAATATGTATACAGATCCAATACACAGCAGGTGCCCACTACAGCCTCCAAGGGAATGATCTCATAAAGCGGCACCCGGAATAGTTCATTGTGATAGAACCGACGGGATGGAGAGTGGTGGGTTTCATGGGGACGAAAATAATGGTGACCAAAGGCAAACCGTTCCTCTCTAAAAAAAGAAAAAAAGAAAAAAAGAAAAGGGAGAGGTTTAGTTAAGTAGCATGATCCTAGTGAATATCCAGCTCTGTGCTGGTAGGGTACAGCTAAAAGAATAGCGATAGGACCTCAACACATACTTTTCATTCTTCCAAAGCTTCTCAATGCGGAATATGTCAAGTTTATCTCGGTTAATGTGAGACAATAGTCGATAGGACTGACGGACTGGGTGGCCATCAGGGGTGCGCCGACTATCCCTCATCAGATATACACAGTCACCTAGGCAGGCACAGGAGAAGGTTAAGACACAGAAGGCACAGAACACAGGAGAAGGTTAAAATGATTCCTGCATAAATTCTGTTAGGTATCCCTTAGTCTGACCCAACGTCTACATAGAAAGAACTTAAAATCTAAAACAATAAAATCTGAAACAATAAATACATAACTACAACCAGCAGTATAATGGTGATGACAATCAATTCTAGACTATGAGAATGACATGAGGGAGGTCCTCCACCTCTTGGAATCCTATATGTCTTTCCCAGTCTTAAAATTAGCTTTATAACACCCTGGTCTCTCCAATTTAGCTTTATTTGGTGGAGGTAAATGTATGTAAGCCTAAGGACTTGAGGATAAAAAAAAGGTATATTCTATTGCTGCTAAAGGTCATATGGTGACAATCACTATTATGCAGACAGCAGATGCCCCCTACTGTTCAGAATGGTCAGCTTTGGCAAGTAGAGTCAGCTTCTGTGTACGCACCTTGACGAAGCAGCAAGTCATCTCGGAGCAAACAGATGAAGTAGACACAGCCAGGTTGGGCGTAGTGGGGCCGAGGGATCATGGGTACCTCCTGGTAAGAGCAGAAAGCCGATGGATAAGGGCTGGGACTATTGTATCCAGCCTCTCTATTCAAGAGAAAAAGAACTACAACCTAGAATTCCCAACCAATTAAGACTTACTGTTTAGTCGTTTCAATACAGCACAGATATTAAAAAAAGATGACAGCAACCAGAGTTGTTAAACTTGAAAAAGTGAACGCAGAGGACAAACCTGACAGGCTAAGTATCCCAAACTGTACTCTATGAAGCACTAATTGTGTGGTTGCTTTGTGCCATCTAAAGGGCATCTGAAAATGTGTGAAGGGGGACTTAGTCACAATGACTGGAGGAGGCTACTAGCATTTAGTGCCCAAGGGCTAAGAAAGCAAACATTCTGCAATGTATCCCTCACAACACTGAAGAACTGTCCACTCAAACTGACAACAGCACCACTGTTAAGAAATACTGCCTAAATACCTCCTTTTATAGAAGATCACACATATAAATATGGCAGAGCCAAGACAAAAACCCATTTAATAACTTGAGCAAGATACCCCGACCTGCCAGCTCTCCTAAAAAATGGGCCTAAGACTAACCTTTGTTGACTCCGAGCCCAGTGGTCTTTTCACTTAAACACTGCTTAACATAAGTGATATTTAGAGTACCCAAGTTCTAAACTTTATAAGTTACTTCTGTCATGGATAGTAGTGTTTATAAAAACCATGGTTTTATATAGTTCCATTCTTTCCGTAGATTTCTAAGTATTCTCCCTTTGGTCTCAATCAAAAGGGAAAGGGAAGGGCAGAATTATTACCCTCAATGTAAAGTGTAAGAAACTGAGGCCTAGAGAGGTTGAATAACTTATCAAAGGAAATTCAGTGCATTAGGAGCAGGGCAGATAAAATACCGTGTGCCACATCTCCTACTTTTAGATTAGAGTGTTATCAGAGGGCAACTTACTCTGTCCACGGGCCTCGGGTCACACTGCTCACAAAGGTAGTGCTCCACATCTGAGTTCACGCCCATGCAGTCACAGTGCTGCCACACCTGTAGAAAAAAAAAGTGTGTGTGTATGTAGGGGGTCAGACTTACTGAGAGAAGTCCTGGGGGCTAAGAATAAAAAAATGTGCGGGAGTTCCCTGGCGGTCCAGTGGTTAGGACTCGGCGCTTTCACTGCCGGGGCCTGGATTCAATCCCCGGTCAGGGAACTAAGATCTCGCAAGCTGTGGCAAAAAAAAAAAAGGCGGTAGGACAGGGTAAAGTAAAACAGGAACTAAGGATGTTAAGGAGGTAAGTGAGAAATTAGAGATAAATGGTAAAGTAGGGGGAAAAAAGAATGAGGACTTATCTGAACATAAGTATACAGATTGGTTCATAATACGTAGATCTGGGCAAACAAAATAAGGAGATGGACAGAGAACAGGAGGATGAATGAATACAGTACCAAGCTATTACTTACAAAATAATATGTATCAACAATATGGCCACTGGGAAAGGCTTTATAGTTATGTTTTGACTTATCCTTACCTAATTATATCCTCCCAACAATCCTATGTGTTACTCATAACTCCATTTTCCATAAGGTAATGAGTGCAGATGAATCAGATGGGGATACTAGGGCTCAAATCCAGGCCTTGACTCCTTCATCAGGAGCTCCATATATTGCATTCCATCTGTATTAATGCTATATAGAGTGTAGTACCGCTCATGTTTTTCAGGTAAAGCACTATCCTAAATATTATCATTCTTCTTGATCCAGATTACATTAGAAGTGTGCAGTGGAAAGTGGGCAGAAAGAATGGGAGGTAGAAAAAAGAAGAGAAGGATAAAATGAAAGGGGGAGTTATCAAAAAGGAGAAGGACAATATGGTGAACAGTAAAGGATAACAGAAACCAAGGCAAAGTTAAAGTTTATAAAAAGCCCGTCAAGCCACGCCAAAAGAGGCAGGGGCCGCTGCTTTGAATATAGTCACCATGCTCATCAGGACTAGGCTTCTGCTTCACCTCCTGACCCTCACCATGCACTTGTCACACTGGATCATGAGGCCTTCGTCCTTGTAGAGGCCACAGATACAGCGGATAACATCATCGTCCTTCTCATGACCGTTCTCCTTCTCAGAGACTGAGGTCTCACTGCTGTCTGCCTCACTTGCTGTCTCTCCCACAATCTCATCAATCTGGGCTGATGCCTCGTGCCGGGCATTGTAATAGGCCTTTCGTAGGCGGCAAACATCTCTTCCAACCGGCGATTTACGTCCATAATACTTCTGAAGAAAGCAGAAGAAAGAAATCATGTTTGTCTTCTCAATATGGCTTAAAAATATACCTGAAGAGGTAGCGGGATTTTCTTTACCCTCCCATTTGGTTAACATATTTTTAATACCAACAAATATAGGTGCCAGACAGTTGAAAACAACTTAAACTGAACTAAAATGAATTAAAATTAGAATCTGCATGGTAATTTTTCCATTTGCTCTGTTGCTCTATTATTCGACTCCTATCATAGACCTTATTATCCATTAGGATCAAAAACACAGTGGCCATGGAACATGATTAAGTACTGCAAGCATAACGTGGAGAATCTCTCCGTTTACCTTTGTCTTATAGATACTAGGGACAAAGCTACAAGTTTAAATATATTTGAAAGCTGGGTTTCAGGAGAAAGCATGTTAAAATTCAAAATTGCTATAATTTTTCTCGCACTTGTCTGTTTTTCTGTCATTTCTTGTCTTCAGTCTCAATTCCTCCTTCATCTAGTAGTCTCTTTTGTCCTTCAAACACCTCTCCAAGGTATTTCAAAATCACTGAACGATATCCTCTCTTCTACACATCATACCCATCCTCTCCTTTAAATCAGTTCAAGACCACCTTCTCTCCAATGAGCTTCACCTGTTCTGCAACCTATTAGTGTAATACCCCTCAATTCCATCCTTAAGATATATTTATTTGCCTATACATATTTCTGTGTATTTCACATATACTTATTGTCTCGAGAAAAGAGACTACAGATATGACTTAAATGTAGTAAAATGTCTGTATTACATAAACATAAAGGTTCAGCACTAAATTAGGTTTTTACAGAAATTGTTTTGGGAGTATGATTTAACCTTCCACTCTGGTCATATCACTGCCTTCATTTATTATATTTCCAATATTTAGTAAACTATAACCCTTATCCTAAGGGTACTCGATAAAAATTGTTGTCTTTCTTAATCAGAAATATGAAGGTTGCTAGGAGAAGAGTGTAAAAATCTTAAACTTCTAGAATAGATCTCTTCAGAACAAACTTCTTAATCTGTGTTTGAAGTCAGTGAAAAATACCTCAGCATTCCGAAACACCTTGAGCATGTCAGCATCAAAAGCCTCCACTGTCTTATAATAACCAATGAGGATCTGCTTCTCTATGGTGGAAAGATCTAGGGGATCAGAGATCTTCTCATAATAATCAGCATTCCTGGAACATAAAGCCAGGGTGTCAATCTGGTACACTTAGGACTTTTCTAAAACTCAAATGATTCCCACATATGTAAACTTACTTTTTCTTTGGGGGTAGGTTTAAAAGTGGTGCTGCCAGTGACTGTCGGGAAGAATCTGCAAGAGAATGCAAGGTTTAGTAGAAAGTCTGACTATAAGAAACAAGGGAGGCAAGTATTAACTCCTAACTGAAAAAGTAGAATCCCTAAAATTTAAAGTTAGGAAAAAAAAAATCTAAGTTTTTTTTTTAGGCCAGTGAAAAATGCAAACAAGGACTTTCCAGAAATGTGGGCAGTCAAAGGCAGAGATCAGAAGATGCTTTCAGGATTACCTGGAATATGAAAGATACAGTGTATATACTTGAAATATAAAATAAAACAGTGTTAGTTGGGTAATGAAAACTTTCTAAGAAGAATGAGAGATGGGAACTTACTGAAGTAGCTAGGGTGCTTAGGGCAAATTCCTACTCAACAAAATTTATTACATCAAAGATCATCTCATCCAAAAAATGTTTTCTAGTTCTCATTAATTGCCCATAGTTAATATTACTCTGTTGGTTTGGATTCAATTAAATTCCAGATAATGAATAATTCAGTACTCTAAATATTTTCTGGAATCCATCTTCTTATAACAGTTGCTCTGTATTATGAAAACAGAATTCATGGTGTGGGGCTGCTTCTCACTTGCTATCTTACTTTCGAACAACTCACTACACAGAGAGAAAAAGCCTATTGTTTCATGCCCAGAATGCAGTGACATATAGATACATCTACTGCTGTTTCACATTAGATCAGATGGGGCTGGTTGAGAATACAGAGTGTGATCTTCAGGGAATGTAAAGGGAGTAGGTGCCACAAAACTTTACATATTAGGACAGGCTGGTCTCCCCTTTCTTCTTTCCATCCTTAGGTTAGCAAAATGGCAAAAAACCACTAAAACATGACGATAAATAGTAGAGAAAGAAAACCAAATTCCTCAGAATTTAGGGAAAGGAAGGAAGCAAAAGTTGATGGCTGATTATAACAACAACAAAAAAGACTCACAGATATGGAGAACAAATTAGTGGTTACCAGTAGGGAGAGGGAACTGGGGAAGGGCAAGATAGGGGTAGCAGATTAAGAGGTACAAACTATTATGTATAAAATAAGCAACAAGGATATATTACTGTACAACACAAGGATATAGCCAATATTCTGTAATAACTATAAAAATTGTGATAACAAAAATTTATAACTTAAAAATTGCCAATCACTATACTGTACACCTGTAACATATAATATTGTAAATTAACTATACCTCAATTATAAAAAAATAAAGCAGACAAAAAAGCTGATGGCAAAAGCTGCAATTCTTTGTTCAAATCTCTCATTTTAAATATCTACAAATTTCCTGGTCAGAAAAAGTCATGTACATTACCAAACTACCTACCTAAAATTAAAAATTCTCTCCTTCTCCACCCTCACCCCCAACACAAATCCACGAGATGTGTCTTGGAAGAGGAAAGGAGTGGGGTAAATATGTTTGCATGAAAATGCTTCGAAAGTAATTTTTTTGCAACTTTATATCCTTTTCCTTAATGTAGAAGTTAGGGCCTGTGAGCCTTCCAAAATATATGCAAAATTATGTACATAATATTTTTCTGGGGTAAGAGTCCACAACTTTATTCTCAAAGATATCTGTCAATCAAAAAAGGTTAAGAACCACGGATGTCATACATTCATAATACTTTTTTCTTAAATTGCTAATTCATTGCCTCATTCAGGAAAATTATATCCAAGACAAAGACCTACTTCTTTCTATCCTACAGCTAAAAAATGTGATTTCTAAATATAGTACTTAACTATGATAAAATTCCAATAAATACAAAAAATTAACCTAAAGATCCAGAGATTTAGAGACAATAATCCCTGAAGACTATAATCAGTCCTATAATTCTATACTCTGACAAAGGAAGAACTAAGTAAACCACCTAAATTCCTAGCCCTAAACTGTCATGTGTTCTTGGTCTTGGATATCTCAGGTGAGGTAAGTGATATAATTTTTTAAAAAGCTAAGGAGAAGGAATTTGGGGTAAATATGGTCACCTTTATAAGAGATTATGCCATCACAGATCTCTTTGAAGATCTGGGCTAGGCGGGCTGCCCGAGCTACTTCAATGTTTTCCTCTGCTGCTGCCAACCGTCTTGTTCGAACAGATCGAGCAGTCTGCAGGGCGGAGAACTGGGTCATGAAGACATCTGGAAGGATAAAGTGAAAATTAGTTTCAGGAAAAGAGGAGCTCTTTCTCTTCTGTGATGGATTCCTGCAATTTTCGCTATTTTCCTTAAAGTGACTAAGTAGGTTAGTGGTTATGGAGTTGTTTCTCTCCTCCTTAAAGAAACATCAGAAAACACTGGAGTTTACCAGAGAGACAAATCCTGCAATTTAAAGGGACTTACTAATGGCCAAATGCTATAGAGTAGTTGCAAGTCTGGGTTTCAAAATGAGTCTGTCTGCTTTTGAATTCTGGTCTCACTGCTTACTAGCTGTCTGATTTTGGGAAAGTTACTTAAACTTTGTGTCTCAGCTTCTCAACGGTAAAATGGGAAGAGTGGTAGTACAGGCACACCTCGGAGATATTGCAGGTTTGGTTCTAGAACACTGCAATAATGCGAATATTGCAAGAAAGGGAGTCACACGGAGGTCTTCGTTTCCCAGCACATGTGAAAGATATATTTACACTATCCTGTAGTCTATTAAGTGTGCAATAGCATTATATCTAAAAAAACAATGTACATACCTTACTTAAAAAATACTTTATTGCCAAAAAGTGCTAACCGTCATCTGAGTCTTCAGTGAGTTGTAATCTTTTTGCTGATAGAGGGCCTTGCCTTGATGTTGATGGCTGCTGACTGATCAGGGTGGTGGTTGCTGAAGGCTGGGGTGGCTGAGGCAGTTTCTCAAGACAAGGCAGCAGTGCAGTTTGCTGCATCTTTGACTCTTCCTTTCATGAATGATTTCTCTGCAGCATGCAGTACTTTTTTTTTTTCTCTCATGCAATGCTCTTTGATAGCATTTTACCCACAGAACTTCTTTCAAAATTGGAGTCAATCCTCTCAAACACTGTCACTGCCTTAGCAACTAAGTTTATGTAATATTCTAAATCTTTTGTTGCCATTTCAACAAAATCTTCACAGCGTCTTCACCAGGAGTAGATTCCATCTCAAGAAGCCACTTTCTTTGCTCATCCATACGAAGCAACTCCTCATCAGTGAAGATTTTACCATGAGAGTGCATCAGTTCAGTCTCACCTTCAGGCTCCCCTTCTATTTCTAGTTCTCTTGCTATTTCCACCACATCAGCAGTTACTTTCTACACTGAAGTCTTGAACCCCTCAAAGTCACCCATGAGGGTTGGAAACGACTTCCAAACTCCTGTTAATGTTGATATTTTGACCTCCTCCTGTGAACCACGAATGTTCTTAATGGCATCTAGAATCTTTTCCAGAAGGTTTTCAATTTCCTTTGCCCAGATCCATCAGAGGAATCACTATCTGTGGCAGCGGTAGCCTTATGAAATGTATTTCTTAAATAATAAGACTTGAATGTGGAAATTACTCCTTGATCCATGGGCTGCAGAGTGGATGTTGTGCTAGCAGGCATGAAAACAACATTAATCTCGTTGTACATCTCCATCAGAGCTCTTGGATGACCAGGTGCATTGTCAATGAGCAGTAACAATTTGAAAGGAATCTTTTTTCCTGAGCAGTAGGTCTCAACAGTGGCCTTTGTCAACAGATGTGCTGTCGTCCAGGCTTTGTTGTTCCATTTGAAAGAGCAGAGGCAGAGTAGATTTAGCATAATTCGAAAGGACCCTAGGATTTTTGGAATGGTAAATGAGCACTGGCTTCAACTTAAAGTCACCGGCTGCATTAGCCCCTAACAGAGAGAGTCAGCCTGTCCTTTGAACCTTTGAGCCAGGCACTGACTTCTTCTCTCTAGCTATGAAGTCCTAAGATGGCATCTTCTTCCAGTATAAGGCTGTTTCATCTACATTGAAAATCTGTTGTTTAGTGTAGCCACCTTCATTAATGATCTTAGCTGGATCTTCTGGATAACTTGCTGTAGCTTGTACATCAGCACTCACTGCTTCACCTTGTACTTCGATGTTAAACCTCATGAACCAACCTCTGCTAGCTTCAAATTTTTCTTCTGCAACTTCTTCACATCTCTCAGCCTTCACAGAACTGAAGAGAGTTAGGGCCTTGCTCTGGATTAGACTTTGGCTTATGGGAATGTTGTGACTGGTTTGACCTTCTATCCAGACCACTCAAACTTTCTCCATGTCAGCAATAGGGCTGTTTTACTTTCTTATCATTTGTGTGTTCACTGGAGTAGCACTTTTAATTTCCTTCAAGAACTTTTCCTTTTCATTCACAGCTTGGCTAACTGTTTGGCGCAAGAGGTCTAGCTTTCGGCCTGTCTCGGCTTAAGGCGTTGCCTTCCTCACTAAGCTTAATCATTTCTAGCTTTTGATTTCAAGTGAGAGACGTGAGACTCTTCCTTTCACTTGAACTCTTAGAGGCCACTGTAGGGTTATTAGTTGGCCTAATTTCAATATTGCTGTGTCTCAGGGGATAGGGAGGCCTGAGGAAAGGGAGAGAGACGGGGCGTTGGGTGGGGGGGCGGGGTGGAAGATGTGGGGGGCAGGGAATGGCTGGCTGGTAGAGCAGTTAGAGCACATACAGCATTTATTAAGTTCACCGTCTTATATGGGCATGGTTTGAGCCTCCCCAAAACAATTACAAGAGTAACATCAGGAGCTTCCCTGGTGGTGCAGTGGTTGGGAGTCTGCCTGCCAATGCAGGGGATGCGGGTTTGAGCCCTGGTCTGGGAGGATCCCATATGCCGCGGAGCAGCTGGGCCCGTGGGCCACAACTACTGAGCCTGCGCTCCGCAACGGGAGGGGCCGCGGCGGTGAGAGGCCCGCGCACTGCGGTGGGGAGTGGCCCCCGCTCGCCGCAGCTGGGGAGGGCCCTCGCACAGAAACGAAGACCCAACACAGCCAAAAATAAATAAATAAATAAAAAAAAAAAAAAAAAAAAAAAGAGTAACATCAATGATCACTGATCACAGATCACCATAACAAATATAATAATAATGAAAAAGTTTGAAATATTGTGAGAATGACCAAAATGTGACACAGAGACATGAAATGAGAGAGTGCCCTTGGAAAAATGGCACGGCAGACTTGCTCCAAGCAGGGATGCCATAAAACTTTCAATTTGTAGAAAACACAGTATCTGCAAAGTGCAATAAAGTGAGCGCAATAAAATGAGGTATGCCTGTACTTCCCTCAAGAGGTAATCTGTGTAGATCAAATGCGATAATGTTTTAATGTGTTTTAGCTCAGTGCCTGACCTATAAAAATTACTCAGGAAATAATTATTGCTATTATCAGAAGATTTGAACTAACTGGAATATAAGATCAGGGAATTTATGCCAATCAAATCACTGAGAAGATATAAGATTCTGGGCAAATTTCTAAATGGATCTAGTTCTCACTCAGCATGTTGCCTCATACACCATGCAGACTGCTTCTACTTTTTTTTTGCCGCACCCCTCGGCTTGCAGGATCTTAGTTCCCTGAGCGGGGATCGAACCGGGGCCCCGGCAGTGAAAGTGCCAAGTCCTAACCACTGGACCGCCAGGGAATTCCCCTCATGTTCTTCTTTTATCCTTTCCTCCTTTCCCTCAAAAAGTAGAAGCAGGGAATTCCCTGGTGGAACACAGAGCACCCACTACCTATCTCATGTCTAGTAACTTTCAGGGTGTAGGTGATGTTTGGGAGGCTGGTGGAAGGGGGTTTCTTCCTGTTCCTTAGAGTAGAGACAAGGAAGTTGAAGAGCTGGGATGGATAGGTTATTGCTGACTGATACTTGTATGTTTGGATCTTAACTTTTTTGGTCCAGACTAAACAGAATCTTTGAATAAACCGTTTGAAAATAAGTAAAATAATCACTTTTGAGGCAACCTTATGGAATTAACAAGAATGTTTCTCAGTTCTTACCAGACTTAATGTTCCCGTCATCTCGGCAGATGCCATTCCAACGGGTATATAACGATGCTGAATGAATATTATCACTGGTGTGCTTTACTTCCTCCTGTTTCTGCCGAATCTTCTCCCAGTTTCGGACCAAGAACACATGATGCTTTAATACGAAGTTTCTGTAAGGAAGGAGGAAAGGAGCGCCTTTATTTATCAATTCAATAAGCATTTATTAATGTCTCCTCTATGTAAGCCACTGTTATGATGACATAAATGAATACTTATCAGTGAAATCAGCTATTACAAAGAGAATTACATATGGAGAAACATTATTCAGTTTTGAATCTTGATTTATTTCACATAACACAAAACATTTCTCTGTAATATTTACAAATAACTGACAAACACCACCTAAAAGCTGCAACAATTTTGGCAACTGAAGCCAAACTGACTTGAAGGCAGAGCTTTATGGAGTATTTTTACAAATTCTAAAGTAAGTTACCAAGATGAAGTATAGGCTTAGGATCAGCTATAACAAGGAGAACTGGAGTGGCAGATAAAGGCATAGATATTTAAGATGGATATGCACTGGGCAAACCATGTTAGGTACAGTGCCACCACATGGATCTCTAAAGTTAAATGAGTTATATGTAACTTGATTAACCCTACACAATTTTGATGATTCCATAATTTGATTTTCACCCTAGCACACATATAAACAGATGTGACCTTGAATAAGTCTCAAACTATGTGCCTCAGTAAATGGAGATTAGACTGATTTTATAGTTCCTGACTTTGGCTGCACATTGAGATCACTTGGGGAGCTTTATAAACTACTGATACCTGGGTTCCACCTCTGAAAATTCTGATGTGAGTGTTTTGGAGTGTGGCCTGGGCATCAGGAGTTTTAAAAAGCTCCCTAAGCCACTATGGAGCCGAAGTGGAGAACCACTGGACTTCTCTGTTTTACTGAAGTTTAAAATATCTATGATTCAAAGTGAAATAGAATGAAAGGGGCTAAAATTTAGGAAAGTTATAAATAAGGATGAACTTTCTAAGATATTGGAGTATGTAGTTAGGGAAGATGTAGGAAATGTCCCAAGACAATTTGAAAAATAGGACATACATATTTACTTCTCTTCTGACACGGACAAATATTATCTCAATATAGGGAAAAGCAAAGATGACCATTAAAGATCCTTTTTATTGCTCTGTTAATTTATCAATAAAACAGGGATTCTTAACCTTTTCTGTCGCATTCATTCCTTTGGCAGTTTGGTGAAGCCCATGTAACCCTCCTCTGAACAATGTTAATTAAAAGTGTTTAAAATTTTAAGTAACTTTAGGGACTTCCCTGGTGGTGCAGTGGTTAAGAATCCTCCTGCCAATGCAGGGGACACGGGTTTGAGCCCTGGTCTGGGAAGATCCCACATGCCGTGGAGCAACTAAGCCCGTGTGCCACAACTACTGAGCCTGTGCTCTAGAGCCCGCGAGCCACAACTACTGAGCCTGTGTGCCACAACTACTGAAGCCCGTGCACCTAGAGCCCATGCACTGCAACAAAGAGTAGCCCCCACTTGCTGCAACCAGAGAAAGCCTGCATGCAGCAACAAAGACCCAGTGCAGCCAAAAATAAATAAATAAATATATAAATAAATACATAAATGAATGTTAAGTAACTTTTAGTACACAGGATTAAAAGGAAACTGAATAAACTGAAATACACTTTTCAGAATATTAAACAAAAACCCTGAAATTGTGATATAGAGATGAACATTAATTTTTAACACATGACAAGATCTAGTGCTGGGTTTAACAACCATAGTAATTTTAAGATGGAAGTGAGTGTAAATGATATTTAGAGATAACTGTAATACCTATAACGTGATATGAAAGTGTAAATACTGGTGACAAACTCATGGAAACTGCAACTACTATACACACACACATATACAGATCTTTTTCTTTTGCTTACAGTCACATTTGAAGGAAATGCTAAATTTCAGTTAGAAATTAGGGAAAAAATACTTTTTCCCCCCACCCAAGTTCACCCCTGAATCCTTGTTTAAAGCCTTCCTGCACAAAAGAAATGTCTCAACTATATAGATGTTTAATGATTTTTAAACTGTCAAGCAAGTCACATAATTTAAAGAGTTTAGGTAAGCAAATCTCCTTTTTACCTCTCCCGATTGGACATTGGCTTCATTTGTAATTGGGGGGTCAATCTTGTTGGAGTGTTGATGTTTTCACTGGGTTCCTCAGAGAGGTGGCCTCTCTAAAAAACAGACGGACCAGATTGCAGGAAAAACAAGATAAATCATAAATCACCTCAAAGAATATTAAAACAACTCTAAAGATGCCACCCTTTGGTATTTCCCTTATTTCAATAATTGCCTCTAAGTAGCTATTTGGGGAAAACCATGAGATTATTATTCACCCTTTTCTTCAGCTTGTGCTTAGACTTCCTCTTCTCTTTTGACCGTCCAGACTTTTTATGTGTGGTCACTGGCTGGCTACTTTTGTTGCTGGTGAGTCCATTCACGCGTTGACTCTTGCCTCCAATGATTCCTCGGCATTTCTCAAAGCCGCACTTACACAGTTGCTTTGAAGGGAAAGAGAATAATGCTTTTAGCCTGCAGTCTCATTTAAAAGTTCAAATAGAATGCCTGAGCATCTGGACACCTAACAGTAAGTTTGAGTCAAGAAATTTTCATATAGAGGAACATAACTGATTGAGAATAAAATAAATATAAATGGGTTTCTACTGTAGTAGAAAGGAAAGATTAAATTTTGGGAAAACTTCACCAGAAAAATTAAGAACTGACTGGAGACAAAAGATGATTGAGCAGTCTCTTCTACACAGTTCTGAAAGAATAACTGTGACCTATGTATCCTAGATAAGTGGAGTAAAGAGTGAAAAACTGTCTTCTCCAATGTACTTCTCAGTGGCTACAAATCAGTAATGTTCACCGAAGGCCCATGTTATACAGAGCACTGTGACAAAGGTCATACACTCTTTTGAATTTATCATTCTTACCTGTTTTTCAACATTGAAGGAATGAAAGTTGTAATCATAAGTGAGTTCAGTACCAGCTGGCATATCTTTAAGAGCATATAGTCCAATCCGGTATACTCCATTAACAGACCTATAGAGAAAGGAATGAGTTAAAGGCAGAGATTCATAATACCATGCCCAAAACCCAGAAAAGTTGGTATACTGATTTCAAATTTGCCTTTGTTTCTGTATCCAATTACTCAAGTCTCCTGGCCAATCACTCCATCTTTAATCTCTCTTTTCTTCTATCTAGCCTATACAATACTGACAGACTAACAGTCTTAAATCAGTTTTCTGGAAAACATGTTTTATGTTGTCAAAGGTCTTAACTTTTCCAGCTTGGTATTCAAAGTCCTTCTAACACATGGCTTTAGTCTACTTACTAAACACATTTAAATTATTTTCTATGGGCTACCTATAAAAATCTTCTAGTTCCTACTAATCTCCATCTTTCTAACCTATACATGAGGGTCTCTTTTATTCTATTTTACCTATGTTATTAATGAGCGTTCATGTACTGTTTGTTCTAGATGCTTTATATAATAACATATAATTACAGCTAACATTTATTGAGTGCTTGTTTTTTTTTTATATTCTTTTCCATTATAGTTTATTACAGGATATTGAATATAGTCTCTGGTGCTATACAGTAGGACATTGTTGTTTATCTATTTTATATATAGTAGTTTTTATCTGCTAATTCTCAAATCCTAATTTATCCCTCCCCCACCCCCTTTCCCCTTTGGAAACCATAAGTTTTTCTATGTCTGAGTCTGTTTCTGTTTTGTAAATAAGTTCATTTGTACATTTTAGATTCCACATATAAGTGATATCATATGGTATCTGTCTTTCTCTTTCTGACTTAACTTCACTTAGTATGATAATCTCTAGGACCATCCATGTTGCTGCAAATGGCATTATTTCATTCTTTTTTATGTCTGAGTAGTGTATATATATACATCACATATTCTTTATCCATTCATCTCTTGATGGACACTTAGGTGGCTTCCATGTCTTGGCTACTATAAATAATGCTGTTATGAACATTAAGGTGCATGCATCTTTGAATTAGTGTTTTTTCCAGATGTATGCCCAGGAGTGGGAATGCCAGATCACATCTAGTTTTTTAAGGAACCTCCATACCGTTTTCCACAGTGGCTGCATCAATTTACATTCCTACCAACAGTGTAAGAGGGTTCCCCTTTCGCCACACCCGCTCTAGCATTTGTTATTGGTAGACTTTTTAATGATGGCCATTCTGACCGGTGTGAGGTGATACCTTGTTGTAGTTTTGATTTGCATTTCTCTAATAATTAGCAATGTTGAGCATCTTTTCATATGCCTATTGGCCATCTGTATGTCTTCTTTGGAGAAATGTCTATTTAGGTCTTCTGCCCATTTTTTGATTGGGTTGTTTGTTTTTTTGTTACTGAGTTGTATGAGCTGTGTGTATATTTTGGAAACAAAGCCCTTGTTGGTTGCATCGTTTGCAAATATTTTCTCCCAATCTGTAGTTTGTCTTTTCATTTTGTTTATGGTTTCCTTTGCTGTGCAAAAGCTTGTAAGTCTGATTAGGTCCCATTTGTTTATTTTTTCTTTTATTTCTATTGCCTTGAAAGAATGACCTAAGAAAACATTGCTACAATTTATGTCAGAGGATGTTTTGCCCACATTCTCTTTGAGGAGTTTTATGGTGTCATGTCTTATATTTGTCTTTCAGAGTGCTTGTTATATTAGTTATAACTTACTCAGTCCTCCTAACAACTATATTTAAAAAGGTAGTATTATAACCCCCATTTTCTAAATGAAGAAGCTGATGAACAGTGAATGTAAGAAATTTGCCCTAACAACTGGGGGAATCAAGTTTCAAGTTAAGGCAGGCTGGCTTCAAAGTCTTAACCACTGTGCCACAATCATAACAGGTTATCTCCTTAATTCTCAAAACAACCTTATGAGATAGGTATTATAATCCCTATTTATACATGAGGTATTTGTGTATTACAGAGTTTGTTCACAGTCATATAGCAATTAAGTTGCATTAAAAATCAGGGGATTAAGGACTTCCCTGGTGGCACAGTGGTTGAGAATCTGCCTGCCAATTCGGGGACACGGGTTCAAGCCCTGGTCCGGGAAGACCTCACATGCTACGGAGCAACTAAGCCCGTGTGCCACAACTACTGAGCCTCTGCACTAGAGCCCATGAGCCACAACTACTGAAGCCCACGCACCTACAGCCCGTCCTCCGCAACAAGAGAAGCCACTGCAATGAGAAGCCTGCACACCTCAATGAAGAGTAGCCCCCACTTGCCGCAACTAGAGAAAGCCTGCGCACAGCAACGAAGACCCAAGACAGACAAAAAAAAAAAAAAAAAAAAAAAAAAGATATATATACCTCTATGTTCATAGCAGCACTATTAACAATGGCCAAGACATGGAAACAACCTAAATGTCCACTGACAGATGAATGGATAAAGAAGATGTGGTACATATATGCAATGGAATACTACTCAGCCATAAAAAAGAATGAAATAATGCCATTTGCAGCAATGTGGATGCAACTAGAGATTATCATACTAAGTGAAGTAAGTCAGAAAGAGAAAGACAAATACCATATGATATCACTTATATGTGGAATCTAAAATATGAAACAAATGAACCTATCTAAGAAACAGAGTCAGGGACACAGAGAATAGACTGATGGTTGCCAAGGGGGAAGGGACTGGAAGAGGGTTGGATTGGGAGTTTGGGACTAGGAGATGCAAACTGGTATATATAGAATGGATAAACAATGAGGTCCTACTGTACAGCACAGGGAACTATATTCAATACCCTGTCATAAACCATAACAAAAGAACATGAAGAAGAATGTATATATAACTGAGTCACTTTGCTGTACAGCAGTGTATCGGTAATTAAACTATCCTTCAATAAAAAATCAATAAAAAAATACTCTCCCATTTTTCCATCTAGAAAGGTGATTGTTTCAATGGTGATATTCAGGTCTAAAATTCATCTTAGATTAATTTGTGTGTGTGGATTGACGTAGGAGCCTACTGACTCAGCACCACTTATTAAAAAACCATCCTTTCCTAATTTTTAAAAAAAATATTTATTTATTTATTTGGCTGTGTCGGGTCTTAGTTGCAGCAGGTCGGATCTTTGTTGCGGCATGTGGGAACTTTCATTGCAGCACACGGGCTTCTCTCTAGTTGTGGCACATGGGCTCCAGAGTGCAAGGGCTCAGTAGTTGTGGCACACTGGCTCAGTAATTGCAGCATGTGGGCTCTCTAGTTGTGGTGCACAGGCTCCCGAGTGCACGGGCTCAGCAGTTGTGGTACATGGGCTTAGGTGCCCTTGCAGCATGTGGGATCTTAGTTCCCCGACCAGGGATCGAACCCATGTCCCCTGCATTGGAAGGCAGGTTCTTAACCACTGAACCACCAGGGAAGTCCCCATCCTTTCCTCACTGATTCACAGTGAAACCTTAGTCATAAAATCAGGTGACAGTACATTTATGGGTCTTTGCCCGGACTCTCTATTCTATTCCACCTAGCCCAAGCAAATACTTACTGTTTTAATTAGTGTATCTTTACAGTAAGTCTTGAAATTGGTAGTTTAAGTCCTTAAATTTTGTTCTTCAGGATTATCTTACCTTTTTTAGGTCTTTTGCAATTAGATATATGTTTCAGAATCAGCCAATTTCCATAAAAATTGGATTTTGATTGGATTTGAATTTATAGATCAAGTTGGTAAGATGTGACATCTAAAAAATATTGAGATTTCTAACCCATAAATATGGCATATTTCTCCATTAATTGTCCTTTTTCCCAATAATGTTTGGTGGTTTTCAGTATAGAGGTCTACAAACTTTCATTAAATCTATTCCTAGGTGACTAATGTTTCATGAAGTGAAACAGAAGTGGTGATAGTGGACAGCCTTATAGAAAGTTGTTCATACTATTCTATTTTTCTTTAACTATGTTAAAACACATGTAACAAAGTTTATAATCTTAACCATTAAAAAATGTACAGTTTAGTGGTATTAAGAACATCCACACTGGACTTCCCCGGTGGGCCAGTGGTCAAGATTCTGTGCTTCCATTGTAGGGGGTGTGCGTTCAATCCCTGGTCGGGAAACTAAGATCCCACATGCTGCGTGTGGTATGGCAAAAAAAAAAAAAAAAAAAAAGGGAACATCCACATTGTTGTGTAGTTATCTCCACCATACAATCCCATAACTCTTTTCATCTTGTAAAACTGAAACTCCATACCTATTAAACAGTAACTCCCAACCCCTCCTCCCTTCAGCCCTGTACAACCACCATTCTACTGTCTCTATGATTTTGACTACTCGTAAGTATCTCATATAAGTGGAATCATACAGTAGTATGCTTCATTTTGTGACTGGATTATTTCACTTAGCATAATGTCCTCAAGGTCCATCCATGTTGTAGCACACTGCAAAACTTCCTTTTAAAGGCTGAACAATAATTCCATTGTATGTAAAAACCACATTTTCCTTATCCCTTCATCTATTATGGACACCTGGGTTGCCTCCATATTTTAGCTACTATGAATAATGTTAATAAAATATGGGGGTGCAGGGCTTCCCTGGTGGCGCAGTGGTTGAGAATCTGCCCGCCAACGCAGGGGACACGGGTTCAAGCCCTGGTCTGGGAAGATCCCACATGCCACAGAGCAACTAGGCCCGTGAGCCACAACTACTGAGCCTGCGTGTCTGGAGCCTGTGCTCTGCAACAAGAGAGGCCGCGATAGTGAGAGGCCCGCGCACCGCGATGAAGAGTGGCCCCCGCTTGCCACAATTAGAGAAAGCCCTCGCACAGAAGCGAAGACCCAACACAGCTATAAATAAATAAATAAAAACAAATACTTAAAAAAAAAAAAAGTAAAGTCTATTAATTAAAAAAAAAAAAAAATATGGGGGTGCAGAGACTACCCTGGTAGTCCAGTGGGTAAGACTCTGCACTCCCAATGCAGGGGGCGCAGGTTCAATCACTGGTCAGGGAACTAGATCCCATGTGCATGCTGCAACTAAGATCCCGCATGCTGCAACTAAATATGCCACAACGAAGATCCCACATGCTGCAACTAAGACGTGGTGTAGCCTAAATAAATAAATAAATAAATATTTCTTTTTAAAAAAGGAGTCCCCTGGTGGTCCAGTGGTTGAGAGTCTGCCTTCCAATGCAGGGGACGCAGGTATGATCCCTGGTCAGGGAACTAAGACCCCCACATGTCACAGGGCAACTAAGCCCATGCGCCACAACTGAAGAGCCTGCGTGCTGCAACTACAGAGCCACGCACTCTGGAGCCCGCGTGCCGCAGCTAGAGAGAAGCTTGTGCGCCACAATGAAGAGCCCACGTGCCGCAACAAAAGATCCCATGTGCTGCAACTAAGACCGACGCAGCCAAAAATAAATAAAAATTAAAATATGGGGATGCAAATATCTCTTTGAGAACCTGCATTCAATTCTTTTGGGTATATACTCAGAAGTTGAATTGCTGGATCATAGGGTAATTTTATTTTTAACTTTTTGAGGAACCTCCTTACCCTTTTCCACTGTGGCTATACCATTTTTAGATTCCCAAGAGAGCACAAGGGTTCCTATTTCTCCACATCTTCGTCAACACTTACTGTTTTCTGTTATTTTCACAGTAGCCATTCTGAGGGTGTGAAGTGGTATCTCATAGTTTTGATTTGCATTTCCTTAATGATTAGTGACGTTGAGCACCTTTTTATTTGCTTATTGGCCATTTGTGCAATCTTTGGAGAAATGTATATTCAAGTCCTTTGTCCATTCTGAATTGGGCTTTTTGTTGTTGAGTTCCAGGGGTTCTCTATATACTCTGCATATTAATACCTTATAAGATATATGACTTGCAAATATTTTCTCCCATTCTGTGGGTTGCCTTTTTATTCTGGGAATAGTGTCTTCTTTTTTTTAAAAATAAATTTATTTACTTATTTATTTATGGCTGTGTTGGGTCTTTGCTGCTGCGTGCGGGCTTTTCTCTAGTTGGGGTGAGCGGGGGCTACTCTTCATTGCGGTGAGTGGGCTTCTCATTGCAGTGGCTTCTCTTGTTGCAGAGCATGGGCTCTAGGCACACGGGCTTCAGTAGTTGTGGCACACGGGTTCAGTAGTTGTGGCTTGCGGGCTCTAGAGCACAGGCTCAGTAGTTGTGGCGCACAGGCTTAGCTGCTCCACGGCATGTGGGATCTTCCCGGACCAGGGCTCGAACCCATGTCTCCTGCACTGGCAGGCGGATTCTTAACCACTGCGCCACCAGGGAAGCCCAGAATAGTGTCTTTTGATTTAAAATTTTTTATGAAGTCCGATTTGTCTATTTTTTCTTTGGTTACCTGTGCCTTTGGTGTCATATCCAAGAAATTACTGCCAAGTCCACTGCTGTGAAACTTTTGTTCTATGTTTTCTTCTTCAACTTTTATTGGTTTAGGTCTTACATTTAGGTCCTTGACTGGTTTGAATTAATTTTTGTATACGGTGTTTGGTAATGGACCAACTTCATACTTTTGCATGTGGATATTCAGTTTTCCTAGCACCATTTGCTGAAAAGACTATATCCCTTTTCCATTGAATGGTGTTGGCACACTTGTAAAAAAATCATTTGACCAAATATGTGAAGGTTTATTTCAAGGTTCTCTACTCTATTTCATGGGTCTATGTGCCTGTCTTTATGCCTATACCATACTGCTTTGATTACTATTAACTTTGTAGTAAGTTTTGAAATAAAAAAGTATGAGTCCTCCAGTTTTGTTCTTCTTTAGGATTGCTTTGGTTATTTGGGGTGGGGGGTCCCTTGAGATTCTATATGAATTTTAAGATGGGTTTTCTATTTCTGAAAAAAAAAAAAAAGAAGTCTTTGGGATTTTGATAGGGATTGCATTGAATCTGTAGATCACTTTGGGCAATACTGACATTTTAGCAATATTAAATCTTCTAATCTATGAACATGGGATGTATTACCATTCATTTATATCTTTAATTTCTTTTAGCAATGTTTTATAGCTTTCATTGTACAATTCTTTCACCTCATTGATTAAGTTAATTCCTAAGTACTTCATTCTTTTTCATGATACTGCAAATGGAACTGGTTTTGTAATTTCCTTTTCAGATTGCCCACTGTACATAGAAACGCAACTGCAAGAGACCATACAATATACAAATAGAGAAAATTTTATTCTTCTTTTCCAATTTGGATGCCTTTTATATCTCTTTCTTGTCTAATTTTTCTGGCTAGAACTTCCAACATTATTTTGAATAGAAGTGAGGAAAGTGGGCATCCTTGTCTTGTTCCTGATCATAGAGGAAAAGCTTTCAGTCTTTCACCACTGAGTATTATGTTTGCTGTGGGTTTTCATATATGGCTTTTATTATGTTCATGTAGTCCTTCTATTCCTATTTTGAGTACTTTAAAAAAAATTATTTATTTCATTTATGTTTATTTTTGGCTGTGTTGGGTCTTTGTTGCGGTGCATGGGCTTTCTCTGGTTGCGGTGAATGGGGGTTACTCTTCGTTGCGGCGTGTAGGCTTCTCATTGTGGTGGCTTCTTTTGTTGTGGAGCACGAGCTCTAGGCACACGGGCTTCAGTAGTTGTGGAGCGTGGGCTCTAGAGCGCAGGCTCAGTAGTTGTGGCACACGCACTTAGTTGCTCTGCGGCATGTGCAATCTTCCTGGACCAGGGCTCGATCCCATGTCCCCCGAACTGGCAGGTGGATTCTTAACCACTGTGCCACCAGGGAAGCCCTTGTTGAGTACATTTATCATAAAAGGGTGTTGAATTTTGTCAAATGCTTTTTCTGCATCAATTGAGATGACCATGTGATTTCTTTTCCCCTTCATTTTATTGATGTAGTGTATCACACTGATCAATTTCCATATGCTGAACCATCTTTGCCTTCCAGGATTAAATCCCACCTGGTCATTGTGCATAATCCTTTTAATATGCTGTTGAATTCTGTTTGCTAGTATTTTGTTGAGGACTTTCGCATCAATGTTCATAAGAGGTATTGGTATCTAGTTTTCTTGTAGGGTCTTCACCAAGCTTTGGTATCAGGGTTATGCTGGCTTCATACAGTGAGTAAGGAGGTGTTTCCTTCTCTTTAATTTTTTGGAAAAGTATGCGATGGGTTGGTATTAATTTGGTAGAATTCACCAGTAAAACCATCAAGTCAAGGGCTTTTCTTTGTTGGGAGATTCTGATTACTGATTCAATATCCTTACTAGTTATAGGTCTATTCAGATTTTTTATTTCTTCATGATTTAGTCTTAGTAGGTTTTGTGTTTCTAGAAATTTGTCCATTTCAACAAGATTATCCAATTTTTTGGTGTACATCTGTTCACAGTACTCTCTTATAATCTTTTTCATTTCTGCAGAATTGGTAGTAATGTCCCCACTTTCATTTCATTTGTTTTTTTAAAAAAAAATTTATTTATTTGGCCGCTCTGTGTCTTAGTTGCAGCACGTGGGATCTTTCAGTTGTGGCATGCGGGATCCAGTTCCCCGACCAGGGATAGAACCCGGGCCCTCTGCACTGGGAGCACGGAGTCTTACCCACTGCACCACCAGGGAAGTCCCTCATTTCATTTCTGAGTTTAGTAATTTGGGTGCTTTTTTCTTTGTCCATCTAGTTTTAAAAAAAATTTCTTTCTTGTTTATTTTTTTGGTTGCATTGGGTCTTAGTTGCAGCACACATGGTCTTCGTTGTGGCACATGGGAGCTTAGTTCCCCAACCCTCATCTCCTGCATTGGAAGGTGGATTCTTTTCTTTTTTAATTAATTAATTAATTAATTAATTTTTGGCTGCGCTGGGTCTTCGTTGCTGTGCGCGGGCTTTCTCTAGTTGCGGCGAATGGGAGCTACTCTTCGTTGCAGTGCACAGGCTTCAGTAGTTGTGGCTTGCAGGCTCTCGAGCACAGGCTCAGTAGTTGTGGTGCATGGGCTTAGCTGCTCCGTGGCATGTGGGATCTTCCCAGACCAGGGCTCGAACCTGTGTCCCCTGCATTGGCAGGTGGATTCTTAACCACTGCACCACCAGGGAAGTTCCAAGGTTTGTTGATTATGCTTATCTTTTTGAAGAACCAACTTTTGGTTTCACTGATTTTCTCTATTGTTTTTCTATTCTCTATTTCATTTATCTCTGCTCTATATTATTTCCTTCCTTTTGTTAACTTTAGGTGTAGTTTGTTCTTTTTCTAGGTCATTAAGTTGTAAAGTTAGGTTGCTGATTTGAGCTCTTTCTTGATTTTTAATGTAAGCATTTATAGCTATTAATTTCCTACTTAGCACTGCTACTGCTGCATTCCATAAGTTTTGGTATGTTGTGTTATCATTTTCATTCATATCTAAGTATTTTCTAATTTCCTTTGTGACTTCGTTTCTGACCAACTGGTTGTTTTAAAAGTGTGTGAATTTCCAGTTTCGTAAAATTTCCAGTTTCCTTTATGTTACTGGTTTCCAACTTCATCCACTGTGGACAGAAAAGATACTTCCTATGATATCTGGCTTTTAAAATCTATTGAGACTTAATTTGTGCCTAACATATGGTCTACCCTGGAAAATGTCCCATGTGCACTTGAGAAGAATGTAAATGCTGTTGTTGTTGGGTGGAGTATTCTGTAATATCTTTTAGATCTAGTTGGTTTATTGTGCTAAGTCCTCTGTTCCTTACTTATCATCTTTCTGTTTGTTGTATTCATTACTGAGTGGGGTACTGAAGTCTCCAATTATTATTGCAGAATTGTTTATTTCTCCCTTCAATTCTGTCAGTTTTTGCTACATATATTTTGAGGTTCTGTCATTATGTGTGTAAATGCTTACGGTTTTTGTATCTTCTTGCCGAATCTTTCTAAAAAACACATGTCCTTCTTCGTCTCTTGTAACCTTTTTGGGTTTAAAGTCTATTTTAGCCATTCCTGCTCTCTTTTGGTTACTATTTACATGGAATATCTTTTCCCATCCTTTCACTTGCAACCTGTTTGTGTCTTTGGATCTCAACTGAGTCTCTCATACACAGTATATAGTTGGATCATGTGTTTTTAATCTATTCTGCCAATCTTTTTTAAAAATTGAGGTGTAATTGACATAAAATATTATATTAGTTTCAGGTATACATAATGATTCATTATACTTATATATTGCAAAATGGTCACCACAATGAGTCTAGTTAACGTCCATTACCACACATGGTATCAAATTCTTGTGATGAGCTCTTTAAGATTCACTCTCTTGGGCTTCCCTGGTGGCGCAGTGGTTAAGAATCTGCCTGCCAATGCAGGGGACACGGGTACGAGCCCTGGTCCGGGAAGATCCCACATGCCGTGGAGCAACAAAGCCCGTGCGCCACAACTACTGAGCCTGTGCTCTAGATCCCGTGGGCCACAACTACTGAAGCCCAAATGCTTAGAGCCCGTGCTCCACAACAAGAGAAGCCACCGCAATGAGAAGCCCACGCACCGCAACGAAGAGTAGCCCCTGCTTGCTGCAACCAGAGAAAAGCCTGTGCGCAGCAACGAAGACCCAACACAGCCAAAAATAAAATAAATAAAATAAAATAAATACATTTATATATATAAAAAAAAGATTCATTCTCTTAGCAAGTTTCAACTATACAATGTATTATTATTAACTATAGCCACCATGCTGCACATTACGTCCTCATGTCTTATTTTATTTGGACCACCTTCACCCATTTTTCCAAGCCTCCAAACCCCTAACTCTGGCAACCACCAATTTGTATCTAACAGTTGCTGTTGTTTTTTTTAAGATTCTGCACATGAGTGAGGTCATGTGGTACTAGTCTTCTTGTTTATCTCATTTAGCATAATGCCCTCAAGGCCCATTCATGTTGTTGCAAATGGCAGTATTTCCTTCATTTTTATGGCTGAATAATATTCCATTGTAGATATACACATTTTCTTTACCCATTCATCCACTGATGGATACTTAGGTTGTTTCCATGTCTTAGCTACTGTAAATAATCATGCAATGAACATGGGAGTACAGATATCTTTTTGAGTTAGTGTTTTCACTTCCTTCAGATAAATACCCAGAAATGGAATTGCTGGACTGTATGGCAGTTCTATTTTTAAATTTCTGAGGAACCTCCAAACAGTTTTTGATAGTGGCTGTACCAATTTACATTCCCACCAACAGTGCACAAGGGTTCCCTTTTTTTCACTTCCTAACACTTCCTACTTCTTGTCTGTTTGATAACAGCCATTCTAATAGGTGTGAGGTGATAGTGGTTTTGACCTGCATTTTCCTGATGATTAGTGACATTAAGCACCTTTTTATGTACCTGTTAGCCACCTGTATGTCTTCTTTAAAAAGATATATATTCAGGGACTTTCCTGATGGCCCAGTGGCTAAGACTCCGCATTCCCAATGCAGGGGCCCAGGTTCGATTCCTGGTCAGGGAGCTAGATCTCACATGCTGCAAGTAAGAGTTTGCCTGCCGCAACTAAAGATCCCGCCTGCTGCAACTAAGACCTGGCGTAGCCAAATAAATAAATAAATATTGAATAAAAAAAGATGTATATTCAGATTCTCTGCCTATATTTAATTGGATTTTGTTTTGCGACTGACTTGTATGATTTCCTTATATACTTTGAAGATTAACCCCTTATCAGATCTGCAAATATTTTCTCCCATTCTGTAGGTTGTCTTTTCATTTTGTTTATGGTTTTCACTGCTGTATAGGAACATTTTAGTTTGACTAGTCTCACTTGTTCATTTCTGCTTTTAGTGCCTTCCTCCTGGTGTTAAAACCAAAAAAATATCATTGCCAAGACTGACGTCAAGGAGCTTACCCTCTGTTTTCTTTTAGGAGTTTTATGGTTTTAGGTCTTACGTTCAAGTCTTTAAAAGTTGATTTCTGTGTATGTTGAAAGATAGTGGTCCAGTTTCATTCTTTTGCATGTGGCTATCCAGTTTACCCACATCCTTTATTGAAGAGACTGCCCTTTCCCCATTGTATATTCTTGGCTCCTCTATAATAAATTGGTCATACATGCATGGGTTTATTTCTGTGCTCTCTATTCTGTTCCATTCATCTATGAATCTGTTTTTCTGCCAATATCATACTGTTTAGATTACTACTACAGCTTTGTAATATAGTTTGAAATCAGGAAGTGTGATGTCTTCAACTTTGTTCTTCTTTCTCAAGACTGCTTTGACTATTTGAGGTCTTTTGTGGTTCCACAAAAATTTTAGGATTATTTGTTCTATTTCTGTGAAAAATGTCATTGGAATTTAATTTTTATTGCACTGAATTTGTAGGATGCTTTGGGTAGTATGGACATTTAAACAATATTAACTCTTCAAATCCATGAACACAGAATATCTTTTCATTTATTTGTGACTTCTGTAAGCTCTCTCATCAGTATCTTACAGTTGTCAGGGTACAGGTCTTTCACCTCCTTGGTTAAATTTATTCCTAGGTATTTAATTCTTTTTGATGCTATTGCATCCAGGCTTTAAAAAAAGTTTTTGATAGTTCTTAGCGTATGGAAATGCAACTGATTTTTAAAAAAATATGCATTTTATTAACTATTTATTTATATATTTATTTATTTAATTTGGCTGTGCTGGGTCTTAGTTGTGGCATGCGGGATCTTTAGTTGTGGCATGTGGGATCTTTAGTCAGCAGCATACGGGTCTTTAGTTGCAGCATGTAAACTCAGTTGCGGCATGTGGGATCTAGTTCCCCGACCAGGGACTGAACCCGGGCCCCCTGCATTGGGAACGTGGAGTCTTAGCCACTGGACCACCAGGGGAGTCCCCGCAACTAATTTTTATATTTGATTTTGTCTCCTGCAACTTTACTGAATTCATTTATCAGTTTTAAAAGTTTTTTGGAGGAGTCTTTAGAGTTTTCTATATATAATATTATGTCATCTGCAAATAGAGACAGTTTTACTTCTTCTTTTTCAACTGGATGCCTTTTATTTATTTTTTCTTGCCTAACTGCTCTGGGTAGGACTTGCAGTTATTATGTTGAATAGAGGTGGTAGTAGTGGGCATCGTTGTTTACTTCTTGATCTTAAAGGAAAAGCTTTCAAACTTCCACCTGTTGGCTTGTCACATATGGCCTTGATTATGCTGAGGTACATTCCTTTACCCACTTTGCTGAGAGTTTTTATTATAAATGATGTTGAATCCCATTCTCTTTTGGAGAGTTTAATCTCTTTGCCTTTAAATTAATTATTGATAAGGAGAGAGTTACCTCTGTCATTGTGCAATTTGTTTTCAGTATGCCCTATAGCTTTTTGTCCCTCATTGTCTGAATTCCTGTTTTCTATAGTATTTAATTTTTTGGAGTGAAACGTTTAAATTCCTTCTTAATTTCCTTTTGTACATGTCTGTAGCTATTGCATTTGTGGTTATCATGAGGATACACTGAACATCCTGAAGTTATAACACTATAATTTTATTTATAGCAGCTTAACTTCAATTAACATATAAAAACTCTGCTCCTTTACAGCTCTCTTTCTACTCCTTTCAGTATCACAAAATTACATCTTTATAACTGTATGCACAAAAAAATAAACTAATAATTCCTTTAAATGCATTAGTCTCCTAAATTATGTAGAAAACAAAAAGTACAGTTACAAACCACTATAACAACAATTCTAGCTTTTATAATTGCCCATGTATTTACCTTTATTAAGATTTTTTATTTATCCATATGGCATGGAAGTACTGTCTAGTGTCCTTTCATTTCAACTTGCAGGAGACCCTTGAGCATTTTTGCAGGGTAGGTCTAGTACTCAAGAATTCCCTCATCTTTTGTTTATTTGGGAATGTTTTGATTTCTTCCTCACTTTTGAAGGACAGTTTTGCCACATACAGGAATCCTTTTAGCACGTTGCATATACTGGCCCACTGTCTTCTGGCCTCCAAAATTTCTGATAAGGAATCTGCAAACTTTCTTATTGAGGATCTACTGTATGTGATGATTTGCTTGTCTTGTGCTGCTTCCAAGATTTGCTCTTTGTCTTCTGAAAGTCTGATTATAACGTGTCTTGGTACGTGTCTCTTTGAGTTCATCTTACTTGGAGTTTGGGAAGCTTCCTGGATATTTATATTCACATCTTTCATGAAATTTGGGAAATTTTCAACCATTATTTCTTTAAATATTCTCTCTGCCTCTTTGTATCTGTCTTCTCCGTCTTGAACATCCACAATGCATATGGTTGTTCTGCTTGATGGTGTTCCCACGGGTCACTTAGGGCTCTCTTTTCTTCAATCTTTTTCTTATTCTTCAGGCTTGATAATTTACATTGTCCTCATCTTCAAGTTCACTGTTTCTTTCTTCTGCCTGCTCAAACCTGCCTTTGAATCCATCTAGTGAGTTTTTCATTTCAATTACTGTACTTTTCAGCTCCAGAATTCCTTTTTGGTTTCTTTTTAGGCTTTCTATCTCTTTACTGATATTTCCATTGTGTTCCAACGTCATTTTCATGACTTTCTCATGAAAGAAAGTTTTTTTCATGACAATTTCCTTTAGTTCTTTGAGCATGATTAGGGCAGCTGTTTAAAAGTCTTTGTCTAATGTATCTGCCATTAAGTCCGTTTTAGGTTCAGATTCTACTGAATTATTTTTTTGCTTTGAATGGACAATACTTTCTTGTGTCTTTGTATTCCTTGTGATTTTTTTGTTGAACACTGGACATTTGAGTCGAATAATGTGGTAACTCTGGAAATTAAAGACTCTCCGTCCAGTTTGCTGTTTTTATTTTTGCTTTTTTGATTGCTGTAGGCTGTCTCTGTGCCAAGGATCAGCCTCAGGTGTAAACTTAGTGTCTTGTGTCTTTTCCAATCCTTTCGTTGGATATGGGCACAGTCACTGTCTATTTCCCCTCATATATGCAGTTGTTTTTGAACGTCTTAGTCTTTAATTTCTATCCCAAAAGGGGAAAAGCAAAAAATGAAGGTGGCGAAAAGAGGGCACCCTTAAAATCTCCTGGGAGTCACTTTAGCTGGAGGGAGAGGGACTTGCAACAGTGGTGGAGGTACACAGTGGCTGCCTGCTTCTTTGCACCTCTGTGATCAGAAGAAGCAATCAGAGCATAGGTACCTAATATTTGGAGAACAGGGTCCTTTTTATCCACCCTAGCATCTGCAAGCTGTATGCAAGATATTTCAGGAACACTTGCACAGCTGCCTGCCATGTGGCTGTGGGTAGGGATGAGTAGCTGCTACTGTGCTAACACCTCAAATTGACTGAAATGATCCACAACTGACCATCTAAAACTTCCCCTGGACATTACAAGCCTTCAACAGACCCCAGAGTTCCAAAAGAGTTTTATCAAACAGATTCTGCTAGTGCAATTGTCTAAAGGGAGATAGATTCCTTGTGCTTCCTACTCTTATCATCTTCTCAGAATCCTCTCCTACCATGTTATCTTTTCTGAACTATTTTTTAGATGCAATTTTTCATTCTCAATTAGATTCTAATCTATTACTTTTATTTTTATTTCTCATTGTGACAAATCCAGTAAGGATGTGATAAATATGCTAAATGCATGGATGTGAGAAGAACCACGCAACACAGTGCTTGGCGCACAGTAAGCAGTCAATAAATATTAGGAATTATCACACACACACAAATAAATATTACATTCTTCTGGGAGTAGTTACGATGAAGTGTGAAGACATAGTACGAGCTTACTCTCTACCTGGAGGATCTGGTATAATAAGGAATTGCCTGAGCTGCTTTGTGTAAGCTGACTAAAATTGTGGAAAGATCAATCTCTGCATGTCCTCAAAGCTTTCTGCTCTGTTGGAGTCTTGTCTTCACCTTCCCCTGCTTTCTTACCATTTCTGCATTTCACAATTTGGGTCACAGCTGTGGTTGATGAATCGGGCCTCATTTCCCATGCGGTAACTGTCAATCACCATCCCACTATCCAGGTTCAGACAATAGTGGTCACTGTGATTATGATACTGCTCAATCATCCTATTCCTAAAGAGGAGAGAAATGATTGAAAGCCAATTAATGATTAAGTTGAAAGTAAATTTCAAATATTTCATTTTCCATACTAATCTGGTAACTTTGCCATTTTACTGGAGTATCATTTACCACTGTACCTGAACTCCTGTTCGCTGACAACCTCCCCTAGGTATTCAATGATGAACTGCCCAGCTTTTAGGGGTTCTTTGGTTCTGATTCCCCAACCTTTTTCCTCAGCTCGAAATCGTTCTAGACATTGCACCCACTCATGCCTCTGTATCCTCTGGTTACAGCACTGCTCACCACAGGGGCAAGTGTTGGGGGAACACTCAGCAAAGATCATTCTAGAAAGAAAAGGAATAACTGTATGTCAATTAACACTATATATAACCTTCATGAACCCATTTTTTAAATAGGAATTTAAAAAATGAATGCATAAAATTAATTTTTATTTTAATAAGGTTAGATTGGCTAACAAAGTTAACAAGGTAATAATGTCTAAGTTCAAAAATAATACTGAAAATTTCCAAGTCAAGTTGCAAACACTGATGCTTCTTATAAATTAATGAGTTAATTGTCCACTCAGCATCCTGGGTAAACACTATCATATTTAGTTCTGGGCTAAGAATACATGAACTGTAACCCACAGAGGAATTAATAATTTGATGATTACACTGCACTATTGTTTTGAAGTAGCTCATAGCCATTTACAGATTTTTTAAAAAATTGTGGTAAAATACACAAAAAATTTACTATAACATTTATCATCATAACCATTTTATTTTTTAATAAATTTATTTATTTATTTTTGGTTGCGTTGGGTCTTCGTTGCTGCGTGCGGGCTTTCTCTAGTTGTGGCGAGTGGGGGCTACTTTCATTGCGGTGCGCAGGCTTCTCATTGCATTGGCTTCTCTTTGTTGCGGAGCATGGGCTCTAGGCACGCGGGCTTCAGCAGTTGTAGCACGTGGGTTCAGTAGTTGTGGCTCACGGGCTCTAGAGCATAGGGTCAGTAGTTGTGGTGCATGTGGGATCTTCCTGGACCAGGGCTTGAACCCGTGTCCACTGCATTGGTAGGCGGATTTTTTTTTCTAATTTAAAAAAAAATTATTTATTTATTTATTTATTTATTTATCTTTGGCTGCATTGGGTCTTCGGTGCTGTGAGCGGGTTTTCTCTAGTTGCAGCGAGCAGGGGCTACTCTTTGTTGAGGTGCGTGGGCTTCTCTTGTTGCGGAGTATGGGCTCTAGGTGCGTGGGCTTCAGTAGTTGTGGCACAAGGGCTCAGTAGTTGTGGCTCGTGGGCTTAGTTGTTCCGTGGCATGTGGGATCTTCCCAGACCAGGGCTTGAACCCGTGTAACCTGCATTGGCAGGCGGATTCTTTTTTTTTTGGCAGGCGGATTCTTAATCATTGCGCCACCAGGGAAGCCCACAGTTTACAATTTAAAGTACTTTCAGAGTTGTTTGATTTATTCTTCAAAAAGATATTATCTTGGGCTTCCCTGGTGGCGCAGTGGTTAAGAATCCACCTGCCAATGCAGGGGACACAGGTTCGAGCCCTGGTCCGGGGAGATCCCACATGCTGCGGAGCAACTAAGCCCGTGTGCCACAACTACTGAGCCTGCACTCTAGAGCCTGTGAGCCACAACTACTGAAGCCCGCGCACCTAGAGCCCAGGCTCCACAACAAGAGAAGCCACCGCAATGAAGAGCCCACGCACCGCAACGAAGAACAGCCCCTGCTTACCTCAACTAGAGAAAGCCCGCGTGCAGCAACAAAGACCCAACGCAGCCAAAATAAATAAAAATAAAACAAATAAATTTATTTAAAAAATATTATCTTTATCTAAAGGGCAAACAGCCCACAGTTCAAATCACATAAATGAGCAGTAAGCAGAGAAAGTATCCACTGGACTATTCTTCAATTTAAGACAATCAGGGAGTTCCCTAGTGGTGCAGTGGTTAAGAATCCACCTGCCAATGCAGGGGACACGGGTTCAAGCCCTGGTCCGGGAAGATCCCACATGCTGCAGAGCAGCTAAGCCCGTGTGCCACAACTACTGAGCCTGTGCTCTAGAGCCTGCAAGCCACAACGACTGAGCCGGCATGCCACAACTACTGAAGCCCGTGCGCTTACAGCCCGTGCTCCACAGCAAGAGAAGCCACCGCAATGAGAAGCCCGTGCACAGCAACGAAGAGTAGCCCCACCCCCGTCACAACTAGAGAAAGCCCGCGCACGGCAATGAGGACCCAACACAGCCATAAATAAATAAACAAATAAATAAAAGAATAATAAAAATATATTTAAAAAAATTTAAGACAATCAGCTTAACTTGTAAAGACACTGCCTTACTGTCAAATTCACCACAGTTATTCTTTGTTTTGCTGATTTCTTTGCTGCATGGATATTGACGAACATCCCTCCTAGAACTGTCCTCATATTTTGGGCTTTGTTGATCTTTTATGATAATGGACTTCCCACCTTTACGATGTAACAATTCCTGTCTTTTTTTTTTTTTTTTTTTAAACAGGAATCCTTTTCTCCTCTCTACTTTCCATGGCATATTCATTGCTCCTCTTTTCTTCAGAAGGCTTATTCATTTTCATGGCTTTTAAAAATAATTAATTAATTCAGTTTTTGCTGCGTTGGGGCTTTGCTGCTGCTCTTCGTTGCGGTGCTCGGGCTTCTCATTGCAGTGGCTTCTCTTGTTGTGGAGCATGGGCTCTAGGTGCGCGAGCTTCAGTAATTGTGGCACACGGGCTCAGTATTGTGGCGCACGGGCTTGGTTGCTCCGGGCTCTAGAGCGTAGGCTCAGTAGCTGTGGTGCACGGGCCTAGTTGCTCCACAGCATGTGGGATCTTCCTGGACCATGGCTCAAACCTGTGTCCCCTGCATTGGCAGGCGGATTCTTAACCACTGCACCACCAGGTAAGTCCTATTCTGTTTGTTTTGATAAATGACCAAGATAAGCCCTTTAACTGTATAAAAAGTAAAACATGTTTCTATTCATTGTCTGGAAAACAAAACTATAAAGTTACCCAAATCTGAAAGTAGATGCTGCAAACTAAGATGGGAAGATTTTGATTTAGCAATGTAAATTGCCATTACCTATAGTCATAATGCCCTTGAAAAATTAGGCAGTTTCTCCCCCCTCTAAATATAGATCATCTGATTGCTCTTTCTCTCACCTGGTAAGATTTAAGGTTAAACAATCATTGAGAAAGGTACTAATGTGATTGACTTCACTAGCTATGGAGGTCAGACCATTCCTGTAAATGGAAATGTGTTTTCACTTAAATGAAATGAATATTCCTGCTATGAATCATGCTAGGTCAGGAAGGAGTAAGCCTTGGAGGCAGGGGAGAGGATCATTCCATCCTGACTTTTTAGGACCAAGAATTTGAGGAACCAGGGTTCTTCTAGAGCAAAAGGTGAAGGCTCCTAGAGATTCTCATTGGTGGGCAAGTGGAAGTGAACTGCTCTCAACAAAGTAGCATAGATAGACTCTAATGGGGAGTTAGACAGGGGCCCTGATGTTTAGTTTAGGGCCTGTGAACTCCGAAAGTAATCACCACTGGTGGCGTAAGTCTCACCAGGTAATATACATTTATCTTCCCCTAAGTATTCAGTTTTGTTACGCACCATGTCTGTTCTTTTGGAGAGCTGAGGGAGTGGGCTCTGTATGTGCTATGAGCAAATGGGTACAGCATTTAAAAATAGCTTGAAATGAATGACAAGACTTTGTTCCAGGGAAAGAGGAATGTTCTGGAGCAGCAATGGGTTTGATATGGATGGTGTACAGAAACAAATATCCACCAAGGAAGATCTGTAGTGTTTATAAACAATGTTGGTGATTCCTAGAAATTGTTTGGAAGAAAGGAGAACAAATGTTTAAAGTCTTTATTTGAAGTAATCGTAAAACCCCATTATTTGTTTTAAAAATTGTCCTGGGACTTCCCTGGTGGTGCAGTGGTTAAGAATCCGCCTGCCAATGCAGGGGACATGGGTTTGATTCCCTGGTCGGGGAAGATCCCACATGTCGCGGAGCAACTATGCCCGTGCGCCACAATTACTGAGCCTGCACTCTAGAGCCCTCGAGCCGCAACTACTGAGACCACGTGCCACAACTACTGAAGCCTGCAGGCCTAGAGCCTGTGCTTCACAACAAGAGAAGCCACCACAATGAGAAGAACATGCACCGCAATGAAGAGTAGTCCCGGCTCGATGCAACTAGAGAAAATCTGTGCTCAGCAACAAAGACCCAATGCAACCAAAAATAAATAAATAAATAAATATTAAAAAAATATAGTCCGGAATCAAGTGTTCCCTGGGCTACTTACAAGTTAAGTACAATTCTACATATGAGTCTTGCATGGATGCGAAAGTGGATCCTGCCGATCCTTTAACTCCCCCACCCCCTTAAATATTTACAGAACTCTGAATACAAAGACAGGTGAGACAAAGCCACCCTACATTTTAGATAGCTCCATTTAACTGAATCTCTATGAGGGTTACTTTTAAATATATAAGGAAGCACCCACCAAATAACATATTTTAATTTTTCTTAGTTATTTATTTTATACATTTATCACATTCATTAGATGCATGATGATGTAGTGCTCATATTCTCATGACACAAAGTTGGCAGTACTGTGTCTGAGTGTTTGTTTATTTCTTATTTAGGGGTAAGTTTTGGGTTTTTTTGGAACAAAGACAACATAATGGGAAGGATAAATGTGACACCCATACTAAATGATATAAGGCAACCAATGTTATTATGTAAAGGTAAATGTTCAAATTTCAATTTTTCAGAGATTAAAAGACTATCAATACGTATACAATAAGCAGTGTGGTACAGTGGAAAGAACATGACTTTTGAATCAAACACATGTGGGTTCAAATTCTGTCTCTGTCACTTGTCTTATGTAATGTGGAGCAATTTACCATCCAAAATCTAGGTTCCTTCATCTGTACAATGTAAAACTATCACCTACCTCCTTGGACTATTGTGAGAAAGAGAGAAAATAAGCAATGAGGCAGCTATATTATAGTAATTTCATAGACAATAAAATATCATACAAACAAGCACAGAAATGTTAGCATCTAAAGAGATGCACATTTAAACAACTTTAAGGACATACGATACTCTAAAATGTTAAACAATCAAAATACTAAAGCACTAGAAATAAAGTTAGATGTTAATAACTAAAGGAGGTGGAACTATGGGGAAATAAATATATTTATATATAGGTGGTGATACCAAAAATTAACTCAATATTTCATGACAGCTACTGGATAGTATAACAGTAAGAATTATATATATGTCCTTATAGTTTGTACAGGTATTTCTTCTTTTGAGAATACACTCTAAGAGTTAAAACAGAAAGGAATCTATACAAAGAGTTTCATAGTAGTGCCATTTTTAATAGCAAAACATTAAAAATAACTTGAATAACGAACAACAGAAGAAGGGCAAACCGTGACATACTAACCTAAAAAGGATGAGCTTGTGGACCACAATGATACATAAAAGTGCATATATAAAGTATTTGTGAGTGAAAAAAATCAGCTATCTATAACACCAAGTTATTACTACTATGTACAACTGTATGTATGTACAATGACAAGATGTGAATTTACAGTGATATTCGTAAGGGAGAATTCCCCAACTGGCATGCTAAAGCAGAAACGCTGATTCCCTCAGCCTGCAGGACAGTTGACTAGAGATGGAGACTGGGAAAGCAGTTGTCTTTTTCTACGAAAGCTATCTAGAACAAGGAGCATTGATGGGAAGTTCATTAACTCTTTTTTTGCTATAAATATGGTTATGTTACCAAAACCAACAAATTCTATCTCTACTCCTTTGTCTCAATTAGACATTTCCATTTTGAAATCTCAATGTCATTTAAAAACTCAGTGGTCCCAAATCAAAATCATAATTTTTATCTCCAAACCAGTTAGATTCCACACTTTCTATCTCTGACAATAGCATAACCATCTCTCATTAGCATCACTGACTCAATCATCATGTGTATATCTGCTATATGCTAATGGTTTATCAACCTAGTTTCCCCCCCGCCCAATATATCATGGCCTCTTTCTTCTCTTTCACTGCCATCAACCTACTTTTACTCCCTCATTATGGCTACCATATACTGAGATCTAGGAAGGTTTCTAGAACTGTGCTTAATGAATTAAAAACATTGTTTCATATAATCCTCACAAACCCCTCCATAAAGATGGTATTATTTTTATTAGAGGGGTTAAAGAACTTTCCTCAGGTCTCTTAAGTAAGTAAGAGGATTTAAACCTGAGGACATAAGACTCTAGATCACATTGTTTTCTGTTACTCTATTTAGCCCATGTTATGGGCTGAATGTGTCCCCTCAAAATTCATAGTTGAAGCCCTAGCCTCCAGGGCGACAGTATTTGGAAGTAGGGTCTTTGGGAGTTAAATAGGTTTATATTAGGTCAGAAGGGTGAGAACCTCCTAATGGGATTGGTGCCCTTCTAATAAGAAGAAATCTCTCTCTCTCTCTCTCTCCCATGAGCATGCACTGAGGAAAGGCCATGTGAGCACACAGGGAGAAGGCAGCTGTCTATAAGCTAGAAAGTGGGTCCTCATCAGACACTGAATCTGCTGGCAATTTGCCCTTGGACTTTGCAGCTTCCAGAACTGTGAGAAATAAATTTCTGTTGTTTAAGTCTATGATATTTTGTTATAGAAGCCCAAGCAGACTGAGACAGCCCATCAATTAGGTTTTATATACTATCTTTGTGCAACTTCTTGAGGGGAAATCAAAGAGCCTATTTAACCTTTCCCTCTAAATGAAGTGACTTTTTTTTTTGGCCACGCCACATGGCTTGTGGGATCTTAGTCCCCCAACCAGGGATTGAACCTGGGCCCTTGGCAGTGAAAGCACAGAGTCCTAACCACTGGACCGCCAGGGAATTCCCCTAAATGAAGTATCTTACAGATCTTAAAGCTTGTGCTTACAGAATCAGTTTAGTACAGTACCTATTGAGGCAGTCATCCACACAGCCCTTTTTGGTGTCACCATCCGGTTTCTTACAGTTACAAGTGGTAGCCTCATAACCAGAAAGGGGTTTGACATCAACGTAGACATCTTGAGAGAAGACAGCAAAGAACAGTTTGTGAATATACAGGATAATTTTCTAAGTGCCAGGCTAAGAACACTGATTGTATGGAGGCAGAAAAAACAGCTCCCATGTTACTCACTTGAACGGATTTTTTTATATAGTGGGACGTCTGGTTTCTTGTATAGCTAGAAGAAAAAACAGAAAAATCTTGATATAGCATTCAACTTCAAATGCCAGAAAACAGTATCAATCACTAAAAACAGAGGAAATTATCCACGTACTCTGCTCATATGGAAACGTTTACAAGACTTTCTGGGTTGGATAATTTGAGGGAAACTTGGTGTGATCACTTTTTTATCCTGAAATAAAAGGTGACTTACCAGATCAGGGTTTAAGAGAGAACTAGATTCAACAGAAGCAATACTAAGTAGTTTAAAGAAAATGCATTTTTTGTTAGATGTTTCTTCAGCAAGTTATTAGATAGACTTAAATGAAAGTCACACTGCAGATCAAAGCTTTTCGTTTGGATAAATTAAGATTGTATTTGCCGCTATGAAAAGAATGGAAAACTTGCACAGGGCTTGTTTAGATGGCCTGCGTAGGTGTATGAAATGAAGAAGATGACAACCTTGGCTTTTTCAGGGTGAGTGTTGTAGGGAAACACATTTCACGATTTAATTAAGTCAATTAATTTAATGAACAAAGGGGAGATGGCAGGCAGGATAATGGCTCTCTCATACTGCAATAAAGAATGCATTAGGAAGAAAATGTATTAGGTCAGTCGGTCAGTGTTTTACCATAGAAGACAGTACCCACTCCCCCAAAAAAAAAGGCAACTTGGTTTAAGCTAGAGTGTACTAATCTATAAGAATAATCCCACCATCATTTTTCAGTTGGTATAGATTCAAAACACTATCTCCTTCATTGCTATGAACTCTCTGAGACAAATATCTAACATACTGATCCTCTTAGAATTCAAGAGAGGCCACCAGAGAAGAGAATGTAGATGGGAATGTTCACTGCTTTTGGCTTTCCAAAGTCAAACTTTGGTGGAATTCTGGCAAAACTCAGGAGCCTATTTACCTCATTTGCATGACTATTTCCCAATGGTTGTTCTCAATATGGATTCTGGGGGCTTTAGCTTAATATAAAAATAACTGGGGGAAACTTTTCAATTAGGTAAGCAAGAGAGAAAAACAGCACCTTCCCATTTTTAGTTCCCAATATATTTAAATATCTTTTAAAAGTACAAGAGGGTTAAATATTTTCCCTGTTTCCTTTGGTAGAAGACTCTCTTTTATATGTGAAAAATAAATTCCAAACTGATGGGAAGGAGCCAACAAAAATAAAGCCTGAAATTTCTTAGTGCTGCTGGCAGTACATCTAAATAAATTCCCTTGAGACCTGCATCAAACAGGATTCTTACAGAACAGAATCTTTGCCACCAAAATAAAAGTCCAGAATAATAACAGAAGGTTTCCTAAGGAAGCAGGAACTTAATGCTATTTTGAAGTATGAGTGAAGGCAAAGAGGTCACATTAAATATGGATGCAAATTCATTTTTCTTAGTCTCTAACCTTCACAGGGACACTTCTCTATACTTCCTAAGATGAGAGCATAACAAGGAGGCAGAGAAAAAGACTTGCACACTCCTTTCCCCCGTTTACCACTTATGAATGAAGCATGGTAAGATATGCTCATACCTGATTATGTTTCCACTGCCAAAGGATGTCATAGGGAAGCTGAAAATCAATTCTCTTTTGCCTTAGATATTTTCCTGAAACAAAAAAATACTATCAATTTCAATATCTAATTTATACAATGGGTCAAACAGCCACAAGATTTAATATGCACTGAATAAAAAAATAAAGATTTAATTTTTAATTTTATGAATTTTCCATCACTAATTTTTAATTTTAGCTACTCTTTTCCACTGTGCACCATGTGGTATAAGCTAAAGATATATTTTAATAGTAGCTTATATAAAACAACTAGCATAGCAAATTTACTACCAAAAACAGGTCATTATGAAGCAAACTAAATACTAAGAATTGTTCAATCATTAAAATTATTAACCAGAGCATCTGTCATCTATTCTCCTTCATTATGTACATAATCTAAGGTTGACTATAAAAAGAAGTATAAGAGTTTTCTAAAATAGGTAACCCTGAATTTAAATAACTCGAGTATTTACATGCAAATTTATGATCTGTTAACATTTTTTCCTACCTATTGAAATACTACTACTTTTTAAAGCCAATTTTAGAGCCCTTTTCTACCTTAAAGAGGTCCTTTCAATTTGTTTACTCTGTATCTTTCTGTTCGTGAAGGACTATAATGCTCAACTCACTTCTTGCAGGACTTAGACTTTTCCTTGTTATCTGGATTTTTGCCCTATCATGGTCTCCAGACCAGCAGTTCTCAAAGTGTGCTCTGCTTACCCCAAGGGATCTGAGAGGTCAAAACTATTTTAATAACACTCTAAGATATTATATGCATTTTTGTTATGCTGACATTTGTACTAATGGAGTAAAAGAATGGTGGGTAAAACTGCAGTTTTAGTATGAATCAAGGCAAGTGGCACAAAACTGTACTAGAATGAAACTAGTAGAAATGAACTATGCCAGCACCATCTAAGAATGCTCTTGATAAAGTAGTAAAAATATTAAATCTTGACCCACAAACCAAAATCTTTATTCTGCATGACACAATGGAAGTATGCATAAAGCACTTCTGCTGCACACTGAGGTATGATGGTTATCTTAAGGCAATGCACTTGTGCAAATATTTGAATGGTGAGCTGAACTAGTTGCTTTTTTCATGGAACACCATTTTTACTTAAAGGAACTGACAGACAATGGTTACTCTAACCTAGGAACTGAAAGTAAGTCAAGTGAACTTGTTACTTCAAGAAACCCAATTGAAAATATGTTTCCAATGACAAAATTTAAGTTTGAGTGAACACTGGAATTTTGGAAAACTTGTGTCTATTAACCACCATGAGATTCTCAGTTTTTTAATACTTAAGTTTTTCTCATGAAATAAGTGGCAATTAACTAATGTGAATTGTTTTGGATACATATAGGAAATGGAAGAGCAATATAATACAGTGAATTAATATTTTTCAATGACCAATGCAGGAAGTGATAAAATCATACATGGGTAAAAAATCCATTTAAATTGCAAGAGAGACCAGTGGATTTTAATACTCCATTGATTTCATACTCCAACACTGCAGTGTTAAGGAACTATTACATTTATTAATTTATTTTGCTGCAGTTATCAAAGAATATCTACAATTATCAAAATCTTCCTCTCTTTTACAACTTTTTACCTATGTGAGGTCAGATTTCTTCATGTATTTAAACCAGAATAACATCACAACAGACAGAAGGCAAAAACAGATGCAGCTGTCCTATATTTAAGCCAGACATTAAGGAGATTCACAAAAATGTAAAATAAAGTCACATTTCTCATTAAAAAAATTTTGGGGGAAAGTTATTACCACATCCAGACTAAAATGAAAGCATAATAAACTTGCCCTCAATAAAAAAAGGAGGGAGGGTGTTATTTTTCATAAAAATGTGATTTGTTACATGCAATGAGTTTATTCATTTGACAAATCTGATGATATAGCAGCATGGATTACAGGTATATCTAAGCGGAAATAACTTATAGAGGTAGGGTAATATAACAAGTTTCTGTCTGGGGTTACGTCTGGCAGAAGACTGGAGTCCACCTGTTGATAGGGAACCAAAGCTGAATGTATAACTACAAAGTCTGTAGTGAAAAAGTGTAAACAACTTAAAGGTTTATCAACAAGGAAGTAAACTTTGGTACATTTAAATAATGAATATGCAGCTATTAAAACGAAATGAGGTATATACTTACTCATATGAAAACATATTCTCCAAGTTGCAGAATAATATAATAGCAAGGGCAGATTTTAAAAAATACTTTAAAAAAGCCCCATTAAATAGGTATATATGGTGGGGGCTGTCTAGGAAAGGGCATGAGGGAACCTTCCGGGGTGATGATAATGTTCTTGAGAAGGGTCTGGGTTACAGAGGTGTATGAAAACTTTAAAAAACTGAGCAAAAGTACATTTAAGATTTGTGCATTTTATTTTTTTTAAATTATATAACCTAACTAGCTATTGATACTACTCTGAGAAATTGATTTATAATTTTTAAAATAAATTTATTTTATCTATTTTATTTTTGGCTGCGTTGGGTCTTCGTTGCTGCACGCGGGCCCTTCTCTGGTTGCGGCGAGCGAGGGCTACTCTACGTTGAGGTGCACAGGCTTCTCACTGTGGTGGCTTCTCTTGTTGCGGAACACGGGCTCTAGGCATGCGGGCTTCAGTAGTTGTGGCTCACTGGCGCTAGAGTGCAGGTTCAATAGCTGTGGTGCACGGGCTTAGTAGCTCCGCAGCATGTGGGACCTTCCAGGACCAGAGCTCGAACCCGTGTCCCCTGCATTGGCAAGCGGATTCTTTTTTTTTTTATTCATATACATTTTTTATTGTAGACTTCTTTTTATGCTTCTATGAGATCTTAGGAACAGAATTTCTCATCATTTTAAAAAACTTTTCTTACTAGAAGAATTATACATGTTTGCTACAGAAAACAAGCAAATAACAGAGGACAAAAAAAGACTCTAAGTCATCATGTTGCACCTATATTTTGTAATTTACTTTTTCCATTTAAATATCATAAAGCACTTTTCATTCTAACAGATGCTCTCTTATATATAATGGTTACATGAAATAGATGTACCCATAATTTAATTTTTGGTACAATGTTTGCAGAGTTCACTATTACAAACAGCACTTTGATAAACATCTTTGTTGCTAAATGTCTATGGGCCAGTTTTCATTACCTTGTTAGGATAAATTCCAGAATTGCTGTGTTGTAGGGCACACAGATTTTAAAGATTTTTTGATACATACTGCCTTTTTGCATAGTGTAGGGAATCTCGAATACAAGAAGATTCTTCTCAAACCACTGGAGAAGTTTTTCCTGGAAATGAATGAATTTTTCCTTTCTTGGCAATCTGCTTTACTGCTGTGCAGAATGTGTTCAGAGCAGTGTCTCCAACATCCTTGAATATCTCATTCTTTCCATAACAGATGCTTTTCTTCTGGATTGGATTAAGAGTTCCTCAGTTGCAGATACTAATGTCTCTCTTGATTTTTTTTCCCCATGCCTGATGGAAAGCAGGGGAAACTTTGGGAGAAGATCCAGTCACTGACTTTACTGAGGGATGAGTGTGATGCAGAAATAGAATGGCCAGAGATGGCTGCCAGTGAAGGGAACGTTCCACCTATGATCCCTATAAATTCAAGAGATGGTCAGGGTGGTTTTCCATTGTGCAAACTCTTCACTTGTTAGTTGTTTCCTCATTTTGCCATGGTGCTGGTCTTGGAGAGGGCAGGCGGATTCTTAACGACTGAGCCACCAGGGAAGCCCTATTTTATTTTATTTTTAAAATTATATAACCTAACTAGCTATTGATGTTACTCTGAGAAGACTGATTGATTGATTGATGCATGCATGCATGCTGCATTGGGTCTTCGTTGCTGTGCCCAGGCTTTCTCTAGTTGTGGTGAGCGGGGGCTACTCTTCGTTGCAGTGCGCGGGCTTCTCACTGCGGTGGCTTCTCTTGTTGTGGAGCACGGGCTCTAGGCGCATGGGCTTCTGTAGTTGTGGTGCGTGAGCTCAGTAGTTGTGGCTCACTGGCTCTAGAGCACAGGCTCAGTAGTTGTGGTGCATGGGCTTAGCTGCTCCGTGGCATGTGGGATCTTCCTGGACCAGGGCTCGAACCCGTGTCCCCTGCACTGGCAGGTGGATTCTTAACCACTGCGCCACCAGAGAAGCCCTGTGCATTTTATTGATGGTAAATTCACCTCAAAAGAAAAACCCTATAAGCAAATACTGAGATCTTGATTCTGATATGATGAAATATTTATGGGGGAAGTATATCAATGCCTGCAATTTACTTTGCTGCATGTCCAAAAATAGGATGGAATAAAAGATGGATAGATAAATATATGATAAATCAGTCAAATATTAATGAAAAAATCTAGGTGATGGGATATTTTGTGTTTAGTTTTTTCAAACTTCTGTATGCTGAAAAATTTCATAATAAAGTGTTGAAAAAAACAGCTATATGTATATAGGAAAAAGTTTGAAAGGGTATATGCTAAACTGTTATATTTCTGGGAAGGGGAACTTTATCTTTTAATTCACACCTTTCTATATTAAAAGGAATATTTACGAGTATGTACCGTTTCTAACAACAATAAAATAAATATAATTTTTTAAAAAGTCAAAATTGCTTCTCAGAAGACAGGACAAACCCCTTAATGTAAAGGGTTAACTCCTTTCTTAATGTGTTTTCTGTAGAGAAGAGGGTGTAAAAGAATGAAGGAGTAGACAGTAAGTTCTGAATTTTTAAAAAGAATACTTTTCTTTCTCTTTCTAGGAAAGAAAGCATCCATTATTCACTTCAACTAACTTTAAAGACACAATTTTCCCCAACGCCCAACATCTTGAGTTCTCCTAGCCACGTCTCCACAGATGTTACGTTGCTTTTCCTGGCATTATTTGTATTTCTCCTCTCTAATCCATATATTAAGAGTTGGGGAAAAATATGATGGGTCAGTCTTTCCTTTCCTCTAACATTTCTGAAACCAGACCTAGGTAATTCATTTTTAATAAGTGAGACTCACCTAAAGAGATTTCCTTGTCAAATCCTGCTGGAGATGATACCTCAGAGGAACCTATTCAGGAGTTCCTCATTTGGAAAAATTATTCTTTGAGCTAATCCTCATTTTTACTTTTTTTAGAAAATTTATTTATTTTTGGCTGTGTTGGGTCTTCGTTTCTGTGCGAGGGCTTTCTCTAGTTGTGGCAAGGGGGGGCCACTCTTCATCGTGGTGCGCGGGCCTCTCACTATCACGGCCTCTCTTGTTGCGGAGCACAGGCTCCAGATGCGCAGGCTCAGTAGTTGTGGCTCATGGGCCCAGTTGCTCCGCGGCATGTGGGATCTTCCCAGACCAGGGCTCAAACCTGTGTCCCCTGCATTGGCAGGCAGATTCTCAACCACTGTGCCACCAGGGAAGCCCTCCTCATTTTTAAAATGGGAAAACAAAGTCACTTTCTATCCATCTGAAAATTAGATGGAATCATATCTTTTGTAGGTTTTTCTTATTGTGTGCTGGAGCCTTGCGATCTCAAATCCTGCCACTGATCACTAGGAAAGGAGCAAAGAAATCCTTTACTTTTCCCTTTGAAATAAAACTGATTCTGTGGGCAAGAAAGTCATTTCAAGAGGCTACAGAAACTTGTGTTGACCTTGAAATCTAGAAGAGGAAGGTCCATGATGATTTTCTTTAACAGAATCAATCCTAATATGAAAAAGGATATGAACAATAGGAGGAGGAACATCTCCACAAAAGCACTCCATTGTTAATCAGGTAGCTAGGCAAATGAGGAAACCAAAGGAGAGAGAGGTACTTAATAAAAAGGAGAAAGCTAATAATGGCTTTGCCTTTTTCCAAGATATCTTAAAATCTGACAAAAACTTGGCCTTTTTTGTTTTCTAAACACGGATAAGGTGACTGACCTTCAGAAAAAGTTCAGCTTGTTTATATATAATCTGAGTACTGGGTTACAATATCACTCTACAAATAGATAAGAATTATTTATTATGATTCCCATCCCCCCTTTGGAAGAATGTCAGCTCCACAGAGGCAGGGATCTCTACCTATTTTGTTTATTGATGTATCCAAAGCATCTAGAAAATTGCCTGATCAAAGAGCAGGTATTAAATATTTTCTGAATGAATGAAAATATATATTCCATGGCATACTTTTTTTAAAAAATTTATTTATTTGGCTGCTTGGGGTCTTAGTTGCAGCAGCATGCGGGATCTCCGTTGTGGCACGTGGAATCTTTTGTTGCGGCACATGGGCTCCTCGCAGCTGTGTGCGGGCTTCTCTCTAGTTGTGGCGCGGGGGCTCCAGAGCACGTGGGCTCTGTAGTTGCAGCACGCAGGCTCTCCAGTTGTGGCGCCCGGGCTCTCTAGTTGTGGCTCGTGGACTCAGTTGCCCCACGGCATGTGGGATCTTAGTTCCACGACCAGGGATGGAACCTGCATTGGATTCTTAACCACTGGACCACCAGGGAAGTCCCTATGGTATAAGTTTCGAGGTCCTCCACTAGTTTTCTCTTTTAACCCTACTAAGCAGTATCACCACCTTTACCCAGTTTCTTGAATTCTGCTCTTCCTAAGCACAATTTCTCTTTCTTTTTTTTGGCTTGTTATACTAATGAATTTTCCTCCAATTTTACTGAGATATAATTGAGAGATATCACTATATAAGTTTAAGGTGTACAGCATAATGGTTTGAGTTACATATACTGTGAAATGATTAGAGCTATACATTTATTTAGCATCATAATCTCTTATAGATACAATCAAAAGAGAAAGCAAAAAAAAGAAGAAAAAATTTTTTTTCTTGTGATGAGAACTCTTAGAATTTACTTATTCTCTTAACAATTTCATATATATCATACAGCAGTGTTAACTACAGTTATGCTGTAGATTATATCCCTAGTATTTATTTATCTTGTAACTGGTAATTTGTACCTTTTGACCACTTACTCCCCTTCCCCTGATCCTTCTGGTAACCACACATAATCTGATCCCCTTTTCTATTACACACACACACACACGTGTGCAGAGATGTTTTTAGATTCCATATATAAGTGAGATCATACAATATCTGTCTTTCTCTTTCTGACTTATTTCACTTAGCATAATGCCCTCAAGGTCCATCCATGTTGTTGCAAATTGCAGAATTTCCCCATTTGTTATTTTTTATGGCTGAATAATATTCCATCGTATGTACGTGTGTGTGTGTGTGTGTGTGTGTGTGTGTGTGTACTGTAGTATGATATACATACAACAACTACTTTATCCATTCATCCCTTGATGGACACTTAGGTTGTTTTCATGTCTTGGCTGTTATAAATAATGCTGCTATGAACATGGGTGTGCAGGTATCTTTTCGAGTTAAGTGTTTTCATTTCCTTTGGATATATTCCCAGAAGTGAAATTGCTGGATTATATGGTAGTTCTATTTTTTAAATATTTAATTAATTAATTAATTAATTTGGCTGCACTGGCATTTATTTAGTTGCGGCACTCGGGATCTCCACTGCCAGCATGGGATCTTTGTTGAGGCATGTTGGATCTTTTAGGTGTGGCATGCAGGATCTTTAGTTGCAGCATGTGAACTCTTAGTTGCGGCATGTGGGATGTAGTTCCCTGACCAGGACCGAACCCGGGCCCCCTGCATTGGAAGTGTGAAGTCTTAAACACTGAACCACCAGGAAGTCCCTGGTAGTTCTATTTTTAATTTTTTTTTTTTTTTTTTGCTGCATCGCGCAGCATACAGGATCTCAGTTCCCTGACCAGGGATTGAACCTGTGTCCCCTGCAGTGGAAGTGTGGATTATTTATTTATTATTTATTTATTTTTTGGGGGGGGCTGTGCTGGGTCTTAGGTGCAGCATGCAGGATCTTTCATTGCGGCACGTGGGCTTCTCTCTAGTTGCGTGGCATGTGGGTTTTCTCTCTCTAGTTGTGGTGTGCAGGCTCCAGGGTGCGTGGGCTCTGTAGTTTGCGGCATGCGGGCTCTCTCGTTGAGGCGCGCGGGCTCAGTAGTCATGGAACGTGGGCTTAGTTGCCCTTCGGTATGTGGGATCTTAGTTCCCTGACCAGGGATTGAACCTGCGTCCCCTGCACTGGAAGGTGGATTCTTTACCACTGGACCACCAGGGAAGTCCTGGAAGTGTGGATTCTTAACCACTGGACTGCTGGGGAGGTCCCTATTTTTAATTTTTTGAGGATCCTCCATACTGTTTTCCATAATGCCTGTACCAATACAATTTCTTAAACACAACCAGCTCCCTCACACTTTTATATTCTCATGTATCATTCTTCTCACTTAAAATTAAATCCTCTCCACCAAACTCTGTCTTTTGCCTCATTCTTAACCTTACCTAAAAATCTGTAATTTTAACATAGCTATTGTAAACAACCACATTCAACCCAGATTGCTAGAGCTGCTATCTCCAATATGGTAGTTAATGTAATTAAAATTATCCTTTGTTGTTTATATAGTTGGTGGTTTTCTCTATCCATGTAATAAAGATATTCTCCAATTTATCAAGTATGTAAGAAGGAATTAATATTCAGTATATATAAAGAACTAAGCTCAAGAACAAAAAACAAATGACTCAATTCAAAAATGGACAAGGACTTGGGAATTCCCAGGCAGTCCAGTCGATAGGACTCAGCGCTTTCACTGCTGTGGGCCCAGGTTCAGTCCTGATTGGTGAACTAAGATCTTGCAAGCTGTGTGGTGCAGCCAAAAAAAAAAAAAAAAGGCAATATACAGATTCAATTCAATCCCTTTCAAATTACCAATGGCCTTTTCCACAGAACTAGATCAAAAAAACCTTAAAATTTGTATGGAGACACAAAAGACCTCGAATAGCCAAAGCAATCTTTTTTTTTTTTTTTTAATTTATTTATTTTTGGCTGCATTGGGTCTTCATTGCTGCGCTTGGGCTTTCTCTAGTTGCGGCGAGCGGGGGCTACTCTTCATTGCGATGTGTGGGCTTCTCATTGCCATGGCTTCTCCTGTTGCAGAGCATGGGCTCTAGGCACGCGGGCTTCAGTAGTTGTGGCGCACGGGCTCCAGTAGTTGTGGTGCACGGGCTTAGTTGCTCCGTGGCATGTGGGATCTTCCCAAACCAGGGCTCAAACCCGTGTCCCCTGCATTGGCAGGCGGATTCTTAACCACTGTGCCACCAAGGAAGCCCAGCCAAAGCAATCTTTAAAAAGAAAAATGGAGCTGGAGGAACCAGGCTCCCTGACTTCAGACTATACTATAAAGCTACAGTCATCAAAACAGTACAGTACTGGCACAAAAACAGAAATATAGATCAATGGAATAGGATAGAAAGCCCAGAAATAACCCCATGCATCTATGGTCAATTAATCTATGACAAAGGAGGCAAATACAATGAAGAAAAGACAGTCTTTTCAATAAATGGTGCTAGGAAAACCAGACAGCTACATGTAAAAAAAGGAAACTAGAACATTTTTCAACACCATACACAAATGTTAACTCAAAATGGATTGAAGACCTAAATGTAAGACCAGATACTATAAAACTCTTAGAGGAAAACATAGGCAGAATACTCTTTGACATAAATTACAGTAATATGTTTTTCTCTTTTTTAAAATTAACTTTTATTGGAGTATGGCTGCTTGCAATATGTTTTCCGATCCATCTCCCAGAGAAATGGAAATAAAAACAAAAATAAACAAATGGGACCTAATTAAACTTAATAGCTTTTGCATAGCAAAGGAAACCACAAACAAAACAAAAAGACGACCCACAGAATGGGAGAAAATATTCACAAATGATGCGACCAACAAGGGATTAGTGTCCAAAATTTACAAAGAGCACATGTGGCTCAATATCCAAAAAACAAACAACCCAATCAAAAAATGGGCAGAAGACCTAAATAGACATTTCTCCAAAGAAGACATACAGATGGTCAAGAGGCACATGAAAAGATGCTCAACATCGCTAATTATGAGAGAAATGCAAATCAAGACTACAATGAGATATCACCTCACATGGTCAGAATGGCCATCATCAAAAAATCTACAAACAACAAATGCTGGAGAGGGCGTGGAGAAAAGGGAACCCTCCCACACTGTTGGTGGGAATGTAAATTGGTACAGCCACTATGAAGAACAGTGTGGAGGTTCCCTAAGAAAACTAAAAATAGAGCTACCATATGATCCAGCAATCCCACTCCTGGGCATATATCTGGTGAAAAACATGGTTTGAAAGGATATGTGCACCCCAATGTTCACTGCAGCACTGTTTACAATAGCTGACACATGAAAGCAATCTAAATGTCCATCAACAGATGAATGGATAAAGAAGATGTGGTACATATATATAATGGAATATTAGTCATTAAAAAGAATGAAATAATGCCACTTTCAGCAACATGGATGGACCTGGAGATTATCATACTAAGTGAAGTGAGTCAGACAAAGACAAATATCATATGATATCGCTTACATGCAGAATCTAAAAAAAAAAAAAAAAAAGATACAAATGAACTTACTTACAAAACAGAAACAGACTCAAAAACTCAGAGAATAAACTTATGGTTACCAGGGGAGAAGCGTGGGGGGAAGGGATAGATTGGGAGTTTGGGATTGACATGCACACATTGCTATATTTAAAACAGATAACCAACAAGGTCCTACTGTTAAAAAAAAAAAAAAGACAAGGACTTGAGTAGACATTTCAGTAAAGAAGATATACAAATGGCCAATAAGTACATAAAGAGATGCTCAACATTACTAATCATTAGGAAAATGAAAATCAAAACCACAACGAGATACTGCTTCACATCTGTTAGGATGGCTATTATGGAAAAAAACAGAAAATGACAAGTATTACCAAGGATGTGGAGAAATTGAACTCTTAAGATTTGCTGGTGGGGATGTAAAATGGTATATAGTCTGTAGATGTACCATATGATAAAGCAATTACACTTCTGGGTACACACATAAAAGAACTGAAAGCGGGGGTCCTCAACAGAGAATTCTGTAAGCCAATGTTTATAGCAGTATTATTCACAATTGCAAAAAAGTGAAAACACTAGAAAATGTCCATTGACAGATGAATGGATAAACAAAATGTGTGCGTATGTATACATACACACACACAAAGGAATACTATCCACCATTAAAAAGAAATGAAATTCTCATATATGCTGCAAAATGGAAGAACCTTATGTTAACATAAAGACATTATGTTAAGTGAAATCAGGAAGACACAAAAGGACAAATATTGTAAGATTTCGCCTATATGAGGTACCTATAATAGTCAAATTCGTAGAGCTAGAAAGAAGAACAGTGGTTATCAGAGGCTGGGGGAAGGGGAGAATAGGAAATTGTTATTTAATGGGTACAGAGTTTCAGTTTGGGATGATGAAAAAGTTCTAGAAATGCACAGGGGTGATGGTTGCACAACAGCGTGAATGTACTTAGTGCCACTGAACCTTATACTTAAAAATGGTCAAAATGCAAAACTTAAGTTATGTATATTTTACCTCAAGTTAAAATTAGTAATGTAATATACCAAAACCACTGTGTGCTTTAAAATGGGTGAATTGTGCCTCAATAAGCTGTTAAAAATAAAAGTACAACCGTGTTAAAATTTTTTGCTTCATCCATTAAACAATTACTTAGAAGACTCAAAAGGAGAAGGAACGCCTATTGTAAATGCCCATATTTTTGCTTACTGTATTCTTTCTGCTTTCCTGATGTTCCAAGGTTCCTTCTTTTATTTCTTTCTGTTTAGAGAACTTCCTTTACCCATAGGATAGATTTGCTGGCAACAAACCTAAGAATCCTTTGCTTCTCTCAATTCCTGAAAGAAGGATATTTTCATTGGGTATAGGATTCTGGTTTGACAGTTCTTTCAGTACTTGAAAAATGTGCCACTTACATGAATTCAGACATGAAACCCACTGTCATTTGATTCATTTTACCCCTATGGATATGGAGTCATTTCTCTCTCATTGTTTTAAAATTGTTTTGTCTTTAGTATGCTCAAGTTTGATCATGTGTCTCAGCATGGATTTCTTTGACTATACCCTGTTCTGGGTTTGGCTCATCTTCTTGAATCAGAAGGTTTATGTCTTCTGACAAATTTGGGAAGTTTTCAAGCCATTATTTACTCAAGTACTTTTTTTAATCTCTATCTTCTTTCTTTTCTCCTTCCAGGACACCAAGAATATAAATATTAGCTCTTTTGTTATGGTCCCATAGCCTCTGGTTTGTTTTTTTTTAAATGTCTATTTTCTCTTTTGTTCAGATTGGGTAATACTTGTAACACTCCATCACCTAGTTCACTGATTCTTTCCTGTATATCTTTCATTCTGCTGTTGAGTCTATCCCCGAGCTTTTAATTTCAGCTACTGCATCTTTCAATTCTAAAAATTATATTTGTTTTTCCTATTTTTCATTTCTTTGCCAAGGCTTTCTATCTTTTTATGTTTTAAGCATGTTTATAACTGCTTGTTGAAGTGTTTTTTAAAAATCATAACTGCTGTAAAATCTTTGTCAGATAATTCTAATATCTTGGTGTTGGCATACATTGATGCCTTTTAAAATTCAGTTTGAGATCTCCCAGGTTCTTGGTATGACATATGATTTTCAGTTCAAACCTAGACATTTTTGTATTATGTTATGAGATTTTGGGATTTTATATATACCTCCTGCCCCTAAACATGCATAGCCTACCCCATTATCAACATCCTCCACCAGAGCTGTACATTTGTTAACAACTCAAGAACATATACTGACATATCATTATCACTCAAAGTCCATAGTTTACATTAGTATCTTAGTATTGCATATTCTACGGCTTTGGATAAATGTATAATGATATGTATTCACCATTAAGGTGTCATAATGAATAGTTTCATTGCCCTAAAAATCCTCTGTGCTCTGTAGATTCATCCTTCCTTCCCCTCAAACCACTGGCAATCACTGATCTTATTAATGTCTCCACAGTTTTGCTTTCCAGAATGTCATTTAGTTGGAATCATACAGTATGTAGCCTTTTCAGATTGGCTTCTTTCATTCAGTACTATGAATTTAAAATTCTTCAACGTCTTTTCATGGCTTGATAGCTATTTCTTTTCAGTGCTGAATAATATTCCACCGTCTGGATGTACCACAGTTTATCCATTCACTTACTGAAAGACATCTTGGTTGCTTTCATGTTTTGGTGATTATGAATAAAGCTGCTTTAAACATCTGTGTGCAGGTTCCTACACAGACTTAGGTTTTCAACTTCTTTGGGTAAATACCAAGGAGTTCAATTGTTGGATTGTATGGTAGGAGTATGTTTAGTTTTTTAATACAATTGATTATTTTTTTTTTTTTAGATTTATTTATTGATTGATTGCTACATTGGGTCTTCGTTTCTGTGCTAGGGCTTTCTCTAGTTGCAGCAAGCGGGGGCCACTCTTCATCGCGGTGCGCGGGCCTCTCACTATCGTGGCCTCTCTTGTTGCGGAGCACAGGCTCCAGACGCGCAGGCTCAGTAGTTGTGGCTCACGGGCTTAGTTACTCCGTGGCATGTGGGATTTTCCCAGACCAGGGCTCGAACCCGTGTCCCCTGCATTAGCAGGCAGATTCTCAACCACTGTGCCACCAGGGAAGCCCTACAATTGATTTTTATATACTGATTTTTTTTCCCCAGTAGCCTTGCTACTAGTTGTAGTAACTTTTTAGTGCATCTCTTTGGATTTTCTACATACACGATCATGTTATTTGCAAACAGAAACAGTTTTACTTTTTCCTTCCTGATCTTTATGACTTTTATTCATCTTCTTGCCTTATTGCACTGGTAGGACATTCAGAATAATGCTGAAAAGAAGTAAATAGAGTGAACATTTTTACCTTCTTTCCAATTTTAGAAGGAAGCATTCAATATCCTATCATTAAGTATGATCTGCTTTTTATTCAATATAACACTGAGGAAATTCCTTTCTAGTTCTAAGAGTTTATAATCAACTTTGTTCTGTAGTTGTTTTTTTCAACTAAAGTCTTTGTCAGGTTTTCTATCAGGGTTACACTAAGCTTATGAAACGAGTTGGGAATTGTTTCTCCCCTACTTTCACGAAGTGTTTGTGTTAAGACTGGTGTTATTTGTTTCTCAAATATATAGAAGAGTTCACAAGGGAAAACCGTTTAGTTCCGGAAATTTTTTTTTTTTTTTTTTTTTGGCTGCATTGGGTGTTTGTTGCTGTGCTCGGGCTTTCTCTAGTTTGGAGAATGGGGGCTACTCTTCGTTGCAGTGCGCGGGCTTCTCATTGCAGTGGCTTCTCCTGTTGCACAGCACGGGCTTTAGGCACACGGGCTTCAGTAGTTGTGGCACGCAGGCTCAGGAGTTGTGGCTCGCGGGCTCTAGAGCGCAGGCTCAGTAGTTGTGGTGCACGGGCTTAGCTGCTCCGCGGCATGTGAGATCTTCCCGGACCAGGGCTCGAACCCGTGTACCCTGCATTGGCAGGCGGATTCTTAACCACTGTGCCACCAGGGAAGCCCCAGTTCTGGAATTTTTCATGTGAAAGATTTAGTAAGGAACTCAATTTCTTTAAACAATTATAGGATATTCAGATATTTAATTTCATTTATAAGTTGTATTTTGTACGGAATTTGCCCATTTCATATATTGTTAAACATATTGGCATAAATTTATTTATATTATTAGCCTCTTAATGACTGTAGGATCATTAGTATGGATACTGGTAATTTGTGTTACCTCTTCCTTTGTCTTGATCAGTGCAGCGAGAGGTTATTAATTTTGTTGCTGTTTTCAAACCTTTGTTCCCTTATTGTCTGTTTAATATTTTACTGATTTCTGTTCATTATTATCTACCAGTTTTCTAGAAATAAGTGGGATGGCTTTACTCTTCTCACTGACATTGAGTACAGTCAGTCCTCCATATCTGTGGGTTCTAAGCATCTGTGGATTCAACCAAACTTGGATCAAAAATAAATTTTAAAAAATTCCAGAAAATTCCAGAAAGCAAAACTTGAATTTGCCCAGTGCTGGTAACTATATACACAGCATTATAAGTAATCTAGAGATGATTAAAAGTCTACAGGAGGATGTGTGTAGGTTATATGCAAATACTACACCATTTTATATAGGGGACTTGAACATCCTTGGATTTTAATACATGAGGAGGCTCCTGGAACCAATACCCCACGGATACAGAGGGACAACTTTACTTGGTCATAGTAAACCAAGGGGAGGGGGTATCCACTCTGTGTTAATTATTTCAAAATAAATATCATTTAATTCTCACAACTCAGGTTGGAAACAGTCTCAATATATAGGTGAAGATGCTGAGATGTAGAGTAGATAATTAACTTGTTCAAGATCACCTAGCTACAAGAGTGTGAAATGAAAAGAGGAGTCTCTTGTGTTTGATTCAAAGGTGTGTCGAGGGTCCCCAAGACCACCTTCAGGTCTGGTGACTCAGAGGACTCAGCATATAGTCAGACTCATGGCTATACTTTAGTAGAGCAAAAAGACACAAAGCAAAATCCATAAAGAGAAAAAATACATTGGGCAAAATCTGGAGGGAACCAGGCACAAGTTTACAAACGTTCTCTCCCAGTAGAGTCATGCAAGATGCAATCTTTGGCAATGTACTGTGACAATACATGTAAAATGTTGGCTACCAAGAGAGCTCATTAGAACTCAGCACCCAAGGTTTTAACTGGTGGCTGGTCATTTAGGTACCCTCTGCCTAGGATGTACCAAAATTCCATTCTCTTAGAATGAAACCAAGTGTTCAGCAGAAACCATACAGTTTATACATGGTAGGCACAGTAAGACTCTCCTACCATCTAGGGAAAGTTTTATAATAGAGGGAACTGTTTACTATTCAAGTTTCCAGATGCCAGCTAATGGTCAACCTTGTAAGCAGGACTTTCTAAGAATAGAAGTCTTAGGTCTGCTATTTTAATTCTTTTCTGCACATAAGGCCTATGTTCTTTCCACTGTATCAGGAAAAGCAGTCAAGATTTGGCCTAAGTCTGAATGACTTGTAGGGGCAAATGACAAAAGCTATGTTGAAAAGGATTCTGAATTCTTTTCTGAGCTCAGCAGAAAAGGGTATCACGATATATTTCACAACAACTGTCAGAGTAAAAAGGAGGAGGGCCTACATACTAAGTAATGGATTCTCGCTGACTGATAGTCTACTGCAAAAACAGCTTCAATTCAGTAATTACCAGTTATTGAATGATTACTGTGTTAGGTACTGTGCTAAGTACTTTACATGCATTATTTTATTTAATATTCATACTAATTTCTATTTTACACTAAAGAATTTGAGGCCTTGAGATGTGTCAAGTTGCCCAGGGTCACACAGCTAGTAATTGTTGGAGGTGGAATTTGACTCAAGGCCTAACTGATGCCAGAAGCCAAATGTGAAAGCCTATGTCTTCACTTTTTTTGCTCTCATACTCCCCAGAAGACTTTTGAAAAATTATGAATCCCCTTATGCATTTTTAAATGTAAAGTTTAAACAGTTGCAAATGATGTAATATTTGGTTATAGTGTTTAAACATGATGAACCTGCATACCACAGGGATTTAATACTTATCACTATTCATTAAAAAAGGAATACTCCCTTCTTTAACATTTAGAAAATTAAATCATTTCTTTTTATCCTTGAACATTATTTCTATTTCACTTATTCTGGGGAATTTTATCTTAATATTATATGTTTTTTATGCTTGAAATTCTTTTATTGAACAATCTATCCTCCTACTCTACAACAAAGTGTTTAAATTAACATTAAAAGTAGCTGTGAACATAAAGCTCAAAGCATTAAAATTTTTCTTTTGCATTGTATAATCACTGCAATTTTTATAAATATATGCCTGACCAAACCAACATAAATATAATATACATTTTCAAAATTACAGCTTTATTGGGGCAAAATTCACAAACCATAAAATTCAACTTTTTAAAATGTACTATTCAGTGGGTTTTAGTATACAGAGTGTGTAGCCATCACTACAGGATGGTTAATTTTATGTGCCAACTTGGCTGGGTCACAGTACCCAGATATTTGGTTAAACATGATTCTAGATGTGCCTGTCAAAGTATTTTTTAGATGAGATTAACATGCAAATCAAAAGATTCCAAGGAAAGAAGATTATTCTCCATAACGTGGGTAGAATTCATCCAGTCAGCTGAAGGCCTCAAAAGAATAAAGACTGACCTCCACAGAGTGAATTCTGTCAGTAGACTGCCTTCAGACTGCTTGAGCTGTAAGATCAACTTTTTCCTGGGTCTCCATGCTGCCAGCCTCCCCTGCAGATTTTGGACTTGCTAGCCTCCACAACTGCGTAAGCCAAGTCCTTAAAATAAACCTTGCTCCCTATATATCTTATTGGTTGTTTCCTTGGAGACTTCTGACTAATATAATCAACATTATTTGGGAACATTTTCATCATCCCCAAAAGAAACCTTGTACCCATTAGCAGTCACTCCACATTCTCCCCTACCCCCAGTCCCTGGAAACCATTCATCTACTTTGTGTTTCTATGTATTTGCCTATTCTAGACATTTCATATAAATGGAATCATAAAACACTTGGTGTTTTGTGACTGTCTTCTTTCACAAAGCATAATGTTTTCACGGTTCACCCATGTTGTTGCATGTCTCAGTACTTAATTTCTTGTTATTGCCCAATAACATTCCATTGTGCAGATATATCACATCTTGTTTACGCACGGCATGGTGGGATTCCAGTTCCCTGACCAGGGATCGTACACCCCCTCCCCCCGCCCCAAGTGGAAGCGTGGAGTCCTAACCATTGGACTACTAGGGAAGTCCTTTGGATGTATGTTTTCAATTCTTTTGGGTATGTATCTAAGCAGCAGTATTGCTAGGTCTTATATTAAATCTGTGATTAACTTGTTGTGGAACTACTAAAATGTTTTCCAAAGAGGTTTACACCACTTCACATTCTTACCAGCAATGTATGAGGGTTCCAGTTTCTTCACACCCTCATTAATCCTTTAATTAAAGCCATCCCAGTGGGTGTGAAGTGATAATCTCATTATGGTTTTGATTTCCATTTCCCTAATGACTAATGATGTTGAGCATCTTTTCATGTGCTTATTGACCATTTCTATATCTTTTTTTGGAGAAAGATCAATTCAAATCATTTACTCATTGAAAAGATTCTGTTGTTTGTCTTTTTATTATTGAATTATAACAGTTCTTTATATATGTGGGTTTCTGGATACAAGTCTCTTATTTGATATATGATTTGAAAATGCTTCTCCCTTTCTGTGGGTTGTTTCAGTTTCTTGATGGTGTTCTTTGAAGCACAAAAGTTTTAAATATTGATGAAGTTCAATTTGTCTCTTTTTTTCTTTTGTTGTACATGATTTTGGTGTCAGACACCTAAGAAATTATTACCTAACCCAAGGTCACAAAGATTTACTCTTATGCTTTCTTCTAAGAGTTTTATAATTTTAGCTCTTATATTTAGGTTGATGATCCATTTTGAGTTACTTTATCCTTTTGTATGTGCATATCCAGCTATCACAGTAACCATCTGTTGAAAAGACCATGCTTTCCTCATTGAACTGTTGTGGCACTGTTGTGGCACTGTTGTAAAAAATCAATTGACTAAAAATGTAAAGGTATAATATACAGTTTGATAAATGAGTATTTATCATAAAAAGTAAATTTTTTTGAAGTGTATTTCTCTAAAGAGATAAAGAAACCTGATTTCATTAAAAATTAAAAAATAAATATTACCTTCCATTTATTGAATGACTCCATTGATGATAAGATGCATTATTATTTTATCTGTATAACTATTTTATTCACATAACTAGTATCGCAAAGACAGAGATGAACCTAGGTCTGGCTGACTCAAAGTCATGCTCTTTGTTTATATGATACTGGAAGTGACCTGTTTGAAACAGCTGACTGGCCTCCCTGCCTATCCTAATCATAAATTATTATCTGAACAACAAAACAGCACTGTCCAGAAAAAAAAATTGTATCCTGTAACAGCCTGATTTTATGTCTTGTTTCACAGGAAAAAAGGGCCACTACTTGGACAGATTTTTCCATTATTTACTTAATTTGCAGACCACTGAGTACAGATTAGTCTTAGTAAGAGACTAAAGTGGGGATTTAGAGAGAGAAAATCTTTATTTAAATTAAGGGATTTCCATTCTGGACCTCTTTACCACTATTCATGCCAGATATGTGACAGAAATATTGGCCTATCCATTATTCATCTCATCTCCCTTGGAATTAACTGACTCAATCACCCCCTTGAATAGTCAGAGCTTCCTTCCAAAATTTGAGTTATGAATTAGCCAATTTCCCATCCAGAGCAAAACCAGTGAGACCAAAATGGTCATGTTTTCCTTTACACAGAACTTTTAAAATTACCTCTTATTTTCAAAGCCTATTTATCATTAGCACATTCTAGGAAATAGCTAAATCTGCTGAGAATCTTCTTCCACTGCTATGACCTCACTACTAAAAACAAAAGGCTCTTTCAAAAGAACTGTGGCACTAAGCCCAGAGAATACGGAACTTACTTACTATTACCTTTCTTAAGTAAGCAACAGTACAGTTATCTAGCTGAGAATTAAACCTTGTAATGCTATGTTGTACTTAAACTATTCTCTAGCCACCCAATACAGAATAATTAAAGCAAACAAATCTTTATTGCAGAACTTGTCTACCCCTGTTGCTTTACATACATTGCTGGCGCTGGGCCCTCTGGGGAGAAAAAAGGAACTAGATAATCATAACACACAGAAAAGCCCCATAGTCAAGAGAGTCAAGAAAGTCATAGTTGAAGAGAACACTAAAAGCACCGGATCAACATCTACTACACAAGTAAGTTGTTCCTGGAAAAAAAAATTCTCATCCTATATTCAATTATGTATTCTAATTTCTCCTTTTCTTTCATTGTATAACCAATATTTGTTAAACTCCTATTATGTACGAAGCACGGGGAAATCAAAGGAGAATAAGAAAGACAAATGATCCTGTGCTCCTAGAGCTTATAATCTGGTGGAGGAGGCATTACTAAATGAGTAAACAAATACAGTAATTATAGATTATAGAAAAAAGTAAACAGGGTGCTGTGATACAGACTTGATATAGAGGGAGGAACCCTTTTTGGTAGGATAATCAGGAAAAAAATTTTAAAGAAAATAATATTTAAGCTGGTACTGACATTTAGCTCATCCTCAAAGGATGAGAAGAAATCCACCATGGGAAGTTTGAAGAAGAGCTTTGCAGGCAATGGTAATAATAAGCATAATGATCTTTTGGTTGGAAAGAGTTTGGTATGGTCTAGAATCTGAAAGAAGGCCAGCATGACACACAATACAGTGATTAAGGGAAATATGGGAAACAACAGAGGCAGAAAAATGAGGTAGTCAGGAACCAGATCATTCCCAAGAGTTGGGGTAAGGAGTTTATAGTTTAATGGTGAGCCACTGAAAGGTTTTAAGTACGATTTAGTTTAAGTTATAAAATCATTTCCCTTTTTACTGTGTGGAGAGTAGATTGGAAGGGAGCAAGAATGGAAGTGGACAGATCTGTTAGAAGGCTATTGCAATGGCCTGAGCAAAAGATAATAGTGGCATGGACTTGAATAATGGCAATGGAATTTGAAGAGAAGTAGGATATATTTCAAGGATGAAAATAACAGAACTTGGAGATGGACTGGATGAGGCCAATCCAGGAAATCCAGGATGCCTTCTAGGTACACTTTACTTATCTGATAAGCTCAACAGTATGATCCTGGAAGGTATTATTATTGAAATGCTAAACAAAGACTAGAATTTTCCCCAAAAATAAATAGAGAGATAAATCTTGATCAATTTTCAAGCATATAAACAATCAGAAAAAGCAGTGGGCCCTTTTCCTTTGATTATTACATATCCACAAATCATCTCCCTTTGAACACAGAAAACACTTGAAACTGAAGTAATGAATAGTTGGGTTTTCCTAGATGACTTACTTAGAGAATTAAATGTTACAGATATAGTGTTGTTTACTGAAACTCCGGTGAAAAAGATTTACGTCATTTGACCCCTAGACGGCAAAATTCTTCAGAGTAACTATAATTAAATGGTAAAGACTTGATCCCACTGGAGATGTAGAAATAATAAGAACACAAAGACATTTCACCCAAACTCAAGAAATACCATTTCTTCTCAGTAATATATTGTGTATACTGAGTACTCACCGACATGAATGGGGGCTGGGAATAATCCATATTCATGCTCTCCCGGAGTGTATTCCAGCTTCTCTTTCTTTAATTGGATCAATCGGCTCTTTGGGCTGTGATTAGAAAAGAATGGAAAACAGTGAGAGGCAATGAAATTTCCTTTTGTGGTAAAATAGAAAAAAAAAAAAATCACTCTATTGAATATTTGTTTTAGTGGTGATCATTTTGTAATGTATAGAAATATCGAATCACTATGCTGTACCTCTGGAACCAACATAGTGTTGCAGGTCAATTATACTCAATTTAACAAAATGTGATACTATTTTGAGTTAAAAATCACCTTTATAAATATAATAAGAAATGAACTTGGCTTCACAGTAATTTATGCAAAAATACTGGGCGGCTTTAATTAATTAAAAATGTTTATGTAATCCAATTGAGCTATAGATAGGATTTCATAAAGTAGCAAAATTCCAAATTCACAATTTAGAGTGATAATTTTTTAAAAGTGTAGCTACTACACTACACTTAAAAGTATGTTATTTAAAAGTATGTTTAAAAGTATGTTATTTTTCTATAATTCTGATTCCAAACTAGTCATTTCATGTGACTCTCACAAAAAGGGACAAGGAAAATTAACAATAACAAATGGTTTATGTGTATGAACTATTTTGTGTGACTTGTTCTACATATCAAAAATAGTTGACTTACATACATATCTGGTTTGTAAATAAAATTGTGAATTGGGGAAAAAAAGAGTATTTGTTTTAACAGTGGCTTAAATCTTAAACCCATTTTTTTGGGGGGGAGGGATACTAAGTATTTTCATATATTTTTAAAATCTGAATTTCTGGAATTGCCTTTTAGGAATTATACATAAGATGCATTCTCCAATGCATCTCCAATGCACTAGCATTCTCCAACAGTTTTGCAGAAGGAACCTAAATTTCATATCTGATCATAATGACTGCCTTATATTTGGTTAATGATTTATAGTTTATAAAGTACTTTCACATATTATCATTTATGTCAATCCCGTGAAGTAGGTAAGAAATGTTAACTCTAGTTTACAGATTTGAAAACTGATGCTCTACAAGGCTAACTGACTTGCTTTATTTTTTGTAGCTGGCAAGGAGATTCAAGATGTAAACCTTAAGTTTCTTGCTAAACTCCTATTTATCTACTATTCGTTTTATTTTATTCCACCATGTCCCATCAGCTTTTACCTCTTCCACTCATCTTACTGGGTCTGTGTTCCTAATGTTTGTTATGAGATCAAAACCTGAAGAGATTTCACAGATACATAAAAGTAAGGGGAAAAAAGAAGGGAGGAAAAAGGAAATGAGAAAAAGAAGAGAGCCTCATTCAGTCGACTCTGATTTTATTTTGGCTTAAAGTTCCAGTAAATAAAGCAAGGTGGATATATTTCTTTCATGAATTATGACATACTGCCTTTCAAAAACAAGTCTAGTCTATTGTATCTTGTAACAAGTAGGTATGTTAATACACACTTTGCAGATGAGAAAATTGAGATCCAAAGAAGTGAGTTATTTGTAGAACCTTTAGTTCTTATTTGAAGACTGGTTCTTTCTAGTGGATCATTCATTTATTTATTCAACAATTACTGAGCACTCATTAAGTCCAGGCCCTGTTCCAAGTACTAAGAAACAGTAGAGAAAAAGACAGTTTACTTGGGTAGACATACAATAAGGAAATAAGAAAAACTAAGAAAATGAAAAAAAAACCCCAGAAAATAATAAATGCTAGGCAAATAATTAAAATGTGATGAATAGCAAGTAATTTGGGAAGGCTTTTCCAAGGAAGTGACATGAAGCTAAAATGTAAATGTTACTGATACTCAGGAGAGGATCTGGGAAATGGAGGAAGATCAGGCAGAGGAAATAGCTGGTATAAGATGAAAGTTTAAATGAGATTGGAGAATTAGAAGAAATGAAAGGAGGCTGAAGCAGTCCAGGTAAAGTTAGAAACTAAGTCATGTGAAAGTTTAAAGGCAGTGGTAAGTAGTTTGGGGGACAGTTACAAAGAAGGAAAGGAAAGATGCTAGACTGTTCTACTTATAAGACCACTTTTCTCATTTTAAAAAAGTGGCCCCCCAAAATGATTGTGAACACAAAGATGAATTTTTTAACCAACTAAAAACTATATTTCTTCATCATCAAAGTCAAATAGATCAAGAAAACAACTGTGTCTAGAACCAAGCACTCAGCATGAAAGAAAATTTGGTCTACACCTTACTAGATTCAAGACACATCCAAACTACTTAGAGAAATAACATAAAAGTTTTCATTTAGCTAACAAAGGAATGGAAGCAAAACTGGTATTTTACCCTGGTGCCAACAGGGTAAGCAAGCATATAGGGGGCAGTAGTCACGAAAGAAAATACCTGGCACCCTGAAGTGAACAGACAAGCAAAACCACAAAAAAATTCAGGGTCACCTGCATAGTTTTACACCCTCAAATATATGAAACCTTGAATATATCCTATCAATTACCAACTGAGTCCCTAAAAAACTCAAATTTACCTTTGATTTTGCAATGCTGATACCTAAGATGCATAATATCATTATGGGTATGATAATCATGTGAGAAACTGTTTTCCTAGTTCTTAGCCAAGTCTGACTTTGGTTCTAATTTAGACATAACCATTTATTTCCCTGTTGGTTACAACAACATGGAAAGCTCTCTCATTGTTTTAAATACTCCATTCTGTGTGAGCTCTGAGGAGTGGTATATTAAGAGAGAGAATTTGGTTGCCTCTGTCAGTTTGTCTTGGAGATTCTGAACATTCCTGGCATTTTCTGGGTATTCATTTGTGTGCCACTATCAGTTCAAATCACAGGAGAAAATCTTTATACCTGTAGGAATGAAGAGTAGCCATTTCAGATACAAAACTGCCGTAACTTACAGTAGGCTGGACAGGTAAAAAAAAAAAGTTGCTGTGACAGGTGTTTACTCTGGCCTATGGCTGAAGTTGCAAAAATGAGACTACTAGTAGTATGTATAAGTGTGTAAATGAAAAAAACTCTTTTGCCTTTATTGTCAAAAGAAGTTAAGTTTGCCTTTCACAATGTTCTATTTATAAATGTAACCAATTCAGTATTTGTGGCCAACTTTCTCTCTCTTTGGTAGATTATTAGTTTTAATAATTTATCATTGGGATGGGAGGATATCTAATTAAAACAGGCAAATCCACCATCATATGGGAGAAAAATATATGATTATTTAAGGAAAAATATAAAAAGTTAGTGTTCCTAATAATCATTAATTGCTATTATGCAATTAATGCTATTATGTTTATCTTAAATATTGTCTACAGTCATTTCTTGGCTTTAGGTATTTATCATCTTATTTTCAAATCTTGTCAACTCTAATCTAGGCCCAAAACTCAAAATAATAAAACTATTAAGATGTCTTTTATACTCAAACTATCTTAGAAGTTTCCCAGACAGCTGGTAATTCACACCAAGGACTTATCCCCACACTTAGTTTTTTTAATTTTTTTTTTTTCCACACTGTGTGGCTTGCAGAACTTCCCTGACCAGGGATAGAACCTTCACCCCCTGCAGTGGCAGCATGGAATCTTAACCACTGGACCATCAGGGAAGTCTCTGACATTTTTTTTTTTTAAATAAAGTGAATGCTGTTTTAAAAATTTTTTTATTTATTTTATTTATTTTATTTTTGGCTGCGTTGGGTCTTTGCTGCTGTGCATGGGCTTTTCTCTAGTTGTGGCAAGCAGGGGCTACTCTTCCGTGCAGTGTGCGGGCTTCTCACTGCAGTGGCTTCTCTTGTTGCGGAGCACGGGCTCTAGGCGCGCGGGCTTCAGTAGTTATGGCACATCAGCTCAGTAGTTGTGGCTCACGGGCCCTAGAGTGCAGGCTCAGTAGTTGTGGCACACGGGCTTAGTTGCTCCGCAGCATGTGGGATCTTCTTGGACCAAGGCTCGAACCCATGTCCCCTGCATTGGCAGGCGGATTCTTAACCACTGTGTCACCAGGGAAGTCCCACTGTGTACTTTTAAGACTGGAGAAAAGTACACTAATGTTCCTATACTTGATTGGAACCGTAACTGTCAAAAACTTTATCCTCTTTATCAAGAACTTTTTTTTTTTTCCCTAGGTTTGAAATCCTTGTCAGTTAGTGACAATCATAACATACATTTTATTGGATGCATTAGAAGAGTATGGAGAATTGTCAGTGTCTTACCTTTCTATAATGTTTTCATTCTCTGAGCAATTTTTGGTTAAATCTTTATGACTAAGACTGCTGGAAGAAATATCAAAAAACCCTCAGTAAATGACTATCTCAGTTATTTTTGACTAATGATACTAGTGGCAATAAGATTATGGGTACAGATTTCCCTGTACTAACTGATAGCATCACCTTAAACAGATACTTGTTAGACTGTAAAGAGGGAGAGAGCTAGAATTTCCAGGAAACTTTTAGCCAGGAAACAAATGATTTTGTGAAAGCAGACTGTTTAACTCAAGATCAGCAAAATAAGAATTACCTAGGACTATAAAACTGATTTAACTGTAGTAAATATTATATTTTAATGAGTGTATAATAAAGACCTTTTCTTTCTTCTTAATCTTTCTATATTACCCTGAAGTTATTAGGTGATTGCTGTACAAACCGGAATTAAATACTTTTTAACTGGTATATTGTTCCAAAGCCTTAAATTAAGAAAAAAAAATCCTGTAAATGTTAATATAAATTATAAGCTTACAGGAGAACTTAATAAAATTTCTGTTTTAAAAAAAAAGATACATGCTGATTGGTCTAACCTAAAAAACTGTTCACAATATTATATATACAGTCACACCTTACCTTATTTTACTTTGCAGGTACTGTGTTTTTTTTTTTTACAAATTGAAAGTTTTGTGGCAACCCTGCTTGGAGCAAGTCTACAGTGCCATTTTTCCAAGGGCATTCCCACTTCATGTCTCTGTGTCACATTTTGGTAATTCTCACAATATTTCAAACTTTTTCATTATTATTTTATTTGTTAGGGTGATCTGTGATCAGTGATCATTGATGTTACTCTTGTAATTGTTTTGGGGAGGCTCAAACCATGCCCATATAAGACGGTGAACTTAATAAATGTTGTATGTGCTCTAACTGCTCTACCAGCTAGCCAATCCCCGCCGCCCCCGTCTCCCACCCCCCAACCTCAAACCCGTCTCTCTCCCTTTCCTCAGGCCTCCCTATCCCCTGAGACACAGCAATATTGAAATTAGGCCAACTAATAACCCTACAGTGGCCTCTAAGAGTTCAAGTGAAAGGAAGAGTCGCATGTCTCTCACTTGAAATCAAAAGCTAGAAATGATTAAGCTTAGTGAGGAAGGCAACGCCTTAAGCCGAGACAGGCCGAAAGCCAGACCTCTTGCGCCAAACAGTTAGCCAAGCTGTGAATGAAAAGTTCTTGAAGGAAATTAAAAGTGCTACTCCAGTGAACACACAAATGATAAGAAAGTAAAACAGCCCTATTGCTGACATGGAGAAAGTTTGAGTGGTCTGGATAGAAGGTCAAACCAGCCACAACATTCCCATAAGCCAAAGTCTAATCCAGAGCAAGGCCCTAACTCTCTTCAGTTCTATGAAGGCTGAGAGATGTGAAGACGTTGCAGAAGAAAAATCTGAAGCTAGCAGAGGTTGGTTCATGAGGTTTAACATCGAAGTACAAGGTGAAGCAGCGAGTGCTGATGTACAAGCTACAGCAAGTTATCCAGAAGATCCAGCTAAGATCATTAATGAAGGTGGCTACACTAAACAACAGATTTTCAATGTAGATGAAACAGCCTTATACTGGAAGAAGATGCCATCTAGGACTTCATAGCTAGAGAGAAGAAGTCAGTGCCTGGCTCAAAGGTTCAAGGGACAGGCTGACTCTCTCTTGTTAGGGGCTAATGCAGCCGGTGACTTTAAGTTGAAGCCAATGCTCATTTACCATTCCAAAAATCCTAGGGTCCTTTCGAATTATGCTAAATCTACTCTGCCTCTGCTCTTTCAAATGGAACAACAAAGCCTGGATGACAGCACATCTGTTGACAAAGGCCACTGTTGAGACCTACTGCTCAGGAAAAAAGATTCCTTTCAAAACATTACTGCTCATTGACAATGCACCTGGTCACCCAAGAGCTCTGACGGAGATGTACAACGAGATTAATGTTGTTTTCATGCCTGCTAGCACAACAACCACTCTGCAGCCCATGGATCAAGGAGTAATTTCCACATTCAAGTCTTATTATTTAAGAAATACATTTCATAAGGCTACCGCTGCCACAGATAATGATTCCTCTGATGGATCTGGGCAAAGGAAATTGAAAACCTTCTGGAAAAGATTCTAGATGCCATTAAGAACATTCATGGTTCACGGGAGGAGGTCAAAATATCAACATTAACAGGAGTTTGGAAGTCGTTTCCAACCCTCATGGGTGACTTTGAGGGGTTCAAGACTTCAGTGTAGAAAGTAACTGCTGATGTGGTGGAAATAGCAAGAGAACTAGAAATAGAAGGGGAGCCTGAAGGTGAGACTGAACTGCTGCACTCTCGTGGTAAAATTTTCACGGATGAGGAGTTGCTTTGTATGGATGAGCAAAGAAAGTGGCTTCTTGAGATGGAATCTACTCCTGGTGAAGACGCTGTGAAGATTTTGTTGAAATGGCAACAAAAGATTTAGAATATTACATAAACTTAGTTGCTAAGGCAGTGACAGGGTTTGAGAGGATTGACTCCAATTTGAAAGAAGTTCTGTGGGTAAAATGCTATCAAAGAGCATTGCATGAGAGAAAAAAAAAAAAGAGTACTGCATGCTGCAGAGAAATCATTCATGAAAGGAAGAGTCAAAGATGCAGCAAACTGAACTGCTGCTTTGTCTTGAGAAACTGTCTCAGCCACCCCAGTCTTCAGCAACCACCACCCTGATCAGTCAGCAGCCATCAACATTGAGGCAAGGCCCTCCTCCATCAGCAAAAAGATTACAACTCGCTGAAGACTCAGATGACGGTTAGTACTTTTTGGCAATAAAGTATTTTTTAATTAAGGTATGTACATTGTTTTTTTAGACATAATGCTGTTGCACACTTAATAGACTACAGTGTAGTATAAATATATCTTTCACATGCGCTGGGAAACCAAGACCTCCGTGTGACTCCCTTTCTTGCAATATTCACTTTATTGCAGTGGTCTGGTACTGAACCTGCAGTGACTCTGAGGTATGCCTGTGTACATATAATGTAAACTGCTTTTTATGCTCCCATTTCGAAAAACCCATTTTCCTTCCTATGTGCGAAACACCCAGTTCTTCCCTACTGTGAGTTTCTTTCCTGTGTATCACCTTACTTTTACACAGAACACTTGACTTCTGACACCTCTGGTCACAAAATGTGTGGAAGTTTTTCACTACGTCAACCAATTCTCTTCACACCAGCTAGGTGTCCTAAAATTTAACTCAAGTCTAACACCGCCTATCTGGAGACACTGTCAGATCCCACAGGTTAAGGGCTCGGTCTCACAAGACTGCCTCCACTCTACCTCAGGTATCAACTGAAAACAGTAAGTCCCCAGTTTACCCACAACTTATGTCCTACAAATTGGAGGTCCCCATTACCCCCTCTCTCAGGTCTGATTAATTTGCTATAGCTGGTCACCAGTCACAGAACTCAGGGAAACACTTACTTACATTTACCAGCTTATTAAAGGACATGATAAAGGATACAGGTGAACATCCAGATGGAAGAGATGCATAGGCAAAGTATGTGGGAAGAGGTGTAGTAGAGCTTCCATTACCTCTCTGGGTGTGTCACTCTCCTTGTACCTCCAATTGTTCACCAACCTGGAAGATCTCTGAACTCTGTACTACTGGGATTTTATAGAGGCTTTCTAACATAGGCATGATCAATTATTAACTCAAATTTCCAGGCCCTCTTCCTTTCCGGAGGATGGCAGGATGGGGCTGAAAATTCCAAACTTCTAATCATGGCTTGGACTTTCTGATGACCAAGGGCCATCCAGGAGCCCACCCAGAGATGCCTTATTAGAAAAAAAAAGATGCTCATAGTGCTCTTATCACTTAGGAACTTACAAGGGTTTTAGGAGCCCTGTGTCAGGGATAGAGTCAAAGACAAATATTAGAACTAGAAACGCTCCTAAATCTTCCTATCCCTTAGGAAATTGTAAGGATTTTAGGAGTCCTGTATCAGAAACTGGGGGCAGAGACCAACAAATATATTTTCTATTACCTAACGGTTTCTATACTTCTGATGACCATGTAGTTAAATTATGTAAGTTCAGTATAATATATAATTGGATAAACCAAATTTGTAACCATGAAGAATCTTATTTAATTTTATATGACAAGATCACTAATAAGGACAAGATGTACACTTCATAAGTGTAAATGATACCTATACAGTCCTCTCAGGAAACTGGCCTCCTATTTATTCTATGGCTTATGGAATCCCATAATTTAAAGGGAGTAAGAAATATCACCCTTGGCAGGTCGGGAACACTGACAAGTATGGGGATTTTAGAGTAAGAGGATTTTCCTGCAGGGACTTCGCTGGTGGTCCAGTGGTTAAGAATCTGCCTTCCAATTCAGGAGACACGGGTCTGATCTTTGGTCGGGGAACTAAGATCCCACCTGCCGCGGGGCAACTAAGCCTGCGCGCCACACCTAGAGAGCCCGTGCACCACAACTACTGAGCCCGTGCGCTCTGGAGCCTGCACGCTGCAACTAGACAGCCCGGGTGCCACAACTAGACAAGTCCGAGCGCCGCAACAAAGACCCAGTGCAGCCAAATAAAATAAAACAAAATAAAATAAAATAGTATTTTCCTACAGTTATAGGTCTCCCATGTGAAATTTGATAGAGGAGAGTTGGAAGGCTTTTGGTTCCTCATCTTTGTAGGTGAGTTGAAAAGGGCAATAAAATACTTCTAACAGAAAAGTAAATTAAAACTTTTATAGAGGTTTCCAACCAGTAGCTGATTCTGAACCCTTAGAAACATGTTGCTCTAGTTGCTATAATCATATTACAAGAAGATTTTTGTATATTAATTAACATTATACTGTGTATATCAATGTATATAAATAAAATTGGCCTTATTTTACATCAAATTAATGATACTTAATCAGAAATCACTAAACAAATGTATGTGGTAAGAGATATACACCATGACCAAGTTGGATTCATTCCAGAGTCACAAGAATGGTTCAACACACTCAAATCAATCAATGTGATACACCACATCAACAAAAGAAAAGATAAAAACATGATCAACTCAATAGATGCAGAAAAAGCATTCAATAAAGTTCAACACCCATTCATGATAAAAACTCTTACCAAACTGGGTACAGAGGGAATATATCAACATAATAAAAGCTATTTATGACAACCCCAGAGTCAATATAATACTCAACAGTGAAAAGCTGAAAGCTTCCCACTAAAATCTGTAACAAGACAAGGATGCCCACTCTTACCACTTCTCTTAACATAGTATTGGAAGTCTTAGCCACAGCAATCAGACAAGAAAAAGAAATAAAAGGTATTCAAATTGGTAAAATTGTCCTTAGATGCAGATGACATGGTACTATATACAGAAAATCCTAGGACTTCCCTGGTGGCGCAATGGTTAAGAATCTGCCTGCCAACGTGGGGGACACGGATTCGAGCCCTGATCCGGGAAGATCCCACATGCCGTGGAGCAACTAAACCTGTGTGCCACAATTACTGAGCCTGCGCTCTAGAGCCTGCGAGCCACAACTACTGAGCCCGTGTGCCACAACTACTGAAGCCCACGCACCTAGAGCCCATGCTCCGCAGCAAGAGAAGCTACCGCAATGAGAAGCTCATGCACCGCAACGAAGAGTAGCCCCCGCTTGCCGCAACTAGAGAAAGCCCGCACACAGCAACGAAGACCCAACGCAGCCAATAAATAAATAAATAAATTTATATTAACAACAAAAAAAAAGAAAACCCTAGAGGCTCCACACAAAAACTACTAAAACTGGTAAACGAATTCAGCAAGGTGGCAGGATACAAGAATTTCCAAAATATACAATCAGCTCATACAACTCAGTAACAAAAAACCAAACAACCCAATTGAAAAATGGGCAGAAGACCCAAATAGACATTTTTCCAAAGAAGACATACAAATGGCCAATAGGCAGATAAAAGATGCTTATCATCGCTAATTATTAGAGAATGCAAATCAAAACTACAATGAGGTACCACCTCACACCAGTCAGAATGGCCATAAATAAAAAGTCTACAAACAATAAATGTTGGGGAGGGTGTGGTGAAAAGGGAACCCTCTTACACTGTTGGTGGGAAGGTAAACTGGTGCAGCCATTATGGAAAACAGTATGGCGGTTCCTTAAAAAACTAAAAACAGAGTTGCCACATGATCCAGCAACCCCACTACTGGGCATATATCCATACAAAACTATAATCCAAAAAGATACATGCACCCCCTATGTTCATAGCAGCACCACTGACAATAGCCAAGACATGGAAACAACCTAAAGGTCCACAACCTAAATGTCCACTGACAGATGAATGGATAAAGAAGATGTGGGGGGTGTGTGTGTGTATATCTGTATATCTATCTATCTATCTATCTATCTACACACAATGGAATACTACTCAGCCATAAAAAAGAATGAAATAATGCCATTTGCAGCAACATGGATGCAACTAGAGATTATCATACTAAGTGAAGTAAGTCAGAAAGAGAAAGACAAATACCATATGATAATAACTTATATGTGGAATCTAAAATATGACACAAATGAACATATCTAAGTAACAGAAACAGACTCACATACAGAACAGACTTGTGGTTGCCAAGGGGGTGGGGGTTGAAGAGGGAAGTATTGAGGGTTTGGGATTAGGAGATGCAAACTAGTATATATAGGATGGATAAACAACAAGGTCCTACTGTATAGCACAGGGGACTATATTTAATACGCTGTGATAAACCATAATGGAAAAGAATATGAAAAAGTATATATATAACTGAGTCACTTTGCGTACAGCAGAAATTAACACAACTGTGTAAATCAAATGTTTATATTTCTATAAAATTAAAAAAAAATTTATGTGGTAAAATCTCCACCTTAGAGTGGAGACTTAACTACAAAGAGGAACTGAGAAAGTAAAACTGATACCTTGCACAACAGCCATTTTGGATAAGTTACTGGATCTGTAACAGCTGTTCCCCTAATTTTTGCAATGCTGATGTTTGAAGAGATGTAATGTTATGATCTCTGTGAATATGATAATGTGAGAAAACTGCTAGATTTTCCCACCAAGAACAGACAACTGTACACTTAGTACTCTTGTGTATGGGTTTCACTGAAAACCCTATTGCATTTTTCATATGAAGAATACTTTAAAAAAAATTTTATTGGGGTATAGTTGACTTACAATGTTGTGTTAATTTCAGGTGTCCAGCAAAGTGAATCTGTTATATATATATACATATATCCACTCTTTTTTAGATTCTTTTCCCATATAGGCCATTACACAGTATTGAGTAGAGTTCTCTGTGCTATACAGTAGGTCCTTATTAGTTATCTATTTTACATATAGTAGTGTGTATGTGTCAATCCCAATCTTCCAATTTATCCCCCTCCTCCCTTAACCCCTGTAGCCATAAGTTTATTTTCTACATCTGTAACTCTATTTCTGTTTTGCAGATAAGTTCATTTGTAGTCTTTTTTTAGATTTCACGTATAAGTGATATATGATATTGTCTTTCTCTGTCTAACTTACTTCAGTTAGTATGACAATCTCTAGGTCCATCCATGTTGCTGAAAATATCATTGTTTCATTCTTTTTATGGCTGAGTAATATTCCATTGTATGTATGTGTCACATCTTCTTTACCCATTCCTCTGTTGATGGACATTGAGGCTGCCTCCATGTCCTGGCTGTTGTAAAAAGTGCTGCAATGCACACTGGGGTGCATGTATCTTTTCTTTTTCTTTTTTTTAACTTTTGAATTTTATTTATTTTTTTTATACAGCAGGTTCTTATTAGTCATCAATTTTATACACATCAGTGTATACGGGTCAATCCCAATCGCCCAATTCATCCCACCCCCCCACGCCCCCCGCGGCTTTCCCCACTTGGTGTCCATACATTTGTTATCTACATCTGTGTCTCAACTTCTGCCCTGCAAACTGGTTCATATGTACAATTTTTCTAGGTTCCACATACATGCGTTAATATACGATATTTGTTTTTTTCTTTCTGACATACTTCACTCTGTATGACAGTCTCTAGGTCCATCCACATCTCTACAAATGACCCAATTTTGTTCCTTTTTATGGCTGAATAATATTCCATTGTATATATGTACCACCTCTTCTTTATCCATTCATCTGTTGATGGACATTTAGGTTGCTTCCATGACCTGGCTATTGTAAATAGTGCTGCAATGAACATTGGGGTGCATGTGACTTTTTGAATTATGGTTTTCTCTGGGTATATGCCCAGTACTGGGATTGCTGGATCATATGGTAATTCTATTTTTAGTTTTTTAAGGAACCTCCATACTGTTCTCCATAGTGGCTGTATCAATTTACATTCCCACCAACAGTGCAAGAGGGTACCCTTTCCTCCACACCCTCTCCAGCATTTGTTGTCTGTAGATTTTCTGATGATGCCCATTCTAACTGGTGTGAGGCGATACCTCATTGTAGTTTTGATTTGCATTTCTCTAATAATTAGTGATGTTGAGCATCTTTTCATGTGCTTCTTGGCCATCTGTATGTCTTCTTTGGAGAAATGTCTTTTTAGGTCTCCTGCCCATTTTTGGATTGGGTTGTTTGTTTCTTTAATATTGAGCCGCATGAGCTGTTTATGTATTTTGGAGATTAATCCTTTGTCCGTTGATTCGTTTGCAAATATTTTCTCCCATTCTGAGGGTTGTCTTTTCGTCTTGTTTATGGTTTCCTTTGCTGTGCAAAAGCTTTGAAGTTTCATTAGGTCCCATTTGTTTATTTTTGTTTTTATTTCCATTACTCTAGGAGGTGGATCAAAAAAGATCTTGCTGTGATTTATGTCAAAGAGTGTTCTTCCTATGTTTTCCTCTAAGAGTTTTATAGTGACCGGTCTTAAATTTAGGTCTCGAATCCATTTTGAGTTTATTTTTGTGTATGGTGTTAGGGAGTGTTCTAATTTCATTCTTTTACATTGTAGCTGTCCAGTTTTCCCAGCACCACTTATTGAAGAGACTGTCTCTTCTCCATTGCATATCCTTGCCTCCTTTGTCATAGATTAGTTGACCACAGGTGCGTGGGTTTATCTCTGGGCTTTCTATCTTATTCCATTGATCTATGTTTCTGTTTTTGTGCCAGTACCATATTGTCTTGATTAATGTAGCTTTATAGTATAGTCTGAAGTCAGGGAGTCTGATTCCTCCAGCTGCATTTTTTTCCCTCAAGACTGCTTTGGCTATTCGGGGTCTTTTGTGTCTCCATACAAATTTTAAGATTTTTTGTTCTAGTTCCGTTAAAAAAAGCCATTGGTAATTTGATAGGAAATGCATTGAATCTGTAGATTGCTTTGGGTAGTATACTCATTTTCACAATATTGATTCTTCCAATCCAAGAACATGGTATATCTCTCCATCTGTTGGTATCATCTTTAATTTCTTTCATCAGTGTCTTATAGTTTTCTGCATACAGGTCTTTTGTCTCCCTAGGTAGGTTTATTCCTAGGTATTTTATCCTTTTTGTTGCAATGGTAAATGGGAGTGTTTCTTTAGTTTCTCTTTCATATTTTTCATCATTAGTGAATAGGAATGCAAGAGATTTCTGTGCATTAATTTTGTATCCTGCAACTGTACCAAATTCACTGATCAGCTCTAGTAGTTTTCTGGTGGCATGTTTAGGATTCTCTATGTATAGTATCATGTCATCTGCAAACAGTGACAGTTTTACTTCCTCTTTTCTAACTTGGTTCCTTTTATTTCTTTTTCTTCTCTGATTGCTGTGGCTAGGACTTCCAAAACTATGTTGAATAATAGTGGTGAGAGTGGACATCCTTGTCTCGTTCCTGATCTCAGAGGAAATGATTTCAGTTTTTCAACATTGAGAATGATGTTTGCTGTGGGTTTGTCATATATGGCCTTTATTATGTTGAGGTAGGTTCCCTCTATGCCCACTTTGTGGAAAGTTTTTATCATAAATAGGTGTTGAATTTTGTCAAAAGCTTTTTCTGCATCTATTGAGATGATCATATGGTTTTTATTCTTCAGTTTGTTAACATGGTGTATCACATTGATTGATTTGCATTTATTGAAGAATGCTTGCATCCATGGGATAAATCCCACTTGATCATGGTGTATGATCCTTTTAATGTGTTGTTGGATTCTGTTTGCTAGTATTTTGTTGAGGATTTTTGCATCTATATTCATCAGTGATATTGGTCTGTAATTTTCTTTTTTTGTAGTATCTTTGTCTGGTTTTGGTATCAGCGTGATGGTGGCCTCACAGAATGAGTTTGGGAGTGTTCCTTTCTCTGCAATTTTTTGGAAGAGTTTGAGAAGGATGGGTGTTAGCTCTTCTCTAAATGTTTGATAGAATTCACCTGTGAAGCCCTCTGGTCCTGGACTTTTGTTTTTTGGAAGATTTTTAATCACAGTTTCAATTTCATTACCTGTGATTGGTCTGTTCATATTTTCTGTTTCTTCCTGGTTCAGTCTTGGAAGCTTATACCTTTCTAAGAATTTGTCCATTTCTTCCAGGTTGTCCATTTTATTGGCATAGAGTTGCTTGTAGTAGTCTCTTAGGATGCTTTGTATTTCTGCGGTGTCTGTTGTAACTTCTCCTTTTTCATTTCTAATTTTATTGATTTGAGTCCTCTCCCTTTTTCTTGATGAGTCTGGCTAGTGGTTTATCAATTTTGTTTATCTTCTCAAAGAACCAGCTTTTAGTTTTATTGATCTTTGCTATTGTTTTCTTTGTTTCTATTTCATTTACTTCTGCTCTGATCTTTATGATTTCTTTCCTTCTGGTAACTCTGGGTTTTGTTTGTTCTTCTTTCTCTAGTTCCTTTAGGTGTAAGGTTAGATTGTTTGAGATTTTCCCTGTTTCTTGAGGTAGGCTTGTATAGCTATAAACTTCCCTCTTAGAACTGCTTTTGCTGCATCCCATAGGTTTTGGATTGTTGTGCTTTCATTGTCATTTGTCTCTAGGTATTTTTTGACTTCCTCTTTGATTTCTTCAGTGATCTCTTGGTTATTTAGTAGTGTATTATTTAGCCTCCATGTGTTTGTGTTTTTTACGTTTTTTTCCCCTGTAATTCATTTCTAATCTCACAGCGTTGTGGTCAGAAAAGATGCTTGATATGATTTCAATTTTCTTAAATTTACTGAGGCTTGATTTGTGACCCAAGATGTGATCTATCCTGGAGAATGTTCCATGCACACCTGAAAAGAAAGTGTAATCTGCTGTTTTTGGATGGAATGTCCTATAAATACCAATTAAATCTATGTGGTCTACTGTGTCATTTAAAGCTTCTGTTTCCTTATTTATTTTCATTTTGGATGACCTGTCCATTGGTGTGAGGTGTTAAAAGTCCCCCACTATTATTGTGTTACTGTCGATTTCCTCTTTTATAGCTGTTAGCACTTGCCTTATGTATTCAGATGCTCCTATGTTGGGTGCATATATAATTGTTATATCTTCTTGGATTGATCCCTTGATCATTATGTAGTGGCCTTCCTTGTCTCTTGTAACATTCTTTATTTGAAAGTCTATTTTATCTGATATGAGTATTGCTACTCCAGCTTTCTTTTGATTTCCATCTGCATGGAATATCTTTTTCCATCCCCTCACTTTCAGTCTGTATGTGTCCCTAGGTCTGAAGTGGGTCTCTTGTAGACAGCATATATATGGGTCTTGGTTTTGTATCCATTCAGCAAGCTTGTGTCTTTTGGTTGGAGCATTTAATCCATTCATGTTTAAGGTAATTATCGATATGTATGCTCCTATGACCATTTTCTTAATTGTTTTGGGTTTGTTTTTCTAGGTCCTTTTCTTCTCTTGTGTTTCCCACTTAGAGAAGTTCCTTTAGCATTTGTTGTAGAGCTGGTTTGGTGGTGCTGAATTCTCTTAGCTTTTGCTTGTCTGTAAAGCTTTTGATTTCTCCATCGAATCTGAATGAGATCCTTGCCAGGAAGAGTAATCTTGGTTGTAGGTTCTTCCCTTTCATCACTTTATCATGCCTCTCCCTTCTAGCTTGTAGAGTTTCTGCTGAGAAATCAGCTGTTAACCTTATGGGAGTCCCCTTGTATGTTATTTGTCGTTTTTCCCTTGCTGCTTTCAGTAATTTTTCTTTGTCTTTAATTTTTGCCACTTTGATTACTATGTGTCTCGGCGTGTTTCTCCTTGGGTTTATCCTGTATGGGACTCTCTGCGCTTCCTGGACTTGGGTGGCTATTTCCTTTCCCATGTTAGGGAAGTTTTCGACTATAATCTCTTCAAATATTTTCTCGGGTCCTTTCTCTCTCTCTTCTCCTTCTGGGACCCCTATAATGCGAATGTTGTTGCGTTTAGTGTTGTCCCAGAGGTCTCTTAGGCTGTCTTCATTTCTTTTCATTCTTTTTTCTTTATTCTGTTCCGCAGCAGTGAATTCCACCATTCTGTCTTCCAGGTTACTTATCCGTTCTTCTGCCTCAGTTACTCTGCTATTGATTGCTTCTTGTGTAGTTTTCATTTCAGTTATTGTATTGTTCAGCTCTGTTTGTTTGCCCTTTAATTCTTCTAGGTCTTTGTTAAACATTTCTTGCATCTTCTTGATCTTTACCTCCATTCTTTTTCCGAGGTCCTGGATCATCTTCACTATCATTATTCTGAATTCTTTTTCTGGAAGGTTGCCTATCTCCACTTCATTTAGTTGTTTTTCTGGGGTTTTATCTTGTTCCTTCATCTGGTACATAGCCCTCTGCCTTTTCATCTTGTCTATCTTTCTGTGAATGTGGTTTTTTTTCCACAGGCTGCAGGATTGTAGTTGTTCTTGCTTCTGCTGACTGCCCTCTGGTGGATGAGGCTATCTAAGAGGCTTGATGGGAGGGACTGGTGGTGAGTAGAGCTGACTGTTGCTCTGGTGGGCAGAGCTCAGTAAAACTTTAATCTGCTTGACTACTGATGGGTGGGGCTGGGTTCCCTCTCTGTTGGTTGTTTGGACTGAGGCAACCCAACACTGGAGCCTACCTGGGCTCTTTGGTGGGGCTAATGACAGACTCTGGGAAGGCTCACGCCAAGGAGTACTTCCCAGAACTTCTGCTGCCAGTGTCCTTGTCCCCACAGTGAGCCACAGCCACCCCCCGCCTCTGCAGGAGACCCTCCAACACTAGCAGGTAGGTCTGGTTCAGTCTCCCCCGGGGTCACTGCTCCTTCCCCTGGGTCCCGATGCGCACACTACTTTGTGTGTGTCCTCCAAGAGTGGAGTCTCTGTTTCCCCCAGTCCTGTCGAAGTCCTGCAATCAAATCCCACTAGGCTTCAAAGTCTCATTCTCTAGGAATTCCTCCTCCCATTGCTGGACCCCCAGGTTGGGAAGCCTGACGTGGGGCTCAGAACCTTCACTCCAGTGGGTGGACTTCTGTGGTACAAGTGTTCTCCAGTCTGTGAGTCACCCACTCAGCAGCTATGGGATTTGATTTTACTGTGATTGCGCCCCTCCTACCATCTCATTGTGGCTTCTCCTTTGTCTTTGGATGTGGGGTATCTTTTTTGGTGAGTTCCCATGTCTTCCTGTCGATGACTGTCCAGCAGCTAATTGTGATTCTGGTGTTCTCACGAGAGGGAGTGAGAGCAGGTCCTTCTACTCCGCCATCTTGGTTCCACTTCGTCACATGTATCTTTTTGAATTATGGTTTTCACTGGATATATGCCCAGGAGTGGGATTGCTGGATCATATAGCAGTTCTATTTTTAGTTTTTAAAGGAAACTCCATAGTGTTCTCCATAGTGGCTGTACCAGTTTACATTCCCACCAACAGTGTAATTGCTTGCTTTCTCCTGCATTCCTATACGCTAACAACAAAGGATTAGAAAGAGAAATCAAGGAAACAATCCCATTTACCATCGCATCCAAAAGAATAAAATAGGGACTTTCCTGGTGGCGCAGTGGTTAAGAATCTGCCTGCCAACACAGGGGACACGGGTTCGAGCCCTGGTCCAAGAAGATCCCACATGCTGTGGAACAACTAAGCCCATGTGCCACAACTACTGAGCCTGTGCTCTAGAGCCCGCATGCCACAACTACTGAGCCTGCGAGCCACAACTATTGAAGCCCATGCGCCTAGAGCCTGTGCTCCACAGAACAAGAGAAGCCACTGTGATGAGAAGCCCACACACCGCAAGGAAGAGTAGCCCCCACTAGCTGCAACTATGGAAAGCCAGTGTGCAGCAAAACGAAGACCTAACGCAGCCAGAAATAAATAAATAAATTTATTAAAAAAAAAGAATGAAATACCTAGGGATAAACCTACCTAAGGAGGCAAAAGACCTGTACTCAGAAAACTATAATATACTGATGAAAGAAATAAAAGATGACACAGATACAGAGATAGACCATGTTCTTGGATTGGAAGGCTCAATATTGTGAAAATGACTACACTACCCAAAGCAGTCTACAAGATTCAATGCAATCTCTATCAAATTACCAATGGCATTTTTCACAGAATTAGAACAAAAAATTTTACAGTTTGTATGGAAACACAAAAGATCACAAATAGCCAAAGCAATCTTAAGAATAACGGAGCTAGAGAAATCAGGCTCCCTGACTTCAGACTATACTACAAAGCCACAGTCATCAAAAGAGTATGGTACTGGCACAAGAATACTTCTTTTAAAGCCTGGATTTGCTTGCAAAACTTTTAATGGAATTATATAAATATATGTATTTGTCTCTAGTCTTCCTTTAACAAAGATAAGGTTCAATAAGCTTAGTTTTCTTTTGTTGTTTTTTTTTTTTTAAAGAATTTTGGTAGGAACTTTATAAATCCATTTATTTATTTATTTTTGCCGTGTTGGGTCTTCGTTTCTGTGCGAGGGCTTTCTCTAGTTGCAGCGAGTGGGGGCCACTCTTCATCACGGTGCGCGGGCCTCTCACGATCGCGGCCTCTGTTGTTGCGGAGCACAGGCTCCAGACGCGCAGGCTCAGTAGTTGTGGCTCACGGGCTTAGTTACTCCGTGGCATGTGGGATTTTCCCAGACCAGGGCTCGAACCCGTGTCCCCTGCATTAGCAGGCAGATTCTCAACCAATGCGCCACCAGGGAAGCCCTAAGCTTAGTTTTGTTGTTGTTGTTGTTGTTGGTTGATTATAGAAATGACTCATAGAACAAGTTCTACATGCTAATGGATTAGGTAGATATTGTTCATAGTAAATGGCTGAGAAACAACTTGGGAACAAACTCACAGATTAGAACATGCACTTAAAGTTTTAAGTCACTTTAGTAACAAAGGGAGCTTCCACAGTGTAGCTGGAATTCCAAAAGGAAATGAAAGCCCTTCCTAGCAACCTGCACTGTATTTTCAGTGAATAGACAGCCACTAAAATTCTGAATACGATTCTACAATCTTTGTTACATTAGCTAAAGATAATATTACTAAAAGATTAAAACACAAAACAAAGTCAAGCAGAGTAGACTTTTCATTAAAGACAAAATGGACGAAGATTAAACGTGGTAAATCTATTGCAAATTCCTAAATATAAACACTGGAGAGCTAAGAAATCAAAAGCTATGCTTGTCATAATACTATTCACAAATTTAGCTACCCATATTACTAGTCACTGACATATGAAAACTATGAACTAATCACTCATATATGAGAACTATGAACTAAAAGGCAATGAATGCTATGTTATAGAGTTGTTGGGAAGAAAAAAAGTAGCTGGATTTATAGGTGATCTTTAAGAAATAAAATATTGTTCTTGTAAATTCTTTCACTTGGATTCAAGGAGGAAAAGAAACTTAGCATGGTATACATCACAAAATCAGAATACATGTTAATTTGGCTATTTCTCATTTCAGTCAAACATTTTTTCCATACTAACTTGCAACAAAATTGGTATAAACATGATGTTTCAGGCCCATCTTGTGCATTCCCTGACCCACCCCTGAATCAGCCATTTCTCCAGGGAGCTCTAGTTCCTCTCAGTGGGAAATGGTATTTAAAAACCAAACTGTAGGGACTTCCCTGGTGGCGCAGTGGTTAAGAGTCCTGCTGCTAATGCAGGGGACACGGGTTTGAGCCCTGGTTCGGGAAGATCCCACATGTCGCGGAGCAACTAAGCTCATGCTCCACAACTGCTGAGCCTGCGCTCTGGGGCCCGCAAGCCACAACTACTGAGCCTGCGTGCCCGTGCACCTAGAGTCCATGCTCCGCAACAGGAGAAGCCACCTCAGTGGGAAGCCCACGCACTGCAACGAAGACCAACGCAGCCAAAAAATAAATAAACAACAACAAAAAATAAATGTTTAAAAATAAATAAATAAAAAATAACCAAACTCTATACACTAAATGTGCTCATGACTGGTGGGATATCACTGTTTCTAGGCTCTTTCAGCTAACAGAGCTGGAGAAAAGTGGGAATTTCAAAGGTTCAACAATAAACAAACAAAGAAATAAACAATGTATGTAGGCTTTTGGTTCAAGATGGAGATGAAGGAAGATCCTGAACTCACCTCCTCCCAGAGACACTGTGAACCTACAAGTTACTTGCAGAACAATTTCCTCTGAAAGAACCCTAAAAGTAGCTGAGTGACTCGTACACATTGGGCTAACAAGAAAAAAACCACATTGAAATGGTTAGGAGAGGCCGAGATCACAGTCTCACCACAAACCTCATCCATGGAACAGCAATCCACAATCAGGAGGGCACTCACAACTCCAAGCTTCTCCCTGAGGAGCAAAAGCTTTGAACCCCACATCTAGTACTCCAACAGCAAACTGAGAAACAGTTCTGAAAGGGCTTGCATGAGTTCACTGTGGCTAACCTCCCAGCACACAGTGCAGAGGGAGGTGACTGAAACACACCCAGTCTTTCTGTGAAAGAGGCCATTTGATTATCTTAAATCTCTGACCTGAGGGGCAGGTATCTAACATAACACACATCTAGGGGGGCAGACTAAGATATTCTCCAAAGTCTGCGGAGGCTGGTAGATGCCAGCCTCTGCACCTACCAGCCTCCAGGTCTCTGTATTATCCCTCTGCCTCACTCCACGTCAATGGTATTGCCTACAAAGGAGCTTGTGCACATGTCTGGAGCCCTGGTTTTTGCAGCTGCCAACCTGGGGACATCCCTTGATCACCTGGCTCCGGTGGGCAGCGGGGCTTAGAATCACAGGCCCCATAGCACTGTAACAAACAGAGAAACAGTTCTTAACTAGCTACCTCCCACCCCCACCTCAGGGCACAGAGAAGAGGCAGCAGACAGAAATGCCCAGTCTTTCCATGAAAGAGGCTTATTAGCTTATTATCTTCGTAGCTGTGGCCTCAAGGGGTAGGCTTCTAGTTAAACACACTGAGGTGGACTTAACAGATATATACAAAATATTCCATCCCAAAGAAACAAAATACATAGTATTCTCAAGTGCGTGTGGAACATTCTCCAGGACAGATCATATGTTAGGTCACAAAAAAGAATCTTAATCAACTTAATACGACTGAAGTCTTATCAAGCATTTTCTCCACCATAATAGTATAAAAGTACAAGTTAATTACAAGAAGGAAACTAGAAAATTCACAAATATGTGGAGATTAAACAACAATGCTACTCAACAACCAAAGGGTCAATGAAAAAAAAGAGATATAAAACAAATCTTGAAACAAATGAAAATGCAACATACCAAAACTTATGGGATGCCACAAAAGCAGTTCTAAGAGGGAAGTTCACAGCGATAAATTAAGAAACCAAGAAAAATCTCAAATAAACAACCTAACTTTACAACTCAAGGAACCAGATAAGGAACATACTAAGGCCAAAGAAGGAAAGAAATAACAAAGATCAGAGTGGAGATAAATGAAATAGAGACTAAAAAGACAAAAGATCAATGAAACTAAGAACTGATTTTTTGAAAATATAAACAAAATAGACAAAGTTTTAGCTAGACTCACCCAGAAAAAGAGAAGACTCAAATAAACAAAATGAAATGAAAGAGGAGACATTATAACTGATACCTCAGAAACACAAAAGATCATAAGATACTACTGCAAACAATTATATGCCAATAAACTGGACAACCTAGAAGAAATGGATGAATTCCTAGAAACATACAACCTACCAAGACTGAATTGTGAAAAAAATAGAAAACCTAAGCAGCCAGATAACTAGTAAGGAGATTGAATCAGTAATCAAAACCTCCCAACAACAAAAATCCAGGAACAGAGGGCTTCACTGGTGAATTCTACCAAACAATAAAGAAGAATTAATATAAATCCTTCTCAAACACTTCCAAAAAATAGAAGAGAAGGAAACACTTCTTGACACATTTTATGAGGTCAGCATCACCCTGATACCAAAACAATATAAGAACACTACAAGAAAAAAAAATTACAGGCTAATAACCTTGACGAAAACACATGCAACAATCCTCAACAAAACATTAGCAAACTAAATTCAACAATACATTAAAAGGATTGTACTTTATGATCAAGTGGAATTTATTCCAGGGATGCAAGGATGGTCTAACATCTGCAAAATCAATGTGATATACCAGAACAACAAGATAAAGGATAAAAATCATATGATTATCTCTTAATTTTTTTATTTTATTTTTAATTTTTTAAAATAAATAAATCAATTTATTTATTTATTTTTGGCTGTGTTGGGTCTTCGTTGCTGTATGCGGGCTTTCTCTGGTTGCAGCGAGCGGGGGCTACTCTTCGTTGCAGTGCACAGGCTTCTCATTGCAGTGGCTTCTCTTGTTGTGGAGCACGGGCTCTAGGCACGTGGGTTTCAGTAGTTGCAGCACATGGGCTCAGTAGTTGTGGCTCGTGGGCTCTAGAGTGCAGGGTCAGTAGTTGTGGTGCATGGGCTTAGTTGCTCCACAGCATGTGGGATCATCCCAGATCAGGGGTCGAACCCGTGTCCCCTGCACTGGCAGGCAGATTCTTAACCACCGCGCCACCAGGAAAATCCCATGATTATCTCTTTAGATGGATAAAAACCATTTGACAAAATTCAACATCCATTTATGATAAAAATGCTCAACAAGGGGACTTCCCTGGTGGTACTGTGGTAAAGAATCCACCTTCTAATGCAGGGGATATGGGTTCAATCCCTGGTCGGGAACTGAGATCCCACATGCCACGGGGCAACTAAGCCTGCGTGCCACATATGCTGAGCTTGTGCACCTCAACGAGAGAGACCACGTGCTGCAAACTACAGAGCCCACGTGCTCTGGAGCCCGTGTGCCACAACTACAGAGAGAAAAACCCACATGCTACGACTAGAGAGAAACCCGTGCACCGCAACGAAAGATCCTGAGATCCTGTGTGCCGCAGCTATGACCTGATGCAGCCAAAATAAAAAATAAAAAAATAAATTAGAAAAAAAAAAGCTCAACAAAGTGGGTAAAGGAATGTTCCTCAACATAATAAAGGCCATTTATGACAAGCCCACAACTAACATCATACTCAACGATGAAAGAATGAAAGCTTTTACTGTAAGATCAGGAACAAGACAAGAATGCCCACACTCACCGTTTTTATTCAACATAGTACTGGAGGTTATAAGCAGAGCAATTAGTCAAGAAAAAGAAATAAAAGGCATCCAAATATAAAAGGAAGAAGTGAAACTGTCTCTATTTGCAGATAATATGATATGATACATAGAAAACCCCAAAGACTTCACCAAAAAACTGTTAGAACTGATAAACAAATTTAGTAAAATCAAAATTCAAAAATCAATTGTGTATCTATACATTAATAACTATCAGAAAAAGAAATTAGGGACTTCCCTGGTGGTGCAGTGGTTAAGAGTCCGTGGTCCCAATGCAGGAGGCCTGGGGTCAATCCCTGGCCATGGAACTAGATCCCACACGCATGCTGCAACTAAGAGTTTGTGTGCCACAACTAAGGAGCCTGTGTGCTGCAACTAAGGAGCCAGTGAGCCACAACTAAGGAGCCCACGAGCTGCAACTAAGAAGCCCACCTGCTGCAACTAAGACCCAGCGCAACCAAATAAATAAAGAGAAATTAAGAAAACCATTGCACTTGTAATAACATTGAAAATAATAAAATACCTAGGAATAAATGTAACCAAGGAGGTAAAAGACCTGTATGCTGAAAACTATAAGATGCTGCTGAAAGAAATAGAAAAAAATACAAATAAATGAGAAGATATTTCATGCTCATGGACTGGAAGAATTAATATTGTTAAAATACCCATAACTGCGCAAAGCAATCTACAGATTCAATGCAATAATAAAAAAAAATCCCAACGGCGTTTTTCACAGAAAAAGAACAAACAATCCTAAAATTTGTATGGAACCACAGAAGACCCCGAATAGCCAAAGCAATCTTGAGAAAGAAGAACAAAGCTGAAGGCATCACACTTCCTGATTTCAAACTGTATTACAAAGCTAAAGTAATCAGAACAGTATGGTATTGGCACAAAAAACAGACACACAGATGAATGGAATATTACTTAGCCATTAAAAAGAAGGAAACCCTGTCATTGAGACAATACAGATGGACCTTGAGGGCATGATGCTAAATAAGTCAGATAGAGAAAGACAAACACCATATGATCTCACTTATATGTGGACTCTATTAAAAAAAAAAAAAGAACAAAATAAAAACAACATCAAACTCACAGACACAGAGAATAGATTTGATGGTTGCCAGAAATGGGGGGTGGGGAGGGATGAAATGGTTAAGGTGGTCAAAAGGTACAAACTTCTAGTTATAAAATAAATAATTCCTGTAGATGTAATATATAGTATGGTGACTATATTATATTGCATATTTGAACATTGCTGTGGTTGACATCACAGTGACTGAATGATCAAAGTTAATATCATCAATTACACAATGATATCATGTGCTTCCTGATTTGATTCACTGAGAAGAAAACATTATTTTTGTGGTATTCCTGACAACCTTAATCTATTCATGAAGAAACATCAAACTCAAATTTAAGAACCTTCTATGAAACAGCTCCTCTGTACTCTTAAAGAAATGTCAGTATGATGAAAGACAAAGGCTGGAGAAGTGTTCCAAATTAAAGGAGAATAAAGAGACATGGCAACTAAATGCAATGCATAATTATATATTGGATCCTGAATCACTGAAGAAAAAAAATGTTATAAAGGACATAATTGACACAATTAGTGAAATGTGATTACTAACTGTGTATTAGATAATAGTATTGTAGTGATGTTAAGATCCTGAAGAAAATGTCCTGGTTCATAGGAAATACGTGCTGAAATATTTCTGAGTCACTGGTTAAAATGTCTATAACTTTTTATCAAAAAACTGAGAAAAAAAATGTCTCTGTGTGTTTAAGAGAAAGAAAGCAGGCAGGAAGGGAGGTAGAGAAAGAAATGTGGCAGAAATCAACATTTGATGAATCTGGGTGAAAGGTATATAATGCTTCTGTAAAATCTTGCAATCTTCTTTAGGTTATCACCCACCATGCATAAAAATAAATAATAAATATATGATATGCTTTGGGAAAATATTAAACCAAGTTTTTGCAATAAATTAATTTACTTTGGTAGTAAAAACTTATTTAGACTAATGTTTAAATAAGAATAAATTTCTTTAGCACCAAATAACCACAGGGAAAATAGGACCAAAATCATACTGAAAGGTAAGAAAAACTGTATTGGAGGAGTTAAAACACTGTTCTACTGGAAAACATAGTAGAACATATTTGTAAAGACTGTTGTGATTTTAATCTCTAAGTTTAGGACTATGACTTAGATGCACTTAAATATAAATGACAAATAAAAACTATGTAAAAGATCTTGGTAAATGTCAAGGGAGTATACAAATTATAATGTAATAATAGTTGATCATAGAAACAATGTTTTTCATACACATACACAACAAACTTTTTAAGAAAAAATTTGGCATTTACTACATTTTGGAATGTCTTTCTTGGGTGAAAATGAAAAGGATAGACAAATAATAATTTCCTCACATATTTGTTACCAAATAAGAGGGCAGATGCTGCTCTTAGCATTTAAAATTTTTCTAAGGAAAATTTAAGTCATACATTTTTTAGAAATTCAGGCAGTTGGTTACTTCTTTTTCATAATATAGAAAACGGACTGATAGTTTCAAGGCACATGGGAGGAACAAAGCATACTCATGGCCAAAAGAAGCTTACAGTCTGGTGGAGGAACAAACATGTATGCATATATGCCTAGTTTAAATATTAGAATGTGATAAAACTCTTAAGGTGCTACTAAGCTTTACAAAAGGGAAAAGAAAAGTAAAATTAATCTCAACTACAGGAGAATTAAGGCAACTTTTATTTAATGAGGGAGTATTTCAAATCTTGAGTAAAGTCTGAAAGGATGAATGGCATTTGGCAAGTAAAAGGCTAGTGGGCAGGTAGTTTTTATCACTTACGGCAAACACCTAGGACAAGCACCAAGAGTAAAGTGGAGGATGGAGAAATTGGGGGAAATTATCAGATGCTGTAGTTAAAGGAATGAATATTTCAGGAGTGTAACTGGAGATAAGACTAGAAAAACAGGTTATACTAGATCATGGTGGGTCTTAAATATTATTTAAGAATTTTGGATTCTATAATGTAGGAAATAAGTGCACAGTTGGCCCTCCCTATTTGCGTATGGGGAACCCGCAGATACACAGGGCAGACTGCACTATACTATTTTACATAAGGGAACTGAGCCTCTGTGCAATTTGGTATCTGTGGGGTGGGGGTCTGGAAGCAATTCCCCACAGATACCATGAGACGACTATATCTCAAAGAAAATCTGAGTAGAGGAATAACAATCCTGAGGATATTATATTACTGTATGCAAGAGAAAGTAAGTCTTATAAGGGTTAATTTTATCCTAGGTCACAAATTAGTGACAATGGAGTTAGACATTGAAAAAATTTATTGAATATTTACTTCATAAATGTCAAGCATTTAACTCACAAAACTCTATGAAGTAGGTACTTTTCATCACGCCATTTTTTAGATGAGGACACTGAGGACATAGGTTCAGTAATATGCCCCAATTCATGTAACTAGTAAGTGAAGGTGTAAGGATTTGAGTTCTATAACCACAACTTGATGCATTACCCTTACTGGATTTAAGAATCACTTGAATCTAGCCTCTTTCTCCTTAGACAAACTATTCTGTATTCCACTGGTAGTTAAACTTCTGAAAATACTATTTTCATAAACTACCTTGCTGAAGATGTTAACATTTCTCTCAACACACTTTACCAACCTACACTATTTTCTGTAACAGATTTATTTTACTAATTTTATTTAGATTAACACAAATTTACATGATCTTAGCACAACCAACTATCCATAGGGAGAAATGGCCCAGAATCATATTGAAAGGTAAATAAGATCATACCAGGGTTAAAATATTCTGAACACCATCTACAGACAACCGGAGCATAAACCCCTTCAATGTTCCTTCATGAACATCATGGCAGAACTTTTGTCCTGGGGATGTGAAATTTGTAGAGGGAGGATATAAAAGCATGTTTTTTTGTAATGCCAAAATGTAATGTAATTTCCCTAACCCTCCAATTGAAACTAGTTTATCTCACAATTTAAAACCTTTGAGGAGGGCTTCCCTGGTGGCGCAGTGGTTGAGAATCTGCCTGCCAATGCAGGGGACGCCGGTTCGAGCCCTGGCCTGGGAAGATCCCAAATGCCGCGGAGCAACCAGGCCCGTGAGCCACAATTACCGAGCCTGCGCGTCTGGAGCCTGTGCTCCGCAGCAAGAGAGGCCGCGATAATGAGAGGCCCGCGCACCGCGATGAAGAGTGGCCCCCGCTCGCCCCAACTAGAGAAAGCCCTCGCGCAGAAACGAAGACCCAAGACAGCTAAAAATAAAATAAATAAATAAAAAAAAATTAAAAAAAAAACAACCTTTGAGGAGCACAACATTTTTAGATAAAATAAAAGTTAAAATTATATTTCCAGATTACTACATAAACTTTATCAGCCCTAATGTCTTATCTCATAAAGTATGTAATGTAAAATATACGTGCTTATCTAGAGTGAACATTCCATCTAAAGTAGAAATTAATGAAATGTTCCAGACAAGTCAATTTTTTTTTTTTAAACAATCCAACAGTATTTAAGTTAGAGGCAAAGTGGCAACAGGTATAAGTATTGCAGCCAATTATTGCCCACGTACAAATATTAGCTATGTCACCTACTACCTGTGTAACACTGGACAAATTACTTACTCTCTCTAAGGCTTAGCTTCTTCAATAACAGTATCTGGTCTTTCACAAGATTAAATGAGATAATATATGTAAAGTGCTTAACACAGCAACTGGCACATAGTGGGCACTCAGTAAGGACTAACTCTCTTCAGTTTAGCCAATGAGTACAGCCTAGCCTAATACTATATACCAGAAAAATTCCAAACAGATCTGGGAACTAGATGTAAAAATCAAAGTTAAAAATTACTAGAAGAAAATAAGGCTGAATTTCTTAGTTCTTTTAAAACCTGGGTGTGGGGAAACTTTTCTAATAATGATCCAAAATCCAGAAGCACAATACAAACAAAAACAAAAACAAAACAAAAATTTGACTACATGAAAATATGGACCTTTGTATGATAAAAATCATCATCATATGCAAAGACCAGAGTCAAACTACAGAATCCATTAAAATACTATTAGGACTATTAATTGAGTTCAGCAAGGCTTGCAGGATATAAAATCAATATACAAAAATCAAGTGTATTTCTATACACTAGCAATAAATATATAAAATGGAATTTAAAGATTCCATTTACAATAACATCAAAAGAATAAAATGCTTAGGAGTATGTTTGACAAAAGTACTTACAAGACTTACATACTGAAAACTAAAAAATACTGTTAAAAGAAATTTTAAAAGAATTGAATAACTAGAAAGACATCCCATGTTCATGGATCAAAATACTTAATATTGGTAAGATATAAAACTCTCCAATTAATCTACATTTTTTTTTTTCAAAATCCCAGCTGTTTTTTTTTGCAGAAATCAACAAGTTGATCCTGAAATTCATATGGAGATAGCAAAGGACCCAGAATTAGCCAAACAAAGTTGGAAGAAGCCAGAAGAGCCAAAGTTAGAGGCATCATATTTCAGTATTCAACGCAGTATGCTACTGGAATAACAAAAGACATATAGCCAATAAGCACAAAAGACAAATAACAAACTGACAAAAAATATAGTTGCAATTTATATCACAGACAAAGGGCAAATCTCCTTAATATATAAGGAACTCTTAAAAGCCAAGGGAAAAAAAAAAAGACTAACAACCTGATAGAAAAATGGTGGGAAAAACACTGAAGGCTTAGGCTTTCCTTGAGCTTAGAGACTTAAAGAAGCATACTCTCTTTCTTAGTAGCTTAGAAGAAGCAAGACACCACTGAGTTCTACAACTCCAATAAAATGAATATGAGCATGGATAAGAACCTCAAGTCTCAGATGAGATCACAGATTTGGCTGCTACCTTGATTCCAGCCTTGTGAGACATACAGCAGAAATGTCTAGACTCCTAAAATTCCAGGGAATCTGTGAGATAATAAATGGGTAATGTTTTAAGCTGCTAAAATTGTGGTAATGTGTTACACAGTAATAGAAAATTAATACTTGTATGTGTGTGCATATATATACTTATTTATTTCCTGGTTCTGAAAGAGACTAAAAGCATCGCTACACCTCAGGAACGATGACAACCTAGTAGCAAACAGCATACCAAGTACCCAGATTTTGATTTCTAAATAATTCCCATTAAAAGAAACCAGGGACTTCCCTGGTGGCACAGTGGTTAAGACTCCATGCTCCCAATGCAGGGGGCCTGGGTTCAATCCTTGGTCAGGGAACTACATCCCACATGCATGCCACAACTAAGAGTTCGCATGCCACAACAAAGGAGCTGGTGGGTCGCAACTAAGGAGCCCCCCTGCCGCAAGTAAGACCCGGCGTAACCAAATAAATAAATAAATATTAAAAAAAAAAGAAAAAGAAAAGAAACCAAAACTTCTTGAGTGAAATAACTGATTCCTGATCTGAGGCAAGGAAAGAACAAGGTAAATCTGATAAACAACAGCAAAGAAGTAAAAGCAAATGCCAAAACAAACAAAAGAACCAGGGTGAATGATACCTTTCTATGACAGAAAGCAGGGAAATGCTCAAAGATGAATGAGGTTATGTCTAAAAGAAACAGGACCCAGCTTAAAGTGTCTTCTGTGATTAAAATTTGGGAAATTTGAGCATGTCTCCACAAAATGATGGTATTGGATTATGATATATTAAAAATTTTTATGAGTCCATACAATACTCAAAACAAAAGAGAAATTCTGAGTGTGTAAAGGGAAGAAAAGTCAAAGCTCATCTTCCCAGAAACATATCAGCTAATAAATGTTGAAGAAATGACAGAATTAGAAAATTACCAGTTTGCAACTAACAATGTACTCACCAGTTTAGTCAAAGATCATAATGGATGCTAAAATATTAGATTAAAAAAAAAAAGACTGCTAGAGAAGAAGCCGCAGCCTCAACTATCACCCCATGATTTACTAATTTACAATAGTAAAAATGTATGTTTACATTGGAGAGATCTGGTGGATACCACACCTTAACCAAGTGATCAAACATGGCATAACCAACAGTGAAACATAAGTGGGATGCAATTAGAAGTACGAAATATCACATATGTAATATTCCCACCAAGATTTAACCTAAATCTAATCATGAAGAAATAACTTAAAAATTGTGGAATGTAGCACAACAAGCTTAAGTTCCTCAAAAAGGATCAATCTCATAAAAAACAAAAGATAGGTTATATTATAGATTAAAATAATACACATAGCTAGCAATCAGGTGTAACACATGTTATCTGTTTGGATCCTACGTTAAAAGAAAACAAAATAAACTGAAATAAAAGATAATTTTAGGACAATAGGGAAAATATAAGTATGGGCTGTATATTAATGATATTACTGTTATACTGCTTTTTTTAAAAAAATTAATTAATTTATTTTATTTTTGGCTGTGTTGGGTCTTCGTTGCTCTGCGTGCGTTTTTCTCTAGCTGCGGCGAGCGGGGGCTACTCTTCGTTGTGGTGCACGGGCTTCTCATTGCGGTGGCTTCTCTTGTGGCAGAGCACGGGCTCTAGGCACACAGCCTTCAGTAGTTGAGGCACGCAGGCTCAGTAGTTGTGGCTCACGGGCACTAGAGCACAGGCTCAGTAGTTGCGGCGCACAGGCTTAGTTGCTCCACAGCATGTGGGATCTTCCCGGACCAGGGGTCAAACCCGTGTCCCCTGGCAGGCGGATTCCTAACCACTGCACACCAGGGAAGTCCTACTTATTTTCTTAGATATGATAATGGTATTAAGATTAGGTAGGAGAGTATCCTAGTTCTAAGGTGATAACTTCTGAAATGCATAGGGGTGAATTTGGGAAATTCAGTCTGCAACTTACTTTCAAAATTTTCACCGGACAAAAATCTTTTCCCCTGCAAAAATGTAAATGTGTGTATAGAGAGAATTAAAGCAAATGTGGCAAAATGTTGATAAATTTAGGTAGGGTATATGGGTGTTAATTTTGCCAGAGATTTGAGTATTTTCAAACAAACAAACAAAAAAACAAACAAAAACATTGTGAAAAAAATAAAACCGTTTAATCTGGGAAGGTAGTCCCATTGTATGCATATGCAAGATTTACTGATCTAGGGCTTAAGGGAGGTGAATTAGGTAATTTCTAAGGTATGTTCAGGTTGGAAAGTGCTAACACTGTTTTTACAGAGAAAACATGACTACATGTCTATTAAAAAGTATTTTAAAGAAGTATTATTTCACTTCCCAAATTTCTAGTTTACAATAATACCATCATTACTATAGCAATTATGATGTCATTTGTAATTTCTACACTTTAAGATATGTTAATTCCCAATTTTCATCACAAAATTGTATTTTCCTAATCTCTGCCTTGAACTCTGATAGTATTTACAGTTTGAGACACACATTTCCTAAGGGAAGGCTATATCATTTTCCACTCTCAATAACAGAATAGAGGGATATCTCAGAACTTGAGGTAACAGATCTCCTGCAAAGTTTTCCTGGTAAAATATATATAACATAAAATTTCCCATTTTAACCAATCTTAAGTGTGCAGCTCAGTGGTATTAAGTACATTCACACTGTTGTACAACCATCACTACCATCCATCTAGAGAACACTTCATCTTGTAAGACTGAAACTCTGTATCCATTAAACAATAACTGCCACCAGCCCCTGGCACCCACCATTCTCCATTCTCTCTCCATGCATTTGACTACTCTAGGTACCTCTTATAAGTGGAATCAAACAGTATTTGTCTTTTTCTGACTGGTTCATTTCACTTAGCATAATATTTTCAAGGTTCATCCATATTGTAGGAGATGTCCAAATTCCTTCTTTTTTAAGGCTGAATAATATTCCATTGTATGAATGGGATATAATTTTTTGATGTATCTTAAATCTTGTTATTTACTAAAGTATATTAAATCTTGTTATTAAAAGTCCATCAGGCCTGTATTAAAGAACAGTCAAGTGAGAAATAGTAATTGCTAATGAAGCCACTTTATTATCACTAGAGGGAGCTAGAGCAACAGAGCTGCTGCCAGATACAAACACATTTTCCTTAGCCGTAAGACTGGACATAACCAAGCTTCTGTAAAAAATAGAACGGAATGTAAATGTGGTTATGGATTCCCTCCCAATGCTTCTCTATTTCTAAGAGGCAAACTGAACTTTCATAAATCATGATTTATAATTCCTGACAATATACAGTGATGGCCTGGTATGTTCTACTCCACATTAGGAGCCAAATCACATGTGGAAAGTTCTTTAATCATCTCTGTTAATGCAATCTTTATTTTTTATTATTATTTAAAAAATGACTTTTGGGACTTCCCTGGCGGTCCAGTGGTTAAGACTCTGCGCTTCCACTGCAGGGGCCACGGGTTCAATCCCTGGTCGGGGAATTAAAATCCTACATGCCATGGGGCCAAAAAACAAAACAAAACAAAAAGACTTTTATTTTTTTCTAGGAAAAAAAGAGGCAAGAGGCTCTTAGTTTAATCATGATGGGTGACTCCAGAGAAAAGAGTATAGAAAACAGGATTTAAAAGACAAATGCAGTGACTTCCCTGGTGGCACAGTGGTTAAGAATCCGCCTGCCATTGCAGGGGACACGGGTTCGATTCCCGGTCTGGGAAGATCCCACATGCTGCGGAGCAACTAAGCCCATGCGCCACAACTACTGAGCCTACAAGCCACAACTACTGAGCCTGCACGCCACAACTACTGAAGCCCACGCGCCTAGAGCCTGTGCTCTGCAACAGAGAAGCCAGCGCAATGAGAAGCATGTGCACCACAACGAAGAATAGCCCCAACTCGCCACAACTAGAGAAAGCCCGCGCACAGCAATGAAGACCCAACGCAGCCAAAAATTTAAAAATTAAAAAAAAAAAAGACAAATACATAAAAAATAATTATAAATGTATGTTTTAGGGCACAAAATGAATAAAGATGTAATTTGTAATATCAATAATATAAAAGGAAGGCATGGAGCTTTTACAGGAATAGCATTTTTGTATGTGACTGAAGTTAAGTTGGTATCAATTCAAATTACAGAGTTATATCTTTAGGAAGTTATATGTAATCTCCATGGTAACCACAGATAAAATAGCTATAGAATATACACAAAAGGGAATGAGAAGGGAATCAAACAGGTAACTACAAGAAGATCAGCTAAGTACAAAAGAAGGCAGTAAGGAGGAAATGAGGGACAAAAAGCTATAACACATGGAAAACTAAATGGCAAGCATAAATCCTTTCTTATTAGTAATTACTATAAATGTAAACAGATGAGACTTTCCAGTCAAAAGGTAGAGAGGAGCAAAATGAATACGAAACATGATCTAACTACATACATGCTGTCTACAAGAGATTCACTTTAGATCCAAAGATGGGAACTGGATGAACATGAAAGGATGGAAAAAATATTCCATGCAAATAGTAACCAAAAGAGAGATAAGGAGATTATACTAATATCAGAAAAAGAGACTTTAAGTAAAAAACTGTTACAAGAGACAAACATTATATACTGACAAGAGAGTCCATTCACCATAAAGCTATAACAATTATAAAAAAATATTCACCAAACATCAGAGGACCCAAAATATATGAAGGAAACACTGACAGAATTTAAGAGAGAAATAGACAGTTGTACAATAAGAGTTGGCAGAACAACCACACAGAAGATCAATAAGTATTAGAACAACATTATAAACCAATCAGATCTAACAGAAATAGAAACAACACTCTACCCAAAAACAGCAGATTACATAGTTTTCTCAAGTGCACATGGAACATTCTTTAGGATAGACCATATGTTAGGCTACAAAAGAAGTCAATACATTAAAAAGGATTGAAACCATACAGAATATCTTTTCTGATCACAAAGGAATGAGACTAGACATGAGAGAAAACTGAAAAATTCACTTACGTGTGGAAATTAAACAACATACTCTACTCTTAAGCAACCAATGGGTCAAAAAAAAAATCAAAAGGGAAACTAGAAAATACTTTGAAATGAATGAAAACAAAAACAGAACAAAACTTATGTGATGCAGTAAAAGCAGTTTTAAGAGGAAAATTTTTATGTGAAAACACATTAATTAAAAGAGAAGAAAGATCCCAAATCAGTAACTAACTGTACAATGAACACTCGGTACAGCCACTGTGGAAAAGTTTGGTGGTTCTTTTAAGAGCTAAATGTATACTCATGCTTCTCTTCATAATCTAATGAATCTTTTGCCTTTTACTAAAGATTCATCTGGGGAGGGAAAAGCATGACTGCTGCTGCAATTTTTTGAGGCCTTGTGGGGATAAACAAAAAAAAATTAAAAATAAATAAATAAATAAATAAAAGCTAAATGTAGAATTACCATATGGTCTAGCAATTTCACCCATAAGTTTACACACAAAGGACTGAAAACAGGAACCTGAACAGATAAATGTATGCCAATGTTCACTGCAGCATTGTTCACAATACCCAAAGGCAGAAACAACCAAAGTGCCCATTAACAGAGGAACAAAATGTGGTATGTACATACAATGGAATGTTACTCAGCCAGAAAAAGGAATGAAGTTCTGATACATGGTAACATGAATGAAAGTTAAAGAGATGTTAAATAAAATAATCCAGACCAAAAACCACAAATACTGTGTATGCTTCATTAACATGGGGTACCCAGAAGAGGCAAATTATAGAGACTGAAAGTACATTACACATTATTATGTGCTGTGGAGAGTTTTAGAAGGAGTGGGGAGTTTTTGCTTAATTATTATAGAGTTTCTATTTGAGGTAATGAAAAAATTTTGGAAACAGACAGTGGTAAATGTTGTACAACATTGTGAATATAATTAATGCCACTGAAGTGTAACCTTAAAAATAGCTAAAGTGGCAAATTTTATACGTATTTTACAATTTAAAAAATTAATAATGTAATATACCAAAAACTATTGACTTGTACACTTGAAATAGGTTAAGTGTATGATATGTGAATTACATCTCAATAAAATTATTTATGAAAAAAAAGAGGATAGGAAACATCTTTTAGGAGACAGGAAACAACTCTTTTGGAGAGTGAGACGCAGAAGAAACAACTAAGATTTACTCTGAGTGCCTACTGTATGCCAGTGGTTTTACATATATCATCACACTTGGGTAGCGTGGATGCGATACCAGAATTCATACTTTAGAAACAAAACAATTCAGTTTGAGATGATGAAAAAGTTCTGGAGGTGGACAGTGGTGATGTCTGCACAACAAGGTAATGTACTTAATGCTACCGAATGGTGCACTTAAAATGATTAAAATAGTAAATTTTATGCCATGTATATTTAACCACAATAGAGTTAATTAAAAAATTTAAAACACGAAGCTACTCTTGTTTTAAAAAATGTTACTCGGGACACTGGTCCTGGCAATGATTTTTTTGGATATGATACCAAAAGCAAAGGCATCAAAAAGAAAGATAAGCAAACTAAAAAGCTTCTGCACAGCACAGGAAACCATCAACAAAACGAAAAGGAGACCTACTTAACGGGAGAAAATATCTGCAAATTATATCTGACAAGGGGTTAATATCCAAAATTTATAAAGGACTCATACAACTCAAGAGCCAAAAACCCAAACAGTCTGATTAAAAAATGGGCAGATGCTCTAAATAGACATTTTTCCAAAGAAGACATACAGAAGACCAACAGGTACATGAAAATATGTTCAATATCACTAATTATCAGGGAAATGCGAATCAAAACCACAATGAGCTATCACCTCACACCTGTCAGAATGGCTATTATCAAAAAGACAAGAAATAACAAGTGTTGGTGAGGCTGTGGAGAAAAGGGAACCCCTGTGCACTGCTGGTGGGGATGTAAATTGGCACAGCCACTATGGAAAAGCAGTATGGAGGTTCCCCAAAAACTAAAACTAGAACTACCATAGGATCTAACAATTCCACTTCTGGGTATTTATCTGAAGAAAACAAAAACACTACCTTCAAAAGATATCTGCACCTTCATGTTCACTGCAACATTATTTACAATAGCCAAGATAGGGAAACAACCTAAGTGTCCACTGAGAGATGAATGGATAAAGAAAATGCTATATATGTAAGTATATACACACAAACACACATACACAAATACACAATGGACTATTATTCAGTCATAAAAAGAATGAAATCTTGCCATTTGCGACAATATAGATGAACCTTGAGGGCATTACGCTAAGTGAAGTAAGTCAGACAGAGAAAGACAATTACGGAATGATCTCGCCTGAATGTGGAACAAACAAATGAGGGACTTCCCTGGTGGTCCAGTGGTTAAGGATCCGCCTTCCAATGCAGGAGATGCGGGTTCGATCCCTGGTCGGGGAACTAAGATCCCACATGCTGCGGGGTACCTAAGCCCACGCGCCACAACTAGACAGAAGCCTGCATGCCGCAATGAAGAGCCCACATGCTGCAACGAAAGATCCTGCATGCCGCAACAAAGATCCCTCATGTTGCAACTAAGACCCGATGCAGCCAAAAATAAGTAAGTAAATATTAAACAAATAAACAAAAAGCAAAGAACAAACAAATGAACACCCCCCCTACACACACACACACACACACACACACACACACACACACCGGCAACCAAGCTCACAGATACAGAGAACAGACTGGTGGTCACCAGAGGCAAGAGGTACAAAATGGGTGAATGGAGTCAAAAGCTACAAACTTCCAGTTATAAAAGAAGTTAAGTCATGGTAATATAATATACAGCATGGTAACTATAGTTAATAATACTGTATTGCATATATGAAAGTTGCTAAGAGAGTATATTGTAAAAGTTATCATCACAAGAAAAAAAGTTTTGTCACTATGCATAGTGACATAGTTTAACTAGACTTATTGTGGTGATTATTTTGCAATATTCACAAATACCTAATCATTATGCTGTACATCTGAAGCCACTATAATTTTGTATGTTAATTATACTGCAATAAATACATAAATAAATAAATAAATAAATAAATAAATACTTCACTCAAGTTATTTTCATCATTTTCTTAGTGATTGAGATAAAAGCAGATAAACTGAAATTTTCACCTTGTTTTGTTAAACATGATCTGTGTGACTTGAGCAAGTCATTTAACCTTTTATTAGCTTCAGTTTTCTCATCTGTCAAATAAAGGGTTAGGTCTAGCTGAAATGAGGGAGGCTGAGTGTGGATGGGGACAAGGGACATATGGGAATCCCTGAACTTTCTGCTCCATTTTGCCTAAAACTGCTCTAAAAAATAGAGTTTATTAATTAACAAATAAAAATTCAAAACTACTTCATACAGGGAATGGTGTAAGGTTCAGCATTCATCCAGTCCACACTCCTATATTTAAATTGAATTTAGAACCTAGAATGTTCCTAAAGCATTTCAGGGGAAAATTAACCATATTCTGGTGTTTAATCCAACCTTAACCACTAGATTATCTATAACAAAGAAATTTTAATCCACTACCCTTTGAGCCTCAGTTTCTGACAAGCAGCATGATTCAGTCGTAAAACAAGAGTGGTGAGACCTCTAAGTGTTCAAAACCCCAGTAATGATTTCGATGATAAATTTTATAAACTTACTAAGTTCCTTAACTTTTCTGTGTCAATTTCTTAAATAGTAGATAGTAACCCTTACTTTACCATTTCCCACAGATTTAGTATGAAAGCATTCTGAAAATTTAAATAATATATCAAATGTAAGATGGCACAATGCTTTCATTTTATTTCCAAAGATACATACTATTTTGAGGAAATGACAGCTAAGTGTAAACATTATGTGTTATACATGTAAGATAAATAATAATATAGTGTTCTATAATATATAATAAATACATCTATATTTTACATATATAATTCCCATGCAAACAAGTAATATTCTGTAAGCTTGAAAATTACAGTTATCCCATTGCCTGTAATAGATTTAGTGCTCAAAAGTAGCCTATAAATTAAAGGAAGTATATAAGGAGAGTTTCTTATTTTAAAAAACTTAGAAGTCACAGTATCTGAGAGCCAGGATAATCTTAAGATATGAACTGTGTAGTTCAACAGCTTCACTTTATACATCAAGCTTCATTTTTACCACTCCCAGAGAAACTAAGTAATCTGCCCAAAACGTTACACGACAGTGGCAGTACTTTTAGGAGTACTAAAAGTAGAAACCTTCCCCCACAAATGTAGAACTAAAAGCTCCCTTCAAAGTAGTGTTAATTTTTTGATATTTTGCTATTCACCATAATGTATACTCTAAAGTCTAAAGTTCACTCTCCAATTCACCTGATTTATATCTGACATTTCATATTCTTTAAAACTCCTATTAGATGAAATTTAAATTCCAAAAGTAATATAGCATTTCTATAACTTCACGCAATAAAGACACATAGAAAATAAGAAGTAAAAACCTCACTACCCCATTCCAAATCCTATAACCTAGAAGGGTATAGCAGGCACAATAATATGCAACCCCCTCCCCAAATCAAAATCCCCAGAAGCTGGGAATATGTAGAAGAAATTAAGGTTTCTAATCTGTTGATTTTGAGATAGGGAGATTATTCTGGATTATCTGGCTGGGCCCAACTTAATCACAAGGGTCCTTATAAATGGAAGAGGAACAAAAATGAGGCAGTCAGTGGAAAAAAAAAAGTGAAAACAGAACCAATGTTGAAGTGATTCAATGTGAGGATTCAACTTGTCACTGCTGGTTCTGAAGACAGAAGGGGCCCCAAGCCAAGGAATGCAAGTAGCCTCTTGATTCTGGAAAGGCAAGAAAAAAAATTCTACCCTAGAGCCTCCAGAAGGAACATAGCTATGCTAACATCTTGATTTTAGCCTAGAGAGATCGATTTCGACTATAAAATAAATTTGACTTGCTTTAAGCAACTTAAATAATTTATTACAGCAGGCATAGAGAACTAATACACAGGTTAATAGTTTGATGACTATAATACTAAGATATTCTTTGGTGCCTATATACATGCACACAGTAATAGAGGTTTTCTTAAACCAAGGAGTACTGGCTGTACCACTTTTATCTGGTATATTAGTTAATGACATCATCATACACCTAGGAATACAAAACAAAACATCGGGATCATCACTGACTCTAGCCTAATCCTTTACTCCCTACCATCCAATCAGTCTTTAATTCATTTCAATTTTAATGTAAAAAATGTTGAAGAGTCCACCCTTTCCAACATCCAGCCACCTTAGCTATCACCTCAGCTCACGACATGACTTCTATCCTGGAAAACCACAGAAGTGTCCTGCTTCCTAACTGGTCTTCTAACTTCTAATATTTCCTCATCTAATTAATTTCCCATACTGATACTGGAGTCTAATCTTGATCCAATTTTAATTGAATCACACACTCCCCTCACAGTTTTTTAAAACCTATAATGATTTATATAAAAAAGAGTAAACTTGCAATGTCCTTGTACCATTCTGTGACCCAAAAAACAAATTTCCCTAGCATGGAGGACTTTTAGGGCAATGAAACTATTCTGTGACACTACTGTGCTAGATACATGTCATTATACATTTACCAAAACCCATAGAATGCACAGCACCAAGAGTGAACCCTAATGCCTACTATGAACTTTGGGTGATACTGTGTCAATACAGGTTCATTGATTGTAATAAAGGTACCACTGTGGTGCAGGATGTCCATAGTAAGGGATGTTGTGCATGCATAAGGACAGGGGTATATGCAAAATCTCTATACTTTCCAACAATTCTGTTGTGAACCTAAAACTGCTCTGAATAATTGTTTATTAATTTAAAAAACAAAACAAACAATCCCCACCCAAATTGCTACCAACAAAAAACAGCCAGCCCACAAAAATATATTGGCTTCACAGCTTGTAAGAATGCACACCTGTATTATTTGGTTTATGTTTTAAAAAATATTCCAAAATAAACCATTTTCTTCTTATTTATTTCTATGAGATGAAGAGCTAGCTCTAACATAAACAAGGTCCTTTTCAGAGTGAAAGACTTTTATCCGACTAGAGACATTTTAAAACACTAATGTAGTTGATGATACTGATCTTTTGAGGCACAGACTGATTTTATTATTAATCCCTCATTTTTAGGAATTTAATCCAGAAAAAGTACATTAGTAAAAAAGTAGAAGTAAAACTTTAACTACAGTGAGTTCCCTGGTGGTCCAGTGGCTAAGTCCCTATGCTCCCAATGCAGGGAGCATGGGTTCGATCGCTGGTCGGGGAACTAGATCCCACATGCCGCAACGAAGATCCCGCACTTGGCAACGAAGAACCCACATGCCGCAACTAAGACCCGGTATAACCAAGTAAAAAAAAAAACCCCAAAAACAAAAACAAAAACTTGAAATATAGTTTTTAGCAGAGAACTTTATATCTGCTTTTCTATTCAGCAAAAACATTCCTTTAAAATCGTAACTGTATTAGATCTTCCCAAAATGCATTTTCATTTTCTCATTTGTAGTGACAATGCTAATTTTTTTTCAGGCATTGTCACCTGGAATAATGACCATTATTTCTTAGCCTTCCCTGTGGCTGAATTATGGTTCATGACTATGTTTCAGTCAGTAACTGTAAATGAGGTTTTGAAGTTTCCTTTCTTAGTCAGATTAGCTGCTATAATGAATTACCATAGACTTGGTAGTCTAAGTAACAAAATTTTATTTCTCACTGTTCTGGAGGCTGGGAAGTCCAAGATCAGGGTTGGGTTCTAAGTGAGAGCCCTCTTCCTGGCTTGCAGATACTGCTTTCTTGTTGTATACTCACATGGTAGAGAGAGAAATCATCTCTCTGTGTCTCTCTTTATAAGGATGTTAATCTCATTCAGGAGGGCTCCACCCAAATAACCTATAATTATTCAATACTTCCCAAAGGCCCCATCTCCAAATATCATCACACTGGGGATTAGGGGTTCAATATATGAAATTTCAGGGGAACACATTCACTCCATAATGCTTCCTTACAAAGAAGGTACAATACTTGTTTTTTACTCCCTTTTCCTCTTTTATACTCTCTGTAATGAAGACCTTATGGCAGTTATGTTGGAACAAAAGGTAACCATAGGAATGCAAGCTTAGTGTTGAAATGGAAGAACAGAAAAAAAGGAGTCTAGGTCCCTGAAGACACTGTGAAGATACCATGTTAAAACTCTGAACTGTGTACTTCACAACTTTTTTTAAATTAAAGGAAAATAAATGTTTATCTTTAAAAAGTCTTGGTTATTTGAGAGGATTTCCTATCATTGGCAGCTGAAACTAAGCCTAACTAATAAAACATTTTCATGACCCAAGAAGCAGAAATGGAGTACAAAGAGTTTATGTGATACCTACCTCAGTGGCAAATTAATGAAAGATCTTTTCAATGCAAAATAAAGTGTTGTGGTTTATATGGTGATCACTTTAACCTTACCAAGTCAGATGTATCTCTAAAATGTAACTGTTCCTCTTTCCATTTCATTCTTTTCTTGCCTAAATTCAAGAATTCCTCATGACCTTTTGATGGATACTGTGAATTTCTGCCATTAGTAACTCTCTCATTCAATTCATTTTCCACTCTGTTGCCAGAGTTATCTTAAAACACAAAATCACACTTTGCACTTCCTTTTCTAAAAATAGTATTTTTAATTTCCTATAGCTTAGTGGGATAAATATCTTAAGAGTCAGTAAAGTCCACGGTCCCTATCACACAATGCTTATTTTCCACACCACCACTACATTTCAGAAAAAGTGAACTTCTGAGTTGTTCTAATATATGAAAAGTCTTGGCGTCCTAGTATGTGCCTTGGTACATGCTATCCTAACTGGAACGCCCTTCTCCATCTTGCAAACTACTGTTGAATGTCCAAAACCTAACTCAACTATACTCTGTGAACTACTTCTTACTGAATGATATAGTGAGTTGATAGCTCTCTGGGGTTTTAAAATGTTTCAATCAGAGGACTTATCAAGCTGAACTTTCCCAAGGGAATATGAAGTTCTTAAAAATAAGAAGTATTTTACTCATCTGGCAAATAGTTTGGAACACAGCATTTAACAAATGAGGAATGAATGTAGAAAACCATCAAGATCATTTTAGATACAAGCAGAGTGTCCCTTTTCTTATTTTCAATTAAGAAAACAGGCATCATTAGAATCCAAACTACAGAAATATAATCTAGAAAGGCAGAGAGAAGATAAAGATCAGGGAAAATAATTAGCCCCAAACAACATATCATGAGTACAGTGAACACTGAGGTGTTTGTGATGAGATTTGTATTTGTGTATATTACATTTGCATTGTTTTTTGTTTTTTTTTGATAGTCAAAGTATTATTTAAAACATGGAAGAATGACAGGTCTTTAAAGGATGTCAGCTGATAGGTACCACTACTTACTCTGTAGTTTTGTAAACATCAGAATACAGCCCTGCTTTCTGATACTTCTTCTTTGGGGGACGTGGGGGCTTCTTTTCTCTTGGGATGAGAGAAAGCACAGGCTGCAAGGTACTTTCAGGTTCGGGAGGTTTGGCTGGGGTTTCAGGAGGACTGGGAATCTCAACTGCTGCTTCAGTAAAGCTAGAAAGAGAAGTTTAAAGATAATTTTATGGTGAAATTTTTTTCCTACAAATAATTATCTATTTAAAAAAACATCAGAGCAATTATAAAAAGAGACATGTGGATTTCCTCATCTGGTCATGCTGGAGTAACAGATACCAGATTTGTCCTCCTGACAGAAACTAACAGAAACACGGCAAAGTACAATCAACCTGGAGTAAGTTTATGAAACAATTATCAGACAATGGACAACAGTGACTGTAGCACTGTGATCCCTGAGAAAACTGGAAATAAAATAGAAAGAGATGATTCCTATAACCACTTTGCCTTTACAAGAAGGACTGAGGTGGAGGGAGTAGAACCAAAGCAGAGAATGGCCAACTTAATGAGTTGAAAAGAGAGATCAGAATATGGAGAGGCTGAGGTAGTTAGAATTTGTGAGGCAGAGTACTGGAGTGGAGAAAGCTATGGAGAAAAATAACTCTAGAAATCTGTGTAAGGGTCTCCTTTAGTACATTGCTAAATACTAAGTTTGTGTATGTGCAAGGTGAAATTCCATAAGGCTGGACAAAGAACCACCAGAGTATTATAACCCAAACAATTTCCGGAGCTCCCACATGATGACAGATACTCAGATTCCACTAAGGAGAGTGAAAGACACTGCCCAACACTGTGGGCATTCAATAGAGATCCCAGAGGGTAACGTTATCCATTTTTGTAGGGCTCAACTATCTCTGGAATAAAAGCCAGCTCTTATAAAGCTTAAAAACTATCTTCAAAAGAATCCAAACCAATCCACAAGTAACTTAACTACCTACCAAAATAAAATCGAACATATAGAAAAGAACAAAAAACATACACACAATAACGTGACTTTTACAATATTAAAAAATTCAAAATGAAAAAAAAGAGCAATGACCAAAATTTTTCTAAATTTGATAAAAAGTATAAACCCCAAGTTCCAAGAATCTAAACAAACCAGAAGCAACATAAACTAAAAAAAAAATCAAGTATGTCATATCATAATAAACTTTCTGAAAACTATTGATGAAGAAAATAAAAAGAGCCAGAGAAAAAATACACAGTCTATACAGGAGTACAAAAATAAGAATGAATGCAGATTTCATGTCTGAAATAATGCAAGCCAGAAGGCAATGAAAAGACATCTGGAAGTGCTAAAAGGAAGGTGAAGGGAGGAGCCTGTCAAAAGAGAATTCTAAATCAATCAAAAACATCTTTAAAAATTAAGGTGAATATAGTTCCAGTCAAAGATGGAATAGACACTTCTACGTATCTTCCCATTAAGTACAACTAAAAACCCTTGAAATTATATATAAAATAAACATAAGCACACAGATTGGCTAGGTACCTTGGGACCTAAGCAATGACGTATCAGGGAATTTCCTAGATTTTCTTTTTGCCTCATACTTAATAGTGAAAGACTGAATACAGTTTTCCTAATATCAATGATAAGACAAATGTCTGCCCTCAAAACTTAAATTCAATGTCAGAGTTAAAGGTCGTAGCCAGTGCAAAAGGACAATAAAAAGAAAAAAATATAGAAGTGTTAGTCCTCCAATTTTGTTCTTTTTCTTCAAGATTATTTTGGCTATTTGGAATCCCTTGAGATTCCTCATGAATTTTAGGATGGATTTTTCTATTTCACAGAAAACATCACTGGGATTTTAATAGGGATACTGAAGCTGTAGATCACTTCGGGTAGTACTGATATCTTAAGTCTTCCACCCCATAAACACAGGCTTTTCTTTTTCTTGCCTAACTGCTCTGGTTAGGAATTTCAGTACAAAATTGAACTGAAGCGGCAAAAGTGGGCATCCTTTCCTAGTTTCTGATAATAGTGGAAAACCTCTGTCTTTCACCACTGAAGTTGTCAGCTGTGGGTTTTTTACATATAGCTTTTATTAGGTTGAGGTAGTTTCTTTTTATTCCTAGATTGCTAGCTTTTTATCATGAACATGTGTTAGATTTTTGTCAAAAAATTTTCTGCACTTACTGATATGTCCATGTGATATTTCTTCTTTAGCCTGTTAATGTGATGGATTACATTAACTGATTTTCAAATGTTGAACAAGTTTTGTGTAACTGGGATAAATCTTACTTGGTTATGAGATGGATGGATTGGTTTCATATTTTATTATTTTTTTTCCCATTCTCCTTATAGCCAAATTCATTTTTTCTGTGCCTTACCTTATGTTTCTTCCTCCTACAATCAAAAATGTTCTCTGCTTTCCTGCTTATATGTGTATGTATATATTCTACATATATAAACTCTTCAAGTGCCATGTTTCTCCAAGTTCTGTCTATAGACCATATATATCAGAATCACCTTGGGGGCTTATAAAGGAAATGCAAATGCCTACTCATAGAATTTTTAAAATTCCTATTAAGGAGATCTGAGATGGACACTTCCTAACCTTGCTGGTCCCTAATACCCCACACTGTGCACCCTCATTACAAGAGCATCCTTCTTATCCCACTCGGGCTCTGACACCGTAGGCTGGGTTAACATTCCCTCTCCCTCGCCCCATAATCCAACCCTTTACCTCATTAAGCCTCCAACACCCAGCTTAGGGTCACCATGGTTTCCACATCCCATACAGATACCTACCAAATGGCTTTAAGATTGAATTCTTCAGGAAAGAAAAGAGAAAGAAGAGGTAAGGTATTTTAAAAAATGGTTTTATGGGAATTCCCTGGCAGTCCAGTGGTTAGGACTCAGCGCTTCCACTGCCATGGCCCGGGTTCAGTCCCTGGTCAGGGAGCTAAGATCTTGCAAGCCACGTGGCGCAGCCAAAAAAAATAAATAATAAATAAATAAAATAAAATATGGCTTTATGATATATTTATCTACATTAACACAATACATTGTTTATTTTTTGTGGCTTTTTTTTTTGCTTTATAAAAACAAAATCAGTTAGTATATCATTTTTAGGGTCTTGTTTCTTTCACTTAATCTAGTCTCTAAGGCTCATTCATTATCATTACATGTCAGTTATAATTCATTAATTTTTATTACCATATCATATTCCATTGTACAAAAAACTACAATATACTTATTCCTTTTCCTGTTAATCTGGGATATTTCCAGTTTCTATATATTATAATCAATCTTGCTACTACCTTTCCAAAAAATGCTTTCTGGTGATCATTGGGCTGGAGTTTTCCTAAGCTATGTAAAAGGTAATTGCTGGATCATACTGGGTTGTTTTGAAATACTTCTTTGGTTACATACTCTGGATACCAAAAATGTATAAATTATATCTTATAAATTTCTTCTCTCAGTTTGTATAAAGTCTTCATACATTTATTGGGATGATGTTTGATAAACGGAAATTCTTAGTTTTAATAATAATACAGTATATCAATCTTTACCTGTATGCTTACTGCTTTTGATATCTTGTTTATGAACTCTGAGAAACAAGGTCATAAAGTTTTCTTCCTTCTGTATTAGCCTTTAAAAGTTTGAAGGTTTGCTTTTTACACTTATGTATTTATTTAACCAACTGGGAACTGATTTTTATACATGGATTAAGACAGAATCCAATTTCCTTCCCATTCCTATGCAATATCAACTTCTGGGGCACCACATTTATTGAATATAATTTTATTTCCTTATTGATATGTAGTGTCACCTCCATCATATAGCAAGCTTGCATGTATGGATCCGTTTCTCTTATCCAATTCTATATTTGGTTCCATGCTAGCTCAATATACCATAGCTTAAAATTAAGTCTTGGGGCAAATCCATTGTTTCATTCAGTGATTCCATTCCTAGGTATATACCCTAGAGCAATTAGTGTCCATATCCACCAGTGAACATTAGAGGAACGTTAAGAGCAGCATTTTTGGGTAATAGTGTCAAAATGAAAATAACCCAACAGTAAAACAGAAAAACTCTGTATCTGCATCAACATGGATGGATCTAGAGGTTATCATACTCATCAAAGTAAGTCAGAAAGAGAAAGACAAATACCATATGATATCACTTACATGTGGAATCTAAAATACGACACAAATGAACCTATCTACAAAACAGAAACAGACTCACAGACATAGAGAACAGACTTGTGGTTGCCAAGGGGGAGGAGAGGTGGGGAAGGAAAGGATTGGGAGTTTGGGATTAGCAAGTGCAAACTAGTATATACAGGATGGATAAACAAGGTCCTACTGTACAGCACAGGGAACTATATTCAATATCCTGTAATAAATCATAAATAGAAAAGAATATGAAAAAGAATATATATATGTATAACTGAGTCACTTTGCTGTACAGCAGAAATTAACACATCGTAAATCAACTATACTTCAAAAAAATTAAAAAAAAAGAAAAACTATTACATACAAACAATGGATAACTATAAAATAACAAAAAGGAGGTAACTACAGCAACATGCAACATCAGAGATGGTTTTACATTTATATGTTGAGCAAAAAAGGTGAGGCACAAAAGCATATGTCTTGTATAATGCCATTTCAGTGAAGTTCAGGAAGGATAAACTAAACTATATTGCCTACATTGAATACTTAAATGGTATGAAAAAAGGTAAAAGTCAGGAGATTGATTATAGCTACTGGCAAGGAAGTGGTGTATGACTGGGAAAGAACATGGGATGCTACCAATGTTCTATATGTTCACCTGTTCTGTATCTACACGGGTGTTAACTTTATAAAAAATTTTTTTAGGGCTTCCCTGGTGGCACAGTGGTTGAGAATCTGCCTGCCAATACAGGGGACATGGGTTCAAGCCCTGGCCCAGGAAGATCCCACATGCTGCGGAGCAACTAAGCCTGTGCTCCGCAACAAGTGAAGCCACCGCAATGAGAAGCCCGCACATCCACCACGAGAGAAAGGCCATGCGCAGCAACGAAGACCCAACGCTGCCAAAAATAAATTAAAAAATTTATTAAAAAAATTTTTTTAAAACTGGTTACTTCTATTTATATACTTTCTGTATGTGTATTCCTCTTCAAACTCCCTTCATATTCTCTGAAGAGTTTTAATGAGACTGAAATGATCTTTTGAAAGAGAGATAGAACTCTCTTTTAAACCTGGTCCTGGTCCTTTCGTGTGGCAAGACGTTGTAGATTCAACTTACATTACAGAAGCACAAAGGGTATTTCTTTCCGAGTAGGTATTTTTCCTAGGAATACAGCACATACATTTCAACTGAGTTTTATAATTTGTTGGGCATAAAGTTCTTATAGTAGTCACATTTTAATCTCTCATATATAGCTAATTTCCTTTTTAGTTCCTAATTTTATTATTCCCTTTCTCTTCCTTTATTGATCAACCTTACCAGAAGTTTGTATATTTTATTCGTTATCATTAGTATTACTAACTTTGGTCTTCAGTGCTTCTCTCTACTGTACCTTAGCTTTGTTAATTTAACGTATATGTTTTATCTCTGTCCTTTACATTTTGGGGCTTATTCTCATTTTTCTAATTTCTTTTCTTTTATAAATAAATTTATTTAAAATTTTTGGCTGCAATGGGTCTTCGTTGCTGCACACAGGCTTTCCCTAGTTGCGGCGAGGGGGGGGTTACGCTTCGTTGCAGTGCGCAGGCTGCTCATTGCGGTAGCTTCTCTTGTTGTGGAGCACGGGTTCTAGGTGCGCGGGCTTCAGTAGTTGTCGCTCGCGGGCTTAGTTGCTCCGCGGCATGTGGAATCTTCCCGGACCAGGGCTCAAACCCGTGTTCCTTTCATTGGCAGGCGGATTCTTAACCACTGCGCCACCAGAGACCTCCTATCGTTTTTAGAATTTCTTAATTGGACTCTTTGTAACCAAGGAGGACCCTATGGGGTATTCCCAGGACAGACCCCTCCCCTATATCCTCTGCTTTAGTTCCTCTCTGAAGTACCTAGATAATAGTATCTGATGCACATTTCCTGAAGTTGTTTTACAGATGCTAAAACCAAATGGAAGAAATTAATTACTTAATGATCATAAGCATCACAGACCTACTGGCACCTAAGGATTGATAATCTTAACCTCTGTGACACCACCCTGTTACCTCACCAACAACCAATCAGAGATTTGTGCATGAGCTGATCATATACCTGGGACGCCCCTCCCTCACCTTGCCTTTAAAAATGTTTTCCTAAGCCCAGAGATAAACCCATGCACTTATGGTCACCTAATCTATGACAAAGGAGGCAAGAATACACAATGGAGAAAAGACAGACTCTTCAATAAGTGGTGCTGGGAAAACTGGACAGCTACATGTAAAAGAATGAAATCAGAACACTCCCTAACACCATACACAAAAATAAACTCAAAATGGATTAAAGACCTGAATGTAAGGCAGACACTATAAAACTCTTAGAGGAAAACATAGGCAGAACAGTCTTTGAAATAAATTACAGTAAGATCTTTTTAGACCCACTTCCTAGAGTAATGAAAATAAAAACAATAATAAACAAAAGGGACCTAATTAAACTTAAAAGTTTTTGCACAGCAAAGGAAGCCATTAACAAGACAAAAAGACAACTGTAAGAATGGGAGAAAATATTTGCAAATGAAGCAGGTGACAAAGGATTAACCTCCAAATTATACAAACAGCTCATGCAGCTCAATATGAGAAAAACAAACAACCCAATCAAAAAATGGGCAGAAGACCTAAATAGACATTTCTCCAAAGAAGACACACAGATGGCCAACAAACACATGAAACAATGCTCAACATCACTAATTATTAGAGAAATGCAAATCAAAACTACAATGAGGTATCACCTCACACTGGTCAGAATGGCCATCATCAAAAAATCTACAAACAATAAATGCTGGAGAGGGTGTGGAGAAAAGGGAACCCTCTTGCACTGTTGGGAATGTAAATTGATACAGCCACTATGGAGAACAGTATAGAGGTTCCTTAAAAAACTATATATAGAACTATCATATGACCCAGCAACCATAATTGAAAAAGACACATGCACCCCAATGTTCACTGCAGCACTATTACAATAGCCAGGATATGGAAGCAACCTAAATGTCCATCAACAGAAGAATGGATAAAGAAGATGGGGTACATATATACAATGGAATATTACTCAGCCATAAAAAGGAACAAAACTGGGTCATTTGTAGAGAAGTGGATGGACCTAGAGACTGTCATAAAGAGTGAAGTAACTCAGAAAGAGAAAAACAAATATCGTATATTAATGCATATATGTGGAGTCCAGAAAAATGGTACAGACGATCTTATTTGCAAAGCAGAAATAGAGACAAAGATGTAGAGAACAAACGAATGGATACCAAGAGCGAAAGGAGGGAGGTGGGATGAATTGGGAGATTGGGATTGACATATATACACTATCAATATCATGTATAAAATAGATAACTAATGAGAACCTACTGTATATAGCTCAGGGAACTCTACTCAGTGCTCTGTGGTGATCTAAATGGGAAGGAAATCCAAAAAAGAGGGGATATATGTATACGTATAACTGATTCACTTTGCTGTACAGCAGAAACTAACACAACGTTGTAGAGAACTATACTCCACTAAAGATTAATTTTAAAAATAAAAATGTTTTCCTAAAACCCATCAGGGAATTCGGGCTTTTTAAGCATTACCTGTCCTGAACTCCTTGCTTGGCATCCCGTAATAAATGCTGCACTTTCCCTCACCACAACCTGGTGTCATTAGTTTGGCTTTACTGTGTACCGGCAACCAGACACAAGTTTTGTTTGGTAATATCTTCATTCATGAATTTTCAGCATTCTTGAAAATATAAGCATTAATGGCTATGAATCTCCCTCTAGGTACCTCTTTAGATACATCCCACAAATTTCAATATGTAGCACAGTATTTACTCACTTCTAAATATTTTTAATATTTTAATTGTAATTTTATTTTTTTACATGAGTTTAAAAAAATTTTTTTTCCTTTTAGATCCAGGATTTGAACCCAGGTTTTTCTGAGTCTAGAACCCAGCTCATAATCATTACAATATTCTTTTGCATTCTGGTTTGTTATTAATCAATGAATAGTGATCAAACTCTTTAATATGGTGTACAAGGACCTCTGCAAGATCTGGTCCCTACCACCTCTTCTCTAGACTCATTTGACACCATACTACTCTAATTAATGTGTTTTGGCCGCAAAACGTTTCTTTCATTTCCCTGAACCTGCCATGCCTTTTCATACTTACCAGTCTAAAATGTATGCTCTGGCGTTGCTCCTCTAAATAACAAATAAAGTCTGTTCTTCAGATTTTACCTTAGTCATTACTTCCACAAAAACACTGAGTCAATTACCTCTAATATAAGCTCATAAACCTAAATAATTCTTCATAATAGTCGTTAGAATGTAAGAACCATGAGGATAGGGAATATTTCTATATTTGCTTACAATTGTATTTACCCTCAGCACATGAAATAATTTTGCAATAAATACCTAATTTAGAAATAAATGAAGAGGGACTTCCCTGGTGGTGCAGTGGTTAAGAATCCGCCTGCCAATGCAGGTGACATGGGTTTGAGCCCTGGTCCAGGAAGATCCCACATGTGGCGGAGCAACTAAGCCCGTGTGCCACAAATACTGCGCTGTGCTCTACAGCCTGAGAGCCACAACTACTGAGCCCACGTGCCACAACTACTGAAGCCTGCACACCCGGAGCTCGTGCTCCGCAACAAGAGAAGCTACTGCAGTGAGAAGCCCGTGCACTGCAATGAAGAGTAGCCCCTGCTCGCTGCAAGTGGAGAAAGACAGTGTGCAGCAATGAAGACCCAACACAGCCAAAAATAAATAAATAAATAAATAAATTTATTTTTAAAATAAAATAAAGAAATAAATGAACAAACTCCTGCTATACAACAAGTGCTACAGTAGGTTCCAGTTCGAGAAAGGTGAAAAACTGTTGCTATCTCTGGGAACTCACTGTGTCATGTCCTTGCCTACACAATCTCTTGAGGGTGGAAACTGTATCTTTCTCTTTATCATCTCCTCAAATTCCAGAATATAATTTTGTGGAAAATAAGTGTTTAATGTTGCTGACTAATGCTACTAGAACTTGCTGGAACAGAAGGGCTTATCTGAAATAAAGCCTTTTCTCTGAGGCACATTTTTAACATGACCCTTCCTAAAGTGAATGGTTAAGATGTCTCAAATTGTCACTTTCTTACTATAGCGAAGGCAAAAGTCATTCTCTTTGTAGATATTTTAAAAGCCTCAGTAATTAAAACAGAAATAACAGATTGATAACAAAACAGACTGATGGGAAGAGAATATAAAAATATAAAAGAACACCCTAAGACCCAAAGATATTTAAGAATTTATTATATGATAAAGGTATCATTTCAAACAAGTAGGGAAATGATGATCAATTAATAGTGGTAAGACCATCATTTAAAAATTCAAAAAATTTAAATCTCTTAATTAAATTTTTTCCCCTTTCAAAAAAACCCCAAAACTTCACAAAAATCCAATGGGAATATAAATTATAGACACTACATATAAAACAAAAATGCTTACAAATCTGCAACCTTGATAAATAACTGGCAATAAACATAGCACTCACTCATACCTTATACAAGAATAAATTTCAGCTGATTTAAGACCTATATGTAAAAAAGTAATATGTAACCCTTTGAAGGAGAATAATTAAATTATGATATATTCCTGACATGCAATAAGGTAATTCTATATGTACTAAATGACAAGATCACCAAGATACATAAAGAGAAAAGTTGTTACAAAATTAAGTGTAATATGTATGTTACCACTTATATAAAATAACAGCTTTGCATATGCACGTATTTGTAAATGCATAAGAAAAGTATCAAAGGATACACAATATATTGTTAACAGTCTTACCCGTGAAAATAGGATTTGATAAGAAATGAGATCATGTGAAGAGACTTTAACTCCTGAATCAGTAAACTTCTAGTTTCACTGATTTATTTATGACCATGTATTCTCAGGAAAAAATTTTAAATCCCATATATTCTCTATAAAAAAAGTATTTTTTCATAGACGTATGCATAGACAGCTACGAAAAACTTCTGTAAACAGAGGTGGTCCAGTGGTTAAGACTTTGTGCTTCCACGGCAGGGGACACGGGTTCCATCCCTGGTCAGGGAACTAAGATCCCATATGCCACATGGAGAGGCCAATAAATAAATAAATACATAAAATTAAAACCAAATATTCCTTCAGGGAAAGAATCTGGTTGGATATATAACAAAAGGATTAAATGGTCTTCTCGGGGGTGGGGGTGGAGGGTGATTTTTTTACTTCTGCCCTACACCTTTTGGGGAAAAGTAAAAATATAAAAAAGAAACTATTAAAAAACAATCTAGGGGCTTCCCTGGTAGCGCAGTAATTAAGCATCTGCCTGCCAATGCAGGGGACACGGGTTCGAGCCCTGGTCTGGGAAGATCCCACAGGTCACGGAGCAACTAAGCCCGTGCACCACAATTACTGAGCCTGCGCTCTAGAGCCCGCGAGCCACAAATACTGAAGCCCGAGCGCCTAGTGCCCGTGCTCTGCAACAAGAAGCCACCACAATGAGAAGCCGCGCACGGCAACAAAGAGTAGCCCCTGCTTGCTGCAACTAAAGAAAGCCCACGCGCAGCAACAAAGACCCAACGCAGCCATAAATTAATTAATTAATTAAAAAAAAATCTAACATGCAGAAAGACTTAAAAAATGTATTTGACGATAGGGATGAAAAGTTTTAGAGCACAAAGGAGATAAGATAGTGTGATAGTAAAAATAATTCCACTCATATTTATACACTGGATAAAACACACAATCTCTCTGGGTCTTGATTTCCTCATCTGTATAGTAAGGGCCTTGTGTTAGATTGTTACATTCCCCCTTGCTTCTTAATTAAAAAGAACAGGTCTTATATAGTAAAAGGTTGTTAGATTAAATGAACAATTCAGCTGCACAGATATGTTACATTTGTGCATAAGCTAGTTTCCTCTACTCAAAATGTTAAACAAGAAATTACCTTTTAGTATTTTCTTGTTCTTCTTCTTCTGGGAATGGCTTCTGCTTTTTCTTGGTCTGTTCTTCCAACAGCCAACTTTTCCTCTTCAATCCCTTTTTATGTTCTGAGTTCAGGTTTACACTCTGAACGACAGCTTCAATGACATCTGTAACTGTATCAGGGCCAAGGTGCAGTGCTGTTCCTTCTTCACCTTCATTTAATTCTGGGCCGACAAATTGGGCAGCTTGGAATGCTTGCATTGATACCACAGCCTGGAGGGGACATTTCCGAGGTCGACCTGGTCTGCGTTTCACAAAGTTATTCCCTGTCCTGGCCTGTCTTTGAAGTTTTTTGGCTTTTAAAATTTTATTGACGTGGTCTAGGTTTTTCTTGGTGGCCAAGATTTTGTCATAATTGCACATTTTCCGAGCTTGGCGCTGCATAGCTTCTACTACACTTCTCTTGATATGATGGGGGGAATGGCTGCTGGGCAACTTTTCAGAAAGGAGTGAGATGCTACTACTGCAAGAGTCACTGGGGACTGCAGGCACTAGAAGGCTGTCTGGTTTTCCCAGGGTTCGCTCCTTGCTGTGGCTATGGACTGGACTGGAGGAAGGTGGCACAGAGGCAGATGCAATCACAGCATCAATATTTTTCTCCAGGGGCTCTTGGTCCTCGTGTTGTACCAACCGCTGCAGCAGACTATCCACAGAGTCATCCCCAGAAGAAACCAATCTTGGACTTCGAGACGGAACTCCGTTCACTAAATAAGACAACAAATCACACATGATAAAAACTGAACACAACTAGTTATTTAAATAACTTTACAAAGGATAAAAGACGAGGAATACCACTCTATTTTTCATAGCAAGATTAAATATCATAATATTGGGTTGGCCAAAAAAGTGCCTTCGGTTTTTAAGTAAAAATAAAAGACACATTTTTCATTTTCACCAAGAACTTTATTGAACAACGTATTCACCCTTTTGTTCCACTACCTTCTGCCATTTTTCAGGCAACTTCATAATTCCATCTTCCCAAAACTTTTTATCTTTTTGAGCAAAGAACTGTTCCAGGTGCCTTTTATAGTCTTCCAGGGAATAGAAATTTTTTCCATTAAGAGAATTTTGTAAAGACCTAAATAAATGGAAATCTGAAGGTGCAACGTCTGGTGAATATGGAGGATGAATCAGAACTTCCCAGACATGCTGTAACAGTTTTTGCCTGGTCATCAGAGAAACATGCGGTCTTGCGTTATCCTGATGGAAGATTATGAGTTTTCTGCTGACTAATTCTGGATCATCAACTGCTGCTTTCAGTTGGTCTAACTGGGAGAAGTATTTGTTGGAATTACTCGTTTTGTTTTCCAGAAGGAGTTCATAATAGAGGACTCCCTTTCAATCCCACCATATATACAACATCACCTTCTTTGGATGAAGACCGGCCTTAGATGTGGTTGTTGGTGGTTCATTTCGCTTGCCCCATGATCTCTTCCATTCCACATTATTGTTCAGTATCCACTTTTCATCGCCCGTCACAATTTGTTTTGAAAATGGAACATTTTCGTTATGTTCAGTAGAGATTAGCATGTGGAAATACGGTGAAGAAGGTTTTTTTTCGCTTAACTTATGTGGAACCCAAACATCGCAGCGATTCACATAACCAAGCTGATGCGAATGATTTTCAACACTTGATTTAGATTATTTTGAGTATGGCGGCTATCTCCCACATGGTATAACGTTGGCTGTTCTCAATTAATGTCTCGATTTGATCGCTATCAACTTCAACTGGTCTACCCGACCGTGGAGCACCGTCCAGTGAGAAATCTCCAGCACGAAACTTCACAAACCATTTCTGACACGTTCGATCAGTCACAGCACCTTCTCCAACCACTGCACAAATCTTTTTTTGCATTTCGGTTGTGTTTTTACCTTTCTTGAAATAATAAAGCATAATATGCCAAAAATGTTGCTTTTTTCCCTCCATCTTCAATATTAAAATGGCTACACAAAAATTCACCAATTTCGATAAGTCTTTTTTATTTTTTTAAGAATTTATTTATTTATTTTTGGCTGTGTTGGGTCTTCGTTACTACACGCAGTCTTTCTCTAGTTGCGGCGAGAGGGGGCTACTCTTCGTTCAGGTGTGCGGGTTTCTTATCGCAGTGGCTTCTCTTGCTGCGGAGCATGGGCTTTAGGCACACAGGCTTCAGTAGTTGTGGCACACAGGCTCAGTAGCTGTGGCTTGCGGGCTCTAGAGTGCAGGCTCAGTAGTTGTGGCGCATGGGTTCAGTTGCTCCGTGGCATGTGGGATCTTCCCGGACTAGGGATCGAACCCATGTCCCCTGCATTGGCAGGTGGATTCTTAACTACTGCGCCACAAGAGAAGTCCTGATAAGTCTTTTTTTTTAAATGTACGCTGATATGACAACCGTCACATACAATCTAACAAAATTGTTTCGAATGAAGTTAAAGACAACTAAGTGCTACTAGAACCATCTTGCAGAAAAAACCGAACGAACCTTTTGGCCAGCCCAATACCATATGCATTTGTCTTTCACAGGCAAGTTGATAGTTTCCTGAATAAGGTACATTACAGTACCCACAATAAATTCAAAGTTGGCCCATGCTTCCCTAATAATATGTGGTGGGTCAAAAAAACAATTCTCACTCTCTGAGATGAGGAGCAGAAAGAATAGAGCTTACTTCTTTAAAAATGAAGGTCCAGTTAAGAGACTCAACAGCTAAATATTGAATAAAGAACTGAACTTTAAATACATATATTTCTAGTCCAGTGCTTTTTCTGATGTTTTAAGTGCAAAGGAATAAAAGTGAAATTCTCACCAGGGAAGCCCCGTTCAGTGGTGTTTTTGACAGATTTCTTAGGAATTTTTCTATAGATCATATCATCTGTAAACAGATATTTTTTTCTTCTTCCTTTCCTATCTGTATGCCTTTTATTTCTAAAAATCAGGTTTTTAAAAAAATTAAAAATGGATGTTAGATTGTGGCAAATGTTTTCTCTTTACCTAGTTAGATGATTATGATTTTCTCACTTACTGTTAATTTTGTAAAATACATTAATTGATTTTCTAATGTTAATCCAACCTTGCATTCCTGAAATAAACCCATGTAGTCATGGTATGCTATATATTCAACATACTGGACTCTATCTGATATTTTGTACCGTTTGCATTCATGCTTACTAGTGTGGTTTTCTGGTAATGTGTTGCCTGGTTTCAGAATCAGGGTAATGCTGGCCTCATAAAATGAGTTGGGAAAATGCTCCTACTTTCTGGAATAGTTTTTATATACTTAGTATTATTTTTTCCTTAAATATTCATGATTGAAGCTATTTGGGCTTTGAGTTTTCATTGTAGAATGGTTTTAAACTGCAAGTTCAATTTCTTAAATAGATGTAGGGCTCTTTAGGCTATTCTTGAGTTTTAGTAGCTGGTGTTTTTCAAAGAATGTGCTCTTTTTTATCAAATTTATTGGCATAAAACTGTTCATTATGCTCCCTTATTGTCCTGCTATGGTATGTAGCAATTGCACTGATATCCTCTCTTTCATTCTTGATACTGCTAATTCAATTTCTTTTTTCTTAATCCTTTCAGCTACAGTTCTCCTTTTTAAAAATTTTTTTTCGATAAACCAGTATAAGCTTTCATTGATTTCTCTATGTTTTCTGTTTATTTTTGCTCTTATATTTATCATTTTTCTTCCATCTAATTTGGGTTTCATTTGTTCTACTGTCTTTAGCTTCCTAAAGGTGAGAGTTTGGGCTTAGACCTTTTTTGTTTAATAACGTTTAACTTTGTAAAGCTAAAAACACAGACTTAGCTATACCCCATAAAATTTTTATGTGTTTTCATTTTTATTCAATTTAAAAGATTTTCTAATTTTGTCTGTGATTTCCTCTTTGACTTATGGGCTATTTAGAAGTGTGTTGTTAACTTTTCACTTATTTGGGAAATGTCAAGATATCTTCTGTTACTGAATTCTAATTCAATTCCATTGTGTTCTTAAAATATATTCTGTATGATTTCAAACTTTTAAAGTTTATTAAGATGTTTTATGGTCCAGAATATGATGCTATCTTGATATAATGCCACATGAACTTCAAAAGAATATAAGAAAAGGGTGTTTTATATTTATTTACTGAAAATTTCTGGAACTCTTCATTCCTTTGGTAGAGCCATGTTTCCATCTACTATGATCTTTCTGTTTGAAGAACATTTCTACTACCGTAAACCTGCTGGCAACAAATTCTTTAAGCTTGTTTTTCTGATAATATTTATTTTGCCTTCATTTCTGAAGGGTATTTCACTGGTTATGGAATATTAACTTGATAGGTTTTTTTCCCCTTCCAGCATTTTAAAGACATCATTTTTATTGTCTTCTGTCTTACAACATCTCTGACAATCCATCTGCTGTGATTCGTTCCAGTGTTTCTCTGTATACTATGTGTTTTCTTGTCTCTTTGCTTTTGCTGGTTAATTTTAAGATTTTCTCTTAACCACTGGTTTTAAGAAATTTGATAATGATGTCCCTTGATTTCTGTATGTTTGTGTATCCTGCTTGGGATTTGTAGGACTTCACGGATCTATGGGTTGATAACTTTCATTAAGTGTGAAAAAGTTCTGAGGATTATTTCTTCAAATATTTTTTATTCCTCCTTATAAGACTCAGAGCCTATGTATGTTGGCCCTGCTGATACTGTACCACAGGTCACTGAAATTCCATTCATTTTATATCAGTCTTTTTCCCCACCTCTACAACTCATTTTAGATAGATTTTATTAGTATTTCTGCAAGTTCAAAGATCTTTTCTTCTGTAGTGTCTAATCTGCTGTTATCCCATTCAGTGAAATTTTCATTTCAGATATTTATCACCTAAAGAAGTTAACATTAGATTTTAAAAATATCTTCCATTTTTACTATTCGCTATATTCATGTTTTCCTTTAAATTCTCAAAGATAGCTGTTTTAATGTACTTGTCTGTTAATTCCATCACATGTTATTTTTGTGGCAGTTCCCACTGACTGATTTTTATTCCACTAAGTCATATTTTCTTGCTTCTTGGCATGTCTATTAATTTTTGATTGGATGCTGGACACTGTAATGATACACTGTTAAAAAGGAAGACAGCAAAATCTGAGCATTTAACATGTTAAGTTGGAGAAATTGTTCATACATAGTTTCTGGTTGATTTATTTGCCTTTCAATTGCAAAATAAAGGCTGCCATTCCTGGGCTGCTGGAGTAAATGAGAAGGCTAGGTCAACCAAGATGGAGGATACACTGATCAAGAAAAGCTTAGCTTTATACTGAACAGAAATTAAGCTTGCCTTTGGCTCTGCAAGGCAACTGGGGGCACGACCAACCTACAACAAATTTTAATTAATTTTTTTCTTTGTCTCACAGGCAATATAAATCTGCATGAGAGACAGAAGGTGAGTATGAGCTTGTGTTCAGAAACTCTTTTTTCTGCTCCACCCAAAGCTAAAACTGAAACAAGGATCTAGCTTCTGTGATAGATTTGTTTCTATTTGCTCTTACACTGGTAACACCATTAAGGAGTTACACATTTATACAGGGAAATCTGATGTGAACTTCTGTCTGCTGGAGTTCTAGGCTTGGTCCTTTGTCTCTTATACCTGGATGTGTTCCAATAACCAGGCTCTATACCACCAGGACTCAAGCAGATGTCAAGTAGCCCTAATGCTCTTTATTTGTGTTGAATCAAGCTTTCTGAAAGTCTCTGGTTTTCTATATTTATGTATTTCAAAGTTCAGTAAATGTTTTAAGAAATGTTTTCCACATTTTATCTAGTATTTTTAGTTCTTGGTACTGAGAAGTTTGTTTCCTATGCACATCTAATCTACCACACTGCTGGAAATAAAGAGGTCTAATCTATTCCAATGCTACCTAAATTCTAACAGTCCCCTTTCCTCATCTCAAGCCTCCAAACTGCTCTAACTTTACCTCTGCCTGCAAACTGTTTTAAAAAATCTTTTCCCTGGGACTTCCCTGGTGGCGCAGTGGTTAAGAATCCGCCTGCCAATGCAGGGGACACGGGTTTGAGCCCTGGTCCGAGAAGATCCCACATGCTGTGGAGCAACTAAGCCTGTGAACCACAACTACTGAGCCTGCGCTCTAGAGCCCGCGAGCCATGACTACTGAAGCCTGCATGCCTAGAGCCCGTGCTCCGCCAGAAGAGAAGCCACCACAATGAGAAGCCCGTGCTCCACAACAAAGAATAGCCCCTGCTTGCCACAACTAGAGAAAGCCCGCGTGCAGCAACGAAGACTCAACGCAGCCAAAAAAAACAAAAACCACTTTTCCCCAATCATTTCACACTTTCTGTCCAAATCTTTCTTGACCTCTTTATGACGTCTGACATTAAGAGACTTCTATGACATGTACTCTTTACTTTTTTTATTAAAAAACTATTTAAAAATTTTATGTCATTCACTGACATCTTTTCATCCACTTCCCTCTCAAATCTAATGTATCTTAAATCTCCAACTCTGTCATCTTTTCAAATTACACTTTCTCCCTGGGCAACCTCATTCACTGTCAAATTCAAGTTTATCTACATACTGCTAGATCTGTATCTCTACCATAGGTGTCATAAACTATAAACCACACCTATCTAACATCTCTACCTCAATAGCCCAAAGACAGCTCAAATTTTATATATCCAAACCTGAAGCCATTATCTACTGTCTTCATGCATTTCTCTTGCCACAGTCCATTCTCCATATTGTAATGTTTTGCATTTTTCTAAAATGCCTATGTGGCAGACTATATTATTATTCATAAATATTTGCTGCCCCTCCCTTGATAGGATTATACTTCCCATACTTCCTTGACATAAGACTTAACCATGTGACTTGCTCTGGCATTGAAATGTGAGAACTAACATATGTTACTTCTGGGCAGAAATTTTAAGAGCTAGTTAGTGCTTTACTGTGGCCTTTTACTCTCTTTCATAAGACAAGCAACATTCCAGATAGACAGAGGCTGCTCCATCAGACAGGATACTAGAGGGAAGACAACATGGAGCAGACCCGTCATGGTCATATAGCATGAATAAAAAATAAGCCTTTGTTGTTTTCAGTCACTGAAATTTTGGGATCTTTTTTAGCACTGCAAAATCTAGCCTATTCTCATTGATACAATATATGAAATAATTTTCATCTTCCCGTTCAAAATCCTTCAATAGCTCCCAACTGCATCTACAATAAAGTTTCAATTCCCTCAAATAAAAAAATACACCATATCTGATATAGTCCATTATTACTTTTACAACTTCATGTCCTTGTCCCACTTGTCTACTCAAATTATAGTAGTATATATGTCACATTTTCAGTATGTCAGTGGTTAGTGCTTGAGTTCCTCTGTGTGTCATAACATTTTGGATACTGGCCTGTTATAGAATTTAACACACTTTTTAATTGGTGAATATGTCCAAATCCTTGAGGACAGGAACCTTATCTTATTCATATTTGTATCCCCAGCGCTCTGTATATACAGTAACCCTAAATAAATAGTTTACTAAAGTAAAACATTTTGGTGATTTTCTTCATAGATATGTCTCTTTATTGAAACCTCATTCATTTTTTTCGGGGGTTGGCAAACTTCTTCTATAAGAAGAGAGATAGTAAATATTTTAGGCTTTTGAGGACACACACAATTTCTCGCATATAATTTTTTCTTTCCCTTTAAAAAAACAGAAACAAAAAACAACCCTTTAAAAATGTAAAATCAATTCTTAGCTTGAAGGCTGCACAAAAAAGAGGCCTTGGACAACATTAGTCCACAGGCTATGGTTTGCTGAACCCTGGTCTAGGCTGACACCATCAAAATTAGTCAGTCATTGTTAAAGAGTTTAAGTCTCCCCAAAGTAGTGTAAAGACAAAGTACTATGAGAGACAAAACTACCATTGCTGTTTGAATTTCACTGTACCTTTGGCACAATGGTACTAATAAAAAGCTTCAAATATGGTGAAGATAATCATCAAATAAAAATTAAACAAATTTACCATGTTGATACAATTTGACAGTGAGCCCTTGTACTGATGAAGAAATTAAATTTTCTGACCATAAGTCATAAGTGATCTCCTAATTAAAACCACATGGACAAAAAGCTGAGAAATGATATGTGACTGCTTGCTAAAACTTTCAAAGGCTTCTAAGTGTTATCAATAAGGCTCTACATGACTGGTCCCTACCTGCCCTTCCAGCCTCATATTCAGTCACTGCCTTTACTCCAACCACACTGGCTCTTTTATTTAATTTCTTGAACTCACTATTCTCCCCTTTACATATATTACTCCCACTACTGGGAATGAAAACTACCACTCCCCATTTCTCCTGATAATACTGATAAATTAAAAACGATTTCCTACTCTCCAATCCCTGGTAAAGGCAGAAGATATATATCATTATTATCATTATTTTTTTTTTTTTTGGTAAACACACATACTATCAGTAAAAAGAAAACTGAGAGTACAACCTAAATCTAAGTATAAAGTATACAGATATGTTATACTGTATGAAGAGGTTATATTATATTTAAAATATGTAAACATTACAAATTTTAAAAGTTGATTAGAAATAAATATTAATAGAGGTTCTTCTTATAACCTCAAATTGTTTTACATATCTCAAAGATTTGTAAATGCTACTGGAAACTATCACTTTACTAAATAATTTTATATATATATCTAAGTCTTTATTAAATAGCTCTAATCTACACTCCCCTATTACACTACACGCCCCATTACCTCAATTCGACTTTCAAAATCTGTATTTTTGTGTGTGCCTACCCTTGTACCTATTCATTCTGAATTATCCCTTCTGAACTATATCAAAATCACTATACCTCTACAAACTTTCAGTTATAGGATAAATTAAGTACTAGGGATGTAAGTACAACATGATAAGTAAAATTAACACTGCTGTATATTATATATTAAAGTTGTTAAGAGAGTAAATCCTAAGAGTTCTCATCACAAGGAAAAAAATGTTTTTCTTTTTATTTTATATCTATATGAGATGATGGATGTTCAGTAAACTTACTGTGGTAATCATTTCATGATATAAGTAAGTCAAATCATTATGTTGTACACCTTATACAGTGCTGTATGTCAATTATATCTCAATAAAACTGGAAGAAAAAAAATCACTATACCTCATGGAGTATGCTTAACTGGACATGAAAGGGGTAAAAGGTGAACACTATTTTATTGTTTCAATATACATTATTATTCTCACATCGCAGGACCACTTTGGTTTGTTTTTTCTAAATATTATACTGCAAGCTAATGAATCGTAATCTACAGTGTAAAGCTATTATAAGGGAGTTCCCTGGTGGTCTAGAGGTTAGGATTTGGCGTTTTCACTGCCGTGGCCCAGGTTTAATCCCTAGTCGGGGAACTGAGATCTCGCAAGGCATGCGGCACGGCCAAAGAAAAAAATCTATTTTAAGTCTGTTGTTCACAAGTTAACAGTTGGGAAATTATCTTCAAAGTCTGTTAAAACAAATAGCACTTGCCTGTCGAAGAAGTACTCTCAGATGAAGACCTCTTTCGCGTAGGGCTACAGTTTGTGCTCTCTGATGGTCGCTGGGAAGACTTATCTGAAGTTGGCTGGGAACCTGGAGAGACAGGAAAAGACAGAAATCATAGGAAAATCCAAGTCTAAAAATAAAGTTAAACCATTCTGTGTTAGAACTGTAATATTTTAGTTGTTGCCACTGCCATTCTCTGAAATAATATGACTTTCAAGCTGGCAATAAGAGGACATTAAGCGAAGGACAAATGACACTAGATGTTGCGGACAGAATTCCACAGGTCTCATATACATAATTTCTCCTGTTACGTTAATAGAGGAAAAACTAGTTTTAGTGGAAGAATGAAAAAAATATATGATTTAGTTTTTATGTATTACACTATGAAACATATTATTAAGATATTTATTGATAAAAATTACTAGCAATAATCTAATCAAATCTGTTCTTGATTATTGACTCAAATTCATCATATAAACTGACAAAACCTACAATGCAATTAATTAGGAACAACTGATGTGAGAAAAGCAGGTCCAACCTGCGCATTTTATTTAATAGAATCAGAGATGAAAATTAAAAGAGTTGAACCTTAAATCCACACATTCCATATAATCCAGAAAACACTCTGAAAGAATTTGTTATTAATTTATACATGGAATAGAATAAGCCTCCTTTAACGCTTACTTAAAGTTCCTTGGTTGTATACATAGAAGTTCATGAAGACAAAGAAACTCCATTTCCTTTAAAAAAAAAAAAAAGTCTCATACTCTTACCAAAACCCCAAATAAATGCAGCATAAGTTAACACAACTCTTATTCAAGAGAAAAGTATGTCGTTCAGGAAAGACTATTTCCTGAATAAAATATACTTGGCTCTGACATTACGACTCCTTATACCCTAAAAAGCCAGCTGTTGAGAATACATAATGAATGTCAACCTGTTTGTCAAAAAACTAGTAGCACTCTGAAATGTTCACTCTTAACTTGAAAAAAATTACAAATAAAAAGCCTTACATATAAACTGGAGGCCCAAAAGGTACCATAAATCAAATACTTGAAGATGAGATTTTTTAAAGTTCTGCCTCTAAATGAGAGTTAACTCCTTAATGAACGGACTAACTGACTGAAGGACAACTTGGGGACAGAAGAACTCAATGGAGCTAAGTTTCTAATATTTCCCTTAATAGTAAACCATGAGCTTTGTTTTAATCACGCAGTATCTTAAATCACATCACTGTAAATACTCTTTCAGCAGGCTCTTTTAGCGTTGATCAGGTGAGATGTAAGACTATGTGTTGCCATTCAAGAGTAACAAATTAGATTTTGGGGAAATTGATGTGATAGTACCTCCTACTTTGAAAACACAGTGATGACTACAGTAAGATATAATTAAGAAGCAAGACTGTTTATTGTTGAATCTTAAAAACAGATACAAAAGGGATTTTAAAAACCAACAGTACAATAAATCCCCCTAGAGTGTGGTTCAGATAAGATTTCCATTAAAGAGCTAAATACCACAATAAAATAGCTAAGAAGTAAAAGCCCAGGCATCAGTGAAGACATAACTTTAAGTATTAATACTGAAAAATTCATATACTGAACAGATAAATATTTCCTACTCAGACACACAGCCAAGACAGAAGACAACAGTGGCCAAGAAGCTTGAGACATCATTGAACTCTCTTTATCATTACTCTCCTGACGAATGGACAAACAATCTTAGATTAAGAACTAGGGAAAGAAGGGGTTGGAGAGCACTTTTTATAAAGTCTTCTCTCTCAGCCATAAACTAACATTTATTGACTACAGTTTATATGTTTGGCACTATGCTAGACAATGTGGAGGCGGGGGGAGGGAGAGACATTAAAAACAGTATAATAGTTTCTGCCCTCAAGGAGCTTATTTAGGGTCTTGTATGTTATCATGTATTACACTTCAGGTGGCATTTGTGCCATCCATTCTTGAGCTCCGTCTTCAGTTTCTAGGCTATTTGGCAACGTTTCCCAAATTTCTTGGTCATCTTCAAGAAAGTCTTGATGAAGGCTTCAACTATACCTTTGATCATCAGGATATCCTGAGAATCACCCTGCCTGGCCTCACCCACCTCAGGGTAAAAGAGGGTACAGGCACTTTCTTCAAAGCTCCTTCTTTTGGTGGCATCTGGAGCTGCAGAGGAGGCAGTGGGAGGTGGAATGGGGGTCAGATCCCCGGAGATCGTTATTGGCAGCTTTGTACAGCAATTCCTGAGAAACTGAAACAATTGAGAGAGAGATGGCTTAGCTCACTTAGCTTCTGAGCCATTTTTCATTTCCTGAAAGTAATGGAGGCCAGCAGCCTATTCTTAGGATGTAATAGGAAACTGGAATAAAACTTCATTCAGGAGGGTTCTCCTTTTTCATATCAAAAAGTCTGTTTGAATTCCCTGTTCATACAGAGCAGAGTTGTTCTTAACAATTTTCCATATTTAAGGGGGAATAAAGTTGTATCCCTAAGATACAGATCTCTAGGGCTTGATAATCAGCAGATCTAGACCTTTATTTCACTTAAAAACATTGCTTATAGGAACAGTAAGAGGATGAGGATACCTGAAAAAAAAAAACATTAACTAATGATGTAAAGCAACCAAGTTTAAGACTGGAAAATGATGATATAAACTCATACGCAAGAGGTAATAACCTGTTAAAGATGTTCAAAAGCATGCTAAAACTGGCCTGATAGCAGAAATCATATGAAATTGGCAAACACTATCTCTAATACTGCCAGAAACATACTGTTTTATAAGTGCCATTATGCAACTGGGTGGATGGGGAAGAACAAGATATTGCCCAGAGAACTAGCATGTCCATTTCAAAAGAGACCAATATATTTATGCTTCAAAACCTAAAACAGAATACAATGCAGAGTCGAGTGTAGTAACGTTAAGTACATGAACTATGGAGTAAGGTATCCTGAGTTTGATTCCTGGCTCTGCTACGAAACATATTCAAATGTATACAAGTAAACATATTCGAACGTTGGTTTAATAAAGGACTCTTAACTAACATGGTTGTTGTGAGTTCCGAAATGAGGTAATATAAAAAATTCAAAAGGTTTTCATAAATGTTATACTATTATACATAAATTGGCTCCTTAGGTTTATCATAGAATTTTTAGACCCTAAATACTTAATAATGTCACTGACATGCATAGGCAACCATTCAATATTAAAATAAAATTAAAAAAGGACAGGGACTGGAACTAATCTAGAATACCAAGCATTTATCTTAAACATAAAGAAGTCCTAGTAAAATAAGTACCTCTAATTAAGAAGTACTATTAAGATAGGTACCTCCCAAGGCTGGTAGATAACTGCAAAGGTTGGAAAAAACTCCTCTAAAGTGAATCTTCTAATTCACTGACTCTTCATCATAGCTTCTCCAGGGTTGGGATTATGCTCTGGATTATATCAATAAAATAAGATGTGCCCAAATGATGAGTCAGAACCAGAAAGTGTTTAGTTCTCTGTTCAGCTCTGTACCAGGGGAAAAAGTAGTTTTCTGCCTCCACTGTTTGGCTCTTTGGTTCTTCTAAATCATGGTTGATTCCTTAAGGGCGTTACTGCTTTGTTACTGTCTCCATCATGTGATGAATGTTTGTTCATGTGTAATCAGTGGTCATTTTATGATGAGACGAGATCAGGCGCATTCAGGGTGGTATGGCCGCAGCATCAGTGGTCATTTTAGATCTGCCTGGAGGGATACGTGAAGACTTTCCACTCCTCGTAAGACAGGAAGTTTGTATGTATTCCAGTTCAAGAAAATCTGATACTTCCTCAAAGAATATACACAGAGAACACATACAATTCTAAGTATCAGAGAGTTCCCATTGAAATGAGTTCCCATTTCTCATTTCAATACAGTATAAAGCTGAATAATTAAGTACTTTAGAATAAACAGAGAATATTAATGGGAATCCCTCCATTCAATATTTGGTAGAAATCCTACTGAGTGTCTCATCACACAGATGACAGCTTCAGAAACATGTTTAGAAATTCTATACATACAAATGAAGGAAACAGAAATTAAAGATAAGTCACAAAAGAAGTACCTAAATAAAACTGGACTTTAACATAAATGTAAGGTGATTATCACAAGTAAATTATTTTTCTTCAGTTGAGGCCTTCATGTAAAAAAGAAGGCAGACTACTGCTAAGGAGGAAAACTGAAAAAACAGAATACCATTAATTGGGATAATAAAGAGGGAATTAAGAATTAAAAAAAAAACAAACTTGGAAATGTGAGGGAGCCTTGGAAGTGGTTTTGATTGTAGGATCTCTGCGTTTTTATCTGGCCATTTATTGGATGAGCTTTTAAAGAGAAAGACAGGTTTTAGGGAAACATTTGTGTCAAATTAGACAAAAAGGAGGAAAGATGGTACTTTTAGAGCAAAACCATAAGATGAAACCATGGATAAGAATGTCAAAAAGTTGAGAAAACAAAAAAGAACATAACTAGGTTTAAAAGGGATAAGAATCTGGAAATCTTTATATTATACACAAAAATGTGTGGAAACCAAAAAGCTCTTCTGAAGTTGATTTGTCACAAGAGATGCTGATTGATGTCTATAGAGGAGGAACTGAAACAAATCTAAGATAAAAAAGAAATAGTACATTTACAGATGCCTGGGTGTGAGGACAGTCATATGGGCAAAGATATCGGCATAAATAGAGAAAATTCCCACTGATAATAGTGTGGGGGAGAGGTGGAAGGCATCACAAAGAAAACACTGGAAAAGATTCAACCTAACTACTTCACTGAAGCCCTGAGTATCCTAGGCTAAAAAACGAGGAATTTCCAAATGTAAATTAGCAAAAGAACATAGTGAATGAAACCAACAACTGCTGGGATAAAACATGCATTTCTTTAGTCTAAATCCACTATTAAAGCTTTAATAACAATATAGTTATGAGTTTTGGTTACACCCTGTTGGGAGTTCAACACTGAAGACCAAGGAACTAGGGAATGGTTTGAATGAGCAAATTGTCTGATGTTTCTAATGCTATAAATAGCTTTGGGTAAGCTATGGAAAAACAGATTAAGTATGCTAGACTTGGAAAGACACTGTTAATCAGTTCATAGATATAAATTTATTTTAAAATAACACATTTAAAACTAATTTCTAACATTTAAATTGCTCCTTCCCACCAAAACTAAAGCATGTTCCAAATTTTAAGAAATTCCTCTTCTTTTATTATTTATAGGTCAAGAATATTGGCAATGTTTGTTAAACAGTGACTGAATCAAAACTAGTTATAATTAAAATGGATACCAGAGTAAAATAATGTGAACGTAAAACATCAACTACGTGGAAATCTCTGATCAAGTTTTTTTGTTTCCAGGTCTAAGTTCTGAATCCTCTGCTATAGTTCACAGATCATAAGAGCTCCAGAAGCTTCTTCTGAATGAGCTGAATGCTGAGATAAAAACTGGTTCCTCGATAAAAACAGCTGTTTCTAATTGTGGGAAATATATTTACTGAAAGCAATACATTTCATCTGACTCACCAATTAAATGCAGTACAAGAATGATTCAGAGCCTGTGCTGGTGATTTTGAAGTTAAAAAGTCTGTGTTTTTCTCCTTCCAATCAGGGTATTTCTCATACTGCCCAAATCAGATAATTCGCTGAAATGGAATTCCTCTGGAAATTCCCAGAACTGTACTAACCACCACAATAAATTTTCTGATTTCATCTCCACACAGTCACACTTCACTTACGGGTGTATCTTATACACCACCCTAGAGAAACTGTCAGAAATCAGAAAATTCTGATCAATGCTTACATTCTTCAGTTAAAAAGAAAATAAGACTCAGTATACTGTGCTTCAACCATTGTGCTTCTACTATAGTGAATAAACTTTTTCCAAACAAAAAGAAGATTTAGCCCTAATTTATTCTTGGGGGACAAGATAACTGTTTACATAGATAGATAACTTTTTTTTTTCATTCTATAATTTGTAAGCTATAAATGCAAAATACTCCACGTGACTGCTCTCCCCATTTCTGAAATCAGGTTGCAGGTTCTGGCACGTGCAGCTAGCCATGAATTGAAAATGCTATAAAGCAGGGATGGAGAATCTGACACTCCAGGTCAGAAACTCTTCCTCACCAGTCCTATTACATGTCTACTTAACAAAGATACTTAAATAAATAGAATTAGTTATCAGAATTGGGTGAAACCAGAAAACCTGGCCTCATTTAAGAGTATAATTTTATTACAATTTTATGTGCATCAAGCTAACTTTAGACTGCTGGTATATAACAGTATAGAAGAGTATATAAGTTAAAAAAATAAGCTATCACTTATAAAATGATAAAATGCACAATTACTTATAAAATGACTATACCAGTTTTCTTTTTAAAGCTTTATGAGATTTAATTTGTTTAATCCAAAACTGCTGAACTGATTAAGTCAGTTTGATTTCCCCACCTATGAAACAAGGAGAGAAAGGTTAAATGCCTTGTTCCGGACTACGTATCTATCATTTCTGCCTGTGCCCCTGATCTATCTTCCTCAAATTTACATCAACATAATTTATCCCAACTGTTTATCCCAACTACCACTTATGATAAATCTACTCAATGCAAACAGTAAAGAATATTTTTTATTTTTTCCTTAATCAGTTATCAGTTTGAGATTGGTTTCACTTGACAATTAGTACTCCGCTTTTTAAAAAAAACTAACCTGATTGTTTTGGAATAATTTTAAATTTACAGAAAAGTTGCAAAGACAGTACAGAGCAAAAGTTCTCATATACCCTTTACCCAACTTTCCTTAATGTTAATGTCTTACTTAACTACGGTACATTTGTCAAAACTATGAAATTAACATCAATATAATTTTTCCACTCATGTCCTTTTCCTGTTCCAAGTTACAATCTGGATATCACATTGTATTTAGTTGTCAAGTCTCCTTAATTTTCTCTGATCTGTGATAGTTTCTCAAGCTTTCCTTGTTTTTCCATGTCTTTGATACTCTTGAGGAGTATTGGCCGGGTATTTTATACAATGTTCTGTCCACATTGGCTAGGTATTTTATACAATGTTCTGTCCACTCCCCTTTTTTTGATGTTTTCTTATGATTACACTGGGGTTATGGGTTTTTGGAAAGAACACCACAGGAATGAAGTTCCCTTCTAATCACATTATATCAGAGGGTACATATTACCATCGTGATTTATCACTGGTGAAATTATACTTTCACTTGGTTTAAGGAGCTGTCTGCTAGGCCTCTTCACTGTAAAGTTAGTACTTTTCCCGTTCCATACTCTGTTCCTTGGAATTAGGTCACTAAGTCCAGCCCATATTCAGGAAAAGGGGAATTAAGTTCCACTTCCTTGAAGGGGATAGTCTACATACATTATTTGGAATTCTTCTGTAAGGATGATTTGTCCCTTTCCTCTATTTATTTATTTAATCAATCATTTATATCAGCATGGACTCATGGATATTTACCTTATTCTTTAGGTTATAATCCAATACTGTCATTATTTATTTTGTTGCTTAAACTGTTCCAGCTTTGGCCACTGGCCAGCTGTTTCAGGATAATAATGTCCCGAAGGTAACTGACAATTTTGGAGTACATGGTATACTAAATAGTTTTTTGGACATTTTAACAGGAAAGCAATTTATGTATAATGAATCTATCTCCAAGTTATATGTGGAAAAATTAACAACTGAAGACTGAGAAGGTCAATTTAAGACAACATGAAGTTTAGTTATGCTTTTTATACTTTAAGAAGGAAAACTATGTGACACTGAAACAATTACAGATCGAGAAGACGCAGTTATTTCCTTGACAGAATACAAAATTATAAGGAAAGAGTACATAATAAACCAGTCAGAATTGCTACAAAATTTAAAGCTATAAGAATTTTAATCACCTGCATTTCCTTATTATTTCCCATTCATTCCTTAACCTCCAGAAATCTAACAATTGCCACTGTGGAAATCGCTCTTAGATCACAAAAGATAATCTGCTAAAGCAAACTGTCTACTTTCAGTCCTTATCTAAATGATCTCTGTAGCACCTGACACTCTTGACTACAAACTCCCTTAGGAAACCCAGTGTGTTTACCCTACATATTATCATTCCTTCTCTTAATTCCTTCGCTTAAACCACTTATCTAAAACTTTTACCTTCAGGTTTGATTTCTCTTTTGAGCTACAGATCCATATATCCACATATCCCACTAAACAGCATGAAACTCCATTTTCCATCTCCAGTCGCCACCTTTCACTTAATCACATCACCATTCAACCAACTGCCCAAGAGAGGTATCTTGGAGACATGCTAAAATCTTCCCTCTTTCTTTACCTTTTAAAAATCTATTTCTTTGGAATATTGTTTTCTCTATCACTACCTTAGTTCAGGCCCCCATAATATTTTGCTAAGACAATATCCAAACTGGTCCACCTGATCTTTCTCTAATCCATCTATCACAGTGCTATCCATATAATCTTAGCAAATCATTCTGCTTTAAAACCCTTAACTTCCCACTGCCTATAGGGTAAACTCCAAACTCCTTGGTATCCTACATAAACAAGAGGCTTTATGATCTGTCCCCCGACTATCTTTCCAACCTCATCTCCTGGTCCCATATCAGGCTATTTACAGTTACGTAAGTATAGTATCATGTCTCCAAAACCCTAAAAAGCTTATTTCTCTATAAGAAATAGTCTTCACCCTTTATTCTTTGCACGCTAAACTCAAAACATCTTCCTGGCTCCTTTTAAGTGAGTCCCTCTCTTCTCTGCTCCCCCAAACACGTTGTATCTCAATTATAGGAGCTATCTATCAATAACTATTTGGATACATGTTTATGTACTCCACTGAACTATAAATTCCTTGAAGGCAGAAATTATATCTTACTCCTTTTGTTTGTATTCCTTGTACCCGGCAAACAACAGATACAAAATAACTAAAGGGACAGCTACCATCATAATAGTTAACATTAAAAAATCAAGTTCATAAAGCTTTGCCTAAACAAAACAAATTCTGATCTTGAAAGTGACCAAATTAGAAGATATCCCATGATTTAGCACTATTTTCTTATTATTTTCCTTAACTAAAAATCTTTTTCTCCACTGGTTTTATGTGGATAGGTAAGCCAATTTTCATGTCTATCTGAAAAAAAATTCCTATTAGAAAATCAAGACACATTTCTACCTACTTATCAAAAGAGTAACTGTGAAGAAGACAGAGAGATTCCAAGGTACAGATCAATTAACAAAACAAGTTAAATTAGACTTGGGATATAATGAAGAATATACCTGATCTTTGATTCCTGGCACAGAACTTCAAAAACCTTGAAATTTCCTGATAGTAGTGTCTTTGTTATGCCAAAGAGGTGACTTAAGGTGAACCCTAAGATTCCCTCAGGATGGAGGCTGGTCACTAGAGACCAACCATATGATTAGAGAGTTGAAACTTTGGGTGAGCCCAATCTACAGAGGGGGGAGATGGACCTGAGATTGATTAAATCATTGGCCATGTGACTGAATTCAATCACACCTATATAGTGAAGCCCCAATCAAAATTCTGGACACAGAGGCCTGGTGAAGCTTCTTGGCTGGTGAACACAATGATGTGCTGGGAGGATGACACACCCAGATTTCACAGAGAGGGTATGGAAGCTCTGTGTCCCCTTTCCCGCCCCAGCTATTGCCCTATGCATCTCTTCAATTCCTGATCTGTATCCTTTATAATAAAACTGTAATTGTAATTATAGTGGTTTCAGTAAGTTCTATGAGCCATTCTACCAAATTATCAAAACTGAGGGGTTGTGGTAGGCCCTAAACTTGTAGCAGGCTGGGCAGATGTGTAGGTGGACTGGGGACACTGAAACTTGCAGCTGGCATCTTAAGTGAGGGCAGTCTTCAAAAAACTTTGCTCTTAACTTGCAGGATCTTCTCTAATTCCAGGTGGTTAGTATCAGAATTGATCTAAATTGTAGGAAACTCAGTTGGTGACAAAGGATTGGTGTCAGAACAGTGACTTCAGAGAGGTCTTAATGTTTTTGTATGTTACATTTTTAAAGGAAGGGGAAAAAAAAGGTTCTTATTCATAAAGCAGGTATTTCTCCATATGTTAGCTTTTCCTGCTATCTCATTCTCCAAGGTCCCTGAAACCAGATTCAGATTCATCCTTTCCACCCTGACTCCTATAAATGGCCTCTTGGGTGACGTTAATGTCCATGTAGATGATACATTCAACAACCTAAGCTGTCATTTCACTTTATCTTCACCTCAATTCCCCCACTTCTTATAAGCTCCTTCTCACAACTCTTAAATTAGGGGCCTCAGACTCAATATTCCTTGGAGCCAGATAAATATCTTAAATAGTTGAACTGGGCCAGATATAACACACCAACAGGACACTGTGAGGACTGAGGAAAACTGAAGAATGTATGCCCCAACTAAAGACTTGGGGAGGGGGGAGGGGCGGCCACTACTGAGACCCAACCTTAATGTCATCCAGGAAATACGGATTAACTGTTGTCAAATGTTCTGAAAAGCAGAATTCTGCATGTTTATGTGAAATCTCCAGACTTTTAAATTTTAGCAATTAAAAAACAAACAAACTGTAGAAATCATCACAAAGGGTCATATATAAACCAAAGGCTGATGGTTTTTAATCACTACTTTAAATACTGAAATTCCTCAAAGCTGTCCAAGGCTCTTTTCTTTTCTCACTCTATATTCTCTGTAGGGAAATATCATCTCTCTCACGACAATAGGTAGATAGATAAACAGAGGATTCATAGATGTATAGTCTATTTTGTTAGAATGTTTCTGTAGAGTGAAACAGCTCACATACAATTGATAAATAGAATATCAGAATGACATGGAGTTCATACGTGATTTTTCAGAGTACATTCATGTTTTCAAGCACCAAGTTAGCAGCTAAACAAAGAATACACTAACACAGACTAAATGCAGTAAACCATTGAACAATGTAGTTCTGTTCAGAATGGCCATTCACCCTCTTGGCTACAAGTGGTCACAGATTTTCCTACAAGTGCTTATTGTGTGGTTCCCCCAACCTTCATGCGAAAGAGACAAATAAGGACAATAAACCAGAACCAGCTATATCTGGCATCACTTTATATTTATGATATGCTTTGTGTCTACAACTGAGCAGCTTCAACCCTTCTTTATATCTGTTTCTATCAGGCTACCTTCATCTTTTCCTAAAGAGTCCTATGTTTATTGTAGTATTTCTTTACTTATTAAACAATTTAACATATATTTTTACCTGCTGCTGGTATTTTCTAGAATGACTGTTTTTCTTGGTGCTCTGGCTACAAAGTTTCATAGGTTTTGAGAGTCTGTTCCCAACTCTATCTTTTCCAGACATCCTTTTATTTTTAGTGAATAATATCACCAAAGTTTTTCAAAACCTCATAGTGAAATGCCCTTATCTCTAGCCCAAACATCTCTCTTGAGCTCCAGAACTAGATACCCAAATGTCTGCTCAACATCACCACCTGAATTTTCTAAAGGCATCTCAAGGTTTATATATATTAAAAAGCAAACTTGTACTCTCCCCAAATCTCTCCTCCTCTAGTCTTCTCTGTATCAGGACACTGCACCACGAACCTCTCAAATATTCATGAAGGAGTCTGCCAACACCCTTAAGTATCATCATTTTATCTAGACTACTGCAATTGTCTACTAATTGGTTCCCCTGTAGCTATTTTTGTCCTGTACAATTCAATGTTCACACATTAGCTAGAACAATCTTTTAAAAATGTAAATTTAAAATCAATACTTCTCTGTCTTTATGCTTAGTATAAAATCCAAAATCTTTAACATGTGGTCTGGCTTCTTTCTTTCACCACAATTCTCTCACCATTCTCTCTCTTGTATTCCCTCTCCTACCACAATGAACCGTCTGAGCCCTCCCCCCTTTTCTAATATCTAAGCTCCTTTCCAGTTCAGGATCTTCAAAAGTGCTCTTCACCCAATCCTCAGCTTGAGAAGCTTGGTGGTTTCACATCCTTAAATTGCAAGCCTGCCTACAACTAATAACTCTACCTGAATAGGCACCCCTCTCCCCTTACTTATGTACCCTAACACTTATATTAATTTGATAGCATTTTTATCAATTATGCCATTATTTATGTGCTTACCACTCTATAGTTTGTCTTCCTTCACCAAGCTGAAAGTTAATGAGGCCAGATATCATGTCTTTACTCTCTACTATATACCAGTGACTAGAAGAATGCTAGATGTTTTGGAATTCAATAAATAAATGAATGAGTGAATGAATGAATAAATGAGTAAGTGGAATTCTGTTCACCTAGCTAACTACTGCTCATCCTTCATTCAAGTAACAGTCTAGGGTCACTTTCTCAGGGAAGCCTTCCTGAGTTAGGCCCCCATTTCATACTCACATAGAACCCTGGACTTTTAAAAAATGCATATATTTATATCCCGTTTGTCACAATTTTTATGACATTTAATGTGCAATTTTTCTTATTACCCATCTCCAATATTAAGATCCATGAGAACAATGAACCTATGTGCCTTGTTCCCTATTATATCACAAGGGCCCACAAAGTACAATGTCTGGCTGACAGTAGATATTCAATAACTGCTGTTGATTAAATTTTTGTCAAAAAATTTGTTGAATGAACCTAATTAGAGTTTAGGATTTTTTTCCCTCTTTATTACATTGTTAAAAACTAAAGAATGGGGCTTCCCTGGTGGCGCAGTGGTTAAGAATCTGCCTGCCAATGCAAGGGACATAGGTTCGAGCCCTGGCCTGGGAAGATCCCACATGCTGCAGAGCAACTAAGCCCGTGCGCCACAACTACTGAGCCTGAGCTCTAGAGCCCGCGAGCCACAGCTACTGAGCCCATGTGCCACAACTACTGAAGCCTGCGCACCTAGAGCCCGTGCTCCGCAACGAGAAGCCACAACAATGAGAAGCCCGCGCACCACAACGAAGAGTAGCCCCCACTCACCGCAACTAGGGAAAGCCCGTGCGCAGCAACGAAGACCCAACGCAGCCAAAAATAAATAAATAAATTTATTTTTAAAAAAAACAAAAACTAAAGAATGCTCAGCTTCTCCACCAAGACAGCTTTTATTTTTCAAAAGTTCACAAATAATTAAAATCAGGAACAAAAACTCTTCTCTTTGAGGGGTTTATCATTTCCTCTAACGCACAAGTTTTTAATATTCGGGGGGAATAATATCAATTAACATTTGTGTGCTTACTATGTGCAAATCATTTTAATAAACACTATAATCTCATTTACTGTTTATAATAACCCTACTAATTCCATTTTATAGGAAGGGATATTGAGGCTTACACAGTTTACTTGGAGAATCAGAAAAAATAATATGGATTTTCTCCTGAAAAATACACACAAGCATACATACACATAATTTTACTTACAACATCAGAGGTTTTATGGACTTTCTAGAGTTAATTTACAAACCCGTAGGGTTGAGATCTCTGATAAAGAACTTGTGACTTAGCGATATCTTATACATGAATAGGCAATGCTTCCTTTTTCTTGTTTTCTATCTTCTTTTCAATTCTTAAAAGACACTTTCTAGACATTACAAATGCATTACCTAAATTTGCTTTATGTCACTTCATTCAACCTAAGCAGCCTTTATGAAGATACCTAAAGGTACTCTGAAAAATGAAGTCCCACTAAATATTAAGTTAAATTTTACTAAGTTGATAATTTTGTTTGTTTGTTTTTGGCTTCACCACATGGCTTGTGGGATCTTAGTTTCCCAACCAGGGATTGAACCCGGGCCTGCAGCAGTGAAGGCGTAGAGTCCTAACCACTGGACCACCAGGGAATTCCCCAAAGTTGACAGTTTTGACTGTTTAGATTTTTATTATGAGACACACAGAGTTAACAACATATTCTTCCAGTAACACAGAAACACTTATAAATTGGATCAGTATATATTAAAAATCCTGCATAGCTATTAACAGATATCCACAACACTGTAAATCAACTATACTTCAATAAAATTTTAAAAAAACCCCAGATACCTGAGCCATTTCTCACTAAAGAAACCGTGTAATAGTCTTTTTGCATAAGAAAATCATTTTTCCTGATTTCCAAAAAGTTGAGTATTATTTCTTGTTTGTTTTGATAATGATATCTCTTCTCAAAATTCAAAATTAATGCAAAGACATGCCTTATCTTACTTCTCACATCTACTGAAAACAAAAACTTGGAAGATAACATTTCAAAATACATTTATAAAAACAAAAACACTACAGCTATTAAAAGTTCACGTACATGTATCAGGCAACCAGTAGGCAAAATACACCATTTCTCTAACACAAACAACAGGCAACAAAATAACCCTCTTACCTGTCAAGGTCTGTACTGCCCTTTCGCTGGAAGGCAGCGGCTCCTTTCTGTGAGGCCGATTTAATGAAGTGTCCTGTGCAGAAAACAGTCCAGGGCTGTCAGTTAATTTCCTTCGGCCACTGGAGTTAGGGTTTGAAACTCTGCAGCTCCCTATTGCACTTGTGAAAAGGTTTGTATGTTCATCACTGCTGGCCAGATCAGAGTTGGGAGTGAATCCCCCAAGGGATAAACTTGGAGAACTTTCTGAACAGTCAATCTGTAAAGGTGTCTGCAATCCCAAGGCCAATGGACTAGATTCTGAAGGCTCTCGGTGGACCCACTGCTCTTCTCTGTTTATTAAGCTTTTTGAAGGAGAGAGATGAGGGCAGGACATATGACACCGGTGCTTTTCCTTATGTTTATAGCGCTCTCCAACAGTATCCTTTCCAAATCGATAGCGCTTCAAAGATTCTAGGACGGATCTGGAAGAGCCAGTGTCCATGGAAACCTGTGGTTGCTCAGAAGAACGGTGTTCTCTGTGTTTGTGACGGTGCCTGTGTTTGTGCTCGACCATCCAACCATAGGCCATCTCGGGAGGGACGCTAGGGTAGGTACTCATGGAAAGAAGGGGAGTCCTGCTGGTTGTAAGAAAGGCTTCCTGTCGAAGTAGCTTATGCTTTTTCTTATGGTATTTGGTGGGATTGAGAAGCAAATGACCAGCATGCATATAGGAAGGAGGTGGAAGTGGAGTGGTGAAAGATGGAGATGGAGGAGGTGGATAAAGAGTTGGGGGATACCTTCCATAGTAACCTAATCCTATGGGAGCAGCTGTAAGGGGTGAGGGAGAGTAAGGCATGCCATAAGAAGGATAGAATCCAGTACTAGAAAGAGGAAAACTAAGGCTGTGCATAAAAGGCATTTCAGCCATTGCCTCCCTCATCTTAGGGGGTCTCCCTCTCTTCTTTTTTAAGTCAGGTTTTCGAATGTAGTGCAAAGGGTCTAAGGGGAAAGAAGGATGCGTATAGAAACTATTAAAGTTGATTCGAAAAATAGTTGGCAGAAGGTCTCGGGGGATAAAATGATGACTTCGATGAGTGATTCGAATTTCACTTAAGCGACTTATTAATTCCTCCAGATCTGCAATAAAGTCTGGATCCTGTCTATTTCGGAGTTGGGGATATTTCTTTTTCCGTTTTCGTTTTTGCCTTTTCATCTTGTCGTAGCTGAGGTAATCATGATTCCTGCGCTTACATTTATGTTTATGTTTTTCTTTAAGATTGCTTAGGACTGTAGAGGTTTCAGGGGGAATCAGAGAAACATGCTCAAAAGAATGCCTCCTCTTTTTTTGCCCACAAAATTTCTCTGCCCTGTCTGATGTGCTGTTATTATCTGTTCCAATTCCACTATCACTGGGAATGGTCTCATCACTATGAGACTCACTAATAGGAGAAGGAGTAGCTTCTTTCAGAGATGTGAGTTCACTCAAGTGAGAAGGAGAATTTGGCAACAAAGTAGGAGGAGATAACCGCCTCCTCCCCTTTGAGGCCTTCTTCATTGCAAGAGTCTGAATCATACTGCCCTGTCTGGAGTGTAAATGCAAATATGGCACTGAACTGGGTTCAACAAAGCCTGCATCACTACTTACAGGGCTCTGACCTCCACTAGTCCCAGAAGACTGAGAGCAAATAGGTGATGGAAGAATCTCAGAACTACTAGCAGATGAAGGCAGTAAAGGTGGAAGAATCTGTCCTAATGCTGACCCAGCTGCCTGCTGAGCTGTTTGTTCAAGAACAGCAAGGCTGGTAGGGCTACCAGAAAGAATGCCATTTAAGACAGTTTTTGGTTTTCGACCCCTCCTCTTTCCTATGTAAATGGTTCCTTTCTTGCTGACGTTTATCTGTTGGCCCAATTTAGAGCCAAATGTCGCAGCAAGACTTGACACTGTATTATGGAGTTTGGATTGCACTTTCCCTTTATTACTTGATTCTACAGAGCTTGAAAGAATCTGATTCAACAGTTTCTTTCTCTTTAAAGTCTTCATTTTATTTATTTTGCGGATAATTGTTTTCATTAATTGTCCATTGTTTCTCTTCGTAATTTTTTTATCTGGTTCCATCTCAAGGTCACTCATACTACAGACAGTTGGCCTGTGACTGTCATCTAGATCATCTGGATCCTGAAGTTGATCCTCACTCTCAAAGAAATCACTGCTACTTCTATGGTTGTCACTTTCAGACTCAAGCTTGCTTGGACTTTCAGTGGCAACAAATGGAGCCACCGATAGTACAGGTGGCTTCATCTTGACTGGTGACCTCATTTGCCTCTTAGGTCTGCCTCTCTTTTTTGGAAAAGGAGACACAGACAGACTTTGTTTGAAGGAAGGAATTTCAATTTCTGGCTGTAAAATTGGGGGTTCTTGTTCTTCCTTAGACTGCAAAGAAAAAACTTTAGAGGCAGGAATTTTTAAAGTCCTTTTAGGTGGACCTTCCAGTTGAGGCATCTCCTTAGATTTAGGTCTTCCTCTTTTGGGTTTATAAATATCAGACAAAAGATCACTAGACACACACATACTGGAGGATAGTTTGTGAGTAGCAAAAGACTTATGAGATGGTTTTTCACTATCAGTTAAGAGAGCAAGAGATGGAGTTGTAGATTTGCTCAACTTTGGTAATCGGCGTTTAAGGAAGTCATGATCTACAAATGAAGATGGTCCAATGTTTTTCATAAACTTGGCTGGCTCGGAATTACTATTTGATAGTGAACTACAAGAAACATTTTTAAAAAGCTCTGATCTTTCTAATTCTAGCCCTTTTGGAGACCGGCATGTGCTTCTTGCCACCACTTTAGTCCACCGAGGTTTTCTTCCTTTCCTTTTTTTTAATGGTTTGGACTGCAAAGTAGTGCTTAGGCTTTCAGTTACTTGGCAGTGTTTATCGGATGCAGTTACTGCACCAAGTTTTAGAAAGGGCTTGTTACTAAATAAACTAGTGAAGTTAACAACTGAAGGCGTAATTGTATGAATACTGGATTCAGAAGTCAAACTTGGCTTTTTTCCCAGAGAAGAGCTTATTCTTGGAATATCTATATGTGTAGTTTTGGAATCATTTACCTCTTTATCAATCCCTTTGCATTCAATATTCATGCTATGACCCACAGACCTATGACCAATGTTCAAGTGGGTACTTTCAGAAGTAAATTGGTTCTTTCCAACAGATTCAGAAATTTCTTCCATTAGTTCTGTGGTAGGACTTAAAAGTAACGGATTAGGAGCCATCTGTGAAGACATTTCAGGGGGACTTCTGGTTAAAGGATTAACAGATACAGTAGGTGATGGGGAAGGGAGATTGCTTTCTCCTACTGCACTAAAAGGGGATTTTGCTGTAGATGCATCAGAAGCAACTCCCATTTGAAAGTCCGGAGAAGTGCAATATACAGGAGGTTGCTTTTCATGCTTTGAGGTTTCATAAGACCCCCTTTCACTGGATGAGAAACTGTCTTGCTGAATGCATGTTCCTTCATTAAACATTTCTTTCTCCAAATTAATGATTTCCTTTCGAACTGAGAACTTTTCCAATATGCTTTCTTTACTCTGCCGTATAACATTCTTCTCAAAAGTTTTGCTGGTGGCACTGTCTTTCAGGGATTCAGAAAGTTCCTGACTTTCATGACTATTGATGTTTGTACTACAAGAAGCCTTAAGTGGTTCCTGAGTGGGGAGCAGTGCTTCCGCTTTAAGGTTTATGGCATCTTTACTGACCAGTCCTGCCATAGGACAACTCACTAGTTTCTTTCCAATGTCCTTATTAACTAATCCCATTGTTGAATTTGCTACAATCTTCTTCGCACAGTCCTTGGCCACTAGGCCAACAGTAGAACCCAATTTCTTTCCCAAGTCTTTATTAACTAGTCCAACCACAGTGCCAAGTCCTAGCTTCTTTCCAGGTTCCTTATTCACTAAACCTGGAACAACACCAATTCCTAGCTTCTTTCCTGAATCTTTGCTCAGCAGTCCTACTGTAGTGATATTCCCTGGCTTTTTGCCTAAGTCTTTATTAATGAATACCGCTGTAGTGCCAGCTCCTAGTTTTTTCACAGAGTCCTTATTGACCAATCCTACTGTTGCATTAAACACTGGCTTTTTCCCAGGATCTTTAGTTACCAATCCAACCGCTGTGCTGATAGTTGGTTTTTTTATTAAGTCCTTATGTATTATTCCAGCTACAGAGCCAACGCCTGCTTTCCTGATCAAATCCTTGTTAACCAATCCTGCAGTAGTGCCAGTTCCTAACTTCTTAGGTTTTGTCTTGGAAGACTTGGAGGGAGGACAAGTTGCAATGAGCTGTGCCAACTTTTCCGTTACACTCGTTCCTCCATTAAGTAATGCCCTGTCCTTTAAATCAGGATCCCGGCTACCAACAAGAGTAGATGATGCTGCATTAATGTAATCTGTCATTTCTGAGTGTACTGGAGAAAGCTTCTTAGACAAAGGATTGTTTTCTCCCTGTGAATGAAGATGGATGCTCTCCTCAGACTGGCATTCAATGGCTGCAACATCACCTGATTTCTTGTACAACTTTGAAGGATCCTAAAATTTGAACAAGAAAAGGGTTTCAGAGATAGTAAAGCTTATATACCATTTCAGTTTAGCATTACAATCAAACAAACTAAATGATGACAAATCAGATATAAGACAGGCAATAGTGCTTTTTTAAAAAACCTAACTAATGTTATACTAATGTCACAGTATGTTAGTTCCTCTACTGCTATATCAGAGGCTATCAAGATGTAATCTTTGTTGACTTTCAACCATATGAACATACATATTATTGAGTATTTAGAAATATCCCTATGGTATTTTTTGACATTGTTTTAAAAAGGCAAATTAAAGTCTACTTTCTCCTTACATGGACTAAATATACATTAGCATATGAATGTACTGTTTTTGAAAAGATATTGTTAGTTACAATATCCCACGGTCCTCGTTTAAAATAATGGTTCTTTGCCTACCTCCTTATTTGATTTCAATGATTTCAAACCAATGCAGGACAATTCCTGACCAACTTTCACTCCTGTAACACATTCTTAATTATAATCTTGAATGAGCAGTCAAGTTCTCTCTTCATGTGAGAAAAATAGAAAAGACAATAAAATACGTTCATATTTTCTTTAGAATGTGTTTTTATATAAAATCTTAGAGTTGGAAGTAACTTTTAAGTCATAATATAAATTGCTATCTAATGTATGAATCCTCATTATATACTTTACAAATGAATTTATCATTTCACACAACAGTCTGTTTTACTTTTGGATAACAAAGATTTTTTTCTTCTTCACGTTTCAGCAAAGTTGTTTTTTTTTTTTTTTAATTGAGGTATAACTGACATAGAGTCTTTATGAGGTATAACTGACATAAAGAGTCTTTCTTAACTATAAAATACAAATGAAAGACCTGAACAAATGTAAAGACATACTGTGTTTGTGGATAGGAACACATGAAGCTGACATTTTCCCCTAAGCAAATTTATAAATTTAATGTGATCCTAATAAAAATACCAACAAGATTCTCTCAGGAATAAGAAAAGTTATAATATTCATTGGGAAAAATATATAAGCAAGAATACCTAGCAAAATCTAAAAAGAAGGGGATAACTGTATCAAATATTAAATTAATTTTTAAAGCCTCTATCACTAAAACAGTATAGCACATGAAAAGACAAAAGATCCAATGGGCCAGGATAGAAAACCCAAAACCAAATTCATGCATATATGGAAAAGTTTTGTATGTAAAATGGTATAATCCCTACAAAACAGAAATTGGCAATAACTAGAAAAATACCACATGCATTTATTCCTTTGACCACTTTTAGGGGATCTACCCCAAGACACACTGGCAAAAAATCTAATGTTTGCAAAAAGCTAAAAATATACCACCATTTTAATAGCAAAACCCTAAAATAGTCTAAATGATTATCTACAGGGGACTGGCTGAATAAATCAAAGTATATCTGTACAATGGACTACCATAAAACCGGAAAAAAAAAGAGAAGATATCAATATATTGCTATCGAATGCTCTTTAATAAGTATCATTAAATGAAAAAAGCAAGAATTTGGACGGTGGTTATAATATGCTATCTTCTGTGTAAGAAGATAGGAATATGAATACATATACATATCTGGTTATATTAAAAATGGAAGAATAAACAGAAGATTAACGAAAATAGTAACCCAGGAGGGAGGAAACACAATACAACCAATATTTGATTCACTCAAAATTAAGGGGACTATCTCTTCTTTTGGACTGGACCCTTACAATTTTGCCCAAGAGGAAACTGGCTTTTCTGACAGTTTCATATTCAACTGACAAATATTAAGCTTGCGATTAAAGAAACACATTTTCTTCCCATCTTGTTAAAGAAACAATATTCCCATTTTGTATTTTTACAGTTACTTTTCAAAACTTAAAAGGCTTTATTAAGTATTTTAAAATATATTTATACCTGAAAATTTTGACACTTCCATTTTAAAACTTACCTTTAAAAATCTGTCTGAACAAACTATGACTCTGTACCATAGCATAGATAATGCTCACAAACAAGACTAAGTGAAAGGATACAGAATAAAAGTGTGTACTATATAACTCCATTTATATTAAGTTCACAAAGAGGCACAACTAATTATGATATTTAAAGTCAGGAAAATGGTTACCCGTGGTGTGGGGCAGTGATGAGAAAGGAGCACAAGATCTTGGTGGGTGCTGGTAATGTTTCATTTCTTAAACTGAATGCTGGTTACATGGGTGGTTGAGTTTGTGAAAATTCACTGAGTTGTTACATTTATATTTATGTTACACTTCAATAAAAGTTATTCTAAAAATTCTGTCTAAAAGAAAAGTAGAAACATCCAGTTCCCTTAACCTGCTAAAAGACTGTACTGAAATCTGGTTTTTCACCTTTGATGGAAATGAATATCTCAGGTTAATTAAAATCATCCTAAAACAGTTAGTATCCACAGTAAATGGTCTATGATTAAAGAAGGAAAAAATAAAAATAAAACAAAAAAACACAGATAATTTGATTTTGGTTTCAAAGATTTTTTTCTTCCAAATCCTGACACTGAATAAAACAGAGTGAATGAGATAATATTAATAAGATGCTGAAAACTACATTTGGTACTGGTAATATTATTCTCTTACCTTTCTAAGAACCTCTTAAAATGACAACCAGTAGTAAGAGGTATCGTTTTAAAGAGTATAGTATGTTAGCCAATGAAAAAGATATTGTATCAAAACATCATTTTAGGCATATAATTTTCTTCAACTTGAAAACAAAGATAAAAGTATGCTGATTAGAAAAGAGGGACGGTATAAACACTGCTATGCATAAATAAACAATTTTACATTTCAGATACTTCACCATATACTTCAAATACATGTACATTCTTTTATAAAAATGGGGCCAAAAATGCTTGCTGTTTCATAGCCCACTTAAACAATACGAGGAAGACATCCTTTTACACAAATAAATCGAGTCAGACTATCAATTCAATGGTTTTGTAATAGTTCAAAATTCATAAAATCAACCACATAATGGTTGCTTTTTAAACAGCACTGTGAGGCATGCAGGATCCTAGTTCTCTGACCAGGGATTGAACCTGTGCCCCCTGCAGTGGAGGAAGCCTGGAGTCTTAACGACTGGACAGCCAGGGAAGTCCCAGTTTTCGGCTATTTCTTCTTGTAAGGAATATAATGATGAACATCCAATTATATATATCTTTGCCTATTTGTCCAATTATTTCCTTCAATTCAACTTCTAAAAGTGGAATTGCTTAATCAAAGGGTATATACAATAGGGACTTCCCAGGTGGTCCAGTGGTAAGAATCCGCCTTCCAATGCGGGGGACGTGGGTTCGATCCCTGGTTGGGGAACTAAGATCCCACATGCCGCGGCACAACTAAGTCCATGCGCCACAACTACTGAGCCTGCGTGCTCTGGAGCCCACGTGCCACAACAAAGAGCCTGCACGCCACAACTAAGACCGATGCAGTCAAATAAATAAATAAATTTTTTTTAAAAAAGGGTACATATAATAAATTGTTACACGTGTAGGACAGCTCTGCATCAAGAAAGACTTTTTTAATGGAAAAAAGTTTATTATAAAAATTCAGAGTTTATAAACACTAACCCAAGATAATACCTTGTGACTTGTGATATTCTACATTTTTAGGCAATGATATTCTTATGGCAGAAACAGTAACAACTGACAACCTTGCTTCTGACAATTTTGAAATTAAACATCAGACTAACAGTATTCATGTCAATCTTAATGTTCACAAACCTTGACAACTGGGTGATTTGGTTATAGTTATCTTCAGAAAATACGCTCTCTCATTTACTGTTCCAATAAACTCATTGAGTTTTCATTTCAAATGCCATTATTTCTAGGATTAATTACTATTTGGTTCATTTTCAAATCCATTTGTTATCGTCCTATTTTTATCAAATGGTTATCTTTTTGCCCATTTTAACCATTTCAAAATCTTTCAGATGGTTTCAATATTTCCAGCTCTTTGGTAGTGAAGTGTATGCTCATCTGTTGACTCCTTCCCTACTGTTGGTTTGTGTTCTTATACGGCTTGTAATGTTTTCTCATTACGCTATGTGAGTTTTCTTTTTGTGAATGTCAATGTTCTAAATATGAAGAAAATATTTTTCATTGCCATTGTCAGTGTTTAAGATTTCACAACCTATAGATACACTTTTGGGACATTTCTATTTACATTTTCACTTACTGCCTGGTATTATGAACAAAACATCCTGTCACGTGATTTTGCAGGCCTTGTATATTTTTTCAGCAGTGTAATAGCTGTTCGAGGTCCATGTCATTTTTCTGAATTGTGAAGTTTATCATTTCTTACTTAGAAGAGCCCTTCATATTTTTGAAATAATATTTATTTCTCTCATGTTGCACATTTGTCTCCCAATTTACTGGTTGTCCTTCTACTTCCTATTATTTTTCTTAAAAAGAAGTTAAATGTATTCAGAAACATATGAAAAACTGTACTAAGTACCACACATATTCTGTCATTTGATCCTCACAACAACCATATGATGTGGTTAATGTAATTATCCTCATTAAATTTATTTTTTTAAAAATAGGAATAGTTTAGATACTAGATTACCTGGTCAAGGTCACTTAACCATTAAGTGACTGAAGTATGCTTTAAACATAGTCTGATTTCATAGCTAAAGCTCTTAACCATTATACTAGATAAAATAATCTATTTAGTTTTATAGTTGTTTTCGTAGCATAATTGGAATGATCACATCCTCCTAAAGATGACAATCTTCACCACATTTTCAATGAATGTTTTTATGGTCTCATTCTTACTTTTACTTCAAATTATTTATCTATTTTGAAATTTTTTTTTAAACATTTAACACTTTTTTAAAAAGTTATTTATTTATTTATTTATGGCTGTGTTGGGTCTTCGTTTCTGTGTGAGGGCTTTCTCTAGTTGTGGCAAGTGGGGGCCACTCTTCATCGCGGTGCGCAGGCCTCTCACTATCGCGGCCTGTCTTGTTGCGGAGCACAGGCTCCAGATGCGCAGGCTCAGTAATTGTGGCTCACGGGCCCAGCTGCTCCGTGGCACGTGGGATCTTCCCAGACCAGGGCTCGAACCTGTGTCCCCTGCATTGGCAGGCAGATTCTCAACCACTGCGCCACCAGGGAAGCCCTATTTTGAATTTTTAAAACATAATCTGTGGGTAGAGAAGCAGCTTTTACCTGCAAAGGTTTTGTCCGTTGTTCTAAGAGTTTTTCCATTTCTCATTTCACATTCACTGATTTGAAATACATTTCTCACATATTTTTATTCATATTTGGGTCTAAGCTCTCCATTTTGCTTCACTTACATTTATGTTTATTCCTGAGCCACTAATAATATGTGGACACTTTACAGTATGTTTTAATACTTAAAAAGACTATTTTTTCCTTTTTGTAATCCTATAGAAATTCCTTATTTTATTTATAACAACATTATTGAGATATAATTCACATACCATAAAATTTACCCTTTCTGAGCACAAGTTCAATGGTTTTTAGTATATTCACAGAGTTGTGCAACCATAACCATTAACTTTAGAACATTTTCGTAAGGCTCCCTGGTTGTTTTTGCATATGTATACTTCTAGATGACCTTGAGGTTCATATAAAGTTTTGAAAAACTCCACACGGCATTACCTTTATATATTAAAATAGGAAAAAAAGATAGCTCAACATTAACTTTAGCTCCACAATAACAAAGCAAATGTTATCTATTTAGTCAAGCTTTTTGGTGTTACTAGATATTTATAATTTTAGCCATATAGATCCTAAACACTTGCTGTCAAGTTTATTTCTAAATATTTCATAAATACTATTACTTTTGTGAATAATTTTTTTGTTACATTTTCTAACTCTTCAAGAACACTACTGATTTAATTTACTTTATAATCTTGAATTCTTGCTTCGTCAGGAACTCATTTTTTCAACAAATAGTTTTAAGTACCGATTGTTTAAGCGCTAGGAATAACAGTAATGGAAAAAAAAAATCTCCTTCACTGCAGAGATTTTATTCTAATGCATGATAGGGGTAGAGGCAATAAAAAGATAGGTGAAATATTCAGTATATCAGATGGTGAAATAGGCTATGGAGAAGATCAGAGAGCATAGAAGAAGAGGAAAGACTAGGATTGGAAAGGATCTGCAATATTAAAACAGGTTGTCAGGGGCCTTTGCTGGTGGCGTAGTGGTTAAGAATCTGCCGGCCAATGCAGGGGGACTCGGGTTAGAGCCCTGGTCCGGGAAGATCTCACATGCCACGGAGCCCGTGCGCCACAACTACTGAGCCTGCACTCTAGAGCCTGCGAGCCACAACTACTGAAGCCCGCATGCCTAGAGCCCGTGCTCTGCAACAAGAGAAGCCACAGCAATGAGAAGCCCGCGCACCGCAATGAAGAGTAGCCCCCGCTCACCGCAACTAGAGAAAGCCCGCGCACAGCAACGAAGACCCAACGCAGCCAAAATAAAAATTAAAAAAATAACAGGTTGTCAGGAAAGTCCTGATTGAGGTTACATTTGTGCAGAAGCCCAAAGGAGGTGAAGGAGGAGTCTATGTAGCTGCCTGAGAAAAGAACAATACTAAAAAGAGGAAACAGCAGGAGCAAAGGCCCTGAGGCAGGAACTTACCTCATATTGATAAATTCAAGGAATCCAGGTTTGCCAGAGTAATCAAGGGAAGAGTGGTCAGGCAGAAGGTAGGGGGACAGACTTTTGTTTTAATCCAAGAGAGGGGAAGCCATTGGAAGGTTTTATGTAGAGGAGGTATGTGACCTAATTCTTCATTCAACAAATATTTATTGGGTGCCCACTCACTGTTGGAAATAAAACAAAGAACAGTAAAGACAAAAATCTCCACTCTCACAAAGCTTACATTTTAGTGGGAAAGACAATAAAGAAAAACAATAAACTTTTAAAATATTACTTGTTGGAAGGTGTTAATTGCTATGGGAAAAAGAAAAGCCAATTGAGAGTGCTGTGAAAGTCTGCAAAATTGAGTTAGGTGACTGGACTAGGCCTCAATGATCAGGTAACATCTGAGCAAAGACATGAAGTGAGAAAGTTATCTACAGGAACATCAAGAATGCTAATGTGCAGGACTTAAGCAACTGACTCAGGGAGAATAGAATATGTGATCAGAAAGGGCTATTATTATCATGGAGGGCCTTTAGGCCATTATAAAGGCTTGAGCTTTTACTCTGAAAAAAATGGGAAAGCACTAAAAGATTTTGAACAGAAGAGTGATATTTCACTTACATCTTCAAATATTCCCTCCCTCTAGCTGCTCTCTTCATAAAGTTATAAGGATTTAAGGGTAATAGCATGGAGTCTTTCTAGACAAGAGATGATAGTGACTTGGACTAGGGTAGGAACACTGGAAGTGGTGAAAAGGTAATAAAGACTGTAGTTGGAGGAGAGTTGAAAACGACTATGAGGAGTTCAGTTTTGGACATGTTAAAACTGAAATGTGTTCTAAACATCCAAATAAAGAGGTCTGAACAGGAAGATTCAAATTTGAAAAACAACAGCTTATAGATATTTAAAACCTTGAGCCTGGGTCACATAACCAGGTGAGGGTTGACCAATGGAATATTTATAAATGGAATATTTCCTGCCATGTCAATAAACAAAGGATGTCACAGTCACCAATGACTGCAGCCCTCCAACGTGAGCTGGTGAGCCCTGAGGAAACTCAATGCTGAAAAGAATACCTGCCATCTAGCAGCCATCAGACTGCAGCCACTCCGGGTGGTGAGCCCTGAGGAAACTCAGGATGTGAAAATACAGGCCCCAGATAGCTCAGGTGCATATCAAAGGAATGATTTTAGTGAGCCCAGACTCTTCCATCTTCCCATATATAGAAAAGCGCTAAATTCCTTAACTTGAGATATCTGGTTTTCTTTAACAATAATCGTTTGACGTTCCCAATTACCTGCTCTTTGTTGCAAAACTCCTATATATCCTGGCTCCTCCCCTCACCTCCTCGGAGCAGCAGTTTCTCAGTTATCTGAAATGCTGCAGTCCTTGTTTTGCCCCAAATAAAACTTAACTCTCACGTTGTGTATATATTAACTCTCACATTGTGTACATATATATTTTAAGTCAACAGGGTGAATATAAACAGAAGAGTAGAGGACTAAAGACTAACACTGAGGCATTACAACATTAAAAGATCAAGAAGATGAAGAACTAGCAAAAGAATGAGGAGGCCAGAAGGTAGCAACGAGAGGTCGGGGGGGGGGGGGGGAGGCAGAGTGAGTGAACGTGTGGTACCTTGGAAATGAAGTAAAAAAACTTATTTCCAAGAGTGATGACTGCCAACTGCTGCTGACAGGTCAAACAAATGAAAACACGTATTTCTTTGTTGGATTTAGCATTGTGGCGTGGGGATGGTCACTGGTAACCATGTAAAGGCAGTTTCTATAAAGTACAAGAGCAAAAACATGGGAATTCCCTGGCGGTCCAGTGGTTAGGACTCCACACTTCCACTGCTGGGGACCTGGGTTCAGTCCCTGGTCGGGGAACTAAGATCCCACAATAACATGATTGGAATGGGTTTAAAAGAGAATGGGCAGAGAGAAATCTGAAGAACAGCAAGGAAACAGAGAAATAAAGAGGCAGAGCTGGAAGATAAAGTGGAATCAAAGTAGTTTCTTTTTTTTTAATGTGGAATATAATGGCATCTTTTTATCCTCAAATGAAATATAGCAGTGAAAAAGAAATGAAAAGCCATACAGCCTTTAAGTTTAATACATATGTGTGTATGTATATACATGAAATCATTTCATCATTCATCCTCTGATACAAAATACACTTCTCATGTACTAAATTCTCGTACATACTTGGTTCTATTGCTAGATACTCCATTCTGGGTCATTAATTTTCTCTCCATCCATGCAATGTTCTAACCATTTTAACTTTAATTATCTGATGTCTTATTCCTACATGTTACTGTTCTTTTCAGAAGTGTCTTGACTACTCTTGCTTATTTTTTCATATAAATTTTATAAGCAACTTACCTGGTGCCAAAAAGTATGTATTACTTTAATTTTGATTGTTAAATTTGCAAACACCCTGAAGCAGTGAAAGGAGGGACTTGAACAGATATTTGTACACTGATGTTCACAGGAGCATTACTCACAAACAGCCAAAAGGTGGAAGCAACTCCACTGACAGATGAATGATAACATGTGGTATATATATGTACAATGGAACATTATTCAACTTTAAAAAGTAAGGAAATTTTGACACATGCTACAACAGGGATGAACCTCAAGGACACTATGCTCAATGAAATAAGACAGTCACAAAAATTCAAATACTATATGATTCCACTTGTATGAGATACCTAGAGTATTAAGTCAAATTCAAAGAGTCAGGAAGTAAAACGGCTGTTACCAGGGGCTAGGGGATGGGGGGAATAGGGAGTCACTATTTAACAGGAATTAACAGAATTTCAGCTGGGGAAGACTGAAAAAGTTCTGGAAATGGATGGTAATGATGGTTTTCACAACAATGTGAATGTACTTAGTGCTCACAGAACTGTACACGTAAAAAAGGTGAATTTGACGTTATGTACATTTTACCACAATAAAAAAAGTGCAATTAAATTTTGGGACAACAGACATCTTTATGATTTTTTTTATTCAACAACATTTTAAGCTTTCCTATTTGTTCAAAATTCACTAGTGTTTTGAAGCTTTCTTCCTTTAAATATTAAACCCTGATAAGTTTATTCCTAGATATTTCATCTCTTTCCTAATGGAATCTCTTCTTCTCTTTTAACTTCTGTTCATTTGTATGAAGGCTACTGATTTCTCATTTATTTCTTACCTCACTGAATTCTTTTATCATTTTTTTTGACTGATTCTCTTGCGATTTCAAGGTATATAACATCACTTGCAAGTAACAGTAATTTTACCTTTTCTATTTTTATCCTTCTAATTCCTATTTTCTAATTTTATTAACTAGTATCTCATTAACATTATTAAATACCAGTGATGAAAAAGGGCATTCTCTTCATCCACAGTCTAATGAGAATGCCCTGGTGTCCCCTCATTAAGCATTATACATATGTGTGTACATATATACATTTATATTTTTACATGCATTATGTATTTTTACATATTTCTATTTAACACATTAAGGAAATACCTATTTTATTTTTTAACTATTAGTATAATTAATTATAGTAACACATTTCCTAGTATTGTACTCCTTTGGATTCCTGGGGAAAAAACACAATTCATAATGGTATATAGCTCTATTGTAGATTCACATGTAATTATATGAAACAGAGGTCCAGTATACCCTTTACCCAATTCCAAAAGGATTGTTTGTGTTGTCCCTTTATAACGCATAGCTCTTTTAATGTGCTGCTGAAATTGTATGCTGATAGTTTACTTAGCATTTTGCATCATTATGCCTACATATGAGGAAAAGAAAATTTTAAGCCCATATTCTTTAACTCAGGAAAGTATAACTGAAGTCAGAGATTGTCAGCCTTAGCTATCAGTTGTTAATGACACAGAATGCCTTAAGAAGACAAGCACAGAGATATCACAACATTCAGTAAAGGTAAGTGAATATTTATGAACTTGTTTCTATAAAATGTAAAGCAAATCTATTCTGTATCTTCCCAAATTAAGTTGAGATATGTTTAATTAAGCCTTTTTGGTAAGACAGGCAAAAGACTTTGCTCTGACATTTAAAGATTTAAAGTTCCAAGCAATTATTTGTAACCTTGAGACTAAAATGAAGTCATTATAGAACTATACAGACTGTTTACTATAAAAGATAAGTTTTTATCACTAAAAATTATCGATGTATATTCTTAAGCAGTGGTATAATTAAATAACAGAGTAATATACCTTCAATTAATTCAACACATATAAATGGGACTGTGTGTAGCCCTCCTTGTATATGTATTTAAAAGTAAGCTAAAGTGAAGCTTACCCGTATTCAGAAGAACCTGAATTTTTGCTTAAGCAAAATTATTTTGTAGTTTCCCTTTTTGTGCTATCTTTGTAAGTTTTTAGGATTAATTTTATACTCACTTTCCTTCATTTCTTATGCTCTGAAACATTTAAATAATTTTGAAATTATCTTTCTCTGAAGTTTTACAGAATTAAACTAAAGCCATCTAAGAGCAGCAATTTTTGACAACAGTAGGAGCTTTTTGAGGGACTTCTCTATTATATTTATGGTGATTGGTCAGTTAAAATTTTCTGATTTCTGAACTCAGATTTAGTAAATTATCTTTTTTTAAAAATCATTTTCACTTTTCACATTTATTTGGATATAATTAAAAGCAGACAAATTTCTTATAGTTTCCTTTTAACTTCTGTATCTGGAATTATTTGCCCTTTAGCACTACTTATTTTATATATTGTTTTCCCTCATTTTTCTTTATCTCCAGGTTAGACTTGCTAAATATGTTTCATTTCCCCCCAAAGGAACCACTATTTGGACAGTTACTGCCTTTGTTTTCTAGTTCACTTCTGCCTTCAGGTTTCTCAGTTTTCTTTTCTTAGGATTATTTTGTTCTCTTGGTAACTACTGAGTTGAATGATTTATTCCATTTATTTTTATTATTTTCCTTTTAATTAATATTTAAAGGTATCTTCCCTTTGAATACAGCTTTCCATGAAAATCAAAAGTTATTTTGTTTATTTTCTACAAATTCTGAGATCTGGTAATTTCCAGACCATAAAGTTTTTAGTTTTTTATTAATTTCTAGTTTTTCTGCATTGTGATGAGAAAATATTATTTTTACTTCTTGTGGTAGCTTACTGTATGTATGTTCAGTTTTTGTGAGTGTCCATCTGTTATGGACTGAACTGCATAACCGCAAATTCAAATGTAGAGGCCCTAATGCCCATGTGACTGTATTTGGAGAGAGGGCCTTTAAGGAGGCCTTTACTTAAGGTTAAATGAGGTCATAAAGGTGGGGTCCTACTCCAATAAAAATGGTGTCCTTAAAAGAAGAGCGAGAGAGCTCAGCTATCTCTTTTGTTACACTTGGCCATGGGAGGAAACAGTGAGAAAGTGGCTGTCTCTAAGCCAGGAAGAGAGCCCTCATCAGAAACCAATGCTGATGGCAAATTGATCTTGGACTTCCAGACTCCAGAACTGTGAGTTCTGTTTCCTGTTTTTAACTACCTGGTCTGTGATATTTTGTTATGACAACCCTAGGAGACTAATAGTACACTATCATACTTTGTTACTTTTTAAAAAAATTTTATTGCAGTATAGTTGATTTACAATGTTGTGTTAGTTTCTGCTGTATAGCAAAGTGAATCAGTTATACCATATTTTGTTACTCTGACCTTTCATAGCCTGAACATTTTTTTTTAACTAGGTGGAATGTGCTTATTTTTTTGTTGCACTAAAAAATCTGGAACATGTATATTCTGTTCTAGAGAAGTTCAAAAGACTAACTTATAATATACTTAGCCTTCAATATTTGCTGACTCTACTATTAGCAGTGATTAAATTACCATATTCTTCCTGTTGCTGCCTCACTATCCAATTAGACATATTCTTTTTACTGTATCAGTTTTTTACTGTATCAGTTTTATCAACTTCAAATGACACTGACTCCTACTATAATATATTAAGAAATCAGTATAAACTTAAATGACTTCATTTTCTCTCTCATTTCCACATTGTTTATTAATTAACAAACCAACAGCAGTCCCTTTGTTTAGCCTTTCCATTCCTCTGTGGCTAATAAAAAGATTAAAGGTTGTTTTCTAGAGTTTCTTGAAGAATGAGAAAAACATTCCCTGATTTCAAGTGTTCAAAAATGTTTGTCACTATTATTTTGGTATAGATGAACTGTCCAATTTGAGGACATTATGGATTTTGCTCCACTGTTCTTTGGTTCTGGATTTTGATGTTTGAGAACATCTTGAATTTTATCCTTACGAAGTAATTTGATCCTTTGACCTGGCTCACAAAGAGATTCTTAGCTTTACCGATAAAGTCTAATAATACAATAATTGTTTCCATGAATTTTCTGTTATTTGTGAAAAATGCTCTTACATTATGGCTTTAAGACTGATCTAAATAAAAATTTCTGCCTTCTTCTTTAAAGATATCAATTATGCGTATGTTGTATTTTCTTTTTTTCCCCATATATATCACACTTCTCCCATCCTTTTGAACTTTGGTCATTTCCATTTTGTTCCTTCTTTCTCACTGTTTTCACATGTGCTGCTTCTAATTTTACTTTTGTATAATTGATTTTTTTCCCTCTATTTGTCTCCTTGGGTGCCTTCAGAGGTCTCTCCTGTTTCCTAAGCTCTTGTATTGTTGTTTTTACCCTTCATCCTTTTCATGAAGGTGACTTTATGTTTTTATAATTCCCAGCAAAATATCTGGAAACAGTATCTTACTAAATCTACAATCTATTCTGCTAAAACGTGTTGAGGAAGCTCTATTATGAACTGGCAGTTATTTCCTCTCAGTATTTGAAGATATAATTGATTTCCTACTTTCCTTTAATCGATGTTTAAAGGCCTAACATTGGCTTAACTGTCATTCCTTTATCTAATTCTCATTTTTTTTGGATTTTTTTGTCTTTGATAACTCTACAGACTCACTAAGATGTGTCTCAGTGTACATATAGCTTTATTAATCCTTTTCAGAACTCGTCCTTCATGAATAATCAATTCTGGAAAATTACCTGGCAAATATTACATCTCCTCAATTATTATTCAGGACTCCACTAGAACATACTGGACTTCCTATTACCATCCTTTCTCTTCTCTTATTCTTCCTATCATATTTGACATCTCTGGATTGGCTACATTCTAGGTAATTTTCTCAATGCTATTTTCTAGTTCACTATTCTCTCCGCAGCTGTGTCTAAATTGGATGCTTAATTATTCACTGTCTTTAAATGTCAATGAATGCATTTTTCATCAAGAAAATATAGTTTTCACATCTAGAATATATATTTCATTGGCTTCTTTTTGAAAATCTGCCTGGACATTTTGTGTGTGTGTGTGTGGCTGTGTTGGGTCTTCGTTGCTATGCGTGGTCTTCTCTCTGGTTGCAGGGAGTGGGGGCTACTCTTCGTTGCAGTTCGCAGGCTTTCCATTGCAGTGACTTCTCTTGTTGCGGAGCACGGGCTCGGCTCTAGGTGCGCGGGCTTCAGTAGTTGTGGTATGCAGTCTCAGTAGTTGTGGCTTGCGGGCTCTAGAGTGCAGGCTCAGTAGTTATGGCACACAGGCTTAGCTGCTCCACAGCATGTGGGATCTTCCCGGACCAGGGCTCGAACCCGTGTCCCCTGCATTGGCAGGCAGATTCTTAACCACTGCACCATCAGGGAAGTCCCTTGATAACCTTCTTGTTTTTTTCATTTCGAATTGTGAGCTCTTCTTAAGGGGTGGCTCACTGAGGGTACAGACCCTGAAGAATCCTAGTCCTGACTGCCCACCTTGAATAGGCTTAGAATAAATTGGAGGTAAATTTTTAGTTCTTCTCTAGGTAGGGGTAATTTTTCTGGGAGAAAGGTAACAAGAAATATATAAAGGAAAAGACTGAGATGTAGCCTTAAAAAAAATAACAACAAAAAACCCCTCCAATATTTCAAAAAGAGCAAATATATGGGCAGACAACTCAAAGCAAAGAACTGAATAGTAGAACAAGAAAAAGAAGTTCAAACTCACTAGTAAGGGAAAATATATGTATTTTAAAAATAGGGATTTCAATATTTTGCCATTATTATGAGTGACTGACAAGAAGCACAAGAAAAATAAGAAAATAAATGAGACCTCTATAAATATATTCACAGAATCTAATTAAAGGGTAAGCTACAAACAGGGAGACAGAAAAAAAATTAAAAGTAGAAAAATGTTGTAAAATATCTCCTTTTAAAAGATATTATGGGGACTTCCCTGGCAGTCCAGTGGTTAAGATCCACTCTTCCACTGCAGGGAGAATGGGTCTGATCCCTCGTTGGGGAACTAAGATCCTGCATGCCACATGATGTGGCCAAAAAATAAATAAATAAAAGATATTATGAATTAATACTTGAAGGCAGATTTTTTACCAAGTTTGGTTTCAGTCTCAGGAAAGCCAAACCACCAAATACTTATTCCTGGGAATTCGCTGGCGGTCCAGTGGTTAGAACTCCATGCTATCACTGCCAAGGGCCACGCAGCGTGGCCAGAAAAATAAAATAAGCAAATGCTTATTCCCATGTTATTTCTGGCATCACAAAACTTGTGAATAATCAACATGATAGAATAGATTACTACCAATTAGTTTAACATTGTTAGTAATACAAACAAGGCATGCCACTCAGATTTATGGTATTATTTGAATTTTCACTTTCAAATACAGGTGAGCATTCTATTTGAAACATGGAGTGAAGAATTTCCTTATGGTTATCATGTGGTAACATTTAATAAAGAAGCTGAGGTATAGGTGTTACTGCAAAACTATAACTAGTACTGAAATACTTATGATTCTGAAAGCTGTTAATTTCATGGTCTAAAATAAAAACTATCACATAGTTAAATAAACAAGGAAACTGACTGGCAATATAAATATCAAAGAGTGTGTTATCTAGATGTGTATAAACATTATCTTAAGATTAAGTAAATAAATGCTGCCATGGAGCAACTAAGCCCATGTGCCACAACTACTGAGCCTGCGCTCTAGAGCCTGCAAGCCACAACTACTGAAGCCCACGCACCTAGAGCCCGTACTCTGCAACAAGAGAAGCCACCACAGTGAGAAGCCCACGCACCACAGCGAAGAGTAGCCTCCGCTCGCCACAACTGGAGAAAGCTTGCATGCAGCAATGAATACCCAACGCAGCCAAAAATAAATAAATATATTAAATAAGTAAATAAATGCTAATAAAATTTAAATAATCATATAAGACAGAATAATAAAAACTGCATTTATATAATTTTTTATGATTTATTTATTATATTATTTTTTTATCTGCGTCAGGTCTTAGTTGCAGCACGTGGGCTCTTTTTATTGAGGCACATGGGATCTTTCATTGAGGTGCGTGAGCTCAGCAGTTGTGGCGCAAGGGCTTAGTTGCCCCATGGCATGTGCGATCTTAGTTCCCCGACCAGGGATCGAACCCACGTCCCCTGCATTGGAAGGCAGATTCTTTACCTCTGGACCACCAGGGAAGTCCTCTATATCATAATTCTAATCTTCCTAAAATTTTAGTACACTAAGCTAAATAATATTAAACGTATTAACCTTTAAGTGAAGTATTTTACTCTCAGCAATCCTTGAGTCTTTCAAGAAAATTCCTATTTGGGAATTATTCACATTGTGTGAAAATTAAATAAAAGCAAAACGTCAATTTAGCTCAAAATTTCACGAGAGAAAACTCCAAAAAAAAATCTTTATCCATTATAATTCAATTTTAATCTGGACATAATAAGAAATAGTATAAAAAAGAAGGAAATGTTAAAGGAGAACAAAACATCTAAAACAAGGGTTATTCTCATTCCATACAAAAAAATTAAATGCCTTAAAATGTCTTTATGGAGACGATTCATGAGGCGTAAAATTTGAACAAGCTTTTTGAAGTGTTTCTACAAACCCCCAATCATCCTCTGTAGTTGATGACAAAAAAATTTTGAGATTTGCTCAAGTTGCAAAGTTCTTTTGAGGAAACATTTTATTGAAAAACTTGTTCCTAATATCTCACTCTGCTGTGAACAAGATGTTAATGATATAATTAAATATGCTACTTCTGTATCTCACACATCAGACATGCATGCTTGATGGCAAGGGATGATAAAATTAAAATTCTGTTTTGATTGTTTGTCGAAAGATATCTGCAACTCACACGCCATAACAACAGAATGAATCTGACTGAAAAAAAAATTTGTATAGAATAGGAAGATCAGTTAAAAAAAAAGGAAAAATAATTTAAATTATTATTTGATACTGATAACAGAAGAATCATACTGAAGTTTATGAGCTCCTAACTTATGATTTCGGAATTAAGAATAGGATGTTTTGCTCATGTCCTCAAGTTGTGTGTTTAGAGAATTATAGCATAGAATTTCAGTTACAGAATTAGTCTGTAAACAGAAATACAGTAGGCTATTTTCGTCATTCTTGCTATACTAAGAGATTCTGAAATTAACTTGTCAGGTACTTAATGAAACAGGAAGGGATAGCCTTATTATGTGTTTAAAAAGAGCACTTGAACACAGGAAAGCTTTAAAGTTACACTCTATAGATAACAATATCAACACAGGAAAACTTATTCAAAGTAGTTTGTTTACTGGAACCCACTAAAACAGTGATGTGCCTTATATATTCGTTTTTACATGATATGTGCTGGAAAGTTCCTCCTATCATTCTATTATTACGTGGAAGATTTTGAAACTAGTCTGCAGGCAATGAAAGCTGAGATGTAGATGAAAATTCACAATTTCGTCCTCTTGTAAACCAATTATACAGAATTCTATTGCAATGTTTGTTGATTACAGGTTTATGGAGAAGCTTGGAGGTTACCATTCTGTCCTAACAACAAGTGAAAAGTTAAACAAACTGAAAAATCAACCATTTATATCCATAATAGAAGTGAGGTCACAGGGCAAACTACTGCCCCCAAAACTGCAGTGACTGACAGAGAATCATCATTTACCAGAGCAGAAACCCATGAGCTGAAACCCTGGTGGAATGAGTGAGTGCTAGGGTAGGGAAACCTGAACTCTGACAAATTGCTGGAGGCTCAATGTAGACAAGTTTGAGAGTTGAAAACTCCAAGAGGACTCAGTTATTGTGATTCTCCCACAGTTTTATGAGTTTTATCTCCTGGATCTCTAAGAGGTTCACAAGATGAGAAAAGTCCCCTCTTAATTCCCGCTGTGGGAGGAGAAAACGAACCACTTTGAAATATGCCAGACCATTCGGTTCCCAACAAGGTCTGCCCTCAGGAGAAACTATTAACCAGAGCCTAACCTGCTGGGATTTAACAAAGCCTAACTGATCTGGGGGGAGGAAATGATCCAACTCTAGCCCACTCCAACTATCCTGTCCTACCTAAGAGGGGAGGGGGCACCGAGAAGTATCTGTGAAGTTTATAGTCTAGAGGTACAGGATAACCAAAAGACTGAGACCTAATCATAGGACTAAAGACTGTCCTCTTAGCTACAAATGAGCAAAACTAAGAATTACATCCAACTTCTCCTCGGAAACCATGCAAGCAAGAAGAGAGTGGAGTGAAATATTTAAAGTGTTGGAAGAAAAAAAAATAACCTAGAATTCTGTAACCTGTGAAATTATCCTTTACAAGTGAAGAAGAAACAAAGACTTTCTCTGACAAACAAAAATTGAGGGCATTTGTTGCCAGTAGACTTGTCTTGCAAGGTATTAAAAGAAGTTCTTTAGAGAGAAGGAAAATGACATAGGTCAGAAACTTGGATCTACATAAAGAAAAAAAGACCACTGGAGAAGAAAAAGTGAAGGTAAAATAAAAACTTTTATTTTTCTTATTCTCTTTTTTTTTTTTTTGGCCACACCGCGTGGCCTGTGGGATCTTAGTTCCCCCACCAGTGATTGAACCCATGCCCCCTGCAGTAGAAGCACAGAGTCCTAACCACTAGACTAGACCACCAGGGAATTCCCTACTTTTCTTATTCTTAATTGATCTAACAGAAAACAGTGTATTTAAAATAATAATAGCAACAACATATTCAATAATGTATGATGTGTACGTATATCCTTGTGTATAACTGAAATGAATGACAGTAATGATACAAGAGACAAGGAAGGGAAGGGAGGAATTTGTGTTACTTTATTATTATAAGGTATCTGTGAAGCAATACCGTGTTATTTTAAAGTGGACTTAGATTAGTTGTAAATGTATACTGCAAACTCTAGGACAAGCACTAAAAAATGTAAAGAAAAATGCTTATGGACAAATTTCTCCCAAGTGATTGTATGGAACATAAATTACTTGCAAAACTATGTTAAAAATTAGAACTATAAGTAAGGCAAGAATCTTAAGTCTACTTATGAAAATATTCAGAAAACATCTTCAAGAAATGTGCAAAGGTTCAGTCTGTGACATACAATCAAAGAGAGAACCAAAACATCTGAGAATGGGGGTTGGGGGAGGAGTCCCGAAATAAATTATTAAAGAAAATTTAACATATAGATAATTAAGTCACGTATTTTAATATAAAATCACAAAATTTTTCTTTTCAAAAGCAGACCACTATGGGCTTTTCTTAAATTACAAAACCATTAATTAGGTGCTGCACTTGAACTCTATATTCTGGACTGAAGTCCAAAATCAAGCTCATTATATTGTCCCCATTACAATCAAGAGTCAACCAAAACATATTACTACAGGCAGTTTAATTCCTTTAGAAAATATTATAGTAAAAGAATAGTAATAATAATATGGAGTAGCTCTTCTTGCTACTGAATATAATTTAAGGAACATTAGATGCCAATCTGTCCCAGGTATCAACAGCAGAGGAAACAAAGTCTTTAGATTCTTCTTTACACCTAGTTTATTCCTAAAGTGTAAAATCACCACCATAGCACATATCTAAATTAATCTATACTCTTTCTCTCAGGATTTCTCCCCCCAAATCCCTATCTACTAATTGGGAAAGAGGGGCAATTTAGAACAATGTCTTCAGTGGTTTAGACTCACAAAGTGAGGTCAGGCAGGAAAAAACGTCTCTTTCATCATGTGTTCAACCTTTTGTCCCTATTCATGAAGTTTCAGAAAAGCTCCGGGTTTGTTATCTCATCATATAGGGCCTTTAATTCTGATGTCTCCCCAAAAGTCTTCATTCATTTCTATGCAGCTGTACCTCAGAATTTATTAGCAATGTGCACATATGAAGCAGTCTATATGTGAGCATCTCTGGAATGATTTACAGTCATTAAAATGAAATAAAGATATGAACAGACAACCATAAAAAGCAGCATGTGAATTAGTGAATCAACGTGATGATACTTAGGCTTAATTCTCTGGGACTAAGGAAGTTATGCCTTCTATCAATTTGTTTCAATAATGACTTTTTCCATTAGCAAGATCAACAATGAAATGAGAAACATTCACATTTACCATACCTCATTATGTACACCATTAAAACAAACCATAATACAGACTCAAGCACATATCCCTAACATGCTACACTTTAAAAGAAAGTGAACTGCTCAATCAGCCAGAAGCAGCACTGATTAGAGAAGTTTCTACTACAAAATGAAAGCAAGAATTGAGGCTGAACCTGATGAAACTAATTATGGTAGTTTTAATCTTCCTGGTACATTTATAACAGAAGCCATACAGTGCAATAGAAGGGATCTACTCTTCCCCTCCATTTATGGAAGCATATGCTTCTACAATTGATGGTATTTTGGGAAGAGTGGCACCTTCCTTGTTTTGTCTCCAAGGCTTAGGGCAGATCGTGGCTGCCCCCTTAGCAGTCTGTTTTGTGTGTGTTAAAGGGAGAAAAGAAGGCTTTACTGAAATGTGAAGATCTGGGAGAATTTGCATAATAGCCTCTGCCCTGGAGAAGCTGGGCTCTATGCCAACCGTTCTCTTCTTCTCTACTACAAAAGAATTCTAGCTCAAGCAGCTTCCAAAGCAAACAATCAGTATGAAGGTAAGACAACAGAATTCCAGTGGGATAATGCGAACTTGTATTCTGGACCTTTTCATAAGTTGGTATAAGAAAGACTACACTCATAGATGGCACTCAGCTCAAAAGTTACAGGTAAGAAGAATGTGACCATCTTCTGTTTAGCAAGTCTCAAATTCACTGATAAGAGCTAAGGAGCCTAAACACAAAGAAAACTGGTTGAAAAAAAAAAAAGGCACTGGGTAAACATAAACCAGATAGCAGTAAGAATAAAACAGTTTCACGTGGGCTCATCTGGAGACAAAGTTTCCCTAAAACCAAGTTCATACTGAGTTTATGACTAATCTCTCTATCCAAAACTTTATTCCCTTTCTTGTCCCGCCCCTGTTGCCCTCAGGACTGAGGAGTACCAAAGAAAAGGGGGTACTGAAACCAAGCAGGACCCTGTGGAGCCTTCCTGGATACAAAAGCACCTCCGTGTCCCTGTTTCTTGTTTGTAGGAAAGAAAAAGTCCCCTAGGCTTCCAGGAGTTCCAAAGAGTAGGCTCAAGCAGTTAACGATTAGGGCAATAGGGTCACTGGATTCCTAGTTCCTCCTGAAGGGACACAGATAACAATCTGGTGTATATCTTTGAGTTGTTCTTTAGAAACTAAGACGCCCCACCCAGGTGGAAGATGGTGACTACATGCTGACCACAAGCATACAGACCCCAGACTGGTTGGAAAAAGAAGGTTGGGATTCCCGAACATCACCCTGTTACCTTATCACCAACCAATCAGAAGAAAGTCGGTGAGCTGCTCATTCTCCTTGCTTGGGGCCCTGCAAATAAACCCTTACTTTGCTGCAAACACCCGCTGTTTGGCTTTCTGCGTGGGCGCAAGAGCCCTTGCTTGGTAACAATCTGGTATCACTTTTAAGTGGATGAGTCACTAAGATGTGCTAAATGCATTCAAAAGGTATTTGACTACTAAAAATGTTTTCTTAAACTAAGAGCCTAATGTGGGGTTGTTTTTAAATGAAGATAACATAGACAACTTAGTTCACCACTCTGTGTTGTGACAAAATACTTAAAGGAAAGTTTTTGTTCGACCTATTATAAGGGTAGTAACCAAATTTGTGCCTTACCAGGAAATTCATGAAACAGCCACAAGTCATTGCATTACTACCAATAATACTTACTTCTTAAAATTAACTATAGGTTGTTTTGAAAGACCTAAAAGTTTTAACATACACTTTCAATAAATGAAAGAAGAGAAAATATTTATGAGTAGTTCAGTTACGAAAGTTATGTGTACAAGCACCATCTTAGGACTAGGCAAACAAATTCTCTTATCCCCAAGCTATATTTTAAGGGCAGTATTTTTGATGGTGGTGGTAGTATTTGTTTTATGCTTACAGACATAAACCCGCAGTCCATAATCTTACTGAACTTTTTTTTTTTTTTTTTGGCCGCGTTGGGTCTTCGTTGGCACGCGGACTTTCTATAGTTGCAGCAAGTGGGGGCTACTCTTCGTTGTGGTGCGCAGGCTTCTCATTGCGGTGGCTTCTCTTGTTGCAGAGCACGGGCTCTAGGCGTGCAGGCTTTAGTAGTTGCAGCACGTGGGCTCAGCAGTTGCGGCACGTGGGCCCTAGAGCGCACAGGCTCAGTAGTTGTGGTGCATGGGCTTAGTAGCTTTGCGGCATGTGGGATCTTCCCGGACCAGGGCTCGAACCCATGTCCCCTCCATTGGCAGGCGGATTCTTAACCACTGCCCCACCAGGGAAGTCCCTTATTGAACCCTTTTTTTAAAGCATGTTCCGTGTTGATCATGAAATGCAAAAACTAAAAAGGTCACCCTGACACTTAAGGAACATTCACTAGTCAAAGAGAGACAAATTAATAATTACAATATGTGATATGTGTTCAAAACAGAGAAATATATGCAATGGAAGCACAGAGGTTAGAGTAACTAACTCTGCCTGCGAGGATTCAGGAAACATTTCAAAGAATTGGGTGACATCTGAGCTAACTCTTTCCACTCCCTCATCCTACTTCCTCTCTCTACTGTATACTGAAACTTCTTTCTTTTTGCTTGTTATTTAGGAACTTAGTAACCTTAAATTTATTCTTCTAATTTCTCATCTTTATCTTCGAAGCTGAAACAGAAGAAAAAAATGTCACCAAGTATGCCTAGGAAAATTTCCACTTGTTTGAGAATTCCTAACGGTCATAATTACCAAACAAGAGAAGTTACCAAGCTCCCCTGCCTTTGGCTTGTAATTTCCAGTATCTACCTGTGATTTCTTCAGCAGTCTTCTGTAGCTTCCTACCCATGCAATCAAGGGCTAGACAAGGAACTACAAGATAACCACACTCAGCAATTTTGCCAAAAAATAAAAAGGTGGGGTTCAGAAGCAGGTTCCATCTTGTTTCACTGTTTTTACTGTGAAAGTTACTACTGAATCCTGCAGTTATTAGGATCGTCTTTTTGCCTTTACATATATACTCAGATGTTAGTAATTCTATGTAGCTTGGTCAAAAACAGCTAAAATATTCTAGTATATATATTTACCATCTGTGAATTTTTGTCAAAATGCTTTTGTGCACCTCCTAAACTCTGACTTCCTAATATAGTAGCAGAATTTTATCGCAAGCGTGTATACTTGACTTTGAAATGTTTTCCAAAAATGAAGGTAAAATATACATAGCAGATCAGGACTTGGCTGTTAAAAAATAAAGAATAGAAAAAGACCAAATTTAACAGTTCAAAACCTGTTTTGTTTAAAGAGTGAGTTCTCATCACTATTTCACATTAACAGTACTTTATTTCTGACATCTTTGAGACATTACCTTCTTCTACTGATCTGTATTCCCTCAATTTAGCTAACAGATTTTGGAGAAACCAAAGCCTTTAGGAACACCATAAATCCAGCTTGGAGAAAGACTCATATTTATACTAAGGGGTTCCAAGAAAGCCACAGTTAATATGCAAACTATTGCCCCTTTCCCTGGTAGGTCTTTACCCAATCATATATACCTCTCTTAACATCTAACATTAGGCACTTGCTGGTGCAAAGTGATACTTATTTATAATGAAGAAGCAAAGGCTATATTAAATAGATCTTGTATGACACCTTCATATTTTTCCAGCTTTTAGCTGGGGGAGGGAAGAAGGAGTTATCAGGCATACAACAAAGGTTTCCCTTTCTTCTTGGAAGAGAATTCTTAATTGCTAGATTTTGAAATAGTTGGTTTCAAAAAAAAAAACACACATATACCTTTAAACAGACCAACAACACCCAAGGGTCATTCTGAGATTTGCCAGCTGTACCCTGAATCCTCAATGCACCTCACTTCCCTTCCCCCCTTAACAGTTAAATCCTTGCAACTCATCCTTAAACCTGATCTCTAATGCCATCTGCTGTTGCAGTTCTGTGTCCTCAAGAAGCTCTACCAATCTGGTCCAATATTATTCCTGCTTGACTTTCACTACTGTATGAAGACCAAGGTAGTTCACTATTAACAGATTTATAAAATAAAATTCAGGTACTGTAACTTTGGTAATATTTAACATTACAGTTATAAATGATAGGGTTCCTACTTACTACAAGTAATCCTAAATTTCTCAAACAGAAAAACTTCCCCAAAGATCAATTTTAACTTTAAAATATTTCCTCTTTCTAAGAGGAATACTAATATAAAACAGGATCACAAATTTAAAAACAAAGAAAAAATCCCACGAACAAATCGGTATGGTCATGCAATTTCTGCTTTAAAATCTTATAGCATTGAGCTTCCCTGGGCGCAGTGGTTAAGAATCCACCTGCCAATGCAAGGGACACAGGTTCGAGCCCCGGTCCAGGAAGATCCCACATGCCGCAGAGCAACTAAGCCTGTGCGCTGCACCTACTGAGTCTGCGCTCTAGAGCCCGTGAGCCACAACTGCCGGAGCCCGCACGCCTACAGCCCGTGCTCCGCAACAAGAGAAGCCACCGCAATGAGAAGCCCGTGCACCGCAAGGAAGAGTAGCCCCCACTCGCCGCAACTAGAGAAAGCCCGTGCCCAGCAACAAAGACCCAACTCCACCATAAATAAATAAATAAATAGATAAATAAAATCTTACAGCATTAAAAGCAACACTTTATGATTTTAAGATTAAAACTTACTTTGCAAGTCAAATCAGAGAAAAAAACTTCAACCAAAGATATGATACAAAGAAAAAGTAGACAAAAAGTGAAGTGGAGGTTCCCTAAATTTTTGAGTGCAATATGAAGAGGTGATAAGTTCCCCACCTGTCTTCCATTCTTTATTATTTTCTTAGTACTCAACTACACTAAAGGGCTGTCAAATTCTTGTTTTACAGCACAACTGACAAACATCTAGGAGACATGCTAAAACCGCCTTTGCCCTTTACTATTTACTTTGCCCCCAGAGTCCTTCTCTTTCTAGCAATTTCTAACAAAGATGTCAACATCTAATTTTAAATATGAGTTCCTCTGTAAAGCTTACCATGCATATTCTCCTGCTCATCACCTTCTCCTAACAATTCTGATTCCATAAACACTCCATATGTATTTCTATTATGGAAGTTATCATATTACATCATAATTACTCATTTACTGCACATAACAGGCACTCAAATATTTTATGGAGGAATAAATAAATAAAAGAAGTCTAGAGTTATGAGTCTAGACAAGAGATTATGTTCAAAATTAAGTGATACAAAATTTGACCCTCCTTTGTGAAAACTACAAAGTAAAATATTGGTCCTATGATTAGTTTTCTAAAGTGTAATAGACAAAATAAAAATACATATTTAAGGTAATGAAAATGTTCTGAAATTAGACAGTGGTGATCTCTGCACACCTCTGTATGTAGCTAATATACTGAATATACTAAAAACCTCTCAACTGTACAGTTTAAAAGAGTGAATTTTATGGTATTTGAATTGTATCTCAATTAAAATTATATACATTTTATCTAAAACCAGGCTAATCTAATATAGGGCACAATTTAAAGGAACTACTATATGCAGAAAACCTGACTTAGGCAGACAATTACTGCTGTTTAACAGATATGCCAAGGAAAGAAAAGCCAAAACCTAAGTAATATCAAACCCATTTTTTTCCTCAACATTTCATTTCAAAACAATTGGAATTTGTGTGAAACAAGAAAGACTGCTAGGCAAATTAACCGTACTGAGCAAGAACAGAGATAACTGTTATTATCTGTATATTTTCTTACTAAAGAACCTACATTAATCTATCAGTTATATAATTTACTAAAATCTTAGGCCAACAGACCTTAATTAGAATACTTGGATTCACTGAGGGTTTTAATAATTCTCCATAAAAATCATTTCACTGAAACTCAAAATTACATCTCCAAAGGACTGTTTCTTAAATAATCTAACACTCATTTCTTTTCTAAACAGAAAACTACCTTTTGGCAGGGAAATTATAATTACAGCTGTAAATTTTAACACTCCCTCTTCTCCTTTTAAGTTGGTGTGTGATAAATACAAGTAAATATAATGACTTCCACCCCTACTTTCGCTTCCTAAAATACCGCAATAGAAGAATGACTATACCATTCTGACAACTTATGAAATGACACAGACACAAACATGAAGTTGCAAGACAGCCAAACCCAAATTTTTACAGGAAATTTAAAAGAAAATATGCCTTTCTACCATAGACAAAAATGAGACAGGAAAATCTATTTTAAAATTAATAACGAATGTATTTCTTATAAAACAATCAGTTGATTTCTACTCTAGCCATAAGACAGGCTAAATAGCATAAAGGTCCGTCTACTACAATAAAATAACTCAATCCAGCATAAGATGCCAAGTTTGTTGCACTGTGGCCTCATAGGAAGTAAGAAAAATCTCCAAGGGTACCAAAAGAAAAGAAAAAAGAAGGGTGATCTAAGTAGGCATAGTTGCCCAGAGGGTAAACGTACCAATCCATGGCCTAGGGGTAAAATGGGGCTCTCCCCCAGGAAAGGTGTTACTAACACAGCCTAATTCCCAGCAAAGCAAATTCAGAGCTTCTGAAGGAGAACCAATTAGGTTCCAAGTTCAACCACAGATAAAGATGAACAAAATATGAACTTTATAATCAACTGGACAAGTTCTAGAAAAAAATTCTATTTTTATTAAAAATCACATAAAGCTTATAAACTAATAGGCAATAATGCAAGGAACACTCTTAAATATAAGTAATAAGGAAGGATTAACCCTACCAGATATAAAACATAATAATTAAAACTATCATGCTGGCAAATAAGTAGAGACCAATGACACAAAGTGGGAAATCAGACCAGACTCAAGTACACATGGAAATTCAGTGTATGGTAAAGGTAGTGTCTCAAATCTGAGGACTAAAAAAAACTTCTTAATAAAAGGGTTGAGACAACTTGCAGCTATTTGGAAAAAGATAAACTTGGATCCACAACTCATATTACACATCATGATAAACTCCAAATGGATCAAATATTTATATATTTAAAATGAAACATTAGGGAATTCCCTAGCAGTCCAGTGGTTACAACCTGAGCTTTCACTGCTGTGGACCTGGGTTCAATCCCTGGCCGCGGAACTAAGATCCGTGGCCAAAAATAATAACAATAAAAAAATGAAACATTAAAAAACTCCTATTAAAAAATATAAGGAGATCTTTTATAAACTTAGAGTGAAGGCCCTTCTAGTTATATGTCAAATTCTAGAAGCCATACAAGGAAAGACTTATTAATTAAATTCAGTAAAAAACTAAAGACTTCTGCATGGCAAAATAAAAAATAAGCAAGGTCTAAAAACAAATGAAAAACTGGAAAAAAAAATATTCGTCACCCATATTTCAAAGGGCTAAAGAAGCTCTCTTAGTTTCGTACAGGAAAATCCTCCACGATACGCTAACACACTATTTAAGTGGAAAAAACAATGACACAAAACAGTGTGTACAGTATAGTACCATTTATATTTTTAAACTGGGGGGGAGGGATTACTTGCATTTGCTTGTATATATATATATAATATATTTCTGGGAGATATCAAAGGCACTGATGTTGCAGTTATGTTCCTGGAAGCTTCTTTGCACCAATTTTGGTTCCAAACAACTTGTTCTTATTTATTTTCCAAGTAAGACAATTTCAATACACAGAACAGTTTTTCTTCATTTTGGTTGAGAAATGGTTGTTCTGCTTAGCTAGTTATCATAGTTAGCATGGGGTTGTCACATGATTGCCTAAAAGGAGACTCCAAAATGGATTTGAGGAGAGAGAAGGGTAATGATGGTAACAATGTTTCATTGTTTCCTTTTTTATCTTTTAAATTCTGAATCATAGGAGTGTATATTACCTAATCAAAATAATAGTTGCTAGTCCAATATCCATACTCTTATACATTAAATTTTTTATATAACAGTTTCCCATGTCCAAAGTATCTCTTGCTATCTTAATCAGTTTCTGAATTCAGAGAGCAAGTTCAGGGTGAGAGGGATACCTGAAAATCTCTCAAAGACCTAAACGTTAAGAGCCAGGACTGTAAAACCCGTAGAAGACAACATAGGGGAAAATCTTCATGATGTTAGATTTGGCAGTGATATCTTGGCTATGACACCAAAGCACTGGCAATAGAAGAAAAAACAGACAAATTGGAGTTCATCAAAACTTAAAACGTCTACGCATCAGGACACTATCAAGAGAGAGGAAAAAGACAACCCAGAGAACAGGAAAAAAATATTAGCAACTCATATATCTAGACTATATCTAGAACCCTGAAAACTCAGCAACAACAACAACAACAAATCCACAATTCAAAAGCAGTCAAAAGATTTAAACAGACATTTCTCCAAGGAAGATATACAAATAGTCAATAAACTCAAGAAAAGATGCTCAACACCATTAGTCATCAGGGAAATGCAAAGCAAAACCACAGTGAGATACAACTTCATACCCTTTAGGATGGCTATTATTTAAAATACACATACATACACATATACACACACACACAGAAAATAAAAAGCAGTGATGAGGATTTGGAGTAACTGAAACCCCCATGCATTGCTGGTGGGAATATGAAATGGTATAGCTGCTATGGAAAACAGTTTGGCAGTTCCTCAAAAAGATATAGACTTATCATAGGATCCAGCAAATCCAGCAATACTACTCCTAAGTATATTACCCAAAGGAATAGAATGCAAGAATCAAACAGATGTCTGTACACCAATGTTCACTGCAGCGTATTTTCCAATAGCCAAAATGTGGAAGCAATCCAAGTGCCCACAGATGATGAATGGATAAACACAAAGTGGTATAAACGTACAATGGAAAATTATTCAGCCATAAAAAGGAAGTAGTTCTGGTACATGCTACAACATCGATGAACTTGAAGACATTATGCTAAGTGAAATAAGCCAGACACAAAAGGACAAATATTGTATGATTCCACTTATATGAGGTACCTAGAATAGACAATTTCATAGATACAGAAAGTAGATTATAGGTTACCAGAGGCTTAGTGGAGGGGCAATACAGAGTTATTGTTTAATGGTTACAGAATTTCTGTTTCGGGTGATGAGAAGGTTTTGAAAACAGATAGTGGGGATGGTTGCACAACACTGTGAATGGAATTAGTGACACTGAATTTACACTTAAAAATGACCAAAATGGCAAATTCTATATTAATATATTTTACAATTTTTAAAAAATTAATAATGTAATATATCAAAACCCACTGAATTGTACAGTTTAAATGGGTGGATGGTATGATATGTGAGTTATATCTCAATAAAGATATTTTAAAAAACACCCAGACATACCGAGTCAAAACCAATAAGAAGGTATCAGGAATCTATACTTCTAATAAATATCTTACACATATATCTTGGTATATACTTGCAAGTATTCTATAAGATAGTTTCTTAGAAGTGACACTGCGGAATCAAGGAATTGTCCATTTTTAATTATGACAGATACAAGCAAACTACTCTCAAAAAGTACGGCATCTGGGACTTCCCTGGTGGCGCAGTGGTTAAGAATCCACCTGCCAATGCAGGGGACATGGGTTCGAGCCCTGATCCGGGAAGATCCCACATGCCACGGAGCAACTAAGCCCGTGTGCCACAACTACTGAGCCTGCGCTCTAGAGCATGCGAGCCACAACTACTGAGCCCACGTGCCATAACTACTGGAGCCCACGCGCCTAGAGCCCGTGCTCCACAACAAAGACAAGCCACCACAATGAGAAGCCCACGCACTGCAACAAAGAGTAGCCCCTGCTCACTGCAACTAGAGAAAGCCGGTACGCGGCAATGAAGACCCAACACAGCCAAAAATAAAAAAATTTAAAAATAAAAAATAAAAATAGTATGGTATCGGGACTTCCCTGGTGGTCCAATGGGTAAGACACCATGCTCCCAATGCAGGGGGCCTGGGTTCAATCCCTGGTCGGGGAACTAGATCCCACACGCGTGGCACAACTAAGAAGTCCGCATGCCGCAACTAAAAAAGACCCAACGTGCTGCAACTAAGACCAGGTGTGGAATGAATGAATGAATGAATGAATAAATTTTTTTTTTTTTAAAGTACAGTATCAATATACTCTCCAGCAACAGTGCATGAGAGTGGTTGTTTCCCCTATATTCTTGCCAACGCTGAATGTTATGAAATTTTTTAGTTTTGCCAAAATGTAATGCAAAAAGATAAATCTCAAAAGTAATTAAAAATAAACCAAATACATCTTAAACTTAAACAGTGCTGTATGTCAATTATATTGCAATAAAACTAGGAGAAAATACATTTAAAAAAACAAAAATCGGACCCTTAAAATCTGTAACTTATATGACATGAAGAGCATCTAATACTTCTCAAAAGAATAAACTAAACTTTAAACTTTAGTTATTAACATGCCAGTTACTAAACTGTGGATTGAAATTTTTAAAAAATAAATGACATATTTGAATCACTCTAAATAACAGAATCCGTAAGTAAACTACTATAAATTTAACAATATGTCACATAATTCAAGAAACGGAAAATTTCACTTTTGAAACTGAACTTGACTTTTGCCATTAAAAATTACATCAACAGTTAACAGTGAGTTAGTACTAACCAGAATAGCAAATTATTTTTTCAGAGGGTCTTGTTTTTGCCCTCTGAACATTGTTGAAAGAAAAGTTCAATTAAGAAATAAAATATATGATCTATATTTCTATGTTTTTACTAGAAATTTAAGGCTTAATATTTGCTTTAAAAGCAGCACTGATGGACTTCCTTGGTGGTGCAGTGGTTAAGAATCCGCCTGCCAATGCAGGGGACATGGGTTCAAGCCCTGGTCTGGGAAGATCCCACATGTCATGGAGCAACTAAGCCCGCGAGCCACAACTACTGAGCCCGTGAGCCACAACTACTGAAGCCCGCGAGCCACAACTACTGAAGCCTGCGTGCCTAGAGCCCGTGCTCCACAACAAGAGAAGCCACCGCAATGAGAAGCCCACGCACCGCAAGAAGAGTAGCCCCTGCTCACCACAACTAGAGAAAGCCAGCGCACAGCAACGAAGACCCAACACAGCCATAAATGAATGAATGAATGAATGAATGAATGAATGAATGGACAAAAACCCAACTACTTTTGAAGAACTGGGGGGAAATGTTTTGGTTGCTTTAAAATAAATAAAACTCCCAAGATTTCTTAGACTACCAACATGCCTCATAACAGTGTATCTTTCCCTCCTTAGCCACTGACGCTTAATCTTTTTGGAGTCATGAACCCTTTAGAGAAGCTGGTAAGAACTATGTAAAAACTCATCCAAACAAACACAAAATTCTTCACAGACCATCATATGCTGAGAGCAAGCACAGATAACCAAACTCTTCCAGAGATCCCTTGTAAAGCAATACCTTAGGCTGTAAAAAGAACATTCACAAGAATCTACCACATGCTAAATACTATATATAAATTTAATTCTTTTTTTTTTTTAATTCTTTTTTTAAATTGAAGTACAGTTGACTTACAATATTGTGTTCATTTCAAGTATACAGCAAACTGATTCAGTTTTTTTTTTCAGATTATATTCCATTATAGATTATTACAAGATATTGAATATAATTCCCTGCTCTATATAGTAAATCCTTATTGCTTATCTATTTCATGTATAGTAGTTTGTATATGTTAATCCCATACTCCTAATTTGTCCCTCTGTCCCTCTCTCTCCCTTTGGTAACCATAAATTTGTTTTCTATGTCTATGAGTCTGTTTCTGTTTTATATAAATATTCATTTATATTATTTTTAGATTCCACATGTAAGTCATACCAAATAATATTTGCCTTTCTCTGTCTGACTTACTTCACTAAGTATAACATTCTCTAGGTCTATCTATGTTGCTGCAAATGGCAATATTTATTTCTTTTTTTACGGCTGAGTAATATTCCCCTGTGTGTGTGTGTGTGTATATATATATATATATATATATATATATATATATATATATATATATATATGCATATATGTATATATGCATATATATATACACACACATCTATATACATACATTCGTACACACCACATCTTCTTAAGCCAATCGTCTGTTGATTGGTACTTGGGTTGTATGTCTTGGCTACTGAAACTTAATTCTTTATTTACCCATTTAATACAGGCATTAATAGTCCCATGTTATAAATGAGGAAACCACAGCTCAGTTAAGATAAACCAAATTGACTATGTACAGTTATTAAGCCAGGATTTGAATTTGGTTCTGACTCTGTAATTCATGCTCTTTACTTCATTTATGAAGAACTAATTTAGAGGGCAGTAATATAGTCAACATCCTATGCTAAAGTAACTGTTGGAAAAATAAACACCTAACCCATTACCAACAGTTTTGTAAGTATACAGATAGCTTTCCTCAGGAACCACAAACTATATTCTGCTACAAATAATATAAGTGGGATATAAACTACTTATATATTAAGAATAGGTATGTATTGTAGGTGAAATCCTTTCAGTACAAAACCTCATTATTAGCACTATTAAAAAAATACTATAGAAAGATTACTAAAGACAATCATCTCAAAGCCCTTTAAAAATTAGCTGTGCAAGACAAGCTCTAACATTGTCTCAAGTAAAAAGGTCTAGATAAAAATTTTTTAATCCACCTTTCAAAAATTCTTGAGGTCAGCAGGAATAGCACCATCCTGAAAGGTAGGTGGTTTTGTAATCATTTAACATCCTTAAGCCTCAGTTTCTTCTCTATTAATTTGTCTGTAGTCACACTAGTAGTAAACAGGAGGGCAAGATTCAACTCTAGGTTTCCTAACTAAAAATCCAATCAATATTCTTTCCACTAGGCCATGTAGGAGCAGCAACCTGGATATACCCCATTTAAAATATTTGCCGTAATTTTACAAGTACATACATGGTTATACCATCACTCACATCTCTGACAAGCCTCAAAGCCTATTTTGGCTCACAAAACAGACTTTGGAAATAACATAAAAAGATTAAAATCAAAATTCCTAAAATATGTACGTAGGTTCGATAAAAATTAACAGTGAAATCCAAATATTGTTAATGATCACATATTGTTGGGAATTCTACTTACCCGCTTTGAAGGACAGTGCTCATTCTTTTCATCTGTCATCTTCCCACTTTTAAGTGCTTTCCTTGGGTGCTTGATAGTTGTTTTTATGGCAGGTCGACATACATAGTTCTCCAAGTTCTTTGGAGGTTTTTTAGTTCTCTTAGCCTGAAGGCCGATTTTCAATTTTAAATTTCCCTCTGAAAAGTTTGTCTCTTTCACTGAAAACTGTTGCTGTGCATCAGTCAAACCATCATCTTTCCCTGCTTCGATGGCTCTTTCCCGATTCCACTTGCGAAGGTCCTCTTCCTCCTTTGTGTTGTTCTCTAGCTCTACTTCTCTCTTGCTGACCAGTGTACCAGTATTGATGGCAGAGGGACTCTTTCTTGAAAATCCTTCGGAATCAGAACCCAATCCTAACATAGCAGTATTTCTAGGGTCCATCACAAGTGTATGTTATTGCCAAGGAATCTTACGAAAATTTTACAGAACTGTGTTCCATAAAAAACAGGGATCTCCAAAACTGGCAACCAGCATCTCTTTCTCTGCAGGATAGACCATAACAAAAAATTTATCAGAACAGAGGCAATTATTAACATGAGAAATGGGTATGGGGGGAGGAGAACAAGAAGATCAGGAAGAACCGAAAATCAGTTAAAATGGATCAAAATGCAGTTCAAAATGGATTTAAATTCATTTAGTTATAAATAAATTTAAATTTCAGAATAAGTTTATTATTCTCCAGATATCATAAATAAGCTGTAGTGGTATGGTGCAAATCAATGTTTAAGATCCACTGTTCTAACTCAAGCAACAAGCTTCTGCAACTGACAGTAAAGCAAACACAGTCTAAGATTAAAAATAATATCATATATTTTAACACTCCTCAGTTTCAAAGGAATATATTTCTTACATTTTAGTTAAATAAAATCAATTTCATTGAAGGTAAAGAACCATGTTTTGGGCTGGTTTCAGCACTCCAATATTATTTATAGGAGGTGGTAGACTTTTTAGGTTAGGACTCTTAGGCTGGAATTATCTCTAATGCTGGTTTACAGTTCAACTCTGAATTCATTTACTCATTCATTCATTAAAAAATATTTCTAAACACCTATCATGTGCCAGGCATTGTGTAACACCCTGGAAATACAGTATTCAACAAAACAGATCCAGTTCCTAAACTTACAAGCCTTATACTCTAGTGAGAAAGACAAACATTAAATAATTATATAAATGATTTAGAACAGTTGTTAAAAAAACTCTAAAAACCAGAAATATATTTTCACAAGTTTTCCCAGTAGCAAACAGTCAGCCGTCATGCTTCAATCTCCCAAATCTATAAATTATTTTAAAACCAGAACGTAGATTTATTATTTTACAATAGTTGGTACACCTTAACAGAGAATCTGAATAATCCACACAGGGCAACCCCCTTCTCATAAATAAAGATCCTCAGGAAACCATATACGATTGGCATATAATCTAGTGACTAGAGAATATAAAACCAAAACAAAATAATTCACTATTCTTGAGGACTGACAGACTAGCCTTTATTTCAAGCATATATCCGGATCAAGATCCAGGACCAGTATCTGGAAAAAAAAGAATATCCTATCCCTTAGAAAGTTCCATTTATGAAGTAGAATATTTTATAGTTTAAACTATGTGCCTTAAGACTTTTCTTTCCAACAAGATTATAAGAGTTTCAAAGGCAAAGATCATATGATACAACTTTTACAACTCCTACAAGAAATGTAAGTAGAATGCATAGCCCAATGACTGGCACACAGCAAGGCTCAATAGAAGGTGCCGACCATAGCAGCATTTTAAGTAGTTACTCAACAAATACTGGCCAACTGACTAAAGTGTATTCCTATTCTATTCATTCACACAAACAGCTGAAAGAGTAATTTTCAAATCAACTGTATATGACAATTATTCTTGCTGTCTACCACTTCATATATTAACACTTCACAATGGCATTCAAGGCTCTTCATAATCTGGCTCTAACTTCTCAAACTTGTCTTTCCTTATTTCCCAACACACATCCCCTATGATTTAGTCAATTCAGTTTTCTTCAACTTCCCTGGTGCTCCAAGGGCTAAGACTCCAAGCTCCCAATGCAGGGGGCCCGGGTTTGATCCCTGGTCAGGGAACTAGATCCCACATGCTGCAACTAAGAGTTCGCACGCCTCAACAAAGATCCCGCGTGCCGCAACTAAGACCCCACGCAGCCAAATAAATAAATATTTTTTTAAAATTCTGTTTTCTTTACTGTCCCTAACAAATCATGTTCATTTCTGCTTCTGTGCCATGTGCTTTCTTTCCTTTAAAAGTACAAAGTCCTATCTTCCCCATGATGTGTTCACATCCTGAAGTTCAACACTCTGAAAATCAAAAGTTTTCTCATAACACCCTAATGACAAAATGTGACCTGAGCTGATCTGGATCCGTTTTGGTCTTAATTACCACAATTTCTATGAACAGTCATATACTTCAGTGCAGAAGTACTAAAGTGTTTGATTAAGGAGTCTTCTTTGCCAGCTCTTCTTTTTCTCCCTTAACTCTTAACACTGGAGTGCCCCCAGGGCATGCTCTTTCCTTTTCTATCTACACTAACTTCCTAAATGACCAGATCCAGTCTTTTGAATTTAAATGCCATCTAACACAGATGATTCAAAAATTTCTATCTCCAGACAGAGACCAGCTGAGACCCCTCCTGGAACTCCAGATTCATATATTTAAATGCCTACTTGACACACTGACTAGATAGTTAATAATTAGGCACTTCAAGCTTAACATGTCCAAAGTCAATATACCTTCGCCAAGCTCCCCAAATCTGTTCTTCCCACAGGCTTACTCATCTCAATAAATGCAACTCCAACCAGAAATATTTAGACCAAAAATTCTGAATCATCTGTGATTCCTTTCTTTTTCTAATGCCCCATATGTCCCCTCGGTAGGAAAAGTCTTCTTTACCTTCAAAATATATGTGGAACCTATTTCTCACTAATTTGACAGCTACCAATCAGATCCAACTGATAATATCTGCCCTGTACTATTTCAATAACCTCCTAACTGGTTCCTTGTTTCCACCTTTGTATCTCTTTATAGTCTTCTCAACTCAACAGCAGGGTAATCCTTTTAAAGCCTGTATCATATCATGTCACTCCTCTGCTCAAAAACCCTTTCAATGGCTTCCCATCTCACTCAAAGTAAAAGCCAAAGTCTTTACAATGGTCTAAATTCCCTACAATCCCCTCTACCTCTCTTCCACCTCCTACCAGTCTCCCCACTTAGTTCCAAGAAGGGGGGGAGGGGCACAGGTATTCTCTTTCCGTTTTTCAAATTCAACAAAAATACTCCTACCTAAGGGCCTTTGCACTTATTATTCTACCTGACTAGAACACCCTTTCCCCAGATCACTGCATGGTTTGCTCTGTCACTTCCATCATGTCTTTGCCTAAATATAACTTATAGAAGAGGCATTCCCTTTACAAAATAGAAAAACACCCATCCCACCTCTTCTCACACTCTATCCTGTTTTATTTCTCCTGTGCTCTTTTCACCATCTGGTGTACAATATATTTATTTATTGTCTACACGCTTCCATTGGAATGTAAAGTCCACATGGAAGTGGATTTTTGTCAGCTTGGTTCAATGCACTATTCCAGCATCAAGAACGGTACCTGGCACATAGGTGGTAGTCAATAAATATTTAAATTAACCCCATGCCTTATGTGGGTTACATGTTATTGGCTTCAATTTGTTCCTTTTCTAGTTTTTTCCCTCCTCTTTCTTTCTTGTTTCTTAAATTCAAATGCCCATCCAGGGTTTCGTGTTACTAATGGTGAACTGATGGACCTGCCAAGTATCTTATTGGTTAGTTATTAAAAGAAATCCTTTTTGGAATAAAAACAAATAATAATTTATACAAAAACAACTACTTTTACATTCACTACTCACAAGTACACACATTTTAAAATTTCCCTATAATTTTTGATTTTCATAATGAAAGAATTACAGAAGTCTTAATGTATATTTATAAATATATAAAGTAGAATTTCCGTATTTCTTTCAAAGAACTCAAAGCATTTTTTACCAGCACTTACTCACTCTCAAAACATTCCAGAGAAGGGTTTGGAGAGCATGATTCTCTTCATTTTAAAAATGGAAAAAACTGAAACCAAGTGACACAGATTATTAAATAATAGCAAAGTATCAATAAACTGAAAAGAAAATTAATTTGAAAATATTGATCACTACCCTAGAAATGTATGTAGGAATAGAGAAATATTACGTTTCCTTAACTTGATCAAGGAGAAAAAAGAATAGTATCCTTAGGGCATATTCTGTGAATCCACTTAGGCAGTAAGACTGGAAAATCATGACTGGCAAACTCCACATACCAAATTTAAGTGTTTCTAGTAAAGATAAATCCAAGTTCTGAAGATACTTCACAACAAAGAATGCTTTTATCTGCTAAATGTAAACTGCCTGAAAAGCAGTCCCTACAGCAGCTGCCAGACATTGTTTTTGAACTTTCAAAGCAATGTTCTTTGTGAATGATATTCTTTCAGCTTTTGGAAAGATGTATCTATACAATCTAGGTTTTCCATCCAGGGGCAAGGATGCTATGTTGTTACACAACTTATTCTGGTTTCTACTATAATACATTCAATTTAAAACACAGTTGCAAGGAGAAACACAGAACTAAGAATGCTAGAATCTCTTCATTCATGCTCAAAGAGGCAAACTCAACATTCATCTCACGTGCAACTCTGGGATTTACATTTTCAAACCACTGAAACAATCCAAAACAGTCTAGCCCAAATTCAAGGGAAACTAACATTAATCTACAGCATGAAGCCCTTTTTCCCAGATGATTTTAGCTATGAACAAACTTTTTAGAAAATTGCTAATTACAGTTGACCCTTGAACAACAAGGGTTTGAACTGCACAGGTCCACTTGAATGAAGATTTCTTCAATAGTAAACTCTACAGTACTACATGATTTGCAGTTGGTTGAATCCACAGACGTGGAGGAACCGCATATACAGAGGGCTGACTATGTGGGTTTTTGACAGCTTGGAGGGTCAGCGCCCCTAACCCCCGTTTTGTTCAAGGGTCAACTGTATATATTTTCTAAGTACTACAAATATTGAGTCCTTACAGTGGGTTTAGCATTAGCAATTTAAAAATAATAAAAATACCAAAGTTTTACTGAGCTCTTAATATGTGCAAAGCTCTATGCTAAAAGTTTTATACAGATTATCTCATTTTAAGCCTCACTATCACCATGAGGTAGTTCCTATTATTCTTCTCTTTTTAGAGATGAAAAGACAAGTTAACAGCCAATAAAAGGTAGAGTCTAGATCTGTCTGGCTCCTCTTAAACACTATGTTATTCTGCCTCCCAAAGATCATTTTTAGTCCTGATCTTATTACTCCTCTCTGCTACATTTGGCATATTTGATATTTGAAACTCTCACCTGGCTGCTATGATCACACATTCTACTGGCTCTCCAACTACCTCTCTAACCAGTCCACCATTTCCTTTATGGATTCATCATTCTTAAACTATCCCTTCATCCATTCAATAAATATTTTCACAGTCTCTAAATATGTTTTGAGAATTGTGATACCCACTGTAGATATAGTCATAAGTAATACAAATATAGTCCTTGGCGTCATGAACTTTAAATTTAGCCGGGGAGACGGATGAATGACTTATCATACAAATATATATAACTTCTAATAAATGTGAAGGTACTACTATGTGAGGTAGTATATCAAGGAAACTTGGAGGTACGGGGAACATATCTTAGAAAAACATGTAACTATAAGCTGAGACCCAGTACGAGCAGGGAATAGCCAGGCAAAAGGTGGAGGTGAAAATGATCCAAAAATAGGGAACAGTGGGTGTAAAAACTCCGAGACTGTAAAGGTTAACAGTAGGTAAACCAAATGGAGAACGGCACAATACGAAAATGGAATGTTAAACGAAAATAGCTTGCAGAAGGCCTTGTTGGCCTACATGAAAGATATGGAATTCAAAAAGAAGCTCTGAAAAGCAGAGTAATGATACAATTTACATTTTAAGAAAACTTCTCTGGTTGCTGTGGAAGAATGCTTAGAAAGATAGTAAAAGTTGATTCTGGAATAACAGTCATAAGATTGACAGATTAGGGTAGTAGCACTGGAAATTTTTTAAGAATGGATGGATTAAGAGATATTTTAGAGGTATAATAGATATGATTTGTCAGTAAGAAGTAGGAGGGGAGGGAAATAAAATATGAAGACTTGAGCAATCAGAATTGTATGGTGGTACCATTTAGACACTCCTTAAACAACTATTTACTAAGTGCCCATTATGTAACAGAAACTTACAAAGCACTGCAAAAAAACACAAAAATCCTGCCCTCATGGGGCTAGCATTCTGTAAGTTGTTTGCCAGAATGACACAGAAGGGGAGATCAAGAGTTCAGTAATAAACGTGTTTAATTTTAGATGCCTGTGAAACATTTAAGTAGAAAGGTCAAGTAGACAGATGGAAATATAGGCACATGATATATACAGAGGGAGGCAGTATGACAATATATGAACATAAAATAAAAGGAGTTTTATAAGTTTTAGTTTTAACCTGGTAAGAAAGGTAATTTATCTTATTAACTTTCCCTAATACGTAAAAATAACATTTATTTTTTTTTTTGGATAAGTACATATCTAAAATTACCACAATGCAGACTAAACAATGTTTGCAGATTTTTAGCTTAAAATAAGTAAAATCTAGCTTGACTCATCTATGATAAATTTTCATTTTCCTTTGTGGTCTTTATTAAACATAGTTAGAGACTGTAATCATTGTTGTATTTCTCAACATTCAAAACCAGATATAAATCAACTATATAAAACTTTTAAAAATTCATAGCTCATTATGCATTTTAATTTGTCCTGGGTTTCATGCTCTTTAAAATTCTTATAAATGACCAAAATATTTCTTAGAATATTATTATATTAGCTAAGTAATCACAGTACCACCAGTTGATTAAGTCAGAAATGAGGGGATCATCCTTGACTTCTCAACCTAACACCAAAACCTGTGAAAACCACGTAAATAATTTTTGATTACACACAGTTCCAATTCCACTGCCACTGACTTGTCCAAAAAAACAATTCTTACCCAGAATATAGTAGTGGCCTTCCAACTCCTTTGTATATCCACCTTGCTTTCCTCCAGTCCCTTCCTCCAGCCAGAAAGATGATTTTTTAAATAATCTAATTATGTCATTTCTCCGCTTAAAACCTTTGGATGCTTTCATACTGACCTTTGGATATAAAAGTCCCCTATCCTAATCATAATTTATAACTTAAATTTTCAGTATGGTACAGTAGCTAAAGACACAAACTCTGGATCCAGAATGCACAGGCTCAGATCCCAGTTCTGGTATATTAATTTTGGGCAAGGCACTCTATGCCTTGTTCTCTCATCCGTGAATAGAAACTGTTGTTAGGATTCAATGAACTAATACATTAGTACTTACAGAAGTATTTCTCACACACACACACAGACACACACACACACACACCAGTGTTTACATTTACTTTTTTGTTATTATCAGCCCCTACCTAACTCTAGCCACATCATTTCCCACTCTTCTATAAGCACAGCAGGGGCAAATAAAACCCAAAAAAAGCAATAACATATGTGTGACATACAAGTGTTCTAAGTACTTTTCAGCTCCCCAAACGTCTCTGTCTTCCTCCTTCTAGGAGAACATAGTTACTTCTCTCTGCCTAGTACTCTTTTCTACCTGCTTCTTTGATGACTTGACTCATCCTTTCCATCTCAGCTTAAAGGTCACTTTATCAGGGAGACATTTCCTAACCCCCTAGACCAGGGGAGATCTCCCTGCTGGGGGTCATATAGCATACTGTAAGTCCCTTAAAACTTATCATACTAGTAAGCTATATGCTTAATATCCACATTTTACACTAGACCATTTGTTTCATGAGAATAAGAATCCTATCTGCCTTATCACTGCTATATCCTTAGTAAAGTTCCTGGACCATAAAAGGTATTCAAATAAATATCTATTGACTGAATAAGCCAACACGCATATTACTATATTTTTAATCACGTATATAGAGAACAGACAAAAAGAAAATTGAAATATTAAAGAACTGATATTTTAATTGTCTTTAAACACTATTTAATCTTATACTGTTTTTACAACTTAAAAAATAAGCTCTATGTATATCACCAGTAAAAGAGTAAGCAGTGTTCTAACTGGTTTAAGATGTTTTACATTAAACCACTGAATCACTGATGTCACATAAGTCACTGAAATCACAAAAAGCTAAAATATCTTCATGAAGATACCAAAAAAATTTGAACTATATCTCTAAATGACTTATACAACATAAACTACACTTAAAAAGCTGGACAAATTAAGCTTTTTTACTCAGCTACAGAACAACCCTTCATTTAAAAGATAGGGACAATCACCAACAATTCCTAACTTTCAAAGTACTCATCACCAGTAAATCTAGTTATTTTTATATTTATGAACTGTATATATTTCTTAAATTCCAAGATGCCACTGATTCTAAGAGGCTTCATGAATCAATGACCGCATTTTCAGGGGGAAATTTTTTTATAAACCACTACCACATTAAATGTAATTATCAGTTGTATTATTTCCTAATTTCAGAAACATTAAACTGGGAGGAAAGAATGTGTCTCATGACCAAAGAAATACTGTATTATACCAACAAACTACTTCAGAAACTCAGAACAGGAAAGTGAAATAGCAGACATAAATTATAACTAGTAAGCCACAAGAGGAAAATATACACAGAAAGAAGTCCCAAAGCTAATCCTGAGGAAAAAATTATACTTATCGACTGTCAGACAGATAATCTAATCAAAGCTTACTTAATTCTTCCTGACAAGCAAAGTTAACACAAATTGAATATATATAACTTCAACTGTTTTTTAAAGAAGGAAGGATAGGGACTTCCCTGGTGGTCCAGTGGGTAAGAGTCCTCGCTCCCAATGCAGGGGGGCCAGGTTCAATCCCCAGTCAGGGAACTAGATCCCGCATGCATGCCACAACTAAGACCCGGAGCAGCCAAAATAAATAAACAACAAAAAAAACCAAACAAATATTTTTTAAAAAATAAATAAAATTAAATTAAAAAAGAGGGATGGGTCCATGGGTGCAAGGAATATGTAGAGACATTGAACTCTATCCCTAGGGAATTCTAAAATGGCACCAGGAGGGAGATACAAGTTAACGTCAGAAAGATTTTCTCATTAGTGAATAATTACACTTTGGCCAGGATTAAGGGCTGTCAACTCAGGGCCAATCCACTTGGTTATACACTAAACAAAAGAATCGTTTCCAAGAGGGTACCATTTACATTGTAAATACATTACATTTATTTTTCATAAAACTTTTCTGTGGAAAAATTGGAGTCGGAATGTAAAATGGTGCAGTTGCTTTAGAAAACAGTCTGGCAGTTACTCAAAAGGCTAAACAGAGTTACCACATAACCTTGCAATTTCACTCCTAGGCATATACCCAAGAGAAATGAAAACATTTATCTTGGACTTCCCTGGTGGCGCAGTGGTTAAGAATCCGCCTGCCAATGCAGGGGACACGGGTTCGAGCCCTGCTCTGGGAAGATCCCACATGCCGCAGAGCAACTAAGCCCGTGTGCCACAACTACTGAGACCGCGTGCCACAACTACTGAAGTCTGCAGCGCCTAGAGCCTGTGTTCTGCAACAAGAGAAGCCACTGCCATGAGAAGCCCGCACACAGCAAGGAAGTGTAGCGCCTGCTCGCCGCAACAAGAGAAAGCCTGCACGCAGCAACAAAGACCCAACGCAGCCAAAAATAAATAAATAAATAAATTTATTAAATAAAAAGATTAAAAAAAATTTTATCTACACAAAAACTTGTACACAAATGTTCACAGGAACATTATCCATACAATGAAATGTTATTCATCAATGAAAAGGCATGAAGTAGAGTCATCCCTCAGTATCCGCAGAGAATTGGTTCCAGAACCCCTACAAATACCAAAATCCGAAAATACTGAAGCCCCTTATATAAAATGGCATAGTATTTGTGTATAACCTACATGCATTTAAATCATCTCTAGATTGCTTCTACTTCCTAATACAATATAAATGCTACATAAATAGTTGTAAATACAATGTAAATGCTGTATAAATAGTTGCGTGCAGCGAATTCAAGTTTTGTTTCTTGGAACTTTCCAGAATTCTTTCCCCCAAACATCCTATCTATCTATCTATCTATCTATCTATCTATCTATCTATCTATCTATCTATCTATCTACCTATCTACCTATCTATCTATGGCTGTGTCGGGTCTTCATTGCTGCATGCAGGCTTCTTCTAGTTGCGGCGAGTGGGGCTACTCTTCTTTGCAGTGCACGGGCTTCTCACTGCAGTGGTTTCCCTTGTTGTGGAGCATGGGCTCTAGGCGCACAGGCGTCAGTAGTTGTGGCACGTGGGCTCAGTGGTTGTGGCTCATGGGCTCTAGAGCGCAGGCTCAGTAGTTGTGGTGCACGGGCTTAGTTGCTCCACGGCATGTGGGATCTTCCCAGGCCAGGGCTCGAACCCGTGTCCCCTGCATTAGCAGGTGGATTCTCAACCACTGTGCCACCTGGGAAGCACCCCCCCCCCACAAACATTTTCAATCCATGGTTAGTTGAATGTGCGGATGTGGAACCCATGGACATGGAGGGCCAGATGTACTGATACATGCTACAACATAGATGAACTTTGAAAACATTATGTTAAATGAAGGAAGCCAGTTCCAACAGACAACATTGTAAGACTCCGTTTGTATGAAATGTCCAAACTCAGCAAACCCATACAGAAAGTAGATTAGTGGTTACCTAGGGCTAGGGTAAGAGGGGAATACCTGGGATGGGGAGTGACTGTGGGTACCAAGATGCAATGTTCTAATATTAGATAGTGGAGATGGTTGCATAACTATATGAATATGTTAAAAACCACTGAATTGTATGCTTCAAATTAGTGAATTGTATAGTACATGAATTATACCTCAATAAAGCTATTTAACATTTTTCTGGCAGATCAAAATAAAGTTTCTTGTGGAAGGGGTTCCCTTCCTACCTTACATAAAAACAGATTATGGACTAGTGGCAGTCCTGAAAAAACCTTTTTCAATTAACAGATTTCAATATGGCAAGAAGCTGATTTATTTGATATGTTTGTTGCATGTTGACCTAACTGGTTATCCATTTGGAGAAAACAAAGTTAGAACCATTCCTCATTAAACACAAGAGTAATTTCCTCATGGACTTCCCTGGTGGCACAGTGGTTAAGAATCCGCCTGCCAGTGCAGGGGACACGGGTTCAAGCCCTGGTCTGGGAAGATCTCACATGCTGCGGAGCAACTAAGCCCATGCGCCACAACTACTGAGCCTGCATGCCACAACTACTGAAGCTGTGCACCTAGAGCCCATGCTTCGCAACAAGAGAAGCCACCACAATGAGAAGCCCGTGCACCGCAGCGAAGAGTAGCCCCCACTCACAACTAGAGAAAGCCCAGGCACAGCAACGAAGACGCAATGCAGCCAAATTAATTAATTAATTAATAAAAAAAAGAACAATTTCCTCATGGATTTAAGAACTATATGTACAAATAAAAGCACTTGAAGAGTATTGGTGAATATTTCTACAGCCTATGGTTGAGAAACCTTAAGCAAATCAGGAAACTAGAAACCATAAAGGAAAAAAGTGACCAATTTGATTACATAAAAGCATTATATACCGTAATGTAAGATGTAAACAAAATCAAGGACAAACAATAGACTAGGAGAAAATATAATGAACATGAAAAAGGATTAATATCTCTAACATACAAAGTTATTCTATAAACTAGTATGTAAGAAAAGACATACAGGAGATATGCACAGGCAATTACAGAAGAGATAGAAATAATTAGAAACATAAAAAGATGATCTACCTCACTGGTAGTCAGGGAGGTGTGAATTAAGATATTTTTCACTCATCACTTTGGTTGAAATTTAAGACTGATAACAACTAATACTGGCAAGGTGGAAAGAGGGCCCTAGTGGCCACCATCATTTAGGAAAGTAATCTTTTCTATCATAGAAAAATAAAAGCAGCAATAAAAGAATATTTATTATAGCAGTCCTTGATGTGCTACATACACAAAAACAGTTAAATATATATATATACACACACACAAATATACAGCCATGTATGCTATTTTTAAGTAAAAATACACGCATGATCTCATATTTGTAAAGAGTAGAAAAAAACATATGTATTTGTATGCACGTAGAAATAAATATGGATGATTATACATCAACTGATAGCACTGGTTACTTCAGGGGAAAAGGTTTGGAAGTAAATGGGAAAAATCTTGTTTATAAATATTTTTTTCCTTGACCTGTTACAGAATTTGTGTAAGTTTTATAATTAAACACAAATCCAATAAAAACATATTTTTAAAAGATTTGAAATATACGTAGGTACCATATGCACACACCTCTCAAGTCTTGCTCATATATACATGAAATTGAGAAAACTAACCCAATAGCTTTTGGATGTACTTTCTAACTCCATTACCTTAATACTGACTAGCTATTTTCTTAATATATTCCTCTCCTTTTTGTTTCCATTCAATAGACTGACACCTACTACACACCTCTTTATCTTTTTATTATTGTTTTATTGTGGTAAGAACACAACATGAGATCTACCAAATTTTTAAGTGTACAATACACTATTGTTGACTATACATACAATGCTGTACAATAAATCTCTAGAGCTTATTCATCTTGCTTGACTGAAACTTTATGCCTATTAATAAGTAATTCTCCATTTCCTCCTACCCACAACTACATGCCTCTTCAAACTAGATCAGGAAAACAAAAGACAAATGGGACTTTATGAAAAATGAGAACTTCTGTTCATCAAAAGACACCATCTAGAGAGTGAAAAGGGAAGCCATACATTGGATGACGATATTTGCAACGCATATATTTGAGAAAGGAATTGCATTCAGAATATATATTAAGAGCAGGTACTTCACAAGAGGATGTCCAAACATCCAACGCACACATGAAAAGTTGCTTAAACTCACCAGTCATGAGTGAAATGCAAATCAATACCAATGAAATACTATTACCCACCAAAATGGCTAAAATTAAAAAGAATGGCAACACCAAAAGCTGGGAAAGATGTGGAGCCTGATAAAGTTATAAAGTCATAAAATCAACTTGGAAAACCGTTTGATAGTATTTACTAAAGATAAAAATATGCTTACCCCGTGGCCCAGCAATTCCACTCCTAGGTATATGCCAAAGACAAATGAGTGCATACTGTTCACCAAAAGAGGGGAGGTGGCCAGGTAAGGCTTCACAGCATCAACTTGAACTTTGTCTCAGAAGTTGGGTAGGTGTTCTCTAAGCAGCCAGGCACTGGGAGGAACATGAAAGTCATGGAGATATAAACGAACCGTGTATGGGAATGATGACAGTTCCAAACAGCTGAAGCACAAGGGTAGGAAGCCCAGTGAGACACAAAGCTAAAGAGGTAGGCAGGATCTTGAAGAGTGCTAAAGAGTGTATCCTGCCAAGGCACATGGTCAGGTTTGGATTCAGAAATCGCATGCATTTCAGAGACGTATGTGGGATATAGCTAGGGAGGCTTGGTAAAAGTATGCTGGAAGCCAATCAGGGTGGGTCACAGATAGACGATTATCACTTTGCTGCCATTTTACTGATTTTGGAGAATTACTTTTCTTATACCCAGTCTGCCATTCTAACATTGGTATGTTGCTTTAACTAATGATTCTCCAGAAATTATTGCATTATCAAAATGGTGAAGAGAAAAAGAAGGTGGACAGATAACAGACAGTACAGCAAAGATTTACTTAAACCACCATCTAACCGCCACCATCCCATGTGAGTTTATGTCCATTTTTAAATGCAGTCCCTGTTGAAGAACAGGTAAATAATGCAACTGTCATTCCATAACATTCATAATTAAGATGCTTATGAAACAAGAAACTTGGAGGTGGCCATTTTTAATCACCTAGTTCTAAGTCTCAGTAAATAGTTTCCAGATTTGTGTGGAACAGATTCATCTAGAAATATTTTTCGAGGCTTATCTGAATCCCAAATCATACTACTTTCTTAAACATCTCAATTCTACTTAAGAAGATCGCCTCTAACTATCTGGAAATTTTTGTTAATGTTTTCTTAAGGACACCATTTACATGGACGAGAACAGGCTCTCTAATACATACGAATGATAATTCTGACTTAGACTTAGGAAAAAGAAATCATACATGATATGGATCCTTAATTCTCTGGTGATTTCTGTAAAACAGCAACAAGAGATCAGAAAAACTCTAGGGAACATGTTGTTACTAGAAAAGTTTCCCCTCAATGTTCTGGAATTAATTCCTTTTCCTGGACTGACAAAGTCCAAAACTACCAGCCTTTTAGGCACAGTGCCAATTCAACAGATGGGCCCTACATTTTCCTAATGGTAGAGGTGGATCGGCAAGTGTGAAGTCATGTGCTCAAGCAAGAGGGTATGTTTCATGCATTAGCTAAGAGGATTCCTGATAGGTTTTTAAATCAACAACAAAAAACCTAGGCACTTCCCTGGTGGCGCAGTGGTTAAGAATCCCCCTGCCAATGCAGGGGACATGGGTTCGAGCCCTGCTCTGGGAAGATCCCACATGCCATGGAGCAGCTAAGACCATGCGCCACAACTACTGAGCCTGAGCTCTAGAGCCCGCAAGCCACAACTACTGAGCCTGCTTGCCCAGAGCCCGTGCTCCGCGACGAGAAGCCACAGCAATGAGAAGCCCGCGCACCGCAACGAAGAGTAGCCCCCATTCACTGCAACTAGAGGAAGCTCACACGCAGCAATGAAGACCCAACGCAGCCAAAAAAAAACAAAAAACAAAACACCCTATACACTGTGATTGCTTTTATTGTCTGTTATTACTATTCCTTCCTATTTCTGACACCTCAAATATATTTTAATAGAGCCTTACCCACATCCAGAAAAACATGTCCTGCAAAATGCAATAAGTCAACCTAAATGATATTAAGCCCCTAATAGTTACAAGTATTAGTTACATCTTACAAATGTATTCTAGGAGGTTAGATATGTTGACTAATTAAGTCCACAGATGAAAAACCAGCTTAATAAAAGGAAGGTATAACAATGCCCAATGATAGGCTACATAAGAAATTAGGAGACAGCTTGATCTCATTCTTACTCTGTAAATTTTCAAAGCTAGAAATTGTTATCATGTTAATGAGTAAGCAGCTTCATGTCTTTTGACACCTCATTCATTACTTTATAAACTTGTATTTATTTGTTTTACCTTATGTTGCCCGCCACAACGGATATCTAGGAAGCTAATGACCATTCTGGCCATCTTTTCAGAGTAACCAAGTAGAAATAGGCACTCTGGTTCTTAATTTCACATAAAATGAGTGTTCTGAGCTCTGCGACACAAAGAGCTATTTAACAGATAAAAGAATAGCAATTTGTACCTCAACCATTTTATTTTTGTCTCTCTGTCTTGACTAGTTAGTACTTGCTAGGTTTTCTTAGTCAGCAAAGTATTATCCCTAAAATTATCAAAAGATTCTTTCAACCCTGGCATTTTTAGTTAAGTGTCAAGAATACTCCACAACTCAGTCCAAGAACTTCATCTCTTCTCTACATTCACTATCCAGGTAATCTCATGAAGTCCCATGGCTCTAAACAGCATCTCTACACTGACCAACTCCCAAATTTACATTTGCCCCAACCTCGAGACTTACATATCCAACTGCCCTACTCAATATCTCAACCAGAAACATTTAATAGAAAACTTGAAGTCAGTATATCCAAACCAAACTTAATATCTGCATTCCTGCAACCTGCTTCTCCCAGTGTTCGTCATCTCAGTAAATAGTATCCAAATGTTAAGGCCATCACTGGAATCATTCTTGACTTACTCTTTTACTCAGACCACACACCCAATCCAGGTTATCCTCCCTACTACCTTCAAAATATATCCCCAAACCCATCTCCCTGATAACACTTTAGGTTCAACTCATAATCATCTCTTGCCTCAAATATCACAACCTCCTACTAACTGATCACTCTGGTTGCATTACCCTTGCCTTCCAAAGTGTATATATTAGATCAAGTCACTTCCCTGCTCAAAACCTCCCAATAGCTTCCTATCAAGTCCAGAATAAAACCTAGACACTTAGTCAAGTCTTAAAAGTCCCTACATTATCTAGGCCCTGGCTACCTCTTCTCCCTATTTTCTATTATTCTTCCCCACATTGTTTTCTCTGTTCCAGCTCTTTCCCATTTCTGAAATACACCAAACACACTACTGCCTCAGCACTTATGCTTATGCCCCAGACAGATTCACGGGGTCCTTCGTATCATTCAGATTTCTGCTCAAATACTACTGCCTCAAAGGACTTCCCTAACTACCTAACATCCCCTTACCTTGTTTACATTTCCTTTACAACACTTATCACTGAAGGACGTCCCTGGTGGTCCAGTGGTTAAGACTCCGTGCTGCCAACGCAGGGGGCCTGGGTTCGATCCCTGGTCAGGGAACTAGATCCCACATGCCACAACTAAAAGCCCACAGGCCGCAACTAAAAGATTCTGCATGCCACAACGAAGACCCCGCTTGCTGCAAGTAAGACCCGACACAGCCAAATAAATAAATAGTAAAAAAACAAAACACTTATCACTGGAATGCTATGACATCATATCCATTTATACAATATCTATCTTACCACTCACTAGAAAGTGAGTACCATGATGGCAGTGATTCTTGACTATCATTATTCTCTGCTCTATCCCCCAGGCTTAGCACAGTACTTGGCATAAAGTACAGTTCTCCCTCGGTATCTGCAGGTGGTTGGTTCCAAGACCCCTCACAGATACCAAAACCCAAGGGATGCTCAAGTCCCTTATACAAAATGGCATAGTATTTCCATATAACCTAAGCACATCCTCCTCTATACTTTAAACCGAGGGTCCTCAACCCCCAGGCTACAGACCCGTAGTGGTCTGCAGCCTGTAAGGAACCAGGCCACACAGCAGGAGGTGAGCAGCGGGTGAGTGAGCAAAGCTTAATCTGCCACTCCCCATCGCTCACATTACCACCTGAACCATCCCCAGCCCATCCATGGAAAAATCGTCTTCCACGAAACCAGTCCCTGGTGCCAAAAAGGTGGGGGACTGCTGCTTTAAACCATCTCTAGACTACTTATAATATCTAATGCAATGTGTATGCTACATAAATAGTTGTAAATACTACAATGTAAATGCTATATAAATAGTTGACAGCATGAGGCAAATTCATGTTTGCTTTTTGGAACTTTCTGGAATTTCTTTTCCCCCAAATATTTTTGATCTGTGGTCGGTTGAGTCCGCAGATGCAGAACCCATGGATACGGAGAGCCAACTGTATACAATCAATACTTGTTGAATGCCTTCTGTTGGAAGGCACAGGAGGCAGAATGCTGGTTTTTATCTGACTCTGAACAAAGGACTTAACCCACTGATACCCCAAAGGCCTAACTGTCCAATGGACTGCCTTGATAAAACACAGGCACACAATAAAGATTCCTCAAGATTTAGAGTTTTCCTAGAAATGATTTGCTCTGGCATAAAATAACGTATCCCAAGAAATCTTTACTATACCTTAAGAACGAGTTTTGCTTGAACCACATGTAACATGATGGTAGCAATATGTTAAATCAATACTGAAAGATCTTGTCCTGGAGAAGGAAAAGGAAAATGCCCAAGTGATTCTTAACCACTGCACCACCAGGGAAGTCCCGTGACCAGCTTTAAAAAGAGAACTGTCTGGCTTCCCTGGTGGCGCAGTGGTTGAGAATCTGCCTGCTAATGCAGGGGACACGGGTTCGAGCCCTGGTCTGGGAGGATCCCACATGCCGCGGAGCAACTGGGCCCATGAGCCACAACTACTGAGCCTGCGCGTTTGGAGCCTGTGCTCCGCAACAAGAGAGGCCGCGATAGTGAAGAGGCCCGCGCACCGCGATGAGGAGTGGCCCCTGCTTGCCGCAACTGGAGAAAGCCCTCACGCAGAAACGAAGACCCAACACAGCCAAAAATAAATATAAAAATAAATAAATAAACAATAATTTAAAAAAAAAAGAGAACTGTCATAACTAAACCCAATTCTGTTCAAAGACTTAAGGTTCTCCACCCCAAAATATTCACACAGTGAGATATATTCCTGTTCACTTTGGAGACAAATCCTTGATTTGGTAAGAAGGTAAAATGAAGCCAAACACAAACGCCTAACCTTGAGTTAAGTGGAAAAAAACAAAAGTAGAATTCACATGTGAGGAAAATAAGATAAACCGAGAATCAGGAAAAAGCATGTATACATGTAAATAAGTTGTTTATACACACTTTCACAAAGGTATTTTACATATTCTTACCTCCTATAAGAAATATATATAAGGGAGGTCATTTGCTTTCCTTAAAAAATTTCTCTTTTCAGGAAATGAAATAACAGCAAATCTGTATTATGCACTTGCTACATGACATAAATTATGCTAAGAACTTACACATATTATCTCATACAATCCTCCAACAATCCTTTGCTATAAGTATTATCATCATTTTACAGTCAAGGAAACCAAAGACCATAAGTATTTTGCTAAAGGTTACATAGTAAGTAGCAAAACTGGAATCTGAGCTTACTCAATTTGATATTTTTTTGGTCCACACTGCTTGCGGGATCTTAGTTCACTGACCAGGGATTGAACCCGTGCCCCCTGCAGTGGAAGCGCAGAGTCTTAACCACTGGACTGCCAGGAAAACCCCTCAATCAGATTTTAGAGTCCACAGTCTTAATCACTATTTGAAATTTGCAACAAATTGAGGAGAAATATACCAATGTGGAGGCTGGGAGACTTTTCATTATTAAGAAAAGCAATTATACATTATTTTATTTGGCTGGGTAACTATTGTAGACAAGGCCTGATTAATTAAATGCTGAAGGAGTGTATTCTAGTAAAAATTTTCTGAGTAACTAAAAGAGAACCAATCATTTTCTTGATTTGAATCTTTGTTAAAATTACCTTTAACTGTAAGAATATACTATTTTGTGTAAGTAGAGTGTACTGAGCATAGTTCCATCTTTATTTTTCTGATGATCTCTAAGCACAAAGGCCAACCTTATATAGCACTGAAGACACAGGAAATCATAGGGGAATGGGTGGAAAGTTCTATAGTGATTCAAATTACAGTCCCCTGAACTCATTCTGCTATGTTATATTCACTTTCATACCCTTGCAGATGACCTTCCTCTACCTAGAATGCTCTTGCTATACCTTACTGAATAACTCATATTTATCCTTTAAAACCTGTCTCTTCCCACTGGTCAGAAGCCATCCCTAACCTTTCCTTTCTCCCCACAGACTTAATAACTTTCTCCCCTCTCTACCTGGGAGAAATGTATTACATCATATGTTAAGTTTGTTAACATGATGTTCCTCTTACTAGATTCACAACTTGCTTCAGGCAAAAAACAAACCAAAAAAAAAATCCTGATTTTTTCCCAACACCTAAGCACAGAAATGAGAATGGAGGAAGTACTGAAAAAATGTTAGTTGGCTGAATGATGAATGAATCAATGAACAAACAGAAGAATTACTGTTCAGAAGAAATTAAACCCTGATTTGCTCTATATTTGAGGGTTTTTTCCCCCTTAAAGTTAAACACACACTCAGAATTATTTTTATAATTAACTTAAATCTCTAACTAATTGCAGCTTTAAGGTGATTGCTCTTTTTTCTTTGATATGCTTCTGCATCTAAACTTTAACTTTCCAACTTGTGTTATCATTTAGTTATCAATCATATACATGGACTCTCTATTTGTTTGAGATTCTTATTCTCCAATCTTTGTATCCTCATATATATATATATTATATATATAAAATATTGTTCAACCAATAATGATTATACATGATTAATTCACTCTCCCATTTTCTCAAATGTCAGAATTAGCAGTTTTTCTTTCAAAGACAATCTTTTAAATTGTCTCCATTAAGCCCTGTTAAGCTTTAAATGTTACTATTTAAACTCTAGGGCTTTCATTTTCAGCAGTGCTGAATTTAAGAAACCTTATCATAAGGAATGTCTCTACCACATTCCCAATGTCATTTACACCAAGAAGCCATGATACAGCTCCTTTATAATCTGACACACTGTCCACCTGTGGTCTTAGGACAAATAAAACTGAATGAGAGGAGTGATTTGGTATCAAGTGTAGAAAAGATAGAACAAAATGTAAAACAAGAAGATTAAGTCAAAGATTCATGATTTATTTACTGTGGGACTATAACATAAGAAATAACAAAAGGTAAGTTGACCAAACTTTCATTAGTGATGGAATTCACATTCATCTGTCAGCCTTTTCTAGAAGGAAAGGATATACATCTATATTCTACTTTACTAGCAACCACTTCAAATCTCTATACTGTTTCATCTTCATAACTCAATAGGAATATTTACTTTCTTTTTCTACAGTATTTCTACTCATCATAACCATGCTCTGTAACATGGTTCATATTTAGCAGTTTAAGCAATGAAATGTATTTTGGTGGGGTTTTTTTGACATGTATTTTCAAACATCCACAAACAGAATTTCAAAACGCAAAACAAGGTGTATTTCATTCTCTTTAAAAAGCAAGTTGATTTTAGACCAATTTCAGCTCCTATTCAACATCACCAGTATCATCTGATTTCTTTGTGGTAACTAGATCCAGTTAGAAAATCAAGAGGAACCAAGAGTAACCAGAAAATGTTTTTAGCATCTTGTCACTATGACTAAAAAAACAAAACAAACGAAAGAACTAAGAGACATTATTTCTCACTCGTGGGTTTGAACAAAGCTGATAAACTTTTCTAGGAAACACAGCAACTAACTGCATTTTTCAATGCAAACATCTAAAGGCAGTGAGGTAAATTTCCATTCAGCTCATTTCTTTTAGTTTGCAGAGGGAACTCCTATTGACAGGTAATACAGATTGGAAGTATTTGGTATGAATAGTGTAGTTCCAACTATCATCAGATAGTTTATTTAAAAAGTTATATAAACCTAACTATGGGGAAATAATTCCCCATTTAAGAGTGAAAAGAATGTACACACTGACTTTATGGATGAAATGATATAACATCTGGAAGATTCACTTCAAAATAAGCAAAGCGAGGGAGGAGGAAGAGAGGCTAGTAGATGGGATATAGTGTGATAACTGGGTGTGAATAACTGTTGAAGCTGGATGTTAAGTACATGAGAACTCTATACTATTCTTTTCATTTCTGTATATGTTAGAAATTTTCCACTTAAAAAAAGGAACAAAATTAAATTAAAAAAAAAGTATACACTCCTGTCATTAACTTGCATATGTCTGAGAGCAAATGACTAAAAACTATGGAAAGCAAAAACTATTAATGCTAAAAATAAAATTTTATATACTCTTCAAACATAAATAAGTTAGATGCTCAAAGAAGGAAACAGAACTCTGAAATAGCAATAAGATTATTAGTTAAATTTCATCATTACTTGAAGCCATAATTTATTATGTTGTGTCAACATCACACTGCCGGGACTTCCTGATGGCCCAGTGGTTAAGACACCGAGCTTCCACTGCAGGGCGCACGGGTTCAATCCCTGGTTGGGGAATTAAGATCCCTCAAGCTGGGTGGCGTGGCCGAAAAATAGAAGGAAAAAAAAAAAAAAATCACACTGCTATCAACACCCCCAATGAGACAGTCACTAAGAAAGTGATTTCTTTTTTTTTTTAAGAAAGTGATTTCTAAACCATGAAATGACAGTTATCATTAACTAAGATGACAAATCATAAGTATGAAAATCTAACCTCTCCAAACGAAAGAATATAAACCAAATAAATTACAAGTAATTTAAAGAAAGATGATTTTTTTTAAAAAGACTAGCAATATAGCTCAAAACAAAAACTACTTTCGTTTCCCTCTCTTATGATAGCCAGGGTTAAGATATCTCATGCCTCTGGAAAGGCTGGCACAAAGTAGACCTCACAGTGCATTACAATATAAGGTAATATAAGGTGTTATGTTACCTTTAATAGACTCAGATCAACATGCATAACTCAAGAATATGAAATTATTTAATGGAGACGCACCACCTACACATATGGTAAAACTTTTCCACTGTGTGCAGGTAGATCATTTTAGGCAGGACTGAATGTGTCCAAATTCTTTATTTGTATGGCATGGAAGACTTAGAATAAAGCCTCAAGTGGTACTGCTAATACTATGAAGACACAGTGCTTAGCAAGATATAGGGAAGTTATACTCCATATTTTAGAATACAACTCAAGAATGGGACATGAAAATCACTTTCTATTCTCGATCCTAAAGATCCTGTGTATTTTTTGTAATTATTGCAAGCATTGTTTTTTTAAATTGTGAAGTATGTCATACATTATAGGAGACTATATACATATGTTATGCATATGCACAGATATAGACACACTACACACACATATATATGACATATTAAAAAAAAAAAAAACCATGAACCTACTACCCAAGTTAAAAATTACAGAAAGTATTAAACTTTTCACAAATATACATGACATTCTTACACAGAGGACATGACAATAAAGAGACAATCAAACCATTTTTCTTAAGATATCTCCATTATCTTACTGAATCCTGTAATCTGTACTATTAAAACACCTTTCTGAATTTCTTTTCTTTAAAAATTAATAATTATTTTTAATTTTCAGTACTAGATTCATGGATAGTCTGTCAAATAGCTACTGGATTTCATCCCAGAAGTGTTGTCTAGATACATGCATATCCAAAATGACATTAAGACCTTTTTACATAAACTCGCTATAGAAATACATCCAAGACAAGATCAGGAATGCTACCAACATTTGCCTCCTTTTCAAACCAGAGTTCCTTCAGCCCAAAATATCAAATGATACTAAAACTCATTTTTTAAGCTACAAAATTGCATACAGAATGTGAAGACTTTGTAACTTCCTAAGAATAATAGCAAAACCTCTCTGCAACTAAGTCACGAAATCTCAACTTCTAGGAAAATGCTTCAATCCACCTTGCCCTTTAGAAAGCCCCCACTATCACGCAATTCATAGCTTCAACAGGATTAGAATAGCTTCAAGGACAGAAGCCATATATTATTCATCTTTGTGTCCCCTGCATAAAAATAACTCAGTAACATTTGTTATAACTAAGATAAATGCCAGGAAATGAGCTTCAAAACACCTCAGTCCCAATGCAAAACTGGAAAGAGATGAGTTTGAGAATACAAATTATTATAATGAAAAAGAATAAAGCTATAAACATTTGTGTTATATTCTCTTATCACCTAATTCAGAATCATGTATTAACACTGGAGAAATCAATCTGCAAAGAATAAAGAATAAAAAACAAAGATCTTAAAGTTCTCATTATTGCCAGCATGCTCAAACACTGTCAAAGAACCTTTCACCTTGAACTCGTACCAACATCTCTACCCCCAAACAAAACTATTTAAAAAAAAAAAAAGGCTTTTAAATGAGACCTGAATATAAATTGGTTCTATCAATACTTCACTACAATTTAAGTTTCTGAAATTTGTATGCATAATTTGTGCGACTGTACTCATGCTCATTTTCTACAGTGAGGGTTTTTTCATCAGATTCTCAGAAGAATAAGTGACCCCAAAAAACTTTTAAGAACCACTAGTCTAGCAAATCAAAAACATTCCATTTTCCAGAGAAATAGTTAAGTTGGCTTAATTCAAGTATTCTTCCCTCATATTCATAGAGGGGATCCTTAGTACAAAATTAGCCTGTGGAAGAATTTCTTCAGCCAAGCCAAAAAGTTCCAATATCCACAGGCACATATTATCAACAATTCCAGATCCCAAAAACAGTTTACTCGGAAATGCCAAAAGAAAATGCAAAAGGCGGCACACTATCACAAACTGGCCACCCTATTAGATGCTTAAATACACTTGTATCCTTCCATAGTAAACTGTCTGGAAGATCTAAATTCCCTCCAAACTGAATAGGCTTTTTAGGAAGGTTTTCTAGTTTCAACTCCACACTGACCTGTGAGCCTCACTCGACTCAATATGTATCACTGTCTCAATATTTATCACTGTCAAGACAAATCCCCTCATATGTACCCAGGCTGTTTCAACAGGGTCACCTTGATTATTCCCACCCCAAGGCAGGGAGCATTTACTGAATAGTTATTCAATAAATATTTGTTGAGTGAATGAAAGAAGATCCTTCCTCCCTTAAAGTTAAGCTGTCGGCCCCCACGCAGCTGCTATGGTACCAGTTAAACATGCCTCCCTCAAACATACAAGCTAAAGTGTCAGAAATGCTCTGCTTCCTCCATAAACAGAAAGTAATACAGTCATGGAATACCCATTTCTCACGGGCTAACCTGGCAAGGACAACCAATGTTCTGTCTGACACAACTGATCTCTACCAAATACCATCCAACCAGTCAATATGCCCCTATCTTTCCAATAAACTCAGATCTGCCTGACAAAGACCTCCTGAGACGCCATGGTATGGTGAATATACTACTGGACTAGTAGTCAAAATATCTGTTATAGACCCAAGTTTGTCACCAATTTAACACATGACCTTGGAAAAATTATCTCTTTATGCCTCAATTTGCTATTTTGTAAAATGGGAGGAAACACCCATCCCACCATTTTCACAGAGATTTATTTAGGATCACAAACTGCAAGAGCATTCTGAACAATAAAAAAGCTTTATTCCATTATAAAGTGTTAATATAAACTCAGATCAACAAGAAGGCCATCCATTCTTTATACCCTCATAGTAATTGTTCAAGTAAAAATGTTCTGGGCCTTCACATCTACACAATTCACTCTATTCTAAGGAACAAACTATTCTTAAGAATAACTGGCTATGACAAGTTTCTCCCATCCCTGACCCCACATTTACATGCTGTATTTGTAGAATACTGCCATGACTTCTCTTTCCCAGCAAGTATTAACGCACTCCCAAACCCTAAAATACACACACATATCAACCAGCAGGGAACACCCCAAGTTTTATTTTTAAAATAAGCTAACTTATAAGTGGAACTCCATTACACTTATACAAATACAAGCAAACTCTTCCGGAACACTTTCCTTCCTCGCATACACACACAAACACAGCCGCTATACACCAACATACCATCTGTCTTCTAGACCAAAAACATGTCTTTCAATGCACAAATTAGCCAGTAACATTTATTAAACTTGTAACACTGAGATCATTCTATCCTTCCTACATACAGTTCAGCGTGTCAGGGACACCACAGATTTGATCGTACAGGTAAACTACCCTCAGAAGATCTTTCCTCCTGCCGCTCTTATCCCTTAAACGAAACAAACAGGACTATGGGGGATGCCCCAATCCTACCTCCACAACAAACTAACCTGTCAGGGGCACAGCCGACTCCGCCTCCACTCGCTTACTTTCCCGCCCCCTCCCCCAAGCCAGGAGTCCGCCTGTCAGGGACACCCCTTCACCCCCGCCAGGAGGGACTTCCCGGTAAGCTCAGGATCCCCTTCCCTACTCTCCCCTCCCCCATCCTTACCACCGCTCTCCCGGAGGTCCAGGTCCGGGAGATGACAGTAGCTCCCAGGAAGCCAAGGACTAAGTCGCTGAGGGAGTACCTAGGCCCAAAGGCCTCCCCAGGCGGTTCTACTCACCGTGTCAGAGGCCGAGGCCGAGAGAGATGAGAGTGCAGGGAAGTGGGGAAGAGGGGGCGGCCGCCACCAGGCTCCTCCGCTTCCCTTGGTCCACAGCGGATCCCTCCCGCTTGTCAGGAGGCGGCCAGCGGGTGAGCGGACTGGCGGAAATGCGAGAGAGGAGAGGGAAAAAGCGTGGGGCTAAGCGGGGGAAACTGAGGGGAGGCGGGTCCCGCAACCGAGACGAGGATCGTCTCCCCCTCCGCAAAGCGAACCCAAAATGGCGGCGGGAGCGGCGGCGGCAGAGCGGCGGCGGCGGCAGCTCCTTGGGAGGGAGGGAGCGAAGGGCGCCTCGTGCCCCCCCACCTCCCACTCCTCCCTCCTCGCGTTTTCCCCCTTCGTCCTCCCCCCTCACCCGACTCGGGCGGCGGAGCGCGCACGGCCGCCCGCACGCGCCAGAGTGTATCTGGGCTCGTCGCTCGCTGCTCCCACCAACCACCGCCTTCGGCCGCCTTGCGCGCCCGCCAGCCAGTACGCACTCGCTCTGGGGCGCCTCCTCGCACAGTCCCCCACTTCCCCTCGGCCCCTGTCAACCCAGCTCTGCCGCGGGCCCTCACGCGTACCTTCGGCAGCGAGAGCCCAAGCCTCCTCCTCCACCTCCTCTCCTCTCCTCCCCCCCCTTCCCCGCCCCCACTGCCACCAACCGCCGCCACTGCCGCCGCCGCCTCCTCCTCCGCCGGCCCCCCCCCCCCAACAAACCCTCCACCCCTCGCGCGTGCGCCTCCCACAATCCCCCCGCGGGACTGTTCCATTCCTGTCGGCTGCAGAAGCGGGGGAGAAAACGACAGGCGAAGCGGGCAGAGCTTGCCGTTAGGACAGGAGTTACCCCGAGTGGCGGATAGACACTTATGACTACTTACCTCGCTGGCCGCGGCGCCGCGACGCCGCGGCTCCCTTCCCCTGCCTCGTCCCGGCCGCAGTGAGCTGGTTGGGGGCGGCCTAGCGCCCCTCCGTTGGCCGGTGGTTGGAGGCCGCGGCGGCTGCGCGTTGAGCAGCTTCCTGCCGTACGACCCGAGCTTGAGTCTCTGCTGCGGGACGATCGCTGAGGAGACGGTATTTGACAGTGTCTGCGGTTTACCGGGTCGGGAGAGCTGGTCCACGACTCTCGGTGAGGAAGTGAACCGGCACGGGGGTTGTACCCCTGAGGGAAAGGAGCGGGACTCCGAACCTCCATGAGGTAGAGAGTGAGGACAGTAGGGCCGGCAGCCCTCCTAAGGGGCTTCCCTCCGGGCTCTGTGTTGCGGACCTAGGACCCAAGAAGGAACCGGCTCAGTGGTCGGCTTTTTCTTTCTTCCTTATTTTTTTTTTTTTAAACCCAGCTTAGATTTTCGAATTTCACACTATTGTCTATAAGCGATGATGTTTTTGTGCACTTTTACACAAACCTCGTGGATGGATGATGCATTTTCAACCTCATTAGGCAGCCTTATGTTAGAGGATAAGGACACCATATATTTCAAGTTCAGGTCTGGACTCGATCTCCCATGTCTTGTGTGTCCTTCAGAAAGTTATTTTTCTTAGTTCCTTATCAACAAGAAACGAAAAACTGAACATAAAAATTAGTTAACTCCAAATCTGCCTTCAGGGTTGGTGTGTGGTAAAATAATAAAATATGTGTATAGTAGAATTAGCTCCTAGGCACAGGGGAAGTGCAGAGAGTTAATGTTATCGTTCACAGTACTCTTGATGTTGATAAAGTTTGTGGGTGTAATTGGTAGTTTGTGTCCTTTTCTTCCAAATCGTTGGTAAAACAGTGCAAAACCAGGTCTGTCAGATTTCCGTGGTTACTGATACTTGCTTCGCAAAACTCTGCATGAACATTTACTTTTTCTTGATGATTGAATTCAGGAGAACTATGGACTATTAAAATCCACAGATAATTCCAAAACTTTCTTCTATTCCAGTAATCGTTAGTTTCACCCAGTGAGCAAAGCCGAATAAATTAGGTGAGGGATCCACTTGGGTTTCCCTTTTCCTTCACATCTGTGGACTTCTAGGGATCTGGGAATATTTTGAAAATCACTGTACTAGATTAATCTCAAAGGCCTATTCAAGTTCTAAAGTTCAAGTAGACACTCCTAAATTTCCCCCTTAACATATTATATTTCAAAATATGGATCAGGTTTTATTTGTTTGCTTTTTTTTTTTTTTAAAGGGAAATCTGCCTTAATTACCTCACTATATATTTGCTTTTCCTAACCTTAAGTCCCAACTTTTTCATGGAGCCATTTAGGAGCCACTGATCTTTTTTTAATTGTGTCATGTATGCAGGTGTGTTACCCTACCAAGAACATTTTTAATTTGAGGGCAGGGACTATGTGTAACGTTTCTACTATATTCTTTTGTAGTCTAGTGCAAAGCAAGTCATGGAAATGTTGAAATTAATGTTAGATACTTAAAATATGAGACGAGAAAGAGAATTAACATTTGTGGAATACCATGCCAAGAGAACTTGTGTTCCTGTTTAATCCTTATACAACACTTTGAAATAGATCATCTTACCCCCATTTTACAGATGAGAAGCCTGAGGCTCAAAGAAGTCCAGTAACTGTCTTTAGACTTCAATTTGCCTGTCTCTTAAAAACTTAACTTTTTTCACTATACCACGTTGCCTTCATAGTAAATTTCTCATTAGCAACATAATTGCATATGCTAGAAAGGAAAAACACCTTTAATGGAATTCCACTACACTTGTATATAAAGAAAGTTACTTACAGTCTCTGCCTTTAACTAGCTTTGGGTAACTGCACTGATTCATGAATTGTCAGCTAAGTATAGACAAATAAGATCGTATTCAGTTCTTTTGTGCTCCAGTGCCTACCAGAGACTAAAATATATTAAGTGCTCAATAAAATGACCTTATTGAATGAATGAACCCTGAATTATTTGAACCAAGGAAGGTATGGAAAACAGAATAATGGTTCCCCCCAAAGATGTCCGTGTCCTAATCCCTGGAACCAGTAAACACATTATGTTACGTGGCAGAAGGAAATTAAGGTTACTAATCAGCTAACCTGAAAATAGGGAGATTATCCTGAATTATCTGGTAGACCCACTGTAATTACAAGAGTTCTTTAAAGGTGGAAGAGGGAGACCAGAGACTCAGTGTCAGAGTGAGGCAGTAGGACAGAGACTTGACAAACTGTTGTAGGCTTTGAAGATGAGAGGGCGACCTCTAAAACCTGGAGAAGTCAAGAACACAGATTCTCTATTAGAGCATCCAGAAGGAACACAGTCCTGCCAACACTTTGATTTTGGACTTCTAAACCACAGAACTCTAAGATGACAAATTTGTGTTGTTTTATGACACCAAGTTTGTGGTAATTTGTTAACAGCAGCAGTGCATGTTGGATCTGTTTCTTTTACTTTAACCTTTGCTTTCTGCTGTTTTTGTTCACTAAAAGGATACTGTCTATACATAATGGCCTGCCTCGGGGAACCCTGCCCCTCTGCCTGAATGTTAAACCAAAGTGCCTTTGTTCAGGGAAACATCCGGACCCTGTCCACCTGTGGATGGCTACAAGAAAGAAGAAATTAACACCTCCCCTCCCCGAGGCTGGCCATTCCAGGTGATATTTGCAAAACTTATGGCCTTTTTACTTCCTCATCTCCTCCCCTTCTCTGTGCTATAAAAGAAACTGGCATCCAAACCTGGATAAGATAGTTATTTTGAGGGGCTTCCCTGGTGGCACAGTGGTTGAGAGTCTGCCTGCCAATGCAGGGGACACGGGTTCGAGCCCTGGTCTGGGAGGATCCCACATGCCGCGGAGCAGCTGGGCCCGTGAGCCACAATTACTGAGCCTGCGCGTCTGGAGCCTGTGCTCCGCAACAAGAGAGGCCGCGATAGTGAGAGGCCCGCGCACCGCGATGAAGAGTGGCCCCCGCTTGCCACAACTGGAGAAAGCCCTCGCACAGAAACGAAGACCCAACACAGCCATAAGTTAATTAATTAATTAATTAAAAAATAAATAAACTGAAAGGGACCCAGATTCTATTTATTAAAAAAAAAAAAAAAAAAGAGTTATTTTGAGACTTTAGTCTGCCATCTTCTCGGTCTGCCGGCTTTCCGAATAAAGTCATATTCCTTGCCTCAACACATTTTCCATAATAGAATAACAAAATAGTTATACTTGAAAATATAAAATCTAAAAACGATAGGTGAGGGCTTCCCTGGTGGCGCAGTGGTTAAGAATCCGCCTGCCAATGCAGGGGACACGGGTTCGAGCCCTGGTCTGGGAAGATCCCACATGCCGCGGAGCAACTAAGCCCGTGCGCCACAACTACTGGGCCTGCACTGTAGAGCCCGCGAGCCACAACTACTGAAGCCCGTGTGCCACAACTACTGAAGCCCGTGCGCCTAGAGCCCGTGCTCCACAGCAAGAGAAGCCACCACAGTGAGAAGCCCACACACCACAACAAAGAGTAGCCCCCACTCTCAGCAACTAGAGAAAACCCGTGTGCAGCAGTGAAGACCCAATGCAGCCCAAAATTAAATAAATGAATAAATAAATTTATTTATAAAGAAAAAGATGATAGCTGAAGACTATTGATGAGTAATATAAAGGACTTCTATGATAATGCTTTGAGAAACTGAAGACATTTACCCTGGAAAAGAAAAAATAGGGGACATAACTACCTTCAATTTATCACATGGAAGGTAGTTTGTAAAACCAAAGAGAAAGGCTGGGATAGTGAATGGAAGCTATAAGGAGACATTTCACCTCAGATTGTGAAAGAACTTTCCATAAAAGCAGGACTGCTTTGTGAGTTCCCCATCAGTGGAAATGTTCCGGCACTTGATAATTGATAATACAATATATACAGTGGCTAATGGCAAAGGCTGCAGAGTCAAACATAGGTTTGAATTCCAGAACTGTCACTTTTAGGCTATATATCCTCGGGCAAGTTAGTCTATCCATCCCTATTTTCACATGGATGTAATATCTACTTCATAGGATTGTGTTGTGAGACAGTGCCTATAAATTGCTTAATTTAGAGCCTATTTCTGAAAAATATTATTATTATTCAGATCATTGTAGCATTAATTCAGTTCTTGAACTAGATCACCTTAACCTGAAGAATTTTATTCTCTTCACACAATCTGTACACAAATGTTTCATTGCAGCTTATTCGTAATAGCCAAAACCTGGAAACAGCCCAGATGTCCTTCAATGGATGAATGGTTAAACAAACAGGCACATTCATACCATGGAATAGTACTCAGGATTAAAAGAAAAACTATTGATGCATATAACACACAACCTAGATGAATTTCCAGAAAATTATGATGAATGGAAAAAGCCGATATTAAAAGGTTGCATACAGTATGATTTCATTTATATAACATGCTTGAAATGAAAAAATTACAGAAATAGAGAACAGATTAGTGGTTGTCATGGGTTAAGGAATGGGAGGGTTGTGGGAGGGAAGTGCAGGAGGCTGTAGAAGGGCAACCTGAGGGATCCTTAAAGTGATGGAAATGTTCTGTATTTTGACTGTATCAAGGTCAATATCCTGGTTGTGATATTGTACTATAGTTTTGCAAGATGTTACCATTGGAGGAAACTGGGTAAAGGATACATGGAACATGTATTATTTCTTTCACTTGCCTGTGAATATGTAAATATCTCAATAGTAAATGTTTAATTTAAAAAATAATTATGATTTCTGTGACCACTGAAGTGTTAGCATATAGCCTTTGGGATACCTTTCTAAGTTTGGTACAGGCTTTTTCTGACTTCCTTTTCAGTGTACACTTGGCCTATGTGACAATACTTTTTTTTTTTCTTTTTAAAGAAAGAGGGCTCTAACACTAGCCAGAAAGTTTCGTCAGAAGAGTGACAGAACTTTAAATACAATAGTGAGTAAATGTCCCTTACAAGTGTACCTGAAAACACTTCAAAGGGTTTAAAGACTAAGGAATTATTTGTCTTTATTTATTTATTTATTTATTTTTATTTTTGGCTGCGTTGGGTCTTAGTTGTGGCATGCGGGATCTTCGTGGCAGCGTGCGGGCTTCTCTCTAGTTGTGGCATGCAGGTTTTCTCTCTAGTTGTGGCTTGCGGGTTCCAGAGCGCGTGGGCTCTGTAATTTGCGGCTCGCAGACTCTAGTTGAGGCACGTGGCATTAGTTGCCCTGCAGCACGTGGGATCTTAGTTCCCTGACCAGGGATCGGACCCGCATCCCCTGACTTGTAAGGCAGATTCTTTACCACTGGACCACCAGGGAAGTCCCTATCCACACTTTAAACAAAGAATGACTGGGATTGGAGGGAGGACTTTTCTTCCTTGAAACAGTAGAAATAGACAACAGGTAGAGTCTCAGAATGATGGCAGTTGAACAATATTAGAGAAGTATTTTAATGATATCTTTGAGAATTTTTTTCTTCATCTTCCTAGAAGGCTTGAGAAAATTATTTATCTTTAATTTTAACCATCAGTCTTATTTTGGTTTGTTTTTTCCCTTTTTTTTTATGGTGGTAAAATATACATAATATAAAATATACCATCTTAACCATTTTTAAGTGTATAGTTCCATGATATTATACATTCACATTATTGTGTAGCCATCACACCATCCATCTCCATAACTCTTTTCATCTTGTACCATCAGTCAGTTTTAATAGGAAACCTGTCCTTTATCTGCCTTCCAGTTACAATGTGGTTAACTTGTACTCTGCAAATCAACATTCAAAGGATATGAAAAAACCGAAAGGAGAAATCATTACTCAATTTTTTCATAGTATTAGTGGCTTTGAACCGTTTTCTTGCAGTGCCCTGATTTGTATATGTCTTGGAATGTAGAATGAGCAAATACTCCATTCTTCTGCTTTCATTTGACCTGTCAATAGGATTTTTTTCTACTTACAGGTATTTTAAAGAACATGGAAAATGCGGTTTAGTCTGGATTGTCTGCTTTGAGATCAGACTTTTGAGATTCACTGACCCCCCTTTTTTCTTAAAGTATTTTCTGTAATATAAGCCGTGTGTGTGTGTGTGTGTGTGTGTGTATGTATGTAATTTACCTTTAAAAGCAGTAGGAAAATATTGAAGGGTTTTAAGAGCCAGACTTCAGTGGAAAGGATGGATTGGAGAAGTTCAAGGATGGAGGCTGGTAGGCCCAATGTTGTAATATGGATACAAGATGACAGGATAGAAGATGGAAAGCTGGTCACATTTTCCTGACCAGCATTTCCCATAATCTCTAAAACATAGCCAGAGTAATGGCTTCAATGACCACAGGCATACCTGGAGGAAGTAGTGACCTCAGGACCATGTCACCCACTCTTTCTAGGACACTACCTCCTTCCAGAGCTGCAGCCCACAGCTGTCTCATAATAGTGGTTGTACCAGGGCACATTGAGAAGATCTGGGGAGCAGGATTGGGTAGGCCAGATCCTGTTGGAGTGGCATTGGGGTCCTGAATAGTTTGGGAGTTGGGAAACTTGAGGTTGGGTAGAGGGCTTAGGGTTGGAAATCAGCTGATACAGAGGGTTAGAATTGGTATGGGAGTTAGCTGGTCACGGATCGGGGAGGACAGTGTTGGAGGCAGGGAGTTGAGGTAATTGAAATAGGGGAGGATTGAGAAGAACTGGGGTTAAGAAAATTGAGCTGGTCAAAGATGGTGGTGTTGGGTGCCAGGTGATGGTGGGTATAAGGTAGAGATTGATACTGGGTAGTGTTGGGCACTGGGTGGTTGTGTCAGTGGTTGCCAAAACTACCTCCAGTTTCTGTGATTCCCTAGGAGGACTCAGAGGTCAGCACATAGTCGTACTTACAGCTATGATTTATTACAGCAAAAGGATACAGAGCAAAATCAGCACAGGGAAAAGGCACATTGGGCAAAATCTGGAGGAAACCAGGTATAAGTTTCCAAGAGTCCTTTCCCAGTAGAATCACATTAGACACACTTGATTCCTTCAGCAAAAAATTGTGACAACACGTGAAATGTTGCCACCCAGGGAAACTATCAACAGAGTCTCAGTGCCCACGGTTTTTATTGGGGCTGGTCATATAGTCATTAACAGCCTCGCATGTAGTAAATTTCCAGACTCCCAGAAGGAAAGCAGGTGTTTAATGTAAACCATGTTGTTTGTATAAATAGTTGAGGCACAGTGACCCACTCTTACCAGTTCTGGGAGTGGTGGGAACTCTCCTGAAATCCAAGTTCCCAGACACCAGCTAAGGGGCAACCTTGCAAGCAGGCCTTTCTAAGGACAGCAGTCTTAGACTTGCTCTGTTAGCTCTTCTCTGAACAGTTGGATTAGGCAGCAGGTGGTGGTGGTGGGCGTTGGGCAGTGGTGGACAGCAGTAGAGGCAGTGTAAGGCAGAACTAAGGAGAACCGTTGAAGAACAGGGAACAGAGGGGACCTCAACCCTGCCTGTGGCCTAGTAGAATTCATCCTCACGCCTGGGCACATGCTCACAGCCACCACCTTACTCCACAGCAGCAGCCCTTCCACTAGCAGCCAGGAGGATGTTATTAATAGTATTTTGCAACAACGGGAGTTCCAAGGGTTCCAAGGCCAAGTAAATTTGGATTAAAATGAAGTCTCTTAACTATAGTTTTCCCCAAAGCCTTTAAATGTGTGAATATGTGCATATATTATAATTATTCAAGAAGTGAATAACTATATAGCATTTTCAAATTTCTTTGGCCAGAGAACATTGGTGCATTTTATGACTAGTTAGTATTCACCAAACTCATTTTGGGAACTGCTGCTCTAGAACTTTTGGTTTTCAAACACAGCAAAGGAGCCCTGCAATCCCACATGTAAATGTGAGGCAGGCCAGTAGAGACCATGCCACTGTGTAGTCTGTATAGTGTGGGCACATGAAAGCACAAAACACATTTTTGAATGACTGAATTAAGGAATGCTTTGGCATCTTTATTAAAAAGTAAACTTGCCTTTTCCGCGCTACCCAGACAGGGGTCCCTACGGCATTGTTCTGGATTCCCATTGTAACTTAAAGGGAAACTTTCACAATGTCCGGAGCCCTTGATGTCCTGCAAATGAAGGAGGGGGATGTCCTCAAATTTCTTGCAGCTGGAACCCACTTAGGTGGCACCAACCTTGACTTCCAAATGGAACAGTACATCTACAAAAGGAACAGTGATGGCATCTACATGATAAATCTGAAGAGAACCTGAGAGAAGCTTCTCTTGGCAGCTGGTGCCATTGTTGCCATTGAAAACCCAGCTGATGTCAGTGTCATATCCTCCAGCAAGCTGCGCTGAAGTTTGCTGCTGCCACTGGAGCTACTCCTATTGCTGGCCGCTTCATTCCCGGAGGCTTCACTAACCCGATCCAGGCAGCCTTCCGGGAGCCGAGACTTCTGGTGGTTACTGATCCCAGGGCTGACCAGTCTCTCACAGAGGCCTTTTACATTAACCTTCCCACCATTACTCTGTGTAACACAGACTCCTCTGCGTTATGTGGACATTGCCATCCCATGCAACAACAAGGGAGCTCACTCAGTGAGTCTGATGTGAAGTTCTGCGCATGCATGGCACCATCTCCCATGAACACCCATGGGAGGTCATGCCTGATCTCTACTTCTACAGAGATCCTGAAGAGATTGAAAAGGAAGAGCAGGCGGCAGCTGAGAAGACTGTGACCAAGGAGGAATTTCAGGGTGAATGGACCATTCCAGCTCCTAAGTTCACTGCTGCTCAACCTGAGGTGGCTGACTGGTCTGAAGGTGTGCAGGTGCTCCCTGTGCCTATTCAGCAGTTCCCTGCTGAAGACTGGAGTGCTCAGCCTGCCACTGAAGCCTGGTTTGCAGCTCCCACTGCTCAGGCCACTGAATGAGTAGGAACAACCACTGAGTGGTCTTAAGCTGTTCTTCCACAAACTCTTAAAATGGAAAGAGGTTGATGGGAAAATAAGCAGTTTCTAAAAGAGAAATAGTAAGTTTGAAAACTAAAAGGAGATAGAATTCAGAGGAGTTTGTGTCATCTCTTAACCATACTATAAGCTCTGTTGGGTCAGGAAATGAACAGCTTTGTTCACCATCTTATTCACAGGCCCTGGCACATAATAGGCCCTCAGTAAGTGTTGAATAAATGGGTGCGACTCTGTTGTTGTTGTTACTGTTGAATAAACAGGTGTAACACTGTTGTTGCTGCTGCTTTAAAGATTTTGGATGTAAGAAAGGTGAAAATTATTAGCCAAAATGAAGTAGGTGATTACCTGGAGATTTGATTTAGTTATGCTATCTACTAGTGAATATTGAGAGTTGCATTTAAGTATTTTAAACATTTTTTAGCTCCCACATGATTAGGGTTTTTAAGTTAAATACTTCCAACATACAAATGAATAAATATAACACACATGGTATAAAAATAATAAATACTCATATCTATTATCCATCATTTGAAATAGATCATTACAATTCCTTTGTGTGCCCTGCCCCAATCTTGTCCCTTTACCTCTTCCCTAAGGGTAAGCATTATTCTAAATGTGTGCTTATCATTCTCTTGCCTCTCTCTTTCAGTTTTATTACATATATGTGTATTCTCCAGATAATTAGGATTTATGTTTTTGAGTTTCATATAAATTATATCATTCTGTATATTACAGTTTTCACTCAGTATTAGTTTTTGAGATCCATCTATGTCCTACATGTAACTGCAGTTTATTCTTTTTATTTTTGTATGGCATTCCATTGCATGACCATATCTCCGTTTATCCACTCTTCTATCAATGGACATTTGGGCTTTTTACAGTTTTGATAATTCATATTCTACTACTATGAACATTGTGATACATATTTCCCAGTGTACATGTATATGTGTTTTTCTAAAATAAATACGAAGGAGTAGAATACCTGGGCCATAGACATGTACATTTTCAACTTTACAGATAATGTCAAATTTGTTTTCCAAGATATTTGTATTTATAATTCCATTGACAGTATAGGAAACTTCCCAGTGCTTCACAGCCTCTTTAACATTTGCTGTTGTCTTTTGCATTTTTCTCAATATGATGGTTGTGGATGGTATCTCATTGTGGTGGTTTTAATTTACATTTCCCTGATTTGTCATAAGGGTTGAACTCTTTCCATGGGTTTACTAGCCATTTGTATTCCCTTTTCTGTGAAATATCTGTTCGTGTCTTCTGCTCATTTTTTAAATCAGTTTAAAGGCATTATTTATTCTAGATACTAATCCATTGTGCAAATATCTTTTCCCAGTTGTGGCTTACCTTTTCACTTTTTTTTTAAAGTGCAGGGATAATGCTGAAAGGAATGACAAGGCTTATCTCCAGGGTCCATAAGGTGAGTCCTGACTGACCTAAGTGCTTTGTGTAAACTGTCTTTAGGTGGATTTCTTTTCTGGATTGATTGTATCCAGAATAAAATGCTCTGGAGAACTTCAGCTGACTAGTTTTGCTCAAAAGGACAGTCACAATTCCATTTCTCTGCCCATACACTTCACTCCCAACTGCCCTAAAAATCCAATAACAGGTGTTAGTAGAATAGTTGCACTTGGGAATTTACCCTATCGTAGGAGAACTAACATTTTTTAAAGGAGATAAATAAGCTTAAGTGCAGTTATCTTTATTAACTTTTATTATTCTCCAGTTGGGTCAATGATTGTCATCCCTTCATGAAGTATTTAAAAAAAAATAAGTTGCCGATTTCTGATAGTTGATTAAAATAATAAAATCATATGTAAGAAAGACTATTCTGTTGCTTTACTTCATTCTCTCATTTATTTAGCAAATAGTTTTTCAGTACCTTCCTTATGGCAGATACTCAGGACTCTAAGATGACTCATTTCACTAATAATGGTTACTATTTGGTTTTTTTGATGTTGTTTTTTAAATTAACTTATTTATTTTTGGCTGTGTTGGGTCTTTGTTGCTGTGCACGGGCTTTCTCTAGTTGCGGCGAGCAGGCGCTACTCTTCCTTGCAGTGCGTGGGCTTGTCACGGAGCACGGGCTCTAGGCACGCGGGCTTCAGTAGTTGTGGCACACGGGCTCAGTACTTGTGGCTCATGGGCTCTAGAGCATGGGCTCAGTAGTTGTGGTGCACAGGCTTAGTTGCTCTGCAGCATGTGGGATCTTCCTGGAGCAGGGCTCGAACCCGTGTCCCCTGCATTGGCAGACGGATTCTTAACCACTGTGCCACCAGGGAAGTCCCAGTGGTTACTATTTTTTGGGCATTCATTATGTGCCAGGCACTGTGCTAAGTGCTTTATTTCTCTTAATCTTCATGATCAACCCCTGAGGTAGGTAATATCTTTGTTTCACAGATGCAGAAATTTAGGATTAGAAAGGCTAAGTAACTTGCCTGAGGTAACACGCTGTGAAGTTGTCTAACCCAGACTAGATACCAGGTCTGTCTGACTTCAAAGCCTGTGGCCTTAACCACTGTGCTGTATTGCATTTTATGGTCCATGTTTTCTTCAGGACCTCGAAGTCCAGTAGTGGGATCATGAATAAATGATTGTCATAGCATGGTGAAGCACCTAACCTGGATTAGTAGGGTCCAGAGGAAATTCTCCCAGAGTTATATCTTAAAGGATGAGAACTGAGCTGGAAGGTCTTAGTCACTTCCATCTGATCATTTAATTACAGATTAGATTTCCTTAAAAAGGAGCCCTTCTTCTTATAGGATTCACCTTTTTTCCAGGGATTCATGACAAACCTATGTACATAAAATAACCCATTTTTATAAAACAATATGAAAAAGCAAAGATCAACAAAGGGATGGATTTTGGCCCCAACTTATTATATTAAAAGGCTACAATTTCTTCTTCCTTTATAGCAGACAAGAAAGACCTGAGTCCAAAGTATAGAGAAATGTCAGTGGGAAGATTTTATGCTTTTTGTAGATTAGTTTAGAGTAACCTCCTTTATAGGCTCGTGAATGCCCTTCTTTCAAGAACTGCATGATTTTCATTCTGGAACGGTGCACAGGCAGTTGTACATATGGTTGTTTTCCCTGGAGACAAGAGACTAGCTGGGTGATGCCATATATAACACGAAGAAGTAAGGAATCCATTTTGCTAGCTTTTAATTTGCTGCAAAAAACATTTAACTAAAAAGTCATAGGTTTCTTGTAGAAATAGCACCACCTTGTGGTCCTTGAATATCTTTAATTTTCCACTTGACTGCTACTTTATTTAGAGACATGATGCTTTCTCTCCCGTAGAATTGAGAACATTGTAGGGTGTATTGTTCAGATCCTATGGAGGTAACAGGCCTTGAATTCTCATTGGCTTAACTCAGCACATGATATTGTTTGTGTTGTGTGTATATGTTTTGTTTTGCTCTTGATGTTGCTATATTTCCAAAATGGTTTACAGGGAGGGAATTCCTTTTCGGTCCAGTGGTTAAGAATCTGCACTTCCACTGCAGGAGGCACGGGTTCGATCCCTGGTCGGGGAACTAAGATCTCACGTGCTGTGCAGTGCTGCCAAAAAAAATGGTTTACAGGCAAATATGGGAGGGGATAGACATAGGGATGCAGTTTTGTCATCTTGGGATGCCATCTCAGCATGTAGGTTTTAAGGTTGCCACAGCAGGAGAAAAAAGAGAATTTATACCCACTCTTAACTGGCTCTGACTAGAATTGACCCAAGTTATTTCTGTTGATAGCTCATTAGCCAGAACTAATCATGTGACCCCAATCTTTCTGCAAGGGAGGCTGGGAGGTATAGAGTACATGTGATAAACATTGGTGTCTCTGCATTCGCAGACAATGTTGGAGCAACTGTATTACTTTACCCTATTACTTTACATTAAATATTGCAAATTCTGGTTCAGAGGTTTATATGTGCAGTTCACTGAGTGGCAGTGTAGTGCAGTTTACTCTCACTTAGCTGGATGCTTTACAAACTCCCCCATCTCATCATGTCTCTAAGAAAGATTTTTTTATTCCAGGGCACAAGTATGAAGTATTTGTGGTGCATGGGGTACTTGGAGAAGGAGATACAAAAATGAATAAAACCTGATCCCTTCTCTTTCAAGTGTGTGTGGCCTAAAATGGGAGACAAACTTGTGTGTAAGATAACATGATGCGATAAAAAGGATAAAGATTCTGGAGTCAGACAAACTTGGATTTGAATTCTGGTTTCATCCCCTACCAACTCTGTGACTTTAGACAAAGTTATTTAACTTCCCTGAACTTTGATTTCCCTCATAAGAAAACAGCATAATATTCTACCTATCTTCTAGGATTCTTGGCTCAAAAATAATGTGTGTATAACACTCTGTTGCCTAGCATTTTATAGGTACTCATTTAACAAAAGCCATGAATGTAGTTCAAGGCAGAGTAAAAATGCATGCAATACAAAGAAAGTGCTATCTATAGAGAGGGAAAGATAATTGCTTTTGCCTGGAGGTGTCTGGCAAATCCTCACAGAGGATATGACATTTGAGGTGAGTCTTAAACGATGAGTAAGATTTAAATAGGGAGAGAGGGAAGCTGAAGTAGAATGAGCAGAAATATAAAGGCATGAAAGTGAATAACATGTTTTAGCATGGTTGGCTGGCTGGAGTATAGCGTTTATAAAGGAGTGGGACTAGAAAAGTAGGTTGAACTTATAGCAGTGGCCTTAATTATCATGCTAAGGACTTTGAGACTTATTTTGACATTAATAGGGAACCATCCAAACTTTTTGATTAGCTGAAGGTTAAACCTATTTGGGAGGACAAATCTTCTGGACCGTGGAAGATGAAGAGTCAAAGATTTAAAGATACCAGTTAAAAAGTTGTCAGGGAGTCAAAGGTCTTGTTAAATGGGTATAAGTGTTATGAGAGGTAGTACAAAAATAATATACATTTTCTGGACTCACGAAGCTGCTTGGTGAGACTAAATATAAATACAGGCAGCTTTCATACTATCTATTGACCTAGCGAGCAGCTCCCTTTCTACAGCCATCTCTCACAACCCTGTTTTCCTCATTCTACTGGATTCATACTCTAATCTTTCTCTTGTAACTGGCATCTTTTCACTTATACACAAGGCCTGTTATCCTTAAACTCAGCTTGGGAGTTCTCCAGTTAGCATTTTCTCAGATTTATCTCCTGAAATCTCATCCTCTTCCCCATACCTTTCCCAGTTCTGAGGTTTCCATGTGCAGTTCACTGACTTGCCTGTAGAGCAGTTTATTCACTTAGCTGGATGCTTTACTCACTCCCTCATTACACGTCCTTAATGAAAGATTCTTTATTTCAGGGCACAGCTAGCAAGAAAATTGTTGCAAGGAGTGTAATTATACCTATCAAATAGGAACATTGCACTAATCCCCTAATAACTGAGGTGACTAGGATTACTAGACAGCTGGGAATTGTACAATACTGGCCACCATTCATCACTGTAGGCAAGAGCATTAAATGAAGTTTCCTGAGTTAGGTTGTTAATGGCTGAGCTGTGCTCCTGAACAATCTCTAACGGAATTGTTTCCATATGGACAGAGCCCAGACATAGCAACACAAGCTGGAACAGATTCAGAGTATGAATAATGTGATTGGACTTAGAGAATTATAAATAATAACAAGGATCTGTTTTACATAAAACTAAAATGCATGTTAGTGATATTTTTCCCTGTTGCAGATATGGCTTAAAACCTCAGTGTTGTAGCAAGCATAAAAAGCCTATTAATTGTAAAACACTAAAATGGTTTCTTTTATAGTTGGACCCTGGACGTTTTTTGCACATAGGGACCCAGGCACCCCAGTGCCTTGCTGCTCACCTGGATAACCAGGTTGCAATTGAGAGTCCCAGAGCTATTTCCCGCACCAGTGAGAATGATCCGGTGAGTTGCTAATGTGTATATGGGTTTTTTTCAGGACTTATAATTTGTATTGCCATTATTTGACACATAAGAAAAACTGAAACTGAAAGAAGCTAAGCAGATTTTTACATATAGTCAGACAGTACCTGAGACAGCATTCTGGAACCCTGATCTTCCCCATCCCTATCTGATACCATGGTAACATAGCTCAGACAGGTCAGTCCATATCTGTTTTGGTTTAATTCCTACCATTGAACTCACTTTGTGCCAAGGGTTTTGTTGGGTATAGAGTTAGGTACCTAGTAAATACTTAACTACTCAATTCCTTAGAAGTTAAATTTAGTAGTTATTATTGATCTTAGTGTATGATGGGTTGGCAAACTTTTCCTACAGGAACCATATAGTAAATATTTTAGGCATATGAGCCAAAGTGATCTCTATCACAACTACTTAGCTCTGCCATAAACAAATGGGCCTGGCTGTGTTCCAGTAAAACTTTATTTACAAAAATGGGTAGCCAGCCATAGTTTACCAACCCTGGTACGGAGAATCCTAACAAAATCAACTTACTTGCCTGGGACCACATAGTTTTCCTAATAACCAATCTGGTACTATCTTCCACCTTTCTAAGTGGATTTCCTAGTGTCTGGAGAGGGAACTAACTTGATTTGTTGACAAGAGCAGCATTTAAAGTGAAGTTTATCGGCAGAAACCAGGATTCCAGCAGTATCCAGTGTTGCATTTTCTATTTCAGGTCCCATTAGGCTAAATGCTGATTTCTCCTTCCTCAGTATTATTGTTGCCTCTTATAAATGAAATTAGTTGTATGGTCTGTGCTTAAATGTGAAGGGAACCAATAGCTTTTCTCTCCCTTTTTGTCCCTACCCCTGCCCTCTGAGTTGCCCCATCTTAACATATGCTGTGCTTGTGGAAGGGAAAAAAATAACTCATTACCCAAAACGCCATCTCAGCCGGGTGTGTTTTATTTATGTCTCTAGCGTTCATCTACTTTCACAAGCACAGAATGAAATAGAATAAGTGAATGAAGTCATTGAATTGCCTTTCAGCTTTTCCCTGTAATTGTAGTCCCTTTATCTGCCAGTTCCTCCGAGGTTTCTATGGCAACAGTGGCATGCAGATGATCTTGTCACGTGACTGGATCATCTCTATGCACAGCACAGAAGAATCCAGATGGCAAGACTTGTCTCTGCTCCTTCCACATCTAGGGTTTATGTTGCCGAGCAACTGGCTTCATCATTCAGGCCAACATCAGCTTTATATATACACTGTGGATTTGGGGACAACAGTGAGCATTTTTTGTCTAAGAAATGAAAGAATATCTTTTCCAGCTCTGAGAGAGAAGTGTTTCCTCACTACAGTCTAGAAGGCCCTTGACACTTTTTCAAAGTCTTTGTCACTCTATCCATTATACCTGTTTGCATTTTTATTTCCTAGGCCAAGCATGGGGAGCAGCATGAGGGTCAGCACTACAACATATCCTTCCAAGATCTGAAGACTGTATTCCCCCATGGCCTGCCTCCTCGCTTTGTAATGCAGGTGCTCAAAACAGGGGAGGGAATTGGAGGGAGCTTATAACACAAGCTGTTGATAGCAGAGGGGTGGAATTAAATGAGTAGAAAACTATAAAAGATTTAATTTGAATCTTAAAAACAAAACAGATAAATAGAGCTATTGATTATCTTTTGTGAATAGTGCTGTTGTTATAATTACTTTAAGCAAATGCTTATCTGCAGTTAACCTCTTTAAATCCTTTTTGGAGCCAGGCAAAATATTCTTAAGTAAATAAATAATATTCCACTCTTTTCCTTGTGTTACCCAACAGATTTCTAGAAACTTTAGATGTCAAATAATTGTTAAAAATGAATTTAATATTTGCCTTAGCAAAATATCATGAAAATAGTTTATATGTGTGGAAAAGCGAAAACATAATATATTTTTGAGCCAAATAGAAATGATATTTGGATTAGATGCATCATTCATTGTTCTTCTTCAGTCTCATGGGTTTTCAGAAAAATGTAGTTTTGTGGTCATAAACTCAACCCAAAGAATGTAATCTTGGGTTGCTTTATAGCCATTGAAAGAATTCATAGTTAACTGCAAGCAGAGTTTATTGGCAAGATTTGTTCTTTTTTTTTAACACTTTTAATAAACATTTATTTATTTATTTATTTATTTGGCTGTGCCAGGTCTTAGTTGTGTCATGCAGACTCTTAGTTGTGGCATGCATGCAGGATCTAGTTCCCCGACCAGGGATCGTACGCAGGCCCCCTGCATTGGGAGCATGGAATCTTACCCACTAGACCACCAGGGAAGTCCCTGGGGAAATTGGTTCTTTTGGCTAATTCCTGCTCAATTAGTTTCAGCCTCAGAAATTATTCCTTCTTATTGAAATATCAAACTTGACTGTGCAGGTGATTTTTAGCTTAGAAACCAGAGGATGTCATTTCTTCAATGTGTTTTATTTCAAGAAATTAGATGAGACACCAGTAAAGGGGCTAATTCTAGGCCATAGACAGCTTGTCATCAAAAATTTTGTTAAGTTTGGAAATGGGACACGGTCAGAAGAAATCATCACTTTAAACTGTCCCAAGACATTCATAGTACAATCTCTAACATGGTTCTGAGGGCCTAACTTGAACTATTGCAGGTTGCTTTCAGAATGGTTAACCACCAGTGCTTTGGAGGGAATTACTCATACATTCTTTCCATAACTTCCATTTATGTAAAGGCCAACTCCCTCACCATTGTTTGTGTATTTTAGTACTGTCATATTGCCTAATACGGCATTTCTGTTTTAATATCTGTATCATGTTTTTGAAGGTTTCACTTTCCATTAAGTTTGAACTTACCTGTCAAAGTTCTTCTCCAATTCAATTGTTTGGTTAGGATTTCTTTAAAAAATACCAACACTGGGGCTTCCCTGGTGGCGCAGTGGTTGGGAGTCTGCCTGCCAATGCAGGGGACACGGGTTCGAGCCCTGGTCTGGGAAGATCCCACATGCCACGGAGCGACTAGGCCCGTGAGCCACAACTACTGAGCCTGCGCGTCTGGAGCCTGTGCTCCGCAACAAGAGAGGCCGCGACGGAGAGAGGCCCACGCACCGCGATGAAGAGTGGCCCCCGCTCGCCGCAACTGGAGAGGGCCCTCGCACAGAGGCGAGGACCCAGCACAGCCAAAAATAAATATAAATAAATTAATTAATTAAAGAAACGTTTAAAAAAAAAATACTTTAAAAAAAAAAATACCAACACTGTCTTAATCCTTATCTGATATACTTGTGAGTAGTATTTGTTAGGCATTTATTCTTATCAGTAGACATTATTAAATACTTTATTTGCAAATCATTTTCATACATATCACTGCTTCCCAAATTTTTCCACCAAATTATTCCTGGTGGCAAAAAGGGAATGAATTTTGTGTGTCAGTTCTCTGGTGTATCTGTATACTGGTGGTGTCAGGTATGGCCTCATAGCTGTGGTGCAGTTGGTCGCACCTGCTCCTGAGCTGGTATGTATATAAGTTCTAGAGAGAAGTCTAGGTGGTTACAGTAATAAGAATTAGCTAAAGGGACTTCCCGGGTGGTCCAGTGGTTAAGAACCTGCCTTCCAATGCAGGGAACGCAGGGAACTAAGATCCCACATGCCATAGGGCAACTAAGCCCACGCGTCGCAACTACTGAGCCTCTGCCCCACAACTAGAGAGCCCACGTGCCGCAAGTACAGAGCCCAAGCACTCTGGAGCCCACGAGCCACAACTAGAGAGAAGCCCGCGTGCCGCAACGAAAGATCCTGCATGCCGCAACTAAGACTTAGTGCAACCAAAAATAAATAAATTAATTAAATTTAATTTAAAAAAAGAATTAGCTAAAAATAAATTTAAAAGAATTAACATTTATTTGATGCTTACCATGTGTCAGATGCTTTGTTAAGCATTTTACATGCTTTTAATATTTATATCAACCTTAAGTAGTTTACATAGTTATGTCTGGATTATTTGTAAATTTCAATTAACTGATATAATATCTGTGCTTCATTTACAGAAATAATCAAAAGTTGACTGTTATACACTTGGTGCGGGATAATGTGTTTTAATTCTTAGCTAAATTACATGGCTAAATTTTCAAATTCAATACCAACCTTTCCTAACTGAATAAATGAAAAATAGGCAATTTGATGCTATGGTTGCTATGTTGGACTCAGTGTATATTACCAAGAACAGGCTAGAAGTTCCACACCCCACCCTCTCCTTCCTCTTTCCCTGTTTTGTTAGGTGAAGACATTCAATGAAGCTTGCCTGATGGTAAGGAGACCAGCCCTAGAGCTTCTGCATTACCTGAAAAACACCAATTTTGCTCATCCAGCTGTACGATACGTTTTCTGTATCCTTTCCTGCTTGCCTGGGCTATCTGAGCCAATGCTTTCCTCCCTCAAATGTGGGAAAAGAAGAAATGCTTTATTTGTTGACAGTCGAAGTGTCCCTTTTGGTGGTGTTTTCTTTTTCTTTTTTTTTTTTTTTAATTAAGAAAATACCTTTATTTTTAGCCAGAAGGGGTTAAGTCAGAATTGACACTCCTGTAATAAGAGTGCATGAAAATTCTAATATTTTGAAAATTGACAAAATTTATTTTCCTCAGGAACTTGTTTCTTTTACTCCTTGCTCTAATTGGAGATTTTTGCAGTCCTAAATTTAAAAGATGTAAGTAATCTATTTTAGTGGTACTGTCAAAACAGCTTTTTTTAAAAGAATTAGGTGTGAACATATTAAATAGCCTATTAACATACTCCAGCTTTTGGTGGCTCATCTCTAAAATGACCCAATTCTTCATCTCATGTTGTGCTTCTCCTGTTTTAGTTTATCACTTAAGATGCTTCATTTGCAGTTGAGTAAGAAGAAAGTCCAACTCAAAATGGCTTAGGTAATAAATGATTTTTGCCTAAGGAACAGGAACATCAGGTTTAGGCTCAGGTTTGGTTATTTCAGCAGTTCATTGAGGTCATCAAGAACTCAGATTCCAGGGCTTCCCTGGTGGTCCTGCGGGTAAGACTCTGCTCTCCCAGTGAGGGGGTCCTGGGCTCGATCCCCAGTCGGGGAACCAGACCCCGCAGGCATGCCAAAACTAAAGACCCCGCACGCTGCAACCAGGACCGGGCGCAGCCAAAACAAACAAATAAATATTCTTTTAAAAAAGAGAGAACTCAGATTCCTTTAATCTTTCTGCTGTCATCCTCACCATATTAGGTTTTGTCTCCAGGTTGATTTCTTCATGTTGACAAAATGGTTGCAGCAACTCCAAACATCTCATCTTCACAGAGCCATGTCCAAAGGCCAGAAAAGTAAACATTCCTTTCTTGCATTCTTTTTTTTTAAAACAAAGAAAAATTTCCCAGAAGCTTCCATCAGACATTCCCTCATTTCATATTGCCCAGAATTACGTCACACATCCATTCCTAAATCAATTCCTGGTGAGAAAAATGAAACTACTATTCCTTTCTCTTTTTTTATAAATTTATTATTTTTAAAAATATTTATTTATTTATTTATTTGGCTGTGACAGGTCCTAGCTGCAGCACACGTGATCTTTTTTGCAGCATGCAAGATCTTCAGTTCTGGCATGCGGGATCTTTTAGTTGCGGCATGCGGGATCTAGTTCCCCGACCAGGGATGGAACCCGGGGCCCCCGCGTTGGGAGCGCAGAGTCCCAACCGCTGGAAGGTGGTGTTTTCTTTAACAGCAAGTGCTTTAGATGGCGAGAAGGGAACAGGAAAAACCCTCAGTCTTTGCCATGTTATTCATTTCTGTGCAAGACAGGATTGGCTGATACTACATATTCCAGATGGTAAGAACTTCCCTCACTATGTTGGGGTTAGTTATTCTGTTACTGTGGTAACATTGTGGCTTCAATTTTCTGACAGGGCTCTGACAACTAAGGGAGAGGTCTTTGCTCCAGGTACAGGCTGGTCTGAGTTGGTTTTGGAACCTTTTGATAATTAGAATGAAGTATTTTTTGGCGCAGCAATCCTCACTTTGATAGGTAATGCCCAAGAGCATAAACTCCCACCTTAGTGTTCACCACAAGCTTTATTGCCATCAGCCAACAACTTTGAGTACCCACAGAGCCTTTGACATGGTACTGTTTGTCAGTATTCTAGGTTGTCAGCATGGATCTTAAAAACTTAAACTCTCATACTTCGCATATATCCCTCCTTGTTTTTTGTTCAGTGTTGTTTGCATCCACATTTTCTGTCTTTAAAAACTGCCAGGAAGCTGAGGTGACCTTTAATCCATTTATTTGTGTATTGTGTGTAATGATAATATTTAATCTAAGATGGACCAGACCAAAAAGTAAACCTCTGAAGCAAGAAGGCTTTAAGAAATATATGTGGGAAACTAAAGTCATCTTCCATAACTTAAAGAAGCATAGAGTATTTTGAGTTGAATATAGTCAGTTCCTGCCTAGTTCGTTTTCTTCTGCCTTTTGATTAGCTCATCTTTGGGTGAAAAACTGCCGGGATCTTCTGCAGTCCACCTACAACAAACAGCGCTTTGATCAACCTTTAGAGGCTTCAACCTGGCTGAAGAATTTCAAAACTGCAAATGAGCATTTCTTGAGTCAGGTGACTAGACTCCCAGAAGTTTGGTGCTCTACAGTCTTTTAAGATTTTTATCTTCTTTGTGCCCTGAGTACCAGTAGACTATGGAGAACTAATATTGTAGTTGGGATAACTATACCATTTTGTATTTCTTTCATACATTTTATTCACAGTGAGTTCATACGCTGAAACTCATTTATCCATGTAAAATAAAGAGGCAGCAGTAAGCTGGTCGCATCTGGTGGGTAGCAAAGTGAAGTCCAGATTGCTTCATTGACTTTTCCAAGGTGACAGCCTAAAATCCTCTAACACACATTTCAACTACATAATTTTCTCCAGATTAGATCTTTTAGGTACCAGAAACATATTCGTAAAATTATTCTCTAGTGATTCTTGCATACAGTCTCTAGGCCAGGGATTTTCAACTCTGGATATAAGTTAGAATCACCTAGGAGCTTGTTAAAAATGCAGGTGCCAAGGCTTCATCCTGGGCCTTTTTAGTCACAATCCCTTACTATTTTGTGTGTGTTTCTTTAAGCTCCAGGCAGAAATGGGCTAGAAAGCATTCACTTCCCTGCTGAGCTCTCTTACAAGGCTTGAAAAATAGATGAAAATAGACTCCTAATAACCTTAGCCTCCTACCCTACCTTCTTAGCTAGGGATGGGTTTATCCTTAGGCTAAGTGGCCTTTTTTGGTCTTTGTTTTATTTTTAGATAAAAGTTCAAGAGAAGTATGTCTGGAATAAGCGAGAAAGCACTGAGAAAGGCAGTCCTCTGGGAGAAGTAGTTGAACAGGTATAAAAAAAGACACTGAACGTGTACTATGTCTAACCAGAGACAGCCTCTTGTAGGACTGCAAGCCACTGTCTCTCTTTCCCTACAGGGCATAATGCGGGTGAGGAATGCCACAGATGCAGCTGGGATTGTGCTCAAAGAGCTAAAGAGGCAAAGTTCTTTGGGTATTTTTCGCCTCCTGGTGGCAGTGGATGGAGTCAATGCTCTCTGGGGAAGGACCACACTGAAAAGAGAAGATAAAAGCCCGGTAGGAAAACTGAGTTTCTCTATTTTGGTTTCTCTGATTTCAGAAACCATCATATACGTAGGCTGGGACATAGCCTTCTAGACCATGCAGTATATTTTCTTGCCTTGGAATATTTGAAATAAGATGTATAGTGAAAATAGTATCAGAAGGAGAAGATGATGCCATATTCCATCATCCACTGAATACCAAGAGCATGACAACAAAAGCTGTGTTTTCTTTCTTTGTCAATTTTTTTCTTTCTATTCTCTTTTCAAAATGATGTTCTCTGGTCTAAGCAGAGACGATGATCAGAAGCATCAAGGAAGGGGGTGGGTTGGGGCAGTGGGTATTTTCTCCCTTGGTAACTGTTTTTTAATCTCCAGAAGCATGGCAGTTTGAGGAGCAGTGGCCATGTAGCTTATTCCAGAGGTACCTTCAGGTACTGTGATTATGTAGTAGTTGAGGATTCTTTTTTTTCTTTTTTTTTTTTTTTGGCCTCACAGCACAGCTTGTGGGATCTTAGTTCCCTGACCAGGAATTGAACCCGGGCCCTCGGCAGTGAGAGCGCAAAGTCCTGACCAATGGACCTCCAGGGATTTCCCAGTTGAGGATTTTCTAGTTGTTGTCAGTGCAGATATCTCAGGGGAGCATCCGGGCAGAGCAAGTAATGTTCTCTTCTCTCCCTCTTTTCTCCCTTTCTCCTCCCTCTCACCTCTGTCTCACACATTGACCGATGTGCAGATTGCCCCAGAAGAACTAGCATTTATTTACAACCTGAGGAAAATGGTGAAAAATGATTGGGTGAGTGCATTTGATGCTTAACAGATTTCAGAAAGAAATGTATTTTCGTTTTAAAGATGTTCAACTGCCTCATTGCTAATACTTACCGGTCTCTAATTTTATGGACAGAAAGTTCTTATATCTTATTTAATTCTCATAACTGTACCAAGTTTTAAATCTATATATTTGGTTTCTTATCTTTCCACTTGACTGTAGTACGCTTATTCAAAACCATTTTTTTTGAAATATTGGCATAATTTCACTTTGCTGCAGTTGTTCAAGGTGTTTTTATTTCTTATCAACTTTGGAAAGGATTTTGATAAATTTAAGATCATATAGCAATTTATTGTCAGAGTCAAATCGAGAATTAATGATCAATTTAGTTGCCATTTAACTGTGCTAGATCACACTGCAATACCACCATATGGCAAAAAAAAAAAAAAAAAATCTGCAGATGATTAAAATGCATTTTTCTGTCTTTTTCAAATTCAGCTTTTTCTCCTTTCTTTCAGCAAGGAGGCGCCATTGTGTTGACTGTGAGCCAGACTGGGTCTCTCTTTAAGCCCCGGAAAGCCTATCTGCCCCAGGAGTTGCTGGGAAAGGTCAAATCACTGGAAAATTTGTTTACCCTTAGATAGTCATTCTGTCTAAATATACATACATATATATATATTTTTTTTTTTTTGGACATAATTTCAGACTTGGAGAAAAATGGTATTCCTCTGTGACTTCAACTAGATTTCTAAAATCGTTAACACTTTACCATGTTTGCTTTACTCTTTCTCTCCGTCTTTTATTTTTCCTGAATTATGTGACAGTAACCTGAGATATGATGCCCTCTTTTATCTCTAAATAATACATATTTCCTAAAATCAAAGATATTCTAATGTATAACCACAGCACAGTTATCAAAATCAGAAAGTTAACATTGACTGTTACCTAATCTATAGAGTATATTCTGATTTTGCCAGTTATCCCAGTGTCCTTTACAGGAAAAGAAAGTCCTGGATAATGCACCGCACTCAACTGTCAAGTGTCTTTAGTCTCCTTTAATCTGGGACAGATCCTCAGTCTTTGTCTTTTATAACCTTAATATTTATATCTCTATTTTTGAAGAGTACATGCTAGTTATCTTATGGGTTATTTTATGGGGTTGTCTGATGTTTTTTCCTGATTATATGTGATGTTAGAAGTTATATTGTGTCTTCGCAGTGCATAATATCAGAAAGCACATGGAACTTATTTCTCCTGTTACTGGCAATATAAACTTTGAACACTTAGTTAAGGTGCTCTCCACCTCATTTCTCCTCAGTAAAGTTACCTTTTCCTTTTGTAATGAATAAGTATCTTGTGGAGATATACTTTGAGACTAGGTAAATATCCTTTTACTTCTCAAACTTCCCTTTACTAGTTTTAGTTTCCATCGGTGATTCTTCCCTAAATCAGTTATCATGATAATTGCAAGATGGATATTTTCTAGCTCCACCATAACTTCTAAATGTATCAGTTGGCCCTCTCTTATATTTAAGAATTTTCCTTTCTCCCTTATGTATTTATGTATTTGTTTCAACATAGACATGTGAATTCTTATTTAATGGGTTTAGAACCCATTAAATAATTACTCTCATTATTTATTTTGCTACTTAAGTTATCCCAGATTTGGCCAGTAGGAGCCCTTCAAGCTGGCTTCTATGTCCCTTTAACATGTCCCCATCATTTTTCTCCCTACCTTTCCTCCTCTGTCCCCATCATTTCTAAGCACTTCTTTATTTTTGGCACAAGAATATGTTCCAGGGCTTCCCTGGTGGCACAGTGGTTAAGAATCCGCCTGCCAGTGCAGGGGACACGGGTTCGAGCCCTGCTCCGGGAAGATCTCACATGCCACAGAGCAACTAAGCCCGTGCCACAACTACTGAGCCTGTGCTCTAGAGCCTGTGCTCCGCAACAAGAAAAGCCACCGCAGTGAGAAGCCTGCGCACTGCAACGAAGAACAGCCCCCGCTCACCGCAACTAGAGAAAGCCCGCGCGCGGCAACGAAGACCCAACACAGCCAAAAATAAAGTTATTAAAAAAAAAAAAAAAAGAATATGTTCCAGACGACTCATCATGTACTTTCCATGCCCCAGCCCTAAAATCAGCCATTTCTTCAAGGAGCTTTGGTTCATTTTAGAGGAGAATGGTATTTAGAAACCAAGACCTGAGTGCTAGGTATACTTACTGCTACTGGGATGTGGGTGTCACTTCTTCTAGGCCCTCCAGCAGAGTTAGTAAGTAGATACATGCACCATTCATATATACAAACATACATGTACATGTGCTATATGCATATATGTGTTTATATATACACATCCACACACATCTGTATCTGTTTCTCTATATTAAAAAACCATGAATCTGATACCTCTAGTTCCAGGCTAGCATCCCGGCATTCACTGTATCCTTCGCCCTTTCCATATTTGTAACCCTCTTCTCCAACGGTAATCTCTCATTCACAGTGTATTTACATATTAGCTCAATCTTAGATTATAGTAAAAATAGTTTCAGAATTGCTAACCCTTGCCTCTAGATAAATAAGCTGCGAACTAGAGGGCAAATTTTTTTTTTTTTTACTTCTGTTTTATTTAGGCTCAATATCTTTTAGAGCAGTTTTTATCTTTAGCCTAAGGGTCTTTCGTTCAAATATTCTGTTCAGAAGTTAGTTTGGGTTAGTTTCCCTCCTCCCTTCAGTGTTATGTTTGAACTTTGAAATACAGTTTGATTCATTTGTTTTAGTTTATATTCTATAATAGGATCTTTTCCCCCATCCTTGTCATTTTGTTTAATTTTTTTGAGTATATGAACTATCAAAACTGTTGTTGACTATTGAAGTTAGAACTGTAAAAAAATTTAAACACGTATACGATTATGTGTGTACACTCTCAGATAAGTGGCATTCCCCGTCCCCCTGCCCCCGCCGCCGCCCCTGGCCTCAAGCATTCTCTCTTTTTTAAGTATATTTGTGGCCATGTAGAGCAAGGGTAGCCAGCCCCAGAGAATGTGGAGTAGAGGAGAATAGAACAAAATCAAAGACCTTATCCTCAAAGTGTTTAAATAAACACTGATTTGTCACTTAACGAATACTGTATCTTTATCCTTTTTCTTCTCCAGGAAGGATTTGACGCCCTGGATCCCTTTATTCCCATCCTGGTTTCCAACTATAACCCAAAGGAATTTGAAAGTTGTATTCACTATTATTTGGAGAACAATTGGCTTCAACATGAGAAAGGTCAGTTGCTTAGCTTTTTCCTCTCACAGAAGAATCCCACTGAGTCAGAGCCTTGATCTCTTCTTCCCTCAGCAGCAGCCTGTAATTTGTACTTCATCTTTTTCCCCTTTATCTTGACTTCTTTCTGGCTGATTAGATGGTACAGAAGGTGTGGGGTTGGTTAAAGTTTGATTTACAAGAGACATTATATCTCTCCCTAAAATTCTCACGTTAGTCTAGAATAAGATGCTCATGCTAACAGAGGAGGTGAGACCGAACCCAGCCACTGGCAGTTTCCAGGTGATTGGGTTGCTGCCACACTCTGACTGTCACATTTATTCATCATTCAACACACTTGGATTGAGAGGCTCATACGCTGGGACACCCCCAGAACAACTGATGCTGTGTGAGAGGCTACTCCAGCACCAAACCAAATCCTTGCTATACCTGTCCTAGTATTTGTAGATGAAAGTGTTCCAGCTGCTCATTTAACCCTTGCCCTCAGTGCTGGGTGGGTGTGGGTGTGTTGGGGGGCGGGGTGTAGGGGAAAAATAAAGGTGGTTCTGTCACTAGGTAATAGAGAATTAGCTGCAAATAGGTTATTAAAGGAATAGGGGGAAGAGTATAAAGCAGCTGCAGCATGATGAGTTAGGAGGCACAATGGGGAGATTTCTAAAAGGCGGTTTGAGAGATTGGACAGAGTCCTTAAAGTCCAGAGGATAGTCTTGAAACAGAGGGAGAGATAGATGCTGGTTGGAGGAATAGAGACAGAAAAGGAAATTATGCATAGAAAAAATAATACTGGGGGGTGGAATAAAGGGCCTAGAAGTGAGGTTTTGGGAGTGCTAATTATATCAGAATGTAATCTGGATAACATAGCCTTTGACTACAGAATTTGCTAAGTAACACAATGCTACAGGAGAAAACTGCCAGTTATCTGTGTTTGACTCCATTTTAGCTCATACAGAAGAAGGGAAGAAGGAGCTGCTGTTCCTAAGTAATAGGAATCCCGGGCAGCTGGAGCGGCTCTGTGCCTACCTCTAAGCCATGGTCACAAGGTACGTGGAAGACAATGGCATTTCTTCTAATGGACCCAATCAGATGGGGGAGTCCTGCAGGACACAAGAAGAGCAGCCAGGCACGTGCACCTATGGGATCGGACAGGACTGCAGTCAGCTCCCAACCTTCGTTGCAGTGGGTTCCTTGTGATGTGACTGTGGTGGCAATAAGATGTCCTGAAACTAACATCAGTTTATTAGTTGTGGTTTTCACATTTTAAATAATCATGTAGCTTTTCCTAAAAAATTAAATTAAGTATCTTTCTTAAAGTGTTGTGTTATATTTATAAGATGGAAAGAGCCTTCAGATTGGCCAAATTGAATTTCTTTGGCATTCTGCTTGTTGAGACTAAATTCTACAGAAATTTTCCAGAGTTTATTCAATTTAGGAGATTGAGACTCACAGCTTAACTTCTCCCTCCCAGACCATTCACTTCCTATTTACTCTTTTATCAATGGTCCCTGAGAACTTTCCTCAAACTCCAGCTGAGTCTGGCAACTTTGTATAGTACAGCCCCTTTCTACAGGTTCCTGAAAGAAGTAAGTTCTAAACCCCTACAGCATACATTGTATGTAGTGAATTAACATCTTTAATCCATGTAGAATAGTACTATCTATCTGTGTACCATCTGTCTGAGATTTGAGAAAATAGTGACTCATCAATTTCAAAAGAGTCTGATTCTCTCACCGTACCCAGGTTGTTGGTTCTAAAGAGTGAGACGTTTGAGTCCCAGATCTGCTGCTTATTAGCTAACTGTCTTAGCCTATTTCCTTCTCTAATTTTACCTTATCTATCTCTGTTTCACCTTACGTAAAGGTAATAATAATGCCAAACTTTCAGGGATTTTTTGAGAATTAAATCACATAATAAATGTCAAGTGCCTCACACATAGTAGGCCCCCATTAAATGATAGGTAGCTACTATTTATAACTTGGATTTTATTAATGCTTTATTTGAACAATTACTATGAGAAGAGAGTCTGAATGTATATCAGCATTTTTCACTAGAGAGCCAGCTGCCCCTACCCTGAAACCACCTCCTCGAGGATTCCCTGTCAAAAATAAAACCTCCATCCCTGACCCCAGACACTTTAGCTAGACTGATGTTCTAGCATCAGACTCAAACATAACAGCCTTATAGAGGCTGCTTAACCAGCTCCCACAGTTGGAAAGCTTGAATCCATTTAACAAATCCCTTTTAATATATATAGTTCTGCTTCTCTGACTGAACCCTGACTGATACGCCTCCCAATACAGATAGTCAGGCGTTGAGATCTATCTTTTCAATAGCTCAAACTCACTTCCTCCTCTCCATCCTTACTACCACTGCCTTTCATAACCCCATCGCTTCTTGTTTGAGTTACTATAATCATTTGCTAATCTGTTTCTCTGCCAACTACCCTTGGCTCCTCCCTCCAGTCTGTCTTTCACTGGGCTGCCTGAGTGAGCTCTCTAAACACAGCACATCATGCAATTCCCTTAATGTCATTCAGTGGCTTCACTATGCCTTTATTTTTGCCATGTATGGGTTACAAAGTTCAAACCATACAAAAACATTTCATGGAAAATCAGGCTCCTTTCCTCTCAGCTCCCTTTTCTAGAGGCAATCAAATTATAGAGACAAAATTCTAAAAAAATATGCATTTTTTTTAAACACAATAGTGTACTTACTCTTCTATACCTTGGTGTTTCCAGGTATCTTGGAAATTGTACCTGTCAGGAGTTTTTCTTATAAATCGAGTGCCTGCTCTAAGGAATTTAAAAAGAAAAGGAAATAGGTAACACACAGAACCTCCAAGAGGGACACTGTCACAAGCTCAGCAGCCACGGACAACATCCTAACCACAACAGGGGAGGGTCTGCTGTGATAAAGTCACCAGTGCTACTATGAACACTGACACTGCAGCCTATACTAATGATAATGGCAGCTAGCCCCCAGAAACTGTAGTGCTGCTGCCTCCCAAAAAAAGCAAGATGCCACTGCTCTTAGCCTTACCAGATACTTACTGGACAGGACCTGAATCTGATTGACAAGCCTGATCCTTAACTGTAAAGGAGGCTGGGACATTGGCTTCCATCTTTGGAAGGCCAAGCTCATAATCAATATGCCTTATTCTCTTTCATGAATGTGGAATAGTAAGCTGTATGACTGTACTATCATTTATGTACAAAATCCTTACTGAAGAATTGCCTCATTACTTTTGCAATTTGCTAAATATGGATTCTTAATTTTTTTCCAAATACTCTATCATAATCTATCCTATCCAGTCCCCTTTTTTTCTTAAGATCCTTCTACTGCAGACCTGATCCTCATGCCCCAATTTTTTTTGTCTCCATGCTAAGCCTGCTGCACAGCTGGTCTCTTGGGGCCTTTCTTCATCACTCAGGTAGACTGAATTCAGAATGAAAAGTAAGAAGCAAAACTGTCTTTATTTCCAGATGACATATTCCTGTATATAGAAAACCTTAGGAAATCTCAAAATAATCTACTAGAACTAAAAACAAGTTCAACAAGGTCACAACAATACTACAAGATTAATATACAAAAACCAATTGTATTTCTCTATACTAGCAATGAAAAATCCAAAAATGAAATTAAGAAAGTAATTCTGGGGACTTCCCTGGTGGTGCAGTGCTTGAGAATCCGCCTGCCAATGCAGGGGACACGGGTTTGATCCCTGGTCCGGGAAGATCCCACATGCCACGGAGCAACTAAGCCTGTGCGCCACAACTACTGAGCCTGCACTCTAGAGCCTACAAGCCACAACTACTGAGCCCGCGCACCTAGAGCCCGTGCTCCATAACAAGAGAAGCCACTGCAATGAGAAGCAGAAGCCCGTGCACCACAGTGAAGAGTAGCCCCCGCTCACCATAACTAGAGAAAGCCTGTGCACAGCAACGAAGACCCAACGCAGCCAAAAATAAATTTATTTTTTAAAAAAATTAAAAACTTGAAGAAAAGACTTATAAGTGGCTGACAGGATAATGAAAAGATGCTCAACATCACTACTGATTAGGAGCAAATCGAAACCACAGTAAGATACCACCTCACACCCACTAGAATGGCTATAAATCAAAAAGACAACAATAACAAGTGTTGGGGAGGATGTGGAGAAAAAGGAACCCTCCATGGGTATTCCCTGGAGGTCCAGTGGTTAGGACTCAGTGCTCTCACTGCCAAGGGCCTGGGTTCAATCCCTTGTCAGGGAACTAAGATCCCATAAGCTGCGGGGTGCAGGAAAAAAAAAAAGGAACCCTTGAACATTTCCAATGGAAATATAAAATGGAAATATAATTTCAGAAAACAGTTTGGCGGTTCCTAAAAATGTTAAGCACGAAGTTATCACATGACCCAGCAATTCCACCTCTAAGTATCTACCCTAAAGAAATGAAAATATGTCCACACAAAGACTTGTGTTCAAGCAGCATGAGACTATTCATAGCAACATTATTCATAATAGCGAAAAAGTAAAAATAATCCAAATATCCATCAACTTGTAAACGGATAACCAAAAATGAGCAAAATACTAATACATACTACAACATGGGAACTCAAAAACCTTATGCTGAGACTCCAAACACAAAAAAATACATTTATATGATTATATGAAACATCCAGAAATGGCAAATCTATAACGGCAAAAGTAGATCAGTGGTTGCCTGGTGTTAGAGGTAGGAACAGGGTTTACCTGTAATCACACAGGAAGAATCTTTTGGGGATGATGTAAATGCTTTAAAACTGAATTGTGGTGATGACTGCACAACTCTTTATTTACAAAATCATACACTTAAGATGGATGTAAGTGACACCTCAATATCATTTACTGTATATAAGTAATACCTCAATAAGGGTGTTAAAAAAAAAAAACTGCAGCCAGACTTCTTCCTTCCCTCTATTCTTCACCGGGTTCATACCTTCATCAAGGTCTGAGACTCTCCCAGCCTCTTCTGGTTTCCTGAGATGTCCCCACACAGGCATTTCCCCAATAGAGCACATGCATGTATAATCCCATCTTGGTGTTTGCTTCTGGCATATAGTATACTGTCTTCAAGAGATAAAGTTGCGAGTCAAAAAAAGATACACCATGCAAACACTAACCAAAAGAAAGCTGGTTCATCTATATTACTATCAAAGTAGATATTAAGGTAAAACAGTATTATTTGAGAAAAAGAGGGATAGTTTATAATGGTGGAAGTTTCAGTCCATCAGGAAAATAAAACTGTAAAGTAGTATGCAGTAATAACATAGCCTAAGAAAATAAAAACTGACAAAATTACAAGGAGATAGACAATCATAGCGGGAGAGTTAATATACTTCAGTGGGAGAAGATATTTTCAACACAAGTAACTGACAAAGGGCTTGTATTCAGAATATAGTACTTACTCCTACAAATGGATGAGATGACCCAAAAGAAAAATGGGGAAGAGACCTGAACATGCACTTCACAAAAGTGGCTATTCTAATGGTGATAAACATAAAAAGGTGCTCTCAGTCTCACTAATAATCAGGAAAACTAAAACCAATGATATGGACTAAAAATTTTTAATGTTGTCAAGGTTATGGAACATCACCTGAAAACACTCCTACACCGGTGGTGAAACTGTAAATTGGTAAATTTAGAAAAGTTTGGTGTTATTTACCATATTCAAACATACCCATCCTTATGATTCAACAATTACACTCCTAGGTATATACACAACAGAAATGTGTGCATGTCCACATGCACAAGAATGTTAACTGTAGCACCTAATAGCCCCAAACTGGAAACAATTCCAAAGTCTATTATCAGAGTAGATCATTTGAGGTATATTTCTACAATGGTATTCTGAAGCAATGAAAATGAACTATAAGTATATGCAAGAACAGGGAAGAAGTTAACAATATTGAGCAAAAGGCAGACGCAAAAGAACATGTACTCTGATTGACTTACATTACATAGATACAGATAGACAGACAGACAGACCGAGCCAGTCCACAGGGTTAGAAGTCAGGAAGGCTGTGAGTTTTGGACAGGAAGGAGAGGACACGTGAGGCTTTAGGGTAGCGTGTAGTTTTCTGGCAAGGTTTTATTTTTTGCCTGAGTCGCTATTAGCCAGCAGAAGTATCCTGTGAAAAAAGACACAACAGCTGCAAGAGCCGTCAGGTAGGAGTAGGTAGGAGAATCTTTAGTGAGCCGCGCCAGGGACCCCACGGGGGATGCAAAGAACCCAGCGTCAAGAACTCTCCAGCATGGCACTTGAGCCCTGGTGCCCAAAACTTCCGGTCTGCGCCACTGTGCCCCGCCCCTCGACAACAACGACTGATAAGCAAGACTGTTCCACGCCAGGAAGAGGCGGGGTATGAGGAGCGGTGTCATTAAAGCCCAACGAATCATTTATCCTATGGGAAAGGATGTGTTTATGGGCCAATAGGAGCCGGGAATAAGGCCCCACCCACAAGCCTGCTGAGCCAATCGGCAAGGAGCAGCGGGTGGGCAGGCTGTGGCTGTGCTACCCCGCGGAGCCGCGCAGCATGGCGGGCGGGGCCCGGGAGGTGCTCACTTTGCAGTTGGGACATTTTGCGGGTTTCGTGGGAGCGCACTGGTGGAACCAGCAGGTAAGGTCTCTGGACGGCTGCCTCAGCTGAACCTTTCCGGATCTCCAGTCCTTGCTTCCGGCCTGTTCCTCTCGCCACCCGAGTCCAGTCCTTCCTCTGTGCCTCCCCAGGATGCTGCGCTGTGCAGGCCGACCGATGCCAAAGAACCGCCGGGAGAGCTGTGCCCCGACGTCCTGTACCGGACCGGCCGGACGTTACACGGCCAAGAGACTTACACACCGAGACTCATACTCATGGATCTGAAGGGTTAGGTGGTGGCTGGAGTCAGCCAATTCCCGGTGTTCCCCTTCACGTGTGGAGTCTCTAGCATCCGTTCGCTTCAAGATCCTTGACCCCGACTATACTAGGCTGAAGGACCAGAGATGAGGAGCCATAGGGAGAGCTAACCACAGTATGCCAACACCTGAGGGGATGCAAGAAAGCAAAATTTTATTCCGTTCAAGAGCTATCTCTGGAATGGGCTACTTGTCCCTAGACACAGTGAGATGTTGAACTGTGGCGCTCCCGTAGAACCACTGGGTGTGGTCTTTGCCCAGGTCCCAAAGCTAAGGACTAAGCTGGGAAATGAAGGATGGAATCTACATTCTCCTAGGCAAGGGTTTTTTTCAACCCATGTCTAATCAAGAAAGCTTGGAAGGGCCAAGTGCTGGAGTGATGATGACAGCAGGTTGTCAGGTGATCAGAGGAAGGTTAGCTGAACGATGGGAGGGACAGGGCTTTACCTAACATTGTCTGTTATTTTTGTACAGGTAGTCTGAGCTCCCTAAAACAAGAAGGTGGACTCTACAGGGACAAACAGCTAGATGCTGCAATAGCATGGTACTTGTGATGTTTGGAGAGGAGTTGGGAAGGAGCACAGGAAGCTGGAGAACTCAGGGAAACTGACACTAAGATCAATCTCCAATTTCTTTCAGGCAAGGGAAGCTCACCACACACAAAGAGGAACTCTATCCCAAGAACCCTTATCTCCAGGACCTCCTGAGTGCAGAGGTGAGGGCCTCTGCCCTGAACTTTTAAGCCCGGTGCTACAACCAGAGTGCCTCCACTGGGGCAGAGAAAAAGAGAATTTTAGCCATCTTAAATGCCCTAGAATGGTATTTTGAGGAAAAGCACTTTTTTCTCCTACTAAAGGACTGTGAGTACGTGAACGGAAAGGAGGTTGTAGGGTGTGGCCAGCAAAATCAGGGAGGATAAATCAACTTTTGCGTCTAGACTGCCTGGACCTAAATGTAGATTTCCTCATCCCTCCCAGGGAGTGCTGAATAGTGATGGTATCTGGAGGGTCAAATCCATCCCCAATGGCAAAGGTGAGACTTCTCCAGATACTGCAAAATGGGGAATGGGGCAGATCAGGAACATGGAGAAAGGTACATTTCCTCTACTTTTTCTTCAGGTCCCCCCCCATTCACCACCGCTACAACTCCAAAACCAGTTATCCCCACAGAGGGCAGCATCAGAGTCTGGTCAGACTTTCTCAGAGTCCATCTCCATCCCCGAAGCATCTGTATGATTCAGAAGTACAACCATGATGGGTATGGAGGGCCCCAGAGGCTGTGAGGCAAGAAACTGGGTCCCCACTAATGTTGGATGAGGCTCTTGAGGCCATCTTCCCTGCCCTCCTGCGATACAAGAGCTCTTGGGCGGAGGGATGGAAGTGGGGGAGTCCTGTAAATCCTGGACTGTGTTTATGCATGGCAGGGAAACAGGTCGCCTGGAGGCTTTTGGCCAAGGGGAGAGTATCCTGAAGGAACCCAAGTACCTGGAAGAGCTGGAGGACAGGCTGCACTTCTACGTGGAGGAGTGCGACTACCTACAGGTAGCTGCGTGGCGTGGCGGGCACTTGGGTAGAAACTCCCCTCATCCTGCCGACTTTTGCCATTCACCTCTCTCCAGGGCTTCCAGATCCTGTGTGACCTGCACAATGGCTTCTCTGGGGTAGGCGCCAAGGCCGCAGAGTTGCTACAAGACGAGTATTCAGGGCGGGGAATAATAACCTGGGGCCTGCTCCCTGGTCCGTACCGCCTCGGGGTGAGTAGTTCTTGTGGGGAGAAACGGTCACAGGGTAAGGAGGGAGAAATGAGGATAGCCCAGTGAGAAAGTTGCTTAAAACAATCTACTCTCATTTCTTTCACCAGGAGCCCCAGAAAAACATCTACCGTCTGTTAAACACAGCTTTCGGTCTGGTGCACCTGTCTGCTCACAGCTCTCTGGTCTGCCCCTTATCCTTGGGTGGGAGCCTGGGGCTGCACCCTGAGCCACCTGTCAACTTCCCTCACCTGCAATATGATGTAAGGCTCGATGCTCTCGTTCTGACTGCAGCTAGTGACAGGGCAACACGCACACGCACGCACGCGCTCGCCGAGTCAGCCTTTATCTGCTACTGGCTCTATTCTTGAAGCCTCAGCTTGAACTCGGCTCTGATGTGGCCTCTTAGATGACACTGTCCTATGCTTATCCAGCCCTGGGCCAAACACACCCCTGCTTTGTCCCAAAGCCTGCGGGGGGCCTCTCTGCCATTACTATTCTGCCTCCACACTCTTTTCCACACCCAGAAGGCCAAGTGCTCTTCTCTGTATCCTCTTTACAGGCCGCTCTGCCCTTCCACTGTGGCGCCATCCTGGCTACAGCCCTGGACACAGTCACTGTTCCTTATCGCCTATGCTCCTCGCCAATTTCCATGGTTCATCTGGCTGATATGCTGAACTTCTCTGGGAAAAAGGTATTAAGCTTTGTGAGGAGATGGGTCAGAGCTGAGAAAAAGCTCTATAACTTGATTTCTTCCTTATCTTTAGGTGGTCACAGCAGGAGCAACCATCCCCTTCCCCTTAGTTCCAAGCCAGTCCCTCCCTGATACGCTGATGCAGCTTGGAGAGGCCACCCCATGGACCCCACTGTCTGCATGTGGGGACCCTTCTGGAACATGCTGCTTTGCCCAGTCCGTGGTGCTGAGGGGTCTAGACAGAGCATGCCACACCAGGTGAGGGCTGGTGGTCCTTAGGAGCCCTTGTCAGACTTTTGTTTCACATCCTTTTCTCATACGTCTGGATATTCTAATGGCACTGCCCTGCTCTCCTTCCCTCTGGCCCGCGTAAAAGAAAAAAAAGACTGTGAGCATCCCGATCCAGCTGATGGCCTGAGGACCTAAGTCCTAGTTTCTCATTCATGCTGCCACAGATTAAAGGTGGTTTTGGCTTTGTTCTGGCAGTCAGCTCACCCCAGGGACACCTCTGCCCTCCCTGCTCCACGCGTGCACCACCGGGGAAGAAGTCTTGGCCCAGTATTTGCAGCAGCAGCAGCCTGGAGTCAGGAGGTCAGTATAATGCTTGCTCATGCTGTCCTCCCAGACCTCCGACCTCCCCTGACTTTTTCTCACTCAGCTGCTGTCCTCTTGCCCCACAGCTCTTCTCATCTGCTGCTGACTCCCTGTAAGGTGGTTCCTCCTTACCCCTACCTCTTCTCCTCAAGCCTCAGCCAGCAGGGTTTGGTTCTGGATGGTCCCCCAACAGGGGCAGGTATGTAGGAGGTGAAGAAAACCAAGAGGTTTTCAAGCATGGGAGAGTTTTACTATAACCCTTACTGGATAAAGGTACTTTGGAAATTCCCAGTTTGACGTGCCTTTATTCACTCTGTGGCTCCTGAGAGAAGTGTTCTTCCTCTGGGGTGCTGGTATACAAAGGGGAGAGCACACAGAACTTATTGGGTTTACTATACAATCAAGTCTACCAGAGGCCCAGACTTCCCTGTGTGTGCAACAGAGTCCCAAGGGTAGGACAGTGGTCCGTTCACAGGGCTCCCGTTTCTCTCCCTCCGCAGCGGTGGAGAGCATCCCAGTGCTCGGGGCCCTCTGCTCCTCTTCATCCTTGAACCGGACCCTGGGAGATTTGGCCAAAGATCTCGCCAGACTCGACCTGCGGCGCTGGGCCAGCTTCATGGACGCTGGAGTGGAACAGGATGACCTAGAGGAGACGCTGCAGGAGCTACGCAGCCTGGCCCAGTGCTACCAGAGTGGCAACAGCCTCATGGACTAAAGCTCCAAGAAAAGGAAAGAGCTAGTTTACAATAAAAAGTGCTGGATGCAGGAGCTCAGTGTCTTGGGACTGGCTACACCAACATACGCATTTATTACATTTAGAAACACTGTGATCAGATCACACAACAATAAATATGTACCACCAGACAAAAAAGGAAAAAAAAAAAACACACAGAAAAGGAACTGAGCTGCACTCTCCCTCAATGCTCTTTACAACGTAGATTTCTAAGGTCTCCATAAAAGACACACAGGATGGCAGGGCCATCCAACCCCAGCCTGCCATTGTCCTTGTCCCTGGCCCCCTGCTCCCCCAGCTCCTCATACTGAGCTCAAGGGTTTTACAAGCAAAGTACAGCCACCCTTCCCCCGATCAGGGTGCCTGTTGGATTCGATCCTGTGCAGATGACACCCTCACGCTCCCAGGGTCTCACTCATCCAGCTCTTCCTCAGACAGAAGGTCCCCGTGGTCAGACAGCTGGTCTGTATTGCTGGTACTGGTGGCATCGTCCTCATCCTCAGAGCTGGCCTCGCAGGCTGTGTGGAAGAGCTGCATGAGTTCTCGAAAACGATGGGAAACCTAGGAGGAGAGGAGGAGGCTTGCATTCACCTTTCTTAAGTTAGTAACATTTTAACATTTACTAAGCACTATATCCCAATCTGAACAATCTCATTTGTTCTACACAGTAAGGCGGTGAGGGCTGTGCCCTCCTTATAGATAAGGAAACTCGGGTTAAAAGGCTAAACATTTTGCCCAAAGTCACATTCCTTCTAAAAACAAAACTAGAATGCAATCGCTGGGGCTTCTACCTCAAAATTCAATGCCCTCTCTCTTCTAGAGCCATGACTAACCGCGCCGACAAGTCAAGGTCTTCCTCAGGGCAGACCTTTATAATCACCAATCACCTCTTAGCTGGCCAACCTGTCCTCTTCCTTTCCTTGGTTCCTCTGGAGCTTGAAGCTCTAGCAGGGTTTCCCCTACTTACCTCAGTAGGGGTCTTATTTCCCAGCTGCTGGGAGATGACGCTAAAAGTCTGCGGCTGTGCTCCTTGCTCCTGGCACATGGTCAGAATCACGCGGTCAGCTTCCCTGGAATCCACATAAGGCAATTAATCTGAATCAGTAACATGGGTGTGTTCCATGCATTTTCCAAACACGCTCCCACATCCATCCCCACCTACCTTGTCCACAGGACAACCTTCTCCCCCGTAGAGCTGACCTTGCTGTTGTTGGCACACACTGTAGCTTCCGTGGCCTTCGTCTGCGGCTCCCCCACTGGACCCTTGCCCTGTATTCCATTGTCTTTAGCCAAACCTCCTCTAGGGGCTTTGGGAGAAGTCTCTGAGGTGTCAGTTCCTGATGAAGAAGATTCATGGACAGAAGACACCCCGTCCGCTGTCACCCCAGCTCTACTGGAAGGCAGCCAGCTCTCTTGAGTATCTGGTTTCCCAGACACCTGTCTTCCCCCTAAGTCTCCGGTCCTTGAGGAAACAGGACTCGGGAAGGAGGCAGGGGGTTCAACGGTTCCAGACAATTTCTCAGTTTCTGAAGCATTCCAGACCAGCATGGAAGCCTCTGACTCACGCCCTGGCTTATGGCCCTCGCCCTCATCCTGAAGTCTGGGGGATGCCATGGGGCAGGAGAGAACCTCAGGCCCAGCCTGGTTACTCCTAACAGCGCACAGCACAGTTCCGGTTTTGGAGGGAAGCCGAGGAGTCTCTGGTGAGCAGGGCGGTGGGCCATCGAGGAGCTGGTCTGTAAAAGTCACTTCTTGAGGAGACAGCAAAGTGCTCCCTGCTGCCAATCCTGTTTAGGAGGAAAATAAGGATCTAAGGGTATGGACAGGGTCACAATGCATCTAAGGACTACAAATTACCACGCGGTCACTCTGGCAAGCTACCGTGATAAAGTTCTAAGGTCCAAGAGTGAGGTGAGGGTAGGGGCTAGGGTCGCTTATATAAAGATATGAAGTCCGACTGCCAAAGCTGAGAATGGCTGAGGCTTTAGAATGCAGACCACAGAGGATCTGGAGACAAGGGGAAGGGGTTCAGGAATGGGAACACAAGAAGAAAATGCTGGGACTTCCTGGTGGCGCAGTGGTTAAGAATCCACCCGCCAATGCAGGGGACACAGGTTTGATCCCTGGTCCGGGAAGATCCCACATGCCACGGAGCAACTAAGCCCGTGAGCCACAACTACTGAGCCTGCGCCCTAGAGCCCACGAGCCACAACTACTGAAGCCCGTGCGCCTAGAGCCCGTGCTCCGCAACAAGAGAAGCCATCGCAATGAGAAGCCCGCGCACCGCAAGGAAGAGTAGCCCCACTCGCCGTAACTAGAGAAAGCCCATGCGCAGCAACGAAAACCCAACGCAGCCAAAAATAAATAAATAAATTTATATTTTTTTTTAAAAAAAGAAGAAAATGCTGGATCGTGTTGATTTGTAGCACTCTTATGTCTGCAAGAGGATTGAGGCCACAGGAAAGAAAATTAAGGCTGGACAGTAAGGATTTCCTACTGGTTTATTAGTAAAAGAGGTGGTAGTCCATCCCTGAAAAGACTAATATTATCCAGGCTCAAAGACGTTCTTGCTTGAAGTATGTGCGAATGAGACAGAAGTAAAGGGAGCAAGGCTGGGTGGGCAGCTGGATGACTCACCTGGAACAGGCATCTCTCCCTTCCTGGTACTCCTGCCAGTCCTGCTCTGGGTTGCCTCAGTGCTTTCTCGCTCCTCTGGGGCTTCCTCCTCCATCACGTCCTTGCCCTGCCCAGCTTCCTTAGCACCAGGCACAGGACTGGCCTCTCCGTGGGGGCTGCCGCCCACCAACTCATGGGGATCCTTGCTCTTGTAGGATTTGCTGTCACAGACCTGCAGGGATGGCCTTCTGGGTCAAGGGTCTCTGGACCTTTTTTGTCTTAGGGGCCGACCAAAGGAAGATCAACCCTGCCATGATGCTCAGCAAGTCAACCAACATGCATGCCTGCTCCAACAATTTTAAATGGCCCAAAAAAGAGGGCTGGATTCTACCAGTCCTCTAACCAAGGACTGTATTTCTGCTGCCAACCAACCCTACTTTAGAGAACCAGCATTACCTTTAGGCTATTTCCTCACACAGGTTTGTTTCATTAAAAAAAAAAAATCTAAGAGGGAAATATATGAACTGGTTGATTCTTCTCTATTCCAAAAGCTTCACCTACAAGATTCTCTTTAAAAAGCAAAATCCATTATACATATATTTTTAAAGATTCTATTTATTTTGCATACACACACTAATGTGTATGTGTACAGCATATTACTTATCCACATGTAATCTTTTTAGGAATTCAATAAGGTACACATCTGTGGTAGCAAACAATACCCCAAACAGCAAGGCAACCTGGGGGTTGGCCTAGGCAGCTCCGATACCCCTTGGTACCAGTTCCCTCCTCACCTTGCTGCTGCAGTGGCTACAACTTCTCCTCTTGCTCTTCTTCATCTTGGAGTCAGGACCTCCCTCATGGCAGGAGCAGGCACAGTCCTTGGCCCCATCTGGCCACTCAGCCTCCTAGGAGACACTTGGGCTTGGTTAACTGCCAAGCATTTTTGGTACCAATAGAGGGAGCTAAGTGAGCCATCTGAACAAGCCCGCCCCCTGACCCCCTCCCCCGCTTCCTTTCTCTTTCATTATACATCATCTCTTCACGTTGCCTGGGGAAATCAATGCCCAAACTCAATTAAAGCCTACTATGAATCCCTGAAACAATCCGTAAATGACCCAAAGACTGACATATCCCAATTGCCCAGATGTTTCAAGAAATATTTAAGTGAAACATAATCTGAGGCAAAGTCACTGGAGAGCTCCCTCATGAGATACCATCTACTCACTCGTCTGTCTTTGTTTCTGTCTCCCTGTGCCTTGAGCTCTCCCCTCTCCTCCAATCCCCTTGAGAGAGGGCTTTGTACATATGGAAGGCTCACTCAATGATACTCTCTGTTCAACAAACCCAAGACATAAGTACCATTATTATCCCCACTGACAATGAAGAAACTGAAACAAAGAGAGATTAAATAAATTGCCCAAGGTCATTCAGCTACTAAGAAGCAGTTTTCCCAAAGAAAGAGTATAAGCAAGACACGTAGTAAAGGGAAATGGACTAAAAAGACTACTTCTTGAAGAGCAATAGACAGCAGTGAGTACAAGCTGACTCTGGAGCCAGACAACGTGGGCTCAGATCCTAGCACTGCCCCTGATTAAACATGAGACCCTGGCAATGGCCCCTCTCTGCAATTCAGTTTCCTTTTCTATAAAATGCAAACAAGAGCAATCTTTTCATAGGGTTATTGTGAGAGTTAAACGAGTGAACAGTCCATGTAAAATACAAGAGACACGGGAAAAAAAAAAAATACAAGAGACACGGGATACTTTGGAACACACCTCAGTATTAGCTGTTGTCATTATTATTAAAATGAGGAATCCTGGTTCTATTTTTTCACAAGAACAGAAAGGAAGAAGACCCAACGACAAGAGAAATAGCTCTGAGCTAGAGAAACAGATCCTTCTAATGAGGCAATCATGGGTGGGACCTCTTCAGCAGCTGCACCGTTCTTCCCATGGGCTCTGCATGTCCACAGCAGCCTGACCTTTGGTTCCTGCTCCATGACTGCCTCAGATCACAGAGGCTTTTGCACCACCCTAAGCCAGAGGACCACTCAGACAGAAAACTCTAGGCTTGATTCATGAAAGATGGATAATCCCCAACAACCTGGTGTACCTTATCATGATTTTGGACCCCAATCTCTTTTCTTCTTTTGTTCTTTGAGGCTGTGGGTATCTTGGGAGGTTCCTCTTCCTCTTCCACATCAGGCAGTACCACTTCTTCAAAGCCATCAAACTGGGGAGGAGTTGGTGCCACTCAACACAGACTCTGGGCAGATATCCCTCCTACACATGGCCTTCCCCCTTCACAACCCTACAGCAGCCTCACAGCCTGTACCTCATACTCTTTCTCCTCAGTCCAATTGATCTCTTCAAAGTCACCCATACGGCTAGCTGCTGGGCGCAGATGGTCAAAGAAGATGGAGAACTCATCCTGTAGGTGGTCATGGCCTTTGAGGAGCTGCCACATCTGTGTCTTGAGCTGGGGAGAGTTGCAGAAGGAAAGATGAAGTCTCCAGAGCCTCTCTAGGCCACCATTCCAAATCAATCCCACATACTTCTGGGTTCTACTTTCCTAGTTAACTGGGAGACACACAGAAGCCTCTCTTTGATAACTAAGAACTCTTAAACTTCCTCTCCCTCCTTACTTGCCTACAAAGCAGGGGTATAGGCAGACCTCGTTTTAGTGTCTGCTTTACTGCACCTCACAGATACTGTGTTTTTTACAAATTGAAGGTTCGTGGCAACCCTGTGTTGAGCAAATCTATCAGGACCATTTTTCCAACACCATTTGCTCATTTCATGTCTCACTGTCACATTCTGGTAATTCTCACAGTATTTCAAAATTGTTCATTATTATTATATTTATTATGGCGATCTGTGATCAGTGATCTTTGACATTACTACTGTAATTGTTTGGGGGCACCATGAACCACACCCATATGAGAAGTGAACTTAAAAGATAAAACACTGTATGTGTTCTGACTACTCCATCGACCGACTGTTCCCCCATCTGTCTCCCTCTCCTTGGGACTCCCTATACCCTGAGACAATTAGGCCAATTTCAGTTGAACACTTAGGCCCTACAAAGCCTCAAAGTGTTCAAGTGAAAGGTATAGTCGCACATCTCTCACTTTAAATCAAAAGCTAGAAATGATTAAGGTTAGTGAGGAAGGCATGTCTAAGGTCGAGACAGGCCAAAAGCTAGGCCTCTTGTGCCAAACAGTTAGCCAAGCTGTGAAAGCAAAGGAAAAGTTAGTGAAGGAAATTAAAAGTGCTACTCCAGTGAACACACAAATGATAAGAAAGTAAAGCAACCTTATTGCTGATATGGAGAAAGTTTTTGTAGTCTAAGATCAAACCAGAATATCAAACCAGTGACAACATTCCCTTAAGTCAAAGCCTAATCCAGAGCAAGGCCCTCTCTTCAGTTCTATGAAGGCTGAGAGAGGTGAGGAAACTGCAGAATAAAATTCTGAAGCTAGAAGAGGTGGTTCATAAAGTTTAAGGAAAGAAGCCATCTCTACAACATAAAAGTGCAAGATGAAGAAGCAAGTGCTGATGTAGAAGCTACAAGTTATCTGGAAGATCTAAGATAATTAATGAAGGTAGCTACACTAAACAACAGATTTTCAGTGTACAAAAAGCCTTTTATTGGAAGAAGATGCCATCTAGGACCTTCACAGCTAGAGAGGAGAAGTCAATGCCTGGCTTCAAAGCTTCAAAGAAAGGCTTCCCTGGTGGCGCAGTGGTTGAGAATCTGCCTGCCAATGCAGGGGACACGGGTTCAAGCCCTGGTCTGGGAAGATCCCACATGCCGCGGAGCAGCTGGGCCTGTGAGCCACAATTACTGAGCTTGCGCGTCTGGAGCCTGTGCTCTGTAACAAGGGAGGCCGTGATATTGAGAGGCCCGCGCACAGTGATGAAGAGTGGCCCCCGCTTGCCACAACTAGAGAAAGCCCTCGCACAGAAACAAAGACCCAACACAGCCATAAATAAATAAATAAAATTTTTTTTTTCACACACACACACACTGTATTTTATTTTTACAAGAGATAAACAGACTGACACCAAGCATTGTACATGGATGACCACAACAAAAGCAACAATGATTGCAATTACCTTTTTTTTTTAAAAAAAAGCTTCAAAGAACAGGCTGACTCTCTCTTGTTAGGGGCTAATGCAGCCAGTGACTTTAAGTTGAAGCCAATGCTCATTTACCATTCCAAAAATCCTAGGGTCCTTCCGCATTACGCTAAATCTACTCTGCCTCTGCTCTTTTAAATGGAACAACAAAACCAGGATGAAAGCACATCTGTTGACAACATGGTTTACTGAACTTATTTTAAGCCCACTGTTGAAACCTACTGCTCAGGAAAGAGTCCTTTTAAAATATTACTGCTCAGTGACAATGCACCTGGTCACCCAAGAGCTCTGATGGAGATGTACAACGAGATTAATGTTGTTTTCATGCCCACTAGCATAACATCCATTCTGCAGCCCATGGATCAAGGAGTAATTTTGACTTTCAAGTCTTAGTACTTTAGAAATACATTTCATAAGGCTACAGCTGCCACAGATAGTGATTCCTCTGATGGATCTGGGCAAAGGAAATTGAAAAGCTTCTGGAAAAGATTCACCATTCCAGATGCCATTAAGAACATTTGTGGTTCATGGGAAGAGGTAAAAATAGTCAACATTAACAGGTGTTTGGAAGAAGTTGATTTCAACTCTCACAGATGACTTTGAGGGGTTCAAGACTTTAGTGGAGGAAGTAACTGCAGATGTGGTAGAAACAGCAAGAGAACTAGAAATAGAAGTGGAGCCTGAAGATGGGATTAAATTGCTGCAATCCCATGACAAAACCTGAACAGATAAGGAGTTACGTCTTGCAGATGAACAAAGAAAGTGGTTTCCTGAAATGGAATCTACTCCTGGTGAAGATGTTGTGAAGATTGTTGAAACGGCAACAAAGGATTTAGACTATTACACAATAATACTACATAATATTACATAAACTTAGTTGATAAGGCAGTGGCAAGGTTTGAGAGGACTGACTCCAATTTTTTTTTTACATTTTTGATCCATTTGGAATTTTTTCTGGTATAAATGTGGTAGGGTTCCAACTTGATTTTTTTTCTTTCCTTCAGTTAATTACCCAGTTATGTCAACATCATTTATTTAACAACCCATCTTTTCTCCCACTAGTTTGGGATGCCACTTTCATCAAATATCAAATTCCCATATATATTTGGGTCTGCTTCTGGACTTTCTATTCTCATCCATTAATCTGTGCACATGACCACACTGTGTTGACTACTGTAGTTTTGTAACATCTGACTCCAATTTTGAAATAAGTTCTACTGTAAGTAAAATGCTATCAAACAGCATTGCAGGCTATAGAGAAATCATTCATGAAAGGAAGGGCCAATCGATGGAGCAAACTTCCTTGTTTGAAACTGCCATATCCACTCCAGCCTTCAGCAACCACCACCTTGATCAGTCAGCACCATCGACACTGAGGCAAGACCCTCCGGCAGCAAGATTACAACTTGCTAAAGACTCAGATGATGATTAGCATTTTTTTTAAATTAATTTATTTATTTTTGGCTGCGTTGGGTCTTGGTTGCTGTGTGCGGGCTTTTTCTAGTTGCAGCGAGTGGGGCCTACTCTTCGTTGCAGAGCACGGGCTTCTCATTGCGGTGGCTTCTCTTGTTGTGGAGCACGGGCTCTAGGTGTGCGGGCTTCAGTAGTTGTGGCATGCAGGCTCAGCAGTTGTGGCTTGCGGGCTTAGCTGCTCTGCGGCATGTGGGATCTTCCCGGACCAGGGCTCGAACCCATGTCCCCTGCATTGGCAGGCGGATTCTTAACCACTGCGCCACCAGGGAAGCCCAGCATTTTTTTTTAATTGAAGTACAGTTGATTTACAGATGGTGAGCATTTTTTACTTAACGTGTGTAAATTTTTTAGAGCATAATGCTACTGCATACTTAATAGACTAAGGTATAGTGTAAACATAACTCTTACATGCACTGTGTAACCAAAAACTTCATGTGACTCACTTTACTGCAATATTCACTCTGTTGCAGTGGTCTGGGATTGAACCTGCAATATCTCCAAGGTATGCCTGTATATTTTTTTATCGAAGTACAGATCATTTACAATGTTATGTTAGTTTCAAGTGTATAGCACAGTGATTCAGTTTACACACACACACACACACACATTCTTTTTCAGATTCTTTTCTCTTAGAGGTTATTACAAAATATTGAGTATGGTTCCCTGGGCTATACAGTAGGTCATTGTTGGTTATCTATTTTATACAGTGTGTATATGTTAATCCCAAACTCCTAATTTATCCCTCCCCCGCCCCCTTTTCCCCTTTAGTAACCATAAGTTTGTTTTCTATGTCTGTGGATCTATTTCTGTTTTGTAAATAAGTTCATTTGTACTTTTTTTCTTTTTTTTTCAAGATTCCACATATAAGTGGCATCACATGATATTTGTCTTCGTCTGTCTGGCTTACTTCACTTACTATGATAACCTCTAGGTCCATCCATGTTGCTGGAAATGGCATTATTTCATTCTTTCTTATGGCTGAGTAGTATTCCATTGTATATATATACCACATCTTCTTTATCCACTCCTCTGTCCATGGACATTTAGGTTGCTTCCATGTCTTGGCTAGGGATGCCTGTATTATTAACAGGTTTGATTCCCAGTGACACCACTCTCTATCCCTGCCTTACTGATCTCCAGCTCAGGCACCAACTCAAGGCAGAGCAAGGAAGCAACCCACTCCTCCCCATACCCCCCACCCAGACCATCACTTCCTTCCTCGAACTTCCCTTCCAGGGCACTTACGGCATTCCTAAGCCTGTGAGGAGCAGTCAGGCTTTGGTTTCAGGTGGCAACCACCCCACCCCAGTGCTTTATGCTTTAGGTAAGCCTAAGAATTCCTTGCCTTCTTCATCCCCTCCATGAAGTCCACCGCTCAGAAGCAAGAGGATATGGAATAGGTTAGGGAAGGGAGAATGAAGGGCCTAAAGCCCAGGTGACAATGGAAAGGAAGCAGGACAGGAAAGAATACCTCAGTGATCTCCTGGGGCAAGCAGTCTGTACAGCTCTGGAGGACCTTAATAATCTTTTGGTAGTGTGAGGGGTTCTCTGCAAAGCAAATTTCCAGCTGCCGAAGAAACTTGCGACTCTTCTCGAAAGCCTGCTGCTCCTCAAACTACAAGAGTGGAAAGAGGGCAAAAGAGGAGTCATCTGTACAGTGTGAGCAGGACTTGAGGGTTCTAAGCATAAGAAGCAAGAAAAATATGCTAGGGGCACGGGGAATAACAAGGCTCTGGTTTACAACTGTGAGATCATTTTGTTTTCTTTTTGGCTGCGCTGCGCAACTTGTGGGATCTTAGTTCCCCAATGAGGGATTGAACCCGGGCCCTGGCAGTGAAAGCGCCGAATCCTAACCACTGGACCACCAGGGAATTCCCTCTGAGATCTTTTTTTTTTTTAAAGACTCTAGCATCTATCCACCTTGGGTCACTGGGGTCTACCAACCCAAGAAAACTAAGATGTAAATGAAAGATTCAAGAGTTAAACATCTCAAATTGCTTACTGTTTCATGGATTGTGAGATCAGACACATTTCACGGTTTACAAAGAATTTTCACATATATACTCATTTGATCTGCACAGTAATACAGGAAGAGAAGATTATGTATAATCATACCATTACCATTTAACTGCTTTAAGACTCTCAAAATAATCTCATTATATCCTTTATTCCTGTGTTTATCCATCTTGACAGACACCCAGAACTAGTGGGATATTCCTCATGTTCAGACACTCTCCAACATTTCAAATGTCACCTTACCATACAGGCCTTCCCAGACCACCGTGTATAAAACTGCAACATTCTCACTATAAAGCATTATATATATTTTACTGTTTATATATACACTATCATTTTTATTATATATATATATATATGTCTTACTGTTTATCACCTAACTTTCCCCATGAGAACATAAGTTCCATGAGAACATTAAGCTCCATGAGAGCGAGGATTTTAGTCTTTTATAATTACTATATCCCTAGTACCTAGAACTTTGCCTGACGAATAGTAGGTACTCAATAAATATTTGTTGAATGAATGCCTGTTTCACAACAGTGAGAAGCAAAGGGCATATGATTTACCTAAGGTCTCCACCAGAAACAAAGGAAAAACCCCCTCATTTTACATGTAAAGAAAATGAGAGAACAGAAGTTGGGAAGACCACCTCTTGAAAAGAAGGAGGCTCTTATGACCTTGGGCTAGGGGAAGGCTATCTGACTGGAAGCAGTCAGGAGACAGGAACAGTGCTGATCAACACTGTTCAATCCCAGTCTTGCTCTGACCCAAGAATCCTCGTGTGCTGTCTTTGCCCCTCTACTTACTAATCCACAGGCCAGGGCTTGCTCAGGCAATAGGAAAGCAGCAAAGTCCTTCAAGAGCTGAGGCCAGTCTTGGAGCAGGATTTGCAGGCTCTTGTAGAGATCCACAGCTGTCTGCCTCTGAGTATTTGACTCAAATTCATAGATGACCTGAAGGAAGTCCTCATATTTGCCAGGGATATGCTGCAGGGCTTCTCGGACCTATACAGGAGGACTTTCAATCATCAATACCCTTTCTTTGGGCCCCAACAAGAAACAATGGGACTGAGGGAGATGCAAGAGGGAAGAGATATGGGAACATATTGTATGTGTATAACTGATTCACTTTGTTATAAAGCAGAAGCTAACACACCATTGTAAGGCAATTATACTTCAATAAAGATGTTTAAAAAAAAAAAAAAAAAGAAACAATGGGACAGAGGGAGGAGGAGGAGCTACTGTTAGAGAGCTCTAGAATTATCCTTCAGAGGCTTCTCCTCTGACAGGTCCTCAGATCTGACTGTTAATGAAAGACACAGGGCCATGAGCTAGGCACAGCTCTTTTTCTGGCAGTGGGGGATGGAAAAACCTTCATTTTCCAGGAACCAGAGCCCTACCCACAATACCAGGTAAGCTTTTCTCTAGCTCACACCCCTAACCTCTCCATCCTGGTTTCAGCTCGATACTGAGATATATAAGGAGTGCTTGGTATGTATATTTCAGCACGGTACCACCTGAGGGTAAATAACATAAATTAGGAATGTTAGTAAAATATTAGGAGACAAGAAAAATCATGACTATCACTGCTAGTACTCCACTTTGCTGGGGGTATAAAGGAAGCAGGTGGTTACCAAAAGAATGAGATAGGGACCACTGCCACCAACAGGTCGGTTCATGACTCTCAAGATCACTGAGGCCCACTTTCTGGCCGGTGTACCAAATGTCTTTCTTTTCAAGACAAGGGCTCAGTAAAGGTCCTTATTAGCCTATCCTCTCACTGATGATGGTAGAAATCACCTTTCCCCCATTTCTGGGCAATAGAGGGGTAATATGCTAAGGCAGTAATAATAGATCCGCTTAGGACTGAAGTCGGTGCCCTTGTAGTTCTCTCACACAGTTCTTTTGGTAATTCCAGGAAAACAAAGGCAGAGGCATAGAAGGCTGTTGTGCAGCCTGAAAAGCATACTTCATTTTAAAAACACCTCCCCTGAAACAGAAGCAGTCTCACTGAAAGCAACTGGCAGGAACAGGAAGCAGCGTTTGCCTACCCTGGTCAGATAAGCCTGAGCAAAGGCCAAATCCTTCTGCTCCCTGAGTGGGTCTCGCTCGAGGATGTCCTCATCATACAGCAACAGCAGCTTGGAGGTGTCCTTGCTGGCCCGGGCCCGACTGCCCCGCTTGTTGCGAACTCGATGATTGCTCCGGCCCTTTCCAGCAGCTTTGATGTTCTCTCCTTAGAGCACATGTGAAAACAACTGTCTCTCTATCCCTGCAACCTCGACTCTCCTCATCCCACCCCATGCACACACCATCCCCCCCCCATCCAAATCCTATTCGATATTATGTAGTAACTTGGGAGAAAAGCTGTTGGAAAAATGTTACGAGAGGCACGTCTGTCCCCGTCAAGTCAAACCTATGCAGAGTCGGCAGCATAACTGCACCAACTAGCATGACAATGAGATACCTGGCTACTGCATATTGAAAATGGGAGTCTAAAAAGAGTGAGTATGGTGGGCTCTCAAGAGACTATGTCTTGGTGAGGAATAAGCAGTGCTTTCTGAAATAAACATAGCTCTTGGCCTCATGCATGACAGATGAATTAAGAACCAGTATAAAAACTTGCATGAACTGAGTACAAATCTAGCAGCGGATGAAAGTCAAATTTAAATTTTCTGAGCGTCTCTTCTCTGCAATGGCACCAGGTTAAACATCTGTCTGGGGGAAGGGTGAGTGGCAGGGGGGATCCAGAGGATTTCCTCTGGAAACTAGCACCTGTTTTATAAGCTAGCTATTCTGCACATGTCCCTGAGACAATGAGGCCACCTGAGACCCGCCCCCATTCAGGCCTGTCCAACTCACCTGGTGGGGACTTGCTGGTCTCCACTTGTGGAGCAGTCTTGGGGGAGGCAAAGGTGGTAGGAGGCTTCTCAGCAGGGTCTCCAATGGCTTCGTCTGTCATTTCATCCTCTTTCTGCAGGCTTTCCATTCCTTCTGCTTCTTCTTCCTCTTCTTCCTCAGGTTCAGAGTTCTCTTCCTGGGAGTTCTCTTCCTCAGACTCACCCTCCTGACTCATGCGCCTTTCAGATGCAAGCCAAGTCAGTTTTTCCATTGTTTCCTGCAAAACACCCCAAAGAGTGTTCAAGAGCGCTACAGTGGCTCACCAAGTGCTGACTGTACAGACTTTTTCAGGAGAAAACTGAGGTTAATTAACTGATGGGGGGGGTGGGAAGCAGATTTTTTTTTGGGGGGGGGGGGTTGGGTTTGTTTTTTTTTTTTGCTTTTTTTTTCTGGCCACGCTGCGCAGCTTGCGGGATCTTAGTTCCCCGACCAGGGATCGAACCCAGGCCCCAGCAGTGAAAGTGCCAAGTCCTAACCCCTGGACCACCAGGGAATTCCCAAGCAGTTGTGTTTTGAAAGGTCGAGCCTGAAGATAATTTTCTTTTGCCAGGGTCTATACTTATGATCATTTTTTTGGGTCATTTAAATTGTGCTCAAGTGATTCAATTTAACGTTTAAATGAGTTTAAGTCAAATGTAATAAGTAACATTTCACTCTTTCCCTCTCCTCTCACCTCAACCCCCAAAAATGATTTTAGGACTATCTATAGTGCAAAAAGCAAGCAGGTGGCCTATCAATAAATTAAACCTATTACTGAGTCCACAAAATATTGGAGAACAGTCCCCAACTCTCACCTGGAGTTCCGGGACAGAGAGCACAGATTCCTCAGAAGCTGATGACATCTCATCTTCCTCATCTTGGGTAAGGTCATCAAAGTCCTCTTCTTCCTCTTCCTCTGGCCCATCCTTCTCTCCTCCAGTTTCTGGCCCAGCTGGGGTCCCCACTGACTGACCATCAACACTGCATAAGTCTTCGGGCTTCCCTGAGGGGCTGCTAAGCACCATTTCAGGGTCAGTGGAGGTTGAAGCATTCCTTGGGGACCCCTTGCTCACATCTCCTGAGTTTCCTTCATCAGCAGGCTCTTGAGAAGCTGAAGGGGTTTTAGCTGGTTGACTCCTCTCCTCCTCCTGTTGTAGTACCGTCTGTTTCTTCACCTCTCTAGGCCCGCTTGACTCCTCACTTGTGAAGCCAGCGTCCAATTCCACAGAGTGTTCTTCTTTGATTTCATCACAGCTGTCCTGCTCTGGAGATCCACCAGAGATGTCCTCCCCGGGGTCTTTAGGTTCCATCTTAATGATTTCCTCTAAATCCTCAGGGGAAGTGTTTAGAGATTCTTGAAAGCCCTGAGGCAGTGGTTCTGCAGCCTGCCTCCCCTCCTCTGTTTTCACAAGAGTCCAGCCATAGGCACTGCTCTCTGACAACTGTTCCTGGCACACTCTGTCTGCTGGTGGAGGCCCTGGGCTGTGCTCCTCTTTGGGGAAGACAGCAGCACAGAGAGGAGATAGTTCCTGAGGTTCTAATTTGGGTTCTAGGTCTTGAAAGGCATTTTTCCCCTCAGCCAAAGGGCAACCTATGTCCACACTCACTTGGGCTTTATCTTCAGGGGTAGATGGTACAGAAAGATTCACAGAATTGCCAGAAACAATTAAGGGTGGGATGGAGGAGGCCACAAGGGGCTGGTTCAACGGACAGGGGAAGGAAGTCGGGTTAACCAAGAGGGTGGTGATGGGAATGGTCTGAGGACTCTGCGCCACAGCCGCACTGACAGGCTGGATCACGTTGCAGCCACTGCCAAGGCTCACAACCTTCACGGTGGTGGCAGGAACAGTGAAGATAACAGGCGCGGGGTGGATGAGGGGGGCAGGCTTCAGACAGAGAGAGGCCTTGGCCCCCTTTCTCTTTGAGGCTCTCCGTTTCACACATGGTTTTCGAAACTTAGAGGGAGCAAGTGAGGGCAGCATTACCTTGGGCACAGGGGCAGAGGAGAGCAGGGTCTGGGGCTCAGGCTGAGGGAAACTGGTCCTGGCCTCAGGGGGCGTAGTAGGCAGCACTGTTGGAGACTCAAAACTATCACCCCCAGGGACCCCCAGTGGAGGGCCACCTGGCACTGTCTGTAAGACAGTGGCTGGCTGGATCACGTGAGGAATCCGGACCACCATTTTGCTCGGAGGGGCTTCTGACTGAGTTGACCTAGCTGGTGTTTTCCCAGAGCTGGAGCTAGGCTGGAGAGAGGGGCTGGGTCTGATAAGGAGGGGCTTCAGGACTGATGACCGCTTCTGTCTCCAGGCCTTCCTAGAAAAACGGTTGGCAACTGGCTTCAGCTTTAGGACTACACCCTTAGGCAGCAGCAATGGGTACCGAGTTTCGCTCCCCAGTTCCGAGCTGCCTTTTCCTAGGCCTGGGTCTGAGTTGATCTCAGTGGTTCCGGTCACATTTCCTACCTCTCTGGCATCATCAGCTATGCGCTGCAGTTCCTCCTGGATGGACGGGAGACTGGCCTATTGGGAACAAGAACACTCAGATCTAGCACATGCCAGAATTTGGTAAAAATAAGTGGGCTTTCTAGCCAAGAGATAAACCCACGTATATATGGTCACCTTATCTTTGACAAAGGAGGCCATAATATACAATGGAGAAAAGACAGCCTCTTCAATACACTGTGCCGGGAAAACTGGACAGCTACATGTAAAAGAATGAAATTAGAACACTGCCTAACACCATACACAAAAATAAACTCAAGATGGATCAAAGACCTAAATGTACGGCCAGACACTATAAAACTCTTAGAGGAAAACATAGGCAGAACACTCTATGACATAAATCACACCTTTTTGACCCACTTCCTAGAGAAATGGAAATAAAAACAAAAATAAACAAATGGGACCTAATGAAACTTAAAAGCTTTTGCACAGCAAAGGAAACCATAAACAAGACGAAAAGACTACCCTCAGAATGGGAGAAAATATTTGCAAACGAAGCAACTGACAAAGGATTAATCTCCAAAATATACAAGCAGCTCATGCAGCTCAATATCAAAAAAACAAACAACCCAATCGAAAAATGGGCAGAAGACCTAAACAGACATTTCTCCAAAGAAGACATACAGATGGCCAACAGACACATGAAAGAGTGCTCAACATCACTAATCATTAGAGAAACGCAAATCAAAACTACAATGAGGTATCACCTCACACCCGTCAGAACAGCCAGCATCAAAAAGTCTACAAACAATAAATGCTGGAAAGGGTGTAGAGAAAGGGGAACCCTCCTGCACTGTTGGTGGGAATGTAAACTGATACAGCCACTATGGAGAACGGTATGGAGGTTCCTTAAAAAACTAAAAAGAGAACTACGATATGACCCAGCAATCCCACCACTGGGCATATACCCTGAGAAAACCATAATTCAAAAAGATACATGTACCACAATGTTCACTGCAGCACTATTTACAATAGCCAGGACATGGAAGCAACCTAAATGTCCATCAACAGATGAATGGATAAAGAAGATGTGGCACATATATACACTGGATTATTACTCAGCCATAAAAAGGAACGAAACTGAGTTATTTGTAATGAGGTGGATGGACCTAGAGTCTGTCATACAGAGTGAAGTAAGTCAGAAAGAGAAAAACAAATACCGTATGCTAATGCACATATATGGAATCTGAAAAACGGTAATGATGAACCTAGTGGCAGGGCAGAAATAAAGACACAGACACAGAGAACAAACTTGAGGACACAGGGCAGGAAGGGGAAGCTGGGGCGAAGTGAGAGAGTAGCACTGACATATATACACTACCAAAGGTAAAATGGATGGCTAGTGGGAAGCTGCTGCAGAGCACAGGGAGATCAGCTCGATGCGTTGTGATGACCTAGAGGGGTGGGAGAGGAAGGGTGGGAGAGGGAGGGTGGGAGGGAGGCTCAAGAGGGAGGGGATATGGGGATATATGTATACATACAGCTGATTCACTTTGTTGTGCAGCAGAAACTAACACACCATTGTAAAGCAATTACACTCCAATAAGCATATTTTAAAAAAATAATAATTGGGCTTTCTAGATGTTAGGTACCTTTCCAGGACAGTCTCGAGACATCTCTTTAAGAAGGACTTTTCTGCATGATATCAGATATTTCTAAAAAGACTACATGCCAATTATATACTCTAGAAACTCTGCTCTGAATTTCCTTTAAGAAACTAGCATTTTAACCACTATTTTTAAAAGGTTATAGAATCAGGTGGAGAAGTGGGAGAGGAACGGTAACTGAAGAAGATTTAAGTCCTAGTTCTACAACTAAAGCATCAGAGGTGTAAAGTAGCCTTTGACATTTCTGCCGGGTTTCTAGTGACCTTCTACTTCTGACATACTTTGAGGAGAAGGGCTGTACCTTTAACCAGAATGGAAGCCGGTGTTCTTCCCTCTCTACAGGTGGCTTCCACTGATGTGGCTGGATCTCTTCACAGCACTTCATTAAGATGGGCAGCTGTCTGGTCTTCCTATAAAACTGAGCATGAAGAAATTAAGCATGAGTCACATTCCTTCCAGAAACACTGCTCTTTGTCAGGGTAGGGAGTGTGGTGGGCGGCAGTCTGAGACAGACACATACATATCCATATACATGTATCCATGAACAGCATATGCTGACTGCTTCTGCATTTCAAATTAAGCTAATCTCTAATTAATAAATAGTTTATCATTACTCAATATCTTATGATGCGCTCCATTCTGGTCACCAGGAAGGGAAAAGTTTAGGTCACAGAGAAAAGGAAGCACGTGGTCAGAGTCATCTTATCTAAAATTTGCTCCTGCTCAGCAGCCGCAGTGAGAGTGCCTTATTAATCCTTATTCTGGCCCATGGAAGCTTCCTTTTAAGCAAATAATGGTGCAAAGGACATTAGAAGGGAAGGAAAGAAGAACAGCAAGACTGAGACAGTTCAGTCTTAAGAGTGAATGAAGAGGGGAATTGAACTTACACTGACAATAAGCGCCAGGCACTGTGCTACAAGCTGAGCATACAAATAAGGAAGCAATCCCTGCTCTCAAGGAGCTTAGAGACCAGTGGGAGAGACAGTCAAGTAGAAACCAATAATGACATTCTGTGTAAGAAAGTATAAAGATGTGCACAAAAAATGACACACAACTCAAACTTGAAAATGAAAGAACTTTCTGGAGCAGGTGCAACTATAGAAAAATCTTAAAGAAACAGAGTTTGCTAAATGAAGCAGGGGAGGGCAGAATATAATTCATTTTCAGAATCATGAATGTGTTTAAGGAACCACAAAGAGATCGGTCTGGCTACAACTAAAGGAATGCAAAGAGACTTCAGAAGACAAGTCAGAGGTAGGCAGGAGAGGCCTTCTGTGCCATGCCAAGCAGTCTCAACTCTAGGCTGAAGGATTAGATAGAGGTGGCTATGGCAGCAATCTGAAGAATGGAATAAATGGAGCCAGAATTAGAGACACCAGTTAGGAAACTACCGCATTAATGCAGGTGTAACTTAATTCAGGTGCCTGAACCAAGGCAGTGGGCAACAGAGTAGGAAATGGAGTAAGAAAACTGAGGACTTGGTGACAGACAGACAGACGGCAGTGATCAAGCAGAAGGAGTCGAGTATAACTCCTAGGTTTATGGATTGAGAAAATGGCTAGACAGTAATGTCATACACAAAGAACATATCCAAGAAGGGGTAAGTTGGACGGAGGGGAGTTAGCTGTTGGTGGTGGTGCCAGTGGCAACAACTGGAGGGTGCAGAGGGAGACACAGTTCAGTCTGAGGCATCAGTGAGGCAACTTACCTAAGAATTCCTTTAAACAGGTGACTTCATTGAGCCGGAGCTCAGGAGAGAAACCCGGACCAAAGACACAGATTTGAAAATCATGAAGAGACAGACAACACCAAAAATCATCAATCTGGATGAGACCACACACTGCAAATTTACTGTGGAACACTGACATTTAAGGGTAGAGCAGGGGAAGAAGAGTTCACGAAAGAGCAGCCTGTGGTAAAAGTCCTGGTATCACAGGAGATAAGAGTCTGAAGAAGGAATGTGTGGACTCCATTATCAAAGTATCAATGTAACTGCAAAGTTAAATAGGATAAGAGCAGAAAAGTATCCACTGGATAGCCAATTGGGAAATAATTCGAGATCTTTGTGGAGATAATATCCACACTCTCATAGGTTAAAGAGTTAAGGGGGGGGGGGGGACTTCCTTGGTGGCACAGTGGTTGAGAATCCACATGCCAATGCAGGGGACACGGGTTCGAGCCCTGGTCCAGGAAGATCCCACATGCCACAGATCAACTAAGCCTGTGTGCCACAACTACTGAGCCTGCACTCTGGAGCCCTCAAGCCACAACTACTGAGCCCATGTGCTGCAACTACTGAAGCCCTCGCGCCTAGAGCCCATGCTCCGCAGCAAGAGAAGCCATCGCAATGAGAAGCCCGCGTGCTGCAACGAAGAGTAGACCCTGCTCACCACAACTAGAGAAAGCCCGTGCGCAGCAACAAAGACCCAGCACAGCCCAAAATAAATAAATAAAATAAATAAATTTATTTTAAAAAAAAAGAGTTAAGGGGGTACTTCCCTGGTGGTGCAGTGGTTAAGAATCCGCCTGCCAATGCAGGGGACATGGGTTTGATCCCTGGCCCAGGAAGATGTCACATACCGCGGAGCAACTAAGCCTGTGTGCCACAACTACTAAGCCTGCACTCCAGAGCCCGTGAGCCACAACTACTGAGCCCACGTGCCTAGAGCCCGTGCTCCACAACAAAGACAAGCCACCACAATGAGAAGCACGCGCACCGCAAGGAAGAGTAGCCCCTGCTTGCCACAACGAACACCCAATGCAGCCAAAAATAAATAAATAAATAAATTTATTAAAAAACAAAAAGAGTTAAGGGGTAACTTACTGTTAAGACAGGCAGATTAAACACATCTATTTGGGTTTGTTCCCTATTGAATCCCCATGAAAACAACAGAAAGGAAATTATTAAAGGTAAAAGCCTAAAATGAGAGACAGAATGAGAGAAAAAGTAAAAGCAACAAAATTCTTGGGACTTCCCTGGCAGTGCAGTGGTTAGAAATCTGACTACCGGGCTTCCCTGGTGGCGCAGTGATTAAGAATCCGCCTGCCAGGGCAGGGGACAGGGGTTCGAGCCCTGGTCCGGGAAGATCCCACATGCCGCAGAGTAACTAAGCCTGTGCACAACTACTGAGCCTGTGCTCTAGAGCCTGCGAGCCACAACTACTGAGCCCACACGACTAGAGCCCGTGCTCCACAACAAGAGAAGCCACCGTAATGAGAAGCCTGCGTACCGCAACAAAGACCCAACTCAGCCAAAAATAAATAAATAAAATAAATAAATTTTTTTAAAAAAAGAAAGAAAGAAATCCGACCAGCAATGCAGGGGACACGGGTTCGAGCCCTGGTCCGGGAAGATCCCACATGCTGCAGAGCAACTAGCCTGTGCGCCACAACTACTGAGCCTGCGCTCTAGAGTCTGCCAGCCACAACTACTGAGCCTGCGTGCCACGACTACTGAAGCCCACGCGCCTAGAGCCCATGCTCCGCAACAAGAGAAGCCACCGCAATGAGAAGCCTGTGCACTGCAACGAAGAGTAGGCCCCGCTCACTGCAACTAGAGAAAGCCCGCGTGCAGCAATGAAGACTCAGTGCAGCCAAAAATAAATAAATAAATTTATTTAAAAGAAAATTTTTTTTCAAAGCTAAAAAGCAGATGGAGGAGTGGTAAGTCACATAGGAGAATGAAGAAAACCAAACCCCATGTGGAGAAAAGTTAAGGGTCAACTAAATTTATGTCAAAGACTGGCAAAAGGATAAGACACCAGATACCTCCAGAAGTGGAGGAATTAAAAACAGGTCAAGATGAGGAGGACAGGTTTTAAATCTGCTGAAGAGGCGGTTAGACCCCAAATCCCCTCTCTTGTTTGATGTAGCCCAGTGACAGCTTCTCCCCCTAGCCTGGCAGAAAGAAGTCAGGGTTGTGGAAAGGATGTTCTCTGAACTGAGGCTGTCAGGCAGAGGTGAGGGCAGGAGTACTATGCTGATCAAGTATAGAAGAGAAAACTCCAGCCTCCTTCCTCTCCTGCTTTCCCACATTCCCTCTGCCATTTGCTATTAAAGAATATTCAATGCCCAACAATAAAATTAGCTATTAGACATCTTAAATATGATAGAAAAAATAAAGAACTCAACTCAGCAGAACGGTTAGAAGAAAAAGCTGAAGTAATATCTCAGAAAGTACAACAAAAAGACAGAGTGATGGGAAAAAAGAAGAAAGACAAGATGAGAAGATGAGCCTGAGAGGTCTAACATCTGACCACTGAGCACCATAGGAGAGAACAGACCAAAAGAAGGGAAGGAAACCATCAATATGTAACTCAAGTACATTTCCCAATACTGGAACCTATGAGTTTCCAAAGTAAAGTTTATCAAGTACCTTGCATAATTAATGAAACTAGACACATACTGAGGCATATTATCATGAAATTTCAAAACACTGGAGAAAAAGGAAAAATCCTACATACTGCCGGAGGGAGAGGAAAAACAGGTGTTACATAAAGGTTCAAGAGTCAAAAGGGCATCAAATTTCTAAAGAGTCAGCACTAGAAACTAGAAGAAAATGGAGCCCTTAAAATGTTCTGATTAAAGTGATTTTCAACCTAGAATGTTAGACCCACTGAAGTGGGAGAACAGAGTAGAGACATATTTCAAACTTTTGATTTTGAATAATTATAGATTCATAGACAGGTCTCATGTACACTTGTTACACAGTAACAATAGTTACATATACAAACCAGGTATATAGTACAATAGCAAAACTAGGAAATTACATTGGTCATGTCATGTCATGACAGACAATGAATACAAGTAGTTTAAACCTAAAAATTTGTTTCTCGAGCTCTCTTCCTCAGAATGCTAGTAGGATGTGCTACACTAAAACAAGGTAAAAATGATGTGGGGTTCAGAAATAAAAGGATCCAACGTAAGTAAGAGGTGAAATGAATCCCCAGGATGATGGTGAAGAAAAAGCCAGAGAAGACATTAGTGCAGCAAGCCAAGAGAGCAACATGGGTAGAGTGGAACAGCGTCAGAGCGCTCTGGGAAGGATTTCTTCAGGAAGATGAAAATGATAGCAGGACACCTAAAATATTTGAACACACTGAAAAGAGATTTATAAAACTGAAGTAGACTTTAGTGTTGAACTGGTAATACATACATAATAAAACCAAGTCCCACTCATCCTCCAAAAATGCAATTATTAACACCAGGAGAAACAAAATGTCCAGCAGGAAAAGCAAAGTAATCATGACACACTACATAGCTCAGCTGTGAGGAGCTTTTAATCGTGCTTATAATGTAAACTCTAAAAACAATCTAAGTGGGCTTCCCTGGTGGCGCAGTGGTTAAGAATCTGCCTGCCAATGAAGGGGACACGGGTTCGAGCCCTGGTCCGGGAAGATCCCACATGCCATGGAGCAACTAAGCCCGTGCGCCACAACTACTGAGCCTGCGCTCTAGAGCCTATGCTCCGCAATAAGAGAAGCCTCTGCAATGAGAAGCCGCGCACCGCAATGAAGAGTAGCCCCCGCTCACTGCAACTAGAGAAAGCCCGCGCACCGCAACGAAGACCCAACACAGCCAAAAATAAATACATTTATAAAAAAAATAAAAAAATAAAAACAATCTAAGCAAAACTGTGATATAATTATAGTGAGTGGTGAGACTATAGGAGTGTGGAGAGAACTAAGTCTTCATCTTCCATGGTTTCAGTTTAACAGAGAAGGCCTAAATCCAAAAAATCAAGTGGGAACTTCCCTGGTGGTCCAGTGGTTAAGAATCTGCCTTCCAACACAGGGGATGTGGGTGCAATCCCTGTTCGGGGAACTAAGATCCCGCATGTCACAGGGCAACTAAGGCCGCACGCTCTACAGCCTGTGAGCCACAACTAGAGAGCCCGCATGCCGCAACTACTGAGCCCACGTGCCACAACACCGAGCCCGTGCACTCTGGAGCCCGCACGCCACAACTAGAGAGAAGCCCACGTGCTGCAATGAAAGATCCCACATGCCACAAATGAAGATCCCACGTGCCACAACTAAGACCCAATGCAGCCAAATAAAGAAAGAAAGAAATATTTAAAAAAAAAAATCAAGTGGTAGCAATTATAAGCATGCTACCCAGATATGGAGGTAAATGTACCATCACCCACAAAAACCTTGCTTAGCAGGAAATAGGGAGAAAAATTACTGTCTTTCATGACAAGTCTCATAGAACTATTTGATTCTTTAAAGTACACTTTATAACTTTGATATAAATATCTAAATATAAAGAGTTATGGAGAAGGATACAAGCGGACTGTGGCCTACCCTTTGAAGAAGGTTAGAGTGGAGAAAAAAAGAGAAAATGAAGAGCTAGAGGAAAACAGATTCGAGAAGTATTTTAAAATTTGAACAATTTTATATTTAGGAGAAATATCTATAACAGAGGAAGAAGCTGATACTCCAGAGGAAAATAATGGATCACTGTTCCTGGAACGGAAAGAGGGCGATTAACCTAGTGTGCAGGTGGGAGGAACTAGTCTTAAATAAAAGGTTATTCATTGAGACTAAGCAAAAGAATAGGGGAATGGCTGCACTCAGGCGAGGTCTCCGGTGGAGCGTGCAGGGAGCACTTACTTTAATGATGTTGTCAGGAGCCCTGTTCATGTTGAGGTTCTTGATTCTCACTGTCAGCTGGTGGGCAGTCTTGCAAGTGAGAAGGTACTTGCTGATTAGAGGCTTAGGAAACTCGGTCCCTTCAAAGTGCTTCAGTCCTAAAGCTAACAAACTGAGAAAGGGGCAGTGACACTCAATCTCACCTGATAGTCCATCCTGCTGAAAACCCTCCCAGATGAACTCCACATTCTATAACCCACTTTTTCTACATCTAATTCTCGTACAAGTTAATGGCAATTCAATAGAAAATTTCAGATATTTACTGAGTGCTAAGAAGTACTATGTGAATAAGACTCAATGAGGAGTTCCCAATCAAGTGAGAAGAGGAAAAACCAGGCATAAATCACTAATAAATGTCAGATCATGATGCACTTTATACTAATAATACAAATGAAATTTGAAGGAAGAAGAATGGCTCTAACAAAACTAATATAAAATGAATATTGGGCACCATGTTAGACATATTAAACATCACCAAAATTACCTCCCAACATAACATATTCAATTACAGTTACCTATGTACATATTTGCTGATGGTAGTGGGGAAATACAAATCAAGAGCCATAAAAGTGTTCATAACCTTTATCGGATAATCTCACTCTTGGGAATTTACCCAAAGAGATAAACTGGAAAGATTTTCAAAAGCTCCATGCACAAAGATCCTTGGTGAAGCCTCACTCAGAACAGCTAAACAAGAGGGGGTGGGGGAAAGTGGCAAATAAAAGGACTATCATAGGGTCATTAATATTGCCTTAAAAGACAATATACAGAAACAAAAATAAGACAATGTTACAGCATGGAATCTGATAGAAAAAACAATTTCAAGAAGACGTTAAGTTAAAAAAAAAGCAAAACAAAATTACACTTATATTGCCAATAATTATATAAGAAATGCGAAAAGAAAAATCATTGTCTTGGGGTGGTTAGGATAATGGATAAAAAAATTGTTTTCCTTTGAAAATTTCCCTCTAACAGTATTACAAGATAAGTTTTTACAATAAATAAAAGACAAAAAACAACTTAAAATGTTGCAAAAATGTGTACGTCATTCCCTAAAAAAAGCAGTATTTGGCACTGCTGGAACAAGCACATACTACAGGACTGCGCCCATCTACACTGCTTTTCTTTTTGTCTTTTGTGTCCATTCTTTATTATACAGGTCTTCTCCTTGGGATATTTTGTGCTCTTGTTCACCTCACAGTAAACCCTTACTTGTCCTCCGCCTTGGTGAAGAAAATCTTATCCTGGGGATTCTTTGCCTTCAAAGAACACACTGGAAGTAGCTCTGGATACATGAAAACCTTGCTTGTGGCTAGGATCCAAGCCACTTGCTTTGGCAAACAGGGAAATTCATAGGCTGTAAGAAAAAAATTCGTGATAAATGAAATTCTAGAACAAAAGAGGGCTTCACAAAAGCTTCTGAATGCATTTTTGCATTTAGATAGAGCCACCCCTACCTAACGTGATGCCCTTCCACCCACATACCCCCCTCCCAAAAGTTTCCACAATCTTTCTCAGCCTAACATATACCTAAAAGGAGTCCCATTCAATGTTATTAAAAGTTGATTCTCTTTTTCTTTCCTGTGTGGAATACTTAACACACTAAGTAACATAAGCACTTACAAAGTACCTAGTAATACCTGGCAGATAGTGTATGCTCAAAAAATTTTTACCTCCTTCCCCCTTTAAATCCTTGAAAGATAAGTGACCTTCAACAATGCTTTCTTTCTTCCAGGATAAGATTCCAACTTCTTTAATCTCCCTCACAAATCTGGTATTCCAAATTTTACTTTATTTGATTCTTACTTAACTTTCATTAAGTTCTCCCAGATTCCTCCTGAGGTTGGGAACAAAAAAACCATAAAGAGAATGAGACAATTCAGTCTCATTCATTTCTGTCTTGCTGTCTAAGCCTCTCAATTCCAGGCACTTCTGCCTTTCCAGAGATAAGCACCACTATATAGCCATATTTCTCCTTCCATAAATGTTATTTTTATATCCCCAGAAGAAAAACACAGGACACTATATGTATAAGTTATAACTGTAGTCTGGTGTTAAATTAAGTTTTCATTACCAACATATAACTAATAAAGTAGTTTGAGATCAGTGTCTATGACATAATGCACTTAAATTCAACTATATTCAATTTAACTATAAGAGTTGGGGATTTAAAATCAAATCCAAAGACAAACCCAAATCCAGAGCAAAACACAACTAATTTGCTAAACTAGGAACAAATCAGAAGCAAATATTTAATTTAAGGGAACAACAAATATTTTCTCAAAAAATACTAAACCAATGCAAGGTAGAAACCAAATCTGCAAATTTCTTTAAAATATCGAACATGGTAAATGTACAACATCTCTAATTTGTTTCTAACTCCCAAATCAATGTTTCACTCAAAATGGAGATATCACTATAATCATTATGGGAAATAAAATGATCTTAATGAAGAAGTGAGTAAAAACCTAAACACAACCCGACTTTACCACTTGACTTCCATCTTTATCAGATACCAGTTTGTCTTGACCTGACTCCTAATACTTACCCTCATATCTACTTAAGTCCAATTATTAGCACGAGCCCCACATCTCTACCCCCCACAACCCTGCCCTGTCCACTGCCTCCATCCTTACTTTAAGCCCAAGTATTATCACCTAATTCTAGAACTTAGATAATGAGCACAAAGGGGGGATAAAAGAGAGAAGGAAGAAATTACAAACACCCTGTCTCCTCCACCCCTAGGAAATTATCCCTAGGAAATTATCTGTGGGATAAGACTCCCACCTCTCATTGCAAGTAAAAACTTAAAGCGGACACATCTGTCCCCTACCAGTCTTCTTGACAGCTTTACGAGGACTCCAGTCAACGCTGACATGTGTGTTGAAGTCTTCAATGAGCTGCACAGCTCCCATCAGGTTACAGGGTTGGAACAAGGTCTGAAACTTGGGGTTGAACTGATGATGAAGGGCGATGGAGCTTTGGGCAAAGGTTCCCAGCTCTTTCTGGGAAAACAGGACACAAAGGAGATCTAAGTTCCAGACAATTAATACCAGTAGCCCTTAGCCTCTGAGTGAAAAACTGTCCTTCCTACAAGAGTATAAAAACAGGTAAAAATCATCATAAAGTCTTCCATAATTAACATTTTGCCATTAAGACTGCTCTTTTGCTGAGTCCTCAGATATTTGGGGATTTGTGATACACTAATTTGTTCTTGTTTTATTCTCAGTCTGAGTGTTCCTCAGCCTTTTGGATGTATGGTCTAGCTCCCCAGCTAGAATTAAAATTCTCAAGAGTGAGAGCCATTACTTAATAAAATAAAATAAAATAAAATAAAAATTTTAAATGTCTTTTTTGGTTTCTCTGAAGAACAAAGTACTTCTCATGATCCTCTGAACACAATGAGGGAAATAACACTCTGCTGGCTATCGAAGGAAGCTCAGACTACTAGCCAACTCAAACTCCAAAGAGACTTACCCAAGAGGCAAAGAATATCCTCATTACCTACCCCAAAGTTCAGGAGCAATTTTTATAGGATTTTAACACGTTACTGACAGGGGGATTTTTGCAGAAACTAACACCTGTGGCTGTAATACCTCTCCAGTCAAAAATGTGTTACAATTTGAATTTTTTTCTTTTTGGCCGTGCCCTATGGCTTGCAGGATCTTAGTTCCCCGACCAGAAACTGAACCTGGGCCCCAGCAGTGAAAGTGCCGAGTCCTAACCACTGGACCTCCAGGGAATTCCCCAAAATTTGAAATTAAAAGCCCTTCCTCCAAAATATTTCATAATGCCATGAGGAAAATTAATTTTATACATAAAACACTGATATTGAGCCTAATAAATAATGAATTCAATAAAAAGAAGAGAAGTACCAAAAGCCCAAGATGAGTGGATCTAAAGGTAAGAGAACCCAATAAAAAGGTAAGAGGAATAGTCTTAAGAAAACTGAACACTCTCTCTGTCCTTTCATGGGAACCAGTAACTTATGTTTTATCAGCAAGCACATGAAGCCATACGAACAGCTACCAAAACATACAGGAGAGAAGAATAAATGTAGCTTATGAGTCAATATTTGTGAGAAATGACTTCCAAACTAACTGCATACAGAATTCTTTAGAGTTAGGGATATCTGAAACCTTACAAGAAATATCCTGGTGGTACTGGCCTCCGAACTGAGACTGGGGTTGGAGGTGGCGAGAAGGTGAATTTGCGTCAAGAGCTGCACATGCTGGGGGGGGAAAGAAAATAATATAGTGACATGTTATGATGTTGTCATTTCAGGAACCCAGAAGACTTTACCAAGATGTTAGTGACTTTAGCATATATGTTTGGCTTTCTAGAGATACTATGAGAACAACACAGTATCCTGGTATGAATTTTTTTCTCAAATATGTTCCACTTGAGCAAAATGACAGAACCAGAGGAAGTTTAACCTCAAGCCAGAGGGGCTAAGATTAGAAAGAAGAAAAAACTACTCTGGCAATAAGGCTGTTAAATTCAGAAGAGATTACTAAAGATTCTTTGAAATCTGTCATTCTGAATACTATCAGGGTCCTTACATGCATTCTTACCTGAGCCATAAGGACATGAACATGATGACCTTTCAAGGTCCTAACTGATGTGAAGATCCTGTGGTCCTGTGGTTTCAGTGGTTATCAAGACACCTATTTCTGACTTTTCCAAAGCTGCTAATTTAATGTTTGGCTTCGAGCCAGGCCATGGGATGATCCAATATTAACATTACCAAGAAGAGTCTTACCTGCTGCATCTGCTGCTGGAGTCTCCTCCTCTGTGCTGGGTCTAGAATCAGAGTCTGATGAACTTTCTCACTCTGGGGCTTAACCCTCTCTACCTCCTGCTGCTGTTTGGCTGAAGATTTCCTCATCTTCAGCTGTTCGAGTAGCTCCTTCACTGTGCGATGTTGCTCATTTAGCAAGTTGGCCAGTGGTTCCTCGAACCTATCCTCAACAGGGAGATGATTGGATTTGAACATTTCCCTGGGTCCACAACACATCCAGTTCCTTCTAATGGTGGGCTAAGCCAGTCTGAACAACTTCCATCTACTGCTAATCCCCAAATCTCACTTTAGCCGATAGGCAAACTCCTATCCTACCCAAATCTTCTCCCAAAGTTGTTAGCATAGATTCAAATAAGATGGTTCTGAATCGCCCCCCACCCATTCTTCTACATCAGTCTTCTAAGTAATATCATAATGAAGGGGAAATCAAACAAAAATCTAAGAGTAGGGAAGTGTCTGGATAACAAAGCAGCCAAGGAGCTAATGGGAACCCATCATTTTTCATCACACTGACAGCCACATTAATCTGGGACTTGTTCTTAATGGTGATACAGAATCTTCTCCAAGTTTTCTAACACTACCTGCCTCCTGAGAGAGACTGTGTCTGGGGCTGAAGTAAGAATGCAAATACCTAGCATGCTAGTTCTGAGGTAGAGGCAGAACAAGATACTCAAGTGATTAAGCAAGAGCTGATACTCTATGCAATCAGGATAAGACCTGCTCAAGTAGCTATGACTAGCAGGTTATCATAATTCAAGAAATCCTCTAGAATTTAGCAATAGTTAAATGATAATAATCTTTATCCCCAGAGGCTGTTGAAAATAGTTATGTTTCCTTTTACAGTATTTACTGTGAGTATGGGCTGGCACAGGGTGAAAACCTAAAGACACAGGCCTGTCCTCTGTACAATTTTACTGAGAATTGAAAACTCTTGATCATCTGCATTACTAGCAGAGGAACAGAAGAACAGAAGCATGAAAAATGTACATAATGCAAAAAAAAAAGGCTGCACCTGATTTTAATAAGTATTATCTGGATGGGTAGTTGATAAGGGGAACACAGGTAACTCACTTTCCCTGTGTTATTTTACTTAATCAAAGATTAAGCTAGGTTTGCATTTCTAGCTGAAAGAAAAGCAGCAGCAGCCCAAGCAGATCAACTGAATACCGAAAGGTAACTGAATTGGAACAAGGATTTTTAAGTAGTTACCTAATGACCAAATTTTTAAAATTCATACACAGAGTTGACTAGTGGAACTGAAATATGTTTACAGATCAAATCCCATGATAATAAGTTCCCAGGTTCTATTCTGCTACACTAGAATTTTTTTCTATGAAATATGACGTGAAATAAGCGGGTCAAGTACAGACTCTAAGAAATTTTGAAATCTGTTCTCAAAAAAAAAAAAAAGGTAAATATGGGAGATGATAGAAGTGTTAATTAACTTGATGGGGGAATCCTTTTACAAAGCATACGTTTATCAAATCATCACGTTGTACACTTTCAGTATCTTACAACCTTATTTGTCAATTATACCTCAACGAAGCTGAAAAAAAAAAGGAACTCCTGAGATTTCTGTTGTGGTTATATTATGGTATTTATTGTAATCGAGTATGACTGATATTTCTGACTTTTACACAATGATTAGTATATCTTGTCTTTTTCACTAAATTTGCAAGTTCCCTGAAGGTCTAGCTTTCAGGTGGATCCAAAGCTCTCTAGTTAGGTAATGCTGTTAAGTTAAAACACAGGACTAATTAGAGACTATGTGTCTTTCAGTTCTGCTTTGTTCCACGCACGGCACAAACCATACCCTGACATCCAGCCAGTCACCTAACGATAGTATGCTGCTACTCAGAATGGACAGCAATAAAGTACGGATAAACTATGCAAATTCATCACAAAAACGGGGGAAAAATTTAAAGCCTCTACTCTCTGGGTGGGACAACGGAAGTGCTGATTTAAGTGAAGAGGGCAGTACACACATTTCAGACTCCAGGGCATTACTTCAGGTGCTTTATGGTTTGCTCAGTTAATGCCTTGGAGACTAACAAAAGTTCATTAACATTTACTAGATGTTAAGGAGAAACAGAAGAACAAAAGGGACATACTGGATATTACAATTTGGGGTAGTTTCTGTGGCTGGCCACATAGAGTCCTACACACCTCTCCAGCACCACTCACCCGGAGAAGCTGCTACGGATGCCAGCTACTGCTTTTTCTCCCTTCCCAAACAGGTACAGCTTGGTCTATAGCTGCACTGCCCCATAATAAGGAGACTTAGTCACTTGACACCTAACACCCGCAAGGGCTCTGCATCCTAATATCAGTAACAGCAGGAAGTCAGGGATGGGAAATTGTTAACCAGAATTTCTCAAAACCTTTTCAGACATACACTTTTCCTCCATTCTAAGTCTCAAGGTCTTTGGTTAGCCTACCGTAGGGCTTGAGGGGTGTTAAAGTTAGGCCGAGGCTCAGCCACACATTCCTCCTCCTCTGGGCCATCATCTTCCATGTTGGAGAATCCCATCTCATCTTGAAACTGAGGGCAAAGGAAAAGAAGGATTTTCCTGGGGAATGGGCACACAAAAGTCACTCTAGCAGTGACAAGGGAAAGCAAAGACTAGTTTACAGGACTTTAATAATGGTGGCGCACAGAAAGAGCTTGCATCACAACCTTTCTCATTTCTGGGCTCGCACAATCCTGCACATGAGGTAGCTATTATGCCAGGAAAAAAGTTTCTCAATCAGCCAACTTGTAATGGTAAAGACAGAGCATGGATAACTTGAAATGATCAGAATATCTTTAAAGAGATAAATTTATGAGAAAGGTAACTATTTGGGCTCAGAATAATCTAAAATTAGTTTGCAATCTTTAAGGATGCAACATGTGATAGTGAAGAGTCCATCCAAAAGCTTAAAAGGAAAACTTTATTAAGAATAACCTACATATGGATAATCAAAGTTTATTACTTAGCAAAATTCTCCTGTCACTATATTCTCTCCTGGGTGGACTGAAAGGGGAATGGGCTTGGTTCACACCACCCTTCTGGAGAGAGAGGCCCTGACACCAAAGGACAGAGCTTGCTGGAGAATCCACTTTTACTATTCTGAGTTCTCATTCAAAGATCATTACTCACAGTTTCAAACAGCTCTTCCATCAGTTCATTCACTTCCTTTTCTGCAAAAAAGCCAAACGGTATGCTGTTGGCACATGTTTGTTTCATTTTGCCATAGGGGGAATTCCAAGAAAATTCAATGAAAGTTGTTTTCAGCAAGGCTCTTAACAAAATCCTCATATCTATCCATCAACCACTCATTCATTTAAAAACATTTATTGAACACCAACTATATGCCTTAATCCCTGGTTCTAGATGCTTAGATACATGACAGGACTTTACTCTCATGAAGCTTAAATTCTAATGGGAAAGCACACAAAAACGTAAGCTAGATGATTTTATAATGAGATAAATTCATAGTTTGTTGGCCTATCCTACTGAATGGAGTCAAGAGAGAAGTCTCCAGCAGTGTGTCATAGGACCCTATCTTTGGACCTGAACTATTCAGCAATCCCATCAACAACCTAATACATCCAGAAAACACACTTACCAAATGTGTAGATGATATAAAGCTGAAAGGGATTGCCAGACCAACTGATGACAGATTCAAAATTCTAGGTTTTCTCAAATTAATTGGGTGAAACATAATGGGGATAAATTTAAAGTCTTACATTTAGGATTTTCAAAAATCAGTTTCTTAAGTGCACCAAAAGGTAACATGGCTCAAAAACAATGAATCTGAGAAAGATCTCAATGTTTTGGTTGACCTTAAGTTCAATATGACACAGTAGCTCCAAAACAGTGCTCACAACCAAGAAGGCAAGCATATCACTGAATCAGAGCAGAGTCTCAAACTCTGTCTAGAGGACTGTGATCATTTCTGTAAAAGCCCTTCTTAAGAGGGCATTAAAAAGCTAAAATCCGGGCTTCCCTGGTGGCACAGTGGTTGAGAATCTGCCTGCTAATGCAGGGGACACAGGTTCGAGCCCTGGTCTGGGAGGATCCCACATGCAACGGAACAACTAGGCCCGTGAGCCACAACTACTGAGCCTGTGCGTCTGGAGCCTGTGCTCCGCAAAAAGAGAGGCCACGATAGTGAGAGGCCCACGCACCGCCATGAAGAGTGGCCCCTGCTTGCCGCAACTAGAGAAAGCCCTCACACAGGAACGAAGACCCAACACAGCCAAAAATTAATTAATTAATTAATTAATTTTTTTTAAAAAAGCTAAAATCCAAATGCTAGTGAGGATGTGGAGCAACTAGAACTGTAAAAAGAATGTAAAGTGGAAAGCCACTTTGGAAAAAGGTTTGGCAATTTCTCAGAAAACTAAGTATACAGCTACCTTATGACCACTGATTCTTCCCCTAAATAGCTGACCCAAGGGAAATGAAACACTTGTCCACAAAACCTTGTACAAGAAAGTTCAGAGCTATCTTTATTCAAGATAGCCAGAAATTAGAAAGAACCCAGGTGTCCATCAACACCTGGGGATTGATGAAAAATAAACAAATTGGTATATTTATACACTGGAATCCTACTCAGCAATAAAAGGGAAGAAATTAATGATACAAGCAATGTGCATGAATCTCAAAAACATTATGCTAAGTGAAAGAAGCTGTACACAACAGAACACATACTATATGATTCCATTTACATGAAGTTCTAAAAGAGGCAAATCTAATCTGTGATAGTAGAAAAGAGAACAGTGGTTGCACCTGGGAGGATGGTGTGGGGACTGACTTGGAAGGGGCAAGTGGGTACTTTCTGGGGTGACAAATCTCTATCTTGTTAGGGGTTTGAGTTATACAAGAGGAGGCACATCGAACTTCACTGAATTGTACACTTAAGATTTCTGTACTACAATGTGTATAAATTTACCTAAAAAGAAAAACTGTAAACAAATACTGAGTTCTAATTCATGATATGCGTGCTGAAAATGTTTAGATATCTACAACTCACTATGAAATGCTTTTTAAAAAAATGGATTCATAGATGGATAGCTGCATGACTAAGCAAATATATGAAAAGTTCACTATAGAAGCTAGGTAGTGGGTATACGGGTGTCCACTGTACAATTCTCTCAACGTTTCTGTATGTTCGAAAAGTTTCATAATAAAATGTCATGGGGGAGAATTTTCTTAAAAATAAAGGCTAGAATCCAGAGAAGGGTAACTTGGGGGTTGAAATGTGGAAAGCCTGGCATTTAGAGAACTGAAAAAACTTGGTATGTTTAGCATAATAAAGAAAAAATGTAGAAAAAGAAACATACTGTGCACACTTAGGAGTAAATTACATTTTATGGCAACAAAGGACAAACAGAGAAATATAAAAGATAGATTCAGGTTCAATAAGGAAAATGTTGGGGCTTCCCTGGTGGCGCAGTGGTTAAGAATCCACCTGCCAATGCAGGGGACACGGGTTTGAGCCCTGGCCCGGGAAGATCCCACATGCCGGGGAGCAACTACGCCCATGCGCCACAACTACTGAGCCTGCACTCTAGAGCTCGCGTGCCACAGCTACTGAGCCCACGTGCCATAACTACTGAAGCCCGTGTGCCTAGAGCCCGTGCTCTGCAACAAGAGAAGCCACCACAATGAGAAGCCCGCGCACCACAACGAAGAGTAGCCCCCTCTCGCCGCAACCAGAGAAAAGCCCTCGCGCAGCAACGAAGACCCAACGCAGCCAAAAAATAAAAATAAATTTTAAAAAAAAATTAATAAGGAAAATGTTAATTGAAGAGGTGTTCAAGAGTAGGACACACTATCTGCAGAACTGATGAACTCCCTGTCACTGGAAGTATCCAAACGGACTGAAAGGCCACATGAGAGAAGCTGTTAACAAACGCTTAAGTGGGAGGAAAATATATGCGACCACAGGAGGCCTTCCAAACTCTGTGATTCTAAGCTTTTTTATTTTTAAATTTTTACCATCCATGTAAGAAAAGTCCTCTTAAAAGGATTATAATTAAGCATGATAACATAAGATGACAAGGGGTAGAAACAAAATTAAAATTCTTTTTTTTTTTTAAATTTTATTATTTATTTATTTAATTTTTGGCTGTGTTGGGTCTTCGTTTCTGTGCAAGGGCTTTCTCTAGTTGCAGCAAGTGGGGGCCACTCTTCATCGCGGTGCGCGGGCCTCTCACTATCGCGGCCTCTCTTGTTGTGGAGCACAGGCTCCAGATGCGCAGGCTCAGTAGTTGTGGCTCACGGGCCTAGTTGCTCCGCGGCATGTGGGATCCTCCCAGACCAGGGCTCGAACCCGTGTCCCCTGCATTGGCAGGCAGATTCTCAACCACTGTGCCACCAGGGAAGCCCCAAAATTAAAATTCTATCCCAGTTTTTTACTTATGACCATAGAACTCTATGACTAGAAAGGAAGACCCTTCGTTCAGGCATTCCAGAAAAGTTCACTATTTGATTGGCAAATACTGTCAGCCCCATGCAAAACACCAGCTCTAAGGCAATAAACAATACAAAACCCATGAGAAGCTCACAGTTTAGGGAAGGAGACAGATATAAATAAGCAACTATGAGAGAGATGAGTATTAAAAAGGACATATAGGGAAGAGTCGGTGTGAGGTCACGGCGTGCGGGCTCCAGGGACGGCGGAGGCGGCCACGGCTGGCTGGGGCTCGGGGCCTAAGACCCGAGCGTCGACACCACCCGCGCGGTGGGCACCTCGAGCTCTGCTGAGTGCCTGGGGCCACCGCCAAGCACAGACCATGTTCATGGTGCGCCTGACTTCCCAGCTGCTCAGGGCTGTTCCCCGGGCAGGTTGCAGTGGGCCTTGGCCTGTCTGTGGGGTGCTGGGCAGGCATGCCTGCAGGGCTCACCACAGCATACAACCAATAGGCCCAAGTGGGGTTGCCTCCCTCCCTGACAGGCGGGTCCACATGGAGCTTGAGGAGATGCTGGTCCCCAGGAAGATGTCTATCAGCCCCATGGAGAGCTGGCTGACTGTTCGCTACCTCCTGCCCAGACTGGACTCTGGGGCCCCAGGGACTGTGTCTCCAGCCCAAGTCTATGAGTGTCCGCCCAGGGGGAAGGGGTCAAGCAGGGGGATAAGGAGATCTGGGATGCACCCCAGATACAGTGCAAAAACGTGCTCAAGATCCGCCGGCGGAAGATGAATCATCACAAGTACCGCAAGCTGGTCAAAAGGACCCGGTTCCTGCGGCGGAAAGTCAGGGAGGGACGCCTGAAACGGAAGCAGATGAGGTTCGAGAGAGACCTGAGGCGCATCTGGCAGAAGGCGGGCCTGAAGGAAGCCCCCGCAGGATGGCAGACCCCCAAGATCTACCTGAAGGGCAAATCAGTCTTGTGTGTCTCTCCCCCAGCCCTGTTACTGCTGATGACCCATTGTAATAAATATTCAGAGAACTTAGCCAAAAAAAAAAACAAAAAAGGACATATAAAATAGTATGGATTGATACAATCAGGAGGAGGAACCAAGATGCCAGAGTAGAAGGACATGCTCTCACTCCCTCTTGCGAGAACACCGTAATCACAACTAGCTGCTGGACAATCATCGACAGAAAGACACGGGAACTCACCAAAAAAGATACCCCACATCCAAAGACAAAGGAGAAGCCACAATGAGACAGTAGGAGGGGCGCAATCACAGTAAAATCAAATCCTATAACTGCTGGGTGGGCGACTCACAGACTGGAGAACATTTATACCACAGAAGTCCAACCACTGGAGTGAAGGTTCTGAGCCCCACGTCAGGCTTCCCAACCTGGGGGTCCAGCAACGGGAGGAGGAATTCCTAGAGAACCAGATTTTGAAGCCTAGTGGGAATTGATTGCAGGACTTTGACAGGACTGGGGGAAACAGACTCCACTCTTGGAGGGCACACGCAAAGTAGTGTGCGCATTGGGACCCAGGGGAAGGAGCAGTGACCCCAAGGGAGACTGAACCAGACCTACCTGCTAGTGTTGGAGGGTCTGCTACAGAGGCGGGGTGGAGGGGACTGTGGCTCACTGTGGGGACAAGGACACTGGCAGCAGAAGTTCTGGGAAGTACTCCTTGGCGTGAGTCCTCCCAGAGTCTGTCATTAGCCCCACCAAAGAGCCCAGGTAGGATCCAGTGTTGGGTTGCCACAGGCCAAACAACCAACAGGGAGGGAACCCACCCCCACCCATCAGCTGTCAAGCAGATTAAAGTTTTACTGAGCTCTGCCCACCACAGTAACAGCTCTACCCACAACCAGTCCTTCCCATCAGGAGACTTACACAAGCCTCTTAGATAGCCTCATCCACCAGAGGGTAGACAGCAGAAGCAAGAAAACTGCAATCCTGCAGCCTGTGGAACAAAAACCACATTCACAAAAAGATAGACAAGATGAAAAAGCAGAGGGCTATGTACCAGATGAAGGAACAAGATAAAACCTCAGAAAAACAACTAAATGAAGTGGAGATAGGCAACCTTCCAGAAAAAGAGTTCAGAATAATGACAGCGAAGATGATCCAGGACCTCGGAAAAAGAATGGAGGCAAAGATCGAGAAGATGCAAGAAATGTTTAACAAAGACCTAGAAGAATTAAAGAACAAACAAACAGAGATGAACAATACAATAACTGAAATGAAAACTACACTAGAAGGAATCAATAGCAGAATAACTGAGGCAGAAGAACAGAAAAGTGATCTGGAAGACAGAATGGTAGAATTCACCGCTGCGGAACAGAATAAAGAGAAAAGAATGAAAAGAAATGAAGACAGCCTAAGAGACCTCTGGGACGACATTAAACACAATAACATTTGCATTATCGGGGTCCCAGAAGGAGAAGAGAGAAAGAAAGGACCTGAGAAAATATTTGAAGAGATTATAGTTGAAAACTTCCCTAACATGGGAAAGGAAATAGCCACCCAAGTCCAGGAACCACAGCGAGTCCCATACAGGATAAACCCAAGGAGAAACACGCTGAGACACACAGTAATCAAATTGGCAAAAATTAAAAACAAAGAAAAATTATTGAAAGCAGAAAGGGAAAAACGACAAATAACATACCAGGGAACTCCCATAAGGTTAAAAGCTGATTTCTCAGCAGAAACTCTACAAGCCAGAAGGGAGTGGCATGATATACTTAAAGTGATGAAAGGGAAGAACCTACAACCAAGATTACTCTACCCGGCAAGGATCTCATTCAGGTTCGATGGAGAAATCAAAAGCTTTACAGACAAGCAAAAGCTACGAGAATTCAGCACCACCAAACCAGCTCTACAACAAATGCTAAAGGAACTTCTCTAAGTGGGAAACACAAGAGAAGAAAAGGACCTACAAAAACAAACCCAAAACAATTAAGAAAATGGTCATAGGAACATACATATCAATAATTACCTTAAACGTGAATGGATTAAGTGCTCCAACCCAAAAGACACAGGCTTGCTGAATGGATACAAAAACAAGACCCATATATATGCTGTCTACAAGAGACCCACTTCAGACCTAGGGACACATACAGACTGAAAGTGAGGGGATGGAAAAAGATATTCCATGCAAATGGAAATCAAAAGAAAGCTGGAGTAGCTACATTCATATCACATAAAATAGACTTTAAAATAAAGAATGTTACAAGAGACAAGGAAGGCCACTACATAATGATCAAGGGATCAATCCAAGAAGAAGATATAACAATTATAAATATATATGCACCCAACATAGGAGCACCTCAATACATAAGGCAACTGCTAGCAGCTGTAAAAGAGGAAACTGACAGTAACACAATAATAGTGGGGGACTTTAACACCTCACTTACACCAATGGACAGATCATCCAAAATGAAAATAAATAAGGAAACAGAAGCTTTAAATGACACAGTAGACCACATAGATTTAATTGATATTTATAGGACATTCCATACAAAAACTGCAGATTACACTTTCTTCTCAAGTGCGCACGGAACATTCTCCAGGATGGATCACATCTTGGGTCACAAATCAAGCCTCAGTAAATTTAAGAAAACTGAAATCATATCAAGCATCTTTTCTGACCACAACGCTATGAGATTAGAAATGAATTACAGGGAAATAAACGTAAAAAACACAAACACATGGAGGCTAAACAATACGTTATTAAATAACCAAGAGATCACTGAAGAAATCAAAGAGGAAATCAAAAAATACCTAGAGACAAATGACAATGAAAACACGACGATCCAAAACCTATGGGATGCAGCAAAAGCAGTTCTAAGAGGGAAGTTTATAGTTATACAAGCCTACCTCAAGAAACAAGAAAAATCTCAAGTAAACAATCTAACCTCACACCTAAAGGAACTAGAGAAAGAAGAACAAACAAAACCCAAAGTTAGCAGAAGGAAAGAAATCGTAAAGATCAGAGCAGAAATAAATGAAATAGAAACAAAGAAAACAATAGCAAAGATCAATAAAACTAAAAGCTGGTTCTTTGAGAAGATAAACAAAATTGATAAGCCACTAGCCAGACTCATCAAGAAAAAGAGGGAGAGGACTCAAATCAATCAAATTAGAAATGAAAAAGGAGAAGTTATAACAGACACTGCAGAAATTCAAAGCATCCTAAGAGACTACTACAAGCAACTCTATGCCAATAAAATGGACAACCTGGAAGAAATGGACAAATTCTTAGAAAGGTATAACCTTCCAAGACTGAACCAGGAAGAAACAGAAAATATGAACAGACCAATCACAAGTAATGAAATTGAAACTGTGATTAAAAATCTTCCAACAAACAAAAGTCCAGGACCAGATGGCTTCACAGGCGAATTCTATCAAACATTTAGAGAAGAGCTAACACCCATCCTTCTCAAACTCTTCCAAAAAACTGGGGAGGAAGGAACACTCCCAAACTCATTCTATGAGGCCACCATCACCCTGATACCAAAACCAGACAAAGAGACTACAAAAAAAGAAAATTACAGACCAATATCACTGATGAATATAGGTGCAAAAATCCTCAACAAAATACTAGCAAACAGAATCCAACAACACATTAAAAGGATCATACACCATGATCAAGTGGGATTTATCCCATGGATGCAAGGATTCTTCAATATATGCAAATCAATCAATGTGATACACCATATTAACAAATTGAAGAATAAAAACCATATGATCATCTCAATAGATGCAGAAAAAGCTTTCAACAAAATTCAACACCCATTTATGATAAAAACTCTCCAGAAAGTGGGCATAGAGGGAAACTACCTCAACATAATAAAGGCCATATATGACAAACCCACAGCAAACATCATTCTCCATAGTGAAAAACTGAAAGCATTTCCTCTAAGATCGGGAACGAGACAAGGATGTCCACTCTCACCACTATTATTCCACATAGTTTTGGAAGTCCTAGCCATGGCAATCAGAGAAGAAAAAGAAATAAAAGGAATACAGATTGGAAAAGAAGAGGTAAAACTGTCACTGTTTGCAGATAACATGATACTATACATAGAGAATCCTAAACATGCCACCAGAAAACTACTAGAGCTAATCAATGAATTTGGTAAAGTTGCAGGATACAAAATTAATGCACAGAAATCTCTTGCATTCCTATACACTAATGATGAAAAATCTGAAAGAGAAATTAAGGAAACACTCCCATTTACCACTGCAACAAAAAGAATAAGATACCTAGGAATAAACCTACCTAGGGAGACAAAAGACCTGTATGCAGAAAACTATAAGACAGTGATGAAAGAAATTAAAGATGATACCAACAGACGGAGAGATATACCATGTCCTTGGATTGGAAGAATCAATATTGTGAAAATGACTATACTACCCAAAGCAATCTACAGATTCAATGCAATCCCTATCAAATTACCAATGGCATTTTTTATGGAACTAGAACAAATCATCTTAAAATTTGTATGGAGACACAAAAGACCCCGAATAGCCAAAGCAGTCTTGAGAGAAAAAAACGGAGCTGGAGGAATCAGACTCCCTGACTTCAGACTATACTACAAAGCTACAGTAATCAAGACAATATGGTACTGGCACAAAAACAGAAACATAGATCAATGGAACAGGATAGAAAGCCCAGAGATAAACCCACACACCTATGGTCAACTAATCTATGACAAAGGAGGCAAAGATATACAATGGAGAAGAGACAGTCTCTTCAATAAGTGGTGCTGGGAAAACTGGACAGCTACATGTAAAAGAATGAAATTAGAACACTCCCTAACACCATACCCAAAAATAAACTCAAAATGGATTCGAGACCTAAATGTTAAGACCGGACACTATAAAACTCTTAGAGAAAAACATAGGAAGAACACTCTTTGACATAAATCACCGCAAGATCTTTTTTGATCCACCTCCTAGAGTAATGGAAATAAAAACAAAAATAAACAAGTGGGACCTAATGAAACTTCAAAGCTTTTGCACAGCAAAGGAAACCATAAACAAGATGAAAAGACAACCCTCAGAATGGGAGAAAATATTCGCAAATGAATCAACAGACAAAGGATTAATCTCCAAAATATATAAACAGCTCATGCAGCTCAATATTAAAGAAACAAACAACCCAATCCAAAAATGGGCAGGAGACCTAAAAAGACATTTCTCCAAAGAAGACATACAGATGGCCAAGAAACACATGAAAAGCTGCTCAACATCACTAATTATTAGAGAAATGCAAACCAAAACCACAATGAGGCATCACCTCACACCAGTCAGAATGGGCATCATCAGAAAATCTACAAACAACAAATGCTGGAGAGGGTGTGGAGAAAAGGGAACCCTCCTGCACTGTTGGTGGGAATGTAAATTGATACAGCCACTATGGAGAACAGTATGGAGGTTCCTTAAAAAACTAAAAATAGAATTACCATATGATCCAGCAATCCCACTACTGGGCACATACCCAGAGAAAACCATAATTCAAAAAGACACATGCACCCCAATGTTCATTGCAGCACTATTTACAATAGCCAGGTCATGGAAGCAACCTAAATGCCCATCGACAGATGAATGGATAAAGAAGTTGTGGTACATATATACAATGGCATATTACTCAGCCATAAAAAGGAACGAAATTGAGTCATTTGTTGAGACGTGGATGGATCTAGAGTCTGTCATACAGAGTGAAGTAAGTCAGAAAGAGAAAAACAAATATCGTATATTAACGCATGTATGTGGAATCTAGAAAAATGGTACAGATGAACCGGTTTGCAGGACAGAAGTTGAGACACAGATGTAGAGAACAAACGTATGGACACCAAGGGGGGAAAACCGCAGTGGGGTGGGGATGGTGATGTGCTGAATTGGGCAATTGGGATTGACATGTATACAGTGATGTGTATAAAATTGATGACTAATAAGAACCTGCAGTATAAAACAAACAAACAAACAAAAAAAAACAATACTAAACTTTCTTTGGGTTATTTGTATGGAAATATGTTAATATAAATGTTTCAGACATTACATGAAATTTCTAAAAATCTTATATGTTCTGGTATAATGTTGTAAGTCATAATTCTAGTTATTACTTTAAAATGTATATCTCAGAAATAACTAAATTTCCTTGTCAATTGCATTATTATGAACTTTCATCAAATCTTTAACCATGGTCATTTTAAAGTCTTTTGTCATTTACAGACAGTTCTAGGTGTACTCTGATGCTTTCGCAAAAATGTTCCTATAAAAGGGTTTCATCTTCAAGGAATTCATGGAAAAGACAAGTACAGGTTTCTGGTAACTGACTATACTGCTGAACTGAATGAATAAGCATTGTCAGAACTCTAATGGAAAACTGATGAATTCATAAAAGTGCTAACAAAAGATCAAGATGAAAAAAACAGAATTAATTGCATGGGACTGAGTGAACTGATGAGGATGATTATAATTTTTGTGACTTTCTGTTTGAATAAAAAAAAAAAAAATCCCACAAGGACTCAGAGGCAAAAAATATACAAATCAATTTTCACTGCAAAGTAAAGGAGCTGTTACAGTGGAAGTTTACTGGACTGATTGTCAATATTATGACATAGTATGAGTGTGTTTCGTGTTTGGTAATTGCAATCATTGTTGCTTTTGTTGTGGTCATCCATTTACAATGCTTGGTGTCAGTTTATTTCTCTCTTGTAAAAATAAAATACAGTGTGTGTGTGTTGAGTTGTGAAAAAAAAAATAGTATGGATTACAGAGCAAGAAGATCAATCCTAATTGAGGAGGATCTCCCTGAGAAATTACAGTTGACCCTTGAAGAACATGGAATTGAACTGTATGGGCCCACTTATATGCAGATTTTTTCAGTAAATATATTGGAACAATTTGGGGGGGATGTGCCAACAATTTGAAAAAACCCTCAGACAAACCACAGAGCCTAGAAATACCAAAAAATTTCAGAAAAAGTTAGGTATGTCATGAATGCATAAACTGTACATAGATACTAGTCTATTTTATCATTTACTACCATAAAATGTACACAAATCTACTCTAAAAAGTTAAAATTTATCAAAACTTATGCACACGCTTACAGACCATACCTGGCACCATTCACAGTTGAGAGAAACCCAAACATAAAGATGCAGTATGAAATCATAACTGCATAAAATTAACTGTGGCATATACTGTACTTCTGTAATAATTTCATAGCCACCTCCTGTTGCTAGCTCAGGTGTTAGAAGTATCTGCTTAAAACATCTCCTGAGCAGTTCGTCTCTCCAGCAAATTGTGTACCGTAGGAAAAAGTGATCTCTTGCGGTTCTTGAGTATTTTTCATCAAGTTTAGTATAATACCAGAGGCCTTGAATAACACCATGGGACCCATGCGAAGTGCCACTAGTGATGCTGGCAGTGCTCCCAAGAAGCAGAGAAAAGTCATGACATTACAAGAAGACGCTGAATTGCTTGATACGTACCAGAGATTGCGGTCTGCAGCTGTGATTTCCCACCATTTCAAGATAAATGAATCCAGGGTAAGGACCATTGTAAAAAATGGAAAGGAAATTCATGAAGCCATAGCTGCCACTATGCCGGCAGGTGCAAAAACCTTGCGCTTTTTGTGAAATACCTTTTTATCTCATATTGAAAATGCAGCTTTTATGTGGGTGCAGGATTGCTATAAGAAAGGCATACCTATAGACTCTAATATGATTTGAGAAAAAGCAAAGTCATTATATGACAACTTAAAGCAAAAGGAAGATGAAGGATCTAAGGCTGGAGAATTTAATGCCAGCAAAGGATGGTTTGATAATTTTAGAAAGAGGTTTGGCTTAAAAACTGTCAAGATAACAGGAGAAGCAGCCTCTGCTCACGCAGAGGCAGCAGACAAGTTCCCAGACTGAGGAGAAAGGATATCTGCCTGAACAGGTTTTTAGTGCAGATGAAAGTGCCCTATTCTGGAGGGGAAAAAATTTAAAAAAATAAAAAAATAAAGCCTCAAAAGACATTAGTAAGGAAGAGAAGCAAGCACCAGGATTTAAGGCAGGAAGGGAGAAGCTAAGTCTACTGTTTTGTGAAAATGCAGTTGCATTTACCACCAAGACTGCCCTTATCTATAAAGCTGCTCACCTTGAAGGGAAAAGATAAACACGAGCTGCCAGTCTTTGGATATACAAAAAGAAGGGCCTGTCTATGGATTGGTTCCATCGATGCTTTGTCCCTAAAGTCAGGAAATACCTTGCCTTTTAAAGCTCTTTTGAAATTGGACAATGCCCCTGGGTACCCAGAACCCCATGAATTCAACACTGAAGGCATCTAAGTGGTCTACTCGCCTCCAAACATGTCTCTAATTCAGCCTCTAGACCGGGGGTCATAAGGACCTTTAAGGCTCATTACACACGATACTCTATGGAAAGGATTATCCACACTAAAGAAGAGATCCCAATGGAGAGAGCATCACGTAAGTCTGGAGGAAGGATCACACCACTGAAGATGCCATCATTGTTAAAGAAAAAGCCATGAAAGCCATCATACCTGAAACAATAAATTCCTGCTGGAGAAAACCGTGTTCAGATGTCCTGCATGACTTCACAAGATTTACGACAGAGCCAATCAAGGAAATCATGAAACAGACTGTGAATATGGCCAAAAAAAGATGGGGGTGAAGGGTTTCAAGTTCTGAATCTCGGAGAAATTCAAGAGCTAACAGACACCGCACCAGAGGAATTAACAAAAGATGACTTGATGAAGATGAGTGCTTCCAAAACAGTGCCAGACGATGAGGAAGAAGATGTAGAAGAAGCTGTGTCAGAAAACAAACTGACATTAGACAATCAGGCAGCAGGGTTCCGATTATTTAAGACTGCTTTTGACTTCTTTTACAAGGACGCTTCTATGATACAGACTCTGAAACCAAAGCACATGGTGGGAGAGGGACTGGTACCATACAGAAACATTTTTAGAGAAATGAAAAAGCAAAAAAGTCACACAGAAATTACAATGTTATTTCCATAAAGTTACACTCTCTGCCTCCCCTTCCTCCTCCACCACCTCTCCTGCCTCTGCCACCTCGAGACAGCAAGACCAACCCCTCCTCCTCCTCAGCCTACTCAATGTGAAGACAAGCAGGATGAAGGCCTTTACGATGATCCACTGCAACTTAATGAATAGTAAATAATCATCATGCCTACAGTTAATAAACTTATCTGTTGTGTATGTGTGTGTATCTTTGTGTAAAAATCTAATAACTGTATGGCAAGAACTGTATGAGATGTTTCTGTGTCATCATCATCATCACTGCCTAAGTACTCATCATGTAGAACATCATGTACAAGACTTGTATTGAAATGGATAGCCTATCCTTACATAGGCATAAAGTGAGTGATATTTAATATAAAATTAATAATTAATAAAATTAATGTTAGTTTTATTAATGATTTATAACTGTGCTTTCAAAGAATTACATTATCAACTGTGTATCAGCCTATTATCACATTTTTTAAAAATGTAACAATGTTTCCAATCCTGTACATGAATATGACTGTAATACTGTATGCCATAAAAATTTTGTAACCATTCAGCAGTGTATAGGCCAGAGTACTAAGAAGCGATCTGTGAAGCAATCATATCAATTACACTAGGTTACCATCAAGCCATCATACTGCTGCTTCTTCATTATCAATGCATGAATCCTTATACCAGTAAATAAATGTTCCTTTTTCACATTATCTTTTCATTTTTCTTGTCTAGTGTTTGTAACATGTATATCTACAGTGTTTTGTATCATATAAGACAATATTAATATAGATACTGACAGATGATTCAGCTTGTAAACAGATAACATAACTTACAGTATCGATAAATACAGTACTGTAAACATATTTTCTCTTCCTTATTATGATTTTCTTAATAACATTTTCTTTTCTCTAGCTTACTTTACTGTAAGAATACAGTATATAAAACACATTATATATAAAATACATGTTAATAACTATTTATTTTATTGGTAAGCCTTCAACAGTAGGCTACTAGTAGTTAAGTTTTCGGGTAGTCAAAACTTCCAGTCGGATTTTCAACTACACTGGGGTTGGGCACCCCTAGCCTCCAAGTTGCTCAAGGTCAACTGTATCTATAAACTGAAGAAAGTAACAGACAAACAAGAAGGGAAGGCAAGTGTATACCAGGCTGAGAGCTGAATTGAAATACAATCTCCTACTTTTCTGCTTCAAGCAGAAAATGTTTCATGACCAGCACATGACACTGTGGACCATTCGCTCCTTCTTGAAAGACTCTTCCCTTGGTTTCTGAGACACAGGGCTTTCTTGGTTTTTCTCATACCTTCCTAGACCTTCCTTCACAATTTTCTCAAAACCTAAATCCTCAAGCCTTTTCTTTCTACACTTTCTCTTTGATTCCTGGTGCTTTCCTTTCAATGCAACCTTAACTGTCATAACATACCAAAATAAATGGAAGATCTTCATAAAGGAAATGGCATTCTAATCTTAAAAACAACATGAAAGATAAAATAAAGCAACAAAACAGAAGTCCCAAAGGATTGTGTTTACATAATTCTCTTTGCACAAAGACTTGCATTATTTAGGTACATAATAAACACTTTTGGATACTTATAAAACTTTCTTCATAACCTCGTCAAGAGCCAATGTCTTACCTTCACCATGTTGTGTATACTATTCCAGTACAGGGTCATGCACACACTCAATAAAAATCAACAGTTCCTGAGATATGTTTTCCATCATTGGCAAACTAGCAATGAAATAATTTTAAACAAATGACTCAAGCCAAGTTATTTACTTGTTTTCCATGCCTCCAATCTTGCTCTCTTTACCCACCAAATCAATACATTAAACTGGCATTAAATCAAAGTGGTATTTCTAAAATCCAAATCAGTTCCTATTTATTTCCTGCTTTGAGCTCTCCTTTTTGATAGATCAAAAATCAGATCTAAGGCTCTCTATGAACTGAACACTGCTTAACTCTTCTATCACCACTCACTCATACGACTTAACCAAACTACTTACTATTTTCCAAACACATGTATTGTTGTTTCATAATCCCATGGTTTGCAGAATGCTTCTATTTGCAATATCCCTCTCTGCCCCCATTCACCAAAAATTTCTTATTGCTCCTTCAAAACTAAAATAAAACATCCCATTTTGTGAATCCTTCCCTAACCCATACCATACATTAGGACAGTATAACCCTCTTTTAGGCCACTAGTGTATACACAAACTATTATTATAGCACCTATCACTTGGTACTATAACTGTTTCTGTTTGCATCCCCCTACTAAGCTGACATCCTACAGGCAGAGGCCATGTCTTATTCATTTTGGTACAATCGCTGCGAAATACTCAATACATGACTGTGGGATGTAAAAATGAGTAACTGATAGGCTTCCTGAATATATATGTAAATTTAAAGAATTATAGAAATAAATGGGTAGAGGAAGCTTAAATGTCTTGAGTGGGCTACAAACTTCAACCTCAAAAATCTGCAAAGTAAACAAAGGTAGATGTGGGGAAGTCAAGACCAGGACTCAATAAACACAGACTCACTGGTGATTCTTACTGCCCGGTCAGTGCGGAAATCCTCTGTGTCTGGTTCATCAAGGTCTTCCAGGAAATTATATTCTGGATCGTCATCATCATCTGCCTCATCTAGGAAAAAAAATGTTTTAGACACTTATTCCCAACTCTGAACTCATATCTCTAATGAAAATTTAAGATGTTCAGCACCGTAAGAATCTACTCCAATAAAGCACATTTAGTCTGAAGTTTTTATTTTTATTTTTTACTTATTTTTTGGCTGCGCCACACGGCTTGCAGGATCTTAGTTCCCTAACCAGGAATTAAACCCAGGCCCTCAGCAGTGAAAGCGCAGAGTCCTAACCGCAAGGGAATTCCCTATTCTCAAGTTTTTAAACAACTTATTCTTTTTTTTCCTCAGTGCCTGTGCACAGATCATTTCCCACAGCGGACTCATCTCACCTATTCTCCCCAATTAGCCAAGTTCCTTCCTTCCTTCCTTCAAACAAAACTTAAATTTCTCAAAATGCAGCAAAAGCCTGAAAACTGAACATATAATTTATCTCAGTAAACCCACTTAGAGTAGTGCATCTCATTAAAATAATATTTTTATAAAACTCTTTATACAAAGGCATTGATAGTGAAAAAAGGAATGACCCTAATTCCCAATAATTAGGGAATGACTGTAATTATGACGCCTTAGTATAAAATAGTATATACATATAGAATGTAAACATTCTATACATGTTCAACACATTCATGACAAAAGTACAATACACACATAATACTCATAAGCATAAAAAAATTATATCCCTACAATAACTCAGAAATAACTAAAAATATACAAAAATAACAAACATTTGTAATGGCAGCGCATAGAAGTATGGGTATTTTTGTTGATGCTATGATGTCTTTTAGATTCCTAACTAAAAATCCTGAAGGAGTCAATCAGTTATGGATTGTTATACATATATGTATTTTTTTTAAAAAAATTATTATTATTATTATTTTATTTATTTATTTATTTATTTATTTACTTATGGCTGTGTTGGGTCTTTGTTTCTGTGTGAGGGCTTTCTCCAGTTGCAGCGAGCAGGGGCCACTCTTCATCGCGGTGCGCGGGCATCTCACTATAGCGGCCTCTCTTGTTGCGGGGCACAGGCTCCAGACGCGCAGGCTCAGTAGTTGTGGCTCACGGGCCTAGTTGCTCCGTGGCATGTGGGATCTTCCCAGACCAGGGCTTGAACCCGTGTCCCCTGCATTGGCAGGCAGATTCTCAACCACTGCGCCACCAGGGAAGCCCCATATATGTATTTTTAATAAATTTATTTTATTTATTTTTGGCTGCATTGGGTCTTTGTTGCTGCGCGGGCTTTCTCTAGTTGCAGTGAGCGGGGACTACTCTTCGCTGTGGTACGTGGTCTTCTCATTGCGGTGGCTTCTCTTTGTTGTGGAGCACGGGCTCTAGGCGCGCAGGCTTCAGCAGATGTGGCTCGTGGGCTCTAGAGCACAGGGTCAGTAGTTGTGGTGCACGGGCTTAGCTGATCTGCGGCATGTGGGATCTTCCCGGACCAGGGCTCGAACCCGTGTACCCTGCATTGGCAGGCAGATTCTTAACCACTGTGCCACCAGGGAAGCCCCTGGATTGTTATATTAAGGTAAAATTTTTCCTGGGACAACTTTAGATCAGCATCGTCTAACAGAATTTTCTGCAAGGTCAGGAATGTTCTACATATGCATTGTACGACAACGGTAGCCCCTAGCCACATGAGGCAACTGAGAACTTGAAATGTGGCTAGTGCAACTGAGGAAGTGAATTAAAAGAAAAAGCAGAAACAACGCCTAGCAAATGAGAATATCTAATTCCTTACCACTATGTGCCATTACACAGGAGAGGGAGATCTCTACGTATTACAATAGAAAGATGTCTAAATTATATTAAGTGAACGAAGCAAGTTGCAGGTGCAGGACAATATGTATAGTATGATTCCTTTCTTGGAGAAAAAGATAGATATGTGCTTGATTAAACACAGAGAAAATATCTAGAAAGAATTAACAAAGACTGAAGGATAGAACTCTTTCTTTTCTTAATTTTTCATAATAAATATCTTTCATTAAAAATAAAAATATATACACACACTTTTTTTTTAAATTTTTGGCTGCATTGAGTCTTCGTTGCTGCGTGCGGGCTTTCTCTAGTTGTGGCGAGCGGGGGCTACTCTTCATTGCGATGTGCATGCTTCTCACTGCGGTAGCTTCTCTTGTTGTGGAGCACAGGCTCTACGCGCGCAGGCTTCAGTAGTTGTGGTGTGCGGGCTCAGTAGTTGTGGCTTGTGGGTTCTAGAGCGCAGGCTCAGTACTTGTGGCGCATGGGCTTAGTTGCTCCGCGGCATGTGGGATCTTCCCGGACCAGGAATTGAACCCATATCCCCTACATTGGCAGGCTGACTGTTAACCTCTGCACCACCAGGGAAGTCACACACACACATTTTTTATTCATAATCACTAGAAAATTTGTACTGATAAACCCCAATCTAACCTGATATTCTTTACTCAACATTTATTGTTTATAATATATAAATCTGCATTGTATATATATAGCTATCTAAATGTGAAGGCTTTTTCACCCATCTATAGGTTTATCCCCCAATAAAAATGTTTTAAATCCTTAGGAATGGAATCCTGTCTTGGTAATCTCTATAGTACTTTCTATGTAAGTCTTTTTACAGCAGGTTCTTTACAAACGTTGCTGAATAATATAAGTTGTGGGGAAAGCCTATAACATATGGATACTGCACACACGTTTGGACCCCCATCTGTTTACGTGCAAGAACTACAATAGACAGCTTCTGCCCATACCATACAAACGGGTCAGCCAATATTCTCAGAGAACCCATTTGGCAAACATGTTGAAAAATCATTTAGGAAGGTTTCTTCTGAGTTCTGCTTAGCTTTTAGTACCCTGATTGTGGAACCTGCCCTCTGGGTTGAATTACTTTTTTGACTGACTGACAATGTCAGCATCTACCCAGCTGATCTCAATTTTGTGTACCCACCCCCCTCTAGTGCAGCCTCTTATTTTTTGCAAATGAGACTCTCACTTTTAATAATATGCAGAGCAGATGGTACTAGGAACATGTCAAAATAGTTAGCCACGTAATACTACCAAAATAAACCGGCATATGGCTAAAGTTTGGTACTGTGATCTATATCTAGCATCATTTCCTATTTACCAGCACTCACAAAATTCAGCTGGTAGATCTGGGGATCCAAACCTACCCTAGTCATTGGCTCTATGTTCTCTTTTTTAAATCTATCCTAATAAGGAAACAAAAAAATACTGTTTTAAAGAAAGAGGATTTTCACCCTCCCCACTAACCATTATTCCATTTCCTCGATCAATCCTTATCATACACTCTTATTTCTCCCAGACCAGTAGTTGTCAAACTTTAGGATATATAAGAATTAGATACCTAGACGATAACCATTAGTGATTCTGATTCACTAGGTATGGAGTGAGGCCCTGGAATCTGTTTTTTTTGTTTTTTTTTTTTTAATTTTGGCTGCGTTGGGTCCTTGTTGCGGTACGTGGGCTTCTCATTGCGGTGGCTTCTCTTGTTGCAGAGCACGGGCTCTAGGCACGTGGGCTTCAGTAGTTGTGGCACGCAGGCTCAGTAGTTGTGGCGCATGGGCTTAGTTGCTCCGCGGCATGTGAGATCTTCCCGGACCAGAGCTCAAACCCACGTCCCCTGCCTTAGCAGGTGGATTCTTAACCCCTGCACCACCAGGGAAGTCCCTGGAATCTGTATCTTAACATCATCCAACAAATACATCCCTACACTCCCTGATTCTGATTCAAATTCTAGGGACAAATTATGAGAAACACCACCCAGACTCCCAAAATCCTGACAGCCAACTCTGTCTGGCCTTTCCTCCTCAACAGCCAGCATTTCAGCTCTTTCAACCAAGGTGATAACAATCAGGGCACCAAAGCTGCTGCACTAATAAAGCCATGAAAACCTGACTTAATTACTATCAATATTTTGTCTTAGCTTAGGTCTAAGGACAAAATGCAGAGCTTGCTTATGAAGCATCACATGCATTTAAAAAATGCTTTAATGTCCCCTGAGACTTCTTTGAGATATATTCCTAGAATATTAAACTGGGTTGTAATCCTAGCAGTATAACAATTGATTCTATAACACAGAGCAACACAATGAATTTCTCTGACACTTTTACAAAATGGATAGAATTATCTTTGTCCCTGTTCACTCCTTTCTACAGAGATTTCTGAGCCTTGGTATCTTAGACCTTGAATGCGCTGATAGAAAAAGGAAGTGTCAATAAATGAACTTCATGAGAATAATAAATCCCCAAAAAAAGTGACATAAAAAAACTTCATGTATGTAGATGTGTACATTTTTCTGGGGAGTGGCTGCACAGCTTTCATCAGATTCTCAAAGGGGTAAGGAATGGAAAAGCTAGCAGCTTAGACTCCTATCAGAAGACTAATGCGATAATATATCAGTTGTTGATTATTAAGGAACTGACTCTCCAGTTAATATGTCAATGACTCAGCTGCAAATTTCATCCTTTTCTCCTTCATGCAAGTTTGTGCATTTCATCGCTTATTACCACTTCTGCTATAGATGGTGGGTGGAGAAGAACAAAAATGCTAAAATTCAAACCAATTTGCTTCTTGTTACCTGTCTTTTCTAAATGTTTAGGGAATTTAAATTTAGGACTAAAATTCTTCCTATTGCCACATTAATGTGGAAAACTAAAAGGTAACGTCATATTTGAAAACTCTCACGAGAGGCACATGAAACTATTATCAGTGATCCTTCTGCGGCATGAAACTGTCATCATGAGGAAAGGCTTTAACAGTTTTCTTTACACAATATTTGATTTCTTTACTCCAAGCACGTATTACCCTTATGGTTATAATACAGAATATAAGAGAAAACTCTGGGGAGCATATAGTCTACAGAACCTAAATACATATTATCTCAATGTCACTTCCACCCATCTGATTCCTCTCTTGTCACTGTTGTCAAATATCTTTCAAAGGTCCATCTCAAATACCACCTTTTTCATGTTGCTATCTCTGGTCATGCTAAACAATAATTCTCTCTCTTCTAAAACCTTAGAACAGAGCTTATGCCACTTTTATGGTGCATCTGAGTTCATTCAACTTCATTAACCTGAAATGTATCATGCATTTAACAATGGACCAGGCACCATTCATACATGTTTACTCCCTAACAAAATGATCATTTTCCTCTCTCTCTCATAGAACCTAACACACTGCCTTGTAAAAGAAAGTACTCAATACCAAATGCCAAATTATGTGCAATATAGTTATTAATAGCTTTATAAGGTAAATATGAGAACTTACTTTCTCTCATTAACTTATCCTAATTTATTCCTGGCCTTACCTACCCAAATATTTACTCAGTCTATTTCCATACAAGCTATATGTTCTCTTATTTATCTTAAAGCATTATCCTTTCAACACAAAAATCTTACAGTAGTTGTTCTTAGAAGACAGGGAAAAGAATAAAGATATGCTCTGTAAGTTGTCTGTAATTAAGTTTGATAGGACATCATGTGATCCAGAAATAGGAGCAATGAATTTGGCTATGGATTAAAGTGAGATAGTGAATGACTCTGTTCACATAAAAATGCAAGTAAGACTTTGGTTCAGTTATACACATTTTTTAAAAAGTGTGATCTTCCACAACACAACCAGTATGAATATCCTGGTCACTCCCCATTGAAGAGAGTCAAAAGGAAACAACAATAGTAACAAAACTGCCCTGAGTCCATCAAAAGAATGTGACATCATCTGGAATCACTACAAACTAAATCAATCTCTCATTCCCTCTAAATTTACAGAAACACTGCACAAAATGATGAATGGTAACTGACTCTCACTACAGTATGCTTAAAAAAAACCCACCAAAGACAATTTTAACAATGTATTGTTTTAAAGTAAGAATTTTACTTATATTCTAAAACAAATAAGGGTTGCAGCAGGGATTCTTACACCATGTATGACTGTAGTCAACATTGTTTCTGTCTGATCAGTTCTCCTTCCCTGCTTCTGGAAACACTGTCACTTCTTTTGGGTAATTGCTTACTCCAACCCTGTTGTTTACAAGGTGCTGCCAATCACAGGACTCCATGCTGAAACAGTCTCCCTACTGAAGCCATGCAATACCAAGACAGTGGGCATGTGATCAAACCCAACCAATCAGAGTTGTTCCTCTGGATTTTTCAAACTGGAGCCTGTAGGAGAGAGTTCTGATGTGGGGACAAACCAAGAAGTGAATGGTGTGCTTATGATCATAGTTCCAGCCTTGTAGAAAAAAATAGGTTTGAGAATGCAGTTGACTGACAAAAAGCAGAGATAACAGCTGTTGAGAGGGAAAGTGGGTCTCAATTCCTCTGTAGGTTTTTCTGCCCTTCCCAAAGTCTGGTTTCATTCAGCAAGTTGAGAATTAGGATTCTCAACTTCAGCAAGTTGAGAGTTAGGATTCTTTCACCTGCATCAGGAAGAACCTTAACTAACATGACAGTCTTCGAGTGAGTCAATGCACTCTCGTGAAATCATATATAAAATTATATGTACATTTATGTTTCAGGGGAGGAATCTTAGCATTCAACAGATTCCCCAAAAGACTCTTTAACAAAAACAAAAAGGGGGGGGATGGAATTTAACTACTGATTTAGACCACATTGTTAAATACACAATTAAATCAATTAACCAAAAACACCCCTTTCTTTAAGCTTTTAACTAATGAAAATTTTACCAGAGACCATGGACAGAGTAGATATTAAATGCAAACAAAATCACTTACCTTCATTCCCCACATCATCATTCATAAGACCCCCCAGCCACATCTTCCAATCCTCATCATCTGCTGTATTGGGGTCATACATGTCTGGGGTGATGTCTGGAGCTCGGAGCTCTGCCTCTAGTTGCCCCAGGGGAACATTTTTCAGAGGCATCTTAGAGCGAGTTCGGAATGCAATGAGACTGTCATCCATGGGCTAGCCAATGGAGAAGGAAATAAAAACATATCACTGAATGCCTAATGCTTTCAATTTTTCCAAACTTCATCATATCCTGTGTGTTTCTCTTCTTAGCTTAAAACACAAGGTCTCTTCTCTAAACCATTTGGATTTATTATTCTTTGTCTGAGAAACTTTAAGGATAATGACATCAATTTTTTTTTTGTAGGTACCAATGTCTTTTTTTTTTAAAAGGTTATACTCCATTTATAGTTCTTATAAAATATTGGCTATATTCCCCATGTTGTACAATATATCCTTGTATATCCTTATAATGACATCAGTTTTAAAACCAACATTTCAGGAACATTTATAAGAGCTTTATTAAGATATAATATACACACCATAAAACTCACTCTTTTAAAGTGTATAACTGAGTGGTTCTTACTATATTCACAGAGTTGTGTGAGATCACCACTAACTAATTCCAAAACATTTTCATCACCCCAAAAAGAAAGGCCATTTCCCTTAGTGGTAGCTCCCCATTCTTCCCTGATCCCTGTCTCTGATACCCACTAATCTTTCTGTCTCTATGGATTTGCTTATGCTGGACATTTTATATAAAAGGAATCATAGGGACTTCCCTGGTGGTCCAGTGGGTAAGACTCCATGCTCCCAATGCAGGGGGCCTGGGTTCGATCGCTGGTCGGGGAACTAGATCCCACACGTGTGCTGCAACTAAGAGTTCGTATACTGCAACTAAGAGTCCGCATGCCGCAACTAAGAGTCCACATGCCGCAACTAAGAAGTCTGCATGCCACAATTAAAAAGATCTCACACGCTGCAATGAAGACCCGGCACAGCCAAAATAAATAAATAAATAAATATTTTTTAAAATAAATAAAAGGAATCATACAATATGTGGCCTTTTGTCTCTGGCTTCTTTCACTTAGCATAATGTTTTCAAAGTTCATCCATTTTGTAGCATGTATCAGTACTCATTCCTTTTTTTTTTGTAATAAAATTTATTTATTCTATCTATTTTATTTTTGGCTGCGTTGGGTCTTCGTTGCTGTGAGCGGGCTTCTTATTGCGGTGGCTTCTCTCACTGCAGAGCCCAGGCTCTAGGCGTGCGCGCTTCAGGAGTTGTGGCTCGCGGGCTCTAGAGCGCAGGCTCAGTAGTTGTAGCGCACAGCCTTAGTTGCTCCGCGGCACGTGGGATCTTCCCGGACCAGGGCTCAAACCCATGTCCCCTGCATTGGCAGATGGATTCTTAACCACTGCACCACCAGGGAAGCCCCTCATTCCTTTTTATTGAGAAAAAAGGAAATGAATAATGTCTATTCATACTCTTTGCCCATTTTTTAATTCGGTTGTCTTTTTATTGTTGACTTATAAGAGTTCATTATATATTGCAGATACAAGACCCTTATCAGATATGTGATTTGCAATTATTTTCTCCCACTTTCTGGGTTGTCTCTACTTTTTTGATGTATCCTCTGAGGCACAAAAGTTTTTAATTGTGGTGAGGTCCAATGTACCTATTCTTTTTGTCATTTGTGCTTTTGGTATTGTATTAAGAAACCACTGCCTAATCAAAGGTCAAAAAGATTTACTCTATGTTTTGTTCTAAGAGTTCTATAATTTTAGCCCTTACATTTAAGTCAATGATCTATTTTGAGTTAACTTTTGAGTGTGGTGTGAGGTAAGGGTCTAACTTTATACTCTTGCATGTGGATTTCCAGTTGTCACAGCACCATCTGTTGAAAGACTATTCTTTTCCCATTAATTGGTCTTGGAACACTTGTCAAAGATTAATTGACCATAAATTTAAGAGTTTATTTCTAGACTATCAATTCTGTTCCACTGATGATCTGTATGTCTATTCCTTTTCTTTTTCTAAAAAGATACTTTAAGAGAAGTATCTTTTATTTTTACTTTTTTAAAATTTATTTATTTATTTATTTATTTGGCTACTTCAGGTCTTAGTTGCAGCACACAGGATCTTTTGTGTGGCATGAGGGCTTCTCTCTAGTTGTGGCGTGCAGGCTCCAGAGCGTGCGGCCAGTTGCGCACGGCCAGGGGGAAGGGTAAGCTGGGACGAAGTGACAAAGCAGCATTAACATATATACACTACAAAATGTAAAATAGACAGCTAGTGGGAAGTAGCTACATAGCACAGGGAGATCAGCCTGGTGCTTTGTGCCCCCCTAGAGGGGTGGGATAGGGAGGGTGGGAAGGAGACGCCAGAGGGAGAGGATATGGGGATATATGTATACATATAGCTGATTCACTTTGTTATACAGCAGAAACTAACACAACATTGTAAAGCAATTATACTCCAATAAAGATGTTAAAAAAAAAAAAAATAACTGGCTGGGACTTCCGTGGCAGTCCAGTGGTTAAGACTCCGCGCTTCCAATCAGGGGGTGCGGGTTTGATCCCTGGTCAGGGAACTAGGATCCTACATGCCGTGCAGCACAGCCAAAAGAAAAATAAATAAATAAAGATTAAAAAAAAAAAAAAAAAAAAGAACTGTCTAATGATGGAATTTAGAAGGTCATCATTTGACAATAACCATAATAATGACTGTTTCAATCAAGAACAAGCAATGGATGCTAAAATTAGTGTGTGAAAAGATATTTTGCCTCAAAGATACATACTAATTAATTTAAAAATGGAAAAATAATAATTTTACAGCGAGGAAAATAAACAGACACCACCTTAACCATGTGATCAAATTTAACATGATGGAAGTCATGTGCCTCCTGATATGATGCACTAAAAAGGACATATCACTTCTGTGATATTTGTGCCAAAAGTGCATAACCTGAATCTAATTATGAGGAAGTATCAGAAAAGTCAAAATTGAGGAACATTCTGTAAAATAATTGCTCTGTAAGGTTCAAAAACGTCAAGGTTATGAAACCTTGAGAAACTGTTCCCAATAAAAAGAGTCTAAGAGACAAGATGACTAAATACAACAGGTAATCCTAGACTGGATCCCGGATCACAAAAAAAAATCATTTTTCTTTTGCTTTATATAAAAGACATTATTGGGACAATTGGCAAAATCCAAATAGGGACTTTAATAGACTATATAATATTATATATCCTTATTTTCATAATCAAATGTCCTCATTTGTAGGAAATATACACTAAGATATTTAGGGGTAAAAGCACATCATGACTGCAACACACTCTAAAGCAATTCAGGAAAAAATAAATGTGTACAGAGAGAGAGAAAGAAGGAGAAAATGATAAAGCAATTGTGGTAAAGGTTAATACTTGAGGAATCTGGCTGAAGGTTGTTCCTATGTTCCACATTTTAAAATGCTCTCTGTCACATACCTTATTTCATCCTTAGGAACTGCCATTCTCACTTAATTCTCACTTACAATAAAATAGCACAAACTAAATAGAGTACCAAAGACCTATAATTTCATGACTGTTACTTACTGTATCAGAATTTAACATCTTCCCTTCTCCCTTCCCAATCTGAGCAACAACTAAATTATTCCATTTGACTTTTTCAGCAGTTTAGAGTTATGTTACCTGGAAAGAATCCATGCAGACTGGACTGGAAGCCAGCTCCTCATCTACCGCATGCAACTTCTCCATGAAAGTACTATCCTTGGTCTGTTTGGGCTTTGGTGGGGGCGGAGGCCCCATGGGCACTACCTCAGCACTGATGTGCCTAATGGCAGGTGTGGTGACTTTCTCAGCCTGAGTAAAAGAGGCAACTATGTTAAAAATTAAAGGGAGGAAGGGAAGAAAAGAGAAAAAAAAAAAAAGCAGGAGGAGAGAAGCATGTCTTTCATGTGCTAGCAATCTTTCTCTTCCCATCTAGATAGAGGTATATAAAAACAAAGGCACTGTCAAGGACATTAATCTAATTAGGTTTCATCCTATTTCCAATGAAGCCAACAGGATGCCACTTAGGTTATCGAAAGCGGGGAAATACAATAAAAATGGCTTTAGAACAATATTAGAAAACACATACAAAAAAGAGAAGGGTAGAAGGAAAGAAACTCTGCCAGTCACTCACATTTGGCCCCTTAATAAGAACTCTCCCTGTCACTGAGTTCCAGTTTTCTCTTAACTGTTCACTGACTTAAGGGAATTTGAAATTCAGTTATAACTAGTCACAAATACCAGGAAGATAATGGCATGATTACTGATCTTGAATCATGTTTGGCAAAGGGTGACGGCTTAGAATCACCATGGAGAAATGATCTATTTATACAGTTAAATAATCTACTTATAGAGCATCTCTAATTTATCTTGCTAGTATGATGTGGATTTACCTCTGATAATATGCCACTCTCCTCATCTGTTTCAGTCATCTCAGAAGACTGCCTCAATCTGGATTTCTTTGCCCCACGTGGAGATGAAGCAGTGCTTTCAACATCACTTTCCAATAAACTCTACAAAACAAATCCAGTTCACTTTCATATGTATGCCCCTACCTCACTCCACTGAGTTTGAAGTACCTCAATAGAATGAATCACAAAATATCAATCACTGAATTAGAGTAAGAGAATAAAATTTAAATAAAAGCTTAATTTGCTGAAGGTAGGAACAGGGAACGGATCTCTATCCTCGTAAGCACTGTGAACTCTGTAAAACTGTAAGGCATTGATTTAAAATGCTTTAACAAACAAGTCAAAGAACACATTAAGAAACAGAATATTACATTAACTATGAAAATGAACAAACTATAGCTACAAGCAACAGTATAAATGAATCTCAAATGACTTGTGTTGAACCAAAAAAAAAAAAAAAAAAAGCCACACAAAAGAATAGACTATGGTTCCATTTACCTAAGGCACAGAAACAGTAAAAAACTGAACTCAGTGTGTAGAGCTGCATATTTAGGTGATATAAGTAGAAAGATAAGCAAGGAAGTAATTACCAAAAAGTCAAGATAGTGGCTGTCTATAGGGGAAGAAAAGTGACTGTGATAAGAGGTGTCTGGCAATGTTATACTTAATGACTTTAAGGAAGTTTCATAAGGATTAGCTTTATAGTTATTTAAGCTGTATATTTTAATTCTTATCCTATGCACAGTTCTGCATGTTGTATGTGTGTTATATTTCATAATACAAGACATGAAAAAATCAAGGGAGCATGAAGAGGAGTCACAGTCTTAGATTTATGCAAAGAAATGAGTAGAAAAAAGAACTGTGTTTCAACCCTCTGTATAGAACAAGTGATATTACTAAGGAAGCAAAGTACACTCTGCCTTGTGGAGCCAAATTTTTTCTACATTACCAACTAACACTCACACAGGTAACCACTGACCTCTTCAGCAGTCTCATCTTCTTCTTCATCATCGGGCTGGTACTCTTCATCTGAGGAATCATCGTCTTCAAGGTGGATATCCACAAACTGAGGAGGCTACATAAGTACAATTATAGAAAAAAATAAAATAATAGAAAACACGAATCATATGTATTTGGGAAATAAGGGGAAGAAAGCAGAGCAGGAAAACAAAAAAATCCTAAGAGCACAACAAGCAGCTAAAGCAAGTAATAAGAGGCAGGAGTTAAAAAGATTTCTAGCATGAGAGTCAAACCTAAGACTAATGAAATGGAAAAAAACAAAGCTGGAATTTAAATAAATACATAGGTCAAAAAAAGTTAACAAATAGAAGCGTTTCGAAACTGATGAAGCCTTTCTGGAAAAGAATAAGAATTACCTCTTCCAAGTTTACCTTAATTTCATTGGCCTTCTTAATTGGTGAAATATTCCATGTTGGAATTACCTACCAACAAAGAATATAAATAGTTAAGTTCTCTTAACTAAAATAGACTGTTTTTCATTTTTACTTCTTCTTTACCATCACAAGGAGCCATCAGACTAACACGTAGCTGCAGTGATGTAGGGGTACTGATCTACACTGTCAAATATTTGTCAGAGCTTGGCAGAAGAAAAGGAGAGATGAATCTATTTCCATCATTAGCATCTCTGCCTTAAACCTAGTAAGAATCTGTATTACCCGTAAATGGACAAAGTGTCTATATTGTCTACTTTATATTACAGCTTGGGTTCACATAGAATAATAAATATGAAAACTATTTGTAAACTACAATAGTACACAAACCTAGGATACTACAGGTGATAGCAGCCTTTTGCCATCAGTATGTCTTAATCAATTACATAAATCCACCATAAGTATGCCTCCAAAAAGCTAGTCATGAAAAGTTCTTATGGAAGGATTTCGGGGTGAAGTGTCAAGTCATACACAACTTCTTTTCAAATAGTCCAGGAAAACACAATAGACAGACACAGGGAGAGATAAAGCAAATTTGGCAGAATTTTACATTGTTAAATCTAGATGGAATCTAGATTCACTGTAAAATTCTTTTCAACTTTTTCAGGATTTTAAAACAATAGAGGGCTTCCCTGGTGGCGCAGTGGTTGAGAGTCTGCCTGCCAATGCAGGGGACATGGGTTCGAGCCCTGGTCTGGGAGGATCCCACATGCCGCGGAGCAACTAAGCCCGTGAGCCACAACTACTGAGCCTGCGCGTCTGGAGCCTGTGTTCCGCAACAAGAGAGGCCACGATAGTGAGAGGCCCGCGCACCGCAATGAAGAGTGGCCCCCGCTCGCTGCAACTAGAGAAAGCCCTTGCACAGAAATGAAGACCCAACGCAGCCAAAAATAAATAAATAAATAAAAGAACTGTCTAAAAAAAAATAAAACAATAGAGGGGCTTCCCTGGTGGCGCAGTGGTTAAGAATCTGCCTGCCAATGCCGGGGGCACGGGTTCGAGCCCTGCTCTGGGAAGATCCCACATGCCGTGGAGCAACAAAGCCTGTGCACCTCAACTACTGAGCATGCACTCTAGAACCCGTGAGCCACAACTACTGAGCCCGTGTGCCACGACTCCTGAAGCCTGCGCGCCTAGAGCCCATGCCCCACAATGAGAGAAGCCACCATATTGAGAAACCCGCGCACTGCAACGAAGAGTAGCCCCCCCTCGCTGCAACTAGAGAAAGCCCGTGCCCGTGCACAGCAATGAAGACCCAACGCAGCCAAAAATAAATAAATTAAATAAATAAATAAATTTTAAAAATAAAAAAATAAATAAAACAATAGAGTTGGTGGGGGGAAGTTTTTAAAGAATTCTTTAAAACCTCTTACATACTCCTGACACAATACCATTGGAGTGCATAATTTTTTGACCATCTAACTGTGACCCCAACAAAATCATCATGAACAAAATCCAACAGACCATTAGGTTCTGTCTCTATAAGAAGCCTTAGGCCCTCCACATCTCCTCAGCCCTGCCATGTTGTGGCTACTTATCTAGCTCTGTGGAGCCAGGCCCAATACAGGGTGTAAAGGGAATGATGTGATTCAGGTCCATACCTCTTCTCATGTTTGTTTCTAAACCAATCAATTTTCCTACTGCCAAATCCATCAGGAAGGAGTCAGTCTATTAAGATTAAGAAGCAAGAGAGGGCTTCCCTGGTGGCGCAGTGGTTGAGAGTCTGCCTGCCAACGCGGGGGACGCGGGTTCGCGCCCTGGTCCGGGAGGATCCCACATGCCGCGGAGCAACTGGGCCCGTGCGCCACGGCTGCTGGGCCTGCGCGTCTGGAGCCTGTGCTCCGCAACAAGTAGAGGCCGCGATGATGAGAGGCCCGCGCACTGCGATGAGGAGTGGCCCCCGCTCGCCGCAACTGGAGAAAGCCCTCGCGCAGAAACGAAGACCCAACACAGCAAAAAAAATAAATAAATAAATGAATTTAAACTCCATACTAACTTACCATTTAAAAAAAAAAAAAAAAAAAGCAAGAGAAATGGACTCTAATCTTTGCTCTCCCACATAAACTATAGCCTTGGGTTGTCTACCTTCTCTGCAACTATATATGTGGTTGGTAGACATAATCCAGAGCCTGATTTCGATCTCTTTGGGTTTTTTTTAATCAAATATGGAATTAATGTTAATTATATTCTATGTCAGGTAGACTTCACAGAACTTCTGTCTCACTGATGGCTGCTTGCATCATAGCTACCACATGTTCATTTGTGATTACTTCCTGGAGAAAGATGAAATTTCACTTTATGCAACCAGGGTTAGTCAATTAAATAAAGATATACAAATATATATATATGATGTGGCTGTCAAAAAAAGCCAGTGCATAGGGGAGCAGAATTTTCCACCCTAAAATGTGTGTCTTTGGCCTATTAAAAAAAAAAAAAAGCCAGTGAAACCTTAGGCTGCATTAAGGGAAATATGGAATCTGAACACTGAGGGAATAAACCTAACTTTATTTTTTTATTTTATTCTTTTTTGGCTGCACCGTGCGGCATGCAGGATCTTAGTTCCCTGACCAGGGATTGAACCTGTACCCCTGCAGTGGAAGCTCAGAGTCTTAACCACTGGACTGCCAGGGAAGTCCCAACCTAACTTTAATCTATACTAGTTAAACCCTATCTGGAGCACTAGATCCACTTAAGGCATACTTTTAAAAGGATATGGACAAACTTGGCACATGCAGAAGAAAAGGATCAGATTGGTGAAGGTACTCAAAGCCTTGTCACATGAAGACCAATAAAAAATTAGGGGACGTTTAGCAAGAAAAGAATGTTATAAAAAGATATATTGGTTTTCTTCAACTAGAGGAAAGGTCATGTGGAAGAGGAACAGACATTTCTTATACAGGGCTGCAAGGAACAGAACCAGACAAACAGACAAAAACTACAGTATGCATTTTGGGTCCATATGGCAAATCTTTCTTACTATCAGAGATAGAATGGACTCCCTCAGGACTATCACCTGCTTTGTCGCAGAAGGTAAGCACAAACTGGACAAGTGCTTGTTAAGCAGATAGAACACAGTGCCCAGCATCAAAGAGCTTGCTGTATCAGAATGCTTCAAAAGTCTTCAAGAGGTTCTCATACTTTAGTGTGCAAAAGAATGTACTGTTGTGCTTTCAACAATGCATATTCCCAGGCCATACCCATGGGTCCTGATTCCTAGGTCTGAGGTGAGCCCAAGAATGTGCATTTTTAATAAGCACTCTTGAGGAACCCCATACCAGGGTGATCTTGATGCAACTGGTCCCTGGAACACAATTTGAAATACACTACTTTAAACACTTCACCACCTATCTCACAACATGAACAGAAAAACTGTCATCACTCATTGCTTTCAACCGTTCCAAATGGTTATCTACCTAGCACTTCCAAAAAAGCAACTAAAATAAAAATAAACTATGATAATGATTTCATATATTGCATCTCCACATGTCTATTTGCCTTTTACAAATATTTCTTTAAGGAGTCAAACCCAGATCATAATAAATATTCCCTATATTTTTTTCCCTACAAATAACCTGGAATTATATATTATTAACAAAGCTAAATAAACAATAAAGAAAAAATAGAACACCCACCACTCCTTTTTCCACCACTTCCTTCAGTTTAGAGCGTGTCATTTTGGGCTCCTAAGAAGGGAAAATGAGAAGAAAACAGTCAATAAAAATCATCGAGTGATTCTTGAGTTTGCCCCCAACTGCCAAATTATTTACAAACGCCCAAGTGAGTTTGTAAACAACTCACTACACTTAGCCAGTTTACAGATAGTTCTGTTTCATGACATTGAAAGAACAATAAATACTCACAAACATTGGCATATCCTCCGTCTCACTGATGGCTGCTTTCATCATAGCGACTACATGTTCATTTGTGATTACTTCCTGGAGAAAGATGAAATTTCACTTTATGCAACAAAGGTGTATCATCTAGATAATACTCATCTCTCTGTAACTCTGCTAGATATATGTAGAGGATAAACGAGAGCTAGATACCCAAATGGTTTCAGATTAGGGTAAAGCAAGGCAACTGAAAGCAAAGAAGGAAGTTTTGGAGAGAAGCACACAGCTTCCAACAATGTAGCAAGCAAATGGACCAATCTCATTAGCTGATACTAACAGGAAGGGCTCAAAAATAAAAAAATTATCAGGTTAACTATCTGCTTAAGAGAAACAGTAATAAACAACAAAGGCTTTATAAATAGCTGTACTGTTACATAGCAAAGAAGAGTATTTGCATATGTGCAAAGGACTGTAAACTGTTAACTGGGCATCTTCTAAGACACATTGACCCACAAGAGTAAATCCACTGTAAACATTATCATCTTCCATTATCTTTGAATATGCTAAACAATAAACAATCAAATCAGTGGAAGGAAGCAGAGTAACAGTTTATCTTCCCAATTAAGTTCTTTCACATGTGTTCACATTTCAAACTTGTGCTGAGTGCAAAGAGAAGGCTACCTTGAAATGTAAAATATTTTGCCACAGGGAACTCACAAAATTAGTAATTCACACACCAAGACTCAAGAGTTTCCTGAGAATTTTTATTTGCTCCCCATGAAAGAGTTCTATTCCCATTACATGGCTGCCCCCGTCTTACTCACGTGAAGGATGTTTCGCACGTTGACTGCTGTTAGGTTGTGCTGCTTGGCGCCGTCCTCTAAGGTGCGGTCAAGCATGTCATCCAGCTTCAGGTCACAAGCCAAAGTCCCTTCTTCTTGACCCTTTCCATCTCTTTTCCTCTTGGTACCCTTTTTCTTTTTTCGCCTTTTCTCGTTTTCTTCACTGTCTTGCTCTTCTGCAAATAAACCAAGAACATCACAAGAATCACCAAAGCAACTGCTCCCGGAACCTAACCCAAAAAGCCAACAGTAAAAGAAAAACACAGCTGTCTGCCCCTGGAAATCAAAGAAGACTAAGATATAACAGCGGTGGTAAAGGCAAATGTGGTAGTACTGTTGTAGTAATAACACCTAACATTCACTGAATATTCCTTTTATGTCAGGCATTCTTCTACACACTTTACACATATTAATTCACTTACTCCTCATAACAACCCTATGAGGTAGGCACTGTTATTTTTCCCACTGTACAGAGGAAGAAACTGAGGCAGAAAGATTAAGAAACTTTCCCAAGAGCTAATAATGACAAAGCCACATTTTGAAGCCAAGCACTCTAGCTCTAGAACTCTGTCTTAATTATTACTCTATACTACCCAGATAATACATCAGAAACCCAGGGTTTATGTCCCAGATCTATAACTTAACTGGGTTGCCTTGGCAATAGTCTTATTTTTATCTTTTGTAAAATACAGATATCTTCCCATCAGGGATGCCATGCATATTAAGTGAAATAATATATATCAAAGTGCTTTATAACCAATGAAATATTATACAAATGTAATTTATCACTATTATTATACTAGTGAGTCTAGAAAAGAAAAAAACAAGGAGCAAATCAATAAAAAAAATCCACTCTGATTAAAAAAGGGGGGAGGGGATGAAGTACCTCTATTCTACAAGAAAGGAGCACATATATAACCAGATAAAAGGAAAAGCTTCTTGATTATTAGAATCTGGTAAGTCTTGAAGTAGATTATCACACAACACCAAAATGAGGTTCTCATCTCTCTGATACTTTTTGGTCTGCTACCATCTGAAAACAAGGGATTAGAGAAGATTAACATCAAGACAACCTTCTTAGTTTAAAAAGATTTTATGACCTTCAAGCTGCACCCTGGCAATGTTTACTCAGTGAAAAATTATTAGTAATTTCAACCAATTGCTTTTGCACTTGTGAATATATATCAAGAATTCGATAAATGTTTGTAACTTTCAATCCAATCTTTTTCTTAAGGAAATAATTACACATGTATAGACTAATCAAGTTATTCATTTCAACATTAATTATTTTAGCAAAAACATGGAAAACACCTAAATGTCAACTGAAGAAAAACACACAACTTAAAAGTTGCAAGTTATGTTTTATTCAGGGACCTTACTGAGGACTACAGTCTGGGAGACAGCCTCTCAGATAGCTCTGAGGAACTGCTCCAAAGAGGTAAGGGAGAAGCCAGGATATATAGAAGTTTTCGCTGGAAAAAAAAAAAACACATGTAATTGAACATCAAAAGATTACTGCTAATTGCAAAAAAAGACATCTCGGGGCTTCCCTGGTGGCGCAGTGGTTGAGAATCCACCTGCCAATGCAGGGGACACGGGTTCGAGCCCTGGTCTGGGAAGATCCCACATGCCGCGGAGCAGCTGGGCCTGTGAGCCACAACTACTGAGCCTGCGCGTCTGGAGCCTGTGCTCCGCAACAAGAGAGGCCGCAATAGTGAGAGGCCCGCGCACCGCAATGAAGAGTGGTCCCCGCTTGCCGCAACTAGAGAAAGCCCTCGCACAGAAACGAAGACCCAACACAGCCAAAAATTAATAAATAAATTAATTAATTTTAAAAAAAGACATCTCAAGTTAATGATTTTAGTGCTTTTCTATGTAGAGGAAGATGCAAGAGTCTTGGCTCATTGAAGTTATTCCTTAGCTATGCATCTTAACTATCTAGGGCCAGTATCCTGTTTTTCTCCAACCTGAATTCCCCTCAGGGTGCACCCTTTAGGGTTGGGGTGGGGTGGGGGTATGGCTGCAGTGGCTGATGCCTTGACGGCAGGCAACACTCATTGTTTATTGAAAAGGTAGGCAACATTTTTTGTGTGCACAGTCAATATGAAAAAAATGGTTAAGTGAACACTGGTACACCATACACTGGACTGTAACTGACCCATTAAAAATAGTCTTTTTAAGCAATTGATGGCAGGGGGACAAGTTAAAAATGTCTACAAAGAGTTTTTAATGATACAGAAAAAATTTTGATAATGATTTTTAAGTAAAAAAAAAAAAGTAGAATTCAAACATACACATCTTACATTTGTATAACCTAAACAAAAAATGGGCTACCTTGAGGTACATCCCAACAAAGTGATAGATGCAAAAGAAATATAAAACTCTAGAATGCATCAGAAAAGTGACAAAGCTCTTTACTGATGGTCATTTGAGAAAGCAGCAAAAGGGGAATTACATAGCATAATACACAACGAAACTGTCTAAAAACCTTTGTACACATATCTTTTCCCAAAGTCTCTCTTCTCACCTCATTTACCCCTTTTCTCCATAAACTCCAAAACTCTTCTCTCTCTTCACCACTCTTGAATCTCCTCTCTTTGCTCCTCCCTTCCCTCTTGCATCCTTTCTCATGTAGACCAATCTAGCCAGTTCTTGGTTTCTGCCATCCACTTTTCCCTCCTCATCTTACCAGTACTTAAACAATGACCTGGTAGTTGCAGAGCAAGAAAAGGATTTCTGACACCCAAAGAAGTTTTGATTCAGCTTCATATTCATATCCTATCATGTTGTTGGTAACACTGTCAATTGCAAAACTGACCCGGGGAAAAAAGTATGAAAGACACAAGTTAAAACTATTAATGTTATACTAGAAATAGTAAAGTGTGTTATTAACTAAAAATTAACCTAAATAAATAAAATCTTCCTTACGAAATTTAGATCTACAAAATGTAACAAAAATTCATAGAAGTGAAGACCAAAAAAAGGAAATTTACAATGGAAGCAGCTAAAATTAATAAAATTTTATACAGATAGTTGATGAGGAATCAAATTGTCCTTTAAAACAGTGCTTCTCAAACTCTCTGTGGCGAAAAACTAGTCTGGTTTTTGACCAATCCACTGTAGACTCATACTTTTATAAAGTAAGAATATAGCCATAATGTCAAAAGTGACAACATTTCTAAAGTTTTATTCTCAGTTTCCATGAATTATTTTGTTTCAAACCAGTAACAAACAGTTCTCAAACTAGCACTGGTTTTCAGACCACACTTTGAGTAACACTGCTTTAAAATATACACTGAAAAACATTCAACCCCAATAAAAATACAATAAAGACAAACATAAAAAATAATTTTAAAGAATTGTGAAGAAAACGTCACAAAATTAAAATGGAAATAACAAAATTCGCTGCAGAAAATATTTTTCAATGGAAAAAGCATTGGAGTTAGCATAATTCCCATTCAGAATGGCTATCTTACAAACACAGAATCAAAGTAATCACTGTGGGGTTACACCATCTCATCTAATTACATCCCCCTAAATCACATCACACTTATTTCTCCTCTGATTTCTGATTTTAAGGCTGAGTTTAATAGGGAATGTGGGTCTATAAGGAAAATTGAATACATTCTAATACATTGCACAGACAATCCAAGAAAGAACAGATAATTCAGTTACATCTTACTCTGTTTTAGAACTAATCTATTATCTTACTTTTAAAATATTGGGATACCACTGACCCTAAGAATTCTAAAGAACTGAAATTTAAAAATTAAAAAAAGGAAAACAAAAACGACAACAAAAAAAGCACTTCCCTGGCGGTCCAGTGGTTAAGATTCCGTGCTTCCACTGCAGGGGGCACAGGTTCGATCCCTGGTCAGGGAACTAAGATCCCACATGTCACAGTGGCCGGCCAAAAATAAATAAATAAATAAAATTTAAAAATTAAAAAAATTTTAAAAAGGAAGCCACTCTATAAAAATCAGACTAGAAAAAAGAAGAAAATCTAATTTTTCCTTCTATGAGAAAGGTGGGATGTGGCTAAAAACAAGATATTTGCTGAGAAGCATATTTAATGATGTAAGCAGTAAGTTGAAAGTAAATTTGCACTGTAAATGTACTGCAAAATGGATGATGTCAATAAAAACATGGGTGGGTTCTGTAATATCTAAATCACCAAAGTCACTTTGTTGTATGAAAATAGCTGCTTAACAGCCCTGTCAAAAACACACCCAGGACTTCTGGATCTGGCCACAGCAATGTATTTTTTTATCAGATGAAACCTTCCTGCCAAAAACAACTGTGAAACTATATAAAACTATAAAATTACACAAAAGCAGAATAAAATATATACAACAGTCTGAAAGCACTGGAGGACAACCCCTACAGAAATGATTTAAGGAGTTGTGATCCTTCAGAGAAGGGAAGCACATAAGGAGAATCCAAGCTGAAAGCAGTATTCTTGCTTTACTAAGAAACTAGAGATTAGAGCTGCTGAAGCAGCTGAGATTGAGGGATAAAATTCTGCAGAGGAGGAAACCAAGGAAAAATGAGCCCAAAAAGTCTCTGTTCAAACTCCTCTTAAAACTATGATTGAATCATGGGGAATTCCCAGGCAGTCCAGTGGTTAGGACTCTGCACTTCCACTGCAGGGGGCATGGGTTCAATCCCTGGTCGGGGAACTAAGATCACACTCCACAAGTGTTGGGAAGACAGAGGTTGTAGTTGAAGTCTTGCGAAGGAGGAAAAGTCTTCATAAACACTATAGCTTTTTTAGAAGTGTTGGAACCCCAGAAGATCCACCCACTAGGAATATAGGCCACAATCTAGAAAGTTGAAACAAAATAGAACAAAATAGACTTAATATAGCATAAAACCAACCCTTAGCAGAATTTAAGTGACCCTCCAAATTTATCTGCCTACCTGAAGAAAACATAACCCTCTTTAGAGGAAGCTAACAATACCAACGCCTCTAGAATTTTTCATTCACAATGTCCAGCATCCAATCAAAAATTACAGCAAGAACCAAGATGCCAAAACACTAGGGGGTGGGGGAGGATGACAGTAAAAAAAAAAAAAAAAAAGACCTATGGGTGAATCAGATATTGGAAAAAGGATTTTTAAATAATTATGATTAACACATTCAATAAAATAAAGGAAAAGATGGAGAATTTCACATAGAATCCATAGTGCTAAACTGGCATGAAAAATTTAATAGATAAGACACTGCGAAACAGAGAATTAGTGAACTAGACTACAGAACAGCAGAAACTGATGCATGGATGAAAAAACAAAAGAATATAAAGAAAAAACAATACACATGGGACATGGTGAAAAGACCTAATATACATGTAACTGGAATACCAGAAGAAAAGAAGGAGAACAGGACAGAAATGATATCTAAAAAAAATATTGACAAGGATTTTTTTAACTGATAAAATATCAAATCTCATATTCAAGCAGCTCTACAAACCCTAAGCAGATAAAAACAGAAAACCCAAGAAGACACATAATAGTCAAAATGCTGAAAACCAGAACAGAGAAAATCTTAGAAGCAGAAGAAAAAAAGACAAATTATCAAAGTAACAACAAAACTGATAACTGAATTTGCAACAGAAACAATGGAAACCAAAATATAACAGAATGCATCTTAAAGTTCTGGGGGGGAAAGAACAACCTAAAATTCTATACACAGTGAAAATAATTTTTAAAAATGAAGGCAAGGGGCTTCCCCGGTGGCGCAGTGGTTGGGAGTCTGCCTGCCAATGCAGGGGACACGGGTTCGAGCCCTGGTCTGGGAAGATCCCACATGCCGCAGAGCAACTGGGCCCGTGAGCCACAATTACTGAGCCTGCGCATCTGGAGCCTGTGCTCCGCAACAAGAGAGGCCGCGATGGTGAGAGGCCCGCGCACCGCGATGAAGAGTGGCCCCCACTTGCCGCAACTAGAGAGAGCCCTCGCACAGAAACGAAGACTCAACACAGTCATAAATAAATAAATAAATAAATAAATAAATAAATAAATAAATGTGAATTTCTTTAAAAAAAAAATGAAGGCAAGACTAAAATTTTCTTCCAGACAAACAAAATCTGAGATAATTCATTGACAGGAGACCAGGTCTGCAAGAAATAGTAAAGGAAATTCTTCAAGATGAAAAAAAATGACCCAGGATGAAGGCAAAGTGAAGAACTTCAGGATGAATCAAGACATAAGAAAGGCTAACTATGTGATAAATATAAATCAATATTGACTGGTTAAGACAGTAACAATAATAATAACGTCTTGTGGGGTTTAAAACAAATGAAGAAGTAAAATACAATATCAATAACACAAAAGGCAGGAGTAGATATATAAAGTAAAACTGTTGTAAAGTTCTTACATGGTTTGGGAAGTGGTAAAAGTGCTAATTTAAGGGAGATTATAGTAATTTCAAAGAATGCCTATTAATATATAGGGTAACATGTAAAAGAAAAATAAAAGAATACAAAACTAAAAAGCTAATAAGGAAAAGTAAAAGCACTTGATTAATCCAAAAGAAGGAAAGGAGAAATAAAGGAACAAAAAACAAATAGGAAAATAGAAAATTATATCAGAAATTACATTAAATATAAATGAAGCGTACAATCTAATTAACAGACAAAGATGTTCAGACCAGGTTTTTTGTTGTTTTTTTTTTAACTCTATGCTATTTATAAGAGATACACTTTAAATATAAAAACACAAAAATGGGGACTTCCCTGGTGGTGCAGTGGTTAAGAATCTGCCTGCCAATGCAGGGGACACAGGTTTGATCCCTGGTCCAGGAAGATCCCACATGCCACGGAGCAACTAAGCCCGTGCACCACAACTACTGAGTCTGCGCTCTAGAGCCCGCGAGCCACAACTACTGAAGCCTGCGCACCTAGAGTCTGTGCTTCGCAACAAGAGAAGCCACCGCAATGAGAAGCCCACACACTGCAACGAAGAGTAGCCCCCGCTCTCTGCAACTAGAGAAAGTCCTCATGCAGCAACGAAGACCCAACACAGCCAAAAATAAATAAATCAAATAAATAAATTTATATAAAAAAAGACACAAAAAAGGTTGAAAGCAAAACAATGTAAACACTTATACCATGTACACATTAATATCAAATACAAAGCAGACTTTAAGGCAAGAAGATAAAGAGATAAAAAGGAACATTTCATGCTGAGTCAATTCAACAAAAAGACATAACAATTCTAAATTTCTGTGCACCTGATAAATACAGCTTAAATATATAAAACAAAAGTTGAAAGGGGAAAAAAAAGGAGAAAGCCACAATCACAGTTGGAGATTTTAACAAATGTCAATCAGTAACACATGACAGCAGACACAAAAAAATCAGTAAAGATATAAAAGATCTGAACAACATTAGCAAAACTGACCTCACAGACATATACAGGACATTTTACTCGACTCAAATGACATGTATAAAACACCCACTAAATATGTATTCTTTTTAACAGCACATGAACAGAGCATAAGCTAAGTGACTCAAGAATTTTCAAAGGTCAGGAATCATATACAATATGCTCTTTGACCACAATGGAATTAAACTAGAAATCAATAAAGAAATTTAACTAGAAAGATCCTCACACGTTTAGAAATTAAGCAACATATCTCTAAATAATTCATGGGTCAAGAAGAAGTCATAATGGATATTAAAAATATTTTAAGATGAATGAAAACAAAAGTATGACATATCAAAATTTTCAGAATGCAGCTACAGCAATGCTTAGAGGGCAAATTTTAACTTTAAATGTATATATTAGGAAAAAAAAGATTGAAAATCTTACTAGAAGCTAAAAAAGAACAAATCAAATCCAAGGTAGATTGTAGGAAGGAAATAATAAAGAACAGAAATCAATTAAATAGGAAAAAAAAAGTCAAGAAAGCCAAAAGTTGGTTCTTTAAAAAGATTAACTGATAAACCTCTAGCCAAACTTATCAACAAAAAAAATAAGACACAAATAAAAAGAGGACCTCACTAAAATCAGAACTAAAAAGGCGACCTCATTAAAAATCTTAGACATGCCAAAATAAACATTACAAGCAACTTTATATCAATAAATTTGACAATTTAGAGAAAACGTACAAATTCCTTGAAAAACACAACTTACCGAAACTGACACAAAAAGAAACAGGAAATCTAAATAATCCTATAATTATTAAAGAATTTAATCCAAAACTTAAAAGGCTTTTGACAAAGAAAACTCCAGGCCTAGACAGCGTCCTTGGTGAATGGTTACAAAACATTTAAGAAAGAAATAACACCAGTCTTAAACAAACTCTTCCAGAGAATAGATAATGATGAAAATTTTCCCAATTCATTTTATAAGGTCACTATAACCCTAATACCAACACATGAAAAAGACCTTATAAGAAAGGAAAATTAAAGCCAGTTATCTCCCATAAACATGAAACAAAAACCTTAAACAATATATTAGAAAATCTAATACATCATGACCAAATAGGTTTACCCCAGAAATGCTAGTTTGCCTTAACATTCAAAACCCACTCAATGTTATTAGGCATATGTACCTGAAAACAGAATTTTAAAATATGTAGAACTAGGGACTTCCCTGTCAGTCCAGTGGTTAAGGCTCCACACTTCCACTGCAGGGGGCTCAGGTTTGATCCCTGTTTGGGGAACTAAGATCTGGCATGCCATGTGGAACAGCTAAAAAATTTTAAATAAATAAAAAATAAAAATAAAACAAATAAATAAAATATGTAGAGCTAAAACTGACAAAACTGAAAAATATAGACAAATCCACAATTAAAGTTGGAGACTTCAATATGCCTTTCTCAATAATTGACAGGATAGACCAAAAAAAAAAAAAAAATGAATCCGTAAAAATAAATAAGACCCGAACAATGCTGTCAACCAACTTGACCTAATTGACACTTACAGAACAGTGTACCTTAAAACAACAGAATACATATGCTTTTCAAATACACATGGAAGAGCTACCAATAAAGATTATATTGGGGCCATAAAATAAACCTCAATAAATATAAAAGTACTGAAATCATACAAAGTATGATGTGAACTCAAGGGAATTAAATTAGAAATCAGTAACAAAATGATAGCTGGAAAGTCTCCAAATATTTGGAAGTGAAAAAACACATTTCTAAAAAGTTATGGTGGATTTTTGTTTTTGCTGTTATAAGCCATATGGTACTCTATAACTATAAAAATTACATTTTAAAAAACCAGGTTCTGACACTGAACATAGAATAGGACTCTAATCCTGTACAGAAAACCTGAATGTGTGTGTCTCCCCAAAATTAACTTGAATGTGTGTCCCCCCAAAATTCATACGCTGGAAGCCTTACCCCTGGCATGGCTGTATTTGGAGATGGGTCCTCTAAGCAAGTAATTAAGGTTAAATGAGTCCATAAGGGTGAATCCCTGATCCTATAGGATTAGTGTCCTTATAAGAAGAGGTATCAGAAAGCTCACTCCCTCTCTCTCCACACACATGCACCAAGAAAAGGCCATGTGAGGTCACAGTGAGAAGGTGGCTGTCTACGAGTCAGGAGGAAAGCTCTCACAGAAACTGAATTTACCAGCACCTAATATTGGAATTCCCAGACTCCAGAAGTGTGAGAAAATAAATTTCTGTTGTTTAAACACACACACACACACACACACACACACACACACACCTCTTTTCTTTTTTTTGGCCACACTGCATGGCAAGCAGAACTTCCCTGACCAGGGATTGAACCTGCACCCCCTGCAGTGGAAGCGTGGGGTCTTAACCACTGGACCACCAGGGAAGCCCCACACACACTTCTAAATAACCCATGGGTCAAAAAAGATATCCCAAGAGAAATGAGAAAATACTGTCAACTGAAGTTGATGAAATGCAATATATCAAAATTTGTGGGGCATAGCTAGCACAGTGCTTAAAGGGAAATTGATACATTCTATAGTATTATTAGAAAATAAAGTCTCAAATCCATGACCTAAGCTCCCACTTAAAGAAACTAGAAAAAGACCAAATTAAATCCAAAGCAAAGAGACAGAAGAAAATAATAGACAACAGCAAAAACCAGTAAAATAGAAAACAGAAAAATAGAGAAATTAATGAAACCAAAAGCTTGTTCTTTGAAAAACCTCTAGCCAGAGTGATTAAGAGAAAGACATAAATTACGAGTGTGAGGAATAAAAGAACAGACATCATTACAGAGCCCACAGACATTAAAAAGATGACAAAGGAATATTATGAAAAACTTTATGCCAATAAATTCAACAACTTGGATAGAACAAATACCTGAAAAGATACCAACTGTCAAAGCTCACTCAAGAACAAAGAGATAACTGAATAGCCCTTTATCTGTTAAAGAAATTGAATTCATAGTTAAAAACATCCTACAGAGAAAACTCCAGGCCCAGATGGCTTCACTGGTGCATTCAACAAAGCATTTAAGGAAGAAATAAAACCAATTCACAAACTCTTCAAAAAAAACAAAAAACAAAAAAACACAAAGAAAAGGAAAGAACACTTCCCAACTCATTGTATGAGGTCAGTATTACCCTAATACCAAAACCAAAGACATTACAAGAAAAGAAAACTACAGGGGCTTCCCTGGTGGTGCAGTGGTTAAGGATCTGCCTGCCAGTGCAGGGGACACGAGTTCGATCCCTGGTCCGGGAAGATCCCACATGCCACTAAGCCCATGCGCCACTACTGAGCCTGCGCTCTAGAGCCCATGAGCCACAACTACTCAAGCCCGCGAGCCCCAACTACTGAAGCCTGCGTGCCTCAACTACTGAAGCCCACGTGCCTAGAGCACGTGCTCCACAACAAGAGAAGCCACTGCAATGAGAAGCCTGCGCACCCAATGAAGAGTAGCCCCTGCTCGCCTCAACTAGAGAAACCCCGCGCGCAGCAACAAACACCCAACACAGCCAATAAATAAATAAATATATATATTAAAAAAAAAAAACTACAGACAACCACAGACGCAAAAATCCTTAACAAAATATTAGCAAATCAAATCCAGCAATACAAAAAAAAAAATACCTATATCATGATCAAAAGGGTCGATTTATCACTGAAATGCAAAAATGCTTTGAAATTTGAAAATCAATTAATATAATTCACCATATCGACAGACTAAAAGCAAAAACGAAAACAAAAGATAATCTCAATAGATGTAGAAAAAGCTTTTCACAAAATCCAACATCAGTTCATGATAAAAACTCTCCACAACTAGGAATAGTAGAGAACTTCCTCAATCTGATAAACAATAGTTATAAACCAACAAATTCTGCTTAGTGGTGAAAAATTGAGTGTATTTTCCCTAAGAGATCAGGAACAAAGGAAAACATGCCCACTCTCACTACTTCTCTTCAACACTGTACTGAATGTCCTAGCCAGTGCATAATAAGATGGGGGCTGACGGACGGAGAGGAGAAGAGAGAGGGAGAGGAAGGAAGAGAGAGGGAGAGGAAGGAAGAGAGAGGAAGGAATGGAAAGGAAGAAAGAAAAGACACACAAATTGGAAATGAAGGGAAAAAAACTCCTTATTTGTAGATGACTTAATTATCTATGTGAGAAATCCCTCGGGACTTCCCTGGCAGTCCAGCGGTTAAGACTCTGCACTCCCAATGCAGGGGGCACAGGTTCAATCCCTGGTCAGGGAACTAAGATCCCACATGCCGCATGGCGCAGCCAAAACAAAAAAAAGACAGCAACTTTCCCAAATTGATCAACAGTTTCATTATCGATCAATATGCCAGCAAGTATTTTTGAAGAAAATGACAAGCCAATCCTAAAATTTACATGGAAATGCAAAGTACCTAGAATAGCCCAATGACCTTGTTTAAAAAAAAAAGTTGGAAGACACAGACTACCTGATTTCAAGACTGCGATATTGGTGAAAGGTCAAATACACAGACCAATGGAAAAGAAGAGAGAGTCCATGAATGACCCACACAAATAGTGACTTTTTCATATAGATACAAAGGTAATTTAATGGAGAAAGAAATCTTTTCAACAAATAGTGCTGAAACAACTGGACATTCACAGGTAAAAAAAGAATCTCAAATATACCTCCCACATTATACAGTAATTAACTCAGATGCCAGAACTCAAAAGATCCTGCATGCCGCAACGAAAATCCCGCCTGCCGCAACGAAAATCCCGCCTGCTGCAACTAAGACCTGGCGCAGCGAAATAAATAAATAAATATTTTTTTTAATTAACTCAAAATGGATCACATACACCTATATGTAATGTGTAAAACTACAACTTCGAGAAGAAAACAGGAAAAAAAACTTTGTGGCCTTGGATTAGGCAAAGGTTCCCTGATACGACACAAAAGCATAATCTGTAAAAGTAAAACCTGGGACTTCCCTGGTGGTCCAGTGGTTAAGAGTCCGCCTCCGAATGCAAGGGACGTGGGTTCAATCCCTGGTTGGGGAACTAAGATCCCACATGCTGAGGGGCAACTAAGCCTGTGTGCTCTAGAGCCTGCACGCCACAACGAAAGAAGCCCGCGTGCCACAACAAAGATCCTGCGTGTCGCACCTAAGACCCGAAGCAGCCACATAAATAGATAAATAAAACTTCAAAAAACAAACAAAAAACTTGAAGTAGCTCCTCATGGCTAATGCTGAAACAATTCGGGCAAAGTAAATAATGATAACATGGCACTGTAACTCAAATAATAAAACAAACATCCATGAGTCCACACTCATATAAAAACTGAATAAATAAATGAGGGAGAAGAGACTGCTCTTCTTTACAGAAAAATTCCAGTTAATAAATGTAAAAGGAACAACAGAAATAAAAAATCACCATTATAATTGTTGCAGGTGATCTACCAATGGAGGCTAAAATTAGGGGGGGAACATCTGAAGAGAAAAAGGATATATGCATAGTTTCAAAGTATCTCATGCAAGATATGTAGTAATTATGAATGAAATATAGACAACAGAATAACGAACAAACATTTCACCAAAAAATATCTACAAATGGCCAATAAATACATGAAAATATGCTTTATATCATTATTCATTAGGGAAATGCAAGTTAACACAAGGAAATACACCTAGCAGAACAGATAGAATTAAGAAGTCTGTTAACTGCTGGCAAGGATGTGGATCAACTGTAAATCTCATACATTCCTGCTGGGAATGTAAAATGGTACAGCTACTCTGGAAAACAGTTTAGCAGTTTCGTATAAAGTTAAACATACATTTACTGTAAGACCCAGCAATGTCACTCCTAGTTATTACCCCGAGAAAAATGAAAACGTATGTCTATCAAAGAACTAGGGATTTCCCTGGTGGTGCAGTGGTTAAGAATCTGCCTGCCAATGCACCTTCCTGCTCCAGGAAGATCCCACATGCCGCCAATCAACTAAACCTGTGCACCACAACTACTGAGCCCACGTGCCACAACTACTGAAGCCCGCATGCCTACAGCCCGTACTCTGCAACAAGAGAAGCCACTGCAATGAGAAGCCCGCACACAGCAACGAAGACCCAATGCAAACAAAAATAAATAAATAAAATACAAATAAATTTATTTTAAAAAAAGAATTATATGTGGGGACTTCCCTGGCGGTCCAGTGGTTAAGACTCCACACTCCCAATGCAGGGGGCACTGGTTCGATCCGTGGTCGGGGAACTAAAATCCCATATGCCACGTGGGGTAGCCCAAAAAAAGAAAAAAAAAAAAAAAAGAACTACATGTGAAGGTTTATAGCAGCTTTAGTCATAACAGGCAAAAACTAGAAAGAACCCAAATGTCCATCAGCTGGTGAACAGATAAACAAATTGTGGTGTATCTATACAATAGAATACTACTCAGCAATGAAGAACAAACATGAATTAATCTCAAAAGCATTACATGAAGTGAAAGATACGGGATGCACACAATACTGTAAACCAACTATACTTCAATAAAAATTTTAAAAGATACCAGATGCAAAAGGTTACATACAGGGCTTCCCTGGTGACGCAGTGGTTGAGAATCTGCCTGCCAATGCAGGGGACACGGGTTCGAGCCCTGGTCTGGGAAGATCCCACATGCCGTGGAGCAACTAGGCCCGTGAGCCACAACTACTGAGCCTGCGCGTCTGGAGCCTGTGCTCCGCAACAAGAGAGGTAGCGATAATGAGAGGCCCGCACACCGCAATGAAGCGTGGCCCCCACTTGCTGCAACTAGAGAAAGCCCTCGCACAGAAATGAAGACCCAGCACAGCCATAAATAAATAAATAAATAAATAAACCCAAAGTTTAAAAAAAAAGGTTACATACATACTGCATAACACCTATATATAATATTTCAGAAAACACAAAACTGTAAGAATAAAATTGAGATCACTGGTTCCCAAAGGCTGAGAATGAAGGACTGCAAAGGGGAGTGAGGGAACTTTTAGAGAGAGATGTTCCATATATTGATTGTAGTGGCAGTTACACAACTATGTCCATTTTTCAAAACTCACAGAAAAAATTTTATTGTACGAAAATTATCTTAATAAATCTGACATTAAAAAAGAATCAATGTAACTCTCCATATTAACAGAATAAAGGAGGGAATTCCCTGGCAGTCCAGTGATTAGGACTCTGCACTTCCACTGCAGGGAGCATGAGGTCGATCTCTGGTCAGGGAACTAAGATCCCACATGCCACACAACACAGCCAAAAACAAAAAAAACAAAAAAGAAAAACCAGAATAAAGGAGAAAAAACATACAATAATCTTAATAGAGATTTTAAAAAAGCATTTGACCAAATTCAGTATGTGATAAAACTCTCAGAAAACTAGGAAAAAATTTTTCATAATCTGATACAATATATCTATAAAAAGCCTACAACTATCATCACACATAATAAGGAATACTGAACACCTTCCCCCAAGTTCAGAAATAAGACGTGGATGTCCACTATCACAACTTCTAACCTACATAGCAATGGAGGTCTATTATTTGCGATGAGAAAAAGAAATCATAAGTGTTCACTTTAAAACCATTTGTTAAGCTAAATAAAGAAGTCTTTATTCACTTGTCTGTATATGTTATATTTCACAATAAAAATATAATGTTTCAGGCTTCCTTGGTGGCACAGTGGTTAAGAATCCGCCTGCCAATGAAGGGGACATGGGTTCTACCCTGGTCCGGTAAGATCCCACATGCCGCGGAGCAACTAAGCCCACGTGCCACAACTACTGAGCCTGCGCTCTACAGCCCGCGAGCCACAACTACTGAGCCCTCATCCCACAACTACTGAAGCCCACACACCTAGAGCCCATGCTCCACAACAAGAGAAGCCACAGCAATGAGAAGCCCACACACCACAACGAAGAGCAGCCCCGCTCGGTGCAACTAGAGAAAGCTCGCGCACAGCAACGAAGACCCAGTGCAGCCCAAAATAAATAATAATAAATAAAATAAATTTAAAAAAAAAAAAAATATATATATATATATATATATATATAAAAAAAATGTTTCAAAAAAACTTTAAGGAGGCCTAATCCTATGACCTAGCAATTCCACACAACAAAAATTAGGCATATATGTTCACCAAAAGATCTACAGTAGAATGTTCACAGCAGCACCATTCAGAGTAGCCTACAACTGGTAAGTATTCACTCATTAAGAGCTGAATTAATAAAGAAAATACAGACTATTCTAACAACAGAATGCTATATCGTAATGAAAATGAACAATCTACAAGTACATGCAACAATGTGGACCAACTTCATAAACATAATGTTGAGTGGGAAAAGGCAGTCAAAAAGCATATTCATATTTCACATAAAGTACAAAACAGGTGAACTAATCTGTGCTGCTAGAAGTCAAGATAATGGTTACCCATGGGTGGGTGTCAGTAATAAATGAAAGGAAGGACTTCTGGATACTAGTAATACTATTTCTTGATCTGGTTGCTGGTTACATGGGTGTATTCAATCTTTGAAAATTCAGTGAGCTTGGATACCTTGGGATATGTGCAGTTTTCTGCATATTATACTTCAATAAAGAGGATTTTTTTTTAAAGAAAAGAAAAGAAAGCCTACCCATTGGAATAAAGAGTCCACCATCCTCTATCTCTTCCTCAGCTTGGTGAGCTAGAGTCCTGAGTGGCTTTTCTTGAGGAGAGGCACAGACATCTGGCTGAGATGATTTCCTAGGCTGGGCTGCTGGTTTTGCAGAGGGACTGTCTGATGGTAATGAAGGCATCTCCCCTCCAGAATGCATTTGAGATTTTCCTGGAAGAATCACAAATATTGCTCCACACTTTGTCCATTCTCAATTATACTCTGTTGTAGAAATCAGCATCTTGTTATAAAGTCCTTTTTAGTTAGATAACTTCATTAATGATGCATTTACTATACAGGCATTCCTCTCTCTTAAAGACAGTATCCTAAGAAAAATATTGAAATCAAAGCTCAGGTCCAATTTCTCATCTGTAATGTCAGGGAATTGAACTAGGTAATCGCTAAGGTCTTTCTAGTTCTAATATGCATTTTTTTTCCCTATGAAAAAATCATATTCGTAATTGTAGGGTGGGGGGAGGTATATTCCTGGTAACAAAAGGACATTTTATATAGATGACCATTAACACCACATTTAATCAACTATAAATGATATAGGACTTCCCTGGTGGCTCAGTGCTTAAGAATCCACCTGCCAATGCAGGGGACGTGGGTTCGAGCCCTGGTCCGGGAAGATCCCACATGCCGCGGAGCAACTAGGCCCATGCGCCACAACTACTGAGCCTCCACTCTAGAGCCTGCGAGCTACAACTACTGAGCCCGCATGCCACAATTACTGAAGCCCGTGCACCTAGAGTCCGTGCTCTGCAACAATAGAAGCCACCGCAATGAGAAGCTCGTGCACCGCGGCAAAGAATAGCCCTCACTCTCCGCAACTAGAGAAAAGCCCGCGTGCAGCAACGAAGACCCAATGCAGCCAAAAATACATAATTAAATTTTTTTTAAAGATATACATTATAAAATGTCCTGAACTTTCTGACTCTGTAAGATCAATCTAACAAAGCATTAGAGTAAAAATCACCATAACATTATAAATACATGGTTATACAGTTCATTAGACAACTTTCTCCTTTCCTCACCTCAACTCTTTTTTGTTTGTTTGTTTGTTTTTTTGGCTGAGCCGCATGGGTTGTGGGATCCTAGTTCCCCAACCAAGGATGGAACTCAGGGCCCCCGCAGTGAGAGTGCTGAGTCCTAACCACTGGACTGCCAGGGAATTCCCTCCTCACCTCAACTCTTAAAGAGTGCTACCTTTCTTTCCATTTTTCGTGAGGGGCATTAAAAAGACAAAGAAACATTCATGCAATATCAAAAGCAAACATTAGAATCAAGCTGTCATAGGAACAAGAATACATAGAGGCTTGTGTATACACAGAAGATCTACAGAATATACACAAGGCATTGTTAAATAGTGATTGCTTCTGAGAACTTGGAAAACAAGAGGAGAAAGTGAAAGGGTATCTAACTTTTCCCTGTGTACTTTCTGCATTTAGGAACTTTTTTTCCATGTTTGTGTATTACATAGTTGAAAAAAATTGTTTTTCAAAAAGAGATCAAGTTATTTGTTACTGAGCCCCATTCAAAACAGATAATACTTTTTTAGACTGTTATCCATCAACATTAGCAGTTTCAACTGGTATACACAAGATTTTTAATTGGAGAACACCCTGTCAACAAAGAAAAAAAGCCTTTATTTTCAACTAAAGTATGAATGAATCCTTAATTCTATTTACTCTCAATCTTACTTCCTTTACTTCAGGAGCCCATGATTAATTCACAATGTCAAAAAGGCTAAAAGCTGTAGCTTTAATAGGGACTGTACAACGAGTTGAATTCTAAATCCAACAAATCAAAAGTTCCTCTTGGGGGCTTCCCTGGTGGTGCAGTGGCTGAGAGTCTGCCTGCCAATGCAGGGGACACAGGTTCGAGCCCTGGTCTGGGAAGATCCCACATGCCGCGGAGCAACTGGGCCCGTGAGCCACAACTACTGAGCCTGCGCGTCTGGAGCCTGTGCTCCGCAACAAGAGAGGCCGCGATAGTGAGAAGCCCGCGCACTGCGATGAAGAGTGGCCCCCGCTCGCCGCAACTGGAGAAAGCCCTCGCACAGAAATGAAGACCCAACACAGCCAAAAATAAATAAATAAATAAATAAATTTATTTAAAAAAAAAAAGTTCCTCTCAGGCAAATTTCTTATAAGAGGGAGGAACTTCAATCAATAGCACAGCAGAGCTTTCTCATTAATCAACAATCGTTAATAATTTTTAGAATTAATGTCTAACATTTAAAAACTGAACTGATGCAAATGATTTTTTTAAACAAACATACCAGAATCTTTACATCTAAGCAAAATACAGAAGTTCACTTTGGTACGTAGAGCTTCCATTGATACTTTTTCCACCTCAAACAGTTGGAACTACTCCAAAACTGTCCCTACAGTTTATCAGCTGCACTATACTCTACATAGAGAAAATATTCCTTTTCTCTGCAACCTTTTTTTCCTGATCCCATCTCATTGCTTCTCAATTTAATTTCCCTCCTACAGAACCCCCTAGGATCCCACTCTTCTTTTCCTCTTATCAATCTGCTAGATGCCAAAGACCTTAGAAAGAGAAGTCAAGAAGGGTAAGAGAGGAACTTCCCTCTCTTAACCTCTCAGTGGTTAAGAATCTGCCTTCCAATGCAGGGGGACGTGGGTTTGATCCCTGGTAGGGGAACTAAGATCCTACATGCCGCAGGGCAACTAAGCCCGCACGCTCTGGAGCCCACGCGCCGCAACGGGGAAGATCCCACATGCCTGCCGCAATGAAGATCCCGCGTGCCGCAACTAAGACCCAATGCAGCCAAATAAAGAAAGAAATAAAGTAATAAAGAAGGGTTAGAGAGAGAAGTAAAAGCCTTATTCAGAGCACAGCTGTAACTTGTTTACCGCCAGTCTAACAACTTCAAATTGATAACATGAAAATAATTAGCTGAAAACTGTAAACACCAACTAATTTTAAGCTGAAATCTGCCTAAGTTAATCATTTTTAGAAGGCAAAGAAAGGAAAAAAAGGCTTAAGTTGAAATCCGGGTCCATAAATCAATTTTAAAAGAACAATTAAAATTCTGTAAGAATAAACACCAATATAGAAAAGGGTTTAATCACTAGCACCTGCAGTCTAGAAACATGACTTAACAGTGTATATCAATTATAACACAATGCTGATACTTCAAAATAACCTAGATGTTTTTTCTGTTTTTTCCCCCCACATAATCATAATAAAAAAACCAAAATGTCACTTAAAAGAAAGCAAAACAACGAAAAGAATATGCACTAAATTATAACAGTAATTACTCTGAGCAGTAAGATTATGGGGGACTTTTATTTTCTTCTTTCAACTTTTCAATATTTTCCAAAACGCACATGTATGAATTTTCAATCTTCCTTCTTTCCTCCTTTCTGCTTTTTATGTGACATTTCTATTTGGCCGAACAAAGTTACTTGGGGGGGAAAAAAAGGAGTCATAATGTACTTCTTTTACTGGTATTACTTGTACATACAGCTAATTGAAGTACAAGGTGGGAGAATCAACGGGGTAGTAGTATTACAGATAATCCTAAAAAATAAATGTTTATTTATCTACACTTGGATATTTGTAAACTGACCACTGAAAATATCTCTAGATTCCACTCCTCAATAGGTGAGTGACTTTGAACCCCCACTTAATTTTACATTCCTTCTCTAGCACTTTAATCCTGCATTTTCCTCCATTTCCTCCTGTCTTCATGTCACAAATACAACCTAGCCAAGGAAAAAGTTCTATAGTCTTGCCACCCCCTCTAGCGATTTCCATTCTCCCATGGCACAAATTATTACTGGGGCTTTCATCCCTCCCTCTTTAATTCCATCATTTGATTTCCTTTTTCCAAAAGACTCTCCTAAATCTACTCTCAAAGATCATCAACCTTTAAATGTAATATTTTCTCAGGCATCATTATATCTCCTTTGTCACTAAATTTTAAATGATGTATCTGTTCTTAAAACTCTCCTCCCAGGGCTTTCCTGGTGGCGCAGTGGTTGAGAGTCTGCCTGCCAATGCAGGGGACACGGGTTCGAGCCCTGGTCCAGGAAGATCCCACATGCCGTGGAGCAACTGGGCCCATGAGCCACAACTACTGAGCCTGCGCGTCTGGAGCCTGTGCTCCGCAACAAGAGAGGCCGTGATAGTGAGAGGCCCGCACACCACGATGAAGAGTGGCCCCCGCTTGCCGCAACTAGAGAAAAAGCCCTCGCACAGAAACGAAGACCCAACACAGCCAAAAATAAACAAATAAATAAAATAAAGAGGAAACATTTTTTAAAAAATACAAAAAAAAATCAAAAAAAACTCTCCTCCCTCCTTGACTTTCACTATTACTTCTGCAGTTTTCCCTTCTCTGTCATCTTCTTCCATGCTCCTTTCCATGACGAAGAACCACAATTAACACTTTTCTAGTCCTATCTCTTACCAGCTGAGATTGAGAAATCTCCAATCTCAATTTTCTGTTTTTCCTTGATGGCACCTCACACTCCATATATCTAAAGCTGAACTCATTTCAACCCCCTCAAATACCTTCCCCGTGAAGGCATGCTTCACCATCTCCCAGTCCAGTTATCTTAAATGGTATCAGTCTCTGAGTAATATTAATTCTTTCTTTGTAATGTCTCTGAGATATACCCTTTCTTCTCTATCCTTACTGACAACATCCTACACCAATACTTTATACAGTCTCAAGGGCATAACAGCATGGCTCTGTATAGTAATCTGGATCTATCCTTTCCATCTGAAGCCCTGCTACCCTCCCACACAAACACAGCACTTCTATGTGTCTGTAGAAAATGCTATTCTGCCTCCACTCCTTCACCCCAATCCATCGAACCCTATCAATCCAAGTTCTGATTTCAAAAATCCTAATTACTTGTACCACACTAGCACTTAATCACATAGTATCTTAAACTGCTCCAAATGAATTATCCATAATTCATTTGGAGCAGTGTCTTGTCTTCCCAACTAGACTATAAGCTTTTTGAGGTCAGAACTATGCTTTCTGCTTCTTTTGTTAATTGGCTATAACCTTCAGGAAACGTTGAAACACTTAAGTGTGAAAAACAAAGCCCTTTACAATCTAAACACAATCTACCGCTCTGAAGATATCTCTCACTACCTCTTCTGCCTCTGCCTCTGCTCAGACTGTTCTTGGCCTAAGATACTCCATGCCACCAGTCCATCAAACCACAACTCATCTTTCAAGTCCTAAGGGTTATGTCACCTCTGTAGAGCCTTACCAAATGCCACAGGCAGCAGTCTCTCCCTTTATTTAAGCCGCTGCCCCTCCTCAAGGCCCACTTCATAAATACTCACCAAATCACAAAAGGCCATACATAGTTCATCCCTCCAGAAATGATGAAAAGGTAAGAGAAAGAAAAGGATACAGAAGATGATCCAGGAAATGGCAGGGGAGAAGAAAGTTTCCACCCATTCATAACGCTCAACACTGACCCTTACAAGCACCTCAGCTCCAATTCCATAGCAAATCAGCATCCTCTTTCAGAAACGCTATTTTGTAAAGGCACTGCAGAGAGTGCGATGACAACAGCAAAGGCAATGGCAAGCTGGTACTGACGAGGAAAATGTAACCTAAGACCTTCCATATCTTACCTCCTTCTTCCTTGAATTCTTCACTAGGATCTCCTGAAAAAGGCTCCTTTGCGATAAGATGATCACCTCTGTCTTCTTGAGCAACTGACCCAGGCCTGAGTATAATTTTCTTCCCTCTCCTTGAACTAGTGGCCTGCAGTTTTCCTTTACCAATGTGTATATTTAGGGACTGGGAAGACTCCAAGGAAGGCAGGGTGATTCCCTGAGAGATGGCCACATCGACAGCTTCTACAACTGGTGTATTTGTATCCTGGGTGAGCATCCCAGAGCTCAAAGATGGGTCCTCCATACCAAGCTGATTTCCTGCATCCTGCACAGATTGCACTTCAAGGCCAGCTGCTCTGCCATAACTTGGACCCCAGGACACTGACACTGACCCCAGGTCTTTAACTTGGTCAGATTCTGGTTTAACAGCTGACTCTAGGTCTAAGTCATCTTCCTCCTGGTTGCCCTGATGCTGTGGGGACTCTGTCAATGTAGTTCTTCTCTTCTTACAGGGCAACATTTTGCAAGTCCCACTTCTGTTCCATCCTGAAAGGATAAAGGCAAGTTCTTATCACCTTCCTATTAATTAATGATAATAACATTTCCTCAAATTTTTTCACTTATTCATGTTCAATCATGAACACGGTACTTTACACCAAATGCACAATGTCCCATTATGTGGGAGGTGAGAGACAGTGTTAGACTGCCTGAGTTCAAATCCTAACTCTATTACTGATTAGTGTGTTATCTTGGCTGAGTGACTTAACCTCTCCAAACTTCGGTTTCCTCAACTGTAAAAAATAAAAATTCTTCTCACCTCATGGAGTTGCTATAAGAATTAAATAGTAAGTGATTAGTGTTAGTTATTATTATTACCATCAGGGAGGCAGAATAACGTGATGCTGAAAGCAAACTGTGGAGTCAAACTGTCTGGATTTGTTTCCCAAGTAAGCTTCTCTCCAGCTTTGTGACCTTGCATAAGTTACTTAAACTGAATCTCAGTTTCTTCAGCTATAAAATGAAATAAAAATAGCACCTACATCATTAGATAGTAATTTCTTAGATCAATAAATGTTTGCTACTGTTGCTTTCATAAACAGGTATTTCCATTAACAGAAACAATCCAAAAGCAAAGTGTGGTTGTTTAAAAAGGTTAGACTATATTAACAGAAATTTTGTGTTGAAAACAAGAAAGAGATTCCTAACTGTTCCCTATACTATGTTACTTCTGGACTCTTGGCTTCAATTCCAATTATCACATTTTAATGGCAACACTAACCTAAAGTGGACGGTATCTTCTCTTATGTTCGCATAGCAACTATTTGCAAACCTCTTTTTTCATACTTACCACTTTTATGATTGCTTCTTGTCTCCTTCCCACCACCCTGCCCCAAAACAATGTGCTTTTTGAGGGAAAGGACTCTTTTCAGCTAGTACGCCTAGGACTCAGCAGTATCTGCCCTATTGTAGATACTCAATAAATGTTCCTCGAATGAATGAATGAGTGTGTTAACTTCCTATTCTGTGCTTATTCTATGCCGCTTGGATCAAGAGCATTATATAGAAACTGACTGCATCTTTCTACCCCCAAAAAACTTTATTCTCAATACAATAGGTCCAAAAATAGAATAATCTGCCTCCTGTTACAGTGAGTTCTTCATCACTGACAATGTTGAAGCAAGGCCTGAACGCCCATCTACCAGGGGACTAGATGAAAGCGGGGACTAGAGGACTGCAAAATAAAGTTCTTTCTAAGAGTCTCAAGTATAAGGTTAGTTTCAAACCTCCTTAATTCAGTTTTTCCAGGACACTAGGAGAGATTCCCCCACCCATGCCAAATCAACTGATGTCCTTATCTTGATAATTAAAGTTCAATAAACACCTGAAGATTCCGCTGATAAGGGAATGGAAAGGGAGAATGAAGGGGAGTGGGATTAGTTCAGGCGAGTCGTATATTTCAGATAAATTACTGAGGTCCAAAAAAGGAGGAAAAAAAAAAAAAAAGGCAGCTACTATTCAAAGTCAGCAGCGTGCAGGGATCAGCTCCGGCACTTCAAAGACAGCAGAGGCTCTAAAGAGCCCCTCCCCCTTTGAGAACTGCAGTCAGACCGACAGTGAATGAATGCAAATCCGGAGGCAGGCCCAGCGCGGACCCCTCCTGGGAAAAGATTTCACAAAGGGGTCCTAACTGCGCTTTTGACCTCGCCGCCGAGCGCTGGCCCAAGTCCCCACTCCCAGCTAGACGCCTTCACTCCCCTACCTCTGTCACGCACCCCGCACCAGCCCTCAAACCCAACCGCCTCAGCCTGGACATCCTTCGCGCGGACGTCCAACTCCCACCCGCCTCTTCCCACCCCGCGGTACACGACCCAGTACCCTCACCAGCCTGCCCGATCCCGCGGAAACTCAGCTTCGGTACCACCGGAAGTCAGCCAACGTCAGTAACTGACGTGCGCGCTCCCGAGTCGCAGTGCGCGGCGTCAGGGCATCAAGGAGCATGCGCCAACCACAGGTGCCATCTTACTTTAGGGCAGAAAGAAGCCAAAGGGCTAGTATGTCCGTTGTTGGCAAAAAAATTTAAAGGCAATACCTCGCTTTCTCTGTCCATGGAGCTATCCTACTCAAAACAAAACTGGGGGTTAAGGTTCAGTGGTTTAAGTTGACAATTAATCCTTCTCGCCTCGAGACACCTGGAATACAGGACCAAGGAAATGGAGAATTCATAAAATTTCAGAAAGAGGAATCACTGGGTTACAAATAGTGCAGTTTCCTGAATAAAGCTAAGGCAGTCTTGAACTCAATCCATAGTAATTATTCATATCTGTATAATACTCTGCTTACAAAATGCTTTCACCTACGTTATCAAAGGTGATTTTTTTTTTAAATCTTCACAATAAATCCTATGGGACAATGGTATTATTATACCTTCCAATTTACACAGGACAAATTTTTGGCTCAGCTGGGTAAGTGATTTCACAAAGATACACAGCTATGAGAAGGAATCAGGTATCCTGACTCTAGCTTCTAATGCATTAATCCAGTGTCCAGGAAGGTGCCTGGGGCATAGTCGATGTCCAATAAATTCAATACATGTGTTTTGAATGAATGAATAACTCCTAGAACTGTTCTTTCCTCTTTTCTACAAGGACAGAACGTCAAAGCTGAAAAAACACATTCAACTCTCTCACTTCACAGGTGAACCATCAACAAATATTTATGCATTTAAATAATTTATTTGACCTGATTCTGTCTGTAAACAGAATCCGACAGGATGAAAGTATCCACAGCCAAAAATGATGAACTTGATGTAATCATGGAGATAACCGCCAGTAGTCTGACTCTTACGTGAATCACTCTAACTCTTCCAAATGCCAAGGAAATCTCTAGAAGCTTGGAGTTTCACTTGTGTCCTGCTTTTGAAACTACAGAATACACAGATCTGTTGGTTTGCTCGCTGGCTCTCTCTCTCTCTCTCTCACTCACTTCCCTAAGCAGTTCTAAGCACTTGAAGCTTTTGGAAGAGAAATATCCAACACTGATTAACTTTAGCACTCTTTTTTAGTCTTTTTTTTAAAACAGCTTCAATTTACACATCACAGAATCCATCCGTTTTACTTATACAATTAAATTATTTGCAGTAAATTTTCAGAGTTGTGAAACCAACACCAGGTTTGGTCTTTAATCAGAGCTTCTGAAGTTCAAGAAAGTTTCCATAATAATCTTTAGTGGTCTCAGAAACGCATAACAATAAAGGCAACTAATACTGAAATGCAGGCAATATAGAATTTTATTTTTCCAAAATCCTGCCAGAACATTCTGCTGCTATATTAAGCCCAGGGAACCGGAATCACAAGATCTAGGGGATCTCAGACGATAAAGTACCTACACTTGTCTTTAGGCCTCGGGGTTTTCGCCTTATAGACCCACAGCCCATCAGTAGGCGGGGTCTCATTCTCTGGAAATCTTGGCGATGGGAGGGGTGCCCTCCCAGAGATCTCCCGGAAAAGGGCGGGCCTTGCCTTCCGGAACCTTTCGGACAGAGGCGGAGTCTTCTGCCGAGGGCCGTTCGGAGGAAGGCGGGGCCTACCTCGCATCAGGACCAGTCTGGCTGCACCTGCTTCCTTAGCTCAGAGCGTCCCTGGAGCATCTTAAGAGGCGACCGCAGCTGGCAACCAGAGACCAGACCGTCGCAGGAGGCGTCCGCCAGATACCTTCCCCTTCCCCTGACCTAGCACTCTGCAGCGGGGGCCTCCGTACTGACCGGAGGTCCCAGAGTCGTCTGACCATTGCGAAAGCATTTATAGCAATAGCCTCTGATTACGACATGGCTGAGATCACCAATATCCGACCTAGCTTTGGTAAGTAGAATCTGGCAAACTAAGCCTGGGGTAGGCGAAAGCGTTGGAAAGCCAGGGGAGCCCAGCAGCTGGGCAGAGCGTGAAGCCCAGACCAGGGCCTTCAAGTGCCAGCCCCTCTAGAATCAGGCCTGTGGTGATGGGTAGAATCGGGCCTACGGTGGTGGGTAGCAGGCAGTGTACGGCACCCGAACTTGAGCTGCGGGCTGCACGGGCTGAGAAGGCCAGAGCCACACCGAGGGTGGGAAGGTCCAGGATGCTAAAACCTTGTAGGGTGCAGTGTCAGCACTGCTGGAGGTGAGAAGCAGAGAGCTTGAGGAGGATGTGAACCCCTCCTTCTGGGGGAGCAGAGGTGAGATAGGCCGAGCCCTTCCCCTTGGGGCACGCAGGGCGGTGCCCCTTCCTCCCCCTCCCACTCCTCAGGGCTGCGGGGGAGGGAGGTGGCAAGGGAGATGGGGCATCAAGATGGCAGCTTGGGGACCGTGGGCTGTGTGGCTGGCAGCCAGGGGAGGCGGCGGCCTCTGGGGAAAGAGGGGTGCGGGGGTGGGGAGCAAAAAGGAAGCCACTCCTTAAGCCGGTCAGCTGGATGCTGGGGCTAGGAGGAAACGTGAGCCCTGCAATTTCTATTCTGCATCGTAATGATGGGGTCCGTCCGTAGCTACCAAATGGCGCTTGGCGCTGCTGGGCTGGGGGAATGACGTGATGTCTATTTCTGGGCCTCCTGGCAGCGCCTAGGCTCTTCTTCCCAGGCCTTTGTTCCCTGTTTCCCTAGGCTGGCTTTTCAAAAAGGGGGACTCACCCGCGCTGGTGCCGGCGGGGGCCCGAGCCAGGCCGGAGGGGGAGGGGCGAAAAAGGCCGAGCCCGGGGGAGGCCGCTTTGTGTACCAGAGAAAGCATTACGTCATCTCGGAGCTGCTGGTCCCCGACCCAACCCTACAGGCTCCAAGATCAGTTACACTCCCTGGAGCAGAGTGGGGTAGAAAATAGGGAAGCATATGGGAAAGAAAAGCTCGAGAAGCAAGTTTTTCCTCTGGGGGATTCCTCCAAAATGTGCTAGGGTAGCAAACTTCCTGTGCTATGCTTTCCTGGCCCCAAAATAAAAAAGAATTGTCCTGTTTCTCCCTCAGTTCTATCCCAGTTTGTATGGGAGAAGCCAGTGAGAGTCGCTGTCAGCCTAGGGTTCCTCCTTTTCCCTTAAGAGATTCTATCCCTCAGACAATCCAGAAGGTTTGAGCATCCAGACTCCAGTGTTTAGGGTGGGGCCACAATCCAACTAAGAAATGGCTTTTCTCACTCCCAGATAAAAGGTTTATGGAAATGAACAGAACCCAGTGTGCTCTATCCCCTCAATGCCAGGAAGAAGACATCAGATCAGAGAAAGTATAGGATGACAGATCACACCCATTTACTACTTGTTTGCACTGATTCCCTAAGGCTAAATCTTGATTATATTTCTTTCTTCCACTTCACCTTCTGCATTTTTATTCTTTGAGTCCTAAATTTCCAAAATAGATGTCCCTCTTGTCATCACATGAGCACCTCATGATTTTTCTTCTTGCTCTTTCTTTTTCTTCTTATGCCTTCTTTCCAACATATTCTTTTCTTTTAATTGCAGTTCCAGAGTCCTTGGAAAGTTAGGTGCTGTAGAGCATAATACACTGATCTCATTTAGAGGGAATGTTAGTGGAAAAAGAAATTATCAGGCCCTTACATACTACATTTTATTTAATCCTTACAAATATCCTCAAGTGTATTCATTATTATATATATTTGCTAGATGAGGAAACTGAGGCTAAGGGAGATAAAATAACTTGGCTAAAGTAAAACAAACTAGTTAGGGTAGTGCTAAGATTTAAACCAATTTCCAGTTGATGCCAAAGTTCATTCTCATTTTACTGTGTCATGCTGGCCTACTTGACAGGGAAAAGCTATCTTAGCAAAGGAAGTGTCAATAAGCAGGGCTGGTCAGAGACTGAGAGAACTGGACAAAGCCCGGATGTGTCTTGCAGATCTTTAAATCCATACAGAGGATCTCCTCTACAGAGAACTGCCACTTCTGACTTTTTCACATCTCACAGAGCACTTCATTTCAAACTCCCTAGCCCTTGAGAGATTCACTGAGCCAACACTCAATTATCCATGACCTTGGAGGACAAAAGCAGCAAGCAGCATGGGTCACTGCAATTTACAACTACTTGAAAACACTCACTTCAGCTTTTAGTTCCAACTTCCTTTTCCCACCAAGCTTTTGACTAAAGCTAGACAATATCTCTGATTTTTCTAGTTCACTGCCTTGGGGGTGGGGGGAGAGAGGCAGGGGTTAACAAATACTAAAATGAAGAAGAAAGTAGGACAAAAGTGGGAAACAAGGTGGAGGAGATCACCTAGGTAATTCACAAGTGGATTCATCCATTTCTCTTTTTTTCCTTCTCTATCCTCCTGAAAGATGAGAATCCTTCTTCTTCTCTTTTACCTGCTCCACCTCTATTTTCTAGCAATAAAAGTTGAGGCATTGTAAGCAGCAGTGGGGATCTCTCAAGATCACAGAGTAATCTATGGTAGAGCCAAAAGGATCACTTGGATGTCTCCCAACCCAGGCCTTTAGACTCCCTTTCAAATCATTCTCAAAAATATACTTGTCTTGGTGGTTCCCTGCTTTTCTCTTCTCATAGACACAATCAATATTCGATTTTACTAATCGGTAGCAAGCAGTTTTCAGGAAGTCCCTCATGGGTGAATGGAGAGCCACTTTTTCAAATTGTGCCTATGCTGATTGACAGTTGAACCCAATCAATTGTTCAAACAAATATTTACTGAGCTCCTGTTAGATGCAAGAGACTCAGGGATTCAAAGATGAACAGGGTGTTGTTTCTGCCCACTCTCAAGGTGCTTACAGCTAAGGCTGCTCCCATTTTGTGAAACCTCTCCCTAACAGCTTTTATTTCACTTGATACTCTGAAAATAAATGCTGTTGTTATTCAGTATGGCCATGGACACAGTCACCTTGGTTTACTTTGTTAAATGGCTTTACTCCTAATCTATATTAATATTTCCAAATGTAACCACTTCTTTTCTTACCTGGTCCCAACTTTCATAGAACCATGGAATGTTTGAAGTAGAAAGAATTTCAGAGACATTTATTCCAATCCTCATTAAAGAAATCTTTTTTAGAATATGCCTGACCAAGGTGATCCAATCTCTGAAAGTTTTCAAATGGAGATTCACTGCCTCCTGAAGCCATCTGGGCCACTGAGAGGCAGTTCTAAAAATAATTTGATTCTTTTCATTGAGTCAAAATCTGTCTTCCTGTAGCCTGTACGCACTGGTGTTAGACCTGCCCTCCAAAGTAGAATCACATCAGACCTTCTTCCAGCAAAATGCCTTAAATAATTGAAGAAAGTTATTATTCCCAGACCCCTCAGCTCCAGTTCCTTCAACTTCTCCTCACTTGATATGGTTTCCAGGCCCTCTACTATCCTGCTTATCCATAATGTACAGACATTCTGGTGTCAGATAGACCAGGGTTTAAATCCCATCACTGCCATTTGCTACTATGTGGCCTAGTGTAGATCTGAGTCCCCAGCTTTCTCAATTGTAAAGTGGGGATATAAGTGGTACCTATTCAATGAGTTATTTGTTTTGGAGAGAAAAATCTCTAACATGATGCCTGGCAGGGATATCATAAAGGTACACAAAAAATAGCAATTTTTATTCTTGTCAGTACTAGATAGAATACTCCGTATGTGTTGTGACCAGTGCAGATGAAATTATACTACCCCTCCTGTGATCTGGACATTGCACTGATAATATAAGTTAGCATCAGCCTAATTATATTCCAAGCTTTTTGTCACCTAAACTACTAAGTTATTTTTACTCACACTCATCAAGTAAGGTCTCCCATTGCCTATCGATAGGTTTTGAAGGGCAAATAGAATTTTACATTTATCCCTGTTATGGGTAATAATATTGACCTCATTCTGTTTTTCCAATCTGTGGAAGCTGTTTTTTATTTTTATTGAGGTATATTTGATTTACAATATTGTGTTAGTTTCTGATGTACAGAATAGTGATTCGATTATATATTTTATATATGAGTATATTATTTTTCATATTCTTTTACATTATGGTTTATTACAGGATATTGAATATAGTTTCCTGTGCTATATAGTAGAATCTTGTTGTTTATCTCTTTTACATATAGCAGTTTGTATCTGCTAATCCCAAACTCCTAAAGTGGAAGCTGTTTTGTATTCACTAATTCATTTGTTCACTGAACACTTACTGTGTGCCACATGGTTCTAGGACCTGGGAATATAGCAGTGAACAAAACAGTCACTATTCTTGTTACACTTACCTAGTGAGGGAAGACAGACAAATATATGTCAGGGGTAACAAGTGCTATGAAGAAAAATAAAGCAGGGTAAACGGGATATCATCTTACTTGGAGCAGTCAGGAAATGCTTCTCTGATAAGATGAGGTTTGGAACAGAGGCCTGCAGTGAGTGAGGCCGTGAGCCAGGCATATACTTGGTGGAAGGATGTTCTAGGAAGAATCTGGAATATGCTAGAATCACATTTATTTCCTTATTTCCCCTGCCCTACCCAAGACTTACCCTAATGAGTAGTATGGATAACTATAGGCCTTATCTAGATCTTTAAAGCCTAAACTCAATTTGGCTTCAATGAACTTAAGGGGGAGGAAATCCCCAAACCTAATTATCTAAGTCAGGGGCCCGATTTGTGTAGGAAAAGACAAGACTAGAGGAGGGGAAGGAAAAAAATCTGTTTCTCTTTAGTTATTTGTTTACTTAACAAATATATATTAAGTACCTGTTAGGTGTTTTTAGTGCTGGGGATACAGAAATGAGCTAAACAGACAAAATCCTTGTCCTTATGAAACTTACATTCTAGTGAAGACAGACAATAAGTAGTAAAATTATATGTGTGTGTCTGTATATATTCTTATGTGTATGTGTGCGCCTGTGTATGTGTGTGCGTGTGTGTGTGTGTGTGTGTGTGTGTGTGAGAGCGAGAGAGAGCGAGAGAGAGAGCATGACAAGACATGTAGAGAAAATTAAGCAGGGCCAGGAAGTGTGGGTCTCAGGGGTGGAAAGGTTTACACTTTTAAATAGGGTGGTCAGGGAAGACCTTATTAAGAAGGTGACAAGGTCTGACATTTTCCACAGTCCCTATTTCTCCCTATTTAAAATACTTGTATTTCATATTGAAAGATTTTATTATTTTATCTTAAAACACAAGTATTTTAATTTAATTATTTTATTTTATTTATTTTATTTCATTATTTTATCTTAAAATACAAGTATTTTAAATACCTGGGAGCTGAAATTTAGAACATATTTCAAGTACTTAGACGCAGAGTTCTTCTACTTCTTACCACCCACCTACTTTTATCACCCTTGGGCACCCTACTAAAACCATCCAAAATCAATCCCACATCCTTCTACCCTACCTGTCAGTCAGTCAGTCCACACAAGCCCACTGTTGCAAACCCTGTGCTGGGTGCTGTGGAATATCCTCCTGAAACCAGACCCAGCTCATACCCTTGTGTAACAGTTGAGGTGAATGGGTTCTCATGTAAAAAGGTGACCTATAACACCTTAGTCGACCTATAGCCGACCTATAGGGCGGCTTTATGTGAAACACAAATCAATATGAGCAAACCATAAGTGCTGAGGGAAGGCCAAGAAAAGAACAGGCAGTCAGGTGGGGCACTTCAGGGGAGGCTTTCTAGAGAAGATAAGTATTTCATCCATGTTTGTTGGAAAGGAAGAGCCATGGATTGGTTGGAGAGGATGGGTGAGGGCATCTCCAAGAGAGGGGAGAAGTTCATAAGCCCAGATGAGCAAGTTTTGCTTTGGAGGCTAGGTTACAGATTAGCTTGGCTCCAGCCAGAAGCATTAAGCAGGGGTGCTCTGGGCAGGGGTTGAGGTCCACCTGCCTTGACACGTCTCTGGTCTCCACCTTCAGATGTGTCACCAGTGGTCGCTGGCCTCATCGGCGCCTCTGTGCTGGTGGTGTGTGTCTCGGTGACTGTCTTTGTCTGGACATGCTGCCACCAGCAGGCAGAGAAGAAGCACAAGAACCCACCATACAAGTTTATTCATATGCTCAAAGGCATCAGCATATACCCAGAGACCCTCAGCAACAAGAAGAAAATCATCAAAGTGCGGAGAGACAAAGATGGCCCTGCGAGGGAAGGTGGACGCGGGAACCTGTTGGTGGATGCAGCAGAGGCTGGCCTGCTGGGCCAAGACAAGGGTCCTAGCTCTGGATCTTGTATAGACCAATTACCCATCAAAGTGGACTATGGGGAAGAACTGAGGAGCCCCATTGCGAGCCTGACCCCTGGGGAGAGCAAAACCACTTCTCCATCATCTCCAGAGGAGGATGTCATGCTAGGATCCCTCACCTTCTCAGTGGACTATAACTTCCCCAAAAAAGCCCTGGTGGTGACAATCCAGGAGGCTCATGGGCTGCCAGTGATGGATGACCAAACCCAGGGCTCTGACCCCTACATCAAAATGACCATCCTTCCCGACAAGCGGCATCGGGTGAAGACCAGAGTGCTACGGAAGACCCTGGACCCTGTGTTTGACGAGACCTTCACCTTCTATGGCATCCCATACAGCCAGCTGCAGGACCTGGTACTGCACTTCCTCGTCCTCAGCTTTGACCGCTTCTCCCGGGATGACGTCATTGGGGAGGTCATGGTGCCGTTGGCTGGAGTAGACCCCAGCACAGGCAAGGTACAGCTGACCAGGGACATCATCAAAAGGAACATCCAGGTGAGGAGGAAGAGTGTGTTGGGGAGGGATGGTAGGTTGGGGGAGAGAAGGGGACAAGTGGGAGGGGAGGGATGAGATGGATGGCAAAGAGGGGCTGTAGAAAGGAAGCTCTTGGCTGTCAAGGTTAAGCAGTGGTCAAAGTAAGACAGAGAACCTGGCAGGTTAGATCTCCTCCAAGAAGCAACTTCGTGAGGAGAGAAGGGCAGGTAGCTTCTGAAATTTCACTTAGCGGTTGGCATCCTGATGCTGCATCCAGCTTGCTTGGAGCAGGCTGGCTCACCAGTCACAGACCCATCACTTCAGGGATAAGGGGGCTAATTTCTTCTCCAAAATGTGTGATCTTCCTCTAGTGAACTTATTTCTCACAGCTGAGAAACTATGAAATCAGTAATTTTCCCCTCAGCTTCCCTTTCCCAACCCAAACCTAGAGATGTAAGTAGTATCATCTGTATGACTTTTAACCATTTTATAAATGCAACTTAACTGCTTCACCCTTTGGGCCCCTTACCGAGGCCCAAACCTTTGCCACAGATACTTCTCTCCCCGTTCCTCCTCTCCTCCTTGTTTGCATTAGAAGGGGGATGAGAGCCCTCCATCCTGCCCTCTCTCCACTGGGCCAGCATTGGCTCTTGAGTTATTTCAGGGATGCAAGAACTGTAACCCCCAGCCCCACTAGTTCATTTCCTCCTCAATCTGGGAGGCAGTGTAGCTCTGCAGTTCAGCACAGGGGCTCTTGATTCAGACTGCCTGGCTTCACCTTCCAGCTCACCACTTTCCAGCTGTGTGATGTGGGTGAGTTACTTAACTCTTCTAAGCTTCTATTTCCCCCTCTGTAAAATGGAGCTGATAATATTGCCTTCCTTATGGGTTATGAGGATCAAATGAGATAATATACCTGGCATACTATTGCCCTTATGGAGCTTTTACTTTAGCGGAGGAGAAATACAAAAAAATCTTGGCAGTTATCACATAGTGAGTATGGTAGGTGCTATGAAAGAAGCTGTTGAAATTTTACACTTAGAGTTTCATTCCTTTTTCAGGATTTACCATTAGGAGTTAATAGCAAGGACTTTGAAGTCAGACCTGAGTTTGAATCTAAATTCCACCCGTTAAGTGACCTTGGGCAAGCTGCTTAAATTCTCTAAGTCTCAGTTTCTCACAGGAATTAAGATGATGAATTTACATAATCCCTAGCCCATAGTAAACCTTCAATAAATGGGAACCATGATTATTATTACTATTAATATTTCTATTATTAATAAAGTTTGATCCCTGGGAGAGATATATGATTTGTAGATATTTATATTTTGTTTTGACAAAGTGAAGGAAGACAAGGGAGGCCTGGATCAGTGGAGAAGAGGGTAGAAGGTTCAGAAAGGATAACAGGGCCACTAAAATCAACTGCACTTTTCCCAGAAAGAGCTCTGCCTGTAGATGCTTTGCTGATCTCTTACTGCCTTCTTCAGCTGCAATCCCACGCCGGACTCAGTGGGGAGGCAGGAGGCTCAGGACTGGAAGGAGGCTTCCAGGCCAGCAGGGCTGAGTGTGCAGTGAGCTCCCAGGAACAAGGTTTGGCCACTGCTGAAGGGCGCTGTGCAGTGTGCCAGGCTGGGGAGGGGAGGGGAGGCAGGAAGTGGCTCCCCCGGACGTGTGTTCTTTTTATTTATTTATTTATTTATTTATTTATTTATTTATTTATTTATTTATTTATGTTTGGCTGCATTGGGTCTTCATTGCTGCGCGTGGGCTTTCTCTAGTTGCAGCGACCGGGGGCTACTCTTCGTTGCAGTGCGTGGGCTTCTCATTGTGGTGGCTTCTCTTGTTGCGGAGCATGGGCTCTAGGCACGCGGGCTTCAGTAGTTGTGGCACGTGGGCTCAGTAGTTGTGGCTCACAGGCTCTAGAGTGCAGGCTCAGTAGTTGTGGCGCACAGACTTAGTTGCTCTGCGGCATGTGGGATCTTCCCAGACCAGGGCTCGAACCCGTGTCCCCTGCATTGGCAGGCGGACTCTTAACCACTGCGCCACCAGGGAAGTCCTGGACGTGTGTTCTTACCCTCTCTGCTGTGTAGGCGCCTGTCCCACTGCAGCCAGCCCAGCCATGCCATTGCCCAGAGAACCACTGTTGTCACGTGGCCCGCTCAGCTCTACCTCACAGGGGCCGGGGGAGTCCAAACATTTCAAAGACCATTAGAGGCATTTGGTCAGGGCATAAACACTGGTCTGTTGCCAGGATACAATGAGACGTCCCCGAGTCCAAGACAGCAACAGTTCTTGTATCCTCTGAGGTTGGAGTCAGAAGGCCTGGACAGAAGCTGCAGTAGTGACCTGTCTCATCTCCCTGCATCCCTTCCCCTCTCCTTCCATTTCTTTTCCTCCAGATTCTGCCAACCCACTCCCCTGATTCCTGACTCCCCTTTATAGCAGCTCCAGTGCTCTACTCCCTGCCTTCATCTAGCTCTCCTCGCAGGGTTGTTCTTTCCCAGCACAGCCTTCCCTGGAGCACTAGCCTGGTAAATCCACCAACTAGCTGGACTCCTTCAGACAGCTCATGCAGTCGCAGCCCACGGCTGACTGTGGAGGATGGCTCTGTACCAAGCTGCAGCTGGGAAGACATTAGCAAGGAAAGGGACTGATTTGGGCTGGGAACAAAACAGCCTCAAATCCAGGACACTGGGCAGGGAGCACAGACAATGGCATTTGCTAAACTGCCAGGGGGCTCTTGGGGAGAGCCAAGCTTCTTTCCACTTTATTAACGCCCTTCAGGAGGGATAAGCCGGGGCTGGGATCCTGAGCAACACATCCCCTGGAAGAGGCTCCAGACAGGACACCCAGAGCCCCTGCGGCCCCACCCCAGAGCCTTGCAGCCTCCCGGGTGTCCTAAGCCTGTTTTCCCCAACCAGTGCCAGTGGGCAGAGCTGTGTTCCATCCTGGGTCGTGGCTGTCATCTCTCTAGTCACTCGTCCCCCTGATTCCCTAGCAGTACAGCCTCCAAATGTCTACCCTAAACCCTCCCTACTGTAGCCAAGAATCTGCCCTTTCTGGATCTCCCCATGGCTCATCAGTTAGAGCTGCTTTGGACTATTCCACACTGTCTGTAAAGAGCTCTTTCTGGTCTGGGTAAGGTACCCCCTTATAATAATGGAGCCAAATGTTCCTGGGCGGAGACTGGTGAGAACTGCATTTCTCTAGACAACCACCCACCCCTAACTGCATTTCCTGACCTTTAGCAGAAAATTCAGCTCTTGTCCTTTCCGTTATTACAGTGCAGTCCAGTTGAAGAAGCCCTGGACTGGTCATGATTTCTGATTCTGTCCATTTCACTGACTAATTCTGGGCAAGCAGTTACCTACTCTGGGCCTCAGTCTCCCTCTAGGCTGGATCACGAAGGCTAATGGGGTGACTCTGTGAGAGTACTCAGCTCTTAGGAATATACAGAAAGATATAAGAAGCATTAAAAATTAACACTCAATTATTAATGAAAGAAGTTCACAGTATAAACTCTATAATGCCCAAAACTCTCTGAGTTGGACTTTGGAACTGGATTTTTTTTTTAGTGACAGCTTTTTTTTTTTTCTTCCTAGTATTTTATTCAGATAGAAATAAAAGTGAATTTACATTCCCATAATACATCCCCCACAAGGAGAAGGGAGGTGGTTCAGCGAGGGCTGGGGTTAAAGAAGAGACAGTGGGAAAGAAGTGATTTACAAGGCCTATAATAGAGAGTTGTTAGACTCCTAATTTCTTCAGGTCATTGTTTCCCAAACCATTTCCTGTCTTTCTACTGCCAGATTGGTGTTCATGACCTAGGACAATGGTCATGGGAATGATAGGATTCTTAGAATCTCAGATTTACAAGAGACCTTGGAGTTCATCCAGTCTAGTCAAAAAGGACTGAAAAGAAAGAAAGAAAAAGGAATGTCAGTTATCCAGGAACAATAAACAAAATTGCTGTGTAAAATAAGTAAATAAATAAAACCACACACACAAAAAAGAAAGATGCCCTATTTGTGTATTGGGGAGAAGACGAGGAGGGATGTGATTGAATGTTGAGGTTTTTGTTTCTTTTGTTTTCTCATGACTGTGATTTATGTGGAGGTAGCACTGAGAACTTCTAGCCCCAATAAAGGTTTATTGAGGACACGTGAGTCCTCCTCTTTGCAAAGATGCTGTGCCTAGAAAAATCACTGTGGGCGGGGCCCTGCTAATTATAAGAACTAGACTTATCCCTCGCCTCAGTATTTCCTTCAGCTGAACGTCTTCTTTAGGACCACTGCTCTTGTTCTTCTTTTCCACGGAGTGAGAAAGGATCCCGCTCTCTGAGAGCAAAGCCTCCCAGCTCTGTCAGGCATGGATAAAACCCTTTCTCCCCCTTGTCCTTCTGCTTGCCTGTCCCCCAACAGGGTCTTTACCTCACTAGGCCAAGGGGCTGGGAAACAGAGTTCGCTCCCAGCCCTTGACAAAGAGCCCTTGACAAAGAGTCATTGACAATGCCGCTTGGAATGGGAATTGGGTGGAAAGAGAAGGGGAGGGGGGAGGGGGAGACTTGAAACTCCGGCCTTCAATGCAGAATGGAATGGTATTCAGGTGGTGTTGTGGCTGCAGACTTGGGCATCACAAAGGGGCAGCTGAATGGGGATGGGCGTTCTGCCCATGTAAAATGGCCAAAGGTGAAGGGGGGGTGGTGGGAAGCAGATGGAGACCAGTTGTCTGAGGAGTGATTTTAGGGGAGGAAATTATTGTGAAGGTAACCAGAAGTTGTCCACCTTCCCAAAGAACTAAGGAAGGGGCACGGGATTTAAATTAGGATGATTTTGCTACAATGGATGATTTAGGAAACGGTTTTTTTTTTTTTTGAAACAGAGTTTTAAATAAATAACCAGAAAACTTAAGTATAATCTTGTAATCAATGTTATTTTTACAAATAAAACTCTTTTAAAAAAAAAATTTTATTTATGTATTTTGGCTGCACAGGGTCTTAGTTGGGGCACGCAGGATCTTTTAGGTGCAGCATGCAGGCTCTTAGTTGTGGCATGTATGTGGGGTGCAGTCCACCACCAGGGATCGAACCCTGGCCCCCTGCATTGGGAGCACGGAGTCCTACCCACTGGACCACCAGGAAAGTCCCCAAGATTGCATATTTAATATTTAGATACCAATATTCAAGGATGGTCCCAGAGATAGATATCAAAACTAGTTAACATTTCATTATTCATGGAAATGGAGGGGAGCAGTGGCCCAAATAATCCAGAAGTTCTTTCTAGATCAGCACTATCCACTGGATGCTGTGATGGTGGAAATGTTCTATATCTGCACTGTCCAGTATGGTAGCCACTGGCCACGTGTGGATACTGAGCACTTGAAATATGGCCAGCGTGATTGAGAAACTAAAATTTTAATTTTATTTCATTTTAATGAATTAAAATTAAAATTTACATAGACACATGTAGCTAGCGGCTACTGTATTGGGCAGGCCAGTTCTGAATGTTTTAGAAGGCATTTAATTTTCTTTTTCGTGAGGGATTACTTTCCTGATGCCATTTGGCTGTGGCTGATAGTAAAAATGAGTTTACCTTCTCTGTCTGCATTCTGACTCGTCAAAAGGAAGCAGCCCAGAAGTATACTGGTTGGCAAGGGCAACCAGCCTGTGATTGTAAACTGGCTGAGGGTACTTCCCATGGATATAATCAAGAGCCGGCTATATGTTATGGGTAAGGAGGAGATGTGGGGCTTCAATCTAGCAGAGAATACCATGAACATCTTTTTTAAAGTCTATTTTCTTTTGTACTTCAGTTTCAAAAGCTAACGGCTAAGTTTAAAGTTCAGTCACATTCAGTACCCTACGAGAGACATTTCCATATGCTCCTGGTATGAAATATAGCCTCAAGAACTTTTTTAAGCCAAATGGAAATATTATCACAGTTCATTCCTCGAGGTGACTTAAGACTTATAATCAAAGCATAAACTATTAGGGTTTTTCCTCTTGTTTTTCACTGATGAGCTAATTAAATTATTTACTGCTGTTGTTCTTTCCTGCACCAGCCACACCTGAGCAGGTAGTGCACTAGCCTGTGTGCTTCTGGAGGGTAGGGGTCTTCTTTGTGCATCATTTCAGCCCTAGTTGCTAGCAGAGTGCCTGGCACTTAGTGAGTGCACAGCAAGTCATTTTGGTGGGTATGTGGCGTATGTAAGGCTGGTGGTGAGTTTGGTCTATTTTTGCTCAATCTAAGAAAAATTCCTCAAGTAGGTGACATTCCTTTGGGGCTATGAAGAATACAAGGAATAGGATCTGATAGTGGAGGAATGATTTGGTCTCGAATTTTTTTTTTTGTCTCAAATTTAACTTATTATGTCCTAAAGTCCTCCTATCCCACCTCCTTTTGTTTTCTTTATCCCAGCCTCATCCCTACTTCCTAAGCTAGAAACACAAGAAATAGTCCTCCATCTCTTCCCTCTCCCCTATATTTTCATCCAATTAGCTGCCCCAACCCAGAAAATCCTGACAGTTCTTCCTGAGACATATCCTACCCCAGGTCCATCTCCTCTGCCACAGCCCTGGTTCCAGGCCTCATCATTTCTTCCCTAGCCTGTTGCAGCAGCCTCTTAACTGAGCTTTCTGACTTTGGTCTTTCTCTACTTTAGTTCCTTCTCCAGCTTTCACTCAAATAGTATTATTATTAATATACTAACAACAACAATAACTGTCGCACCTTTGCCTACAGACCTCCTCTTGCCTGGGTGCTGCGGCTGGCTCTGCTCTTTGGTTAGCTCACCCCCACTGCCCTTCACCTTCGCCTGACCCACCTCTCTGGGTTCCTGGCCCGTCCCTCCTGCCAGCACCCCAACATCAGGGACACTCTCGCCTCTCAGCATTCTCTGAACACAGCCTACCCTTTCAGCACCCAAAGACTTTGTACCAGCCATTCTGACGCCCTGCCCCACGAGATCTTCTCTCTGCCCATTGCCTGTGTCTCTTATTCACCCACCATCAACTCAGCCCAGATGTCAGCTGGCAAAGCCTCCCCCTGAATCTCTCAACAGCACTGAGGATTTTTTTTTTTTGGCTGCGCCACATGGCTTGTAGGATCTTAGTTCCCTGACCAGGGATTGAACCCAGGCCCTCGTCAGTGAGAGCACAGACCTACCCACTGGACCACCAGGGAATTTCCAGGCTTCTCACTTTTCTGACAAGTAACATGTTTGTTTACATCTCTGTCTCTTCTAGTGCATGATAAGCTCCTTGGGAGCAAGAACTGAGTCCTATCAGTTCTGAATCCCCAGCACCTGGCATGTAATTAGTATCCAGATTTTTTTTTAATATATATATATACATTTATTTATTTGTTTTTGGCTGCGTTGGGTCTTCATTGCTGCGCGCGGGCTTTCTCTAGTTGCGGTGAGCAGGGGCTACTCTTCGTTGCGGTGCGCGGGCTTCTCATTGCGGTGGCTTCTCTTGTGGCAGAGCACAGGCTCTAGGCGCGTGGGCTTCAGTAGTTGTGGCTCACGGGCTTAGTTGCTCCGTGGCATGTGGGATCTTCCCGGACCAGGGATTGAACCTGTGTCCCCTGCATTGGCGGGCAGATTCTTAACCACTGTGCCACCAGGGAAGTCCTCCAAATATTATTTTAAATGTTCTTGGAGGACTAGAGGTTTTTTTTGTTGTTGTTTCAAGCTCAAAATAGAGACTAGCATAAAATTTCAAAGTGGGGAAACAAAGTTGTGGGCATCCGAGGTGGCTGGAGAAGACACTCTGAAGGTAATACACTGGGGCAGGCGAAACAGGTGTGGATATTCCCCTTGTGAAATGGAGGCACAGGCTCCAGAAAGTTCAGGGACTTGCCCAGGGCCAGCTGGTGAGTAATTGGCCAAGTTACTCAAACTCAAGTTTCCTGTCTCCCACTATACAGTCTTCAAAACTTTTTTTATGGCAAGAACCGAATGAGGGGCTTCCATGGGGGTGCAGTGGTTAAGAATCCACCTGCCAGTGCAGGGGACATGGGTTCTATCCCTGGTCTGGGAAGATCCCACGTGCCGCGGAGCAACTAAGCCTGTGCGCCACAACTACTGAGCCTGCGCTCTAGAGCCCACGAGCCACAGCTACTGAGCCCGCGTGCCACAACTACTGAAGCCTGTGTGCGTAGAGCCCGTGCTCCACAACAAGAGAAGCCACCGCAATGAGAAGCCCGCACACCGTAATGAAGAGTAGCCCCCGCTCGCTGCAACTAGAGAAAGCCCGTGCACAGCAGCGAAGACCCAACACAGCCAAAAATTAAAATAAATAAATAAATTTATTTTTTTTTTAAATTTTTAAAAAAAGAACTGAATGAGAGAATAGGAGAGAATGCACATCTCTGGTACACACTGTGTGCCAGGCACTGTGGTGTTTTACAAATTCTAAATTATCGAATCCTCTTACTAATCCTGGGAAGTTGGGACTATTTTTATCTCCATTTTACAGATGAGGAAGTGGAAGTAGCTTGTCCCAGGTCAGACAGATGAGAAGTAGAGTCAGGATTTGAATCCAGGCCGGTCTGGCTTCAGAGTCTGCGCTCCTAAATACTAGGTTATGCTGTCTCTCCATGCAAATGATTTTATTTAGTATCAGGATTATGATGAGAACATTTCCTTTTTCCTCCGCATGCTTTCTGTGCTGTGGCCTGCTCCCTCTGCCGGGATTCTCACCTGCTCTTTCTTCTCCCCAGAAGTGCATTAGCAGAGGGGAGCTCCAGGTGTCTCTGTCATATCAGCCTGTGGCACAAAGAATGACAGTGGTGGTCCTCAAAGCCAGACACTTGCCGAAGATGGATATCACCGGTCTCTCAGGTAGCAGCTATTTACTTCAACCTATTTCTTTTTTCTCTTTTTTTTTACTTTTTTTTTTTATTGGAGTATATTTGCTTTGCAATGTTGTGTTAGTTTTTACTACACAGCAAAGTGAATCAGCTATACGTATACATATATCCCCTCTTTTTTTGGATTTCCTTCCCATTTAGGTCACCACAGAGCACTGAGTAGAGTTCCCTGTGCTATACAGCAGGCCCCCATTAATTATCTACTTTATACATAGTATCAATAGTGTATATATGTCAATCCCAGTCTCCCAATTCATCCCCCTCCCTTCCCCCCTTGGTATCCATACATCTGTTCTCTATGTCTGTGTCTCTATTTCTACTTTGCAAATAAGACCTAAACGTGTCTATACCAATTTTTTCAGATTCCACATATACGCGTTAATATACAATATTTGTTTTTCTCTTTCTGACCCACCCCACTCTGCATGACAGTCTCTAGGTCCATCCACGTCTCTACAAATGACCCAATTTCATTCCTTTTTATGGCTAACATTCCATTGTATATACATACCACATCCTCTTCATCCATTCCTCTGTCGATGGACATTTAGGCTGTTTCCATGTCCTGGGTATTGTAAACAGTGCCGCAGTGAACAGTGGGGTGCATGTGTCCCTTTGAATTATGGTTCGCTCAGGGTATATATGCCCAGTAGTGGGACCGCTGGGTCACATGGTAGTTCTATTTTTAGTTTTCCAAGGAACCTCCATATTGTTCTCCATAGTGGCTGCATCAATTCACATTCCTACCAACAGTGCAAGAGGGTTCGCTTTTCTCCACACCCTCTCCAGCGTTTATTGTTTGTAGATTTTGTGATGATGGCCATTCTGACTGGTGTGAGGTGATGATATCTCATTGTAGTTTTGATTTGCATTTCTCTGATAATTTGTGATGTTGAGCATTTTTTCATGTGTTTGTACTTCAACCTATTTCTATCTGTCCGTGCCCCGCCCACCACTGCCCCTTGCCTGTGACCCAGACACCCCCCCTCCACCTTTCAGGACCCCTGGCACCTCTCATTGTCCACCCATTCCTCTCTCTGTCTACATTCCCTTCCTGATGAATGTAGCTGGGAAGGTGCTTTGGGTAAGCAAATGGGGTCTCTACATTTGGCGAGGTATCCTCAGTGCTATGCATGCACGCTGGGTGCTGTGCCCTTGCTCCAGGTGAGACTCTGCAAAAAGCCTGCAGGCTTTGTTAGTCCCTGTGCCCTTGAAAATGCTTCTTGGTGTCGTGGGGTTTCTTTGGCCCTGACTCGAGGTGGCTGTTCTGTTCCATGCCTGCCTCGTTTCCTTGGCCCCTTGTCCAGGAGGGCAGACGTGTACACAGTCAGTGTACACTTAGTGTGCAGTCACTAAAGACCACACGGGGTGGGGGGGTGGGACACCAAGGAGATGAACAGCAGAAGCCCCTCCTCCCCAACCGGAAGCCACCATTGTATAGGAGAGGACTGTGTCATAGGCCTGTCTCCCTTTTTCTGATCTCTTTGGGGGCCCCAGATCCTTATGTCAAGGTGAACGTCTACTACGGCAGAAAGCGCATTGCCAAGAAGAAAACCCATGTGAAGAAGTGCACTTTGAACCCAGTCTTCAACGAGTCTTTCATCTACGACATCCCCACTGACCTCCTGCCCGACATCAGCATCGAGTTCCTTGTCATCGACTTCGATCGCACCACCAAGAACGAGGTGGTGGGAAGGCTGATCCTGGGGGCGCACAGTGTCACAGTCAGCGGTGCTGAACACTGGAGAGAGGTCTGCGAGAGCCCCCGCAAGCCTGTGGCCAAGTGGCACAGTCTGAGCGAGTACTAATCCTCTTCTCCTTGCCTCTAACCCCAGGGCCGGGCTGGGCAGGGACGTGGTGGGGAGAGAGATAAACAGAGAGAAGTGGACTCAAAACCTCATTTTAGCTGTAGAAGAAAATTTCTTACAAAACAAACCCCACAAAGAACACCCCACATGACCACAGCTGCAGATCAGTTCTTAGCGATGATGATTTTTCTCCTTTGCAAGGCACTAGGAAATCCCTTTTTTTTTTTTTTTATGGGGGAAAAAAAGAGAGGGAAAGACCTCTACAAGTCTATATATAAAAATGTAACCTTATACTTGCATGTCTAATACAAACTGAAGAAATTAGCCTAACTGCCAATATCAAGGTACAGATTTTAATCCATGAAAATTGTGTTTTGTGCCGAATTGTATTTGCTGATTACCTGAAATTGGTCTCTTTTTATTGGGCTTCTCTAGAGAGTTATTTTCACTCCCCACCTCTGTGGAAGAATCTTTTGCTCTTGTAAAACCTCATGTTTTTATCATCCCCATCTTTTCTCCCTGTTACCTCTTACATTTCTGCTCTTTGACTGAGCGCAAGGTCCAGAGGTCTGTAGTAAGCCAAGAAACAAAGGTGGAATGGATAAGGCAGGGTTTGCAGGAGAAAGAGTACTTGAGAAATGGGGTATGTTTGTTATTAGCTCTCCTGCTATGAATGGGTAAAAGGCAGTCCTTGATTAATTTGTGATCAAGTACACGAAGACATCAGACTTTTAGGTAGAATTTGGGTTTACAAAACTAGATGACTTGTCTAAAAAGAGCTTTGGCGACTTCAAATTCAGCTACAGGATAGTACCAATGAATACATCCAGCTGATCCCAAATGTAGGTATGAAGACAAGGAAAGGAAAATGAGATGACTGCCATCTCCCTTTGTAACTGTGTCTGGAAGGACAGCCATTCGTTGGTTGATGGGTTAGAAATCATCAGAGTTTTGAAGGATTAAACTGGCCTCTGTTTTTCCAGAAATGCTGAAAACTGAGAAGCTTTAGAGTCTTCTCAAGTAGCTTAGATGAGGTTAGTTTTGCTTTATAAGGAAAAGGGACTTCAGAAATTATTCTTTCTCCTTAAATTTTTCAATCATGGCTCTTAAAAATAACTAAATGAGTAAAATGAGTACCTGTGACTAAATTAATAATAAAGATAACTTGGACTTTTTCAGAACATCCTTTCCCTGAAAACAAAGTGCTTAGTTTTTTAGGACTTCTGAATCTCAAGATAAGATGAAGGTATGGGTAACCACAGAGTTCAGTCCTCCTTCTGCCAGTGGACAATAGAGGTTGAGAGAGATTCAGCATCTTGCTGGGGTTACAATTCACATCTCCTTATTCCTAGACCAGCCATGTCTCTTAGAGTTGAGACTTTTCAGATGGCAGAGACTTCACTGACAATAAGTAAGCCTGGACAGGCAGTAGATATTTTTGCCAGCCTGAAAAGGAACTCAAATAAGCAGCAGCTTGAACCAAGGCCTGAAAGATTAGCCAAGATTGAAATTCCACATTCATACAAGAACATCACTATCTGACTTGCTTCTGAGAAGGGAGTTGAAAAGCTGAGTCTCCGTGGAGAGAGTGGTGATGTTGCCTTTGACATTCCCTTAACTCTGTGGATTTAAAACCAATCTGTTCCCTGCCCACCCCCCATTCTTTTTTTTTTTTTTTTTTTTTTAACCTGGATTCTTGACAATGCAGAGCAGCAGTTCTGAGCAGGCACAAAGCCCACTCTCTGTTCTTGTCCCTGTCATCCCACATCCCCCATAATCTGACTCACAACCTCATCATCAGTTGGGTTCACACCACCAGTTTCTATCCCACACTCCATGGAATGTAAATACTGTATCATACGTAGAAGAAAATAATTTTTGTTTTCTAAAAATGCATTTTGAGATAGTTTCATGTAAATCTGACAGGAGCACTCTGAAGCCCCATTAGGAAAAATTTTAAATGGTTCCTCTTCATCGCCTTAATGTCTAAAGATCAGAAATCGCTGAGCAACCCGCTTTTGTTTCCTTCCCAGAAACAATGCAAAGCAACAGGTGGAGATAGTCTGGTCTTTGCCCTGCTGTGTGTGCCTCTGTAGCTCCTCCTGACGTAAGTCTGGGAAAACAGCCTCACCCAACTCCTCTCTTCCCCACTTCCTTGTAGCTTTATTCCTTGCATTCTTTGGGTCTACTGAGCAGTGGGTGGTGAGGTGGCAGGGAAGGAACCAGTAGTGCTGTAGCCTAGGAGCTGCCTTGGTGTCTTTCTCAGAAAAATGGCAAAGAGGCGGACAGTACAGGGTTCCTCCCTCCTACCTCAGGCCTGATCCATCGTGCCCTTGACTTTGCTGTCCCAAAGTTTCTTAGCTGGCTTTGGCTTTCACATTTGTTCCTCCCAGAGCTAACTGATAAAGGTGGAGGAGGAATGCCTACTCCTAAGAGTCAGTTAAAAGACAAGAGAGTCACATTCTAGCTTTTGCACAAGGCACTCATGGTCAGGAATAGGTTAGGGAATGGTCACTTCTGATTTTCCAAGAGTCAGTCCTTCTCTGCTGATATCTTGATTCCTTTGGGAAGACAAGAGTTTTTCTTAATAACAAGTCCCTTTTATGAGTTAGTCCTTCCTTCAGTTCTTCTCAGTGGAGCACAGCCAAGATGTACATGTTTATGAGTGGTGCTCTGGATGTGAAAACAGATAGAACTGGCTCATGGGACAGGGGCGGCTTGCTCAGGAGAGGGAATAATGCAAGTCCTTTTTCTTGGAAGGCTTTTATTATGGCCACGATAGTGACATTGCCCTCACCGTGCTCCTTCTCCGATGTGGTCGTCTTTCTTTACCTTGTGTCTTCTCTTGTAAAAATGAAACTCAAAAATAAAATAAACGTGTCAAATTAAAAAAAAAAAAAATGAAAAAAATGAAAAAGGTAACATGAATTGTGTGAAACTGCATAATGCTGTAACGCTAACCTACAATATGTAATGCTATCTTGTATGTTGAATTTGTTAATGCACCACACAAGTGCAGAATAAAGACTGATTCACATTAAATAGGCCCGGTGACATCAGCATGATTTTCTTGGAAGCTGGATGACTATGAATGATGTGAACATTCAGACTCCAATAGGATGTTCTAGGGCATGTTCTCCAAAGCGTGGTCTTAGACCACCTGATTCAGAATCATCTGGGACACTTGTTAAAAAATGCAGATTCCAGGCTCCAGACCGAGAGTCCTTTTTCTAGTCCTTCTGTTTTCCTCTTAAAATGTAATATTTAAGATCATAACCACCAGAGAGAGGGATGATGGTTTTTAGTGCTGAGAATTAGTCTGCCCCTTTAATTGGAAATATTTCCAAAAGTAATGCTGAGACTGGCTGATTCTGTTCTCTTATTTATTCATTAGTCAAGAAATATTTTTTAATTGAGTCTCTATCATATGCCAGGTACTGGGGATACAAGACATTGATGAGCAAGAGTCCTGCATTTGAGGAGCTTAGAAGAAGACAAGCATTAATCAATTAATCACACTAATAAATATTTAATCACAAACTGAGAAATGCCCTGAAAGAAAAGGAACACTGTGTGTACACGCAAGTAGTAGAGAGAAAGGAAGGAAGAGAAAAAGTTTAAAACTTTTTAAAGTTTCAGTTAAGGAACTATAAAACATTTTTAAATTGCAAAACTAACATCATAAGCATATTATAAGAACTCTGGAAAATAGAGAAGAGGAAAAAAAAAATCAAGATTCCAAAACCTTAACAACAATTTTGTCTTTAGTCTTATTTCCTGTACATTTATTCCCCTGATACCTTACTCAGGATCATTGTAGAAAACACATAAAATAAAGTACAATTCATAGGAACTGGAAAAAATCCACCTACAGGCAAACAGTATTAATTTGGGCATATCTCCTTCCAATTTCTTTGAACTACCTTATGATTCCAATCATAGTATGTATGTAATTTTGCATATTACTTTTTTCTAACATGATAATATAATAACAATGATAGAGTATCTTGGCACTCAAGATGTTTTTGGCTATAATTAACAGAAAACCCAATTCAAATTGGCTTACACATTAAGAATATGGATCGGTTCACCTAACTGGAAGTCCAGAGGCAGGTTAGGCTTCAGAGTTGACTCAGCAATAGGTCACTAATACTATGAGGGGCCCAGGTTCTTTCTGTGGGCCATTCTGACATTCAATGCTAGCTTAATCATAAGGCTTTTATGATATTTATAGAAGCACCCCCCCCCCCCGGGGAGGGAAAGGACCTCTCCTAGAAAAATAAGGTCAATCATTCCCAGAAGCCTCTAGCTATTCTTTCCTCTTATCTTGCTGGTCCAAAATGTGTCACATGGTCATTTCTGAACCAATCACAGGCAAGGAGGATGGGATTATCTTTAGGCCATTTAGGACTGTCCTGGAACTAAGTATGGGAGATGGGGGGATTCTTGAGTAAAACATTTCCTTTGGAAGAAAGAACTGATGCAGGGTGGGCAATGAATGAAGAACATCACATAGTTGGTTTTTTTTTTTTGGCCGCCCCGTGCAGCTTGTGGGATCTTAGATCCCCGACCAGGGACTGAACCTGGGCCCTCAGCAGTGGAAGTGTGGAGTCCTAACCACCGGACCGCCAGGGAATTCCCACATAGTTTTCTATAGTACCTTTCACTCCAAGGTATTTTCTCCTGTAATCTTGTAACAAACTCTCTGAGAAAAGTTGCCAACCTACCAAGTGCCTCACCTACCAATCTCATCCATCCCCCATACCTTGTGGTTTGAAAAGACAAACAGCCTAGTGCTTGAAGTCTTCTTTAAATAATTCAAGGGCTTCCCTGGTGGCGCAGTGGTTAAGAATCCGCCTGCCAATGCAGGGGACACGGGTTCGGGCCCTGGTCCGGGAAGATCCCACATGCCGAGGAGCAACTAAGCCCGGGTGCCACAGCTACCGAAGCCCACGCACCTAGAGCCCTTGCTCTGCAACAAGAGAAGCCACCGCAATGAGAAGCACACGCACTGCAACGAAGAGTAGCCCCTGCTCGCTGCAACTAGAGAAAGCCCTCGTGCAGCAATGAAGACCCAACGCAGCCAAAAATAGATAAATTAAATAAATAAATAAATAAATTTAAATTAAATAAATAAAATACAAAATAATATAATAAACAAAATTTTTTTAAAAATTTTTAAAAAATAATAATTCAAGAACAACATAAGTTTTAGCAATAGGGCATAATTTTTCAGAAAACTTAGAACAATTTATTCTCATTCAGTATAACTTTTACAAGATTGTAAGCTGGAGAGTATCTCAATTGCCTAAAAGCATATTAGGTCAAATACACCTTCTGAGCACCTCTAATAAATGCTCAAAGCTCTGCTTGGCGTTCAAGAACAAACTCCTAGAGGAGGTCTTAAAGCTCAGCAGGCCCAGGAATAGATGTGCTAACAGAAAAATCGATAAGAGCCTGGGAATTCATTAGCTGCTCTCGTGTTCAAGTCTGGGGAGCTGGTAATTCACCTCAAACATCATGGTAAACCTCAATCTAATTGAAAAGCTCTGACAAGCTGTAAGGAGGGACTCATTTTCTTTTTAATAGTAATAGCAAAAATAGCTAACACGATTGAATGCTTATCAATGCTGGGCACTATTTTAAGGACTCTATAAATTTAAAACTCAATCCTTCCAACAACCCTGCTGGATATGTGCTATTATTATGCCCATTTAACAGATGAGAAAACTGAAGTCCAAGGAGTGGGACTTCACTGGTGGCGCAGTGGTTAAGAATCCACCTGCCAACATGGGGGACACGGGTTTCAGCCCTGGTCCGGGAAGATCCCACATGCCGTGGAGCAACTAAGCCCATGCACCACAACTACTGAGCCTGCGAGCCACAACTACTGAGCACCGTGTGCCACAGCTACTGAAGCCCACGTGCCTAGAGCCTGTGCTCCGCAACAACAGAAGCCACTGCAATGAGAAGCCTGCGCACCGCCAACGAAGAATAGCCCCTGCTTGCCACAACTAGAGAAAGCCCACGTGTAGCAACAAAGACCCAACGCGGCCAAAAATAAATAAATAAATAAATGTATTTAAAAAAAAAAAAAGTCCAAGGAGTTTAAACAACTTGTTCCAAGTTCCACCACTTACAAGCAATGCAGCTCAGATTCACCCTGTGCACTCTGACTCCAGAACCTCTTTTTTCTACCATAACTACTGGTGGAGACTTCAAAGAAAGATGCAAACAGAGGCTACGGGAACTAATGCAAATTAAATGTATTCATGCTCTTGATGCCAATGTCCTCAAGAATGTTTTAGAGGGTCATCTGCTATTGTACGAAACTGGACATTTTCATGATTTACATTCACTCACACCAAATCAGCCTCTTCTCAGGCATTTTTCCAAGTTAACATTTAAACATTATTGTTTACCAAGGAGTTGAAACTCCTGCTTGTCCTCCACCCCCTTTCACTCTCCCACCATCTGATTTGATCAAATCTCGCAGGAGATTTTGCACTTTAGAATTAGAGGCACCCAAAGAACAGAACTGAAACTCCAAGAGCTGTATGCTTGTTTTCATTCACTGTTGAATTCCCAACACCCAACATGAAGCCTCGGCATTCAGTAGGCACTCAGTAAAGGTTTGTCAAATAAAGGCAGACAGGCAGTGAACAAAATACTGTCTAGGAAGCAGACCTAAAGCAAACAGAAAAAGCCTTTGCCTCTTCTTCCTATTTACTCTGAGTCAGAGTTTCAAAAGAAGTTTGGTCTAGAGTTGTTTTTTTGGTGGTGGCGGTGAATGTATATTAGCTGCAACCAGACCCACATACTCTCTTGAGGAGTCTAAGGATATGAAAGTAAGGATAGCCTCAGTGTTTTGGGTGGGACTTTGCAAGTTATTTCTGACTAAATTGTATGTGCATGCATGCCTTCCAGGCCAGCAGAGATTTATGTCGATTGCACCGTATTTGAGTACATAGTTAGACTCACCTTCACATAAACCGTAAGTTTCTCTGCCTCCACTCTCTCACCTACACACTCCTCTGCAAGGAAAATAAGAAAAGTATCTGGTGGGGGATATTTCTGGAGCTAAAGATTTTCTCCTGGCTCAGAGCAAACTGTAATAAACTCTAGTAATAACCAGCTCTGGGAAGGGCAGGAAATGACACATGTCCCCACCCCAGCAGCTTTTGTTCAAAAAACTGGGTGACTTCATGATATAATCATGTGTGCTGGGGAATGTACACACTGAACCAAAAGCTGCTCATCATGTTTTTTTCTTCTTTTTTAAAGCAAGGACTATCAGACAAAGCTAAAATATTTCAGTAATTTTGTCTCAAGGCCAACTCATATTTAAAAGTTGATTGGAGGGACTTCCCTGGTGGTGCAGTGGTTAAGAATCCACCTGCCAATGCAGGGGACGCGGGTTCGAGCCCTGGTCCGGGACGATCCCACATGCCGCGGAGCAACTAAGCCCGTGCGCCACAACTACTGAGCCTGCGCTCTAGAGCCTGCGAGCCACAACTACTGAAGCCCGCGCACCTAGAGCCTGTGCTCGGCAACAAGAGAAGCCACTGCAATGAGAAGCCCGCGTACTGCAACGAAGTGTAGCCCCCGCTCGCTGCAACGAAGACCCAATGCAGCCAAAAATAATTAATTTTTTAAAAGTTGATATATATTTATATATATATTTTTATATACATATATATTTCAAAATATCCCAAACATTAAGACCTAACAGCACTTTGTGCTATCCAATGGCTTCCTTCATAACAAGGTATGAATTTATATTTCTTGCCTGTCCCTACAGCCAAAGCCCTTGTTCCCTTACTCATGAACTACTAGAGCAGACTTCTTGTTGCTTACTTCCAGTTGCTCCCCATCCCCACACCATTCTACATAGAGCCACAATTTTCCACATCTGTTAACTACAACTCATCACTGCTTTAAACAGTCCTCCAATGATCTACCAAGACACTTTGACATCATCGAGCTCAGTGATTCCTAATCCAAGAATGGCTGCATGGCTACAATCAGAATCCTGGGAGGTTTTTGTTTTAATATAGATTCCCGGGTCCTATCAGAAATCTATGAAATCAAAATCTCCAGAGGTTAAAGTGAGAAAATGAGAAAAAACAAAACAGCTCTCTAGTTGTGATGCACGGGCTTCTCATTGTGGTGGCTTCTCTTGTTGCAGAGCACGGGCTCTAGGTGCTGGCTGGCGGGCTCCAGAGCGCAGGCTCAGTAGTTGCAGCGCACGGGCTTAGTTGCTCTGCGGCATATGGGATCTTCCTGGACCAGGGCTCGAACCCGTGTCCCCTGCACTGGCAGGTGGATTCTTTTTTTTTTTTTTTGGCAGGAGGATTCTTAACCACTGTGCCACCAGGGAAGTCCCTAAGCCATCTTTTAAAGCCAAGTGTTTGTCAAAGTTAACAAGGACTTTTAAAAATAAGACTTCAAATTTGTCTCACCCCTCTCAAGACTGACTTTGGAAAAAGTGCAACACTGCCAATTATTTGTCAATGGCGTACTAAACTCGTATAAGCAATTTTTTTTTTTAAAGAAAATAAGCAATACATATGGGGAATGAGGAATTTCAGAAATTACATCTCTGATCTTATCTCTTCATTATTCTATTCAGGTCAAATTCAATCTCTCCTCAATTTTGCCTCCTCTCCCATTCACTCTTAAAGAGTCGGCTCCACTGATCTGCCCGAGCTATGTTAATTCCTTCCTTCTTTGAATCCTTGTAACACTCTGACTTTGGAGTCAGACGCGCTACCATTGCGCCACGAGGTCACTGTCTAATCTGTTACTTTAAGATTGATCTCCAGTTGTTGTTTTGTATATGCAAATTTAATCCAGAGCAGGGATATTTTACAGCCCTCTGAATCCCTCACAGCTCTTAAAGCAAACAGTGCTTAGTGCACATAAGTGTCCATAAATACTTTGACTGTAATTCCACTGTCTATCCTAACAGAGGTTACATTAGAACATGGAATGCTCCTCTTCCATTACCCATTTTAATAGTGGACACACTGACAGTTACTGACCTACTCAATAAATGTTAAATCATGAGGACACAAAAATATATTCCCTTAATGTCCAAACTAAGTCCTCTCTACCAACACTGATGCCCATTTAGAGTAGTGGAGATAAAAGCAACGACCTTCACATAAAAAATTATTCCTCATTCTCTCACATTTAGTTTACATACTTGAAACAACTTTAGTTAACCCTTGATCAGGTGGGCAAACGCACTACCACTTTCAACATGTTTTTCCCATCTGCCCACCAAAGAGGTAGGCTCTTTTTTTAAAATTTTGCCTTGTCCCTTCGCCTCTCCCCAGAGATGCTGGGTTATCAGTGGGGTCTCTCCAGCACCTGCCCTGGAAGCAGCAGTTCACTCTGCGACCTAAGTTCTCCAATGGCATGGCCAAATACCAAGTGTCATCCATCTGCTGGCTCCAGGACAGTGGGCAGTGCTTTAGGGTCAGGAATCAGAGCCAGGTGGTGCCTAGTGCCAGGACCCCAGCTCACTGTCACATGGGGGAGACTCTTCCACAGTTGGACGGCAGCACCTCCACCTCCCACCCACCCCTTGACCTAGGCAAGCACTGAGGTAATCTCTGGACAAAGGGGCATTCTGTGGCATGCTCCCGAGCACTTGACACAGGTGTTCTATATATGGTGGGCACTCAAATTTTTTTGAATCAATATTTTCCAGAATATAAAATCTCAAGGTACTAAGTTTTTTTCTTAAAATGACCCTTGTGTAACGATTCCAGACATTTCTACCCATACATAGGTAAGTAAAGGAAAGGCCCAATAAGTTGTTTAAAAGTTTTGTATTGTGTCATACAAACTGTCATCATATACAAGTGCATAAGTGAAAAACTTTTCTCTCCCCTCTCCTCCCCAAACATTACAGTAGACCAATTCTTGCTAATATATCACAAAGTTAAAACATATATCTCTTTTGGAATTCTAAACAGTTAATTCTAGACACCAGCTTCCAAATTTTGTAACTTACCAATCTGGTATGGACATGAACAGTTCCAGTGCTTTTCAACTTGTCCCTGAATTTTTCTCTCCTCAAAATTCCAGGCAGTAATTGATTTTAATGCCCTCAAATTAGATAAAGCTGACTATTTAGAGCTTATAAATTATTTACACTATACAATCACTAAGAATAGAGCTATGACTTACACATATTATACCCCTCAAACTATTTAGCACCATGAATAGAATTCTCAATACTAACTGATAGGCTAAGTAATCCAATGATCAAATATATGACAGTGATAGTCTTAAAAACACCCACTTGTTATTTTTCTTATATACAGTACAAACTCCCTCCTGTCTTATAGATATAATTACATAGCTGTCAACTTCTTGCTTGATGCTAATAACAATTCCCTAGGTTATTAGTGATGAGAAGCTAAGGCATTAAACCTAACAGGCTCTAAGCTAGTTTAAATGTGGTGAAATACTGTTAAAATAGAATTGCACTGTACTTCTTTTCTAACTTCACACTTCTCCAAAGTGCTATGGTTCCTGTAAGACTTTTGTCCTGCATAGATTCAAATTCTGCATCTTTCAGTTTTGGATGGCTTGAGTACCATAAACCATGATTTATTTGGTAGCAAAAACATTTCAGGAGTTTCAAAAGGGATCACTACTCAGCTAAAAAAGTTACAACCATCACTTTCCTTTAAACCTAGAACACATACCATTGATTGGAAGGAAAAATACAACAACCCTGTCCTGACTGTAATAAAAACGGAAAACAGTGAATTGAGCTGTGCACTTTTTAAGAGATGCTACACAAAGTCATGTTCTTAGAGTTTAAAGTGGTCACAAACACTGCTTCAGTGACATTTACTGTTCAACATATGCTACATTACTCTTAGCACTTTTGTGCTTAATCTCCATACATAACAAGTTCAGGTATCAAAATAATCCTGATTCTAAAAGAAAGAACTCACCACCAATATTTAAAGCTGATTCTTCCCAAGAAGATAGGATAGTTTCTCAACTATGCAGTTATCAAAGTGGTACTGTCTTAGGCTAAGCTTTGTCAAGGCTCAGGCAAAACCCTGAGGTGAACTTAGCAAGGTCCTTGTAAAGAAATCTTCAATGAGAAACTCAACATATGGGAATTTTAAAGCTTCAAGACTGGCTCATTACACAGAAATGCCACAGGCTTTCTTAGAACACTGAGTCTAGTGATTGTCTATGTCAAGGAGGCACAAATACAATTTTACTAACTCCTGATGTCTCTTCTGTATGGAAAATGCAGTCAGTCTGACGAAGGGCCTAAAAAACATTCTGCCAGGCCTAGCTCTTCTAGAGAGCACAGGGAAGCTAAGGGAAAGCACTAGGAAGCAATTAATGTAAATGTATTGGTGTGTGCATCTCTGGGGAAAAAATAAACCTGTACAAGGCAATGGCTGTCCCAACCAAGGATTTAGATTAAACAACAGTTTAGTAACCCAGTAATGGTTCCCAAAATGTTTACCTTTGAAGGTAAAGGGCAAAACCCTGAAAGGAAGAGTAAAATAACCCTGTAGGAGAAAGCTTCATTACATTTTATATGTTTCTGTTTGCTCTCATCCATCCCAGTGCATCTGGGTCAAATGTGTACTTCTTAGAAAAGACAGGCTCCTCTGAGGAGCACTGTTCTGATCCTAACTTTTTCTAGCCAAGCTCCTGCAAAAACATACAGCCTGATTTCTCCAATCTCATCACTCCATAATCTGCAACAGGAGTCAGTTCCACAGCTATTTGCTGAACTTTAGCACCGATCTCTTTAGAACTGATTTCCCGATGATTTTTGTTCTGTCTCCAGGAAGCACAGCATGAACAGAAAAGACTGAAGTCCTTCCCTGGGACAGTCCCAGGAAATTGCAGTTGAAAGAGAATGCAGAATAGTGCATGGCAAAAAATTCCTTTTGTGAGCTTAGTCAAACACGTATGGTATGCGTATTCCCCCGGGTATAAAACATTTACATTAATTAATATCAGCAACAGAACCCGAAACATTGGTAAATCAAATTCTAATGTGACAATTTAAAAGTAGACAGTGCTCCACTGGGTTAATAAAACCAGAATTAGCTAAGAAACAATATTTTAAATACCACGTCATTGAAAACTCCTAGTGGGCATGTCCCCTTCATCAGTTATTTTTAAAATAACGGTCATAACAGGAGAAATTACAAGCACCATGCTCACTAATGCAGGTTACTGGACTGCTCTGATTAAGCACTGCAGTTCACAGATAAACATTTCACATCTCCCCTTCAAGTTACTGAATCTTTCTTCTTCCGGAAGGGTGATTTTAGCCTCTTCCATACACTGTTTTTGGGTTTAGATTTTTTCTCCATGGCCAGTACTGCCTCCTTTTCTTTCCTACGTATCTCCCGTACAAGGGCATGGAATACATCGTCAATGTAGTAGCGGTATGCAGCAGATGTCTCAAAAAAGGGGCAGCTGAATTCTCGGGCCAAAGCCAATCCTTCTTCCTTGGTGACCTTTAAAAATGTAAACATGAGAAAATTTATAGTGGTTAACAGCGGAAAAGATTCACAACTTCCCCAAAAAGTGAAGGGGTTACCTTAACAGGAAGAGAGCGCCTCAACTCTGGAAAGGTCCAAGCAGAGCAGAGTGATATTTGTAATGTTGGGAGGCTGGATTACATGACTTCTAATTCCTTCTGCTTTCAAATTATGTGATTCTATTTCTAGTCTATTTTAAAGATAACTTTTGGAACAGGGAATAGTTATAGATATCAAATATACAATCTTAATTTTCTTCATACTTTTCATTTCAAGAATGTAAATCACAAGGCAAAGAGAGGTATATTTAAACTACAATACTGAAAACCATAAGGAACCTGAAATCAATATATCCTATTATGGATATTCCATAATTTCTCCTACTTTTGGACATTTAGACTTATTCTCATTTTTTGCTACCATAAATAGCCTGGCAATGAACATTTCATATATAAATCCCTGAATAGATTATTTCAAACAGGAATTAACTGAGAAGCATTATGAATTTACCTACTGTCAAACTACTTCTAAAAAGTCTGTACCATTCATTGCTTTCACTGGTAGTGATAAATGTGCCCCTTTCACCACTCCTTCAACTCTATACCAAACAGCAAAATTTTAAATATTGTTGCTAACTTGAAGGGTATCATTTATTCTAAAATCCTCTACAATTTCTCTTATTCTCCCTTTCCACGGCTCATAATCCTCACCATCAGGAAGTATACCTTGAAGCCTAAGTTTCTCTTTTTGCAACATAAAGAGATTTACTTCTGAGGTTTTAGAAAATGAAAATCCCATGATCCTTCACTTAATGTGTATTCTATTTGTCATCTGATTATTATCCTGTGGATTTTGTCCTGTAAACTGATTCCTAAAATCCAGATTTTACCCAAAATAGGAGCACATTAGTAGATACAGGGACGTTTTCCAGGCTAGGGAGAAGCTAATTTAAAATTTTCTTTTTAAGGCAAAGAAATTTATAAACAGAGAAACACAAATGACTAATCCCACAAGACTACACATAGCATTTTCTAGTCTATCCTCACCTGTCTTAGCTGCTTTAGGTCAGACTTATTTCCCACAAGAACCACAGGGGTATCATCAGTACGTCGAACTCGATAAATAAGCTGTTTAAACTCCCGAACTTCATGGAAACTTCGACGATCGGTGATAGAATAACAGATGATAAACCCTTCTCCTGCCCTCATATACTGATCCCGCATGGCTGTAAACTCTGCCTAGAGGGAAACAAGGATTATTAGTGTATTGATGCAACCTGGAACTATATACACTTTAGCTATTTATTTCAGATTAAAGAGAGATGTTGGTTACCTGCTATCCTGAGTCAGAGTGCATGAAAAATTAAAAGAGATGAACTAATGATCTTCTCTGCATAAGTCTTCCCCTCCCCTTTACTAGCACAAAAAGGCCTTTACTCATAGCATTTTGGGATTTAATACCTGTCCAGCCGTATCCAAAATGTCCAGATTGGCAGGCTCATCATCAATACGAATCCGGATTTTATAAGCATCTTCTACAGAAGGGAAGAAAGGTGGTACTATAAACCCATAAATGCAGGAATATGTAACCTTATTTTGCAATTCATCTTATGGAGAAGTAGATTACACATTTAAGTGCCCAAATGTTCTCAGGAAGCTCCTAATTCCATTGAGATATGTAAATTGGGTCTTCAACTGATTTCTTTTTTCCCACATAAACCATGACATAAGTTTATTCATAGCTAAAGCTTATTAGACTTCACCTACAATTCTAAAAGAGTTGAGAGATTGTCTTTTTGAAAAATGTTAGGCCAGAAAAGTAACTTTACCATTTACTAAATAGTTATTAGACGCCAGGCATTATACTAAGTGATTTTATATATGTTAGTTCATTCAACAGTGACAATAATTCAGTGAGGTAGGTATTATTACCTCCATTTTACAGGTAAAGAAAATTAAACTCTAAAACATTAAATGTATTCCCCATGTTACAAAGTTCATTAATGATATAGCCAGAATTGAATCCAAGGGCTGCTTGACTCAAAAGCTTTATGTACTTAACCATATGCTATAGTTTTCCTCATTTTTAATATTATAGAGAAAGCAAAAACCAGAGTTTACTATTTTCTAAAGAATCCATATTGTCATAATTTCTCCTTTATGAGAGCACATTTCTTTATGTATTCTTATGGTAACCTTGGAAAATACAGCAAAGTAAAAAAGAAGAGAAAAACCTCACTCAGTATTTCCATCATTCAAACAATTGCTGCTTACATCCTTATGTACTGCCTTCAAACATTTTTTCCTGAACCTCTGCTTCTGACTCTTCCTCAAAAATGAAGAGCCTACTAAATCAATGATTCTCAAACTACAAGTCACGCATGATCCGTTAGTATTTGCGAATTGTGGATGAATTTAATGGGTTGGGACCAGCATTAAAATAAACAAGCAGAAATCTAAAATGAAAGAGGAAATACAAGAGTGCACCACACTTAGTGAGGTAAATATAGTTTCATGATATTTTAATTACATATACATATGTGCAAACATATACTTATATGTGTACTGGTTACAATATAAAGCTTTTCTTCTTAGAGTTAGCAGCCAAAGTCTGAAACAAAATTGCACTAAACTGTAAACTCAATGACAGCAGACCCCATATCTTTTTGCTCATTACTGTACCCCCAGGGCCTAACACAGTGCTTGGCACATAACAGGAACTCAAGAGATGAAAGTATTTGTTGTTGAAATCAGATAATATTGTCAGAAGAGCAGCTGACTGGGGGAAAAAAAAAAATCAACTGATTAAAAAAAGTAACTTTTCAGGGGACAAGGATATGGGTTTTACTTAATTATTTTTTTAAATTTTATTAAAAAAAATTTTTTTTATTTTGGCCACGCCATGTGGCTTGTGGGATCTTAGTTCCCTGACCAGGGACTGAACCCAGGCCCCTGGCAGTGAGAGCACTGAGTCCTAACCACTGGACCACCAGGGAATTCCCGGGTTTTACTTTGAAGAAAGGAAAAGATATTTCTTTTTTTTTTTTGGCCACGCTGCATGGCATGCGGGATCTTAGTTCCCTGACCAGAGATTGAACCCGTGTGCCCCCTGCAGTGGAAGCACAGCGTCTTAACCACTGGACCAGCAGGGAAGTCCCAGGAAAAGATATTTCTGTAGTTCTAAGTAAATTATCCTAGGCCCTAAATTAATTTTTTCCCTAGAATTCCCACCATAGTGTGAATTCCTGAACAACGTTCTAAACTTAATATAGTACCTGAAAAAATAAGAACTGTTTCTATTTTCCCCAAGCCACAGAAGCATCTATTATATAAAATGACCACATCCAAAGATGGGTTAGCACAGAACACTCATTGGCTCTGTGGAAAAAAGAGCAGCAGAGGACTGACCCAATGGAAATCCTTCCTAGAGACCCAGGATCATGACAAAGTGTCACATCCTGAAAATACAAGTAATATGGCAGGTATTCTGTGCCCTCCTCTATCCCCATCACCATTTTTCTTTTATCCTGGGATATAACTCCTAAAAATCAAACCTGCCTCCTTATGGTTCAGGAATGATCGTAACATTCTTAGTGTTTACATAGAACAGCAGTTTTAAAAAAAAAAGGCAAAACAAAATTACTTTTTACTCTCTAACACTGTTTTACTAACAATAGAGCATTAAGGATTAGAAAAGACATGAAGAAAGACCTTGCTATGTAATGAACTTGAGGTATAAGGAAGTAAATGAAAGGCTTCTAGTGGAACAAGTCCAGGCTCTGCATGTCTGGGTTGTTAAGAGTTCAGCAGGCTGGCTCTACTTGTTTTTCTGCTTCCTTCTGTGGAAGTTCAAACCAGCTGACTCATAGTTACAGAGTCAGTCTCAAGTCAGACCCTTAGAAAAAATAATAGCAAAAGGCTTCGTTAAGTGGCCTTTAAATTTTTCCCTTAACCTGGCAATACAATATACCAACCATAAAAATATAACAAAGAAAGTGTCCCACTAATGCTCAATAAAAGACAGACTAAGATGGCTGATATACATATACAGTTAAGCTAGGAAAAAAAAAATCCATTTGCTTACCAACTGCTATGATATTATTAAATAAATCTGAATTAGACACCAAAAAAGGCTCAAAATATAAATGGTTTAAAATTGTTTGAAAAAATTGACATCAAGACACTTTTATGAGGTTTATTTGGAAAACCGAAGTGATAATCTGACTTACCAATGGTGGGATCATGATCTTCTGGAAACCGGTGGCTGATGAACTGCATGGTCATGGCTTTAAAACAAGAAAGGAAAGTTAAAATCCACGCAAAGGTCACCCACAGAAAGAACCGTAAGTATCAATATTGCATAATAGCCAGTCTCCCAGTTGGTTTGGGTGGAGGGCATTTGTTATAAGAATTTTTCATTCTAACTTCTTTTAAAATGGAAGAAAAACATCACCTACCGCTTTTCCCTACACCGCCAGCACCCAGCATCACTAGTTTGTATTCCCGTGACAGCCCTGCAGGGCTGCTACAGCTACCAACTGGGCGAGTTCCAGAATCCATTGTCCTCTTGGAGAATCCTGGGCTGCCCCGAGGAAAAGGCACCTGGCAAGAAAAGAAGAAAACATTTCAACCAGGATGGAGACACCGTGACGACAGTCCTAGAGCCAGTGCCCTACCTTCCCATACTCTGACCTATTACTCCTGCTCCCTTTCTGGCGGCCCTAAGAAACCCTACATCCTCACCTTCCCTCAGGAACAGCTCACTCCTACGAAACATCACAGGTTTTCCGAATTATTACACTTTCCAGAAAGAATAAAGAGACAAAGAAATTTTGAATTTCTTTCCAAACTGGGGCACTGGCACAGCATGAAGGAGCCCAGTGAGAAAGATGAGGTTTGGGGACCAAAGGAACACCGCCCCTTAGGCCGCAGGGATCCTCTCACACCAGCGGTACCCGGAGGTTCCGCCCCCTCCCCATTCCCCTCGACAGCTCCCCTCCCCCAGCTGCATCTCCGGCCGCCATCAGGCCCCCCACCTTTCCGTTTCACGAGCCAACCCACTCCTGCTGCTCGTACCCGTCGGGACTTGAAGGCGTCGGCCGGGTTTGATCACTCACCTCGCCCTCCTCACTCGCTCACTCGAGGCGAAGATCGGCACTGACCTGTGACCCCTCCCGTAGCCGGGAAAGATGGCGCCACCAGCGCCCGCGTCTCGGCGGGAGGGGCGGAGCTGCCCCGTGACGCCCGCAACTGGCCCCGCCCCCCCGGGGAGGGCCATCTCCCCTGCAGGTCCTCAAAGCCCGTTCCGCGACTCACCGCTAAGGGCCTTGGGAGAGTACCATACTCAGGACATGCCCACAAACAAAGGCGTTAAAACAATTAACACAAAAGTCAAATAAGTATGTGATAAGCGACACACAAGGGGCCTCTAGAATAACAACTTACCCAGTACTGTTGAAGAGTAAAAAAAAAAAATTTGACCAAATGAATGTGGAAACAGGAAACAGGAACCCACCAAATCCTCCCAAAAAACAGGACCAAGATCAAGTTTAAGGCTTAACAGCAGAAAAAGCAAATATCCCCAAAGGGACAAGGACAATGACTTGGGCTCTTAAAAACAGAATCAGGTCTCAAAGATAACGAACGTTCTAGTTAGACTAATCAGATTTCTGCACATATTTTAAACAAATGTAAACGAAAGATATTTAAAAATTAGGGTTTTTTGGTTTTAACAAATGTATTGATACTACCCCCCGGCAGGAAATAATTCAAGAGTTTTCAGGGGTCCTTAAATTAAATACAGCAATAAATGAAGGCACTATCAACTATATTCACCTCTAGGTAGCACACATAAATACTAGAAGGAACTTCACACAGGGAAATTTTTCTGTTGCAACTTCTGCTCACCCTTCTTCCTTTTTAAGCATGTTTTTCCAAGAATAATTTGTATTTCCTTTAAAAATATTTCCTTCACTCAGTCCCTTTACAAACCATGTCCAATAAAGGGGGGTTAGAATATCAGAGTGGAAAACATCCATTACAAAAATCCTTTGCATTTTCATTTCGACTTTCAAGGGTTTACTTTGGAAAGTCATAAAACTCTTGGAACTACGTGCAAACTTTTGGGTCCACGGATGTATTTTTCTGATGGGGTTATATCATTATGCTATGAGTAAAAAAGTTTATGAATTTTAGCATATGGATGGGTTGTAGAAGAAAGAACAGAGAAACCACAAGCAGAATATTTATACATTTATTTATAATGAAATTATGGTCTAAATATTTACAACATATAGGAAACCAGAGGATACGTTTATACAAAGCCAGCCTGCAAAGTATTCAAATGTGCAAAAATGACAGTTCGGTATCTCAAACTACTCCTGGTTCAGCAGACTAGCTCCTTCACTTTCACACATCAATATTTGATACAAAAAAGTTCTTTTGGCAAAACCTGTAATGCCAAGAAAAAGGACAAGTTGCAATTTCAGTCACTAAGTCCACCATTCTATTGCAAGCAGTCAAATCTCTCTATTTTAGCGGCAACCAGTTCTGAGAGAGACAGACCACTGGGTTTCATTTCTGTGATGAGCTCTGACCAGCTTTTGATCAAGTAGTTTTCTCTGACCCAGCTGAAGACAAGGAGCTTAGACGGGCAATAAAAACAGCAACGGCTATCTGAGACAAGAGTGCCTGAAGGTGCCAGCTTTGGATCATCCCAATGGAAAAAAAAACCTTCACTATCCCAGGATCCAGCTATATCCAACAGTTTTAAATTAGTAAAACCACATTTTCCAAAACAAAGAATCCAAAAATGAAACAGGGATGAGGAGGTTCTTAGATTTAAGTACTGAAAGGATGGATGGTCTTAAAATCATTTCCCCACTAATAAATAGTAAGGCTTTGTATGTAACCAGTTATTATCAAAATTGACCAAACAGTAGTAAAATACAAATAAAACTTGCTTTACGTCAGAATAGGGGCTATTCATTTGGAAAAGGCTGGACCAGGTAAAGGGTATACTGGAATGACCCTGTTGAACAAGCACAATTCACCAACTGTTAAAAAGCTTCTGAGACAAATTTGTGATTCTAAGTAAATTTTAACAGATGCTATGCCACGGCAGAAATAAGGATGTTTTAAAAAGAATGGAACCCCTTTAAGAAAGAGGACACTCATCTCTGACTTCTGCAAAGGTCCAAGATGGTTCCCAGTACAGGTCCCAGAGTCTTGTTAAATCAAATGCATGCATTATTGCTAAAGAGTCACCGAGGCTCAAAACTCTGCTCCACTGTTGCCTATGGAGCCATCCAGAATGGCATCTGTTGTTTAGCTCGTGGTTGTGATGAAGGGTACTGATATCCCAAACTCCAGCCCTGTGGAAAACTACTTGCATTTTTATGACCTCCATGTTCCTCCTCTTCGTCAGATGAATCTGCAGCATAAGCCACCAAGCCAAATCCCTTCTCTGTAGTTTTCATCTTCTTGACTGGATAATCTAGAAGAGAGAAAAACAACCCCAACCCCATTCCCCCCCAAGAAAAAAAAAAAAAAAAAAAAAGATAATACCATAAATTCGTTAATTAAAAAAAAGATGTTAATTGTAAGTGGTTAATTGGACACCATTTTGCGGTCACAGGGTCAATGGTCACCCAAAAACGTTGAAGATCACACGAAAAACAGCACCAGCATCAGCAAATGTGAATCCACCAGAACCATGTAAGAAAACAGAGAAAGAAAAAAGAAACACACACACACACACACAAAAAAAAAAAAAAAAAGAAAAAAGAAAAAAAAAAGGAAAGTTAGCAAGTGAGTCTCTGGAGGCTGATATTTCACCTTTTAAAGAGTTAAAAGAAAAGAAGTTAAGAAAAGAAAAAAAATGTATTTTCTTCTGTTCATTTTTATTATGACTACAGGCAAAGAACAAAAATAATCCCATTTATGGACCTCTCCAGGATTTAGAGTTCTGGGATACTAAGAAGCAACATTTTTAAAAACAGCCACTGGCTGACCATTCCCAACCAATAAATAGAGCTATAAGGGGAGATGTGGCTCAGCTCCCAACACAAAGAAAAATCTTTAAGTCTGATCAGATTATCTCCAGGTATTCAAAACAACAAAGGCAACAAAATTTTGAAATGACCTACCAATCATTACTTTTTCCTAGGGTTTTAATGTCACTGATGCTACGTATAAAATATAAGTCGACTGACTCTTTTCTAGACACACGTCGGTTGAAAATAAAAGGCTGTGTAACTATATGCTGTCCTTATAAATAAAAAAAAAAGTATTCTCATTAGCCAATAGATTACAGAGGGTGGATTAAACATCTGAATGAGTCACACCTGAATGAACATCAGTTTAGAAAACCAATAGTTTAAGACCAGTCTTAGCCATTCCCTTGTTCCCCCAGCTACACCTTACTCACCATGACTCCCTGTTAAAGTCCCAGACCCATTCCTTTCATCAGACTCTGTTTTTATTCCAGTCACTGGAAAGGCTGGTGGAGGCATCAACTGCCTGTTAAAAGAAAAAGTTAAATGATTTTTCAGACAAATTCAAACAATTTCAACATCTCCAGTAGATAAGAGGTAGAATAACAATATAGTCTGCAGATAATCTTTCAAGTTCAGTTTAACTATTAACTTCAACCCTTTCCACCTGACTCCCCTACTCTTCAAGCTGTTATCAAGTTGTAAGATTAGGAAACTCCCTGGCAGTCCAGTGGTTAGGACTCCACACTTCCACTGCCAGGGGCCGGGGTTCCATCCCTGGTCAGGGAACTAAGATCCCGCAAGCCGAGCAGTGCGGCCAAAAAAAAAAAAGGTAAGATTATAAGGATATAATAGAATGAATGAAATATATGAATGAAATAGATACAACAGGGAACTATATTTAATATTATGTAATGACCTATAAGGGAAAAGAATCTGAAAAAAAATAGGTATGTATGTATACACAACTGAATCACTTTGCTGTACACCTGAAGTTAACACAACATAGTAAATCAACTACACTTCAAAAAAAAAAACAAAAAACAAAATAAAGAAGAAAAAAAAAAGAGGTCTTTCCAATGCAAATTATCTTTGTCATGACATGAAAGTAACTGTCTTAACTGTTTGATTTGTATGGATATGCCTTTATATACTTTCAATTACATGTAAAACATGGTCTATCCATTAATGGAATTTGCCAGTCACATTACATATTTCTAGGCAGTTTATAAAATGATGCACCAAGAATTAAAGTATGATATTCTCACTTAAGAAATGAAAAAAAAAAGATATAACAGAATGAATGAATATGACAGAATGAACTGTTGTGATAAGTCAGCTCCATCTTATGAAGGCTAACATAATATAGGAAAGGAGAATTCAAGCATTGGATGGCAGGCTGGACTCCCATTCAAGCACCTGCATCAGTGATATTCTATGATTCTAAGTAGCAAAAATGGTATAACACTTCTTTTACTGTCTATCCTTAGGAAAATGGCTAAGACTCAGACAATAAAAGTAAAGGAAGATAGGTGAATAATCAAGTACTGAATTATTCCAGGCTGAGTATAACTGCTTCTAAGACTGTGTAAGGGATATCATATTTTCCATTACTGCATCAATTACAACAAACAGGAGCTTGTTTGATCCAAATGATTTCATTTCAGTTTCAGAACATGGAAGCTCGTAGCAACAATCATTATTCACATTAATAGTACAAAAAAATGACATCTGAATGTATTCATATATAATTATGTTACAACCAACTTACCTGTCCCTCTCTCGCTCTTTGCCTGAGGAACTTGCCGGCTTCGATCCTGCACCTTCAATCTCATTCTGACCGGAGAAGCCTGTACCTAAATTAGTCATATGAATGGGTCCATGCTATGAGCAGAAAAATACAGTGGCATTAGCAAATCTACAACTGCTGTATTGACTTTAGCTCCTTAATGTAACTGTCAAGTGCCTCATCTTTCTGATAAATTGCAGTAAGCTGCATCACATAGCTCTTTGGGATTTGGAGTGTAACTATAGTTTGAGTAGAGACTGTTATTTTTCTCTGTAGGACTTGGTTAGGGATGTTGTGATTCACTATGCTATGTCTGTACGTTTTCAACTATCCATGACTTAACTGGCTTGTACAAATCTAGTTATAAACGACAAAAATGCTCCAAAGTTTGTTTCAAAGAATGCTTCAAGGATTCTGGCAAAAAGGTGCTTCTCCTGATAAAACAAAATTGCACCGAAATTATATATTTTAGTAATCTTAAAAAGACTCATTAGTGAATTACTGAGTATATAATTACATACATGCACAGAATCACTGCATTTCTGGCTATCTTTTTTTTAGGGGTGTAGGAATTGGAGAAAGACATCATCCTCTTTTTTAGGAGGGAAAAAGAGAACACTAAGTTGAAAGCCAAGGTTTTAAATACAAACCATATATTGGTAGAATAACAGTTCTTCCCTACACATTTCACTACAAGCTATCAGAGGCTTTCAAGAGTCTGCTGTATAAAGAGGAAGTGCAGAATTCTACAGAACTTCCAGATGCTAGTCATAGGAGACTTCTCTCTAGGCGGAGAGCTTTGTACTCTCTTATCACACTGACCCCAAAAGACAAAACCCACCCAAAGGGAATCACTCTTGCTTTAAATTAATCCCCAAGGATAAATACCTAATCTAAATGGATTCCAGAAAGCAGAAATCCTAGTACTGGGAGAACAGTTGATACAGATGTGAATTTATCTTTCTTTAAAGGGAGAATACAGTAAGATAAGATGAGGAAAGTAAGACAGGATATTTTATTTAACCTGGTATCCAAGAAGTCCAGATTCTCGTTCATCTGGTAGCTCCTCTGTGAATCGCCTCTTCTGTGCCTGAGGTTGACTTGGGAGTGGGGGCTGGGGCTGGGGCGGGGGCGGGGGGCCGGCAGGCAAGGCAGTTTTGACAGGAGCAGCAGGAATAAAAGGCCCACTCATCGGACTCTGGGACCAAAACAAACCAAGGAGGAAAAAAGTGTGAGAATGTCCAACTAACAAATAACTAAAGGATGATTAAAATATACTTTAATGATCAGTATGTTTCATATGAATCCTTCATCTTCTGGTCCTAAGTTTCCTTTATGTATAATGCGGTAACAGTATCACCTAGTCTTCCTACCTTCATGGTAGGAAAACATGAAATTGACAAACTCGATAGTGCTTTGAACTCTCAGGAAAAACTTGATGCACATTTTGGCCATTAGGAGCAAACACGATCATTAACAAACAATAGATACTCCAGCCACTTACTTAGTTCAGAAGTTCTCAAGAACATTCTCTTATTTAAAGCCCTTTAATCAATGTGATTAGCTCTTTGTGGATCATAAATGCTAATGCTTGTGGCAAAGGCAACTTCATCTGTCACTTCCAAGGGTAAGTTGTTATGTCAAGAGCAAGTCTAATGTTTTAAGAGGTTGTTCCCAAAAGGAAAAGACAGATATATTGGAGAAAACAAGCACTTCTGAAAGGAAAACTCTCATTAATAACAGCCAATATTTATTGACTGCTTACTTAATCCTTGCGACTCTTTGAGATATGATCATTATGTCCATTTTGCATATAAGGAAAACCAAAGCCTGGATAGACTAAGTTCTATCCCAAGATCACATAGCTCAAAAGTGGGGAAGCATCACGGACCCTGCCGGTCTATCTCTAAACCCCAACTCTTACCCACTTTGCCATACTGCTTCCTAATTATAAAAGGATGTGGCTCAAAGCTGCAGAACTATAGCTCTGCCTAAATATAAAAGTCATAAAATAATTATGACTAGGGGACCACAAACAGAAGTGAGTTCATAAGCCCATTTTTGGTTTCACACTATACAACCCCCTTCAGTGCTCACAGCCCACTGGTAAGGAGGCTGGGCAATGGTTCGAGGCTGCAATTTACTCTGGCATGGGTACACTATGAGAGGCCCACAGAGGACCCGCCATAAATCCATTACCATGCTTCCATTAGTCTCTCCCCTGCCTCTAAGAAGGACTGTACATAATCTAGATGAGCTGGCTACTGACTCTTTTCCTAAAATTGTAGCTTCTTACCTAGCTTAAGAAATATATACCAGCATTTATAATCCTTGAGTTTGGAAAGTACATTATCTCTTGGCCTAGGAACACTGTATATGGTATATTTCTTCTAAGATTAGTAAATCAGTTCCAATCATTTAGATGAGTGCAGTACGCCAGCCTTTCTCCATGAGAACTTTCCTAACACTGCAAGGCCAGGGACAGGCAAACTATGGTTCTGGCCTACCTATTTTTGTAAATCAAGTTTTATTGGAACCCAGCCATGCTCATTCATTTGGTATTGTCTGCGGCAGCTTTTGCACTACAGCAACAACAGTGCAGTAGTTATGACAGAGACTGTATGGCCCACAAAGCCTAAAATATTTACCATCCAGGCCTTCAGAGAAAGCCTGGCATCTCTTGCTCTAAAGTTGTATTTGGTGGCAAGAGTTATGAAACTGACTGCAAACTTTAGGATGAATACACACACATGTACACACTACTCCAAAGTATTCAGGTAGTTTGGTGGTAGGAACACAGGAAGAAGACAATAGGTAAAAAAAATACATCACATTCCATATTACTTCTAAATAATACCACCAGCTTTCCACCCCTTCCCTGCCCCAATTTTTCCTAATTCAATGGTCTCATGTATCATATCCTGGCATCCTACCTGTCCAGTGCTAGCTGGAGGCTGCACTTGTGTTATCGGGTATTGTGTTGGCACAGGTGGAACTCCAGTAGGTAACGCTGGCAAGACTCCAGGTGCCAAAGAAACAGCTGGTGGCACTATGCTTGGTACTCCGTAGGGAGGTTGAACTGGCTGCTGAGGAGGGGGAACAACAGGGTAACCAGACTGATAGCCATTGGATGGATAATATGGTGGCTGAGGAGGGACACTACTTATAGCAGAGGGTTGTGTATAGCCTGAGGGGGAAGAAAAAAAGTGTTTAATCAGCTGCAGCAGAATGAGACATTTTCGCTGAATATTAAACTTAATCTCTAGGGAAGAAAACTACTGAGGCACAAATGGCTTTCCAAATTACCCTAAGTTAAAGGGAACATTATTAGTGCCCTGGCACAGTTAATCTAGCCTCAAGTATCATATTTTATACATCAATATCACTAGCAAAATATTTTTTAGTTAAACACTTCAAGACATACACACCTGGTAAAGGTACAGCAGTATTAATCTGATTCACAAATCTAGAGTATTCAGCATGAACCTGAAAGTGAAGGGAAAACAAATCAATATGGAACAGTCCCAATTCACTGAGTATGTATAAGGATATATAATTCTAAGATCAAAGCAATTAGGAATTAAAACATTTCCACTGATGTTTCAATCAAATTTAGACTTGTTTAATCTAAATTTTAATAAGGCACACCTATAAATTATTAAGCCAGGTTTTGGGAACCAGGGGCATGGACATCAGGAGCATCCTAACTCCCCCCCTCCCACAAACTGACCCAATTCTGGGGTACAAAATCATTCAGAGAGCCACAGAAATTAAGCAGTTAGGAAATTTCTAACTTGTCTGTATAACTGTAGAGAAGTCATTCATTCTTTTATTTACTGGGTAATTTGCCCTCAAGGAGCTCATGCTTTAATGAAGGTTTAGTACTTCCCCTGTCCAGTTCTTTATTATAAGCATCTAAGTCCAACTTCAAGTGGCAACAAAGAAAAAGAAGGGGAATGGTCAAGGAAGTTATATGGTACAAGGGTTGGTAACTCAGGTTAACTCACAAAAGCAAAGAAAACAATAGCTTCTTCCCAAAAAGCTTAATACCAAATACCTTAACCAAATAACACAAGGTTGAACATATTCAGCAACCAAACCTGACTTCCTGTAGGTGCTATAAAAACAGCCCTATGGTTTAACTTCTGGTTATTTGATTATAGAATAAAAAGAATGGATAATTAAACCAATTATCCCAAAGGCATTGCTAACTGGTTTTAAATTATTATAGCTCCACCCTTACTTTAGCTAAAGCTACTATTAAATTTGGAATGTGCATCATAAACAACTTGACCGGGATTAATAGTAGTATTTAAATAACTGACAACAATGAGATTTTATGACACTATATACTAGAAATTTCATACTGAAATAGCTCCTGAAGAAGAAATGCAAGCCAACTGCAACCCTGGCTAGGGGAGTTTGACTTCCTTATAGAGAATATTAGTTGCCAGAATAATGTAGTGGTTTGAATAGTGTTGTTCCCATCCACCACCAAATTCTTGTCTGCCCAGAACCTTGGAATATGACCTCATTTGGAAACAAGGTTTTGCAGATGGAGATCATTAAGATGCAGTCACACTGGATTAGGGTGGGCCCTAAAACCAATGACGGTTATCCTTACAAGAAGAGATAGACACAGAGATACAGGGAAGAAGGCCAGGTGAAGATGGAGGCAGAGTTATGCTGACACAAGGCAAAGAATGCCAAGGACTGTAGGTAATCGTAAGAAGCTAGCAGAGAAGAATGGGATGGATTCTCCCTCAGAGCCTTCAGAAGGAACCAACCCTGCCCACACCTTGATTTTGGACTTCTGGCTTCTGAACTATGAGAGAATAAATGTCTGTTGTTTTAAGTCACCCAGTTTGTGGTAATTTGATATGGCAGGCCTAGGAAACTAATACAGGCAGAAAAATAGCTAAGACACACAGTCCAAAATGGCAGTAGATCTCCTAAATGAGTTTCAGACAGATAAATATAACTCACTGTTTGCAAGAGATTCTCACAGAGCTTCTTGGCAGCAGCCAGGCCTTCTGGTTTGGGATGACTGCAAAGACATAAGAACCAAAAAATTTGAAGGGGAGAAAAAGAAAAGATACAGAATTCTGCTTCCACTTTGTATGCTGTTTTATAAATGTAATATATTCAATAGAGCACAAATCTAAGTTTCTGAAAATCACGAAATAGGAACACAAAAATAAAGTCATTTAATCTCTTCAAGATATAGGGCTTCCCTGGTGGCGCAGTGGTTGAGAATCTGCCGGCTAATGCAGGGGACACGGGTTCGAGCCCTGGTCTGGGAAGATCCCACATGCCGCAGAGCAGCTGGGTCCGTGAGCCACAATTACTGAGCCTGCACGTCTGGAGCCTGTGCTCCACAACAAGAGAGGCCGCGATAGTGAGAGGCCCGTGCACCGCGATGAAGAGTGGCCCCCACTTGCCGCAACTAGAGAAAGCCCTCGCACAGAAACGAAGACCCAGCACAGCCATAAATAAATTAATTTAAAAAAAAAAAAAAAAGATATAACTAATATCGTTACCCAAATGTTATTGGTCTCCTTCTCTGAGTAATGGTACTTCTTGATATAAAGAAAAGATATTTGAAGGTCATTAAAATTACTATAAGATGTATTAATACTCTCACAGGTTTAAATGAAAGTTATTTTAGGCTTATCACAGCTCATTTTATGATCACAGACCCTTATAAAACCCAAGGATTTGAATACTAAAAAAACCAATTCCACCTCTTAATTCAGTTTTTATTAACTAATTACAAAGTGATTACTGCTATATTTACTTAAGTTCCTTATGTTACTACTTATTAAGCCCATTTTCTCTTGCTCCTTTTCAATCATTCCTGCCTGTACTGATCAGCTGACAAGTATCCAAATATCTTCAGACCCATCCATCCATACCTGATGTAAATGTACATAGGTTCAAAAGCTTCTCGGCCAGATGCTGGCTCAATGCAGCCTGAACCTTTCCCTCGCAGGAAGACTTTGGCACCCGTTTCAATCTGAATGTGCTGCAAATAGGAGCAGCCTGGACCTTCCACTTTCTCCTTGACGTTAAAAGTGGGCACAGCATGTTCTAGACCCACGAATAATTTATCTTGAACATAATGCATCTGTAGAAGAACAGAATACCTCAAATTAAACAGAGAATACATAATTAAAACCTAATCTTGAAAATGATTATGCAAAATACTTTAATCCTCCAGATACTTTCAATCACTTCCAGAATAAACACCCCCCTATAATTTTCTACCATGAGCCTAAAAAATAAACCCATTCAAGTAGCTTAATTTAAATGCAAACTACATATTCCATGTATATACGTACTACATTAACACCTTACTGTGTTCAGTGAAATCTATTTAAGAGGTGAAAACCCAAGATTCAATACTGAGTAAGCATACCTATTTACCCCAACTGATGTAAGTTAACAAGAAACAGCAAAGACTGTCTACTGTAAAACTGGAGTGAAATGTTGGGTAGTACAGTCAGCCCTGTGATGTTCTCCAATAAGGGCTGCTCTCTCCAACCCTTTTTTCTAGGAGGATTGTATCAGCAGAGTCTTGCTTCATCAGACTCAGCCTTCTTAGTCCTCCAGTTGCCATCAAGTTTACAAATTTAAATCAAACCACTAACTTCAAAATGTACAACGTGTGTACTCTTTGATCTACCAATCCCTTTTCTAGAATGTGTCAGTATAAAGAGATGTGTGTTCAGATGTTCACTACCCCTCAGAAACCTAAATGGTCCATTAATAGGATATCAATGCCGGTAACTTTCAGATTGGAATTTCAGGTTTTTCTTCATACTTTCTGTAGTATTTGGCATATATCATTTTTACAGAAATGATAACACTGTTAATGATCCCTCCACAAAACATACCCCTGACTGGAAGGGAGGCTTCTGGCTAACAGCTGGAGACAGCTGTGCAATGGGCGCTGGCTGGTGATAGACAGTGACTGTCGCACCATTAAAAGTTGGACTTGTCCCTGTTGCAGCTTTGACCACCCCATTGGTAATAATTTCTTTGATTCGGTTCACAGCTCCTAGGGAAAAACACAGATAGTAAGATACTATACTAAAGAAATGAACGAACTGACTAGTATCCAATGGTAAACACAGGCCAATGCTCAATTACTCATGTTTTAATCCGTTTTATAGATTCCCCAAGCGCATTCACAACTAGTTCATAAAGAAGAGTTAGAACAGCCATCAGGAACAAATAGTTTGCCAACTTACTACGTATAATACTTTGCCCTTCACAAAAAACAGTAGGTGAGCCAAAAACATTACTTACTGTCCACTAATTCCCGTGTCTGGCCCTGAACATGAAGATATAATGGACGATCCCTGTAAAGAGAAATATAAAATGATGATCCCAAACTGGTCACAAACAAAGGAGCCAAATGGGTCACCAAATCTAATTTGTTTCACAAAGTTTCCAAATAAGTAAAAGAGACTATATACATGAAAATGGCTGTTGCTAGTTAATTTCTGAGAACATGGTTTTACAGCTGGGGAATGAATAAACTTTGTTGGTTGCTTAAAGTTAATGGGCCCACACAGGGATCAAATATGCTCTTATGGGCTCATGAACATTAGTCTCCAGTCAACTGGATAACCCAATGTTTGAGAAGAGAATTTTTTTTTGCTGGCTGTCTAATAAGTTACAGACAAATGTGCTCTTGGCTATCCAAACTAATGAGACAAGAGTGATGGCAGCATATAGATACATTTCTTTAAAAGCTCGCACCCAGGACTTCCCTGGTGGCACAGTGGTTAAGAATCTGCCTGCCAATGCAGGGGACACAGGTTCGAGCCCTGGTCCAGGAAGATCCCCCATGCCACGGAGCAACCAAGCCCGTGCGCCACAACTACTGAGCCTGCGCTCTAGAGCCCGTGAGCCACAACTACTGAGCCCACGTGCCACAACTACGGAAGCCCATGCACCTAGAGCCCGTGCTCCGCAACAAGAGAAGCCACCGCAATGAGAAGCCCGCGCACCACAACGAAGAGTAGCCCCCGCTCACTGCAACTAGAGAAAGCCCATGCTCAGCAACAAAGACCCAACACAGCCAATCAAACAATCAATCAATCAATTTATAAAATAAATAAATAAAATTAAAATAAAGGCCCACACCCAACTGAGAAGACTCTTTAGATTCTAAACATAAAGTGGCTTAGATTCAGATTGTGATTATAATAATGAAGAAAGTGATCACTAACCATACAGTTAATAAAAAGCAGTAGGTAAAATACAACCGTGTTTAAAGATTTTAAAAGTTCAAAACAGCAACCCTCCATATACACAGTTAAAATATAGTCTTGGTTTGGGGTGGGGAGCAAATTTTGCCTCCTAATTATATTTAGTTTAACAATGTGAAAAATGTTGCACTGCCTAAATACCTGCCCTCAAAAACTGAATAATGGAAGTAACGAAACTAAACTGAGATGAAACCTTTACGTGGATAACCTACAACCTATAATCATCATAGAGGCAATAAGGAATTTGATAAAAGGATTTTTCTAAAAGGGAGATTATGACAAAGTAGGAACCCATTTGCTGGGGGAAATATTTCCATAGGAAAAAAGTTTAGAAACGTATACATTAAACGTTAACAATTATTATCTTCTTTTACACTTCAGTGTAACTTATTTCCTCCAATAAAAGCATTAACTGTGAAATAAAAAACCAAACAGCAAGAGGAAAGAAAATAGCTGCTAACACTTACATCTGTTTGAGACGTCCCAAATTTTGCTATAAAGCATGTGTGTGTGTATAGCTACTAACCAAACATATACACATATTCCCTACAAATGAAAAATATGAAGCTAATGTGAGTCCTATGTCCAACCTTTCCCCAAAGTACAGGATATGCATACACACCCTGGTCCTACTTTGGCCTTCTCCTCAGTTGTCATGAACCTCCCTCGAGTTGACACTGCAGCCCCACTAAGTCGGCTGATCTAAAAAGGAAACATTCTATTAAAAAGATGATGTGGCAACTGAGTTCAATGACAGGTAGCAGGATAGATTTTCCCCATTAATTCACTCCACCGATAGGCAGGAATGAGTCCTCTCCTATTATCTGAAACTTTGATTCCATTGTTTCGTACTCAAACTAACTCAAGGAATTCACCCATATCTGTTTCCTTACCTTCACTAAGAAGTTCTTCCACAGTTAAACCCAATCCTGACTTTGCAGACGATGACCCAAATCCACTAATAAAAATCTGACTCCTGTTTGTGTTTAAAGGCCTTGTTTTTCTGAAACTACATCCACCCACCACCTTCCCCAAAGAGGCCCGACATCTCCACACCTCATCTTGAGTCTGTCCCCGGGTCAGCAAGTTCCTACACGTGAGAGGCACATCATTGATCTCCACTTCAGCCACCACCAGGTCATCCTTGCTTTTATTACTACTTAGGCCTTTGCCAGGGGCTTGAAGCTACAAAAAGAGAAATTAGATTAAAAAGTTTATATGATGAAATAAATATCTCTTTGTTGTCCAATTTGAAACTACCCTTTCCCAAGTGCCATCACCTCCTTACTGTTCCCTTTGCCTGCCTGCAAACACACCTGGAAATACTCCTTGGTCATTCTTCATAAATGAAATAAAAAGCAAACAAAACCTCACTAAAATGACATCAAATACAGTCAATTTACTTGAAGGCCATCATCAGATTTCTCTGTAACTTTGGTCGTGTGTGTATTTTTATGACCATATAATTACAGAAACGTTATGGAACAGAAGCTGCAATCTCCAAAAGGAAAATTAAAGGGCCAAGTTATGATGCTTTGCTGCTCAGACAGCTACACGTGTAGTAAAATATAGGGCAGGGTAGAGTCCATGCACAACAGAGTCCAACAACTCATACATCTCATTTGTGTAATGGGAAGTTGCCTTTGTGCCAATGGTACAGTCACAACACAACAAATTTAACTAATTCCATCCTTACAGTGACCTCAAATTGTATCTAATTCACATCCCTTTACTCTCTATTAAGGGAGAACAAAAGAGAATGAATGAAAACCCAAGTAAGATCCTAAAACCTGATCTGTTTTCTCTCAATTTAAACTACAGACAAATCCACAACATTGTAAATCAACTATACTTCAATAAAAAAAATAAATAAAATGGAAAAAAAAATGCTGTACAGCAGAAATTAGCACAACATTGTAAATCAACTATACTTCAATTAAAAAAAAAGAAAAAGAAACTACAGGGAATCCCCTGGTGGTCCAGAGATTAGGACTCCGTGCTCTCACTGATAAGGGCCCGGGTTCAATCCGTGGTTGGGGAACTAAGATCCCACAAGCTGTGCAGCACAGCCAAAAAAATAATAATAAAATAAACTATAGGCAACTCCAGATAGCTGGATCTGAGTGTTACCTGAAAAAATTTTAACCTCAAGATGGCCTTCCCCAACCTTTAGTTACCCTGGACAGCACAAGGAAGGTAAAATACAGATTATTTATGTGCTCATTAGGTACATTTTTTAAATGTGGAGGCAAACTAAACAAACTTAACAATATCTCTTTTCATTTGTTTAGCCCCTTTCAGAATGCATTTACACATCTTATCTCACTGAATCCTTATGGCCACCTTTAAAGGTACATATCAGTGTTGTCCAACAGAACTTTCTGTTTTCTACTTGCCAGTCTGATGTGGGTGCCACTACCCACATGTCTATCGAGCACCTGAAATGTGGCTAACGTGACCAAGGAACTAAATCTTAAAATTTACAACCAGTAACTGGGGATTCTGGGTTTCAAACCTGGGAATCCTGATTCTAAATCCAATATTTATGCATCATGCTGCCTCCTGCTGAGTTCAATTACCATTTTAGAGATTATTATTTAGAGAAAAAATGAGTCTAAATGATTAACATCTGTATTAAGAATTTTAACATTCAAGTATCCATCCTGTCAGTGTGCTTTTAGTATTTCCTTCTAGACCTTAGAAAGAGACAACTGACTCACACAATCTTTTCAAACCATAAAAATACAATGAATAACAAACTTCCAAATCACTAAAAGTTTTCACCAAATCCACAGAACTTGAACATTAAAGCATCCAGACAGGTGCCTACTGATAAACGATGTTGATGTTATCTACTGATAAACTGGACGGCTGACGAATTGCATTTTCTTTCTTTTTTTCCCCCCAGCTTTACTGAGGTACAACTGACAAAAATAGTATACATTTAAAGTGCACAAGTTTATGTCTTGATATATGTATACAATGAGAAATAATCACCACAAACATACTAATTAACATATCCATCACTTCACATGAATTGCATTTTCAAACACAGAACTCATCTCTTCCCAGGTACCATGGAAGGCAATTTTAATTTAAGCCAAAAGAATTTTTTTCAAAGTATAACTACAGTGGAATGGTCTGTCTTGGAACACACTGAATTCTCCAACTCCAGAGGCTTTCAAACAAAAGCTAAACACCCAACTGTCCAAGGTGACTCTGAAGTCAGACATCTGTGCCTACCACTTACAGATCTAGGACAGTTACTTTCTATTCATGAACCTAATTTTCCTTATCTATAAAGTGGTGACGATAATCCATTCCATAAAATTGTTGTAAGAATTTTTTAAGTGCAAAGCATGCATTCTACCAATACAAACAGAACTGTACTATTTATCCTGTAGGAAGCTTCTTGCATTCTATGGCAAGGTAAATTAAAGGCTTCAAAGTTCAGATCCATTCTAGTTGTAAGATTCTAATTATAACAGGGATTTTATAAAATGACCAAATAATTTCCTCAATTTGTACGAAAAGAGCAAAATAACCCATATATAAGTTACTCATTTTAATTTATGTTTAACTGCACTTTAGTCAGTCATTAGAAATCTGAATCTACAGCTTCTAATTAGACACGACATTTTAAAGCTCACATGATTTACCTGAATTTCTCTTTTGACTTCAGGGAAAATGCATGTTATCAAAAAACATATTACATCATTGCTTTAGATGACTATATAGAACTTAAGCTGAACTACGTGAACATAGACAAAACAAGCTTTTTGGTCCATAAATGTAATCAGCCCAATCAAAATTGTCTCCTAAAAACAAATGACAAGATATCATCAAATATGTTCCAAAACTAAGTAATCTTTAAATTACTGTATCGCTGTTTTCTCCTTCCATAAACGCAAATTATTGGGAGATTACAAGATTACAAAATAACCCCCATTAAAATTGCAATTAGCAGAATCCCCTCAACTTCAAATACCTTCTCAGCAGCATTCTGAGTTGGTTTCAGCTTTCCTTTGGCCATAAGCATGGCATTGATCTTGGCAGCCACAGCAGCAGCAGCATCCAAGGCTCCAGAAGGAGCAGCCGTGGAGCCCCCAGGGCTTCCCCCACCGCTGGTAACCTCCCCACCTGGGGTCGCTGGTGGCAGAAAGAGAAGGGGGGCTGGAGCTGGTTGGTCCCATTTGCTGCGGCGCCTACGGAAGTAAAAGGAAAATACTGGGATCTACCAAAGCTTTCATTTATATTTTTCTCCCCTTACTACGCCTTAGCATCCCATTTTCCCTCTAACATGTTCCCTTTGCAACTTCGAATCTCCTATCAGAGCTGAAATTACCATCTCTCCTTAAGTAGACAACTATTGCAACATTTTCCCAAATACTTCTTTCAATCTTTTCCCAAGGTCTCCTTCCTTTCCATTCCGTCGTCCCTATCAAAAGATTCCACTATGTCCTATACGCCCTCGTTTTCGCCTTCCCCTTGTCTAGTCCATCCCGAAGTCCCTGCTTTCCTCCTCTCTCTGATCCCCGCTGGCCTTCTTCAGGGGCCCCGGGCCTGCTCACCACCCTCCTCAAGAGTCCGGCCCTCCAATATGTACACTTCCCAACTAAGCGCCCCTCCACCCATACGCTGCTTCCCATGATCCCTCCGCCTCTCCTACGCCCCATGCTCGCTGCGATGCCCTCTCCCGCGAAGCTTTACCCGCCGGCTCCAGGATGTGTCGCGCTCCCCGCGGACATGGCGACTGGCTCTGATCAACCACCCGCCAACTACCCCGCTACCAGCTTCCCGTCACTTCCGCCCCAACGCCCTTACGCAGAACCTCTTCCGGTCGTGAGGCAAAGCTGTTCCGGTGTAAACGTCTATTCCGATTGGACTCTCGTTGATTTCAAGGCGTCTGGCGTTCTGTGAGACAGGGTGTGACCTTCCTGCTTGCGCCTTGCCCTTGAAAAAGATGGCTGCTAAATCTCGTATTAAGGAGGAATTGGGGCAAGGAGAATCCATCTTTGTTGTGGGCAAGTTGGTAGCCTAGAAGACAATACGCATGAGTCAGAGAATTAAACAGGTTTTCCTGTTTAATTTTCAGTCACGTTCGTGTGGAGTCCCAGCCTTTTGCCTGGGAGAACGCTTTCCCACCAGTTTTTCGAACTTCACGTTTCAGTTACCTGTTTAGGAAAAAGGAAACGATTCGTCCCAAAGGTCATTCGAAGAATTTCTTTTTTTTTTTTTTTCAATTCTATGCGAAGACATAGTGCTCAACTTGGAGCTTATACGCAGGTATTTGAAAGAAACGGAAGTTAAACGTGCGGGTGAGGGCTGGAGAAATGATCCAGCGTAGGTTATGAAACACCGTGTTCCGGGTTTCTGCCTACTTAACGGTTGAACTGTCCGAGAGTGGGGCGGGCTCCGGAAAGCCCTTGGATGCAATCTGAGTTGATTCTGAAAGCCAGAGATTTCCAACATGTAGGGTATCTTGGAGCAGCAAGGAGTCTCTAGACTGAATAAATAAAATACAATGCTATTTTTCAAATAAGTACATTCTGATAGGATTAACAGAATACAAATTCATTTAAAAGCCAAGTTTATAGTGTTTTCCCTTCAACATTTTATAAATAAATGTCCCTTCCATACAAACGCCACCTTTATTGTATATGAAATTATATATATAATATTTATGCATTCTTTTCTATTGCATGAATCTACTTTTTCCTTTGCTGTAATGCTTTTATAACAATAATTTTACACCTACTTTAATGTCTGTTAGGGCAAGTGGATACACCTACATTTCTTTGCTTATTCTGACAGGTGTATTTTTACAAATGAATTTCAGATTAAAAAACGTTTTCCCTTTGTGTTGTCTCCCCAAAATACAGTGTTGTTGGGATTATGACAAAAATTACATTGTGTTTATTTTTTTTCCTTTTTTAAAAAAATTGAGCTATAATTCACATACCGTAAAAATTTACTCTTTTTAAAAGGGTATCTTACAGGTACAATTCATTGGTTTTTATTGTATTTACAAAGTTGTGCAAGTATCACCATGATCTAATTCCAGGTCATTTTCATCACCCCAAAAGCAACTCTGCTCCCATTAGCAGTCACTTCCCATTTTCCCCTCCCGCCGGCCACCAGGAACCACTAATCTACTTTCTGTTTCTGTGGATTTGCCTATTCTGGACAGTTCATGTAAATGGAATCACAGAATATGTGACCTTTTGTGTCTGGCTTCTTTCACTTAACATAATGTTCTCAAGGTTCATCCATGTTGTAGCAAGTATCAGTACTTCATTCCTTTTTATGGTCGAATAATATTCTATTGTATGGATATACCACAATTTGTTTATCCACTCATCTGTGTATAGATACTCGCCATTTCTGTATCTCCTTTGGAGAAATGCCTACTCAAATCCTTTGCCCATTTTAAAATTGGGTTATTTATCTTTTTACTGTTAAATTGTAAGAGTTCAGTATTTATTATGAATCCAAGTCCCTTCAGATATATGACTTGCAAACATTTTCTCCCATTCTGTGGGTTGTCTTTTCACTTTATTTATTTTTTTATTTTTTTTTTGGCCGCACAGCACGTGGGATCTTAGTTCCCTGACCAGAGATCGAACCCGCACCCCCTGTACTGGCAGCATGGAGTATTAACCACTGGACCTCCAGGGAAGTCCCCCTTTTCACTTTCTTGATGGTGTCCTTTGAAGCATAAACATTTTTTAATTTTGATGAAGCGTTATAGGTTAATACAAGATATTGAATGTAGTTCCCTGTGCTATACAGTAAATCCTTGTTGTTTATGCATTTTCTTTATTTTTAAACTTGGGAAGTATTGACAAGTTCACAAGATTCTTCCCACCCAGGAATGTCGTATGATTTTCCATTTTTTGGAGTCTTCTGTTATGCCCTTCAGTAAGTCTTACAGTGTTTTTCTTCTGGATTTTGGTTCCTTTCTTTTTGAATATATTCATAGGTATTTAAAATTTTTGACTGCTATTTTGAAAGACGTTTGAATTGTCATTTTAAACAATTTATTGTTGATATAAAAGAAATTATTGATTTTTATATTATCCAGCTAACTTGCTAAACTCTGAATAGTTCTAATAATTTTGTAGCCAAATCTCTTGGATTGATAAAATAGTATAATGGACAAGAGCACATGCCACCTATGTTTATTTCCCAAAATCGCCACTGAATTAGCTGTGACCTACTTCACTTCTGAGCCTCAGCTTCCTTACCTTTATTTTATTTATTTATTTTTAAAATTTTATTTATTTTTGGCTGCGTTGGGTCTTTGTTGCTGTCTGCGGTCTTTGTCTAGTTGTGGTTAGCAGGGGCTACTCTTCATTGTGCTGCGCGGGCTTCTCATTGCGGTGGTTCTCTTGTTGCGGAGCATGGGCTCTAGGCATGCAGGCTTCAGTAGTTGTGGCGCACGGGCTTAGTTGCTCCGCTGCGTGTGGTATCTTCCCGGACCAGGGATCAAATCCGTGTCCCCTGCATTGGCAGGCGGATTCTTAACCACTGTGCCACGAGGGAAGTCCCTTCCTTACCTTTAAAAGGGAGATAATGAGGGAATTCCTTGGCGGTCCAGTGGTTAGGACTCCTCACTTTCTCTGCTGAGGACCTTGGTCAATCCCTGGTTGAGGAACTAAGATCCTGCAAGCCGCGTGGTGCAGCCAAAAAAGAAAATAAATAAAAGGGAGATCTAATAATAATAGTGCTTATCTCACAGAGTTGTTGTGAGGGCTATGTGAGTTAATAATAAAAGTTCTTAGAATACTAAAGGTATGTGTTTCTAATTATTTTCTAGGTATAAGATGCAATTTACAAAGAATGTATCAATAAAATTAATCTTTACTTAATTTCTAATGTTTGTACCACTTATTTTGGGAGATTCTCTTTTTTATTTTTACTAAAGTAAATAGTGAAAACTAGTGGTGATTGAACATTCTTGTTTCTGACATTAATTTCACTTCCTTTTCACTGCAGATTGTCTTTATTTTTGTTAAAAGGCATACTGTTGATTATTTTAACAAATACTGTTTAGGTCCCCTAATTATTTTCTCTAGTCCTGTTGTCCTCCCTATCACCCGTACCAGAGCCAGCAGTATCATGAATTTGTTGTTTGTTCTCCCTGTCCGTGTTTCTATATTGTTACAACATTGTATAGATACATAAACAATATGCAGTATAGTGTTGTTTGTGTATGTTTTTTTAATTGAGGTGAAATTCACATAACATACAATTAACCATTTTATTTTTATTTTTTTTAATTTAAGGGTGATTTATTTTACTTAAGGGTGGCAGTGGGAATAGTCATAGATTTCTAATACAAACCAAATACAAAAGTCAACCATAAGAATAATGAAAATCTAAATATGAGAAGCTAATCTTTTAGGAGAAAAATAAGGAGACTATCTTTTTTTTGTTGTTTTTGCCAATGGTAATGGATATGTAAGGATATTGACAACAACATTGGAATAGCAGAGGAATTGAAAATGCTATACATTGATCAATGGGAAACTAGCTAAATTAATGATATTGCATATATACAATAAAATACCATGAAGAAAGCAAACACATATATAGTCTTTGGTTGAACCATATACCATTCTAAGCGTTCTACATTACATATACTATCTCACATAATTTCCCAACAATACTACTACTATCCCATTTTACATATGAGACAAGAAGTTAAGTAACATGCCCAAGATGACACATATATATATATATATTTTTTTTTCTGTGTCTTAATATTGACATTCAGTCCAGTAATCCTCCACTGTAACAGCTCCTTTACTTTGCAGTGAAAATTGATTTGTATATTTTTGGCCTCTGAGTCCTTGTGGGATTTTTTTTTATTAATTCAAACAGAAAGTCACAAAAATTATAATCATCCTCATCAGTTCACTCAGTCCCATGTAATTAATTTTTTTTTCATCTTGATCTTTTGTTAGCACTTTTATGAATTCATCAGTTTTCCATTAGAGTTCTGAAAATATTTATTCATTCAGTTTAGCAGTATAGTCAGTTACCAGAAACCTGTACTTGTCAGAGTCTTTTCCATGAATTCCTTGAAGATGAAACCCTTTTATAGGAACATTTTTGCAAAAGCATCAGAGTACACCCAGAACTGTATGTAAATGACAAAAGACTTAAAAATGACCATGGTTCAAGATTTGATGAAAGTTCATAATAATGCAATTGACAAGGAAATTTAGTTATTTCTGAGATATACATTTTAAAGTACAATTAACCATTTTAAAGTGTACAACTGAGTGGCATTTAGTGCATTCACAATGTTGCACAACCACCACCTCTGTCTAGTTTCAAAACTTTTTTCATCACCCCAGAAGAATACCCCATACTCAATAAGCAATCACTTCTCATTCATCCCTGTCTCCCATCCTCTGGTAACCATCAGTTGGCTTTCTATCTCTATGTATTTACCTATTTTGGATATTTCATGTAATCATACAATATAGGTGTTTTGTGTCTGTCTTCTATCACTTAGCATGTTTTCAAGGTTCATCCTAATTGTAGCATGTATCAGTACTTCATTCCTCTTTGTGGCTGAATAATATTCTATCAGATGTATATACCCCAATTTACTTATTCATCTGTTGATGAGCATTTGGGGTTTCCACCTCTTGGCTATTGTGAATCGTGCTGCTGTGAACGTTCATTAACAAATATTTAAGTATCTGTTTTTAACTCTTTAGATTTTATATCTAGGAGTAGAGTTGCTGGGTCATATCGTAATTCTAGATTTAACTTTTGTGGAGTCACCAAAACAAAGGGCTACAACATTTTACATTCCCACCAGAAATGTATAAGCATTCCTATTCCTCCACATCTTCTCCAACACTTATTATTTTCTGTTTTTGTTGGTTTGTTTTTATATATATCACCATCCCAATGAGTGCAAAATGATATGTCATTGCGGTTTTCATTTGCATTTCCTTAAGGACAAATGATCTTTTCATATACTTGCTGGCCTTTTGTATATCTTCTTTGAAGAAATGCACTTTCACTTTTGAATATAATGTTTCCTTCTGATATATATTATTTGTAAATGTTTAGGAAATTTTCTTCTATTTCAATTTTATTAAGCACTTTCATCAAGAATGAGTGTTAAGGACTTCCCTGGTGGCACAGTGGATAAAGAATCTGCCTGCCAATGCAGGGGACACGGGTTCGATCCCTGGTCCGGGAAGATCCCACATGCCACAACTACTGAAGCCCGCATGCCTAGAGCCCGTGCTCTGCAACAAGAGAAGCCACCGCAGTGAGCCCGCGCACCACAATGAACAGTAGCCCCTGCTCGCCACAACTAGAGAAAGCCCGCGTGCAGCAACGCAGCCAAAAAAAAAAAAAAAAGAATGAGTGTTAAGATTTAGCAAATCTGTTTTTGGTAGGTTAGCTTTTTCTTTAATGCATATTGTAAACAGCTCTGATGCTACATTTCCTAAGATTGAACTCCCTCCATTTTGGAATAAACCCTTCTTGACCTGCTGAATTTGATTTGCTTATGTAGGGGAGGAAGAGTAGCATTTTCCTCCTACCCTTTTTGGTTCTTGGCTGAGTCTTTGTAATAAAACACAGATTAACAAGAGAAGAGAATACAAATTTATTTAACACAGTATAAGTTTTATGTAACACTGGAGGCTTCATAAGGAGACGAAGATCCAAAGAAATGGTTAAACCTGAGAGTTGTTTTTTTTTTTAATTTAGTTATTTTTGGCTGCGTTGGGTCTTCGTTGCTGTGAGTGGGCTTTCTCTAGTTGTGGCGAGCGGGGGCTACTCTTTGTTGTGGTGCGCGGGCTTCTCATTGCTGTGGCTTCTCTTGCTGCAGAGCACGGGCTCTAAGCGTGCGGGCTTCAGTGGTTGTGGCTTGTGGGTTCTAGAGGGCAGGCTCAGTAGTTGTGGCGCACGGGCTTAGTTGCTCCGCGGCATGTGGGATCTTCCTGGACCAGGGATTGAATCCGTGTGCCCTGCATTGACAGGCAGATTCTTAACCACTGTGCCACCAGGAAGTCCATCCTGAGAGTTTTTATACTAGGTTTAATTTAGAGTGGAAAGTCATGGAAAAAATATGAAAGGACAGAAAGGGATGTGAGCTAACAATGGTAATTTGGGGGAAACTGAGAAAAGCGTGTTTGTTCAGATTCTTCTTAGTGTCCTTCCATTTTGGAAATAAGGATGCTCCTTTCCTCTGGGTATAGGGAGGGCACCTCTCACATGAGGGTCTGATGACCTGCTTCAGGGGAAGTTCAGAAAGCCCTTCCTACACCTGTTGTTTCTCAAAGTCCTTCAGCTGAAAATATTCAGTGTGCCAAGTTGCCAAATTTTGTGGTAGTGTGTCCCGAACCCGTAACAGCTATTCTGTTTTTGAGTTTTGCATCTGTGTTCATAGGTGACGTCTTGGTACTTTAAAAAATCAAGTTGTAGATTTATTCCAGCTTTGAAAAACTAGTTGGCAGCCCTTTCATTTTTTTTTCCTATGCTCTAAAATACTTCGAATAACTTAGATTTTTTTTGTTTTGAAGGTGGAACTGAACTTGCTTATAAAATCATCTGGATCTGGAAGCTTTTTAATGATAGATATTTGAAAATCTTTCAGATTTCTTATGTGGTTATTCATCTGTTCAGAATTCTTACTTTTCTTGAGTTAATTTTAGTCATTTAAAAATCATCCAGGGGCTTCCCTGGTGGCGCAGTGGTTGAGAATCTGCCTGCCAATGCAGGGGACATGGGTTCGAGCCCTGGTCTGGGAAGATCCCACATGCCGCGGAGCAACTAGGCCCGTGAGCCACAACTACTGAGCCTGCGTGTCTGGAGCCTGTGCCCCGCAACAAGAGAGGCCGCGACAGTGAAAGGCCTGCGCACCGCCATGAAGAGTGACCCCCGCTTGCCACAACTAGAGAAAGCCCTCGCACAGAAATGAAGACCCAACACAGCCAAAAATAAAAAATAATAATAATAAAAAAATCCATTTTACTTAGAGTTTAAAATGTTTTGCATGAAATTTGACTAAAGGTCTCTTATTCTTTTAATCTCATTTGTATGGTTGTTTCTTTCTCTTCTCTCTTTTTTCTTTTCTCTTATTTTCCTTAGCCTTGCCAGGGTCTTGTCTACTTGTTCACCTTTTTGAAGAACCCATGATTTAGTTTTAATCATCAGTATGTTCATCAATTCATCAATAGTATATTAAAGTTTTGTTTTTATTAATTATCTTCTCCTTTTGGTATTATTTTGTTTCTAGTTTCTTAAGTCAAATGCTTAGTTCATTTATTTTATTTATTTACTTATTTGGCTGCATTGGGTCTTCGATGCTGCGTGCCGGCTTTCTCTAGTTGCGGTGAGCAGGGGCTATTCTTAGTTGCAGTGTGCGGACTTCTCATTGCGGTGGCTTCTCTTGTTGCAGAGCACGGGATCTAGGCACGCGGGCTTCCGTAGTTATGGCACATGGGCTCAGTAGTTGTGGCTCGCGGGCTCTAGAGCGCAGGCTCAGTAGTTGTGGCACACGGGCTTAGTTGCTCCGCAGCATGTGGGATCTTCCTGGATCACGGCTCGAACCCGTGTCTCCTGCATTGGCAGGCAGATTCTTAACCACTGCGCCACCAGGGAAGTCCGAGTTCATTTATTTTAAAGTTCTCTCTGAATTTCCCCGACAAAATTTCTCTAAGGGTACAACCAAGTCTGATTTTCTAAACTCCATTCAATAGCACTTCCTTATATTGCTAATTGAAAAAAGTCTCTCTAAAGTAAGAGAGGTTAGGCTGAGGTCATTTTTTCTTCCCGTTTAGTGCATGGCCAAAAAGAAATTGACATATGAATCCCAATGAGTGTGCATTTCCTGGTGCTCATTTAGGTAGTATTAGGCCATCTACCAACTCCAAGGCAGTGACAGCTTGGAGTTCAAATAAAACCCATACAGACTTCCCTGGTGGCACAGTGGTTAAGAATCTGCCTGTCAATGCAGGGGACACGGGTTTGAGCCCTGGTCCGGGAAGATTCCCACATGCCGCAGAGCAACTAAGCCCGTGTGCCACAACTACTGAGCCTGCGCATCTGGAGCCCGCGCGCTTAGAGCCTGTGCTCCACAACAAGAGAAGCCACCGCAATGAGAAGCCCACGCACCGAAACAATGAGTAGCCCCCACTCGCTGCAACTAGAGAAAGCCCACGTGCAGCAATGAAGACTCAACGCAGCCATAAATAAATAAATAAATTTTAAAAACAAAAACCAAAAAAAACTTATAAGAAAAAGCAAATGTGAAAAAAATGTTAACATTCGGGGAATCTGAGTAAAGGGGATACGGAAATTCTTCTTACTATTCTTGTAGCTTTCTCTAAATCTGTAATTATGTCAAAAGAAAAAAATACCAAAAGTAAAAAAAAGGAGGAAAAAGAAGGCTATCACAACAGTAAAACAATAGGAACAACAACATGGCACCCTTAGAAGCAAAAAGGAGAGGCAACCCACTAAAGTTCTGTAAGAACTGAATTGCCAGAAAAACACCAAGCCTGAACTGTTGGGTCCTGTGTTTGACTCAGATCAACATGGCAAGGCATCTCAACCTCTCCAGAGATTCTTAATCCCAAGTACAAAGGATAATGGCAGAAAAGAAATATCTTAGGAGCTCTGTTCCATGGGGGGAAATTTTTATCAGTGACTATCTCAGGGATGATCTAAAGATCAGCGGTGAAAGGAAAACTTCCCAATAAGCAAAAATGATGTAATCAAATGTTTTGACTAAGGAACTCTCTCCACATCTAAGGATGTGAGTCAGCAAACTGGTGCTGGGAATTCACTCATGTCCTCAAACCACACTGTCACCCACCCGTGGGTACCCCTACAGTATCAATGGAATGCTTGCCCTACAACGCTGGTGTGCTGAGCTGAGGGATGTAAAATAACTCTGAGGATTTGACCAATATATGGTGCTGATATGCTGGAGGATACATTGTATTTTCTCCCTTTTAATTAAGAAATTTTTTGTAATTGTGCTTTCCTCTAGTAATGTACATCAGATGCCTGGGTGCTTATTTTCTAAAAGGTGTAAGATGGAGCTAGTCTGCAAAGAGAAGCAGGAGACTGGAGCAGGTGCGCTGAGAGAAGCAGAAACAGGAACCAAATGAAAAGCAAAAGGAATAAAACTTGCTTCCCGAGGGCTGCACTGTATTGTCTTCCCATTATCTCACCTGAATCCACTCTGAATTCAGATCTACTGAAACTCTAAAAATGCATTCTTGGCTCTACTCGTTCATGCCAATATGCCCACCCGCTGCTGTGAGGATAGGAAAGAGAAGGCAGGGTTAGGTGGGCAAAACGGTGAGGATTTTTGAAGGACTCTGGTGTAATAAACATCAACCTGTCCTTAGATACAGGTTTCAGCACTAGAAGTAACTCAAGGGGGTTTCTGTTCCTTGCAATAAAAGAGGAACTGTAGAAAACCCAAGAGGAAGAGAATGACTGATGGAGCAGGATCTGGAAAGAGAAGGATTTAAGAACAGATACAGAGATTGCTCTTGGACAGGAAGAGGAATACTTCTTCCTGGGAATTAAAAAAATTCCCACAAGCTCAAAGAAAAACTGATTTGATTCTTCTGTAGCCATCAGAACCTATTTTAAATCTGTTGACTCAATGAACAACTCGCCTTAGTGAACACCGTCCAGTGTCAGCCCCTCGTTTCTCAAAGTCAGACAATCTTCAACCAATCAACAGCAGTCTCATTATAAGAGTAATCATCTTCTATGGGTGATATCTATCTAGTTATACCCCTGAAAATCCACCAGTTCCTGAACTCCAGCTTCCCCAAATCCTGTAGCTAGAAGATTTACAGTCTGCTCTGCCCATAGAGATAACGTCTGACTAACATGTCTCTCTCTTACTGTAGTAAGCAATACATTTAGTGAACATTTCTGGTTCCTTCTGCCATAAAAAGTACTATTTACTGATCTACCTTGCATCCCCTTCTGCTTGAACCAGGGTGCTTCTCATAACAAATAACAGAAAACCTAACTCAACATGTCTTGAACAATAATAAATGTATTCTCTCTCATAGCTACAAGTCCATAGATGGTGTACGCTCAGCTTCTCTGCTCTGCCTGCCTCCATGGGAAGGCTTTGTCCTTAGACTGGCTTCCTTCATGCTGACAAGATGATGGCCAACACCAACTGGGGCACATGTTTCTATGTTCAGGTCCAGCAAGAGAAAGAAATCCTCTCTGCCACTCCTAGAATAAAAATCCTTCCCCCAGTTCAGTCTGATTGGACCAACCTGTGGACTAATAACACTTACCAGGATAATGTCACGTGTTGATTGGCTTAATCCTTGACTCTTGAACCAATTACTGTCAAGAGGATGGTTACATTGTGATGGGCTTAAACTAATCAGGATCCACTCCTAGAGCTGGAGATGGAGTTAGCTTTCTCCAAGTCATCTGGGCTCTTGAGGAATGGATACCGGAACAGAATTAGGGGAGGAATGGATACTGGAACAGAATTAGGTTCTTTAGAAAGGAAGAGGGGGACATGGATGCTATGAAAGCAACCAACATGGTCACAAAGCTACTGGACCTTTCCTTCTATGAGCTTACCCATAACAACTTTCCACTGAAACCTTCTAAGTCTAGATCTTCAAGACCGGGTCTCTTTCCAGACCATGTAGTCAACTGCATATTGGATCACTATACCCAAATGTTCACAAATTTTTCAACCTCCTTTTTCTCCTGTATTTTCTAATGCCAGTGCTATACATCTGCTATACATCGATCCAGCCACCCATTCACGTACCCTCCATGTACTTAATTCCCCAAGCTTATACACTGGTGGTCATTCTTAATTCCTCCCTGCTCTTAGTCACTTTACATCCCCAGTCACTTGATTCTATTTCCTAAACATAATCCATATTTCTTCCCTCCTCTACTTCCTAACTATCCCAGCCCCTGTTTACAAAAGCCTCCTAATTGATATTTCTTCTCCTACCATTCTCAACCTCCTTGAATGGTCTTTCACATTGTCAATAGATAGATAATTTAAAAAAATAAATCTGATTCTGTCACTGTTTAGATTAAAAGCTTTTAGTGGCTTCTTATTCTACAGGATAAAATCCGAGCTTCTCTGCCCGGCCTAAGGTCCTCCATAACCTCATTATTGCCTCCTCCGCCCATCTTTCCTGGTCTTTTCCTTGGTACACACACTATTGTGCCAACCATGCTGAAACACTTGCATTTCCCCAGATTCTGCATGCAGTTGCATACCCCCATGTCTTTGATCATACTGTTCCCATCACCTGAAATGCCCTTTCCCTGGACAAGCATCTACTGATATTTCAAGGCTTAGTACAAAACTCATCTCTGTGACTATCCCAGGTAAAGCTAAACACCTCTTCCTTTGTAGTACCTTGGAACGCTCTATTAAATCTTTAGTATAGCACCTTTCATGCTGTATTTACAAGTATTGTTTATGTTGCCTTTACTAAGAGTGAGCTGTTTGAGGGCAGGAGCTATGTCTTCATCATCTTTGTGTATCCCAGGGCTGCATGGTGCCTGTCACTTACCAGATGCCCAGCAAATGCATTTTGGATGAATGTATGAAAGATCTAGCTGATCAGGGACATGTGAAAAGATTTTCAAGCATTGCCGAAGCCTCATTCTGAGGCTGGAAACTGTAAGTTGTACTCAGATACCAATGTTAGTATAGAGTAGAGCAGGGTATCCCACCAAGAAATTGACTAGCAGTGTCCATTACTGAAGACTTAAACTCTGTTTGGTTTTAGAACAGTGGCCCCGGAAAGAGCCTCTGCTCATCGACGTGCGTGGGGGCGCATCTGTCCCATTCCTTTCTCAGGAAGGTGAATACCTGACATCTGAAATGGAAACCTACCTTTCATGTAGGGGGCCTTAGAAGACAGAAGGGCTAGGATGCTCAGAGCCACAGCCTGGGATGCCCAGTTGTGGGGCACTCTAGAGTGAACCTGGCCCAGAGCAAATGGAGTCAGCAATGAGGCTGTCCTGTTTCAGAGGGGCACACTGCTAGGATTGGAGGCTGGGGCAGGCAGGACTTGGCTGCACTGTAGATGGACCTGGAATGTTGAACAGATGGAGGAGGAACAGATGCTTCAGTGAGGCAAACGGGAAGGGACAACCATGGCCTGGCAGCCATCAGGGCTCTTTCCTCCATGCTTGCTGTTGCATATAGCAGTAATCCATTCCTTTTAATTGTTGAGTACCATTCCATTGTATGAACATACGACAATTTATTCCTCCATTCACTTGTTGATAGAAAATTATGTTATCCATTTGAGTTGTTTCCCATTTTAAGCTACTTCAAATAAAGCTGCTGTGAACACTGGTGTACAAGTCTTTATGTGAATGTGTACTTTCATTTCTCTTGTGTAAATGCCTAGGAGTAGAAAGACTAGGACATATGGAGTATATGTTTAACTTTTTAAGAAAATGTCAAATTGTTTTACAAAGTGATCATATAATTTTATATTCCCATCAGCAATGTATGAAAGTTTTGGTACCCTACTTCCTCACCAACTCTTGGTATGGTCAGTTTTGTTTTTTTTAGACATTCTAATAGGAATGTAGTATTATCTCACTGTGGTTGTATTTTGCATTTCCCTAGAGGCTAATGATGTTGAGCATCTTCTCATGTGTTTATTTGCTATCCGTATGTCTTCTTTGATGAACTATCTGTTCAAATCCTTTACCCCTTTTAAAAAATAAGGTTGTTTTCTTATTATTGAATTGTGAGAATTCCTTAGATATTCTAGATGCAATTTTTTTTTTTTTTTGTTCTTTGTTTGTTTGTTTTGGCTACACCAAGCAGCATGTGGGATCTTCCCCGACGAGGATCGAACCCATGCCTCCTGCAATGGAAGCATGGAGTGTTAACCACCGGACCACCAGGGAAGTCCAGGTACAAGTTCTTTATAAGATCTGTGATCTGCAAATATTTTCTTAGTCTGTGGCATATCTTTTCATTCTCTTAACAGTGTTTTTCAAAGAGCAGAAATTCTAGGCTTGTGGTTGCTGAGGGGGAGTGGGGATGGGGAGGGACGGATTGGGAGTTTGGGATTAGCAGATACAAACTATTATATATAGAATGGATAAACAACAAGGTCCTACTGTATGGCACAGGGAACTATATTCAATATCCTGTAATAAACCATAATGGAAAAGAGTATGAAAAAGAATACATACATATGTGTATATATGCGTATATACCCTATGTGTGTGTGTGTGTGTGTGTGTGTGTGTGTGTGTGTGTGTATATATATGGTTGGCCAGAAAGTTCAGGGTTTTCCATTAAGATGTTATATATATCTGAATCACTTTGCTGTACACCAGAAACTAACACAACATTGTAAACCAACTATACTTCAATAAAAAATAAGCTAAAAAAAAAGTTCTTAATTTCAGTGAAGCCCAATTATCAATTTTTTGCTGTTACAGATTGTGCTTTTGATGTTGTATCTAAGAAATTTTTGCCTGACCCAAGGTCATAAAAAATTTCTCCTTTGTTTTCCTTTAGAAGTTTTGGAGTTTTAGGTTTTACATTTAGATCTATGATCCATTTTGAGTTAAATTTTGTGCATGGTGCGAGGTAGGGACTGAAGTTCTCTCATGCACGCTGTTATTTTTTAATGTGGGTGTTCAGTTGTTACAGAATCATTTGTTGAAAAGACTATGTGTTCTTTAGTAAATTGCCTTTGCACCTTTGTGGAAAATCAGTTGACTGTAAATATGTGGGCCTATTTCAAGACTCTCAATTCCACTGATTTATATGTCTGTCCTTTTGCTAATACCACACTGTCTTGACTACTGTAGCTTTAAAGGCTTGGAATTGGATACATGAGTACTCCAACTTTATAATCTTTTTACTAAACTGTTCTGGCTATTTTACAAAATCGTTTGGCTATTTGCACTTCCACATGAATTTTAGAATCAGCTTGTCAATTTCTTTTAAAAAGGCTGCTAGAATTTTGACTAGGATTGCATTGAATCTACAGACCCATTATGAGGGGAACTGACATCTTATTATTGAGTCTTCAAACTCATGAACACAGGATACCTCTCCATTTATTAAGATCTTCTAAATTTCTCTCAGCAGTGATTTGTAGTTTCCAGTGTACAGGTATTGGTACATCTCTTGTCAGATTTATCTCTTAAGATTTTTTTATTTTTGATGCTCTGGCAGCTTCATCTTAATGTGGAAAATAAAAGAGAAGGATCACTCTCACTGCCTTTGCAATTTTTCTGTAAATATAAAGCTCTTCCAAAATATAAAGTTGAGAGAGACAGAGATTGATTCAGAAGTTGCCCTTTAGCACTGAAGCTGCCCATGCCCCTTAACCAAGACTGGAGGATTTTCTCCAGTAGCTCTTGACAGACACATGAAGTAGTAGAGGTGGTGGCTGATTGGGTTGATGTGAGGTTAGAGATCTGGATTAGGCGCAGGTCCCCTCCTCCTGCCACTTGTAGTCCTCCAAGCAGCTAGTCTCAGTCTCCACTGTCATAAATACAAATGCCAAGATCCCTTCTCTTTATGCTCTGTGGAGGGATAACTCAGTCTCTTCTGCCACCTCCCCCAATTCCTCTTTGCCTAGGCTTTGGAGTGCAGGACAGGGATGTGGGGCTGAAAAGACATGTGGATGAGGGAGGGGAGGGTATTCAGGTGACTGAGGGGAAGGCCCAGATGTTGGAAGTCCCTTTTATGAAAGGGAGACACTGTCATCTACCACTACAGGTCCTTGGATTCTGAGATAGAAAATGGGGGGCTTCCCTGGTGGCGCAGTGGTTGAGAATCTGCCTGCTAATGCAGGGCACACGGGTTCGAGCCCTGGACTGGGAAGATCCCACATGCCGCAGAGCAACTAGGCCCGTGAGCCACAACTACTGAGCCTGCGCGTCTGGAGCCTGTGCTCCGCAACAAGAGAGGCTGCGATAGTGAGAGGCCCGCGCACCGCGATGAAGAGTGGCCCCCGCTTGCCGCAACTAGAGAAAGCCCTCGCACAGAAACGAAGACCCAACACAGCCAAAAATAAATTAATTAATCAATTTTAAAAAAAAGAAAAAAAAAGAAAATGGGGCTGGAAAAGTATGGCTCTAGAGGGTAATATGAACGTGAGAGATGGCAAAAGCATTTCTGTTGGGTCCAGTTCCTCCTCTTCCTCCAGCAGTTGTGGGGGAAGAGGCCATGGAAAGCAGAGTTGTCGCTATCCTTCTGTCCATATCCTGCTGCTCTTTCCTTTGGCGCTTCCCAAGGGCAGGGTCTGGCACTTCTGGCACTCTGGAAGGGGAAGAGCTTAGAGGTGGAAAGAAATGCCCAAAGGGTTTTGTGATGTACTGGAAAGAGCTAGATTCTAGGAGTCAGAAGACTTTTATCTCAAATCCTCACTCTGCCACTACTTCCCCTGTGGCCTTGGACAAGTCACTTTCACGCCCTATAAAATGAGAAACTGAACTAGATGATCTGAAAAGCCCACCCATCTCAAAAAGCTTATTATATTTTATGAGGATAGGGACCATATTATGTTTTCATCTCCGCAGCATCTAGCACAGTGCCTGGCACATAGTAAGTGTTCAAGAAATGCTGTGATTAGTGAATGAATGGATGAATCAAGGAACAAACTAACAAAATACTAAAATGAAGGGGCCCAAAGTGAAGTTCTTAAAGTTGGTCAGTTGGCGGCACCACCTCTCTACATAACCACAAAGGAGTGTTGATAGTCTCAGACCAAGGGAAAGGATTTAGATTAGAAAAGAATAAAGGTAAAAAAAAATGATCAGAGGACCGGATATTTCAAATGGAAAGCAGAACCCTGAAATTCTGACCCAGCTTCTGTTTTCCAAGCCAAGAGACAATAGGTCCAGTGCATTAAAAGACATCGTGGCTGCCAAATGGACAAAGTGATGCAGGATGGGTGGAAGAGTAAACATGGCCCTGAGAGAGGGAGTGATTGGCACAAGTCACAAAGGAGCAGTCCCTGAGGCCAGGAGGTAGCCCCTGGGGCTCACCTGAACTTGGGCTGGGCACTCCCCTGCGGCCACCCCCTTCACACCCATCCCTTGCTGAAGGACCCAAACATCCTGGCACCCAGTCTGAATCTCTTTCACCCCTGGGTCTCTCCTATGGGGTTCATCAAACCCATTGTTGATTATCCTGAAAGGGCCCCTCTCCTCCCCTAGCACTCAAGGGAACTGAACGTCAAACATCTTAGTTAGCTAGCAGAGGACAGGAAGGTGCTGAATATTTTGAAAAAGCCTCATTCTTTTATCTACACCCTGCCCCTCACCCCACGTCTTCTATTTTCCCCCATCACTGCAAATCCTGCAAAGGATAGGGATATGGGCACAAAAGGGGAGGACCCAATGATGCACTTTTTCCATTTAGGACTGAGATCATGGGGAGACAGGATGAGGTGTGGTAAGGGTATATCTCAGAATCCACAGCTCTGAAAGGGGGTTTGGGGGTTGGAGGAGAGAGTAGGGGTACCACTGACCTCTGTCTCCACAGATTAGAGTAGGAAAGGGTGAAATGGCAGTGGGAGTGGTAGAGGTTACAGGACTTCTTAGCAAGAAGAGAACTGAGGGCATGCCCCGGGCCTGCTTAGGTCCTCGTAGGCTGTGTTCCCAGTAGGGAGGGAACAGGAAGCTGTGACTTCCTCTCCCCTTTTCCTCCCTGCCCTTAGCCTCAAAGTCACTTGATGCTGCAATGAATTCCAACCTGTGTTTTAGTTGGCACTGTTCCCTGGGCATGGTGATAACAGCTGCTAGGTCGGTACCTTGCTCCCTTGTGCCACAAACACCCCCAACTTTTCCTTTGAAATAATAATCACTCATGCAAATAGCAATGTATAAAGTGCTTTTTCATGTGTTATCTCATTTTACCACACCAATCCCGTAAAGCAGAGACTTTTACCCGAAAAATTTAAGCTAGGAAACTGAGGCTCGGGAGTAAAGTCACACAGCGAGTGAGGAGCAGATCTGGGACTCCAGAACTTCTGCTCTTTCTCTCTCAAATACCTATTCTGATTCCCTGCCTCCATGCTCCCTCCCAGGCCCCTTCCCCCTGGCTCCAAGGGAGCATTTTCTGCAGAGAAGGGGGCCCCTGAACACTGTTAGGATTAGAGGGGGCTCCAGTTTGGTTCCTGTCATCCCTGAGATGGGGTATCTGTGGGCCTCTCCCTGGAGTGGAGGCTTGGGGCTGCCCTGCATTGTGGGATCATTCTCCCTCCCCCACCCTCTTCTGCGTAGAGCTCTACACAAACACAAACACATTATCCCAACGTTCATTATCCCCACTCTCTCTCTGCCCCACCCACCACCAAGACCAACAGAGAAGTGGCAGGTCGTCCCTCCACCGCCCGCCCCCTGAGGTGTGGGCGTGGGCTGGGCCTCCAGGCAGCCAGAGGCCCCGAGAGAAGCAGAGAAGCGCTCAGATCTACACGGTCCTGCTGAGAGCCTTAGGTGGCCCCTGCCAGTCTGGCAGGCACCCCTGGCCCCTCTGCCCAGCACCACCGACGTCTGATGCCCTGCGATGCCCACGCCCAGCACCTCTGTGCCCCCGCCTGCTTTCTGGGTCAACACCTCTGGAGGCAGTGTGCTGAGTGCTGATGAAGCTATGATGCCTGTTGGATTCCTAGCCCTGAGGGTTGCCCTGGCCTATGGGCTCGTGGGGGCCATCGGCTTGCTGGGAAATTTGGCCGTGCTCTGGGTTCTGGGTAACTGCGCTCGGCGAGCCCCCTGCCCACCTTCTGACGCTTTTGTCTTTAAACTAGCTTTGGCAGACCTGGGGCTGGCACTCACTCTCCCCTTCTAGGCAGCCGAGTCGGCACTGGACTTCCACTGGCCCTTCGGAGATGCCCTCTGCAAGATGGTCCTGACAGCCACCGTCCTCAACATCTACGCCAGCATCTTCCTCACCACGGTGCTGAGTGTTGCCCGATACTGGGTGGTGGCCATGGCTGCAGGACCTGGCACCCACCTCTTGCTCTTCTGGGCCCGTGTGGCCACCCTGGCCGTGTGGGTGGCAGCTGCCCTGGTGACAGTGCCCACGGCTGTCTTTGGGGCCAAGGGCGAGGTGACTGGCGTGCGTCTGTGCCTGCTGCGCTTCCCCAGCAGGTATTGGCTAGGGGCCTACCAGCTGCAGAGGGTGGTCCTGGCCTTTATGGTGCTGCTGGGCATCATCACCACCAGCTACCTGCTGTTGCTGGCCTTCCTGCGGTGGCGGCAACGGCAATGGCAGGACAGCAGGGTCGTGGCCCGCTCCATCCGCATCCTTCTGGCCTCCTTCTTCCTCTGCTGGTTCCCCAATCACGTGGTCCCTCTTTGGGGTGTCCTGGTGAAGTCTGACCTGGTGCCCTGGGACAGCACTTTCTACACCATCCATACCTATGTCTTCCTCATCACCACCTGCCTGGCACACAGCAACAGCTGCCTCAACCCCATGCCGTACTGCTTCCTAAGGCGGGAGCCCCGGCGGGCCCTGGCAGACACCTTCAGGGATCTGTGAGCAAGGCTGTGGCCCCAGGGCCGGGGCTGGGTAGAACAGGTGGCCCTAAAGGAGGTGGGCAGGCGGTGGATGGAGAGCACCCCTGGGGAGGGTGGCCCTTCTACCAGGCTTACCAACCTGGACAAAGGAACACCTGGGTGAAGGGGGCAAGGTAAACCCCCTCCTCTTTGTGGGGATCCACGCAGCCTAGGGAGAGAGAGGTTGGCCTCTCTGCCACGATGCAACACCCTCAGGGAACGTCTGATCTTTGATCCCCAACTCTGGCTATGGGGGAACAGGGAGGCTGGGACCCAGGTCAGGGCTGGGTATGACCAAGTGGAAGTCTCCACGTGGAGATGGGAATGATGAGGATCTGAGAATAAACCTCTGGCGCATCCACAAAGTGTCTGCACCTTTCATCTCAGTTCCACCTCCAGGTCAAGGTGGCCCAAAGGATTCTTTGCCCCATTTCTGCCTTCTGTGAGAATTCCCAGGAAAATTTCCCTAAGGGTTCTAGACTAATTGGGTCATAGGTCAGTGTCTATCTCCCTCTATCCCCTCCACCCTCCCTCCCTCACCTCAAATGGGGTGTACCCTTGCCCTTCTCTGGTGCTGGGGCCAAATATGCCCTTCTCCTCTGGCCACCTCTACCTTCTTACCATCTCATTAGTGTCTACAGAAACTTGGTGCCCACAGACACCTCAGCTGCAAAAGCTGTAGTTCTCCCTGCTGTGTGTGGGGTCTTGCTGGATCCCTAGCTCCAGCCAAGCTCGGAGTGCAAACCCCTGTTGCTGGCTGGGAGTACCCGTGTGTCTCTCCTTAAATCAGGATTTGGAGGGAGAAGTGAAGATAAGGACAAGCTGAGGATGTGGGTGGGGCATAGGGAGGCAAGAAATGCGGAAGGGGGTTGGGAGAAGAGGAGGCTGAACGTGCAGCTAGAGGAGTGGGAACCACAGAACAGGTGCTAATCTTCCTCCTCCCCCAAGGGCTTAGAGCATCAACTCAGGTGTCAGAACACCTGGATTCACATCCTAGGTCTGACACTAACCAGCTGAGGGACCTCGGTAAGTTACTTTACTTCTCTGTACCTGTTTTCTCAATTTAAAATGGGCTGTTAAGGATTTAACAGTGCCTGAAATAGAGTTTTAGCTGTTATTCTTACACCCCATGTAAAATGGAGACAGAGAGAAGAAAAAAGGAAGAAATAAGTGGGCAACTGGGAGACAGGGACAAGGAGCCATAAAGGTCTTATCTGGAATTTTTACATGCTCTGGAGTGAAATGAAAGTTTTACATAAGGAACTGAGTGAGGGGTTGGCCCCTCAGGCCCCTCTTGAAGGTGTGCACTCCAGGGCAGGGGGTTCCCCTTTGGTTTCTGTATCCATAGATACCCAGCAATGATAAATGCTAGCCATCAGAAGGGACTTTCGGCGGGGGCAGCCCCTGGGAAGGAGGGAGGTGGCAGAGGGAAAATGGGGTGCAGCTCCCACTGCCATTGCCCCACCCCAAGGTCTGACATGTCTTGAACCCAGCTGGGCACGGCGCCTCCTGAGTGAGTGGAGCCCCCTCTGGAGGGGGCACCGCCTGCACCAGCTCCATCCAGTTGCTGAACAGAAGAGGCTCTAAAGAGCCGCCTAATTCACACCATATTAAGCAAATGCTAAAAGAGATTTAATTAGCCTCTTGATGTTTAATTTTCTTTCTTTGATAATGTTTAAACGGTTCCAAAATCCACATCTATTCCCAGCCAATTCAGGATGGAAAATCCTCCACCACTCAAGTGCCCCTCTTCCCACCCCCTGCAGCTCCTCTGATGGCCCTGCTGGGGCTCCGGATACTGGCTCCTCTGGGGGCATCGCTGCTTTATGGGCTTTATGGGACCCGGAGGTAAATATTGACAAAGTTTAAACAGGTCCAAGTCAGAGGTGAATGAATGCATGCAGACCCACCCTTTGGGATGGGAGAGGGAGGGGAGGGTGCAATGGAAAGGAGGCATTGCTGTGGCAAGAAGCTGGGCCCTGGCTCCCTGGAGCTCAAGCCAGAGCGCTGTGAAACTGCCAACAGGGTAGACAGAGAGTAAGACTGAGTTTCCAAAAATGGGAATAGAGAGGGGACAACGGACAGAATGGGAAAGACGTGAGAGAGGGACTAATCTCAGAGGAACTACCATGTCAGAGAAATGTGTGTCTTGTTTTGGGATCAAGGATGAAGAGGGAGTTTCAGTCCAGGGGCGGCAGGAGGGACAGAGCAGCTCTCCTGTGAGCTGTGGGCTTCTCGGAACCCACGCTCTGGGCTCTGCGTCCCCAGGTATCCGTTACACTCCTGACCAGCATCCTTCACTGGATCTGTAAGAACGCTGGAGGAGCCTGCATTCCCTTTCCTGGTGGTCTTTGGATGCTAACATCCCACTGCTCTGCCTTTACAACTTTGGGTCCCAGCTGCTTCCCGCTGACGTGGCACACAGCTGAGCCATGGGCCATCGTGTTGGAAACTTTGGAGCTCTGGTGTTTTTCGGCAGAGCAGCCTAGGAGGGGAAGTGGAGAACTGCAGCTAGGAGGGCTGGCCCTTTCCTGGCTCCTCTGCTGGGCTGGCAACCCTCTGCACCCAGGTTTCCCTGTCTATGAAATGAGAACAATTCCTACCTCACAGATTCTGTTATGGATGAGAAAGCACCTTGTCAAGGCCAGATGCTGACGGATGAGAATTACAGGAGTGGAGGGTGCTGGCTGTGCCCCCAGGCCTGCCCCCCACCCCAGGTGATTTCAGTTCCTCTTTCTAGCTGAGGTCATGGGCCCCATCCTTCCCATCTTACTCCATGGGCTCCAACAGAGGTCTGTGCACCATGCCAGCATTTATACAACGCTAGACTCTCTCACCCCTCCCCCTACAGCCCCACAGCAGGGTATTAACCAGAAACAGGAAGCAAAAAATTAACGAAAAACAAGAACTGAAACCTACTTAATCTCTCACTGCCTCTCAAAATGGCAAAGAGCAAATGAGCAGCTCCTAGGAGGGGAACCGTCTTAAAAAGGTTAAACCAGGGCTCTGGCACTGCGAAGAACAAGGGCAGAGTGAGGGCTGAACCTGAAAATGAATGACTCTGGGGAGAGGCTAACAGGAACTGTGCTGAAAGGGAGGGAAGGGGGCAAGAGGCTGATGCAATTCCTGAGCATGGCATGCAAATGAGATGAAAACAAGTTTTTTAATGTTGGAACCTCCAACAGCCACTGGAACCTAAGTGCCCCTTCATTATTATCCTTGTATTTGTGAGCGTCAAAGATGACAACAAAAAAAGGTTGGCAGCAGTTTCTTTTGTTAGCGCCCCCTGTCTTCAGGGAGGCAGTCACCCTTCCTGGGAGAGGAAGAGGCTCCTTTTGGAGGAACACACGTCATTGCCTGGCTCTCCCCCTCACCAGCACCCTCAGAACTGGCAGACATTAACAGACAGTACTTCCTGGGGTTCCAGGACTTTAATTTTCCCCGTTTTATCTTTTTTTTTTTTTTTTTTTTTTTTTTTAAACAATCAAATTTGCAGAAAACTGGCTGGGGCTGGCAGGCACTGGGGTGGGGTGGGGGGAGGTCCATTGAAAAATCCCCCAAATTCACACAGAGGTTTCAGGTCATGGTTGCTGAGGTGGGGGATGAGGTCAGGGTTTGTAGATTTCCCAACTCACCCAAGAACTGTTTTTCCAAATGGCTGGGGAAGAGGTCAAAATGGGTCCCCCAGTACTATAGATGAGTGGAGAAGTCATTGTTCCCCCCATCCCTCAAGTTCTTCCGAGATGTAGAGATAGAAGGCTGCGATTTCTAATTGCCTACAATCTTCTCTTAAAAATATAAAACACGTGCAGTTGGCTTTGGTACAAAAAAGAAAACAACAACAACAAAAAAACATTCTGGTCCCTGTGAGTTTTTCCCCTCACCCCGCAACAAACCATTACGGCCACCTCAACCTGTATTCCATCAACTCTAGGAAGCCAGGTTATATCCCTGGGGTTTCCATAGAAGACAGAGAGAAGGGGGAACAGCAGTAAGAGGTTGAGGGGAAGGGGAGAGGGACATGGCCCTGACCACAGCCCTTCCTGAAGGGGCAGTAGGGTCTTATGGCTGCAGCCTCTCCTCAAAGATGGGTGTTGCTCAGGAGGGGTGTCAGGGCTAGAACCCAGCAGCTGCACAGTTAAGCCTGAATAAACCCCAGTAGTGTTAAAGGACAAGGCCCCCTGATCCCTATGGCTTGGTTCCCATGTCCCTGGTCCTCTAAATCTCCCCTCTCCCTCCATAACTAATAAACAATAAATAAATAAATTTTCCTAAAGTAGAGGGAAGGCGGCATGAAAAATTGGCATCTGCAGTGTAGCTTCTGGATGCCACCAGGGGGCACTGTGGCCTAACACCCCCAGCTTCCTAAATGGCGCCCCCCCACCGTGTCCAAGGATCCCAAGAGCTGGCAAGGACAATCAGCAGTTCTTTCAAAAGTTCCCTCGTCATTGGCAGATTGGAGTCCCCAGGTTTGCCTCCCTCAGTAATGTTCTTCAGGGGGACACGGGGTGGGGGGAGGGGCCCCCTTAGCTCTCTGAAGCTACAGGCTCCCCGTCGCGGCTCTCAGTCTCTTCCGGGATGTCCTGCATTCGGGTGAAGTCTGAAGGAGGACGGGGCAAAGTTAGTGAGTGAACAGATGCTCCCGTGATCAACTGAACCCCTACACTGACGCCTCCCCGTCTGTGGGCTGAGGAGCTCAGAGAGCTGTGAGGGAGGGCAGAGGTCTGTAATCCTTGGGTGAGGGGAAAACCTCTGTCAACAAAGTAAGGTATCCACACCTAGGTACTTGGTAAGTATATGGAGACACAATTTGATTAATAAAATACAAAATATGTTAAGATTAGTATTACATGAAGTCACAGTAGCTTTGGGTTATTTTGTATTTCCTGAACCAACTATAAGAACTTGGAGGGCTTTGAAATTTTTTTACTTTGAAAATCTACTTCTGCTTGAAAAGGCTGGGAATCATGGACTTACTGGAGCAGAGGCCCCTACATTCTTTGCTTCCTAGAGTTCCACTTCCCATCTACCAGGAGGCAAAACAGGAAGTGCTCTGTGCCCCTCCCAAGAGTTACTGTAGACCTCAGTGGTTGGTTAGGGACCATCATAAATGTTCCCGTGCTTTAGGATGCAGGCTTCATTTGGAAACCACAGCCCAAGGGTCTGTACCCAGGTTACATCCCATTTCCATTCCATGTCTCCACCAGGATCTCACCTCGTGGACTATGGGGCGGAGACAGACGGCTGCTACCTTCCTCCTCACTGCCGGTGTCGGGGTCACTGCTATCTTGCAGCCGCTCATCGGGGCTGCCCAGCTCCTGCCTCTCTCGATCCTCAAAGGGTCGATGGACAGAGCGAATAGTCACAGGCAAATCCAGGCGGTCATGGCCTCGGCTGGGCTGTGGACAGCAGGCCAGAAAAGCAGGAGGCCAGGGAATGAGCAGTGTGAAGACTCAACTCTCAGCACCTCTACCACTGACTAATTTCTTTCCGCACCCATCGCAACTGTTCAGTCCTCCCATCAGTATCCTATATCCTTCAAGTCTGATGCCTGATGTCATTTGGCCTCAAATCTCCAATTCCTTTCTGGTTCTCTCATGGACCCCGATGTCCACCCTGATGTCAGTTCACTACTTCAAGCTTCCTTACCTGTGGGGGGGTGAAACTCAAGTACAGGGCATCGCCTGCAGGGAGGCTACGCCGCCTCGGATCCAGAGGCCGCCGGGCCCAGGGGGCCTCAGCTGGGAGTGGTTCTGTGTGGCCCAAGGCGGCCAGCTGCCTGCGAGCCTCTTCGGCCTCCCGCTCCAGCAGGGCGCGGGCCTGCTCGCTCTCTCGGAGCCGGGCTTCCAGGCTGCCAGCCTCCGTCGCCCGCTCTTCGCTGAGGCGTCGGCAGCGCCGTAGCTCCTCTTGCAGCAGCGTGTGTTGCCGCTGCAGCAATGCCAGTTCCGTAGCCTGCTTTTCAGGAGCCACAGGGGCAGCCCCGGCTCTGCCAGCCTCCCCATCCCGGGAGTTGGCTCGGGTCAGCTTCTCCCGCCGCTCGGGGCCCTCAGGGAACCGGGCTTCCATCAAAGTGTCCTGCTGGGCCACAGCCGCCTGCGGGTGGAATGGAGACGGAGGGGTGTATCAGGACCCCGTTTCTTCTACCCCTCACCCTAACTCCCCAGGGCCCAGGTCATGATTCCTGGAGAGCTCGAATCGGGAAGGCTTAGAAAGGCCTGTTAGGATGATTCTGTCCCACCTAAATGGGCAGCTCGGGTCTGGCTCCTCCCCTTCCCATGCTAGCCCTTGCCCCACTGACCTGTAGGCCATGTAGAAGTCCATAGAGATTGACCAATCGCTGCAACGCTTCCTGAGGACAGAGGAGAGGGTGGGAACAGAGTCCAAGCTTCAGGATGGGAGAACTGCCCAGAAGTTGAATAAGTGTGGGCGTGGGACAATAAGACTGCAAGTACTTTGAGGTGTACACTCCCCCTCCCAACTCCAAACTGGGCTCTAATTTCTCAGATGAGAGTACCCCTCCTTCAGTCTCCTATATCATCACATTCCCATCTCACCTCCTGGGGAGATCTCAGCTGATTTCCATTTCGATCCTGCAGAAACGGGCAAGGATGGGGAATCAGCAGACACACAAGTCCCTGGTGCCTGTCCCTGATAGCTCTGAGTCAAGGATCTATAGGGCAGCTGTCCCTTTCCCTCCCTCTAGCCAAGTCCTGACACCTCCTGAAACCCACCTTCTGGCTGGAGTCTGAGTCAGCTCTGCAGAGCTCAATGGAGCCATTGAAGGTTCTGGCCTCACCATCTGTTGAGAAGGGGAAAAGGATGGGCCGAACCACTTCCCCAGCACCCTGATACCACTCAGTCCCTGGTACCACCCCATTCTCTTTAACCCCTCCCACGTGCTACCTTGGTCCCCTGCCCTGGCACTCACTGGCAGTGACTCCAGGACTCGTGTTACCACCGCTGTCCGGTTCCACGGACAGGGCTGGTTCCCGGGGTGTCAAGAGCAGCTCCACTCCAGGCCCCACCAGCAGGTCTTTCAGGCCCTCCACTGCGGGGAAAGAAGAGGTGAGGACAGCAGCAACAGAGAATCCTGCGGGGGATGGGAGGCGATGCCATTCGCTCAGTACACGGAACATGCAGGCATCTAGGGGAATGCCCCCTGCACATGTAGTGGGGTCTCACTGCCACCACCACATACAAGGCAAAGGTCATTAAAGGTGCCCAAGGGGCAGCACAAGTATGTGCAGGATGAGAGGTGTCAAACAGCAGCAAGGACCATCTTCCCCCGCAAGCAACAGGCACTCAGGGAAGTTATGGCCTATGGGGCTGACGTCCCCCTTGTCTGTGTGTGTCTAGCCACGGGTCCATATCTTGGGATGGTGAGTGGATGAGTCTGGACTCTTCCCTAGGAGCTCCCTCACCCTCACGGATGGCATCCTGCAGCAGCCGCTCGCCACGAGGGGACTCGAGGGACTCAGAGCGGAAAAGCCCCCTGGGCAGGGTGGGCAGGGGCATCCCGCTGCCGCCATCCTCTTCCACCTGGAAGTGGGTCATCTCGGCAAACAGCCCAACCTTCTCCTGCAGCAGCTCCACCAGTGCCCGGTCTTTCTGCTGCAGCTCCACTGTGGATGAGAAACAGGTGAGCACCCAGAAGAGCCAGTAGTGAAGGGGCAGCCCCAGGGGTCAGGGGCCAGGCCTGGGCAGAATGGCAGGATTTAATTTTGATTTTTTGGCATTTATGAAAAAGAAAATAACTTTTTTTGGGGAAAAGTAACACGTACTTTTGTTTTAAAAACAAAAGTAAAACAATGTGTGGCAGGGACTGCAGGCTGTCCACCAGTTTTCATTCTCCCCACTTTCCTTTAATTAGAGAAGGTGTGCAAGTTTCATCTGGGCACACAGCTGCCCAGTTACACTCGATTTTCCAGCCTGGCTTGCAGCTAGGCATTGGCACGTGACTAAATTCTGGCCAACAGATGTGAGAGTCTTCCAGATCTGCCCTTAAAAAAAATCGGTATAAACTCTCCTTGTTCTTTACCCCTCCTTGCTAGCTGGGATGCAGATGTGATAGCAGGAGCTGGAGTAGTGATGGAGACACAGACATAGAGGACATAGAGATGGGGAATCTTCACATTGAAGAGGGCAGAGCTGCACAACTACTCTGTACTTCCCACTTCTGGACTCTTTTATGTGGAGAGAAATAATCTAGGACTCTTATGTGGAGAGAAATAATCTACCTCGTGTAACCGACTGATTTTTGTTAATCTTTTTGTACAGCAGTTAGATCATACCCCAATTAATATAAGGCCCTATAGTAAAAAGGTAAGTTACTATCTTAACCCTGTTATTCCTAGTTTCCCTGCCCAGAGGAAGCCACAGTAATAATATCTTATCTTCCTAGAGATATTGCACACACATATACAAAATACATATGACATATATCTATCCCCGATATTTTCACATCAGTGGTAGCATATACTTTACAGTGTTTTAAACCTTGCTCTTTTCGTTTAACAATATATTTTGGTTATGGATCTACATCAGCCCTCATAGAGCCATCTCACTTTTTAGACAGTATTCCACTGTGTGGATATATCATAAATTATTTAAACAAACTCTGTGGGTGGACTTACTCTTGATACGCCGCAGGTAAGCCTCATCCTCTGTCTCAATCAGGGGGAAGTCCTCCCTGGATGGGCATCTGGAGGGATAACAGGTTGGGTGGGGTTTGGGGAAGGAAGTCAGGTTACACACCAGGACTCTGCCTACCCTCCTTCCCAAACGTGCTCTATTTCTCCCTGGTAAGCCTCATCAGCTCCACGCCCTGGCTTCATCCACTCCTGACTCTCTCCTTTTCCTAGCACTGATCATCTGCATCTACTGGTCTGTCCCTCTCCAAAGGTCACCTGGAGAGGTAGCATAGTGCAGAGGGACAACTACAGTTTTTGGCATCAAGCACCCTGGGCTCAAATCCTGGCTCCACAATTTACCAGGTGGTAACCTCTCTATTTCCTCATGTGAGAAACGGGGACAATATCTTCCTCACAGGTTTTCTGTGAGGATTAAATGAAATAATGTACCACTGCTTTGAACACGGCAGAAGCTCAATAAATCAATTATAATGAATAATATTATTTTCGCAACTACAAATATTAATATTATTAATAAAAAGGGCACTATAGATCTATTGTCAATGGGACAGGTACTTTGCCTTGTTTTCCTAGAATAGGTAATTTCATACTTTGCACGCATTTCTGAAAAATTTGTTCAAAGTCTTAACTGCAGAAGTAAAAAAAAAAAAAATAGGTTTACATAATATAAAGTGGAGAAGAATACATTCTCTGAAAGCTAAAAAAAAAAATCATAGGACTTCCCTGGTGGCGCAGTGGTTAAGAATCCGCCTGCCAATGCAGGGCACATGGGTTCGAGCCCTGGTCCGGGAAGATCCCACAGGCCGCGGAGCAACTAAGCCCATGCACCACAACTACTGAGCCTGCGCTCTAGAGCCTACGAGCCACAACTACTGAACCCATGTGCCACAACTACTGAAGCCCGCGTGCCTAGAGCCTGAGCTCTGCAACAAGAGAAGCCACTGCAATGAGAAGCCTGTGCACCGCAACAAAGAGTAGCCCCTGCTCGCTGCAACTAGAGAAAGCCTGCACACAGCAACAAAGACCCAAACCAGCCAAAAATAAATAAATAAATAAAATATTAAATTACTTAAAAAAAATCATAAACATCCTAACTGAATTTATTCTTCAGGCATAATCTTTGAGAATCCATTTTCAACATTTTACATGCACTTCACTTTTTTTATCACAACAGACACACAGTTGACTGCCTCAAATCTAATGTGTGTCCAACAGAAGCCAAAGATCTGCTGCTTCAGCACATGAAATGATTTCCTTCTTGCCTCTGTTGTATGGAGTTTGAGTTTTGCTCCTCTTACCACTAGTATCAATGCTTTCATTTTCCTCTTTTTCTTTCTTTCTTTCTTTCTTTATTTATTTTTTAAAAATTTTTTTTAGCTATGTTGGGTCTTCGTTTCGTGCGAGGGCTTTCTCTAGTTGCGGCAAGCGGGGGCCACTCTTCACCATGGTGCGGGGGCCACTCTTCATCGCGGTGCGCGGGCCTCTCACTATCGCGGCCCCTCCCGTTGCGGGGCACAGGCTCCAGACGCGCAGGCTCAGCAGTTGTGGCTCACGGGCCCAGTTGCTCCGTGGCATGTGGGATCTTCCCAGACCAGGGCTCGAACCCGTGTCCCCTGCATTAGCAGGCAGATTCTCAACCACTGCGCCACCAGGGAAGCCCCTCTTTTTCATTCATTTTTAGAAAATAAAGGTAAAAGACAGTACAATCCAAATAATGGCCCACTGCCTACAGACTAAGATGTTAATGGAGGTGAAATTGTACTGCTGGCTGGCAGGTATGCCAGAATGTGACAGCTTAAAGTATTCCTTTAGCTTGTCAGCTCATGCTGCATTTGGAAGGTGGTTGCGGTCGTCATCATATAAAGTGTGACTTTACAGGACAGTAGAACATAGATGATATTTCCTGCCTTGGGCCATCTTGTCTCTCCCCTGGCCTCTGCCTTCACCTCTGAACCCTGGGTTCCATTCCTGGGAGTGCTGTGGCGTGGGGCCTGAAACTGCAGGTACTGTGAGGCCATACACACACTCACACTCGCACGCTCTGCTGAATGACGCGGATCCAGGTGCTCCGGTCATCCCGGGATGCCGTGTGGACCTCATACATCTCAGGGGGTGCCGCGCTGATCAGAAACATCCCTTTCTCCTGGTTGGCGATGTCCCGCACGATTAGATTCTGCAGTGACACCACCGAGGGCTTGTCCTGCCAGTCAGGGGAAAGGAAGGATTAAAGCTGGGAATCCTGACCCCTGGATATTTGAGTCTTCAGTCCTTTTGGAATACCCAAAGGATTGAAGAGTCAGCCGAGAATACAAGTTAAGAACCCAGGCTCTGGTGCCAGCCAGACAGGACTTAGAAACGTTTGTGACCCTTGACGATTTAATTAAGCTTTACTTTCCTCATCTACAAAAAGAGGATAATAATGGGCCTTCCTCACAGGTGTAAAAGTGCCTGCATACAGTAACAATTTGTCTTGGCTATTCTTATTTCTCCTTATTATATTATAGTAATGGTTACAATAACAGCTGTTTGACTCTAGAGGATTCCAGGGTTCTTCCAGGCTGGGGTAAGAAAGCAAGAAGGGCCTCAACACTTGTCTGTGCTGAGGAAGAAGAAGGTAGAAGGTCTCACCAGGGCAGGAAAGATGTACTTCTGGTCCTTCTCCTGGAGGAATACCAGCACATCTGTCATCAGCAGCATGAGCACATCTGGCAGGAGGATAAAGGCAGGAGGACAGTCAGCATTATAGAGTGTCTGAGCAGCTGTTTTTCTTTCTCAAGGACCAGGTCTACCCCATTAGGTTAGAGCTCCTGTTTCCCCTCTTCCTGACCTCTCTCCCTCTGGTTGCTTCCTCCACTTTTGCAGACCTCCCACCTCTCCCATTCTTATAGCTCAGAAATGGGGGGTAAATGCATGTGCCACCAGATAAATCAGCTTCTTGGGCTAGAGGTGCCCATAAGCGATCATCCAATGCCTGTGGAGAAAACCCTCTTTATACAACGAATGCGGGTTTCTTAACCTGGGGTCTACAGACCCCCTAGGATGTCTACTGTTGGGCTTCAGAGGCTCTGCAAATCCTCTGAAGTTGCATAAGCAACTTTACATATTAATATATCACACATGTGTATTTTTCTGTGTGAAAGGGTCCAGAATTTTTGTGAGGGAAAAAGGATTCCCAGAGCCTTTCAGTTCCATGTTGAACAACTGACTAACATAAGACCTTTTTGGATATTTGGTCTAAGCTCCCCCCTACCCCAGCATATTGCCACTTCTCATTTTGTGCTCCACAGGGAGGGGAACAGTTGGGTTCCTTATCCAGCTCTCCCACCACTGAACAATCCCAATCTCCTTCAACCCCAGCAGGCCCTGCTTTGATTTTCCTTCTCTGCCCCACCTTCCAGGCTCTCAGATCCTAAGAGGTCCTGTGCTTTAAGACTTAAGGGGAAATAAAGGTCAAGCCCAAGAAAGTTGGATGTCACAGTCGAGAAGACACACACTTACCCTTTGCCCTTGGAGATCTTTCTAAGTTGTGGGCACACAGAAGGGGAGGGATGTCAGAAATAAAGCTCTCCACCCTTGCTATTTTTAACCCCCCCATGCTTTATATTCTTAGCTTCTGCGTGGGAGGGATGGGAAGGAGAGAAAGGGATGAAGGAGTGGCTGGTGAAGCCTGCAATACTCAAGCCTACGGAGTGGGGATTTCATGACACAGGACAGAGGTGCAGGCAGACTCTGGCCTCAGGTAGCACGGTATACTTCTGCCCCTCATTCCTCACCCCCACAGCCAAGGCCTGCAACTCTCTTGTCTTGATTGAGGTAGGAAAGCATTGGCCAGCGCAGTCTGGGAAGAGAGCCTGGGAAAAAGTGCCCCAGCCCAACATGCCCCGCCCCCTTTTCTCTTCTCCTCAGCCCGCCCTTCCCTGGGCTCCGCCCCCTCCCGTGGGCCTTCCCTAGCTGTGTTCCCAAAGCTCCTGTCCATTCCCCAGCCCTGGTGGCTGGGATTCCAGCTGGTAGAACCAACTACCCTGATCTTGTCCTCTGCTCCTGGAATTTCTCTGTTTTCCTCATCAAAACCGGTAGCTTTCTGGGCATGCAAGAACCAAAGAAATGAATAAATACTGACAAGGAAGTCCTTGTATCGCACGTGAAATCCAGTATTCAGACTTTTGTTGCAGCAGAGACCACATATTTTCCTCCCACTGGGTCTCACCCTGGGTATAGGGCTGCATTAAAAGAGGTCCTGAGGGCTTGGATGCTTCTCCTTCTTTATATCTGACCGCGGACTCTTGCCTGGCCTGCCAAGCTGACCACTGACCTTTGAAGCGCCCAGTAGCTGTCTTCCAGAGCAGGCAACCATCGTGGATGAGCTTGCGCCGCAGAAGCTCCTCTCGGCCAAAAGGGCCCTTGCCAGGCACCGGGGTCTGGGCCCGAGGGTCCATACGGTTGTAGATCTCCTGCAGGCGGGCCCCTTTCTCCAGCTCGTGCACATCCTGGTCTACGTTGGACAGCAGCTCCTTCACCAGCCCCAGTGCCGTCGTCAGGTCCTGGCGCTCCTCCTCGATCCCTGACACCGGGGGTCAGCATGACGGAGGGATGGCTCAGCCAAGCTTCAAGCCAGCCCCAATTCCCACCAATCTCGATTCCCACCTTCAGAGGCTGCCCAGCATTCCACATCTGACCCTATCCCTCCCCCCTTGGTTATCCCGAGCCATTTCTCACCCCAGATAGCCCTCTCCCACCTTCCTCCCTCCCAGGCTCTTCCTCTTACCGTGGGAATGCTGCAGGATCCGGTTGATGAGCACCGGGTACTTGGTGATGCGCTGAGTCACCAGTAGGATGCACTCCTGTACACCATGCCGCTTCAGCACGGCCGAGCGGGTCACTTTCTACAAGAGCAGAGGAGGGCTCAGGGCCAGAGTGGGGCCCGAGGGGAGGGCAACAGAAAGAACGCTGGAGCATTCTTGGAGCCTAAGCCCTGGTGCCGGCCCTAACTTGGCCATTTACCTCACACCGGTCGGCGTAGGTGACCCAGTCTGGAAAATGGGGACGACAAGGTCACAGGTTTATTGTGAGGACCAAAGTAGCAAAAGCACTTGCTCTACTGCTATGAGGGGCTGCTGATGGGATCCACGAGCGGATGTGTCCACAAGGGTTGGGCCACTAGAGGAGGCTGAGTGTGGGTCCTGGAGAGGTTTGCTCACCCGGATGAACTGCTGAAAGCGTTTGTCTCGGGCATATAGCTCCTTGTAGAGCTTTAAGGCCTTGGTGTGGCGGCTACAGAACTCCGAGTAGGTCTTCCGCATCTGCTCTGCGCTGGGACCTGAGAACTAGAAGTTGGGGGAGCAGGGCTGGGTCAGCATTTCCCCAAAAGCCAAATCTCATCCCCAACACCCTCTGGCCTCCCACCAAACAGGCGGGCTTCCTGCCTCTCCAGCTCTCTCTGGCTCCACCCCCTAGAGTTTCGAGATGAGAAATGCCCACTCTAGTCACACCTCCTCCCATGAATGCTGCCCACGGGTCCTGCCTTTTCTCACCTGGCTGATGAGCAGGTCACCCAAGCGATGGATGACGAAGTTCCGGGTGCTGCCAGGGCACAGGGCCTGGCGTCGGCGTTCTAACATCTGGCTGAGGAAGCGTGTATGGATGTCACTGAGTTCGTCCACGCAGGGGAACAGGCCCTGGACCACTCCCGGCTCCAGCTGTAGCTCTTCCAGCATCCCCGTGCGGAAGAGGCGGGTCATGATCTTCAGGGTCCGCACATGGTGTAGCTCTGTCTGGATCAGCTCTGTGGGTACGATGGGACACATGGCCTCTACCCTGGCTTGGCCACAATTGGTGGGGCCTAGGCTGGGGACCTCAGGGCTCATTTGAGGTTTTCAAGATCCCTTCCAGGTTAACATTCTGCATTATTACAACCTTAGATCATTTTCTAATCATTTTTTTATCTTTATGCCGTGCCATCTTAAGCTATGAGCTGTTTTAGGGTCAAGAACCATGTGTCCCCTACATGTCTAGGTTTCCCACAGTTCCCAGTACAGTGTTGGAGCAGGCAGAGAGGAAAGACTAAGAATTGACTGGAAGGAAGGGATAAAGAAGGGCTTTGGAGGTCAACAGCCCAAAAGGTGGGGGCCTAGTGGCTACTTGTGGGGATGCTGGGCAGGGTCTTGAAGGCCAATGGGATAAGAGGGAAGGGTCTTGAGAGGTGGGGGCTGGCAGAGGAAGGACACAAAGAAACAGGACTGGTGACAAAAGAGAAGTCTGGGGTGGTCTTCTTGGCTCACCATAAATGACATCCTGCTGCTTCATCACCTCCTTTTTATGCTGCTGCAAGAAGTTGCTATCCACAGCAAGGCTCCAGGAATCAGCTGCAAAGTCCTTCTCATCCATCTCAAAGTCACTCATCAGCTCATTGTAGATCACCTCCGCACCTGGACGTTGAGTGGGGGAAACAACTCGGACCCCAATTCTCTTCCCTGGGTCCCGGGCCCTTCTCTAGATCCCTTCCCGCCTTGCCGTTCCCAGGACTGCTCCCACCTGCCCCTCATGCCCTGGTCTCCCTGAGGTCCGGGCACAGTCACCTTCGTCGATGAGGGACTCCACTGACAGGGTCCGGTTCCGCATGTTGAGGGAGTCTGTGGACTGTGAGAGGATCCGGCGCAGCCCCAGGGGAGACTCATCGTTGAAGTGTCTGAGGGGAGGGGAGCCTCGTTGCATCACCCGACTCGGGCAAGAGTCCCCTTCCCGGGTGGGGACCCAAGGTGGGATCCCAGAGGCAGTCACCCCAAGTTCTCCTTACCTGTCTGTCTATAATTCTGAACTCAGGGATGGGAAAGACCTCTCAGCCCCCCGCCTCCACTGCCATACTCTGCCTGCCTGGCTCCCCCTTCCCCAGGCAGAGGCTTACCCAGCAATGTTGGTGGTGGAAACACTTTTGGCTAAAGACAAGGAGGAGCGGCCACGGCGGGAGCCAAGCAGGGACTGTCGGAAGCTGTCGGAGGGGTAGATGGCAGAGCTGGGCCGCTCCCGAGTGGTGGCTGTCGGGGGGATACCAAGTAGGCAAGCGTCAAACCTGGTGCCTTATCTTTATGCCGTGCCATCTTAAGCTATGAGCTGTTTTAGGGTCAAGAACCATGTGTCCCCTACATGTCTAGGTTTCCCACAGTTCCCAGTACAGTGTTGGAACAGGCAGAGAGGAAAGACTAAGAATTGATTCAAGCCTCCCAGGCTCCTCGACTAGAAGTGAGGCCTCCTCTCCTGCCCCACCTTTAGCCCTGTTCTAGTCAAAGAAAGATGATAACAGTAATTCTACCCGTATGTTTGTGCAATACTTTTAATGTTTATAAAGAGCTTTTCTTGCCTTATCTCTTTCCCGCCACAAGACTGTGAGCAATCTGCAGCTCAGGACGGTTAAGAGACTTGTCTGGGGTGACTCAGCTAATGGCTGAGCAGAGATTCGGACTCTGGTCTTTTTTTTTTTTTTTTTTTAACATCTTTATTGGAGTATAATTGCTTTACAATGTTGTGTTAGTTTCTGCCGTATAACAGAGTGAATCAGCTATATGTATACATACACAGACTCTGGTCTTTTTGACTAAGCACCACGCTCTTTCTGTTACACCAGATCTGTCTGAATTGGCCCTTGACAACTTCTGCCAACATTCCCAAGTGCAGTGTAAATAACTAATAATAATAATATAAGGTGTGACCAGACTCAGATGACCAGCCATCCCAAGCCTTCGTCCCCATCTGAATTCTCCTGTCCTGCCCCTAAGCCCAAGAGTCCGGACCTCCCTTATGACCCCACCAACAGCATCCAATTGAAGAGAGGAAGGCACTGTGCCAGGGAACGACCTCAGGGGGGCAGCAGAGCTCATGGGCTGAGAGGCCTGGGGTCCAGGGTCCTATGGGGGCTCCAGCATCCTCACTACTCACTCTTACTGCGAAGTGAAACAGACTGCAAGGCAGTGTTGTTCTTCAGCAGGGCAGCTTTCTGTTGCTGTGAGACAGAGAGCAAGAGAGAGACACCAAGAACAGCTGTCACCCTAGGGTCACCCCCATAGGCCCAGGGCAGGAGCTGGGTGGCTGCCCCCTAGGGAGAAAGCTGGCACGATGGCTAAGGGCATCAGGGTGGCTGAGCCCAGTGCTGAGGGGATGTGTCTACAGCAACAGGCTGGCCCCCTCTTGCAGGGCCTGTGGCCTGGGGTGGAGGGTCTGGGCTGCCCCCTGGTGAGGAGAGGGGTTGAGTAACACAGGGTGAGGAATGAACGGAAAAGGCATGAGGGTACCGCACACTCACTACCCTCTCCCCCAGCCCTCTGCCCTCCCTGCCATCTCACCTTCTGCTTGACCTTGGTACAGTTGGCGAGGGTGTCTTTACAGCGGTTGTGGATAGTCACATTGCAGGCTGGGAGGGTGGGGTAGAGAGGGTGACGGGAGGGCCAGGTGGTACGGGGGGGACACACCCACATGCAGACACCCATCTCCCCATGGCCACACAGCCTGAGACTCTCCCCCTTCCCAGACTCCTCGGCCATCGCCGCACCCCAGTCCCTCTCCTCCCGCCTCCCCCCTTCCTTCAAGCAGGAGATGAAGTGAGGGGGTATAGGTGTGGACCGCAATTAAGCCATCAGGAGGGGTAGGCAATCCTGACTCAGAGATGACCTGCGAGGTGGACTAGAGGGAAGAAGGGGTTACTGGCTGCCAGAGATGAGCTCAAGAAGCACAAAGGTGGTTGAGAATGACAGATGGCAGAGAGGACGCCCACGGAACAGAAGGTGGCACAGGAGCAGCTGGGATGGGAGCTAGGGGCAGAGAGGGGGAAATTAACATCCCCTGAGCTTGATCCTAACCACCCCTTGAGGTAGATTCAATGATCCTCATTTTATAGATGAGGATCCTGTCTCCTGGAGAGGTTAAACCATCTGCCAGAGGTCATACAGCTAGTGGTAGAGCTGGGGTTTAACTCAGGAGTGTCTGTGCACTTCCTGTTGAGCCATACGCATGCCCACAAACTCTGGCTAGGCCTAAGCAGTGCTACGGCTGATGGATCCAGCGGTAGAGCGGGGGACAGGCCATGCCCTGCCCCTGCCCGACACGCCTGCCTGCCTTCTGCACTGCTCAGCTATGCTTGCTATGACTCCAGCCTCCCTTCCGGACCCGGGGAGTCTTGTTCCCCAAGTAAGGTAAACCCACAGCTCCCACACTCCATCTGCTTCTCCCTCATCACCCACCCCACCCTGCCATGGGGTAGGAGAGAAGAGGAGAGGAAAGGAAGAGTAGCTAAGCCTAGGCACTGGGACTACTGGCCATCCCTTTCCCCAACATGCCCTCACAGCCCTTGGCCGTCTCCAGCTTCCCCTCCCCCGTCCAACAACACCGGAAACTCTGCTAACTCCTTCAGACAATACCCAGCACCGTGCTTACTTCCACAAATACAAGGCGAGCAGGGTGGGGCAGAGGGGCAGACAGAAGTGGGGGCTGGAGCTGCGTCCACCCGCCCCCCCCCGGAGCTCCCTTCTCCTACCCCCAGCACCCAGTGTCTCTGGATCGAACCTCCGCTTTCCACCTGCTCTCAAAATAGCGCTTGCTGCCCGCCTCCCTGGTTCCCCTGGCAACAAGCTTCCAGATTGGGAATTCTGTCAGGTCTCTAGAGGGATCTAGATTGGGGTTCCCTCCTCATCCTCATAACTCTAAGTTGAACAGTGAGGAAGTAGGGAAGCCTCGCTGGTTCTTTCTGGGGTTCCTTCGCAGCTTCCATAGAGATTTAGAAGCTAAAGCTTTTGTCCCTCTGTTCCGCCGTAGGCCACAACACCTCCGGTCCTGCGTTAATCAGAAGCAGCTCTTTGCCATGAATCTGGGTGCGGAGGGGGGTGGGTAGACAGGGCAGGAGCCCTCCGTGTAGGCATCTTGGGGAAGGAAGAATTCGTTGCTTGTACTTACAAAATACAGGACTACCCTTAGATGTGGGTGAAGGTCAGGAGTTCTATCTAATCCTTATTCCCCCAACATACACATTGCTGCCATATTCTCTCTTTCTCACTGTGTATCAGTCAGACTAGAAATCTGAGACACGGGGGTCCTAATCCCTAATCCTCTGCTTCAAACTGCAGAGATTTAGAGATTTCAGGCTCCCCCCAGTCAATAGAAAGGGAAGGGGCAAGGGGACCCTGAAGTCCTGAACACCCAGTTCTGCCCAGGAAGATCGGCAGAACAGCTGCAAGGCCAGCAGCTTCCCACCCAGCTCCCCTATTTCCGCCCCCCCATCCCACATACACACAACATTCCTGCTCCTTCTCCACTCAGTTCTCCTGACCCTCAGCAGCTGTTCAGGGAGCTGGGGGATACCCAGCGGACGACAGCTGCAAGGGGAGCCACCCCAGCCTCCCCTCCCCCATATCCCCAGCTAGTCCTGCTTAGGACATATTCTGACTGCCACTACCCCTAGACATGAGGACAGGGAGAAAGGGATCAAGCATCTGGCCCTGGCATTTGGGCCCTGCGGGGGCTCACAGAGGAGAGTGATCCTTATGGATCCAAGGTAAAAAGAATGGATAGAAAGATTAGGGTCAGTGGGCGCTGACTCAGAGTGACATTCAGGGTCCAAACAACTTACTTGGGCAGATGAGGGCCTCCTTGGCTGTGATGCTCTTGTTACAGGCATAGCACATGGTCATGCCCGAAACGGAGATGGTGGTGAAGAGGTGCCCGTTGGTATAGCGGGCGTCCTTGGCTTCCTTCATTTTCTCTTTTTCCCGGGTCTGTAGAAGGGGCGAGAGAGACAGGAAGTGAGGCTGGAGGATGCCAGGGTGCCTGAGGAGTCCAGAGACACAGGCCGAGGGCAGAGGCAAGGGAGCAATGCCCGCCTGAAACACACCACTTCCTGAAGCAGAGCCTGCCGCGCTGTGTCAGAGGCAGCTGTCCAGGAGTGACCAGGCCAGACCCGAGGGCCGAGTCGGCCCCTGACCTACCTGGCCCCTGCGGCTGGGCTGCCTCCTGTTGCCGCTCATCTCCCCGGCTCTAGACCTCCGCGTCCTCACTCCACCTCCCAGCCCTAGCTCTGCTCGCCCCCGAGCTGCTGTACTCCCTTCTCTGTGCCGGGGGAAGATGCGCAGAGAGGAGGGGAGAGCAGGCGAAGCAGAAGGTGCCAGCTCACCAGCGCTTTCAAATCTATGGGAGTTAGCTCCTCTTATAACCATGACAACCAGTGTTGGAGCCGCTATCTCCGTGGCAGTGGCAGTCACAGTGGGGGGCAGGAGATCCCCTTATTAGATTGGCTGAAGGGGGCAGAATGCCTCCACTGCCACCCCCAACCAGAGGTCAGGGTCCCAAACCTCTGACTCTTCCACATCTGCTCAGCCAAGGTACACGGGGCCTCTCTGTGGGAGGCAGCGTGTCCCCTGCTAACCTCGAGGCAGGAGGAGCCTGGTTTCAGTCTCCGGTCACTTGTCCTCTCTGGGATCTTTAAGAAAGGAAACTGGGCCACCAAGGTCTCATTCCCGGCAGGAAGTCTATTCTGCAGTCTAACTTTTATCCCTCTCATGCTACCCTCCAAAACCTAGGATATCTCCCTTATTCCTCCTCACCCAGTCTAGGAAGTCCTTTCTGGCATCTACCCTCCATCCTCCAGCGGCAATGTCGGTTCCTCCTGCTCTGGTCTCCATCGAGATGGGGCACACTCTCTGGGCCCTTCCACAGAACCTCAGAGGCTGGCATTTCCCATCAGCTTTCTCTTCTCCTGCTTCCCCCTGACCTCTGCAGGTCAAGTGATACTCCCTGACCTCTTTCTGTCCCTTCTCAAGCCCCTGAGCTTTCCCTGAAACTGAGGAGATGAGAAGATGGGACACCATGCTTTCCACCTATTCCAGGACCCTCCTCAGTGGTCACCTCAGATCCCTGATTTTCCCTCCACTCTTAGAGGACCGACAGCAGGAAGTGGAGCTGGCAAGACCACTCCCTCCAAGGATTCCCTGCCTCTCAGAAAGCGAAGAGCGAGATCCTGATGGCTGAGGCTGAGGGTAATGAGCCCCAAGTCAGAGGACACTGTCTGGGGCCCCAGGGCAGTGAAACAAAACTCAGAGGAGAATCCTCAGCCTGGACCTTGGGTGCCCAGTCCTGACTCTCAGCTGAAGCCACACTAGCAGTTAAGAGGTGGGGGAGGGGAAGAGACACACTGGCCTGGTGTGAGCGTAGAAAAGGGAAGTGTGAACGGGCTGAGTCAACAGCACAGGGGCCAGAGGGCACTGGACTGCGATGCCCTAGGGTCTCAGGGCTTCCTGGTAGCCCAAGATCCTTCTCTCTCCTGCTTACCCTCAGAAGCTCCAGGTTCATCTGACGATGAGCAGAGCCTAGGTCTTCAGGTCATTTCCCACCCAATCATCCATTTTTCTTTTCTCCTCTCCTCCCATCCTCCTCCTCTTCCTATATCATAGTCTCCTTCCCATCCCCTGGCCTCCCTCCTCTCCCACATGGCCTCCCACCTTGGCTGCCCCTTTTTCACCCTTGCTTCTCTTCTACTGCCCTTGGCCTCTCCCTGCCCTCCTCCTCCTAGACCTTGTCAAGAAAGCTCACCAACTTTTAACTCTAACCTCCCTTTTTCTATTCTGGTACCTACCTATCTGGACCACTAGAAAATTCTCCCTTTAGTCTAACCTCCATCTGCCCTGCTCCAAATTATAGTTCTTTAGGAGATCAAATCCTCCTCTGAATAACAGCCTTTATAGGACCTCAAAGTTCAAGTCCAAATAGCTCTTCTTACTGCCCTATAGTCTGCCTTCTCTTCTCCTCTCCTGCTCTCCCAACCTTCTCTATGACACAAATAAAAAAGTTTGAGGACTTACTATGTTTGAATTAAAAGTAAGCAAGCAAAAAAACGTGAAAATCATATTAAAAGAGCAACATGGGGAGGGGCAAATTAGGGGTATGGGATTAAGAGACACAAACTACCATGTATAAAATAGATAATCAGGGAATTCCCTGGTGGTCCAGTGGTTAGGACTCCACGCTTTCACTGTTGAGGGTGCGGGTTCAATCTCTGGTCAGGGAACTAAGATCCCGCAAGCCACGCAGCGTGGCCAAAAATAAAAACAAAACAAAACAGTAACAGATAAGCAGCAAGGATGTACTATATAGCATGGGGATTTATAACTGTTACCTTGTAATAACTTCAATGGATTATATATAATCTGTAAAAATACTAAAACTAATATAATATCGTAAATCAACTGTACTTCAAAAAATAAAATAAAAAGAGCAACATGTCTGAATCAGGGTCAACTCCCAAATGGGCAGTCCTGCAGATTTGCCCTAGGGCTGCTACAACTCCCACTCCCCTCCTCTGACCTCTTCCCTCTGCCCTCAGGCCTCCAGGAGCTCTCACCTGGCAAAGAAGCGGGGAAAGGGAGGGAGAGAACTAGGGGCAGCCAGAGAACAGGGTCTCTCTGGCATCAACATCCCACAGACGACCCAGCTACTCTGGGCCCAGGCTCCCCCACCTCCCAACACTCACCCTCTCTCCAAGTGACCCTCTCTCTAGGTGGGCCAGCAGTGGGCAGCAGCCACAGCAGCCGCACATCCCAACACGGACACTGCCCAGCAGCAAGCGGCCCTGGCACTGCCTAGCGCTATTGTCCTGGAGGCAGTCCGCACCCGCCCCAGGGCTCAGGCTGGTGAGGCTAGAAGGACACAGGGCCTGCTCACCAGGGGTGCCTGCTCCAGAGACGGAGTGAATGGGCTTGTTTGGTTCTCTGTCCTACTCTTTCCAGATATTCTTAAGATCATCCCAGTTACCCGCCCAACCGCCAGCGGGACAGCCCCTCACCTTCATGGCCCCATCTGTCCACCAAGAAAAGGGGCCATTACTCTGCAATCCACAACACCCACCCCAACACTCAGTGGCCCTTCCTGCTTGGTTCGGTCCTCTACTGTCCAGTGTCCAGAGTCTTGCTTTCTCACAAATCCTCACAGAAAGTCTTTCTTGCTATTGCTACACAATAAATGAATAAAGCACAGGAAAGCACCTAGCACAATGGCTGGTATACAACAGCCACTTAATACATGTTTAGAAAGAAAGGAAGAAAAGAAGGATGGGTGGATGGATAGACACCAAGACAAGGGGTCCCAGCAGCACCCTTGCCTCTACTCTAAGGATCCCCTCATTCCTTATCAGAGCTTCAGAGCTTACAATCTCCTCCTCTCTCTCTCTTTTTTTTTTTTTTTTTTCCCTGCTGCACCTCGCACTTGTGCGATCTTAGTTTCCTGACCAGGGATCCAACCTGTGCCCCCTGCAGTGGAAGTACGGAGTCCTAACCACTGGACCACCAGGGAATTCTGGTCTCCTCCTCTCTTGTTTATTCTTTTCTCCCTCCTCCCAGACCTTTTCTCCTGATTCCTCTGAACTTCTTAGGACCAGATGGTATCCTCTGAAAGTCAGAAGAAGACCAACCCAAACTTTCCTTCCACTGTCATCCCAGATCTTGGTTATTTTGGGGAAAGAAAGACTAGGCGAATGGCAGAGGACATTGAGGCTGGTGGCTCAAAGGCTCATAGAACAGAGGCAGTCTCCCCTTTCTCCGTATTTTGTCTCCCAGGCCGAGAGATGAGGAAAACAGTGACATACGTGAAGCCCAAGGAATGCCAAAGCCTGGACTTCGGCTTCCTGTTCCCAGGCGGGCAGCAGAGGATGGCGGAGCCGACCCAGAAGAGTAAGAGCCTCTCCAAGCAAAGTCTAAGCTCTCAGCTGTCCTTGTTCCTCCATTGGGTATGTCCAAACCAAGACCTCTGGAGAAGTCACGTGGTGCTCAGAATGACCTCTGCTCCAGCTGCAAGTGGCAGCAGCCCCTTCCCCAAGGTGGCGCAGCCTCTGTCCAGGCCCTTTGTTTAGGGACCAGAAGGCCCCCGGAGGGTTCCACTGGGTTTCCAGTCATCTGTGGCTTAGGCCCTGGACAGCAGAGGTTCAGAGTCATAGGCTGCAAGGGGCACTGAGTCATGAGGGATGGGCTCTAAGGCTGGGAAAAGAGGAGAGAGAGGGTTCCTGGCCATGGGACTGAGAAGAGGGCTTGGGATGGTCTCAGCCAGGCTCTGCTTCCTTTATGAGCTTCCACAGACAAGATAAAGGCAGGAGGCTAAGGAGAAGGCGGCCAAACGGAAACGCTAACGCCAAAGCCAGAAACATAACACAAAAAGACATCACTGAACACACAAAGGCACTTAATAAACGCTTGCCTGATGAATGAAGATGAGACACCGGACAATGGGGGTGGGCACACTGGTGAAGCAGAAGAGGGGTGCTAAGGACCATAGGGAATAAAGTCGGGCTACCCTCAGACCCAGGGATCCTGGACCCCACCCTAGCCCCCCCTCCACCCGGCCACACCTGTCGGGTCAGGAGAGAAAGACAAGCAGAGACGGAGGGGGGAGTGATGCAAACAGACGGGCATTTGTGCAGGCGAACAATAGCTGTGCCAGGACTCCCTGCCCTCCTGGCACAGGGCAGGCCGGCTGAGTTGGGAGGGGGGCAGCTGCTGCCTGCAGCCCCTCCCCCACCCTCCCCCAAGGAGACATAAACAAACCCAGAAGGGTCCAGCCAGTTCCTCTCAGCCATTTCTCTGACCAGCTCCAGGAACCATGACCAATCTGCTCCCTCAAACGCCTAGATGATACTTCAAAGCACAGACTGAAGCTAAGAATGGAACTACTTCCTCGTATCCAGAGTGCAGTGAGCCCCCTACTTTGGTGACCATAATTCAAAACAGTGACACAGAGCATCTGGGGACAGGCAGACCGACACAGACACACACGCACACCAACATACAGGTCATGTGCACGCATGGGATTCATTTCTTCAGATCTGTCCCCTCCCCGACTCCAAGCTCAGGGTTCCGGGGAAGTCAGAGGGACTGAGATTGGACCCCTCCTTAAATCCCTCGGGCAGCCCTGGCAGGTCCTTCTCTAGGCAGCATCCAACCCCCTGCAGTCACTCAGTGACTTCCTTAAGCTTTTGGCTCCCTTCCCCCATCCTTGCTTCTCCCCCTCCCCTCAGCTCTTTCCCTAACCTCCAAGAAAGGCCCCTAGAATCTTTTCCTATTCCCCCAAAAGTCTCAGCCTCCCGGGAGACCCCCAATTCAACTTCCCCCCCAACCTGCCAGCACTCTCAGCTCCCTCCAGGGCTCCCCCAGCCCTCTTCTCCGGCTCCAGTTCTAGTCCTGCACACAAAGCCAGCCACCTCTCCAACACTCAGAACAAAGAAACAGTCTCTCTCCTCTCTCCCCACCACACTCCAAATCTGGGGTCCTTGAGATTCCAGGGAGACCTCCCTAGCCTCCAGGGCCATCCCTGATCCTCTGGCCCCTGCCCCCTCCTAGGCAGGAAAGGACCCTTTGTTCTGAGACAGGAGACAGTTAGGGTTTGGGGGGGAGGAGGGAGGGAGGAACAGGGGATGAAAGAGAGAAAGGGACCTCTGGGGTTTGGGGCCTATGGAGGTAGGAAGTAGAGCAGAGAGAATGAGGGGGTGGAGGACTGAAGATAGCCTGAAAGAATAGAAATGGAGTGAAAAGAGAGAGGAGGCATGAGGAGGGGGAGCTGCACAGAAAGATTCTAGGAGGGTGGGAAGGAGAAAGGGACAGGTTCGACTTAAATTCCTCCTACTTCAAGGAGGTCCCGCGGAGGAAGGCAAGGAATGGGGTTGGGGGGGGTGATCAGGACATAGCTCTGAACCATCCCCCCACATAGGTAGCAGGGGAGACCATCTTCCTCAAATTATCTCGTTTCCAGCGGCCCCCCTCTACTTCCCACCGCAATATAAAAAGAAAGGAGACAGCTGGTGTGCTTGGGGGAGGGGGAAGAGGGGATCCAGGGTTTGTTGGCTAAGAATCAACTCCCCCCTTCCGTAACCACAGCTTTCCGGAGGTGGCCCTCCCCTTCCGACCAGCCCAAACTGACAACCAACCTCCTCCAGTGGCCTCTCTGCCCTCTCAGATCTACCCACTCAGCCCCTCACATCCCCACCCCCAGTCAGATTCCCAAACCCCCCAAAACCAAGGCCAGCCCCAGGACAGAAAAAGCCAAGCTTCTAGATTCCCAGTCCCCCCAACTACCAAAAAAAAAAAAAAAAAAAAAGGCATGAGGACCCAGGTATCTGGCTCCCCAACTCCTCCCAGTAACGGAAAAAGGACCCGAGTATCTACCTTCCCAGAACCCTTGTCTATAGCCCCTCTCCAGGTCTGCCCCTCGCGGGTGCCCCCATGGCTTTCCCTTTTAGGGTGGAACCAAATTTCCGTGGTTTCAAAAAACCTCTCCACCCCCCTTGGCTCTGCTCCAGGGTCTCAGCTCAAACGGTTGAAAAATAAACAGACTTTCATAGCTGGGGCCTGGCCTGGCGCAGGGTTGAGAAGAGCCTGTCTGCCACCCCACTGTTCCACTGCACTTCAGCCATCTCTCCTCTGACCCTCTGTTTGTCTTAAGCCCTACCCAAATCCTCAGTTGCTTTCCTGTTAGCAGAACCTTATCCCAACCCCCTAAGGAAAAGTTCCAGGATGGAACCTCTCCCAACTTAGCCTCTAGATAGGTAGCCAGGCTAGGAGCTAGGAGGGAAGTGTGGGAAGGGGTTTCCACCATCTCTGAGGACTCCGAAAGGGTACTGCTCCCATGCCTGAAGAAGGTGATGGTGATCAGCATAGGCTGCGTGCCAGGGCAGGACACTGGGATTGGAAACAGCCCAGAGGTTAAACCAGCTATGGACTGGGTCTTGGCCTTTCCCATAATGGGTACAGTGTGGGTGCCTTGAGCAGCCGGGAGGTGCTGTCTGCATGCACCACCTTCCTCCCAGCTCTCATTTATTCACCTACAAGTCAGCTTCATCATTTCTTGGGGGCTGAGGTGTGGAGAGGTCATGGCCTTTGGGAGTGGGCCTGGGTACAAAGGCAGAAATAAAGGATACTTGGAAAGGAGTGGCCAAGAGCTCAAGATAGGGGTGGGGGCTAGGGTAATTATACATCCAGACTCTTGAAATGGTAGGTGAACAGTCCCAAGATAAAGAGTTAAGAGAGCTGGGGTGGGGAGGAGGGACGAGGGCACAGTGCCAAGTGGGTCAGCCTAAAGGTTTCAGGTTGTTTCGGGCTGCAAGGACAAGGAGCTTGGAAGCTGGTGGGGCAAAAAGGGATGGGGGGACCCTCTGTGTTTCAGGAACAGGGGTGCTCTGGGCCCCAAGGATGGAAGAAAGGATCCTAGCTACACAAAGACCTCTGCTCCCTTCACCTGAGGGTGATGCCTTGGGGGGAAGTGGGCCGTCCCTAAGCTGTCCTAACCCCAGTCACCCGCCCACCAGAGAGAAGAACTGAATCACAGCTGGAAAGTCCATCTGCGAGGAGAGGAGGAGCTGACTTTTGTCTCGGAGGGGTGGTGATGGTGGTGGTGATGGTGGGAGGAAGCCGGGAAACCACCCCCTCCCACCCCCTCCGCCGGATGGCGGGGACAAAGAGGGAACGACCAAGCCAGCGACGGCAGAGTGGGGGGATACCGAGAGCAACCCGGTGGGACCCTGGCGGAGGGGGTTCCGGAGAGCTTTCGCCGCCCCCACCCCCCGACACACACACCTTCCTCTTCCCGCTCTGTCCCTTACCGGAGCAACTTTCTTTCACGCGGCCCAAAACACCCGGTCCCGCCAGATCGGAAGCCCCTAAACCCCAGGTCCGCTGGCTCCCGGGATCCCGGCAGAGAATCTGCGCGGAGCTGGAGGCGCGGGTAGCGTCTACTGCTCCCCCAGCCCCCTCCCCACTCACTCACAGTCCCCACCCACCCCGTCCCGCCGCGTTCCCGGCCGACGCTCCGCCCGATTTTGGCGCCCAGAAAGCAGGCGGGGAGACCCGGGGGCGCTGCGGGTGCCGGGGATCGAAGGGCGCCCTGAGGACCGCGGGCGAGAGGGACAGGGGTTTCAGAGCCCACCTTGCTGGCCAGCTCTTTGCTCCGGTCGATCCGCGCCCGTGTGAGGGATTCGATCCGAGACATAATCCGATGGGGGGGGGGAGCCCAGGAGGACGCGGCGCGGACCCTGGCGTCCGGCTGTTTTGGGGGGAGGGCGGGGGAGGGGTCCGACCCGCACGCGTCGGTCTTGGGGACAGGAAGTCTGACTCCCCTCGCCCGGCACCCAGCGCCAGTTCCTCAAACCCGAGTCTCCACCCCCGCCCGAGCTCAGGAAGGGGGGAGGCGGGGCGGAGGGAGGGCGGGTGCCGAGCGCCGGACGGGACGCCTCGGTCCGTGGAGGGGCGGCTGGCACGAGTACAGGGGGCCGTGGACTAGCTTGCAGGGCCCCTCTGCCTGTTTGCCCTCCAGCGCCGGGCGCCTCTAACCCCAGACGCCCGCCGCCTGGCTTCGGTTTTCCTAAAACCCACCCTGGCCCGCCTCGCAGCCCTCACCCCACCCCTGGTCTTCCCTTTCCCTTCCTCCTCCCCCTCCGCAGTCCTTCAGTCTAGAAAGACCCGCGGGCCGGAGGATTCCAGCCGCCCCCAGCTCTCCAGGGAACCCGGGACCAGTTCCTTCCTGGCCTTCGGGGCCCATCAAAGCAGGCCAGAGCCGCCGACCCCTTTTACGATTGGGGGCAGGCGTGGGGAGAGGGCGGAGAAATCAAAGGGGAACTAAAGGGTGGATCTTTAGAGGGCCTGAAAGGGAAGATTCACTCCTGGAGGTTGAAGAATCTGAGAGGAGAGCATTCTTCCACAAGCCCCCAACTCTCTGGGGCCTTACAAGACCGCCCTCGGCCCATCCTCTTCCCTCCTACCTCTGCCTCCGCTGACTACTGGGGTGGTGGAGGGGAGGAATTCGCCACTGTTACAGAAGACTAAAAAGCTGAGGAAGTCCTTCCTTGTGTCTAACCCCAGTTCCCTCTATTGCAAGTTAGGCCAGAACCAAAAGACCAGCAACCAGCCTTCCCCAGTCAGGGACAGTTGGAGTTTGGCCAGTCTCTCCACAAGAAGAAGGGGTGGAGTGGGACATTCTTTCTGGACACTTTGCCCCAGCCTGAGGCAACCTCCACCTTTTGGGGAAAATTCCTCCTCCACTCTAATTATAATCACTCACATTGAAGTTCATTTCTGCCTCTCAGGGTCTCCCATGTCTCTGGGAGAAAGAGAAGTATAGAGAGTCCTGGGACAGAGCATCTTATGTTTGCAGGGTCCTGCCTGATTTCTGGTCCCCAAAGGTGTGGAGGAAGGAGGGAGGGAGAGGAGGCCCAACCCAGACCCAGCGGCTCCCTGCCCGGTTTCAGCAGTAGGGCCTGGCTGCAGGTTTCAAGCCCAGCTCAGCACTCTTGTAGGTGCCAATTTTAGCCTCTGCCACTATTTTGGGCTCCACTGCCTTACCACTGGCTGAGCTAGTTGGGCTCCTCACCACCACACTGCTCCTCTGGCTTCCCCTCCTGCCTAGCAACTCCTTCACCTCCTTCTTCACCCATTCCCCTGTTTAGGATCCTTATATAGCAAAGACCAGAAAAAAAGGAGAGAAAATAACCATGCCCAGCTCTAGGCTGGATGGAAATTAGAAAGCAGAAAGGACTTTCCCAGGGCCATGAGGGAGGCTGACTTCTCCAGGCTTGTACCTGCAGGGGAGACCTACAGGAAGGCCCTAGGAACTCCCCCAAACCAGCAGTCTTGAGGCTCCTGGGCCCAGAACCCCAGACTTACCTCCCCCCAGTGGGCAGCCAGCGCTGAGGAATGTACTAAATTTAAAAACAGACCGCCAGAAGCCAGAATCCTGGCCTCAGGGCTCCACCCACTAGGGGCCCTGAGACAAGGGGTAGGCTGAGACCTCGGCTTTTCTCCCAGGCCTGGGGTGGGAGGGTGTTTCAAGCTAAGGATGGAATCTTAAAGGGCCAAACTCCAGTCTGGATACCCAATAATCCCAGGACCTGAATCCCAGAGTTATCTGAAGGATCTCAGTCCCCAAACTCAACGTAGATGGTCTCTATGAAAGGAGAGGACTTAATCTTCCAACCCTCTTCTGTCTCCTACCCCAATTTTCAATATACTTTCTACCGATCTGCTCTTTGTTACCCTGCCTCTCACCCTATGCCCTCTTCTTCCTCTTAAGAGATGAGTAGTCAGGAAAGGGACTTGCGGGGTGGGTAAAGGAAACCGGTCTACCTTTAAGAACACCTGTGCTTTTAGTGAGCTAGGCCTGCAGCTTGACTTAATTTCCATTTTCTGTATCCTCTGGAACAGTGAACCCTTTTCCTTTCTCCTTGGCATCCCCTGCCCCTTCCAAACCATTTTCATCCCAATCCCTGCTCCTCCTATCCAGTGATGCCGCCCAGATTTTCAGAAATTATATTTTTAGATACACAAAAACAAAAGCCAACCCTAATTTCTGCCAGAATCTAAAAGTAGCCACCACTTTCTTTAGCTCATTTAACTTGACAGATATGTCCCCCACATTTCAGGAGTAGGGAGGCCATCCCAGGGAAGAATCTGGTTGTCAGGGTCTTGGCCAGTAGGTGAGCAGAGAAAGCCACAGGGATACCTGGGCCCAAGTCCTACAGTGCCCAGGAGGAGGTTTGCTTTTCTTCTTATTACTTTGGACCTTGTGTATTCTGGGAGCAGATGATTAAGGCATTATTGACTCCAATGGCCATCCATCAGAAATGGTGGAAGAAGCGAAGAGAGGGGATAAACTGTTACGTAGGTTTACCGACAGAAGCAGAGACAACAATATATAGTCAAGGCTCTAGGTTTGTAATACAGCTCCACCTTTTGCCAACTGTGGGATCTTGGGCAAGTAACCTAGTCTCTAAGTTATCTTGTCTATGAAACAGAGATTAAGGGGCTTCCCTGGTGGTGCAGTGGTTAAGAATCCACCTGCCAATGCAGGGGACATGGGTTCGAGCCCTGGTCCGGGAAGATCCCACATCTGCGGAGCAACTAAGCCCGTGCGCTACAACTACTGAGCCTGTGCTCTAGAGCCTGTGAGACACAGCTACTGAAGCCCGCACACCTAGAGCCCATGCTCTGCAACAAGAGAAGCCACTGCAGTGAGAAGCCTGCGCACCTCAATGAAGAGTAGCCCCGGCTCGCCACGACTAGAGAAAGCCCGCGCATGGCCAAGAAGACCCAATGCAGCCAAAAATAAACAAATAAGTTATTAATTAATTTTAAAAATAATAACAAATGTAAATAAGAGCTTTAAAAATAAAACACAGAGATTAAAATATTTATCTTTGCCAGAGTGTTATAAGAATTAAATGAGATGACCTCTGGAAAAGTGTTTTGTCAACTCTACAATGCTAGTCAAATAGGAAGGAATAAGCTACTTCCTTCTCTCACTGCTTGACTGAGCTTCTCTCCACCCCCACCCCTGGTGTTTACCTGCTAATGGCCCCTATCCTGAGCTGGGAGGAGGGGGAAGAAGAGATTTAGTGACTCAAGCACACACATTCATGAGGGTGGAAGCAAGATGGACCAGGAGATGACAGAGAGGGAAACAGGAAGACAGAACAAGAGTCCTAGTGAGGAAAGGCGACTGGGACAATGTCCTGACGATGCTAGCTCTTTTCTGCTGGCTGTCTGGGCTTCAGTCTCTGCCCACTTTCTCCTTCATCCCCTCACCAAACTGCTAGGCCAAGGGCGGGCAAATGCAGACCAACTGGGATCTGGATGGCCCCTAGACAGCACCGACTTCCTCTACCATTCCCACTGCAGGAAAAGAGCGTGATTCTGCCGTCAGACTCTCCTACCCTGAACAGAGAGGCTGTGGGGAGAGGGAGTCAGACCCAAGGTCTGGGTGTTGGCTTTGTTCTCTAGAGAGCTCTGCTCCCCTCCACGGGAGAGAAGAAGCCTCACTGTGCCCACCTCGCCCTGCTCTCAGACTGCCTGATCTCACGCTTCAGCTCCCCGCCTGTGGCCTGCAACGAGAAGGAGCTGAGAACCTGATTCTTTTTCTGCCCTCCCTGCCCACCCAGAGGAAGGAGAATCCTGGCTGAAAGGCTGGCAGAGAAGAGAGCGCTGGCATTGCCGGCGGGGCCAGGAGGAGCCCAGGTAACCTTACTGGGTGAGAATCCCGTGGTGCTTCCAGGTGAATCTGATGATGTCTTGCCTGGAGTTTCTCTCAATGTTCAGGAGCCACCCCGGTGGGAAAGTACATGCATGCTTGGGGAAGCCAGGAGAGGAAAAGGGGGGAATGGCTCATTCTGCCAGTAAATGAAGAGAGTGGAAATGAATTCAAGCAGCAGGCAGAGCTCCTAGTTTCACCAGAGCCGGGGGGATGGTAATAAGGAAGAGAGCAACGTGCCTTCACCTTCCTGGGGTCGGAACTGCACGTGGCCCCACTGGTACGGTGTGCATGCGCTTCCACAATCATACACACTTTCCTGGCTTCCACTCTGCCTATGGTCTCATTTCAACTCCTTCAGCTGCCATATCCACCCATAAAATTATGAGTGTAAAAGCACTTTGCAAACCCGAATACTCTCTGAAGAAGTAAAAAGTATTGCTGTAATTATTATGATTATTATGCCTGATGGTTAAGATTTCGGCTGCCCACCTCTCAGCTATGTGGGGTCTCCAGAGAGGGAGGGCTAGGCCACTCCTCAGCTTCTGAGGCTCCTGGCCCATCTCCCCTTCCAGCTGTCTACAGCTGGCTGCTAAGCTGGAGACACAGGGAAAGCAGAGGAAAGGTGATTTACTGGGACAGAAGGAGGGAGACTGGGAGATATACCATGTTCCCTTAAAACCTGAACCATTACCCTGAGTCTCTGCCTAGCAGGGGAAGCTGGGGAGGGGAGCGGACAGGGAGGGGGAGGGGAGCGGACGGTGAGGTGGAGGGGAAGGGAACTGGGGAGGGCAGTGGGTGCCGGGCCTCCTGCTTCCCCAACTCCTACCTTGGCCTTTCCGGTCATGCCCAAGATGAAGCTGAGGGTCCGTCGCAGGGAGGAGCCTGCCCAGGTGCCTGAGCCCCCTTCCAGTTGGCTGCAGCTGCAGAGAGAAAAAGAAGAGGTGAAGAGATGGAGACGGAGCTGGAAAAGAACAAGATACTCCCAGAGATATGGTGGATGAAGTGCCATGACCAGGGGAGAGAGAATGGGGAGATCCGGGGGAAAGACTGAGAGAAGGGTGAGGAAGAGAGAGGAAGGACTCGGGAGAAAGAGGCTCCCACTCCCCTACCTCCTGGGATTTCCTAGATATGGTCACTACAGTTTCCCAGGCCCTTCTATTTATGAGGAAAACTCCAGGCTCCTCCCAGATAAATACAGACTCCCCCTTCCTACCTAATCCAGGCCCAATCTCCTCTTTCATGCTGCTTCCCAACGGAAATGATACGGGGAGGGGGGCTCTCCAAGGGGACGTTTTCCCCTCACAAAACAAGAGTCCTGTGTACGACCCTCCCTGCTGTTTGGAAAGGGCCTCTGGGCCTAACGCCAATAAGGACTGAATTTCCTGGGATTTCATCAGCCCCATCCCATGAGCTAATCCCAAACCCAGAGCCAGGAGGATGTGTCAGCTAGAGATTTTCAGGACCACAAATCAGAGCTTGATATCTTAAAGGGCCCATTACTAGCTCACACACCCACACTGTCTTAGAGGGCTGATCCACTCTAATCAGGCTTCAGCTGTAGGAGCCAAATAAACAGGTGCTGATTTTGCGTGCTTATTTACATAGATACTATGTAAATCTCCCAGCCTCCACCTCGATTCCTGAACAATATGCCTTCAGCCTCTGCCCTCTCCCCTTGGGGCGCTACAGCCCGTGCCCAGCTCTCCTCAGGGCCACTCCCCATTGGTCGATTATCTCAGCTATCCAAAGCTGATCCATGGTCCTTGGTCACCTTCTCTCCCTAAGATTATGCAGCAGCCAATCTGCCTGCTCACTTTTCTGACACTGACAACAGCATTCAACCTCCACTCTCTTATTTAACAGACACCCTGGGGTCTATATACTCCTTTTCTTTCCCTGATTTCTTCTTCATCCCATGGAGCTACTGGGAACCTTCTTAGCCTTCCCCAGCCAGTGAGAAGAAGGGGAATTCTATGCAGCGCAGGTAGAAGGATATTTGGAGGTCTTTCATAAGAAACGTTCAGGGGAACAATGTTTCAGGAAACAGAGACCCTTGGGGCTACAAAACCCAGGGCCCAGTCCCATTGTCCCTCCCCCATCTAGGGCTTTGAAGGGCTCTGTGTCCCCCAAACTCACCTTTGGCTGAGGTCAGCGGCAGAGGACTGGGACAAATTCCCTGCCAACACAAAAGGAGACGTGAGGTGTCCAGCTAAAGCCAGACAAAGGCGCCCAGGGCTGCCTCCCCAACCCCCTCCACCTGGATCAGGTTCCCAAGCTGCAGGTGCTTGTGACGCCATTCCTGAGGGCGGGCACTGGGGAGTAGGGAAGGAGGGCGGTGTCTGAGCAGAGCAGAGCTGAAGAATTTAGGAGCCAGGGTAACAGAGCACCGGCGTTGTGTGGAGAGGGGGCTGAGAGGCCAATGTCTCAGTTCCTTTTCAGTGAATGGCGAGGGCAGAGGGTTCACTCTGAGCTCGCAATGCCTCTTCTTGATGACAAGGTATGTTGCGGATAACTGTCCTCCATCTCTGGTGACAGGGGAAGCTAGAGAGCCTCTCTCTGTCCTATGTCCTCCTTCACTGGAAGGAGAGCCTCAGAATACCAAAGTCCTGAATTCGGATCTCTCATTTGAATAAAGGCATTTTGGGGTTTCCAAGGGTGTGTGGTTAAACATAATGCAGGACATCTGGACCCTAAACAGCTGGCTCTGAGGAGTGGGGTGAGACAGGCAGAGGAAGTGGCCACCACTGCTTTGCTCCCCACTTTTACTCACCAGCTGGATCTGAGCAGCCCAAGAAGTAATTGATGCCACTCATGGATACAGACTTGGAAAGCATGCCAGTGGCCGAGTGGTCCAAAAGGCCAGCAGGTGGGTGACAGGAACGCTGACCCTAGAATCATGTTAAGAATCCTCATGCAAAGGTCAGGCTTCATCCATCTTCCCCCCCAGGCTCTTCACTTTCCCACAGCAAAGCCCTTCTTCAAGGCCTTCAGGCCTTCTACCCCTCCCCACTACCCATATCTGGAACATTCCACTTGAAATAGTTGAGAAGTTATTCCTGCTATTTAGCAGTCATCACTCTGTTGCAACTCAAACCCAGGCTGCCTTAATATAGAAAATATCTTAGAAAAGATTTACCCTGAATCGTTTCCAGAGATGACAAACTCAATATATAGAGGTCAGGCAGGTAATGAAAAAACAAACACACACACAGAAAAACTGGGGCAGTGTGGGTTTAAAACAATAGGGAGTAGAAATATTCATAAACCCCACACCCAATCTTTCGAAAATCGCTTTTTTTTCTCAAGCCTACACGGAGCATTACAAAAACTGGCTACATATCAGTCCATAAGGCAAAATTCAACACATTTCAGATAACCTCTATCAGAGAGATCATAGGAAACAACCCAGAAATCCCTTTTCAGTAGCTTGGATAAACAATCTGAGGTATATTTATATATAGAAGCATTATTCAACATTAAAAATGGGGCTTCCCTGGTGGCGCAGCGGTTAAGAATCCACCTGCCAATGCAGGGGACACAGGTTCGAGCCCTGGTCCGGGAGGATCCCACATGCCGCGGAGCAACTAAGCCCATGTGCCGCAACTGCTGAGCCTGCGCTCTGGAGCCCGTGAGCCTCAACTACTGAAGCCTGCATGCCTAGAGCCCATGCTCCACAACAAGAGAAGCCACCGTGATGAGAGGCCCGCGCACTGCAGTGAAGAGAGGCCCCCGCTTGCTGCAACTAGAGAAAGCCCGCGTGCAGCAACAAAGACCCAACTCAGCCAAAAAAAAAAAAAATCCACAACATTAAAAATGAACAAACTACAGTTCACCCAAAAATATGGATGAATCTCATGAAAGAACGAAGACACAAAAGATTTATATACTTTGTGGTTACATTCATATAAAGTTTAAAACAGGCAAAACTAATTGATATTGTTTAGAGATACACATAAAGGTGGTAAATCTATAGGGAAAATCGATCTCAAAAGTCAAGAAAGTGGTCCTCTCTGCCAGGAGGGAGAGGGCTATGAATGGGGAGGGACACGGGGGGCTTCTGGGTTTTGGTGGTACTCTATTTTTTTTTAACCTGGAGTAGTTACATGGTTGTTTGCTTCCTAATTATGCATTACGTTGTACATATAAGTTTTATGCACTTCTCTATATCTATGTTATATTTCAAATTTTTATTTAAGTTTTAAAAAAATCTGCATAGATTTAGAAATTTTAGGGGGCTTCCCTGGTGGCGCAGTGGTTGAGAGTCTGCCTGCCAATGCAGGGAACACGGGTTCAAGCCCTGGTCTGGGAAGATCCCACATGCCGCGGAGCAACTAGGCCCATGAGCCACAATTACTGAGCCTGCGCGTCTGGAGCCTGTGCTCCACAACGAGAGAGGCCGCGATAGTGAGAGGCCCGCGCACCGCGATGAAGAGTGGCCCCCGCTTGCCACAACTAGAGAAAGCCCTCGCACAGAAACGAAGACCCAACACAGCCATAAATAAATAAATAAATAAATTTAATACTTGCTACTCTAACTAGCTCCTCTGACATCTCTCTGTATTCACTATAAAAAAAAGAAAAGAAATTTTAAAACACCCTTCTAAATAAACTTACTGGTCAAAGAAGAAATCATTATGGGAATTTAAAGATATTTTATAACAACAATAATGAAAATACTACTCAACAAAACTTGTGGGAGATGGCCAAAATGTATCTCAAGGAAAATTTGTCGATTTAAAATGCTTAACTGAAAAATTTTTGAACTGAAAATTAATGAGCTATGCCAGCTTAAAAGGTTAGAAAAAGAACAACAAAACAAACCCAAAGTAAATAGAAGAAAGGATATGATAAAGATAAAAGCAGAAATCAATGAAGTAGTAACAAATGAAATAGGATCAATAAAGCCAAGAGTTGATTTTAGGAACAGGCAAATAAAATAGACAAAACTTTGATAAGGGTGATGCACAAATAAAAGTAGAATGAAAGAGTGGACCTAACTACAGAAACAGTAGTGACTAGAAAGATAATGCTATCTACAACTTAATGCCAGTAATTTTGAAAATGCAAACAAAATAGATAAATTCTTTAAAAAAACAAACAAAATATATATAACTTACCAAAACTGAATCTAGAAGAAATAGAAAGTCTGAATGGTCCTATTAAAGAAATGGAATCAGTAGTTAATCTTTCTATAAACAAAACAAAACACACCAGGCCAAAACAGTTTTATAGTCAAGGAACAGAGCTTTCAAGGAATAGATCACTGAAATCTTATACAAACTCTTCCAAAGAATAGAAAACAAAACCAAAAACTTTCCAACTCTTTCTATAAGGCAAGTATAACCTTGATTCTTTTTTTTTTTTTTTAATTTTTATTTATTTTATTTATTTATGGCTTTGTTGGGTCTTCATTTCTGTGTGAGGGCCTTCTCTAGCTGTGGCAAGCGGGGGCCACTCTTCATCGCTGTGCGCGGGCCTCTCACCATCACGGCCTCTCTTGTTGCAGATCACAGGCTCCAGACGCGCAGGCTCAGTAATTGTGGCTCACGGGCCTAGCCGCTCCGCGGCATGTGGGATCTTCCCAGACCAGGGCTCGAACCCGTGTCCCCTGCATTGGCAGGCAGACTCTCAACCACTGCGCCACCAGGGAAGCCCCAACCTTGATTCTTAAACTACACACAGACCATATGACAAAGGAAAATTATGACTCAATCTCTCTTATGAAAAGTACAAAAATTCCAAACAAAATATTAGCAAACTGTAATAGATTTTAAGTAGCCACAAATTATTTGCAGCTCCTACAATCAAGAAGGAGTCTATTTATTCACTCAGTCACAGGCTGGCCTGTGACTTATTACGATGAATAGAATGTGGCAGAAGTAGCATGATGTGATTTTTTGAGCCTACACCTCAAGAAAACTTAAAGCTTCCACTCATGCCCACTTGGAATGCTATTGCCACGTGAACCAGCCCAAGCCTAAGCCTTCTGGAGAAGCCATGTGGATGAGAACCAAAGTACCACAACAAGCAACCTGCCAACCCACAGGCATGAGTACGGCTGTCCTTGACCATCAGCCCTATTCAGCCACCAGACAACTACGGCCACATAAGTGAGTCCAGGTGGAGCCAGCAGAAGAATACCCAGCTGAGTTCAGTCCAAATTAACCACCCATAGAACTGTGAGGGGGAAAAAAAGGTTGTTGTTTTAAGCCACTAAGTTTGGGGCTGATCTTTTATGTAGCAATAGATAATTGATGCCACAAATAAAATCCAGCAGTGTGTAAAAAAGATAATCAATCCATCATGAAAAAGTCAGACTTATTCTAAAAATATAAGGGTGGTTTAAGATGAGGAAAATCTTTAAATGTAATTTACCTCAATGACATATTAAAGGAGAAAAAACATAACCAACTCAGTAAAAGCAAAAAAATCATAGGATAAAATCCAACACTCACTCATGGTAAAACCAAAGACCTGGCAGTTACAAATGGAAGGAATCTTCCTTAACTGGATAGAGTATCTTTTAAAACCTTACAGCCAAAAATCGATTTCAATGGTGAAACATAAGATGTACTCCCTCTAAAATCAGAAACAAGACAATGATAGCCATTTCTGTTCAGCACTGCAATAGAGCCCTAGCCAAGCACACACAGTAGGGCAAGAAAAAGAAATGAAAGAAATAAATATTGAAAAAGAAGAAAACAAAGTTCATTTAAAGATGGTATATGGGCTTCCCTGGTGGCGCGGTGGTTAAGAATCCGCCTGCCCTAGCAATCCCACTCCTGGGCATATATCCGGAGAAAACCATAATTCAAAAAGATACATGCACCCAATGTTCATTGCAGCACTATTTACAATAGCCAGGTCATGGAAGCAACCTAAATGTCCATCAACAGAGGAATGGATAAAGAAGATGTGGTACATATACAATGGAATATTACACAGCCATAAAAAAGAAAAAAAAGAAATAATGCAATTTGCAGCAACATGAATGGACCTAGAGACTGTCATGCTGAGTGAAGTAAGTCAGACAGAGGAAGACAAGTATCATACTCTATCGCTTATATGCAAAATCTTATAAAAAGGTACAGATGAACTTACCTACAAAACAGAAATAGAGTCACAGATGTAAAAAACAAACTTATGGTTTCCAAGGGGTAAGGGTGGGGGAGGGATAAATTGGGAGATTGGGATTGATATATACACACTACTATATATAAAATAGATGACTAATGATGACCTACTGTATGGCACAGGGAACTCTACTCAATACTCTGTAATGGTTATATGGGAAGAGAATCTTAAAAAGAGTGGATATATGTATATGTATAACTGATTCACTATGCTGTACACCTGAAACTAACATAACATTGTAAATCAACTACATTCCAAATTAAAAAAAATTAAAAAAAAAAAAAAGAATCCGCCTGCCAATGCAGGGTGACACGGGTTCAAGCCCTGGTCTGGGAAGATCCCACATGCCGCGGAGCAACTAAGCCCATGCGCCACAGCGACTGAGCCTGCGCTCTAGAGCCCGCGAGCCACAACTACTGAGCCCACATGCCACAACTACTGAAGCCCATGTGCCTAGAGCCTGTGCTTCGCAACAAGAGAAGCCACCACAATGAGAAGCCTGCACACCGCAAGGAAGAGTAGCCCCTGCTCACCGCAACTAGAGAAAGCCTGCACGCAGCTACGAAGACCCAACACAGCCAAAAATAAAAATAAATAAATAAAATTTTTTAAAAAATAAAATAAAAATAAAGATGACATAATTGTCTACTTAGAAAAGCCAAAAAAAAAATCCACAGATAAATTGTTATAACTGAAAAAAAAGAGTTTAACAAGGTAAGTAACTATAATTAATTAAATTGCATTTCTATAAACCAAAAATAAGTATAAAATGTAATTAATGTAATTTAAATATAAGAAAGCATTTATAATAGCAACAAAATATATAAGGCACATAGAAATAAATCTAATAAAGATTGACAAGACCTGTATGAAGGAAACTAATACTTTTTTTTTAGAAAGCCTAACAAAATAGAGATATTACTTTTCATTGATAAGAAGACTCAATATCAGAAAGAAGTCAATTTTTCCTAAATTAATCTTTGAATTCAGTACAACCTCAGTCAAAATTCAGCAGAATTTTTCATCTTTAGAAATTGATAAGCTGATTCTAAAATTCACATAGAAGTGCAGAGACTTCCCTGGTGGTCCAGTGGTTAAGAATCTGCCTTCCAATGCAGGGGACGTGGGTTCAATCCCTGGTTGGGGAACTAAGATCCCACATGCTGCAGGGCAACTAAGCCTGCGCATCACAACTACTGAGCCTGTGCACTCTGGAGCCCGCGCGCCACAACTAGAGAACCCTGCACGCTGCGACGAAGATCCCACGTGCTGCAACTAAGACCTGATGCGGCCAAATAAATAAATATTTTTAAAAATAAATAAAATAAAATTCACATAGAAGTGCAAAGGACCTAGAATAGCCAAGATAATCTTAAAGAAAAATAATAAAGTTGGAGGACTTACACTACTACATTTTTAAGACTTACAATAAAGCCACATTAATTACGATAATGTGATACTGGCATAAGAATAGACAAATAGATCAATGGAACAGAGAACAGTCCCCAGAAATAGACTCACACAAATATAGTCACTTGATTGTCAACGAAGTCACCACAGCAATTCAATGGGGAAAGTAAGTTTTTTAATGAAGCAACTGGATATTTACATGGGGAAAAAACCAAAACCTTGATTTCTCCCATACACAAGAACCTAGATAAATCACAGACCTAAACACGAAAGCTAAAACTATAAAGCTTCTAGAAGAAAATATCGAAGAAAAATCTTCACGTTCTTGGGGTAGGCAAGATTTCTTAAACATGACCAAAAGCACTAACCATTAAAATAATCAATAAACTGGACTTCATCTAAATTAAAAACTCATGCTTATTAAAATACACTATTAAAGTAAAAATGCAAGTCAAAGACCCAGAGAAGATACTCACAATACATATATCTGACAAAGGACTCAGATCCAGAATATATAGGGAACTCTTACAAATCAATAAGAAAAAGACAAGCTGTTTTACAAATTGAGCAAAAGACTTGAACAGACATTTCACAGAAGAAGATATTCAGATGGTCAATGAGAATATGAAAAGGTGCTCAAGAAAATTTTTCAACAGGGACATGCAAATTAAAACCAAAATGAGACAATTCTAAAACACCCACCAGAATGGCTAAAATTAAAATCTTGACAGTAATAACTTATAATAGAAAAGAATCTGAAAAAGAATACATATATATATATATGTATAACTGAATCACTTTGCTGTACACCTGAAACATTGTAAATCAGCTATACTTCAATAAAAATTTTTAATTTAAAATCTTGACCAAAAAAGTGTAATATACCTAAGAATACATCTAATATATATCCACAAACTCTGTATGGAAAAAAATTGATAAAACTTTATTAAAAGACATTAAATGAAGAAGTATACTATTTTCATGGATGGGTAGGAAGAAGCAATACTGTAAAGATGTCCACTTTCCCTAAATTAATCTTTAGAGTCAATGCAACTCCAACTAAAATCTCAAAAGTTTTTTTTAATACATGTTTGGTATGTATGTTATACTTCAATAAATATGTTCTTTTTAAATTAAGAAACTCTGTTTCTTTAAAGACACCATAGGAGAAGGAAAAGACAAACCACTTTTCTCAATCTTTGAGAAAAGATCATTGCAACACATGTAACAACAAAGGATTAGTATTCAGAATATGTAAAGAACACATTCAAAACAATAAAGAAAAAAACCCTCAAAGAATCCAATAGAAAAGTGCGCAAAAGACATGAAGAGGAATTTCACAGAAGAGGAAACACAAATGACCAAGACACATATAAAAATTGCTCAATTCCATTTGTAATAAGGATAATTCAAATTAAAACCACAATGAGATTTATAACCACTAGATTGGCAAAATTAAGAAATCTGATGACTCCAAGTGTTGGAAAGCATGTGGATCAATGGGAACTCTTATATACTACTGATGTGGGTGGAAACAGTTTGCCATTATCTTATAAAAATGAACATCTGTGTACTCTATGACCCAACAGTTCTACTCCAAGGTATATACCCCGGAGAAATTCTTGCAAATGAGCACCAGAAGATGGATAAAAGGATGTTCATAATGACACTTCATAATAGTAAAGAATGGAAATTATCCAAATGTCCATCAACAGAAGATTGGAATGAAAATAATTACCTATAACTATTTGCAACACATGGATAAAAATTAGAAACAGAATGCTGAGTGAAAATGAAAGTTATAGAAAATATTGTACAATATAACATCATTGTTTTTAAAGTCAGAAACAAACAAAAAAGAAATAATATGTCATTAGGTAATGCTTTGTGTTAAAACTATTAAAAAAAAAAAGTAAATGAGTGATTAAGAAAATTCAAGATAGTGATTACCTCTGGTGGGAAGGCAAGGGAATAAGAGAAGAGAGGAAGACATAAGTAAAGATAAATGTACTGGTGATATTCTAGTTCCGGAGATGGATGGGTGATTGATTAGTCATTCATTTTTACATATTATATTTATGACAAATGGAAAAATACAATAGAGAGTACTAGCAACTCTGGCAAACTGGAGGGTACAGCTCCCATCTAAGGACATCTGAATTTTGGAAAGTGTAAACACCATGCTGGCCAAACAAAATAAATTTTGAGCTAGACTTGGCTTGGCTTTCAAACTAGTCTGAAAGCCCCAGTCTAGTTTAATGAATCTCAGACTTTTAGTCTGTGGACTTTGCTGAAGACTTATACCTATTTGCTGCTGCAGGAAGATACAAAAAACCCCAAACATACAGACAAGGAGAAATTTAAGGGAAGTGCTTAAAGATTAGGTGAAGAGAGAAGAGGAATCAGAACAGGAAGGCATAAAAAGAGAAAAAAAAAAAAAAAACCACTAGAGAAGGGGGGAAAGAAGAAGACATATAATACCAAGAAGGGGGAAACAGGGAGAAGAGAGAGGTGGAAGAGAGAGAAAGAAGTACAAAGGAATGGAGGGGAGAAGAGAAAAAATAAATCATTATCTCCTGTGTGCTAGCCTCTGTACTGGGCACTTTAACACTTTTTTTTTTCATTGAATAATCACAACTTTAAAAGACAGTTTTTAGTATCCTGATTTTCAGAAAGCTGAAATAAATTGTTCAACTAGGAGCAGTGTGACTCCCAAATCCTGTTCTTTCTACCATACCACATTGAATCAGATGTGAGGGAAGACCTACAGAGATGCTGATGGAGAAAAGTGGGAGCTGGGAGAAGATGGGTTTTTCTGCTTCCCTGACAGGCTGTAACAGCCCCCTCTTCTCAGCCTCTCTCCCAAACCACAGGCACTTGAACAATGAGGCCAGGTGGGTACCCCTGGCCAGTTAAAGGATGTGCTGGAGGGGGGTAACCTTAAGTCACTGGGCTTGAGACAGTTCCATGTACAGCTGTCCCTCATTATCCATGAGGGATTGATTCCAGGATCCTGTGGATACCAAAAGCTGAGGATGCTCAAGTCCCTTACATAAAATGGCATAATACTGAAATTTGCATATAACCTGTGTGCATCCTCCCATATACTTTAAATCATCTCTAGATTAATTGTAATACCTAATGTAATATAAATGCCATGTAAATAGTTGTAAACACAGTGTAAATGCTATATAAATAGTTGCCAGCATGAGGCAAATTCAAGTTTTGCTTTTTGAAAATTTCTGGAATTTTTTTTCAAATGTTTTTGATCCATGGTTGGTTGAATCCATGGACGCAGAACCTATGCATACAGAGGGCTGACTGTACTCAGGGACTCTTAGCTAGCAAACCCAGTGATGTCTCTAAAAGCTTCGTGTATCCTCAGTGGTCTCTGGGTCCTGGTTTGAGATCTTCCCTGTGATGTTCCCTTAAGCCAGAAGGCTGAGCAATCTCTATATCCTTTCTCACTTGCTGGTCCTATGATTATCTTGTTAGAGAACTATTGTGTTTCAGGGTACCAGATGCCTAGTTTCATCCTACAAATAATAAGTTCATCTCCAAATCTGAGAAACGTGGGGTCCACAGAAAGAAGTAGTTATAACACCAAGGGGAGCAGGGACCTTTTAATGAGAGAGGTACAGAGATACCCACATCAACACAGAGACACAGACACAGAAAGGAAGGCACAGAGAGTCTCAGAGAAAGAGACAGAGGCAGGACACCAAGAGTGGGGGACAGAGCATACAGCCCCAGGGAAGCAGACAGAGGGGTAGAGACACCAGATTCAGATTCCATCAGATGGAGTCAAAGTGATGCCTGGGCACAGAGAGACCCAGCAGCTTGCAGAACAGAAGAGGCACAGAGTGGTGGTTGGACAGGCAAAGGGGCAGGAGAGGGGGAGGAAGGTGGTAGCTTCCATGGGGATTTGTCTATCCATACCACGCAGGAGGGTTGGCCACCTTGGTGCTGCAGTTCCAGAAAGGGGTCCAGTTCCTCTTGGCTCTGCAGTAAGGGGGGCTCCTGGGAGCCCACACATCCCGATGCCTGCAGTTTGTTCCTGAAACACACATTGCCACCACTGCCCTCCGGTCCCAGTGGCCTGTGACAGGCACCAGGGAGGAACACCGCCTCAGCCCAGTCCTGTTGCTTGCCCCCAGCCCAGCCCTTCCTGTTAGCCTAGGCGCAGGCCAGACCCAAACTGGCTTCCCTTTGGGGCTGTGCTTTGGCAAAACTGTGGAGCTGGCTTCAGGCAAGGGTGACCCCTGCTGGTCAAAGGCCAGTACTGCCCTCCAGAAAACAGCCAGCGTTCAGCAGGGAGGGAAAGGAAGGGTAAGCTGCATTCTCGCTCTTTGCCTGGTTTCTGATGCCAACCTTAGCTCCTACTAAGATAAATGGTGTGCCCAGGGCTCCCTTTCTTCTCTACCCAAGGGTCAAAATTAGTGCCTGATAGTGAAAGGTGACATCTGGAAGACCCTGAGATAGAGTCGGCACCACATAAAGCGTACTCAGGGCATCTCTGCCTTAGATTAGCTGCTCTTAGGAAGGTACCATGAGTCCTGCGGACAAGGCTTCTCGCCCAAGTTCCCTCCCAAGCCAGTTAAGGGACAAGGTCCTCTCCCCTCACACAGCCCAGCCAGCCCTGCCTAGGAGCTAGAGAAGCTTGGTCTACTCACCAGAGCTAAGAGAACTTGTCCAAGGGGACCATTGTCAAAGCAGAGAGACAGGGCCCTTCCACGGCTAGCAGGCCCTCACAATGACCACTCACACTGAACTCTTCATGCTGACTCCCGGACCTTCTCTTTCTGGCTTCCTCTGTCTTTGGGGATATGGTCAGTGATTTTCCAGGAGAGGGGAAGAGCTGGGTCCCTCTCTTCTGGTCTGCCAAGCATATGCGGACCCCTGAGCAAGAGCAGTTCTTCCCCCATTGTAGGGCTGGACTATGATGTCTAAATATCTTGGGCCTGCCTCAGCCTGGATCCAGCAGGCAGGGGGCAATTTGGGAAAGGGGGCCAGGTTCCATGCCCCAACCCTGGGAGCACTTCTCTCAAGAAACCTCCCAAAGTTCTCCGGGCTTCAGTTTCCTCATCTGTAAAACGAGGTGATTGGGCCATATGATCCCTGAGTCCCTTCCAGCTCTGACACTGTTGTATGGTCCTAAGAAACCCAAGTGGGAGGTGGAGGCAATAAGATCTGAGTGTCCCGCTACTCACCTCACCTCCATACCTCTCCCTCTCCATTCTCACCCACCTGCCCTTGAGACCAGGTAGAAAGAAGGAGCTAGGACTACTAGGGAGAGCCACATTTTGAAAGGCAGGGTCCACCCTCCCCAAAGGCCCACAACAGGCCTGGGTTCGGATTCTCCAGGGAAGAGACTAGGGGCCCAGGTCTCTTCAACTCCTGTCATTCCTTTCCAACCATTTCTCCTAGGTCTAGGACTTGACAGAAGGAGAGACAGGAGGTCCCCTGGTGTTTTACCTGCTCAGTGGATCCTGGAGCTCCTTGCCCGGCCCCCAACTATGTCTTTTGAAGGGGTCGTAGTTGTGACTGTGGGCACGGAAAGCCCTTGACCTTCGGAGGGGTACAGCGTGGAAGCCATCTCCCTCTTTCTTTTCCCCCTCCTCCTCCTCTTCTTCATTCTCCTCCAGCTGCTCTCTGGACTCGACCACAGACAGGCAGCGGCGAGTGTGGCCTTGGGGCACCAGGTCTCCACCTGTGAGGAACACCTCTGGGACGTCTTTGTTCATGGGAGGCACACACAGGCCAGTCTGAATCAAGAAGACAGAGAATGGTGAGTTCTAGAATTCTGGAATTTGGAACTAGAAAGGTGTCACAGTCAGCCAGGCCTAGAGCATCCCTTTACCAAGGCACAGAATTGGAGGATGACTGGCTCAAGATCACATGAGGAATTAGCTGCAGAGTCAAGCAGAGAACTTGGGTTTTCTGACTCCCAGTCTAGTGTTCTTTCCAGTACATAATGACATCCTCATTCACTCATTATTATCCATTTAATGAGCACCTATATGGCAGAGGACCAAGCCAAGCAAAGAGAAATAGATATTGTTCTTACCCTCAAGGAATTCGTTCTAGTGAGTGTGTGTGTGCATGTGTGCATGTGTGTACGTAGACAAAAGCACAAATCACAAACAATTGGCCAGAGTTTGCCAAATGCCTCAAGAGAAGTTTCCAAAAAAGTCTTTGTGCTGTCAAAGGAATGAGTGCATATAGCCAGTTGGAGGACTCAAAAAAGGGAAACAGGAGGAAGTAAACAGCCTTTGAGATGGGCCTGGAAGGGTGGAGTGGTTAGGATTTGTCCACGTTGGAAAGGGAGGAGTCTAGGCAAATAAAACAGCAGGGAGAAAAGGTGCATGAGTGAGAAAGTATTATGATTTCTTCTAAGACTCTGGTCATTTGGGGGGTAAGAGAGCCATTCTGACCTTTTCCCAAGAAGCAAAGAGAAGGGCTCCAAAACCAGCCACATTGAAATTCCTTCTCTCTCTCCCAAGTGGGCATTGTTCTCACTGCCCAATACTCCTGGCTGCCATCAGGGCTTGCCTCAGTGTGTCTCAGATTTAAGAACCCTCAGGAGCTCTTAAAGTTGAAAATGATAAGCTCCACTCCAGAAACAAGTACCAAATACCCGAGTACTAAGGTGATAGAGGGGCGGGAAGGCAACTCACATCTACTGCATCTACCTCTGTACACCCTCTCTGGGCCCTATCTCTGTAGAATTTCTGCTGGAATGAGTTTCCCAGGCTCCTCTTCTCCCAGGGGTGAAGCAACTGAGATGTTCGGAGGACCCTGGAGGACCAGGAAGCAGTGAGCCAGAACTCCCCCTCCTCCCAGGCTTCCTGTGAGGGTGTCAAGCCTTCCCCAAGTTATTTTACTCCCCGCCCCCGACACACACACACCCCACCAAGTCCAGGTTGTTGGACAGTCGTTCCTCCCAGCTACTTTTCCCTCTTTCACTGCAACCTGCTCCCACTCCACCCAGGACCACTGAGATGGCACCTGTGCCTGTGTCAGCTGCACACCTGCCTACCACGGGGAAGGAGGAGACAAGTACTCAGGCCTCTGCAGATGGCATTCTGCTGCCCTGCCGGGTGGGTCTAAAGATAGAAAAGGAGAGGCCTAGGAAACCAGCGCAGGCCTTGTGCCTGTCCGTGCTCAGCACACCTGGAAGCCACATAGAGGGGACCTCTCAGCCTGCCGCTGGGAGACATCCTCTCTCTGTGTCCACAAACTTGGGCCTCGTGCCATCTGATGTGCTATCTATAAACAGGATGGGATGGGACTTCCCTGGTGGTCCAGTGGTAAAGAATCCGCCTTCCAATGCAGGGGACGCAGGTTCGATCCCTGGTCAGGGAACTAAGATCCCACATGTTGCAGGGCAACTAAGCCCACACACCACAACTACTGAGCTCGCGTGCCTCAACGAGAGAGCCTGCATGCTGCAAACTACAGAGCCCACGCACACTGGAGCCTGCACGCCACAACTAGAGAAGAGAAAACCCGCATGCCACAACTAGAGAGAAGCCCGCGCACCGCAAGGAAGAGCCTGCGCACCACAACGAAAGATCCCGCATGCCTCAACGAAGATCCTGTGTGCTGCAACTAAGACCTGACGCAGCCAAAAATAAATTCAATAAATAAATAAATAATAAGTCTTAAAAAAAAAAAAAAAAAAGACTCCACACTCCCAATGCAGGGGGCCCCGGGTTCTATCCCTGGTCAGGAAACTAGATCCCACGTGCCGCAACTAAGAGTTCACACACTGCAACGAAGATCCCGTGTGCTGCAACTAAGACCCGGTGCAGCCAAATAAATAAATATCTTCTTAAAAAATATATTTAAAAAATAAATAAATAAACAGGATGGGCAGATCTGCAGGGAGCAGGACAGAGCCTGAGGGCCACAGCATGGTCCCTGCAAACCAGTGGTCTCCAAAGCTGAGATTTGGGGGCAGGGGGAGAGGGGTACTGACAAAATGTATCGTGAGAAGCTGGGATGGAGGAAAGAGTAGGAACTAGGTATGTTCACTAGAAAAAGAGGAGCAGGGGCTGGGAACAGGACAGAAATGGAGGGGCACTGAGGGGGCACTACAAGGAACTTGGATCTGGCATTCAGTGACCTCACAAAAGAGAAAAAACTGTTTGACCTACACGCCCTGTACCCAGCTTCTATCTACTCTTCCTGCCCTGATTCTGCCCGCAGGGCTGGATTTGACAAGATGAATGAAAAGCAGTGAATGGAAGCCCTTTCCTTTCCCTCCATCCCTGGAGATGCCGCCTGTTGGAGGTGATACCCTGCTGCCTTGGCCTGGTGGACAGACATTTCGAATCCTGAGATCTTTATGTCTTGAAATTTCACCCTTCTTCCTCCAGCTGAGACCACCTGAAATCTGACCTCTTCTCAAAGAACTACCCTCTTTCTAGCCTCTTTGTCATGTCATTCATGGTCTCTGCCCTCTGTGAAAATGGAATCCACTAGGCTCCTTCTCCCTTAAATCTTCATTCCATTCCTCAGAAAGTTTTTTCTGTTTTCTAAATTCCACCCCTTCATGCTATCATGTCAATAATTTTCATTCTATCCTTCAAAGAGATGAGGTTTAGCAAGGTTTCCTCAACCCCCTCCCAGAGATAGTCCCTCCCCCGCTTTCTGAAATTCAAGCTGGAGTCCCTCTGGTTGTGTTCCTTTCCTTGCCCCTCCTTCCATCAGTTCTCTCCCAGCCCCCTCCCATCTTTCACTAGGCTCCCGAGCTCAGGAAATGGTGCAAGGGAGCAACCAGGGCTGGGTCTCACACAATGGCTTTATTTAGCTCCAGAATGAGATCACATCATGTCACATCACTGCTTCCGCTGAGCAGAGATAGGAGATTCTGAAATAGGTCTGAGATCAGATGCTTGAGATGGGGGCAGGGGAGGAAAGCAAGAAGGGGCTCTAAGTCACTTTACTTTTCTTCCTGCCTCTGGATCAGATGGTTTTCCCATCGACACAGACCATCAGCGTCCCATGATTCCTCCTCTGAGTGTGTGACCTCCACCAATTGCCCTAGTCATCAGTGATTCGTTAGACACTCTACCGTGTGCTGAGATGGGAGCATATAATATTTTAATAGAGATCTCTCTCTCTCTCTCTCTCTCTTTTTTGGGTTGCACCGCATGGCATGCGGGATCTTAGTTCCCCAACCAGGGATTGAACCCGTGCCCACTGCAGTGGAAGCTCGGAGTCTTAACTGCTGGACTGCCAGGGAAGTACTGAGAGAAATCTCTCTTATTCAAAACTCTGAGACCATAATTTCTTCAGGGTGCTTTGAAGTTCATCAGATTTGCTAGCTCTGCCACCTTCATAAGCCACATGACCTTGGGAACTTGCTTATTTAATGTTTTTGAGCTTCAGGATCATCTGTAAAATGGGAATGGTAATACTACCTTGTAAGGATATTGAAAGACTTGATAATGTATGTAATACAACTAACATTGTGCTTGGCACATATTGGGTACTTAGTAAATGCTACTATTATTTTTGTTGTTACTATTATCATTTAGAAGCAGAGAGAAGGCAGAGCATAGAGAAATGGAGAGCTGGAGAGAGGAAGGCCCAAGACAGAAGCAGAAATAGGCATTATATGATGGTTAAAAAAGAGAGACAGAGAATAAATAACCCACAGGCTGACACTAAAACAACTGTGATGGGGACTCATTAACATAAACAACTTCTGATAGAAAAGAGCACATACAACCAGAGCAAGAAGGAGCCTGATGATCCCTGATGAACCTGCACTCTTCAAAGAGAAGGGATGGACAATGGCCTCTGGTAATTTAGAGCAGAGGTTGGCAAACTATAGCCTGTGGGCCAAATCTGTCCTATTTTCTTTTTTAAATGGTTGGAAAAAAATCAAAAGAATACTACTTTGTGACACATAAAAATTATATGAAATTCAATTTTCAGTGCTCATAAATAAAGGGTTTTTTTCTGGGGAATACAGCCATGCTCATTCATTTACATATGGTCTATGGCTGTTTTTGCATTACGACAGCAAAGTTGTTAGTTGCGACAGAGACCATATGGCCCATAAAGCCTAAAATATTTATTATCTGGGTCTCTACAGAAAAAGTTTGCAGACTCTTGATTTAGAGAAGCTGGGTCTCAAAATCTCAGGAAGGAGGAAAAAGAGATCAAAGAGAGACATTAAGGCTCACTGCCCACCAACCAGGTGTCTGCAACCAGCTTGGGGGAGGAGGGACATTGAAGACCCCAGCACACCCATTTCCTAAATAGCACCTGAGCCTACAGGGGGAAGAGGCTTAACCTATGAGTGCCTACAGCATCTTGTGGGATCCTCACAACCATTTCTTGAAATAGATACTATCCCTATTTTACATAGGAAGAAACAGGCAGCACAGAGAGGGAAAGTAACTTGCTCAAGGTCACAGGGCTGTAGGAGGTGGAGCTGAGTTTTCAAAGCAGATGCATCCCACTGTAGAGCCTGAGTTCTCTGAAACCAGAAGGCAAGCTCCCAATGAGAGCAAGTGGCTAGCTTTGAAAGAAATCTGGCAATATTATTATTCACTTCCTCATTCCTGCCCCCTTCACCCCAGCCAAAGAAAGGAAGCAGTTTCCAGAAGAAATTAGATGGGGGTTCCAAAAAATTAAATTTGTCCTTTCTACTCCCTCTGCACCTTAGAAATCTGAATGAGGTGATGGGGGGCAGGCAGGGCCCTGCTTCTGTTCGCTGCCAGCAAACACTGGGGGTAGGAACTGCTGATAGCAACCACACTGCTAGGCACGGGGGACGGTGGGCAAGGCTAGTGGGCGCCTTCGCAGCCTGGGGGGCTCCCTGAGTCTGGCTCTGGGGTCCTAAATTTCCCAAAGGGGGCAATAATGGGGAAGACCCGAAAGAACCAGATAATAAAGAATGGGGAGGAAGGGAGAGGCCAGATGGCATGGTCTGCTGGCTTCTCTCCAGGTCTCCTAGCCCTGGTGGATCAGGGTCAGAAAACCCTTTGATGGTTCAAAATTTAACCTACCTGCTTCCTCTCCCATAGAAAGTAAACCATTAATCTAACAGTGTCCTGCAAAGAAGACTAAAGCAGGGCTTCAGATGAAGAAGGTCCTGGTAACCACAGTTCCTTCCCACCCCTCCCTGCTCCCGAACACACCATTCTACAGCAAGTCATACAGCACCCAAGTTTCTAATTCCTCCTCACCTCACCCTGACCTGGCTACATCATCGCTCTATTTCTCAGTGTGAGACATATGAGATTTTGCTGTGCGTTCAACACTGTGTCCTGGAACTCACCCTCCTTCCCTGGCTTTCCTGTCAACTGCCAGAGAGTGGTATCACAATTCCAAAAATCAAAGAAAAGGCAAAGGATATATAGAAAGGATTCCTTCATTCAGCAAATATTTCTTTAGCACCTACCAGGTGTCAGGCACCAAGACGAGGACCCAGAAGGGTCTATGCACAAACACAGTAGTGAGGCAAGTGTACCACCCCTCTGTGGGACAGGGGCTAGTTCAGGCAAAAGCCATCTGCCCACATCAGCTTTTGGGCTGACTCCTGCTTCCAGCTGCTTCCAGGGCCCACAGGGCAGAGTTGTCGATTTTATTGTTAGTACTTAATTCTGGAAGTTCAAAGCTAGAGAGCCAGACATTCTCAGTCCCCTAATCTAACCACATCTCCTTATTTTTATTTTTAAAATTTTTACTTATTTATTTTTCTGGCCACACCACACAGCATGTGGGATCTTAGTTCCCCGACCAGGGATCGAACCCATGCCCCCTGCAGTGAAAGTACAGACTCTTAATCACTGGACCACCAGGGAAGTCCCATCATATCTCCTAAAAGTCAGCCATCAAGCATCTCAAAAACCCACCCTAAATCACCCCCACCTCTTTGATATATTAGGCTCACAAATCAGTCAGGATTTTTGCTGCTTTGGGCTTCCAAGTGTGATCATCTTTTCTCTTTTTTTTTAAAAATTGGTTTGCAAACTGAACCTAGGGATCCTATCCTCTTTGTTTCTGCTGGGCCTGTGTGCTTATTCTACCAGTGGCTTGTTGGGACCCAGACTAGCCCACGATGTGTCGGGGTTAGAGAATAAAAGGGGGAAGACGAATCAGTCCACTTCTACCTCCTGTCAGTTTCTTGGCATGCATCCTGGGTGCCATGCCAGCAGGGTGGGGCAAGAGAGGGGCTGAGGTTCAGAGGGACACACCTGAGAAGACTTTGGCCACTGAGGCCCAAGGAGTTAACCCATCAGATCCCAGGGAAGAGCTAAAGGTAGTGGGTGAACTAAGGAGCCCCTAATCTGAATGGATGGGGTAATCTGGAATCTGGAAGCCCCTGGCTCTCAGGTATGAGTTTGTGGCCCTTTAAATCTCACAATTAACCACCAGGGATAAAGGGAATAATGTCACGGCCTAGAGGAAGGGGACCCAGGGTGAATTAGGATTTAAAGTTTTAAAATTCTAGCCATCCTGTTTGTCCATACCTCCTGTCTTAATGGTGCCAGATAAACTTGAGTCTGAATCCCAGTCCTATAAGTTACCTCTTAATTGATGAGCGTTAGTTATTTAACTCCTGTAAACCTCAACTTTAATATAGGGATTATGATATGCTAACCCCATAGGACTGTGAGGATTAAGAATGTATATAAAGGGGGCTTCCCTGGTGGCGCAGTGGTTAAGAATCTGCCTGCCAATGCAGGGGACGTGGGCTCGAGCCCTGGTCCGCGAAGATCCCACATGCCCTGGAGCAACTAAGCCCGTGCGCCACAACTACTGAGCCTGCACTGTAGAGCCCGCGAGCCACAACTACTGAAGCCCGTGCACCTAGAGCCCATGCTCCGCAACAAGAAAAGCCGCCACAGTGAGAAATCCGCACACCACAACGAAGAGTAGCCCCCGCTCGACGCCACTAAAGAAAGCCCACGCGCAGCAACAAAGACCCAATGCAGCCAAAAAAAAAAAAAAAAAAAGGAATGTATATAAGGGAATTCCTTGGTGGTTCAGTGGTTAGGACTCCGTGCTTTCACTGCTGAGGGCCCGGGCTCAATCCCTGGTCAGGGAACTAGTGGCGCGGCCAAAAAAAGAAAGAAAAGTGTATATAAAATCTTTGGCATCACTTGTCCCACAAGTAGTGTTAATTAACTGTTGGCCATTATGGTGATTTCCTATTTGCACACTTGTGTGCACACACAGAGACACACACACTCTCAGTGCACCCTAGTTAAAAATGGGAGCTGAGGGCTTCCCTGGTGGCTCAGTGGTTAAGAATCCATCTGCCAATGCAGGGGACACGTGTTCAAGCCCTGGTCCGGGAAGATCCCACATGCCACGGAGCAACTAAGCCCGTGCGCCACAACTACTAAGCCTGCGCTCTAGAGTCCGCGAGCCACAACTACTGAGCCCACATGCCACAATTACTGAAGCCCGCATGCCTAGAGCCCGTGCTCCGCAACGAGAAGCCACTGCAATGAGAAGCCCGCGCACCGCAGTGAAGAGTAGCCCCCGCTCGCAGCAACCAGAGAAAGCCCGCACACAGCAACGAAGACCCAACGCAGCCCAAATAAAAATAAATAAAATTAATAAAATTAAAAAAAAAAAAGGGAGCTGATGGGACTTCCCTGGTGGCGCAGTGGTTAAGAATCTGCCTGCCAATGCAGGGGACAAGGGTTCAAGCCCTGGTCTGAGAAGATCCCACATGTCACAGAGCAACTAAGCCCGTGCGCCACAACTACTGAGCCTGTGCTCTAGAGCCTGAGAGCCACAACTACTGAGCCCGTGTGCCACAACTACTGAAGCCCACGCACCTAGAGCCTGTGCTTTGCAATAAGAGAAGCCACTGCAATGAGAAGCCTGCTCACTGTAATGAAGAGTAACTCCCACTTGCTGCAACTAGAGAAAGCCCACGCGCATCAACGAAGACCCAATGCAGCCAAAAATAAATAAATAAATAATTTTTTTTAAAAAAAGGGAGCTGAATGCAGGAGACTGGTGGAGAATTGTTCTGTCACTTCCTGGGGGTGCTGAGGGGTTCCTGAAGATCTCTGCTTCTGGGAAATACCCATTCATGAGGTAAGGACTCAGGGAAAGGGAAGAGGGAAACTCACCAGACTTGGGAGATATCCCAAAGATGGGAGACCTGTTCTTGCCTTCGGTTGGTGACTGCAGTATAGGAAAAAGTCCCACTTCAGACAGCCCCTCTAAGAATCCAGTCCAGGACCTTAATGGGGGTGCCTCTTTCTTGGTTCTTTTAAGGGAATTGCTCATGGTCCAGAAGTTTGCATAGGAGACAGGGGGGACTCATTCCAGTCCAGATCAGCTGCCTCTCCAACTACTCTAGCCCTTCCCTTCCCCGCCCTACTTCAAACACCCTAGACAGTGCTGTGCCCAGACCTTTAACCCCTTGGGTGCCACTGCTGGTCCCGAGGATTCCTGGGTTCCCCATCCTCAGCATCCCCCAAAGGGCAGCCCCCGGATTCAGGCACAGGTAGGAACAGATACAGGAAACCAAGCTGGGGTCACCCTGAGGGGAGAGTATGTGGGAACCTGACATCCCAGGGAACCTTCACCCGCCCTCCAGCAGAGACAGGGTGGAGCTGAGGGGAAAAAGAAGACAACTCAGGGAAAGGCCCACAGCTGGAACCCTACTTAACAACAAGGTCCTACTGGGGTCAGGGAGGTCCTTTGCTCTCTCTCAAATTTGGTTTCAAAATGCTTGTCGTTCCCTTTAAGAGGCAGGTTACAGTAGGGGGAGGAGGACAGACTGTATTTTCTGTGATGAAAGTACAGGGAGGAGCGATGACAAGGGCAGCTACATCAGAGGAGGACCCTCCTTCAGCCAACAGGAACAGGGTGAGCAGGCAGCTTGGCACACACCCGGCTGACTCCCGGCGTGTTGTGGATACCAGGCACAGGATATCTGACTGGCTCTCCACCCCCTTCCCTGATAACAGCTTCTAGGGGCACTGACTCACCCTCACCGCTTCCCTGGAGCAGAGGACAGAGTGGGCAGATGCTGGACTTCCTGAGGTACCGGGGAGCCTCCTCCCTGACAGGTCTCATGGTCCAGGGGAAAGGACATGTTGGAATCGGAAGAGCTTGGCTGCCTCTGCCAACTCACCAGTTAAGGGGCCTTGGAGAAGTTCCCTAGTAGCCTCATTTCCTCCTCTGTAAAATGGGGATAGTAAATGAGATATGTACGAATAGTGGAACATAAATGTTGGGCCCATAATTGTTATTCAATAAATATGCTAGCTGCCACTTGCTGTGACCTTGGATAAACCACTCCACTCTGCCTTTCCTGATCTATTAAATGAGATTAAATTAGGTGATCTATGGTCTATCCTTGCTCTAAAACTCTCCCTCTGGGTGAGAGGAAGAGGGCAGTTGTTGCCAGATGTGGAAACTGTGTGCCCTTTCCTACCTGGCTGGGCTCCAAACCACATGAGTGACAGTGGTTGTTTCTCACTTCACAAGAATACAGGGGAAACAGCTGCCTGTTTTACTGGTGTAGGGTCCTCGGAAATTCTCTAATTTAACAATCCTGTGATTGTCCAAATGAGGACACGGGCTCCGAGCGGGGGTGGGTGTGTGTGATTTACCTGAGGTCTGCCAGCCAGTGAGCGGCAGAACTGGGGCTGGGATCCAGCACTGCTGCCTCTGTGGTCAGTGCTGCTTCCACCACCCTGAGCCGCTCTCTCGAGGGATCCAGCCTTGATAACTTCCCATCCTGTCACCAAGCCGCTGCATTATCCACAGCTTCTTGGGAATCCTTATACCCGTTTCCAAGTAACTTTTGTCAGGTAAAGTCCCGAAGCCTAGTATGTGAAAGGGGTGGTAACCTGGGCCCTGGCTCCTCCTGGTACCAGGGCTGGGTGTGGGTGAGCAGGTGCCAGCTAAGTTTGGACGACGTGGGAGGGATACAGGGCTGGTTTCCAGCGGGAGGAGGGGATCTGGAACACGTTGAGAGCTGGGTTGCTATCTGTATTGCCTTTTAGGGAGGAAGCCCTCAGTTTGGGTACTCAATCTCCAGTAAGGATGTAGGGCCAGTGCTTGCCTTCCCTCTCCCTTGCAGACCTGTGTGAAATCTGGAGATCAGGGGTCGCATCTCCCTAGGGTAGTTTCCATTAGAACGAAGTACTGTCTGCTACTCATCCTCCATTAAGTTACCTCAAGAAGAGGGCTCAATCCTAAAGCAACTACTCCAGCTGACTCTCGCCATCCATAGATTTTAGAGGCTTATATTCTTCAATGCGACTACTTAAGGGAGGCTCAAATTCCATCCTGACTCCAAGGAATTTGATCTCTCGAGAGATGAAGTATCTAGTTTTGGCCTTTTTTCAAGGTGCCTGTGACACTGCCTTCACAATGCTTCTCTTGTCATCTGGGTCAGACCTGGGTTCCCCCCTAGTCTCCTCTGTAACAAGGGCCAGGACACAAAGTGCTGAGTTCTGCAAGGAAAGCTAAAGACTGCCCCAGCTTTCGGAAAAAGAGTATCTCCCAGAGCTCAGACTGAGGGAGAAATCTCTCACGTTACCTTCCCAAGTTATGAAGTTCATCCTACCCTTTAAACCAGAACCCCCCCCTCCTATAGGTTACCTCCTCACTCTGTTTTCAGCGGACACCACACAGATGGCAAATAGTGTGTTGGTCCAAAGACCAACATTTCATAGTCCTAGAGGAAGACAATACATTATCAAACTAGCTCCCTCTTCCTTCCCTATGCTTGCTCTCAACCCCAAGCTTCTGACCCATTGTCTTTCTCCCCATTCTCTTGAGTAAGTCCCAGGTCTCCACCAGGAACACAATGAACCAAAGCAAATATATCCTTCTTGCCCTCTGACCTGGCCAGTCCTGGGGTGTCCGAGCCGTAAGCCCTGAAAGAGGGATGTGAGCTGGTGGAGGGCTACTCCATTTGGAGCCTCCCGTTGTCTCCAGGGCCTTTTCATCCTTCTTGGGGCCCGGAAGCTCGGAAGGCTGGGCCAAGGAAAGGTTAAACTGGTTGGGCAGCACTCTCCCCCCACCCCCCACCCGAATCTAAGCTGGGGAACTTGGTGACAGGAACAAAGCGGGTGTTTGTTGGGTTTCTCTCCTGCCTGGGAGGCTGTTCTCGGACCACGGCATTCCTGGGTTGGACAGAGTCAGCTCAGCGTGGCTTCTCCCCACTGCTGTTGCCGCAAAACCCACTGCCTTTCCAGAGGCCGTGCTTAGGTAACAACTCAGGGGATACAGGCGCTTCTGCCTGGCCTGAGCTCAAAGCAGAGGCATTAAAAATAAGTTCAAGATGGGACTTCCCTGGCAGTCCAGTAGTTAAGACTCCACGCTTCCACTGAAGGGGACACAGGTTCAATCCCTGGTCGGGGAACTGGGATCCTGCATACCCCGCAATGTGGCCAAAATAATAATAAGTTCAAGCTCAAGAAAAGCTAGCTCTTAAACGGAGGAAGGGCTATAATCAGGCATAAGAGATAGTTTCTCAAGAAGAGTCAATGAATAAATCACCCCTAGAAGGTCTCCCAGGGCATGAGAACAATTGCAGACCACTTTTCCCCATTCTCTCCTCTACTGTGGAGAGGGGCTCACAGGCAAGGAAGGTTTAGGGGAATATATGGTGACTGGTGACAACAGAGGGAAATAAGGGACGGAAGCAAAGGTGCTCAAAAGAGAGGGTGCGGGGGGTGGGATATCTCTGTGGGAACAGGACCCACAGTCCCTAGAGCAAGGAGGCAGGAATTCAGCTCACTCGCCCAGGAGCCTGGGCAGTCAGGGCCTGAGTACCAACAGCAACCTGAGCTCATCCAGGTGATGGGAAAACAGACAAGTCCGGGTGGCATTTGTTTTTATTAGAAAACCCCATTTGTAAGAGCTTCCCTAAGCCAGCACAGAGACTGGGTAGCCTCCAAGAGTTCCATAGCTTTCGTCTTACCTTCCACCCTCTTCTGAGAGGGGAGGGCGGGGGACGGAGTGGTGTCAGGCAGTCTCCGAAGTGCCCCCTCCTGGACCCGAGAGAGTTCACATCGCCAGAAACGTACCCCAGGGCACCTCGGTGGTGCACCACAGGGCCCCTAGGCTCAAGGCGATTGCCAAAGGCTTTCCTGTTTGTATGGCTTCAAGATGGAACCAAGGAGGCTCTCACAGACTCCCAGGTCTGGTCCTTCACTCTGGTTGAGAGCAGGGCAGGATCAAGGAGAAGGTGGCCAAGGGCTGAGGGAGAAGAGATTGCATTTGAGATACCCTTTGGAGTCTGGAAAGCACCTGGATTTCTTGGGAAGGGAGGGCTGTGGAAGCCCCACTCAGTTCTTCTTGGTTTTGGGGGTGTCATATTTCCTCTTGCTGGAGTACCACAACAGCAGGGGGATGCCGATGGAAGGGAGGGTCATGACCCCGAAGGCTGCCCAGTCCAGCTGTGGAAGACAAAGGCCTTGCTTAGAAGTCTCGATTAGGGCACAGGAGGGGACCAGGAAGGAAGGGGTCCAATGAGAAAGGGAGCAGTCCAGCCCAAATTTTAAGCAGAACCTTGGCAGGAAGGTTCCTCTCTGGCTACTCTGGACACAGAATGGCTTGCTAAAGACCAATCTATATCTTTTGAGCTATGAAACCAAAGGTCTCACCTGACCCAACCCAATCTGGAAGAGAAGCTTCTCTCTTCCAAACAATCTTTGAGGAGCGAGATGCCCAGGTCTTGCCCTAACAGTCAAGCCTCCTGCGACCTAACCCCTGCCCCCACCTAGAGCTCTCTCTTCCATTCCTCTGTCTCACATTCTGCTCTCTGGTCTCACTAAACTACCTGCCATTCCTGGCTTGCACCACGCTTTTTCTCACTTCTGAGCTACTCCCTCTTCCTAGGGTGCCTCCCCTTCCTTACCTCCTCTTTAATAAGTTAAACCTCCCTCCTCCAGAAAATTCCTCCCCGACTCTCAAAGACCAGGTTAGGTGCTCCTGTTGCATCTCCTCCAGAGCCTTGTGTATGATCTCTATCACAGCCCTCTTCCCCCACTGACTTGTGCTGAAGCCTCTATGAGCCCATAAGATCTTTAATGGAAGGGACTGTGTCTTGCGTTGTTTTCTCAAAGCAAAGCACAGAACTGAGCACGTAATTAGGAACCTCATAATTATTCCCCGAATGAATGAATAAATGAATCTCCTCATTCAGTACTTTAGGCAAATCTTCAAAGAATTCTCCTCTAGAATAGACTACAACAAAGTTCCCATTTAACCTTCCCAATGCTCTGTGACCCTTTTAATCTAAGCAGATATACTTTTAATCCTCGAATTAGACCCAGGACTCCAAGATGGAGCTCTACTCAAGGCTGAGCAGAGAAAAAGGGCAGCTTTTTTTGGTTCTGGCAATTGTGACCTCATTGCCAAAAATCTCTAACCATGGTTAAATCAGGATATTTGATGGCTGTGTGTATCAGACATCAAAAAACAGATATGACAAGAACCAACCAACTAAACATATCTTCTAAGGAAGCCCAAAGGTCCCAGAACCAAAAGCATGTTCTACTCCCAGGGAAATGACAAGAAGACGGTAACGCTTACAAAATGTGGGGAGAATCTTCTATCAAACTCCCTCTGAGCCAGGATTCCTCCCTGTCCAGGTGCACTGGTAAAGCCAATCTGAAAAGCAGAAAAGAAAGGCATTAAGGCAAGTCTCCAGCTCTTTCTCATCTGGGAAAGGGCAGTTCCAACCAACCCAGTTCTAAGCAATAGAGTCTTAGTTCCCAAAGGCCCAAGAAAACAACAAGATGAGGAAAAGGTTTTGAACTAGAGAGAGTTGGATGATTCTTAGTGTGTTGTAAAGATAAGTAAATGAGGAGCCAGGAGACACATGATGAGCATTTACTAAAAAAAGGTAGGACGGGTATGCAGCTGAAATTAAAGCCAAATCCTTCTATCTTAGCCTCAGACTCTGGAAAGAGCTGCTTACCACCACTGGCCCCTCTGCCCTTGGCAATCATTTCCCCATTCCTCAAGTGGAAACACTCTTCTATACCTCACAAGTTGACATGAGGCTCAAGTGAACTAATGAGAAGGATTCTGGAAAGTATAAAGCCCTACCCAAATGTACATTACTAGTGGAGGGGCTGAGTCTGCCCCACATTCCTTTGTCTTGGAGAGGAGGCCAAGAGTTTGAAGCACACTGCAAACAACTTTGTTCTAAAGTGGCGGCTGGGCCTTTAATTTTGTGTCTTTTAACCCATCAAGGACCAGGTGGAACCAAAGAGTCTTAGAGGTGGTTCTAAAAGCACACATGATAGAAGATATGAAAACATAACCAGGATTACAAGAATATGGTTCCACGTGGTTTATTAAAAAAAGATAACTCAGATAGTGCACTGAATGTTCAAGACTCTTGGATTTCTTTTAGTTCTATGGTTGACTCTGTTAAGTCCCTTCCTTGCTGTGCACTCACTAAGTAGCCTAAAGCCCATCTGTATTTATAAATTCATGACCTAAGCTTTTTGAGGGCTAGGACAGTGTCTTAACCTGCTTGGTATTCCCTAGAGTCTAGCACCTTGCAGGGGCTCAATAAATGTCTGCTGACCTTTACATCAGTCAGTCAAGAGACTGGTTATCGCTGGGTTTCTATTTTATATGGGAAACAGAAAGAAATCTAAGACAAAGTTCCTTGCTTCAAGGATTTTATAATTAAACTGGGAGGTGGGAGTGAGGGAAAGACCTAGATACAGGAAAGAGAACTAATAAAGATGGTCAATAGCATCAATAATTAAATGTTCAAGTGGCATAGACTATAAGAGCTATAGAAGTTTAGATGCAGTCAGTGACTGTTTAGTGAAAGAATGAGTAGGAAAGAGCGATATGAATTGTGAAAGCAGAAGACAGAATCAAGGAGACGCAGCTCAGAGCTAGGTCTTGAGAAGGCTTCGGATAATGAAGTGGAGGAGAGAGACTACAGAGAGTGCTTCAAGCAGAGACCAACAGCAAAGTGGAAAGAACAAGCACTGAGGGCGGGGGAGGTGCCACAGGAAGGAGCTTGGTCTAATTAGGACAGAGGGTCTTCGAGAGTAGAGAGAGGAAGGGAGAGGCAGAACACAGTGAGACTGCTGGAGGGTAAGCGAGAAGAGGCAGGAAACTCAGCCTTGCTGCAAGAAGCAGGAGCATTCTAAGCAAGGGAAAGACTCAGACACAGCGGAGACCAGGAATCATCTGATGGCGGCACAGAAGACGGATGGGAAGGACAATGATGGCAATAAACTGGGCAGCACATGACACTGTACAGATTAAAAGTGAAGCGGAAGGGAATGCTACAGTACTCCCCTCCCATTCATTTCAATTGCTTGATTCTGAGACTTTATAATTTGAAACATACTTCCTTCATATGACGATATCTCAAGTTTTTGGTCCTTCTTATCTTCCTCAGAATTTAGCACCTGCTCTGGAGATTTTCTGCAAGAGTTTTCAAAGGAAGGCAGAGCTGAGCCCCATCCAACTAAGGGTTTGGGTAACTCACCACAACGGGCCCATCCTCCTGGGCCAGGTAAGTAATAGTTGCTGAGGTGAAGTTGAAATAACCAGCCTTGAGAGGGCGCAGGACCACGGTGTGGGAGACGTTGCTAGCACTGACCCAAGAGTTAAGGAGGGAAAAAGATGAAGCTACAGTTGTTAACAAACTTTCAACTCAGGGACTAAACACACCATTCACAAAAAGAGTTGCCAACACATGTAATGATTCCGCATCTGCAATATACTGCGAAAATAATAAACACGGGCTTTTTTTCTAAGCCTGAAGTGTGTGGTATAATATGATGTCTTTCTAGCCAAGTCTTAAGGGCTCTATGACATACTCAATATTGAGGTGTTTAAATTAAACTTTTAAAGCAATATAGGTTATGGATGAAAAATTAGTCACTTAAGGTCACAGAAAATCTTTCGCTGCCTAAAACTGCAGGAAGTTCTTGAAAATATAAATCAAAACCCCCCAAAAACCCAAAGAGAACACTTACCCTTGCCAGAAAATCTAAATATACTTTAAATCACAGGGAAAAAAATAATCTAATTCAGAACACTCAGGAAATAACGAGTAGATCCGAATAAGGGATTTATTGAGTAAGAAGAGTCTTTAAAAGGTCACCCAGGGGACTTCCCTGGTGGTCCCGTGGTAAAGAATCCACCTTACGATGCAGGGGACGCAGGTTCGATCCCTGGTCAGGGAACTAAGATCCCACGTGCCGCGGGGCAACTAAGCCCGCGTGCCACAACTACTGAGCTCATGCGCCTCAACTAGAGCCCACGTGCCACTAACTACAAAGCCCAAGCGCCCTGGACCCTGTGCCCTACAGCTAGAGAAGAGAAAACCCACACGCCACAACTACAGCGAAGCCCACGCACCACAACGAAGATCCCTTGTGCCGCAACTAAGACCCGACGCAGCCAAAAAAAAAAAAAAAAAAAAAAGTCACCCAGGTCCTCCACACTAGCATCCCACTGAATTTCTTTTAAAAGCACCTTAAGGGCTTCCCTGGTGGCGCAGTGGTTGAGAATCTGCCTGCCAATGCAGGGGACACGGGTTCGAGCCCTGGTCTGGGAAGATCCCACATGCCACGGAGCAACTGGGCCCGTGAGCCACAATTACTGAGCCTGCGCGTCTGGAGCCTGTGCTCCGCAGCAAGAGGGGCTGCGATGGTGAGAGGCCCGCGCACCGCGATGAAGAGTGGTCCCCACTTGCCACAACTAGAGAAAGCCCTCGCACAGAAACGAAGACTCAACACAGTCATAAATAAATAAATAAATAAATAAAAGAACGTGAATTTCTTAAAAAAAAAAAAAAAAAATTTATAAAAAAAAAGCACCTTAAACATCCTCGCCCAGCCACAAACATCTGTCTACATTCTCCCAAAACAGAATGTTTTAGAACTTTATGACCTGAACTTCAGGAACCTCCTTCCTCAGGCCCACCCTAAATCATGCTCACACAATTCTCACCAGTCTCTCTTGCCCCATCTTATCCAGAGCGGCGACAAGGATGACCCTGCTGTTTTGCTTCAACATTCCCCCCCTCCCACCCACCACCACCAGCCTTCATCACCCAGTGTCAAGAGGATACGGAGCAATTCGGTCCCATTTGACATTGAGCATTCCAGAGACAATGCCAAAGTCTTCTGGAGGGAAGGAATCATCAGATAATTCCACATCTAATGCAGCACTAGAAAAGGGAGGAAACAAAGAAAAGTTAGTAATGGATATAAACTTAAAGCAATCAGCAATCAAACCTGCCTGCCTGTCCTAAAAAATCAGGACTACAAAAGACAGATATGAGTCACATAGTTATTTGGGTTTGTTGCACTGAAGAATCCCAGCCAAGGCCTGGATTCTGGGCACCAAAATACTCAAATATCTAGGAAAGAATGGGCCTGAATCCATTTTTGCCCCAATTTCTTCTCACGTGTGTGTGTGTGTGTGTGTGTGGGTGTGGGTGTAAGGAGGAGAAGAGGAGCAAGATGCATGTGGAAAAGAACATTAAAGGGGATAAAGTGAAAAAAAGACAACAAAAATGCTAATGAAAGAAAGGAAGCTGAAACTAAACCCCTGAGGTAACGAAGGATCATACATTTTCTGCCTTCTCATCTTCCTCTCCCTGTTTCACCACAATTCTTGCTTCTTCCCCACTCTGAAACTCTTCCAGCTCAAAAAGTGGAAGATGGTTTCCTGTAGCTTAGGTAAGAATGTCCTCCTCTTCCAGAAGTAGATCCAGCAGTATATTCATTCACTCACGATATCTGTTGCTGGAAATCTCCCAAAGATAAATCACTGCTGGTCCCTGTTCCCAGCTGGGAAATCTAAGAAGCCTGAAAAGGGCCCAACCTATAGCTCCAGGGTCTCCTTACCTTGAGCCAACATTGTAGATGTTGTACTGTAAGGTCAGGTCTCGCCCCTCCACGGCATATCTGTTCAGCAGTGATTTGGAGGCCAAAAGCCTGGCTCCTTCCTCTGCTTGAGTGACAGCAAATAGAGCCAACGCCAGGAATGCCAGCAGCCTCATCTTTGGAGAAAAAAGCAAAGCGAGCAGTCAACCCAAGCATGTAAAACCAGCAAAAGCTTCCTGACAGCCCTTTCTTAAAAAGTCTATCAAAACTCTTTTGAGCTTATCAAAGCAGCAGCCCCTTCTACAGAGCAGTCTCTAAGCCACCAGGGCCCTGGGTGCTCCCCAACTGGCGGGATCTTCTGAGAGGACTGCATGTGGCCAGACGCCTTGGGCCGCCGGATTTCGGCTGATCTCGGACCTGCAGCAGCCTCTAGTTTTCCTTCACGCAGGAGTCTCCCACGGCTGCTGTCTTCCCGCTGCTCCTTCTCCACCAGCTTCCCTGTGATCCCACGCCCCTGTATCCCACCCTCCATCCTTCCCCCGGGATCCCATTCGTCCTCGCCCTCCACATCCCTTTCTGGGGCCCTCCGAGAGCTCAGTCCGCTCTGCCCCCTCCCCTCCTCTTGCCAAGATTACACGTCCTCCCGCCGGCTTGCCCTCTCTCCTCCCCGCCCTCCCCGAGCTAACACTCAGCCGCTGAGTGTTGTGCGGACGTGAGACTCCCCGGCTCCCGCTGGCACCCCCAGTGCCTCGGGACTCACCGTGCTCACCCTCAAAGCCTTTCGGGGGCGGGGGGGGGGGGGCCGCCAAAACCGGAAAAGCGCGTCAGCACCCAAAAGACCGGAAGTAAGCTCTGGCCGGAAACTTTGGTGCTCTGCCCGATGCCTTCTGGGAGTTGTAGTTCATAGACAAGCCCCACCTTTCCCTTTGTAGTACCCGCCCGCCTCCGGGATGCGACAGCTCCTGGAACAGGCTTGTTTGTGTATCCTCCACGCTCTTCTTTCTTTCTTTCCTGTTCTTTCTTTCACGCTTTTATTATTCTGCAGTCTAGAGTGACTTTTCAAGCTGGCTTGCCGTTACTGTAGATGACCAGTACCTGATTAAGTGCTTTGCGGAACTGGCAAACCTAGAGATTAGGGTTATCTATCTAAAGTGTAGTGTCGAACTAGGAATTAGAGAAAAGCTGTTTCTCTCGGGGCTATTCTTCGTATTCCCAGGCGAGAAATTTAGTCATACCTTATATCCAGTTAAGTCACCAAGCCCTGAACTTTCTTTAGAAACCCTTTAAGGGCCCGCAAAAGTAGATCCTTTCTTCTCCATTCCCACTGTAACCGCTTTAGTTCATACACGTTGCTGTTGCTGTTTTTCATTGCGATAGTCTCGCTTTCTTGGGCCTTTCCCTGCGCATTTCAATCAGCTACCAGAAAAACTTCCCTAAACAGCATTTTGAACAGTAGACTCTATGTTCAGAGGATGGACTGTGAAGTTAGGCAGTCATGAATTCAAATCTCCCTTCGGTCACTTGCTGTTTAGGTAACCTTAAGGCAAGTGTTACTTCTTAAAAAAAAAAAAAAAATTTATTTATTTATTTATTTATTTGGCTGCGCTGGGTCTTAGATGCAGCAGGCGGGATCTTCGTTTCGGCCTGAGGAATCTAGTTCCCTGACAGGGATGGAACCCAGGCCCCCTGCATTGGGAGTGCGCATTGGACCACGAGGGAAGTCCAAGTGTGACTTCAATAAGCTTTGGTTCCCAAATCTGTGAAATGAGATTATTATAGTACTCTCAAAATGCTGGATGATCAAATAGGATAATGTATGTAAAACTCTTAGCATATGTCTGGCACATTTGTGTGTTCAATAAATGGTAACTATCAATATTGCTATTTTCCTATCTCTGCATTGTAGCATTCCTTCATTCAATATGCACTTATTGGGCACCTAATTTGTGCCTAGTACTCTTCTAGGTACTGAGGATACAGTGATGAACAGGACAGATAAGGTTTCTACTTTCTGGGGGCTTAACATTCTTGTGGACTAATACACATCACCTGTATTTGTTTTAGTATCGCCCCCCCATTCACCACCTCCCAGAGTAGAGCTCTTTGAGGACAGGTGGTCTGTTTTCCATTGCTTAGTGTCGTGCCTGAGCACACAGGACATACTCCAGGAATGAATCATAACAAATTCTCTACACACAACCTTCAGTCTGCTCCTACTTCCTTTGTGTGTGGCTTCCTTCAAATGCCCTGTTGCCTCTCTTTCCTATCCAAGTCCAAGCCCTCCTTCAGGGCCCCGCTCTAGTCTCATCCCCTCTGGGAAGCCTTCCTTGGCTTTGCCAGACTGCATTGCTCTTTTACAGCACCACAGATCAGTAATTTTTTTTTTTCTGATTGTTTCTGATCTGGAAACTCTACTTTCATGATTAGATGATATTTCTCTAGTATATACTTATACAAAGGTCCTACAGCGGTGCTGAACACACAGAGGTGCTCAAGAAACACCTGCTGATTGGAGGAATTTTCATCGTCTCTGTTTACAGTCTCCCTAATGGAATCTATTCTGACTAGAGGAGAGATTTTGAGAGTCAACTGCTGGGAATTCCCTGGTGGTCCAGTTGTTAGGACTCCACGCTTCCACTGCCAAAGAGAGCGAGAGAGAGAGAGTCAATTGCTAAGGGAAATGTTTCTGTTGAAAGACTTCCAAAAGAATACAACTTCTTCCTGCCATCCTCAAGAGGACCCCAAACCAAAAGATTGAGTAGAACGTTGTTAGATGTGCAGAGAACTGTGTGCCAGGAACAGAGGCATGCAGAGCTAGGGTGCTTACTGTGCCCCCAGGATGGTGTCACTGGTTTTATGTCCTGTTTCCTGGTGTTTAGGACAGAGCGCAAGCTGCCCACTGACCTCTCTTTTGGGATCTGCAACAAGAGGGCCACCAAGAGAGTGTGTGACCAAGCTGAGAAGGAAGTGGCAAGCTGCTTTCTTGCCAGAAAGGTAAGCACCCAGAAATAGGGCCTTGCTGCCAAATCTAGGGGCCTCAGATGGGCCTACGTTAGCTAGAAGTGGTAATGGAGTGAATATGAACCATGCCAGTTTTCAAGAAACATCCAGAATCAAAGCTGTTACAGTAACTTTGTAACAATAATTTTTTCTCTTTTACATTCATTTTTTTTTATTGTGGTAAATATACATAACATGAAATTTACTATTTTAACCATTTAAAATGTACATTCACATTGTTGTGCAGCCATCACTACCGTCCATCACCAGAACTTTTTCATCTTCCCAAACTGAAACTGCATACCCATTAAACACTAACTCCCCTTCCTCCTGTCCCCAGCCCCTGGCAATTACCATTCTACTTTCTGTCTCTGTGAATTTGACTACTCTATATACCCCATGTAAGTGGAATCATACAAAAAATCATTTTTAGTTTATATAAATAATACATGCTTATATTCTCATTGTTAAAAAATCAAACAATACTGAAATAGTGAGTATAAATGTCAGGATGCAAACTTAGATGTCCAAGAAATGTTAACTTCCTTACTTTTCTACAATCAAACCCAATTCTGCTTCCAGCCCCTTTTCCATCAGATAGTAAGGACTTAAATCTCTGTTAATGTAGGGACTACCCAGCCATTTTTCTCCAGTGGTGCCTCTGGTTTTCTAGAGGGCTCCCGATGTGCCAGAGGCATGCGGGGGAGGGGATCAGGGACTTCCGGTGCTTGGTCATCAATACTTTTCCTCTCTGGTGTCCACTGAGACATCTGGATCCTGTCTGCTCTTGGGCTGTGAGTTCACACAGAGTGCAGGTGCATCCCCCTCAGCCTTATCCCAGGCCCTCCCAGGCACAGTACTCCTCTCTCTCCCACTTCCTTTCCCTCCCTCTACTTTCCATGCCTCTCTGGAGCCATAGGAAACTAGTTGGGCTCTCTCAGGCCCTTCACCTCTTCCTTGCTATTCAGTCACTCCTCAATTCCACAAACCAGGCTGGGACCTGGGATGAGCAGAAATCCTGAAAAGTGTCCCAGACCCCCTACCTGGGCACAATGTGCATTTTTGGGAGCAGGCACAAGACTCCTCTTGCTCTTGGATTCACCAACCCATTTGGGTTTTTCCTTTGCCACCCCCTCCAAATCCCAAACTATGTCAAGTCGGAGCCAGCGGAGCCTCAGAGCTCTTCTGAGGGATTTATCCAGAGATAACTAAGATCCCCTCTCTCCTGTTCTCTCCTCTTTCTTTTCTTTCTCCCCAGTTTGGTTGAACTCTATCTAGATGAAATCAGCTGGGTGAGGGGATAGAAGTGATGAAAAACTGGCTCTAATGTCTCTAGTATTCCTTCAACAAAAATTTACTGATCATTCTCCAAAGTGCCAGGCAATGTTCTGGGCCGTAGGGCAAGAGCCGTGGACAAAACAGACAAAATCTCTGCCTGTCTCTCAAAACAGACAGAATGCCATGCCTTTCTTTCTAATGAGGCACTGTCCCATAGAACTTTCGGTGAAAATGGAAATGTTCTATAATAGCTCCACTGTCCAATATATTAGCCACCAGCCACATGTGGCTATTGAGCACTTGAAATGTGAGTGGTCAGACTGAAGAACTAAAATTTTTAGCTTTATTTAATTTTAACTAATTTCAACTTAAGTTTGAATAGCCGCACGTGGTTAGTGGATCGGACAGCACAGCTCTTATATATCCTGACACCTCTCTGGCCTTTGGCTTTGAATTCCAAAAGGCCAGGGTTTTGATACTCAGCAGACCTTTTCTCTGCTTTTCTTCTGAAACAGCACTTCTGCCCATCACTGGGAGAACTCACGGTCCAAGGTACAGCATATTGGACAGCTCCCAGTGAGTCCCCAGGAAATGCCCAGATCTCGACTGATTCCACTGACTGCCTGAACCCAGGGAAGACACCTTCCCTGTGGTGGATGCTTCTGGGCGTACAAAGCACAGAGTGCTCCCCTTCCTGCCCTCCCCCTTACTCCCAGTCTTCCAACTCATTAAGGGGGAAGGAAGCCGCACTTCCTTTGGAGGGCTAAAGAGAGCCAATAGGAGAGTGTGGTATGAAGGACTCCTGTGTCTCCCTTAGCCCCTTCGCCTTTTTGTCCCCCCAACCGCACCCTCATCTCTAGGAATGAGGAGCTATTTTAACATAAGAGCACATCATCCCTGTGCTCTGAGAGACGGTCTCTATGAGCAAGAGAGTGGCTTGTTGGATGGTTGGTTGGTTTGCAGATGCCACACTCTGAAGAAGACATGCCTTGATTCACTGTGAGGCCCCCAGGAAGCAGTCAGTAATAGCAATCCCCCCACTTTACCACAGAAAGAAGCAACAGAAAGAAGTAGGGCCTGGGACTTCCCTGGTGGCGCAGTGGTTAAGAATCCGCCTGCCGGGACTTCCCTGGTGGCGCAGTGGTTAAGAACCCGCCTGCCAATGCAGGGGACGTGGGTTCAAGCCCTGGTCCGGGAAGATCCCACATGCCGCGGAGCAACTAAGCCCGTGAGCCACAGCTACTGAGCCTGTGCTCTAGAGCCCGCGTGCCACAACTACTGAGCCCACGTGCCACAACTACTGAAGGCCGTGCGCCTAGAGCCCGTGCTCTGCAACAAGAGAAGCCACTGCAATGAGAAGCCTGCGCACCGCAATAAAGAGTAGCCCCCGCTCGCCGCAACTAGAGAAAGCCCACGCGCAGCAACGAAGACCCAAAGCTGCCAAAAATAAATAAATAAATTTATTTAAAAAAAAAAAAAAAAAAGAATCCGCCTGCCAATGCAGGGGACATGGGTTCAATCCCTGGTCCGGGAAGATCCCACATGCCGCCGAGCAACTAGGCCCATGCGCCACAACTACTGAGCCCATGAGCCACTACTACTGAAGCCTGTGTGCCTAGAGCCCATGCTTTGCAGCAAGAGAAGCCACCGCAATGAGAAGCCCACGCACCTCAAGGAAGAGTAGCCCCTGCTCGCCGCAACTAGAGAAAGCCCATGCGCAGCAACGAAGACCCAATGCAGCCAAAATAAATTCATTAATTAATTTTAAAAAAACTTAAAAATAAAATAAAATAAAATGTCACTTAAAAAAAAAAAAAAGACGTAGGGCCTCAGTGGAAGGACTGAAAGTAAATAAAGAAAGGAAAAAAGGGACTTCCAAGTATCAGCTCCAGGCTGACTCTAGAAGGCAACATTGGGGGAAAAGTGAATCCATACATGTCCCACCTCTCAGGCCAGGAGTCTATGTGTGTTGATGACCAACTACTAATGGCTCTGTTTTCTTTCAGATAATGAACTGTGCCCACCCATTTATTCTTCCAGACACCAGGGCATGACTGGCAGTGTTGGCGAGCTCCTGCTCTCTGCTCCCGCTCAGCTACTGCACCCACCATGCTTTCGTAAGGTGAGTTGTCACCAAGTCTGTTCCCTCGCTGGATGGTGAGCATCTAGAGGGCAGGGACACACCTTGAGTTTGTTGAGTGGCTACCCTATAGATAGTTATTGAACAGAACTGAGTGATGGTGGGAAAAGAAAAGCAGTGCAGCTGACCACGCAATAGTTAGGTTTGGCTGGAAGTGGAGGAGAGGTGGGAAAAGGCCAGGTTACAGAGCCGAGAACATTGTCTAGCATGCCCCCACGTGCAATTTTTTATTCTGAAAAACTTGAAACCTATAGAAACTTGAAAGATTGGCTCAATTAACACCTGTATGCCTTTCACTTAGATTTACCAGCTGCTAACCTTTTGTTCATTTACTTTATCTCTCTCTATATAAATTAATATATGTGTGTACACAGACACACACACACACGCACACACACACACACTACACATTCACTTGTACATTTTTTGGAACCATTCAAGAGTCAGTTGCGCATCGCGATACTCCATCCCTGTGTACGTCAGCACGTATCTCCCAAGAACAGGAATTCTCTTCCGTAACCCCAATAACATTGTCACACCCAGGAAGTTTGACACTGATAAAACACTATTTTCAGATAGAATCCATATGCAATTTTTGCCAAAATGCCCTTTAAGACTTTAAAAAAAAAAATCTAGGATCCTATCAATGATCATACATTGCAGCATTGCCTTTGATGAGTGCCGATTCAACGAAATGAGTTTCTCCCAGGGAGAGTGTGGAGAGGAAAAAAATGCATGGAGGATACAGCCTTGGTTACTACCTCCCCAGACTAAGAGGACGGGAGGAGAAAGGGAAGAGAAGGCTCAGACAGAGCTCAGGCTCTTGAAACAGACACTGAAGTGTCCCTTCTAAGTCTTTGGATCCCTTGAAGATCTCAGACAGACCTGGCCACCCAAAGTTGGTTGTGGACTATTGTCTGCTTCATGCCAAATTTCTCTCCAGCACATGTGGATTCCTAGGTGGATTCTGGAATCTGTATCTGCCATGTCTTGGTGCCCTTTGGGGTTTTGTCCCATTTTTTAGAATTTGGTCACAGTGTCTCTTTTTAAGCCCAGTCTTCTTATTCTGATCACTGGTGGGGGCCAGGGGAGGGGGATGAGCAGATCCAGCCTCCTCTTGCTGAAAGTGAAGGAGGAGGGCTGTGTGTGTGTGTGTGTATGTGTGCACGTGCACCCTCTTATACCCACAGAGGAGCCCTCCTTGAACCCATGGGCCTGGGACCCCACCCTCCTGTTGCTATGACAACCACTTCTGTGAGGACATGGGGACTAAAGGATTGTGAGTGTGGGGTTAGGGAGGGAGGGGACACACCAGAGTCTCATGGCATTAGTGATCATAGAACTTTATGATAATGAAGAAGAGAGATAATGTGTTTCTATCTTCAAATCTCGAAGTAGCAGGGCAGGATGGGACACAGGCAGGAGCAAGGGTAGGGTGACTCCTGAAGTTCTGCCTGGTGTGAGGGGCCCTGCTTCTAACTAACCTCTCCTTCTTCTCCCCCTTAGGAGACCAGAGAAGTTTGGGAATCCTCAGGGGCAGAAAATCCCTCCTTTAACACCGTTGATGTATCCTTGACATCCATCTACAGCTTCACTGATGACCTAGGCTATCAAGGCAGCCAGGACCTAACCAGCGTGAGTACCCTACTTTGTATTTCTCCCTCCTCTGGGGTCTCTCACCCCTTGCTGTACCACCATGTCGGCATCTTAGCTCATTGACCTTCCCTAAGGTGTCCTGTGGCAACCATCCATGTCTTCTCTACATCCTTCCAATTCACATCTTTACTAAACATGGCTCAAATTTACTCCTTCCAGAAAAAAATACCAACAGTAATAGTAGTCACAGCTTACATCTACTGAGTACTTATTACATGCCACTTGTAAGAATTTATATCTCATTTAAACCTCATAAGAACCCGGTAAGCTCAATACTATTATTGTCCCCATTTTTCAGATGAAGAAACAGAGACATGAACAAGTTAAGTAACTCTCCCAAGATCGCATAAGTGGGAAGCAGAGATGCTAGAGTTTGAGCTCAGTTTGTCTGACTCAAGATCTCACACACAGAGCTGCCTCCCAGTTAGCTACCCCATTTTTATGAGTCCTCCAAGGTATCCTTTCAACATTCACATGCTGTTAAGCACACATGATATGTGAACTTATTTGCTTGTTTATGTGGGGGAGGGTTTAAATGCTAGCTGTGTTTTTTGTTATTGAGCTCTGACTGACACACAATAAACTGTACATATTTAAAGTGTACAATTTGATGTTTTGACATATATTTATACTCATGAAACCATCACCACAATCAAGATAATAAACATATCCATCACCCCCAAATATGAACAACCAGGATTTCTAGAATAGGTAAATTGGAGGGTTATTACCTGACTTCTAAAATGAGTCTTTATTTAACCAAAGTATTTGCATTAGGATCCTTTTAAAATAATGAGCTCTCTTCTAACACATTCAGAATACACCTGCATATCCTTTGCTGATACTGATTTGTAACTTCTCTTTGGTAATTTTTTTTAAAATAATTTATTTTATTTTATTTATTTATTTTTGGCTGCATTGGGTCTTCGTTGCTTCACATGGGCTTTCTCTAGTTGTGGCGAGCGGGGGCTACACCTCGTTGCGGTGCGCGGGCTTCTCATTGAGGTGGCTTCTCTTGTTGCGGAGCACAGGCTCTAGAGTGCAGGCTCAGTAGTTGTGGCGCATGGGCTTAGTTGCTCGGCGGCATGTGGGATCTTCCCGGACCAGGGCTCAAACCCGTGTCCCCTGAATTGGCAGGCGGACTCCCAACCACTGCGCCACCAGGGAAGCCCCTGTTTGGTAATTTTAAGTGCATGTCTGCCCTGGGCAGTGCAGTCTTTTGTTATCTGTGCTGCCCACTCTGTACTCTCAGGTGAGTGCTTGGCTTAACCTTTCCCTCTGATCTCAGTCCTTCTCTGCCTCACTTCCCCCCATCAGACGCGTAATGGGATGGGTCAGTGGAGAGCATGCTTCATTCCTTGCTCTCGGATTCCCCAAGGAAGAAGATCCCAGCCTTGATCGAGCCAAGAGTCAGAAGCGGAATAAAGTTGCCATCGTGCGGATGAGGAGAAATAAGGTGAGGGAGGCAGATGAGAATGACGATGATGAGGAGGATGAGGCAGAGGGCTCTCCTGGGGTGAGACGGAAGCGACACTCATACTCCAAGACCTGCCAACAGAGGCAAAAGGAGCACTTGAGCATCTTGGAAGGCAGCTTGAGCACGCCCACCTCCAAGACCAAGTCATCCCGCTGGAGTATGACCGATTTCCGTCAATACTTGTGTATGTGTTGCCACGATAAGCAGAAATCAATGGAGGAAAACAAGGCATCGGACTCCAAAGAAAGTAGAGACCCAAATGAAAATGAGGATGGAGTCACAGGTTCCATTAATAAGCGAGAGAGGCAACAGGCTCCTGGGGGAACTCCAAGGGAAGGTCTGGGCAAAAGCCAGGAGAACGGAGAGTGTAATCCTTCAGCTTGTAAATAAAGCAAATTTTATTTCTGTGGATGGCATGTATGAGCCTGATTGATGATTCCAGGTTTTTATCTTTCTTAATTTTTTTGGTCGATGTATTGACTTTCTTCCTCCCCCTCCCCCCTTTTATCTCTCTGAACATCTTCTCATCCTTTCTAATTTTATATGAATTTCTGTCTCTTAAGATGTGGGGCTAGCATACCTTGAGAGGTATGAGAAGGCTTTAGAAACCCTTCCGGCCTGCAACCCAAGAAGGTGAAAAACAACCTGAAGAGAAAGAGTCCCTTTTTTTGGCTGCTTCGGTTGCTACGCGCAGGCTTTCTTTAGTTGCGGCTAGCAGGGGCACTCTTCGTCGCGGTGCCCAGGCTTCTCATTGCGGTGGCTTCTCTTGTTGCGGAGCATGGGCTCTAGGCGTGCGGGCTTCAGTAGTTGTGGCACGTGGGCTTCAGTAGTTGTGGCACATGGGCTTCAGTAGTTGTGGCACATGGGCTCAGTAGTTGTGGCTCACGGGCTCTAGAGCGCAGGCTCAGTAGTTGCACACAGGCTTAGTTGCTCTGCAGCATGTGGGATCTTCCCGGACCAGGGATCGAACCGTGTCCCCTGCATTGGCAGGCGGATTCTTAACCACTGCGCCACCAGGGAAGCCCGAGAAAGAGTCTTGATGTAACTCATGAGGGAGGCTTCAAGGCCTAATTTTCCAGGTTTCAACTCCAGACTTGTCTCATTTCCTTCCTTGTAACCCTCAGATCTGTATAGCAAAGCTTTTGAGCTTGTAGCAAACAAAAAGACTGGAATAAAAACTTCCCAGAGGGAACTCAGAAGTCATTTTTAAGATCGTGATTGTTCCCGGCAACAAAGTTTAAGGCTAGCTCCCAAATTTATATTGCTATCTCACTTTTCCTTCCTCAGCTTGAGTAAAGAAGAGGAACCCTTACCCTCCAGAGCCTCCCCAAGTCCACCCCCGCTTCCCCACATACACACTAATCATTCAGAAGGAATCTTAGAAATCAGGAAACCTGTCTTAGGGCAGGTTCCCTAGAAGCTGAGGCTGAGATGGAGGTTCTTGTGTGAGGATTTTATTGAGAGAATGCTCTCAGGAGAAGGAAAGGGAGTGAGGGAAGCAGGATAGGGCAGGGGAAGAAAGCTAAGCAGGGTTGTTAACAGTTAACAGTGAAGTCTGCCTCCGCCTGATCCCAAGGAACTCTGAAGCGTGAGTTACAACACAAAATTGGTTGCACTTTTGAGGCAAGGGGTTGGCCTTTTGTAAGCCCATATCAGTCAATCACTGCGGGCTGCCCTAGGTTCTCCAGTGAGGCAGCCTCCCTATTGAATGAGGGCAATTCTCCGGTGAAGGGGCTGTTTAGCTGTTAGCAATCAACCCCACCGCAGCTGGGAATGGATGTGTGGCCCCATAAAGGGAATCTGGGCAGGGCAACTCTACAATTCATTGAGATTCATGTATTTCCTAGTATATATTTAATTTTTGTAAATGTCCCAGGTGTGCTTGAAAAGTGTATTCCAGTAAAGTGCATAAAAGTTAACATAAAAATGGGGGAGAAAGGACAGCTCTTCCTTACAGAAGAACTGCAACAAACACATGTAGAAGAAATGCAGGAGATAGAAAACCACTATTAAAACACCAGAGTCATAATTGTTGGAGCAAGACCCGACCATGGAGGGTAAAATTAGTGGGTGAAAATCTGAGGAGAAACAGGATACTTGCACAGTCTCAAAGTATCTCCTTCAAGATGTTTATTAATTACATAGGTAAAAATAATAACTTTACAGCGGGAAACCCAGCAGACCCCATACCCTTTTACCTAAGTTATCAAGGTTAACGTTACCAGTAATAAGACACAGTGATATTGTGTATCCCTGATATGTTGTGCTGAGAAGGCACTCATGTCAAAATGCATAACCTCCCTTTAAGCATAAGAAATATCAGACAAACCCAAATTGAGGGCTATTGTACAAAATGATTGACCAGTACTCTTCAAAATTGCCAAGGCTTGAACAGACTTGTGGTTGCCGTGGGTGGGGGGGGCGTGGTGGTGAGGGAAGGATGGAGTGGGAGTTTGGGGTTAGCAGATGCAAACTATTATATATAGCATGGATAAACAACAAGATCCTACTGTATAGCACAGGGAACTATATTCAATATCCCATGATAAACCATAACGGAAAAGAGTATGAAAAACTGAATCACTCTCCTGTACAGCAGAAACTAATGCAACACTGTAAATCAACCGTACTTCAATCAAATAAATTTTAATTAATTAATTAAAAATAAAAACATTCACCAAGGGGGACTTCCCTGGTGGCGCAGTGGTTAAGAATCTGCTTGCCAATGCAGGGGACACGGGTTCGATCCCTGGTCCGGGAAGATCCCACATGCCGTGGCGCAACTAAGCCCGTGCGCCACAACTACTGAGCCCGTGCGCCACAACTACTGAAGCCCAGGCGCCTAGAGCCCGTGCTCCGCAACAAGAGAAGCCACCGCAATGAGAAATGGTGGAAGGGTAGCCCCCGCTCTCTGCAACTAGAGAAAGCCTGCGCACAACAAGGAAGACCCAACGCAGCCAAAAAATAAATAAAATTAAAAAAAATATATTTACCAGAAAAGGCTCTAAAAGACTTTGGAAAGATTGAGGAACTGTCACATATTAAAGGAGACCAAGGAGACATGACAGTTAAATGCAATGTGGGATTCTGGATTGGATCCTGGAACAGAAAAAAGGCCATTAATAGACAAAGTGGTAAAATTCAAATAAAGTCTGTAGTATAGTTCATGTTATCGTACCAATGTTAATTCGTTTTGATAATTGTACTGTGGTTATGCAAGATACTAACAATAGGAGAAACTGGGTGAAGAACACATGGGAACTGTTCTATTTTTGCAACTTTTCTGTGAGTGCAAAATTATTTCAAAACAAAACATTAAATAAATAAATGCTCACTCTAAGAAATTATAGTAGCCACTGCTCAGGTCAAGAAATGAACATTATCAGTACCCCTGAATTATCCCACATGTCCTTCTGCTGAATCACAACTTCTTTCTTCCCATACAGGTAACCGCTATGGTGACTTTTATGGTAATTACTTCCTTGCTTTGCATTACAGATTTTCCTTCCAGGCAACCATCCTTAAAAAGTAAAGTTTAGGGCTTCCCTGGTGGCGCAGTGGTTGAGAATCTGCCTGCCAAAGCAGCAGACACGGGTTCGAGCCCTGGTCTGGGAAGATCCCACATGCCGCGGAGCAACTAAGCCCGTGAGCTACAACTACTGAGCCTGCGTGTCTGGAGCCTGTGCCCCGCAACAAGAGAGGCCACGACAGTGAAAGGCCTGCGCACCGCGATGAAGAGTGGCCCCCGCTTGCCGCAACTAGAGAAAGCCCTCGCACAGAAACGAAGACCCAACACAGCCAAAAATAAATTAATTAATTAATTAATAATAAAAAAAAAGTGAATGTTAAAAGGAGAAGATTTAAAAAAAAAACAAAAAAAAGTAAAGTTTAATGTTGCCTGTTTTGGAGTTTTATATACATGAAATCATAGAGCATATATTCGTTTGTGTTTCCCTGTATGCTTTGTTGTATTTATTTTTTATTTCATTAATTAAATTTATTGTGGTAAAATATACAACATAAAATTCACCATCTTAATCATTTTTAAGTGCACAGTTTAGCAGTATTGAATACATTCACATTGCTGTACAACCATCACTACCCCCATCTCCAGAACTCTTTTCATCTTGTAAAACTGAAACTCTATACCCATTAAACAATAACTCTCCATTTTCCTCTCCCCCCAGCCCCTGGCAACCACCATTATACTTTAGGTCTTTATGAGTTTGACTACTCTAAGTACCTCATACAATCATACAGTATTTGTCTTTTCTTGTGACTGGTTTATTTCACAGCATAATATCCTCAAGTTTCATCCATGCTGTAGCATATTACAGAATTTCCTTCCTTTTTAAGGCTGAAAAATATTCCATTGTATGTATATACAACATTTTGCATATCCATTCATCCATCAGTGGACACTTGGGTTGCTTCCACGTTTTAGCTATTGTGAATAATGCTGCTATGAGCATAGGTGTACAAGTATCTCTTTACGACCCTGTTTTCAATTCTTTTGGGTATATACCCAGAAGTAGAATTGCTGGATCATAGTGGTAATTCTATTTTTTGAGAAACCACCACCATACTCTTTTCCATAGCAGCTGTACCAGTTCAAATTCCCACCAACAGTGCACAGAGTTACAATTTCTCCACATCTTTGCCAACACTTGTTTTCTGTTTTTTTGTTTTTGTTTTTGTTTTATAGTAGCCATCCTAATGGGTGTGAGGTGGTATCTCACTGTAGTTTTACTTTGCATTTCCCTAATAACTAGTCATCTTATCACGTGCTTATTAGCCATCTGTATTATCCTCTTTTGAGAAATGTCAATTCAAGTCCTTTGCCCATTTTTGAATTGGGTTGTACGTTTCATTGTTGTTGAGTTTTAGGAGTTTTCTATATATTCTATATATATTTCTATATATTCTCTATCCCTCATCAGATATATGATTTGTTGTGGTTTTTATTTCATTAATTTTTTTTATAATAGTATACAACCTCATGAGTTAGTGGTGAGATTTTTAAAAAATATTTATTATTTATTTATTCTGTCTGTACCGGGTTTTAGTTGTGGCACACGGGATCTTTAGTTGCAGCATGCGGACTCTTAGTTGCGGCATGCACAAGGGATCTAGTTCCCCGACCAGGGATCGATCCTGGGCTCCATGCATTGGGAGTATGGAGTCTTACCCACTGGACCACCTATTTCATTAATTTTTGCTCTTCTCTTTATTTTTCCATCCTTCTACATTCTTTGGGTTTATTTTGCTATTCTTTTTTTAACTTTCTGAGCTGGTTGCTCAACCCATTACTTTTCAAACTTTCTTCTTTTCCAATATATGCATTTAAGGCTACAAAATTTTCTCCACATACTGGCTTAACTGCCTCCCATCAGTTTTTACAGGTAATTTTTTATTATTTAGTTTTTAAATATTTTATAATTTACATTGTTATTTCTTTTTTGACCCATGGTTTATTTATTAGTATATATCCTTATTTCCAAAAATCTTGGGTTCTAGAAAACTGCATTATGATTAGAGGTCATACTTTGTATTACTTCTGTCCTTTAAAATTCATTGAAAATTGCTCTATTTCCCAGCATATATTTAATGTTTGTAGATGTTCCATGTATGCTTGAAAAATATATATATATTCTATACTTTATTGGATGCAGCATTATATGTATTGTTTTTCACTGAAACTAAGATGCACCCAGTATTTTTTTGCTAGGGTTGCCTTTCAAAAGTACCACAAACCAGGTGGCTTAAACAATTGGAATTTATTGTCTCACAGTTCTGGAGGTTAGAAGTATGAGACCAAGGTGTTGGCAGGGTTGGTGCCTTCCGAGGGCTGGAGGAAGAATATGTTCCATGCTTCTTCCCTAGCATCTGGTGGTTTGCTGGTAATTTTTGGTGTTCCTTTGCTTCTACAAACATCACCCTGCCTTCATCTTCAAACGATGTTCTCCCTGTTTGCCTGTCTCTGTCCAAAAGTCCCCTTTTTAAAAGGGACAAGTCTAATTGGGTTAGGGGCCCACCCTACTCCAGTATAACCTCATCTTAATTAATTTCATCTGCAATGACTCTTTTTCCAAATAAGGTTACGTTCTGAGGTACTGAGGGTTAGGATGTTAACATATGAATTTTTGAGGGATACAATCCAACCTAGAACACACTGTTACTTTACTTACTATCAAACGGTTTTAACATGCTGCCAATTAAACTATGACTCAATACCAGGAAACCAACAGATTAAAAAACAAAACAAAACTTCCTTTCAGAATTGTTAAAATGTGAAAAAATCTGTATCTTAGAATGAATTAACATCGATATTTTTTCCCTGCCTATTCTATCAATTACAGAGAGAGGTATATTCAAATCTACAATTGAGGGTTTTTCTAATTCTCTTCAAAGTGCTCTAAATTTTTTTCTTTTTATATATTGAGGTCATGTTATTAGATGCATAAATATTTAGGATTATTATATTTTTCTGGTGAATTTTACCTTTGATCATTATGAATTAACTCTTTATCTCTTTTTTAAAATTATTTATTTATTTTTTGTTTTTATTTATGGCTGTGTTGGGTCTTCATTGCTGCACGTGGGCTTTCTCTAGTTGCAGTGAGCGGGGGATACTCTTCGTTGTGGTGCGCGGGCTTCTCACTGCGGTGGCTTCTCTTGTTGCGGAGCATGGGCTCTAGGTGCGTGGGCTTCAGTAGTTGTGGCACGCAGGCTCAGTAGTTGTGGCACGCGAGCTCTAGAGCGCAGGCTCAGTAGTCGCGGCACATGGGCTTCCTTGCTCTGCAGCATGTGGGATCTTCCTGGACCAGGGCTCGAACCCGTGTCCCCTGCCTTGGCAGGCAGATTCTCAACCACTGCGCCACCAGGGAAGCCCAACTCTTTATCTCTTAGTGTTAATTTCTGCCTGAAATTCTAGCTGGTCTATTATTAATATAGCTATCCTAGTTTTCTTCTGGTTTGTGTTTGTAGTTTATCTTTTTCCAAACTTTTACTTTCAATCTTTCTGTTTTCTTATGTTCTATAAATGTCTTATTGTAAGCATACTGTTAGGCTGTTGCCCTCACCCCCAGCTCCACCCACTGGGGAATTCAGAATGTTTCATTTAAAAGGGAGTGATTAAAACTAGCCCCTTGCCATGCTTCTCTGGGACACCAGCTTCTCTTTGAGGCTGGGCCATAACCCTCCTCCCCCATCACTCTGCAGACAGGGCTATGACCCAGGAGGTGGTGAGGTCTCTGGGACCAAAAAGCACAAAGCAGCTGGCCTGTGACCCACCCACCATGGGCCCTGTGAGTGCCCCTGGGGTGTCTTGACCCCTGCTCAGGCTCAGAGCAGGCTCAGTGCCTCACCTCCTTCCAGAGATGGGCCACCAGTGGGCCCGGGGCTTCCTGGATCCCCAGTAGATGTAGGGTGGGGTGTGGATTAGGCTGTCCTGCAGGCTCACATCATAGCCTCCACTTGCAAGATCTTCAGAGCCTTGTAGTTAGATTTTTATTTTATTGATCCAGGCTGACAATCTTTGACTTTTTTTTAAAAAATAAATTTATTTATTTCATTTATTTATTTTTTGGCTGTGTTGGGTCTTCATTGCTGCATGTGGGCTTTCTCTAATTGAGGTGAGCGGGGGCTACTCTTCGTTGCGGTGCACGGGCTTCTCATTGTGGTGGCTTCTCTTGTTGCAGAGCACGGGCTCTAGGTGCGTGGGCTTCAGTAGTTGTGGCACGTGGGCTCAGTAGTTGCGGCTCGCGGGCTCTAGAGCGCAGGCTCAGTAGTTATGGCACATGGGCTTAGTTGCTCCGCGGCATGTGGGATCTTCCTGGACCAGGGCTCGAACCCATGTGCCCTGCATTGGCAGGAAGATTCTTAACCACTGAGCCACCAGGGAAGCCCAATCTTTGACTTTTAATTGAAGCATTTAATCCATTTACATTTAATAAAATTACTTATATATTAAGGTTTAAATCTGCCATATTATGTGTACTTTCTATTTGTTCTGTATATTTTATTTTCTCTCTTGTTTTGTCTTAAACTTTTTATTTTGAACAATTTTAGATTTATAGAAAAATTGTGAAGATAGTAAAAGAGTTCCTATATACCCAAACCCAGTTTCCCCTATCATTAACATCTTACATTAGTATAGTACATTTATTACAATTAATGAACCACTACTGATAACTAAAGTTTATACTTTATTCATATTTATTTCATTTTTACTTAATATCCTTTTACTGTTCCATGATACCATCCAGGATGCTACATTACATTCAGTTGTCATTTCTCCTAAGGCTCCTCTTGGCTGTAACACTTTTTCAGCCTTTCCTCGTTTTTGATGACCTTGACAGTTTTGAGAACTGGGGAGGTGTTTTGTAGAATGTCCCCCAATTGGAATTTGTTCGGTGTTTTTCTCATGATTAGACTGAGGTTATGAGTTTTGGGGAGGAAGAGAACAGAGGTAAAATGTAGTTTTCATCACATCAAGAGTACATAATATCAGCATGATTTATCATTGACCATGATCACCTAGCTGGGGTAGTGTTCCCCTAAAGTCACTCCCCACCCCACCCCTTTCCACACGGTCCTCTGGAAGGAAGGCGTGTGCAGCCCATACTTGAGGAGTAGGTGTTACAATTCCCTCCTTGAGGGCAGAACATTTACATAAGTTGTTTGTAATTTTTCTGCACAGATTTGTCTCTTCTCACTCATTTATTTATTCAGTTATTTATTTGTATCAGTACAGATTCAAGGGCATTTATTTTATACTTATTTCATTGCTCAAATTGTTCTAGATTTGGCCATTGGGAGCTCTTTCAGTTGGCTCTTATGTCCCTTTCACATGCCCTCATCATTGTAGGTTGCTGTTTTTTTTACTTTTAAATCACTTACTTTCTGGCACTGCAAGATCCACCAGACACATTTTGTCTATTTCCTGCCCCAGTCCTGGAATCAGCCATTTCTCCGAGGACCCCTGGCTCCTTTTACTGAAAATGGTATTAGAAACCAAGATCTGGGTACTAGGTGTGCTTGTTGCCACCAAGTGTCATTACTCCTAGGCCCTCTCAGCTGACAGAACAAGAAAATATGTGTGTATACTAACTCATTAATATCTATAAATATTTCCATTTGTAAATATCTGTATCTGTATTAAGCTAAACATGAGTTCATACTGATGTCTCCACCTCTAATCCATTACTGCATAAATAATTCTAGCCTTATCACCTTGCTTATCTATAAACTCATAGTGAGAAACCTGGCTCCCACCATCCACCATTTACTTAATTGTTCAATTCTAGTATACATGTACAGTGGTATCAGAACTGTTAACCATGGGACATGTATCAACTAGGTATCTGATCAACTGCATCAACCAGAGTACCCTGCTTATGTATAGTTTCTTCTGCCTTTAGTCTTATAGATTCCACTAATTTCCAAGTTACTTAGGTAATAACTTACCACCCATCCTTCAGTGAAGTTATTCCATACATTTGTAGTATAGTTAGATTCTCTGGTTACATTCTTCACTTCATCCTGGGATCACCTGACTTCCCTTTTTTTTTTTGGCCTCACCATGCGGCATGTGGAACATCCCCGACCAGAGATTGAACTCAAGCCCCGTGCAGTGGAAGCTCGGAGTCTTAACCCCTGGACCACCAGGGAAGTCCTATATGTTTTTTTTAGTTTGCATATATTAATGTTTACTCTTTGTGTAGTAAAGTTCTATGGGTTTTGGCAAATGCATATTGTTGGGTATCCAACATTACAGGATCATATAGTCTCACCATCCTAGAAAATCTCTTGTACTTCTTGACATGTTTGGGTTTTTTTTCCCCTTGTCTTGTTTTTGAAAGGTAATTTTTATCTTATTTTCCCCCTTATTAGTTTGGTAGTTATACATTGTTTTTATGTTTAGTGGTTTAGCAAAACATTCATCCTTGCCTTACCAACGCCTAACATTAACTGACACTTTACGTTCTACCAGCACAATGCAAAGACCTTAGTATACTCCAACTCCATTTACCACTGCCTTTCTGACTCCTATGCTGGTGTGTCACGCACTTTAATTCCTTGTCTATACATTTTAACACCATGAGACATTATCATTTTTGTTTTATAGTCAATGTTTACTTAGATTTACATACATATTTACCACTTTCTTTGTTCTTCCTTTAATTTTTTTTTCCTTTTTATTATGACTGAAGATTAATTACCCTTTGGAATTTCCCTTAATGTGAGACTGCTGGTGGTGGACTGTTTTGGTCTGAAAATATCTTTATTTTACTTTCAGTTTTGAAAGATATTTTCACTGGGCAGCTACCTTCTTTAAGCATAGGGAAGATAGCATTCCCTCCTCTGTCTTCCAGTTTTGCTGTTGAGATGTAAGTAGTAGTCTGTTGCTCCTTTGAGGATAAACCATCTTTATTCCTTAGGTGCTTTAAAATATTTTCTTTTTGCTTTTGCCTTTTTGCAGAGTGCAAGTTTAATTCATTGGGCTTCCTGAATCTGTGACTTGATGGTTTTCATCAGTTATAGATAATTCTGACACTATTTCTTCAGATTGCTTTTTCCCCTTTCTCTCTTCTCCTTGGACTCCAATTAAGCATAATTTAGCCCAACTTACTGTCTCTTCTGTATTTTCCATCCTCTTATTTTTCCAAGGTTCATTCTGTTTCTATAATCGACCAATTCTCTCCTTAGCTATGTCTAATCTGCTATTAAACCCATCTATTGAGACCTTAATTTCATTTATTTTATTTTTCTAGCTAAAATTTCTATTTGGTCCTTTTCCAATTGTGCTATGTCTGTTTGGGTAGTTTCAGGTCTGTCTCTGCTGAAATTTCCAAGCCTCGCTTTTATCTTCTTGAAATACTAAGCAGTTGTTTTCATTTCTGTATAACTCCAATATATGGAATTGTCTATTTGTTGTCTGTCATTTCCTTTTTATTGGTCTGTCATTTGTTTGCTTTCGTTTTCATTGCCTTATTTCTTCAAGAGCTCGACTAATTGACTAATTCTTATTGTGGCTGATGTTATATTTGAAAAATTATTAATTACAATACTTTTGAGGTCTAGGTTGTTGTTAAGTTCCTTGAGATTTCTGCTTGCTTCTACCAAGCATCTGGAGATGCTAGCAATGTGGGATCATCTTATTTCTGGACCACCCAGAATGTTGGGACACTAGGCTGCAGAATATGAGGACTGGTTTACTCCTGATTCATCCTTAGGGGTTCCTAGTCCAAGTGGATCTTTACCAGCATCCCTATCTTTAGCTGTCCCCAGATTCCAATTTTTTGTTCCTCTAGCTCCTAATCCTTGAAGGCCCTCAAAACCACAGCTCAGCCTCTCAGCAGCCTTTTCCCAACTGGAAAAGCCCCCTGGGCAAAGGCAGCCTTTAGGGCCTTCTTTTCTCTCTGGATTCCCAGCCAATCTTGTTAGCCCTTTGATTTTTTGATAGTTTTCATATTTAAAATTTCTGAGAGTGCTGGTCTGAAACATTCAGCCTACCACTATCAGAAGTGGAACCTCCCACTCGCTTTATTCGGATATCACAGAGCTCTAATCCATAACCTCACCACACAAAAGATAAAACCGCATACATATGAAAAGACTTTCTTAAATTCACGTATTTAGTGGTAGAGCTAGGTTTAGTCTCAGAGTTCAAGACTAATAACTGTTAAACTCCACTTGCATTAGATCTGGATACAAGGGTTTCTCTTGTTTTGACCTTTTTCCCTGGGGTAAGGAGACGGCAGTCTTGCCAAAAGATCAGAGGATGGAAGTAAGGACTTAGCCATATTCCCGGCACCTTTCATACATTCTTCTCCCAGCCCTGACCTATGGGGGAGCAGGGGTGGGATCTGATAACTTATGGTCTGGCAATGGGGAGTGGAAGAAAGCAATCCTTCCCATTCCTAAACTACAGATTATAGATATCCCCACGATCAGTTATCCCTTTATCTTCGATGTTTCTGAACACCTGTGGTAACCGAACCCAACTTCAAATTCCTCTAGATCCCACTTTACAAAAGCCCTCTAAAACCAAGAAGTTGTCTTCAGCCAGCCTCCTCTCCCCCAGAAAACAAACACCAAGACACCCTCACAACAAAGACCACACCATTTATTTACAAAGGCCAGTGAGGGAGTTGGGGGAGGTAGGGAGGGAAAGCCACACAGACATCCTCTCTGGACTGCTTGGGACCCTTTCCCACTTGGAGAAAATTCTGTTCCTCTTGCCTCCATATTCCCAGCAATGGGTCCTCCGAGCAGCTGGGCTAAGTAGCAGAGAGAGGGGGTGATATGAGCCTCCTCTGTGCTCCAATAGAGCAATGTCCAATTCCAGATCAAAGGCATCATTGCTGCCCTCTCCTTTCCTTCCTCAAATAGAACTTTCTGGCCTGGAGGGAAACAGTGAAAACTCAAAGGGCAGGAGCTAAGACGCCAAACGCCAGGGGTTCTAGAGGGAAAGACTCCTCCCCTACTATTCCCCAAAGCAATGAGGGGAGGGGTAATAAGGGTGCTGGTCACAGCCCTGACAGCTTCAGAAGAGGTACCCACACTACCCTTGGGTTACCCAGCATCCAGAAGCCCAGGGGATCTAGCTCTCCAGGCTGTATTTATTCCTGACCTAGACTGGCCCTTTTGCCTACTTCTCTCTGGTGGGAGAAAACTCTAAACCAAAAATCAACAAGGGATCCACCCTCCCACTCAACTCACATGCACATGTGTGCGTGCATGCATTCATGCACCCACCCCCACACACACCCCCACTGCTAAGACAGACCCCAATCCTCTTCATGTCTTTTGAGGGGAGCTTAAATTACTGGTACCTGGAGACACAGACAGGTCCTGGGTTCATGGAAATGTGTGTGTATATATATAAGCATGTGTGTTTGCGGAAATGGAACCAACATAACCCCCTGTGAGCCGTATTGTTTAGCTTCATTGAGCCCTTTCCTTCCACTCAAATTCCGTTAACATCTCTTAAGTCTCCTTTGCCAGGCCTGAGCCTGGACTCTCCGGCCTAAAAGAACTATTAGTGCTTCCATTCCCTGTCATTCCAACTTCCAAGTCCTCTACTCAGGCTCTTTCCCCGATTCCCTTCCTCCAGAAAATCTCATTCCCTCCTCCCCTCATTGGGCTGCTCCAGGGCCTGTTAATTCGTTCTCCAGAGGGCTGTGTCTCACCTCTCCCTTCAGACAGGGAGAACAGGCATCTTCCTTCCTCTGGAAGTCCCAACAGACCCCATGAAAAAGTGCTGGGTGAAGTGAACAGAACAGGGGGTGAGGAGGAAAATCACAGCCTGTTTCACCTGCCCCTCCTTCAGAGCATGGAAGTCTAGCATTGGTTAGGCTGGAGGTGGGAGGGGATGGGGGAGAGAAAGAAGGAAGAGTTACCAAAAGTAAACATAAGACAAGCAAAACCCTAGTGGTACAGACGGAAGACCCTGTTCCAGTAAAGCAGAGAGTCGGTTCCTCCTTCAGCTCTGCACTGCCACTGAGAAGTTTGAAGGTTGCAAAGGTGAAGGGGGGGGAGGGCCAAGGAGGAGGGGCCAATCAACAAAACTGTGAGAACTGTTTAAATAGCTCTGCTAGAGCAGGACCAGGAGAGAAGGTTCTACAAGAGGTGCAGAAGTAAAACTGGAATTCTCAGAGCTACGGGGCTGGGGCCCATGCCTCTAAAGTCACCCTGCCGTCTGGAGAGGACAAGGGAGAAGACAGAAGGGATGACAAGCCGCAGAGGGTCGGAACCAAACGCTGGCATCGAGGGACGGGAGAGGCAGGAGGGACGGGAGAGGCAGGAGGCACGGGCCGAGGGATTAGGACAGCTGAGAGCCCAGGAGTCTCTCGATAGCTGCGTTGATGTCCCCTCCTGTGGCGATCAGGGCCTGCAGGTTGGCCTCACGATTGATGAAGCCCATGGAGTTGAGCTGCTCCAGCTGCTGCTGAAACCTCACTTCTGGCGTCTGCACCTGGAGGGGACAGGCCTTTTGAAGCGGGCACAGGACCAACCCCAGGGGGCCTATCTGATTCTGAGCATTTATAATGGTGAGAAGAAGACATCCTCAGAGTCAACCAATGGGGCAGGGGTCGGTGAGCTGCAAACAGAGGCCAAGGAGCCGGCGTCCCAAGTCACTAAACAACTGTGTCATCATAAGGCAGGGGGCATCTTTCTTAAGATTTCGAAGTAATAGGTAGGCCTAGATCAGCCAATATTCCCAACTGCTTTCCATCAACACTCTGGAGATGTTAACAGGCAATCCAAAAGCCAAATGTTCTGTGGTTGATAAATACCACCTCCAAACCCCCTCCTTCCTGGCAGTCATCACACACACGGCCATATTAAAGGTCAGAGAAGGGCCCCAGGAAAGCAAGAACCTGTTAATTGTGTTTAACCAATCAACAAACACGCTTATTTACGAAAGAGAAGGCTTTTCATTTTTGACACTCCTATAAACATCTCCTGGAAATGTTTTCCCCAAGGCATGTTTAGGAGGCACTAGCCTAGATCATGAACAGAAGACTCAGAGCTGGAAGGAGTCCAGCAATCACAGAGGCCCCCAACATGCAGTACAAGAGCCGTTTCCAATGCTCTGTGCTGTTTTTCATCACGGTCCACACAATTTAAGCTGGACTGGGCCTTGGGGATCCCTTCATCCAGCCCCCTCAGTGCCTTGCACAGAGCTGGGCACACTTATATTCCTGTTGAAAGGCTTTCCCCAGATGAGTCACAGAGGCCATAGAAGGGTTAAGGGGCTCATCCCTGCTCCTCCCCCAAACCCCAGGCCTTGACTATGTGGCCCAGGGCTCTGGTCACCTCACCTCCCAGAATCCTCCTCTCTTGTCTCAGAGAGGGAGGCTACTTTAATTACCAAAAGGGTCCTCTGATATAAGCAGAAATGGTGTAACAGTAGTTAAAGTGTAAATTCTGGAGCCAGCATGCCTCAGTTTGAATTTTAGCTCCATTACTTTCTAGATATGTGACTCTGAGCAAGCCAATTAACCTCTCTGGGCTTTAGTTTTCCCCTTTTGTAACACAGAAATTATAATAATAGCTTCCTGGCAAGGCTGTTGTGGAGAATAAAGTAAATGAGCTCTTATACATAAGGCACATAGACCAGTACCCAGCTGACCCAGTAAGCACCATTACTAGTCTCATCTCTATTTCACAGCTGTGGAAACTAAACTTACGGAAGATCGGTAACTTGCCCAAGGCTAGAAAGTAGCAGACCAGGAACTAAAGCCAGGTCTGGCTGACTCCGAAGTCTGCTCTGCTGTCTCCATTCTACTGCCACCCTTAACACTGCAGGGTCCCAGCACCAGCCCCGCTGCCCCATGTACCTGTGAGTTTCCACTTCCAGCCAAAAGCTGGATCATCTGCTGCATGAGCTGCTGCTGAGCACTGGAGGCCCCTGTTGGAGAGGATGTGGCTGGCGGGGCTGGCAAGGAGGTGGGGGCCTCAGGCGCAGACCCAGCGTTGCTGCCTGCAGAGGAGGCTGGGGTCCGGGACATCCCAAAAGAGCCAAGGCTGCAGGCAGGAGAGACCAAGAGGTGGGAGATGGCCTCTGAGAAAGGGATGGCAATGTGAGAGCCAGAAGGAAAAGCAGTTGGAAGGAACAGGAAAACACACCCTCAGAGACACAAGGGCTGCTCAGAGAGTGGCAGAGAAAGGGGTTGAGGGGGAGGAGTGGCCAGAACCTTGCTGCCCACCTGCCACCAACTCTCACCTGGGTACCAGTCCAGGGGCCTCGGTCTGCAAGGTCTGCAGTCCCTGCTGGATCTGCAGCAGCGCCTGCATGGCTCGGGGATTGGTAAGAATGGAGAGTGACTCCGGGTTCTGCATCTGGTGGGAAACAGCAGAGAAAGACAACAGGAGGTGCCAGGAGACAGGAGGCAGCCTAGACCCTGAGTCCAGAGCCAAGCGTGGCCCCTCCTTTAAATTCCACACACTGGGCCTCGCGGTCCACCCCGGCCCTCAACCTCCGCCCATCTAGGCTCCTCACTCACCTGCTGCAGGAAGACTGGGAGCTGCAGGCGGAGCTGCTCCTGCAGCTGGGGGTTCCCCGCGAAGAGCGGCACGTTCACCATCATCTGCCAGGGTGAAGGCAGTAGGGGAGGCCTGGGCCTACCCACCCCCAGAATGCCCCCACGGCCTCATCTCCCTTGGCACCCCCTCCATTGCAGGAAATCTGGCCAGCTTTTCCAAGGCTCTCAAAGTATCCTGAAGGCCTAAGTGGGACAGTGAGAGGAAATGGAACTATACTCTGGACGAGGACGAGTCAGGAGCCGGTCTGACGAGGATGATGATAGCTAACATTTCCGAGTACGTAGGGCTTACTACGTGCCATGCCATGTTCTAAACACTTTATGGTATTAACTCAACCCTCACAACTCTCTGAGGCAGGAACTATTGTTATTACCATTTTACAGATGAGGAAACTGCGGTTAAATAACTTGCTTGGCTCACACAGCTAGGAAGTGGCGGAGCTCAATACAGAAACCCAGGCAGTCTGGCTCCAGAGTGTTTTGATCATCACAAGCAACAGCCCCCAGTACACTCCACTCATGCCAGTTCCATACCTGAGCAGCAAAGTCGGGGTTCTGGGCAAGCGTTTGCATCATGCTGCGCATGTAGGGGGCTGAGATCACATTCTGCATCAGCTGGGGGTTCTCAGAGATCTGCTGGAGGAGAGCCTGCATTTCCGGGCTGTTGAACATCCCTAGGACAAGAAGGAAAAAACAAGAGAAAAGGGGTCCAGATGGAAACCAGATGCCTCACTTCAATCTACATTACTTCAGGCACTGAGTGGTTACAAAACTCAGAAAGGCAATGGTAAAATGGGCACCCAAGTACTGGGGCGTGGGTCCAAGTCTCTCTTGACTCCGAGGTCATCTCGCCCGGCTTTGTCCTGGCCCCTTCCCCAACTACTCTGCTAAGGACAAGCCAGTAGCAAACTAGGTCTGATTCATGCCCCTCTGGACTGTTCCTGCCCCAGGTCAGATGTCAGAGTTGGAAAGGATGTGACTAAAGATCATCCAGTTCAATGGTTTTCAAACTTGTCTTAGCAGCAGAGACCCTTTCCTCAAACCAGATCTCACTTAGAAACCAAGTATGTCAGTGGTCTGGTTGGAGCTGGGGCAGGAGGCCTGGAGCCTTTCGCTTTTGGTCTTCCCTCATCCTGGAGATGGGCCAGAGCCCTCAAGACTCAGAAGTACAATTTTAAAACCATGGATCAGGTTCAAGTACCTTATTTATGAAATAAGCACATAGAGGGGAAGGGACTTTCCCAATCAAGATGCTCCCCAGGGTACAGAGAAATCAGAGCATCTACCACACATCCCTAGAGCCATATGTATCGTCATAGTCCAGACAAATGGGGCATCTCCCAGGGTTGTGCAGTGCATAACCTGAACTTCTGTACAAGGCAGCTCTGCACATCCCTCTCCCCCAGCCCACATCTACCTGCCCCCTGATTCCTCTCCCACACCCCATTCCCAGTCTGACCCGTTTACTCTGGATAGTACCAGCAGTGTTGAAAGAGCTTAGGAAGTGGGGCCTCGTTTACTCATGAGCCTTTACTTAGGTCACTCCTAGGGACATCAGGACAGGGCCAGAACCAACCCTTACCCTGAGGGGCCGAGCCACTACTCCAGGCTACAGAGCCCCCTCTGTGGCTTCAATACAGTCTCACCTCTGTCTTCAATATTCTGGAGCAGTGTGAACCCCATTCAGTCCTGGGGCAGAGGGACTGCCCTGGTGACCCCACTAAGCTCCTTCCACCCTAGGACATACCTGACCCCAGGCTAGCCGCATTGATCCCAAAGGGGTTCGAGACTGTCGGGTGCACCTGGCTGGTCCCCGATCCTCCGGTGCCCTCCCCACCGGACCCGGGGGCCTGGGAGGTGGGGGGCGAGGGGCTCCAGGGGTTAGGGAGGGGCTCTCGATTCTCAGTCCGCAGAGGCTGGGAGGATGAGCTGTCGGAGTTCCCGGCCAGGGAAGAGAAGGGGTTGTTGCCAAACTGGGAGGAGGGAAAGGTTTTGGGTTAAGGACTGAAACAAATCAGGGATAAGGGCTAGGCCCTTTCTTTATTCTCACCTAATAGCCTCCCCTTCCCCAGGAAAGGGAGAGAGATCTAAAACCTTGGAGGTCCTCAGGTCAATTTCTAGCCCCACAATGGGCAACTTCACCCTCATCCTGCAGGGTGGGAGCTGCCTGATGCTGATGACTGGATAACTGAACCCCTCAGATAACTGGAAACGCCACATCTCCCCTGGTGGCTCTAAATATTTGGTATCTAATCTCCTCTGTGCTCTATAGTATCAATACTTTACACACACCTTTCCCATTGTGTAGTGAGATATTTGTTTTCCTTAGCTCTTAAGGGGCAGAGACAATGTCAGATTCACCTTTGCACCCCTGGCCCCTGACACTAGTAGGTGCTCAATAGGTAATTATTGGCTTGATGGGAGCTGGCTCTCTACTTCGACCCCGATCTGCCTCTAGCTCTCCCTTTTCCAGCCACCTTGGTCTAAGACTAACTCCACCGAACCCTCTCCCTCACCCCCAGGTCCCCCACGTGGCATTCTGTCCATCCAGGCACACCAAAATGGAGCCCCTTAGTGGGTACACCTCTGGCTAAGCACACCTCCCTAGGTCTTCTCCTCCTTCTGTTGCTTCTCCATGTAATCTCCTCCTTCCCCTCCCTCCCCACAGCCTATCTCCTCAGACTGGCTGCTTCAGCTAAACAGTCCCCATCAGCACCAGGCCCCCAACTATGTTATCCAGGATCGTCTCAGGGTCTGCACCCCACCATATGGTGGGCTGCCCACGGCAGCACCCACATGTCCTCCCTCTGGACACGCCAACACCCACGCAGGAGGTACCTGAGCAGCCTCAGCCCCTCCCCACCATGGAGTTTCGTGTCCAGTCACTTTTCCTGTTTATTTGAAGGGGGTCATGGGGACCAGGGCTGACCAAGGACTCTCCTGCTCTGAGCTGTGGTTCCTTCACCCTACCAGATGCCTGTTCAGATAACAGGGCTTGCAGGCCAGGGTTCATGCACCAGTTTCAGTCTTTGTCAACGTTTCAGATTTCCTGTTCAGGTAACTTGCCTAGCACCCAAACCCACCTAGTTCTGGGTCCTGCTTTGCTCTTCCCCATACACCCTAAGGCCTGAATTTCTTTCCCTGAACTCCCAAAAGTGATAATAGCTGCCATTTATTGAGCACCTACTATGTGCCTGACCCATTTATTCTAATGTTTACAATATCCCTCTAATACACCAGTTCTCAAAGTGTGGTCCTAGGACCCCTGCAAGGTTTAAAAACCATTTTTATAATCCTAAGATGTTATTTGCCTTTTTCACTCTCATTCTCTCATAAGTATTCAGTGGAGTTTTCCAAAGGCTATGTAACATGTGACATTGCAACGGACTGAATGCAGAAGCAGATATAAGAATCCAGCTGTCTTGTAGTAAGCCAGACATTCAAGAGATCTGCAAAAAAGTCAAACAAGGCCATTCTTTCCTCTAAAGTTTTGTTTTGGAAAATAGTTATTTTTCAAAAGAATATGCTAAATGTTAATGTATAATGGATTTATTGTTATTTTTAAATGAGTTAATAAATAAATTTTTTTTTACTTCTCAGTTTTAATTTCAGATACAGTGAATATCAATAGGCCTAACCCACAAAAACAAAAGCTTTTGGGGTCCTCTATAATTTTTAAGTGTATAAAGGGGTTCAGAGGGGAATTCCCTGGCGGTCTAGTGGTTAGGACTCCGAGCTTCCACTGCAGGGGGCTCGGGTTCAATCCCTGGTTGGGGAACTAAGACCCCCGCATTCCACACGGTGTGGCCAAAAAAAAAAAAAAAATTTTTTTTTAAGTTAAACAAAAAATAAATAAAGGGGTCCAGAGACCAAAATGATTGAGAATACTGCTATAACACATTGTCTCCATTTTGCAAATGAGGAAGTGAAGACTCAGGGAGGTTAAGCAACTCACTTAAGATCACACCACTGAAGTATGATGGAGCAGGTATTTGAATCCAGGTTTGTTGATGCCAAACGTTATGTTCTTTTAGCTGAACCAGTGGTTCACACACCTTAGAGTACATCAGAATTAGCTGGGTGCTTGTTATAAAGCCTTGCTCAACTACTTGAATTTTTTTTTAACCAGGTACATACATTACTTTGATATACATTTTTAAATTAAATACTTAAATAAAATAAAACTTAAAATAAATTAATTTCTTTAAAAACTCACAGTTGATCCCTGTAGCACTTTCTAAAATTTGAAAGAGCAATGCCAAGAATAACCAAGATGATGGTGAAGAATAAGCTGGAAGGGGGGAGGGGAGGTTCACCCTACCTGATGCCCAGACTTAATTAAGACAATGTGGCATCATTGTAGGGACAGGGTCAACAAGGCACACTCATCTGTGGAGACTTGGTGTAGGGCAGAGATGGCATGAACAAGGAATCCGTTGGGATAGCACGGGCCACTCAGGATATGGTGCTTTTTCCTTTCCACAAGGAAGAAGGAATGTGAGGCCCCACCCTCCCACTTGGGCACTGGTTGGGGATGGCGGGGCGTTCAGTCTGTGAAAGTCCATCCAGCTGTATGCTTATGATATGTGCACCTTTCTGCAACTGTATTATTCTTCAATAAAACATTTTTAGATGTTTTCTAAAAAACAAGTTTAAAATTTTATGAACAGCATGATACCACTTCTATAAGGTTGAAAATATGCAAAACGAGGCCACAGATTGTTTATGGATTCATACATAGGTAATAAAAGAATCGAAATGACAAACACCAACTTCAGGGTGGTAGTTAGCTCCGGAGAGGGAAAGAGAGGTATAAGATGGGGGAGGGGTATGTGAAGGCTGCAATTCTATGTGTAATATCTTATTTGCTAATGTTTAGTACGTCTAGGAAAACATACAAAATACTAACAACATTTGTTAACTCTGGGGTGGAAAAGAGGTGGCTGGGGGATGGAAATAGCAGGATCCCTTGTGTATACTTTTGTTGAGCTTGTATACCTTTCTATACTTTTTAAATACCGTTTTGTTTACTTTGTGTAACTTTTGAGTTTTGAAACAGGTAAATGTATAATGTATTTAGTGTAAGCTAAACTTTAAAAAAAGAACCCAAAAAGGCACTGAAACTATATATGGCAACATTTTAGGGCCACAAGGGTACAAGAGAATGCTATACTTTCTGTATATTTGGAAAGAATTCTTAAAGCCTTTTTTAACGTGCGTATTCCCAGGACTTGATTCCAGAGATTGATTCAATAAATAGCTCAAAGGTGGGGACCAGGAATCTCATGGTGAACGAGATCCCCAGGTGATTCTGATGCAGGTGATCTGTGGACCACACTTGAGACACACTGTGCTAGGGCTGGCTGTTTGACCCCAGGCCTGCCCCACAACCTTTGAGCCCTTGGTGCAAGAAGTTTGTCAGAACAATGTCAAATCCCTTGGATACTACCCTTCGCCCACTTCCTTAGGGAACTCTGCTATCTTCTGCCCTAGTGCCTCAGTCCTATGCCAAGTTGGACCATCCCTGGCTATGCAGCATGAGAACCACTTTTAAGCCAAGGCCCACCCTCAGGGCGCTAGGGAAGGAAAGAGGAGCAGACAGCACCTCAGTCTTGCCTGGATCTGGGGTAGGTAATCCTGAGTCCAGACTGCCCTCCCACAGCCCAGCCCCTGGCCCCACCTGTTCCCGGGCAGCACTAAACATGGGCTCCTGGATGTCCGTGTACATGCGGCGGAGGGCATTATACCCTCCAGGGATGCTCTCCAGGTTGCTTAGGGCCCGGTCCTGGTTCCGCATCATCTCCTGCATCATGGCTGGATTCCGAGCAAGCTCCATCGTCTGGTGGAAAAGGGAAAGAGAGAGAATGGCCCTGGAACCAGGGGATCACCAAGCTTGGAAAAGAGTGGGCCCTGATGAGGAGGTCTGCATCAGGACCAGGGTCCAGGGCCTAGGAACAGACCCATAGTGGCAGGGAGTAGGGTGAACTGGACTTCCTTCCTCTACTGTCCCCTTGGCTCTAACCCTGCCTCCCTATGGGTATTCTGGTTGACTTCTGGGGGTACAATGATCCCAGATGGGGTGAGGGCAGCAGCTTCCCTCCCTCAGGTTCAGAGGATCCACAGAAGTGTCAGGGAGCACAAGGAAGTTGAATAAGAAAGGACATGAGAAAGAAGAAGACGCAAAAGAGAAAATTAACATCTACTGAGCAGTTACGACATACAGGCACTCGGCTAAGTACTTTACAGAATTCAAATCACTTAATACCCACAATAACCACCCCGTGTAGGTATTTCTGTCCCTATTTAGCAGATGAGAAAATAGGCTCAGAGACTCACTGCCTGGGACACACAGCCAGTTAGTGGTGGAGACAAGGTTTAAGGCCAGATTGGTCTGTCTGACTGAGACCAGACTATGGCTTCTGGTAAATAACAAGTTGGGGAGGGAAAGGATTCAAGCTGGGACACTGCTACCAACACCTTCTAGATCTCACCCCAGGTCTTTGGCCTCACTGAATCTTGAGAAACAGGATGGGGGCTTTCTCTTGGGAACCAATGGCTCACTTTCAATAAGGAGGGGGTGACCTATGTCAGCTCTAGGGGACAGCAGTACATAACAGATAAAATGAGCATAGCTGCTTCTTGTTCCCATCCAACTTGGAATGCCTTCCCTGTCCTTCTTCCCAAATTTGCTCCACACTTGCCTCTTCTAAGACACTTTTATGTCTATGATAAGATTCTGATCTCTTATCCCACAATTCGTTCATTTAATAAGTACTTACTGAGTGACTACTATATACCAGGCACTGTTCTAGGCAGTGAACAAAACACTTGCAAATCCTTGCCCTTCTGGAACTTATCTTCTGGTGAGTCTAGCACTAGTGTCCACAGCTCTGCTGAGATCATCTACCCTCGTCCCATCCCCTGGTGGATGGCCACGAGATGGAGCTCCCAAAGACCAACACCAAAGCACCTCCCCTGGGTCTCCCTTACCCACCAGGCCCTGTCCAGACACAATGCTCCCCAATCCTCCTATTATCTTTCATTCCCAGGCCTTTGTACTTGCTGTCCCTCAGCCCTGAATACTCTTCTCTTTTTCTTCCTCTGGTTCATTCTTCCTCTTTTGGGTCTCTGCTTGGGTGACACTTCCTTTAGGGCCTCCTCTGAGCCCCAGGTAGGATCAGGAGCCCTTCTGTGTGCTTCTAGGGGATACTGTGACTATCTCTATAATAGCACCGACCACACTTTATTATAACTGCCTGCTTACTTGTCCCACTTCCCTTTGAGACCAGAAGTTCCTGGAAAGCTAGGCCTATGTCTTTTCATCACTGTACCCCCAGGGCTCAAAACATGGCTGCTGAATGAATGAATGAATGAACAAGTCAAGGTAGGACAAGGTGGGAAAAGGCCAGGCAGGGCACAGCTGGGCTCCAGGTGTCCTCCACAATCCCAACCTTCTCTCAGACCCACCTGCCTCATGAGCTCAGGGTTGTTGAGCATGTGGCTGATCTCGGGGTTCCGCTCCATCAGCTGCTGCATCTGGGGGTTGGCCATGATCATGTGGCGCATCAGGTCGGGGTTAGACATCATGTCCTGGACCAGGGGGTTCTCCATGATCTGCGACAGCATCTCAGGATTGGACATCAGCTGCCTCTGCATCTGCTGCTGCAGCTCCATGAAGTTGGCAGAGCCCAGGCCCAGGCTGCCCAGGCCCAGGATGCCCCCAAAGCCAGCTGGGGGGAGGGGGCAGGGTCACAGTCTGTTGCAAGACTCTTCCCCTACCTGGCCAGAGCCACTGAAGTCAGGTCTCCAGGATGGGCCCCTTCTGCTTCTCACATCTCCCTTTTCCAATCATTTCCACAGCCCCAGCCCTGATCCACTGCTGGCAGAGAGATGTGAGCCTACTAGACTGAGACCTCTTTGATGGCCGAGGCTGACAGGCAGGCACAATACTGAGCACAGAGAGGGCAACCAGGGATGGCCTACTGAATGAGCAAATAAATATTCCCCAACCGGCTACTGTTGGACCCACCTTTTTCCCAAACTCCAATATCTTTACCCAGGGTTCCCCATATCCCCAGCCCCATTTCTCCCCTCACTCTTAACATTTTGCCATGCTCTCCTCTTCTGGGAAGCCCTCACAAACTGGTTTCTTCCCCCTCCTGGCTCAAGTACCAAGGTCTGGACCCCTATGTCCAGGGGTCCCCAATCCCCATCGAACCAGGATCAGGGACCATATCTTCCCCTCTTCTTGGCTCTCCCTCACTCCACAGCCCAAAACAGGACAGTGCCTTCCACCCTAAAGGCTTACAGAGTATGGATGCAGTGGCACTGGGAGGTCCCTCCCCAGTCCCTGGGGAGGTACCCCCCCCACTGCTCCTTCGGCTTCCACTGCCAGTATCCGAAGTGGCACTGCCAGAAGTGGAGGGCTGGGCAGAAGTGGCAGGTGAAGCAGGCGTGGTGGAGGGCGCTGAGGCTGGGTCTGGAGTGGAAGGGGAAGAAGCAGTGGCAGTAGCCGGATCTTGAACCCTGAGGACAGAAAGAAAAATCCTAGTTGAAGTGAACACAAAAGGGAAGACAATGATTTCTATATTTGCTGTGCAGGTTCAGCCCTAACCCAAGCCACCTCCTAAGCAACCCTGAGGCTGGGGCAGGGTCATGCTGGGGGCAGTCAGTATATCAGACAGAGGAAGAGAGGAGCGAGTATCCTCTATCTTCAGGGTATTCAGGGAAAGGTAAATCAGGTTCCCTTCCCCTGCAGATGAGATCACAGGGCTTCCTGACAATCCATCCAAGAGCCACCTTCCTGGGCCTTGGCATAGGCCTTAGATGTACAGTTGAACAATGGGTGAGAAAGTATCAGATGGGGAAAAAAGTGCCCAGTCCAAAGCTGGACCTGCTCCTCTCCTGAACTTACTTCTGAGGGGTCTTGATGACCAGATGGACAGTGAGCCCATCCTTGATCCCATGCTGGTTCAGTGTGTCCCCATCCTTGAGGATCTTGCCTGCGAAGATCAGGACCAGCTGATCCTGCTGAGCCTTAAATCTCCGGGAGATTTCCTCTTTGAACTGTGAGCAAGAGGCAAAGGTCACTGTGAAGGCTGCCTGGGCTCCTCCAACCAGGGACCCTGCCTCTTCTTCAAAGCCTCTGTATTCCCTTGCTCCCACCTCTAGTCGTGGGAAGTCCTTTCAGCAGTCCTGACTGCATCCCTCCAGCTGCAATAAGCAGCTCCTTTCTTAACCAAGGAGGTGGGCCAGTGAGAAGCTCCTCTCAGCTCTACCCCAGGGTCTCCCACCCTAGAAAGCCCTTGCTTCTATCTGCCACTCCTTCTTCAGTCCATCCACCCAGTCCCCTGTGAGCATACTACCTGGGCAGTTCTCTCCATCCCTCTCCATCCCAACTCCTTCAACAGCCTTGGGCCCAGGCCCTATCTCCCTTCAGCCTTCTCTTTCCTCTCTTTATTCCCAGTGTTCTTGTAACAACTACAACAAATAGATCCCATTTATAACAGCACTAACTATTCACTAGTTAAGAGTTCCATGAGATACATGTTAATTATTATCTCCATTTTAAAGATGAGAAAACTGAGGATCAGAGCAGTTAGGTAACTTGCTTTGGGCAGACTGGAACTCAGGTCTTGACATCAAAGCCCAGGCTCTTAACCAAACACATGGGGCCACTCAATTAGGGCTGATTTCAAATTCAGTTTTGCAGGCACAAATTATTTAAATTCTGGAATGTAGTCATTTTATAAGGTGGGGGAGGGGCAATGACGGCACTAAAGGCTGGCTTGGGGAGAGTTAGACTCCCCAAATCTATCAGCAACACCTCTATCAACCCAACCAAATCAAACCCACACTCTTAAGTAAAAAGAGTGCACTTGTTAAGCAAAGGCAGCTTCCAGATCCCTCCCTTCCAACCAGACGCCTATCTTAAGCCCCGCCTCTGTGAAATTCTGGAGCAGCCAGAGGGGGGTGGTGAACATCGGCAATATTCCCTCATTCACTCATTCAACACATTTTTATTGAGCACCTACTGCACACTGTGTAAATCCCAGAGGGGCTGAGAATCAAATGTAACCACCTCGATTTGAAAAGAGTACGAAACATCCGGGCAGAGGGAAATCCTACCCCCTGGCCGGGCGTGAGAATGCTGAGCGTTCTCTGAGGCGCACAGTAGGCGCCCGGAGCTCTCCCCCAACCTGCGCCTCCCGCCCGCTCAGCTCCTTGCCTGGCCCCCACTCTGACTCGGCGCCTCGAACCCCGACCAGTAACTGGGACGAATACTCCCCTCAAACCCAGGGTCCTTCCCCCTTCCCTGTGCAAGGTGTCCTCTTCCCACTCTCCACCACGCCCCCAGCCCAGGCCACAAGGCAAACCGCCGGCCTCCCTTCCCCAACACGCGCCACGCTCCCCCAGACCACCCCCGCAGGACGCCCCCTACCCTCCTGCCCGTCCCTTCCGCTCCTCCGAGTGCGTGCTGGGCCCCCGCCCTCCTCTCCCCGGCCCTCCCGTACGCCCCACCGTCTCAGAGCCACCCGCCTCTTCGCAGACCCCTCCTCCACGCTCACCCTCACCCCCGCCACCCGTACTACCTCTTTGACCGAGGCTCGATCGCAGATCACAATTTCCTCCTTGTCCTTGGGGGTCTTGACAGTGACCCGAATGGGGGGCCTCGTCTCAGCCCCGCTCGGCTCCGCCATGCCGCCGCCGCCACCCGGCCGCCCGCCAGCCCGCCCCGGCTCCTCCTTCTCCCCGCCCGCCCGGCCGTCCGGGCTCGGCTCCGGCGCCTCCAACACTCCCCTCTCCCCTCCCCTTCCCAAGGCTTCACCGCCCCCTCCGGACCAGCCGCAGCCACAGCGCCCCGGGCGGACTGGGGGGGCCACTGCAGCGGGGTCCGCCCAGGACTGAGCCCGGGGTCCAGCAGCTTGGACAGGGCCTTGCTGGGCTGCGGCCCCCGAGGGGTTCGGGGCGGAGGGGGGCGTGTCCGTCACTGCGGGACGGGGGCCGAACTAGCTCGCCCAAGCCGAGCTGAGGTCTACCCGGGCCCAAAGCTGCCCCCGCCCCTCCGCGGGTTAAGTCCCGCTCCGGGACAAAGGACTTTCTGTGTCGCCGCTTTATCTCCGTTCCCTGTGATAACTGGTCTTTCTCGGGAAGCCCAAATTCTTTCCAGGCCTGAGCCCTCTCCCGACTTTGAGGTTGAATTTTCCCACTTCTGGATGTCCACCTAAAACCTTGTCTCTAGGATTGACTTTATTCCCCTGAGAGTAGTGGCCTGCACGAAGTCTATTAAGTACAGTTCTAGAGATCTGAATTTTGCCTGCGTGGCCCTTCTGAGCCTTGGTTTCCTCAATAGTATCTATCGCCTCATCTCACAGAACTGTGCATAATGTAGAAATTTGCTTTGAAAAGTAACCAAAGGTGTGCCGGACAAATATAGGAATTTTATTTTCTTTTAACTACTGAATCGTGAATTGTCAAGCGGATATGACTTTTCTCTGCCCGAGGGGGTTAAATGTCCTTCCAGTACTGCCTCTGTCCTTTTTCTCCCGCTCTTTTCCCCCATAACCGCGTGGTCGCACTGGAAAAGCGAACTGTAGTTCCCAGGGTGCCTCGCGAAATCGCAAAGAACTACAATTCCCAGGGCACCCCGCGGTGGGGCGGGGTTGAGTCAGAACCACAAAGCCAGGCCAGAAAACTACAACTCCCAGGGCGTTCCGGAGCAGGGCAGCTGGACTACGGGAAGCGGCAGGCGGAGGGCAGTAGCAGGAAACTCGGGGATCTGGGTGCAAAAGCCCAGGGATAGGAGCCGCAGGCATGCTGCGTCCCAAGGCTTTGACCCAGGTGCTAAGCCAGGCCAACACTGGAGGCGTCCAGAGCACCCTGTGAGTGCGGACCGAGAACCCGAGTGGCGAGCACTGGCGTGGGGCAGCGCGCGACTCTCCGAGGGAGGGGTGGAGAAGGGAGGAGGTGGCAGAGGGGGCAGCAGCTAGGTGAACCGGCCGGAGGGCCCCTCTCGAAAAGAGAAACCGACGTACTGGGTGCTCGGGGCATGTTCTAGCACACACTCAGCCCAGACGCTTGCTTTCTAGAAGGGCCAGTGGCGGGAGTTAGGATGGGAGCCCAGGCGTTTGCCTCCCCGTCCTCAGCACGTTGATATCCCTCCTGATCCTTCGCCAGGCTGCTGAATAACGAGGGATCTCTGTTGGCCTACTCCGGTTACGGGGATACGGACGCCCGGGTCACCGCTGCCATCGCCAGTAACATCTGGGCGGCCTACGACCGGAACGGGAACCAAGCGTTTAATGAAGACAATCTCAAATTCATCCTCATGGACTGCATGGTATGGAGAAGGGAGCCACTTCCTCTTTCTCTAAGGGCATCCCCAAGGGGCGACCTGGACCCCATCCTGGATGGTTAGAGGGGCAGGGACAGGATCTCTGGAAGATTACTAAGAGTCGGTCTGCAGCAGCATTTATAATAGGCAGGACCCTATGCATCAAGTGGTGATGAGAAAGGAGTCCTGGACCTGAGGTCTGGCTGGGGTTCTGGTCTCAGCCAGCCACTTATCATTTGTGGAACCTTGGGTAAGTCACTTAACCTCTCTGAGCTTTCTTACCACACCTCCAAGGTGAAAACAATAATCCCCATCACCACACCATGCACACAGGGTTGTTGGGATCAAATGAGAGGGTGGATATAAACTGTAGAGTGATATGCAGACACAAAGTGTTGTCATCTGAGATTCACAGACTCAGAAGCATGGCAGAGTCTCCAGACCCTAGTCCAATCCCTTCAGTTTACAGAGAAACACAATGTAGTCCAGAAAGGGGAAGTGGCCATTAGACTGTGAACTTCTTGAAAACAGAAGCTGTCTCATTCACCTTTCTATCTGTTCAGTCAACAAATTTTTAGATCCCTGCAGTGTTCTCAGGACTGGGGAAAAAGTAGCAAACAAGACAGACAAAAACTACAGCCCTAATGCAGCTTACAGTCTTACATATGTCTTAAATTAAGTAAAATATGTATGTTCGTAAAATAAGTTCATAAATATGTTTTGTAACGTATGTATGTAAGTGTAAAAAGTAGTATGTTAGCTATTGAAAATGCTGTGGAGAAAAAGCAAAAAGGAAGTGAGATAGGATGTTTGTGTCAAGGACTATCTCACTGAAAAGGTGACATCTCATCAAAGATCTAAAAGATCTAAAGGAAGTTGGCAAGCTATGTGGCTGTCTGGGTTAAGAACATTTCTTTTCTTTTTTTTTTTTAAATTAATTTATTTATTTTTGGCTGCGTTGGATCTTCATTGCTGCGCTTTCTCTAGTTGCAGTGAGAGGGGGCTACTCTTTGTTGCGGTGCACGGGCTTCTCACTGCAGTGGCTTCTCTTGTTGCGGAGCACAGGCTCTAGGCACTCAGGCTTCAGTAGTTGTGGCTCGTGGGCTTTAGAGCACAGGCTCAGTAGTTGTGGCTCGCGGGCTTAGTTGCTCTGCAGCATGTGGGATCTTCCTGGACCAGGGCTCAAACCTGTGTCCCCTGCATTGGCAGGTGGATTCTTAACAACTGCGCCACCATGGAAGTCCAAGAACATTTCTGATAGAGAGAACAGTAAGTGCAAACGCCCTGAGGCAGAATGATGCCTGGTCAGAGATCAACAAAGTTGAAGTGGCTGGAGTAGCATGAGAATGGGAGGGGTTAGTAGATGAGGCACCCAGAGAGGCAGGGGGTGCAGCACCTGGTTCCAAGCACACAGTGGATGCTTACTTAGTGAAAGTTTGCTGAACCAAATTGAAAAGGCCCCAAGAGTGAACTCTCCAGGAAGGATTTCCACTGTAACTCAGCCACCGACCTCTCCCTCACTCCCTCCTTAACCAAGGATGCCAGTTCCACTGATGATTCCTAGGATGCCTACCCTAGAGCTGGTGCTATAAGGGTGATAGCTTTCAAATGTTCTGACCACAACCCAGCCATAAGAAATATATTTTAAGTCAGAGTCCAGTAAAACGAAAGTTTCATGAAACAGTACTTCCCTTACTATATGCAATATACTTCATTTCTCTTCTCTTTTTTTGGCCGCGCCGCACAGCTTGCGGGATCTTAGTTCCCCGACCAGGGATTGAACCTGGGCTCCAGCAGTGATAGTGCCGAGTCCTAACCACTGGACCAGGGAATTCCCCTTCTTTTTCTTTTAATGCTGATCAACTTCTTAATTGATCTGGGGTCGGTTAACCCTGGGGCCAAACCTACAGTTTGCAAAACATTACCTTGGGAAGTGAGGAGAAGTGTAAGTTGGGTTACTGTTCTCCCCTTACCATAATGATGATAACTGTATAATAAACCATAATAATAACACCACCCATCTGGACAGCCCTTTGCAGATACAAAACTCCTTCCTGTGTATTAGCATCCTCACCAACTGGAGTGAGGTACAGGTTACAGAAAGAGTAACTGAGCTTCTGGGAGATTGAGTTTCCCAGGGCAACTTGGTTAGTAGGTGGCTGTGCTGAGGCTGGAATGGCCTCAGAACTTCACGTCCAGGTCTGTGGCCAAAGTCCCCCAGCAGAAGCTCCTGCTGTGCCCAGGACATGGAAGGAAGATACAGTCTCTCTCAAGAAGAGCCCATGGGGAAAGAGGGGGCAAAGGGTACAAGCAGAACATCACATCCCCTGATATCACCCCCACCAGGAGGGCCGTGTAGCCATCACTCGAGTGGCCAACCTTCTACTATGCATGTATGCCAAGGAGACTGTTGGCTTCGGAATGCTCAAGGCCAAGGTGTGTATGTGCCCATCCCTGTAAAACCCTGGGCCCAGCCTTCATGCTCCATCATTGTGTCCACTCCCATCCCCACCACCTTCCCGGAGTCATCCTCCTGTCACCCAGTCCATGTCTGGTGCGGGCTAACACTGGAGGCTGGGGGCTGGGGGCTGGGGGCTCGGCATTAGGAGTAGACCTGAATTTAAGATCCCTCTAGTGGCAGGCCTTGTGTGGGACTGGTTTCTCCTCCCTTTCTCACAGGCCCAGGCCTTGGTGCAGTACCTGGAGGAGCCTCTCACCCAAGTAGCAGCATCGTAATGACTGTTGGTGGAAGCAGGGGTTCAGAAAAGAGAGATGACCATTTGGAGGGGCAGGGCCCCCTGGGGAAGCCTTCCTGGATGTGGAGGGTTGGGGGGACTTTGTTCTTCCCAAGAATAAACTTCAACTCCTGTCTTGTGTCTTGGCTGCTTTCTTGGATGGGGGGAATCAGAGGAGATAGGAAGGAGCAGGGATTGCTTCTAAGGTTCTTCATGTTTTGCAAGTGAGTGGCTTTTCACTCACTCCTTCTCCACAACCTCCAACACCAAAAGGTTATTGGCAGTGGTGCCTCAGGTCCCTTGGCCTCTCCAGTGGTGTGACCTCACCTGGCCGCTGCCACTCAGAGAAGAGTCTTACCCACCTGTTGGCAAGACCTTGAGAGTGAGCTGAGAGGAACAAGGGGCTGGTGGGGGTCATGCTGGACAGAGAGAAAACAGGGCGTGGGAGTTCAGTGTCCTTCAGTCCTGAAGTCCCTTGGGGGGCACCTTTTCTACTCGCGGTTGGGAGGGTGCCCCCTGGCGGCCTACAAGGGCCACCCCTTCCCTCTTCTCCAGGCATTCACAAGCTCACACAGACCCTGTCCGGATCAGGAAGCCCTTTGCAGACAGGAGGGCTTTGCTCTGAAGCCTCAGGTCCTGGTGAAGGAGTAGAAAAGATCCAGAAGTCTTGTCCCTGCACTCAGACCCCTCACCTCATCTGCTGTTTCTGCCCCAGGTCTCCCCCTATCCAGTGTCCTTAGAACAAGACTGGACGGGGAGCTACCAGCCCCTTTCCTAGTGCTGTAGGAAGGGACCCATCCCAGGCAAGCAGGTAGGTTGCAAGTTCCAGCTCCACCCAGGATGAGAAACTGCCCATCCCAGGCCCTGGGCTGTCAGGGAGCGGCAGAAGTTGCTATATCTAAGATGCACCTCCCAGAGCTCTGCACTGCAGCAGGGTGACCCCAGCCCCTCCTCACAACAGCCCTTCCTCTTGTGCCCCCAGTTACCCCTCACCACAGGCTCTGCGGAAAAGCGGGAGGCCGAGTAGCTTCCTGCTCCCCAAGGGACTATTTCTCACTCACTGGTGGCTGGGCCCCCCATGGCCACAGGTCCCAGAAACCTAGCAACGCGTATTCCGTCCTCTCAGCTGGTTCTGTGAAGGTCCTGTCCCTGTCCCAGCTGCCCCCATTGTCACTCCCTTGAGCCTGCTCGCCTGCTTGCGGGAGCCCAGGCTGAGAGCAGACACCCAACCTGTCTAACCTGTCTGACGTCATTGTCTCTCCACCCACCTGGGCCCCAGGTCTCCAGCCACTCACTGTTCCTGTTCTCAGCTTCCGTCCTCTCAGCTTCCTTACAGCACCGCCACCTGCGAGAGCTGAGCCCCCCTAGGCCCTGGCTAGCCTGAAGTCGGCCCTCGATCCCTCTGGCTGCAGAAGTCTCTTTACTCCCGATGAGAGGAAGGGCGGATCCAGGTCTCTTGAGAGCTGAGGGTTGAGGGCATTGAGCCAACGCATAGACCCGTCACCTCTGCCCTTGAAGACACTTGTGCCCTCCATGCGGAGCCAAGATGGGGAACAGAAACGAGGAAGATTATAACTTTGTCTTCAAGGGTGAGTTGGGGTTCGTAGGGAAAGAGGAACGCCTGAGAGAGACCCAGGAAGAGCACAACAGAGCCAGAGGCCCCTTCCTGTTTTTTAATCACTTAGCAGGACCTACCTCCTAGGGCTCATCATTCCTTTGGATAAGAAAGAAAGCCTAAGGAGTGGGGGAGGGTCTGTTTACTGGTGCAAAAGTCCTGGAGCTGCCAGAATGCTCTAGTAAATAATGCTGATCACCCCTTAATGGTGCCAAGTTAGGCTCCTCTGCCCTGTTCCCAATGGAAGCCCAAACCCCTAGGAATAGTCAGCCACTGCAGCACCAGAGATGGAGGATTCCCTCCTGAGAAGAAGGGGAAACAAGCCGACTTAAGAGGAAGAAAGTCACCTTTCTAGGCAGCTGTACAGGAAAGGAGAGATAGGATAGATCTATCCCGTCAGAGCGCTGGAGAAAGCCATAGGGAAGATGTAATGATTGGGAGAAGGGTCTAATAGAACCTGGAGGACTCCCAGCGCCACGGCTTTGTCTGTCTGCCCCTTGGCAGACCCCTTGGGCTCAAATACCAGGAATTGGCTTCAACTTGGCTGTCCCTGGAAGTCCGCATGTATCTCTCCTGCTCCTTTATCTTGCCCCTGTGTTTGGCCAGTCTAGTGTTCCCCACCCCCACCTGCACACCTCCTTCAGGGCAGGGTGGACCAGCTGCCCTATGCTTCCCTGTCCAGCCACCCCACCCCACTGCCTCTCCCAGCCTCGGCTCCGCCCTCACTTGAGCTGGGACTCTCAGTCGACCAGGGCTTGGGGAACCTGTACTCCCAGCGTCTTTCCCAGGAAGGGAGACAGAGAAAGGATTAGCAGTAGACTGGGGCGATACTACTCCTATCGTTTACTGAACCCTTGCTATGTGCCAGCCACTGGCTCATTAATCACCATAACAACCCAAAAATTATCTTTCATTTTGAAAACATGAGTTCAGATCTCAGCCCTGCCATTTACGAGTTATTACAGGTTGGGGTCACTAGAAGCAGACACTGAGAAATGTGGGGTGTAAGATGTTTATTGTGGCTCAACAGCAGTGAAAGGAAGAGGCAGGGCGCAGGACTGGGCAGAGGGAGAAGTCACACTGCAAGGCAAGATCACAAAGCCTTGGCCAAGGGCAGGCAGCTCTGGGTTCCCCTCTCCTTGCTCGGGCGCTGCTTGCAGGCTGCCCAGGAAAGGTATGACCTCAGGTGAGGCTGCCCTCTGCATCAGAAGCAGATGCTGAAGGAGCCAACAGCTGAAGGCTGTGTGCTGACTGCACTCCCTGCGGCTGGGGGCAAGTCCTTCCTAGAAGGCTCATCTGAGCAGCACAGCTCGTGTTTACCACACTAGCTGTGCCATCTTGTGCAAATCATTTAACCCCCCTGTAAAAATGGGGTGGTACTAATAATGGTACTTGCCTTATGGCATTGTTGTGAGGATTAAATGAGTTAATATGTGTAAAGCCTTCAGGATGGTGCCTGGCACACAGTAGGAGCTCAATAAATGTTAACCATTAGTATCTCCATTTTACAGATGAGGATGAGACACAGAGCAAATAGCTTACAAAAGGTCACTAAGTCAGTACTCAAACCCAAGTCTGTCTGACTCCAAAGCCCTTGCCCTGAGCCCCTTTGGGGCCTGAGGATAGCGCTCAGAGCACACCCACTGGGAGGGATGAGATGGGGATGAGGTTCCCAGTAGGGGAGAGGCAGGAACACACACACACACACACACACACACACACACACACACACACGTCCATACAACCTCTTATCCACACACACCCATATAGCTCCCAGCTCTTTCCTGCACTAAACAAATAAGGAATTTTTTAAGTTGGAGGGGGCCTTTATAGGTTTTATAAACAGGAAAACTGAGACCCAGAAAAGGTGAGCCACTTGTTCAGGGTCACACAGCTAGTCAGAGGCTGAGTGGGGACCAGCACCCAGAATACGTGGTGTCCAGTCCTGGGGTGCCTGCCTGCCTTTCCAGAACCACCCTGGGTAGCTCAGGGCCAGTGAGATTATGAGCTGTACTTACATCAGCCCCACATTTTAACCCCAGCCCCCAACTCACCCATGGGTGGGTAAGGCTGGGCCCTGGATGCTGCCCTCCAGCCTAAAGGCTCTTCATGGCCCCGCTGGTGGATCCTTGTCCCTGAACACCTAAAGGTAAAAAGCACTGGCCTACCAACAACAATAACGACAGTAACAGTTTTGCACACTCACTATATCCTGGGCAATATCTCATTTACTTCTTGCAACAATCCATAAGATAGATACTATTGTTATCACTTTTTCATAAGAAAAAGGTCAGAGAGGATAATAGCTTGCTGAAGGACACACATAGCTGGTCCCACACCCAGTCCCATGGTCTTAACCATACAAGACTGCCCCTTCTTGGGGACAACTGGATCCTAACTTATTGTACACATACGTCCATACCTTTCCCCCACCCACAGACGTGTCACCTGCCAAACTTTCTCCTTACCCACACTTCTGTTCACACCTCTGCTCCCCACGCAGACACACACAAACCTCCCACTTGTCCTTCCAGCTCGTATACATAGAAACACGCACAATGTTCTCATACTCCCCCACCCAGAAATGTGCAACCTCCCCCCAGGCCCCTACCCTCCCTCTTACCTCACAACCCTGAATGCCAATACCCACAAACAGCCCATAGACGTCACTCCATCACCATATTCGCAGGCTGACTCTGCAGCCAGGTCACAACAGACCAGGCCTAGACCTCTTAAACGGCCTGTTTCAAACACTCAGCCCTTCTGCCCCCGGATGGATGCATTCATGTAGAGTTGCAGACCCTAGCCTCTGCCAGGAGACCTGGCTCCCTCCTCAGTTTTCTGAGCTCAGCTCCCCTTTTCGGATGGGCAGACCCTCCAAGCTCAGCCCTTATCTCTCCACTCCTTCAGTGGTGCTGATCGGCGAGTCAGGCGTGGGGAAGACCAATCTGCTATCCCGATTCACTCGCAATGAGTTCAGCCACGACAGCCGTACCACCATCGGGGTTGAGTTCTCCACCCGCACTGTCATGCTGGGCACCGCCGCTGTCAAGGCTCAGATCTGGGACACGGCTGGCCTGGAGCGGTACCGAGCCATCACCTCGGCGTGAGCTGGGGCTGGGGGTCTCCTGGGGCGCGGGGGTGCTGGGGAAGTCAGGGCATACCTCTGGAGGAGAGGTGGAGGAGGAGGAGGAGGCAAGGACACTCAGCAGTAAGTTCCCTGAATGGGACCACGGGCCACTGCGGCCCGAGTCAGGAGACGTGAGTACTGTGAGCTACGAACAGTCTGAGACAGGCTGCAGTGATGCTGACTGCTGGAACTAAACACAAGGGCCATCGCCACCACTTACTTAAGTCTTTGCTATGTGCCCAGGAAGGTACAAGGCACTTTACATTGGGCATTTTATGGAATCCTCAAAGTACCACAGGAGTAAGGTGCTATCATTAATTCCTCTTTAAATACGAGAAGTTTGAGTCTCAAGCAGGTGAAATCAGGGTGCTGCTGGGATGGGGGCAGGTTCTGCGATCAAGAGCACCCCCTCACTTCTGCACAGTGCTTTGCACTTGGCAGCCTTCACTGTCTAACCACAAGGTGAAGGGCTGGACCCCTCAGCTGCATTTTACAAAGACTCAGAGGTCACAGAGGAACGTAGGTCTCCTGACACCAGACACAGAGTTATCTCCCAGGCAGTGTTAGGCCAAAGGTGGTGTGTGTGTGTGTGTGTGTGTGTGTGTGTGTGTGTGTGTGTGTGTTTGTGTGTGTGTGTGTAGTGGGGGACAGCACAGGAGTCAGGGGCTTGGTTTATACATTCGCATTACTCTTGGACTGGTCACCTGACTCTTTTTAAAAAACGTTTATTTTATTTATTTATTTTTGGCTGTGTTGGGTCTTCGTTGCTGCACGCGGGCTTTCTCTAGTTGCAGTGAGCGGGGGCTACTCTTCATTGCGGTGCACTGGCTTCTGGTTGTGGTGGCTTCTCTTGTTGTGGAGCACAGGTTCTAGGCGCGAGGGCTTCAGTATCTGCGGCTCACGGGCTCTAGAGCGCAGGCTCAGTAGTTGTGGCACACGGGCTTAGTTGCTCCACGGCATGTGGGATCTTCCCGGACCAGGGCTCAAACTCGTGTCCCCTGCATTGGCAGGAGGATTCTTAACCACTGCGCCACCAGGGAAGTCCTGGTCACCTGACTCTTATGAGCCTCAGTTGACTCTTCAATAAAATGGGAGTAATTAGATACCACCAATCCGAAGAAGCTCCATCGAACTCCAAGAGTGAGACTGGATGCTTGCAAGGGTGCCTCAGATGATAGGGGAGATTTAGCTAGTCCTAGAAAGGTGGCCATGAGCGAGAAGGCACTGTGGGTCAAGATCTTAGAGGTGGGACATCTAGGAGGCTGTCTTGACCAGAGCCCTGGTATACATTGGTGAATAGCAGGGGCTCAAACCAGAAAAAAAAGACCTGGAGAAGCAGAAGGGCTAGGAAGGAGGAGGGAGCCACTGATTTTGGAGAAGGGAGGTGAGTCTTCGGAGGCTCCAAGACCAGTATCTCTGGAGGGCGCTCAGCTTCAGACATGGGAGCTTTGGGCTGCCCTGTGTGGTTTGGGTCTTTGGACTCTAGTTTTCATATTCCCCATCTCTGGTACTCATCTCTGGCTTTTGGCTTGAGGGCTCTGCTCTGAGGCTGGGCCTGATGGCCCTGACCTTGCCTCTGTCCACCCCACTACCCCCCACCCAGGTACTATCGTGGTGCGGTGGGGGCCCTACTGGTGTTTGACCTAACCAAGCACCAGACCTATGCCGTGGTGGAGCGCTGGCTGAAGGAGCTCTACGACCACGCCGAGGCCACAATCATCGTCATGCTCGTTGGTAACAAGAGTGACCTCAGCCAAGCCCGAGAGGTGCCTACTGACGAGGCCCGCATGTTCGCTGGTGAGAGCCCACCATGACCCAGCCTGACCCCTCCAGCCCTGCCAATGCAACCCCAGATCCCACCTCCCCAGCCCCTGCTCCCACCTCCCCAGCCCCTGCTCCCACCGTAGGGCTCCGGCCTGGACGTCCTCCACCGGATCCCCTACCTCCATCTCATCTTCCTCAGAATCTCCTAGACCCTCCCCTCTGTGACCCTGTGTCCCTCTTTATGTCCCACCACTTGCCCTGAGATTGTCTTTATGGGCAATTATTCATAGTTGGTTTTAGGACAGCCCACCCTGCGATGCTCAGAGATCTTAAGTGTAGCAGGTGGGCTCCCCTTGACCACCTGCAGTCACACTTTCCCCAGGCTTTCTGGGGTTTAGAGGCAGCAAGATACAGTGGTTAAGGGTGCAGGCTGTGGAGTCCCATGGCCCAGCTTCACATCTCTTGGCCAATGACTAGCTGTGGGACACCAAGCAAGTTCTTTATTCATTCTCTCTGTTTCTGGGCTTCAGTTTCCTCTTCTATAAGAAAGGGATAGTATTCAAACCTACCTCACAGGTTGTTTTAAGTTTTATATGAGCTACACATGCCAAGGGTTTAGTGCGTAGCAAATGTACATGGTAAACATGAAGTAAATATTATTATTATCACGTTGGCCCTCCACAGCTAATGGTGTGCTTCCTTTCCTGTCAGAAAACAATGGGCTGCTATTCTTGGAGACCTCGGCCCTGGATTCCACCAACGTTGAGCTGGCCTTTGAGACTGTCCTCAAAGGTAGAGCCCCTGCCATTCGGCAGGCACCCCATCCCATCCGTGAGCCTTCTGTGGACAGTGTGAGGAACGCAGACACCCAGCCCTCGCCCGCCCCAGCTGATTCCTCAGCCCCTCTGTGGGCCCCCAGCCTCCTCAGAGCCTCCCTAGTATGCCCCCCACCCCCTCAGCTGGAGCTTAGGGAAAGAAGCAGAAGGCCACACTTACCAGGGAGCTGAGTCTTAGCCCTTCTCCACCCACGTAAGTAGAAGGGACCCAGGTGCCCAAACTCCTCTTCCTTCTAGCAAAACCCACGGTGTTCAGAAAGGGGCACGTAGAGTGTGTATGCGGAGGGCGGGCTCTAAATCTTCATCTGACCTGACCACTGCCCTCTGCCCTCACAGAGATCTTCGCCAAGGTGTCCAAGCAGAGGCAGAACAGCACCCGGACCAATGCCCTCACCCTGGGCAGTGAGCCGGGCCCTGGTGAGAAGAGGGCCTGTTGCATCAGCCTCTGACCTGCCCCCGCTGGCGCTCTGGTGTCCCCCATTCCCACCCCAGATCCAGGAGCTTTCCCTGCCCTGTGGTTCCAGATGTCAGAGTGGCCGGTCCTTGTTCACAGCCCCGCAGAGCTCTAAGGTCTTCATGCGCCGCCCCTCCTCCCCACATATCTCTATTATCGGTCACCTCCTCACAGACTAGGGCCCCCCAATAAAGCTGTGTTTTGTATCAAGACCTGGCCATCCTGCTGCTTCCTGGTGCCTCCCCTTCATCTCTGGCCCAGTTCCCCTTCCCCTCCCCCTCCCTCCATCCTCCCCACCATACACTGCCCCCCAGGGCCAGCTGCCTCTGGAGTCCTGTGGTCCGGGGACAGTGCCAAGGGGGTGGGAGGCGCCCGCCCTACCCTCTGCCAACCCCCAGGGCAGGTAGGGGAGGGAGGACAGCATGGCAGAGAGAGGGTATCTGGAAGGCGAGACAAAAGGAAACCATCGGCGGGTACCATCTGGTGCCCAGGGCCCTGGTGCCAAGAACTGAGGGCACTCCGATGCCAGGGGTGAGGGGAGGAGGCGGGGGAGTTGTTCGAGAGAAGGGGGAGTCAGGGCTAGCCCTGTCTGTGTGTGCTGGGGAAGGGGTTTTAAGCCTGGGAGGTGGAGGGTCTAAGTCTTCCATCCAGGTTTCTGCCTGACCCCGAAGAAGAGGGGGTGTGATGTGTAGGGATGGATTGAATCTGGCGGGGATGAGCGGGGAGAGTCGGGCTCTCAGCTCTCTGCCCCTTCTCCATCGAGTCCACAAGCTGGCTGTCCAGGGAGCGTCGAGGTCACCCAGCCTCGCCTTCCCCTGTTCTGCAGGGCAGAGTGGAAGGAGGTCTGCTGGCACCCCCAAGGAATAGAAGGCGGTAAATGGGGAGAAAAAAGATAGGTTGAGCACTTGGAGACGCAAGTAGGGAGCTGTGGAGAGCAGACAGGAGCCATCCACTTCCTGCAAGGTGAGCAGGGTCACCCAGAATCACACCAGAGAAAACCCCACTCACCCCAAGGTGGTTCAGACTCACATGCAGAGAAAGAAGCCGGAGCCTTAAGTAATAATACTTTTAATAAAATTAAGTTCTTAATAGCACATTTAATACATTAACCCTCCCCCTTCTTGGTTTCTCTGTGTTTTGTGCAACATCACTTTGACTTGATTATTCATGGGTCCGTTTTATTCCCGCCTTTATTTTGCTTTTGAAACGTTTTTCCTTGGTGGATTTGTAACGTGTCTTCACTAGATGCCTCAAATTAAGTCTGACCACAATCCTACTCTACTTTCTACAGTGGAGAGACCACTCCCCCTGCCCCAGGGCTGTCTCCCCCCACCCACCCTACCCCACCCGTACCCTCGAGCGGGGAAGGGGAAGCCCTCCCCACCCCAGACGCTACCTTCCCAAACTAGCGGGGTTTCTAGGACAAAAAGAGCAGGGGGGATATCTGTCCCTAGGTGGGGTGAGAAGAGTAAACTGGGGAGAGGGAGTTGTGTGTTTGGGGTCTAGGGCCAGGGAGGGGCATGACAGTCGTTGGTGTCATGGAGCAGGCTATTCTTGCCAAGAGCCAAGGGGCCTCCACACCCCCTTGGGTAGGAGGGAGGGGCCCGACCTGATTGCAAGCTGGGGTTGGTAGAAGGCAAGTGCTTAAAAAACGAGTTGATTTCTCACAAGCAAAAGCCAAGCTCCCCAGTTTTCTGTGGGGAGGGTGATGTGCCCTGGGGCCAGGGCACAGTGGATGACCCCTACCTGAACACTTACAGATGGAAGTGCACTAGAACAGAGCATTAGGGTCAGGGTCACCCAAAGTCGCTGCTGCCTGCCCTCCCCCTGCCTTTGTAGCCTTGGGGACCAGTTCTCCCAGGCCTTTAAGGACAGCATCTCTGCTCTACCCCAGTGGGTGGGAAGTCCTTCCTGAAATCTAACTTCTATGAGATAATAAAGCACTTTTGCAAAGCTGTAAAGCACAGTGCAGCTTTAAAGGAGAACGATTATTGAGTTGGTTCCTCCACCTGCTGCCATGGAGGTCAGAAGCTAAGTAGAATATTGGGTGGGAACAAGGAAAGGGGACAGACTACCCCCTCAGTCCCCTTGAAGCTCTGAGAAAGAAGCGTGAGCATGTGTGTCTGTTGGTGAAATGACCTACCAGGCTCTTGAATCAATCTGAGGTGGAGTGGATTGAGGTTATACTTCAAGAAGGACTGCCTCAGTTAGGCCTGGGAGAAGTTGCCTCAGGAGGGTTGGAGCTGGGCAGTCTCCACCCTCCCAGAGAACCCCAAGAGGACACATTCGGAGTAAGGGCTGCCCAACAGACAGGAAAGGCCAGGATGGCCAGGCCCTCAGGTACTGGGGTGCAGAGCAGGGGTGCAGGTGAATGTGCTCTCCCTCCTCTGCTGTCCCTAGCCCAGCCCTCCTCTGGTTGAAATGACCACTGTTCATCCTTTCAAAGACCCTGGGAACTGAGCCCCTTATCTATTTGTCCTATAATTTAAAAATCCAAGGATTCTCAGAATCAACCCCAGCAGACTGGAAGGAAGCTCCTAACCTTACCTAGCAACCTGCTCCCACCCTGATACCTGAAGATGGAGCGGCTCAGGGTGGACTCAGCCACTTCCCTCCTCTATTTTCCTTTTCGTTATGACTTTTATACATTCTACTGGACCCAGGGGCCCTCAATGCTACTAAACTTTAAGCTATCTGAATATCATCTACTAAGTAACTAGTAATTCTTTCTCTTTTTCTCTAGGATTATATGAAATAAATTTGAATTATTATTATTATTATAATTATTATTTTGTAGTATTCTTTTCTTTTAAACCCCTCGGTTTCTTTCTTTTTCTTCTCTCTCTCATTTTTGGTTAAAAAAACAAACAAACAAAAAAAACTATTTCTCTTAAATCTCACACCTCTCTGAGGGTTCCCGGAGGCCTGCTAGGCCTCAGTTCTGGACTTGCCCTTCTCACTCGCCCCTGGTACAGGGCAGGGGAAGGGGGGGGACACCCCAGGATCCTCAGTCCTCAGTCCTCCAACTTCTTCCTTTCTCCTTAATCCCTTCCTTTGTTTGGCTCTGCCGGCTCCCCCCGAGGGGGAGGGGTAGAGGGGAGGGGAGCCCCGGGAGTGAAATCCAATCTACTTGCAGGGCCCCAGAGGGACCAAGTTCCCCTAGCCCCTGTCTCCACGATCCATCCCAGGATGCTCCCCCGGAAAAGCAAATGATATTCCTCCCCCAAAAAAAAGTGGGGGGAAAAAGGAACGTAAACCCGAACATATATTAAAAACACTTTTTTAAGATTTAACTCTGAATACAAATGTATTTTTTTTCTTCTCTCCCTACATATATTCTAAACCTTCTAAAGTTTTTTTATTTTTTTTAAGGATCACTTTATCATAAAATAAAATATCCTTTTCATATAATAAATTACCTAATAAAAAGTCTTTTTTTTCATATTAGCCCAGGTTCTTTGCTACATTTATACGGTAATAAACGCCTTTATTAAAATAGAATATTAAATTATAAAGAACTGTTTTTTTTTTGTTTTTTTTTGCTATTTTTGTTTTCTCTCCTCTGTGTTGGTCACCTATCTCGCTCCCTCTCACGCTCTCTTTCTCTCCTCTATCTTGTCTCTCACTATGTGTTTTGCGTTTGTTTCTAGGTTTGGCTCAATTAGTAAGAGTGGGATTGAATTTTCCGAGCCCCCTAGTGTAACAGTCTTCTGCCTTTGTGGGTAGAGTGGAGAGGGGGAGGGGGATCGACAGACAGACATCCCATCTTCCCACCCCCCTCCCCACCCCCCCTCGGCGACCGAGGGGTGCCCATTTGGTTTGGTTTCTATTGTACAGACATCTCAGGATGGCTCACATTGGCGGGAAGGAGGGAAGTTGTCACAGGCCAGTGTTCCTGGCTGTGACCTCCTTCCGCTCCCCTCCCTGGCTGGTGGTCTGGAGGGGAAGGCTGAGGAGAGGTGAGTTAATTCACAACAGGAGGAAGGAGAGGAGGAAATCCCCTCTGTACCCCCATCCCTGCACCCCCTCTCCATCCAGGAAGAATGGGACTCTGGAGCTTAAGTGCTCAGAGATCACTTAGAAGAGTCCCACCCTACTATATACAAGAATCTCCTAGGACCCCCGCGGGACTCCCATCCCCCATTCTCTCCTGGCCCGGCCAGCGGAACCCAGGAGGGCGGGAGGCTGGTGGCTGCCCCAGATGAGCAGTAGGGAAGCAGCAAAGGGGGTGCAAGGCCTAAAATCATACATGATTCTCAGAACAGGCCCTGCTGTACCCCAATCCTGCTTGGCTCTGGATTGACCCCTCTCTGAAGACCTGGTCTCTCTCCTCACCCACAAAGAGTGAGACAGAGACTTCATGATTAACGTGCTAATAAGGGTTCAGGTCAGGTCCAGAGAGGGGCGCATGGAGTGGGGCACTGCAGGGGAGGAGGAGCAGCCCCTCCCCCTAGCAGCCTCTCCTATGGCCTCAGGCCCTTTCCTGCTCAAAACTGCAGACACACTACCCTGGCTCTCCCCCTCCCACCACCAGAAAATCCAGCCCAAGAACTGTTCCCTAAATGTAATGCCCCAAGATGATAAAGGTGGAGGTTTGACCCTTTATGTAACCCAGTATTGGTCCCCTTCTCAAATTTTCACTGAGAACAGGGATACATTCCATCAAGAATTTGAGGTGTTTCTTTGGAGGAGTACGAGAGAGGGCCTCCGGATGCCAGAAGAGGAATTAGGGGGGACCATCAAATTGTTCTTCCCCCTACTTCTCCCCAGGGGGATGGTGTCCCCAAAGCTGGGCTGGAAGGAGCAGGAGGGAGGGGGGAGAAGGGAAGAAAGAGAAAGAGCAAGACAGGGCTGGTTGTGACAGCCAGCCAGGGGAAGCAAAGAGGAGAGTTGGGGGAGAGAACAAAGGAGTGAGGAAAACCCAAAGGGAAGAAAGATGAGGAGGAGAGAGTGGAGGGAAAAGCTGCAAGGGGCAGAGAGGAGCACCCCCTCTCCAGATTCCTCTAGCCCAGCTTTGTGGGGATAGATGAGTTCTGAGCCCTTTATTGGTTGACATACTTCCTCCCCTTCCCCCTTAGAAAATCTATCCCGACTTCCAAAAGGGCCCCAACCCCCTTATACTGCTGGAAACCCAGGAACAGATTCCCAAACAGGATACGGCGGTGGAGGGTCTAAAGGGTCGAGGTTGGAGGTCAGAGGTCAGGACCAGAGGGCTTGGGGATTGTTAGAGCACCTATAGATACAGATGGTAATTCTCCCTCTCCCTTTCCCCATCCCCTCCACAGAGGAAAGGGTAGTGTGACACACATAAGGGTAGGCGGAGAGGGGGTCAGGATACCTTAGCGGCCACCTCTGGCAAAACAAAAGTTTCTCTTAGCTGCTTCCAGACTGAAAGGTGTGTTGAGGTATCAGAGTTGTAACTCTAGTAAAATTTCCGGCCTGGCCCCCTCCCAACCTTTCCAGGACAGGGTGACCAGAGGCTCTGAAAGTGGTCCACCCTCCAGCCACCATCGCCTCCCCTCCCCCCTCCCCAGAGAGCGAGTATCTCTAAGCACCTTGCCCCTCAAATCACTGATTTCCAAAAGGCCCTAGTGGAACACAGCTCCAAGAAGGGCCCCTGGGGAGTGGCCCCAGGAGGCAAGGGGCAGGGGGCTTAGGAAAATATTCGGATGGCTTGCGTGGCTGTGATGTGGCAGACGGGACACTCCGGGTCCGTCCTCTCGCAGATGCGTACTGCACACTCCATGCAGAACAGGTTGTGTCCGCAGGGCACGAGTGCGGCAGTCACCTCACTCTCGAAGCACACCATGCAATCCCGCCCGCCGCCGGGGCTCCGCAGGCTGCCCCCCCCAAGTTTAGAGAAGCCCTGGAGCGGCTCTCCCGGCGGGCGTCTCGGGAGTCCTGCCAGCTCAGGCCCCGCAGAGGCGGCAGGAGAGCGGTGCGCGCCCGGGGGCCCAGCGCGGGCCTTGGCGGAAGAGGAGGAGGAGGAAGAGGCGGAAGAGAAGAGCACCGAGGTGGGCGTGGCGTTCTCCTGGCCCGCCCAGAGAGGGGGGCTAGTCTCCGCCACCCCGTAGTACACGTCCTGCTTGCCCACGCCATAGCCAGGAAACAGGTACCCTCCGTAGCCAAAGTCCCCTCCCTGCTCGCCCAGGCGCGGGGCCTCAAAAGCAGAGTCCACTCCACACTCGCCGATGCAGCCCAGACTGTTCTGCCTGAAGGTGGAGAGGGGCTTGCAGCCAGGCGGGTGCACCCGCCAGGCCTCGGAGTAGCGGCTATCAAGCGCGGCGTCGGGGCTCCCGGCCAGGAAGTCGTTTTCATTGTTGTACTCGAGGATCTTGCCTGTGCGGACCGCGATGTGCGTCTCGATCTCCTCGCGCGCACGCTCCACGTTGCCCGGGGCACCAGTGATCTCGAACACCGGGTCGCGGTCCCGGCTTGGCGTGATAATGTACGTGTTGGTCTGCTGCTGGATGCGTTTGATGGTTGCCCCCTTGGGGCCCACCACCAGCCCCACCACGCGGTAGGGCACCCGCACACGAATAGTCACTTGGCCGGGCAGAGCAGGCGCCACGCCAAAGGCGGCGCCCGACTTGTTGCGGGAGGCCCGGATCATGGAGAAGTGCTCAGCTGCTGAGATGATTTCGCGTCGGGCTGTGGCCACGTCCTCCCGCCGCCCGGTCACCATGAACACTGGCTCCTCGCCTCGCACCGGCGTCTTGATGTAGGTGTTGGTCTTGGCCCTCAGAGCCTTAATCTTGCAGCCTGGGACAGGTAGTTAAGGGAAGAGAGAAAGAAACTCACCGGCCAAGAAGGTTTGTACTCAGTCCAACAAGCTCCTGCTCCTACTCAGATACTCAGCCCCCCAGGAACCTCTGTCTACCCTTTGAACCCCGCCCCCCCAATCCACCCTAACCGGAACAATTCACTCATCGTATCTTAAATCTACCCGTCTCTGTCAACCACAGATCGCCAAATGTCCCAACTTTCCCTTGAATTCCATTCAGGACCTCCAAATTCATGCACTCTTTGAAATCCTGAAATAATCACTGACCCTCCAGACAAGGTGCTAACCTCAAACCTACTCACTAACTCCTCTCCAACCACGAGCCGTTGCCACAATTTCTCTACTGATTTCTGGCTACTCAAACTTACAAATCACTTAATCACCCCCACCCTGCCCTGGAAATGCAATCTACAATCTGTCACTGACCTTGATCTTTCCTCAGAACTGCAATGGACCCAGCAACCCACAATCTACTCCTCACTTGATCTCCATGCCTTAAAAGTGTCCTCCAGTCTACTCTGGGACCACTGACCCCCCAGCTGCTCCCATGCCTTCCACCCATTAGTGTCTCTCAGTGGGTCCCAAATTCATAGCAAGTTTTCAGCAACTAGTGGAGTGTGGGAGACTGGGAAGGGTCTGAGAATCAGAGTTTCAAGAGGGAAAGGAGGATAATGATGTGTAGCGCCTGACCCCATGGACACTCCTGCCACCCTGTCCCCTGGGGGCAGGAGAGCCAAGATGGGCTGGGGGCTGAGTAGGGTGGGGAAGAAGGTGTTCTGGACCTGTACTCTTGCTTTGAAGAAGGAGTGGGTTCAAGGTGGGAGGTTGGGAAGAGAGGCAGAAAGAGAAAGGAGAAAGGCCCAGACAAAGAGAGACAAAGAGGGAGAAGGGGAAAGAGAAAAGTGAGGGAGGCTGGGATGGCCACACTGCAGTTTAAAGGTGGCAGACCTTGATGGCTGAGTGGACAAGCCTCTCTCCTCCTCTCCCACTTCCCTCTCCCTGCCCCTAGCTTCACACAGAACCTCAGAGACTCACATGCTTTCTCGAAGCACACATGCTACGTGTGTGAGTTTGCGCGTGCGCACACACACACGAACCTAGGAGCCGTGATGCAGTGTGCCTTTATCTAAGTGATACTTGTGGTGCAAGCCTAATGTACACTTTCACATACTCCTCTGTCCCATACACACAGATTCCCTGCGTTTCAACCTTTCATCCATCCCACTCTTCCATCCCCATCATCCCCAGCACACAAGCAGCACATTCCTATACACACCTGCCCACAACTTTGGTTCCCATTCACATTTAGACACGTTCACACCCCTCTCCAGATACACATTCACCATTCCCTTCCTCACTCCCCAACCAACGCCAGTGGTCCTAGTTTTCTGATTCTGCCCCAACCCTCCAACCACAGGCCTGGGGTGAGCTCATCTTTTTTTCCCTCTCCTTCCTCCACTCCAGATGGCTTCTCCTCCAGATTGGCATGTGGGAGGAGAGAGTGGGTTGGGGGCAGCTCTCCTCACCTTCAAGAGACCTCAGGAAGGAGAATTTGCTCCTCCCTTTTTGTCTTCAGACCTCTTGGCAGCTGAGAAGTCCTACCTGTTGTCAAGCCCACATCCTTGCTGCTTTAATGTCAGTCAGTAAATGACTGTTCTATTTGTGAGGCATGGAGGGTTAAGGAACAGTGAAGCCCCTTCTCCTACAACTTCTAATCGCATGGCATCTGATAGGCATCGGCGTTCTGGCTCTAAGTTTTGGGCCCATAAACTTACGCGAGAGCTAGGTGTCTTTAGGGATTGGAGTTGGGGTGAGGAGGACAGGCTGGGTATAAGACTAAGGAGAAAAGCTAGAGGCCTGGAGGTGCAGAACTGGTGGTGGACCTCGTCCTGGGTTTCACAACCCTGAAGAAGCATCTCTTGAAGGGAAGACCCAGTTGGCTTCACCTTCCTAGAGGTCAAATAGAGGAGCACGGACACTGCAGCAGGAGGAGGGAGGTTAGACAAGAGAAAGGACTTCCATTTACTTAAGGAATGAGGGAGAGGCTTATCTTCTCTGAATAGGAGAAATCCCCCTACTTTTATGAGAGACAGGCCCATCTGATGCGGAGGCAGAAGAGGAAAGAATGACTCCATGAAATTCCGGGGCCTCCCAAGACCACCCCCGCACACAAGAAAAGATATCAGTGTCCCCACCCAACTCCAGGGCTCTGGGTCCCTAGTTTCTGGCAACAAGAGGAAATCCAACTTTTAAAACCAGAAATCTCAAGAGATGGAGTGCCCAGGAGGATGAGGGCTATGCCTGGGAGTGGCATCTTCCCCTCCTCCATTCTGGATCTCCCTGCAAAATCCCCCCAACCCCCCACACTTCTGGTAGATGAGGTGAGATGTGGAGTAGGGGCCCTCCTGGCTTGCCTCCCCTCTTCCCCGACCAGCAGCCGGCCTCCTCCCTCACTCCCAGCCGGAATGCAGCTCCTCTATTGTTCCCCACTGTGGGACAGCTCCTCCCCTGCTCCTCCCCCACCCCACACCTCCCCAGCCCAGCCCCCTTGCAATTTCCAAATCCCACCCCCCAACTCCCCTTTGGGAAACTGGGAGAGGGAAGGGTCCCCAGGATCCCGTCTGCTCAATCTGGACCCTCACCAACACTCCCACCCCCACCCGCCCAGGGATGCTGGAGCGGAGGAGGGTGTGGTATCAGACATACTACACTGGATTAATTCTACACCCACACCCCCCTCCCCCCAACAACACACCCAGACACATGCCCTCCACCAGATCTCCAGGTGAAGGTTTCTTACCCCCCAGCATGCCCTCACCCACTCTGTCCTACTCTCTCACTACCAGAGACCCCTCTCCAGGCCTCTGGCCCCTTGCCGTGGCCAGCCCAGAACAAAAGCCTGAGAGGGAGGAGGAGAGGTCCACACCAGGACGTGGCACTTCATTGGAGGCGCCCCTTCCAAAACCCCATAGACCATTCAACTTTGGTGTGTGGGTGACCACAGGACTCCCTCCTCCCAGCAGCCCCCCTTTCCCACCTCACCCCCAGGCTGGGACCCTCCCATGAGCCACACCCCCTTCCATTCCTACACTCAGCCCAACAAAGAGATAGATAGTCTGGCTTCCCAGGCCAGGTCTCCCCCAAAGTCTGTAACTCCAGGCGGCTGGGGGTCCCAGGGGTGCCCCCTCCCCAAAACCACTAGCAAATGCCGGAGTTGGGGCTTCTGAGTAACTCTTTGCACATTCCACCAGTTTTTCTGTCTACGAGTGGACACCCCCTCCGGACAGCCTCCCCGGATTGGAAGACCGATCCCCCTCCCTTTTCCCTCTCTCCACGAGAGGATATTTCTTTGTCTAAGGGCAGAGCCCTGGGGGAGGAAGGATCTGGAGAACAGTCCCAACTGGCGGGGTGGGGGTAGCAGGGAACTTTGTGGCACTTGGAAATCAGGGTAGGGGGCGGGTCCCCCTTTGTGGGTAAGGGACAGAGCCAGAGGCGGGCAAGAAGGGAGGAAATGAACTTTCCGTGGTAGGGATGGCGTGCCCCCCACTCCAATCCCTCTCCGCGGTCCCGGCGCCCGCTTACCTTGCCTGCCCACGATCTCGGCCACGTGCTCGGAGGTGGGCACGGGTACACACTCGGTGGTGTTGCTGCTGCCCTTCAGGCGCAGCTCGGCCTCTTTGTAGAGAGCGCAGAGCTTGGCGTCGCTGGCCCCTTTGGGGGCGGTGGGGGGTTGGGGCGTCTGCGCCGCGGGGGCCGCCGTCGGGGCTGCCGGGGGCGCCGCGGGCGGCGGCGGCGGGGCCGGCTGCGGGGGGGCGGCCGGCTGCGCGGGGGCGCCGCCCCCCCCACCTCCCCCGTCCTCGCCCGCCGTGGGGGCGGGGGGCTCCCCCAAACCCAGGAGGCAGAGTTGATCGAGAGCCAGCTGAAGGGCGCGCTCGTCTTCCAGCAACCCTCGGTCCTTAGCGCTTCCCCCGAAACATCCTAGTTCTCCAAAGCCCCCATTTCTTTCCATTATTCCAGATACCACTAGACTAGGCATGGCGAAACAAAAGCTGGGGGAGAGAGAGAGAGGGAGAGAGAGAGAGAGAGAGAGAGGTGGTGGAAGGGAAAAGAGGAGAGAGGAGGGGAGGGGAGAGGAGAGGAGGGGGGTGTGTGGGGAGGGGGGAACAAAGAACTGGGGAGGGGGGAAGAAAGCGAGATAGAAAGATAGACCCTCCCCCTAAGCCCCCCTCCCCAAACACCCTGTAACCCGACTCCCCTCGCCCCAGCCCCCAGGGTGGGGGTGGGGGGAAAGAGAAGCAAAACCAAGAAAGCAGATCTCCTCTCCTCTCCGGGGGTGACGGGGGGCGGGGGGCTGCGGGATCTCTGCCCCCACCCCTCCCGCCTCGGTCCCGGGAGTCTCTAGACCCCACCGTCCAGACGCCCCCTTTAGGCTCCCGCACCGAGCCCCAGTCCAGGAGCGGCGCTCAGTGGCCCCCAATAGAGCCCAGCCCCTTCCAGCGCTCAAACTCTTTTGTTTTAAATGAACTGGATGGAGCAGCATGGAACTGACGGGAGGGGGGCGCGCCGGGGGCGCCCGGGGCATGCCGGGAGTTGTAGTTTCCCGCCCTCGGGGGTGCGGGGACGAATTCCTTGACCCGAGGAAGATATGGATGTGCCTTCGGTCTTTACCCGCGGCTGGGAGGCGAAGCTGGGGGTGGGATGGAAGTCAAGGTCCCTCATTTTTCCAAGAGGCGGGCACCAGGAGAGGAGTCAGTGTACAGAAACGGAACGTGTTGAAAAAAGGCTAATGGAATGTGCCCCCCTCCCAAGACGGGCTCCTTCCCGATCCGGGCCGGTCTTTGGTCCCTCTTTCTTATGGTAATGAGGTGGGGGCGAGAGGGCGGGGAGCGGTCCCGGCTGGGTCACTGCGGCTTTCTGTTGCTCTCTCTCTCTCTCGCTCTTTCTCCCCTCTTCCCCCTCCCTGCCGCGCTCCCTCTCCGCTCTCAGCTCCCCCCTCCTGCTCTCCCAGAGTCGATCTCGGCTCTGGGCCGCGGGGAGAGGTTCTCCGCAGAGCAGACAAAGCCCGCAGCCGCGATGCGGGGAGAACACGGCTCTGCGCGCTGGGGGGGCCGGGATGGGGTGCCGGGTTGGAGGGTGGGACCCCTTGGTAAAAGACGGGGTCCCCTCATCCCCAAGCGGCAAGCCATCCCCCCTCGTCCCCTCCCGCTCCCCCTGTCTCGGAGATCTGAGAGGCACCGACTGGGAGGTGAGTTAGTTAACATCCTTCTGATCAGTAGAGGGGAGCTGGGAGGGCTGTGGAGAGATGAAGTGAGGAGGATGAAGGGGTGGAGGGAGAGGAGAGAAGTGGGGGGACAGAGAGTGAGGAGGCAAGTAAGTCTTAAAGGCATGATGTGACTTAACAGTTTCGGGTGAGAGCCAGGAGCTTTGGGTGTGACAGAAGGAGGAAAGAGAGACTGGATGGAATGGAGACCCAGACTTCTTCAGGCCTGGGCCACATATATAGCTTGGGGGTGATCTTCACCATCATCCCACTTTGTCTCACCCACCTCTCCCCATTGAAAACCCATTAATTAATTCAGCTCCTTTGACTCTGGAAATTTGGTGAAAGTAAAAATCAGTTTTTAAGGCATGAATTGGACAGTTGGGCACTTTTAGGGGAGTTTGTGGACGTTGGAGTGTAATGCAATCTTTTCTCCCCTTACCCCGTAGCTTCAACATTTCTTTTGTTACCCTTTTTATGCCTGGGTCTTTCCCAGTAGGAGAAGGGATGGCACTGCAGCTTGAGGGCTTGAGGTCAGACTTTTAAGAACTTCCCAAAAGAGTTTTATAAGAATGGGTGGGTGAGCTACAGTAGTAAGGTGTCCTTTTCTGGAGTGCCTTGGAAACCAAAAATCTGAACTAGTTTGTGAGGTAAAGTCCTGCTTGGAGGCAGGGGAACAGAGGAGATGGCCTCAGAGACCAGGCACTGTGAGGCCGTGAGGGCTGAGCTGCAAGCCCAGTTCCCTAAACTGATTCTTGGAGAGAGTAAATTTGCACACCAATGGGAGGGTGGGAGCCAGGGTGGAGGATCTCAGGAGGGGTTGGGGGTTGGCGCACTGCGGGGCTCTTGCTTCTTTGCCCGGCAGAAGATCCAGGGAAGGGGAGCCGTGACTGAGAAACCCCGGAAGCCCCCGGAATTGGAGAGGAGTGCCCTCTGGATCGAGGATTTAACATAAAGTTAACAATAAACCTTCTTGGATTGGGCGCTCCCGCCCTAAGCAAGAGTGGGCGAGGAAGAATTGGAGAGACATGGCCCTGTGGGAGTGGCTGTTTCCTGCTCTTGTCCCCTCTCCTTCTGCCCCAGGAACTTGGACTGGGGGAACCAGGAGCTATGGGGAAAGCCTCCTACTCTGTGGACCAGGTGACTGTTTTTCACATGAACAGAAATCGCAAACAGTTGCATAGGATGGATTGTGTGCCAGGCCTTTTTGTCACCAGCTGGTCTGAGCCTTCCTGTCCCCTCTGAAATGAGATTCCCCCTAGACACCCACTCCTGAATCGGCCCTGCTTCCACTTTCCTCCCCACTAAGCTAATTAAAGCAGGAGGTTAATGACCAAAGAAGGCTTGGGGGTTTGGCCAGGGAGGAAAACAAAGGACAGAAACAAGTGTGTGCTAGTGGAGAGGGGACAGCTGCTGAATGGGAAGGGACAGACTAAGGGGCAGGGTAGGGGAAGCGGCAGTCCCTGCTGGACCCCCACTCACTGATCCAACAAGGACTAATCAGCCCCCCTGGATGTGTTCATGTACCATGGGTCCACCCTCAGGCTCCCTCTGACTCCAAATATCCAAGGTGAGAGAGGCAAACGTGAACCTGGCACCTGGAGGGCAGGATGTGTGTGTGAGCGCACTTAGGTCTGGGGCTTGGCTGTGCACATAGAGGCATGTGCCTGCAGATTGTGCGGGGTACGTCCACCCACGGGGGGGGGGGGGGGGGGCCTGCCAGAGTGCCCAGTGGCAGCGGAGCCTGGCGATGGGCACCTTGAAGAGCCAGGTTCTCAGGAGGTTTTTTTTTTTTTGCTGCAGGATCTTAGTTCCCTGGCCAGGGATTGAACCCATGCCCTTGGCAGTGAAAGCTCGAGTCCTAACCACTGGACTGCCAGGGAATTCCCTCGGGAGGGGTTTTGATGAGTCCTTCCCTCACTCCCAGAGGCTGGTGCCGTCCTTTGTTCAGGGGACTCCCCTCCTCCACTGACATTTGTGCTGGCCAAGCTAAGTTTCTGTCCAGGGGCACTCCTTTTCCTCTCTCCCCCTGCCTGCCCATTCTAGAATTAGCCCCATGAGGGCTGAAGGCCTTACTTAAACAATTTTGCTTGGAAATAGGTAGCTATGCCCGCCCCGCCCCCCCAGCCCTCACTCTGCCCATGACCAGAAAGGTGTGTAGGTGGCATATCTCTCCCCTTCAGGACCTTGGAGGACAGGACTGTGGGTCTCATCTTTGTCATTGTCTCCCACCCTGGTCCCCCAGTACCTAGTACACGGCCCTGCCCAGAGCAGAAGCTCAGTAAGGGTGTAGTGAGTGTAACCGCGCATTCCAAGCTTCATGATGTAAGAGGAAGGAGCAGACCTCTGGAGCCAAACATGCTGGGTGCTAGTTCTGCCCCTTGAGCAGTCAATTACTGCTGAGCCTCGATTTCCTCATCTCTCAAATGGAAATAATAAGCCAAGTTCCTAGCACAGTGCCTGGCTCATTTAAGGTGTTCAGTCAATGTTAGTTTGGGGGCCCTGGTTGCTCTCCCCTGGCAATTGACTTTACCTAGACTGTGGTCTTCATTAATTAATTTTAATTCATTCATTCAGCTAACTACTTCCTATTGAGCTCTTAGGATGTGCCAGGCACTGGAGGAGATCCTGACCCACTGTGAGTCATTTGAAGATAGTTCTAGATCTAGACCTGCAGAAATAAGATCATCCCAAACAAACAGCAGGTAAATCCAAAAATAATTCCTGTTGAGTACTGGAGTGCAGGTGAACTCTATATGTCTCTAGCACACACACAGCCTCAGGCCTGAGGAACAAAGGACCCTGTGGAGTCGTTGAGTTGGCTGTATGAGCGTGTGTGTCTATGTGCAAGTGTATCTCTGTGTGTGTGTGTACACACAGGTCTGGCTGCAAGGCAAGAAAGGTGACCCAGTTGAGAGTGGGATGGCCCAGAGCTCGAGTGGAGGCTGAAAGACAGGAGTAGGATGGGTGATCCAGACTGTGCTTATCTGTGTGTGGAGCTGTGTCCCTTTTCTTCTTCCAGCAAACCTGGGCACCTATTATTGCTGTCAAGTACCAAGGGATGGGGCACAAACCTAACACCTGCCCCTCCCCTGCCCTATTCTCAGAGCCCCCAGGGAGGGAGGCAGACACAGGAGGCTACCACCAAGGTTGCCCTAGCAAGCTGGCTGGCCCTTATAGAGGTTATCTCAGCCATCTCCCTACTCCTCTCGGGATGCCTTCTCCATCTGTCTTAATCAGCTGAGCCTCCCCTCTCCTGTGCTTTATGGGGTTTATGTTTTCTTTTCTTAATACCCCTCCCTTATGGGAAGTCTGCCTTGTGATCTAAACACCATTCTTCCTGCTGAGAGCACAGCCAGTTTTCTCTCTGTTGCTCGAATACACTCAACTCATTAATTTCTTTCCTTCTTTCTTCCTTGCTTCCTTCCCTCCCTCCTTCCTCCCTTCCCTCCTTCCCTCCTTTCTTTCTTTTTCTTTCTTTCTTTATTTTCTTTCTTTCTTTCTTTCTTTCTTTCTTTCTTTCTTTCTTTCTTTCTTTCTTTCTTTCTTTCTTTCTTTCTTTCTTTCTTTCTCTCCCTCTCTCTCCCTTTCTTTCTTTTTCTTTTTCTTTCTCTTTCTCTTCCTTTTTTTCTTTCTTTCTCTCCCTCTCTCCCTTTCTTTCCGGCCACACCACACGGCTTGTAGGATCTTAGTTCCCCGACCAGGGATTTAACCCAGGCCATTGGCAGTGAGGCAGTGAGAACACGGAGTTAACCACTGGACCACCAGGGAATTCCCCTCAACTCATTAATTTCAATCAGTGACAATGTATTGGGTAAAATTCTCTAGGACACACAAAAGAAGTAACAGACTTGATCTCTGCCCTCAGCAAGACACAGAAACTAGCCTACATGACCCAGAGAACATGGACAAACAGGATTAAATGTGAGGGCAAAACAGTCTTTGGTACTTGGAGGGCTACAGAGATTGGAGAAGAGAGGAGGTCTCTCTGGGTCCTTCCACTGTTGTGGGCCCAATCTCCAAGGGCTTTGGACCTGGACAGACAAACACCTCTCTGCTCCTCCCCTGGGACCACTCCAGCACTCCCCCTAGCAGGTCCCCTGCACTCTCTGATTTCCCTAGGGAAAGCAGCTCAGAGGGGCTGTGGCAGAACTAGGGTCCCCCAGGACAGCTGGCTGACAGGGCCCCCCTGGGATTCAGGGCCGGACCCAGGTGTCCGGGAGGCAGGTGATACCAGAGCTGTGACAGTTGGTCCCCAGATTCCTCACCCAGTGGCGCCAGCTCTGGTTTCGGGCTGAGGCAAGGGAGGGGGAGGGGCACCTGGTGCCAGGCAGGGCTGGGTGTTCTCTTGGGGCAGGGAGAGGGCGGCAGTAAACATGCCCTTGCTAGGTTGTTGGGGAGGGATTTTTCCAGTGTCCTCTCTGTGCCAGGCACTGTACTGGATACTAACAGGGGATACTGAAGCATAAGACACAATCTGGCACAGGTGAATTAATGGATATAAAAGACTGTATAGAATGTCATAGGTGGACTAGAAACTGAATGAATGAATGAATAGATTCACCAGTTATCTAATGGCCTTGTTTTACAGCGAGGAAGATTGAGGCCCAGAGAACTCAGGTCCTATGACTCTCTTGTGCCTTCTGTTCCATCATGCTTCCTTTTTCAGGAAAGGGAAGAGGAAGTTAGAGAGAGAGGGGTGGGAAGAGGGACTTTCCAATTCCTGAGTTTCCTTATTTCCAGGCTCTCTTCTTGGTGTTTACAGACTTGATCTCATTTAATACTCTTCACAACTCTGTGAGGCTGGAATTGCCATCTCTGCTTAACATCAGGGACCTAAGGCTCAGAGAGGTTAAGTAACTTGCTCAGGTCACACAGCTGGTAAATGGACACTCCAGTGTTCAAAGCCAGATCTGTCTGACTCCAGAGCCTAGGACCCCAGAAGTGAACAGTGACACCCAGTGAGTAGTCTGGAGGCCGAGGAGAGAGTGATCACTGAAGTTGGACCAGGAGAGGCTTCCTGGGTCTGGAGTCCCTGAAGTATGAGTGAAGTTCATTCAAAGGGAGAGGACTGGAGATTGATGTCAGAGGTGCCCAGGAGGCTTGCTGGTTGGGAAAGTGGCCTGCTTGCCTGGATCCTGAGGAGCGCCAGGGATAGGTGGAGGAAAAGCACCTTTGAACTTTGGCCACGAGGTGGCACTGCAGGCCAGCTACTGGGAGCGGCTCCAGCGTGGGCTTGCACACTAGGACCCAGAGGTTTCTTCCCTGCCAGTTAGGGATCCACGCCCAGTCCTGCCTCCTCAAGTGTCATCTCAAGCTTCCACCTTTCCCTTTTCTGGAGGGGCATCCACCAAGTGGGAGACAAGGAGGCTACCAGTCTATTCCTGACTAAGGACAAAAACCCAGGTGGCCTGGGTTTACAGACCATCCCCATGGTCTGACCAGCTCCCCAGGTAATCCTGAGCCCCCTCCAGCTGCTTAAGACTGGTTCATGTCCAGTTGCCCTCCTGAGTCCCTGGCAGACAGTGATCGGGGCCAGGCTAACCAAACAGACATTTGAGTGCAACCGACCTGGGTCTGAAGCAGAATAATAATAAAACCTACCTAATAAGGAGTTAAAAAGTTTTCATCCAATAAACACATATTGAACACTTGCTGTGTCAGGCACTGTTCCAGGCATTGGAAATACATCATTGAACATGACAAAGTCCTTACTCTCATGGACCTGATATTCTGTGGGGGAGGGGAGACAGAGTAAACAAGTATATCATGTAATTTCTGGTAGCGGTAATCACTGAGGAAAAACAAAGCAGGATTTGGGGGTAGAAAGGTGTGAGGTGGTTAATTTAGAAAGAATGGTCATGTTGTGAGAATTTAACTGGACATATATAAAGCACAGTGCCTGGCATTGAGTTAGCAATTGTTACTATTATTTTGTTCCCTTTGCTTCCGCCCTTCTCCATCCCCATGTTCCCCTTCCTCTGTCTCACATTCTCGCTGCTTTCTCCCAGTAGTCCCCCCAGGGAAAACAGGTGCTGGCTTGGAACCAGGAGTCCTGAGTTTTTAGTCCTGGCTCCGCCACAACAGTCCAAACCGGCTCTCCCCTCCCCCGCTTCTGGTAAATGACATCACCCTCCACCTGGTTGCTCAAGCCAGAAATCTGGAGCCATCTATCATCCCTGACTTTTCCCTAACTTCCTCCCATCTAGTCCATCAACCAATTCTGTCAACTACCCCTCAAAACATTTCCCAAATCCATCAACTTCCCACCTCCACTGCTACTCTCCTGATCCAAGCCATCATCCTCTCCTGCCTGCAATAGTCTCTAGCTGGTCTCTCTCCTCCATTCTTGTCTCCCCTGACCCCTCCAATCCATTCTCCACATGGTGACCAGAGAGATAATTTTTAAAAACCAAATATGATCATGAAACTCTCCTTAAAACACTGTATTGGCTCCCCATTGTCATTAGATCCAAGACCAAACTCCTTAGTGTGATTTAGAATATCCCTCACATTCTGGCCCTTGCCCAGCGGTCAGCTGATCCTGCCCTCCCTCTCACCCTCCACTCCAGCTACATGAGCCCTCTTTCAGGGCTTTGAGCACACCATGTTCTGCCCATCATCCAGCTTTGGCCTGTGCTGTCCCATCTGCTGTTCCCTCACCCTTCACCTGGCTCATGCTGGTTCATCTTGTGGGACTCAAATTCCAGGTCACTTTCCCTGGGAAATCTCTCCCGGTCATTTTTGGAGATCTCTTACCATTCATCACACTATATTGTAACTGTCCGTTTACATTTCTGTCTCCCCAAGTACCCTGGGAGCCCCTTGAGGACAGGGACTGGCTCTAGTCCACTCCTGTATTCCCAGCACCTGTGCCGGCACACAGTAGGTGCTCAATGTTTGCTGCTTGGAAGCTGCATGTGCGTGCTCATCCATACTTCCCTCTTGAACAGCCTCTTCCCTTGACCCCCACACCCCACCAAATATTCAACTTCTCCCTCTGCTTTTCCACCATACCTCCTACCCTCCACACCCAGCTGCATCTCTCCCCTCCCCTCCCAAGCCCCACCCCTGGGCCCTCAGAGCCATCCCTCATCTGGTCTCCAGAGGGGTGCCGTTTGCATGATGCTTGGCATATACCTTCACTGGGTTGGAACCAGGAGTCCTCCTCTCGACAACAACACAACAACGCCTAGTCCGGAACTCATTCACAGCAGGAACTCCATAATGGTGCTAATTCACTGGTGTGACTTCTGACTGATGGCTCAGAAGGGATCTCTAAGCATGTAAACCCCTCCCCTCAGTCACTGCTGGTAAAAGGAGTCTTGGACCCAGTAGGCCCTTGAGAGTGCAAAGAAGTACACATAGATCATGTGCTCCTGCCAGGTCTTCTCATTCCCCTATGCCTTTGCAGGTGCTATTCTCTCTGCCTCCAACCCTCTCTCCCCCATCATCTTGTCTATCTCCCACTCATCCTTCAGAGCTGAGCTCAGGAGTCATGTCCTCTGAGAGGCCTTCCTGACTGTGCTGATGGACTTCAGTGCTCCTTCTGAGTCTGCCGTGGCACCGGTACCTACCCCTTTGGTGGTACTTAGCCCACAGTGCTGTCACAGCCAGTGTACATGTTCTGTATGCTACTCCAGACTTCAAGCTCCCCCAGGACAAGGGACATGTCTTCCCAAAGCCTAGCGGAGGGGGCACTCAATAAAAATTTATTAAGTGAATGATTAATTGAATGAGTAAGAGGAAGAAAATTACTGTGTGATACTGAATAAGTCACTCCCCATCTTTGGGCCTCAGTTTCATCTTCTTTGAAGTAGGGACAGGAGAGGGTAGAACAGAGATGTGCTTGCACATGTTTAATAACAGGGGTGGGGTGGGGGGAAGTCCTGGTTTGTGGCAGTTGTCAATTTCCAAGGTGTAAATTCTCTCACCATGGCTGATTTCAATGTAAACAATGGGTTCTTACCAGCAGGCATAAGCTACCTCCAGCTCAGGACTACAGATGGGGTGGCTTGGGCCAGAGGGACTTCAAGGCACTTTCTCATTCCAACATCCTTGCACAATGCCCCTTCTCCAGAGCCTGAGGGAGGTCAGGCTGTTCCCCAGTTGTATACAGTTCCAGGACTTGGCCAGTTATACCCAGGCTGCCAGTTATACCTTTATTGCCAGTTTTCTAGAGGCGCTTCCATGCCCATTCCAGGTGGGTAACTATACATGTCTCTCCCAGGCAGCCTTCCCAGACTGCTCCAGGCCTGTTGGTTGGCCCAAGCCCTGACATCAGACCTGTGCAGAGGGATTACCTACCCTGCTCTCCCGGTGTTTCTGGGTCCCACCTTCCCACACTGATGGGCTCCCTTAGAGCAGGGGCTGAGTCCAGTCTCAGTTTTTATCTTGCTGGACCTCTGACCTCTGACCCTGCTGGCCCCTCCTTCCTTCTCTATACCCTTTATTTCCTCCCCGGCTTTTCTCCTCCCTCCCTGGGTGCTCCTTTTTGGTCTCCTTTGCCCGTCTCTCCTCCTGTTTCCACAGGGCCAGTGATTTCCAGGCCTGTAGTTTCCTCCACCTGGAACACACTTTCTTCTCCCTTTCTGCCCAGCTATTCAAGCGGGAGCCCGTAGTGTCCTCCGCACCTGGGCTACAGGTGGGCAGGTGGCCTATTACCGGTGAGCTCTATGCAAATTACTTAATGTCTCTGAATTTGTTTTCCCCATCTATAAAATGAAGATAAGCAATTACTTCATGGGATTGTTATGTGATTAGTGGCAAGAGGCATGTAAAGTACTGACATAGCGTCTAGTACACAGAAAGTGCTTAATAAATGTTGGTGATTATTTTTCAGGACTTAGCTTGGTCACCCCTTACTCGGGGAACCGCAGCCTGGGTTAGGCGCCTGGTTCTCTGCCCCCGCCAACCCTCGCATCCCTAGCTGCGCCTTTTGAGGCACTCATGACAGTTTAATTGCTTGTTCTGCTAGGACAAGAGCTATTTGGGGCACACAGATGGTAAATATCTGTGAATGAATGAATGAACGAATGATGTGGATGACTGTCTCCCCTGGCAGGACACAGAGCCAGGGCCTTCTGCCACTCAGGACTAGCCTGGACACGCCCACCCTTAAGGAGGAGGTGGGGCTGGTACCCCCGGGCCAGCAGGTGGCGCCAGCGCCCGTCAGTCTCTGTCCGTGGCCACCTCCCTTGCCCTCGCTGCTTTTACAACCCCACGCTAACGGAGTTTGAAATGGGCAGGAAAGGTGAGGTCCTGAAGCCCGCGGGGGCAGCCGGGGCTGAAGTTCACTCATACCTCATGGGCAGACGTTTTTCCAGGAGGTGCCCAGACTAACTTGGCAGGGAAGGGAGTGGAGGCCGCTGGGGAAGAGGGCCCTGCTGAGGGACTGTGGGCACAGATCCTGAAGTGGGGACAAGGTTGATGGTATCCTGGGAACATGAAATGAGAAGCGGTTCAATCAGTGAATCAAAAGCTGAGATCTAGGAACCAGACACAGTGTGGGGGACAATGTGGTGAAATCAATCAGTGAGAGAGGAAGAGGAGGTCCGGTTTCTATGACAATGGTAGTGTTTGTGGCAAGCTGGGGACTCCTGGGACCCCAGGGCCTGTGAACAGTGATTCTCCGCAGGAACGGGAAAGCTGCAGAGGGACTGGATGCTGGGGACCGGATGCCCTGTGGTTCCTTCTTGGTGCTCAGCACACGTTCTCCCAACTACAGCTCCCGAACCTGTGGTCTTTCAGGTGCTGCGAGGAGAGCTGAGCCCTGACAAGAGGCAGGCCCTGTGCTCCTCACCGTACATGCACATTTCACTTATTGCTCACAACGGCCCTCTGGAATTAGTGTTACCCCATTTTACAGAAGAGGAAATTGTCAGGCTGGCCAAGGGTGACACAAGTAGGACATGAGTGGTAGAGCCAGGATTGGAACCCAGGCTAGTCTGACTCTAACCATCCTGTGAAGACCCAGAGAGCAGAAAAAGAAGAACAGGGGCATGGAAGTTAGAGTGTGGCCAAGACCCAGGAGGAGACAGGAAGGGGCCCCTCCATCTCCCCCAGCCTCCCTGCCTGCTCTGCCCTGTGTGAATCCAACCCTGACAGGGAGGGAGCTTGGCAAAATGTACAGCCTGAGGTGGGCCAGAAACTGTGCATCCAGCCTGCCTCTCACTGTCCTCCAAGCCCAAGGAAGCAGGCCATAATTCTGGCCATGCAATTTCCCCTACGAATTTTCCTGTATCCTGGTCCTTGGGGCAGTAGTGTATGTGTGTGTGTGTGTGTGTGTGAGAGAGAGAGAGATCATCATGTTTGACCCCCTACTCTCCACTCCCAGCCCCTGCTAGAGCCTGGGAATTCCCAGCATCCTCCAGTCATTGTCAGGACAGTTTCATTCTTGTTTAGCCGTGGGGCCCCCACAATTTCAGTATGAAAGGGGGTATCCCTGTCTCATCCCCTAATGACATGCAAGAAGGAACTGTAGCTCTTCACCATCTCTTCCTCTGCAGCAGAAGGGATGGAGGTTGGAAGTGCCTTGGAAATCTTCCAGTCCAGTCCACTTGTTTTGCAGATGAGGAAACCGAGACCCATAGAAAGGAAGCAATTTCTCCAAGGTCACAGAGCGAATTAATGGAAGAGAGAACTAGATCCTCTGTCTTCTAAGTTCTGTGATCCCAGAAATAACCTTCTTGAATTTGGCACTGGGTTCTTGGATCGGAGTCAGGCAGAGGAACAGAGGGAGGACAGCAGATTAAATGGGAAAACCTAACATAGTATATAGCCCGTGGAAAGAAGGTACACAACTCATGCCCCACCTGTCTACCATGTTATAACAGGAATGATAGTGGGGGGATCATCAGAAAGACATCACATATGTATGTCAGGGGGAAGAGGATCTTTGGTCAAAGTGGACTGCGTGATCTTTGGCAAATCACTTACCCTCTCTGAGCCCCAGTGATAATGTGGAGTACCCTACCTCCAGGGTTTTAGGGATGATGGATGGGATGGTGGGCAAGTTCTTATGAATTATGGGGTGACATGAATGTTCTTGGTTGTCAGGGAAGGCAAGTCATGTATAGTGGGACTGGAGACAGAGTTGCCCCGGAGTGCAGAGGTAGGTGATAAGCTGAGGTGCCTGACCCTTGATCCTTAGGAGAGCAAGGAAGCCACGTGAACTTTTCACATGCTAACTACAAGCAGCAATTCTCTTCCCTGGGGGCAGGGGGAGGTGGGCAGCAGGTTCCTGCAGACCCTGGGGGTGCCCAGAGGCTGTGGGAAGCTGAGGACTAATTAGCTCTCGCTCCCTAATTGGACTTAATTGCCTGCTTGTGATCAGCAATTAGGAGGCTCCATCAGTTAGCACAGGGAGGGTGATGGCTCAGCTGGGGCTGGTCAGGGCTCCCCTTCAGGAGGGGAGGGTGGCAGGCAGGTGGAAGTGTGGTCCCATGGGGAAGTTGCCTCACTGCCCAGGCCCTTACCACCCAGCCCCTTCTGCCCCTGTGAGGGAGGGGCCGGGAGCTTTCAGGCCTCCCACCTGGACTGTGGCTTCTCTGACCTTGGTTTACCCACTCTCACCGGCTTTCTGACTTGTGTCTAGAGGAGATAGCATCTGGCTGGGCCTGGCTCCGCCACTGGCTCCTTTGCAACTTTGGGGTTGAGAGTGTGCTCTTCCAAGCCAGGTCTCTGGGGTTTGAATCCCAGCTCCACCACTGATTGGTTGTGTGACCCTGGACCCACTGTGCTGTGTTTTCTCACCCGTAAAATGGAGCTGATAATAACAGTCCTTCCCATGCAGGGTCATGGTGAGGATCGGGTGAATAATGCACCTGCTCTATTTAGAACAGTGCCTGGCATCGTCAGCACTCAGTGTTAGCCGTTATTATAATCCCTACTCCAAACCTCAGCTTCTCCATCTGTTAAATGACAGACTGAAGTAGTGTTTACTGAAAAATGCCAGGGTCCCACCCTAGATGAAGTATTGAATCAAAATACCCAAACTTTGGGTGCTGGCAGTTTTGAAAGCCCCCTCCCCCAAGCGATTTTGATGCCCAGTGAGGGTTGAGACCACAGGGTTCCCCCCAGCCATGACCCCTGAAAACCCTCGAATAAATCCCACCCCACCCTCACCCCCGTTGTGGACAGCGGCTCCCTGTCCTGTGCCACACAGGACCCCCTGCATGGCCCTGGAGGTTCTGCCATTTGGTTGAGAGCCACCTCTGTGGCCAGAAGCTGGTCTCTCCCCACTCACTTGGACCAAGTCCCCTTCTATAAAATGAGAATAATGACCTTGCCCAGCTCAACTCCCAGGGCTGTCCAGAGGTAATGTTTCAAGAGTGATAGGACCTGCTGTAAATGTAGGCAATTATATTGTTCCTTCCCTCAGTAGACATTTATTGACGGCCTAGTATATAACCCATCTCCTTTACACACTGTGATGACAGAGTTATAAGCTCCTGGAGAGATTGGTCCTGAACCATCAGGCAAGTCAGGTTCTTGGGCCCGTCTCTTTTTTTAGCTCCTGCTGGGTATCAAATGAGCCAATGAATGGAAAGAACCTAGAACAGGCCCTGTCACATAGCAACCGCTCTGTAAACAGTAGCCGTTGTTACTACTGGTATTGGGACTATGCCCTGGGCTGGGTGTGGAGAGAGGCCTGGTTGCAGAGCGAGCACACGTAGAGCTCCGATACAGGGAGGCAGTGAGGGGCACGTGGGAGGAAGGCAGGGCTAGAATTATGTGCTGAAGAGCGGGGTGTGTGGACAAAGTAGAGGGAGGAGTTGAGCTTCGGGAGTGCTGGTTCAGGAGGGGGATCTGTTGAGACGCTCAGCTCACATGAACAGAGAAACTTCTCTGTCCCAGGCACTATGCTGGGTGCTGGGAATACAGGGGAGGCCCAGACCCACCCAGCCTCTACCCTCAAGGAGTTCCCCTAATGTGGGAAGACAGAGGCGAACACAGACAGTGTCAATTTCGTGTGACAGGAGATGTTGAGGGCTTAGCGGGGCACCTAACCCAGACTTAGTGGCACTTTTTAGCTGAGCCGGGAGGGTGAGGAGGAGTTGGTCAGAGGGCAAAGCATGTGCCAAGTCCAGGAAGGTTAGCTTAGAAGAAACGAGAGAGATCCGGATTGCTGGAATCTAGAGGGCAAGCAGTGAGGCTGGAGATAACAAGCAGAGCCTGGGCCACGGAGGGCTTTACAGGCCAGCTCAAGGAATTTGGACTTTATCCCAAATACAGTTTGGGAAGTGCTGTTAGTTTGAAGTCTTGTGGAAACATGCTGAGGTTTACATTTTGGAAAGATGGCTGCGGTTTAGGGAGGAGAAAGGATCAGAGCTGAGGCAAAGGTGGAAGCAGGAAGACTGGCCGGGAGGCTCCTGCAGTTACTCAGGCGAGGGCTGTTGGTAATCAGAAACACGGAGCTGGGGAGTTCCCTTGCGGTCCAGTGGTTAGGACTCCATGCTGTCACTGCCGAGGGCCTGGGTTCGATCCCCGGTCGGGGAGCTAAATCCCACAGGCTGTGTGTTGTGGCCAAAAAACAAAACAAAACAAAACAAAAAGAACCACGGAGCTGGAGGCAGAATGGAGAGAGATTCTGGGTCCACAGAATGTGGGGGGTCACTGGCCAGGGGAGACAGAGGGGGTGAGGCTGAGGAAGGAGGAACAGAGTGGGGCTGGGGTGGTGTTGGGGAGACATGAAGAACTCCATCTGGGACATCCAAGGAGGGGTGGCAAGTGTGGAAGCTCGGGAATCACCCCTGACCTGGGAATCCTTGGAGGCCTCTTCCAAGAACTCTCTGGACTGGAAGGGCCCCTCACCTATGGCCCAGTGCCAGGCTCCCCTTTCGCTGGCCTCTCCTGGACAGGCTGGGACTTCCTGGCCCAGAGACACCGTGTTGGGGCAGGCCTGCCTGGATCCTCTCCAGCCCAAAGGGAGAGAGGTGCCCACGTGCCAGCTCCAGGACACACGTTTTGGGGAAAGAGCAGTGGAGGCAGTGAGTTCAGGGAGCTCCACTTCCTATCCCACCTCCCTGGGCCTCTGGCCTCTGCTGTGGCCCTGGGAACAGATTCCGAGGAGGAGGCCAGAAGGCAAGCTCTCTGGGCTTGGGCTACACAGGGCAGCAGGGTGCAGCGGCCACACTGCAGTTTCGGCAGTGGTTGTGTGAATGAATTCTCCTTCCTCCATTCACTTGAGCATCTAAGTGTTTGGAAGCTGAATTCTCCCTGGCCCGAGGTGTTCCCAGTGGATGGATCACGGCGCCCAGGCCCCCGCTCATCTCCATTTCTAGACCCCCTCCTGCGGCGCCTCTCTGCCTTCTTCAGCATGCTCTTTGCCCTCCCTCATTAAGCGTGGTTTCTGTAGAATGTGATTTGAATTAACTCTTGGGAGAAAAATCACAGAAACCAGGAAAGGGGGGCCACGGGGAGGGGGCAGTGAGTCATGTTTCCGTGTGTATTTTTCAAACTTTCCAATGGGAGTTTGGAAAGCAACACTCTTTCGGTTGCCGGCTTGGACCTGGCTCTCCAAGGGTCCCTCGGTCTGTTTCTATAGGGCTGTGCCCTGGCCCACCCTTCAGGTCGGCTTTGTTTCCTGGGATCTCAACCCCTTCTCCCGCTGGGCCAGCTCATGCTGTGGACGGGCTCGGGGAAGTCCCTCCTGGTGTGGAGCTTCAGTCTCGCCTCCGTGGTCGTTTCACAGTGATGGCCCTCCATCTACGTCCATTTCAGGGTGGACCCATGGGGCCTGCAGCCACTCTGGCCAACCCTTCAGCCCTCAAGACCCTCCATCAGCACCAGGGAGCCTGGGCTCCAAGAACCTCTTCTCTGCTGTGGCAGCTTCCTCTTTGTGTCCTTCCCTCCCATTTCTGCACCCCGATTTCCAAAGGGCCTGTGGCCGAGGGTGAGAACCCACTGACCCCCAGGGAGAAGCCCTGCAGAGCAAAGACCTCACCCTGAGGAGGTGGGTAAAGAAGAGAACCCCTCTTGTGTGCTGGGCCCTGGGCACATCTTCTGCCTTGGGAAGAGGTGTCAGGATGTCCGTTTTGCATATGGAAACCGAGGCTCAGCCAGGGAAATGAATGGGAACCTTAAGGGTGGTGGGGAGGTCACCTCAATCCCTTCTTGCAGGCCCGGAGCCCTTTTACCCTCCCCCACAGCTCCCATCTGCTGCTTCAGGGGTCCTGGCCTAGCTGTCCCTCTCCCCTGCCCCTCCCAGCTTCTGACTAATACTTCCTGGCGGCAGTTGTATGTCCTGCCCCCACTGTGCCCATGCCAGCGACAGCCCACATCACATGGGCCACATCTGGCTCCATTTGAACACACCCTCCCCTCCTTTGTCCCTCCCCCTCCTCTGCCCAGGCGCCAGATCAGGAAGGACCCCTGAGAACCTCTCTTCTCTGGATCCAGCAGCCCTCCTTGCCTGCCCTTTCACAGCCTCTAAGGGAGTCACTCCTTCCCCTCCTTTCAGCCTCCTCATCCTCTCTTCCAGCCTCCACCCCCTGGACATCTTGACTCCATCCTTCAGCATCCCCTCCCTCACTGTATCCTGACTGCTTGGACCACCTCCCTCTCCAGCCCCCACTGAACAGCAGATTGGGAAGGGGAATTTTGCAAGGTTTGAGCCCCCAGAGCTGTCCTAGGGGAAGGGGAAGGCCGGGCAGCCCAGGGATTAAGTTGCCTCTAGCCCAGCCCTCTGTCCTGTTACCAGCGTGGGGCTGGGGCGGGGGGGACATTGGTAGAGGTGACTCCAAGATATGTGTGCATGGAGGGATGTAGCCGAGCCTGCGTGGAGTGGGTGGAGGGCTGAGGGGAACGGTATGGCTCACCCTCTCTAAGTTGTCTTTTGTGAGGAATGGGAGGAGCCTGGAAGGCCCTCTAGCTACTGGCTTCCCTCCTCCTTCCTCCCTGCTTAGCAACTGTTGCTGGGTAAATATTTGCCCCACCAGGATCTGGGGCTGGAGAGCTGGCGTCAGCCTGGGCAGCTGCCCCTCTCCTCAGTTCCTGGGCCTCCCCTCTGCCCAGCTCTCCACTCCTCCTGGGCCCCCTGACCTGGACTCCAGATGTGATCTCTCCCACACTTACCTCAAAGCTCAGTTATTCCTCCCTCACGGTAGACTTCTTCCCCAGCCTTCTTCCTCTGCCCACTCTTATCTCTCCCCCATCCCCACTTACCCTCTGTGCTCAGGTCTCTCTGGTCCATCCTCCACCGCTGGTCCACTAAAGTGAGGCCCCACCTCTGAGCCAGACAAGTCCCTTGCCTCTACCCCACCACACCCCACTTGCAGTCCAGCCTGGCTATCGCATCTGGTACATCGCTGGTGTTCACTGAGCCCCAGGACCTAACCTCCTCTGCTCTAACAAAAAATATGCCCCCACCCCTAAACCTTGTCTGAGCTCCCCAAAGCTCCAGGCAGAGGGAGGAGAGGGGATGTGGGATGTTTTGATGGACACCCCGTCCGTCCTCCATTCCCAGGCCAGGCAGCTCCGCTTCAGGAAGCCAGCACCATTTTCATCTCATCTGGGGGTGGCATGGAGGGAATCCTGGCCAAGAGGAAACAGATGCCCTCTTGGCCCCTCCCTGGGCAGCCTGAGAGCACACCAGCCTCAGCCCATGCATCCTGTCCCTCCCAGCCAGTCCCCTGCTGCCCACCCCTGCTCCCGTGGTTTCCCCTTCACCTATCACTGTGATGAAGAGCCCCTCAGGGGTCGATGGCCAAAGTGAAGTGGGCTCTCAGGGTGCTCTGTGAGCTTTGGATTTACTGAACAAAGAGGGCAAATGGGGTGCTACTCTGGGGCAGACCTGTGGGCGGCTTAGGGATAGTGGGATGGGGGAATCTGGGAAGTTGGACCAAGGCAGGTCTAGAAATGAGGGGGGTTGGTCTGCATGATGTCCTAACTCCTCCCAGCTCTGAAGTTCTGGCTTCTAGGCAATGAATGATGAAGCACTGGCCCAAGGCAGTCCCTCCCCATCCCATGGGCCTCCCTCCAGGAGCTCCTGATCTTGGCAGAGATGCCGCCCATCCACCTGCCCCACCTGGCAGTCCCAGCCACTTCTCCAGAAAGTGCTCTTTGCTCCATCCACCCATCAGGAAATCTCCTGCAGATTAACCACCATTCTCCTTTTGAGAGTTCACTTTCCCAGTTGACCCCACTGGCGTGAGTGCTGGGGGTGGGGTGGGTAGTCTTCAAAGCGGGCCCTGAGCAGCTTAGGAGAGGCAGGGGCTGGAGCCTCAGGGGGATTTATGGTGAAGGTAACAAAGGTGAAGCTCAGGGACCCTCAGTTGCACGGGCCTTTCCAGGACCCTCAGAGGAGTCTGCCCATGTTTGCACGTGGTCATATTTCTGTGTAAAATCTGTAAAAGATATTCTCATATTTTAGAAATAAAGCCTCCCCACAAAAATTGGATGAACACTTAGGGAGACCGATTGTCCGGTTTGCCAGGAATTGTCCCGGTTTGAGCACCGCAAGTCCCTTGTCCCTTGTCTTAGGAAACTCCTCAGTGCTCTGCAAACAGGACAGGTGGCCACTCCAGTTTCAGGCCCCACATTTGGTAACGTTTGGTCCTCACGTGGATGAGGGGAGGGGGACAGGGGATCCTCTTCTACCTCACTTTCTGCAAGTGTACGGGTGTGTAGGGCTTGGGGACCCTTTTCTCCAGCCCCAGTCCTGGAGTTGTGGAGCTTCTGTTTGTTTCCTTGGCAACAGGGAGAGGAAACCTCCATTTAGGAGAGCCGGGAGGCCCCAGCAACCCCAGCAACCACACACACACAGACACACAGACTCACAGGCAGCCGCCCACACGCAGGCGCCTGCGTCAGCACTAGCCGTCAGCACTGCCCGCCTACGGCCCGGGGCGGGGGCTGGAGGGAGGAACAACCTAGTCGGAGCCCGAGTCACACTACAGCCCCAACTGATCTGCCGCTCCACATGGCTCCACCCATGTCTCCGGTGCCCCGCCCCTTCCCACTCCTACCTCCCCTCCCCCGCCCTCACCAGGTGGGGAGGGGCCATAGCTGGGGGATGGAGAGGAGAGAGGAAGATGTCACTGCCGAATTCCTCTTTGCGCCCTAGTCTGGTGTGTACTGTGGCAGTATTGTGTATTGTGGTGTGTATTGTGACAGTTCTGGAAACCTGAGGCTCACAGGTGGGGCGGCTCTCGTGGTCCAGTAGGGAGGGGGATGGGGTTTGGAATGTTGGGCAGGACCTCCCCGGCAGACTCTCCGGATTTTGCTGTTGGATTGGTCTCCTCGGGGCCTGGGCTGAAGAGAGGTGGGATGTAGTCAACCTGGAGGCAGACACCTGGGGTTTGGGGGCTGCTTCTGACACTTGTCGGCTGTGTGGCCTTGAGCAAATCAGTTAACCTGCCCAAGCCTCAATCTCCTCATCTGTATGATGGGGGTAATGGTGTTTGCTTTTTGCATCTCTAAGAGGTTGGCAAGGGTTACGGTAGTAATCTTAATTGTGAAAGGATCACACCTGGGAGACGTGCCCAGCCAGGTATGAGGTGTAAAGTGTTAGTTCTCTGTCCATTATCCAGCAGCCCCTTCTGGCCAGGCTGGAGCCCTGAAGGAAAAGAACCGCGCTCTGGCTTAGCAGCCAGCACCCCTACGTCACAGTGACGTTAATGCCGGTCTCTTGAGGTGGATTAGCCCCTCAAATAGGTCCAGGGTGCTGTCCTGTCTCCTGTGGTAGCATGCGATGGGGTCAGAGTGCTATTTCGGGGGTTCTGAGTGACCTTGGGCAAATCTTTCCTCCTCTGGCCTTAGAAGCCACCTTTAAAGAGAAGGGCTTATTCCCCAGAGCCCTGGGGGCCTCTTGGGAGAGGCGCAAGGGATCACCAGGCAGGGGTCCCCAAATCTCCCTATTAGAGAGGCTCTGCCTCTGTCATTTAGTATCTTGGGCTTTTTGGGTGAGATTTCATTCGAATGAGGGGTTCTCTGTCTTTCCAAACGGCTGTCAAACACACGCTCCTTCTAAGGGCCTTCCTGGCTGAACTAAGCTAAGCTAATTGCCCTGAGCCTGCATCATCCATCTAGCTGAGTCTGGGTAGGAAGAAGGCAGTCTAGTCAGCTGGGCTACCTTAGGTCATAGTCAACCTCTCGGAGTTTTGGGGTTTTGGTATATATTGATAAAATGCAGATAATAATACCTCCCTCATAAGGCTAAGGTGAAGATTAAGTGGGATCACCCACACACAGCCCCTAGCCCAGTGCCTGGTACATGGCAGCCACTTAAAGAACAGGCAAGTCCCTCCACTCTCAAGGTTATAATAATCACCTGTGCACAAGTGACTCAGCAGTTCAACAGGTGTTTAGTACTAGACCCTGTGATCAAAGAATGAATAAGACAGGGACCCTCCCTCAAGAACTCACTATAAAGGGATCCTCAAACCATGGCCTTGACTCTCCAAATTAGCCCCCACTCCCTAGACCCTCCTCCAAAGAGTTACCTCTTCCCACCCCTATGGGGGAGTATAACTGTCTCCCCAGTGGCCTAGGACCCATTCGAATCCTCCTCTCTCTCACTCCTACCTGTCCAGGATTATAACCGGGTGGGTAAGTGCTTGGCTTTCAGAGTCAGGTCCACCTGTATTACAATCCCAGTTCTGCTACTTACCATATGAACTTAGATAAGTGGTTCTCAACTGGAGGTGATTTTCCCCCACAGGGGACATCGGCACTGTCTGAAGACTTTTTAAAAAAAAAATTTATTTATTTATTTGGCTGTGCTGGGTCTTAGTTGCGGCACGCGGGATCTTCGTTGCTGCGTGGAGGATCTTTAGTTGCGGCATGCAGGACCTAGTTCCTTGATTAGGGATCGAACCTGGGCCACCTGCATTGGAAGTGTGGAGTCTTAACCACTGTACCTCCAGGGAAGTCCCCTTCTCTCCTTCTTGACCCCAGGCTTATCAAGCAGCAAGAATCCTCTCTCGCAGGCCCCATCCCTGAACCAGGCGGCTGCCTCCCATCTCCCCCTTCTCTGGTCCTGGTCCTGCCTTTCCTCCCACACTTTCCTGCCTCACCTCTAGTGTCTCCCTGCTCAGCTCAGCTGTGCACCCTCCTCAGCTCTTCCCCGCTTCAGCACCTCTACACAGACTTCCTCCCTGCACCAGTCTACCCCTACTCCTCCCACACGTCCCGACAAAGTGCCATAAGATAGTGAAGTCCTGGACCTGGCTGCCTCGTCCAAGTTCTGAGCTCGGCCTGTTACTGTTTAGTTTTGGGAAAGTCAGCCTCAGCTGTGAAACAGGGAAATAATCTGCAGCCCATAAGTTGGTTTTGTGGAACGAAATTGAGAATGTATGTGAAAACATGCAACTATAAAGTGCGTCAAAGTGTAAGTTACCCAGTTTGTTGAGCATTATCCCACTTTATATTTTATTTTCATAGCACTTAACCACCTTATAACAAACTATAATTTTGTCTTTTATTTATGGACCATCTCCCTCCACTAGGATGTCAGCCTCATGAGGGTAGGGATTTTTGTCTGTTTTATTCACTGCTGTCTCCCAGTGTCTAGCTCACTGCCTGGCACACAGTAGGTGTTCAATAAATGTTTGTTGGATGAGTGAATTCACTATCTATGGATAAGGCACTTCTGTAAAGCCCGAAATCTACCTCCTCCAAGAAGCCTCCCTTTAAATGCATGTTACTTAATCATTGCAGCATCCCCATGCTGCAATGGGGAAACTGAGGCTGAAAGAAAAGAAATAACTTGCCCAAAGTCAGTCACCTGAAAAAGTGGCAGGACCAGATGCATTTGTTCATTTAAGAAACACTGAACACCTCCTGTATGCCAGGCTCTGGGCCAAATATTAGGGACACAGATGGCCAGGATTTGGTCCCTCCTGTCCCTCACAGCACTTTTGGGAGGCAGGGTCAGAGGAAGGCCCAGGATGCTATGGGAACAGAGGGGGTTCCCCCTCCAAGGTCATTGGTCTTCAAGACAAGTGCCCCTCCACTGCCCAAACCACCCCTTGGACTCAACTATATTCTGATATCACTTATTAATGTTCCAGCTCCCAGCTTCTGGGATCCATTTGGAATTCATTATCCAGTTAAGGGTTCTATGCTGCTCTTTAACCACTTGTGCTTGGTTTTTGCCTTGCCCTCTGTTTTCCCTACCAGTGGGCAACTCCCTTGAGAGCAAACATAGTAGCTCAGCCCCCATGTCTTTGATAGCCACACTACCCATATTACAGATGAGGGAACCGAGGCCCAGAGAATTCAGTAGCAGACCTGTCATCACATAGCAAGTGAGAGATAAGATTGGAACCTGGTCTCCACCCAGTCACAACTCCCCCCAATCCTCACCCCCAGCAGGCTCCGCTCCTCTGGACCTGGCCTTCCCTGCTTTCTCCTGCTTCTTCTGGGACTGGTGATCTACACCTGGCAGCAAGAGAGCAGATGATGACATTTGGGATTCAGAGTTAGGATTGAATATTCAAGATAAAGTCCCTTTGAAGTTCACGTTTAGGATTGAGGCCATTGTGGTGGTGGTAAGGTGGGGGGACCCTTTGGAAAGGTCCTAGAGTGAAATTTAGGGTGAGTTCCCCCCCTTCTTTCTCCTGCCTCTTTTCTCCAAAGATGGGGAGGTCTGGGCTAGGAAGGGTTAAGTGTGGTTTTGCTTCCCCAGCCAGGAGGGGAAGCCAGGCCAGGCAGGGACTGGGGGCGGGGGTGAGGGGGGGCGGGGGGACGCTCAGTGGAGTGGGGGCTAAGGCAGTGGGAACAGCCGGTGTCCCGCATGTTTCATTGGCACACCCACCGCGCCTCTGCTTTTGGTTTGGAGAGCACAAGAGGGAGAAACAGAACAAGGCTTTTTGTTTTGTCTGGGAAGCTGAAGGTGAGTGCCATGCCCTGGGGGAGACGGCTGCAAGGAGGGGAAGCCATATCCTGAGTCCCTCAACTGGGTGCATCCTGGATACTCACCACACTGCCAGTCACCCCCCTAGAGATGGGAACCTAAGCATCCCCTTCCCGGTTCCTCTCCTTGAATACTCAAGAGGCCCTGCCTTAATCCCACTCCAGCCCCTTGTCCCTCTGAAGCCAGCTCCAGAACCCAGAACAGAGGACCTGTCCAGCTCTGCTTCTCTTGCGTATCCTGATATCCTGGAGCTGTAGGAGTCAGCAACATAATTTAATTTCCCCAGTTGCTCATCAGAGAATAAGCTGTGGAGGCCACAGGGGCAGGGCAGGAAAGCACATGGGTTCTGGAGCCTCAGCCACTGCCACCTCTTAGGATGAGATGGTTGGTGGGGCCAGGGCCAGGATAAGGGGAGGGGAGTAGAAGGCTGATTAAAGGGGTCTTTGGTGAGTCCTGAGGATGGAAGCTCCAGAGCCTGGGGTGGGGAAGCCTGGGGACTTGGGTGATCCTGTTTTGTGAGAAGGCCTGGCCCCTCCCCAGAGCCAGTGGCAAAGCAGACCTGGCCAGAGAGGAATGTAGAGATAAGTGCAGTGCTGGCCCTGCAGCCAGCAAGGTTGTGGGAGTCTTTGCTGTCCCTACCTCCCACCACCCCTTCTCTGGCTGAAACCGGGATAGAGACCCAACATTGGCTGTCCAGCCCCCAGCCCTGCTCCCCCTTTCAGGCCCCTCTGGGAACCACAAAAATCTCGGACCTGGTGTCCTGGCAATGTGATGAATGCATGCACAGCTCTGGTATCTGTTTTAAATTATCCATTAAAATAAGTACAGTCCTGGAAAAAAAAATAAGTACAGTCCTGGAGTTGGTGGGGTGGGGTGAGGAGTAGAAAGGGACTGAAGGGGGAGGAACCCAAGGCAGGCTCTTTTTCCAATTGCTTGAATCCAAAGGAAAGGGGCAGGAGATGGGCAGTGCCTGGGTCCAATTCTTGGCCTTCTCTGGGGCCTGTGGCTTGTTCCTTGGGTCTAAGACCCAATGGTTGGTTTTGAAGGCAGATTAAATTGGGGCAGAAGATAGGAAAAGAGCGACTCCAAACTCCTGGTCCCCACCCCAAGTTTGAGGGTGTAAAAGGAACTCAGGATCCAGAACTTTGCTGCAGCCCTCCCTCCAACCACCCCAGGGAACCCAGGCATTCTTCCCCACCCCACCCTGGCATCCTGAGATGCAGCTTTGAATGGACTGCCCACATGTGGGGGGGGGGGCGCAGGGTAGGGGTGACTCACTATCACTATGGGGAGGAAAGGGGGAGCCAGTGGTGGAAGAAGAGTGAGTCACCCTGATGGTCACCAGCCTTAGCCCTCCCCCTACTTTCCTGGATCTGCCTGCCTGGCACCCTCCCTTGCTTTACACCCACTTTCCCTCTCTCCCCCGCCCTTTGCCCACCCACCCTCACCCCTTGGCTCTGCCCTCTACCCCCGAAGGCCTGAGGCAGTGGGGGCAAGCTTGCAGCTTGGAGCGCTGAGCAGATAGGGACCTAGACGCGAGCTTCCGCTAAGCCTCGGGCACGCGGGGGTGCGCGAGAGAGGGTGGAGCCCTACTCCGCCACCACCGCCGGGTGGTCCTCTCCCCTCCTCACCCCTCCCGCCCCCCCCAACCCCCCGTGGGTATGCGACGGCCCCTTTAAGAGCAGTGGCCCCTCCTCCCATTCCCTAGACCTATTAGAGCCTTTGCCCGGGCGCCGGTGACTCAGAGTGATCGCGGGAGCGCCGCATCCCTACCGGCCAACCCAGATCCCGAGGTCGGACAGCGCCCGGCCCAGATCCCCACGCCTGCCAGGAGCCAGACGAGAGCCAGCCAGCCGGCCGGCGCGCTCCCACCCCGAGCAGTCTCTGTCCTTCGGCCCGAGCCCCTTGCCCTTCCGGGACCTCTGCCCCGCGGGCAGCGTTGCCACCCTGCCGGCCATGGAGACCCCGTCCCAGCGGCGCGCCACCCGCAGTGGGGCGCAGGCCGGCTCCACCCCGCTGTCGCCCACCCGCATCACCCGGCTGCAGGAGAAAGAGGACCTGCAGGAGCTCAATGACCGCTTGGCGGTCTACATCGACCGTGTGCGCTCGCTGGAGACGGAGAACGCAGGTCTGCGCCTTCGCATCACCGAGTCTGAGGAGGTGGTCAGCCGCGAAGTGTCCGGCATCAAGGCCGCCTACGAGGCAGAGCTCGGGGATGCCCGCAAGACCCTCGACTCGGTGGCCAAGGAGCGCGCCCGCCTGCAGCTGGAGCTGAGCAAAGTGCGCGAGGAGTTCAAGGAGCTCAAGGCACGGTGAGTGCGCCCAGGTGGCGGCGTGGGGCCGGGAGAGGCGCAGAGAGGGCGGGCGGACTGTCGCCCTTGCCTAGCTCCAGGCGGCTGATAACTTTGCGTTATAGTCTCCTCCCTCACCGGAACCGCCCCCAGCGGGTGACTGGCAGTGCCAAGGGAAATTGTCAAGACAGGACAGAGAAGGGAGGGGTCTCTGGGAGAGGGTAGGATATATAAGGTAACGGCGCGGGCAGCAGGGCCAAGTAGGAGCTGGTGGCAGGTCCACATTCTGTCAGGGTGGGATTTGCCAGTCATTTGGGGCCTGGGGGAGAATCTTGGGCAAAGCGGAACTGGCCCTGCCAGGTCTAAGAAATCTGGACACCCAGGACACTTTGGAGTGGGTGAAAGGGTCCTGTTAGAACTTTCTTGGCAGGCTTGGCACTGTGCCAACTTTGCCCAACCTGGCTGTGAACACATGACACCCACTAAGACAGAGTTCCCAAGCTGGCAGATGTCCAGTGGTGCTGGAGAGAGGTCACCAAAGCAGGGTGACCCCCTTTTTCCCCTGCAGGGGCATGGCGATGGCCCCCTCGGCACGACCCTTACCTGGGTTCTCTCTAAGAGTTGGGAAGCTCTCCTTCACTCCCTACCTGTCTGGGACCTTCCCTGGACTCTGACAGGCCCACCAAAGAGCTCCAGGAGAGCGGCTTCCCCACAGCTCTCACAGCCCTTGGCCTGCTTGGCCCAGGAATGCAAGGGAGGGAGGGAGACAGAGGGCAGAGGCTCCCAGCTCAGGAAGTTGTGCTATGCCCAGGTCTGCCTCCCCCCTTCCCCACCTCCCCCCATCTCACCCTCACCCTCTGCCTGGAGTCTTCGAGGGTTGGGGGCTTGTTGCTCCCTGCCTCCCTCCTTGGGGTGAGCCGCTTTCATTTTCCCAGCCAAGCTGAACAGCCTTTGCTCTGGCCCGTCCTCTCAGCCGCTGACTTTTTGTTGTTGTTGTTGTTCTTTGCCTTGTTCAACTACCAGAATACAGTGACATTTTTGAAATCCAGCCGTTGGAAGCTTCAGGCCACTCCTACCTTACCCATCCCTGCCCCACTCTACCGCACCCTACTTGGCTCCTCCCTTTTTTCTAAAAAGGCCTTTGGAGCTGGGAAGTTTAGGCCCTCTTCAGCTCCCCAAGAATTTGTTTTCTATGAAGACCTCAGCCAAAGAGCACTAAAGGTGCTTGGAGATCCCTGGCTGGGGTGGGGGTATGGTTTGACTTTCCTTCTTTCCCTTGGCATCATCTTCTCCAGACTCATGCTCTTCTCAGGACCTCTGTGTATTCTGTGCTCTTTATACCCCTTCGTGAGCCCCTAGCCCCAGGCACGGTGGGTGTGGCAGATCCATCATCCCCTTGTGAAGATTAGATGGAAATTGAAATTGTGTGGAGAGGCAGGGTGACTTGCCTGCCGCCCCCCACTCTGGCTGTGCCTTGTGGGGAATCTCAGTTCCCTGGCCAGACCAGGGATCGAACCCGGGCCGTGGCAGTGAAAGCCCAGAATCCTAACCACTAGGCCACCAGGGAACTCAGGGTGACTTTATTTCTGTTGAAAGGGATCACTGCTGTCATTGTCCACTAGTGATATGCATAACTTAGCAGGACAGACAGGAGGCAAGCTAGGGGAGTCCCAGAGAATTAGTGTTCTAAACTAGTCCACTCAACTACCAAACTACTACCTTGCAGATCCCTGTGAAGGGCATTGTTAGCAGGTCTTTTTCTGGGGAAGGCGTTGATCAGGGAACAGAACAAGTGGAGTCTATGGTCGCTCGCTAACCCAGCCACGCCAGTCTGTCTCCTCTGCCTCCTGGTGCAGCTGTCCGGGCCTGGGACACCAGGCGGGTGTGCACGCACGTGGGGCAGGGCCGGGGGTGGTGTGTGTACTTGTTATATTTAGCCACCTGCCTCTCCTCTCCCCCACTCATCCTGGCTGGGGAGGCTGGGCTTCCGGAAAAGGAAAAGGGGGGGTTGGTTTGCACACCTGGATCCTAGGCTGATGAGAGGCAGGGTGGAGACAAAGAGGGCTCAGATTGGGGTTTCTGTCCTGTTCTATGTCCTCAGTGGGAGGAGCAAGGATTTGTTGCTCCCTTTTGCGTCTGCTGTGCTCAGGGTGAGGTGCAGAGTAGAATGAAGAATTTGGGAGAGGAAGAAAGGCATTGTCCTAACTCCTCCCACTAAAGCCTAGAGAGAAGGTGTTGCCTGGTTTAATGTTTAGTTAGAGCTCAGAGTTCAGGGCCAGGCTTTGGGTTGGGATGCAGAGCTGTCTGTAAGATCTTGTGGGGATCCCTGGCCCAGCCTGGGTACCTTGACCACACCTAGGGGTTTGGGGCACCCTCTCATCAGGCTGGGTTACAGGCTGCAAGCAGAAACACTACCCCCTCCCACAAACACATACACACATCCTCTCAATTCTGGAGCCCCAGGGATTTGGACACCTAAGTGCGGGAAGAATGAGGAGGTTAAAAGCAACAGGGAAGGCCTGCCTGGGGTCCAGGCTTGGAACTAGGCCCCACCCCAAGCAGGACAGCTGGGTGGATGACTCAGATGCTGCCCCTCTCTCTCCCACCCTGGTGGCTTTACAAGAGACAGCAAGAGACAGGGTGGAGACAGCAGATGTCTTAAAGGGAGGGATGGGGGCCTGAATGTCTGCATCTTCTGCTCCCCGCTCCCCACTGCATCCTGGGACCCTTTTCTACCTCCTTCCTAAGGTTGTTCTGGTGGTGGTCTGGAACCGGGACTCCTGACAGGCAATATGCACAAGTAGTTCTAGAGTTGAGTCTAGAGTTAAGGGCTTGGGCTGCGGGACAGTGCCAGGGTCTGTGTCTTCCCACGCGGAACTGGTGGAGGAAGGCTGAGTCAGAAGTGGGGAGATCCCAGCCCCACAAAGCAGAAGCGTCTCTTCCCCCGCAGACAAGGCCTGGGTGCTCGACGACTTCCTGAATTGCCCGCCTTTTGCGGCCCTGGTTGGGACAGGAAGGGACCTGCCAGGCCCAGGTTCATCCAAGCTCTCATCAGGATAAGAAAAGCAAAAGCCAGAGAGGTGCAGAGGCTTGTGCCATGTCACACAGCAAGGGAGTGACAGGTCAGGACTTGAGCACAGGCCTTCTGATTCTTAGTTATGTGCTCGTACCATTAAACCTTAATTCTCTAGCTTAGGGGACAGGCTGGAGGATCTGGAAGGCGGGTTGGGATGACTGAGGCGCACTCCTGCAGTCTGGAGATTCTGCTCTGGGACCAGTGTTGTCTTAATGTTCTGCTGTCCTGCAGGGCCCGTTAACACTTGATCAATAGCGTTTGCCACATCCCATGCCTGGAAAGACCCAGGACCCTGCCAGGCCATGGATCATGAGACAGAGCTCAGGGAGGCTGGTGATTCCTGTCTTGAGACTGTCTTGGGACTTGTCATGGGAATTATCTACCTGGATCTGCAGGAGGCTGTGCCCTTTGGCAGATACATAAGGATAACAGGGACGGAGGCTTCGAGGACACCTGGGCCCCAGTCCTCACCTGAGGGAGCTCCTGGTGTCATCTCTTCCCCCACCCCCACCCTGAAGTCCACATTCTTATTCAAATGGAAAGAAGAAGGTACAGCTAACCCTGGGGGCTGAGCAGTAAGTACTTACGGAGCCCAAGAGAAACAAGAAAGACAGTAATTCCTGCCAGGGCCCCTGATTGCCTTCCCACGGATTGATGCCCCCCGGCCGGCCGGCCGGCACATCCCCTGGCCTCCAGGAATCTGAGACTTACTCTTGCATGGGACGTGCCCATTGTCCCCACTCCCAGTCCCACCCCCAGTGATTCAGTAGCTCAGTGTCAGGGCTGAAGGCAGGGACAGCTGTGGGGACAACTGGTAGGAGATGCCTTTACCTACCAACTGTGCCCTGTGCTCCCCCTCCCTTGCTTCCCTCCTCCCCAGGCCCTGACCACCTCTAGCAGCTGCAGCAGGCAAGACCAGGTCTGGCTCAGAGGCCCAGTGCAGTTCATTCCATTCTCACCTCCCTGAGCCCCACCCTGTGTACTGAAGATGACACAGGCCAAGCTCTAATATTCTTGGAGATAGCGGGAAAGAGGTTCTTTGGGGAAGGTTGCAGCATCTCCTACCGCTTAACAAGAGGCAAGGTGGTCCACCAACAAAATGACAGGTAGTAGGAGGTAGCGGAAACAGCCCTGGCCCTTGGTGTCCTTAGTTCTAGGCTTGGCCCTGCCGCTAAATTGCTGTGTGACCTTGAGCAAATCACCCCCCATCTCTGGATTTCCCTAGCTATAAAAGAAAGGGGTTAGGGCCGAAGGTCTCCAGAGATCCCTCCGGTTCCAAAGTAGTACAATGACCCACAAAGTGAGAAAACAGTCCTCTAAAATACCACACTATAAGTATGAAAATCGAATATAATTAATAACCAATGCTATTTACAATAGAAATATTTCCCACAAGCTTGGAATTAAAAGTACTAACACCCTCTTCTCTTTCTCAGAGAAAGTTTGTGAGAAACAGTTAACTATTATGGCATTACATCCTTGGCTTATGCTTTGTTTTTACTGCTAGTAGGAAAAGACACTACGTTTTTAATGCGTCTCCCTCCAGGACATGTCACGTAGGCTGTATCATGCAGGAGAGGGAGAGTCCCATGGACCTGTGTTGGGGAAGAAGGGAGGCTCTGGGTCAGGCAGGACTGTTACCTTAGTGCTGGCCAGGATTAGACAGCATGAGCCCGGAATCAGAGGAAGGTGCAGGGGTGACCTTGAACTGCCCATCTTCTATCCTTCCTGCACCCGCAACCTGAGGCTGGGCTTTGAGGAAGTCTTGGCCCTTAACAATCTCTCAAGGAAGGGGACAGTTTGGGAAGGAGGCGGGTCAGGGTGCGGGAGGCAGGAGCTCCCCCTGCCCGTTTGTGGGAGAGGAAGCTTGAATCCTGCCTGTCGAAACCAGGAATAATTCTGGCTGGAATCCCAGGCCCAGCAGAGGAGCTGAGTCACGGTAGAGGGCAGAGTAGAGAGTGGACGGGAGACCCTGAACTTGTCCAGTCAGAGAAGAAAAGGCAGAGAGATGGCCTTTTATTGAAAACTATGATTGGTGTTCTTGTTAAGTGGCAGCAAGAGGGATGAGGGTCTGAATCAGATGAGGGACAGATGGAGGGGAGCAGATCACAGGAGTCCCTTTAGGGACTGGCTCAGGGGAGTTAGAGACCCTTAATTTCAAGGGTCCCAGACCTAGGCAGTTGAGAGGGGGCTGTTTGGGATTGCCAAGGCACCCCCTTCCTCCTCCCGAAGCTCCAACGCTGCCACCCTCTGCTGGCTGGGAGAGAGCATTGCATCTTCCCAGGCTGGAGCTGGAATGCAGTGGTACCAGAACTCCTCGGCCCTCCCCCACTTCCTCTCTCCATTTTGGGGTGCGGCTCCCACCCCCTTCCTGCTGTTGTCAGGGTTAATAACCATGAGCCACCAGGTGGAGGGTTAATACGTCCTAAGAAGGGACTGCTGAGTCGCCTTCTTGTAGGGATCCCCTAAATGTCCCACCTTTTGGCCAGTGGCCTCCCTCCCTCCCACCTCCAGGACATCCTACCTCTTCCCAGGCCTTCCATCTCCCCTCCATGCCCCTACTTCTTTTGGTCTGTCCCCAGGCCTCAGCCCTGCATTTTTATGACAACACACGAATAATTTCTGGAGAAACAGGCCAGGAAGAAGGAAAGTGGAGTTTGGCACGGGACCTGGAGGGAGCGGTTGGTCAAGAAGCCCGCTGCCTGTTGTCCAGGACCCCAGTGCCCTGGCCTCTGGCCGCAGGCCTCTCCTGCCTCTGCACAATGCCACGTTGATACACCCAGCAGCTGTGACTCAGGCCTGGCCCCCTGCCAGTCCCAGCGCCTCTGCTGGAGTTGCGTCTGAACGTGTCAACAGGCCTCCTGTCCCCCTTCTCAGCACCAGTTCCCCCATCCCAACCCTCCCTCTGCTTGGAATTAGGACCTGGCTTTGTCTGGGGCGAAGACAGCTGGGAGCCTGGTGGCTCTGGAAGGGGATCTGAGGACCCTCAGACACCGAGCATATGTAGCAGGTGTCACGCCCAAGGGAGGCGTGCGGAAGCAGAGCCGTGCCTGCTGTGGGTGCATGTGCCTGTGTGGGGAGGCCCATGCACCCACGTACTGGGGGTCGACCTCTACCATGTGCTTTCCAGGTGCAAGACATTCAGAACTTCACAGGGTGGTGTTTGGGGGAGGCTCAAGGGGCTTCTAAGTCCCTGGAACACCTGCCCCCCTCAGTTCCTCTCTTCAAGGTCTCCTTTCCAGAGAGGGCTGGTGCCTTGAATGACAGAGTGGGGAACCAGTTGTCCCAGCCTATCCACGTCCTGCCTATACCTGAAAGTGATGGCAGACCCACAGACCAGCCAAGAACCCAAGCAGTGGTTACTTTCAGGGGTGGGGGACCGTCGAACTTCATGGCTCCACACACAGCTGTGGGAGCAGCTGATGTTTGAGGGCTGCTTCACTAAGTGTCTGTATCATCACCCTCAGACTGGGGTGGATCCCAGCAATTAAGCAGAAGTCGAAGTGTCTTCCAGGCTCTATTCCTGGGTGTCTCTGTCTACTTTCTGCGCCCCCTGTGTGTGTCATGCCATTTTCTGTGTCTGTCTCCATCTGTTGTGAGTGTCCTCAGGTGACCGGGTGGGCAGGGTTTTAGGGTCTGAGCCTGCTCTTCTTCAGGCCTTGGTTTCCCCATCTGTAAAAGGGCAGGAGTTGGTCCAGGAGGAGGTCCCCCTAGAAGCCTTGAGCTCCTCCTAGTCTCAGGGCATTTGGGGACATACAGAAAAAGCCCCGAGACACACTTATTACTGGAAAGAGAATAAACCAGCAGATAAAACAACAGCTGAACGCACTTGGAAGAGGAGAGAAGGCTGGGACGGAACGGGGGGCGTGGATTTGGATAGGTGGAGGGAGGGAAGGATACATTTCAGTGGGGGGAGTTGCTGGAACAAAAGAAGGAACGTGCGGCCGGCTTGGGGTGGCCGTTGGAGACGCCCCATCACCTGGCAGGGAGTCAGCCTGGGCAGAGGTCTAGACCCCTGGGAGGAGAGGGGAGAACTCTCGCCAAGCCAGGAGGGCTGGGACTCACTGCTCTGCCCCCAGCCCTGCTCTGCCCTGCCCAGCCACAGGGGGCTCCCTTTCCTGTGAGGCAGGAGACTCTCGGGGGCTCAGGGCCCTTTGTGCGCCTGCCTCCCCTCCCCCTCCTCCTGTCTCCGACCCGCGGCGATGGGGAACTCGGAGGGCCGGTGAGGCTAGGGCGTGGCCAGTGAGGGGACAGGGGCGGGTCTGAGGGAGCCCCGGCTGGGCTGGTCCGGCTCCTCCACCACCCCCTTGGCCATCTGCCCCTCCCACTTCTTATTTTTAGCCCCAGCCCGTTATCGCTGCTCCTCTTGTCTCTTCCTCAGCCCAGCGGAGGAAATGGGGGCCTCTCCCTCAGGCCTAGCAAGTTGCTCCCGGCAAGCGGGCCCAAACAGGCCTGCGGCCGGCCCTGGCTTCCATATCTGGCATCCGAGCTGGGCTGAGGAGGGTGACTCAGCGGGCGGGTCAGCGCCTGGCCCAGTGCCCACCTCAAACCCTTTGCTGTGCTGCGTGCCTTTCTCCTCCCCCCTGCACCCCCCCCCCACAGGGCAGCCCCCAGAGTCCTGGCCTGCAGTGGCCCTGGAGCCTGGCTTCCCTATCCCACCAGCCAGCCTCAGCGTAACAGAGCCCCAGCCTGGGGCCACACACGCGCCAGCTCCCAGGTCTCATTTCTACCTTACTCTTTTCCTCTCTGCTCCCCTGCCCTCCCCCACCCGACTCGTCCCTCCTTCTGCGATCAGATTTGCCAGACGTGGGAAGAGTTAGAAACAGGATGCCCAGCCCTTCTTGCCTCCTGAGCCTGCTGGGATGGAGCCACTCCTGTGCGGGAGGAGCCTGGCGGATGGGAGGGAGAAGCCGGCAACCCACTGGCATGGCACGGGGCCTGGGGCAGGACGTGGGTAAAGCCAGGGCCTCCCCTGTGAGCACCAGAGGATTTCCCCGACCCCTGCCAGGGTATTGTGTGCTTGAGGATGAGTCACCTGTGGAGCCCCTGGTTCCCACCCTTCCAGCTCCCCTTGCCTGCCCCACCCTGTCCTCCCTGCCCTAGCTGTGGGGCAGCAGTCAGCATGTGCCCGGCTTTCCCACCGCCAACCCCCAGTGGACTCAGGCACGGGCAGCAGCACCACTCTGGGGCTGAACGCCTGGCCGGTGTCTGCTTGGGGTCCCTGCTAGGGCTGAAGACCCCAACTAGGGAAGAAATGGCATTTGGAGCTGGTGGTCAGGCAAGACTGGGGAGGAGGTTGGAGAGGCACTGGGTTCCGCACTGCCACCCCCAGCCATCTCTTGGGGAGTGCTTGTGGCTCCCTGGCCACAGAGCTCCTGAGGTCTGAGTCATGAGCCCATGGGTGATAGCAGCTGCTTCACCACAGAGGGGAGCTCCCCAAACACGGCTGAGAAAACCACAAAGGCTCTTCCTTGCTTCCCTCTCTTTGCTTGGGGTTTCCCTCATCTGCAGGGTGTCTTAGTCCTTTCATCGCATGTCTTTTAAGCGCTAATCAAAGCCTCCAAGAGGGGAAGGAAAATCGCCCCCTTAATTTCTCTGGAGGGCATTATAGCACGGGAGGTGGAGCAGTACAGCAGTGATTTCCAGCTCTGCTCCCGACTTGCTGCAGGACCCTGGAGGGACCCTGGACATAGCTCTCTGTGCCTGTTTCCTCAATCACGTAGTATTAGCACCTATCTCAGTAGGGAAGCTGTGGACATTAAGTGAGTTAATATTATAATATTTAGAGCAGTGTCTTGTACGCAATTAGGTGTGTTTGCTGTCATATGATTATAGTATTAGTCTGAGTATTAGTATTAATATTAGTATTACTACCACCCCACCTTTGGGAACAGTAGGAACTGAAGAGGTTATACTGAAGGACAAAATCCTGCAGTTGTCAGGCTGTGAGCCCCCAAGGGCAGGGACCATGCAGCGCCATTGTTTTCCTCTGTCAGTGCTGCGTTGCACTGCCACAGGAAAGGTATTTCCAAGGAGAACTTCTGAAGTTCCTCTTCTGGTGTCTGAGGAGGCCAGGGAGGCGGGACTAGGGAAGAGACACCCTTGAGATGCCTTCCGAAAGCATCACGGCGCTCCTTCCTGCTTCTCCCAGCTCAGGCTGGCTGGGTCTGGGAGCCCTCTTTCTCCTGCTGGCTTCTCTGCTCTCTCTAGACCTGTGGCTTAGGAGGAGGAGGAGGGGGAGGAGGGAGGGCAGGAGGAGGAGTCCTGATCAGCAGCCAGAATTGACTGTGACCGCCCCCCCCCCCACCAGTCCCCATAGCTGCTTGCTGTGCTTGACACTGGGTCACTCACCTTCCTCCTCTGTGCTTCAGTTTCCTCATCTGTACAAGGAGGGGGTTAAGCTGAACATATGCTCAGCTCCTTCTAGTTCTCTAAATTCTGAGAGCCTCCCAGGATGGCCAGCTGCAGCCGTTAGCCTGCAGGGTAGAGAGGCCTCTTGGCTGGGAAGTCCCTGCCAACCTTGGAGTCAGCCCAAGGGGCTCGGAATCTATGTCTGCTGCGTCGCTTCGCTTTACCAGCGGTTTTTCTTCTTTTTTCCTCCTCCCCCTGCAGCTGCCTCAGCTTCGGAAAAGTTCTGAAGTCATGGAAAGTTGGGGCTATGCTCCCAGCCAGGGGCTGGGCCGGATGGCAGCCAAAACCTGAGCTGGGTTTTGACTTTATTTTTAGCTTTTCTGGCTGAGACGGAGGAGGGGAGACATCCTCCAGATCTGGAAGGGCCTCTTTTCACAGGAGACAGACACTGTTGCATTAAACAGCTTGTTCTGAGATGGGGCCAGAGGCCTGGACAGAGCAAGCATGCAGGCCGGGGGTGCTCCCCCCAGGTCTTCGGGTCCTTCCCCTGCCTGTCTGGGCGTTGCTCTGTCCCCCTCCCAGTGGAGCCCAGTTGGAGGGGAGGTGACTCCTGTTTGAAATCTAAGCTGGTGGCAGGAGAACACCATCTCAGTCTTGGGCCCTCCCTCCAGAGCTGCCTCCAGTCTAGCCTTCTCCATCCTGCTTCACAGTGAATTGTTGGGTCTCCTGGAGCTGAGGGCTTTGGTGGCAGGAGAAAAATGTTGGCAGGGCCACTTTTCTCCTTTCCAGGATAGAATTTGTTCCCCCTGCCCACGTTTGGTTTTCCTTTTTTCCATCTGCCATGGTGGCTTCATGCTTGAAGTCTGATGAGTTACAGATGGCAACTGGGACCAGGCCCCTTGGCTCTTTCCTTCCACTCCCTGGGTCTAGTGGTTTCTCTCACCACACATTGCTGAAGGGATCATTACAACTGAAAAGTTTTTGGGTTCCCCAGAGGTCTTTAAGAAAATAGGATCCCTCTATTTCTCTAGGTCACTCTCCAGCAAAAATCATCAGCGGCCCAGAAAGGGAAGGGAGGTGGCAGAGGCAACCCCTGTTTGGTTGGTTCTAGCTAAAGCTTTACCCAGTTTGAGGAGTGGGGAGGTTCAAGGCTGGAACCCAGATGGACCTGGAGGCCTGGGGGTCACATCTGGAGCCAGATGCTGAGGCCTGTGGTCGATGCGTCAGGCTCAGCATTCTCAGGCTCTGATGAGGCCCAGAGGGAGGGAGGCTGGAACCCCTGTGCTCTGCCCAGATCAGGGGACCCACACTGGGTCTGAGAAAGGGAAGGGTCAATACCATGCCTGGGTGTCCTCATCCCAGGTCTCCCTGAGCTTTAACCAGACTTTCTCTCCCAGCAGTCTCCGGTGTGTAAAAGGGACTAGGGGAGGTGACAGACACCTTTAGGTCTCAAACTGATAAGTGTTAGGGACACACAGACCCAAGGCCTAGGAGCCTGGCTGTCTGGCTACCCACAGGGAAGGAGGCTTGGCTGAATGGAAGGTGGGTGGAGTCGGGGGAGAAGGTTAAGGCCCTCTGTGGGAAGGGGCAGGAGACAAAGGTGGCTCTGTCTCTTTGGGAAGGAATGGGAGGGGAGAGAGGGAAAAGCATTCATCTCACAGGATCGAGCTTTGCCCTTGGCCCCAGGCACGTTCCTGAGCACTGAGTCATGGGAAGGGTGGAGAAGCAGGAAGGGGGTTTTGGGGACCTTGGGAGAAGTGGGAGTCCAGCCCCAGAAGCAGGCAGATGCAAACAAACCAAAGCCAAGGATGCCCTCCCCTGGCAGTTTGAGGGATAGCAGAGCCAGGCCCCACAGCTGACCTCCCGGAACCTGACTTCTCTCTCTCCCTGGGGGACCTGGCTCTCTCTAGGAATACAGACTCCTCCTCTTAAACCCACTCTTCCCTGGCTTCTTTAGCAATACCAAGAAGGAGGGAGACTTGATGGCTGCCCAGGCTCGGCTCAAGGACCTGGAGGCTCTGCTCAACTCCAAGGAGGCCGCACTGAGCACTGCTCTCAGTGAGAAACGCACGCTGGAGGGCGAGCTGCATGACCTGCGGGGGCAAGTGGCCAAGGTGAGGCCTGCCCGTGATGCCACCTGACACCTCTCCCCCCTCCCCTGCCAAATGCACACTCACTCTTCCACCCCAGGCCCCCTCAGGAGGTGCCCGGTCTGACCTGTCACATGGCATCAGAGCCATTCCCACGTCCTACCATCGTTGCACCCATCCAGACCATATTGCATCCTCCTTTGCTGCCCATGGTGTCTAGCACGGTGAATTTAAAAGAATCCACAAGCCATTTCCATTTAACTTTGCAATGAATTGTGCCTGGCCCTGGATCCCTCCCGGTTTGGCCCTGCTATAGAGAGCCATGACCTCTCTGGGAGGCAGGAGAGGATGTAGACTGTCCTCAGAGCCCTGATCGGGAGCTGATGGTCAATCACATATGGATGCATGTTCTCAGTGCTCAGCATGTAGACGATGGTCTTTACTTTCAAAACACTTTGCTATCTATTCTAGCCTCTAATCTCTCATGTTACAAGCTAAGGAACAGAATCAAAGAAGCTGGCTTGTTCCCAATCTCACAGCCACATCTGCTCAGAGCAGGGCCAGGACTAGAGACAGTCACCAAGCTTCTGTCCTGGGCTCTCTTCCCTCCCAGGCCCTGCCGCCACGGTACACCGTGGAGAGACCAGGAGAAGCCAGCAGGTTGACAAGAAAACCAAGGCTGGGCCATTCTCCTCCCAGGTCCTGCCCCCAGCCCTTCCCAGCTGCACTGCCCAGCTTGTGCTTTCTAAGATGAAGATCTAAGACAGGTGCCCCCCTGCTCGAGATTCAGAGGATTGTTTCGTGGCAGATAACGGCGCATCTCTCCATGATCAAGCCCCTGCCTTCCAGTCTGGCCACCTCTGCTGTCACTCTACCCCCTGAGCCCTGTCCTTCAGGCTTCAGCAGTGCTGAGCCTTCTGGAGATCCTGAAGTGCACATGTGTGCCTTCATCCCTCTGTGCCTTTGCACTTGGCTCCTGTCTGCCCCACTCACCTGTCCTTCAGATCTCAGCCTCTTGGAGGCCTTCCCGGAAGCCCCCTCTACCACCCCAGGCACACTTTGGTTCCTTCCCTCATATTCCTCTGTACTCTGGATATACTTCCTTTATAGCAATTGCTATGTTGTGCCAGAGAAAGGAGGCACTGTCTTTTTTTTTCTTAGCACAGTACCTACCCAGAGTCATTACTGTGAGGGAATAAATATATTATTACCTCTGTGAGTATCCAAGGCTCTCACTCCCCTAGACCTGTTTCTGCACATATAAAGGGATATGCTGGACACAGCCCACTTCTCAGCTTCCTTCCAGCTCTGATGTCCTATGATCCCTCTCCCTGACCTCTGCCCCCTTCCTCTCAGCTCGAGGCAGCCCTGGGTGAGGCCAAGAAGCAACTTCAGGATGAGATGCTGCGGCGGGTAGATGCTGAGAACAGGCTGCAGACCCTGAAGGAGGAGCTGGACTTCCAGAAGAACATCTACAGCGAGGTGGGAACTGTGCCCTGCAGACCAGAGGACCAGGGCTGGGTGGTGACAGACGTCAGAGCTGGGGCTGGGGGATCAGCTGTGTGCAGAGCTCCCTGCCTGACTCCCTTGTACTAGTGGATGGGGAGTTGGGGGGTGGCCAGCCCCCAGGTTAAAGTGGGGCTTTACAGTGACTCCGTTCAGGGTTAGGATTGGGCCGGGAACTTGGGTTTCATCCTTGAAGGACTAGTTCTGATTTTGGTCTCTGGGTCCAACCCTTCCAGGAGCTTCGTGAGACCAAGCGCCGCCATGAGACGCGCCTGGTGGAGATTGATAATGGGAAGCAGCGTGAGTTTGAGAGCCGGCTGGCGGATGCCCTGCAGGAGCTGCGGGCCCAGCACGAGGACCAGGTGGAACAGTACAAGAAGGAACTGGAGAAGACCTATTCTGCCAAGGTGCTCATTCTCCCGTGGCTCCCTTGCTGCCTCTGCCCCCAGCAGCCCTCCACCCACCCACCCTGAGATGTCCTGTGGGAGATCAGGAGGACGGTGGCAGGATCTCAGGGTACCCGGGACCTGAGGCTGCAGCAGTGATGCCCTTCTCAGGTCCCTCCTGCCTTTGGTCGCTGCAGCCCTAACCCTGTGTCCTCCTCTCCAGCTGGATAATGCCAGGCAGTCAGCCGAGAGGAACAGCAACCTGGTGGGGGCCGCCCACGAGGAGCTGCAGCAGTCCCGCGTCCGCATCGACAGCCTCTCCGCCCAGCTCAGCCAGCTCCAGAAGCAGGTGATGCCCCCACCCTGCCCCTCCCCCATCAGCCAGTAGTCTGGGCAGGATGTCGGGTGGAAGTCCTGAGGAGGGGAGGGTAGTGGACAGAACATGCCCCCAGGACCGCAGGCTGAGTAAGAAGCCTAGGATTTGGAGTCAGATGACCTGTTTGCTGTTCCAGGACTACCTCTTATCTTGCTTCTCAGAGCCTTGGTTTTCCCATTTGAATATGGAGATCATTCTTATCCTCCCTAACTCATAGATCTGCCACGAGACCCAGTGTGAGGTGTTAAAAGCATCAATATTCTTCTAGCTGGCTGTGCCACTTGTGGCAGAGGAAATAGGTTCTAGCCTCAGATTAAGAGATTTCAGGTGGATATTGAGAAGGACTCCCCAGTCATTGCCAGCCAGCCGAGGCCACATGAGAGCCATAAAAGGCTCTGATGGGAGCCTGGAGATCCTGGGGAGGATAGCTGGGTGTCCCCTGCCCCTTACGTCTCCATACTTGGGGCCCTTGGGAGCTCATCAGACCCCTGCCCCCTGTCACCCAGCTGGCGGCCAAGGAAGCAAAGCTGCGGGACCTGGAGGACTCGCTGGCCCGTGAGCGGGACACCAGCCGGCGGCTGCTGGCGGACAAGGAGCGGGAGATGGCGGAAATGCGGGCAAGGATGCAACAGCAGCTGGACGAGTACCAGGAGCTGCTTGACATCAAGCTGGCCCTGGACATGGAGATCCACGCCTACCGCAAGCTCCTGGAGGGCGAGGAGGAGAGGTGGGCTGTGCGGGAGTCAGGGAGGTGCTAGCGGCCGCCTCCGGCCTGCCACCGGCCTTGACTAGGCCCCCCACCCTGTCTCCCCTTCCGCAGGCTACGCCTGTCCCCCAGCCCCACCTCGCAGCGCAGCCGCGGCCGGGCCTCCTCCCACTCATCCCAGACACAGAGTGGGGGCAGCATTGCCAAAAAGCGCAAGCTGGAGTCCACGGAGAGCCGCAGCAGCTTCTCCCAGCACGCTCGCACCAGCGGGCGCGTGGCCGTGGAGGAGGTGGATGAGGAGGGCAAGTTCGTACGCCTGCGCAACAAGTCCAATGAGGTAGTCCCCCAGGTTGGGTCTAAGAGAATGCGTCCGGGTTAGGGAGAAAACCTGGAAAGTGAAGGGATGGAGTTTGCGGGGAGGGCCGTGCCTCGAATCAGAGGCAGACCAGGGCAGTGTGGGTATCTCCTCCGCACTCTCGTTCCAGTCCTGGCTCCGGGACTCATCGGTGGCAGTGAGGCCTTCGGCAATTGATTTAACCTCTCAGAGCATCGGTTTCCTCATCTGCAAAATGGGCATAATAATAGTCCCTAACCCTTTGAATTCTTGGGAAGATGAAAGTACTGAGTGTGTTTGGCACAGCATAAGAGCCCATAGATGTAGCTATTATTTATCCTTGAGGGGGAAGGCAGTGAGGGGCGGAATAGAATGAGATAAACCCAAGAGCCTGAACGAGCCTCCCCCAACCTTCCCCTTCTCTCCCTGGCAGGACCAGTCCATGGGCAACTGGCAGATCAAGCGCCAGAATGGAGATGATCCCCTGCTGACCTACCGCTTCCCGCCAAAGTTCACTCTGAAGGCTGGTCAGGTGGTGACGGTGAGTGGCAGGGTGTTTGGGACTCTGGGGTGGCCTCGGGTGGGGATGGGTTGGCCTGAGGATGGGAGTGCTGGAGTGAGCACCCTTCTCTAATTCTCCCTCCCCCAGATCTGGGCTGCAGGAGCTGGGGCCACCCATAGCCCCCCTACCGACTTGGTGTGGAAGGCACAGAACACCTGGGGCTGCGGAAACAGCCTGCGCACGGCTCTCATCAACTCCACTGGGGAAGTGAGTATGCTGCAGGCTGGCCTCTTACTGGACAAAGCTCCCCTGATGGCCAAAGTAGGAGCCAGCTGCCCCCAACCCAAAGGGGCCAAGTCAGGGCCGCTTTCTTCCAGCTCTCCTGTGCAGTCCCAGGCCCCAAACTCTCCACCCAGTGTGCAGACCCAAAGCTGCCTCCCCCAGCAGCAGGAGGGGTGGAGGTTAGACAGTGAGGATTGTTAAGGCAGACCATGCTCCTACCCAGAGAGTTTGACAGTGTCACCCTGGGGTAGAAACAAGTTCCTTAGCTCTGGTACCCCAGAGGGCAGAGTAAGCAGCAGGCTGGACAAAGGGCAGACCACTCGAAGGTTCTTAGGTGGTCACTGGGTTGGGTATGCTGCACACTCCTCCCCTGGCCCTGAGCCCCTAACCCCTGGGGCTCTCGTATCCCCGGCAGGAGGTGGCCATGCGCAAGCTGGTGCGCTCAGTGACTATGGTTGACGATGACGAGGATGAGGATGGAGATGACCTGCTCCATCATCACCATGTGAGTGGCAGCCGCCGCTGAGGCCAAGCCCACGCTGGGGCACCCAGCCAGGCCTGGGGACAGCCTCTCCCTGGCCACCCCGTGCCCAAAAAAATCTTTTCATTAAAGAATGTTTTGGAACTTCACTTGCTGCCCTGGCTTTTCTTCTCTCTCCTCCCTATACCTTGAACAGGGAACCCAGGTGTCTGGGTTCCCTACTCTGGTAAGGAAGGGAGTGGAACTTTCTGATGCCATGGAGTCTTCCCATGGGAGCAGTGGACAAGGGTCTGGATTTGTCTCCTGGGACAGGGATGGGAGGACAGATGTGGGGCACCCAGCCCTGCCTCTCTCCCCCAGTTTCTGTTGCATGCATCTCCTTTCTTGTCTCCTCCCCATTCCTGTCACCTGCATGGCCTCTCATCTCCCCCATTTTTCCTGGGAGAACGGTCTCTCTCACCCACCCCACTTCCCAATTAATTTTGCATGCCTGCTGCTCTACAAGCTTGCTCACTCTCTCTCCTTTCCCTCTTAAGCTCAGAGTAGCTAGGACAGAGTCAGAGCCACAACTCCCATTCCCTGTCTTCTGTCCCCAAGTCTTCCTGACCCTGCCCCCTTTCGTGTCTTCCCTTCCCAGCCCCGGCCCCCTAAGCCCTATCGCCCACCCGCCGTTAGGTTAGGTTAAGTTACTTGAGCGCAGAACCCCACCTTCCCGCCTGGCAACTGGGAGCCTGCAGCAGCGCGGAGCCTGGGTGTTGGGCCTGAGCAGTCAGTCTCAGACTCGCCGTCAGGCCTGAGCCTTGTCTCCCTCCTCAGGGCTCCCACGGCAGCAGCTCGGGGGACCCCGCCGAGTACAACCTGCGCTCGCGCACCGTGCTGTGCGGGACGTGCGGGCAGCCTGCAGACAAGGCGTCTGCCAGCAGCTCGGGAGCCCAGGTGGGCGGATCCATCTCCTCTGGCTCCTCCGCCTCCAGTGTCACAGTCACTCGCAGCTACCGCAGTGTGGGGGGCAGTGGGGGTGGCAGCTTCGGGGACAGCCTGGTCACCCGCTCCTACCTCCTGGGCAACTCCAGACCCCGAACCCAGGTGAGTTGTCCCTCTGCCTCCACACCCCCACAGGCAGGGGGCCCTGGTCCCTGAGGATTAGGGTGGCCCTGTGGGGGGAGAGCCTTCTCTTCCGCAGCCCGGGGGAGTGGGAGCCTCCTCCCCGAAGCCCAAGATCCTAGACGGTCGCTCCCGCGTCCTGCCCCTCCTGTCTGAGCCCCAGATTGGAGGGCAGGGGCGGGGCGGGGGGTAAGGGGAGGGAGGGTACCGGCCAGGTGCTGCCGCTCACACCTCTCCCCTTCTCTCTTCTCTCTTAGAACCCCCAGAACTGCAGCATCATGTAATCTGGGACCTGCCAGGCAGGGATGGGGGCGGAGGCCTCCTGCTTCCTCCTCACCTCATGCCCACCCCTGCCCTGCCCCTCCTGGGAAGGGGCTTGAAGCCAAAGAAAAATACCCCTTTGTTTTTTCTTCTATGTTTTTGTTTTTTTCTAAGAGAAGTTATTTTCTACAGTGGTTTTATACTGAAGGAAAAACATAAGCCCCCCCCCAAAAGCGCATCTATCTCAATCCCCCCCTTTTTTTCCCTGCTTCTGGGAAGCTCCATATCTGCCTTAAAACCAAAGAGGGAGCCAAGGGAAAGGGATGCTTTTTACAGAGCCTAGTTTCTGCTTTTCTGCCCTGCCTGCTGCCCCCATCCCGGGGACCCTGTGACATGGTGCCTGAGAGGCAGGTGTGGAGTCTTCTCCGCCAGCCTCCGAGGGAGTAGGGCTGAGCCAGGCCCCTGGGCCATCCCCCATCGTTCCACTACACCTGGCTGAGGCTCCTCCGCCTGCCCCGCCCCCAGTTCCCCCCTGCCCCCAGCCCCGGGATGACTTGATTCTCCCAGGTACCAGCTGCGCTTGCTTTTTCTGTATGTTATTTAGACAAGAGATGGGAATGAGGTGGGAGGTAGAAGGAGGGTGAAGAAAGATTAGAATGAGCCTGCCGTCACCCAGCTTCAGAGCCAGGGGCGGGCTCTGCCCAGTCACTGGAGGTCGAGGTCAAGTGGGTGTAGGGGAGGAGGGAGAGGGAGGCTGACTAGAAACGGGGAGAGCCTGCTGGGGCTCCCCCGCAGAGGAGGAAGGTGAGGAAGGGTGGAGGGTGTGTGGCAGTGGATTTTGGCAAACACTAAGGAGCCCCTTGCCTCCCATTTCCCATCTGCACCCCTTCTCTCCTCCCCAAATCAATACACTAGTTGTTTCTACCCCTGGCTGCTGTGGTGTCTGTCTTTGTTGGTGGGCGTCACTGTGTGTTCTGAGGGGCAGACAGACACACACAGACACACACAGACACACACACAAATGTCGCTCAGTCACCGCATCCTCATGCCACCCAGCCTTGCCCCTGCTCTAGGGGAGATGCGACAAGGCCCTCAGAGCTTCAGATGCACATCTGGGCACCCAGCGGTGGCTGATGGGGAGAGGCTCTGACCTGAGCATTGCCCACCCAGTGCAGGGCTCTCTCTCCGTAAGTCCCTCAGAGAAGCAGAGCCCGAAGGAGAGCATTTCCTTCCAAGCTTTCTTCAACCAGCCAGCACTTAGTGAGCACCTTCTTCGTGCTGTACCCTGAACTCAGCGTGAATACTGAGACATATGATGATATGGACCCAGTTTGAGGGTGGTGACATCTCAGGACCTGGGGCAAGGACAGATGGAGAGGAGGGAATAGAAGCCAGTGAGAGCAGCAGGAAAGGGGCAGGACTGACTTTGCAAACAAGCAGTTAATGTCCCTCTGCGCCACACTACGTGCTCAGCTCAGGGACAGGGAAATGGACAAGACAGTGTGTTCAGTGTCCTCAGAGACCTTACAGTCCACTGGGAGCCAGAAAACGTGGACTGCTGTGGACAAAGGGACGTGTCAGGCGGAGTAGGAGCCTCAGAGAGGGAGGCCTATCATCTGGGGGAATGAGGAGCCCAGACTGAGGGAAAGGGCCCCAAACAGGGAAAATGAGCTATAGGAACCAAACTTTCTCTGGCCCTTTATAAATTCCAAAGCATCTCTGCGCTATTTCATTTGACCCTCATACTGTCTTGACAGGTGGTTGTTGTCCTCTTTGCCCCTGGAAATGGGGACTCAGAGTTAACTCGACAAGACCACACAGCTAGTAGATGGCAGAGAACCCAGGGTCCTGGCTGCAGACCCCTACTTCTGTGACACTATTCTCCCCCTCTGAAAAGAAGATAGTGATGATAAAATATAAGTTTATATTCCCTGGGACAGAGGCGTTGAGCCTGCAGTCAAAAGTCAGTGAGAAGGGGCTTCCCTGGTGGCACAGTGGTTAAGAATCTGCCTGCCAATGCAGGAGACACGGGTTCGAGCCCTGGTCCGGGAAGATCCCACATGCCGCGGAGCAATGAAGCCCACGTGCCACAACTACTGAAGCCCACGCGCCTAGAGCCCGTGCTCCACAGCAAGAGAAGCCACCACAATGAGAAGCCCACACACCGCGAGGAAGAGTAGCCCCTGCCCGCTCGATGCAACTAAAGAAAGCCTACGCGCAGCAACGAAGACCCAACGCAGCCAAAAAAAATAGTCAGTGAGAAAAAGAGCTTGTCTGGGTTTGTGGGAAAACGAATTGGAGAAAGCAAAATGAATGAGAGGAGAAAAGCCTCTTTAAGTCCTGCTGGAAAGTTCTGGTTCCCCGTGGGCTGAAACCAGGTGTCCCTGGGAAAGGGATGCTGAGAGGATGGGGCGTGGGCTTGAGGAAGCGGTGCCTTTCTGAGGTGGGCAGCTTCGAAGAAGGAAACCCTTTCTCAGTCCCAGGCGAAGGCCTCAGGGGTCCCAAGTGGGTATGGGGTCTTGGGCATCATTGGAGTCCGGTGTCTCTTCTAAATGAGGGCGTCCACATGGACTTCCCAGGCTGGACACCTGGGGGCGCCAGAGGCCCACCCACGGCGTGGGCTCCCCCCGCCCAGCCCAGCCGGGCCCCGATGGATGGCGCGGGCTCTGAACATAGAAGGCTACGTGGGCACTGTGGGCTGGGAAGCACCAGGACCAGCCGGCAAGGTCCCGGCTCTTGAGGAGGGCAGAGCGATAAGGCAGGTCCGCAAAAGCTGTGGCAAGCCGACCATGCAGTCGAATTGGTAGCTACGACTTAGCCCAGCGGGTGCGTCGCACACGTGGTTACTTCACATGACACTCAGCAGACCACAAATGACTATTAAGAATTTTCTTGCTGTTAATAACATGTAACACATACTCTGTAGTAAAACGCAAAACACAGGTAATTACAAAGAAGAAAAAGATGTCATCCCTTTCAATCACCCAGAGGCAACCCTGGGTGGATTTCCTTGAAGATTTTTTTTTTCCTGAACATATACTTATTGATAGTTTACATAGTTAAGGTCTCACCGTGGTTTAAACTTTGATTCTGCTTTTCTCAGTTAACATGCATAAGCACTTTCCAATGTTATTTCAAAATAACATTGACTTGGGACTTCCCTGGTGGCGCAATGGTTAAGAATCCGCCTGCCAATGCAGGGCATATGGGTTCAAGCCCTGGTCGGGGAAGATCCCACATGCCGCGGAGCAACTGAACCCATGCCCCACAACTACTGAGCCTGCGCTCTAGACCCCAAGAGCCACAACTACTGAGCCCTCGTGCCACAACTACTGAAGCCCGCGCACCTAGAGCCCATGCTCCGCAACAAGAGAAGCCACTGCGAGAAGCCACTGCAAGGAGCCACTGCAAGGAGAAGCCTGCGCACTGCAACGAAGAGTAGCCCCTGCTCACCATAGCTAGAGAAAGACTGCATGCAGCAACGAAGACCCAACACAGCCAAAAATAAATAAATAAAATAAGTAAATTTATTAAAAACAATAATAATAACATTGACTCCTTTCCTATCATGTAAGTAATACTTGGCCATTACAGAGAGGGTAGAACAAGAGAAAGAAAAAAATTATAATCATCTGTGCTGCCACTACTCAGGGGTAAACACTATGGACACTATGGGGGAAGGCCTTCAAGCATTTTTTTTCAATTTTCAAATATATGTATATATTTACAATTTTCTCCTGGCTCTTGTAAATAATGTGTCCTGGAACAGACATCTTTGCACACATCTCTGGGCATTTCCAAGAAATAAATTCCAAGAAGGGGACTAGCTGAGACAAAGGTATACATATTATAAAGGCCGTTGATAATATTGTCAAGTGTCATCCAGAGAAACTGGGTCATTACCATTCTCATCTGCAGCAGAGCCCACATTTTCCCAAACTCTTCCCAACACCAGGATTTTTGTCAGTTTTAATCTTTGCCATCTTGTTAGGAAAACAATTATAGTTCATTAGAGTTTCAAATTGCATTTCTTTGAAGAGAAGTTGAAACCCTTTTTCCATCCACATATATTGGTTTTTTGCATTTCTTCTGGTGTGAATAACATGTTTCTATCCCTTTTGCTCATCTTTCTATTGGCAAGATTATCTTTTTCATATTGGTTCTTAAGATAAGGGAGAAAGTTTTTCCTCTCAATTTTATCTATAGCTATTAAGTCATATGTTTTGCAAATGTATTGTGTTTTTAATGGCTGAATGAATATACAACACTTCATTTAACTACCCCCTCTGGACATTTAGATTAATTCTCAATTTTATGATTGTAAATAATGCTGCAGTGAATGTCTTGTCTTTAAATATTTCAGGTAGTTTCTTCGGATGGAATTCTGATGATTCCCCTGCTGACTGGTCTTTAAATTCATGAGCACGCACCCCTGGGACTCCCTCCCCTGCTATTCCTGTCCCTAGCGCAGTCATCCCTTTTCTCCAGATGACTATTTCATACCTGTCCTCTTTCTTCAGACTTCCCCTCCTCACTCTCAGCTGCTGATCTGCTTCCTCCTTCATTTGAAAAAGACTGCTTTTGCAAGGTCCCCATGACCTGCACGTTGCTAACCCAGCTGCCACTTCTCAGTCTTCATCTCCCTTGACCTTGTTTGTCACTGCTCAGCTGACATTGCTGAATCTTCCTCTTCTCCCTGACCTCTGATGGATGGAGTGACCCAGGGCTCAATTCTTCTCTCCTCTGTCTACACTTAGGCCCTGAGAGACTTCCTCCAGGTGCATGGCTTTAAATACCATCCATATATTGGTGACTCTCAAGTTTATACCTTTAGCTCATTCCTTTGCCCTGAACACCCACTTGACGGTCCAATGGTTCTCAAAGTTAACATGTCCAGAACCGATATGCTGATTTCTACACCTCCACTCCACTCTTATCTGCTTTGCCTATAATCTTCTCCACCTCAGCCAAGGACCACTCTTCTTTCCGGTTGCTCAGGCCAAAAACCCTGGAGTTCGTCTTTAACTCCTCTTGTCCTCTCATACCCCATGTTCAATCCATTAGTAAATCCTGCCAACTCCATCTTTCAGATATATCTGGAATCCAGTTCATTCTCACCACCACCACCATCTCTTGTCTGGGTTATGGCATTAGTTTCCTGCCCTTGCTCCATACACTTTATTCTCCACACAGCAGCGGAGTTGTCCTTTAATAGTTGGGTCACTCCTCTGCTCAGAACCCTCCAGAGCCTTCCCAAAGCACTCAGTGTAAAAGCCAAAGTCCTCTAAATGGCATGCAAAGCCAGGCATGACGACCCCTCCAGCTCGTCTCTCACGGCTCTCCCTCGTGCTTACTCCACTTAAGCTGCAGTGACTGCCCACGTAATTCCTAGAACACACCAAGCACAAAGCACATGACTGCCTCAGGACATTTGCTCTAGTGGTTCCCTCTGCCTGGACCACTTTTCCCATCAAATATCTGCTTGCTTGTTCCCTCACTTTCTTCAGGTCTCTATTCAAATGTCACCACCTAATAAAGCCTTCCCTGACCAAATGTAATAAAATAGCATCCTCCTCCTCATTCTGAGCCACCTTCCCTGGTTTGTTTTTCTCCAGGGCACTTATCATCACTGGACATATTTCGTTTGTATATTTGTTCATTTTCTGTCTTCCGTACTGGAATACATACACCTGAGAATAGGTGTTTTTGTCTGTTTGAATCCCCAGTACCTAGTGCAGTGTCTGACAATATAGTAGGTGATTTGTAAGTATTTGTAAATGCATAGACTCAGAAATAGACACAGTGTGAGCACTTTTGCAGAACCTGAGACCTTCAGCCAAATTACTTCCAAAACGATAGGGGGCAGACTATTAGTGTTCCCGTTTTAAGTGAGGCAGCTGAGACCCAGAGAGAAGAGAGGTTTACCTGAAGTCACCCAGCTCACTGCTGGTGGAACCCAGGACTCCTGATTCTCAGAAAATGCTGTGGCAACTCAGAATACTGTGGGAGAACCCAGGAGGGCTTTACAGAGGAAGGGGTCCTTTCGTGGGGAAGGCATGGAAGATTTCTATCAGGTAGAAATGAGGAGAAATACCATCCCAGGTAGGCCATAGAGTCTAAACTGAAACTTGAGGAAAGCAGGGTCCAAGAGGACTGGGCGGAGCCTTCCCAGGCTGAAGGGATGAGAGGAGGTCTAGAGCACCAGTCAGGGAGTTTGAAATTAATTCCACGGGCACTGGGGAGCCAGGGGGGATTTTTGAGCAGAGCAGTGATATGAGAACTGAGGTTTTCTGCTGGCTTACTGCTGTCTTTCAGTTTCCACTTCTCTTTCCCTCTACTTACACGTATCTCTCAGCTGCCCCCTGCCCCTCCAGGGACAGAAGTAACCAGTTAAGTCACTTTCCTTTTCTATGTCACCACCCTGACAGCTGATCAGGGAGTAGGAGAGGGAGGGGCTGAGCCAGGACCCTTTGTCTCTTAGCCTCCCCAGCACCTCAGTGACCCCTACCCAGGGAGGGGCGGAGGAAACAAGATTTAGAAGGTAGTTGAGAGGGGAAGGTGCCTCCTGCCCTCCCCCACCCTAAATTGACTCTGAGGTGCTGGCCTCCCCTCCCCCTCTGGGGCCAGGCCTCAGGCCCTTACAATCCTTGGGCTGATTCTCCGTGCTTAGTACCAGTCAGTGCCAGCTGGCAGCTCTCACCGGAGACTGAGGTGGCACGAATATGGGGAAGGGGGGAGGAAGTGGGCAAGGGCCCAAGGGGAATAGGGGCCAGGATTCGAAGAGGTGGTAGTCATAAGCTGGGTGGCCAAAATGGGGGTCATATGGGAGGAAGAAAGGGCTAGACTGAGGAGTCTGGGGGGTTCCAGGGGAATAGAGGATGTGTCAGGCCCCCTACTCTGGCCCTCCTGTCCCTGGCAAACCTAATCCTCTCCCCACCACCTACTTTCCTCTACACCTACCCCCTTAAGCTGTCCCTAGCTAATTCTCCTTGGTCCCTTTAAGAGCTGCCTGGGAACTGGGGCACTGGAGGGGGCTGGCAGGGCCCCCACCCCTCCCCCTGCCCTGCCCGCCTCTGCTCCGCCCCCTGCCCCGTACAGACTCTGCTGGAAGTCTTGGACGCCTGGGTTAGGGTCTCCACTGCTGGGCTGGGGGTAAGGCTTGAAAGTGGTGGGGAAGGGGGACCGTGGTCCCTGGGGTGGGATGGGGGGGTGCGGGATGTCAGTTTCCTAGCCCTATGGACATGGAATATCTGTGTGCCAACCTCAGTGGATAACGTAGGGGGCCCTCTGAGTGGTCCTCCGGCCTCAGACTGGGGGAAGGGTAGCCCCAGGGATCTTGAGGGACAGAGCCTAGGGGGCAGGATGCCTGGGTTTCCTCACCCTTCACTCCCCCCATCTTATTTTCCTGGGACCCTCATTTGCTAACCTCCATCCAGCCACTTCCTGCCCTTCCTGCAATGAAAGACATAGGGCCCTGATGCCGTCTTCCCACAGATGGGGAAACTGAAGCTAAGCAAACCAGAGTAAATGGAATTGTGTGTGCCCCAGCAGAAGAAATGGAGATTAGGCTGTAGAAAGGTTCTCCTTCCTTCTCTACCCCAGTGAACTAGACACAGGGGACTTGGGAGTCCAGCTTACCCCAGCAAAGTTCTAACTACAGCCACAGTCGCCACCGGAGACTAAGCCCCTGCTCCCTCGTCAAGACAACTTAGCTCCTGCCTGGAAGTTTTGATTTCCATAGGTCAAAGCCAGGAGAGGTTCCCTGAAACCCAGCTGGGTAACCTGGAATGAAGTGGAGCTGGGGGTAGGGGGCGGGGTCTGTAGACTCCCCCTACTTTACTCCCTTTTCAGAAATGGAGATGTAGTCCCTTCCAGTTCTGCCACAGAGACTGTGACCAATTCCCCTAAAAAGGAAAGAGATGGGGGCCAAGGACACTCCCGGGTGTAAAGTCTTTCTGCAGTCCAACCTGCCTGTTACAGCCCTAGCCCAGTTTCCTCTAATCGCTGCCACCTTGATTCCAAATCATTTCTTCCCCTCCTGCCGTGTGTCCCAGTCCTGGGGAAGAAGAGCCTGTAGGCACCCTCTGAGTTCCCAAGGGCCTCGGGCTGAGGGCACAGAGGATGGCATGTCAGGAAGTGGGGGGAAGTGGTAGCAGCTCTGCTCGGTCCACTTCTGCTTTCACCACAGGCCCTTCTTGCCCTGCCCTGGACAGAAATGCTCACCCATCACCCCAACCCAGACCTAACCTAAAGGGGAACCAGGTTTGGCCTGTGAAACTCTCTGTCCTGGGCCGGCACCAGCACACTCACTTCCTTCTTCCTAAAAATATTAAGTCTCGAGAGAAGCCAAGCTGCTCCCAGGTAAGCTGGAAAGCCATCGTTTTACCTATGTGAATCAGAGAGGGCAAGTGCCCTGCCTATGATCACACAGCAAGTTATAGGTATCCAGGCCTGGGATCCAGGGCTCTTGCTCCCCAGTCCCATGGTACCTTTTCTCACAATCTTCCCACAGGCGGAGAGAGGCCAACCTGGAAGGGGCTTTTTGTTTTCCATTTCTTTTTTCCTTTTTGTTTTTTTTGGCCACACGGCATGTGGGATCTTAGTTCCCCGGCCAGGGATCGAATCCACACCCCCTGCAGTGGAAGCATGGAGTCTTAACCACTGGACTGCCAGGGAAGTCCCCTGGAAGGGGCTTTTTCAACTCCTCATTTTACCAGTGAAGAAGTTGAGGCCCAGTGGGGACAGGAGGGAACTCTGGTAAACAGTGGCTCAGGATCAGGGCTGGAAGAGGACACCAGGCCCAGCTCCCAAAGCTTCCACCCAGACCCCTGCTTGCCTCACAGATGGGAAAGAATCCAGCTCAGGCTTATCTCTTTTTATCCCTATCTCATCTGGACCTCTGGAAAGTCCTTTCTGAAGTCTTCCCTCCATCCCTCCTCTTATAGCACAAACCTTCTCCTAATAGGTCTCAGGGGGTTAGCCAAAGAAGGCTTCTGGCATCTTCTTGGTAAAGTGGCTTAGGAAGAAATGGCAGAACCTGAACCTGGCAATGGAGCCCTTGCCATGCAAGCCAGGATAATATTAATAGAAGAGGGCTTCTTAGGCTTCTTGACAGAGACCCTGTCTCTTGGCTTCTCTGCATAGATATTTGTGAGTTCATTTGCATCCTCATTGGCAAACTCAAAAATTTGCCTGGGGTCAGGCGGACCAGCATCCAGGTGTGACCCCCTTACTTATACACAGTTCCTGAGAGAATGGGGAAAACACAGAGAAACTGACCATAAAGGAGAATTGGCCCCAACTGACCCCTGAACCCAGCTGGGGAACATCTGCACTGTGGTGCCTGCCTGACGGTGGGCAAGGGAGCTGAGCAAGGACCCCCAGGGGCTAGTGTGCCCCCTCCTGCCTCCCCCCACATCCGGAGCTCTGCCTCCTCCACACATGTGGATCCAGGAGCCGCAGAAGGTGGGGCGCAGGGGGACACTGGGTAGGAGGAGGAAGAATATGGGGAGATTCTAGTCCCTCCCACTTAGAGATGCGGTTGCCATGGTGACTGAGGACAAGTGAGGCGGGATGGGGTTGGGGATGGGGGGCGGGGGTGTGGCAGGGACGAAGGCACTGGGAGACAGGAAGCCTGGCATTCCAGGGGGAGGGAAACACGGAGGCATCTCCAAGCTCCAGGTAAGGGAGCGGGAGAGCTGACAGTTCAGAAAGGAGGGTGCGGGGCCATTGTCTGGCGCTGGCTCTGCCCTGAGGAGGGGACAGAGAGAGGGGGTCGGGCCATTGTGTTCAGTACTCAGCTCAGTCTTCCAGCACTAGTCAGACGGAAGGAGGAAACCTAGGAGGCACTGGGTAAGGGGTTAGGGGGGACTGGGCTGGGTGGGCGGCAAGAAGGCTGGGAGACAGTGGGGATGGGAAGAGGTGGGGGGGATGCTGGGGGAGTAGAGGTTTGGCGATATCGCTAGTGCCTTAGACACAGTAGGCACTTAATAATTATAAGTTGATTTGACTTGCTTGTGATTATAAAAAGAGGGTAACGAAGGGCAGGGCAGGTGGGGCTAAGAAGGAGAGCCAGGAAGCTGATGTCCCCCAGGACTGTGCTCTTCTGGGGCTGTCCCTGAAGCCAGAAGGGAGAGGTGGTGGGGGAAACTGGACCAGCTGGGTCACTGGCAAAGGCAGGAGTGGCTTCTCTCCTGGCTTCAGGAGCCCCTCCCTCAGTGAGGTAGCCACGCTCGCTCAGGGTGCAGAAGAGACAGAGTCCCCGGGGTGAGCATGGGGTAAGTGTGGGAGTGACATCCGCATCTCCCTTCCCACCTCCATCCCCACATCTACATCTCTATCCTGGGCTGAAAGCTGGCCAGAAAGGGGCTACTATTTGCTGTGGTCTAGGGGCCGTGGGGGAGGAGTCCCCACTGGGGGGTCAGGGTTGAACTCAACATTGTTGTCATGGGGGTCCCCAGGCTGGGCCCCAGGGCTGGGAGAGAAAGGAGTTGGGGAGCTCCCACATTGGAGCTATGAAATGGCACGGCCCTTACAGCCTGGTCCTGAACCTCTGACCCCTTCCTACCACCACCCCACCTGAACTGCTGCCTGACTCCAACCTCAGCCAAGACACTTAGCCGCCCTGGCCTTGGTTTCCTGGTTTGTACGGTGAGGGGGTGGGACCCTGTCAGCTCTGCGCATTCTTGATGTTTTGGGCAGGACCTGCTACATCATTTGCAGGGCCCAGTGCGAAATGAAAGTGTGGAGCTCCTGGAACAAGATCAAGACTTTCAAGACGGCAGCAGCTGGGCATTAGACCGAGCGTGGGGACCTGTGTGACTGCGCAGGTCACATGCCCAGGAAGCCAGCCCCGGCTGTGGGCTCTGCAGGCTGCAGCAAGGGAGATGGCAGTGTAACTTGGGATCTGACTCCTGAGGCTCTGGTGCAAGACAAGCAGTGGTGGGGGCAGGGTGCCCTTCCTCCCCACCAGGCTCCTCCAGGGAACTAGACCTGAAGGCCCTTGTGGAGACAGGGGGTGGGACCTGTACCTGATGGCCTTTCTTCAGAGAGGTTTCTGTTTCCTCTTGAGTCAGGAATCACCCCAGAGGTACTGTTTCTTAGCCCATCGGAGCTAGAACTTGCCACCCCCCACCCTACACACTTGCCTTCTCCATCCAAGTGGCTCAGGGTTGAGTTTCCCAGACTAGGGCAGGAGTAGGACTCCTGAGAGACAGTGTAGCTAAGGGAGTCACTCTGGTATGAGGCAGATATGAGTTTAACTTGGCTTCTGGCTGTGTAACCTCCTTTGCCTCACTTTGCCTCATCTTTAAAATGAGATTATGGTGGTACCTAGCAGCTAAAATTGTTGGGTAGACCAAAGCCTGATAATGCAGACTTCATATTCACTGGAGAGGCTGGGGAAAAGGAGACTTGTTGCCAGAAGGAGAATTCCTGGGTCTCTGGAGAAGGAGGAACTCGGCTCAGGGCATTGAATCTAACACTTCCAGAGAGGCGGGGATAGGGCAAGGACTGGGAGGGTGGGGCTGGAACCTCCTCCCCCAAGCCCCACCCACCCTATCAGAGCTCCTCCCAGAGACCCAGAAAAGCCAATCTGTTAAAGCAGAGAGGCCCCAGAGCAGGGTAGGCTCCCACTCTGAGCTTGAGGTGGGGTCTGGGTGGGAGTTTCCCTTGATTCTGAGAGTCTACAAAATGTTCTCTGGGTGGCTTAGACCATGGCTTCTCCCAAGGATCTGGCAACAAGACTCCATGAGAGTCTGGGGAAGTCTTAGGTAAGTCTTGATAGAAACAGTTGTCAGGAGGGGTTTGGCTGAGGCCAGCCCTCAAGGAAATTGAGGGAAATTGAGGGAAATTGCGGGAAAATGGGAGCAGAGGGAAAGGAAAGACGGCTGAGCAGACTGATAAGAAATTCTTCTAAGGAGGAGCCTAGGCTGTCCCATCACACTGTAGGCTTTGCTGTGGCAAGAGGGACGGAAGTTACACTACAGGAAGGACTTCCTGACCATGAGGAATGTGCATTTAAGAAGGAGGTGGGTTATTTATTGGAGTCGGATTAGCCCTGGCGTGTCTGTGCTCTTTAACCAGCAGTCAGCTGGGCTCAGGCTGAGTGGGCAGGAAACTACCCACTTTATAGGTCATGAAGCCCTTGGTGCTAGATGCCTTATTAACCCTGCATTATGAGGTTCCCCCTGGAGCCTTCAGGGAGGGGGTGAGCAGCCATCATCAGGCGTTTGGGTGCCCCAGAAGTATGTTCAAGCTCAGATGGGAAATTGTCTGGGTTTCCCACTGGCCTGATGCTGCCGTAAGAGTGTTGGAGATAAGACTACAGAAGGAATTTCCACAGCAAAGCCATGGATAAGAGCCTAATGCAATTGTTTTATTTACTTATTAGATTTTTTAAAGCCATTTTTAAAAATTGAAGTATAGTTAATTTACAGTGTTGTATTAGTCTCAAGTGTACAGCAAAGTGATAGTTATACATACATATATATATATATTCTTTTTCAGATTCTTTTCCATTATAGGTTATTACAAGATAATGAATATAGTTCCCTGTGCTATACAGTAGGTCCTTGTTGTTTGCAATTGTTTTATTTTTTAAAGACTATGGCCCAGTTGGAAGTGGGAGGTTTGAAAGTTTAGACCACTGCAGGGACTTCCCAGTAGGTAGGAGTAGAGAGACCCCACCTTGTGGGTAAGTGGAAAGAGGAATATGAAAGACGGTGTCATGTCTCCTAGCTGGGAAGTCTTGAGCAAGAGGAGAAACCACTGCTAGTCTGGTTAGACTGGATGTGATGAGATAGAGGGACAGGGGAATGGCTGAAATGACCTAGAAACTTTCTGGCCTTTTAAACTTTCTGGATAGATGAGGTGAAAGAGAGAGGTGTGCCTCCTTTTAGTCCCCTCCCAATCCACCAACTTCCGCCCAAGCCAGGGATCTGTCACAACTCGAGAGGTGGAAATTCTGGTTTCCCTTGCCCAGAGCTCCCAGCGCTGGCTTTGCCGCTATGGGTACCTGGAGCGCCGCATGCCTGGCCCAGCCAGGCTGAGCCTCCCGTCCCCTGCCTCTGGGGCCTGGGAACCCCCCTTCTTCATTCTCTTGGATGGCACCCACGCCCAAGAGTCTGGACACCTAGGTTCTGCACTGTGTCTGGCTCAAGGGTGAGATGAGATGGGTGGCTGGGGGGTGGCAGTCCCAGGGGAGGATTATGCAGAGGCCCAGGGAGACAGACAGCAGCAGCACAAGGACCAGGGAGAGAGGGGGCAGCTGCAGAGGCTGGGAGACAGCCAGCCACTCCCTGACCTGGGCCACTTTCCGCAAGAGGCTGATAGCCAGCCCTCCAGGCTGGACTCCCATCTCCTCCCTGCAAGAAGAGGCCTGTAGGCCTGAGAGTCAACGACCTAAGCCCAGCTGCGGAGAGATCAGAGCAGGCTGATTCAGACCTGGTCTGCTTGTTTGGGTCATCAGAGGGTAGGGCTGTGTACGAGTATCAACAGATCTGAAAGTGCTAGGAGAGTCAGGGCTGAAGAATCTATATTGTGAGTGCAGGAATCTGCTCCCCAGAAAGTTCCCTGCCCAGGACCAGGCATTGGTTTGGCCTCTGGGCTATGGGAGGAGGGAAGGCAAAGAGTAAACAGCAAGAAAGACTTCCCTGAGAGTAAGGTGAGAAAAGGCAAAGTGGGGCTATTTGGTGCAGAGATCAGAAGGGCGGGATGAAGAACAGCTGGACTCCTACCCAGAGGGGAGAGTGAGGTGGGATGAGGCCTGTGGGATGATGGAAGTGAGACTCTCTAGGGGCACTCTGGAGAGGAAACTGGCCCGTCTCTCTAACATCCCCCCCACAATACACACTTCTGCTGCCTGGGGCTATCTGATTGGTTCCCAGGGAGGATGTGGTAAAGACTGCTCACCCAGAGAGTGGCGGGTGCCTGTTTCCCCAGAGCCGTCTGGTGACAGCCTCTGGCTGAGCATGGCCCTTCCAGCCCTGGGCCTGGACTCCTGGAGCCTCCTGGGCCTTTTCCTCTTCCAGCTGCTCCTGCTGCTTCTGCCACCACCGACGACCGCACGGGGTGACGGGCAGGGGCCCACACCCAGGGTCAAATACTACGCAGGTAAGTGTCTGATGATCAGGAAGTGTGGGGATGGCAACACCGGGCTGACTGAGAAAGGAGTGAATGATGAAACTCACCTGGGGCAGAGACTGAGGAAAGGGAAGTGAGGGGACCAGGGGGCCAGGGGCGTTGTGCCTTCTGGTTCTCCAGAGTTGGTGATTTTTCTTTCCCTCCTTAAATGTCACTGTTATCAAACTGGTCACCTCAAACCCGTAACTGCTTTCATGCCCTCAAGTGCCCCAAAGCCAAGGCCCCTACCAGAAGAGCATCTGTGGGCCTGGTGACCCAGGACACACCAGGACACACAACTGCACAGATGATGCTGGACCACGTCATGCCCAGTACTGTGGACACCAAGAATACAAGAACTCAGTGTGGCCTGGCTGGGATACGGACCCTGGGACCCTTTAGGCACAGCTTGGCTGGTTTCTTACTGAGGGTGTGGTGACTGCTGGTCTTCCACCTCCAGGTAAAAGATTCAGGAAGGGACATGGGCCCTGTAGGAGTTGTAGGGGCAGTCTCCTGGGCACAGCTGTGTCTTTAGCGTCTTTCTGGGGCAACGTGGTAAAGGAAATGCATGTTGCCCGTTGATGGAGGGGCCTCCTCTGTGTTGGGTGCTGAGATTACAACATAAACAGGACTCAGCCCCTGCCATCAACGTGCTGATGGTCCCAAGGGGAGGCAGATGAACAGACAACCACACTTTGGGGTGGTCAGTTCAGTTACAGAGGGGTGTATACAGTTCTGGGGAGGCCAGCCTCTCCAGCACCTTGCCACACGTTTCCCCAACTCCTCCTCTTGGTTGGTCCTAAGAGTCTCTGAGCCTCCAAAGGTAACAATTAGCTAGTCAGTTCTCTAACTAATGCAAAAGTACGAATGTGCTCTTGAGAGAGGATTTCAGAAGCTCCTCCCCCCTTGCTGATATGCCAGGGGACCAGGCACACACGCCCCACCTCTGCCACAGCACGGTGATGGGGAGACCTCAGGGAACCTCCCACAACCAGCTGGAATCCCATGCCCAGGTGACATCTAGGCGCTTGCAGGAAACTTTGGAGAAAAATATTTCTTTTCTGTTCAGCCTATGGCAGTGATTCTTGTGGTGGAAATTTCCTGCAGTAGAGGCGGGGAGGGAAGTGGGGCTGGTGAGTGGGACCCCTACAACCCACAGCTACTCTGACACATAGTCCTATATACATCTAGCTTTCCTGTCTGTGGCCGCCAACACCTTCCTGTCGTCTCTCTGCCTTCTGCTCTCCCCACGGGTGAGGACCAACGTGTCCTCCCCCCACCACAGCCCCCAGGCCTGGAAGAGCATCCACTGTGCCTCACTTTATTTCCTGTCCCTTTGTCTGTCTCTTGGGTACGGGCCACCCTCCCCCAGCCACAGTCTGTCATTACCCTGTCTCTGGCTGCCTTTCCTCTCTACTGTGAGCTCAACACACAAAGCTCCTATGGCTGCCAGCAGGGTGGGACGAAGCGGGGAGCTGCTGATGAAGAGTGGGTCCAGTTGCCAAGGTCTGGGGAGCACACTCTGCCAGCCCTTTTCTTCCCCTGATTTTATCTCAGAACTCAGCTGCTTGACCACTGACTTCTCATCACTGTCTCCTTCTCTCTACCTCTCAACAGGGGATGGACGCAGAGCTCTTAGCTTCTTCCATCAGAAGGGCCTCCAGGATTTTGACACTCTGCTCCTGAGTGGTGATGGAGACACTCTCTATGTGGGGGCTCGAGAGGCCATTCTGGCTTTGAATATCCAGGATCCAGGGGTACCAAGGCTGAAGAACATGGTGAGAGGCCAGGGGAAGGGCGTGGGCTGGGAGTGAGGAGGGGGCCGACAGCTGCCCTGCGCTTGGGCTGCTTACGCATGAATAACCACCCAATTTGCTGTTACCTATAATCAGCAACAATCAGCAATTTTTTTAAAAAATATTTATTTATTTTATTTTTTGGCTGCGTTGGGTCTTCGTTACAGCGTGCGGGCTTCTCTCTAGTTGTGGCCCGTGGGCTCCAGAGCACGTGGGCTCTGTAGTTGCGGCACGCGGGCTCTCTGGTTGTGGCTCGCGTGCTTAGTAGTTGTGGTGTGCAGGCTTAGTTGCCCTGCGGCCTGTGGGATCTTAGTTCCCTGACCAGGGATTGAACCTGCGTCCCTGCATTGGAAGGCGGATTCTTAACCACTGGACCACCAGGGAAGTCCCCAACAATCAGCAATTCTTCGTAGAGACATATATATATGATCGGTATAACAGACAAGAAACACTATAGTGGCCTCACTGTTCATTGGTACCATGAATACTGGTTGAATAATATTAATTACTAAAATGGCTGATATGGAAATCATTGACACATGAGAGAAACATTGACTCAAATTATATCAATAATATGATATCCACCCACTGGTAGAAATCACTGAAGCTTCTGTGTTAAATTACAGTCACCCTACTCATGGGAACAACGTGAGGGAGAAAGGGAGAGGGAAGGAAAAAAGGGAGGGAGGGAGCTAGCAATTACTGAGCATCTCCACGGTTTGTTTTTCTCAATGTGTGGTCTGTGGGCCACCTGCACACATGGGATGCCAATTAAAAATACAGATTCTGGGCTTCCCTGGTGGCACAGTGGTTAAGAATCTGCCTGCCAATGCAGGAGACACGGGTTTGAGCCCTGGTCCGGGAAGATCCCACATGCCATGGAGCAACTAAGCCCATGCGCCACAACTACTGAGCCTGCGCTCTAGAGCCTGAGAGCCACAACTACTGAAGCCCGTGTGCCTACAGCCTGTGCTCTGCAACAAGAGAAGCCACCGCAATGAGAAGCCTGTGCACTGCAAGGAAGAGTAGCCCCCGCTCCTCCCAACTAGAGAAAGCCCACATGCAGCAACGAAGACCCGACACAGCCAAAAATAATAAATAAATAAATAAATATAATTTTTTAAAAATACAGATTCTCTGAGGTGTGAGGAACTGACATTTTTAACAATTTCCCCAGGAAATGTGGTGTTTTTTTTGCCAACTGCTGCTTTTATACCATGCATGGCATTAGGTGCTTTACATATGCTACCTAGTTGTGTCCTCCAGAAGCCTGTGCAATTGACCAAGATCACTCAACCAGTAAGTGGCTGAGTCTAGATTCAAACTCAGGTCTGATTCCACAGGCCATGTTCTACCATGGAGCTGTGTCCTAATGAATAACAGTATCATCAGAGTAATAGCCAGGGTCACAAAGTGAGGTTATTATAGCCCACCAGCATGTAACTAACCACTATGCCTGCTGGTGATTTCACATCAGAGCCAAGGTGGGGATGGTAGGTCAGAGCTGGAGCTGAAGACCTCATTCCCTTTATCTCCCCTTTCCCAATGCCCCACTTCAGATACCCTGGCCAGCCAGTGACCGAAAAAAGAGTGAATGTGCCTTTAAGAAGAAGAGCAATGAGGTAAGTAGAGGTGGAGATACTGGGGCTCTGGTAGAGAACCCTAGTGTCCCTAGACCATCACTGGATGATCTCAAGTTGGGCAGGCAGCAGAGGATGCTTGTTTGCATGATAATTGCCTGCATCATGTTCTATAAAGACAGACAGGGACTGCCTCAGCATTGCCCAGTCCTTCTCCCTACTAGGGAGTGAGGGAGCAGCCTCTGGGGGCCCAGGAGTTTGGGGCAAGTGCCCTGGAGGCCTGAATTCTCTATCTCCCCCAGACACAGTGTTTCAACTTTATTCGTGTCCTGGTCTCCTTCAATGCCACCCATCTCTACGCCTGTGGCACCTTCGCCTTCAGCCCTGCTTGTACCTTCATTGTGAGTTATCTGGCACCAGCTCTCAGGCCCCAAGCATCCCTCCTCACGTCTACTCCCAGCTCATCCTCTGCAGCTCTGGAAAACTCCGGTTTTCCAGACGCAGGACCCTTGTGAGCTTCCTGGCCCCAGACCAATTTTCCTCTACATCCCCTCCCCGTCCTCCCTCACACCCCTCCTTTCCCAGACATGAGACTCTGGCGTTCTGGCCCCCCAGCCACTCCCCCTCTCTAGGAACGCCAAGATTCCAACCTGTTGCCCATCTCGGAGGACAAGGTTGTAGAGGGGAAAGGCCAAAGCCCCTTCGACCCCGCCCATAAGCACACGGCTGTCCTGGCAGGTGAGTATGAGGTTCCCTGGTCCATCCCAGCAACTGCTTTCCCTGGTCACTCTGTGACATATGGAATCTGACAATTTCCTGAAAAGCAGGGGACAGAGGGAGGAGAAGCCAGGAGCCTCGGAGCACAAAATCAGAGGGAGAATCAGATACCCCAAACACCAGCTCCTGCTGAAACTGCCACAAAGGAGGTGGAGCGAAATGGATATGGAGAGATGCACAGAGGCGGGAGGGTCCAGGAAGGGTCTCAGGCAGGGAAGAGGCCTGAGATTCAGTCATTTGTTCAACAAGTATGCTCTGTATGAATGCCCCCTCTGGTGGGCCAGGCATTGTGCTAGGGACTGTAGGGATTACAAAGAAGAAATCATGGTGCTGTGCCCTCCTGGACACAAACCATTACAGACTCCCCACCCTGGCTTCCTGAAGGCGGTGGACTTTGACTGAGTGGGACCTTGAAAGATAGGTAGATGGGCAGGGAAGGTGTTCCATGAAGAAAAGGGTAGGACTTAAGGTACGGAAACAAAACAAAGCCGTCTTCGGGCAACAATGAGTGATTCTAACTGGCAAGTGGTTTAGCTGGGCATAGGAGGGAGGAGCCAGAGAAAAGTGCCAAAACACTGAAGGCCATAAGGTTGGCCATTCCCTGTGGGCAGAAGGACCTAAGAACGGTGCTCAGTGGGGGGCTGTGAGCTGGGCTTTTGGATTCCATAGGAAGGTGTAGAACACATGAAGGAGGCCAGAGGCTGATGTGAATGCTGACAGGTCTGAGGAGGGCAGGGGCACCCTCCAACTGATGAGGTCTCCCCTCCTCTCCCCACACTAGATGGGATGCTCTATTCCGGCACCATGAACAACTTCCTGGGCAGTGAGCCCATCCTGATGCGCACACTGGGATCCCAGCCTGTCCTCAAGACAGACAATTTCCTCCGCTGGCTGCAACGTAAGGACCTGAGCCCTACCCAGCACAGGTCTGGCCCCCTTCCCCAAGTCCCGGAGACCTGGCACTGTGAACTGCTGTTAATTCACTCAACTCTCGTTTGTTGAGGCATAGAGCGTGCAAGGCAGTACTGTTCGGCATTGGCGGTACTGCAGGGAAGAAGACATAGCTCCCGTCCTCTTGAAGCTTTCATCTTACATAAATAATTAAAGACGTACCAGTCGCTCCCCGCCCCCACCCCCCACCCATGGCTATGTCTCGACCAGCTGTGGGACCCGAGAAGTTGTGTCTCCTGTCCTCCAGAGCCAAGGGTTTTCACAAAGGGGAAGCCAGGGCATCCAGGTGCTCCACCTCTTAGCCCATCTGCCCCGCCCCTGCAGCGGACGCCTCCTTCGTGGCAGCCATCCCTTCGACCCACGTCGTCTACTTCTTCTTCGAGGAGACAGCCAGCGAGTTTGAGTTCTTCGAGAAGCTCCACACATCCCGTGTGGCCAGAGTCTGCAAGGTCCGCAGCCTGGGCGGGAGGCGGGGCTGGCTGTGGAGAAGCCAATGGGGAGATGGCAGAGGCGGGGCTGAGCGCTTAGGGACCAATGGGAGTGAGGGGCGGGGAAGAGGGTGAGGTCACGTGGGGGCAGGGGGGCGTCCCCTGACTCCTCCGGTGCTCCTAGAACGACGTGGGCGGCGAAAAGCTGCTGCAGAAGAAGTGGACCACCTTCTTGAAGGCCCAACTACTCTGCGCCCAGCCGGGGCAGCTGCCTTTCAACGTCATCCGTCACGCTGTCCTGCTGGCAGACAATTCCTCCACCGATCCCTATGTCTACGCTGTCTTTACCTCTCAGTGGTGAGCAGCCAGGCGGGAACGTGGCGGCTGGAAGCGGGATTACGGGTCAGCACCCCTGTTGCCCTGGCCCGCCAGGGAGGGTAGGAACTGATGTGAGCCGAGCACATACTCCACACTTCACATACGAAGGCATTTGATCGTCACCATCTCCCAGGAATTTGACTCATGCCCTTAATGTAGATGGGAAAAATAAAGCTCAGAAAGGTTCTTATTAGTTTATATCCTGCCTGATTCCAAAAAGGATAGGAGGTAGCTTACAAAAGGCAAACATTAAAATAAAATAAAATCCATGAGGAAATGGAAATAAAAGGAGAAAAAGGGAACCCAGGGATCCGGTCAGCACATGACACATGTGCTTTACAAATGTGCATTACAAATGTGCAGTCCTGGGATGTCGGCACAAATTTAGCTCTGAGCTTCCTAATGGTTAGAGCAAAGCGTGAAACACCACCAGCGACATAAGATAAAAATACAGTCATTGCTTAGAGGCTGAGAAAGTTTAACTTACTTGCTGTGGTTTGGTATCTGCTGACAATATGTCAGGTATCAAAGACATCTGTTGTAAGCAGGGTCTGGTATCTATGGCATCCAGAACTGAGAATATGGTGTATGTCACAGGTTAAAGAGAACAAGAGAGACCTTTTGTCTCCACAAACCAAGGCTGAAGGAATAAAAATCGTTGTAGTCAGGCTCTGGTTGGTAATCTGAGGACCAGAAATACATGGGATCCCCAAGGAGGAATACTTCACCTGGAGCCTGTTGGGGAGCTGGTTATACTGCCCCTCCCATAGGGGCCCAGTCTGGGCAGGCCAGGCAGGAGACACCCCAGGGCATGAGCCCCATTTAATTCTCATTAAAGATAATCACACCTCAGATCCTAAGATGGGCTAGAGTCTGGGGCTCTCCTAGCCCTTATCACCACAGCTGGGGCCTGACCCAGTCCTTCATCCTCCTGCCCTTCTGGGGTTTCTCACCAAGGGTGGGCCAGGGCTGGAAGGGGAGTTTCCTGGTATAGCAGAAGAGGTTACAGACAATGTCCCCTTTGGCTTTCTCCAGGCAGGTTGGTGGGACCAGGAGCTCTGCTGTCTGTGCTTTCTCACTCAAGGACATCAAGCATGTCTTTGAGGGGAAGTATAAGGAATTGAACAAAGAGACTTCACGCTGGACCACTTACGGGTTCCCTGATATCAGTCCTCGGCCAGGCAGCGTGAGTACTACCCACCCCACTGAGCAAACTCTGCCTCCCCAGACACATAATATGCATGTCAAAGTACCTATCACGGCATAATAAATGCCCAATAAATGCTAGTGTTCCCCGCACCCCCAGGTCCTGTCTGCTCAGATATTCACCCATTCTGGCTGCCCACATTCCACATGTGTCCAACCCCATCCTAAACACAGAGCAGCACCCCTTCACCCCAGCTGAGTGCACCCCAAATGCCTGGGTATATCACTAAGGAAACAAGGGAGCACGGGCTGTGCCAAGGACTGTCTTGGGCATCTTCACCTGCATTTCTTATTTAACTTTTGTTTTTTGATCAGAGTGTATATGTACAGCATTTAAACAATCATATAGATTTACATGGTTGGTTACAAAAAACAGCCCTGTTTCCTATCCTCAGCACGTTTTCCTCTCTAGAGACAACCACCTTCAACTCTTTTAGCGGATTCTTTTGATATTTATCTCTAAATCTTGAAATACTTTTCTTGCTACTTCTTGATGTTTCAGTGTCAGGCAGTGTCTATTGAATTCCCATTCTGGATGGTGAGGATTTAACTATGTCCCCCACCCGCACTCAGCGATGTGCTGGAACTGGCTTGCAGCAACTAGCAAGAACCCTTTGTGCATCTCTTTACAAATCCGAGTTCAGTGACAATACATTAATAGCTTGAAATCAGCCATGGTGGGAATAATACATCATGGAAATCAGCAAACACTTCAAATCAGAGGTCCCCCAGCTCATCGTTCCCCAGAGCTGCCTTATCAACACACCACTGCACCCACCCCTCATCTCCCAACATTGTTTTATAGTAATTTTGGTTAGATCAATATTTATATTATGATTCATTATACACAACTGAGCCAGGTAGTAAGCCATGATTATTTTTCCTTTTTGCATAATTTAAAATTTTTCCCTGGGGTTAGTAATTATCTTGATTATTATTATTATTATTTTTGCTTTGTTTTCTAAGCTCTTATCTTTAATTCAACCCCAAACTCTTCCTCAGTTATCTGAATCTCTTTTAAAAACAGATCCATTAGGTATTCTAAGAGTTTCGTCTTCCCGGAGATCCTTCCTATCTGCTGCAGTCTGTACTACATCTACATCTTAACTACATCCGGGACACAACCGCCATCCTGGAATCTCCCTTCCTCATCATTCTGGGCATTCCCTTTGCCACTTTCTTGTGACAATCTGGTGGTTCTTGCATCCCACAACTTCCTCTCTTTTCTTTTTTTTCACTATCTTATTTTAGTGGAGATTCCCAGAAAGGGGTACATGGCAGGTAAATTTTTTTGAGATCGTGAATGTCTGAATATGTCTTTATTCTACATTCACATTTGATAGTTTGCCTAGGTGTATCTAATTCGAGACTAGAAATAATTTTCCTTCCAAACTTTGAAGGCTTCCTCTATTATCTTCTAGCTTTCAGTGCTGCTGTTGAGAAGTCTAAAGCTATTCTGATCCCCAACTCTTTGAATGTCACCTGGTTTTTTTTTTCTCACTGGAATCTTGTGGTACCTTTTTTGTGTCGCTGGTTGTTTTGAAATTTCATGGTATTGTGCCTTGATGATACCTGTTCGTTCATTGTCTGGGCATTCAATTTGCCCCTTAAGCCTGGAATTTTAGTTCTTTCAGTTCTAAGAAGTTTTCTTGAACTATTTCCTCCTGTTCCCTTTTCATTCAACAAATATTTTTTGAGGCCACCTGTCACTGTTGTAGGCACTGGGGATATAGCAGTGAACAAAACAGATAAAAGTCTCTTTCCTCATGGAGCTGACATTCTAATGTCAGAATGTTTTTCCACTTCTTTCTGGACCTCCTGGACTAGTCCTCTACCTTTTAAAATCCTTTAAAAGATTTTTTCCATGTCTTTGGTTTTTTTCTACTTTCTGAGAGAGTATCTCAATTTTATCTTCTGATCCTTCTATCAGATTTTTAATTTCTGCTATCAGATATTTAATTTACTAGATTTTTTGAGCTTTGAATATGTCTTTTATAAACATGTTCCATTACAGAGAATTTTAAATATATAAAAAGTGGACAGAATAGTGTAATGGACCTCCGTACACCCATCAGCCAGCTTCAACTCATAGCCAATCAAACTGTTTCATCTATACCCCACCCACTTCTCCTCTTATTATTTTGAAGCAAATTCTGGTCATTGTATCATTTCATCTGTATTAGTTTCCTATGGCTGCCAAAACAAATTACCACAAATGTGGTGGTGTGAAACAACAGAAATTTATTCTTTCACAGTTCTGGAGGCCAGGTGTTTGAAATCAAAGTGTCAGAAGGGTTGGTTCCTTCTAGAGGCTCTGAGGGAGAATCTATTCTATGCCTCGCTCTGAGCTTCTGGTTGGCTGCTGGAAACCCTTGGTGTTCCTTGGCTTGTAGGCACATCACTCCAATCTCTGCCTCTGTCATCACTTTGCCTTATCTCTGTATGTCTCCTCCACTTCTCTTATACAGACACTTGTCATTGGATTTAGAGCCCATTGTAATCCAGAATGAGTCATCTTTTTTAAAAAAATAATTTATTTATTTATTTATTTGGCTGCGTTGGGTCTTAGTTGCGGCATGCGGGATCTTTCATCGCGTTGTGCAGGCTTCTCTCTAGTTGTGGTGTGTGGGTTTTCTCTTCTCTAGTTGTGGCGCACAGGCCCCAGGGCGTGTGGGCCCTGTAGTTGTGGCGCGCGGGCTTAGCTGCCCCGCGGCATGTGGGAACCTAGTTCCCAGACCAGGGATCAAACCCACGTCCCTTGCATTAGAAGGCGGATTCTTTACCACTGGACCACTAGGAAAGTCCCCAGAATGAGTCATCTTGAGATTTTTAATTATGTATACAAAGACCCTTTCTGCAAATAAAGTCACATTCACAGGTTTTAGATGGACATGTCTTTTGGGGGACTACCATTCATCCCATTACCTCATCCATAAATATTTTAGTATGTATCTCCAAAGGATAAGGGCTTTGAAAACAACAACAACATAGCCATAGTACCATTATCACACCAAAAAATTAATAATAGTTCCTTAATCTAATATGCATTTAGTGTTCAAATTTCTAATAGTCTCACAGATATCATAAGGGTTTTTAAAAAATATTGTTTGTTTATTGGAGTCAAAATCCAAATAAAATCTGTAAATTTGGATTGGTTGTTCTTTTCAGTCTCTTTTAGTCTGTATGTTCCCTTTCCAACTTCTTTTTTTCTCTTGCAATTTATTTGTTATGTAGAATTTTCCACAGTCTGGATCTTGATTTTACATCTCTGTGATGGAGTTTAAGTATTTTCTGTAAATTGGTTGGTGTTTGGATCTAGAGACGTAATCAGATTAAAGTTTGATTTTCGGGAGCAAAACTACCTCATAGTGGTAGTGTGGTCTTCTTTCAGGAAGTATGTAAATCTCTGGCCACACTCTGAAATAAGAACTCCTCTTTTGTAGCATTATGTTCTTGTTTCATGGGTATACTATCTTCATAATTATCTCTCTTAAGATAATAATGATACTTTGCTGTGGTTTTCTTTTCTCTGAATCATTTCTGTTTCCTCTTAGGTTTTTGTTTATTCATTTTTTCCATTTCCTTGTTTTGATCTCTTTCATGTTCATGGTTTCACTCACATATCTGGTAATCCTTGGTTATCTACTCACATTTAAGAGGGAGGGGACCATGAAGCTGTTTGGAAACTCTGCACCCTGGGCATGACTTGGCAACTTGAGCTCCGTGATAGCTCCACTGAGGATGGTCTGTCTGGACTGCTTTGTTGGGGACCTTCAATGTCAATATCTTTAAGTCTTTCCTCTTGGACCTCTAGTCAGTTTTCCTGGAGTAGATTCTTCCAGTCTTCTGCCTGGAGGGAGATGGTCTGGCTCCTGGTGTCTGGGAGCCATGGGGAAAGAGGGCTGGGTGTGGGGGAAGAGTCTCAGCAGGTACTGTGTCTACTTGGATTTAATCCCCTGCTTTCATGGTGGTGTCACCCATCTCTGCTGTACTCCATTCAGAGTCCCTCTGTCTTACCCTCTCCAGAGAATAAACCTCCAGTTTGGGGCTAGGGTATGGAAGGGACAGTCACTCAGTGGCATGGAGCTGGGGGGAAATCTGCCTGCTTCTTAAAGAGACTTTCAAATAATCTTCTTTATTCAGCCCCTCCTTTACCCCATTTCCAGAGGTGACTGGGGCCACTAATCCATGAACTTCAGGAATTCTGCCTTATAAATCAGATAGTTTGGGGTTATCCCTGGGCTGGCTTAAGAAGATTCTTTTATCCTGCTAAGTCTTTTCCTATTTGTTCATTTGCTTTCCAGCTTCCAAAATGTGGCTGCTTTTGCCTCCTCTCCTGTTCTCCCCATCCCTGTAGGTTTGTGTCTTTAAAAAAAAAAAAAAATCCCTTTGGGGGGAAGTGAGAGTAAGTGCATATGCTCATTCTGGCATCAAAATGAAATACAGATGTTATTACATCACTTTACAGATGAGGAAGTTGGAACTCATAGAGGTGGGGTAACTTGTCTGAGGACGTATCTTGTAGGTGACAGAGCTGGGGCTGGTGTTAAGACAGTGCTCTTGGAAACGGAGGACAAGAATCGTGACCAAAGATCAGGACACAGGTGTCCCAAAGCCACAGTATGCTGGTGTTGGCAAGTCCTTTCGAGAACAGCCGGTCCAACCCCCTCATTTTATGAGTAAGAAAAAGAAGGCCCAGAATGGAGAAGGGACTCTCCCAGAGTCACGCATCAAATTCATGCCACACCATGATGAGAAACACTCCCTGTTCACCACCCCTTTCTGTGACATCATTCATTCAATTACTGACTCAGCGAACATTTATTGGGCACCAACTGTGTGCCAGGTCCTGTGTTAAGCCTGGGCTTACAGACATGAGTTCAAGGTGGTCCTTGTCTGCAAGGGACCCTCACTCTACTTCCTGCTGGTGGCCAGGCATCCTTGGTGAAGGTGATGATGGAGGAAAATAATGACAGCTAATGTTTATGAAATACTTACTTTATGCCAAGCACTGTTCTAATTACTTTTCATGTATTGGTGCATTGCATCCTCACAGCAAGCCTGTGATGTATTGGTAATAGGCCCATTACCCTATTAAGGAACCTCAGGCATGCTGAATTCAGAGGCTGGAATTCAAAGCCAGGCAGTTCCCGAGTCCAGCTTTAATCCCCATCCTGAAATGAGGACTGCCAAGAGGAAAGGAGGCAAAGGATATTAGCCAAGGGGGAGGGAGGGAGGGAAGATGCAATGGGTGAGTTGAAGGAAGGAGAAAGCTGACCTGATCTGCTTCCTCCCCCTGCAGTGCTCGGAGAGCCCCTCCTCTGATAAAGCCTTGACCTTCATGAAGGACCATTTCCTGATGGATGAGCCGGTGGTGGGGACACCCCTGCTGGTGAAGTCTGGTGTGGAGTACACACGGCTTGCGGTGGAGACAGCCCAGGGCATTGACGGGAATAGCCATCTGGTCATGTACCTGGGCACCAGTGAGTAAAGGGCTGAAGGCCACCCCTCAGGGGACCAAAGCAGGGACTGCAACTTGGGTTGAGGAGGGAAACCTTTGAGTTCATTCACTCAGGCATTCATTCAACACATGTTTTCTGAGCACCTACTTTGTGCCTGGCACCCTGCTAGGCTCTGAAAACACAGTGGGAGAACAGAACAGCCCTGTCCCTACCTTCTCTGAGCTTTCAGTCTGGTGGGGGAGAGAAACATGCACGGCTTTGGTGACCTTAGCAAGAACTGTTTGTCTTATGGGGAAGACATGCTAGAGAGGTGAAGAGTGAGGGAGGATAGAGGGGGAGCTGGAAACAGCAAGAGTAGAGATCACAGATCACGCTTCAGGAAGCTTGGCTGTGAAGGGGAAGAGGGGAAGGGGAGGTAACTGGAGGAGGGCGTGGGATCCAGCCAGCAATCTTTTTGAAGATGGGAAAGATCGTCAGGATCCAGTAGAGAGGGAGATGGCGAAGAGATGGGCAGGCGAGGGGCTAAATGGCAGGTGAAGTTGCAGAGGCAGCAGGAAGCCTGGTTCTAGAACCAGGTGGAGGGACTGGTCGTGAGTGGGGGAGGTACAGACCTCTGCTGGGATGGGAGTGAAGGAGTAGAAGGGGGGATAAGACTGGACGGGAGAATGTATAGACTTGTGGGGGAAATGGGCAAGAAGTAGAGGGAGCTCTTTTGTGAAGGCTTTTGTGTTTTCTACGAAGTAGGAGGACACAAGGTCATGAGCGGGGTTGGGGGGGGCGGAGATTGAGAGGTAGAAAAGGTGGGAGGTTTGAGGAGAGAGGAATAGATTGAAATATTCATTGTAGAGAGAAGGAGAGGGACTTCCCTAGTGACGCAGGGGTTAACAAATCCGCCTGCCAATGCAGGGGACATGGGTTCGATCCCTGGTCTGGGAAGATCCCACGTGCCGCAGAGCAACTAAGCCCGTGCACCACAGCTACTGAGCCTGCGCTGTAGAGCCCGCGAGCCACAACTACTGAGCCCGTGCTCTGCAACAAGAGAAGCCACCACAATGAGAAGCCCGCGCACCACAATGAAGAGTAGCCCCCGCTCGCTGCAACTAGAGAAAGCCTGCGCGCAGCAACGAAGACCCAATGCAGCCAAAAATAAATAAATTTATTAAAAAAAAAAAAAAAGAAAGAAGGAGAGACAGTCTGCGGGGGAGATGGGGAAGATTGCCAAGCATATATTATATTGAGGGCCTGGCTGAGGTGGATGCCCTTGAGCTTTAGTGGAAGAAACCCATCAGGTTCATTCATTCTTTTAGGACATCAGCTGTGCATATATTGGGTATACAATAGAGAACAAAACAGACAAAAATCTAGCTCCTTTTTGGAGTGCATGGGAACAGACAATAAACACACTGAAGAGTCAATTACTTGGTACATTATGAGATTAGAAAATAAATAGAGCAGTGTGTGGTCAGGAATGCCAGTTGGGGTGGTAGTAATTTTTAAAAGGGTGGTCAAGGGGCTTCCCTGGTGGCGCAGTGGTTAAGAATCCACCTGTCAATGCAAGGGACACGGGTTTGAGCCCTGGCCGGGGAAGATCCCACATGCTGCAGAGCAACTAAGCCTGTGTGCCACAACTACTGAGCCTGAGCTCTAGAGCCCGCGAGCCACAACTACTGAGCCCGTATGCCACAGCTACTGAAGCCTGCGTGCCTAGAGTCCGTGCTCCGCAACAAGAGAAGCCACCGCAATGAGAAGCCCGCACACAGCAACGAAGACCCAACACAGCCAAAAATAAATAAATAAATTAATTAATTAATTTAAAAAAAAAAAGAGTGGTCAGGGTAGAACTCACTGAAGTGCCTTTGAGTAGAGACACTTGATGGAGGTGAGGGAGGCTGGTGATGTGATTTTCTACAGAAGTGCTCAGCAGTCCACTGCCCCATGTCCATGGAGAAAGGGAACGGTTGGGTTCCTCCAGGCATGGAGTTTTATCAGGCAGTTGCAAAGGAAGGGCTGAGAGGCAAGGGATTTCCAGCCATTTACAAGCAAGCTCCATCTCCAAGGCATAGAGGGAAACGGTCTGACAGATCTGTGTCCAGTGCACACTTCAGAAGGAACTTTCTGACAGCTGCAGAAGCCATCTGGAGTCAGAGAGGGAGCATGAGAGGGGTGTGTAGATGGGGTCAGACAATTTCAGCTCTCTCTGTCTCTTCACAGGCACAGGGTCCCTCCACAAGGCTGTGGTGAGTGGGGACAAGAACGCTTATCTGGTGGAGGAGATCCAGCTGTTCCCTGACCCTGAGCCTGTTCGCAACCTGCAGCTGGCCCCCACCCAGGTGGGAAGGGGCCTGACCCTCAGATGGCCTTCTAGTGGGGCAGGCCTTGGGTGCTGGGTCCTTCCTAGGTGTGGCGAGGACGCCCTGACACTCCATCTCTCTTCCAGGGCGCAGTGTTTGCAGGCTTCTCAGGAGGCATCTGGAGGGTTCCCCGAGCCAACTGTAGTGTCTACGAGAGCTGTGTGGACTGTGTCCTTGCCCGGGACCCTCACTGTGCCTGGGACCCGGAGTCCCAAATCTGCCGCCTCCTGCCCACCACCATCCCGTGAGTGCCACTTACCCAGCTTATGGTCTTCCTCTTTCCAGGTGCTACTAACACATTCCCTGCAAGATTCCCCCGGCCTGTGGGGGGCTCCTCCAGGGATGGAGTTGCACCAGGCAGCTTTGAGCTGCTCCAGCCCACCCTCTCTAGGTAGAAACCTAGTCTCCCAGACCCACTTTCTTCCCCTCTGCACTTCGCTCTCTTGCTCCCTCCTCCTCCCACTCTTGTCTGTTTCAAGGGATAATTTTTGCTTTCCCTGCCTTCTCAGGAAGTCCTGGAAGCAGGACATGGAGCGTGGGAACCCAGAGTGGGCATGTGCCAATGGCCCCGTGGGCAGGAGTGGAAGGCCTCGGAGCCGCCCCCAAATCAGTGAGTGTGGGACCAGGGCAGGCACAAAGGCTCGGGAGGACTTCTGGGAGGGCGTGGGCATTTCTGCCTCCGTTTCTCCCCCAGCACCTGCCTGGCTTGAGACCTGAATACCCAGAGTTGGAATGGATTGGGATGTAGGCTGTAGGGAGGAGGGATAGGAATTCTAAGCTGGGATTCAGGATTGGGGTTGAAGTTGCTTCTGGTGTCAGAATTGGAGTCAGATGGACTGGAGAGGTTAGTATGGGGCCCAGACTGGAGATAGGAAAGGGGTCAGAGTTGAGTTTAGGAGTTGAAATAGAAGTTGAAGGTGGGAGTTGGGGCCCACATGTCGGGTAGAGACTCCCTCCTGCCTGCTGTCTCCTTAACCTTTGGCCCCTTTCCCTTACCTACAGTTAAAGAAGTCCTGGCTGTCCCCAACTCCATCCTGGAGCTCCCCTGCCCCCATCTCTCAGCTCTGGCCTCTTACCACTGGAGTCACGGCACAGCAGCGATCCCGGACGTCTCTTCCACAGTCTACCGTGGCTCCCTCTTGCTGCTACTGCGAGATGGGGTGGGGGGTCTCTATCAGTGCTGGGCCACTGAGAATGACTTCTCATACCCTGTGGTCTCCTACTGGGTGGACAGTCAGGACCAACCCCTGGCCCTGGATCCTGAACTGGCGGGCATTCCCCGGGAACGCATGGAGGCCCCGCTGACCACAGTCGGTGGTGGGGCTGCCCTGGCTGCCCCGCGGTCCTACTGGCCCCACTTCCTCACCGTCACTGTACTCCTTGCCTTAGTGCTTTCAGGAGCCCTCATCCTCCTCCTCGCCTCCCCTTTGGGGGCACTCCGAGCCCGGGGCAAGGTCCAAGGCTGTGGGACCCTGCCCCTCGGGGAGAAGGCCCCATTGAGCAGGGAGCAGTGCCTCCAACCCCACAAGGAATGCAGGACCTCTGCCAGTGATGTGGACGCCGACAACAACCTCCAGGGCACTGAGGTGGCTTAAACTCTGGGTACAAGCTGGAGCTGTCGGGTAGGGCAGGGCGCCTGGCCATGCTGGCTGGGGGGACCGGGAGCAGTGCAGCCCTGACTAGGGTGGGAGTAGCACAAAAGACCACCTTCCTCCCACAAGAGGACCTTCTCCGCCACTCTGTGCCACCGATAGCACTCAGTGGGGCTGGGCACAGCAGCCTGACTCCCCTATGGGACTCCCTTCTACCAAGCACGTGGCCTCTCTAATGGGGGCTGCCCCAGACCTGGACCTAGGCTATGATAGGAGGACCTAGAGAGGATCCTTCAGTTCTGGCCATTCCGGGACCTTCCAGAAACATACTGCTACAGGAGACCCTAGAACACCAAACACCTAAGCAACTGTAAGATAGCACACCACACCTGGAGACTCCACTCTAAAAGCAGCTGCCACCTTGGACACCAACACTCCCCTCTCCCAAGGCTCTCCAGGACTCTGCAGGGAGCTGCTCCCTTTCTGCTCCCCTTATCAACTCAACACGGGAGGTCTTTCCTAAAGTCTCACCTCCTTCCATCTTGCTTCAGTTGGGGCAGATTTAACCCCTTCTGGCCTGGCTAGAACACAGAGGTAATCTGAGCCTTGTTCACTCCTTTTCCCTGGCTGACCCCTGGACCCCTTTCCTCTCCCCTCTCCTTTGTTTTGGGATTCAAAAACCACTTGTCACAGACAGTTTATTTTTTATTAAAAAGACAAAGCTTATGACTGGTGCTGTTTTTGTCGGGGCAGAGTGCTCCAGCAGAGGACCGCGGGAGGTAAGGGGAGCAGGCAGTCCGAGGACATTAGTAGGTTTGTGGGGTGATTGTTCTCTCCAACTCCAAACCACCTCCTTTGCCCTGCCAGCTCCCTCCCAGCCCCCAGCCAGCCCCACAGCCCTTTCTTCCACTCCAGGCACTGCTAGAGAGTGCCTGCAACTCTGCCTTTGGGGCCAACACACGTCTGTGTGTCTGCCGGCCAGGCAGCACCTCATCCATCACGGACTCCGTGCCGCAGCCCCACAGTTGCTGTCCCCAGCTGTCCCACACTTCTCTTGGCTCTTCCTCAGCCCCCCTTTCCCACTGCAAGCTGTTGGTTTCAACTCTTGGTGGATTGAATTTATAGCAAGACTGTGCAGTCACCCCCATCCTGGCCACATCCTTCCCAATATCTGACAAACACTCTGTCCACGCCCCCTTATCACCTTCTCCCTCTCCCTTCTGTCACGAAGGCACATGTCCCTCCTCCAACCAAGGCTAACAGGTGCATTTGCCCCTTCCGCTGTGCCAAGACCCCCTGCGCCGCCCTCCCCACTTTATTACTCCCTCATCGTTAATCTCCCTTCTTCCACCCACAAGTGTGCTAGGTGCTCTCTGTACCGAAAAAGAAAACAAAGCAATAATCCTTCCCACAGCTCTGCCCTTTCAGTCTACCCCCTCCACCCTCACTAACTCTTTCTTTCCTGTTACCACCAAACGCCAGGCAGGGTCCGTTCTTGCTTTCCCCCACCCCACCCCCAGTGTCGCCCTCACCCTCTTTAATGCCCTGTGGTCTGTCTGGCTTTTCCCCCACCTCTCTGCTCAGATGACTCGCCACGATTTCCCAGAAGCCCCCCACTGGCCTTGACCTCTGTGCAGTCTTTACATCTTGGCCATACTATTCTTCTTACAACTCTCTTCTACTATGGCTTTTTCTTCAAAAAAAAAATTTTTTTTTTTTAAATTTTCAATTGTGGTAAAAAGCACATGGTGATATAAAATTTTTCTCCTTAACTGTACAGTTTAAGCATACAGTTCAGTATGTTAACTATATTCACATCGTTGTATAACAGATCTCTAGAACTTTTTCATCTTGTGAACCTGAAAGTTGATGTCCATCAAACACCATTCCTCCTCCTCCCAACCCCTGGCAACTTTCTGTCTATTAGTCTGACTACTTTAGGTGCCTCATATAATCATATAGTATTTGGCCTTTTGTGACTGGTTTATTTCACTCACCATACTGTCCTCAAGGTTCATCCATGTTGCTGTATATGACAGGGTTTTCTTCCTTTTTTGAGGCTGATTAATATTCCATTGTATCTATAGACTACAATTTCTTTATCCATTTGTCTGCTGATGGACATTTGGGTGGTTTTCACTTCTTCACCATTGTGAATAATGCTGCAATAAACATGGGTGTGCAAATATCTCAAGATCCTGTCTGCTAGGGCTCCTTTATTGGCGTTATTTGGCTTCTCTTGGTATTTCTCCCCTTCTGGTTCCTTTTCTTCCTCCCATTACCCAATGCACTTTTACCCTGAGGCCTGGCTTTCACTGTTCCAAGCACCCTTTCCAGACCTTCTCTCTTGTGGCTCCCCATGACTTCTAGGCCAACGGCTGTGGGGTAGTGGAAAAGGAATGAGGCCAGGGTTGAGCTCCTGGGGCCTTCGTCTGCTGTTTATAGACTTGGACAGCTCTTCCTGTCTGCACCTCAATTTCTTCACCTCTCAGAGGGAAAGGATGCACAGGAAACTTCCTGCTTTAAGCATTATGGATCCCTAACTGTCAAATACATAGCTCCAGAGCTGAGCTTTCTCCTGTGCTCCAACCAGTGCAAGGACAAGCCTGCTGGACGTCTATATCCAGGTGACCCAAAGGCTCCCAGAACACCTATTCTCTGTTTCCCTTCTCAGCCTCCCACCAACATTACTCTGGAATGTACTCTTTCCTCAGCCTCCCACCAACATCACTCTGGAATGTACTCTTTCCTCATCTCCCTCTAAGGTATAATTTAGAGGCTATCTCCTCCGTGCCATCTTCCCAGCCTGCCCCAGTCCTGGCTGATTAGTCTTCTCTAAGATTTCCCCAGCACTCACTGTCTGCATCACTCATGAGGTACTTAGACCCAACCATAAGAATGTAAAACACAGCTTTTCAGGAAGATGGCGCTGAAGGTGAAGAAGGAAGCCCCTGCCCCTCCCAAAGCCGAAGCCAAAGCAAAGTCTTTAAAGGCCAAGAAAGCAGTGTTGAAAGGCATCCACAGCCACAAAAAAAGAATGTCTGACGTAATCTACCTTCCAACGGCCCAAAACACTGTGGCTCAGGAGGCATCCCAAATATCCTCGGAAGAGTGTCTTTCAGAGGAACAAGCTTGACCATTATGCCATCATCAAGCACCTAGTCAGCCATGAAGAAGATTGAAGACAACAACACATTGGTGTTCAATGTGGATGTCAAGGCCAACAAGTACCAGATTAAACAGGCTGTGAAGAAGCTCTAGGACATTGATGTGGCCAAGGTCAACACCCTGATCAGGCCTGATGGAGAGAAAAATGCATATGTTCGACTGGCTCGTGACTGATGCTTTGGATGTTGCCAACAAAATTGGGATCATCTAAACTGAGTGCAGCTGGCTAATTCTAAATATAAAAGTTTTCAGTATATAAAAAAAAGAATGTAAAACACAGAAAGGGATGGTACATGCAGTTTCCCCTGCTGGACTCTCAACACCCTGGGGGCAGGAGGTATCTCAACCCCATCTCCACAGCCTAAAGCGTGAGGCACTATGCTCTAGTGAGAGGAGGCACCTGGGAAATGCTTACTGTTTATGAGAGCAAAACCTTGGTCAGTCTCATCCTACCTGGCTTCTCTGCAGCCTTTGACGCTGGTGACAATTCCTTCTTGTAACACTTATGCTTTGGTCTCTGGCTGCAGTGCTCTTGCTTACCTTCCTAGCTCTCGGGCCACTGCTCCTCAGGTCTTTTAAGCACTTCTCTTTTCTTATTTCCCTTGAAAATTCCCCTTGGACAATATCTTCCATGCCTATTGCTTCCACTCTCACCTCTCAACCAAGGATGCCCATTTATTCATTCAGCAAACATGCACAAAGTACTTGCTATGGTTCAGAATCTGGCCTAGGGACTTCCCTGGCGGTCCAGTGGTTGGGACTCTGTGCTTCCACTGCACGGGGCTCAGGTTTGATCCCTGGTCAGGGAACTAAGATCCTGCATGCCAGCGCAGCATGCCCACCCCCGCCCCAACCAAAAATAAAAAAGAATCTGGCCTAGACAGCTGGGGAGAAACCTGAATCAGACCTGCTTCCTACCCTCACAATCTGGCAGTAGGGACGGACTAGCAACAGTCAGAGCCCAGGGTGGGGTGGGGAAGAGGTATCGTGGGGGACAGAGTATTGCAAGCTCAGGCTTCCTGTCTCCCCCTCTAGCTACTGGTTACAGCCACCTGGATACACCACAAACATCTCTAATGCAACGTGTCCCCAGCTGAATTTATCAACCCTTTCAAACCTGCTTGCCCTCCCTTGTTCCCCATGCTAGTTAACCACACTGCGATGGAGAAGCTTGGGACCTCTTCTCTCTCACCCCCTCCACATTTAGTGGGCCACCAGTCTCATCTCCTCTTCCTCCTCCCTCTCCCTGGAATTCCTCAGCACCTCTCCATTCCCACAGGCCCAGATCACTGACCATGACGGCCAGAGCTGACCCCTGACCAGTCTCTGCCACCTTCTCCTGCTCCCATCCTGCATTCCACTCTTCGATAAAGGGTAGTTTACTTAAAACAAAACAAAACAAACAAACAAAAAACCTGCCTAAAACTCCAAATGGCTTTTCATTAAATCCAGAATTAAAAAAATGAAAACCCCTTGGTATGGCATGGCTTGCCTCCAGCTCCTCCATCCACATCTAGGCACTACTTGTAAATCCTGAGCCCCTCTGTACAGCTTTCTAGAAAGCTTTATTGAGTGCCTAGCACTATTCCAGGTCTTGTGACACAGAGATGAATAGTCAATCTGCGTAGAGGAAGCAACAGTGAGGTTCTTTGGGCATGCTGTGTCTCCCATCTAGAACAGCATCTTCTCTGTGGGTTCTTCTCTATCCTCCCATGCAGAATTAGTGACCTATGCACACTTCATTATAACCTTTTTCATACAGTGCTGCTTTTTCATTGTGTTTCTGTGAGCCTGGCGTATGGTAAGTGCTCTCTCAATGCTGAAATCCATTCATTTATTCAACAAATATTTACTGAACACCTACTATGTGACAGACACTGTTGGGTGCTGAGGGCAGATCAGTGAACAAAACAGACACTATTCTTGCCATCACAGAGCCTACATTCTAGTGTAGGAGAGAGATAAATAAGTAAAATAAATAGGGTACTTTATAAACAACTTTTTTTTTTTTTTGGGCTGTGTGGCTTGCAGGATCTTCCCCAACTGGGCCACAGCTGTGAAAGCCCAGAATCCTAACCACTAGGCCACCAGGGAACTTTATTTTAGGTACTTATGATAGGGTACTTTATTTTATTTTTTTAAAAATATTTATTTATTTGGCTGCATCGGGTCTTAGTTGCAGCATGTGGGATCTTTGTGGTGGCATGTGGGCTCTTCATTGCGGCACACAGGCTCTCTAGTTGTGGCACGCTGGCTCAGTAGTTGCAGCACGTGGGCTTAGTTGCCCCACGGCATGTGGGATCTTAGTTCCCCGACCAGGGATCGAACCCACGTCCCCTGCATTGGAAGGTGGATTCTTAACCATCGGACCACCAGGGAAGTCCCCCGATAGAGTACTTTAAATAGAGATGTGCTATGGAGAAAAAAAATTTGAGTTGGAGAAAGAAGGTTGAGAGTGGAAGGAGTGTCTACAAGCTTAAACAGGGGATTCAGAGTAGGTCTCATTGATAAGATGATGTTTGAACAATGAAACAATGCAGTAAGTGAAAGTAGGAGCTATGTGGATGCCTGCAGAAAGAGCTTCTAGGCAGAAGCAACAGCCAATGCAAAGGCCTTGAGGCAGGAATGAGAATAGTAGACGAAATGAGAAAGATGCTGTGTGTGCATGGGGGAAGATTGTAGGACCCTGTAGGCCACTGTATAGACTTTGGCCTTTACTGTGAATAAATGGGGGAGCCATTGGAGGATTTTGAACAGAGGAGGGACATGATCTGGCTTAAAGTTTAAAAGTATCACTCTGGCTGCTTTATTGTGATTGGTACATAGCAGAAGCAAGGGTGGAAGCAAAGAAACCAGTGAGGAAGCTACTGGAATAATCCAGGTGATAGATGATGGTGGCTCAGATTAGGGTGTTAGTATGTTGGTGATGGGAAGTGGTCAAGCTCTGAACATTTAAAAAAATTTTTTTAATTGAAGTATAGTTGATTTACAATGTTGTGTTAATTTCTACTGTACAGCAAAGTGATTCAGTTATACATATACATACATTTTTTTCATATTCTTTTCCATTATGGTTTATCACAAGATGTTGAATATAGTTCCCTGTGCTGTACAGTAGGACCTTGTTGTTTATCCATTCTATATACAATAGTTTGCATCTACTAATCTCAAACTCCCACTCCATCCTCTCCCCAGCCCCCCAGCAACCACAAGTCTGTTCTCTACGTCTGTGAGTCTGTTTCTTTTTTGTAGATACATTCATTTGTGACATATTTTAGATTCCACATATAAGTGATATCATGTGGTATTTGTCTTTCTCTGTCTGCCTTACTTCACTTAGTATGATAATCTCTAGTTGCATCCATGTTGCTGCAAATGGCATTATTTCGTTCCTTTTTATGGCTGAGTAATAGTCCATTGTATATATGTACTGCATCTTCTTTATCCATTCATCTGTCTATGGACATTTAGGTTGGCTAATTATAAATAGTGCAATGAACACTGGGGTGAATGTATCTTTTCGAATTATAGTTTCCTCCAGATATATGCCCAGAAATAGGATTACAGGATCATATGGCAACTTTATTTTTAGTTTTTTGAGGAACGTCCATACTGTTTCCCATAGTGGATGCGCCAATTTACATTCCCACCAGCAGTGTAGCAGGGCTCCCTTTTCTCCACACCCTCTCCAGCATTTGTTATTTGTGGACTTTTTAATGATAGCCATTCTGAGTGGTGTGAGGTGGTACCTCACTGTAGTTTTGATTTGCATTTCTCTAGTAATTAGCGGTGTTGAGCATCTTTTCATATGCCTATTGGCCATCTGTATGTCTTCTTTGTAGAAATGTCTATTTAGGTCTTCTGTCCATTTTTTGACTGGATTTTTTAAAAAATTATTTATTTATTTATTTATTTATTTATTTTTGGCTGCGTTGGGTCTTCGTTGCTGCACGTAGGCTTCCTCTAGTTGTGGCGAGCGGGGGCTACTCTTCGTTGCAGTGCGCGGGCTTCTCATTGCCGTGGCTTCTCTCGTTGTGGAGCACAGGCTCTAGGCGCGCGGGCTTCAGTAGTTGTACCGCGTGGGCTCAGTAGTTGTGGCTCGCGGGCTCTAGGCGCAGACTCAGTAGTTGTGGCGCACGGGCTTTGTTGCTCCGCGGCATGTGGGATCTTCCCAGACCAGGGCTCGAACCCGTGTCCCCTGCATTGGCAGGCGGATTCTTAACCACTGTGCCACCAGGGAAGCCCTATTTATTATTTTTTACCATTTAAAAATTGAAGTATAGTTAATTTACAATGTTGTGTTAGTTTCAGGCGTACAGCAAAGTGATTCATATATATATATATATATATATTCTTTTTCAGATTCTTTTCCATTGTAGGTTATTATAAGATACTGAATATAGTTCCCTGTGCTATTCAGTAGGTCCTTCTTGTTTATCTATTTTATACATAGCAGTGTTAATCCCAAACTCCTAATTTATCTCTCCCCCCACCCCGGCCATGCTGAAGTCTTTTTTTTTTTTAATTAATTAATTTATTTATTTATTGGCTGTGTTGGGTCTTCGTTGCTGTAAGCAGGCTTTCTCTAGTTGTGGTGAGCGGGGGCTACTCTTCGTTGCGGTGCGCAGGCTTCTCATTGTCGTGGCTTCTCTTGTTGCGGAGCACGGGCTCTAGGCACACAGGCTTCAGTAGTTGTGGCATGTGGGCTCAGTAGTTGTGGCTTGTGGCCTCTAGAGCGCAGGCTCAGCAGTTGTGGCGCATGGGCTTAGTTGCTCTGCAGCATGTGGGATGTTCCCAGACCAGGGCTCGAACACGTGTCTCCTGCATTGGCAGGTGGATTCTTAACCACTGCGCCACCAGGGAAGCCCCATGCTGAAGTCTTGATGCAGAATTTCTCCCCAGAGAAACCTTAGTGTTGCTCCAAAGGCCTTTCAACTAACTGGATGAGGCCCACTCACATTATCAAGGTAGTCTTTACTTAAAGTCAGCTGATTGTGGATGTTAACCACACCTACAAAATACCTTCACAGCAACACCTATTAGTGAATAACTAGTTACTATAGCCCTAGCCAGGTTGACATAAAACTAACTTTCACGCTAAGTTTGAAATGTCCATTAGATATTTTGAGGCCATTGTCAGTACAAATCTGTTGTTCAGGAGGGATGTTTCCTAGAGGTATCAAATTCTTTAATTGTAGTAAAATACACATAACATAAAATTTACTATTAGTGATATTTAGCCATTCACAGTGCTGTACAATCATCACCACTATCTAGGTCCAGAACACTTTCATCACTCCAAACGGACACTCTGTACTAATTAAGCAGTCACTCCCCACTCTTCCTCCCCCCAGTCCTTGGCAACCACTAATCCACTTACCTGCTTTTTGTCTGTATAGATTTGTCTGTTCTTCATATTTCATCTAAATGGAATTACACAATATGTGACTGTTGTGTTTGGCTTATTTCATTTAGCATAATGGTTTCAAAATTTATCCACATCATAGTATGTATCCATATTTCATTCCTTTTTTTGTTTGTTTTTTTATTCACTGTGTAATATCCCGTTGTATGGGTATACCACTGTTTGTTTCTACTTTTTGGCTATAGTGAAGAAGAGTGCTGCTGTGAACATTTGTGTACAAGTTTTTGTTTGAACACCTGTTTTCAACTCTTTTGGGTATATATTCAGAGCTAAATTGCTTGGTCATATAGTAATTTTGCTTAACATATTGAGGAACAACCAAACTGTTCCCACAGCAGCTGCACCATTGTACATTCCCACCAGCAATGTCTGAGGGTTCCAATTTTTCCACATCCTTGCTAACACTTGTTACTTTCTAGGTTCTTGTTTGCTTGCTTGCTTGCTTTAATTTTAGCCATCCTCGTGGGTGTGAAGTGGGATCTCATGGTTTTGATTTGTTTTTCCCTAATGATATTGAACATCTTTTCATGTGCTTTTTGGTCACCTTTTTTGAAGAAACATCTATTCAAGTCCTTTGCCCATTTAAAAAAATTGGGTTGTTTGTCTTTTTGTTTGTTGAGTTGTAGAAATATCTATTTTGAAATGAATCTCCACCCCCAGCCTCCCAGTCCCTTATTTAAAAGGCTCTGCCTCTTCTTTTAAATCCATGTATAAGCAGATAGTTTTAGAGCTGGAAGAGACCACTCCACCTCCAGGATGTTCCCTATTCCTGCAGTTTTTTGAGTTCTCAAACCTTAAAATTGGTTGTCTAAACTTAGTCCTTCCTGCTGCACACTGGCCTCTGTTTTGGCTCTGCAGATGAGAAAAATTACACAAAAATTTACAGATTAGATTTGAATTTAAGGATTCCAATAAATCCGAAACACAAGGTGACCCATTTAGAACAAGATCTTCAAGAAGCGCCGGGTGACTTTTAATTTCCAAGAATTAGAAAGAAAACGCATGCGCTGTAGAGCTAAGGGCATGTCGAAGCCAATGAAGGCGTGGCCTCTGCCCGAATCCAAGATGGTTCCCAGGACCTTCCACCCTTGCTGCGGGGGCGGGGCGAGAGGCTAAAGGCTCAGAACGCCATTGGTGGAGTTGCACATCGTTCATCCCCGCCCCCCGCAGGGGGCGGGAGTGACAAAGTCCCAATTTCCGGTTCCGTCAGTACTGGGAGCCCGGTCGAGATGGAGGAAGATGCGACCGGAGGCCATCAGTCGCCAGAAACAGAGGATAGAGTGGGAGCTGCGGTCTAGAGGTCCGCGCTTGGAGTTCACCTCAGACGGGGTGGAACCGCCCTGATCTGAGAAGGTAAGAAACCACCGGCTTGGGGTGCCTGAGGACTAAGGTCTCCGAGGACCTGGACCTGTCAGGGAGGCAGCGGGTGTCTGCAGTGCCCGGCTGCAATTCAGTGGGAGCCCACCACGCAGTTTGGGGTATGAGGGGCGACTCCAACGAGTCATCTCTTCTTGTCGGAGGAGCATGAGTTTCGCTGACAGCGAAAGAAGCATGGCGAGAGGCATGGCGAGGCGGCATCTCGGGGGCCAGGACAGAAGCAGCTTAAAGGGGGTGTCATGTGAAGTAGGTGAAGAGGATTGTCATGTGGTGTCTGTCATGAGGGATCACGTGGGCACCTATGGAAGACTGAAGGAAGGCTGGGTGGAAATCGCTTCATGCCCCAGAGGGGAGGTTGTCTCGAAGGGAGAGGTTGGAGGCATGCCCGGGAACTTCCCTAAGGAAATGCATATCCATTAGGACAGGTGGGCAAGCATGTAAATATATTCACATTCACGTGGTAGATAGCTCCCAGGATGCAAAGCCTTGATGCAGTTGCAGTAAGAAGTACAGAGGAACAGAAGGAGGAAGCAAAGATGTTGTTTCCAGCACAGAAGTGGGGACCAAACCCCACAGATGTCTTGTCAGGAGTTGTAGGTGGCTATTTGATTTGGGGGGGGGGGTTGTTGACTGAAAAGATTTGAATGAGTCTAGAAGTCATCACTGAGCCCAGTCCTGGTGACAAGTCAGGATGGAGTCAGAGGGCTACTAACCTAGTCATAATGGTCCTGGACTCCTAGAGTAGTTGTTATCGTTGTTATAATACTGACAATTCTTAATATTTAAGGCAATACTTTCCAAACTCTGATATATGTATTAACCACCCAGAGAGCTTATGAACATGTTGGTTCTTATTCAGCAGGTCTATGGAGCATCCTGAAATTCTGTATTTCTAACAAGCTCCCAGATTATGCCCATGCTGCTGGTCTGTGCACCACTCTGAGTAGCAAAGATTTAGAGCAGCACTGTGCAAGTAGAGCTTTCTGCAGTGATAGAAGTGCTTTGCTGTTAACAAAGTGCTTTCACACATTAGCTCACGTGAGTTGCACCACAGTGACATAGCTATGGCAGGCTTTATTAGCCCCATTTCACAGATGAGGAAACTGAATTTCAAAGAAGTGACTTGGTTCCAGTCCTACTAGTAGGTAATGGAAGTGGAATTCAGACTTGGATCTCCTGACTGCTAGTGTTCTTTTCATCGAATGACCTTACATTCCAGGTGACATTGCCTTGTCCTGAACCAGAATCTTATCTCAGAACCTAGTGAACAGTCTGGTGTGGTTTTTCTGGTACAGGGAGAGGGGAAGTGGAGAGGAAGTATACCTACTTGGGCCAGTTTGTCCCTTTCCTCTGATGGGCTCAGCAGTGGGGGTTCTGCCTCTGACATCTCATTTGATGATTTCAGGACATCCTGGGTCATCTGTTGGGTCTCCGTATGAAGCACTTTAACCTTTGTGTCTAAGCTGTGTTAAAAGATGGGGGAAAATTCAGAATTGGAGCCATGCACACAAATAAGGATCTGGGAAGGAGCCATAAAGAAGCTGGGCTGATTGAATTGGAAGAAAGGAAGGCTGAAGGAAGTGAGCATACAGGTATCTGCATGGAGGATTTTCCAGAGGGTGAAACACAAGGAACTGGTTTTGATATTTTAGCGGGAAGTTTGGAGGTTAAATAACAAGGAGCAGGTTGAGATCCCAACTTTTAGGAGCAACCCACCTTTCAAAGGGATAGAGGGGTTGGGTTCAGTGCCTCCCCTTCAACTGTAGAGGCTCAGCCCTCTGTGGCATGACCCTTAGTGGCTTCTTCTGTCACCATGGCAATGGTAGAAATTACCTGCTTTGGCCGTGGAGAGTCCTCCCTTCTTTCTGGGAATTTAAAATAGACTGGCACATGTGAGAGATGGAGGAAAGTGGGGAAATGGGGTGCTGGGTGCTGCTGTAGGATTTCTCATCAGGAGTTGTTGGCACTCTGTCATTCAGTTTGATAAGTTGAGACGGTGCCCACAAAACCAGGTCCTAGAACAGAGTCCTTCGTGGCTCTGGCTCTCTGCCCTGCTCAGCACACAGTATCCATGAGCTGAGCAGGAGGCCTTGCTTGAGCCCTGCCGTATTTGTCCTATGATGACAACAGGCCTGCCCAGCCACTCAGCTCAGTCACTCCACAAGCACGCTGGGAAAGCAGAGGCAGCTCTTGGTTTCAATGGAACAAAGCCGAGAGAAATCCCTGGGCATCTGCTGCCAGGAGCTTATGCTTAACCCTTGGGTGACTGGCAGTCATGAGGGCATTAATTCTACCTCCCAAGGGTGGGAATGACCTGGCTTTATACTGAACAGAGTGATTTGTGCTGGAACTCCTCAACTCCCATGGAGTAGAGGGCATGATGGAGTAGAGGAGCAAACTTGGCTCATATCCTGCCTCCGCTAACCAGCTGTGTGACCTTGGGCCTGCTCCTTTTAACCTATTTGTTGTACCTCAATTTCCTCATTTAGCAGAAGTGTCTTAACTGTGTAGAGGTTAAGTTGTAAGGATTACTTGAGGTAATAGGTGTTCAGTAAATCCTAGTCTCTCTCTCTCTCTTCTCCTCCTCTCTCAGTGGAAATGGACTCATAACTTTGGGACCCTGGATGCCAAACACCCTGTTTGTCAGTGATACAGTGACCCCCTTCTCTTGAAGGGCCTTAAAGGAGAAGATTGCCGCACTGGACTTGATGGGTGTCCTGGGCTGAGGCTGGAGGAAGGGCCACTTTTGCCCACAGCAAGTGGCACATCAGTGTTCCAGGGGTTCTCCTCCTAGAACCCCATCTCTAGCTCATTTCCCATGGCCTAGATTCTCTGTTCTGGTCAACCCAGTTGTTTCAAGCCATTGTTTCCTCCCTTTCACTGTCCACATGTATTCCTCCATTCAAGCTGCTTTGTCCTCCTCCAGGAAGCCTGTCTTGGTTACATGTGCCTCACCCATGCCTCACCTTGAAGCTGAGGTTTTCCCTCAGCTCACATGTACTCAGTTTGCACTGCACGTATCTTATACTTTAATGAAAGTGATGCAGTCCAGCTCAGGAAATTCCAAAAAGCTAACCTTGCTTCCCCACTGACGTATATGGTAAACCAAGAGCTACTTAGGCTGGTTGGGACCTTTGGTTGGGGAAGGTGGTTGAGGATGAACTCTGGTTATACACTTGACATGAGATTTGTCAAGGCATTGGTGCTGGGACTGCCTGTGTAGAACATTTCACCTCTCTAGAGTTGTCCTTTTGATGTGGCCACCTCCTTTCCCATCCCTTAAGGATTTCTCTCAGAGCTTAGGGAGCCCCTGATTTCCTGCTTCCTGGACTTTAACTTCCCACTTTCCCCTTCTGGCTGAAAATGTCCAGTATCCTACACAGGAGCACATTACATTGTCACTATGTGTATGTCCAATATATGATGTCCTCTCATTTGACATTTCTTTTTTTTTTAATTATTTATTCATTTATTTAATTTTTGGCTGCATTGGGTCTTCACTGCTGCACGCCGGTTTTCTTTAGTTGCTGAGAGCGGGGGCTACTCTTTGTTGCGGTGCACGGGCTTCTCATTGTGGTGGCTTCTCTTGTTGCAGAGCACGGGCTCTAGGCACATGGGCTTCAGTAGTTGTGGCACACGGACTTCAGTAGTTGTGGCTCGAGGGCTCTAGAGCACAGGCTCAGTAGTTGTGGCGCACGGGCTTAGTTGCTCTGCGGCATGTGGGATCTTCCCAGACCAGGGCTCGAACCCATGTCCCCTGCATTGGCAGGCGGATTCTTTCTTTCTTTCTTTTTTTTTTTTTAAATTAATTTATTTTATTTTATTTATTTTTGGCTATGTTGGGTCTTCGTTGCTGCATGTGGGCTTTCTCTAGTTGCGGCGAGCGGGGGCTACACTTCATTGTGGTGCGCGGGCTTCTCACTGTGGTGGCTTCTCTTGTTGTGGAGCACGGGCTCTAGGCGCGCGGGCTTCAGTAGTTGTGGCATGTGGGCTCAGTAGTTGTGGTGCACAGGCTCAGTAGTTGTGGCACACAGGCTTAGCTGCTCTGTGGCATGTGGGATCTTCCTGGACCAGGGCTCGAACCAGTGTCCCCTGCATTGGCAGGCGGGTTCTTAACCACTGCGACACCAGGGAAGCCCCTCATTTGACATTTCTTAAGTTGAAAGCTCCTGATTTTATACAGTTATTACAGTTGTAAGCTTATTAGTTTTGTTTGAAACTTTAGTCAGTGGATACACTTAACATGAGGGCCACATGTACATTAATTTGCCCTGGTTTCTTTATCTCTGTGCCTTACATCCATTCCCCAGAGGGATACTGTGTCCCGTTGAAGAGACTGAGTTTCTCAAAGGCAGAGTCTCTATATCTTTTCTGTCACTTGAATCTCCCTTCATTACCTAGGGGCTGAGGTTATTATTTATATGCTTGGGGATGGAAGAGGCCAAGCATGTTCTCTACCCTGTAGTTAAGACTCTTCAGGGAAACTGCTTAGCTCTCAGGTGGTTCTCTTCTTTCTCTAGAGTGAGTTATCTAATAACCAAAGAGGACTCTGACCTTTGGCTTGTTCCTAAATTTCTAACTCCTGTCATTAGAAGGAAGGGAGGTGGGGGGGGTGCCTGTGGAGTGAAAGCCCCACTTGCCTTCTTCCTCACACTTTCTTCTAATGCAGACTGGAGAAAGTGTAAGTGTAGTGAGTGTGGGTCAGGAGGAGCTCAGAGGGGCCAGCACGGGAAACCAGAAATAAAGTAAGGTGAGTCAGCTGGTAAATGGTGGTAAAAGAGGCACCCTGCTGAGGCTCAAAGGCCCAAGGCCGAAGGCCATGCCTCCTCAGTAGGCCCAGGAGCGTCAGAAATGGAGCACTTCCCTTTAGCCTTTAGGAACCTCCAGAATGTCACTTAGTGACATCCCATTAGCCCACTTAAAGGCCAGGTGGTTGGTTTGCCCACAGCATCCTGAGCTGTCTGGGTGAGCTAGAGAAGGAAAAGGAGAATGGGCCATGACACCAGGGCCTGGGCAGAGGCAGAGAGACCAGAATAGATGATCTGATAAGCTGGGGGTAGGGAGCTGAGGTGGGAGTGGGCCCACGGGAGTGAGGTGAGAAACAATTTTCAGAAGAGGGGTCCTGGATTGGGACAGACCGGTAAAGGAGAGAGAAGAGGGCACTGTCCCGATCCATGAAGGAAGAATCAGGCAGGGGTTGGCAGAGCCAGACTGGGTGAAGTCTAAACTTTGGAGAAGTGAGTACCCCAGGAGCTGAAGCCTGAGAATGGGGTTTCAGAGCCCATCCAGGAGGGGAAAGTGCAAATTCTGATCTCCTTCACATTCCCTCCACCCTGCTCAAATCCCCAGGTCTCCAGGCACAATGGAGGACAAACGTAACATCCAGATCATCGAGTGGGAACACCTGGACAAGAAGAAGTTCTACGTGTTTGGGGTGGCGATGACAATGATGATCCGTGTCAGCGTCTACCCGTTCACCCTCATCCGCACTCGCTTGCAGGTTCAGAAAGGCAAGAGCCTCTACCATGGGACCTTTGATGCCTTCATCAAGATCCTACGGGCAGATGGTGTGACTGGCCTCTACCGGGGGTTCCTGGTCAACACCTTCACCCTCATATCTGGCCAGTGCTATGTTACCACTTATGAGCTCACCCGGAAGTTTGTAGCTGACTACAGCCAGAGCAACACAGTCAAATCACTGGTGGCCGGTGGCTCGGCCTCTCTCGTGGCTCAGAGCATCACGGTGCCCATTGATGTGGTCTCCCAGCACCTGATGATGCAGCGCAAGGGTGAGAAAACGGGCCGCTTCCAAGTGCGAGGGAATCCAGAGGGACAAGGGGTAGTTGCCTTTGGCCAAACCAAGGACATCATCAGGCAGATCCTGCGGGCTGATGGACTTCGTGGCTTCTACCGGGGCTACGTGGCTTCGCTGCTTACTTATATCCCGAACAGTGCTGTCTGGTGGCCCTTCTACCACTTCTATGCAGGTAAGCAGGGACCAGGAGGGTGGGGGTGGAGGATGGTTACTAATGGACAGAGATGCTGTTGCTCTGTGCATGTTGGAGCGAGTGATTTAATGGGAGACTGGGCCATTCATACAGCAAACATTTGAATCCAGGAGGATTCAGAGATGAGTAAGACATGGTTCTTCCCTTCAAGGAGCTAATATTATAGTGGAGGGAATCAGACAAGTAAAGTATATGACTGTAGGCCATAGAGTGGGTTCTCGATGCATCAGGATCAACTAAGGTTAGTGGAATATTGGCAGAGAATCATAAGGTGGGGAGGGACAAAATCCATAGGATTTAAAGATGAAAGCAATGGGTAATAGCTTTTGAGTTGGATGCCTTTCCTTTCTATTTTTTTTTTTTACATTTTTTTCTTTTTTTTTTTTAAATTTATTTATTTTATTTATTTATTTTTGGCTGCGTTGGGTCTTCGTTGCTGCGCATGGGCCTTCTCTAGTTGCGGCGAGTGGGGGCTACTCTTCACTGCGGTGCGCGGGCTTTTCATTGTGGTGGCTTCTCTTGTTGCAGAGCACAGGCTCTAGGCGTGCGGGCTTCAGTAGTTGTGGTGCACAGGCTTAGTTGCTCCGCGGCATGGGGGATCTTCCCGGACCAGGGCTCGAACCCATGTCCCCTGCATTGGCAGGCGGATTCTTAACCACTGCGCCACCAGGGAAGCCCCTACTTACTATTTTTAAATTAAGTTCAAGGGACTTCTCTGGTGGTCCAGTGGGTAAGACTCTGCACTCCCAATGCTAGAGGGCCTGGATTCAATCCCTGGTTGGGGAACTAGATCCCGCATGCGTGCCGCAACTAAGAGTCCGCATGCCACAACTAAAGATCCTGCACACCGCAACAAAGATCCCTCATGCCGCAACTAAGACCGGTGCAGCCAAAATAAATAAATAAATATTTAAATTAAGTTCAAGGTGTGATACAATCTTGACCCTCTCTACTCCTGTAATGTATTTTTGTTCACAAGGCATTACTTGTTAAGTATTTCCCAGAAATGGGATTTCTGGGTCAAAAGATAACATTTTTGAGGGCCTCAATAAACATACTGCCAGATTTCCTTCTGAAAGGGCAAAGCACATTGTCAAGAGCAGGACCTGTGTGTGCCTGCTACCCTGCGATATCCGTAGCTTTGGGTAACTACCAAACGCCAGTTAGGGCAGCCTGTGCTTGCAGCGTCCCAAATCCCTGCTGCTGGCTCCTAAGCCTTGGCAGTAGGCATTCTGTCCCATCCCACCTGGAACTTTTCTGACCAAATTTTGTAATGACTTCCTAACCTATAATCACTTTGTTTCTATGGCACTGTACTTTTCTGGGTCTTTTCTTTTTCTTTTCTTTTTTTTAAAGATTTATTTATTATTTATTTATTTTATTTATCATTTTTGGCTGCGTTGGGTCTTAGTTGCGGCACGCGGGATCTTCGTTGCAGCACGTGGGATCTTTTCCTTGTGGCACGTGGGCTCTTCATCGTGGCACGCAGGCTTCTCTAGGTGTGGCATGCGGGTTTTCTCTTCTCTAGCTGTGGTGTGCAGGCTCCAGGGCGCATGGGCTCTGTAGTTTGTAGCACACGGGCTCTAGTTGAGGCACGCGAGCTCAGTAGTTGTGACGTGGGCTTAGTTGCCCCGTGGCATGTGGGATCTTAGTTCCCTGACCAGGGATCGAACCTGTGTCCCCTGCATTGTAAGGTGGATTCTTTACCACTGGACCACCAGGGAAGTCCCTCTTCTATTTTTCTAATTGTACTTTTTTTTTTTTTGGTAGCTCTGTCTCTTCTTCTGTTTAACACAGTCTTTCATCTGGAGTATTTGGTAAAATTCAGATACCTGGACTCCAACTCCACCCTTTGTATCAGATTCTTTGGGAATGGATGCTGGCAATCTTAATGTTAGAGAAACTTCCTAGGAAACGTGAGCATTTTCTCTGGAGTCTGTCCTCACCCCTCTCTCCTCATTTGATTTCATTTACAGTTAGAGTTGTCCTTTTCTAATATGTCCAAAATTTCTATTTCTGTTCCCAGACTTACCTGTCCAGAGCTCTGGACAGACATCCTGACTGTTGGACCTTTTGACCTGGAGGCATGCACTTACATCTGAAATTTTTTTCAATTAACTATTTTTCTTTGTTTTTTTTAGAAATCTCCATTTTAATTTTAATTAATTAATTAATTTATTTATGGCTGTGTTGGGTCTTCGTTTCTGTGTGAGGGCTTTCTCTAGTTGCGGCAAGTGGGGGCCACTCTTCATCGCGGTGTGCAGGCCTCTCACTATCGCGGCCTCTCTTGTTGCGGAGCACAGGCTCCAGATGCGCAGGCTCAGTAGTTGTGGCTTACGGTCCCAGCCGCTCCGCGGCACGTGGGATCTTCCCAGACCAGGGCTCGAACCCGTGTCCCCTGCATTGGCAGGCGGATTCTCAACCACTGCGCCACCAGGGAAGCCCCAATTAACTATTTTTCATCCCAAGCTGGCTTTCTCTTCTGACTTACTTTCATGTGTCAGTGGCCATGTTATTCTCCAAATCACTGAGACTGAGGCCTTGGGCATAGTGCTTGGCCCCTTTTCCTTGTCCCCACATCTAGTCCTGGTGACCCTGGAATGTCTTGTCCAACTTTCTCTCCATTCCCACTGCCTTTCCTGGAAACCATGCTCTGTTCCTACCCTCTTGGACTGTTGCATCAGCCTTGTAGCTGTTCCAAGTCTCTTCCTTCCTATCTACACACAAGTCCCTAATAGATTAACTTTATTTATTTATTTTTAAAGATTTATTTACTTATTTACTTTTGGCTGCTTTGGGTCTTTGTTGCTCCGCGTGGGCTTTCTCTTGTTGTGGTGAGCAGGGGCTACTCTTCATTGCGGTGTGCGGGCTTCTCATTGCGGTGGCTTGTCTTGTTGCAGGGCACGGGCTCTAGGCGCGAGGGCTTCAGTAGTTGTGGCTCGCGGGCTCTAGAACACAGGCTCAGTAGTGTGGCGCACGGGCTTAAGTTGCTCCACGGCATGTGGGATCTTACCGGACCAGGGCTCGAACCCGTGTGCCCTGCATTGGCAGGTGTATTCTTAACCACTGTGCCACCAGGGAAGTCCCCCTAATGGATTAACTTTAAACTCTGGTTGTGATGTTCAGTGGCTCCCACTGCTTACTCAGTAAAATCCAAACTCTTCAGCCTGGCTTCACCTTCCCTTTTCGGTGAAACATCCTGCTGTTTCCCTATGTATAGTCTATGCTGCAGCCAGGCCAGTTCACATACCATTCCTCCACCGTGCATCATCTCTCCCACCTCTGCTGTGTTCACGTCCCTCTGCTAGATGCCTTCCAGGTCCACTTACCCTGGTGAAATCATGACTCATTGCCTCCTCTCCCATCCTCTCCATGTAGCTCTCAAGTCAGAAATGATCTTTCCCTCCTTTCAACCCCCATGACATTGCTTCAGTCTTTCTTAAGGCAGTTAGAACATTTGCCTTGATGTTATTTGTATGTGCCTATCTCTTCTATTATTTGCACAGGTTCTTCTTTTTTCTTAATGCTTTTTTTTCCCCAGCTTTATTTTGATATAATTGACTGCAGAGTTTCTTGGAAGCGGGTGGAAGCTAACATTTACTGAATACCCACTGTGTGCCACACTCTGTGACACTGTGTGTCTCAGGGTCTGGTGAATTGTAAGTGCTCAGTAAATATTTGTTGAGAGAGTAGACTGGTTTTTGTCACTCCATTTTGCTTAAAACCTACCAATGCTGCCTTATGGGTATTTACAATAAAATCTAATGCTTCTCACGGTCAATACAGGTCTATGTGATCTGGTCCCTGTCTGCTTCTCCAGCCCCATCTTGTGCTCCTCTCCCCTTACTCACTCTGGTCCATTCTCACTGCCCTTCTCTCAGTTCCTGAGACATACCAAGCTCTGTTCTCACCTCAAGGCCTTTGCAGATACTGTTCTTTCTGCCTGGAATACCCTTTCCCCTGTTGTTTGTGTGTCTGGGTCCTTCTCATGCTTCAAGCCTCAGCGTACATGCCATCTTTGCAAAGAAGACTTCTTTTTTTTTAAATTAATTAATTAATTAATTTGTAAATTTTTGGCTGCGTTGGGTCTTTGTTGCTGCGCGCGGGCTTTCTCTAGTTGCGGTGAGCGGGGGCTACTCTTCGTTGCGGTGTGCGGGCTTCTCATTGCGGTGGCTTATCATGTTGTGGAGCACAGGCTCTAGGTGCGTGGGCTTCAGTAGCTGTGGCACGTGGGCTCAGTAGTTGTGGCTCATGGGCTCTAGAGCACAGGCTCAGTAGTAGTGGCGCATGGGCTTAGTTGCTCCGCGGCATGTGGGATCTTGCCAGACCAGGGCTTGAACCTGTGTCCCCTGCACTGGCAGGTGGATTCTTAACCCCTGCGCCACCAGGGAAGCCCTGTTTTCTTTTGTAGCACCTTATTTTCCTTAATAGCACTCGTCATAATTTGCAATTATTTTATCCCCAATTTCCACCCAGCTCCTTAATTAGACTGTAAGTTCCATGAAGGCATTTTCCTGTTCATTTCTCTGTTTTATGTTTAGTGCTTTCACGGTGCCTGGCATATAGTAAGCATTAAATAAATACTTATATTACTTGTCCAAAGTCATTTAGCCAGGAAGGACTTTAACCAAGTCAACCTGGGTTTATCTTCTGCCTTGCAGATAATAGATGCCCAATAAATGCTTGTTGAATGAATAATGGAGAAGGAAAGCCACGGGGCTCTTTCCTTCACCCTCTTGCCTTTGTTTTTTCATCCTCTTCCTAAACCCCAGAAAAATGGCATGTGTGCATGATTAGAATTGGAATCTGAATCCCACTGCAGCTTGCAGGCCTGGACACCAGTGCAGACAGATCCAAGGAGGCTGGCAGTGCCAGTCCAGATGCTGCCTTCCAGTGGCTGTAAAATGTTTTCTTCTCAGGAGCAACAAGACACCCTTGAGGTGGAGCCACCAGTTCACTTTGTTTCTTTCTGTATGCTGACCCTGGGGAAGAAAGTGATTAGAAATCCAGGGGAGAGGTGGTTCTGGTAGGGCTTAAGGAATTCTGTCATGCCTTCGGACTTGGAAGCCCTCTCTTCTGTCCTGCCAACCTCCACCCTCCTACTTGTTTCCTAATCTTTAGTTGCCTGGCCGTAAATTACCAAAACTAGGAGCATGGGGAAAAAAAAATTATTATTTTTTTAAATCGAAGTATAGTTGATGTATAATAGTTTATAAATTACAGGTGTACAATATAGTGATTCACAATTTTTAAACGTTATACTCCATTTATAGTTATTACAAAATATTTGCTATATTCCCTGTGTTGTATAATATATCCTTGTAGCTTGTTTGTACCTCTTAATCCCCTACCCCTATATTGCTCCTCCCCCCAAGAAAAAATTCGTAAAGGTATTATGGTGACTGAATTGTACAGAGAAAACTGAGAGGGAATCTTGGAGATGATAAATCTATTTTATATCCAGTCGCACTCAGAGTAAAAGCCAAAGTCCACGCAATGGCTTCAGGGCCCTACCTCTTAGACCTCATCTACTGTTCTTTCCCTCATTCATTTGGCTGCAGGCATACTGGCCTTGCTGCCAAAGACCTCAGGCCTGCTCATGCCTCAGGGCCTTTGCATAGGATGTTACCTCTGCTTGGAAAGTTCTCCCCACAGATCGATAAGGCTTATACTATCCTTTAGGGCTTTGCTTAAACTTCACCTTCTACCCTTTCTGCCCTTGGCATTCCTTATCTCCCTTTCCTGCTTTATTTTTTTCTATAATTAGCACACATCATGTCTGACATAGCTGTATATTTTGCTTTTGATTTATTTATTGTCTGTTTTCCCCTACTAGAATGTAAGTTTCATAAGGGCAGGGATTTGAGGCTCTTTTATTCACTGTTGTATCTTTAGAACCCAAGGTGACTGGCTCATGGTAATCACTCAATAAATCTTTGTTGAATAAATGAACGAACTCTTGTCTCTTACCTCCAGAGAGGGAAAAGCAAAATAATTCAATTGCAGGTGAACTTCCTAGTGACACTGGGATTGGGTGAATCTGGGTATTATTCCATCTTCTTCATCAGCATTTTGAAAAATGAATTTTCCTTTCTTTTTTCTTTTTTTTTTTAATTAATTAATTTATTTATTTTTGGCTGTGTTGGGTCTTTGTTGCTGTGCGCGGGCTTTCTCTAGTTGCGGCGAGTGGGGGCTACTCTTCCTTGTGGTGCGCCGGCTTCTCATTGCGGTGGCTTCCCTTGTTGCGGAGCACGGGCTCTAGGCACGTGGGCTTCAGCAGTTGTGGCGCGCGGGCTCAGTAGTTGTCGTTTGTGGACTCTAGAGCTCAGGCTCAGTAGTTGTGGCGCACGGGCTTATTTGCTCCACCGCATGTGGGATCTTCCCGGTCCAGGGCTCGAACCCGTGTCCCTTGTATTGGCAGGCAGATTCTTAACCACTGCGCCACCAGGGAAGTCTAATTTTCCTTTCTTGATATAGGCTGAAGAAAAGTTTTCACTGTAGGATATGATTTTCTCTTTTAATTGTAATTGTTTTTATTTTTTAAAACATTCACATGGTTCAAAATTCAAAAGGTAGGAAAGGGTATGCAGTGAAAACACTCCTCACCTACCAGTCACCCAGCTTCCTTCCTTAAAAACAATCAGTGTTACCGATTTTTAATGTATCTTACCAGTTATCCAGCGCACGTATAAGAAAATATGTGGTGTGTGCTTTTCTAGCCAGTGAGTTGTGAAAAGTAGAGCATAAACATAAGAGTTTTACATCAGGAGTGATTTCTGAAAGGAGTCAGCAAGCAAAGAGGTTTTGAAATCCCCTTCTCCAGAGGAATTTTGTCATGTGCAAAATGACTTCTGGAAGGGGCCTGAGATTTAAAAATTTTTGTTGGTTCAGGGCTTCCCTGGTGGCGCAGTGGTTAAGAATCCGCCTGCCAACGCAGGGGACACCGGTTCGAGCCCTGGTCCAGGAAGATCCCACATGCCAGGGAGCAACTAAGCCTGTGCGCCACAACTACTGAGCCTGTGCTCTAGAGCCTGCGAGCCACAACTACTGAGCCCGCGTGCCACAATTACTGAAGCCTGCATGCCTAGAGCCCGTGCTCCGCAACGAGAAGCCACCGCAACGAGAAGCCCGTGCACTGCAACGAAGAGTAGCCCCCACTCGCCACAACTAGAGAAAGCCCGCGTGCAGCAACGAAGACCCAATGCAGACAAAAATAAATAAATAAATTTATTAAAAAAATTTTTTTGTTGTTGTTGGTTTAGATGGAAGCAAAGATGGGAGTTATAGGGTCTAAGGTGGCTAAGGATGGAGGGTTTGTCATCGTTGGGCCAACTTGTAGAAAAGGTTTGGGGGCGCATGGGGTGGAACCTCATGTCTTGAGGCATTATCTTTCCCTTGATTCCAGAGCAGCTCTCGTCCCTCTGCCCTAAGGAGTGCCCTCACATCATCTTTCAAGCCATCTCTGGGCCCCTGGCTGCAGCCACTGCTTCCATCCTCACCAATCCCATGGATGTCATCCGAACCCGAGTACAGGTAAGACCAGTCTTCTCCCCTACCCTCCTCCCAGACAAACCATTAGAAGTGTGATCTTCAGGCCCTCCAGTATTTCGTGACCTCTTTGTGTCATGGCCCTCTAGTCTAGCCAGCCTTCTCCTGGTCATCCAAGCCTCTTCCTTGTGGTTATGCTTACCATCTACAGAAACCAGCTGAGCACTTTGAATCACCTAGAATGTTTCTGTCATCCTGTCTGCTACCTTGCATGCCTCTGCTCCTTTCCTTGTCCATGCCTCTAGGAATTCTTACTGCTTTCTTCTAGGCTTTCATCATAATAGCGTAGCCTATCAACCACCTTTTCCTTACCTTGTAGCTTTGTGGTTATTAGAAATATGATTTTAGTTAATTTCATAAGTCTATCTGGCTTCTCCACTTGGCTATGTGCTCTCTACAGTGAAAATGACTGTCCTTGAACAGGTTTCACAGATTGTTCTGTGTGGACTCAGCACAAACACAGACAAAGCCCTGGGTGGTGGTGTCCAGAAATTATAGTCCCTGTCTTTAGTCAGCTTAATGACAATTTCACAGCCCCGAGTCCAAGGAAATAGAATCTGAATGATGATGTATAATATACACATGGTAGGTTTTGCTGTATAAAGCTTTAGGTGGAGGGACTTCCCTGGTGGTCCAGTGGGTAAGACTCCGCGTTTCCAATGCAAGGGGCCTGGGTTCGATCCTTGGTTGGGGAATTAGATCCCGCATGCATGCTGCAACTAAGAAGCCCGCATGCCACAACTAAGAAGCCCGCATGCCGCAGCTAAGACCCAGTGCAGCCAAAATAAAAAAATAAATAGTAATAAAATTTAAAAATAAATAATAATAAAAGAAAATAAATACTCATAAAATAAATAAATAAATATTTTTTAAAAAGCTTTAGGTGGAGAGAATGGGGGAATTTTAATATCTGATTTGGGTAACTTAAGAGGACAGCTGTCCAGGAGAGTGGGGTCATTGAGTTACAGTGAGAAGGAGAGGGAAGGAAAATAACCTTAGCAGACGGAGGTGAAGTCAGCTTCCCTGATGCCAGGATGTTGGGATGGAGGTGGCTGGTAAATCTAGGTACAGTTGACTCTTGAACAATATGGAGTTTAGGAGCACTGACACTCCGCACAGTTGAAAATTCAAGGATAACTTGGCCCTCTGAATCTGTGGTTCGCCATCCACAGATCGCATAGTACTGTAGTGTTGTTTTTTTTTTTTTTAGTATAAATAAAAATGAATTTTTACTTAAATCATTTTGGTATAGATTATAGTCAAATATATGTAAACACACTGTGGGTAATATAAGCAGGCAGTTCAATTTTAAATTCAATTTTTAATGTAGTAACTCTGCTACCTATGTACAATTTTGATTTATTTCCAGAGAAGTAAAATAATCTCTTTAAATTTAATGCTAGCATAAGCATGGAATTCTTAAATTAACCAAGTGTGTACTTTAGAGAAACAGGAATATATCTTGACATGTTTAGAGAGATATGCAATCCATAAAGGTTAAATAGCAATGGTAAAGTCTCCCCGGTTATTATATTTATTTAATTTATTTATTTTTAAAATTTTTATTGGGTACTGTAGTGTTACTTGTTACTACTGAAAAAAAAAAAAAGACTGCATATCTGTGGACCCATGCAGCTCAAACCCGTGTTGTTCGAGGGTCAGCTGTGTATTGGTCCCTAGGAAAGCATGCGCCCCGTCCACGACCCACACGTTTGAAAATGAGTGGCATCTGATTGGTTTGCAAATAATAAAGTGTATAGGTTCCATCCTTATTCTCTCCTGAGCCTTGTTCTGGGTGTTCCATGAGGAGATTCAAGGGAAAGGACAGGTCCTTACTTTGAGGAGTTCCCAGCCTGGAAGAGACAGCACATACGAGGACCAGGGCCATAGCTAAAAAAGCCCTTGACGTGGCTGTGGGTAAGTGGAGGATTAGGGGAGCACAGGTGGTCAGAGGAAGAAGGGAAAGACGGAATGTGAAGGAGGGCGCTAAAGGAGGCAGAGAGGAATGGGGAGACATTCTTAGTCAGAGATGGGACCACCTTGTGAATAGAGGGAAGTATAATAAGGAGTGTGTCTGTCCTGCATTGGCTGAAGGTATGAAGGGGGTAATCTCTAAAAGTGTAATTTGGTGGCAGGTATGGGGGTGGGGGGGGAAGAAGAGGGCAAGACTATTAAGAAAAAAGAGAGAAAAGATTCCAGTATGATAGGGAAGACAGGTCACAGGGTGTGTGGGAGATGACAGGGTTGGAGGGGGAGGACTCTAGCCATGGGGCTTCAGAGGGATTGAGATGATCAGAATCAAAATCACTGGTAGAGAGAGCTGAGACAGGCTGGGACCTGGGCCCCTTTGCTGCAGTGCTGCAGCGCTTGCACCTGGACACACCTCTCCTCGAGCAACAGAATACAAAGAAACTATATGGGACTAAAAACAACTGTGTGCATGCCCAGTTGGGGCAAATTCTGGACCCAAAAGTTACAAAGAAACCAAAAAACCCAACTGCCACTTCTGAAGTGCGGGGAGCAAAAGCAGGGTACTGTGCATGCTCCCTGCACACAACACCACCTAAGGGGCGGCAAGATACCTAAGCCACCCCTCTGGCCGGCCACCCCTCTGGCCCGACTCCTGGACACACCCCTACCCTCACCCCATATAAGACCTAAGCCACCCCTCTGGCCCGACTCCTGGACACACCCCTACCCTCACCCCATATAAGACCTAAGCCACCCCTCTGGCCCGACTCCTGGACACACCCCTACCCTCACCCCATATAAGAAACAAGCTTACCCCCACTTTGGGGAGTGAGCCAGCAAAGGAAGCTGTTGTTTGTTCTTGCTCCCCTCTCGTGCAGCAGGGGCCCCAATAAAGCCTTGTCTGAATTTCTTGTCTGGCCTCTAGTCAATTTCTGTTGCTTCCGGAAGGCCAAGAACCCTGGTCCGTAACAGAGCTGCAGAGGCCCTTAGAGGTGATTTAATCCAGCCTCCCTGAGACCAGAGAGAAGCACCTGGTCCAAAGACTCATCACTATGTAGTTTATCTAATGATATTAATTATAACTAACATTATTGAATACTTAACTGTCTGCCAGGCACTGTTCTCAGCATTCACAAGTATTCTTTTGTTTACTTCGTAGAACAACCACACAGGGTAGGTATTATCATTACTATTTTATATTTGAGGAAACTGGGGTACAAAGTGTTAAGTAAAGTACCTGAGATTATGCTGTTAGTAAATTGCGGAGCAGAATTCATACCAGGCAGTCTGGTACCAGAGCCCATACTCAGTCACTGTGCTGAACTGTCCCTCAGAAGCAGAGTCCAGCCCTCTGACTCCCAAGTCTAATTCTTTCCACTTTAGCCTAAGGCAGAGGGAGATTGGGTAGAGGGGCTTTGACTGCAGACCGTCGTCCTCCAATGCATTGACTTTTCCAGGTTGAGGGCAAGAACTCCATCATCCTGACCTTCCGACAGCTGATGGCAGAAGAGGGGCCTTGGGGCCTCATGAAAGGCCTCTCCGCCAGAATCATCTCAGCCACGCCCTCAACCATTGTCATTGTGGTGGGCTACGAGAGCCTCAAGAAACTCAGCCTCCGACCTGAGCTGGTGGACTCAAGACACTGGTAACCAGTGATGGGGAGAGAAGCCTGCTGTTTCCCACACTACTCTGGGTCGGGGGCAGAGAGGAGAGGGTAGCACCCTCTTCAGGTGCCCCACCACATACCGAGTCCGGCCCTGGGTCAGGGACAGAGACTTTGAACTGCTCTTGCTGAAGAGGCTCCACGCCTGGATCCCCTGCTCTCATTATTTTTTAATTTTCTTGCCAAACTGGGCTCACTCATTCAGTACAGGTACCGTCCTGCCCTAAGGAAATCCACTCTCCCTGCCAATCCCACTCCATCCATCCCCTGCCAATCCATCTCTGCCTTCCCCCTCCATCTGTGTCCCTGAGATCCTGAGAAGAGCTGCACATAGAACTTGCTTACTACCACTGGTTCTTCCTCTTGGGCTTTCAGCCCAGATTCCAAGCAGTTGCCATCAGCCCTTTCCTGCTTCATCTCTTAGGCTTGCTTATTTTTATTTTGGGACTGAGCTGCCCACCAGACTACTCTGCTTTTCCCTGCCACTGGGGGCAAGGTGCCAGGCACTTTTGCACAGGGAGTGGGAGCAGCAAAAACCTCTGGTTCTCCAGAGCACTCATCCTCTCTTTGGAGAGTTATTAGGTTGGGGAGAAATGTTGATACTTTATTTTGTGTGTGTATTTTTCTGTGAACCGGGCTACTGTCTTAGTCCTGCTAAAGCACCAATCCTGCAGGCAGAGCCCACCCCTTCCTCAGACAGGTGGAAAAATATCATGTAGCTTTTCCCTCAATCCCAGTTATCTATCCCTCCCAGTCCCTTCAGTCCCAGCAGCCCCAGGATATATAAGCTGTTTTTTTCTCCTGGCCCAGATGACTACAATGGTGGGCACAGCTCTAAATAGATCAGACTGTCTGGGACACACTGGACTTGGAACATTACCCTGAAAAGTCTGGTTGAGAGAGTAGTTGGTTTGGAAAGTGACAGGAGGATATGTGTGCCCTAGCGCATCTCCCTCGACCAGCTGAGCCAAACCTAGGAGAGGGCACTGGAGGTTCTCAGCCCCAGGCAGTCATGACACACATATATACCCCAATCACTTGGACTCACAGAAACAGATGTTGTCTCACAATGGGAATCCCTGAGATGTGGAACTGTTTGTGCTTTTCTTCTCTCCGATTTGAGGAGTCATCCCGGTCATGGTACCTTCTGGAGGGATGCTTGGAGGCGGGTAAAGGGCGGGTCAGGAACTCACCCAATACCAGGACCACTGCATTTACCAGCCTGATACTGCTGAGATGATCTGTTGAAGCTCTCAGGAGCTAGATGATGAGTGCTCCTTCCCTGCCTCATCCTTCCCCCACAACACACACCTCCTCTACCAAGCTTGTGTTGCAGGTGAGGAGAGGTGCAGTAAATGGAATGAGAAGAAGGCATATCAAACCCTGCACTTTTACTTGAGACATCTGGCTTGGATGACCCTTCAAACTTTCTTATTGGTCCCACCCCCTGGGAGAGGCCATGGTGCCAATTTGAAAGGTGCTAGCTACCTGAAGCCTTGATATTTCTTATGGCTGCCCCACATTCTATCCCCCAGGCAAGATCAGAATCTGAATTCTCTACCTTCACCACCACCACTGCCCATCTTGGGCTCTATCTTTGAGGGTTATTTTCTCTTTTTCACTTATTTTTATTTTTGTCTGTCCCTTCTTGCACTTTGTCAAGAGTCCTCCAATTTCTATTCACAAATGGTCATCCAAAGGGTTGGGCCCACAGATCATTCTGAATCTTCCTGCCTCTCAGTCACTCCTTTACCCTAAGAACCACCAACATAAAAGAAGCCAGGGATCCCTCCTTTCTCTTTAAACTCATCCTAGTGAGACCTATGGAGGTTAGTTTTCTCAGCTCCACACCTTCCCGTCCCTAGAGTCTTGTCTTCAGTCCTTCCCCACCATTGCAAAGTGGGTAAAGTATCATGGACAGGAGGTAGTCTCCTGCTTCTCATGTCTTACGTTGTTTCCATCCCAGACTCCTCCAGACTCTTTCTTCTGTTTTATTTTCTTGTACAGTATTTCAGTCTTTCACCTGTTTCCTCTCTCTCTCTCTCTCTCTCTCTCTCTCTGTCACACACACAGTTTTAAAGGATGATGGGCATTTACTAAAAGGGTCCCCTGGCCCCTACTTTCCCATCTAATATTTTAGGGACTGGGATTCGGTTTGGTTAAAATGTCTTGGTGGGGGTGGGAGAGTGGGCTTCCATTTTCCCAGGACCATGGATCTGGACCAGTTGGAATTTTTGGTGTATTGGTCTGTAGCCAAAATTGGAAGAAACTTTCGGGAGACTGGGCAAGACGGGAAACCTGATGGGAGTATTTAAGGACAGGGGAATAAAGTGCAGATGCAGTTAACATTTGATAAAGTGGACTCGTGAATATTAACAGCGAACATTGACTGTTGCACTGTATGAAGTCTCCGAAGTGTAATTAAACGTTTTTATTGAGTCCTTGAGCTTTGCGCTTATTTTGCACGCTTGCCGAGAAAGTATGATACGTAAGTGTATCGTTCTTGTATTAATGTGTGTGTAATCCTCCGCCTCCGACAGTTTCCCCTCCCCGCAGCTCGGTGATAGACATTCGCTGTTTCCAATCGGAGGCGCGCAATGCCGGGAGCGGCCAATCGGGGGCTTCGGTGGGCGGAGCGGCCGGGCCAGTTAGCTTTGGCGGTTCTATTTCAACATGGCCGAAGCGAGCGGCGTCAACGTAGGCAGCGGCTGTGAGGAAAAAGGGCCTGAGGAATTGTCTCAGGAATCTGCGCGCCCCGGCACTACCATCTCGAGGGTGAAGCTTTTTGACACCATGGTGGACACTTTCCTCCAGAAGTTGGTCGCTGCTGGGAGGTAAGGTGGAGGAAGTGAGGCTGAGTGCCAATCTCGCAGTAGGTTGAGGTGGGCGAGAGGCAAAAAGAGGGTTTGTCCCGCCAGAGTCTAAACCCCGCGAGACCAGGACGGCCCCAGGGCAACCAGCCCAGTCGCGTGGGTCTGGGGTTCTGGGTTATTGATTGGCAGTCTTATTCTACCCTCAATTCCTAAGCCTCCGGAAGTCACGTGATGTTTACTAATACAGATAATGTGGAGCACATTTAGGACAAGTAGCTACTCCTTCGAGTAAGCCTAGTTTTTTTTTTTAAAATAATGGATGCACTTATAAATTTATTTATTTTATTTATTTTTGGCTGTGTTGGGTCTTAGTTGCTGCCTGCGGGCTTTCTCTAGTTGCCACGAGTCCCGGCTGCTCTTCATTGTGGTGCGCAGGCTTCTCATTGTGCTGACTTCTCATGTTGTGGAGCAGGGGCTCTAGGCGCACGGGCTTCAGTAGTTGCAGCATGTAGGCTCAGTAGTTGTGGCTCGCGGGCTCTAGAGCGCAGGCTCAGTAGTAGTGGCGCAGGGGCTTAGTTGCTCCGTGGCATGTGGGATCTTCCCGGACCAGGGCTTGAACCGGTGTCCCCTGCATTGGCAGGCAGATTCTTAACCACTGCACCATCAGTGAAGTCCCCAGTAAGCCTAGTTTTGATTATAGGTGGTTGAGAGGAAAGACACAGGCTTTGGAGTTAGATTTAGGGTTCAAGTCATGGCCCAACTTAAAGTGAGCGAGACTTAACTGCTCTGTGCCTCTGTTACTCATAAATAAAATGGGAACAATAGTACTTTTCTCATAGGGTCGGTCTTTCTGAAGTTTAAATGAGTAAATACTCGAAAGGCTCTTAGAACAGTGCCGGCTACGTAGAAAGCATTAGACTTCTAGCTGTTATTAGGGAAATAGTAATAACCTTCTTCACTGGGTGGTTGTGAGGACTAAATGTATTACCATAGAAAGAAACACTTCCTCTCTTGATTTCTACTTTATATGAACAGTATTCTAACAATGCTGTTGACCTGAATTGTTGGACACTTTAATCAATAGAAATTGATAAGAGGCCAGAGGAGAAATTCAGGCAAGGCTTTACTGAGACTCATGCTGCTGCATGAGGGAGTGAAAACAAGTTACAAGTGTCCTTGCTCATTTTTCTGAGGGGGAGTGAGCTGGTCCCTTAAATGGAGTGAGGGTAGGGGTGGATCCATTGGTCCGCTGGAGAGGTGGCTTAGGTGGTCTGCCCACCCCTTCAGTGATGCTGTGTGCAGGGATCGTGGGCAGTACCCTGCTTTTTCTCCTGACACCTCGAAAGTGACACTTGGCTTTTTGGTCTTTTTGTATCTTGATCAGAATTTGCACCAACTGTGCATGTATGTAGTTATTTTTAGTCCCTTATAGTTACTTTGTATTCTGTTGTTTGAGGAGACATTTGCCTAGGTGCAAGCACTGCAGCAAAGCATCCCAGGTCCCAGCCTGTCACAACAGTATTGGACACTTTAAAGGAAGAGTTTTGTCCATGGTCCCATACCCCAGAACATTAATGCTGAAACACTGTTATCAGAACTTTAAGGGGTTTGACCACAGCCTGTTTTCCATCCACCCTCTATGTCCCCACTACCCCTGTTCTTTGACATCATCAAGACTCTCATCTGCTCCCTATTTCCTTCCCTCCTGGCTTTAGGACTTTACCTTTCCTACAAAAACCTTATGATACATCTCTTCACTCACTGATTCACTCAGCAAATATTTGAATGACTATTCTGTTCCAGGCACTGTGTCAGGTGCTGGGGATATGATAAAGCAGACAAGGCCCTTGTCTTACATTCCGTGGGTAGAGACATGAAGTAAACAAAATAATCACAGAGTTTGGTAAGGTAATGAACGAGCAACTTGAGGGAAAGGAAAACACTAGATAGGATAGTTAGGTGATTCCACTCTGAGGAAGTGACATTGATATGAAACAAAGAATAAGAGGGAACCAGCTTTTCAAAGAACTAGAGAAAAAGCTTATAGGAAGGAAGGACAGCTTGTGCAAAGGTCCTGAAATGGTCAGGGCGTTCTAGGAACTGGCAGAGTGAGAGTAAAATCAGAGGAGGCCGCACAGGCAGGTGACAGCCTTATCAAGCAGTGCCTAGTTTCCATAGTAATAAATTTGATAAAATAATTCGTAATCATTTTTATGGACCATTCATGACACACCATCATTTTATGTCCAGGCAAGATCTCTCCATTGATTGATTGATTGGCTTTCCCTTACTCATTCTTACCCTCCTCTCTCCTCCCCACAGGCCCTGCTTTCTGTTGGCTGTATGTCATCCATTTATTCATGTATTCGTGTACAAATGTTTTTTGGACATCTCCAGTGTCTCAGGCTCTGTTTTAGGAGCTGGAGATACAGCAGTGATCAAGATAGGAAGGTCCCTGCTCTCGTGGAATAGACTTTCTTGTGCCATAAAGAAAAATAAATCAGCGTGAAGGAACAGAGAGCAATGGGGAAGGGGTCTGGGTTAGTGTGAGTGCACGGAGGTGACATTTGAATAAGTTTGCATCCTTGTAAAGTGTGTTGTTTTGTCTGTGTATTTTTTTTTAATTAATTTATTTATTTTTGGCTGCGTTGGGTCTTCGTTGCTGCGTGAGGGCTTTCTGTAGTTGAGGTGAGCGGGGGGCTACTCTTCCTTGTGGTGCGTGGGCTTCTCATTGTTGCGGAGCACAGGCTCTAGGTGCACGGGCTTCAGTAGTTGTGGCCCATGGGCTCTAGAGTGCAGGCTCAGTAGTTCTGGCGCATGGGCTTAGTTGCTCTGCAGCATGTGGGATCTTCCCGGACCAGGGCTCCAACCCATGTCCCCTGCATTGGCAGGCAGATTCTTAACCACTGCGCCACCAGGGAAGTACCCTATCAGTGTATGTTTTAAATTTATATGAATGACAGTTGTGCTGTATATGTCTTTTTTCACTTAATAGATTTTATTTTTAAAGATCTAACGATATACTATAAATGCATATGGTTCAGAGCTCTCAGTGCTGCTTGTCATTTCATGATATGCATCCAGCACTTACCCATTCCCTATCATGGCACCTGGTTGCTTCCAGCTCCCTCCTCCACAAATTATGCCAGGGTACATCCCCTCACAGACTAGTGCTAGAATTTCTCTGAGGTATATAATGGATTGGAATCACGGGATCCAAGGGTTTATATCTACCTATGTTTTGTCAGATTGCTTTCCAGAAAAGCTGTTCCTTTCTCCTGTGTCCTCACCATCACTGGGTATCTACCATTCTAATATTTGCTATTCTGAAGGTGTGAAAGGGGTATTTCATTATTATTTTAATTTGCACATTTCTAATTCCTCATAGGTGTGGGCAATTCCTTATATACCTCATTAGTCATTTGGCTTCCTTTTCTGTGAACTGCCTACTTATTTTCTGTAGTTTTTTTTTTTTTTGGACCTATTTTTTTTTTAATTGGGTTTTTTATCTTGATGATTTGCTGGAGTTCCCGGTATAGTCTAGATATCAATCCTTTGTCTGTTTCAGACTGAAGAGGAAATAGCTATCTCTATTAGATGTTAACTTTGTCTATGATGTCCTTTGAGTAACAGAAATCCTTAATTAAATAAAAAATTACACAGATTTTAGTTGCTTACACTTTATCCCAGGAAGATGAAGCAGAAAAAGAAATGTAGTCATCCCAGGGGACCTTCTCCCAAGCAGTGTGGATACTCATGACTCTTCTCAAACTTTGCACTAACTCCGCATCCTTCAAACAATCATAATAAATTGCTAAGTATTGCCTAGTCAATTTGTATTTTAAAACCCTTAATTTTCATGTAATTCATGTTTTTCATTTTATGGCTTGTGCTTTTGAGGTCTTGTTTACAGAGGCTATACCAACGCCCAGGTCACAAAGATAATCTCCAGTGTTTTCTCCTATTGACTATTTTATTGTTTTACTCTCTACTCTAAATCTGTGATCTGTCTGGATTCAGGTGTAAAGTGGTAGTCTCAGTCAGTCTTATTTTTTTTGTTTTCCCAGTCATTGTCAACTAAACAGTTCGTTCATCCCCATTGCTTTAGGGAGCCCCTTTTATCGTATGGCAGGTCCCTCCGCCTATTGTGTCCCTGGGTCTCTCTTCTGCCCCAGATCCATTCACCTGTCTTTGTGCCAGTGCATATGGGTTCTTAATACCAAACCTTTGTAGGAAACCTTAAGTCTGGTACAGCAAGTCCCTTTTCTCTCTTCGCTTTAAAATTGACCCAGCTATTTGAGAACCTTGATTTTTTCCTTGTAAACTTTAGAATGAATTTTTCTGGATCCTCAAAACATTCAGCTGCAATTTTTGGTATGTACTTTTGGCAAATTAAGGAAGTCCCTGTCTCATTCTAGTTTTCTGAGAATTATTAAAAAGATCATGATTCGGTGTTGAACTTATCAAATGTTTTCTTCCCCGGTTAAGAAGATCGTATAATTTTTCTTTAGTTCATTAACGTTGATGATCTACATTGGTAGATTTTATGGAAGTTAAACTATCTTTGCATTCTTGGAATAAATCTACTTAATTATGATGCATTTAAAAAATACAGTTGGATTTAGTTAGATCAGTGTTTGTGTGCTATAAGTGAAATGGGCCTATAGTTTCTTTTTCTTTCACTGTCCTTATCAGCTTATAGAACCAAAGATATATTAGCCACATAGATCCCTCTTCAGGAACGAATTATATAAAATCAGGATTATCTAGTCCTCAAAAGTTTGGAAGAACTCATTTACACCTACAACTTTCTGGGGTTGTCGAGGACTGCCAGTATTATGTTAAAGAGCAATGACGCAGTAGGCACCTTTGTTTTGTCCTCAAAGTGTCCCCATAGTGTTTGTTGCAGATTTTTGGTGTTTCTGTTTCTTTAATGGCTACAATTCTGTTTAGTTGTTATTTCTTCTTGTGACAGATTTGCCATTTTACAGGTTCCCCCCCAGAAATTTGTCTCTTTCACCTGTTATATTTTACTAACTTGTAACTGTTTGAACTGTTTTAAATTATTAATTTAATTTTCATTATTTCCCTTTTTTCCATTATATGCTGTTTATTTTGGACTTTATGTAGCTAGAGTTCTATCTTATTAATCTTTTTAAAGAATCAGCCTTTTTTTAATTTCTGTGTTTTGAGGTTACTGTTGGTCTCTTTGTCTTTGTATCTATCCTTATTTTTTACAATTTATTTAGATTTATTTTATTAGTCTCTTCACAAATTCTTTCTTTCTTTCTTTCTTTCTTCTTTTTTTTTTTCTTGGCGGTGCCATGCAGGTTGCAGGATCTCAGTTCTCAGACCAGGGATTGAACCCAGGCCACGGCAGTGAAAGCCTGGAATCCTAACCACTAGGACACCAGGGAACAGCTCCAAAATTCTTGAGTTGAACATTTAACTCTTCTTTTTCAGTCGTTTTTGTTTTCTGAAAAATGTGTTTAAAACCATAAATTTTCATATAATTACTGCTTTTGCTGGTTTCTACAAATTCTTATATCTAATATTTTCATAGTCATTTATGTTTTTAAATTGAGATTTAATTCATATACCATAAAATTCACCTTTTAATGAGTGAAATTAGTATATTCAAAAAGTTGTGGAACCATCACCATTATCTAATTCCAGAATATTCTTTTCACTCCAGAAACATTGTACAGTATTCATTAGCAGTCACTTCCCATTTCTCATCCCAATCTCACAGCTCCTGGTAACCATTATCTACTTTCTGTCTGTATGGATTTGCTTTTTCTGGGCATTTTATATAAATGGAACCATATAACATGTGGTCTTATGTGTCTGGCTTCTTACACTTAGCTTAATGATTTCAGGGTTCATCCGTGTTATAGTATATATGAGTACTTCACTCCTTTTTATGACTGAGTAATAATTCCATTGTATGGATATACCATATTTCATTTATCCATTCATCAGTTGATAGACATTTGGAGTTGTTTTTACTTTTTATTGTCTGTTATGAGTAATGCTGTTATGAACATCCGTGAACAGGTGTTTTCAGTTCTCTTGGGGATATACATAGAAGTGAAAATGCTGGAGTGTATAGTAATTCTACGTTTAACTTTTTCAGGAATTGCCAAACTATTGTCCAAAGCAAGTGCCAATTTACATTTACACCGGCAGTTCATGAGGGTTCTGATTTCTCCACATTCTCACCAATACTTGTTAGGTCTGTCTTTTTAATTACGGCCAATAGTCATCCTAGTGGGTGTAAATTGGTATCTCATAGCATCTTGGATTTGCCTTTTCCTAATGATTAGTGATGCTGAGCATATTTCATGTGCTTATTGACCATTTGTATATCGTCTTTGGAGAAATGTCTATTCAAATTCATTGCTCATTTAAAAAAATATATATATTTATTTATTTTTATTTATTTGTGCCAGCTCTTGCAGCAGGTGGGCTCCTTAGTTGTGACTCGAGGGCTCCTTAGTTGTGGCTCACTGGCTTCTTAGTTGTGGCACGTGGGCTGCTTAGTTGTGGCAGGCAGGCTCCTTAGTTGCAGCTTGCCAGCTCCTTGGTTGCGACAGACGGGCTCCTTAGTTGTGGCATGCGAACTCTTAGTTGCGGCGTGCATGTGGGATCTAGTTCCCCGACCAGGGATCGAACCCAGGCCCCCTGCATTGGGAGTGTGGAGTCTTAACCACTGCGCCACCAGGAAAGTCCCTCATTGCTCATTTTCTAATTGGGTTATTTGTCGTTTTATTGTTAACTTGTAAGAATTCTAATTTTGAGAAGTCCAATTTAGATTACTTATTTATTAATTTTATTTATTTAGGTTAAAATTTGAGAAGAGTTTTTTCTTTGGTTGCTTGGGCTTTTAGTGTCATATTTAAGAAAACATTGTGTAATGCGAGGTCACGAAGATTTACACCTATATTTTCTATATAGTTTTTTGTTTTTTTTTTTTTTTTTTTGGTTTTAAATGAGTAGGTTGTTCAGCCCCAGAACTCCTAGAATTCATGATCAGTTTTTCTGGGTTTTTTTGTCTGACTTTTTATGGAGAGAGTTCTTTTTTTTTTTTTTTTTTTATAATGAAACTCTCTAGGAGTTAAGCCAGCATTTTATTTATTTATTTATTTTTGGCTGTGTTGGGTCTTCGTTTCTGTGCGAGGGCTTTCTCCAGTTGCGGCAAGCGGGGCCACTCTTCATAGCGGTGCGGGGACCCCTCACCGTCGCGGCCCCTCTTGTTGCGGGGCACAGGCTCCAGACGCGCAGGCTCAGCAGTTGTGACTCACGGGCCCAGCTGCTCCGCGGCATATGGGATCCTCCCAGACCAGGGCGCGAACCCGCGTCCCCTGCATTGGCAGGCAGACTCTCAACCACTGCGCCACCAGGGAAGCCCCTTCTATATAGTTTTAGCTCTTACATTTAGGTCTTTGATCCATTTTGAGTTAGTTTTTGTATGATATGAGAAAGAGGTCCAATTTCACTTTTTTACATATGGGCATCGTCATTTAATTTTATGTACTTTGTAATTTTCCTTACCATTTCCTCTTTAACCCAATGATTATTTAGTAGTATGTCATTAGGTTTCCAGACATGTAATTTTTAAAAAGTTTTCCTTTTGTTGCAATTTCTAATTTTATAGCATTATGGTGAAATAACACAGTTTGTGTGATGCTTATTGTTTGGGAATTTTTGACACTGGCTCTATATGGCTAAGTCTATGGGCAGTTTTTGTCAGTGTTCCACGTACGCTTGAAAAGAGTGCAGTTTCTGTTTCTTGGGTGTAGAATTCTATACTTATTTATTAGTTTGAGCTTTTAAATTTTATTATTAAAATATTTTAGGAATTCCCTGGCAGTCCAGTGGTTAGGACTCCATGCTTCCACTGCAGGGGGCACGGGTTTGATCCCTGGTCCGGGAACTAAGATCCCGCATGCCACGAGGCGTGGCCAAAATATATATATATATATATATTTTTTTATATGCTCATTTAAAAAATCTTCTTGATTGAGCCATTCATTTTTTAAAAATCTCCCATCACAATTGTTTATATCTATTTTTCCCCATAGTCTATCTTTGTTGCATTATATAGAGAGGTTATTATTTTTACTAGACGCAAGGGAGTTTATTATTCTAAGAGAAATGGAAAGCCATTGATGTTTTTTAAGTCGTGACTGATCTTTTTTTTTTTTTTTTGCGTGTGTGGGAGATGGCTCTCCACTGGCTTAAAAATCTGTTTATTTGAAATGCTCTGAATACAGTGACTGATCTTTAAAAGGTACTCTGACTGCTGTGCAGATGATCGATTGTTGGTAGGATTCTTTTAAGGTCTTTCTAGGCTTCTAGACTCTGATTTTTTTGAGACCCCAGCCCACATCATGACAAATTTATTTATTTATTTAAATTTATTTATTTACTTATTTATTTTTGGCTGTGTTGGGTCTTCGTTGCTGCGTGCGGGCTTTCTCTAATTGTGGCGAGCAGGGGCTACTCTTCGTTGTGGTGCACGGGCTTCTCATTGGGGTGGCTTCTCGTTGCGGAGCACAGGCTCTAGGGCACGCGGGCTTCAGTAGTTGTGGCATGCAGGCTCTAGAGCAGAGGCTCAGTAGTTGTGCATGGGCCTAGTTGCTCCACAGCGTGTGGGATCTTCCTGGACCAGGGATCAAACCTGTGCCCCCCGCACTGGCAGGCGGATTCTTAACCACTGGACCACCAGGGAAGTCCGACAAATATATTTAAAAAGCATCTAGTATCTTGACTGAGGTGGTGGTTACACATGTGATAAAGATACACAGGGGCTTCCCTGGTGGCGCAGTGGATAAGAATCCACCTGCCAATGCAGGGGACACAGGTTTGGTCCCTGGTCCGGGAAGATCCCACATGCCACAGAGCAACTAAGCCCATGCACCACAACTACTGAGCCTGCGCTCTAGAGCCCGCGATCCACAACTACTGAAGTCCGTGTGCCTAGAGCCTGTGCTCCGCAACAAGAGAAGCCACCACAATGAGAAGCCCACGCACCGCAACGAAGAGTAGCCCCTGCTCGCTACAACTAGAGAAAGCCTGGGCGCAGCAACGAAGACCCAACGCAGCCAAAAATAAATTTAAAAAAAAAAGAAAAGAAAAGAAGATGAACACACACAAACAAATGTATGTGTAACTGTTGAAATCTGAATGAGTTCTGTGGATTGTACCAATGTCAGCTTCTTGGGTTTTGTTTTTTTTTTTTTAGCTTCTTGGTTTTGATATTGTTCTGTAGTTGTGTAAGATGTTAATAACATCGGGGAGGATACATTTCTTTGCAGCTTCGTACAAATCTATAATTATTTCAAAAAAGTTCAAAAAAGTTTACATACAAAAAATATTCATCATAGCTCCATGTTCAGTGGAAAATAGTTGAAAACCACCAAAAATGTCCAATATTTGAAGAATGTGGTTACGTAAATATAATAACTATCTAATAAAATACTACGGGGACTTCCCTGGTGGCGCACTGGTTAAGAATCCGCCTGCCAGTGGAGGGGACATGGGTTCAAGCCCTGGTCTGGCACGATCCCACATGCCGCGGAGCAACTAAGCCTGTGTGCCACAGCTGCTGAGCCTGTGCTCTAGAGACCACGAGCCACAACTACTGAGCCCACGCGCCCTGGAGCCCATGCTCCGCAACAAGAGAAGCCACCGCAATGAGAAGCCTGCGCACCGCAAGGAAAAGTAGCCCCCACTCGCCACAACTAAAGAAAGCCCATGCGCAACGAAGACCCAACACAGCCAAAAATAAATATAAATAAATACATTTTTTTAAAAAAGGTTAAAAAAAAAAAAAGAATGGATTGGAGGGGAAGATGAGGAAAAGGGGAACTCCAAGAGGATGCTGACTCTTCACGATGGTGGTTTAGTGGAGGGTTTTACCATCTACTGAGATGGGGAAGAAACACTCCCCGCTGAGAGCTGGGGGAGAGAAATGGGTCTGGGGTTGGAAATCAAGACGTCTGTTTGGATAGGTTCAGTTGGAGATGCAAGGCAGCCACACTTCTGTTTCACAGCTCTTTTGCTCCCTCATCCTTCCAGCCCACCGACTGTCAAACCGAACTTCAGTATCCTGTCTGCACTCCTCTGCCCCTACACTCAGCCTCCGAGCAGCACTGTAGAGTCTCACCCGTGGTGGAAAATGGTGCCTCCACAAAGTCATGTTCTTGGGATTCATGTGGGCCCTCAGTGAGCCCATGATCCTCATGTCTCCAGCCAGTTCTCTTGCCCTTCTCCACAGTAGCTATTTAAAATCTTCATCATGTCCCTCAGGCCCTTCCCCTGCTCTGCTCCCTGTACCCTCTCAGTGAAAATGACCCCAACACCTGCTTCATAGAGAGAATTGAGACCACCAGACAGGAGTTTATACATTTACAAATTTGGCTGAGAGATGCCCAATCTTGCATCCTCCTAGCGACCTCCCCATCAATTTCCTTCCCTTTACATCCCAGGTTGTGGCTTTGGGTCTCTGCATTCCCAGGTTCTAGTTCTCCATCTCCAGTTTTTTCCTCAGCTTAGGGCAATTTGCCACCATTCCCCTAAAACCTTCCTTTCAAGGTCACTAATAACTCTGTTGCTAAATATTTTGGATATTTTTTCATCTTTAACCTACTTGCTTTCCTTGCAGCATTTGACTGTTAACCACTTCTCTCTCCTTGATATTTCTCTCTTGGCTTGCAACACCATTCTCTGTCCCTTTACCTCACTAGTTGCTCCTTCTTGGGCTCTACTTTCTCCACTTGTCCCTTAAATGTGTGAATATTGCCCTTTCCTTACTTCACCTACACATGTTCATGATCACATAGCATTTGATATCTTGCAGCTGCTGAAAGTCCTTTGTGACTGTTCATTGCTCCTTACCATGGCTTCCAAGGCCCCACATGTTCTAGCCCCTGCCTACTTCTTGTTCCCCTCTCTAACTATACTTGGTCATACTAACCTCCTCATTTCCTAGAATGTCAAGAGCTTTCCCACCTCAGGGCATTTGCACTTGTTGTTTGCTCTGCCAGAAATGGTTTTCCTCCATCTCTTCCCTGACCTTCTCTAAAGCCACCTTTCTCCCCTGGTTATTCTTTATCATGGCACCATATTTTATTCCTTCATAGCACTTACCACAGTATATAGTTCTACTGTCTGCCTGTTTGTTTGTGGTCGATCTTCCCCACATAAAATGTAAGGTCCTTGAGGACAGGATCTTATCTGTCTTGTTCACCACTCTCTACTCATTGCTTATTATGGTGCCTGGCACATCGTAGACATTCAATAAATAGCTTTGGAATAAATGAGGGTTCCCAAGCCACATCTTCCTCCTGAGCATCAGACCTCTATCTCTAACAGTCTACTGCTAGAAATCTCCACTTGGTGTCCCTCAGAACCATTAAGTTCAGCAAAACAGGATTTCTCCTCCCTCTGTGGTCCCAAACTTGGTTGAAGATACCACCATCTACTCATTCTCTAGGCCAGAGATTTGGGAGTCCTCATTGACCCCTTACTTCCAGTCAGCCACCAAGCCCTGTTGGTTCCAGCCTGTCTCCTCAGTGTCCTCTTCATCCTTGTGCAAATGCTTTAGTTCAGACCCTCACTATCTCTCATAGGATTGTTGCACCAGCTTCCAAAATGGCCCTCCAGCTTCAGTCCTGCCCCCTCCAGTCTACAGCTCAGATTTGAGCATGTCTTTCTCCTGCTTAATTGGCTCAGGGTTGCTTCCAGAATCAAATGTCAGCTCCTTAGCTTAGTGTAAAAGGCCATAAACTCCTTGGCCCCTCCTGTCTCTCTAGCCATGGTCAGGGCCGTGGGTATGCAGCATATGCACACTTGTGTGCAGGCGCAAACACACACGCACATAAGCTCTTCTGCATTGAGTGCTGCACTGTCCCCCCACCCTTACCACCTGCTCTTTCCACTTACTGCTTCTCCTCGCTAGAACGGCCTTCCCCTCGTTTGGTTAGGTAGGAACTTATGGCTGGTTTCCACATAGAAAGGGCTCAGTAAAATGTCATGTATGAATACAGACTTTTAAAATGTATCCAAATACTTGACCCTCTCCCAAGTCATTAGAAGTCCTCAATCCCAAAGACCAAGTATTTATACCGAGGACAGGAATCTTTACATAGTAAAAGCTAGTTTATTCACATGTCATTTATCCAAACGGATATTTTAAACTGCAGGTTGGTTTTCCCTACAACTCAGCATATTTTTCACATTCATGTTAGCTTAACGAGGGGGGCAAATTATATGATGCACTCCAGAGTGACTGGAAGATTATTGGCCTCGCTGGGCTATCAGATCTCACAGACCCACAACCCTGTCTTCAGTTAGGGTGTCTTCCTTTCATTGGATCGGCTGACGCAAAGACGCCTGAATCTGTCCTTTCTCAGGCTTCAGAACATAGAAACGTGGCCATGTTGGAACTTACCACTTGTGACCTCTCCCTTGTCCTCTGAAAATGAAGGATTCTTTTCTGTGCTTACAGCCTCCTGGACCTTCTGAGAAACAGCTCTTCTCTTAAAGCAAGCAGATGAGGCTTTCTATGTTTTGTTATAAATCAGGACCTGCCAAGAGAGGCAGTTGGGTAGAGTTGGTGTTGGTGGGGTCCCGGTTGAAGTTAGCACTGTTTGGGGTACCCATGGCACCTGGCAGCTGTGCCACATGTGTTGTCAGTGCCGGGAGGGCTGAAGGGAGTGAGAGGTGATTGACAGTTCCTAAGTTCTTAGATGCCAGACTGGTCCAGTGCCTGTCCTGGTCCAGTCTTACAGCCTGAGATGTGCTGCAGAGTGTGATTTGTGTAACTGACTTAAAGCCTATGTCTGACAATGACCAAGGAAGGAGAGCTGATTGCATTTGTACATGAACTGGTAGAGTTTTAAACTAGTGGCAGAGACTGTTGGTGTTCATAGGAAACAGTTTTTCACAGGAAAAAGAGTGGTTTGATATATAAAATGTTCCGATTAAATAAGTGTTTCAGAAATATCTCACCCTCTTTGAATGTGCAGATGATGCGTGCTACTGGCAGTGATTAGTTTCTGAAGTGTTGGTATGACTCACCAGACTGTGGTGTGCGGCTTCAGCCCCATCATGCTGATCCTCTCTTCTTTGTGTGTTTCCAGACCATCTACCTCGCTCTATCCCCACTGCGTCTGCCTTGCTCAAGTTGGCAGTTACCTCAGCTGTGCCTCCTGAGTCTACCCTCACACAGCAGCCGGAGGGAGCTTCTAACATACAGATATGATCTTGTCCCACCCCTGCTTAAAACCCTTTTCTAGCTCTTCCCATCATGATACGGTCTAGACTCTATGTGTCTGGCCTACCAGCCTGCAGACTGTGTGTCTTGGAGGCCAAGGCACCTGATCCAGAGCAGACGGTTCCACCATGTCCCAACTCTGTGACCTTGGACAAGCTTCCCTCTGCCTCAGCATTCGCATCTGAAAAATGGGCATGGTGATAATAGACCCTACTTCATAGAGTTATCGTGAGGACTAAGTGAGTTACTCCACGTAGAGTGCTTAGAACAGTGCCTGGTTCTAGTCAGTGCTCAGTACACATTTCCTGTTATTACATCTTCATACACAGGCATGCCTGTGCACTCTTCAGCTGCGCTGCCAGGGCCTTCTGTCCTCTGACCAACTCCTGCTGCTCTCATAGGTCTCAGACGTTGCTTCCTCCAGGGAGCCTTTGTTGGTTGCATCACTTGCAAATATTTTCTCCCAGTTCGTAGGTTGTCTTTTCATTTGGTTTATGGTTTCCTTTGCTGTGCAAAAGCTTGTAAGTTTGATTAGGTCCCATTTGTTTATTTTTGCTTTGATTTTTATTGCCTTGGGAGGCTGGCCTAAGAAAACATTGGTACAATTTACGTCAGAGAATGTTTTGTCTATGTTTTCTTCTAGGAGTTTTACGGTGTCAGGTCTTATATTTTAAGTCTTTAAGCCATTTTGAGTTTATTTTTGTGTATGGTGTGAGGGAATGTTCTAACTTAATTGATTTACATGTGGCTGACTGACCTCTTATTTTCATCAAGGAACACTTTTTTTTTTTTTTAATTTTATTTATTTATTTATTTATTTATTTATTTATTATTTATTGGCTGTGTTGGGTCTTCGTTTCTGTGCGAGGGCTTTCTTTAGTCGCGGCAAGTGGGGGCCACTCTTCATCGCGGTGCGCGGGCCTCTCACTATCACGGCCTCTCTTGTTGCGGAGCACAGGCTCCAGATGCGCAGGCTCAGTAGTTGTGGCTCATGGGCCTAGTTGCTCCGCGGCATGTGGGATCCCCCCAGACCAGGGCTCGAACCCGTGTCCCCTGCGTTAGCAGGCAGATTCTCAACCACCGCGCCACCAGGGAAGCCAAGGAACACTTCTGTTTTCTTTTCCCCCTCTTGCTTTCTCAGTCCTGGGGCCGAGAAAGGGGGAAGGGGGAAAGACCAAACAGAGAAACCCCTCCCCTCCCCTCCCCTCCCCTCCCCTCCCTTCCCTTCCCTTTTCTCTGCTTTCTTTTTTTTAAATAAATTTATTTATTTATTTATTTACTTTTGGCTGTGTTAGGTCTTTGTTGCTGTGCATGGGCTCTCTCTAGTTGCAGCGAGCGAGGGCTACTCTTCCTTGCGGTGCGTGGGCTTCTCATTGCAGTGGCTTCTCTTGTTGCAGAGCACAAACTCTAGGGTGTGCGGGCTTCAGTAGTTGTGGCTCGCAGGCTCTAGAGCGCAGGCTCAGTAGTTGTGGCGCACAGGCTTAGTTGCTCCGCAGCATATGGGATCTTCCCCGACCAGGGCTCGAACCCGTGTCCCCTGCATTGGCAGGAGGATTCTTAACCCCTGCTCCACCAGGGAAGTCCGAGAAACATTTCTTAATGAAACAGGGCAGCTGTACAGGTGGTGGTTGGAGGGTGGAGAGCATGAATATCTGTCACTGCGCTCCCCAGCTTCTATCCCCAGCTTCTATCCGTCTTGGTCTGTCTTTGGCCTCCACTCCTTTACTGGTCGGAAATGCCAGTTCTCACCCGCCCTCTGGCGGACAGTCTGTGGAACAGGCGTTCAGTCAGGCAGCAAGCCGATTACCATGGAGAAGGAAGGCAAGCCAGGGCTTCCTTAGCACTCTGTCTTTCCATTCCTACACAATTTATCTGCGTATATAAACTGACAGATTGACTAGCCACCAGAGTTTGATTCTGGCCTTAAGTACTTTAAGTTAAACTTGTGTGATAACTCAGTTTACAATGAGTTTTTCGTGCAGTAAAAGACATGCTTTATCAGTGAGTTCAGAAACAGTGATGGTATCTCAGATATTGCACAAGAAGTATTTAAGAGAAAAAAATAGGTTAAAATCAGTTAATGTAGTCATCTCTGTTTTGAAACAGTAAATGCAGCTTTTAAAAGTTACTTTCATTGATGACAAATGTGGCCCTTTTTGTGGGACCAGTGTAGCCTTTTCTTTGTAGTGGGGGCCAATGGGTTCTTCCTGCACATGCAGTTGCAACCAAGATGCATTTACTAAGCCCCTGCCTTCTGCAGACTTCTCAACCCTGGGAAGCCAAGTTACTGACTGTGTTCTACACTTCTCAGGGGGTGGTGAGGACCGTTCCTTTGAGAATGGTAATAATAATTGTAGCTAACATGGAGCATTTCCAGGTGTGCTCTGCACTGTACTAAGTATTTATATACGTAACCTCATTTAATCCTCACAGTAATTTTGTGACTTATGGATAGTTATTATCTCCATTTGACAAAGGAGGAAACTGATGCTTATAAAGGTAAAGAAGTTGTCCAGGATCACTCAGCTGATGAGGGGTAGAGGTAGGATTTGAACCTAGGCAAAAGGACAGGCAGTCTTTAGAGCCGTACACTTACCCAGCACAAAGCTGGATGGCCCCTTGTGTACCCTTGGAAGGCCGAGGCCAAGAGACCGTTCCAGCAGAGGGCAAAGGGGGGCTTGGCAGAGAGGCCATTGGGGATGCTCTGTGAAGAGGACTGCTCTGTCCAGGTAGCCCAGGCCCTGGTACCCTGGGGTCCAGGGTAGGGGAGGTGGCTGGGAATGGACCAAGCCTGAGGCCACGCAGCCCAGGTCTCAGCTCAGCCCCAGTCGCCTGGTCTACAGCATGTCTTGAGTGTGCTATGTATCTAATACTGTTCTGGGTACCCTGGAAATCCCAGCGCCATTGCAGATGGCATCTCTATCCGCAAAGATAATATAGTTTACATGAGAAGATAAAAGTTGACATTTGGATGGGGTGGCAATGAATGTTTTCTAAAATGCATCACTTTTCCTGTTTCTCTGTGAATGTATGTTTTCGGGAAATTCACAAGGGCATTCACAGCATTCCCAAGTCTGCATTGTCTCTCAAGAAAGGAATCCCTGGGGGCTGGGGAGAGAGGGAATTGCATGAAGGTGATCAAAAGATACAAACTTCCAGTTATAAGATAAATAAGTACTAGGGATGTAACGTACAACTTGATGACTACAGTTAACACTGCTGTATGGTATATGTGAAAGCTGTTCAGAAAGCAGATCCTACGAATTCTCATAACAAGGAAAATCCTTTTTTTTTCTTTTCTTTCTTTTTTTTTGTTTCTATTTAAGATGATGGATATTAACTAAACTTATTGTGGTAATCATTTAACAATATATGTAAGTCAAATCATTATGCTGTATACCTTAAACTTACAGGGTGCTGTATGTCAATTATGTCTCAATGAAACTAGAAGAAAAGAAAAGAAACCTAAATGTCCATCGATAGATGAATGGATAAAGAAGATATGGTAAATATATACAGTGGAATATTACTCAGCCGTAAAAAGAAATGAAATTGGGTCATTTGTAGAGATGTGGATGGACGTAGAGTCTGTCATATAGAGTGAAGTAAGTCAGAAAGAGAAAAACTAATATCGTATATTAATGCATATATGTGGAATCTAGAAAAATGGTACAGGTGAATATATTTGCAGGGCAGGAATAGAAACGCAGACGTACAGAACGGACGTGTGGACACAGTGGGGGAAGGGGAGGGTAGGATGAATTGGGAGATTAGGTTTGACATAAATACACTACCATGTGTAAAATAGACAGCTAGTGGGAACCCGCTGTATAGCACAGGGAGCTCAACTCAGTGCTCTGTGATGACCTAGATGGGTGGGATGGGGGCGAGGGAGGTCCAAGAGGGAGAGGATAAATGTATACATATAGCTGATTCACTTCACTGTACAGCAGAAACTAACACAACATTGTAAAGCAATTATACTCCAATAAAAAAAGAAAAGAAATCACTTTCCTCCTGGCCTCCAACCTGGCTGTTCTCCCTCCATGTCCTTGGAGCATATGTTTCCCATCTTGTGTGTTTGTAACAGTGTGCATGTTTCTGGGTCCTTCACTTTCACTGAAGTCTCAGACCCCAAAGGGGACACCAGAAGGGTTGACAGGCAGCACCAGTGGGCAGAATTATCCTCACCCCTGCCCTGGGCCCTGTCTGCTGCCAGCTGCCTGAACTGGGTGGAGATGCACCCAGCTCAGATGCGCCTGGCGAGTGGGCTGGGAGGAGGAACAGGATCTCCCGTGTTTGAGCCAAACCCATTTCAAGCCACAATTACCCGGTTTCAATTGCAGCTGTGCTTTGTCAGGCGTCATGTATCCCTCCACATCCTCCATGCAGCCACAGACTGCGTGGCTCGTGGGGCCAGCGGCAAAACAAGATGTCTGGGGCTCTGCTGCGGGTTGAAATGATGCCTGTCATCTTTGTATTGTCCTTTTGGTACCTAGGTTTAGCCTCCAAGGGGTACTGATATCGAATGTGTACCCTCAGAAGGATGGGAGACTGTCACCCTTACCCAGAGGTGTGCTGGTAGGTGCGTACAGCCAGCTCTCCTGAAATAAAGCTCTGGCTTGCAGTGTTTGCCAGTTTCTGAGGTGTAAATACTCCTAAGCTTACCAGCGTAGCATCACTACACACAGTAGAGAAGAGATGGGCGGCAGCACACCTGTTTCCACAGATCGAGACCATAGGTGGAAACAGCTTCCAGAGCAGAGTAAAATGTGTAGAATGATTAGGAAGTCATATGTTTTGAGCAGTTATTATCTTTTTTTTAAAAATAAATTTATTTATTTTATTTATTTATTTTTGGCTGCATTGGGTCTTCGTTGCTGCGTGCGGGCTTTCTCTAGTTGCGGCGAGCGGGGGCTACTCTTTGTTGCAGTGCGTGGGCTTCTCATTGCGGTGGCTTCTCTTGTTGCGGAGCACAGGCTCTAGGTGCGCGGGCTTCAGTAGCTGTGGCACGTGGGCTCAGTAGTTGTGGCTCGCAGGCTCTAGAGCGCAGGCTCAGTAGTTGTGGCGCATGGGCTTAGTTGCTCCGCGGCATGTGGGATCTTCCCGGACCAGGGCTCGAACCCATGTCCCCTGCATTGGCAGGCGGATTCTTAACCACTGCCCCACCAGGGAAGTCCTGGTACCTTTGTTTTTAATATAATTTATTGTAACTTTGTATAATTTAATTTTCAGTAATGGCTGTGTTTAACAACTGGCTCACAGATTTCCTGGAAATTTAACAGTTATCTCTTGCAAGCCACTGTGAGCTGGCCTCAGCACACCACTGCTCTCACACTGCACCTGTTTCAGAAGACATTGTTTTTGTTTTGGGGGTAGGAATTGGGCCAGGAGGCCCAAAGAGCCATGAGAGAGGGAGGACCCAGTAGTGACTCCCTGGGTGTGGTGGGGGCTATGCATGGAGTTCCAGGTGCCTAACCCCCTGTTTGTCCAGAGCCCAGCAGCCTGGCCCACATGGCTGAGGGGTATCTGGGCCCATAGCGAAGCATCAGGGTGGGTTTTTTGTGTTCCAGGACTCCTTCTCAGACACTTTTTGCAGGTCCCTTGAACGTTGCTTCATCAGAGAGGGCTTCACCGACCACCTCCACACTTAGAGGTGATCCCCATGGTACACCCTCTCAGCCCCATGACCCCGGTCCTTTTCCTTCCAGGCACTCTCCACAAGTAATCTTCTCCACATTCACATGTGAGTTTCTGTGTTTGCTGCCATCTCTTCCTCTACTGGAAGCTCTAGGAGGGCTGTGCCAGTCTCACTGACCCGGAGCACCCAGCACATAGCAGGTGCTCAGTGAACACTTGTGGAGGGGAAGGGCCTGAGAGAGCAGGCTGAGAGACACGCACAAAAACGAGGAGGGAGAGGAGACAGCCATTTACCTTATTTGAGTTTCTTTTTCCAAGAAGAACAAGCTGTTGGGAGTGTACTGGGTACCCTTTGACCTTTCCAGCTACAAGGGGTGTATCTGCTGCCAAGTGACAGAGACCTGATTTTAAATGGCGTGAACAATAAGAGAAATCCATTAGCTCACTAACAAGAAGCCCCAAGGTAGGGTTGCTCCAGGTGGGCGTTTTCAGCAGCTTGACGATGTTCTCAGAGACCCGAGTTCTTTCCCTCTTTCTGCTCTGCCTCCTTAGGGTAGAAACTCTGCTCTCAGACCAGGCCCTCCATGGTTGCCGGGAGCTAGAGGCATCACCTGGATACAGTCATTCCCTACAGACATCAGTTCCTTCCTGTGTGGCTCTTTTTAGGAGTAGGGAAACCTCTCCCAGAGACCACATGTCCTGTCCTAACGCAGCCCTGCAAGGGGACTAGAATGACCAGAGATTCTCAAAGTGGAGTGCCCAGACCAGCAGCACCAGCATCACCTTGGAGCTTGTTCAAAACTGAGGGGGTGGGGCCCAGCGATCTGAGTTTTAACAAGCTCTCCTGGTGATTTGGTGCTTGGTAAGGTCAAGTTTAAGAACCATGGCTGGCCTAATTGTGACCCACCCTTCAGAGGGAGACACCTGAACTCAACTGGGGCTCTGCTGAGAGGAAGTGGGGAGACTGGTGGGGCTGAGCCATCCTCAGAGACTGGAGCTGCAGATGAGACACTTTGCATCCACTGCCTTTAACCAGCGCCATGAAGAAGACAAGGCTCAGAGTCCTGTGATGAGGGGCAGGGCTGCCCAGGCAAGAGCCAATGACTCTGAACCCCCCAACCTTTGCCTTCTCTCCTTCCCCCCAGCTACCAGAGATTCACTGACTGTTACAAGTGCTTCTACCAGTTGCAGCCTGAGATGACACAGCGCATCTATGGCAAGTTTGTAACTCAGTTGCAGACATCTATCCAGGTGAGTGGCAAGAAGCCCAGCAGGTACTGTTGGCGCGGGTCCTGCCTCCAGATCGTCAGCCCCCTGAAGGCAGGGACCCTGCCCTCAGCCCCTCTCTACCCTCAGTCCCCAAAACTGTCCTCTGTTCCCTCCAAATGACAGGGGTGTCTTGAATGCCCCTTCTCTCTTTGCCCTGTGTTGTAATGGAGTTTATAGTTGTTGTCCCACCTGACCTTGTGAGCTCAGCGAGGGCACGCCTGGGTCTACTCCTCTGTGTTCCTCCAGCACCTGGTGCAAAGCCTGGCACAGAGGAGGCACTTAGCAAATTGTTGAATTCATTGGAACTGCATACCGGAGGGGATACAGAAAAGGACAGGATTCCATTCCTGTCTTTAAGTAACTGTGATCCCTCTCGGGAGTTTAACTTCCATGCTGTCACACTCCAGGATGGGCTTCGTTAAGCATCTGAATGTGTGTACTGTCCGCAAAGGGTGCTCAGCTGTGGGGACAGCCACAGGGATGCAGCCTTCAGAGATGATGTGCAGGAGGAGAGGCTTGCTGCAGGCTCTTTTTAAATGTATTCTATTTTTACTTTATTTTCTTAATTATAAAAGTCACATGTAGAAAAGTTGGAATGTTTGTATAAAGACAGAACTTAAATTAGCTAAAATTTTACTAAGTGCCATTAGTAGTTCAGCATATGGAATTGTCTGGTATTACTATAGCTCTTTCCTCTTTTCTCTTCAGGAGGAAATCTCTGAAATCAAAGCGGAGGGAAACCTGGAAGCTGTCCTGAATGCGCTGGATGCGATTGTGGAAGAAAGCAAGGACTGCAAGGAGCCGGCTTGGTGAGAAGGGTGATGCCTGCTCCCCCGGCCACTGGAGGGCTCGCGGGGAAAGAGGCAGCATTTCAGCATCTTGAAGGAGCTTTTCTGATGGACCCATATGCATGAGACTCTGGGCTCTCAGCCCCTGAGAGGACCTTGTGACAGGGACAGGTGGAGAGGACTAACACCAAACAGTGACCCAGAACAGAGAGACAAATGCATAGCCCCTCTGGGGGAGGAGAGCTGGGGGCAAGCGCATGTTGTCCGGGGGGTTGAGGTGACTGGGATGAGAGAAATCTTCCCGGGGAGCTCATTTCAGGACCCATCTGGCCTGCAAGAGAGAGGGTAGAGGGAGTGGGATGAGGCATAATAGCGAGGTTTGGAGTCTTAGGTCGATTAGTCTGTCCCAGGCATCTGGTTTTTATTCATTTGTTCATTCAGCAAATACTTAGAAGCACTTACTATACGCCTAATACTGTTCTAGATGCCAGAGATTCAGCAGTGACTAAGACACGAAAGACCTTCTCTCCCGGAGCTGTCATTCCAGTGGGCAGCCCTGCTGCCAGGTTGTTCTGGGCAGGGTGGAGAAGGAGGCCCTGGGGACAGGAGTGGAGAGTTGAGGCCACCAAGATGGCGAGTGGCCTGAGCTCCTGCCTCTTGCCTCCATTCCCTGCCTGAGTAGAATCCTAGGTCAGGAGGAGTAAAAACCGTTTTTGTGCTTTTCAGTTTGCTAATGCTTTGTGACATTCATAACTTAAGAGAATTAACTTTTATAACTGAGAAAGAATTTTTAAAGAACCCACAGTGGCTTCTACCCCACTGCCCATCAGAACTGACCTATCTCCTCACTCTGGGCACTCAGAACCCCCTAAACTCTTGCCTCCTCAGACCTATCTTTCCTTTATCTTCTCACATTAGCCAGCCAGGGCCTCTTGGGGTCTGGGCCTGCTCTCAGGCCACCACCTTCCCCCCATCTCTCCAGCTCACAGTCCCATGGTGTGGATGCACCAGCAAGGCACATGGTCACAAGGACCGAGGAAAGTCATCTCTAGCCCTGGAGGTTTACAGCTGGAGGGAGTGTCTGTGGATGAGGAGGAGGGCTAAGGTGCGGGTTGGTGAGAAGAGGAGAGATGGGTTCCTGGGAGCTGAAGCTAAGGGACAAGGGGTTAGCGTTCCCCTCAGGAGCAGGAGCCATGCGGTTGGGTCTTGGGAGTGAGAGGGACCACAGGAGAGGCCTCGAAAGCCAGCCCAGCTTGAGGCTGAAGGTGGGAATGCCACTGACTGGGTTTGGAAGGAGAAGCCTTACCCCACACGACGACTCCCTGTCCCAACCCCTGTGCCCCCTGCGGCCCTGCAGGCGCCCTAGTGGGATCCCAGAGAAAGACCTGCGCAGCGCTGTGGTGCCCTACTTTCTGCAGCAGCGGGACGCCCTGCAGCGCCGTGTGCAGAAACAGGAGGCCGAGAACAGGCAGCTGGCAGATGCCGTCCTGGCCGGGCGCAGGCAGGTGGAGGAGCTGCAGCTGCAGGGCCAGGCCCGGCAGCAGGCCTGGCAGGTGAGTGTCCCGGCCCTGCCCTCAGGCACGTGCTCCCCTGCTGCAGCCAAGGAGAAAACGGGCCCAGAGAGGGCAAGTGGCTTGCCCAGGGATGGCTCCTCCATGTCAGGGTCAGGGTTAATCCTCTGTAGCCATGGTGGTTCTACTCCACGTGACCACTGCCCAGTACCTTTAAAATGTGTACATTAGAATGACTTCGAGAGCCGTCAACATACCTAAAACATCCTCCATGCAACAAATATGTGTCCTTTGAGGGTGAACTTAATTTCTGAAAGTGGCCCACAGTCACTTGGGGCCAAGTTGGTGAATAAGGGAGAAGAGAGTAATCAGGCTGGGTGATGCAGATAGCACATGTGGCTACAGAGTGATGAGATGGATTTTCTCGCCGGCTCAAAATGTAGTTCCAAAAGAGGGTTTCTAGTGGGGCTTGAACGGTGGCCCATTATTGGGTTCTCTTCATCATTTAGATGTCCAACTTATGTTTACCTGTGGCCACTCGGCAGCTCCCTTCCTGGAGCAGACCCTCCTATTCCCGAGGGGAATAAGTCCCCAGATCCATGGCTCTCAGGTCCCCTGGTCTCCTTCCCAAGACCAGTCAGGGGCAATCTGAAGGCCCTGCCCCAGCCTCAGCAAGGCCCCAAGCCTCAGGGAGGCGGCAGCAGGAGGAAGGCTGGTGCCTTGCGCTGCTTCCTCTTATCTTCACCCCCTCAGCCTCCTCCTGTAACACACTGGCCCTGGGGGTGTGTAGTCTAGTGTAGTGTAGTGCAGTGGCCCAGGCTCTACACAGCAGACACCCAGGTGGTATAAGCGAGGCCTCAGCCTAGCGCCGTCTCCTGGGACAGGTTGCACAGTTGAGAGTTGTGTCTCGGGTACTCTCGGGGCTGCCTTGCTGAGTCCTCCGGCTGCTCTGCCATTGGCGCTTCATCACCATGAGGCCAAGGGTCACTCCCCTGTCTAGGCTTTGGCTTCCAAATTGGCCAAATAGTGATCCCCAGCGCCCTGCCAGCTCTGACATTCAGTGCTTCTATTTTAAGAGGAAGAAGGAAGCCCCCTGCTCTTATAGCCCCACCTCTCCCATTACAGCTACAGATGCTAACCATTGTTTGAAGTGGGTCAGCTGGATTGAGTGTTCAGTGCTGAGCCCTGTGTGGGCTCAAAGAGCCCTTTTTCACTACAATTCCCATGTCTGTAGCCCAGCTGAAAGTCCACTTAAGAAAGTTTCTCTGCTAGAAATCTCCGGTGAGGTCAGAGGATTGGGGGACACTTAAGGGGCCCTTTTTGAAAATCGGCTCTGCTCTGGGGGGCCCAGCCTAGGTGGCCATGGCACCCAGCCTGCCATAAACAACTGCTGAGTGGGGCGGATTTCCTAATATGCCCTGCTGGGCCTGTGATACGAGTTACAGACCCCTTATCATCCTGGGGGAAACCCAGGCCTGGAGTCAAGGACAGTGGAGGGAAAGGGTTTGGATTTTCTCATCTCCCAGCCTGTCTGTTCTCTCTTATTGATGTCAGGCTCTACACAGAGAACAGAAGGAGCTGGTGGCCGTGCTGAGGGAGCCTGAGTGAGGAGGAGAGGGCCCGGCCCAGGAGCAGAGGGCAGTCAAGGTCAAGGGCCTGTGGTCCAGGATGCTGGGCCTGAGTGAGCTGCCTCCGAGAACAGTCCCTAACTAAGCAGTGATGGAATTTGCCGGAGAAGGAGGCCTCAGCTGTCTCCACTGCCGTTGTGCCTCTGGGGCTCCCTTGGGGTCAAAAACACACACTACCTTCAGATTCCTCCCTGTTTTCTTCTAACTTTAGGATTCTTGGCCAGCTCCTGCCCTGGGAATTAGGCACCATGCTTCCTCTCCTTTAGGTTCAGGCCAACCCCCCACCCTACCCCCATCACACGTATCGCCTATTCCTGAGCCCTCCCTAGGACCTGGCTTGGGGAATCGGTATTCAGTTTCCACTGATTGCCCCCTCGCTGGCCAGCCCAAGGGCCCTTGCCATGTTCTCCCCACATCCGCAAATAAACTTCCTCCGCTACACTGTAATCTGTGAGGATGCTCCCTCTCCCAGGACTCTCCTGGGCCAAGATCCCACCCTGGACTCCGGAGTCCTGGCTCCAATCGAGGCCCCAGTTGCAGGGCTCCGAGAGCCTCCAGGCTGGGGTGGGTTGGTGGGCGGTGTATCTGACCATCATGTGTGGAAGGGCAGTGAAGCCCCTTGTCACAGAAACCAGGAGCCTTGGGTTCCCTGAGGCCAGGACAAGCTGCTGGGGGGGTGTCACTCTGTCCAGCTGCGCCTGCCCTTCTCTTTGCCTTGGGTTGATTCTGAGAGGCTCTATGGTGGGCCTCCCTAGGTGTTTGTTTGTGCCTGGTGAGTGCTCGAGCATGGAGCAAGTGGGCCCTCCAAAGGCTGGGACTTTGTCCTCTGGCTTCTCACAACCCCCTCTTCCCCAGCCAGGGCCACAGGGCATCAGGAGTGACTTAGCCAAAGGCAGGGTGGGTGTTTCCTCCAGACTGGAGGGTGAAGGGGGTGGGTATGGGTGGGGGCAGAGCTTTCTTCCCTGGCGAGGGCTTCACCCTAACTCTGTAGAGAGAGGCCTGGTTGGGTCTGTCTAGGAGCAGCGGGGACACTCGGGAAGATGGCAGGGTGGTCCCTGATCATCAACCCCACCCCCCCAAATTGAGCCTAGTGGCTCCTCTCTCCTCCTGGACACACCCAAACATCCAGCCACCGGCTGTGGGGTGGAGGCAGCAGCGCTTCGTCTGGCAGGTCTCCAGCTGGTGAGTGGGTGGTGGGTGAGGACACCCTCCCTCTTCTCCAGGCTGAGCTGAGGCAGAAGTGGCTTTCAGGTGTGGGGTGGGGCTTCTCAGGCTGAATGTTCTGCCCCTCGGAGGACAGGTCCCCAAGGTTGTTGGCAATGGGGAGGCTGTGAGGGCAGGAAAGGGATCGGGGTGGGGGCGGTCAGGAGCTCAGAGGTGCAAGGGGCATGGGGAAGGGGGTTCCCACCTCATTGCCCACCTGGCCAGTAGCAGACAGAAGGGCTGTCCTTACCTCACGCCTGGCCACACCTGTGTTGGCTTTTGGCTCTTGGCCCTATGCTGCCCCAACCCCTTCCCCCGTCCCGAGGCTCAGGGCCTGAGCAGAGTCCAGCCGCCCCCATGCCAGGCCTGCTGTTGAGGTCTCTCTGGGGCAGGAGCCCTCGGGGTGAATGAGGGCATTGGCCCTCCCTCCCTGAGTTTGGCTCCTGCCCACAGGGCTGATGGTGGAAATCAGCCTGTGAGAGGCTGTAGCCCAGCTCTGTGCAAATCTATTTTGGACCTCTGGGCCCCCCTTCCTCTCTAGGCTCCCCCTCCTACCCATCCCGGTCTGCCCCGCTGGTGCTCAAACTGAGGCTGGGGCTCCGAGGGAGAGTGAGTAGGGGCTGGGGGACCTGGGGCGACCCCCTTGAGGAGGGGCTGGGGACCTTGTCTGGAGGCTGGCAGTCTTGGACTGAGGCCCACCTTCCTCCATCACTCCCAGGGGCCTGCCCAGGCAGCCGCAGCTCCAACCACAACATCCTTTGGGGTTTGGCCTAGGCGGATGACCCCCAAATAGCCCTGGTAGATTCCCCCAAGACCCGCCCGCACCCTTGCCTCTGGGGCACAGCCCAGAGAGTATAAAACAGCGCTGGAAGCTGGGAGGGGCAGACCAGTTGAGTCCTGAGCAGCAGCCCTAGCGCAGCCGCTGACAGACACACCATGAGACCCCTCATGTTCCTCGCCCTACTGGCCCTGGCCACACTCTGCCTCGCTGGCCGGGCAGGTGAGTGCCCCTACCCCTGCCCCAGCCCGCGGGAGCTGCGAGGGGAAAGCACCATGGCCTCACCTCTCCTCACCCCTTCCACTGGCAGTCCCTATTGGCAGTCTAACCACGTTTCTGTGGGCTCAGTCCATTTGCCCCCACTGCTGTCCTTGTGGAGGGAGAGGAGGGAAGAGCAAGCTGCCAGAGAGGAGGGGAGAGGTGAGGAGAGGGAGAGCCCTAGGGATGAGCAGGGGTGAACTGGGCTCCTTTTTTTTGCAGATGCAAAGCCCAGAGATGAGGAGACTGGCAAAGGTGCAGGTATGAGGCAGGGCCTGATGGGAAGCTGTGCCCTGTATCACTCAGTGGTGCTGCCCACTCCCAGCACCCCTGTCTCACCCTGGTCCCCTCAGTCCCATTCTCCCCTCCTGCCCCCTCCCATCTGGCTCTCAGGAAGGCCAGCCTACTCCCCACCTTGTCCACCCAAACTCGGAGTCACCTGACCCCTGGCCCTCTGCTCCACAGCCTTTGTGTCCAAGCAGGAGGGCAGCGAGGTGGTGAAGAGACTCAGGCGCTACCTGGATCATGGGCTGGGGTGAGAGAAAAGGAGGTGCTGGGCCAGGGCCCTGCATCTCCAGGATGGGCTGGGAGGAGCGACCGCTGTGGGAGGACTCTGGAGCCCCAAGTGCAGTGGGAGGAGGGGCGGGCATTTTGCATGGAGGCTGATGCCAGTGTGTTGGGCTCTCAGGGCCCCAGCCCCCTACCCAGATCCGCTGGAGCCCAGGAGGGAGGTGTGTGAGCTCAACCCCGCCTGTGACGAGCTGGCTGACCACATTGGCTTCCAGGAGGCCTATCGGCGCTTCTACGGCACAGCCTAGAGCTCTCAGCCCTGCCGGCCTGGCTGGCAGCCCCCAGCTCTGGCTCCTCTCCAGGACCCCTCCCCCTCCCCTCGCCCTGACCTCCCTACCCGGCACGTGTGAGATCCCAGCAGCTGGGAGCGTCATCCCAGCTGCTCCAGAATAAACTCCAGAAGAGGAACTGGTGGGGCTGTGATTCTTTGTCCATCTATGGAGTGTGAGGAGGAGGTATTGGGAGGATGGGGAGTGGAGAGGAGGTTTTACCTTTTTCAGTCCCAGAAAGTGCTTCCCAAAATCTGTTGTTGAGTTATTTATTTATCCCTGCCTCAGTCCAGAAGCATTGAAGGTGGCTTCCTGAAGTCTAAATAGGGTTCTCCTCTCTAGCCCAGCACCTTCCCCCACCTCAACCCACTGCCCCATCCGTGACACACCCAAATAGACCAGATCCCAAAGGCCTGAACGCCTGGAGTACACGGCTGTGACCAGGACAGACAGCCTCGTCACCGTAGGCAAAGAGCTTCCGGTAGACGGTACTGCCTGGTTTGGGGGTGGGGGCAGTAGCGGGCCTCCCGGCCTGGTTAATAAGCATTCAGGATGGGCCTGGGTTAGTCATGTTAGTTCTTGCCTGGGCTGAGCAGAAACTCCAGGAGCACCAGAGATGGGACCAGATGAAAGGGCCCAACACCTCCCCATCCCAGCCTTCGATGGCGGGTGGGGCAGCTCCAGCCTGGACACACGCACCTCCCCTCTCAGACCCTCAGCACTTCCCCCAGCCCCATCAAGAGCACCCTCCCTGACCCTCCTGCTCTCTACCAGCCCCCCAGCCCCTCTCCGCTCCTCTGCCTTCTGATCTCCGCACTCTCTCCTCAGCCACTCCTCTTGGTTCCAGGCTCAGAAGTGCCCCCATCTGATCAGGCCTGGGTCTGGGCTCCTCCCCAGTACGGGGCGGGGGGTGGGGGGGCCTGGGCTCTGCTTCCCTCCAAGGCAGGCTCAGAGCTGGGGCCTCACTGTAGTTTGGCCTTTGCATTCCCCTCCAGCGGGCCACCCTGCAGCAGGGGGTACGCGCTGGGAGCCCGAAATAGGGAAGCTGTGAAAGCAGCGATGATGAGCAGGTTCCCGGCCACCGCCAAGCCCAGTGTGGCCACTGTGCCCGCCAGGCCCAGCGGCGGTTCCTGCATGGCCAGCCAGGCTCGGCGAGATCCCATATCAGCCAGCACCGCCTCCAGCTGGAAGTGCGTGCCCATCACTGCACAGATGTGGAACAGCTGGTGGCTGTGGCCTGTGGGGAGGATGGGCGGTTGAGGGCACATACCCCATCCCCAGGGCTGCTCCAACTCATCCTGTGACCCATGGTGAGCACCACATCCTCTGGGCCTGCTACCCCCCTAAAACTGGGAATAAGAAACCCAATTCCCAGAGTTATTGGCAAGAGTGAGTGAGCTGCTGTGCACAGAGCCCCTGGCCTACAGGCTGCTGGTTTTGTTGTTATCTGAGGACTGGGGCTGGGCCTGGACCCTGAGGGCCCTGCCAGCAATACTCTCCTTTACTCAGTTCACTCTGTGCTCTGGGGAGCCGTCTCCCCATCCCGTCCTGGGCCAGGCCAGGTCTGCTCTCACCGATGTAATCAAAGCGTCCTGGTGCCAGCCGCTCAGGCAGGTGGGAGGCAAAGAGGAAGCCAGTGAGCAACGCGCAGAAGAGGTGGTAGCCGTGGCTGGTGCTCAGTGCCTCCTGCCCACAGCTGTGGCCCCTGCCCCAGCACAGTCCGAGCTGGCAAAGGAAAAGCAGGGTTGACGGGGAGGGGCTTTGGGGGTGGACATCATGTGTCTGGGATCTGGTGAGGATAAGGAGGGGGAGGGCACAGCTGGACTGGGTGCTGGGCTAGGAGGGTGGGCGGCAGGGCTGAGTCAGGGATCGAGGGGGCAGGGCTGGGAGTGGGCACTGTGAGGGTCAGGACAGGAAAGCAGGAGCCTTACCCGATAGAAGAGCGGGAGGTTGTCGAACAGAAAGGGATAAGTGAAGGCGGCCGTGCGGAGGATCTTACTGAGTGCAGGGCTTTCTAGCTCGGGGAACCTGGGAGGCGGGAGTGAAAGGCTGGTCACCATCCTTACGCTGGGGTGGGGGTCAGAGGAGGGCAGGGGACCTTTGGCCAAGATGGAATGTCAGTGTAGCTTAGTGGCTGTGAAAGCCCTTAGGCCACATGACTCCTCTGTAAGTGACAACAGCTGTTAGACGGGGATGGATAGACACCTGCCTCTTACGTGGCTGTGAGAGTTAGAGACAGCGCAGGGATGGTGCTGGTGCACAGGGTCTGGGCACAGTCAGTCCTCAATAAACGGTCCCATTGTTACCAATGTTGTTCAAGAGCAGTGAAATGCAGGCACAACCCAGCGGTCCTGGGTGTCCAAGTGTTTGTGGGTGCCCTGTCCTGTCCCTCCGCCTTCCCCTTCACCACTGGCCGAGAACCCACCGGGAGTAGCAGGAGAGGCCGGTGCACAGGAAAGAATTGAGTGCGGCGGCGGGCACAAATAGCTGGTGCAGGCGGCTGTGCAGCCAGGAGGCCGGCATGGAGTAGGCGGCATAGGGGAAGGCGCAGCCTGGCGGGGGGCGGGGCGGGAGCTGAGGCCCCGCCCCAGAGACCCCGCGCCACACCCCCGCCCCGCCCCGGAACGCCCCCGCCCCCCCTGCCCACCGCTCCGGCCTCCGCTGCGGGGCTCACCCAGGCTGTAGAGGCTGAGCGCGCCGTAGTCCAGGAAGTAGCAGATGTGACGCGCGCGGGGTGACATGGAGCTGAAGGTGTGCGCGCAGCACGACGCAAACGGGTAGAGGCAGGCGGGCAGCAGGAAGACGAGCAGCGGCCAGTGGTAGGGCTCCGACCGGAAGCCCTGGCCTCCCGCCAGCGCCAGGAGGCGCCACAGGAAGTACCTGCGGCGGGCACGTGCTCAGGCCGCCGGACCCCCAGCGACTACCAGTGCAGCCCGCGGGCCCGGACGGTCCCGGTCCGCCTGAGTACCCCCTTGAGCTCGAGGCCCAAACGTGGGACAGAGCCTCCCTCACCAGGTGGGCAGGAAGTGAGTCCAGATGTTGACGGTCTCGTTGGTCATCTGGAAGGAGCTGAGGACACAGTCCAAGGCCGAGCTGGTGGGGCGGCGGTAGCCAGACATGATACCATCTTCCCAGAACACCTGGGGTTGTGGGGGGCAGGGAGAGGAGAGGAGTCACTGTGTCCCACCCTTTCTCTCCAAGGGACTCCACTGTATCCCACCCTTTCTCTGGAAGCAGGGTTGAAGGGAATGGGCTGGAGATCACAAAGGCCCCAAAGTCAAACTAAATCCAACCCCATCTCACCACAGGTTCCAGTACCCAGAGAGCAGGTGAGAAACAGAAGAGGCAGAGTAAGGGGACAAGATGGGATGGACACAGGGTGCTCTGAGGAAGGCGACTCTGGATAAAGGCGTGTTCTGGGCTCTAGGGAGCCGGTCACAAGCCTGTTCCTTAGAGAACAGAAGAGTCCCACACTGAAATGGCAGGGATAAGAGTTAGCCTAGAGCAGGGACTTCTGCACTTGCAAAAAGAGAAGAAACTGCCCCAGCCAGTCCCCTGAGAAGTAGGAGTTGGTGAATCCCTCACCCTGGGGACCTGGTGGACGCGAAGGAGTTGGGGCAGCTTGAGACTGAGCATGGTGGCCCGGCACCTCCACGTTGACCTAGAGACAAAGGGCAGGGGGAATTAGGTATCTGCCCCCATCCACAGGTCCCTTTTCGCCCAGGTCCAGGCTGGACCTGGTCACTGAGTCCCAGGGTAGGCTGTGTACACGGGCATGCATGCGGGTGGCAGCTGGCCACCAAGCTGCTTCCTTCAGGCCAGGGGAGGCTGGCCCAGCTTCCCCAGTGGTCATAACCCCAACCCCTCCCCAGCCTAGCCTGGGGGCTATTTAGTTCCCCCACTGAGAGGGGCTGGTCAGCCTCAACTCAGCAAGGAGTGGAGGGTCCTCCTCAGCCAGAAGGCTGCCTCAGTAACCGTGGACCCTGGAGCCAGGTCCCCAACCCCCAATTTTTGTCTCAGAAGAACCCTGACTTACGGAGGACAGCACAGAGAGAGCCTAAGCACACACCACCACCGCCATTGCCAGCACCAGAAAGCCCCTTGGCTCACAGTGCCTGGGCTGAGCACAGAAAACTTAGGGTGCTCAGGGAGAATTCTTGGAGAGGCCAGATGCCTACCGGTGGGACAAGGAATTAGGGGGATGCCTGGCTCTTCTCTGAAGACTACACTTGTGCCCCGGGGGGCATTTGGGGTCCCTGCCCCTCCTGAGCCCCGGCCCCTCAGCCTCAGACCTGTGCGCTGCTTCCGGGTGGCCGCAGCTTTGCTGCCCCTCCCGCCTCTCAGGCCGCCTCTCCCAGGCACATTCCTTGGCACAAGTGGATGGCCTGGGCCACCGGGGCGGGTGGAACTGCCCCGGGAGGAGGGAGAACAGGACACTCCTCCCACCTCTCCAGGCCAAAACTTTCCAGCCCCGCCCCACGCCTCTTCCTGTCATCGCTTTGCCTACTCTCTGTGTGCATGTTTGCTCCGCACACACTCTGGGCCCTCACACCGCCAGCCCGAACCCAAAGCCTCTGTTCCTGTCTTTCAACATTTGGGGGGCCCTCTGCCCTTGAGCTGGGGGCTGGGGACCCCGCTGGGCACAAGGCCGACCTGGTCCCTAGTCCCTGCACCCTGGCTGAGATTTGATAGATGACCCCGGGAATTCCCTGGCGGTCCAGTGGTTAGGACTCTGTGCTTTCACTGCCGAGGGCCTGGGTTTGATCCCGGGTCAGGGAGCTAAGATCCCACTACCACAAGCCTTGGGGCGCAGCCAAAAAAAAAAAAGAAACTAAGATAGATGACCCCTCCCGGAAGTGGGATGGGGGTATTCTAAACTATCCCGAGTGCGGCCCAGCTGCCTGGGGGAGGGGTGGACCAGGACGATGCTGGCGTCTAGCTCCCCTCAGGGTCCCTTCCCTCAGCACTGGGGTTCAGAGGTCTCTGAAGTAGTTTGTGCTGTAGCCATGGAAAAGGGGGAGGGGCCGGCCGGAGCAGGCAAGTGGCCTCTAGTTCCCCAGAATGGGCGTCTTGGCCCCAGGTGAGCTTCCTTACCCAGAGTTTGATGGGCGCTCCTAAGCTGGTGGGTCGGCAGGCCCCGGGCTCCACGGGTGGAGTCCCTGCCTCTTGCCAGCCGGGCCAATGGGAGGGAGAAGAGAGTGGCGGGCAGGCGGGCCAGGCCTGGGCGGGGAGTGGGAGACAAAAGGGAGCCAGAGAACAATCCCAGCCTTGTCCAGCCTCCAGGGAGCAGTGCGGGGTGGCCCAGCCCCATTAGCAGGCAGCTCACTCGGGCTCCAGCACACAGCCAGCCCCTCCAGCTTGACCCCACCCCACTGAGAGCAGACTGGCCGGAAGAGGCCAGGGCCCTAGCCAGGATGCAGCCAGGGTGGTGCAGAGCGCCCCCCTCAGACCAGGCTGCCCCACAGCTCCAGGGTTCCAGACTCTCCCAGGGGCTGAGGGTGGCTCTGCCTTAAGCTGGGCAGAGGAATCCAAACCCTGAATTTGAATTCTCCAAAACCTCTTCTCACTGTGCTTCGCTGCCTCTCAGTGCCTGGTGCTGGGCAGAATCCAGAGCAAATGCATTTGGTAAATGTTGGTTCAACCACAAGGGGTTCACCAAGCTTCTCCACTCCCCAGACACTCTTGAGGTGTCAGCCCTTGCGGAGGGATGGGGTCGAAGACTCAGAGGCTGGTTTCAAGGTTCACCCTCAGCTCTCCTTTGAGGAAGTTTCTCCCTGATTCAGAGGACCCAGCCGAAAACTGCAAACCACCCCCAGGGAGCACTGTAGCCTTCAAAATAGTTGACCCTTGAACATAGGTTTGAACTGCATTTATATGCAGATTTCTTTCACTAAATATGTACTCAGTACTACATGGTCCCCAGTTCACTGAATCGTGGATGCGGAACTGCAGATACAGACGGCGGACTGTAAAATCAAGTGCAGATTTTTTCTTGCGTAGGGGTCAACGCCCTAAAACCACATATTGTTCAGGATCATCTGTATATTGTTTTCACCTATCACCCTTGTGAAGGCAGCAGCTCAGTTCAATGAACTTCACATCTACCAAAACCATCTCTGGAGTTTGTGCTCCAACTGCTGGTTTCTTGCTTCAACTGGGCCACCTCAAAGAAACCTTTGCAAACTGCCATTTCAGCATGTAATCTCCAATGTCCCAATAAAATTGTACAGAAAGGCACCAGGGACTTCCCTGGTGGCACAGTGGTTAAGAATCTGCCTGCCAATGCAGGGGACACGGGTTCGAGCCCTGGTCCGGGAAGATCCCACATGCCGCGGAGCAACTAAGCCCGTGTGCCACAACTACTGAGCCTGCGCTCTAGAGCCCGTGAGCCACAACTACTGAGCCCACGTGCCACAACTACTGAAGCCCACGTGCCTAGAGCCCGTGCTCCACAACAAGAGAAGCCACCGCAATGAGAAGCCCGCGCACTGCAAGGAAGAGTAGCCCCCGCTCGCAGCAACTAGAGAAAGCCCACGCGCAGCAACAAAGACACAACGCAGCCAAAAATAAATAAATAAATAAAATTAAAAAAAAAAAAAAGAAAGGCACCAGGAGACAGGGAGTGGGCTTCTGGGGGTCTTTATTAAGTGATGCTTTAGTCTCAGTCTCTGCCAGGGACTGGAAGTGGGGGTGATCCCACTCCCCCCAGGTTGTCCCAGACTTGCTGTCTTAGAGGAAGAAGGCAGGAAGCCTGTTCTCCTCCGAGAACAGTCTGGGAAGCTAGGCTAGCGCTGGGGTGGGGAACAGCAGAGCTGAGATCCCCGACCCTCAACCCCCAGCCCGAGCTGTATGTGCAGCCCGAGAGGGAGGGGCCGAGGCAATCCTGGCCAAAGCCTCCCACACTCAGCCCCACTCTTGCTGCTCCACTCACTGCCCTGAGCTATTCATGATCTCTGCTCTCACATTCACCTCAACACTCCAGAAGCTAGCCCCATGCTCAGCTCCTCCAGGCCTTTAGTCCCGGGGAAGGACAGAAGTAGGGAAGCCCATCAGGGCAGAGGGTCCCTGGCCGGGCAGCTTCAAGGGGCCTCTCCTTTCTGCTGTCCATCCAAACACAGGCCCCTCCCTAGACAGTAAGGGGGGTTGTGGCCTCAAACTTCACCCCCCTCTCCTCTTACTGGCATCCCACTCTGTCCCAGCACAGCAGCCCAGAGCACAAAGCGCAGTGACCATGGGGCTGGTGGGCACAGAAGCCCTCACTGGCGTATAGGCCAGACTGCCAGCAGCCGTCGTGGGCCTGCTCCCTGCCCTGGAAGCTAGACGAAGGGAGACAGAAAACAGAAGTGGGGCAATGGGTGTGCAGCCCCTGCAGCAGGAGGAGGGGATCTAAGCCCTGCCCTGCTATTGGTGCAGGCAGCTCCAGGCCCCTCTTCCTTAAGAGTCCCCAAGGCTCCAGAGCTGCCCAGCCCCTGCAAAGGGAGATGAGAGGGGGATGGGTGGTCCTCGAGGAGAGGAAGGGTCTGCAGAGAACCACCCAGACACCTGGTGTTACCCAACTCTACCCCCAGGCCCAGAGGGCCCAAACTCCTGGCACCAACCACCCTGCGTCTGTGAGGAAGAAGGGCCCCTTCTGCTGTCCCTTCCCCTCAGAGGTCCAGGAACCACTCCAACGAAACGCAGGCACCCGTGCCTGCCACCTGCCCCTGGGGAAAGCAGGGGGGCTGAGGCAGGAAGGCTGGCTAGGGGCCCACAGGCCTCTCCTGCTCCAAGCACTTTCCTTGCTTTCCTGACGTCGTCTTGGCAACAGGGGGACCCCACCCTCCCAGCTGGCTCCTGGGCCCTCCCTGCGGCCTGTGTGCAGCTGGGCTTCCTTCCTGTGTGCGTGCGTGAGTCTGCGTGTGGTGGGGTGACTACAGGTGGTGGTCCTGGCTGCCAGGGAGGGCAGGAGAGATCTGGAGTCAGCCCCGCTGCAGGGCCTGGGGGTCGGTCTCAACCAATCTCCTTCCACTGCTTGTAGAAGTCCAGAACATTCTTGATGTCCACACTGGCATGTGCAGCGGCCTGCAAGGCTGCCTGTAGAATTGGGGGGAGGACAAATGGAGGAGGGCCTGACCTCCCAAACTCTGGGACAAGTCGTTGAGGGGCTGGGGAAGGGGTGATGGAAGAGGAAAAGGGCAGCTGTCTGGTCTGAGGGAGTCGACTCTGGTACCTCTTCCCCGTTCCACACTCTGCCAAACATCACCCCGTGACCCACCTGCATAGGGCCTGAAAGCGTGCTGGGGTTGTCCAGTGGAAGGCCTGTGATGATGGTCACCATGCCACTCGGGTCCTCCTCACCTGCCCCCTGGGCCAGAGTCAGCTGTTTGCAGCTGTCCAGGATCTTATGGAGCGTCCTGGTGGGAGCAGGGGGAAGGCGGGCCAAGCCCCAGCATTAGCACAGCCTGAACACCAGATCTCCAGGGCACAGGGGGAGCTGGGGGTGAGGAGGGCACCAGGAGAGAGCGAGGGAAGCCAGGCAGCCCAGAGCAGTGGGTCCTGGAAGCTGGCCCTGGAGGACATGTTACAGGGACTGGGCAAAGGTTCAATGAGTGAGGAAGCTGAGCCCAAGGATCTCAGGGCCACAGGGGCTCAGATGCTGGAGCAACGTCTCACTCCATCTAAGGTGAGACCTGCAGGAGGCCTCTGGCAGAACGAGCCTGGCCCCGCGCTGGTCCTGCTGCCTGTTACAGAATTCTCCGGCCCCGTCCCTCTGTCCTGGGGAGAGCCCACAGAGGAGCAGGGTAGGCAGCCTATCTGAGGTTCTAGGGGTGGCGGCTGAAATTTTACCAGGCATCTGCGTCCTGCCTCTTCAGCTTATGCCGCTCAAAGCTCTTCCCCACCTCTTTCTGGCAGCGAATGTACCTGCAAAGGAGACGAGAGAGTGAAGGTTGGGGGCAGGGGACAAAGCGGGCCATTGTGGCGCAGGGGACCCAGTTTTATGGGGGGGGGGGGCACGTCTCCCACATCACAGGTCTGTTTGGAGTCATTTTGAAGTGGCTTCCTAGCTGCTGAGCCCAGCTTGCTTTTCCTCCTGATAACATCAATTCTTTGGTTCCTCCCTGGAGAGGAGCTGGGAGGGGAGAAGCAGCAGATGCTTTTCAAGTCAGTGCTTCTGGAGACAAGGTCCAAACAAGCAGGCTTTGTGCAGCTTTCTGACCAGGCAAGGGCAGATCCAGAGGAGGGGTAGACCAGCCAGCAGAGAGCGGGGAGCTTTCTCCCTCTTCCCTACACCCAGTGTCTAGTCCTTTTCTGGCCCCAAAGGCCAGAAGGAAGGGCCTGTGCTGGGCTGAGCACCTATACACTGCCATCTGTCCCCCCAGCCCCATGGGAAGCCCCTGGGCAGCACCGATGAAGGCACTCCCACCCTGGTCAACCTGATCACCTAAAGCAGGAGAACCTCCTGCAAAGGAGTCCACAGCTTGGAGGTGGGGTGCTTGTTCCCCTCTCCCCGGTCACAGTGATCTCATGTTTGCCGCAGAGGTAGATGGACAGCAGGTCACTGTTCCCCAACAGGGCTCCTGGCTCCTCCAATCGCTGTCTATTTCAGCACCTAAGACCCTGACTTCTAATTATGTCTTCGGCCTCCCTCACCAGGCAGTGAGCCAACTGTGAGCAGGGACCACGTGTCTTACACGAGGAACACACTCATTTGTTGTCTGGGCTCAGCACAGGTCCAGCCAGGCCTGCACTCACCTGTTCCCTTTTTTAAACTCTGCCTCCAGGTATCGGATCCCATCCCGGGCCCCGGGGTGTTCCTTCTTCAGCAAATCCAGGCCATCGATCACTGGTGGGCAAGATGCGGGTGGGGGAATGACAAAACAGATGAGCTCAGGCTGTCGTGACATGGGGCTCTGCAGAAGCATCTGCACTCACTCCAGGACACACTGCAGGAAAAGGGACCGTAGCTCCTACAGGAATCCTGAAGTTCTTTCAAAGACTGACCTTCTGCCAACAACGTATTTGGCAACTTACCAACTGCTTTCACTTAGATTTTCTCATCTGTTTCTCCCAACCATCTTGCGAGTCAGGGTTTAACAGGGATTGTCATGCCCACTTCGCAGATGAAATGACTGAAGTTCAGAGAGGTGGCAGGACTTGACCAAGGCCACTGTGTGTAAACTGGGCCCCAAGTAAGGGTCTCTCAATCCCAAGCCAGATTCTCTTTTAGCCACACTCTCTGCCTCCACCTCTCCAATATACTTACCTGTCCTTGGGATGATGACAATGAAGCGGCCACTGGTGGCCAGCTGGCGGATGACAGGGAGGTGGTGGCAAAGGGCTTGGGTGTCGGGGACGAGGTAGGGAGACATTGCTGACTGGGCCTTGGGCTGCTGCAGGCTCCCTTCCAGCTGAGAGACCTCGAGCTGTTGAGAGAAGGCAGAGTGGGTGGAGCTGCGTGCAGCCTGGGCAGGGGAAGAATGGTACCCAAGGTGGCTCTTATGGGGCTCCTCCTGCTGCCAGTGGGAACAAGGGACCCCTTCGACGAATGGCCTCATAGGAACAGTAGACAGAAACAAGGGTTAAAGGAAAGAGGAAGAGAAAGAGAAGGAAAAGAGACAGAAGTGAAGGCAGAAGGGAGCACGAAAGCTCAGTGACAAGTCAGCAGTTGGAAGGCAGTCTAGGAGGCTGCGAGGGTAGCCAGCGCAAGGTGGAGAGCCACAGCGGGCAGAACAAGGGCTGAAGCTGGAGGGCTGAGGATGTGCCAGGGGGGCTTCAGGCAATAACCAGATCAAGAGCAGAAGGAGCGCGGGGCCCCAACTTCTTACCTGAAGTCGTAGCTGGGCCATGTCTCTCATTAGCCTGTTCCGCCGAGCTTCCTCCTGTGCCTACAAGGGGAGAATACCAGGTGCTAAGCTTGGGACAAGAAGCTGGGGGAATATTCCTTTCTCCAGTGATCAAGAAGACCAAAAGGGATTCCTGGGGTCTGAAATAGGTATGGTCTCATATAAAGTCAGCTCTCTATCACTCCTGCTAAGTGAGGGGAAGGGAGGCGTGGGAGAAAAAATATCCCTCCTGTGTCATCTGAACACGTTCCATCAGCAGCCCACAGAAGCTCACGCCTCCCGGGGAAAGAGGGAGGGGATGGCACCTGTCTGTGTCTCAGGGTTCCGCCTCTGCTCCTCTCAATCTGTCCTCCCTCCCAGGGGATACCATCCATGCGCCCCTTCGCTTTCTATCATCACCCACTTGCCAACTTCTTCCAAAATCTGCAGCTTCAGCCCAGACCTGACCACTCCTGAGTTCCAGACGTACATACCCAAATGCCTACTTGACAGCCCAACCTGCTTCTCAGAACCTGCTTCTCATCCTCTAGTGTTCCCCAGCTTGCTAAGTAAACCACCATCTGCCAAGTCAGAAAGCTAGCTGGCTTTGACTTTTCCCTCTCTTTCCGCCCCAGAAGTTATCAGCCTCCCAGTCCTGTCAACTGTACCTCCTAAAAAATCATTCACATCCCTCTGCATCCCTCCATCTTCAACGTGCAACCCTGGTCTAAGCCAGTACCTCCCACCTTGACTATTATAACCACCTTCTTTTTGGTCTCTGCCTCCAGCCCAATTCATTTTCTCTGCCTACAACCAAGGCAATCTTTCAAAAACCATCTGCTGTCCACCATGGCCCTGACTAAAAGTCCTGTGATGGTTTTTCTTTGTCTTCTAGATCAAGTCCAAATTCCTTAGTATGGTCTAAAGATGGAGACTTATTCTAAAAGACATGGGGAGCCACTGAAGGCTCTTTGACGAGCAAACTGGCATCATCAGAGTGATGCTTTAAAATATTAATCTGGAATGTATAATCTCATCCTTATCATAAGACACCAGACAAAGCCAAGTGAGGAACATTCTACAAAACAACTGAACAATACTCCTTAGAACTGGCAAGATTATAAAAGACAAGGAAAGGGACTTCCCTGGTGACGCGGTGGTTAAGACTCTGGGCTCCCAATGCAGGGGGCCTGGGTTCGATCCCTGGTTAGGGAACTAGATCCCACACACATGCCACAACTAAGGAGCTCGCCTGACTCAACTAAGACCCGGCGCAACCAAATAAATAAATAAATATTAAAAAAAAAAAAAAAAAGACATGGAAAGACTGAGGAGACATTAAAACAATCAAATGTAACGTGGGATTCTGAAAAAGAAAATAGACATTTACAGGAAAACTAGTGAAATCTGAATAAAGTCTATAGTTAACACGATTGTACCAATCCTAACTTCTTAGTTTTGATTATACTATGGTTATGAAGTGTCCACCTCTTACCCGCCTGCGGAGTGTCCCCTTCGAGAAACTCTGGTAGAGAAAGCAAAGAAGGGAGGCAGAAGACCAGACCCATTGGGAAAGAGGGGTCCCTAAACCAGGCAGACACTAGAGCCCAGAGAGTAGGAGCAGCGCCCCGCCTGGCTTGCAGAGAAGCTAAGCTCCCACAGCAGCTTAGAACAAGGACAAGAGCCTGGTCTTTCCAATTCCAGAGCCCTGGCTCTGCCACCGATACCTCTTCCTTTGTCATTCTGTGCTTCCTCGTCTATAAAATGAGGCTGCAAGCACCCACCTCACAGGGCTGTTACAGGGTTAAATGAGATGTCACATGCAAAGCAGCTTTGCACATGGAAAACTCTCGATAAATGATGGGAGACAGCAATATGACAAGGACCACGCTGCTGCCGCCAGGGGATAAACCCCTTGGGGTGGAAACGTGACTCAGGCAGAGCAGGAGGCAGTCCCAGCAGGCAGTGTGGCCTGGGTCCACTGTGGCCTGTGGTGTCTAGCACCACACCAGAGGGGCTTTCAAGTATTCCGTGCCCCCAGGAGGAGTCTTTGGGAGCTTTAGGCCAGAGGAAATGCCTGCAAACACTCTAACATTTTTTGAAGCTGTGTGACTTTCCCATAATTATTTTTGTAACCCCCTGTGTTTTCCCCTACGCAACAGCAATGAAAGTCTTAACACAAAAGGTTAGTTTTTAACAAAACGTGCTTGCTTTTAAGGCAGCAAGGAGGGGGGTTTCTGGGGAGACTGTGCCCCTTCCCATCCACAGGAAGGGGGTGCTCAGAGGTCGGGGAGCCTGGGGCTGGGGAAAGGAAGAACATGGGGGAGGAGACTGGCTTGAGATGAAGAAGAACCCCTGGGCTTGCCAAGACACGTGGGCCGTGCTTCCCGCGCCAGACACCACCCCCCCACATGTACTGGTGCCACTTAGCTTGGGGAGGACAACACGCCCAGGGTTGTGCAGGCCCCACTAAAGAACCCACAGTGTTGCTCACAAAGTATTAGCCTCACAAGAGAAAGGCCTGTCTTGTTTGCTGCTGTAACCCTCATGCCTAGGATACTGACGGGTCTGGCACAAAGCAGATTCTCATTAAATATCTGTGGAGTGAATGACTGACTGGAGAAGAGGTAACACAGGCCACCTCCTACTCTTTGGGGCTTCTGTGGGATGGGAGGGTTCCTGCATGGTGTCTGATGCCAGGATCCCTCCATTCCTCAGTCTTCATCCCTCGAAAAGGGAAGGGAAAGGAGCATTTTGCTGAGCGCACATACTCCACAGCACACACTCCATAACGCAAAGTGCAAAGTGCCTGCCATTCACTATCATCCCACAGTCACAGCAACCCCATAAAGCTGATTCAACTATTCCTGTGTAACCGATGAGGAAACAGAATTAGCAAGGTTAAGTGACTTACTCAATTCAGACTAGGAGGTGACAGAGATGGCCCTATATCCCCAGTCAGTCTACATACAGGCCCGGTGCCAGGCTGCCCCTGCTCAAGGCAACTCTCACTCCCTATCAGCCCTCAGTTCCCTCCCCAGGCTCAGTCTCCCCGGCCCCAATGCCCAGGTTCTTCAGTCGAGGGCCACCAGTGTGTCTGAGCCTCTGACCCTGGGTTTCTCGGTGAGCCCATGGGAGCGGAGCAGACAGGGAGGGGAGGCCTGACTCACCATGCGGAACTGGGCCTGGGCCTGCTGCAGTAGGCTCTCCTGCTCAGACTGGGTGATGCTGACGAAGATGCCAACCTCTGGGTTGAACTGCAGGATGCTGCCTTGCAGGCGGGCAACGAAGTGGCCAAAGCTGCGGATGCAGCAGATGCGCACGACCGTCTGTGAGGAGACATGGGAGGCGGCCCGGCTGAGCAGGGCCCTCCAGGCCCGCTGGCCCCCGGCTCCTCCCCTCCGCCGTCCCTGCCAGCCCAGCCAACTCAGCAACATGGGCTCCCTCGTAAGGCCTGTGGTCTGTGGGGTGGAAAAGAGGAGTGCCGAGGCCCAGGGCCTCTAGTAGGAGTGAGCAAGTAGGAAAAGGAGTGAGCAGGTAGGGCGAGGAAACTCCCAGAAGGACAAGAGAAGCAGGACTCAGGGCTGAGAAGAAAGAGACAAGGACACGGGCTGGGAGTGACAAGACCTGGGTTCTTATGCCATCTTTCTCTGGGTCTCAGATCCTAACGTGTAAAATGAAAGGACAAACTAGATCACCATTTCCAACTTATGTTTTTGGTCAGCAAAACCCTTCTTTCCCCATCAAACAAAAATCTTATCTAGAATGCTAAAATATAAAACAGACTATCAAGCCAAGGTGGAGAAGGAGGAACCAACGCGGGGGTGGGGGTGGGGGTGTGTGTGTTTGTGTTGGGGACGGGGGCTGGGACGCCTGTCCTCTTGGCTTCCCTTTGCTGCCCCCAAGACGGCCCATGTGGTGACACAGATTCAAGGGTGAAAGTCACTGGTGAAAGCACATTCCCTTCCAGCTCCAACTTTCTGACTGTTTGCTGGTCAGCTTAGAGGAGGCTGGGCTCAGAAGAGAAAAGAGACCAATAGAGATTTCAAAGCCCTAATAATTTACTTGTTTTGTCCTCTCCAAAAGGGGGAGAAAGGGGAAGGAGGCTTGTTCTACAAAGGGAGACACTACCAACAGCAGACCTGTGGAAGGACATCCTGCCAAGAAGGAAAGGAAGTCCAAATGGTTCACCGAGTGAAAAAGGACTCACAGCTGCAGCCCCAGGGACATGCTCCCTGTCCGGATGGAAGGGGTGCCTGCCCGCCCCCTCCAGCCCTGAGCCCCTGCTTTGCTACTGAGTCTGATGAACAACAGAGCTTGTGGCGTGAGAAATGATATCCTCACCTCTTCTGAGGTGCTGAGCAAGAGCCGATCCGTTTCAAAGTTAAAGCGTCTGTGGGCAGCCCGGAGGGGAGGCAGGTTGCGAAGTGCCATGTCCTCTGGGAGCAGCAAGCTAGACGGGAGGTCAGGCAGTTCACAACCTTCAAGAAGATCCTGGACCTCAGGACACAGGACCAGGCCTGGGGAGAAAGAGGACACATGAGACCACCCGCCCTGTGGGAGCCCCCAGTCAGAGGGACACAGTCCTTCCTCAGAGGCTGGGAGGCAGGACATACTCCTCGGACACAAGGTGGGGAGCGGTGGGGGGAGGAAAGGGGAGATGGGTGCACAGGGCCGTCAGGCAGAGCTTTAGGAGACCAGAGCTGGGAGGGTTAGAGGACCGCTCAGACTGGGACGGCCCCCTGACAGAGGCACAATCACACTAGGATGGATGTGAGAGGAGGAGCTCTGGAAGAAGGAACGGATTGCCCTTGGGTGAGTCCAGAGGTAGGAGAAGGTGGTTTCCAGCTGGAAGGTGGCAGGAGGGGATGAACCAGGCAGATGGGCTCTGAAGGTCAAGGTCAATTCTCAATGAGGAAGGCATCGGTGCCACACCAGTGACTGGGGCTGGCTCACAGGCTCCCCTCACTCTGCTCTTGCCACTCCACTGCCTTCCCCAGGGAGCACCCTCCCTGGTGGACCAGGCCACCTGCCCACAGTGGGGCAGTGTTGGGGCAGGAAACCAGAGAGGCCCAGACCACAATGACTGCTGTGTGTTAGGGAGGCTAGGCAGTGAATCCCATTAACCTCCTTACCCTAAGGGCCAGGTTACCAGGAAGGGGGAGGCGGGCTTTGTGGGGCCAGTGAGGGAGAGAGAGAGGGAGGACAGTGCCAGGGACTCACTCACCAGACTCTTGGAGTTCGCCAGCAGCTGGCAACAGATTAAGCAACACAGACAGGCGGTTCCACAGACTTTGAGAGCTCTTGAGGGAGAGAGAGAAGAGGAAGGCTTCAGCTGGGGCAGTGCTGGAGGCTGGCAGTGAACAAGAAAAGCACTATATCTGGGGGGTCTGGGGCTATGGTCACAGGCCTAGAAGCGTTTGGGAGAAAAATTAACAAAAGAGGCCAAGGGGGGGCTCACGGAGGACTTGGAAAACAGGCAGGAATGAAGAAGGGGACCATGAAGCCTCACTGAACTTCATCAACCGCTGAAGGCTTCATGAAAAGGGAAGGCGTGAAACCACAGGAGAAACCCTCTGGATCTTGGTAGTGGAAAAAGCTAGAGCGTTGGAGGAAGCTTCTCCCTGTCTAGCACGAACTTTTCCTTTCAGCCCTCCACGTGCCCACACTGGGCCGCCTCTCTGGGGATGTGACCTGCACCCCCATCTTCACCACACCGCCCTCGATGACTAACAATGACTAACTAGCTGTCATCAGGCACAAGCACATGCCCAAGGTTGTGCCTGGCCCTGACCTAAACTCCCTCATCTCGGGAAGAGGGCGACCTGCAGGGAAAAGGGTCTTCCACAGCAGGCAGGTGTGCTACTGGAATAAAGCAACACTGAAGAAAAGCCTCAGGGCACCGGAGGCTCAAGATTAAGACTCTGAACCTGAGAAAGGAAGGAAAAGGTCACAATCACAGCAACCAGTCTCCATGGCAGCCCGCCTCTGACACCACTCGCTCCAGCTACAGGACTCTCTTTAAGCCGTTTCCCTGCTCACAACACCTGCACCTTGTCTGAACATCCTGTCACTTCCCAGTCTCATCTCTCTTGTCACTACTCAGTGCTCTCTCCTTTCCCTGGACTCCGGTGTTCACCTATCCAGGTTAGCCCTTGAACACACACTGTCATAGACATTACTCATAATGGCAGGCATTATGCCTGGCGCTGGGGACACAAAGCAGAATAAGCAGTGCTCTCATTTTCCCAGTCCACAAAATTTGTATCCCAGCCCAGGCCACAGGCTCTGTGAGGGCAAAGGTCATGCCTAATCCTTGGCCCGTAAAAAGCATACGGAGCCAGCACAGAGCAGGTGCCTGACAATAACTTTTGTCTTGACCAGCCCACCTGAGGGGATTCCCACACCCCATCCTGGCTGGCGCCCTCCCCTAACACCTTGGGACCTGACTGAGAGCAGTGGGAGTGGAGTGACACACCTGCGCACACACAATGATGAGGTCAGGGTTAGTCCGTAGCCAGTCCAGGAAGACTTTCACAGCAGGAAGCAGGCCTTCGGCCATCAGGACTTGCAGCTTCTCCTGGATGCTGCGCTCATTCCGACAGGAGCGCCCACTAGACTCACTTCCCTCCGACTCAGAGCCCTCTTCAGAGGCTGGGGGTGGGTGACAGAGAACCAGGATGAGCGACTAGTAGGCACATGGCAACAGGCTTCGGCTCCGTGGGGGGAGCATGCCCCGACCTGCTTGGACTCTTCTGAAGAATTCTGATGTGAGAAGAGAGGAATCAGGCCCCTGCCTAACTTTTCTAGGCCCACTAACTGGTTGCTTTTAAGCCAAGAACCTGGTGCCTTTTAAAATACGAGCTAAGGGGCTTCCCTGGTGGCGCAGTGGTTAAGAATCCGCCTGCCAATGCAGGGGACACGGATTCGAGCCCTGGTCCGGGAAGATCCCACATGCCGCGGAGCAACTAAGCCCGTGCGCCACAACTACTGAGCCTGCACTCTAGAGCCCACGTGCCCCAACTACTGAAGCCCGCGTGCCCCAGAGCCCGTGCTCTGCAGCAAGAGAAGCCACCGCAATGAGAAGCCCATGCACTACAACGAAAGAGTAGCCCCTGCTCACCGCAACTAGAGAAAGCCCGTGCACAGCAACGAAGACCCAACGCAGCCAAAAATAAATAAATAAAATAAATAAATTAAAAACAAAACAAACGAGCTAATTTGTGAGGTCTACAGCTACTCACTCAACTGATATTTATGATGTGCCTATACTGTGCAAAAGGCAGGGCAGACAGAAGTGAGCTACAGGTGGGGAGAAAAGGGGTACAGAATTAAAAGAACTACTTCCAACTCCTAGCTCTTCAAGTCTGCAGGTTAGAACACTTAAGTAGTTCACACTCCAACTCTGAGCAACAGCTTCCTCATTTCTTTTGTTCATTCTAAGTCCCAACCATGTGCCAAGCACTGTGTTAGGTAATGAAGATACAGCGACAGACAAAACATGGACTGCCCTGCCCTCAAGAGGCTCGTGGTATTGCAGGGGACGGACAGCCAAGTCAACGGACAATGTCACTTGAGTGGGAAAAGGCTGGAAGTTGCCGAGGTGCAGAGTCTACAGGAGCTCACGAGAAGCCTACCCTTGGAGGAATCCCAGACCAAGTGACTTTTAAGCTAAAATCTAGAGTGAGAATTAGCCAAGCAATAGGCTCGGGGCAAGGGAGGAAAAGTACGTTCCAGACCAAAGGAGCACTGTGCACAGAAGCTTGGAGGTAAAGAAGAGAATGTAGAATACGGATGATAACTCTTCCACCACAAGGCTGCTGTGAAAATTAGATAAGACCCCCCAGAAAATCCAACTTAGTGCTTGGCATAGAGTAGATGCCGCGAATGTTCACTGCTGCTGCTGACCAGGTGCGCCCTTTGCACCTCAGGGGAAGACCCTCAGGAGAAAAGTCTCATTCTAATCCACCTGCCCTGGTGGGTGCTGGTTTTTCTAGCTTCCAGGAGCCCTGGTAGGACCTGGGATGGCACGGGAGGGAGTTACAGCTGCAGTGCTGTGTGGGGAGAAAAGCCCCAAACCCACGGAGCAAGGTGGGAGTGGGAGGAGAATAAGACCACGAAATCAGCTGGGAGCTGAGAATAAGGAAGTGAGCAGCAGAGGGGATCCCCAGGGAAAAAACTCCAGGCCACACTACAGGCAGAAGCCAAAAGCAAGGCAGTGAGGGTGGGGACGTGAGGTACTCAAACAGAGAAAAAAGTGGCCCCTCTCAGATGAATGCCGATGGTATGGAGGTGAGGGCCAGAGCAAGATGATGAAGAGAGGCCCAAGTACCTGGCTCTGAGGGCTTGTCCACATCCCCGTTGACACAGGGCCTGCGGCTGGCCAAGGTGGGAGCCTCGGTGGTGGGCTGGAGGAGCAGGTTGCTGAAGGTGGGGGCCAGTCGGAAGCAGCGTTTAGTCTGGAACATCTGGGTGGACATGGCTTGTAGATTGCTGGCAATGCTGGCCTCACTGGTGCCCAGTGGGCCGTTGAGGGATTCAGGAGCCTCTGACCTGGCCCGAGGTGGCTCCAGGGCTGGGGACCGTGTCCCTTCCTCGTCCTCCATATCTTCCAGGTCTGATCGGGACTCTTGGCTGTTCATTTCTGAATCTGTCTCGGCATCAAAGGCCGTTCCCCCACCTTCAAGGCTCTTGTCGGAGCCACTGTCTGAGCCCTCACTGGCCCGGGCTGAGTCATGGCTCGAGTCTGAGTCAAAGCCTTCACTCAGGTCACTGTCATCACCAGCTTTGGGTGGGTGGCGCCGGCGGCGGAGGCAGGAGAGGCGGGAGAACTTCCGGCTCTTTCTGACCTCGCCATCTTGAGATGCTGCAGGAGGAGGCTCAGGACCCGGCTCCTCCTCCTTCTCCAAGGGTTCCTTGGACTCTGGTTCATCTGTGGAAAGAGGATGGTCAGGTGGGGCCTAGGGACAAACCGGAACGAGGACACTGGCAGGTGCTCTTTGACAGCACCTCCCCTGCCACACCTGTGTTCCCCTCCCACGATCCCCACGCCCCATGCTAACCTTTCCACAGTCACAACCTCCCCCGTGCCTGCACCTGTGCCATCACTCTGGAATGCCGGGACAGGATTCTCGCCCTCTTCCAGCTCAGCTTGCAGCCGTATGTTGACATGATTGACAAGGTGGGAGAAGAGGGCCAGGGTGAAGGCAATGGCTGCACTGTACTGCTTGGATCCTAAAACCAGGAAAGCCAGCATTAGGGGCCCAGGGCCCTGAAGAGGAGTAGGCTCCATTAATTCCAACCTCATCTCACCTGTTCTCAACCCTTCCAAGGATCCAACTACCTCTGAAAACTTCCTCTAAGGTAAAAAAAGACTTCTCAGGTCTCTTCACTCTCATCCTGTAATGTGGAATGTGCCAGCTCATCCTGCTTCCTCATGTAAGCTCATGGATGCTCTTGTCCCATCTCATCCTCCCTGGCTTTGATGCCTTCACGCAAGCGTCTCCCCATATGCCCCGAGCATCTTCGCACCCAGCCCTGCCTCTCCCTCCCTTCCATCCAACTTTGCTCTACACACACCTCCGGCAGAAAGGTTTCCAGAACTGCCTAACTGCCCCCACCCCCAGCAAGTCTGAATTCCATCTGGATCATCAGCTAAGCATCTCAACCACTGTGTCTGCCTGGGTCCTGGCCAAGGGTACGTGTGTTTGTGGGTGCAGGAGGGCGGAGGGGGTGGGAATACGCTGTTGCCTTTGTTCATTCACTAGGAGCTTCTTTAGGGCAGGGTTCCTTGCCCCTCTCTCCCACAGCCAGGCAGCGACACAGGTAGTGAAGCGACTGCTTGTGGAAGCAAGTTTATGGATAAGGAGCTGCAGAAAAGGGTAGTGAGGATCCCAGAAGCCAGTCGGGGAGAAATGAGGGACAGAGGGAGAGTTACCTGCTCTCTTCAAGCTGTGCACACCCATAAGGCAGATGATGACCATCTGAAAGATGAGAAGGTCCGGGAGGAAAGCATATCCACTCTCATACTCCTCCTCATCCTCACTGGCCAGGCTGAGGTTGGGTGAGGAGGGCAGGTAGAAGAGACAGAGGTTGAAGTCCTCCAGGACTGACTGGCAAAGTGATGTCAGCTCTGAGTCCACAGAGCTATGGAAGGGCAGGATAACAGGGGAGGTCAGTGATGGGGGCTGGGGCAGGCAAAAAGAGTTGGGAATACAGGATTCAGAGAAAAGACCACAGGATCCTTAGGGGAGACTTCAGAAAGAGGAGCAGGGGGAATCAGCGCTGGCTGGTCTCCAAAGCAAACAGAATAACACGGGAAGGGCAGACACGCAGTGGAAGGGATGTGGGCAGGCTTCCCATTCGGCCATTCCTTCAACATCTAGTAAGCACCCACTGTGCCAGCGGGTAAGCCACCCAGAGAATGGGCACAGAACCTAGGGTGAGACAGTGAGGGATGCCAAGAAAGGACTAACCAGCTAAAGAATTTCCAATCAAAAGGCAGAATTCACCAGCCCACTCCCTCCTCTTCAAGTCCCCTGCCATAAAGAAGCCATCGTGGATGGGGCTCACAGGACACAGTTCTTGCTCACACTCTCTTCCACTCACCTGCTTTTGGGCTGCAGGAGGCTTTGCAGATACATAAAGTTCACCAGCAACCTCTTAATGTCTTTACATCTGAAATGAGAGGAGCCCAAGGTAAATGGTGAACAGCTCCAGAGTCCCTACGGTCCTACTGCACCAACTGCAGAAAGACCCCCTCTTCCCACAGGCCCCACTCACCGCTTCTTGCTGGGAGAGAGCTTCCGAGTCTCGCACTTCTTCAGCTGGTGGTACATTTTGGCTGCCTTGTCATACAGCCGCTTGAGGTTCCCATAGGCCCCCTCAAAGGAGACTTCTGACTGGATGCTGAAGGAGACAGAGGTGAGCTACTGAGTCTTGGCAGAGGCAGAGGTGGAGAGGGGAAATGTCAGTCTTCCAGGGATTTAGGGAGCACTGTTTCTAGTCAATACAGGCTGCCCCCAGCCTCCCCTTCCATGTATGTACTCAGGGTGAAAGCTATCTTTCCTAATAAAATACACACACACAACTTCCAGATTAATCAGAGTAATGATGACGTCTGCATCTCCTCTGTATCTAGAAATGGGACAATTAATCCCACTCAATGTTACAAACTTAACTTAGTTACCATCCCTGAAATACACTATCCTTCATCTTTCTTAAAGCACACAGCACTTAATAGGTAGCATTTAACAAGCATTTACTATGTGCAAGGATATTTACATACACTACTTCAGTTAATCCTCACGACATTCATTCAAACGCACATATGTACTGAGCACCCCACTCTGTGTCAGGCACTGTACCCTACTATTGTGCACATTTACAGATGAGGAAATAAAGTCTGAGAGATCAAGTATAATGCAAAGGTCACATAGCGGACTTCCCTGGTGGCGCAGTGGTTAAGAATCCGCCTGCCAATGCAGGGTACATGGGTTCGAGCCCTGGTCTGGGAAGATCCCACATGCCGCGGAGCAACTAAGCCCGTGCGCTACAACTACTGAGTCTGCGCTCTAGAGCCCACAAGCCACAACTACTGAGCCCGTGTGCCACAACTACTGAAGCCCGGGTGCCTAGAGCCCGTGCTCCCCAACAAGAGAAGCCACCGCAATGAGAAGCCCGTGCACTGCAACAAAGAGTAGCCCCCGCTCACCGCAACTAGAGAAAAGCCCACACGAGGCAACGAAGACCCAACGCGGCAATCGATCAATCAATAAAACAATGGTCACATAGCTAAAACATAGTAGAGCTGAGTCTCCAACCCAAGTCTGTCTTACCACAAAGCCTATGAACTTAACAGCATGCTATACTTTTTAAAAAATGTCTTGTTTTTTGAAACGTCTTTTAATTACAAAAAGCAGTGATAGAAGAAATACACGTCAGTGGTGAATACAGCTACAAATTCTTTGATACTCCTTCCACTGAGAAGTGGGTTCTGTGTCACCTCCCCTGAAATCTTGGCAGGGGGTGAGGGTGGGAGACAACGACTATGCAACTGCTTTGACCAAGAGAATGCTGTAGGAGTGACTCCACCAGTTGCCAGGCCCAGGCCTTAAGAGACTGGCAGACCCTACTTCCAAGTTTCTTGGGTCATCATTTGCTGTTGGAGCCCTGAGCCACTATGTAAGAAGTCCATCTACCCTGAGGAAGATACCACATGGAGAGGCCCTGAGACTATATGGAGAGGGAGAAGGGTCCAGATGAACCAACCCTCCAGACATATCAGACCCCCAAATCAGCCGAATACCACTGACTGACCCTAGACAACGCCACCAGGAGGAGAACTGCCAAACTGAGCCCTAGCCAAATGCCTAACCCACAAACCATGAAATATACTTGTTTACGCATAGTAGAGGAGGACCTTATTTGGCACCTCCCAAACCTGGATGTGCTTGGCTCTCTTTGAAAGTGATTCACCCTAAATCATGATTATGAATGTGATGAGGGATCCAGGACAAGTAAGGGAGGCATTCCCTGGAAGGCACACAAGGAATGGGAAAGATGCAATGGGAGGTTATAAACCTGGTAATCATATTCAAGAATGAATACACAAATAACAAAGGGTGGACAGGGTGTGGAGAAAAGGGAACCCTCCTACACTATTGGTGGGAATGTAAATTGGTGCAGCCGCTATGGAAAACAGTATGGAGGTTCCTCAAAAAACTAAAAATAGAGTTGCCATATGATCCAGCAATCCCACTCCTAGGCATATATCCAGACAAAACTATAATTCAAAAAGATACATGCACCCCTATGTTCATAGCAGCACTATTTTTAATAGCTAAGACATGGAAACAACCTAAATGTCCATTTACAGATGAATGGATAAAGATGTGATACATATATATACACAATGGAATATTACTCAGCCATAAAAAAGAATGAAATAGTGTCGTCTGCAGCAACATGGATGGAACTAGAGATTATCATACTAAGTGAAGTAAGTCAGAGAAAGACAAATACCATATGACATCACCTATATGTGGAATCCAAAATATGACACAAATGAGCTTATCTACGAAACAGGAACAGTCTCACAGACATAGAAAACAGACTTGTGGTTGCCAAGGGGGAAGTGGGGGTGGAGGAGGGATGGAGTGGGAGTTTGGGGTTAGCAGATGCAACCTATTATATACATATAGAATGGATAAACAACAAGGTCCTACTGTATAGCACAGGGAACTATATTCAGTATCCTGTGATAAACCATAATGGAAAAGAATATAAAGGAGAATGTATATATACGTATAACTGAATCACTTGGCTGCACAGCAGAAATTAACACAACATTGTAAATCAACTATATTTCAATTAAAAAAAAAATGAATACAGGTGATGGGAGGCCAGTCTGTAGTGATCTACTAAAGGAACAGGGCAAATATTTGTTGATACAGGAAACAGGTTTCCTCGACCAGGAAGGCAGAATTAGGTTATTTTACTTTACACCTTAGTAGCTGACCATTTAAGCTATGAAGACCACCCTTATTCCCTTTAGGCTTTGAAGCCCAATTCACTATGTAACTTCTTCTGAGACAGATTTGGCTTCTCAAGTAGACTTTGGCCCTGATTAGGTGGCAACAGTGAGTTTCCTGGCAGTTTATGTCTCACTAAAACTTAACCAATGGCATTCTCATTTACCTATCAGTCTCATGTGCGTTTGGTTATGGTGACTTAGTAACCTAAGCCTAATCAACCTTGGGTGCCCTGAAAAAATTGTTTTTTCACTCTAAGAGCTAAGTGTGAGATCCAGGGAAGCAGTGATACACCCTGTTAAACTTGTCCCCCCCATGCTGTCATCTCTGTCACCTCAAGACACTGAAGCCCTACAGTTCTGAAGTTCTTGTCAGAGGCTACTTTGGTACCATTTTATCAACTATACCAAATTTATTTCCTTCTTCAGAAAGGCAGCAATCCTGTTATTTTTCATGATAGCAGACAGCTACTTCAGCTGCCCAAGTATCTACAAGTCCAGGTGGCTGTGTGAAAAGCACCACGGCTGCGTCAGGATGCCCCTGAGAGAAGGGACCCCCTCAATCTTAGCATTCTCCTATCTATCTCACCCAGGAGCTAGAAAAGGGAGAAAGGGAAGAGAGAAAACAAGGCAGGAATTGTGCAGACATGAAAGTAGGGCTGGGGAAAGAGCTGGCAAATACTCACCAGCGCAGGTAGCAATACATGGCTTCCACATTATAGTACTTGCTGCCGGCAAGGGTGCCCAGCTGGTTGAAGGGCATTCCTGGAGAGAAAGAGAAGTCACACAGTCTGTAGCCATAATACTCACCGAAAGCTGCAAGGCCCAACCCACGTTAAGCATCAGAGAACTCATGGGGAGAACAGTGGGTCCGCAGGCGACACTGGCGTCCCAGGTGATCAGCAGCTTAATCTTGCTCCTCCAGGGCGTTATCTATTCTAGACTCACTTCCTATCAGTCTAAGCCCACCTGGACCGCCAGCGGTTTCAGCACTGATGGGTGCCATTCCTTCAGCAGCAGCTGTGCCTCTTCCAATGCTGACTGAACTCCATGGAGCCCTCTCCTCTATCCCAGCTCAGTCTCTCACCTCTGAGTTCTCCTTCCTACACGCTAACCCCCATCTTTCCCTGTAATGGAACCTTATCCCTTCCCTCACTGTGCCTCCGTGGGGGCAGCTGAAGTACGGTCTCCTCTTTCTACAGAAACCTCAGGGCCAGGGAAGCCTTCTTCTCTCTCCCTCTTCTTCTGCCTCCTTCCTTCTTAGTTCAAGACTTTCCCATTTCTCTTCTCCTTCCACCATCTTCTGAGTGTGTTACAAGGCGCAGGATGCAGAACCAAGGTGAAGTATGAAAGAATTGAGAGTGGGTGGGAAGGACCTAGGGGGAAGTGAGTATGGCCTGCCTGCCATCTCAACATTGTCTTCCTCTTGGAAAATGCTGCTGGGTTGGGAGGCCCCAGTGGGGGGGTCCACTTACCAATCTGGGGAGCCACTGACAGGGCTTGGTAGTAAAATCTCTCAGCTAGCAGCTCAGTGTCTACGCCAGCTAATTCATTCTGATATCGTGCTGCAGGAGGGAGAGGAGGAAAAGAAATACAATGATTCCGTGTTTCAGAAAAACCTCCCCTCATCTGGGAGTCTACTCTGGAGAACTGTAGTAAGAGCCCGGGAGGAAGATACCTGAGCTAGAAGGCAGGCTGCTTGGGTCTCTGGCACAGTCTTAAGTCTGCATGACTATGGGCAAATTGTTCAACTCTCTCTTCCTTGCTGGTAGGTCCAAAATGTAAAGAATATTTAGTGTTTGTAAAGTAAAGAGGCTCTTCTTGATTATCTCTTCCCAATGAAGGGGCTGCAGCATATATAAATGCTTGAAAAGACTTCTGATATTTGGTTCTGGAATTCAACTGCTCAGTTCTAGAGAGAAGACACTACTAATGACACTTGGTCAATCTACTGTGAAACAGCTGATTCTCTCTGTGCCCCCTGCCTATAAAGGGTCCAGGAGTGGGATGGAGGCAGGGAGACTAGCCTCCGATCAATAAAGGATAATGCATCTGACAGCCACACACCAGCAGCCTAATGACAGAACCTTTGTCTATCAGGAATAGAGACCCAGGGGCCATAAAGCGAGAGAGTACTTTTCCATTCTGAGAAACATATTTCAGGCAGGTAAGTCCTCCCTGAGGTCTAACTGCAATTCCTCTAGGAATCCATGAAGAGAAAACCCCAAAGGAGAAAGACATCAAATTAAAATCCTCCTAACCCACCAATGAAACCAGGTTATCACCCTGACTTTGTTAAAGTGCAATGACATTTTCCTTCTTCGTGTATTCACCATCCTTTTTGACTCATGCACGAACAGTGAAAAGAAGGAAACGCTGTAAACAGACTGGAGGGGAAAAGTCATCAGAGGCCAAACTGCTCCTCCTGCTCTCCAATCACGTAAAGGGTGGTACCAACAAGAGCAGTTGGAGCCTGTCCTGTAGCCCAAAACAGAGAAAAATGAAAGGTTCGGATTCTTACACAAATCCCCCAGGTACACTAGACATCGGTGGCATGCCATCTGTGCCCAATCCATCTCCTTCCCTGAGGCAGACACTGGCTTCTTGCATCCTGAGAAAGAGAAAGAGAGAGAGAGAGAGAGAGAGAGAGAGAGAGATGTTTATAAGCCCATTCCTCTGTCCTTATCTATGGGGAAACACCTTTCCTAGGTGGAGAAAGCAGATAAAGAATCCAGGGCTAGTTTTAGAACACGGCCTTATGGGGCAGAGAAGACACCCATCCAGGACACAGATAGAGACACAGGCTCACAGGTAGACAGAGGCAGGGGCACAGAAACTCATAGGCAGGAGTCATTCACAAGACAGAAAGGAACTAGAACAGATGGGCTATGGTCCTCAACCTAGGACAGCTCCCTGGGGGAAGGTCATGTGAAAGGTCATCATAGGAAGGCTTTTAGAAAGAAGAGGTGAGGCTCAAGTGTCAGTACAGTTGTGGGTGCCTTGGGTAGCAGCTCCCCACCTAAAGGTAAAAGGTTTGGGTAAAGATGGGAAACTTGCCCAGGAAGAATGGCATTTGAATGAGGCCAAGGTAAATGCGCCTGGCTTCTGCCTGGTGGGAGGTCCACAGAGAAGGCAGCCTATGGAGAGTCTATCCATGAGGGAAATGAGGTTATCTTGCCTGACCTGAGGACTGGTGGTGGCCAGAGCCAAATATGCATGGGCTCTCTCCTCTCCCTTCACCCAGGCAGCCTTGTAACTTCAGAGAGCTTCAGCTACTTGGCAGGCAGTTTTCCCATGTGCCAGGTACTGTTCTAAGTGTATTAAGATATCAACTTAAGTAATCCTCAAAGCAACCGCATGAGGTAGTTACTCTTGTTACTTCCATTTTACAGTTAAAGAAATCAAAGTTGCACAGCAGGTAAGTGACAGAGCCAGGATTCAACTGGCAGCCTGGCTACAGAGACCATCCTCCTATCCATTCCACTTTGCAGCCACTCTCCTGGGTGTGTAGCTCCCATTCTGAGCAGCCCTTCCTAATATTTTTTATAGAGACATCGCTGAGTTGGCTGAATAAGAAATATCAATAAGGAGAAAAACTAAAATGGTTTGGGGAACTGACCCTTTGAAATAAGGGTTCTTAATCTTTGTTTAAGCTATGGACCCCTCTGGCAATCTGGTATAACACCTATAAATGTTGCCTTGGATTAATGTTATTTTGTTTTGTTTTGTTTTTGGCTGCGCCGCGCATCTTGCAGGATTTTAGTTCCCCAAACAGGGACTGAACCCGGGGTCCCAGCAGTGAGAGTGCCAAGTCCTAACCACTGGACCGCCAGGGAATTCTCCATTGTTTTGTTCTTGAATGTTTTTAAATGTACAAAATACAGTGCTCTGCTTCTGACCAGAGAATGCTGCCACATAGGGGTGCAGACACAACCTCCATCTCTGACCCAGAATGTCTTTGTCCTGGTGAGGGAAGAGGCATGGGGCTGGGGGAGGGTAGGGGGTATAGAGAGCAAGGGGAGTTGGAGGAAGAGGGAAGGAGCTCTAAAGGACAGCTGAACTGAAGAGAAAACCACCATAGCTGCCAATACCTCAGAAGGCCAAAAAGAGATTTGCACTATCTTGAAAGAATGTCCATGATTTCCCCAACGTTTCTAAAAACTTTAATACTTTCATCAAATACTAGGAAACAATCTCTAAAGTTAAAAGGAATGCCAGCCAAATTCAACTGGAAGAAAAAAAATGCTATTAATAACATCTTCCAGTGCCAGACCTACTCTAGATCATTCCATTCCCTCCCCGACTCCCCATCGGTCTACAATCCCAGACTGAAGAGGTCTCTCCCTCTCTCTTTCCTTAAGCTCTTTACCCCAAGTCATACGCTTGTTTGGATAAATCCAAATTTCATGAAGCATTTGTAGGTCTTCTAGAATCCTCTCTGCCTGGCTGGGTCACAAGGTACATGGATCCTGAGGGATAAGAAGGCCAGAAGTAGAAGCATATGAACTTGCTCCTTGAGCCCACCTTTCAGGTTTCACTGACCTATGAGGGGGTCGGTGACATGGGTCCAGTCGATGCAGCACTGCAGTTCTAGCTGGTAGTGGGACTGGATATAAAGAAGGAGATGCTGGTAGAAGCCAATACCAGCGACCAGGTGTGTCCTGTAGGCACATTCCAAGGTGCTCCGGCTGTGGATATGCTGGAGATTGGGAAAGGGAAGGGGCTAGCTAAGCAACAAGATCAGAGTTCTGCTCCCCCATCCCTAATCATATTCATCTCCCCGAAGAAATAAACTTATCTTCTTGGCTCTGGAACATTATCCACATCTCCTCTCACTCACAAGTTACCCCTATACCCTTAGATCTACTTCTCTGGTCTCCCCATCTGGGATCAGGCTCCCCTCCTTCCCTGATCCTAATTCCATATGACTCCCTCCCTTTCTGCTATCTCTTCCTTGGTTTCCCTATCTACAACCATACTCTGGCCCACTTGCCTAGCTGTCCTTTTCTTCCTTAGCTTCCCCTCTTTAGACAAACGTCTTGCCAAGATCTTGACCTCCCCTTACCTTTTTGTTAGTCTTGATAAGCTGGATAACTTCGTAGTACACCTTTCTCCACAGCAGCTCCTCAGCCTTCCTCCCATAGTCCACCGGGTGCAGGAACATAAGCTTTACGCAGAGCTCACGCAGCCTGGGAGGGTGTAGAGGAGCGCATGAGAGGGACTGCCCATCCCTTGGTGAGGGACACAAGAACTGAGGACAAGAAGGCATTTGCCAACACCCTGACTGACAAATCTCTGTGCCTCCCAATAGACATCCAGGGTCAGTCAGTAGGACCCAAGACAACAGCAGTCCTGGAAGGCAGTGGCAGCCCCAAAAGACAGAGGCAGAAGCAATAAGAATTTTAATAATCTTCATTTCTTTCCCTGCACCTTTCTCTCCTTTTTACTCTGCCTCTGTATCTCCTCTTTCTTTCCTTCATTATGCAGTATGGCCAACTCCTCCAACTCAAACACCATTCTAATGGTGTTAGATGTAGAAGCTGCAGAGAGTGAGGGAGCCCCTCTCCCTCTTAGGAAGGCCAGAGACGTCATACCCCATTATTGTACCATGAGGTCAGGAGATAAAAGAGAACACGTGTCTATATGTGACAGGGTTTCAGGTGGAAAGGAATAAAGAAACTGTAAGAATGTGTGGTTTAGAGTCTCAGCTTACTTGTTCCTCAGGCTAATGTTCTCTGGTTTGAACACTTCTTGATAAGCGGTTTTGTTGCAAAGGATGAGGTCAAGTCGATGCACAGCCTCCACCACGGCCCTGCAGGGAAACATAGGCAAAGAGCCCCTGAGCCATGTGTATGGTCCACCTATGATGCTGGAACACTGATCACAGAGGAAAAGCTAAAGAATTTGGGGTGGAGAAACCAAATGGCTGCAGACTGAGCTCCGTACAAAACAAGATGAACACAGTCTCCATCCTGATACAGCAGTTCCCTCAGGAGACATCTGGCAATGCTGAAGACATTTTTGATTGTCACTACCTGGGGGAGGGGAAGAAGAGGCACTGCTATTGGCACTTACTGTGTGCTGCTAGACACCCCACAATACATGGGACAGTCTACCACCATAACTACCCTGGCCCCAACTGTCAACAGTGTCAAGGTAGAGAAACTCTGTGATATGGGAAGGTAGACTCTCTCAATGGAAAGAGCATAGGCTGTGATGCCAGGCAAAACATCTAGGGTTTGAACCTGGCTGTGTCTTACTAACTCTATAACTTTGGGCAAAATTACCTACCTCGGGCTTCCCTGGTGGCGCAGTGGTTAAGAATCTGCCTGCCAATGCAGTGAACACGGGTTCGAGCCCTGGTCCGGGAAGATCCCATATGCCATGGAGCAACTAAGCCCGTGCACCACAACTACTGAGCCTGCCCTCTAGATCCCGCGAGCCACAACTACTGAAGCCCGCGCGCCCAGAGCCCGTGCTCCACAACAAGAGAAGCCACCACAATGAGAAGCCCACGCACCGCAATGAAGAGCAGCCCCCACTCGCTGCAACCAGAGAAAGCCCACGCGCAGCAACGAAGACCCAACACAGCCATAAATAAATAAATAAATAAATACATTTATTTAAAAAAAAAAAAAATTACCTACCTCTTTAAGCCTTAGTTACCACATCCATAAAAATGGAAATAATAGCAGTTACCTCAAAGGGCTGTTGTGAGGATTAAATGAAATAATAAATAATTTATATACAGCACTGGTATACAGTAGGCATTCAATAAATATTGGTGGAATGAATAAATTATTATTATGCAAAGGCTTATTATCTCTGACATAAAGGAAAGGCATTCCTAATATAAAATTCTGCTTTGGAATAATGGGGTAAGAGAAAGGGGGAGGGTGTCCCTAAACTGCTTAGTTATAAGGTCTCCTGGATCCTGCTGAAGGAACTGTTTCTTTAATATAAAGTGTAGGCTCTGGAACCAGACAGCCTGGGTTCAAATCCTAGCTCTACTTCTTACCAGCTATGTGGTCCTGGGTAAAAAAATCTAACTTCCGGAACTTCCCTGGTGGTCCAGTGGTAAAGAATCTGCCTTCCAATGCAGGGGACGTGGGTTCGATCCCTGGTCGGGGAACTAAGATCCCACATGCCGCGGGGCAACTAAGCCTGCGTGCCTCAACTAGAGAGCCCGCGTGCTGCAAACTACAGAGCCCACGTGCCCTGGAGCTCGTGCACCACAACTAGAGAGAAAAAATCCACACGCCACAACTAGAGAGAAGCCCGCATGCCACAATGAAAGATCCCGCATGCCTCAACGAAGATCCCGCATGCCGCAGCTAAGACCCAATGCAGCCAAAAAAAAAAAACCTTAAAAAAAACCTAACTTCCTTATGTGTCAGTTCTCTCATCTATAAAATGGGGTTAATATCATCATCTACTTTGTGAGGGTTAAATTAGCTAATATATAAAGCACTTGTAACAGGGCCTTGTACACAGTAAGTACCAAAAAATATTAGTCTTCATCCTGAGGAAGATATTCCAGACCCTAAGAGAAAAGTTCAAGGAAACTCTACAATGGATGGCCAAGAGGTACCTAGGTAAGTATCATCTCTGGAAGGGTAAAACCCAGAGGACAGACAGCAGCTGTGAGAACAGGTGAATCAGGCACAGCTCTGGACACAAAACAACCAACAAACAGGGAGTGATGATTCCTAAAACAGTCCAAAATTGTTTCAGAATACTGAAACATGCTCCTGGGCCAGGGAAAGTGGGCCACAGGAGGCTAGCATCTTGTGGTGGCTCAGGTGGTACACCACTAAAAGCTGTCCTGTACAGGGTGAAGTGACCGCCAACACCCAGCTGAGTGGGTGGGATGGTAATCAAGGCCTTCTCACAAGCAATCTTAAGAGCCCAGCATTTCTCCAAACACCTCCTGGGCTGCCTAGAGATGGAAGCCAAGCCCTTTCAGCCATCCTGGCCCTCAATGCCAAGGGCAGCACCAGGCAGCCATCAGTGATATGCCAGCTTAGTCCCCAGGAAAGGGCTTTTAACTTCAGTGCCATGCACAGATGTAAGGAGGCTGTGTGTGTATTTTTATGGACAGGCCCCAGAGCTTTCCTTAGATTCTCAATTCAAAAAGGTTAGTAACCACTACTCAAGGAAGTTCTAATTGCAAACTCTTAAACCTGAGAGGTCTCTGCACTTTCTTCTACATTTCCCATCAGACCCTAAGCTCCTCCACTAAATTGTAATCTCCTTTAGAACAAAAACTACAAAAACCAGTCTTGTGTCTCATTCACTATTGTAATCCTAGGCCTAGAACAGTGTTAAAAAAGAAAAATATGTTTCAAAAAAACAGTTAAAATTGGCCTCATTAACTGGTGCTTGTGTCCCTTCCAGCATCTCTTTTCCAGCTGCCTTTTCTGAGGGGCTTAAAACATTTCAGAATTTCTTTTCTGTAAACAGACTGTGGGAATTTCCCAAATTTACTGAAGGTCGGATGACAGTTACATAGTCTAACAACATATTTACCTTGGGCCGAGAAATCAGACCTTCCTCCCCCAGTTCTTCCCACCAATCAACACTGCTATAATACATAATAAAAAGAGATCTGCTGCCTCAAATTTCCATCCTGCCCAAAGCCAACAACACACAATTACCAGCAGAGATACCCATGTGCACACATGTAAGCCACACATGCAAACATATTAGCTTAAGTCAGTCAGTTCTGTGAGGGCAGTGGCTTGAGAAAAAAACAAGATTTGTGAATGATCAGAAGGATGACCAGAGCCATTTCCAAAAGCTGGAGACAAGTAAGGAATCTTGCCAGCACTGCCCACGCTCTGTCTGACAGGCAGCACTGACACTCGTCAGTATGACAAGGCACACGTGCCATCCCAGCCAACTGCTCACCCACCTGGAGACTGCTTGGGGCAGCCCACAGTGAGCGCCCAGGGGCTGACAGATTGGATCACTTTTCTATTTTTGGATCAGCCTATACTCCCCTCTGCCTTCTGGCTTAGGAAGCCAGAGCAGGCAGGATGCCTACTCAAGGGTGGAAAAGACAACATGTTCTTGACTCTTTCACTGTCAAGATGAGGCCCGTGGCTCTGAAGCTGGTCTTCTCATGCAAACACCTCTGGTTCTATAGAGCCTGAGCCGAATGAAAACCCCAAACCCTACTCCCTATTAGAAAGCAGAAAACTCAAGTTGGTCTCTATGCTTCAACCTATTTTGATCCAGTTCAAGAGCCCATGTTTCAGTTGCCCCACACAAAAAATCCTCGACTCGGGGCAGGAGGAGCTCACTCAGGATGGGAAGAGCTCATACTGGCCTGTTCCCAACAGAGGGCTGAAAGGTTGAAGATGTTGAGGAGTGTGAGTGGCACTGTGGAAATCAGAAACCAGGAATGGAAGTTGCCTGGCAAGAGACTGTAGTCATGAGGCTGGAAGGAAGGCAGAACTCAGGCGTCCCCAGGTGCCCTGAAATGGGCTCCTATGACCTAAGAACATTCTGGACTCAAAGTCCTTCACCGCCCTTCCAGTGCAACACAAATAGTCTTCCAGCCTCTTTCTTTTCATTCCGATTCCCAAAACTTAGAGCCATAAGGGACCTCAAAGCCTATCAAATCCAAATCTCTCCTTTTAAGAATGAGAAAACTGAGGCCCAAGGTTAAACTGTGAGAGAATGGCAAAGCAAGGAGCTGAACCTGGCTCTCTTGATTTCAGTCCAGCGCTCTTCCCTGTAAGTCCTTACAGGGTTCTAAGCACCATTCCCTTCCGGGTTTTTCTCCCATATGTGACCCCACCCTCACCTTCCCAACCCCTGCAGTCCCCAATTCCCACCTTCTTACCCCAAATCCGCAAAGCTCGGTGCCCGCCCCAAGCTCACTGCGGAAGGTATCCCTCCACGTGCTTCCCTCCCAACCTCCCACCCACCCAATTCCTTCTTCTTTCAGCTCAATCCCGGGTTACGGGGCCCCGCCCCCTCTGCGCCCTCCAAAATTGCACCCCCCCCTCCCTCGCCCGCACCCCAGCCCGGCACCAGAGCCCGCCCGCCCGGGAGGCCCCGCCCCTCGCGGTCCCCCCACTTCCCTTGGCGACTGCACTCACGCCCCGGCCCCTCTCACCGGTAAAGCCGCTTAGTGTGGAGGACCTTTGCTTCGGGCTCGCTGCTCTCCCCTGTGGGGGGGCCTTGGCTCATGGTGCTCGGGACAGGGGGCGGCTCCCGGTCACAGATCCCCGCCACCTACCGCTACCGCCACCACTGCCGACTCCGGCCGTAGCCGCAGCCGCCACCGCCGCCGGCCCTCCTCGGCCGCCATAGCTGCGAGACGGCTGCCCGCGACAGCTCCTCCTCCGCCTGCCAAATCTCGCGATACCAGCTGGAAGTTGCGGGCCAGTGGCCTGCCGCTACCAAATCTCGCGAAACTCGTTTTCCCTCCCGGGAAGTTGCCAGAACTAACTCTGGGCAGCATGGCCTCTTCCTGGCTTCTGCAAGCCCTTGCGAAAAACTTTATTGACAAAGCTGCCAGAGAACGGGGGAGCCGAGGCTAAGATGGATCAGGGCAGATGGACTCACAGCTAGGAGCTTGACTTTGCTTTGTCTGACGGTGGTCATTTGGTCCATCCTTCTGCCCGCACCCCCCACCCCCGCCCCATTTGAACCGAGCCTCTTTCAGATTACTAGTTAGGGTGATTCCAATTCTCCCTTTTCCCCTATTATTTAAACAAACAAAAAACGTGTATGTGAAAATTTTCTTGGAAAGAGTCAAGCATAGCATAAGAGCAAGGCCCTCCAATACAGGACTCTTGTACAGGCACCTCGGCCCTTCAGCTCCCGCACTCCAACCCAAAGATTTCCACTTGCATGTTCATCTCTCACCAGTCCAGCAAACGTTTATTGAACACCTGCTGTCTTCCAGTCACAATGCTGGGTTCTGGAGACACAGAGGTGAGCAATCCAGACACTGTCCCTGCCCTCACAAAGCTCAAATAACTTCAGGGGAAAAGATCCACAGGACTGAGAAGGTACACCCTTAAGCGGTTCTGCCCCCGGAAAGATCACCTTGGATTCCAATTGCTTTCTTAAACCTTAAACCTAACCTAAAAGGCAAGGTGTTCAGGGGACCTGTGTACCGCTGTAATGGGAACATAAATTCCTTTTCCAGCCACCGACCTTCTTTCTGTACCTGAAACAACCTGTCTTTCCCACTTGCTGGCCTTTCACTTGCTGTTTCTCTGCCTGGAACACTCGTTCTCCTGATTTCCCATCAGGTCTCAGCTCAAATATCATTTTGGCAAAGAGGTTTGCCCTACTGAAATTGTCATATTGGTTTAGTTGCTAGGCTTCTTTATTATCTGTTATCCCAAAAGAACAAGCGCTTTAAGCGCAGAGATTTTTTTTTTTTTTTTTTTTTTTTTTTTGGCCGCGTTGGGTCTTTGTTGCTGCACGTGGGCTTTCTGGCTTTATCTAGTTGCGGCGAGCGGGGCCACTCTTCCAGGGGCTACTCTTCGTTGTGGTGCGCGGGCTTCTTATTGCGGTGGCTTCTCTTGTTGCGGAGCACAGGCTCTAGGCGCGCAGGCTCTAGAGCACAGGCTCAGTAGTTGTGGCGCTCAGGCTTAGTCGCTCCATAGCATCTGGACTCTTCCCCGACCAGAGATAGAACCCGTGCACGCTGCATTGGCAGGCGGACTCTTAACCACTGCGCCACCAGGGAAGTCCCAAGCACAGACACTATGCCTGTCATCTTGTTCTTTCCTGTGTCTGTGCCTAGCTAATAATAGGTGCTCAATAAATATTGAATGAATAAGTGTAGAAATTCAACCTCTTTTGGGTATCCCAATCTACTCCAAGCACCCTCTGATGCCCAAACCCACTTCTTCCTCCTTTGCTTTCCTGTGCTGGGGGTTCCTATGCATCCCATGTTGCTAGGACACACACTTACCCCTATGATCAGCTGCACCCCCACTTTCAGAAAGGATGAAAGTCCTCCTTTAATGCTTTTTCTGTCGGCAGATTCAGCAGGGCGGGGCCTGCCCCTTTAAACTGGGCCCCACCTGCTCTGGTCAGACTGGTTTGGAGACACAGGTAAAGGGAGGGAGACTGAGAGGAATACTCGCAGAGCCAGCAGGGAGCTGGGCAGCTCCTTCCCGGACGCTGGGGACCCTCCACCTCTCTCCAGATGGAAAGTAAGTGGGTGTCATGGGTCCAAACACTAAGGGTTAGGAGATCCTTGAGGAGGTGGAGAGAGGGGAATCAGCCCCAACCAGAAGCAGTGAGATGGAGGGCAGCAGGGAGGGAAGAAAGACCAGAGAGGAGGCATGGGAAACAGCCTTGATTAGACTTAGAGGTCAGAATGAACAGACCCAGGCCCTCCAGAGACGTTGTGGGTGGGTTACTGAGAAGTTTGGAAACTGACCAGGTATCCAGATTGGAGACCAAAGAACAGGATGCACTGCTATTGCCAGCTCCTTGGGACAGATCTCTTGGCAAATCATTGGTATCAGTTGCCAGGAGAGTTCCAGTTGGGGATCTGCAGGGGAATAGGAGGTGTGGAAGTGAAGGGGCAGCTTCTCTGTCCACAGAAGATCCTTAGCGGGAATAAAATCCTTGGCAAAATTCTAGACCTCTCCTTTTCCTCCCATTCCTGCATTAGGGTGGCCGTGACCCCAAGGGTTTTGGTGGAGGGGGTAGAAGGTGTGGGTGGCGGCTGGCTGAGGCCACAGCTGCCAGCGCCTGTGCCCCCTGACTCACCCTCTCCTGCTGATTAGCATTTGATGTCCAAAGGGTGCCTCCATTTCGGCTCTCACTTCCCTCCTGCCTCCCTCTGTTTCAACACCTTCCTCCGGACCATGTTCTCCCTAAGGTCCCAGAAAGGACTAAAGCCCACGAGGCCAGCTGCCCTGGAGACTTCCAGTTCTGTCAACCCCTCCTGAGGGCCAGAGGACGGCAGCTTCTGACAGAACTTTACTCCCTCCAGGGTGACATGACCTGCGGTAGACCCCAGAAGTGAAGCCCCAGGATGACAGAACCCGAGACCCTGGCCCTGCTGGAAGTGAAGGGGCCCGAGGCCCTGGAGAAGAGCCCACCCCAGGCTTTGGTCCCCAATGGCCGGAAGCTGGAAGGGGAAGATGGGGTTGAGTCCCCTGGAGCTGAGTCCTCCAGAGCGGGATCTTCAGCTGGGTCTCCCACAGCCGGAGAGGGGACGGAGGATGGTCTAGACAGCACAGTAAGTGAGGCTGCCACCTTGCCCTGGGGGACTGGCCCCCAGCCCAGTGCCCCGTTCTCAGATCCCCCTGGCTGGAGGAACATTGAGCCTGAGCCCCTTGAGTCAGAGCCACCCACCAAGCTAGAGGAGTTGCCCGAAGATGACGCCAGCCTGCTGCCCGAGAAGGTGGCCCGGGCCTTCGTGCCCATCGACCTACAGTGCATTGAGCGGCGGCCCCAGGAAGACCTCATTGTGTGCTGTGAGGCCAGTGAGGGTGAGCACCGCCAGACACTCCTGCCCACCCGGGCCACCCACCCTGAGCCCCCGGAGCGCAAGTGGGCCGAGGCAGTGGTGAGGCCACCTGGGTACTCCTGTGGGTGCTGCAGGGGATGTGGAGGCCATGAGGGGCTGTGGGCCATGGCCTCGGTGGGAGCCGCCCTCATCCTCTTCCCCTGCCTGCTCTATGGGGCATATGCCTTCCTGCCCTTCGATGCCCCGCGCCTGCCGACCATGAGTTCCCGCCTCATCTACACGCTGCGCTGCGGGGTCTTTGCCACCTTCCCCATTGTACTGGGTGAGCCTGGGCCCTGCAAGAAGGGAGGGGGCATGTGGGAGCTGGGCTGGAGGGCAGGGCCTCCCTGGCTTGGGGAGCAGGAGAGTTTCCCTTCACTAGACCTGGACCCTCAGGGCCTCCCACACCCTGTCACCCCTGTGTGCCCACCTCCTCCCAGGACCACCTCAGCCCCACCCACGGTGCAGAGCCCATGCCCATGAGCTCTCTGCTACGAACCCTGCCCCCAGCTTCCTGCCTGCCGCTCCTCTCCTGACCCTATGTGTCCTCCAACCCCACCCAGGGATCCTGGTGTACGGGCTGAGCCTGTTGTGCTTTTCCGCCCTGCGACCCTTTGGGGAGCCACGGCGGGAGGTGGAGATCCACCGGCGATATGTGGCCCAGTCGGTCCAGCTCTTCATCCTCTACTTCTTCAACCTGGCCGTGCTTTCCACCTACCTGCCCCAAGATACCCTCAAACTGCTGCCTCTGCTCACTGGTCTCTTTGCCATCTCCCGGTGAGTTGGGGCCGGGGGTGGGGCATAGGGAGGTGCTGGTGCTCAAGAGACCCAGGCATCTGAATGTCTGGAGAGCCAGGGAGCTTTCTGGACTCTGCATCAGCCCAAATGTGCACCCCAGAAAGTTGAGTCACTTTCTTGCTTGCACTTTACCTCACCTGGTAGCAGGTGATCAGCTCATATGTCTTTCATAAGATACATGTATCAGCCTAGAACTGGAAGGGCTTTCAGGTGTCACCTAGACCAGCCTCCCACCCATTGCAGCCACTCCTCTGTGGCACTCTGGTCAGGTGGCCATTGGCTGAACATTGGTTGAACAGCCCCTGTGACCAAGTGCTTGGTTCTTTATAAGGCAGTCTTGTTTCATTTTTCAAAAGTCCTAATTATTAGAAAGTCCTTTTTTATATTGTGCTAAAAACTGCTGCCCTGACTCTGACCTCTGTAGTTGCCTAGACAAATTCAGATCTTTGACAACAGCTCTCAATTCCCCCACTCCAACACTCTGCTTCCCCAGTGTTTACTTTGCTAAATGGCCCTGGTCCCTTCACTATCCTGTGTCCTTCCCTCGAGGCAGGAAATTCTCCTGCTTGTCAAATGGGAGGGATGGGGGCTGGTCAAGGGTATTGTCCTGTTCATACAAGCCAAGGCCACATAGGTCTCATGGCAGCCTCATTACTCTGCTTTCATTTAGAATTTGTAGGCACCTGAAATCCTTAGGGGTGTTTTCATGTGAACTACTGTTAACCCAGAAGGCACCTTTGAATTTCTGAAGCCAAATGCCGGCCTTTCCATTTTTTCCCCTAATACATTTCCTTTTGTTATTTTCCATATAGCATTCCAGGTAGCTTTAACTGCTAAAGCATTCTTCTTATTTAGCTTAAATCTGTCTTCCTGTCACTTCTGACTGTAGTCTAGTGGTCATTTGTCCCACCAGCCTCCTGACCATCATGCAGCCCTGCAAGTTCTCCCAGTAGATGTTTCCCAAGATAAATATGTTCCTGCTCATGTAACTCAACCTCCCATCTCCCTCTCGGGGAATGCTGGTCTCAGACAGAAGTTGGTTTAAGCACCAAGAATCATCAGGGAGCTAAAGGACCAGCAATTGTCTGGTCCATCTTACCCATTTTACAGAGAGAAAGTGACTACAGATTGGGGGAGAAGAGTCGCATAGGTCAGTCAGCAGCAGAGGCACGACTAGAACCCAGGTCCCTTCCTTCTCTCTTCCAGGGTCCTTCTTCTCTACCATGGGCAAGTTACTTAGGTATTTTGTGCCTCAGTTTCATCATCTGTAAAATGGAGTTATTGTGAAGATTAAGTTAGTTAATTCATGTAGAGTGCTTGCAACAGTCTAGTACTTGGTAAGTGTTCACTAAATGTGAACTTTTATATTATTATTAAGCTATGCTGCCTCCTGGTGCAGTAGAGAATCAGCAGTTACTCTTTCCTCCATTTCCCAGGTAAAAAAATAGAGACATCACAATTTTGTAATAAGTGATCCTTCATATATTAAGGGGAAGCTGCTGCCCTCCCGCCACTGAGGAGTGTGTATTTTGAATGGATCTTCCAAGAGGGGAAATTTGGTTGTGCCTAGTCCATCCCTCTGGGCCTCAAGCTCTCTTGAAGCTGGTTTCCTTACTCTCTTCTTTCCCTCAGCCCCTCTAAAATGGCAGGAGACGGGGTGATGAACAGGCATGGGTTCAAACCATGGTTTTACTATTTCCCCAACGGGTGACTTTGGACCAGTCTTACTTAACCCTTTTGGAATCTTAGTTTCTTCATCTGCAAAAGGGGAAGTAAATACAATGGAATGTACTGCAGCTGTGAAATAATGAAGCTGTTTATATACTAATATAACACAATCTCCAAGATACATTAAATGAGGAAAAAAAAATCAATGTGCAGAACAATCTCTATATTTAGTATGCTACCAAACTTCCAAAAAAAAAAGGGAAAAGGAAAACATAAATCTTTTCGCTCTTATGTACAGAAAACATCACGATGTACAAGAAACCATAATATTAGATGTCTGGGGTGGGAGTGGAACAGAGGGGAGAAGGTGAAGGACGAGAATAGGGTATCTGGGAATCAGTAAAGGAACACGTTTTACTATACTCACTGGTACCTTTGAATTTTGAACCATGTAAATGTATACTGCCTACTGAAAATTTTTTAATTAAAATTTGAAAAGTAAACAAAGAGGGAGGTGAATAATATACACACTTCATAGAGATGTGGGGGTCTAAATTAAATTAAACAGTGCCCCTAAAGTAACTGGTACCATGCCTGGCACATGGTAAGTACATAAACACTGGCTGTCTTTAGAGGTATCAGTTGTGCTGACCAACATCCATCTGCTGCCTTCACTTTGTATTCTCCCCATCATCAGCCTGTTGCCAGTTAGCTCATGTACTCCCCTCAAGGAAAGCCCGATCTTTTCTTGCTTCCCAGGCTGATATACTGGCTGACCTTTGCCGTGGGCCGCTCCTTCCGAGGCTTTGGCTACGGCCTGACATTCCTGCCCCTGCTGTCCATGCTGGTGTGGAACCTCTACTATATGTTCGTGGTGGAGCCCGAACGCATGCTCACTGCCTCCGAGAGCCGCCTGGACTACCCTGACCACGCCCGCTCCGCCTCAGACCACAGGCCTCGCTCCTGGGGCTAAGCCGCCCCACCCCTTTGCTCCCAGCCCTGGTACCTGGGTGGGATGAACCCACCTACTGCCCCGACAGGGGTACCATCCAATCAGAGCCTGGACTGTCCCCTGCTCTCCGAGTTGGGGCACTCCCCTTCACCTTTGGAGCCTGGGACAATTAGGCGGGAGGGACTCAGACATTCTTTCAGGGAAAGAGGTGGACAGCCATGTTCCTTAAGGATGCTGAGGGCACAGGACCGGGAGCAGAGGCATGGTTCCTTCCTGAGCAGCCTCCCACCACTGCCACTAGGGCCCACAATGGCTGGACTCTGCTCCACTGCCCAGCCTCCTGTGAGGCAGCCAGCAGAGCCACAGCCAAAACTGACCATTTCTGTGCTGGGTGTCTAAGCAGAGGGCCTCAAAGAGACTAGAAACCTTGCCCATGCCTAAAGGTAATGGCTGGGCATCAGATCAAATAGGATGTTCACGTTTGGTGAAAACCTTCCTGGGGACCTGGGTTCAGGACCCTCCATGACTGGCCATATAGGCTCTTGAGCCTCAGTCAAGTCAATTACAGCTGTCCCAATCCAGTGTGGCTGCCTCCTCCCTTCCAACCCTTTAGGTCCCTGTAACCTTGCACCTCCACACTTCCCAGAAGTCATACCTCTCTCATGGGAAGAGGAGCAGACAGGGAAACCTGCCTCCCAAGAGGCATGTGTGTGTGTGTGTGTGTGAGTGTGTGGGCGTGTGTGTGTGTGTGTGTGTGCACACGTGCACCCATACCTGTGGTGGCTGGGAATGGTTGGAAGACATAGTGGTTGATGTTAACCCCATATGAATGTGTGTGTAACAATAAACAACTACCACTGTCTTCCTTGGCTCTTCCTTCGTGTGTGCGCCCTCGTCTCAAGTGTCCCTTCCTTGTTGGATTCAGACTGCACCAGAGACCTCCCAGCTCCGCATGCTGAAGAGTGGCTGGCAGAAGCCTGGTCCCATGGCAAGGGAGAGAACTGGGCCTGGGGAAGAAATGGTGCTGCAAACAAGAAATTGCCTTCCATGCCCACCTCCAGCCCTCTCATTCCCTGGAACCAGACCCAGCAACACTCACACAGAGAGACAAGCCCTGGGGAAAAACTTAGTCTATTTCGTGCCCTCCAGGGTAGCAGACAAGTCAAAAGGCCTCTCATTTAGGCCTGTGAGTCCCATTCAAGGGAAATGGGGGGTGGAGGGGCGGGGAGGCAACGCCGAGGGGACCCTCTAGCAATCACTCTGTCCCTGGTGCCTCCTCAAAGTTTGAAGGAAGCCCCACCTGGGTCCGCAGGAAGTTGAGGCTGGTCTCTGAGGTTCTGCAGAAAAGCAAGATGGGAAAAGGGAGCAGCTGGCTGGTAATACTGACCCTCAAACTTGCAGACCAGCAAAGCAGGTCCAGTAATGTCCTTCCCTCTAGAGAGCAGGCCTCAATTTATAGGCTGGTATTCTGAGCACCACTTGCGGCCCAGCAGCAGAAACACGCCTCCTGCCAGCAGCATGAGCGCTGGAGCACCCAGGGCCACTGCCACGATGCCTAGGACTAGCGAGGACAAGGCATCTACTGGAGGGGTGCCCACACCCAGGAGCATGGACCTAGAGCAAGCAGAGTGAGAAAGAGAGGTGAGCAGGCTTAGGAGGGAAGGCCGAGAGGCCCAACCCTCCTCCACTTCGACCTCCCAAACCCTTGGCCCAGGCCCTGACTCTCACCAGCTGAGGTAGTGTTGGTCCCAGTAGCCAGGGCCTGTGGAAGCCCCAAATGTCAGATTGAAGGCACAGAAGTTGTTCTGGGACCCAAAGAAGGCTCGGACAATGGGTGACTGGGGGAGAAGGTATGCCAAGGTGGGGTAAAGAGGGGAAGCTTGGCAGGGCATGGCTGATTCCCGGCCCCCCTGCTTCTGGGAGAAAGCCACTGGTCGCCACTGCATGAAGCCTGATGGGAGGGAGCCCCATAGCAGCTGGTCCAACTGGGGAGAAAGGCAAACAGGCAGGATGAGGAGGACCAGTGGTGCCCAACTTTTCTGTTCCCCCACCCTTTCCCAGCCTCCGTCTGTCACGAGTTGTCCTGAATCCTAGGCCTGGTTCTAGAACTAACAGGCTGTTTGCATCAATCTCTCCTCTGTAGAAAGGGGAGCTGGACTGGATGGCACTGGGTCCTTTTCCAGCCTCAACACTCAGCAAGCTTGCACTCAGCTCCCTCCTTTGGGCCCCCGGGCCCTTGCAAATCCCATCTGTCAGAGCACTAGTCACACTGTACCGCCTTCCCTCTGGCTTCTCCACTGAGAGCAGAGACTGGGCTAAATTCATTAGCACAGTGCCCAGCACTTAAAGGAGCTGAATAAAGTGTTGCTAAATGGTAAATGGTTGGATGATTCTCTGAGGTCCTAATGGGGTCCCCCTTCACCCCACACCCATCTGCTTCTCTGCTGGAAGCCTGACCTGGAAGACAGCAGGTGCATATTCATCATCGATGGAGCGCTGCTCCTGCACTGAGGGGCAGTCAGGGCCATGGCCCAACGTGGCTACCTCCAGCCCAAACAAGGAGCGGTTTCCCCGGGGAGAGACCCCAACCAGGTCCACCTCTAGCTGGCAGGTGTCCGCTGTGTGCAGGAGGCGAGGGGGTTGGGCTGGTCGGCCAGATCTGGAGAAGGCCTGAACCTAGGATGGAAGAGGCATGGGAGGTGTGGGAAGCAGGTGGATGCCTGTGTTTGAAGGCGACCCCCATCATTAACTCCCACCTTCGTAAACCAGCCTTTTGAGTTCTGATTCCCCATACCCTTACCCTGAAGGCCAGGCTGCCATTGGCAAAAGCCCCAGTGGGGTCGTGAATGGGGTGGCCTCGAAATGTGGCGCTCAGGCTGGCAGGATCCAATGAGTCAGTGATGTTGTCCCAGGAGAAATCAGCCAAGGAGTATGGGGGATATGATTTTCCTGGAGGCTTGGCGGCCGCATCCGATGTGTTGGTGCTGTCAAACTCAAACAGCTGGCGGGTGGGGGTGGGGAGGGACTAGGCTTGCCTGAGTCCAGCTTTCTCCTGAATCACCACCACCCCCCCCCCCGTTCACTGGCCCCACCCCAGGCTCTCATACCTGACTCTACTTCACCTACCCCGTCTTCAGTTTCTCCCTCTAACTCGAATGAACCCTCTCCTCTGCACTCTTCCCCTTGGTTCTCCCCCAACCTCCTCACCCTGGTAAAGACGAGGGCAGAAGAAAATTGGATGCTCTCCTTGGGGAGCACCATGAGGCCCCCGTCAGGCTCAGAGGAAATCAGGAGGCTCCAGTTGACACTCAGGGTGCTGTTGGGGGTGTTGGTGGCCACCAGCAGCACGGCTGGGGGTCCCAGGCTGCTCCACACATAGTGCAGGGTGGAAGTGGCACCCACTGCCTGGATATGAAGCAAGTTCTGGAAAGGGTCCAGCCAGTCAGAGATGACCTTCAGAGACACCTGGAACATGGAGCAGTGGAGGGTCAAGCGAACAGGATCAGGAAGAGACACAGGGCAAAGAAGTTTGGGGATAAGGAGAGGGACCTTGGAAAATGATGGGGAAAGGGTGGGACCTTGGGGGCCTAGGCAAGAGGAATGCTTGTGGGAGCTAACAGAACCTTGTTGTAAGGGGCAGAGGTGGGGTGGAGGAGAGGTGGGTAGAGCCAGAACTGCCTTGACCCTGGTGGAGAGATCAGGGCACAGGGCTGAGAGGAAGAAAAAAATCCAACACTTGCTTGGACCTGGCTCACTCAGGGCTAAGTCAAGGTCCAGGTTTCACCGGAACACAGGAAGCCCTCACATCCACCCTACTCCCCAATCCTGTCCCGTGACCCACGGCTGCTCCGACCCCCAGTTTGAAAAACTCTTTTGTCAATGCAAGCATGCTCCACCCCCATCAATTGTTTGCCCTAGATTCCAACCACCCTTCAAGGTAGCATATCCTGAAACACCTATTGCTCTAGCCCCTCACCTGGCGGGTCTCCTCCCCCAGAAAGCCAAACGGAGCTGCTGTCAGAAGTAGACTCAGGAGGAGCACGAGGCTCCTCATAGCTTCTCAGGCAGTCCCGACTTCAGAGGGCGGAAGAGACGCTGAACTCATGTGACTCACAGATTCAGCTGATCTCTTTAAAGGGCGGGACCATCACAGCAGTTCTTAAAGAGACCGCCTCCCTCAACCCAGATTTGTGAGTGAGAATAGAATCAGAAAGGGTAGGAGTTCGTCATCCCCAACTGACCTGGCAAGCAAGTCATCCCAGGCTAGATCTGCAGACATACTCCCAACCTCTCCTACCCAACTGGTCCCGCTAAAGTTACCTATAAGCAGGCATGATGTCTGGATTCAACATCCAAATATAATCTATAGAATGACTCTGTGGCAGGGAAGGCACAGAGAAGAATTTGAAAGAATTCGATGGGAGAGATAGCACACCTCAGAGGGTTCTTTTTGTCAATTTTTAATATTTATTGAGCCCCCAGCTATGCAGGTTCTTGTCCTGGAAGAGCTCACAATTTTATTGTGGAGAAAAGAAACCTCAGAAAACAGGACATGGAAGTGATACATAACTGTCATAGGAGGGAGTTCATGTCTGGCTGAATGAATGCACTTTTTATTTTTCTTGTTTTTCTTCTTTAATTTTTAAATTTTATTTATTTTTTGGCTGTGTTGGGTCATTGTTGCTGCACGCGGTCTTTCTCTAGTTGCGGCAAGTGGGGGCTAATCTTCGTTGCGGTGCACGGGCTTCTCACTGCTGTGGCTTCTCTTGTTGTGGAGCACGGGCTCTAGGCGCATGGGCTTCATTGCGACGCGTGGGCCCTAGAGCGCACAGGCTTCAGTAGTTGCAGCACGTGGGCTCAGTAGTTGTGGCACACAGGCTTAGTTGTTCTGCGACATGTGGGATCTTCCCAGACCAGGGATTGAACCCGTGTCCCCTGTATTGGCAGGCGGATTCTTAACCACTGCGCCACCTGGGAAGTCCTTTCTTGTTTTGTTTTGGTTTTTTGTTTGTTTGTTTGTTTTGCTTAATCCTAAAATCATTTTGGCTAATAAAAAATGCATACAGTACAATATTCATAAGGTACCAAAGGGTACCATCCCTATTCCCCAGCAACCTGGGTCCTTCCTTGAGACAACCACTATTATCAGTTTCTCATGTGTCCTTCATAAAATATTCTATGCACGCTCAAGTGTATGTTTTGTTTTGTTTTTTTGGCCATGCCATGTGGCATGTGGGATCTTAGTTCCCCGACCAGGGATTGAACCCGTGTCCCCTGCAGTGGAAGTGCAGTCTTAACCACTGGACTGCCAGGGAAGTCCCTCAAGTGTGTGTGTGTGTGTGTGTGCACACTTGATAATACATATATACATATACATATATATATACACATATACATATGTATAATAAGATACAATGGAATCCACTGTTCTGCAGTTTGTTTTTTCACTTATATATTGAGGAATGTTCTGTATCAATGCACTTGGAATTGTCTCATTCTCCAGTCTTTCATTGCAGGGGGGACGTTCCATGGGTATATTTAGCCAGAACCTTGATAGTATCCAACATTTTGCTATGGCAAACAACACTGAAAGGAATATCCCTGTATGAAAAGCATTTCATGCATAATTGTAACCAAATCTATAGGATAAATACCCAGGAGTAGAATTGCCCAGTCAAGTTGCCCTCTGTGAGGTTCATCAATTGACACTCACACCATGTTTGAGAGCCCACTTCCCCCACACCCTGGCAAGTGCTTACCAAACTTAACTTGCATTTCCCTATGAATAAGGTTAAACATCTCTTCATGTTTTATTAGTCATTTATTTTTTGCTTCTCTGGAGCTATTTATATCCTTTGCCTATTTTTCTGAGGCCCTATCTTCTTAATGGTCAAGTTCTAAAAGTTCAAGGAAATCAACTCTTGTACTGTTGCAAACATCATCCTCCCTCTCCCATTTGTTCTTTTTTTGCCATGCAAATATTCTATGTAGTTACATTTATTATTTTCCCCCACTCTGATAAGTATTTATTTATTTACTTACTTACTTACAGCCACACTGTGCAACTTGCAGGATCTTAGTTCCCTGACCAGGGAAGGAACCCGCGCCCTTGGTAGTGAAAGCGCAGAGTCCTAACCACTGGATCGCCAGGGAATTCCCCTGGTAAGTATGTTTTTAAATCTCGTGTCTTCTTCTAGTACTCTTATATTTAAATATTTCAGTTGCCTGGAATTAATTTTGCTGTAATAAATGAAGAAAGGATCCAATTTCATTTTTTCCCCCAAATGGCTACTCTAGGATAAACTCAAGTTTCCTTAAAAACTTTCATTTTTCTGGCCTTACTACCCAAAGCAATCTACAGATTTAATGCAATCCCTATCAAATTACCCATGACATTTTTCACAGAACTAGAACAAATAATCCTAAAATGTATATGGAACCGTAAAAGACCCAGAATTGCCAAAGCAATCCTTAGGAAAAAGAACAAAGCAGCAGGCATAGCCCTCCCAGACTTCAGACAATACTACAAAGCTACAGTAATCAAAACAGTGTGGTATTGGACTTCCCTGACAGTCCAGTGGTTAAGACTCCATGCTTCCACTGCAGGGGGTGGGGGTTCAGTCCCTGGTTGGGGAACTAAGATCCCACAAGCTGTGCAGTATGGCCAAAAAATAAAAAAAAAAGAAAAGAAAACAGCGTGGTATTGGCACAAAAACAGACATATGGATCAATGGAACAGAATAGAGAGCCCAGAAACAAACCCACACACCTATAGATAATTAATCTTTGACAAAGGAGGCAAGAACATACAATGGGGAAAACACAGTATCTTCAGCAAGTGGTATTGGAAAAGTTAGATAGCCACGTGTAAATCAATGAAGTTAGAACACACCCTCACACCATACTCAAAAAAAACCTCAAAATGGCTTAAGACTTAAATATAAGTCATGACACCATAAAACTCCTAGAAGAGAACATAGGCAAAACATTCTCTGACATAAATTGTACCAATGTTTTCTTAGGTCAGTCTCCCAAGGCAATAGAAATAAAAGCAAAAATAAACAAATGGGACCTAATCAAACTTACAAGCTTCTGTACAAAGGAAACCATAAACAAAACGAAAAGACAACCTATGTACTGGGGGAAAATATCTGCAAATGATGCAACCAACAAGGGATTAATTTCTAAAATATACAAACAGCTCATACAACTCCATAACAAAAAAAACAAACCAACTGAAAAATGGGCAGAAGACCTAAATAGACATTTCTCAAAGAAGACATACAGATGGCCAATAGGCAGATGAAAAGATGCTCATCATCGCTAATTATTAAAGAAATGCAAATCAAAACTACAGTAAATCAACCAAACTGCAATAAAAATTAACTATACATAAAGAGAAACCTACAATGAGGTACGACCTCACACCAGTCAGAATGGCCATCATTAAAAAGTTTACAAGGGCACTTTCCTGGTGGTCCAGTGATTAAGACTCCGTGCTTCCACTGCAGGCAGCACAGGTTCGATCCCTGGTTGGGGAACTAAGATCCTGCATATCGCAGTGCGGCTAGAAAAAAGAAAAAAAGTCTACAAATAATAAATGTTGGAGAGGGGGTGGAGAAAAGAGAACCCTCTTACACTGTTGGTGGGAATAGAAATTGGTGCAGCCACTATGGGAAACAGTATGGAGGTTCCTCAAAAAAGTAAAAATAGAGTTGCCATGTGATCCAGCAATCCCACTACTGGACATATACCCAAACAAAACTATAATTTAAAAAGATACATGCACCCCCTATAGCAGCACTATTTACAATTGCCAAGACATGGAAACAACCTAAATGTCCATCAACAGATGAATGGATAAATAAGATGTGGTATACACACACACACACACACACACACACACACACACACACACAGGAATATTACCCATAAAAAAGAATGAAATAGTGCCCCTTGCAGCAACATGGATGGACCTAGAGATTACCATACTAAGCGAAGTAAGTCAGAAAAAGACAAGGACCATATGATATCACTTACATGTGGAATCTAAAATACAACACAGGACTTCCCTGGCAGTCCAGTGGTTAAGAATCTGTGCTTCCACTGCAGGGGGCACGGGTTCGATCCCTGGTCAGGGAAATAAGATCCCGCATGCTGTGCGGTGTGGCCAAAAAAGAAAGAAAAAAACCCACAAATGAACATATCTATGGAACAGAAACAGACTCACAGACATAGAGAACAGACTTGTGGTTGTTAGTAAGGGGTGGGGGTCGGGGAGGGAAGGATTGGGAGTTTGGGATTAGCATATGCATACTATTACATACAGAATGGATAAACAAGGTCCTACTGTATATAGCACAAGGAACTACATTCATTATCCTGTGATAAACCAGAATGGAAAAGAATACAAAAAAGATATGTCACTTTGCTGTACAACAGAAACAGCCACATAGCACAGGCAGATCAGCTTGGTGCTTTGTGACCGCCTAGAGGGGTGGGACAGGGAGGGTGGGAGGGAGACGCAAAAGGGAGGAGATATGGGGATATATGTATATGTATAGCTGATTCACTTTGTTATAAAGCAGAAACTAACACACCATTGTAAAGCAATTATATTTCAATAAAGATGTTAAAAAAAAAAACATTTACAGAGAAGTTATAATGCCATGAGAAAATGCCTCTGACCCTAATGCTAAGTGAAACTAACAGATGAAAAAAATGTTCTATATGTGTTGAGCTTTTTCTGTTCCTATATTTTGTTTCTTTTTTCTTTTTCAATAAATAAAGTTGCACAGAAATAAGACTGGAAGTAAAGATTACAAAATATTAACAGTGGTTGGATTCAGATAGAGGGGCTTTGGATTCTTTAGAAAATCATTTCTATTTTTCTGTATTTAATAAATATTCCTTTGGAACTTTAAAAAAATTGTAAATCAACTATACTTCAATAAAACTTAAAAAAAAAGCTTTCACTTTTCCTGAGGAAAAAAGTACCTGTACCCTCTGAGGTTATCAACTCTGGACTTGACAAGCAAGGATATAAGCAAGAGTCTTGGCTGAGTTCAAAGGGTTTCAGTAAATAGGAATTCAAGTCTCCCCACCACCCCCAATACACCACTTTGCGGGGTGGGGGGTGGGTGTGGAATACGACTTAGTTGAATCCTGGAATTTGACAGGGAAGAACCATGACAAAGTCAAGGTGGCAGCAAAGTTGTGTTCATGGAATCACTTAGAGTTCATGCAGGCAACAAAGTGGCTTGGGTAGCCTTTAATCACTGTTAAATTTAGGCTTTGAACAGCACAAAGGGGCTTTGAAAGTTAGACTGAAGAGTACAGATTGATCTAACATGCCAGAAGGAATTTTCATAGGTTCAGGAGACATTGTAAGTCTTAAAGAAGAAAGAGGCACTTCTGACAGCAGGGAAGACTACTATGTACAATTATCCAAGTGCTTAACCATTACAGCTGAAACCAGAACGGACCCAGAAAGGTGTTAAGGAACAAACGGCAGGCAATTCCGCCCTCCATAACTTCTCAGATCTTCCAAGCACTACTTCTTCAAGATCTTTTTATTTACTTGAGAATTAACTCATCTTTCTTTAAGGTCTTAAAGCTCTGAGGGAATTAACACTGCAAGTAAAGACACAGGGATTTCAGCAAAAGATAGGTAGGCTTATCTCAGAGACTCTCATTGAAGAGAAAAAGCTGAAGACTTCATTTTTTTTTTTTAATTTTATTTTTGGCCACGTTGGGTCTTTGTTACTGTGTGAGGGCTTCCTCTAGTTGCAGCGAGCACGGGCTTCCCATTGCGGTGGCTTCTCTTATTGTGGAGCACGGGTTCTACGCACATGGGCTTCAGTAGTGTGGCACACGGGATCAGCAGTTGTGGCTTGTGGCTCTAGAGCGCAGGCTTAGTAGTTGTGGCGCACAACCCGTGTCCCCTGCACTGGCAGGTGGACTCTTATTAACCACTGTGCCACCAGGGAAGTCCCAAGCTGAAGACTTTAGACTGGTTAAGCAGGAAGCTGAATACTAGGCATGAACAGAGCAGAGTCTCCAGCGGCCCTTTTCCACAGCACAACTCTGTTCAGGCAGCATAGCCAGCTGTAAATGCACTTACAGAGCCAGACTGCCTACACAGGAATTCTAGGTCTGCCATTTATCAGCTTTGGGACCCTTGGACAAGCTACTTTATGCTTTGGATTCCCCATCATAAAATGGGGTTATTACCTATCTTATAGGGTCCTTTTGAGGATATGCAAGGTGAACAGAACATATCTATTATACAATAGGCAATGTGTACTAGCTATTATTATTCTACCTAGTATTCAACTTAGTAACACTAAGTCCCGTGGTCAGGGAGGAGACACAGTCTGATTGCATGAGTCATGAGGACAAAGGGGACAGTGGAAGGCCCAGAGGAAGGACTCTGAAAAAATCAAATGCTAGCCCCACCTAGCTTCCAGCGTCTCAGGGCCACTACAAGATTTTTTTTTTGCCTTGATAAAAACAAAGCACAAAATGGGACTTAACATCTTTTGTTTCTGCTTACAGGGAAAGCAGAGGTCCTACTGTGACACAAGCATGCCAGGAAAATAAGCCAGCAAGCCAAAATAGACTGGAATCAAGAACACTGGGAGAGGGCAGAGAAAAAGAATTCTAGGTATGATAGGAAGGATTCTGAAAAGTTACAGAATACAGTACAGAAACAGATGCTCTATGTTCTTTAGGATAAATGCCTGAGCCCTAGCACGTACTGGGTGTTGCTCTACATACAACCACATGCAAGGAACACCCATGGTTTGGGCAGGTTCTTCCTGTTGAGTAGTGAATGCAAGGTGGTATGTTTTTAAGCTTTGCAATATCATGCTTTTAACTCCAAGAGCCTTCCCAACCAGCATCTACTGAGAAGTCTGAAGAATACCCTCTCAAGGAGGCAAAGATACTGAATGACCTCATTCCCATCTCTCTTCCCAGTAAGGTTTTCTGCCTCCTCCCTCCTTGCCAGGAGGCAGAGATATGACCCAAGGTTGAAAAACAAATAACCACCATCTCAAATGACTTAGATTTAATCATCGGAAGCAAACTAAATGGAAAGCTTACAACAGAGAAGAATTACATGTCAGTGCCTTTTGCAAACTGAGCTGGGACAGAAAGGGACTGGGGCTGCCCCTCAACCCGATCCCTTCCAAACAAAGACATCCACAGTGTCCCTGGCAGTCTGGCTCAGGGAAGGGGGAGACTGTTGGCTCTGTGCGTTGAGGTCGCCTTGCCCACCGCTCACTCCTGGCCAGCATCAGGAGCCCCGCCTTGCTGGCTCTGGTCATCACCCTTTTTTTTGTGGCCTGATACGATGTCATCAATCCGCAGCAGTAGAACTGCCGTCTAGGAGAAAAACCACAGCCCCAAAGAGGTTAGCAAAGAAGGGAAGGACACTTGTTTTCTTTTAGACGTATCACCTAGCTCCTCCTATGTAATTACCATTTTATCTGAAATCTACCCTTTCAGAGTCTTGAATGTAAAATGCAGTTCTCCGTAAGCAAGGGATGCAGCCTGTGCTACGTTACCTTGCCTTTTTTTTTTTTCTTTTTCTTTTGGCCATGCTACACAGCTTGTGGGATTTTAGTTCCCCAACCAGAGATTGAACCCGGGCCCTCAGCAGTGAGAGAATGTAGTCCTAACCAATGGACTGCCAGGGAATTCCCTACCTTTTTTTTTTTAAATTAAAAATATTTATTTATTTATTTTTGGCTGCACCGGGTCTTAGCTGCGGCATGCAGGACCTTCTTAGTTGTGGCATGTGGACTTCTTAGTTGCAGCATGTGAACTTCTTAGTTGTAGCATGCGAACTCTTAGTTGCGGCATGCACGCGGGACCTAGTTTCCCAACCAGGGATCGAACCCGAGCCCCCTGCACTGACAGCACAGAGTCTTACCCACTGCACCAGGGAAGTCCCCCTACCTTGCTTTTTAAATGAGCTAAATATAAGTAGGGGGATGGAATTCCTTGGGAGATCTTTTGGGGAATACTCTGCCTTCTATCCCCCCCTCCTCAAGACTGGACCAAACACACTGTTTTCTGGTTATCTGGAAATAAACAGCACAGCGTATGTCTTAGAGTGCCTCACCTCCACTGCTGTCTTATACGTTTGCAGCTTTACAGCCAATGGTTCCCAGATGCCCAGTTCTTTCATGTCCACCAAAGTACCTGTCTCACCATTTACGCCCCAGGTCTCACAATTCTCCTGGGTGTGCTTGGCCTATAGTTGGAACAAGCATAAATAATTAAAGGGGAAAATACTAGGAACAAGTAAGCTGACAGAGACCATTACATAAAAATCAAATACACTGCATTGATAAGGTAAGGGTAAGAGGAAATGGCAACGACAACAAACAAATCAAAAATTAAGAAAGAGAAGAGATTTTAAGGGAACAAGCTACCAGGAGAACCTGGAAAGACAGACATGAACTACCCTCTTAGGCCAAACACAGCTTTTCCTACCCCATCAAGAGAAGAGCACGGAAAGGAACTCACCCGAAGGGAGGTAAGTAGACGGATGGTGCTGGCCCCACAGTTTTGAATAAGGGTACGAGGGATGACCTCTAGGGCTTGGGCAACAGCCCGATATGGCCATTGTTCCACACCAGTCATGGCCTTGGATTTTTCTGTCAAGGCATGAGCCACAGCCATCTCAGAAGCCCCACCCCCAGGCACCAGCTGAGGGTCCAGGAGAACATTGCGGCACACCTGCATGGCATCCTGGAGGTTGCGTTCTACTTCCTTGGGAAAGGAAACAAAGAGTATAAAGCCAAAGCTTGATGACTCAAGGACAAATCAGAAGTACCAAACGACTTCCTGACTGCCAAGTTCGGTAAACCACCAAGGAGGGCAAACTAAGAAAGGTCCTTCAAACCTTTTGGGCAGGGCAGATGCTACTAACTCTGGAAAAACACATTAACTACAACTGCAACAAGGCCAGGGGGAATGTGGTGTCACTCTGGGATGTTAGACTTTTGTCCATTGTGCTTGACAGACCTATAACCCTACTCTGTCCTGTCTAGCTGTGTACTCCAGGAGGCTGCACAGTGTAGTAGAAACTCTCTACTTACTAGCTATATGCCTCTGGTAAATTACCTAACCTCACTAAGGAAAAAAAAAGTAATATTTATAATTTCAACTTAAAAAACAAGGAAACAGTGGTTACTAGTGGATGGGGAAATGATGAGTCATTGTTCAATGGGTATAGTGTCTCAATTTTTTTTTTAAAATTATTTATTTATTTTTATTTATGGCTGTGTTGGGTCTTCATTTCTGTGCGAGGGCTTTCTCTAGTTGCGGCAAGCGGGGGCCACTCTTCATCACGATGCGTGGGCCTCTTCACTATCGCGGCCTCTCTTGTTGCGGAGCACAGGCTCCAGACGCGCAGACTCAGTAGTTGTGGCTCACGGGCCCAGTTGCTCCGCGGCATGTGGGATCTTCCCAGACCAGGGCTCGAACCCGTGTCCCCTGCATTGGCAGGCGGATTCTTAACCACTGCGCCACCAGGGAAGCCCTCAATTTTTTGAGATTAAAAAAAAGTTCTGAAGATCTGTTGCATGTGAATATGAATACACTTAAAACTGCTGTAACTATACACTTAAAAATGATTCAGATGATATATTTTACATTAAAAACATTTTAAACCATGATTAAAAATAAAAATATTAAAAAAAAAAAAAAGAAGAGAGATTTGTGGCTTCAGATGGCAATTAAATAACTATAAATGGGCAACAGGATGATTTTAGGCCCTCTGGGAAACTCTCAAGAAATGGAATGACCTAGATCATTCAGTCACACTTCCAAGGCTGACTCACCGAGAGAATCTCTTTGCTGGCCCCCCGGAGGAGAATGGTGCAGGCCTTGGGGTCTCTGCATTCAGTGATGAATGTAAAGTACTCATCTCCAATTTTCTTGATTTCCAACAGGCCTGCCCCTGTCCCAACATCTTCTTCTCTCAGTTCCTCTGGTCGGCTGACTATCCGGCCCCCACAGGCTCTATTGATTAGATGGGGAGAAGGGGGACAGGGAGAAGACCAGATGATGTCATACTTTTACTCATCTTCCTGGTCCTTAGGGTCTGCGGTGGGGTGTAAGGGTTAAGGGCCAAAGTGGACTGCTAACAACATTTCTACCTAACTCGAGACGTCTTGGTTGCCGGTGAAATAGATTTCCAAATATGTAGGTGAAGTTTCCTTAAACTAATGTGGCTTTATAAGTGAAAGTGTGCATACCTAAGGCAACTACTGTAACGAGATACAGGTTAATTCAAAATATACTTCGTGGACCCTAAAATTTGGACAAATGAATTCTTATGCATATCTGACCATGTGTATAACACATAATGGTCATTTCTAGATAGAACTCATCCTATAATGCCTAGTTAGATCTCAAGGTCAATAACAGGACTGTACTAAAGACAATGTAAAGGTCAAGCAAGAAATAAGGTGATTAAGTACATAAGTATATGTCTCACCCCGTTTTAATGAATGTAGGGCTAATTTTTTATTTGTCACTTTTTCCCCACTCATGGGCATGTAGAGTCAACTATGTATATGTATGTATGCCGAGCCACTTCAGAGCAAGCGTTTTAAGTATAAAATTGGATTTGGATCTATGGCATATTATGTGATGTAGAATATACTCACCTTTAAAAAAAAAATTACTCTTAAAAATAGATGGTATCTGAGCCTACATATTCATGCTGAAGTAGTGAGTGCAATCTAAGGTTGCATTAACAGCAGCTGAGGATCCAATCAAGGTAATTGTTGGATCTGCTATATTCTGAGCTAGTTAAAACAGACTGATCTGAAATGGACCCCTATACCAAAGTAGTGATCATAGATGTCTAAGCATAAGCTGTTCACTACTGGTTAGGAGCAGTAGAGTCTCAGGCAGCAGATAACTGTTACTCTAGATAGAGGACTTCTTCTTCTTCAAATACTTATTTACTTACTTGGCTGCGCTGGGTCTTAGTTGCAGCATGCAGGAACTTTAGTTGTGGCATGTGGGATCTAGTTCCCTGACCAGGGATCGAACCCAGGCCCCCTGCATTGGGAGCACGGAGTCCTAGCCACTAGACCACCAGGAAGTCCCTAGACAGAGGACTTCTGAAGAGGGCAGATGGCTAAACCCAGGTTATTTCCATCTGTAAATAATTTGGCTAGCTTTATCCTATGCTAAACTTTTTCAGATAAGGATGACTACATTATGAAGCTACAAAATAAAAACACATGGGAAGGAGAATTTTATTTTTACCTGGCCTACTCACCTAGCAATGCGATTATTGTCTGTCTTCCGGACCCTGCGGATGGCTGTGATATTGGCCCGCATGAGGTAGTGCTGAGCTAAATCTGCAAGAATAGAGGTGTCAAGCTGGAAACCAGAAACCCTGGGTTCTGAACAGGTTTTATCCTCCACATACCCTAACCATCACATGTTAATTATGTTCAGTGTATGACAACATGCGAGGAAAAAAATCACCGACCCTCTTCTACCACAACAATAGTCTGGAAAAATTGAATGTAGTCCTACCTGAGATGCCCTTTTCTGTGATGACCACGTCTGGCTTCAGATGGATAATGTCCTCACAGAGCTGCTGAATGTACTCTTCTTCCATTTGGAGGATTCGGGTGAAGTCTTCCTCTCGTGTGATCTCAATGTCAGTCTATGTGGTGAAGAAAAGTCACTCTGAATTAAAAATTTTGGATTGGTGAAGCTCTTTAGGGTCATCCTAACTACTATACTCCCTCCATCCAGCACTCTCATGTATCCCAGAAAGCATGAGTTAGAATAAGCCACGACCCAACACCTCTATAAGCCACTTTAGCTCCAGCAGTCATCTAGTTTAACCCCATTTAATTATAAAGCAACTGGAATGCAAAGTCACAATGCAATTAGTGGAGTTTGGCTAAGGTCTCTAGCCACTTAGTTCAATGTTTCTTCTGACCTGTCAGTGTGCATGGTAACTCAGGGTCTTAATTCTTCTCACTAATGAATCGATTCTTGTTCCCAACCACTGTTTGATAAGCTTCAATTACTTTGTTTTATCCAAGGGTGATGGAGCCTTGTGAGCTTCCTGCCCTCTGGAAATTCTTTGGCACTTCAAAGCTCAATTAACTCCTACTTTATGTTCTACTGATGCATTAGGAAAGGTGGCATGATAGTGTGGAATTGAAGCCAAACAGAGCTGGGTTCAAATTCTGATTTCGCCAATACCAGCTGTGTTCCTCAAGCAATTAACCTAACTTCTCTGAGGTGTAGATCCCTCATCTGTAAAATGGAAGTCAGTATCATCTGCTGTAAAGAGTAGTTGTAAGAATCAGAGATTACTTGTAAAGGTCACAGAGTAGGCATGTAACAAACACTTTTTATTTCCCTTGTCCATATTAACAGATTCTTACATCAAATTTAAGGAATAGGGCCAGGGACATTACCTGGCTTTCTCCTTTCTTGTATTCCAGAGAAGAATCCAGCAGCACGATGCGAGGGTTCTTGATATAGCGCCGCATCCGCGGATGGGTCACATCCTTGTTAATCATGACTCCACGTAGCACACACGAGTCTTCAATGATGCCGCCAGGTATCTGAGCAAAAGAACCACTTCAATCCACAACCAGGAGATAATTTCTCAACTCCCTGCCCAGACATTCATCTTTCCCAAATGACCACCATTTCAGATTTTTAAAGTATCTTTTTTCCATGAACCTCTAAAACAACTACAGTTGCAATCACACTTCTTTCTCTCTAGGAAGCACATCAATCTTAGACCATGATACACAATTTGAAGGTTGGCTGAGACAGAAATTCAGTGATTGACAAAGATTTAAAGGGGCACAGGGACTTCCCTGGTGGTCCAGTGGGTAAGACTCCGCACTCCCAATGCAGGGGGCCTGGGTTTGATCCATGGTCAGGGAACTAGATCCCGCATGTGGCAACTAAAAGATCCTTCATGCTGCAATGAGGATCCCGTGTGCCGCAACTAACACCTGGCGCAGCCGAATGAATGAATGAATGAGAAAATCACGCAATACTTCTTAAAAAAAAAAAAAAGGACGCAGATCTCTACTTCCTGAAAGATATTTCCATGAATTTTAGACATAGGGTTCCATCTACTGGCCACAAGATATTAACGCTACTTTAAAATCTTAAATTAATAAAGATGGAGAAAGCATTCTGGGGCTTATTAGCGCTATGCTGTAGAGCCCTTGTTTATTTCCTGACCCAGTGGCTGATATGTATGCAAATGCACAAATACAGACACAAAAATAAGCCTTTCTCTTGCCCCTGTAGACCTTGTGTAGGGACAGCAGTGAAGCTAACAGAATTATTTCAGATACCTCTTTGGCACCCTCTTTTTCAAGTTTTTGTTTTCCAGGTAGCAAATACTCTTCTTCCTGGTTCTAATAATAAAAATATCTTGCTCTGATTTAAACTTATTTCCTCCACAAGTGTGATGACTCATGCTAGGAAATAATTTGTCTCCAAAGTACACACTCAAAGAGTTTACCTTTTCTACCTTTGCGTATTTCTTGATGTCAATCTCCTTCCGACCGTTCTCCTCAAACTGTACAGTTTTGACAGCATCCAGGGCAATGTTGCAAGCCAAAGAAGACCACCGACTGATTACTTTGGTAGTAATGGAGCTGTTGATGATGTTCAGCATGGCATCTCGGTTACTGGTGTCAACAGGGGTACTGGAGAAAAGAAAAACGAATAATATGCTCAGTGGGATCCTGGATGTTTAAGGAAGTCCTCATCTATATCTTGATGACTGTAATAGTGGGCCAACAGGCAGAACAAGGGGAATCTGTTCCTTTGCAGGAAACTCAGTGTTATCAAGAAGTAACTTTGTCCACCCTCTGCCTTTTAGCAAGATTACAATTAACCCCTCCCTGAAAGGTGTCTCAAATCCGAGTAATCTGCTCTCATGTCTGACAACTCTCCACACTTACAGAGTTTACAGTAAAATAATTTCCTTACCTTCTGCTCCAACCAAATAAACTCTATTACTTTCACAACTTGGGTCAAGACACATTTTACCTTTGAAACCTCATCCTATAACTAACAAATTCTGAGAGCTCCTCTGGAGAATCACCATCGGTCTGTGCTATCCATTTGGACACCTGATTCTATTTTACCTAGCATCATAATACATGGTGCGCCACAGTGTTTTTATGTGTTTAGTCTCCTCTAACGAAATTACAAATTTGTACATGGCAAGACTATCTAGAATCATAAGTTGTAAGAGACCTTGGATACCATCTTGTCCAAATTTTCATACTGCTGAAATCCCTTTTATTAACACAGTAAGACACACAATAAGCAATCATTAAATAGTTGCTGAATTATGTATTTTAGGGAAAAAGCAATAGCTCCAAAAATATTATCTAAGATATACAGGCAGTTATTGCTTGATAAAAAGAAAAACATTAATGATTCAGCTCCAAATATTCAATAAATCCTTTGTGTACTCTACATTCTTACAAAGCTTACTTCATAAAAATGTTTTAAATCAAGCACCTCCTTCTGTAAGAGTGCTAGACAGATATTATCATATACTTTGTCTCTTAACAGCAGGAAATACAATACAAAGCTCACCAAATTGCTAGGTACTTGTGTACCCGACAACCTAAGGATATGAGTAGAAAATTATAGGTTTTAATTAATTAATTAAAAATAAATTTATTTAAATAACTGATTTATTTTTGGCTGCGCTGGGTCTTCGTTGTTGCACGTGGGCTTTCTCTACTTGCGGTGCGCGGGTTTCTCACTGTGGTAGCGTCCCTTGTTGCGGAGCACAGGCTCTAGGTGCGCAGGCTTCAGTAGCTGTGGCTCGCGGGCTCCAGAGTGCAGGCTCAGTAGTTGTGGTTCATGGGCTTAGTTGCTCCATGGCATGTGGAATCTTCCCGGACCAGGGCTCGAACCCGTATCCCCTGCACTGGCAGGCGGATTCTTAACCACTGCGCAACCAGGTAAGTCCCAGGTTTTATTTTTTAAACAACTTTTTTAATCAAAAAAATTTTGCATTCTGTATCATGTTCTTACTTAACTGACATTTCCTCAAGTAGAAGTCACACATTCCTATATTCCTTTTATTACCTTATAGCACTCAGCAAACATAGACTAACAGCAAGCTCTTTGATAACCAGAGAGGATTCAAATAGCATTTTCAGTACCAGTCCTTTTGATTTTAATGAAAACCACTGGCTACCATCCTCCACAGCACTTTAGAGAGAGTACTGACTGAATTAGTTATAATCATACACGATGGCAGGGTATTTTAACCCCTGAATAATTAGTTATCTAACTCCTTAACTTATTTCTCCCACTAGAATCTAAAACTTTGGAGGGTAGCTCTATTTCACTTACTACACATTTCCCATAGCAGTGCCTAACATGGAAACTAGCAGATTGCATATAACCAAAATATATTTTGAAGAATTAAACCTAGCTTCTTTTATTTGTCTGCTTTGTATCCTTTGCCATTTTCTAAAAACTTTTTTTTTTAAATAAAGTGTATGTCTGTATTATTTTAAATTTTTATTTATTTATTTATTTATTTTTGGCTGTGTTGGGTCTTCGTTTCTGTGCGAGGGCTTTCTCTAGTTGTGGCAAGCAGGGGCCAATCTTCATCGCAGTGCGCTGGCCTCTCACTATCGCGGCCTCTCTTGTTGCGGAGCACAGGCTCCAGTCGCGCAGGCTCAGTAGTTGTGGCTCACGGGCCTAGTTGCTCCGTGGCATGTGGGATCCTCCCAGACCAGGGCTCGAACCCGTGTCCCCTGCATTGGCAGGCAGATTCTCAACCACTGCGCCACCAGGGAAGCCCTCTAAAAACTTTTATTTCTCTTACCCTTCCCTTCATTTTGCTCCCCTCTTTGTTTCTCCTTCTCACAAAATACCACCAGGGTATAAACTACTGGTGATGTGCTCGGCCTTCCTTTACCATCTAAGAACAGATTAGTTTTCCAGGCCTCCCATAGTTGACACTACCCATTTCTGGTCCCCACCTCCAATACCTTATTTTCTTAAGGGTGCTGATCATATCGTCCAAAGCCCTGCGGTAAGCACTGATCACCACTGTTGGGTGCATCTGCTGCTCCAGGAAGTGCTCAGCCACAGACAGCATCTCCCCTGCTGAAAAAAGATGCATACACCATAACATTTTGAAAAGTACCTGGATATCAAGGCAACTTCATTATGCTTCTAAAAATACCTGCTCTTTTTTCTTAAGTACGTTTCCCCAAAGTATGCAAATACTATTCCAGATTTTGTACTTTGTACAAGCAAATTCGGAAAAAAAAAATTCTCATCAGATACATTTTAAATGATCAAAGATTGATCCCAGGGTTTACTTATTCTTGTGATCTAACTAAATATTTGTTCCCAGTTTCCTAAACAAATAGTAAACATTTTCCCGAAGACTCTAAAAGAGAAAGAAAAATAAAGGAAAATTGACTTGCTTATTATTATTTCAATACCTAGGATGTAGTCAAACTGCTGGTACTGAAAACAAAAAAACCCACAAAACTTTATACCTGGAAGAATACCCATAAAAATTTACAAAATTTACCCTCTGGAAGAGGGATTATTGGTAAAATGTCCCTTCCTTTTAAAAACTGTCCTTACTTTCTAATTCTAACACACACACACACACACACACACACACAAAAGCTTGTTTCTAAAAAAAGTTTTGAAGAGGAAAAACCATTATTTTGGTCAAAAAAAGGACCTTTTGCACAAAGGGCTTGTACTACCAGGTCCACTGATACTAATTTTTAAAATGTACACAAATGTGTAAAAGTTCACATGTATACTCTTTGGCATGTGCTCAAATGTTTGATTTCAATACTTTAGAATTCCTAAGTGACCATCATGTATATTAAAAGAAAGATAATCAAATATTTTGAAACATGCTCTAATAAGTTAACTTAGAAAAGACTATACCCTGTTAAAGAAGAATCAGAACAGTATCACAGAAGAAAGATATCTTCAGAAATGGCAGTTTTGGTTTTTTAAAAGCTACCTAAGTCTAAGAAACCTAGACTCATGGATACTTAACCTACTTAATATCTCCAGGAGATTTAACTAAGATTACCAGCTAGAAAATTCTGCCTGAAACCTAAAGCTCATCTTCTACCCAAATAAGTGAAAAAGCATATGGAGTCTTACCTACTTCTTTCATCCTCCAAGTTTCAGTACAGAACTAGCCATATGTAATTAATCCTCAATCCACAAAAGAACTGGATCTAAAGATGTGATTAGTTGGTGGTGACTCAAGCAAATCTCCACCCAACTCACCATTCTCAAAATGCAGTACAAAGGCATTTAAAAATTAATTTTTAAAAAGTTCATATTATAATAATTTTGTTAAGGATTCTACTTTTAGGCCTGTGGGCCAACACTATAAATTGGCATCTCCTAACTGAAAATAGTTTTTCCCTCAATTCCTGAAAACATATTGCTACAGATTTTTTTTTTAATTAATTAATTTTTATTTTTGGCCGTGCCACACGGCTTGTGGGATCTTAGTTCCCCAACCGGGGATCGAACCCGCCCCCTCGGCAGTGAAAAAGTGTGGAGTTCTAACCACTGGACCACTGGGGAATTCCCATGTAACACATGTAAACAAGTGTCCTTTACGTGGTATATTTAGTGGCATGTTTTCCACATTTTTTGCGCATTTTCTTGTTGATTTCACTGTTTAAAATGGCCTAAGTATAGTCCTAAAGTACTATCTAATTTTCCTACGTGCAAGAAAGCTGTAATGTGCCCTGTAGAGACAATAACTTACTACATAAGCTTTGTTCAGGCATAAGTTATAGTGCTACTGGGCATGAGTCCAGTGTTAATGAATCAACAATATATATAAATAAAGTGTCTTTAAAACAAACAAATAAAACATAAAACATACATGTTTATGCATTGATAAATATGTGACTGGACGCTTGAGGAACCTAACCCTATACTCCCCCCGGAGTGATGGTTTAGTATTCACTAATTCAGTGTTTGTGGTGACTTTATAGAATATAACTTATTGTGAGTATGACAATGGACTGTATTTTATTCAATCAGATTTGCAAAGCTCATCCTATACCATGATGAACATTTTATGCTCAGTTGGAGAGAATACACAGAAAATTAGCAAAAAGTTCTTTAAACATTTATAATTAGTGGATTGGTAAAAATGTTCTTAAAATATGACTCAGGGGACTTCTTTGGCGGTCTAGTGGTTAAGACCCCACGCTTTCACTGCAGGGGGTGCGGCGGGTTCCATCTCTAGTCAGGGCACTAAGATCCCACATGCCGCGCGTTGCGGTCAAAACAAAACAAAAAGCTCTGACGTTATTTCTGGCAAAAATCTTAATGTTTCAATCTAATTTTCCTTATCAACCTTCCATTCTTTTCTTACCAAGAATAATTACAGATGTGGTCCCATCTCCAACCTCTTCATCCTGTGTCCGGCTAATTTCAATCATGGACTTGGCTGCTGGATGCTGTACTTGAATCTGAAAGAAAGACCTCTTAACCCATTCTGCTTGGTCCTAACTCTTGAGATTCTTGCTTCCACACTTACTCCCTTTTATTGTTTTACCACAGCTTTAAAGATTAAAAGTGGCCCCTAAAATATCTAAGTAAAACACCTTTCCAAGTCTTTTTCTTTTTGGGGAAAAATGCATTAGGACAACTTAACTACTGAAGTTTCTTGAGAACAGAACAGTATCTTTTAGCTTATTTATTGGGAACACCATTGTTGTGGTTGAATTGTGTCCTCTGAAAGAACATGTTGATGTCTCATCCCCTGAAAACTATATTTGGAAATAGGGTCTTTGCAGATGTAACCAAGTTAAGATGAGGTCATAGGGGTAATCAAGGTACGCTCTAAACCCAACCACTGGTGTCCTTATGAGACACACAAGAAAATGCCATAAGACAGAAAGAGAGCTTATAAGCCAAGGAATGTGGTCAAGCATCAGAAGCTATAAGAGGAAGGATTCTTCCCTAGAGCCTTCAGAAGGAGCATGGCACTGCTGACACCTTGAGTTTGGACCGCCAGCCTCCAGTCCATGTGAATAAATTTCTGTTGTTTCAAGTCACACAGTCTGTGGTAATTTGCTACAGCAGCCCAAAAAAGCTAATCATTATTTACATTATCTCTTTATGTGTCCTTTATAAAATGTTAGAAAGCAAAACAAAAAGTCAAACCTCTCGAAGAATAGCATTGCCATCATTGGTCATCACAATGCCTCCCATTGGGTCCAAAAGCATCTAGGACAAAAGCAGAAGTTATATTTAAGTGTCCCAGAAAACAGAAAGGGAAAATCTGTAGTCGAAGTTTCAGTAATGAGATAAGCCTACCTTCATCATAGACTTGGGTCCCAAACATGTTCGGATGACATCTGCAATAGTCTATGGAAAGAAAATACAAAACATGTAAGCACAAATCAGAAGATAGTGAGTGTGTTAGGGGAAGAGGCATGAGTAACCCACAGAGCCAGTGTTTTAACAAGGACACTTCTAAAGTAGGGTTGGCGACCACTTTAAATACAGCACGCCACATGGCTAGATTCTGTTCTTTGCTTTTTCCGCTTTGGGAATGTTTTCTGGATGCAGAAACAAATAACTTTTCACAAGGAAAAAAAGGGACATGCCTCCCAGAGCTTCAGTTTCCCAGCAGTCCAGATAACTGAAAGTCCACGTATTTGTATTTCTTTCCATGATAGTAGCCTCCACCCCATGCTAATTAGATCTAGGGCTATTTCATTCTTTCATTCAAAAGATATTTACTGAACACCTATCCAGGATCTACATTGAGTACTAGGAATACAAAAGGGAATTAATACAGTTCTTCCCTTCAACTAACTCAGTCTAGTATGGGAGACAAACACAAACAGAATATTATGAGACAATATACAGCAATAGAATATGCACAAGTTAATATAAGAAGACCATCAGGCCTAGCTCAGAGAGGGAAGGCTTCCTTCTCCTTACCACCGAGACGGAAATGTCCGGAAGGAAGGGAAGTCAACTTTTCCTCTGCCTAATTGCAAACAAATACAGAAATACTAGGGAAGGCAGCTACAGGCAAACTACTATAAACAACTTAAAAGATGTGCTACCTTGGCAGCATTGATGTTTCCAGATTGAACTTTTCTTCCAGATTCACGCTTTGTGTTCTGGCCTAAAATAGATAAAAACAAAAGGCAACAGCCCAGGATTGCCCCACTGTATATAAGCTATTTATTCCCCAATCTTTGAAAATAAAAACACACCCAGGTTTCATGATGTATATACGGATTAAAGCTTATCAACCTGTACTCTTTAAATATGTGCAGCTTATTGTATGTCAATTATACCTCGACAAACTGTTAAAAAGTAAACATATATACTTATGTTTATTTATTTACTTCAACCCCTGGTATACAAAGAAACAATCCATAAAGCTTTATTTACTTCAACCCCTGGTATACGAAGAAACAATCCATAAAGCTTCAACTTTGGAATCTTGGTCATCACTTTCCCTCTAGCCAAACATTCATGTATTTACAGCAAGAATTCATAACCTGAGATCTGAGATCCATGAGATTCTCAAAGGGCTGGTGTCTCTAAAAAGCATCAATCTCCTTTACGTAAAAAGGGAGTCTGGGGGTTCATATTCTCATACTTGGATATGGGGAATCATACTGACAGTCCCAGCATAATTACTGATAGGGCCCCCCACTGTGCTGTGGAATGAGAACACACACTCAAGTGTCTGGGTTTGCCAAGATAGTCACATCATGCTTGGACATTAACCAGAATGCCTCAGTTACCCATTTACCATTAGAAAGAGCTGACTACGTATTTTAATAAGGAGCCTGACTGGATACAGCCACTAATGCCAGAGATTAACGTGGACCTCCAAAGGGCTGCACAATGCACCACTCAGTCACCCCAGGGCCCGCTCAATGAGAGACAAGCCAATGACTATAACTGAACCTACGTAATGTCTCACTCCTCTCTCCAAATTATATTTTCCCTACAATTTGCTGTAAAATTTTCGATCCAGTCCCATCAAATCTAAACACAATTCTCAGGATTTAGATTCCTATTTCAGGCAGTGATAACTAAAATCCTGCATGGACCTTTCTAATGGATTCATCAGAAAAAATAGGGTTTTTTCCTGGGTTAAGTGAATTCTTGTCTGAAAACAGTTATTTTCCAAGTAGAGACAAAATAGATAAAATCTTGGAATAGCATTCGCTACAAAGAAGATGGTGAGGGAGGGAAAATGGCTAGTCAGGCATCTCAGGTGCTCTTGCAAATAGGATACGGAAGTTACACAGGTTGGAAACATACCAAGGGAAGACAAGGGAAATGGGACTCGTAAGTAAGGAAAGAAATCTGGGATGTTCCCGAAGGGTAAAGAGAACCAATCGAGGAATCTGGGAAAACTCAGCTGGTAAGTGGGAAATATTACAACGGAGAGGACACTTGAGGGAATAATTACATCTAAGCCAGACCAATGAGGGAAGCAGGGTTATTACTTCGTGAACAGGGGTTGACTAACGGAAATTCAAGAGGACGGCTACCGAAGAGGAAGTGGCCAAGGATACCACTCGCTGTTTGCCAGACCCTCTTTTAAACAGCTGTATCTCCTTATCTCATTTAAGCCTCACAATCCTATGAGGAAATACTGTTAACCCTAATAACAAAGATGGAGCCATTTTCAATCAAGCAGTTTGGCCAAGGCCACACCGTTACTAAGGGATGAGCCAAGATTATAAAACTAGGCCAAACTAAAAAACCTTTATTCATTCAGCTACACACTGAAAACCGCTCAAGGAAGAGTTCAAGGGCGGGGGTTGGGGGTGAAGAACGGAACGCCGTTCCGTTCAACAGGCTCGGCGACAGGAAGGTCAGTTTACATTTGCCAAGACAGGGGAATGGGTTAAGAGAAGAGAGGGAAACAGGAGAAGGGGCTTCCAAAATTAAACACTGGAAGGCTCAGTGGCCGGACCTGAGCGGGACTGGGCTGGGGCAAGGCTGTAAAGTGCGGAAAAAGAGGGGTGGTGAAGTGGGGGGGGGGGGTCCCTTCCCCGGCTTTCCCACAACTCACTAAGCACGAGTACCGGACGATGACCCATCATGGCGGCGCGATGCAGAGCCGGGTACCCAGAGCTGGGGGAACCCGCAGAACCTTCTGGAGAGAGAGAACCAGCGAAGCCCAGAAAACGCTGCCTCCACAGGGCTCACACACAAACCCGCTACTCTCCGGGTCGCCACCAATCACCGCACCCACCTCACTGACCGGCACGCACACAGGCCAATTGACATTCTTAGCCCCGCCCCCTACGTAAGAACGCAGGGAAAGCTAGATAGAGAGGGCACAGACGCTTGCGCAATAGGGTGGCCGCTCCCGGCCGCGTGCAGCGCGAACCTCCGCGCAAGCGCCAAGACTCGGGCAGTTGGCCGGCATGGCACTGCGCATGTGTATCAACTACAAGGGTGGTTGCTGGGGTTGAGGCTTTCGATTAACACCGCAGGTGAGGTCCTTAAACTCTTGCGTCTCAGCTCCTCTCGGGTCCCGAAGGTCAAGAAAGGCGTGACAGTTTCCACGCTTTCGTTCCAGCCTTAGCAACCAGGAGAGATAGAGGGGCGGGGCTTAAACCGGCAGTTGCGGGAAGACCTGGCCGGTTTGATGCGGGGTGAAATGGGAGTTGTAGTCCGATCGGACTGGGCTGGGCGGTAACTGTTCTTCCGGGCACGCTGGGAATTGTGGTTTATTGCTTCTGACTCGTTGCTGTGCGTGGACCTTTACCTTCTTAGGCAAATGTGTTCTGCTGAGGCTGTGAGCGGTACCGGAGGGTGATGGCTTACTTTTTCCCCGAGTTATCCTATCTGAAACACTTTTTCAAGTGTTCCCTGTAGTGCTCTCAGATTTTCTTTCTCCACTCCCATTCCCTCCTCTGCCCTCCTCATCTCTCGGTGCATTAGAGATGTTGGGGAGCCAGAGTTTTTAAGTTACCTTACAAGACAAGAAAAGGACGGATATTACAGAAATTAAAACGATGAGAGAACACAGAATATTTGCCCGTTCATAGGAGACTGTTAAGGTTTGGGCATGGTTACAGTACTATTTTGTCCAGGAAAAAAGGCTGCAGTACTACTAGAAACATGTTTTCCAAACTAATGAAAGGGCTGTGAGACCAAGATCAATTCAAGAACAATTACTTATACTTGGCCATGAGATAGAACAGTACACCCTTTTACATTTGTTCCTCCCCAAATTGGAACAGCCTGAGCTCTGCTGGGGAGAACTTATTAAGTTGTTAATAGTAAAATAGTAGCATGGGTTGTCGGTGGTCATGTGATTCTTTCCCAGGCACCACACCCGTTGGTGTTCAGATGGAGTAGCATTCTAGTCATCCTACTAACTGAAGAGGTGTGTGTCAGAGACCCTGCTTCCTCTCCCTTAAAACCAGGCCTCCTTAATTGCTCAGCTTTTGGGAAAATGAAGCTAGTTGTATGTATGTTTTTTCCTGTTACTTATTTAATTGGAAAGTATTTGTATTTGCTCTGCATTTCCCACTAAATGGGAACATTCCTGTATTCCCAGTGGCTAGAACTGAATCTGTTAAATAATAGATGCTCAATAATTTTTTAAATATATTTTAATAAATTTTTAAATTTATTTTTGGCTACTTTGGGTCTTAATTGCTGCGGACAGGCTTTCTCTGGTTGGTGGTGAGCGGCGGCTGCTTTTCGTTGTCATGCGCGGGCTTCTCATTGCCGTGGCTTCTCTTGTTGCAGAGCAGGGACTCTAGGCGCGTGGGCTTAGTAGTTGTGGCTCACGGGCTTAGCTGCTCTGTGGCATGTGGGATCTTCCCCAACCAGGGCTTGAGCCTGTGTCCCCTGCATTGGCAGGCGGATTCTTAACCACTGTGCCAACAGGAAAGTCCCAGATGCTCAATAATTATATGTTGAATGAATATATTAATTATTACTTTGTATCTCCTCTTAATACTTAGAACAGAAGACATATTGTTGGCTAGAGTGAACAGATACTCAGACTGAGTGGGATAGTCCCACTGGTGGCCAGGGAAGTGCCTGAGACCATCTGACTCCAGAGCCTATTCACTTAACTGTTAGGTGGGGTAGATTACTTTATCTGAGAGGCCTGCTCTGTCATAACTTGAACATAAATGAACTAGCTCTTTTCACAGATTATATTGTGCAGTGGTAAGGAGCATGACTTTGGAGTCTATAAGCCTGGATTTGATTCCGCCATTGCCACATACTAATTGTGGAATCTTGAGCAAATTTTCTAACTTAAGTTTTCTCAAAAAAATGTGGATAAAGCTACCTACTTCATAGGGTCATTATGAGAAATGTATAAGATACTGTATGTAAATCACCTTTTATTATTTTCTCTGTTCTGCTTCCTTCGGCTGCTCCCCAACCTCGTCCTCTATTATACGTTGTCTAGTCAGAAATATGGTTCCTTTAGTATGGATTGTGTGTAACATACTCTTCAAACCTTACAGTTCAGTAGAAAATGCATCCTCATACACCTAGGAAGGGCCCAAATGAGAAGTGCATTTGCATGGAAGTTCACAAATTTTTCAAATGGTGAGAAGAATCTTGAGGCCTGAGTTTCACCTTCTAGCTCCTTACCATGCTGAGTGAGCCATCAAATGAGATGATGACTCTGGAGCAGGAGCGAGGAGAAGATGGAAGACCTACAGTAGGGCTCAGAAAAATCCACAAACCCAGGGCAAAAAAATGGATTTCCCTCACCAAGAGTAACTGATGGTGCTTGATCACTTAATGACTGTCTAAACTGCAATACTGTCAGTTCTATGAGAATAGCAACCATGTCTGTTTAGCTCACTGTGGTATCTTCAGTGGCTGATACATGTAAGCACTTAACTGTCTCTTATGTGTATGAATGAATGAATTCAATTTTTTATCCTTTTTTGATCTCATTATGATAGTGAATAATGGATTCCCCACTGTCTCAACCCCTTTAATTCTTTCATAGAACCAGCTGCTCTGCCTTTCCATCCATTGCTTCCCCGGCTACTTTGCCACTTCCTTTTCATCTTCCAAACTCCTGAGGAGGAGTTCCCCAAAGGTCCAGTTTTCTCTCACAGTTTTTGACCTTGGAGAGCTAATGTATTTTTGCAGTTCCTTCATCACCTCTTTGTGACTGGCCTGGCAGTTTGACCTTTCACCTGAGCTCAGTGCCTTCTCTCTGGCTGTTTTTCTAGGCATTTCTATTTGGACTGTCTTGTCTCACCTCAGATCCAATATGTCCAAAATGTGATTTATGTTAATATGACGTTACCCCAACTCAGATTCCTCTGAGAGAGAAAGGAAATTCAGAGGCTTGTGCAATTGGGAGGTTGCTGAGGTAGTCAGAGAATAGGAAGAAGAGCTACCAGTACCACAGGGACTGGAACGGGATTCAGTGCCTGTAGCTATCTGTCCATCTCTCCATCTTTCTCCTGCACTCTCTCCTCTCTAATCTCTTGCTTGTATCTGCTTCTCATAGCATGCTAGCCAAACTCAGTAGCTTTCATTGACCCCAAATTTACATCTTCCCAGCATAGCAAATCAGAGGAAAGCAAGCTTTGACACAGAATCTATATATCAGTCCCAAGGAATGACTGGCCCAGTTTGCCTCATGTGCTTATCCCTTCAATCAGTCACAGTTGCCAAGGGAGATAGGAAACCATGATTGCCCTGTATTGGGTCACATGCCTTTTCCTGTTGGAATATGGAGAGGGGCCTGATGTATGTATGACCTGGAATCTGGGGAAAGAGTAGTTTTCCAGAGCAAGGGTTGCTCAGTAGACAGAAATAACATATGTCTCCTATAGGACTCATGGTTTTCTCCCTACAAATCAAATTTTCTTTCTAACGTAACTATTTTTGCCGAAGGTAATCTGTTTTCCCCTTTGAGAACTTCCATGTCCAACCCATTTTAATCCCAGTGGATTAATTAAAGTAAAAATTTTATCATATTTTCTAATCCTAAAAGGCTCAGTGACTTTCTGAGAAAGTCTCAGATTTGCTATTGGAAAGAGTCTTCCATGACCCATCCTGCTTTCCCACTCTGCACCCTCTAATTCTGGCCACTTTCTTAGGGCTCCTCATCCTCCTAGCCATATTCTTGCTTCCTTGCCTTTGCTCATGCCATCCTTTTTTTCTCCCACTTGAAATATCTTTTCCACTTATCCAAAGCTTCCTGTTTTCAAGGTCCAATAAATATCCTCCACCTGCCTGGAGTCTTCTTTGACTGTTGTACTCATATTGATATCTTACCCCATTTCAAAAACATTCATTTTTACATTTATTCACATCTTAGTATAACTAAAAGATAAAAGGACTTACTTTCACCCGAGGCTGTCAGACTCATTGTTTATGTCCTGTGTTGTTATATCACCATTTCACCAGTGTCTGATTCGTCTCCCTAAGTAGATATTAAACACCTAAGAAACCATGTCTTAGATGTCTTGTGTATGCCCTAACATTCAGCACAGTAGTCAGCATGTAGCACAGATCAATAAGAACTTGCAGAATATAAGCAAATTAGATTTTAGCTTATCCCGACCCTGCTTGGTTTCCCTTAGTCCCACTATGGTTTCTCTTTTGTCTTATATAACTTTCTTTGAAGATATTCAGGCCAGGATCTCAGCACTTGCATTCATAGACCAGACGCAGGGATCTAATTAGGCTGTCCCTTGTCGGAATGAACTCTGACTTAGTTGCCTCTGATTTTGCTCCAGCTAAAGAGGAAGGTAATGCTGTGCCTCTTTGTTGAGCCAAACCCACCCCCAGCTTTATTAATCTTCAAGCAAGTTCCCCACCAGCCACTTGCCTGAAAATCCCGGCAACAAAGCTGTCCTCAGGTAAGGACGGATGCAGGGTGGATTTCCCAAATGGACTCAGCAGGGGGAAAGGTTGTATGGAGGAGGTGGCTGGAGCTGGCTGAAAATTTTATTGCTTGCTAGTAATGTTAGTTGAAAAGTGGCTAGGGAAGGAAATAGTAACAGTTAGCTCAGTTTCTTTGCATTTCAGTTATTCATCCTCCCATGGCGAAATCAGTGGGTATTTAGCATACCTGTGGGAAGCCAAACAGCTCACTAGACAGTCATGAGTCCTGTTTTTGAGGACCTCAGAGTTTAACAAAGAAGTCAAGACCAATAAATACACAAACAATGGATAAATAACTACCAAGGTTAACTAAGAGCTGGATGCAGATAATGTAGTTGAAAACATTAGAAAAAGAATTGATTTCAGCGAGACTGGTCAAAGTTAGACAACAGGAAGAACTTCGGGTCACTGCTGATGACCTTACTATGTCAGGTAAGAAGAATGCTGAGGCATCCCCTGAGCTCTTGAAAGGGAAGTTAGGCCTCACTCTCAGACCATTTCATTCACTCATCAAATATTTGTTGAACACTTACGCGCCAGGTACTGTTCTAGGTGCCGGGGACACACTAGTGAACAAATCAGACAAAAATCTATGCCTTCCTGGAGCTTACATTCTAGAAGGGGGATTACATAACTAATTACAATTAAAAACAATTACGTAACTAATTACAAAATATGCCAAATAATCATAAGTACTAAGGGAAAAATAAAGCAAGAGAGTGGGTAATAAGTTCCAGTGGATTGGTTTCAAATAGGGTGGCCAGGAAGGCTTCATGGAGAAGGTGACAGCTGAGCACAGCTGCATCTGGGTTGAGTTGTGCCCAGAAAGATTAGAGCGGTCCTCTTATTAGAGCCCTTCCCACCTCAGTACAATTATAAAATCTCTCTTTCGTCTCCTTTGCACCTCCATTGCTCTTCCTTCAGGAATTGACCACAAGCCCAAGGAATGCCTAGGACTCCTAGAATGTATGTATGCCAGTCTCCAGCTTGAGACCCAGCTTGCCCAACAACAGATGGCTATTTTTGAAAATTTACAAGCATCCATGACACAACTGGCTCCTGGGAGAGAAAGCCAGAACTCTTCTCTCCCAACCTTATCTTGCAATCTGTTGTTAAATCACCTGCCCCAATTCAGTAAATGAATTGTGGAACAAAGTTATTGTGTATGTTTTCCCTACTCTCTTCCCAGTAAACCCTTGGTGGAATCTGGGCATATATATTCTACAAGTAGTTGGTTAGTTCACAAGTTCATAGTAAGTGCTCATTGAGTGCAAAGCACTATACAAGGCACGTGGGGATACATATTACAGAAGAGAGAGTTTTGGGGGATTTACTATCTAACGAGGCAGATAAGAAAAAAAATTCATTGTAAAATTTAGTGGTACTCTGAGGGGGAATGGAAGTTCGGAGATAGAGGTTAGTAGGATACTGGACCAATCGTGGAATCTTGCTGGAGGAAGTGGTGCCACTTGATGAAGGAGCTGCGTTGGATGACATGGACAGATGAAGTAAGGTAGTTCCATGTCAGTTGGGAAGCTTGGACAAAGACCTAGAGGTAGGAGAATAAGTCATCAAAAATTAGGATAAGAGGGTTTTTTATGCCCAGAGTATAGGATATGAGTCACAATGTAGAGCAGCTGAGAACAGACAGAGCAGCTTTCCCTGGGGAATTATTCCGGTAACAACTGTCAGAAGCTCTGATTTTCATTCTTTTTTTAAAAAATTTATTTTATTTATTTATTTATTTTTGCCTGCGGTGGGTCTTTGTTGCTGCACGCGGGCTTTCTCTAGTTGCGGTGAACAGGGGCTACTCTTCGTTGCGGTGCACGGTCTTCTCATTGCAGTGGCTTCTCTTGTTGCAGAGCACGGGCTCTAGGTGCGTGGGCTTTAGTAGTTGTGGCTCGCGGGCTCTAGAGCTCAGGCTCAGTAGCTGTTGCACACGGGCTTAGGTGCTCCATGGCATGTGGGATATTCCCGGACCAGGGCTTGAACCCGTGTCCCCTGCATTGGCAGGCGGATTCTTAATCACTGTGCCACCAGGGAAGTCCCAGCTCTGATTTTATTTGAAGCACTAGAGAGCAATTGGAGGCTTTCAAATAGCAGCAAGGCACATATAATGGGTAGAACATTTTGGGGTGAAGGGAGAATGGAAGTGGAGAGGCCTGCACTAATTAATAATAGTAATCTGATACAAAACTACCAGGATCTGGATAAAGGGTTTAGAAATAAAGACAGGCAATGGGTAAATCTGAGCTAAATTACAGAGAAGGACTAGTCTTGAGCTTGAAACACCAAGAGACTGCATCCTGAAATTTCTAAGTTGGGAAGTCAGTTTAGTTTTAATGAGGGTTCAAGTCCAGCCATAAGTTTTCAGTGTTTGAGAAGGGGACACCTGAGTTTGGCTTAGCCATTTGAGCCACATTAGTCACCACTTTCTTTTACAGATGTGTTGGCAAATTATTCTTGAGATTGAGACTGGGTCCTTTTTCCAGAGGTTTATTTTCCCATGGAATGTGGAGAAGATGAAAGGAGAGTTAGGCTTGAAAACAGAGATGAGGAGGAAGTGAGAAAGCAGTGATTGAGAAGAGGACTTCACATTGGCTTCAACTCTTTGAAGGGTTTTTCAGAGAGACTTCTTTATTCTGTATAATTAAAGAGGACTGAGCAGGAATAAGGCTGAAATGAAGCTTGAGGAATTGGGGTTGGGCATTGAAAAAATTCTGATTAAGCTATTATCCATGGAGAAAGAGAAAGAAATAATTTAAATAATTTTACAAAGATATTTGTGGATAAGTTTAGACCAAACTGCTTGGAAAAAGGAAGGATAAGTTATGTCTGGAAGTATGTTTATTTCATCATCTCATCCTCATCAAAATGCAATTTTTTTGAACAATTTTTTTTCATTTTTTTAACTTTTTTTTCATTTTTTAACATTTTTTTCATTTTTATTTTATTTTTTTTTAACATTTTTTTTTTTCATTTTTATTTTTATTTATTTATTTTTTGGCCGTGTTGGGTCTTCGTTGCTGCGTGCGGGCTTTCTCTAGTTGTGGCAAGCAGGGGCTACTCTTCGTTGTGGTGTGCGGGCTTCTCATTGCATTGGCTTCTCTTGTTGCGGAGCACAGGCTCTAGGCACATGGCCTTCAGTAGTTGCAGCATGTGGGCTCAGTAGTTGCAGCACGCAGGCTCTAGGGCGCTCAGGCCTCAGCAGTTGTGGCTCACAGGCCCTAGAGCACAGGGCTCAGAAGTTGTGGTGCATGGGCTTAGTTGTTCTGTGGCATGTGGGATCTTCCCGGACCAGGGCTCGAACCCGTGTACCCTGAAGTGGCAGGTGGATTCTTAACCACTGCGCCACCAGGGGAGTCCCCAGCATGCAATTTTTGAATAAAGTCTGAATGGGGTCCCCTCTTCCCTTAGCCAGTGATCTCTCCATTCACACTTAAAATTTAAGAGTCATGCTCCCACTAGAATGGCTGTCATCAAGAAGAAAAAAGACAACAGTTGCTGGTGAGGATGTGGTGACAAGGGAACCCTTATATCCTGTTGGTGGGAATGTAAATTGGTCCAGCCACTATGGAAAACAATATCGAGATTCCTCAAAAAATTAAAAATATATCTGCCATATGATCCAGCATTCTACTACTGGGTATATACCCAAAGGAAATGAAAACAGTATTTCGAAGAGGTAAATGCACTTCCATGTTTATTGCAGTATTTGCAATAGCCAAGGTATGGAAACAACCTAAATGCCCATCAGAGGATGAATGGATAAAAACGATGTGGTATGTATACACAATGGAGTATTATTCAGCCATGAGAAAAGAGGATATCCTGCCATTTGTGACAACATGGATAGACCTTGAGCACATTATGCTAAGTGAGATAAGTCAGATAGAGAAAGACAAGTACTGTATGATATCACTTATATGTGGAATCTAAAAAAGTCAAACAAAAAAGAAAAGCAAAGTAAAATGGTAGTTTTCAGGGGATGGGGGTGGGGGGGATAAAAAAGTAATGTTGTTTAAGGGTACAAACTTGCAACAAGTAGTAAATAAGCCATAGTCTTTTTTTTTTTTTTAATAAATTTATTTATTTTATTTATTTATTTTTGGCTGTGTTGGGTCTTTGTTGCTGTGCGCGGGGCATTCTCTAGCTGCGGTGAGCGGAGGCCACTCTTCGTTGCGGTGCGCGGGCCTCTCACTGTGGTGGCTTCTCTCGTTGCGGAGCACAGGCTCCAGGCACACGGGCTTCAGTAGTTGTGGCACGTGGGCTCAGTAGTTGTAAGCCATAGTCTTAATGCACCATATAATGAATTTAGAAAACAATATTGTACGATAATTATGTAACGTGGTAAGTATCACTACAACAGCAATTATATTACAAAATATAAATATATCAAAATAACACATTGTACACCTTAAATATACACAATGTTATTTGTCAAATATATTCAATAAAAAAATTTATAGTCACGCTTAATGAAAACATATTCCATGTTCATGGATAGGAAGACTCAACCTTTTTCTTTTTTTTCTGGTCCGCACTGCCCAGCATGCAGGATCTTAGTTCCCTGACCAGGGATGGAACCCACGCCCCCTGCAGTGGAAGCACGGATTCTTAACCACTGGACTGCCAGGGAAGTCCCAAGGAAGACTCAATCTTGTAAAGATGTCGGTTCTTCCTGCCACTGCAATGAGAAGCCTGCGCACCGCAATGAAGAGTAGCTCCCTCTCGCCGCAACTAGAGAAAGCCCGTGCGCAGCAACAAAGAGCCAACACAGCCAAAAAGAAAAAGAAAAAAATGACAAATTGTACTGCTAGGGATAAAGAGGAACATTTCATAATGATAGATAGGTTAGGATAAAATGTTATATTCAAGCAATGGAGTGCTACTTAGCAATAAAAAGGAACAAACTACTGATACATTCAGCAACATGAATGAATCTCAAAAACATTACATTAAGTGATAGGCATCTTGCAGAAAAGAGCACACATTGTGCCATTCCATTTATTTGAAGCTCTAGAACACACAATATTAATATATGATGGAAAAAAACTAAAAACAACAGTTGCCTCTGGGGATGGAGTGGGAATGAGAATTGACTGGGAAGGGGCAGAGGGAACTTTCTGGTTGATGGCTCTATATTTTGATATAGGGTTTGGGTTACATAAAAGTATGCATTTGTCAAAACTCATCAAATGGTACACTTAAGATATGTGCGTTTCATCGGATGTAAATTTTACCTTAAGAAGAAACTGTAGGGGCTTCCCTGGTGGTGCAGTGGTTGAGAATCCGCCTGCCAGTGCAGGGGACACGGGTTCGAGCCCTGGTCTGGGAAGATCCCACATGCCGCGGAGCAACTGGGCCCGTGAGCCACAACTACTGAGCCTGCGCGTCTGGAGCCTGTGCTCTGCAACAAGAGAGGCCGCGATAGTGAGAGGCCCGCGCACCGTGATGAAGAGTGGCCCCCGCTTGCCGCAACTAGAGAAAGCCCTCGCACAGAAACGAAGACCCAACACAGCCAAAAATAAATAATTAATTTTAAAAAAAGAAACTGTAAACAAATATTGACCTCTAGTTAATGATATGCATACAGAAGGTTTAGGGGTGAAGTATACTGATGTCTGCAACTCACTCTGAAATGCATCAAAAAAAAAAATAGATGGAAAGGTGGATAGATAATTACGCGACAAATAGAATAAAATGTTATGGTTGAGTTTAGGTATTGGTTATCCATGAGTTTTCACTGGAAAAATTTCAACTATAATATATGTTTGAATATTTTCATAATAAAATGTTGAAAATAAGGGTCCTCATGTTTAGAGATACATACAGAAACATATACAGATGATGTCTGTGGTTTGCCTCGAAAGAACCTTGGTAGAGGGGGCTGGGTTGGGGTGTGGATGAAATAAAATTGATCATAGGTGGTTAATTGTCTTATCTGGGTGATAGGTGCTTGAGACTCCAGGATAAATTCATCAATGGAATTGTTTTAAAAATGAGGTGTTTTACAGCATCACTGCATTCTTCGTGATGAGATAATCCTAAAAATGATAACATTTGTTTTTCCTTTTTTCTTCATTTCTTCATTTATTCATTTACTGGGTGCCTCTCATGTGGCAGGCACTGATCTTGGAGCTGGGGATAGAGCAGTGGACAGAACAAAGTCTCCATCTCATGGAGTTTTCATTTTAGTGCAGGGAGACTGACAGTAAGAAAACAAGTAAATACATAGTTATGTTGGATGACAATAAGAACTATTAAAATATAGTGTAGTACACAGTTCTGCAAATGGGGCCAGGGACTCCTGAGTGTTCCTAAAACCCTTTTAGGGGATCCTTGAGGTCAAGACAATTTTTGTAGTAAGTAATACTAAGACATTATTTGCCTTCATTCTCATTCTCTCATGTGTATACAGTGGGGTTTTCCAGAGGCTACATGGATGTGACATCACAACAGATTGGATACAGGTATGAGAATCCAGTTATTTTTCTATTAAGCCAGACATTAAAGAGATTTGTAAAAACGTAAATAGTGCTCTCGCTAATTTTGTTTTGGATATTATAGTTATTTTTATTAAAAATATTTGTTAACATGAGGTTGCTATTGTTTTTAAATGAATACATGAATATTTTTAAATGTTCTAATTTCTAACAAAGTAAATATAGAGAGATATAACCCATATAAACAAAAGCTGGTGGGGGTCCTCAATTTTTAAGAGTGTAAAGGGGTCCTGAAACCAACACTGTGAAAACCCTTGGTGTAGTGTAATGGGGGGAAGGGGGAGATTGTGGGAGGTAAGGGAAGCCTTACTGAGAAAGTAGCATTTGAGTGGAGACCTGAAGGTAGAGAGGGAGTGAGCCATATAGGAGTAGAACATTCCAGACCAAGGGAACAGAAAGTGCAAAGGCCATGAGGCGTGCCTGGAATTCTGGAAGAACAAACAGGTCAAGATATTTGCAATGGCATGACTGCAAGGAAGAGTGGAAGGAGGTGAGATCAGAGAGGTGATGAGAATCCCAGATGATGTGTAGGGCATTGCAGGATATTTTAAGGACTTTGGCTTTTTTTTTTTTAATTTTTATTTATTTATTTATTTTTGGCTGCGTTGGGTCTTCGTTGATGCGTGCAGGCTTTCTCTAGTTGCAGCGAACGGGGACTACTGTTCGTTGTGGTGCGCGGGCTTCTCATTGCAGTGGCTTCTGTTGTTGTGGAGCACAGGCTCTAGGTGCTCGGGCTTCAGTAGTTGTGGCGCAAGGGCTTCAGTAGTTGTGGCACGTGGGCTCTAGAGCGCAGACTCAGTAGTTGTGGCGCACGGGCTTAGTTGCTCCGCGGCATGTGGGATCTTCCCGGACCAGGGATCGAACCTGTGTCCCCTGCATTGGCAGGCAGATTCTTATCCACTGCGCCACCAGGGAAGCCCAGGACTTTGGCTTTTACTCTGAGTGAAATGGGAAACCTTTGGAGGATTGTGAAGAGTCATGTGATCAGAAATACATTTATTTTGACAGGGTGACTCTAGCTCCTGTGTTGAGAATAGATTGTATAGAGGCAAGGGAGGAGGAGGAGGTTATTTTAATAATCCAAGCAAGAGGTGAAGGCGGCTTGGACCAGGGTCGTAGCTACGGAGGTGGTGAAAAACGTTTAGAGTCTGAATATATTTTGAAGGTATAGGTCTCAGGATTTGGTGATGGGTGGATACGATGTATGAGAGAAAGAGAAGTCAAGGATGACGCTAGATTTTTGACCTGAACAGCTGGAATGATAGAGTTGTCATTTATGAGATGGAGAAGCCTGGGGGAGGACTAGGAAGGGGTGGATGCAGAAGCAAGGTTCTGACCGTGTTAGATTTGTGATGCTTGTTATGTATTTAAGTGGAAATGTCCACCAGGCAGTTAGATACATGACTTAAATTCATGGGGGAGGCTTGGGAGGAGATAAAAATTCCATAGACATCAGTATATTAATGATATTGAAAGCCACAAAACTGGAGGAGATCACCTAGAGAATGAAGAGGCAGAGAATAGAGCTCTGGGCACCACAAGGCTAAGAGTTCGTTGAGAGGAAGAGCTACTCTCAGGCTCTGCTGTCCTTAGCTTTGATTGGAAAGGCTAAGGTAGTGTTAGATGAAAACATCTTCAAGAATGAAAGAGCCAAATTACCCTTCTTTCACTGTTAGGAACATAATTTGATTACTAGAAACAAAAGTTACTTTAATTATTTTCCCAAATTTTCCACCAATATTTGCTTTCCCGTACTTCCTTGTCTCTGATTTTCCAATCTTTCTCCTTCCAGGCCCCTGATCAACCAGCCAAGCCATTCATCACTACTGTCCAGAACTCCATGTCTACTCGACCTCAGGCCACTTCTGCCATACAAAGTAAACGACTGGCTAGGTGCGATGCTCAAGGCTCTGGTCCGGGAAGGATCTGCCTCTCTGGTGTCCTTTAAAGCCACCCCTGAGTAAGGCTGTGATACAGCAGCAGCCCATTTACAGCTAACCCCAGTGTATCATGTTGACCCATCTCTGGACCAGACTGAGTTGTTGTTTTTAACTTTGATTTACAGAGAATTCAGAACATACACATAAGTAAATAGAATAGTATATGAACTCCCATCTATCCCTAACTCAGGCTTAACCATGGCCATTCATTTCCCCTCTCATGATATTTTAAACAAGTTGCATACATTACATAATTTCACTGTAAATATTTTAGTATGTATCACTAAAAGATAAATGCTTTTGAAAAGTGACAACATTATTATTACACTTGAAAATAGCAATAATACCTTAATATCAAATATATAGGAAGTGTTCAAAATCAGACCTGAGTTTTTGTTCCTCTGTCAGTTGGTCTTGGAAAGTTTCCCATGAGGCCATAGATATGAGTTGAGGGAAAAGCACTGGAGCAAAGGACATAGACAGTCTGGACCACCAGTTGATGTAATTAGCATGGGTCTTTTGGATCTGCTCAGGCCTAATCCCAAATATGCCATTTTCCCATTGTACAATGGATTGCTGCTGTGCCCTCCCAATCTTATGACTCAATGGATCTGATAATACCCAGTCAAGATGAGTAGCTATGGATGAATAGTCACTCGATGTTCCATAGTCAGTGCTGGGTCTGTGCTCAAGCCCTATAGGCCATTTTTCAAATGATAACATTCTCTTTCACAGTAGGCAGAGTTTGGCTCCAGAACCCTGAGTCTGTGTTACAGCCCTCCTATTGGGGCTTTTTAGAGACTCTCTACAATGTTCTAATCCACTGTAGAGACCTTTGGATTCATTGTGTTTTTTTGTGTCATGTGGCTTTAGTGGCAGGACAGCTTCAATCATAGCCTGGACATGCCATAGAGCTCTCTCTTGCTTTGAACCCCACTCAAAACTGATAGCCCTTCAGGTCACCTAATAAATGGTTTGGAGCAATATTCCCACGTGTGGGATAATGTTGCCTCCAAAATCTAAAGAGTTCTGCCAGTTACCATTCTTCTTAGTGGTAGGGGATACAAAATGCAACTATTTGTCCTTCACTTTAGGGGAGATGTTCTGGCATACCTCAGATTATTGGATCCCTAAAAATTTCTTCAATGTTGCAGTGTTGGAGGGCAGAGGGAATGAAAAGCACGCGCCAAACTGAGAAGGCATCTTGAGCCTGAAAAACGAGGCAGCTCCATATAATCAGTGGATCAGTGGGTGGGATTGGGATCGAGCTGCTTTCCATACCGCAGGGGGGCCATTGGGATAATTTTATAGTTAACCTAGGGTGTGGGGGTAGGTGCTTGGAAACAGGACGTACATTCCTAAGTTAAGGTTTGTGAACGGGTAACTAGTCCTGTGGGCACTGGGAATACGTCAGGGAAGGTTTTTCATCATTGTTTGGGGACTAACAGAGCATAGAGGCTACCTAGTCCGAATGATTATTAGGCAATATCTATTAACTACAAAGCCCTTGATGACAGAGAAGTGATTCACTGCACACTGCAGTCCTGGGTAGGGTCAGCGAAAGGTCAGGAGAAACTGTAAGGGCCCAAGATGGCGTCAGTCACACTAACGGCCATACAGTCAGGAGCCTGAATCTTATAGTCTTACTAAACTACTTACCACTTCATGATCGTCAAGTCCAATTAGTAAATCATCGATAGAGTGGACTGGCATATGTTGGGCAGCGTGTCAAGACAATTGAGTTCCCTGCAGACTCTGTTGGTTAGAGAACAGGAGGGTTAGCATGCTAATGTCTTATGGCGAGACAGTGATTGTGTACTGCTGTCCTTCTTATATAAAGGCAAATTGCTTTAAACCGTCCTTACCAAGGAGGATAGAGAACACACTTGCCAGACCAGTAGTCACATATCAGTGCTAGAAGCTGGCCAGTAAATATACCACATTCAGTATGGCGGCTATGATTGGGGCTACCGTGTGGTTAAATTTATGGTAACCCATTATCATCCACTCTGGCTTCTGCAGGAGCCAGACAAATGAATAGTATATGAACCCTTTTGTATCCATCACTTTATCCCAACAAAACTACCATCCCTGTATCCTTTAAGTATTTGATGGTGGTGCTAATCTCTGCAAGGGGAGAGGGTTGCTTCTGCTGACCTGGAGTGTTCAGATGAAGCTGGAGGTTCAGAATTCTCAGGTTCATGTGCACAGATGTCTCATTCCAGGTCTTTGAGTCTTACTCTTTTCCTATCAGGGTCCTGACTTTGATATAGGAGACCTGTTGGTGCTGTGCATTCAGTCTCCTTTGCTGTTCTGCTACCCTCAGTTAGATCCCGTACCTGATTTTCTCACTGTCTGCCCTGCAACTTAGATGGGAGTCTCCTTAGACATTGCCAAAGAGGCTCTCTGACTTTCGTGGTATGCCTTGAGTTGTTAGTTGGTTGACCTGAGCCTATAATTTTCTTTTTTTTGAAGGCTTCCAAAGCAGTTAAAAACCAGCCAACCCTTACAGTTACCATTGCCCCCATGCCATTAAAGGGTCATAGCTATCACAAATGCCAGCACTTCACCTTTTACCACATCCCAGTCCACCACGGGTGAGAATCTTAGTTATTTGATGCTATAATACACCAGGAATTACCAACAATGGAATCCTTTTTGCCATCTGACTAAAAAGTGATCCGGCTCCAAAATCCCATCCTGATAGTCTTCATTCTAGTCTGGAACCAGTTGTTTTAGCCAGTTTCTCCCAAAAGCAAAGCCTGAAGCAAGTGTTTTCATGCAGGTAGTTTATTTGGGAATGCGATCCAGAGAGAAGGTACGCAGAACAAGCGGAGTGGACAGGGAAGAAGGGAAAGATGATATAAAGATGCATCATTCAGTTGGCCATCACTACAGGTGACTCATGCTCAATCCCACAGGACCTTTTGAGGAGCCTCATGAAATGGATCTCAGAACCATTTCTGAGAAATGAAATGAAAGGAAAAGAGGTAATGAAAAGGGGAAATGTATCTATTGGCTCCTGACCCCTGCTGGACAAGAGTGCCCCACTATTGTTAACTCCCTGTCTTAGTCTAGGATCCTATAACAAAGTACCATAGTGGTGATCATTTTGTAATGTATAAAGATACCGAGGGAATTCCCTGGCAGTCCAGTGGTTAGGACTCCATGCTCTCAGTGCCGAGGGCTTGGGTTCCATCCGTGGTCAGAGAACTAAGATCCCGCAAGTCACACAGCGTGGCCAAAAAAACAAAACAAAACAAAATAAAATAAAATACAAATCGAATCACTATGTTGTACACCTGAAACTAATATAATATTGTAAGTCAGTTATACTTCAATAAACAAACAAAAAACAAAAAAACAAAGTACCGTATACTGAGTGGCTTATAAATAACAAATTTAATCTCATAGTTCTGGAGGCTGGAAGTCTAAGATCAGGGTGCCAGCCTGGTCGAGTTCTGGTGAGGGTCCTCTTCCAACTTCTTGTATCCTCACATGGTGAAAAGAGGGTGATAGAGCTCTCTGGGGTCCCTTTTTAAGAGCACTAATCCCGTTCATGGGGGCTCCACCCTCATGACCTAATCAACTCCCAATGTCCCACCTCCTAATACCATCACGTTGAGGGGGTAGAGTTTAGAGTTTCAGTTTCAACTTAGAGTTTCAGTTTCAGTTTAGAATTTTGGGAGGCTACATTCAGTCCCTAGCACCCCCATGCTTCCAGTTTGCACATGCATAAGTCTTTGTAGGTTCTTGCAAAGAAGCCCCAGGGCAATAAATGGGAGGGGTGGCACAGATTCCAAGGAGAGACACTGAGAGGTTGTACCTGCACTTAGCTGGTTGAAGCTTGTATGAAACTGTCACCGCAGCATTAGGTGGAGCAAGAGGTAGGGTCCAGAGAATTTACAGAACAGGTACCTGTTATAACACGTGATAGTGCCTTTGGGACAGCCTCATGACAGTGTCTCGGAATTGCACGGAGGGGTATGGGAGAAGGAAAATGGCTGGTGTGCCTGAGCGGCATTCCCCCAGTGTCCGTCTCCTCCTGGCTTTCCCCTCAATGGGGCTGAGATTTCACTAACTACTGTTCCTCTTCCTTCTTACCTGACTGTGTATCCTAGAGATCCTAGATTTTGCCATTACTTCGTCTCCAGGGCTTGATTCCTTTTTGGGTTCTGGGGCCTTTCTAATTGCTCTGAGGCCAAGAGAAAGGCCTGGAGAAAAATCTCTGAGTGGAGCCTGGGTCCCTCCTTCTCTTCTACACTGGGGCAGAGGGGGTGGGTTGGAATTGACGGATGGAAACCCTGGGATCCTCACAGCCTTCTAGTCTCATCCAGAATCTCCAGCGCAGAGTGCTAAGCTACCTCCCTGCAAATAAGCCCTCTGCTGTGGGCTTCCTCTGACACAGGGTTTTGGTTTTCCCTTCCCTTTACCACTGACACATTGGCATTTTTCCACTGAATGAACAGTGGTGCCCGGACTGACATCTTCTGCTCAAGCCTGCTTTGCCACCACTTTCTTCTCTGGGTGAGCTGGGCCAACTCTTGCTTGGTAGGTCCTTCCCTCTGTGTACTGACACTGACTCCTGGGGATGGGATGAAAACCAAGGGGATGGCAGGGTCCCATAAGTGAAGACCTCGTAAAGCAGACAGTAGGGTCCTAAGGACTCAAGTAGTAGATTTCTGAGACAGGAGGTGATGGGTGCATCTAATTCAAGGACCACTGTTTGCTGCCAAACAACACTTACTGAAAAAGTCTGAAGATGGGTAGTTTTTGGTTTGGATTTTTCACGAAGTGAGACACTAACAAAGAAGTGAAACCATTCTGTGATCTCAGGTTTGACTGGTTTGACTGGTTTGTTCTCTAAGCAGGTTAAACATGAACACACATCCTTGGTGAAGAGGGTAAGCCATTATCGACTTTTGTTTCCCTGAGGTTCTGAGACTCTTAGAGCTAGAAAAGGCCTGAAAGTTCCCCAAACGTCGGCATGCATCAGAATCACCCAGAGGGCTTGGGCTTGTTCCATGCAGACTGCTGGCCCCGCTCCTGGAGTTTCTGATTCGGTAGGTCTGGGGCAGATCCTGAGAGCTCTCCTTTCTTTCTTTCATTGATTTATTTATTTAATTTTGGCTGCATTGGGTCTTTGTTGCTGTGTGCGGGCTTCCTCTAGTTGCAGCGAGCAGGGGCTACTCCTCGTTGCGGTGCACGGGCTTCTCATTGCGGTGGCTTATCTTGTTGTGGAGCACGGGCTCTAGGCGCCCGGGCTTCAGTAGTTGTGGCACGTGGGTTCAGTAGTTGTGGCGCACGGGCTCAGTAGTTGTGGCACGTGGGCTCAGTAGTTGTGGTGCACGGGCTTAGCTGCTCCGCAGTATGTGGGATCTTCCCGGACCAGGGATCAAACCCATGTCCCCTGCATTGGCAGGCGGATTCTTAACCCCTGGGCCACCAGGGAATTCCCAACCTCTCCCTTCTAACAAGCTCCCCGGTGGCAGGGGGCTGATGTGCTGGTCTATATCAGCGATCCTCAACTCTGGCTATGCGTTGAAATTGTCTGGAGAGCTTTAAAAGAAAAATACTGGTGCTGAGACTCCACCCAAACCTATTAAATCAAAGTCTCTGGGGGTGGGGGCAGGCACTGGTATTTTTTCAGAGTTTCTTCCCCAACCCAAATGATTCAGAGGGACACTGATCCAGCGTCTCCACCAGGCCAGCATGGTTCACGTGAGGGAGTGGGTGCTGCCATATGGGGTCTCTCACAATCATCTGCTGAGCCTTTTCAACTTTCCCGCAGTGGCTCTGGTGAGTGTGCTTTAGGCCCCCTACCCCTCTGTGTCTATGATTCTCCTGCCAGGAATTACCCAGCTTCCAGCCCAGCTGCAGGAAGCCCAGTCTCCTCCCAGGGCAGCAGGTCTGGGTGCTAGAAGGCTCTTGTACCTAAACCTGGGTCTGACTCCTACAGCTTTCTCCAAGCACTTAGTAAGCTAATTCCATGGTGAAGGCAGGAACCAGTAGTGCCATCTGCAGCCCCCGCAATCTAAGACCTCCAGTGCCCAGATAAAGCAGCCCCAGTTCCTTTAACACCCTCCTGTGGTTTTCATCTGAACCTGCCTCTCTGTTTATTGCTCATCTCAGATGTGGCAGTTCTAAATGAATCCAGAACTTCAGGTGTGTCCAGAGCTTGTAAAAATGAATATCGGAAGGGGAGATTCAGAACCCAGGAGGAGTTCTCTGGGAGCATTTCCCCAAGACACTCCTCCACCCCACTGGCCCAGCTTCTCCCTTCCTGAACTCAGGATCTTCTGGGTTTTGTCATCTGATATTTGCAAACCACTTGGCAGGAATTTGATGCTGTCAGACCACCAGCCACGTGGCGTGGCTTTCGGGATCTTAGTTCCCCAACCTGGGATTGAACCGGGCCTCGGCAGTGAAAGCGCCGAGTCCTAACCGCTGGACCACCAGGGAATTCCCAGTAGTGACACATTTTAAAACAATACAGTTAAAAAGAACTTTAGTAAGTTTCACATTAGTGAAAAATCAGGGGTTTTTTGTTCCTGTTCTTGACAGCTTTTCCCGTTGCTGTATGACCAACGCATAGAATAGTGCCTGGCACATAGCTGGCTCTCAGTAGCCATTTGCTGCATATTTAAATGGCTAATAAAATGAAATACTTAAATAGATAAACATTTATTGAATGAGTAAGTGGGAAGGATAATACTGTTTACAAACTGATCTGGCTAAGAAGACAGGACGGTGAAGAGCACACTGAGAGCCAGCCAGGGAGCCCAGCCCAGCCAACAGGGCGGGGTCCCCCTCTTCCCTGTCCACCATCGCTGCCCACGCCCACGGAGATGGAGGGGTGCGGCCTGCCCCCTCCATGGGAGCTAACCTGCTACTGGCTTGAGCCGTGAGTGCTGGAGCTGCAAGCCTAGGGTGAAGGTGTTGTTGGCAGAGGAAGGTGGGGACTGGTGTGATGACTTAGCTCCATTGCCAGCTGACCAGCTGTCTCAGGGTGGAGGGCCTGGCAGAGGAAGCAGTAGGGAAGGGCAGGCCCTCGAGGATGGAGATCTGGAAAGGACTCCCTGCAGCAGGAAAGGACTCACCCTGGTGGAGTCAAAGTCCTGTCTCCTTTCAGCCCAACATTGCAGTCAGGAATTGGGAGTGCGGACCATGCCATGCCCAGTAGAGGGGTTGCCCTCAAGGTGGCCCAGTCCAGAGAAGGGGTGGAGGTATAAATCCCAACGGGGCATCCAGCACTCTAATTTGGGGAGCACACGGCAAGGAGCCCAAAGGCAGGGAATCATACTTGAGGTGGGCCTTGAAGGTGAAGTCCTCTTTTAGTTGAAGAAGGGGCACGCGGGTAAGAGCCCGAACTAATTACCCGCCGGAACTAAAGTACAGAGTCTGGAAAGCGAATCTCTCAGCCTGGAGGGAGAAACAGGCTGCATTTGGGAGGGGTCTTCTCGGTTCCCTGCTGGAGATGGGATCACCACCAGCGGCTCAGGTCAAAAACCTGGGTACCATCCTTGACTCGTATATTAGCTCAGGTTGCCATAACAAAACACCATAGACTGGGTGTTTTAACAACAGAACTTTCTTTTCTCACAGTTCCAGAAGCTGGAAGTCTGATGTCAGGGTGCCCGCACGATCTGTTTCTGGTGAGAGCTCTCTTCCTGACTTGCAATCAGCCACCTTCTTGCTGTTGTCCTCACCTGGCAGAGAGGGCGAGAGTGAAAGCGAGAGCAAAAGAGGTGCGGGGAGCTCTCTGGTGTCTCTTCTTGTAAGGGCACTGATCCCATCATGAGGGGGCCACTCTCATGACCTCATCTAAACCTAATTATCTTCCACAGACCCCGTCTCCAAATACAATCACCCTGGGGGTTAGCTCTTTGACGTATGACTTTAAGGGCACACAATTCGGTCCATAGCAACTCCTTTCTCTCTCACCTCATATCCAACCCTTCGGGAAACCTTGTCAGTTCTGCCTTCCAAATATTGGGCTGACCAAAAAGTTCGTTCGGGTTTTTCGTGAGACGTTAAAGAAAAACCTGAACGAACTTTTGGGCCAACCCAATACGTCCAGAATCGACTGCTTTCTGCACTGTTACTGCTACCGTCGGCTCTTGCCTGGATTGCAGCAGTGGCCTCTGGACTGGTTACCTGCTCCCCAGGCAGCCAGAGGGATCCTTTAAAATAATACATCAGATCATATTATTTCTCTGCTCTTGACCCCTCAACTTGCTCCCCATTATCCTTACGGTAAGGTCCAAACTCCTCACCAGGGCCTTGAGCCCTCCATGTGCTGGCCCCCGCTACCCCTCCTGCACTGCCCCATTGCTCACTGAGCTCTTGCCACACTCCTTGCTGTTCCACCTCAGGGGCAGTGCATTTGCTGTTCCCTCGGCCTATCAGTCTGTAAGATCCCCTCTCACTTCCTTCCATCCCTCCTGAGGCCTTCCCTAGCAATCCAGTCTAGCAGCACCCCTGTCATTCTATCCTCTAGCCCAGCTTTGTTTTCTTCAACAAACCTCTCGTGACATCTTATGTATCTATCTGTGTGTGTTTATTGTGTGTCTCCCCGACTAGAACAGCAGCTCCATGAGGGCAAGGACGATGTCTATTTGTTCACTGCCAGGTCCTCAGGGTTGAAAGCAGGGCCTGCTTGACCTTGCAACGCATGGCTCAATAAATAGCTACGAAGTGAACGGCTGAATGGTCATGACCTTGCTTAACAGCATTAAGAGACTCAGATCCCACATTCTCCTCTGTGTCTCAGGAGCTTGGTATGCTGGCGGGGCTGCAGGAGGGAGATCGGAGCAGACAGCCCACGTCCCTAGATGTGCCCCAGGGAGGCTGAGTCTGATCACAGCCCAGTCTGATCGCTCTTCTGCAGCTCTTGTCAAACCTTATGGAACCATCTTACCACCTCCATCCCGGCTGCTTCAGGCCCGGGGCAGAGAAGATGTGCTTCCAACCTTTACAACTGTCCTGTCCTGGGTTGTATGTAAAGAATATTTCTATCCAACTGCTCCCTTTCCAGAGAAGAGAAGTGTTCATCACAAAGTGTCACTCACTTTTGGGGAGGGGAGGATGGGACTGGCCTAGGAGAGCAAGGGTCCAACACCAGGATGCCTGAAAAACAGCTCCTGGCAGAGGGAGGTAGTAGGGCTTGAGCCGGCTTTCCTGGCTTGTCCAGGGCAGAGTGTAGTTTTGGTCGGTTTGGTGGTGGCAGCAGAATCCTTAGGAGAACTGAGGAAGGGAAGCTGGGGTGGGGATGTGGCTTCTTCTCTCCCCGCTCCCTTTAACTGCTGTCACCTCCACCTGACCCATTTCTAGATGCAATTCCACTGCACCCTAGGTTCCCTCCTGGCTTTTCTCTCTCTCTCCCTTTTTTTTTTTTTTTTGCCTGTGCCACATGGATTGTGAGATCTTAGTTCCCCGATCAGGGATGGAACCCTGGCCCTCGCAGTGAGGGCTGAGTCCTAATCACTGGACCGCCAGGGAAGTCCCCCCGGCTTTTCTCTTAAGTGGCTCCAGTCAGGCACTTGAGAATTAACTGAACACAATTATATTTTTAAAACTAAGGACTGAGGGACTTCCCTGGCTGTAAGTGCTGATCAACAGTCACAACCATGGCTGTACTATTGAAGGCGTACTACATGTCACGTGATTTGTGGGCCTCACAACAACCCCTGTGGGGTTATTAGTATTATTATCTCCATGTAACAGATGAGGAAACTGAGGTTCAAGGCATGGTAAGCAACTTCTCCAAAATCTCTTTTGGACAGAGCTGGGACTCTGACCTCTGTCCCTCTCATTCTGAGGCCACGCTCTCACCTGCTGCTCTTTGCTGTCTTTCGAAACCTTTACTGGTCAGGAATTGATCACAGACCCCCAACAGGATCGCAAGAATTGCACCACTGAAGCAGAGCTGCTGTCAGGCCTTGGGAACTGAGACTACATCTCATCCATCTTGGCATCCTGAGAACAGAGCATGATTCTGCTCTGTTTGATGGTGATGGAGCGTGGAGGATATTCCTCCAGAATCTAGCACGTAGCGTAGCACCTGGCACATAGCAGGAATGCAAACAAAATGTATTACATGAATGGAAAACATTTTAATTGGATCTCACTGCCTTCTGACAAACTTTTTTCCCAAGGTATTGTCATTTTCATTCACAGATGAAGAAACCTTAACAAACACAAGGAATCTGATTCTGGCAATCTTTTACATGGAAGTTACTTTGGTGAGCCTCTGGGGACAGAAAGCCATATTTGATTTTTACCATTGGCTGTATGTAAACACAACAATATTTTGTATGGTGCCACTGTGGCTGTGGTTTTGGGGAAAAATTGAGGTCTGGGGTTTTCCACCCCCAGAAAATGGGTGCTGAGGAGTTCTCTAGTATAGCTTCTTTTTCTATTTTCATACCAGACTGTTAGACAAAAAGGAATCCCTCTGCTCCACCTTACCTGTGAAATTAGGCCAGATCTCAAGGTAAGCATCACTTCCTCTGGGAAGCCTTTGCTGATCACCCCCAGCATGAGTTGTGTCCCCATAGGACCTGTCTTCCCCACTATCACCCTTGGCAATGCGATTGCCTGCTGATTCACCTGCATCCCCCCCAGATAGACCTCCCACCCCCACCCAGGGATATATCTCGTTCCACTGGATCTCCAGCCCCTAGCACCCTGTCTGGCACACAGTAGGTGCTCAATATGTTTGTTGAATGAATGAAGGCTCTGCCTTCTCCCAAATCTCCTCTATTCAAGAGTTGTTGTGTCACAGGGGCTGCTGGTCTGATGGCCCTTTCTGAATATGCTTGTGCTAGGCCCCAGACTCTGCTGGTCACGGCCTCCAGCCGATGACAGGAAAACACATCAAGACTGTGTCTGCCCCCTCCATCCTTTCCTGTCCCCAGAGGCGCATGTGCCCGTAGTATGTTGGAGGCAGCAACCCATTTGCCCTCTCTGCTCAGCCAATCAGAACAATAATAATCATATCTGTTGACTGCTTATGAAAATGCCAACGCTCTACATCAATTATTTGTAATCTTCATAACACTTCCACAAAGGGAATATTATTACTCCTATAGATAAGGAAACTGAGACTCAGAGCTCAACAATTTGCTGAGGTCATAACAGCAAAGATGTATTGAATGAATGAAGGAATGAACAAACAAGTGTCTTACTGATTCTGGTGCTTTGCTACTTTTCTCTTTTGTTCCCCATAAACACTGGGGATAGCTCGATGGAGCAAAAGGAGCCAATTGGCTTTGGGGATTCCTGAGCCAAGAGAGCAGGGAGTAGGGAGGAGGTGACCCCAGTAGAGAACAGCTCCAAGCAACCCCGAGTTACTCAGTAACCCAAACCCTGGTCCCCGTGGACAGCCTGGCCAGGCTGGGCCAGGGCAAGCAGCAGACACCAGTTCCCCTTGGCCACCCTCAAGTGCCCAGCTGGTCACAGCTGGAAACTGGAGATGCAAGGTCAAAGATTGGGCAGACCCCAGGCCAGGCAGGATGGGAGCTGGTGACTGAGTTTGGGCTCTGAGAGGAGGTCAGGGGTGGAGGAAGGGGTGAGAGGTGAAGTCCCCCCATTCCATCAGAGTTTTCAGGGCCAGAGAAGGCAGGAGGAAGGGCCAGGGGCCCTGACAGCACTTGGCAATCCAAAAGAAAACCATGGACTGAGATTCTCCATAGTGGGTAGTGGGCCAGGGGAGTCCTCACAGGTGTAGGCCTGCCAGGAGAGCCCTCAGAAGGGGCGGGTGGGCCAGGGGGACCCTCAAAAGGGGAGGACTGTCAGGGTCTTGCTCTCTGCTGGACCAGGGGTGATACCAGATGGTACCCATTAGTTGTTCAAATACCAAGATCCTCCTATAAAGATGGTATTTAGCAGTTCCCCAAAGGTCTCCAAGTATGCCCTCAAGAGGTTGGCCCAGCTATCCTGGCCCTTCCGGGGGGCTCCCTCTAGACCTCCCACAATCCAACAAATAAAGGGTTAACACCTGCCAGGTCTGGAGGCATCCAGGACCCACCCATGTTACACGTGTGACTAGAACCTCAGGTCACAGCCCCAGGACCTGGCTTAGGGTTGACACTAAGTGAGTATTCGTTGAATGAATGAATGAGCAACAGAGGAGAGGGAAAATCAAAGATTCAGAGGAATTCAGAGACTACGAGAGACAACAGGTGAATAGAGATGGAGGAGGCTGGCATCAGGGTGGAGGCTCCCAGAAGATGCTGGGAAGGCCCAGCTCACTCCTTCTTTCTCTCTCGCGTTCTGCTGCTTTTGAAGACTCTTCCCCTTAAGGGCCTGTCCAGTCCCTGCCTGTGCAACCCAGGGCAACCCCCGCTCCCAAACAGGGCTCAGGAAGCAGGCTGAACCTTTGGGGCAGAAGGCTGGACCTGGGAGGATACCCCAGATGCTGAATTATCTGAGAATCATTATCCAAAGGCTGCTGACCAGACATCTTCTCCTCCCCCACCTCCTCCCCCTGCCCCACCAACTGCAGAGGAGCTAGAAAACAGCCATCCTGCTGACCAAGAAGTGAGAGAGAGTCTCGGGGCCAGGGGCCACCGAAGGCCAGAGAGGCTGCTCAGCCTGGTAGAGCAGTGCTATCAGAGGCAGCTACCACCCTCCCAAGCCTGCCTGGCTGGGCACCTAGAATCCAACTGTCCCCCAGAGCCCATGCTGGGCCAGAGGCTCAGGACCCTAAGGGGAGGTAGGGAGGAGGTGAACTGGGGAGAGGGCAGAAGGGGAAGCAAGGAGGAGGGTCAGGGACTCCTGTCACTCCTGTCCCTTCCAATTCCTGAGAAGGGGCAACCCCCGTTCCTAGGAGGAGCCCTACCCTGCATCAGTTCTGGACAGTGGCTGGTCCCTATGGGCCTAGGCCACATCCCCTGAGAATGGCAGCTCTTCCTTCAGGCCGGGGTCTGAGACATCTTTGCAAATACCCACAAGTCCCTCCCACACAACAACCCCCTCAGACAGCTGGGGCTAGGCTACAGGCAGTGTAGACAGAGGGCCTTCCCCACCACCAGCCCCACTGACCTTCACGTTTTCTTCTTTGAAGCCCCTTGTGGCCTCTGGGTGTCAGAACCAATAATGTGAGGGTCCTCCATCTGTTTAGAGGTCTCCAGGGGCCTGGCACCCACTGGGTAGAGGCCATGTACCTCCGCCTGCTGATACCCACCCCTGGCCTCAGTTCCTGAGCACCCTGAATGTGCACACGGTTTCTGCTTATGTGGGTCTCCTTCTTGAAACTTCTCCTCTTCTTTCTTTCTTCACTTACTCAGTTTCTAGGTTGTCCTTCCAGGCTGCCTGCAGACACCACCTCCCAGGAAGCAATTCTCCATCTTTGTCCCCTCCCTCATCCCCACTCCTGTGGGTTCTGCAGCCTCTCCTCTAGGCCCCCAGAGCCTCTGTGATTCCCAGGGTCACACATTTACCCCGGTGGTAATTCAGTTCTCTCCTAAGTGTCTCTCTCCCAACTGGACAGTGGCTCCTGGAGGGAGGGGTCATCTGGTTCATCTCTGAAGCCTGGGTCACAGTAAGTGCTCAATTAACAGCTGTCTCCTCGCTGTCTATCTACCAGGACCCCGGCGGATGCAAATCTTGCTTGTGTGACAAGGGTCTCTTGACTCTTAACTGAGAAGACTCTCCTGCCATCTAGCTTCCCTTCTTTCCAGCTGCTGGGGCAGCCCAGACCCTCTCATATCCACACTGGATGTGCAGGGAACCCAAGTGTCAGTTGGCCCCTGCCCAGCCTGCTCGCAGGTCCAGCCTTCTGACCTAGAAGTGTGGTGGGATGCAGACGCGGGTGAGGAGGCTGAGGCTTGGGAGCGGGGTAAGGAGCTCAACTGTTGAGGCTCAGACCTCCCCGGCCAGGTTAATCATCAACGCCTAGAGAGCCGGCTCTTCTTTATCTCCGTTCTCCATCGCCTTTTCAGTTGGGCAAAAGATTGAGTAATCCCTCTCCTCTCTCTTGTATTAACCCTGGAGGGGCTCGGCCAGGGAAGTCTGAGCCTATTAATAAGGCCGCTTATTCTTTGGGAAACACTCTCTGACACCATGTTTGAGGGGGCGGGTGCCCTCCCTTCTTCCCGCCCCCCCCCACCCCGCACCGCCCCCTGCGGTCCCGCAGCTGCGCCCCAGCAGGCAGAACATAGGGCGCCTTTCCAGGGTCATTTCCAAGGACCTGTCCCAACCGGAACGGCGCCAGGGTCAGCTGGCCCAAAGGAAAGAGGACTTGGGGGTATGAACGCCCCATCGCCTCCCACTCCTTGCCCCACCTCAGGCCTGCGACACCGCCCACCCTTCCCCGCCTCCCGGGCTGGAGCCAGAAACTGTGGGCAGGTAAGCCTTCTTGTGGGCGGGGCCTGGCTCCAGTGGGCGGGGCCTGGCTCGAGTGAAACCTGCCCGGCCCGCCCGGTGAGTGTCTCCCAGGGCCGCGCGCCAGGAGCCCTAACCGGAGCCGGAGACTCGCAGCCTCTATCCCATGGCCGGGTCTCCCCGCCGCACCGCGGGCCGGCGACTGCAGCTGCCCCTGCTGTGCCTCCTCCTCCAGGGCGCCACCGCCATCCTCTTTGCGGTCTTTGTCCGCTACAGCCATGAAACCGACGCTGCCCTCTGGCACTGGCGCAACCACAGTAACGCGGACAATGAATTTTACTTTCGCTACCCAAGTGAGTGCGGGTGAGGGCGCGGGGGGAGCTAAGGCCCTAAGCTCCCCCGATGTCTTGGCAGGGAGCACTTGGATGCCCAGATCTAAGGTGCCCCAGATTTATAATAACACCCTTTCACTAGCGTCTGCCACGTTCCAGGTATTATGCTGAGGGCGGCACATGCATTTTTTCTCTTTTAGTCTATGAAGTAGGCAAAGATGGGGAAACTGAGGCTCAGAGAGGTTAGATGGCTGGTTCAAGGTCTTGCTGTCAGAATTGAGGGAGCTGGGATTTGAACCCAGATCTGAAGCCCCAGCTTTACCTACTCTCTTGTTGGCCTAGTTGGGCTTTGCTGGGCTGTTCAGAGACTTTGCCTTTCCTGGGGCCTCCACCCTGACCACAGGGAAAAAATCCTCTGGGCAGGGGAGGTAGGGAGTGGGGCACAGGAGGCAGTGATGGTATTAGCTGTGAAGGCAGCCAAGACTAGTGGACTGAGACATTTCTTCCCCAGTCCCCCAAAGCTGGTCCTTCCAGAGCCAGAGAGAAAATGATGTAACTATCCACCAGCCAATCACAGAGCAGCAGCTCCCCAGCCCTGCTTAGGAGGCAAGGCAGGGTCATTAGCCCATTTCACCCAGGAGGAAGCTGAGGCTCAAAGGGGTTGTGATTTGTTCATGATCACCTACCATGTGAGTGACAGAGCTGGAACTAGGACTCGGCCATCCTCAGCTCCTAGCACCACAGCTCACCTGCCTGCTGACAAGGCCCAGGAAGGAGAAGGTTAAGCCCCTGCCCCCTGTTGTGGACAGAGCCTCTCCCTCAAGATTGGGGACCCAACCTTGTGACTCAGGCCCTGGGCAGCTGGGACCAGATCTCCCAGACTTCATCACAAATGTTTGACCAGGTCTCTAAGCCTCAGTTTTCCCCACCTGAGCAACGGGGAGAAAGATGCTTCAGTTTGAAGGATACACATTCAAACGAGGCCCAGAATGTGAGAGTCTCCTATAAAAATCCCAGGCTGTTATTACCCTACTTTCTGTATGCAGAGCTGGCAGCAGTTTGTCCCCACCTGACCCTCTCCCAGCCCCAACCCCAGCAAAATAACAAAATGAAGCTCACAATGCTGAGGATAGAGAGGGTGAGGTGGAGGCTTGGACCTGGGCATAAAGTGCCAGAATACCGGCCATCCTAGGCAGGGGGGGTGGGGCTACAGCTCCTCCCTCCCCACATTTCACCCCAATTCTGGCTGCATGAGGTGAGCCATGGATGCTGGAATCAAAGCCAGAGCCACAGAGCTGGGATGGCAGACTCTTGGGGTCATACATTTGTCTACAGAGATGGGGAGTTGGGCAGGGACAGTCCACGGGCTGAGAGAAGTAAGCTCTTGTTCTAGGGTCTGAGCTGGCTACCTGCCATGAAACCCCATTTGCTTCTCCCATGGGCCTCACTCAAGGCCTCTAAGCCCTGCTTGCTTCACAGTCCTCCCTGAAACCCCCAACCTCTCATCCCTCTGCTACAATGGTAGGCTCTCCTGGATGCACAGTTTTCTGTCCCTGGATTGCAATAAGAGGAATAGCAGTGGGAATCCTACCTGTTTTTCTGCACCAGGTTTCTATCCCTCTGGACTTGGGACCCTGGTGCGGGGATGGGTTGGGGAGGAGGGAGGTGTGAGGTCCCTGGAGCCTGGGACTTTGATGAGCCAAGTCTTCACCTATCCCTGTGTCCAAGAGAAGTGGTCAGGGCCAGAGGGTGGTGTAGCCACTGCCCTTTGATTTGGGAGATGAAAGAGAGTTTTGCCGATGTTGTTTAGCTGTGGGACTAGCCAATGCCAAGTGCATGGCTGCTCTGAGTGTCTGTCTGTTATCTCTATAGGAAGCACCTTTAGAGCTCATCTGGTCCACTCCTCTCAGATGTGGAGAGAGAGCCAGAGAGGTCACGTGACTGCCCAAGGTCACACAGCAGGTTAGCCAGCCTAGAACCGGGTCTCTTGACTCCCCATCTGCAGACTTTCCCCCACATTACAAACCTCTTATCCTATGAGGCAAGTAATGGAAAATAAGAAAGAGGGGGAAAACTAACACAACATGTAAAGCAACTATACCCCAATTAAAAAAAAAAAAAAAAAGAAAGAAGGGGAAAGACTAGGGAAAAAGACTAGGCATACAGGGGACACAGAAGCAAGATGAGAAAGGGTTCTAAGACAAAATATGGACAGGTTCTTTTTTATATATCTCTGAGACCTGACTTGCAGGGAGAGGGATTTAGGACAAATGGAATCAGGATTTTCTTGAGGTGGGGGCAGGGGGAAGTGACTGGGACCAGAGTGGTTTGTGACTTTTCTAGGAGAATACAGCCCTATCTGCCCTCTTAAAGGCACGTGGGGGTAGAGTGGTGGGGGGGAGATGGCCTCCCCAGCTTACCACTCCCTTTTTCCTGCTTCTCACATTTTATATCCCCACTTTACAGATGAGGAAACTGAGGAAACTGAGAGGTTAAGTGGCTTGTCCAAGGTCACATGGTGAGAAGTGGATGAGGGAGGTGCTGGAATTTAAATCCAGCTCTGTTAGATGCTAAAGCCCCAGCTTTAACTGTCCCCTTGTCCCACAGTCTGACCTTGTTCAGGAGTCATCTGGTGCGGTTGGGGAGGGGAAGTAAGGGAAGGAGGGAGGGTGATAGGTGCTCCTAGAGGGCTTTTATCTTCTCTCCAACCAAAGGTGCATGGGTTTGGTGGGGGTGGGGATGTGATGGAAAACAGGCTCCATCCTGCCCACCCCAGGGATCCCCTGAAGGGAATGTTGAGGGGTCATCTCATCTATCCCCCTGCCTCCAGCTGGAATAGCCCCTTACCCACCACAGTCCATGGAGAATGTCTGTGTGGAATGTTCCACAGAGTGGAATGAGTAAAGGAGATTTTTTGATTTTTAGACTCCAGGTGAAAGGCCAAGGGATTGAGTTTTGATTCCAAACAAACCCAGGGTGGGAGATGTAAATATTATTGCCATTTAAGACAAGTTCTGGAGCGGTTTCAGCATGAAATGGGCATGACCCAGCCCCCTTTGTTGTTTTGCTATCCTTGGGCAAAAGAACAGACATGGCACCCCCTTTACTGTTTGCACAAGGAGAAAACAAGTCAGGCCGCGAGGCTAAAAGAACTTAGGCTTGGGGCTGAGTTCTAAAAGATACCTCTCCTTTTCTGTTGGGTTTTAAGATCTGAGAGGGAAGAGAGATCTGGGTGATTTGGGGAGTGAGCAGGGCTGGAAAAGTGGCACAGTGGTGGGGACATTTAGTGAGGCCAGTGGACCTCCAGACCCTCACCCCCTTGGCCACTGGGGCTGGCAGCTGAGCTGTAGACCTCCAGTTCCAACATGCACCCAACCCTCTGCCAGGGGCTTGCAAACTCATTTCCTATCAGCCTATACACAACACACAAACACACACACAAAAGCATAAAAATTTGCTTCTCTCAAAGTTATTGATTACATTCTAAAGTTCAATAATAAATTTTTGGCTTGTTGGTGCTTCACCTTTAAACAAAAAAGGTGATTGTGATTTTCTTTGTGATCTGCCTCTTTCTACAAGAGACGAGGTCATTTACAACAAAAACGTGTGAATAAGAAAAGAAAAGTATAAAAGCAGTACACAAATAATGAGCACTGTGAAGGCCTACAGTTGTTATAGTTGAAATTCCAATGTAGCTCTGAGCTTCCAGGCAGCCAGGAAAAAGGGGTAATATGGTCAAGTATGTGTTCTCATCAGAATCAAGGAAGCCTCACAAATGTGATTCTTTGATGCTTTGATGGCTGTCCTCCACCGACAGCTCTACATTCCCAGAGCCTGATGCATGACTGCTTAGTAAACATCTATCACATGAATGAGGGAAAGCAAACCGGTTCCTGGTTCCTCAGGGGAAATGACATTTCCTAGTACTAAGTTCCAGGAGAAATTTCTCACATGGAGCTATGAAAGGAGAGTTTATGGTCATGGTTGACCCTGTTTCTCAGTAAGTTATTTCCAACAAATGCAGTAATGCACTCAAGTGTTTCTCTAGTATTTCTCAAAGCCAAAGATAGCACAGCATTATGGGTACATAGACCCAAGACAAAGGAAACAGGACCAGATGCACTGGCTGAACATCATACTAGGTTGTGTTTCAAACCCTATTTACAAGTAGATGGGGGGAGGGGTACAGGACAAACTAATACAAAAGCAAATTGTTGTATTTATCTCATGTTCACTATTACTGTTTATTATTTTAGATTTTTTTACACAGAATAGAAAGCAAACAGAAAAGACCCCAAATCTCCCTGCCCAGAAACCCCACTGACACTTAAAAAAATTCAAGTGATTCATCTATAAAATTAAAACATTCAAAGTATAGAAAGAAACAAACTATAGGGTAAAATCCTCCTTCCCGGTGTGGCCATATTGCATACCTCCAGGGGGCGTTATTTGCACCGGAGTCGTACAGCTCAGCAGCCCTGCCCCCTCCCTTCAATTTCTTTTTCCTGAGATAATCTCTGTTAACAATTTAAAGTCATTTTTGTAAATTAATTTATAAAATTTAAAATCCTGAAAATGGAGAGGTATAGATTCTGAAGTATGAGGAATGGAGGGTAGACATCAAGAAGGACTTCCGACAGAAAGGGAAAATTGAAGAAAAGCCGGAAGGGGAAGAGAATTTCCAGCACAGAGGGCAGGGACTGCGCCAGGAAAGAACACAGGAAAGGTTGGACTTCTCCCTGGTTGTAAGCAACCCAGGGATAGGGCAAATGAGTGGGGCAGAGAGGAGAGAGAAAGGCTCTACTCTCTTGCTCTGACATGGCGACAGCAGGGATGGTCTGGGTCCCACTGCTCCAAGCTGGCCAGCTCTGCATGGGGGACCCAGGTTGGGAGGCCGGCCATGCCCAGGGAGTTTTATAGGCTCAGCTCCAGCCTCAAGGCGGCCCTGGCTGGTGAGAGCTGGGGGCGCTGGCAGGATGGCTGATTGGTGGATGGGTGGCAGCCTGAGCAGGCCTGAATGCCCCCCCTCACCCCTGCAGGCTTCCAGGATGTGCACACCATGATCTTCGTGGGCTTCGGCTTCCTCATGGTCTTCCTGCAGCGCTACGGCTTCAGCAGCGTGGGCTTCACCTTCCTCTTGGCCGCTTTTGCCCTGCAGTGGTCCACACTTGTCCAGGGGTTCTTCCACTCCTTCCACGGTGGCCACATCCATGTAGGCGTAGAGAGGTGGGCAGTGGCGGCCACCCTGGCTCCCCTCAGGTCTACCTGGGAGGCCCCTGTCCAAGGGACCCAGCTCAAACCCAGTCCTTCAAGTCTGCTCCCTGACCCAGGTTTTTGACCCATCAGGTGATTTCTTTTAGGTGCCCTGCCTGTTCTGTTGCCTAATTTCTTCTCCCATCCTCAAGCCCCAACCTCCCCATTTCTTTAGGCCCCTTATTACCCAAGAGATGTTGGGAGGATAGATAGTGTAATGGAAAAGGGCAGGGTTCAGAGGAGCTCTTGATTCAAGATCTGGTTCTTCCACCTGTCGTGGGCTTTGTTTGCTGAGTCCCAGAACCTCCCTGAGACTGTGTTTCCGCATCCACAAAAAAGGCGAGGTGATACCTTCCTGCCTACCAGGGAAGAGCTTAGATGGGTAGGCTCATTGCCTCCTCCCCTCCCCACACCCGCCCAGGGCTGCCCTCGCTTCCAGCCCCCTCTCACCCTCCCCATCCCAACCCCCCAGCATGATCAATGCTGACTTCTGCGCTGGGGCTGTGCTTATCTCCTTTGGTGCCATACTGGGCAAGACTGGGCCGGCTCAGCTGCTGCTCATGGCCCTGCTGGAGGTGGTGCTATTTGGCCTCAACGAGTTTGTGCTCCTTAGTCTCCTCGGGGTGAGTCTGGATGGGGATGGGGTGAGGAGTGGGGGTGGGCAGGGCCAGGCCCTGAGCAGGGAGGGCGTGGGGTAGGGGTAGGGGCGAGGGGCTGCCCCTCCACCTCATTTCCACCTCCCCAGGTGAAGGATGCAGGAGGCTCCATGACTATTCACACTTTTGGTGCCTACTTCGGGCTGGTCCTCTCCAGGGTCCTCTATAGGCCCCAGCTGGAGAAGAGCAAGCATCGCCAGGGCTCCGTCTACCATTCGGACCTCTTTGCCATGATTGGTGAGGCCTGCTGAGGTGTGGTGGGTACGGGGCCGGTTCATCTCCAGGCCTGGTCTTGGGGTGCCACCTAGAATCCTTGGGGTTCTGGCTGGGAACTCCCTTCCAACTCAGATTCTTCCACCAGAGCCCCGGGAATCCGTGCTCACCATTCTCAGTCGTTTTATGACAGGTTCTTAGAACTCAGCACTAGGGTATGTACATGCCCTGAGATCCATCCCAGGGGCCTTTCTCAATCGAAGTCTGATGGCATCAATCTCTGTTAAAGGCCTCCAGGGCCCCCACTACCGACAGACAGTTAGAAACCGGACTCCTCAGCCTGGCACACCCACCCCTACAGGATCTTGGCCGCTCCTCGCCCCCTTCCCCCCTCCCAACTCACTCTCCCCGCGCTCTCTCTCCAGCCAGACTCAGCTTCTCCCCATCTCTAACCTCCAGGATTTTGTCCCTGGGGCTGCGTCCCCCCTCCTGAGGTCACGTCCTCTCAGGAGATTTCCTGGAAGCCCCTGCACTCTCAAGGGGGAGAAGGAGAGGTCGTAGGTCATGCCTGCGAGCAGTAGGGTCTGACCTGCAAGCCCCATCATCACCACCTGTTTCTTCTAAGCGCATACCTCCGCCTTGGCCTCTTCTCCTCTCTCTTTGTTCACTAATGAGCCAGGAAAGGAAATCCGGATTTTATGTTCTTGAAGGTAGTATTGAGTAGTGACCGAAGTGCCCATTCTTACATTAAAAAGAGACTGGTTTTGTATTTCTTGCTCACATCTGGGTTTGTTGTGAAATAGAGCATGTGGAACCCTAGGTCAGCTGAGGCCTCCTTGACCTTTGAGACGCAGATAAGTTTAGCTTGTAGTCCAAAGGCCTCCCCAAGATGCCTGTGCGTGCTTTCCTGCGAGGCTTACATTCTCAGATCTCCTCTGCCTCCCAGCTCCTTCCAGATAGGAAAACTGGCCTCTTCCTTGATTCCTCCCAAAACTCTTCTCCGAAGACGCATGTGTATGTGTGGTAGATTTTAATCAGACTGTGGAGGTGCAGAAGTTACATCGCAACCCAAGGACCACTCAGGACTAAGGGGCAGTCTCTCAAGCCTCTTTGCTTTACTGACCCTACCCTACGGGGTCCCCAAAGGGAGGCTCCCCTTCACCTGCCCTTGGCCCCTCCCCCTCTCCCTCCAGGACTGACCTGGGAACCGCAGGCAGGGCATATGGAGCTCCCAGTCCTTACCCCAGACGCGCAGGCCCAGCCCATCGGTGCTCATGGCAGGACCCACCCTCTCCAGGGGGCAGTTGAGGTTGTAAAACAAATGATTTTCCTCTTATGTATATCAAGTACCAGATTAGTGCCTGACACGTGGTGCCCTTTGCCTTTTTTTCTTTCCTTTTCTGATACTTAAAAAATCTCAAGCCCCTGTGGTTTTCAATCAAGTAGCTCCCTTTTGTGCCAGTACCCTGCCATAGCTACCATTTGTTGAACATTTAGTACTGGCTAGGCCATGCGCTATGCACTTCGTATGTATCACCTCATTTAGTTCTCACTTTATAAAGTAGGTATCACTATCCCCACTTTACAGATGAGAAAACTGAGGCTGCTGAGAGTAGGTGACTTGAGTGCAGTTACACAGCTTGTACCTTGCGGGGAGGTCACCTCCTTCCTCTCATTCTGCCTGCCTGCCCACCATTTAGGGACCATCTTCCTATGGATCTTCTGGCCTAGTTTCAACTCTGCACCCACTACGCTGGGGGATGGGCAGCATCGGACGGCTCTCAACACGTACTACTCCTTGACTGCCAGCACCCTTAGCACCTTCGCCTTGTCAGCCCTTGTCGGGAGGGATGGGCGGCTGGACATGGTACGGGGGAGAGGCTTGGGAGAGGCAGAGGGATGGACCGGGAGGCGGGGGAGAGATCGGAGACCCTGCAAGGCGGATTCTCCAGGGGAACAGGTAAGGGCACAGGCACAGGGGGCTCCATCTGCACTGGAGGCGTTGGGTCGGAGCATGAGGTGATGATAGGATAGCAGGAGAGTTAGAGGGTTAGATGGTGGGGGGACTTCAGAAGCAGTAGGTGCCACTGTGGTGGGCAGGGTTGGGTTGGGTGTGGGTGTGACGATCTGAAAGGGCCTCCAATGCCTTGTTCTTCTGTGCTCCCTTAGGTCCACGTCCAGAATGCCGCACTGGCCGGAGGGGTTGTGGTGGGGACATCGGCTGAAATGATGCTGACACCCTTTGGGGCTCTGGTAGCTGGCTTCCTGGCTGGGACCGTCTCCACACTGGGGTACAAGTTCTTCACGGTACAGATGCCTCTTGGGCCCTGGGCAGAACAGGGGGTCTTCTGGGGGCACACGAGACTCATTATTGGTGTCCTGTTCTCCAGCCCATCCTTGAGTCAAAACTCAAAGTCCAAGACACATGTGGTGTCCACAACCTCCATGGGATGCCTGGGGTCCTGGGAGCGCTCTTGGGGGTCCTTGTGGCTGGGCTGGCCACCCATGAAGCTTACGGAGATGGGTAAGTTCTCCCCACCCTCACCCCCCATCCCCAGTGGAATCGATATCCCCCTGGAACTAAGTCCCTCACTCTCTTTCTCCTTTTGTGGACCAACAAGAAAAAGCTGTCTATTTTCTTTCATTCATTCATTCACTCCTCTACCTCCTGGGAGCTGAAGAAACTGGAGTGTACAAGACTGGGGACTGCCCTCTTGGTCCTCACTCAAGTGCAGCAGAAGGTCATTGAACAAATGATTTTAATAGTGTTATTACTAAAGGGTCAGGTAAGAGATACTGACCCTTAGGATAGATTTTTGCACATCAGGGCTCAGAAGAGAGGGCAGGCAAAAGTGACCCGCAAAGTGAGCCTTGAAAGGTGTGAGGGTGTTGCTGGCACACGGGAGGTGGGAGGGTGTTCCAGGCTATGGGCCTGACTGGGGCAAAGGCCCGGAGGTGACTCAGCCTGGCAGCTCCCTTGAGGCCCTTTTGGCCGCTGCAGGAAGCGGTGCAGTGCACTGATGCACTGACCAGCCCTGGCTCCGTGCTCCGTCCCTGTCTCCCCACACTCTCCCCTCCCTGCAGCCTAGAGAGCGTGTTTCCGCTCCTAGCCAAGGGCCAGCGCAGCGCGACGTCTCAGGCCATGCACCAGCTCTTCGGACTGTTTGTCACACTGATATTTGCCTCTGTGGGTGGGAGCCTTGGAGGTGAGTGATCTTGGCTGGGTGGGGGAGGGACGTTGGCAGGAGCTCCAGGGAGGGCAGAAGACAGAGGAGGGGGTTTCTCTGGAGGAAGGGCCATTGCATCCCATCCCCCTGCCATTCATTTACTCACAGATATCTGTTGAGCGCCTATTTTGTGCCAGGTGCAGGGTGGGGTTGTACATTTAAGGGGTAACTTCCTCCAGATAAGTAGGACCAAGGGTACTTGCTCCCTTCTGGTGCCAAGGGAAGGTGGGAAGCCTGCTAGGGGCTGACAGATCCCTCTCCTCTGTGGCTTCCCTGTGCTGCTCCCTCTACCCACTAGAGGGCAGCCCAACCCCAGGCTGAGGCCCTGAGGCGTGTGGGGCCGGGGCAGGGAGGGAGGAGGCCTGCCTGGCTCATCACTAGACTGGAGCACAAAAACCTTCCACAGAGGCAGCCTGCCCACTGATGCCAGGTCAGGCAGTCCTTCCTGATATCTGGCCTTAGTCCTTTTGGCCTTCAGAATAAAACGTCTGATTGAGGAGCCCCACCCTCCTGCTCCCACCCTGAGATTTTCATTCTCAAACAAGGTTCAGCTCATTCATTCATTCATTTAATTACTTATTTACTCAATAAACACTTTCTGCACCCCTCCTGGATAGGCGGCCACAGAAGGCTTATGAGCTGTGGTTCATGACAGACTCACTATTTGGTCCGTTCCCAACTGTGCCAACTTGAATAAGTTATTTAACTTCTTTAAGCCTTGGCCCCCTTCTCTGTAACAGAGGGATCCTATTCACCTTGCAGGGTTGCTGTGGTTGCTTAAGGAGGGCAATGCTTGTCAAGCACTTTGCATAGGGCCTAGCAAAAGTTGGTGCTCGATAAATACCGCTGTGATTTGCCTGTGCCAGGCATCACGTTGACCTCATGCCTCCTGGCTCCTCTGTGCCTGGGGGTATTGAGTGGCAATCTCCCCTATGGGGGTGGCAAAAAGCCTCACACATGATCCCCTACTGCCACCAGGGCTCCTGCTGAGGCTGCCCTTCTTGGACTCCCCGCCAGACTCCCAGTGCTACGAGGACCAGATTTACTGGGAGGTGAGATGTGGCTGCAGGCCCTCAGGCCCATAGGGCTCTCTCACCCTGCAACCTTCCCTTCCCTGCCGCACCTCCTCTGATCCAACCCGCCTCTTTCCTTCCTCGCTTGCTCCTTCTCCTCTGGCGTCCCCCCCTGAGCTGTGGTCTCCAGCCCCCTGGAGCTGCCCCTTCACCTGCTCCTCCATCCTTGCCCTCCAGGTGCCCGGGGAGCATGAGGACTTAGCCCAGGGACCTCTGAGGGCAGAGGAACCGGAGACTCGGGCCTAACTTGCTTCCAGGCCTTGAAAGGATGCTCTCCTTTTAGAAGATGATGGCTGGCTACTGTTGGGAAGCTTTTCTTTTCTAGTTCCCATCACTTCTGCTGCAAGAAAGAAGACAGGAGCCGGAAGGAGCCTCCTTACCATAGGCAGCATTGGGGGAGGGGCAGTAACTAGTGTGGTGAGGGGAGAGCCTCACAGAGCCCCACCCCACCGCCCCACGCCCTGCAAGTGAGGCACCCAAGTGACTGCTGACCCACTGGACCAACGTCACTCTGTTACAGTGAAGCCTGAGCCAGGGCCTGGCTCCCTGAGGGTGATAAACACCACGGTCACCGAGGACTCTCACTCCTTTTTTTGGGCACTGGGAATTTGGGGGGCTCCTCCTACCATCTAACTCACAATGTTGGAAACTCGGATGAGAAAGGACCTTAGTGGTGACAATATCCTGCCTCCTTGGGTCCATGGAACTCCCACTAGGATGCCGTGTTCTGCTAGGTGGATGCCCAGACTGGGCTTACCTGCCTCCAGAGACAGGGAGCTCATTCTCCTCCAGCAAGTCTGTGTTTGTTATAGGACAGCTCAGGCTGCTGCAGAGCTCTTCCTATTCCAGAATGGCTGCCACTCTGACCCTGAACTTGGGTGGCCTCTGAACAGAGTAGGAAGAGGGCCCCTGCTGGGACTAAGAGGGGCAAAAGGAGTTCTTTGCCACTAACTCCTCAGAAGCTGGAAGCAGCCAGCCCCCAGGCACCAACTTATGTCCCTGTCCCGAGTCTGAGGAGGGGGACTAGGAAGGGCAAATGAGTTACTGCAGAGAATGGGGCTTCCGTCAGCCTGAAGCCATCTGACCACCAGAGGGTGCTCCAGACCCAGCAGAGGAAGATGTGGCCTTTCTTGCCCCTCCATCCTCTACCAAGAATGGGAAGTCCTTCCTACAGCCTAACGGCATCCCTGTCTGCTTCAGCTCTGGTCCTCACTATTCATGCCACAAGCCTTTTTTGAGCTCCCAGTCCCTACCACATGTCATTCCAGATCTCTCATTCAACAGAGAATCCATCCTCCCAGTAGACCAGAGCTCCTTTCCCAACCCTGAAGTACTGGGACCCCCCTCTGCCCTCTCCTGCTCTTCCCCAGGCTTCTGGCAGGAGTGAGCATGACTAGAGACCTCTTCCTCAAAACCAAAACCCATGCACACCTAGGAACCCAAGGAGGGATTTCTGAGGCCTAGTTCTGGGACAGGGGCAAAAGGTGCTCCCACGAGGCTCCATCCTCACTGTAGCTGAAGCGACTGAGTCTGGCTGGGGAAAGAGGTCAAGCACAGAGTAGAGGAAAAGCTGAGGAACAAGGAGGGCAGTTGAGAGAGAAGTGCCCCATGGGAACCACCCCTGCCCATGTGGCCCAAATATGTTTGGTATATCCCTCCCCTTGAGCTCCCCTCCTTCCTCCACAGCCTCCCCTGACCATTGCTGGCTGGGGTAGGTATGCTGGAGGGACAACCTTGTGCTGAGGCAGGATGACTGCTGAGATTGCAAAAAGGTACCCTGTCCTGTCAGCCCCTGCTGGGAGGGAGTCTGGGCAAGCAGAGGCCCATCCCCCATTTCACCCTGCAGAGCCATCGCTCTGCCTCTGCATGGATCCAGGTACAGCCAGCTGACCTGTTCTGCCCCTGAGCTCCCTGAGCAGTCCTCAAACAGAGATCTGAAAGACTTATAGGAACGGAGAGACTTAAGGATAAGACCCTCCCTGCCCTTGCTTATCCTGGGTGGGAAGGGCTACGAGTATTCATTTACTACACATACCACCAACATTTTCCCACTTGATCCTTTCCTTCTACTCTGGTTCTTTCTTGACCACAACCAAATCTCCTCCAGGCTTGACAAAAAGGGGCTGCTCTAGCCTAGGCTGGTCATCGCTCCCATCTCAATCCAGGGAGGCTTCCTGGAGAAGTGACAACTGAACCCTCTCTGGGCGAGGACAATTACCCAGCCAGCTTCTAAGGGAGGAAAGGCTACAGTTCCTAGGGTGGCCCACCAAGAGATCCCTGAGAAAGGGTGATGGCTGCCTGACAAGAGATGGCCCTGAATATCCCCTAACCAGATAGTTCAGGCTCCATCACCCCCATAAAGCCTCTCATGGCCTGGGAGACGCTGCTGAGCTCTACTACAAGATCCAGCACCCTGGCTTCATGGCTCAGGGGACTCTGTCCTGGACTGAACTCTTCTAAACCAGGCCCTTGGTTTTTCCCTCTGCATTTCCTCCTCTCCCTCCCCCAGCTTTTCCTGTAGTGCCTAGCACCCTGGTGGGCAGTCCATAGATTGTTCGGTCCAAATGATGGACTGAGCCATCATTACTGGTTTGGGTATGGGGGTGATCGTCCCATTACTGCTTTCAGGCAGGGAGCTCAGAGGGCAGGAAAGACAGGTATCCTTGGAGCCTCTCTGCTGCACCAAGACTGAGCCCCTCCCCCATCTTTCCTGTAGCCCCTGGCTCAGCACCATTGGTTCCCCACACGGTGGCCCATCCATTCAGGCTGGGTCGACAGGGTGACAATGAGCAGGTCAAGAAGATGGCGGGGACAGGGGCCAAGGGGGCTCCTTCCTCACCCCTTCAGGACAATGAGGCCTCTGCCCCTCAGGGACAGCCCCTCTGATCACCACCATTATCACTCTCAATGCAGGACAATCAGACACTTGCCCACTCATGAACTCCGTCTGTCCAGCCCCAGTGCCTGAGCTCTGGGGACAATGATGGACGAGGACACTGGGCCCCTGCTCGCCTCCCAGGGCCCCACTGATGGGGAAGATTGGCTGCGCTGGGGTCAATGTCAAGCCAGCAGAGCCAGAGGCATTAGGGAAGGGTTTCTGGAGGTGGAGCTGTACGGGCTTGGCACAAGTATGTGTGGGCGACAACAGAGCTTCCTGCCCAGACATCTGGCTGGGAGGTCCAAGGTTCCCCACGCACCTCAGGGTGCTTCTGTGCCTGTGTGGCCAGAGCCCCCTGGGCCAGGAGCTAGGAGTTGCTCCTCTGACCTCTGGAGGACCTAGCGCCCTGAACCTGCGTAGCCTGGGGAAGGCCTGAGATGCCCCGCTATTGGGATTCAAATCACGGCGCATGGTGGCCCCAGCTCAGGGAGGAATTAGACACGGCGTGGGTGTCCGAAGTGGGGGTCGGTGGCAGTCCCGGGACAGACTAACTCGGCAGCCGCGTCCCCCCCCCCACCTCACCCCGATATTTCTCTCCCACCGTCAAGATCTCCCCCGCCCGGCTCTGCGCGCCCCGTCTCCTTTGTCTGGTCCTCCCGCCCGCTCCCAGCCGGGTCCTCCGCGCCGCCCCGCGCGCCCCGGCCCGTGCGCCCGCCGCCGCTGCCGCCGCCGCCCGGGAACAATGCGGGCCAATGTCTCCGGGCGGGCGAGCGGGCTATGCAAATGTCCAACGGCCTGTGAGAATCCCCCTCTGCCGCCGCCCCGGCTTCCACCGCCTGAAAGGGGCTGGCGGCCAGGCCCGGGTGGGGGAGGCCGTCCCTGCATAGGGATGAGCTGTCTTCCCGGAGCGCCCGCCCGGGACAGAGCGCTATTGTCTCTGTGCCGCCGTCTGATCGCCGATCGGAGTTCGCCAGCCCGGGGAGGAAGGAAGAAGGCGACCCAAACCAGGCCTTGGGGCCAAGGAGGGGTGGTCACCTGTTCCCTCCATACCTACTCCTCTCCCCAGAGAGCCTTGACTTTGGGGTCAGACCTTGGTGGGCCCCCAACTTGGCTCCCCCACTCACACAAATCAGTTCATTTCTGAGCCTCGTCTCTTGGAGGTTAAACCCAGCCTATCGCTGATGCTCTTCCCGTCCTCCCTACCTGTTAACTGCCCTCTCCATCTGCATCCATTTTTTCACATTACATTGACCAGAGGTGTCTCTGGAGCCAGTTCCCTTCCAGAACCTTGAGGGAAATACTCATGGTTTCCCCAAAGCAGGTTACTGGACAGAGATGCCCCCAGGGGATCCTCTGTGACTTATGAGCCCCAGGCCCAGTCCAGGCCTCCTTCCTGCTTCCTTCTGCTGCCACCACCAGTTAAGAAGGCCCACCGTTTACTGGGAGAAACCCTAGCCATGCAGGACTGAAAGAAATTTCTCCAGTGATGTAGAGGTGCGGGGGAGCGGTTTGCCACAGAAAGTCCCCTCCCACAAGTGAAACGTGCATCCCTCTGCCCCCAGCCCAGGAGCTTGTGCCCATCTAACAGATGGTATTGGCCCAACACTGGATAGTAGACAAGGGACTCTATGCTGGAAGCAGAGTCCATGCTAGCTGGGAACTTGGCCTCTGCACTTGGGTGCTTACGGGCTGAGCTCCAGTAACTGGGCTTTCGACTCTGCAAGGTGCAGGACCTGATTCCACCTTTCCTAAACTCCCACACAGGCTCATGATCAAGGGCTGATGCCACTCAGGTGGGAGCTCTTTCAGAAATGGTGCCTGGGCCCTTGAAACAATGACGCTTCTGAGACTCACTCATAAGGTTTTCGGGGCAAAATCAATCAGGGCAACAGCAAAATGAGAACTGTCCCAGGAAGTCCAGGTTTTCAGTTCCAGTAAGGCAGGAGAGAGTTGAGTGGGGAGAGGAGGGAGAAGATGCTGGTAGGGCAGGCAGTCTTCTGGGAAGCAGGCGTTCTAGTGCTGCCTCAGAGGCCTGTTCATTTCTGGTTTGGCCCAGGCTTTCACTAAGACAGAGCTCTTTCTTCTGTCCTCCTGGCCTCTGTGACAATCCAGGTACAACATGCATGGCAACTCCATTCTGGGGAGGTGGAGGTGCAGTGTGGGCAGTGGAGCCTGGCCTCCTGGGATAGCATTTGGGAGACAGATAAGAGGAAAGTTGGGGTCAGGGGATGTGGGCTGGGAGCTGAGGCAGTTCATGGTGCCAGGGAAGCAGCCAGAGTTCTGTCCACCCCCACTCCCCACCTTTGGAAGTGGGCCCTCCTCCAACTCCTCACTGGGTCTCTGCTCCAACCTGGAACCCTCCAAAACATTCTGACCTGGGGCTGCCCAGCCTCATGGAAACTCCTCCGGGGACCCCAAAAGCCACATCTGAAAGAAGCCAAACCCAGGCCCCCGTACGTCTCCACACATGGCTAGAGGCTCCACCCGCCTGAGCCCCAGAACACATCCTTCCTCCCATGACCCTCCCTCTTCTCTTCCAGGACATTTGCAGGTGGTCCCCAGAAGAGGTTGGACCAGAGATACCTGCTCTGAAGGGGGCCCTCTCTCTCTTTGGCCTGGATTTCTGGAGCTCTCTGGGCCTGCTCTGGATGGTCTTTGGAAGGTCCCTGGGCAGGACCCAAGCAGACCCATCTTGGCTCTGAGGCTGAGAGAGGAAGTGGGCTTTGTTGTGCTGGGGCATCGGCTGGATTCTTAAATTCGCTTTTCCCACCCTACTCGTCTTGGCAGGGGAGCCCTCAGCTGGAGAAGCTGCCCCCCCCCAACCCTAGTGTCCCCTCCTTCCCAGCTCAGCACCATCCATCTCCGTCTCCCCAGAGCAAGAAATGTGGCTCCAGGACACTGTGGGGCTTGTTCCCAATCCCCTTCTAGCTCATTTCACTTGGGCTTTTACAGGCTCGCCTTCATCCCACAGGCTGCTGTCTGGGTTCTGGCTCTGACGGCGCAGACAGAGATCTTCCCTCCTCCCTGCAATTCCTCACGCTTCATTTTGTCCCAACGCCATCTGAGGAGGCTGCGCCGTGGGGGGTCAAGGAACCCTGGTGTGGGAGCCGGTGGGGACAGGGTCCCCCTTCTTCCCAGCCCTCCAGCCACTCAGCTGGCCTCTGCTGTAGCTGGACCCTACAGCTGCACGGTATCTGCAAGCTATGCACAGGGTCTGCAAGCCATCCATCCCCTCACTCGCGTTCCTGTCCGCGCCCCGCAATCCTCGATTATTGGTGGAATTAGTACCGGGCTTCTTGTTGGCAGTTGCTAATTAAGACCATTTGTAAACGTGGTTATTAATGCTGCAGAGGGCTGCAGCCGCCAGCATCTATCACCCGCACCACTGGCGAGGTGCTGGCTCTGGGATGGCTCCCGCCTGCCTCCATTTTGCCCCACCAGGCTTCAGGTCTTTGAGGCAAGGGTTGGTGGGTACAGAAGTTCAGAGGGGGTTTAGCTGAGCCTTCCAGAGAGACGGAGGGGCCGCCTTCACTCCAGGGTGTCCCCAAACTGGAACCGTGAGTGTGTGTGTTGGTGGGGGGGGAGGGCACTGTGTGAGCCACGTGCTGCCAGTATCTTTCTTCCCCAGAATGTTCAGGGCTGGGTCAGGATGGAGCTCATGAAGACTCTAGGGAGAGCTTGGGCCATCCCCTAACGTGCACCTCTGCTCTCCAGCAACCCAAATACCGGCTTTGCCTTAAGCCAGGTGAGGGGGACTATTTCAGTGAGACACTCCATATAAAAGGGGGTGATGCATCTGAGTGGAGCATTTACCTCCCAGTTGCTGAGTACCTACCAGGTGCCAGGCCTTAGGGATCCTCTCATAAATAAATCACCCCTTCCAGGGGACTGTCCCAAATCCCTCCAGACTGGCTGAGGTCTGCCTCCTCTGTAGACCCACTCACCCCCTTTCACACTTCAGCCAGCCTCACAGTGTGTTGTAATGAGCTATTCATTTTTACCTGCTCACCCCCACTGGACCATGCGTTGCTCGAGGACAGCGGCTGTATGTTGCTTACTGCAAACAGTAAAAGGCTTTGTTGATTCAGCCTTCCCGCCCTGCTCCCTCCTCTCTGACCTCCAGCCTTGGGCTTCCAGAGCAGGATGTGTGGCGTGGAGCCTCTGGCCCATTTTGCCTCGGTTGGACCCAGTCAGCCAGGACTCGGAGGAGGTGGTATGTGGCCTGGCATGCAGGGCTGGGCCTCTCAGGGGCCTTCCAAGGGAGCCAGTCCGCTCTCAGCAGGCCTGTCTGGGCTTCCCCTCTGGCCCAGCCTGGCCGCTGCACCCCTCCCTATCCACCCATGTCCGGAGAAGTGGCCCAAGGCGGCTCAGGAGAGCTTGGGAAGGGACCCTCCCCCATACACCTGCTCTTCCCCATTCTTCTCCATGCGGACTTTACTGTCTTGACTCTTTCCTGCAGCTTTTGAAGGAAGGATCCACCAAGACTTTAGTGTCCCCCAATCCAGGAAAAGAGAAGAGGAAAAAGAAGTCCTGGAAACAAAACCCTTCCAACAACCTTAAAGTAGGAGAGATTGGTTGGAAGGCTTTTAATCCCTTAATCCCTCTCAGATGGGCCTTGAGACGTTAATGATTTTCCTAATTATTCCCTCCCATTTTCCCATCGCTCTGTAAGGACTTTCGAGAGGAGTGAAATTCCGAGTGAGCGGGTGTGGGATGAATGGTGGGCCCACCTCCCCCCAGATCGAGCCCAGAGTCCAGGCGGCTGGGGAGGTGGGGGAAGTCCAGGAGCACTCCAGCTGGGGGCTAGGGCTTCCCTGCCACTGACACCCGTGTGCAAGGCGGGCCTGGGACAATGGGGCTGTCGGGGGCTGCCTGAGAGGGCCAGGTGTGGGGCTGGGGTCCCCTCAGTGTGAATGGCCCATTATCCTGCCTAGAGGATGGGAGTGGAGGGTCTCTTTGTGTCCCCCAGGAAAGGCCCCTCTGGGTGATAATCACCCTGGGAGGGAGGTGGAGGTGGTGATAAGGGTCTTTAGAGGGGGCCAAGCCTCCTCAGAGAACAGTTGGCCATTCAGGCCTTTGGCCCTTCTCTTGTTTCCAGCAGCCTGGGATCCTGTGGCCCATCCATGGGGGTGGGGGTGAGGGGGAGGCCAGCAGACATGGCCTAGCTCTGAGCTCAAGCCCCCTCCCCATCACCGTAGCCTGCTAGACTAAGTTTGGGGGTAACCTTCTGCAGGAAACCACCCCCAGACCCCCTTCCCAACCCCCACCTAGTCTTGGGTACCCTGGGGCCTTGCCTCACCTCCACCAAGACACTGAGTTTCTAAGAGTAGACCTTGATCCTGGCGTGTTGCTCTACTTTATAAAACACCCGCAGAGATTCTCATCCCACCTCTATAAACTCCCTGTGGAGTGAGGGCATCAGCCTCATTTCACAGATGACAAAACTGAGTTTCGGAGCAGTTAAGGGACTCGTGTGAGTTTACACAGCCAGTAGAGGCAAAGCTGAGGTTAGAGCCTGATCTTCCAATCCTAGGCACAGGGCTTTTGCACTTGCTCCCTCTGCCTGGAATGCTCACTTCCCTAATGACCACGTGGCTGGCTTCCTCATCTCCTTTGGTCTTTGTTCAAATCACATCCTCCATGAAAGGAGAAGTCTGGGGTTTGCTTCAAAGTGACACGGGAGGTGGGGGGAGAGTAGGTGGAGGTGCAGATGGAACAAGACTGGCAGTTGTTGAAGCTGGATGAGGGGTAGATGGGGGTTCATTAGATTAGTCTATTTATTTTTGCATCTATTTAACATTTTCCACGAGAAAAGTTTGGACAAAATCTGGCCTTCCGGAAGCACCTTATTTTAAGTTGAATTCACCACCCTGACTCCAGCCCTTATGTTCCCTTTCCCTTCCTATTTTTCTTCAGATCATTCATCAGCATCTCTACATATTTTGAGTATTTGTTTGGATTCATGTTGGTCTCCCACACTAGCCTCCCGAGGCCTGAGGTCCTGGGGTCTGTTGGTGCGGGCTGGTGCCCTGACACACAGAGCAGCACCTGGCACTTAGGGGCGCTTTGTCCATATTAGCGAAGGCCCGGATGACCTGGGTTTGTGGCTGAAGGCTCTTGGCCAAGCCGCCTTGAAGCAGAGAAAAGGCGGCCCATCGGCTTGGGTTTCTGGCCTGTGGGGTCCTTCAGCACCTGGAGCCACAGCCGGAGGGTCCTTCACAGCGCCCCCCAGCCTGGGCTAAGCCCCTAAGTGTCCCATTATGTACCATTCACTTCTCACTTTGTCGGGCCCGTCCACAGCCGCTGCGTCCTTTTGTCAGAGGGGCCTGGGAGTGCGAGGGGCTATTACCACAAGGCCTCATTATTCCCAGCCAGAGCAATAATGATGAGTCCCTTCCCCAGGCTAGCACATTTTGCAGGGTCCCTCCCATTTAATAACTATAATAACAGCCACCATTTATGAGCCCCCACTTCGTGCCCCGCCGCGCCAAGCACTTTACATACATTATCTCATTTAATCCCCCCAACAGCTCTGGCAAATAGCTACTGTTTGTATCCCCATTTTTCAGATAAGAATGCTAAGACTGGGTGCCCAGAGCTCCTTTATCCTCAGTTCAGCCATACAGGGGGAGGAAGGGCAGGGATACACCCATGCCCCAGATGGGACAAGGAGGCACAGAGACGGGAGGTGGCCGGGGAGGGAGCACACAGCAGATAGCGCGGCCCACGGCTGGGGCTGGGCAGCAAGCGTCCCTCGGGCATGCGCAGAGGAGGGCGGGCAGCCGCCCCAAGACCTCTCCAGGCAAGAGCAGCCAGGCCGTCACTGTATGTTCACAGGGGCAGCTGCTGGCTCGGGGAGCTTCAGTGACTTGCCCTGTGCAAGGCTAGTGAGAATCCAGGGCCTCTGCCCTCAATGCCCACGTGATAGGGAGGGGGCACTTCGCTCTGTGGGCCAACACTGAAATGCTCTTAGAGGACCAGGCGGAGTGTGGGGCACAGGGACCAGGCCCTGGGAGGAGGCAGGAGCAGGGTGGGAGAAGGGGGAGGTAGAGAGAAGGAACTGAAATTGCACTGTTTCCTCCCCAGTGAGGAGTCTCAGGGGTTCTCTTATGCTCTGGCCTTTGGGGTTAAACTCTGCCCTTCCCAAGCCTTCAAAAAAGATGCAGTAATTATTATTTTAACTTAGGTTTATTTCTGAATAATAATTTCTTCACTTTTTAAAATGTTAATTTTATTTATTTATTTATTTGAGGCTTCCCTGGTGGCGCAGTGGTTAAGAATCTGCCTGCCAATGCAGGGAACACGGGTTCGAGCCCTGGTCCGCAAACATCCCACATGCCGCGGGGCAACTAAGCCTGTGCGCCACAGCTACTGAGCCTGTGCTCTAGAGCCCGTGCTCCGCGACAAGAGAAGCCATTGCCATGAGAAGCCCGCACACCGCAACGAAGAGTAGCACCGCCCCCCCAGCAACTAGAGAAAGCCCGCGCAACAAAGACCCAATGCAGCCAAAAAAAAAAAAAAAAAAAAAAATTTATTTGGCCACGTGGCATATGGGATTTAAGTTCCCTGACCAGGGATCAAACCCATGCCCCCTATAGTGGAAGCGAGGAGTCTTAACCACTGGACCACCAAGGAGGTCCCCAGTAATTTCTTCACTTTAAGGGCACAAAACTTTAGAGGTCCGAAAGGGTGTACCACACAGTAAAGTTTCCCTCCTGCATCCGGGTCTCCACCACTCAGTTCCCATGCCAGAGGCAACTAATGTTCCTGGTCTCCCCTGTATCCTCCCAGAGCTGCTCAGACATTTAGTTATAAAAGTAAACACCGGCCCCTCACCAGGCCATTCATCTGTTTCCTAAATGTGTGGTAAGCACCTTCTCAGCCAGGCTCTAGGCGGCCAGAGAGAACCCTTACCTCTTAGGGGATCTAGGGGTTGCAGGGGAGAGGAAGATCTCTCAGAAGGGCAGAAACAGAGCAGAAGGGATGGCTTTCCAAGGAGAGGGAACAGCATATGCAAAGGCTTAGCGGTGTGACACCTGATGTGTGTCCAGGTCCCTAGTGTGCCTTCTGCATGAGAGGCAGGAGGGGGTCTGCACCACCTCGGTCAGGCTGGACTCCCAGAGTCCGGGGTCTTTGGGCTACAATCTGCATGCTCTTGCCCCTCAGCCTGAGGTCTCTCAGAGTCTAGAGAGGGTTTGTTCATCTGTCCCTTCCTAGAAAGGAGCCACCCCTGGCCAGTGGGACCCCTGGCGTCTGCTTAGCCAGGGGGCTGGGCCCAGCTCTAGTCCCGAGGGGGAGACCTACTTTACCATGGTTGTGAGGGTGAAATCAGTTTATAGAGTGTTTTGTACAATGCTCGACACGGAGTATGTTTGCAGTTTGTGTTGGCGTTGTAACTGTTCCCAGGACACCCTAACCATCCCCGTCTCAATGTCCCCTCTCTGTGGGAACGTAAGTATCCTCTTTGCTCACTCCTGGCCCCCCAGATTCTTCTCCAGGCCTCCCAGAGCTCCACTGAGCCGCAGCCTTCCCCTTGGTTTCTCAGGGAGAGCAGTAGGGGGAGCCCCGCCGGGGCACAGGACCCTGTGAGCTGAGGTGTTCACAGTGGAGAGAAAGACTGCCCCTCCTGGCCCCTCAACTCCGCCTCTTCTCACCCACCCTCCTTTAAAAGGAACCCACCCCCACTCATTACCGAGCCCCAGCAGCCAGGCCCTGGCTAAAGCCCTGGCTAAAGGCAGCAATTAGATCGTTAGCACCAGCCCCAACCCACCTGCTTGGAGTCCCTCAAACGCATTTTAATTATAATCCCTTAATCTCCCTCAGATGGCGAGGCTGGCTCTAGGGCTTTTGCCCCAAATAGCCCCTTCCCTCACTCTCTTCCCCCAATTAAGGGGTCCTCTCAGCAGAGAGCCCCTCTCCCAGCTAAAGGCCTCCCCGCCTGGGAGCAGCCGCCTCACGGGCTCTGTCGCCCTCTCTATGGGAAGTGGCCCCAGATGGCCGGCTGGTCCGCCTGAAGTTCCCATGCGTGTGGCTGAGCCCCCTCGGATTACATGCCTCCTGCCTGGGCACGAGCTGAGATGCCTGGGACCACTTGTCTCTCCCTTGGTCTCCTCCTGTCCAGGTTTCTTTGTGTCCTCCGGGTAGCATGTCCCCCTGGCCCTTTCACAATGACTTCTATTTTCCTGTCAACCCATCCATGCCACCCTGTCCGGGCCAGCTGTCTCCTTGACAATTCCATCCAGGAGCAGCCAGGTTCTGTCACAGGTGGAACTGAGGCCAGGGCCCTGACAGGACGTCTCCTGGTGGCAGCGCTATAGTGACCTCCAGTTGACCTCAGCAGAGTGCAGCCTTGCCCTCCTGCCCCACATTGCCCATCAGGGCTCTGAGACCCTCCGCCACATAGGGGCTGGCAGAACATCGGGCGGCCTCTGTCCCTGAGCTCTGAGCAGGGCAGAGGCAGGGGGAGGGACACGATGACCCAGCATGTGGCCCTGTCTGAAGCTGAGCCTGGATGAAGCTCTTTCCTGGGAAAGTTCTGTCACTAATTGACTTGCAAATGCCTTGTTTGTCCCCAGATTCATAATTAGTGCTAAGGATTTCTAGGGCCCCATCCCGGAGGGGGCCTTTTTTTGGGGCAGCCTGTTCCTCTCCCCTCTCTGAGGTTGGCCGGGCTGGGGGTGGGCAGAGCCGGGCACCGGTGCCCAGCTGCCGTCCAGCGTTCCCACGGCTCTGGTGCCAGCGTGTGAAAGGCGAGGTGCGGGGGGCGCGGGGGCTGGGGCTCCCCGCCATCCTTCAGCCGGGACCAGGGCCAAAGCCCTGAGGCTCCAGGAAACACCAGAGCTGGGGAGCGGGCAGTGGCAGTGGGTGGGGGCCGGCTGGCACCCCCAGGAAGGAGAGCCCAGCCGGTGCCTGGGCTGGCATTGGCCGAGCCTCCAGCACGATGAATGGGCCAACAAGGGGCCTCTCTTCCCCACGGATTCCCCACAAAGCCCTTGGCTACACCATGGGATGTGGGGGACCAGGGGCCACCGAAGGAAGAGGAGAGGCTATTCTCCAAGACGCCCTGACTCCCAGCCTCTGCATTCCCAGGAAGGGGCCCTGGGCTGGGGGCCCAGTGCCTTGGGTTCTGGCCCAGCTTGGACCTGGATCTGCTGAGTGAGGAGGGCAACCCTCCCAATCCCTGTGGGCCTCAGTTTCTCCCACTGTATTATCCCTGGCGTCCTTCCCAGCCCTGATGTCCCTCTCCCGGCTTCTGCCCACTCAGCTACCCTCACAGCCACACCCTACCTTCCACTGCCAGTTCCCAGTCCTCGGCAGGCCCTCTCTGGGCCTGAGACCCAGCCAGACCTCACCTCAGCGGGTAGCAGCACTCCTCACTCAGGCACAGCCTCCCAACCCCTAAGGCCCTTCAGTTTCCCTCAGGTTAGGAGGAGCGGCTTGCCAGAAGGGAGGAGTAAGGAGATCCTAAGCCGTGGCTGCCTGCCATGGAGTCAGACAGCCCAGGACCCTGCCATTTGCAAACTGTGTGACCTGTACCTGTCAGTCTGTCTGGGCCTCATCTGTGAAAGGCCTCACAGGGTTATCACCGAATAGTGAGACAGTGAGTGGAGGACACTCCATGTGGGACCTGGCACAAAGTGGATACTCAATCGAAGTTCTTTTTTTTCCTGCCTCCCTTTCAAAGCTTTCTGCAGTCTGCCTGCGTTTCTGGGTGACTGAGATGTTCTTTCACAGTCCACCCCCATCTTTTTTGCCTGGCTCTCTCACAGCCCCTCTATATTCCTCATTTCCTCTACAGTTCATTTCACAGGACTGGCCATTTTCCTTTGGTAAGTTCTTCCCGAAGTCTAACCTTCTATTGCAGGTTGCTCCTCCCCAGGCCTGGCCTCTTCGCAGGCTGCCCTGCACCTGGGGCCCTGAGGGAAGGGGGTAGGGATGGGCTCTATGGTAACCCTGAGAAGAGAATGCCCTCTTTCCTCATCTGCATACAGACGGTCTCATTTGCATACAGACAGGCCTCATCTGCATATGCTCAGTGGGACTCTGAGAGCAGATTCTTAAGTGTCTGCCTGGACCCTCCCAGTCCAGTCCTGGCATCCCTGTTGAGGGAGGGGTCCCTCCGCACCCCTTCTGCCCCTGTCTGGGTCTGGGTCTTTCTGTTTCCAAAAGGCAGCCCAGCCTCTGTGGCTCCTCTCCCACTTGCTGTCACTAGTGTCCAGCTTTCTTTTCCTGTGCTCAGATAAGTCCTTCCTCCCACCTCCTCCTGCCGCCCCAGCTCCTTCACCAGGAGCCTCCCTTCCAAGCCAGGAGACCAGGCCACTAATGGAGGCAGAGGGCTGCTTTTCCCTGCCCAGGCCCCCGAACACCCAGAGGGTAAGGAAGCCATAGAGGGTTGATGCTTAGCCTCCAGGGTCCAAACAAAAGCAGGGGGAGGGGGAGGGCAGACCTGGGCAACTTCCTTCTTGCTGATTCCAGGCCAGACCCTGTCTCCATTCACCCCTCCTCCTCTGGGGGCTGACCCCAGGGCTGCAATGGGTCCTTGCAAGGCTGCGCAGTGGGAAGGATCCTGAAAGGAGGTCTGGGGACTTCAGAAGCACTTGCCTGACCTAGTGAGCCCAGGCTCCGCCCCTTAAATATGCCAGATTGTGATACAAATGGAACTGCCTTTTCCTGGGTGCATCCTTGGCCTCAATCAGCCCTCCTAGACCCTGTCCTTGTGGAGGATCCTGGGGCTCCTTGGAATGTAGGTTAGGGGAGCTTGGAATTCTCCTCATGGGCCTCCACCATGCTGAGGACCCTGGACACAGCCCTTCCCCTCTCTGGCCTCAGTTTCCTCTGTAAAATGAGGAGCTGGGCTAGACCAGGTGGCTCTTAAGGAATTCCTTCTTCCTGGAAATCATGCCCAGGTGCCTAGCCAGCATTCTGTATGCAATTTCAGCAGATGCAAGGATCCCCTGTGGTTCATCTTGACCTGAGGCTAGGAGCCCTGGTCTAGAGGAGCTAAAAATGCTGTGGTCAGTGTTTAAATGGAAGGGGAGGGGTGTGTAGACATACGTGCTTGGATGCACAGAGTATCTCAGGGAGGACATAGGCACCAGTGGTTGCCTCTTGGGAGAGGAGGTGGGTGGCTGGGAACAGGGGAGGGTAAGAGGCATACTTTCCCTCTTGTGCTGTTGGAATTGAACCGTGTGTATTAACTTAAGCCTTTTTATTTAGAAAAATCCCAGGATTCCAGCTATATTTCCATGGAGGGATTGTTGTTAGATGGGGGGAAGGACTTTTTAGGGAGTGGTAGAAGGCTTAAAAGGAGCTGGCACTCTGGACTCTGCTAACACTTTCCGGCAGGAACTCTCTAGAGATTGGAGGGGGGCGCTATCTTTTGGGGGAGCATGTTTTACGCAGGTGTGTTACGGGGGAAATGAGGCCAAGAGCACAGCTCCTTCTTGCTGTGGTTCCCCTGCTCCCTCAGGTTCCCTCCCAGGTATTGTTGGGAAGTCCTACCTGCTGTCTAACCTGAATCCCTCTTGTTAGGCATATTCATCCCCTTCTGCCTCTACTGAGGGTGGACAGAGAGGAAGCAGGAGTGGGTGGCCCTGTGAAGCAGGGATGCTCTTTCTCTCTGGTCTGTTCAAACCCTGGAGGACATTTCTAAGGATGTGTCCCTTTGTGGCTGAGACAGAGGGCCATCCAGTGACCTCCCACACAGGTACTCTGGGGGAGCAACCCCACCCTCTCCCATCCTCTTGGTCCTTGGGGTGGTACCTAGGGGCCTCCTTGGCTGGGAGTATCAGCCCACTGCTCTGAGTTGGGACTGACCAGATCATGGATGGTGTTCCCAGGGGCCTTGGGGTGGCTCAGAGAGGTGGAAGGAGCCAAGATCTTTCCTCCCCAACCCACCCCCCACAGGTGGGAGTTCCGTCTTAGTGAGGCGTCCCCCTTTTGTTGCAATGGTGGCTTTTATAGCATTGGTCTCTTAGAGGGAGCCCGGTACTGCCCTCCTCTCATTTAGCCCCTCCCCTGCCCAGGTACATCCACTACCACTAGTACTGTTGTTCAGTATTCAAGAGTCTTTATTAGACAGGAGATCAGACTTCTCAGAGGAATCTCAGCTCAGACAACACAAGAGAGACCAGGACGGGTGGGATGGACAGCTTGTAGACCTGGGAGCAATGGTGAAGCAAAGTCTTATCCCAGGTGGCTCCAGGTACAGTGGGCTGCCCAGGCTGGAGGCTAGGGCCTCCCCACTTCTCTCTGGCTCAAAGGCTTCTTGAAAGAGCTCTTCAACTTGCTAGAGTTTAGCCTTATCTTTCAGTCAATCAGGACGGCTTCTCAGAGGGAACCCAAGCCAGCTGGGTGAAGTAGGTTCTTCTTTTTGGTCTGAAAAGAAAAAAAATGTCAAGATTGAAACAGGTTCTCTTTGGATGGAGACCTTAGCAGGAGGCAGAGGACAAGCATCCAGTGGCCAGGAAAGGTGAGAGACCGGGGAGGGCTCCATGTAAAAGGGGGCCACCATGACAATGGATGAGTCTAGGAATGTCTTCTAGGTGCTCTACGCAGGGCCATGGCAGGGGTTGTGTGTGTGGAGGGGGAGGCAGAGAGGGCATGCCCAGGGCAGGAACTCAGATCCCAGACAGGTGAGAGGCTAGGCGGTGGCCCAAGGGACTTGCTTCAGGAAGACAGAAGGCATATTTCCTTGGCTAGGGACAAACCTGGGAAGATTTTGTTGACTTCTACAGCTCCCATGGCCTCTTCCCCAGTCCTGTCTTTTTTTTTTAAATGTATTTATTTATTTTTGGCTGTGTTGGGTTTTCGTTGCTGCGTGCGGGCTTTCTCTAGTTGTGGTGAGCGGGGGCTACTCTTCGTTGTGGTGCGCAGTCTTCTCATTGCGCGGTGGCTTCTCTTGTTGTGGAGCACGGGCTCTAGGCGCACGGGCTTCAGCAGTTGTGACATGCGGGCTCAGTAGTTGTGGCTCGCGGGCTCTAGAGCGCGGGCTCGGTAGTTGTGGCGCACGGGCTTAGTTGCTGCGCGGCATGTGGGATCTTCCCGGACCAGGGCTCAAACCCGTGTCCCCTGCATTGGCAGGCGGATTCTTAACCACTGCGCCACCAGGGAAGTCCCCCCAGTCCTGTCTTTAACCTGCAAGGACTGTTTCAGCATTCCTCAGACTTCAGTCCTGCACCTGAGAAGGAGTGCCCCTTCCTCCCCTGAGAACATGCAGAGAAGGCCCCCTGCCCATCTGGTCATCTCTCCTCTCAGTCCCTCCGATTGTGTTTGGAACATGTTCTGCAGGAAGTCAGCACAGGGGAGGGACACAGAATATGCTTTGGGAGCCACCAAGTCCCATTTGAAGCCCAGCCCAACTTACTAGTCCTATGACTTGGGGCTCTGACTATGCCTTTGTAAAGTGGGGACAGTATTACCCAGTTTTCAGGACCGTTGGAAGATTAACTGAGACAATGGCTAGGAAAGGGCTTACACAAGCAAGTGGGTGCCAGATCAAGGTTAGTCCCTTCCTTCCTGGGGTGGAGGGAAGCTGTGCCTAGGAAAGAATAAAATCAATAGGGGCTACACAGAAATCTGGTGTCAGAAGCACAGCTGTGGGCACAGCATTCCTTTCCTGCCCCACCCAGAGTTGGGAGCCCCCAAAGTTCACCTCACCCGACTTCTCCAACGGCTTTAAAATCTGAGAAGAGAATTTCAGAAAGAGAAGGGGATCTAGGCCACACCGCTGCGCTGCCTAACTCTGCTCAGATCAGTGTCACCTTCCTCCTACCTAGACTCTCAGACTTTCCAGACTTGCCTCCTTCCTCCCTGTCCCACCTCCTCCTTCCCTTCCCTGCCCCCAACCCCACCTTTGCCAGTCCCTAACCTTGACCTTGACCATACTATGGAGGGGTGGGGATGGGAGGTCTGCCTCACCCATCAAACTGGAAGCTCCCCAAAGGTAAGGACTCAGTCTCCCTCAAACCTGGGCTCCTTGAGGCCTGTGTCCCTGACCCCCTGTGGCCCTACTCCCAGCCTGGGCTGGCTCCCAGAGGCCCCGACGTGAGCCAGCTTCTCCTCAGTGCCCGCTAAGCCTGTTAGCCTCTCCCTCCACAGCTCCCTTTCCCTTCCTTGCTCCAGATCCTCAGCCTGTCTGGGAACCCTGCTAGCCCCAGGCTGGCTGGATTTGGAGGAACAGCAGAGGAAACTGGTGTCTCTCGGGGCCTGGGAAGGGGTGGTAGATGAAGCCCAGCGCAGGGCCCTCCCCTGGGTGGGGGAGGAGGAGTCCAGATGGAACAGTCTCCGCCTGGTACACCCTCCCAGCTCCAGACGGAGGGAGCATCTCCTAGCAACCGTACAGTAGCAGGGGGCTGGGAAGAGGGTGGGGGCTGGGAAAGCGGGGCGGAGAACAGTGATATCGTAAATTATCCCTAGCCCCTCCCTGCCAGCCCACCCTTCCTCAGTTGAGAATGGCCTCCTTTCTCTCTCCACCTGCTCCTCGTTCAGGATTCCCTTGCAAAGCTGGCCCCTGCTCAGTGCCCCTTAGAGGTGCCCCTCTAGCTCAGGGTGACCATTCTCAGCCTTCTGCTTGAGCTACAGAGGGAGGGAATTCTTACCCTCCCAGGATCTCTCAGGGACCCTGCTGGAACGTCCCCAGTGGCTGGAGGGGATGACTGCCTTCCACCCCCATTGCACCCGAGCTAGAAGACTATCACTTGCCAGTGGTCTCTGGCTCCTGCCTCTTTCTTTGGGTGGGGATAGGGGCAAGGAAGGGAAATTTCAAAGCATTTGTGACACTGACTCCACCTCTCTAAACAAAAGCTTTTAGACTTGGGACCTCCAAGTCTTTAAGGGGCACTTGGGCCTGTCACCAATCCGGCCAAGTCTCAGTTTCCCTATCCCAACAGCTGGAGTCCAGGAAGAAGCTCAATAAAGTGACTAAAGCTGGGTGGCAGTTCCTTCCTTACCTCTCAAATGAGCCATGTCAAGCCAAGGGTCAAAGAACTGGTACTTCAGTAGTACAGATCTTGGTTAGACACTGGAAAGGACTTCCCAAGACAGCAGTAAGCAAGATCATGGAATTTCCTGGTTGGAGAGAGGAAAAGTCTGTCAAAGAAACAGGAAACTGAGTGGGAACCTCTTAAATTTTGCCTCATTAATGCTTTCTTATCCATGTTAAATAACACATAGAGAGTATTTAGCAGAGCCTGACATATAGTAAGCCTTCGTTTTGGCTATTTTTAAAAATCATATATTAATATGATTTTTTATTGGATGGATATCAAGAGGAGGGATAAATCCCCTGGAGACCTATCTCCCATCCTCCAGGAACCCCATGGGAAAATCCAGATATGAGATAGTGCCCCAAGTACAAGATGGCAGCCAATTGCCATGGTAACAGAAGAAGAAGGAGTCTGGTTGGTTGCGGGGGCAGTGCCGGGAAGCCAGCTGGTGCCAGATGGACAAACCCAGCAGAAGGTAGCCCCAGCTGGGTGAAGCTCATGACCCTGTGCCCAGGGCTCTCCCTCCATATGCCAGCCTCAGCCTGTCCCTTCCCTCCAGGCCTAAAGGCTCCATTGCTATCTGTGGGGATTCCTCCTCGAGACTCTTGTTTGTACAACAAGGGATGACTGCTTAGAGACAAAAGACCCTCCTGCTCAAAGTCTCCCTGGCCCACCAGCCGAGAGATCTAAACTGGTCTGAATTTGGCTCACTCCTGACGGTGCTGAGGAACCTTAAAATCAGGGACTTGGGAGGGTCCTAAGTGGCAAGGCTCGGAGGTACCATTTTCTACACATTCAGTGGAGGGTCACAATGTCCGGCTAAGGCTCCCTCTGGAGAGCATTGAGATGAGGGAGCAGAGTGGGTTAGGGCCATGAAGGGAAATCGAGCTTCACTCCACCCCTCCTCTCTTCCCGGAATGGCTGGACAGTATTTACACAGGGCCAGTGGGAAGTTCTTCCAGAGAAGGATGAAAGAAGCTGTGGTCATGGAGTCCATTTCACCACATAGTTGTTAAAAACAAGTGCTTCCCAAACCTGTCTCAGCAAGAGGCTCACCTGCTTGAGACCAGAGAGCTCCAGCCAGTCCGCGGAGCCCCGCCACGCTTCCCAGACAGGGCTTCATCACGTTTTGCACACAGAGTCCCTTCACTCTCCTCCCCAGCAACCCACTCCCTCATTTCCAAACTCTGGAAGCCTTCCTCGATTGTCCCCATCTGCCTATCACGGCCCCTCTAACTCTGTGTCCCTCAGCATTTAGAATGGGCACTGGATATCTGCACACAGCCTTGAAAACATTTTCATCCACACCGACCTATTTGATCCTCAGGATAACCGTGGAAGGAAGTTAGGATCCAAAGACGTTAAGTGACTTGCCTAAGGCCACCCAACTAGTCAGGGAGGGAAGATAGAATTTGTATCTTGACCAGCCTGTCCTATTCCAGAGTCGAAAACGAAAACCAGAACCTCCTTCTTTTGCTGTTCTTCCTATGGCCGGAGCCCCTCTATCAAATCTGTGAGCGACCTGCCAGCTGAGGTGTGCCCACTGTCATTCTACCGCTTCCAGTGCCCCAAATCCAAACTTTTATTAACAGGGACGGTGTACCCAACGGAGGGTTGGAGGTAGGGGAGAAGGTCTACCCACACTGCCGATTAGCATAAGTGACACTGAGGCCAGGCAAGGAGAGAAACCTCCCCTGGGTGTGGAGACCGAGGGGACCTTGGACTCCTTTTCGGGTTCTGGTCAGTCTTGAATTTCCACCCTCCCAACATAACCCTCCCTGGACGGGGAGCTCTGTGCAGAGCTGGAGGGGACTCTATGCTGGAAGAAGAGAGAGGCTCCGGGCGGGGCCAGCCGCAGAGGCACTATGGGAGGGCATGTACAGTTGGGGAAGGGAGGCTGGACAGGCCTGGCAGGATCGGAGTTACACCTGGAAAGACATGGGGAGGGAGCAGGGGCAGAGCCTTGGCGCTGGAGGGGAGCTTGTCCTGCGAACGGCTCTACCATGGATGGCCTCACTGTGAGACCTGGCCAAACCTCAGCTTCTGGTTCCTTCGGGGACCTGGCTAAAGCTTGAGGCCACCCCTCACCCTCCCCTCCTCCAACCCCATTCCAGCCCACTCCCAGTGGGCCCTGGGAGCTAAGCCCCCGCACCTGACATGGCCACTTCCACAGCTACTCACAGAGAGGTCTTTGTGCAGAGGCTGCGCCTGGGGGAGGGGCGGTAGGCGGCACACCCACTTACATTCCACCCTAGTGGCCGGCAGTGGCATTGTCATCTCCTCAGCTGTCTCTCCAGCCTCTCACCCCTTCTCTAGGAAGAATCTCCTCAGAGCCTTGGCCCACCCCTGGACCCTCCCTTACCCCTTCTCCCACTCCCTCCTCCAGGAAGTTTCCAGGACTGAACTTCTCTGTTCTTTGCTCCAGTCCCCAGAGGTCCATCTCCTGTCCTGACCTCAGGGCACTCACTGTGCTGGGGACCAACCTTGGCTTCTCCACATCTCTTCCCGGGGAGCTCCCCTGAGCCTGCCCCGACCGTGCAGGTGTGTGTGTGGTAGAGAGGAGTGAGGGTGATTCTAGAGGGGGGAGAGGCGGAGACCCTTCTTCAGGTGGCTCCCACTCCTTTCACATTCCTCTATTTGTTCAGAACCAGCCAAGGGCCAGTTAAGTATCTGGTGGGTGCTGGGCTCAGCGGGCAGCTAGGTTCGGGTTTCCCCCTTCATCCTGGGGGTGGTTATGTGCTGTCCCTGAGCCATACTCTGCACTCAGCACCTCTGAGGCTGTCAGCTAACTGCCCAGTACCCCTATCAAATCCAGTCTCCCTGGTGAAGCACACAAGGCTCCTGATAACTGAACTTCTGCCTCCATTTCCCATCTCCTCCCAGTCCAGACTCCCTCTGAGGGACACTCTAGTCGCCTGACACAACATGCTCTTTCCTACCTCCTTGCCTTCACATATGCTGTCCACTCCCCACCATGCACTTCGTCAGACTCCTTAGACTGTTAGCCCCTGCTTAACTTTTATCACTTTTATCCCCTTTATTTTATCACTTATCTTTTGGCCCCCTCCACTCCAGGAAGCCTTCCTTAACTCACCTAAGGTGTCCCAGGGCTCCGGCCCGCATGCTGCACAGCGCCTTGTATAAGTCTTCAGGACAGCAGCCTTTACACTGTCTTGTAATTATTCGTGTCTGCCTCCCCCACCAGGCTGCTAGGCCCTCAAAGCAGCTTTGTATTCCACCTTCCTCTTCAACATAGCACCTGGCACACAGTAGGCACCCAATAAATGCCTGTTCAGTGAATGAGCTGACATGGAGATATGGGTAAGGGAAAGGAAGGCATGGATGTGAGAAGCGCTACTGAGGACGAAGTGATGGGTTCTGATGTGACTGATCTGGATGAAGGGGAAAGGAAGAAGGCAAAGCCAGGATAATGCTCAGGATTTGCACCTGAGGACCTAGAAGTTTAATGATGCTATTGATAGAGGTGAGGAAGCAGGAATGTAGCGCAAGACTGAAAGCACAATGCCGAGTGAGTAAGCATCTAAATGCCCTCCCTATGTTTGGGGAATGGCCATCTCATGAGTTTTGGAGGGAGGTTGTACTTATAAGCCACTACAGAAGCCAAAAGCACAGGTACTTTCCCTGGTTTCCTTGCAGCTAGGGCCTGGTCATGCGGTCCAGGCTTAGCCAGTCAGATGCACCACTCCAGTCTGATCTGGGAGCTAACGACGGGACCACAGTAGTTAGGGTGCAAATCTGGAGTTGAGAGAAATGAGTGAGCGTTTTAATTCCAAATGATGGTTGAAAGGATAAAAGTGAAAGAGCATGAGTGGAAAGGGGAAAAAAAAAGAGTTGAAAGCAGAACCTTGGGAAACAATTCTGGCTGGAGAACTGATTACCCAGAGGACTGAATGACTAGAATCCAGAATGAATAATCAGGGATATAATCAGGGATATAATAATCAGGGATATAACAGAAGAACCAAAGGCCAAAGGAGAAGACATCAGTATGAAATGGATATCAGTAGGAAATGTTCCACAGAGGTCACCAGGCTTGAGCAAGGGCCATTGGGTCCGGTTGAAGAGTCTGTGTGAGAGGCTGGAGAGGGCACAGGTTTCACCAGTTATGAAGGTGGAAGCCAGACTGATGGGCTGAGGAGAGAAGACTTGGAACTTCACCTCAAGTACATAGCGAGCGGCCCTTCACAGACCCCAGAAAAACCCTCAAACTGACAGATAATCCTGCCTGCCCACACCTTACCCTCTCCCCCTCCCCTTCCTGCTGATACTCCCACTTCTGATTCTTCCCGTATTTTTGTTTTACACTCTTCATAGTCCTCCAAGTTCTCTAACCACTGGCACCCATGAGGGGTCTGGAACTAAACTCAACACAGAGGCCTCTCTACCACCCCTGATCCTATGTGACGTTCATGTCTCTTCTGGGGCTGCCATCCCTCATCTCTCCCTCCTTCCTTCTCTCCCCATCCTCTTCGCACAATTCCACTAGTAGGAAGACTCAGCAATGTTCCTGGTCAGCCAGAAAGTCCTTCTCATGGTCTCACCTCCCTCCCTGTCCACCAACCAAGGCTGGCTCTCGGCCCACACCTGTCAGAGGCAGCCATTTTATAGGCGCCAGCTACCTAAGATGGTGGCCTCCCTCGCTCCCTCTGCTTCCGTTCCCACAGCTTGCCTCCTACCCTTGCCCCTTTCTTTCTGAAGCCTGAGCCCAACAAGGTGGGGGGCCAGGCTAGGGAGCCAAGGCCGGAGGAAGCAAGACAAAAAAGGACAGAAAAGCCGGCCCCTTGGCATCTCTCTTTGGCATTTGAGTGTAGCATAGGGAGGGAGGGCAGAAGGGAAGAAAGAAAGTAGTGTGAGTTTTTATTTCTGTCTTCTTCCTGCCACCTCCCCCTCCAACACACACACTTTGATGAAAACAAAATCTCTCCCCTTTTCTCTCTTCTCCAACCCCCCTCCCCATTTTTCCTGGCTCCTACCAAGAGCCTCCTGGAATGCAAATGAGTTGTATTATGCAAATGTATGCAAATCAGGCTTAACAAGCGGAAGGAGGGGGCAGAATGCCTAATGAGTAATGGCGGAGGGTACAGATGGAGGGTGGCAGGAATGACCCCATCTTCTCTGTTCCCACAGCCTGGGGGCTTGCTAGGGGTAGTGAGGTGTCCTTCGCTTCTGGGAAACAGTAGGTGAAGGCACCGTTGCTTCAGTTGAGAAGGCCTAGGATGGCCTTGGCTATAGGTGAGGAGAGACAGGAGAGCTTGGGGGGAGAGAGGGTTAAGTACAAGGGACTCACTTACACAACCTTGCCCATAGACTCTGGATGTACCAGCCTCCCTGCCTGTATGGTCTGCTGATGGCTGAACCTTCAGCTGAAAAGAGGGTGATGCTTATGCATGCCATGGCTTGTGCATCAGAAAGGAGGATTCCCAAGGGAAGATTCCCAACCAGACCCAGGTTCTTCCTGGGTGGGGGGGCGGTGCAAGCTGTCTCTTTGTGCTTTGGAAGGTGGGGGTTGGGGTGGTTGCCATGGCAACATAGCATGGAACACCCACCTCCCCAACATCCAGCCCCAGAGGACCTAGAGAGTTGGGGGCGATAATGGATTGACACCCCCTGATGCCCCCACCACCTGGCACTGCCAGCCGGAGATGGCAGCATCAAATCCTAGAAAGAATGGCCCCTTTGTTTCCAGGCTTGCGGTGTTGGGGGAGCAGGACTGGGCACGCAGAAGGGCCTTTCCCAGGCCCCATTCCAGTTTGCGTGACTCTTGCTGGCCTCTGGAGACTCCTTGTGGACATCCACTGGTCTCTTTGCCCTGGCAGGTTGTTGCCCCCTTGCCTTTTCTCCCATGGGCTTACCAGCTACTGCTAGGTATGCCTTCCCCTGTGCTTCTCCCTGAGGCCTCCCCTCCCAGCCTTCTCAGACAGAGAGAGCAGTCAGTTCCATCTCTTCCTGGCTTGTGTGGACACCTCACATGCCCGGACATGCATCCTGTCCTTTTTTGTATGGGGGCAACCTGTGAACTCTACCTACCTGCAATAGGACTGCTCCACCCAACTCAGGCAGGGAGACTCCTTAAGGAGGTATCAGACACAATAAGCAGGGCCAGGCTGGAAACCAGGAGCCTGGATCTTGGCCTTTCCACTAACCAGCTGAGTGACCTTGGTCATACCTCTTCCACTCTCTTGGGAATCTGTAAAATGAGGGCTATAGAGCTGATGCTATCTAAGGCTCTACCTGATCCATACACTCTGTATCTTACATGAGCTTAGGTTAAATTCTTCCTGAAATTTAACCCTCAACCTCCCTACTGCTGGAGCCCTCTCATTCAGACTCCCCAAAGGGGACAAACCCAGTTTCCTGGAGACGGAATGGCAACTGCCCTCAGCCTTTTCCTCTCCCTGAGACTCAACAGCTGCCTGCAAACAACTCCCAAAGATTAAAAATTCTAGAGTCTTTGATATATAACCGTGCAGACAGGATCCCCTCCTAACCCTCCCAAAGGGGGTCAGCACAGCCACCTCACTCACCGCCTGGGAGCTGTCCGTGGTGCTGGATACGGCTCTGGTGCCCTTGTGGAGGAAAGAGGGTGGGAGGGTGGTGGTGGAGAACCCACCCACCCACCCCAGACGAGAAGCTAAAGGGAGGAGAAGCAGAAACATTTGGAAACAGCAAGGAAAGGGGCAAATGTATTTCTGAAGACAGTTTCTCCTCTCTGAAGATCTCCAAATAGCCAATACTACTTTGGGGGAGGAAGAGATCAAGAGTCAATGAAACTCTGAAACTCACACTCCTTCCCTAATGACTTAAGTGTCCCGGATTAGATCAGTCCTCATCTGGATCCTACTTGGAAATCCACAGGGAGATGGAGTCATAGTTTCTGCCCTTGGGGTAGAGCTCAGGTTGAAGTAGTGGACAGGTTACAGACTTCTAAATTCCATCCTAAATTCTAAGGCCCCTACGAGGAATTTAGTAATAAAGATGAGGAAGATACACAATCTGCCTGATAGTATTATAGCTATTAGGAGCTTGGGGGGGGCGGTGATAGAAAGGTAAGGAAAGTAGGAAAGGGTATGTGTGTGCCTGCTTGCATGTGCACAGGTGTGTGTGTGGTGTGTGTGTGTGTGTGTGTGTGTGTTTGCGTGTTTCCCAGGCAGAGAGATGAGCCTATATCAGTGGTTCTTAACCTTAACTGCACATTTAGAAACACCAACAGACCTCTTAAATGATACTGATCTAGGCCTCATTCTCAGGCACTCTGGGATACGCTGGACCCAAATATCAGTATTTTCTAAAAGTTTCCTAGGTGATTTTAGTGCATAACCAAGTTGAGAATCACTGGTCTGGAAGAAAGCAAATGAGAAAAATTTCAGGGGTTAAGCCTGAGCAGCTGGAGGAAGAGGCAATGCTAGGCCCCCTGAAGAAGGGAATGAATAGGGAAGAGAAGGACAAACATATAACCTCCCCTCTCCTAGGAGTTCCCAATGGCCCCAAGCCTGGCCTGGAGACCGACTCAGGTGTTGGGCCTGTCTATTCTGTGCTGTGGGAGCTCAAACCATTCCAAGGCAATGAGATGAACTTTCCCCCCACCCCAGTCCCTTGTGCAGAGACAGGGAATGGGTGCAATGACCCTGAGGGCGTGCTGTTCCCCTTCACCCAGAAGGTCCCCAGGGAGGCAGTTGTGGAAGGTAAACAGCAACAATGGTCTCTTTCAGTGTCCAGATTCCAACCCTTCAGTCCAATTAGCAGACACAGCAAACAGCAATTCAGCTGCCTTCAGCCGCTGTCATAACAAACTCAGAGCAGCCTTAATGGGGGGATTAGGGCAAGAGGAGGGGGGGGTGTCATTCTGAGCCCTGGGAGAGCCTGGGTGGCAAGGAAGGGTTCCCCTTTTTCTCTTACCTCTCTCCTATCTAAATATGCTCTGGCCCACACTTACCTTCCACAACCCTGCTCCTCATTCACCTCAAAGCTCTGAGAATGTTTTTATGGTTTTGTCTACTCTTTCCCTCCAATGATTTTAAAGCATTAACCTAAACTCATTTAACAACTAAAGAAGCTGGTACACCCTGCCTCTGAATGAGACAGTGCTATAACCACTCAAGATCTCTGAGGTCTCAGTAGCAAAGGAAGGAAGATGGAAAGGTCAAAGATCCCCAGAACATCACTGTGGAAAGGAGGTGAAGAAATAAATATCAGTATTCCAACTCCCAAACCTTGGGAAGTACAGACCTCAGAAGGACTTCCAGATGTGGAAGAATGCAGAGGGGCCTGTGCTCTCTGGTGAGTTATCAACCTTGGGAATCAAGAGTCAGCAGTTGGGGGACTTCCCTGGTGGCACAGTGGCTAAGACTATGCACTCCCAATGTAGGGGGTCCGGGTTCGATCCCTGGCCAGGGAACTAGATGCCACATGCATGCCGCAACTAGCAGTTCTTATGCCACAACTAAGGAGCCCACATGAAGCAACTAAGACCCGGAACAACCAAATAAATAAATAAATATTAAAAAAAAAAAAAAGAGTCAGTGGTTGGGAAGGTGGGGGTTTGGGAGGCAAGAAGACAGAAAACAACCCCTCCCTTTTTTTTTCTGGCTGCACTGCGTGGCATGTGGGATCTTAATTCCCAGACCAGGGATTGAATCTGCACCCCCTGCGTTGGAAGCGGGAAGTCTTAACCACTGGACTGCCAGGGAAGTCCCCGAAAACACCCTTTCTTAAAGTCATTCAGTGATGAAGAAAAGTCTGCATACTGATAGACACAACTCTCTTTGGTTCATTAATTATATCCACTACCTAACTGGTCCTTTAATTTAATAAACTCTTTTTAGTAACTCCAGAAGCTTAATAGAATAAATTTGGAATTATCATTTACACAGCCATACCCCTCTATTTACATAAGTCAGTTTACCAATCTTAAGTAGTACTCTTACCAATACATGGTAAGATCCATTAAGGAGAAAAAAATACAATGGTCATTCTGCCACGTGGACTCCAGCCACTTCCCTTAACAGGCTTCCCGGGGTCTGTTCCTCCTCTCCCCAGGCTTCAGACACTGCTTCCTCAGGTCCCAAGAGTCCCTCCTCAACGCCAAAGCTGAAAAGGAGGAGGAATTTTCTCAAGTTTAAGTGTTTTGAGATCCTCAGTCGAGAATATGCCAAAAAGCTGTCCTTTTTGCACTCTGAGATCAATCATATGCTTTCAAACAGTCGTTTCAAACTGTAGCCTTTAGCTACTCTGCAATCTAAGAATTACTCTTTACCTGTGGGTATCATAACATATAAGATCTTTTATATAGAATTCTTCATTTGCTCCATGTAACAACCCTGAGGATATAAATTCTTACCCCCACTGTACAAATATCTGATCTGAGGCTGGTTAATAATGGCACCTAAACATAGACCTTGGTTCAGTCACATTTGCTCATTCTCTTTCATTCCCTAGCCTTTCTGATTGTGTTGATTCCTATTATTGTAAGGACCTTTCAACAAAATCTTTTTGATGCCTAGATTGGGAAAATTTTGTCCCAGGGTGAGGGTGTGAGTGAAAGTGTAAAACTTGAGACAAATATTTAGAAGAAAATTTCCTTTGAACTCCTGGACTCAGAATTCAATAGGGGAGGGTATTGGGATAAAGGGCTGAGGAGAGAAATAGGTAAAGAACCTAGCTTAAAATTTGTTTTCCAGTAGGAATAGGTGGATGTAGCAAGATCCAAAGAACAGAACTAAAAATTCTTGGACACAGGAATGTGATGATACAAAAGAGAAATTGGTAAGGCCCTTCTGTGCCCCTTTCAACCCAGCCTCCACGCATCCCCATTCCATCGGTTCTCCTATTGGGTTTAGCTGGAGGAAGTGCTATCTGGTATAAAGGTTGGGGGAGGCAGAAGGCAGGACTCAGTGGTGTCACTGCGATGTCTGCATTTGGTAAAACCCCCCAGGTCCCAGAGTGTCTCTTCCTCTAGTGGATTTATAGCTATATGTAGCCAGGAATCCCTAATCTCACATCTGAGCTTCCTACCCACCATGGATCACACACATCCAATCTCATACCAGGTCACACATCACTCAGTTTCTCACCCTCATAAGCAGACATACACAGCCCACAAACACTGTCACCCATCATTCTCCTGACAACCCTATCCACACACCCACACACCGTATGTACGCATGAGGCAGACACAAACCCTCACTCCCACATCGCTCCTGCCTTCTATTCCCCCTTTCCATTGAGGTGCTTGTTGTGTAGGATGTAAACCCTCAACCCACCAGTGCCCTCAGGTCCTCTATTCTCCTTTGGAGATCCTGTGGTCAAACGCGTTAATGGGATACAACAATAATAATATAAAGCCAAATGGTGTGGCTAATAATATAGGTTTGAAGTCTCTTGTGGATGAGCCTCAGCAGATCCCATATACACATTTCCAGATAACTACATGAAAAGTTAAAAAAAAAAAAAAAAAAAAGTCAGCCCGTGCTCACAACCAGGCCTTGCATCTCACAGTGGGGTTTCCCTCTCCGCTGATGCACAGATTCCCTCCCTTCTTAGCTCATTCCCATCCCAGTCTACCTACCTCACCCTCTCTAGTCCTTCCCTCAGGCAAGCATGGTAGAGTAGAGAAGTAGAAAAAGTATTGGATTTGAAACCACTGAGTGACATTAGCAACTCATTTGAATGTGTAGCTCCTGTTTGTAAAATGCGGTTAGTAACAGCTACCTCACAGTGTTGGAGGATCAAAGGAAGGCACCTAGGCAGAGTGCTGTTACTGGGAAATAGGTGTGGTGTTAGGGGTTAATAGTGCCTGCCCCAAACCAACTCCCTTTCTTCCTAATCCTGTCTCCAGCTGCACACCCCCCCTCCAAAGAACCAGATTTCAAACAGCTGAAAAAAGCAAAAAGGCCGTTAATCTCTCTTTCCTCCAAACCTCAGAAGGAAGAAGACATAGGTACTCTGGAGCCCAATTGTTTTAGTTTGGATTCCCAAATATTTCTCCCACATAACATATAATTGAATCATAATCTTGTAGCTATAAAATCAGCTCCTGGGAGGAAATTTTAAATTTACACGGGCAAAGGGAGTCAGTACGAGGTCATTTGTCCAGTTCTCCTGCCCTCTTTTGACTCCTCACTGCCCTGCCCTGTGTTCTGGAATGTGGGGGTGGGGTGGGGGGATGGTGGGGAGTTGTCGGGATGGGGAGAGGTAATAAATGCAGAGGGGGCCCACTTCTGGTTTTGCTACAGTTACTTTTATTCTACCAAGTGACTAGACCATCCTCCACTCAACTGCACCTAAACACTCTTTTGCTTAAAATATTTAGGTCAGGCCAGATAAATGGATTCTTTTAGGAAAGGCCCTGATTAATCTCTCTAATTCTTTGCTTTCTCTGGGCAGCATAAATACCAAGCCACAAATTCCTTTGTGTTGGAGCTCCTTGAGGCCATTTGCTCTTGGAGATGATTTCCAGGACAGTGAGGATGGGGTGGGGAGGTAGGGTGTCCTGAAAGACCCCAACGCAACCCCTTTAGTCAGTGAAGACAAAGCTGGCATGAGAAGCTTTTCAAGACATCAGATTCAGGTCCTGAGTGGGAAGGAGGAAAGAATATGAAAACAAGGGGGCTGAGATATACTCTGCCCTCCGTCGGCCCGGAACCCAGGCTGGGCAAAGAGCTTCCCCAGCCACCCTGTCCTCTTTCTGAGCGACCCCGCCCCCACCCCCAGTACTTCCAGTCTACCTCCACTTATCTCCACTTTGCCATTCTCGGCTCCCGACCTAGCTGGATAGACTTAACGTGGCTTCAGGGAGCCGATCAAAGACAGGGCTAGCCTTCTCAGGTGACCTCGCCCAAACTCTCCCGCCCCAGAAATAGCTGTGAGTAGCCTGCGCGAAGCTGTTCACCAGCGCCCACGGGAGAGGCCTGGCCCAGGAACCCCCGGCACCGTCCGGAATAACCCTACAACAAGATTTCAACAGATCTCTCCCTTGGACCAGGTTCCCGGGCAGTGACCCAATCCGCAGACTGCCAGAAAAGGCCCCATCCCGAGAGGTAACCACAAAGCCCTTTCTTGCTACCCTCCACCCCCCAGCTCGGCGGGGGAAGGTACTGCTTTGCGCCTGGCTATGGGGCTGCGACTCCTACCTGCGCGGACCGAAGCTGGAGGGTGGAAAGTCGCCCCGACTGTTGCGGTCTTGAGGCCCGAAGGCCGCCCCGTCCTCTTCTCGCCTACCACGGCCCGTGGGTCCTCGCAGCTCTAGCCCCTCGCTTAGGCCTCCCCCGCCCGCCCGTGCCGCCAGCTTTCCCGGGGCCCCTCCGCGCAGTGTATGGGGTTATTTTTACTTTCGGTTATCTAGCTTTATGAAGACTCCACACCACTCATACAGCTAGATAACCAAAGATAACAACCAACCCCGCCTCCTGGCTGCCGTCGCCGCCTCTTCCACGCAGCCTCTCGGCTGCCGCTGCGGACGCCTGTATCGCCGAAGCATCTTGGTCGCCCGCCGATGGGGGCTGGGGAAAGGGTGCGCTGGTAGAGGTGGGGGACGGAGAGAGAAACAGAGTCCAGGACGGAAAAAGACGCAGAGACACAGGGACACAGACATGACAGAGACCGAAAAAGGCGTGGAAGGGACGCGACGGCCGACGGTGTCGAAGTCCGGGAATCGCCCCCGGATCCCCAAAGCTTGCGACGCCTCGTCTCCCGCTCCCCATTCGAGCCAGAAGCGAGAGAGTTCCGCTGGTCCCTGGGAGGAGGGACTCTCGGGCTTTTCGTGCCACACGGGAAGACTGCAGGGACCGAGGCAGAGGCCTCCCAAACCTCACGGGGTCTACATTGCCCTCCTTTGGAAGATCCAGGCGCATCCGATAGACTGAACCTTAGCTTTCAGCGGAGCCCAAGCCTCCGTGTGGGGTCGTAGGGGGGAGGCGCGGAGCCGGCCCCCCCACAGCTTCCAACTCGCGAGGGCGGTGGAAGCGAAGCGGAGCTCATGCAGGGGAAAGGGCTGGATCCAAGCCTCCGACTAAAAGGGGGAGCGGGTAGCGAAATCCTGGGGGTAAAACCCCGGAGGTGTCCCAGAAGGAAACAGGAAAATCCTAGCAACCCCAAGGGGGTGGGAGGAGGCGACCCAGGGACTACCAAGCGAGTCTCTCTAGGAGAGAAGGAAAGGGCAGAGACACACCCGGGAAGGGATCCGAGAGAGCACCCATGAGACGGGGAAGAGGGAAGAAAGCGGAGGGCGGGCCGGGAAGGTGAGCCGAGTCCCGGGCCCCGCAGGACCCCCCCAGAGAAATGGCTTTGTACAAAGAGGTCCAGAATCACCCAGGGCTGTGAAAATGGCCGGGGGTCCGAAGCGAGAGGTGCCCTAGGGGTTGGTGGGGGTTCCGATCAGGAACGGGAATCTTCTAGGAGGTCCCGGGAGCCCTGAGGAGGGTGTGGGGCTCGGCCAGCCCCCCTAGTGGCGGAGGCGCCGGCACGCAGGATTCCGAGGCTCTAGCCCACCTCGTGTCCCGAGCCAGCCAGGCCACTTACATCGAGCCCAGTGTGCCCATCCGTGCTCTCCCGCGCGGTCCTCCCTGCACGTTCCCGCCCACGGAATGCCATTGCCCTGGGTCCGAGATGCCAGGGCTCAGCGGGCGCCGGGGTGGAGGCGCCGCCGGGATCTCAGCCTCCGCCGAGCCAAGGCGAGCAGGGCAGAGCGGGCCTCACCTCCCTAGCTCCTTCCGTAGCTTCTGCCGCTGCTCTGACCCGGGCGCGCTCCGGCTCCGGACTTTTCATTCATCCTTTCACGCTCCCTCCCCAGGCGAGCCTGTGATTGGCTCCGCCGAGCCTGACGTCACCACCTCGTTCCCCCGCCGGCTCCGCCCCTCCCCCTTTCCAGGTTGAGCCGGAGCGCGCAATTGGGGCGCCCTCCCCCCGGGAGAATGGTGAGGTGGGGAGGAACTACTATGTCTGTGTGCTGATTCCCAGCCTTTTGCTGCATCCCCGAGACCTGCCGGCCATCTCCAATCCATTGCCATTTGTGCTTTTGCACTCCAACCTCACTCTTTTTGTAGGTTCTACATTTTCCATTTTGGCCCTAGGTGTATTGCACCAGGTCCAGGGCTCAATGATGGGAAAAGAGATCGGGTGACATCTCCTCAAAAAGAACCAGATGACTGGAGATTCTACCTCTACCTGCCTTCTCTGATCAGGATATTCTTTGTGCTTCTCGGATTCTGATCCCTCCCAGACTGTGATCTTAATCTTTTAGGATGGATGGGAACCTCCCTTGTTGGTTTTCAATCCAAAACAGTGAGGGAAAGATCCTGGAAGTTTGGGACTCCTATTGGGAGATGCAGGGTCTGAGCGAGGCTGGGCCTCCTTTTTCGCCGTGCAGAAATGAGAATATCTCTTGAACTTGTTCGCAGCACCAAAGTTCCAGGTAGGGGAGGCTGGGGATCCCAGCTGGCATTAGTCTGGGCAACACCTGCAGATTTGACCTAGCCCTGGAGGCCCGCGCTAGAGCTTTCTCTCCCTTCCCCCACCCCGTGCGCCTTCAACCGCGAACCCTGCACCCCCAACCCGGGTTCCATCTCCGGGTGCCTGGAGAGCCGGGGTCACAGGGAGAAAAATCACTCTCCAAGCAAGGTTTCAGGTTGCGGGCTTTCCCGACCCGGCTCCCCATGTGGCCGGGAGAATCAGAAGCGAATAAATGCCGTATCTCAACTCCCGGTGGCACACGCTGGTCCGCAGGCGGGATCCGGATTCTCCAAGACTGGCGGAGCCCTCTGAGATCGAGCTGCGGACCCCCATTTGAGCCGCTGTGACTGACAGGGAGCAGTTCTATTTCCTGGTGCCGAGTTACCCCATCCCTCCACCCACTCTCCTCTGGACCCCTTTTCTAAAAAATCCTATGACTTGGACACCGGGAGCCAGTCCCTCTGCCTAATATGGGTTGGTTCCTATCACCAGGGATCCTACACCAACAGGGGTGCACTGGGTTTGGCCCAGTGTTTGGCCATCAGACCCAGCCAGGTGGTTTTATCTGCCCCAGGGTCCTGCCTCTGCATAGTCTAAGACAAAGCCCAGCCTGAATGCTATTTGCCTTGGTTAGATGCAAGCCCGTGCCAGTGGGTTTCATCTGGTGCTCCCCTCAAAGACTGGAAAATGTATGAATAATTGCTGCATGATTGTGAGGTGGGGGGCACTTTGAAATAGGATAAAGCCCAGGGACCTGCGTTTCCCCACCACAGGGACAGTAGGGTCAGATGCCCTGATTTCCCCAGGTCTCACGGCATTCTCAGGGCAGTGCTTGGCACACCTTTTCCCCCTCTGTCAGCCTCCATAGGGTCTCAAGGCCCCTACCCAAGGGAAAGGCTCTCTAGAAACTTCCACAGTGTCAATTCTTCACCTTCCCAGGACTGAGAGCACACCAGCCTATGGTGGGGTATAGCTGCAGAAGAGCAGAGCCCTCCCCACTCTCACAGGTAGACATATCCTACTGGTGTGCTGCTAAATGCATTCCCTACATACATCCCCCATGCCAGGCCCCAGAGAAACTATAGGTTTCTTCATGCCTACAGACCTCCTCAAATATTTTTCAGTGTACCACCTCACACCTCTTTATAGGATACCCAATATCCTCTAGACATTCCAGCAATCCTAAATAGGGCCTACACTTCTCCGAACACACCACCAATTTCCCCTACAAGTATTTACCCATTTGCCCTTCCACGAGATCCCTTAAAAGCACCCTAAACAAACCTTTCTGCCCCTCCATCCTACCCTCACCCAGCTCCTGGGGGATGGGGCCAGCATGTGGGAAAGAGGCTGTCTTGGTAGCTAGCACACTCCCCTTTCTTCTCTGTCACTAATTTCCAACCAAGTTCCCTGCCCTCTGTGGGGCCCAAGCTTATCTCCACAATTCCTTGCCCTGGCCCGGGCCATCCAGACAGCTTAGCAAGAAGCAGTTGGGATCAGCAGGAACCTCCCTTCCCCTTCAGCCACTGCTGTATTTTTGTTGGGGAGGGAGGCGGACAGAAACGGTTTTTTGTCCAGCAGAAATCCCCCAACCACACCCTTATTGCCCAAATTCAGACTCAACTGGAATTCCTCAAAAACCAAGGTCAGGACAGAAGTGGGTACATATCTAAATTTCCCCAAATAGTTAGACAAAGAACTAGATCCCCTTGCACCTTACTGTGGCTTTGGCTCCTACAGAGGTACCTCAGTCTAAACAGAGTGTCCAAATATAAGGGGGGGGGGGCACAAAAGAAAATGGAGATTATTCTAAGTTGTCCTGGCACTATCTACTTGGAATCCCCCTCTCTGCCTAGATTCCTGATGAAGTAATTTTTTGTTTAGTTTTGTCTGGGTGGACTTGACAACCTGATCTCCCACAGCTCCTGCTCAGGGATGACCATGAGTGGGGTATCGTCTTTATTCTAATGGAGATGGAACTGCAAGCCATGAAAGAAGCAGAAAACTCCCCACCATCATATTAACTGGAATTGGTTTTGTATACCGAGCCATGTTGCTCCAGTTTCAAAAAAGAAACTAATTCAAGGGTAGCAAGTGAGACAGCCCCTCAAGGGCAGAGGCGATTTCATATATTTTCGACTCTATGGTATCTAACACCATGCCTAAAACAAAGTGGGTGCCCGGTAACTGATGAATTAATTTATTTTAATTTTTATTTTGTATTGGAGTATAGTTGATTAACAATGTTGTATTAGTTTCAGGTGTACAGCAAAGTGATTCAGTTATACATATTCATATATTTATATTCTTTTGCAAATTCTTTTCCCATTTAGGTTACTACAGAATACTGAGCAGAGTTCCCTGTGCTATACAGTAGGTCCTTCAGTAACTGATGAATTAATAAAAGAATGTGTGTCTCTGTGAGTGTGTCTGCAAGTCTGAGTTTGCCTTCATGTGGATTGAGCCCATTGTGGATGCAGAGGGCGGGCATTGACAAAAGGTGTGTCTTGTGGGATCTGTGTATGGGGATGAGAGGGGAGTGTGGGGAGTTGTGTGTTGTGTGTTAGTGACTATTCCGCAGTTCCTTTGACCAGAAGGGACCCTTCTACTATGGAGAATTGGATACAGCTGACCAGAGAGAAGCTAACAGCTGGAGTAAAATGGGTGCATTAGATGCCCCTTGCGCTTGGCTAACCAGCCTCAGTCTCTCTAGGAAGGCCTCAGTTGGAACAGAGCCCTCTGCTTCCAGCACACAGCAGATTCCGCTGCAGTGTTCTTAGAGCGATGGTCTGCAGACCCCACCCAAGTCCTTCCAGGGAAATTCTGGCAGACTGTGGAGAGAGCACACCAAATCCCTGGTGCTGATCTGAGTCTGTAAGTGTCTCAAATAGCCAAGGAGCATACATTCTTTGCCAGTGCCTGTCCCCACCCCCACCCCTACAGGCCTGATGCCCACCCATTGTCTGTGTCCCTGAAGAGGTCCATGTATAAAAAAACATGGCCTGAATTATGCTCCCTGGATGCAGCTTTTGGATGGATCTTTATAATTTGGGTCCCAAAGTATATTTTGGCATCAAGCAACTCTCTTGAAATATTTAGGTAATTAAATAAAAAGCATATTTGTTCTTTGTTTCAATTATCAGGTTAATTTGCCTTGAAGATACACATGAAAGCTGCATTTGGAAGAGGGTGGGTTCAGATATTTATTTCTGTCTTGTAAGTGCATCATTATGGTGAACATTATCATACATTAGTCTTTTGCTATAGAATATTTGCATTTTCTATGGGATAGCGACAAATGAAAGCAAGAATTCGCAGTAAAAAAAAACATGGGGAAGCTGTGAAAAAAAAAATCTCTATATGGGCAGATGAGTTTAAAGGGTGTGGAGACATAATCTGGAAGATTTCATCCCTGGGGATACCACCCTTGGCTCCCCACAAAGTGTTTTTCTCTTCTTGAGAGGCTGGCCTGAAAATTCCTCAGGTCTATCTAAACACTGCCTCCCTGCCTGCTCCCAATTCTGTCCTTGAACTCACACACCGCTCACTTGCTTGAGAGCCCTATGGAGTTGGAAAGGTGAGAACAAGGTGACAGAGGTGGTAGAGGGTTAGCCATCAGCAAATGGTCTCTTTGAGGGGCAAAAGCATGAGTGTGTAAGGGTGCTGTGTATGCACACATGCACGCGCATACACACAAACCTATCAACTAAGACAAATGCAATGACATATCTACAGATATTCCCAGCAGTACCACCTCCCAATGCTTACACACCCTGGCACACACACCCACTCACAGCTGTTTAAGCTCTGCAGGTCCCCCTTCACCACAACCCACACTCCTCTCCTTTCTCACCTCTATCACCCATGTGCAGATATCTCTGCTCCTCTGCAACCAACCACCTTCCCCTGTGTCAACTGGCCTCCATCTCTGCCCTCAGCAGCCTATGAGAGAGGGGGAAAAGAGTCCCCGGAATCCTCAGGGCCTCTCCTCTCTCTCACGGAACTGGGCGCAGGGTGGCCTTCATTCCTAAGTCTCCATGTTCCATTCCCATTATCAATGACTATACAAGTCTTACTACAATCAGAATAGACCGAAATCAGGGGCTGAAAGCTAGAAGAGACAGGGCATGGGGTAGAGAGGTGTAGGGAACAGGAGAAAACCCAGATGACTGCAGAACCAGCTTCTTTCTCCATCCTCACCCCCAACACCACCATCAAAAACAAACGAACAAGAAAATAAATACCCCCAAAGCCAAAGGGGGGGACACCTACGATGACACCAGAAACAAAGGAGGCTGCTTCTTCTCGGATGCCCAGCTCCTGTCAAGGAGGAGAATACGAAGGTTAAAGTCTTTTGAGTGGCTCCAGTCTTCTCTCACTAACACCCCTGTCTCCCTGACACTCTCGCACCAACTCCTTTTCTCCTAGTCTTATGTTTTCAGGACCTAGACAGTCTAGGTTCGCCTCTTCAACTGCCAGAGCTCTGGGCTGCACAGGGAGATAGCTAAAATAGAAAAGCCTAGACATGCAGGGAAGGCAGGGCCCCCGGCCTGAGCTTCTCCGGCTCCATCTTGACTGGACGACTCTAACCCAGGCCCATGCTCACAACCTCCTTCCACCTGCGTCCAAAACCTTACCGGCCCAGGGGTTTGAACTGAGCCTGTGGAGACGCTGTGACCCTTCTGACTTAAAACCGGAGGAGTAATTCCCTGCCCAATGGCTACCAGCCCCTCACAGATTCCTGCTGCTCTTGGTGTATGAGAAAGCATGCTCCAGATAGAATGAAGGGTCTGGGGTCAGATATACATTTTTGTCCATCTAGATGCAATGGCATTGTAACCTGTAAAGTGCTATCCACTTGAGATATTGTCAATCATATTGTGTCTCTGGCTTTCTTCCCCCTTCTTATCATTACCTATCTACCTATCATCTACCCATGCATATCACTAAGGATCCATAAAGACATATCCTGTAGCTATCAATTTCTCCCTCTCTCCTTCTCCTTCTCTTTCTCACATACACAAAAGGTGTGAATACAAAGCAGTTTTTTAAAAAAATTTTAATGTTGGGTCTGAAACCCAGTCTCAGTATTTTATAGTCTTACTTTCCCAGTATTTGCTTCAGGCTAAATTATGATTTTGAGGAATGACATGTATACCACAGGTAACCCAGCTCCTAAAATACTAAGAGAAGTGTATTTGTGTGTGTGTGTGTGTGTGTGTGTGTGTGTGTGTGTGTTGGGGTAAGTTGGTGATTCCTTCTACATCAAACTCAATTCCACAACGAGTTCTTCCTCTTCTTCTTTTTTTTTTTTTTAAAGTCAGGAAGATAACCTACCGAAATGCAGAGGAAATCAGAAAAAAAAAGGAAGGCTGGGGAGCAGAGATAAGCCTTAAATCCAAGCCTGATTTTTAGGAGGGGTGTTTTGAATGCCCCCCCTCCCCACTTCTAACACCCATGAATACCCACTTAACTCCCAGCCTCAGCTCTGCAGGCCCATCCATTTCATAAAGGGGTGTCTCAGTCTGAAATTATCTTCAGACCAAAGAGGGGGCCAACCTCAACCCCCAACTTGATAGAAAATAAGCACAAGGACAGTTGGGGAGCCTAAGGTTCCTTCTCCCACCCTAATCAAAAAGCGTCATGGGGTCCCTGGAGCAGCTTACCTCTCCTTGCTGACCTCTGCCCTGCACTCCACCCTACCCGGCCCCCCCCACACACACACAATGTCCACGGGGACGTGGTGACAAGGACCACACCCCAGGAGGCATGGAACATGTGTGTGTTGTTCCGTGGCGGCAGCCTCAGCCTCTCCCAGAAACCTGGCCCCTGGGGTACCAGAAATGGCCTGCTGGCCTCTAGCCTCTACTACCCGACAATGGTCCCAGCCTCTGTCCCAGAAAGCACCACGTGGGTGGGGACTGGGGATAAGAATAGTGTCTTCTTTCTATCTCCTCTGGCCCTTCTTAAAAAACAAGGAATTAAAAACACACCGTCAGATGGGTCGCATAAGGGCTGGGAGCAGGGTTCTCTCGCCTTTTGAACCTAGGCATCTGCCCCCAATACCTCACTTGCCTTTAAGCTCCCCTCAGCCCCTTTCCCACCCCCCAGCTCATGAGCAAAGCAAGGAAAAAGGGGAATAAAATTAATCTAAATGCTATCAGTGTTTTTTCCTGATTCTGGTCTCCACCGTTTTGGAGATGTGGCTCCTTCCCCAATCCACAATCACCCCAGTCCCTCAGACTTTGTCCGCCCCTAAAACCTGAAGTCTTTGAGGCAGAGAGGAATAAGAGTCAGAGCGAGGAAAGAAGGTCAGGAGTCCAAATACAGAACCATGTTTTCTCTTCCCTCCCATCTCCACTACAGTCTCCCTTCCTGCCTCTCCTCTGGTGCAAGCATTAAGATATTGGCCCTGTCTGGTGGAGAGAAGGGAGGGGCGGATTAATAGGATCAGTAGCACCGTGACCCTAAAGCCCCCCTGAATCCCATTGACAAACTTAGTAAGCTGTCTCCCGGTTGGCCTGGGCTAGGGGAAGGAGGGGGACCAAGAGGCGCTCTGGGACGGCTGGGCAGGGGCCTGCCTCAGCCCACCTCGATAGATAGAACGGGGAAGCAAGAGATGAAATCCCACTCTGCCAACTACTACTCACACACATGCCTCATCCCTTTTGGTCACCCTTAAATCTTTTATCAGCCTTTCTTTTCTGTGCTTATTGCACCCGCCTCCATTAGCCAGTGGGCAAAGTAGGAAGGTAGGGCACCCTGACTGATTTTAGGGGATCCCTTCCCACCCCCAGCTCAGATGTCTGAGGGGCTAGGACCCTCCCGAAAGAATGGCCACTTACCCGGCTGCTGTGAGGAGGACATCCTGCTCGGGTGGCCCCTGCCGCTGGACTGCCTCTTTCTCCCGGCTCCTAGCCTCTTGTGGAGTGGAGGATGCAGCTCCGATGACGTAGCACCTGTCTATCCATTCAGGAATTTCGCTTGCCTCTCTCTTTCTTTCTCTTGCTGCGCTCCCTGGAAAGGCAGCAAAAAGGGGGTGCTGCCCCTGTCTGGAGACACCATCACCACCAGAATAACAACCCACTCTGATGAAGCCCCTCCTTCTCCCATCTAATGCCTGTCTGGGAAGGGGTCTTTGTCATCTTCACTCTTTCCCACCTCCTCTTACTGCCTTTTCTAACCTGAGGCAGGAAGAAGGGGCTAAGGAGAGCTATTGTTCCTCCAGGCCACCCTTGTCCCCAAAGGAAGCAAGAGAAAGTGTGTGACAGAAATACCCTGTCCCCAGTCTCCTTCCCGTTCTAATTCACCTTCGAACTTGAGAGCGTGATTAAATGATGTGTGTCTAGGGTGGGGAGTGGAGTTGATATGGAGTGATAGAAAGAGGACACAGTTTGCCATTTGGAGGTTCAAAGTATTGCGGTCTCCCCTTCCCAAACCTCCCCCAGCTCTCTGTCCCTGTCAGCTCAGCTAATCACAAATCCAGATCTTAGTTGTAAAAGAGAAAGTGACAGTCAGAAGATGAAGGCTGAGAGCTGGAGGGGTGACCAAGTTGGGGGGGCAGTGAAGGCCAGCACTTAGAAGACTAGACAAGAGAAGAGGAGGGGTGGGACCACAGATCCAAAGTGGGAGATAAATTATCTTGTTCTCAGAGGAGGGAGAGTGAGTTGGGGGTTGGTTTCCAGGGCTGGGGTCCCGATATTTGGTGGAAGCTGGGGCCCAGAATGGTACAATGGTCGGGTCTCTTTTCTCTCCCTCACCCCCACCCTCAGCCCCTCCCTCTTCTCCCTCCCTCTCTTCCTGGCCTGCATGGGAACTCAGTCTGAGCTCGACTGTGACAGACAAGCAGGCCTGCATGCTAATGAAGTTTGTCTCAAGTTCATTGTCAAAGCCCCCCCTTCCCCAAGGCCCCCTCCCCTCTTCTCTCATATACAAATCTCCCTCCAACTTTTGTCCCACAGACCTGGAGGCCACTTGAGTCTCTGCTGGCTCCCCTCTCTCACCCTCCCCCACTGCTTTCAGTCTCCCCTCTCCTCACCACCTCCCTCAGCTGGGGCGGGGGGCTCTCTTCTCCCTGGTGCCTTCCCAGCCACCTTCTGGCCTGGCCATCCCTAAGCTCTGAAAGGGGGATTCTGAGGGCAAAGGTCAGAGTCTATAGACCTGGTCCTTCTTTGCCTACCCAAAGGTAGGCAGACTTTGGGGAGGTGGGAGAAGGTAACAGGCTGCCCCCAATCAAGGCTACCTGCCCCCCAATTCTCAGCCCTGTTCTGGCCCAGTCCCCCCATTCCAGCCTCAGCTTCCCCCTCCCCTCATTCCTCCCATTATGATTATTTTGCTCTCCCCTTGATTACATCTGCTTCACTAGCTCAGAAATAAAGATCCTTTGAGACTAATTTTGCACCCCCCGCCCCCAGCTCCCCACCCCTTCCCTCCTCCTTCCCTCTGGACCAGGGCTCCCTTTAGCTCCTTTCTCACCGGCTGAAGACATTGAGTTCCTTGTCTAGGGAGCTGGGGGGTTGATGGGAGGGGGTGCCAGTGGAATGGAGGGGGGGGGGTCTCTCCAACTCTGGGACGTGTCCAGCAATCCAAACCTGTCCTTCCTTTGTTCCTACAAATCTCTTCATACTGTCACCACCCTCTGGAGTCTGCCTTTCTCCCAGTAACCAAGGGATTGGGGAGGAAGGGGAGGAGGACCCTGAACTCACTCCACCCCTCAATTCCAGAGAAAGGAGGGAGGGGGAGAAAGGCAGAAAAAAATTTAATCCCCCCCTCATTAGCCAGAAAGGAAGCTAAAGGGGATAATTATAATTAAAAGCAGACAGCTGTGGATTGCGTCTTTTATGTTCCTCCAGGCTTCCTCCCCACTTCTGCCACTATCACCCCAAAATCTGCACAGCTCCATGAGCATCTTCCCCTTGGCTTCCTGAGAGTGGGAGCGTGCTAAGAGAGTGAGGCATGGGCGCAGATTTGGGGAAGGGGACTGCACTTCCTCTCCCATAGTCAGCATTTTCTTAAACATCTCAAAAGGCCTAGGACATCTTAGAGATGTAGAGATATCTTTTCCTATCCCCCAACCTGTACCCCAAAGCAAGGCCCTGTAGGAGGGGGGCATTCAGGAGATAACTAATTCAATAATTTGGGGAAATCTTTGATTTTCCTAATAAAATAGTAATAACTTATTCATAATGATACTAATTCTAAGAATTTAAATATAACCTAGAATGTTTTCTCATTCAGGCTTCTCTTTCCTCCTCCCTTGGAGTGGCCTTAAAACATAGGAGGGGTAACTAAAAGCCGGAATAGCTAGGATCTGTAAGGGAGAGTGTTATATCAAAGAAAGGCTCATAGATTTAGAGTACACAGAAATGCACACAGATACATACGTATACTCGATAATTTCCAGGGTGGTGTGGCTAGGCCTAGCTCTGCTATCCTATGTATTTATAGAACTTGATCATAGGCCAGAACAGCAGGGTAATTATAACAATATTAGCATATATGCAAATCAGGTAACCTATATACACTGAATGGAAGCAGATTATTATTTATTTCTCTCCCCCCCCCCCACCCCGCTCCTTCCCTGGTATCAGCTCTGGCTTCTCAGAGCTGCACACCAGCAATTATCTGACATTATAAGAGGGGGTTGTAGCCCTGGAGGAGGGGGCTGAGGGGAGTAGGACAAGAAAAAAAAACCTACAGGCAGGTTTTATCTCATTTTACTCAATGTTATTCTGGGAAGCCTAGGGAGGGGCTCAGTGAGAACCCTTTGAATTAACAAAGGGAGGGGGTACGGAGAGACAGAGACCTGAGAACAGAGACAGATGAAGTCAGAAAAGCTGCGAAGCAGTGACAGAAATGGAGAGAGACAGATCCACAGTTCAAGGGAGTAGAGAAGCCAGAAACAGAGTCGCGAACTCACACAGAGAGAGGCACGAAGAATCCAGATCTGGAGAGAAAACAAGGATCTGGAGGCGGGAGGGACGAGCTTTCCAGGTTCACTCAGGCTGGGCTTGGGGCAGCCCGAGGACGGAGGCCTTCCCCAGTCCTCTGCTGGCTCCAGAGCCCAACCCACATTACCAAGTCCTTTGCCCTCTTTCCACCACCTAGTAAATGGTCAAGGGGCCCCAGCAGAGGCTTTTGGCGCATCATTTATTCTAACAACCACAGGATAAGCATAAATCGCATGAAGGAAGTCCGACTCTCCAACTTCCTTTCTCCCACCAGGGCTGGGCCGGGAACCCCTCCTCTCCTCTCAGGGGTCGTCTCACTCTCTGGCTCCCCAGCTAGATCTCCACGGGGTGCATGGGTCTCTAAGGAGTCAGCCATACCACTCCCTCCCTTTTCCTGTTCTATCCTTCTTTTACTCAGACACTATTTATACCAGATCCAAGATTGGGAAGTGGGACCTTGACAGTTTTCATTGCTTTTCCATCATATTGTTCCCAGTGCTTGCCCTACTGAGTTGGGTACCTCTTCCTCTGCCTTGCGGGGTGGGATTCTGCTGGCCCACGGCAGCCATGGACCAGTGACTGGGATTTCAGAGCCTCACCTATATCCTTCCCTCCACTCCACTCAGAAGAAGCCTCCAGCCCCCAGGTGAATTAAGGAAGTATCTCTGTTTGGCCCCAAAACCCTTTTTATGTCCCTAGATATTCTTGTGTCTCCATCATGTTTCAAATGCCTTTCTCCAGGTACCACTTGCAATGTGGCAATCTAACTGTCTGTTTCAAAAAAAAACCTTTGCCCACCTGAGGCAAACTTCGAAGAAGGCAATATAGGGAAGGGGGGATTACCGAAACTGCGGCAGGGTCCAAGGGCCAAAATGCCTGCTCTTAAGTGATATAATGAAGAAGAGGAAGGGTCTCTGAGAGAAACGAGACAGAGACAGACACCCAAAGAGAGAGCAGCCACAAGACTGAAAGGAAACAAAATTTCAAGGCTCTACTTAGATTTTTACACAAAAATGAAAATGTGCTGTCACATAAATCTATATAGACCAGCAAGATGGATAGGCTTTATCACCAATGACCTCTGCATCTACGATACGCATTTGTTTTTGTATCTGCTCTTGGATCTGGCTGTGTTTCTCTGTGGCCATGTAATACAGAATAGTAAAAGAATTGAAGAGGCAGTGAGAGAAACACAGACAAACGGAACAGAGAGAGAAACTGAGAGAGGCAGAGACCGACCCAGAGACAGCGACCTGCAAGAGTGAAAGAAAAAGGTGCTAAGAGGCACCAGAAAGCCAGTCAAGGACAGGGCAGATCCAGAGACTGACAGCCAGCCAGCCCCAAGGGCCACGCTTTCCATTCTCTGTCCCACGTTAGAGACCTGGGATGTGGCCCTCAATTCTGCGTGTTTCTCCCCCAGGCTCAGCCCAGAAATTGGTGAGTAGATTTGCAGCTTCATCAGGCACATCCCTCTGTGTGCATCTGGAGTCGTTTGGACAATGGATCGAATCCCTCCCCGGGGCTGCCCCTTAGACACCCATCTCCATGCAGCCTGGCATTCTATGAGGGGGACTCACCTGCCTGTGTTTCTCTTTTGCGCTAGGCACTTTCCTGCTGCTGTGGCTCTCCTGTTACAATAACTGAGCTCTAAAACCATAGAGCTCTGTGTGTGCACCTAAATATCTCTTATCTTCTCTCCTACAAAATTAATTTCTCTGGCAATCCAATTGGACATCTGTAACCGCACATTGCCCAGTGTGGTTCTCAGAGCTGTCCGTGTGTAGAGAGGGTTTGTGTATGGCATGAACAGGTTTATGTTTTTATCCAGCACAGTCTATGTGTACCGGCACCTACCTGCGGTCAGGCCCCACCATCGGCCAGGCGTGTCTGGCCATCACTGGTGCTGCTACAGCCCAGGGCACCTTCCAAACCCAGGACTTCTGGGGTGCAATTCAGATCGTTTTTTACCCCAAAGTTCCCCCCTAAAGCTGCCAAAATCTCCCCTTTTGATGGGCTGATAATATGTCAGATACATCTGATTCTCCCACAAACCAGTCTTTCACCAAAGAGCTCCCATGGCACCAAATAATCACGGTCGCCCTGGAAAGGAGACAGACCTTGCCACAGAGGCTTGGTCTAGCATGCTAGCTTGATGACGATATCAATGAGCTGGAGAGAGATTTTCTACTTGACATCTCCCTAGTTGTGTATTGGTACCTATATTTGTATACATATGTTACTTTTATTCTTGGAACCATATACATCTCCTCTGCTCATTTTCACAAAAATAGTGGTCTCCATGTGGGCACCTGGCCAAACACCGGCACTGTGTGGGATACATGTGGCACGGAATACATACTGGCACACATATCGCATGCCTGCTTTGTACTCTAACACAGTGCCATTTTCTTGGTGCAGTGCCCGCTTCTGTCTGCTTCACAGAGGGTTCTTTAGGTCTGATGCTCATTTCTGGGGCTCAGGCTCTGGGGTCTGGGCTGGATCCCTCAGCTAAAAATGCAGCCAGTATTCCCCACCTTGGAGCCCCTACAGCCTTAGTCCAGGCAGAGCTACTGAACTCTGGGTGTCTGTGTATATGGCTACTGCTGTGCCTGCTGGTGACACCAGGCAGCTTCCCTCCCCGCTGCCGGGAGCTCTCCCCAGGGTCACCACTGGGATGGGTTGAGTAGTCAGCACTGAAACCCCCCTGAGCGGCAGTGTGTGCACAAGTAGGTTTGTGTGTCTCTGCCTCATGTCTACATGCAGTGCGCAGTCATGTGTGTGCTGGTTGGTGTATGTGTACTATGATCACATGTATGTCCATATGACCGTATGACACTCGTGACTGGTGTGTGTGTGTGTGTGTGTGTGTAGTTTGGGGCTGTATGTGTGACATTTGTTGATCTCGGTGTTTGTGTTTGTCGCTGTGCGCTGTGCTTGCGCAGCGCACGCCCTTGAGTTGGCTGTGAGCCTCGGTGTCTTTGTGGCTCGTGGACCATGGTCCGCGGGCCCCTGAATCCCAGTGTGTGTGGACCTGTGGCTTCTATGTGTGAACTGCGGGTGCCCGGGCCCGGCCAAAGCCAGGCAGGAGCGCGCCCGTGCGGCCCCAGCCGGCGCCCCTGCCTCTCCTCCGCGCTTTCGCCGGCAGCAGCGGTTCCGGCTCCCGCTTGCGACAAAGTCCAAGCTCCGCAGCGGCACGGGGCGCGGACTCGCCGGGCGGCGCCGAGGGGGCTCCGGGTGGGAAGGGCGAGGCGTGGGGGACACTCGCTTCCTCCCCAGGGCGGGACGACCGCGGACGCCTCCGACGCGGGAGCCGCAGGGCTGCGGGCGCCCAGGAGAGGAAATGAAAGCACGAGAAGAGCCGAGGAGAGAAGTGAGCAGAAGAAAACAGAGAATCGGAAAGAGAGAAAAGGGAAAAACAAAATCTATTTGAAAAGAAATAACACATTAAAACAAACGAGATAAAATAACACTAAATGAAATAAAAAGGAAACATACCAAAGGCATTGAAAATGTTAAACTAAATTATAGAAACGGCAAGGAAACAAAATGGAAAAGAAACGACTCCAAGGCGCCCGAGGGGAAAGGGGGCCTAGACGGGGCGAGTCGGCGTTTGAGAGCTTCGGGGATCCGGGCGCCTGCGCTCGGCCCAAGCCAAGCCCCCGGGGCCTCCTCTGCTCGTCCGCCCGCTCCCCGGACCCGGGTCCGGCGAAAAGCCCCGCTGGAGGGTCTGTTAGTCCCGACTCGCCCCGCCAGCAGCGATGGCACAGAGGACCACCTCTGCCCCCCACCTCCGCTACTGAACTCACCCCCGGGGAAAATAAAACCAAGAATGATCCTCCTATCCCCCCCTATATCCCTCGACTGTCAGGGTCAGCTCTCCCCAAGGTTCATGTTCTTGGCCGCGAGGCCCTTGTAGGCGCTTCTCTGGGTTCGTGGTGCCAAGCGGAGCCACGGGAAAACCGGCCTGTTGACAGCGTGGGGTTTGGGGGGCGCGGCGGCGCCCACTCCCTGCTGGCAGCTCAGGGCCCCAGCCCCAGACAGGAAGTCCCGGACTGTGGTGCGGGGCCAGGGGGGTGAGTAATTGATAACCAGGAGCAGCTAGGGTGTCAGGGGAGCCTGGCAAGATGAGGAGAAGGAAGATGAGAGAGACAGAGGAGAAAAGAGGGGGCCAAGAACGCGGCGGATAAGAGAGGAAGAAATGCTGGAGAAAAGGAAACATAGAGATAAAGGGGAAAAGGGAGACGGAGAAAGGCGGTGGAAGGGCAGCCGAGCCCCTCAAGGAGTTTGGCCGGAGGCACTGATATCCTCTCTCCCTGAAGCACCGCTGGGGGCCCTTGACCTTATCTTCCAAAGCTGCTGAATTCTGCCCTTAGACCCTGGGTTTCCGGTAGCGGATGGGGAGACCATAACATGGTAGCCTGCAACAGACTTCAGAGAATTAGGAACATGTAGACTCCGCTGAACATGTCTGTGGCTGTCAGAAGCAGAGAAAGGTGATAGAGAGAGTGTGAGGCGGTGGGGAAGCTCTAACATCTTAGGGCACAGAGAAGGTGCCTAAGATATGCACCCAGCAAGCTGAAGTCCTCCAGATAAAGGTGCCGAGCCATTTCTGGAATCACAGCCACCAAGAGGCTTGGCTGAGTTCAGAGCTCACCCATAAGCGCCAGCTGACTCAGTGGCCATTTTACTCTCAGAACACCTGAATAAATACCTACCCTAGTCTCTCTCCTGGCCGCCGTATCCACGGACTGGTGGGGAACAGGCTGCTAGGACCAACTATGTGGCCTTGGCCAAATTATTTCCTCCTTTATAAAAGGAGAGTCTGGGGCTAGGAGTCACCAGTCCTTCCAGTGGAAAGATGATCAGAGCCAGGAAGGAATGAGACCAACCCAGGTTTGGCGAGTCAGTCAGTCTCACCCCAGAACATTTTGGACTTCATCAGTAAACATACTGTGTATTAATTTTCAGCAGGGTGCGGGCCAACCTGAGAGAAAGGCACCAGCTGTGGGGGTGGGAGGTGAGGAGTAGCCTCCTTCTGTGGAAGAAACCCAGAACAGGGAGCAAGAGGACTTCCCAGGAGGGTGAATAACCAGGCGGGGTGCTCTGGGCAGAGGATGACATAAGGCCAGACAGCCTGATGGAAGAGCAAGGTGTTGGGAAGAGCACAGTCTGCAGTGGCAGCCCTGCCACTTAGCTGGCTGTGTGACTCTAAGCCAGTTACCTAAACTCTCTGAGCCTCTGTTCTGAACAGGTAAAATGCAGGAGAGGAAACATACTTCCTTGGGTGGTGAACTCAGTGCATTAATGCACCCAGTGTGTACCTGTTTGGCCCCTCATAGACACTCAAGAAATAGTAAGTTTCTTCCAGTCCAGGATTGTTATGTCAACTGTTTGATTTTCATATTTGCTGGGAGAAATTTCCATATTTGCTGGGGGGGAGGGGGGCTTGGGGGGTGAGGAATGGCTGTAGCTTGCTGCCTCTTCACTCTGCCTTCTTGTTTTAACCAGTCTACAAATCCTTGTGTCAGCCTCAAATTATCCCAAATAGACAAATACACACACAACAAAGTGTCACTCTTTTAAAAAATGATACTAAAATAAAATAAAACATACCTCAGTACATTGAAATAGCCTGAAACAAAATGCTGTACAAGTGGAATTCCTCCTGGAACCCTCACCAGTCAACTGTTACATCTCTTAGAGTTGAATATACTCAAAAGTGTTGGAATTTTTACTTAGAACTGAATAATTTGTGCTGCCTTTCTATCTGCCCCTCCCCACCACCAACTTTCCTTATTTACATACTTATTTTCAAAGAACTGTGGAGATTCTATGTATGGAAAAATGCGTATTTGACTATTTGTGTTTTGGTTTTTAATCCCCCAAGTTAAATCTATAAATCTGATACAATTCCAAGCAGATATCTGTTCAAGAATGGTTGTAACAATAAAGTTTTGGAAATTACTTAAATACTGAAATAAATAAATAAAATGTTGTGCAGTAGTTAAAATAAAGATTTAGACATATTTATCAACACGAGTAGATCTCACAGTATAATGAAATCAAGTTTCAGTCCTAGTTCTGTCACTTACTGAAGTGGGTGACCTTAGGCTTTCCAGTTTTTCGATTTCAATTTTCCTCACTTAGTTGTGAGGAACTACAAATAACTTACACACAACACACTACAAATAACTTATATGACCCTATCTACTGCACCACACCTCATACTGAATGCGTCTCCCGTAAGCCTCCAACTCAGAGGCCCAGAGTCTCCTCCAGATGGAGGGGATCCTAGGTCTGGAGGCACTTGGGCTCTGGGGGGATTGAGGTGAGTTAAAAGGATGAAGGGTTGGGCAGAGTGGCTCATTATCACCTTACCTCCCCTTTCACATTTCTCCCTGCCCATTCCCCCTCCTCTTGGCTCTTTCTCTGCCTGGCTTTCAAGTCTATGGAGAGTGGAGGGAGTCCCAGTGGAGGGAGTGGGAAATGGTGAGATTCCACTGGGAGGGTTATCATTTGGATTCTAAGAAGAATTTTCTGACCTCCCAAGGCAGGAGACCCAATATCTTTCCCCAAAGAAGAGTTCCTGGGAATGGAAAGTGTTGGAGGCAGAGGCCGTTAGTGAAGACACCCCAGCACACCCAGGAGAGGGAGGAGGGAAAAGAAGAAAAAAAAGGCTCTGAGAGGGCACTGGGAGAATTCTTATTTCTGTGCTCTCTCAAGTGGAGAGGGGCTTCCATCGCCCAGCTAACGAACTTCCTCCCAAATTCTCTGTGCAAGATTTGGCTGCTCCCGGAGGGGGGTCCTTTCTAACAAGGTGCCCCCGGGCCCTGCCCCTCCCTCCCCAGGAGCTGAAGCCGCCAAAGGTTCCTGGAATATAATGGATCATTTTCCAATTTACCAGGGTCTTAGAGATTACGCCGCTAATCCCATCAAAGACCATCTGCTTACATTGTCCCTCCTGAGCCAAAATAAATAGATCCTTTACTCTCTCCACTTCAGCTCCTCTGGGGTATTGTAGTGGGAGAAAGTTCGACAAGGCCCATCCCATTTCCCCCTCCCTCCTGCTGCGCGCTGGACAGAAAAGGAGAAAACAAACTTAGCTTGTCTGAGGTGTGAAAGGTCACTTATGCTCCTGACCTGCATTCTTCTCGGGAGCCTGCGACGATGGGAATCGGGGAGAGGGGCGGGCCCGGGGCTCTGGGGGTCTCTGAGGATCAGCCCCCTGTGGAGGTGTGGGACAGCCTGTTCTGTGCCCCACTGGCCTGCTGTCTCAGCTCTGAGGCCACCTTGCCCCAGCCCACTTTTGGTCTCTCTTTCTCTCTAGTCTCTTCAAGTTTCTCCCACCTGTGACTGTTGGGAAATAATTATTGAAATCTAACTTTCATCCTTCCCTTGGCGGACCTGTGGGGAAAAGGACAGGAAAATCCACAGGAGCACTAATTTAATTCCATCTAAAAGTCATTTCTTCTATAGGCTTTTCACATTTATTCTCTTCTTTGTTATTACTCTGTGGCCAAAAGGGGCTTCATAAATGGTGGAGGGAGAGGCTTAGGAGGAGCCTCACGGGAAGTTTATGGCTGAACCAGGAGGAATATGTATGTGCAAATCGGCTCCAGGAATTAGATCATGCAAGTTATTTATTAAAAGGTGATAAGTGCCATAGAAAATAAATGAAATATAAAACAGGGTAAGAGAGTGAGGGATGGGGCCTCACTGAGAAGGTGGCATTTGAACAAAGACTTGCAGAAGATGAGAGAATTATTCAAGAGGAAATCAGGAGAGAGTTCCACACACAAAGAATAGCCAGTCTCTTCCCACAGTTTCCTGTGTCTTGGCCACTTCTAACCCATTCTGTCTCTCAACCATTATTTTTAGCTGTTTTCTGACCTGCTCAAGAACCTAAAGGGGCTCCCAGCAGCCTGCTTTATCATCTCCAGGACAATCTGCAGAGGCAGGCCTCCCCAGCTCGGCCAACAATTAACTGCCTGTTTGGGGCGACTGCCCCAAACACACTTGGTCTCCAGAAGGGGCACATGTTTTACTTTAGAAAAGCAGCATAGTGACAGAAATAACACAGACGTTGGAGTCAGGACGATCTCAGTTTGAATCATTCCAGCTCTGCTGCTTACTAGCTAGGTGATCTTGGGTCTGGATCCTCAACTCTCTGACTCTCCATTTTCCTCATTTGTAAAACAGAGGTAATGCCTACCTCACAGGACTGCTGTGAAAAATCAATGAGGTAATACACAGTTCCTGGCGGGTGTTCTATACAAAACACTGTGCAAGACAGAGCAGGGACTGTGCCCCAACACCACAGAGAAGTTAGGAAGGCTTTGCTCAAGAAATTTAACAGCAGTGTGTAAAGCATTTGCACATATAGGGACACAATGTTAATTTCCCAGTTATAAGATTTGTTCATTTGGCAAACGTGGCTGGATACTTCTATATACAAAGCACTAAGAGACACAAAAGGGAATGAGGCATATGCCCTGGTTAAAGAGTGAAGACAAGGACACAGATTACTGACGTACATAGCAGGACATGATATGTGCTCAGAAAACCAGATAGAAATTCTAAGGGGAGAGCAAGAGACCCTTTTTAAAAAAATTTTTATTTTATTTATTTTTGGCTGCGTTGGGTCTTCGTTGTTGCACGCGAGCTTTCTCTAGTTGCAGCGAGCGGGGGCTACTCTTCCTTGCAGTGCGTGCGCGGGCTTCTCATTGCGGTGGCTTCCCTTGTTGCGGAGCACGGGCTCTAGGCACGCAGGCTTCAGTAGTTGTGGCGCATGGGCTCAGTAGTTGTGGGCTCGTGGGCTCTAGAGTGCAGGCTCAGTAGCTGTGGTGCATGGGCTTAGTTGCTCCGTGGCATGTGGGATCTTTCCAGACCAGGGCTCGAACCCGTGTCCCCTGCATTGGCAGGCGGATTCTTAAACACTGCGCCACAGGCGAAGCCCAAGAGATGATATTCAATTGGCATAATGTGGAATCAGGAAGACTTCATTAAGGGTGTGGCATGAGCTGGGTGGGCCTTGAAGGATGAATAGGACCTGAACATGCAGAATGTAGGGAAAGGAGAGAATGGGAGAGACCATGTTTCACGATAATGCATATCAATAAGACTTGAACATTTAGGTAATCATAAGCTCATTATGAACCGATACCATCATGTAACTGCTTAAAGCTAACGTGGTCTTTGGCTTTATGAGGGGAAGAATCACATCCAGATCAAGAAAGATGAAGAATGTTACTGTTCTTTGAACTGGCTTCATCTGAAGTGAGATACTAACATATAAGATAGCACTGAGAAGAGGATTAGCTAAAAACAGGGGGCTCTGTGATACATAAGGGGTATGACAATGGGCGGGTTACGTCACCTGTCTCATCTTCTGTTTCCTTATTAGTAAGTAAGGTGAGAATGACATTGGCTGCACAGTAAGTGAGGATTAAATGAGATTATATGAAAAGACCCACTAAAGTGACTGGCACATGGAAAATACAAGACATGATATCTGTTTTTAACTTTTAACTTTCAATGGGCCATCATGTAGAAGAGGGGCAGACTAGGGATTGACATATATACACTAATATGTATAACTAATAAGAACCCGCTGTATAGCACAGGGAACTCCACTTCGCTATACAGTAGAAACTAATACAACATTGTAAAACAACTGTACCCCAATAAAAAAAAAAAGTAAAGAAAGAAAAGGGACAGACTATTAGTGCAGGAGAAAAACAAATACCACATGCTAACGCACATATATGGAATCTAAAAAAACGGTACTGATGAACCTAGTGGCAGGGCAGGAATAAAGACGCAGACGTAGAGAACGGACTTGAGGACACAGTGGCGGCGGGGTGGGGAAGGGGAAGCTGGGGCGAAGTGAGAGAGTAGCACTGACATATATACACTACCAAATGTAAAATGGATGGCTAGTGGGAAGCAGCCGCATAGCACAGGGAGATCAGCTCGGTGCTTTGTGACCACCTAGAGGGGTGGGATAGGGAGGGTGGGAGGGAGGCTCAAGAGGGAGGGTATATGGGGATATATGTACACGTATAGCTGATTCACTTTGTTGTACAGCAGAAACTAGCACAACATTGTAAAGCAATTATACTCCAGTAAAGATATAAAAAAAAAAATAGTGCAGGAGAAGAATCGGTGAATGGAAATAAGGAAGCAGATTAGGGTTGGCATGAAGAAGACTGTATAAATGGCCAGAAAAGACCAAATATAGAGAACGTTTTGTTAATAATGGCCACCCATCAAAGACATAGAGAAAGGAATTTCTGATTTGGGTAAGGGATTGAACTAGCTGTTTCAAACATTCCTTCCAATGCCAAGATTCTGACACAAAGCAGTGGATGTGTCAGCTTAAAGTGAAAACTATAAGCTTCCTTGAAAGTTCCATGAAGGCAGGAATCATGCCCGTTTGGTTCATTTCTCTATCAAGTGCCCAGAAGAGTATAACAGGCATTTGATAAATAATTTGTTGAATGAATGAATAAATGAGTGTTCTGTTTCAAGTGCTTTATATGCATTATTACAAAGACAGTAAGTGTTACAATTCAAAGGGAAAGCATGGGAAGAAGTGAGGTCTGGAAGAGACAAGGAGAATCAAGGAGTCATAGCCCATAGACAGAGAAAACAGGATAAGATGGTGGTATTTGTTCTACTGTGCTAAAGGAAATTTGGAGGGGCATCACTGGGCTGCACATCCATGGATGGCTGCTAAAATAGGATGTTGAACAGAGCAACAGGAGAAATGGAAATGATATATAAAGGGGAATTTTGTCTTAGAGTTACAAAACCAAGCAGAGTGAAACTAAGGAGAAGGCAGCATCTTTCCACTGGGATGATGTTGACGACACAGAAGACTGGCGTTATGGTGGCAAAGGTGGTATGATCAACTCCCTGCTTTGTACCACAGTAGCTTTTGAGGATTTCCTGGCTGAGATGGGGGTTTACTCGATGGCCCCCGGCTTTTGGCAGAGCCTTCTTTCCTGCAGCAAAGAACCAATACTTGATGGGAGGATAAAACGAAGAGTTTCCATTAACTACACTCCTGATTTCTGCTTTGCTTTTGCTTTGCTGAGAAATGCTATGGGCTCTCTATCTATGGAGACATTGGAGGAGACATGTCTTTGGTGTCCTGAGGCAGGAATGGGTGAGGCACTAACTTCCTCACAGAGTACCATTATTTGATTTAAAAAAAAGAAAAAAAAAAAAAGATTCCTGCCACAGTTCTTTTCCCAATCAGTCTAGATTGGGAGTCCTATCTGAATGCCTCCTTACCCTAATCCAGATTTCTCATGCAGTGTTCTGGATTTTCCTTTTTTTTTTTTTAATGCCCTTTTGAAAGCTGGAACACTCCAACCCCAGGGGCTATTTGAAAACGACCCTAGGAAATATGATTTGGTTCCCCTCAGATTTTCTCTTCCCTGTCTGCATCTTTACCATTAGAGAGTGTCATCCTTTGAAAGAATGTAGGTAAAGAAAGGGAAAAGGTGCTTAAAGTCAGCGGAATACAGATGAGGTGCCACGTCTCATCTCTTGGTTTCTTGCCTTGTGCTGCCACCTAGTGTCCCAAAACCTTAAATACCTTACCCTACGGAGGGACCACAGTTGATTCGTTCATGCAGATTCATTTATACATTCATTCTTTTTTTGTTTTCGGGTTTTTGTTGTTGTTTGTTTTTGTTTTTGTTTTTGGCTGCACCGCGCGTCTTGCGGGATCCTAATTCCCCAACCAGGGATAGAACCTGGGCCCCCAGCAGCTGGAAGCACAGAGTCCTAACCTCTGGACCGCCAGGGAAGTCCCAATACATTCATTCATTTTTTTTTTTTTAACTTTAAAATTGTATTTATTTATTTACGTTTGGCTGCATTGGGTCTTCGCTGCTGCGTGCGGGCTTTCTCTAGTTGCGGAGATCAGGGGCTACTCTTTGTTGCGGTGCGCGAGCTTCTCATTGTGGTGGCTTCTCTTGTTGCAGAGCACAGGCTCTAGGCACGCGGGCTTCAGTAGTTGTGGCACACGGGCTCGGTAGCTGTGGCTCGCGGGCTCTAGATCACAGGCTCACTTGTTGTGCATGGGCTCAGTTGCTCTGCGGCATGTGGGATCTTCCCGGACCAGGGCTCGAACCCGTGTCCCCTGCATTGGCAGGCGGATTCTCAACCACTGCGCCACCAGGGAAGTCCTACAGTCATTCTTTTATTCACTGATGCCCTTAACCTTTTAGCAAAACTATGCTAAGCCTTCCCTCTGGCCAATTATGGAGCAAGTCACCCCATCCCTCTGTTTGTTTCTAGGTACCCCTGCTTTCATGCTGCTCTAGACAATTCCCTCTCTGCCCTTTTCTCCCTGTTAAAAGAGGCTCCAGCCTTTCAACCTCTTGCTATGGTTGAAACTCATTCCTTTTTGTTAGCAGAGGTAGAGAAGCTGTGCTCTGTATTCCCTTCCTGACCATCAGTTTCCAACTTGAGGCACAGGGTTGATGGGAATGAAGAGCATAGACCGCAAAGACAGTGGAAGGGAGCAATGACACAGTATGAGATTAGACAAAGGTATAAGCTTTGTGGCATGTTATAGTTAACAAATAGTGTCAACATATGTCAGGATATTTAAGTTTTATAGCAACCTAGTGAGGCTCACAGGGCAGGTATTAGTATCATCATTTCACAGGTGAGGAAACGGATGCTAAAGAAAGTCAAGCAGTTAGCTAATCAGTGGCAAAGCTGGGTAAGTCACAGGTCTCCTGGCTCTCATCCAGGGTTCATTCCTTTAGAGCAGGCTGTCTGAAAGAAGAGAATAGAAATGTAGAACTAGAGAGCCCCATGTATGCCTGGAGGAGGAGGGGACAGGGAGATGGAAGTGGTGGCATCGCAAAATAGCACACTACCGAGCAACATGCCCTAGAGGGGAGCATATGTGGCCAGGAGACTCAAGCAAGCTTTTTCCTGCGGGAGAGTTGGAACTCCTCCTTTGGCACAAATGCTCCTCCTGGTGGCCATGCAAGGCTATGGCAGTATCCTCCTCCACACAGGAGGAGAGTGAGGAGAGAGGAAGGAGAGGGGCTGAAAGGGCTGACCTGGGCTGGGAAGAGAAGCTGGGAAGTAGAGTCATTTAATCTACACTGATGTGGATTTCCAGAAAGGCAGGCACATGCATACTAAAGTATAAATAGATAAAACCCATTTTGAATGTATTTTATAATTCCTACTGTTACTATAACACCTAACATTTATTAAACACTTAATCTTTGCGAGGCACTATTCTAAGTGCTTTACTTTCATTATATTGACTCCTCACAACTCTACAAGGTAAGTACTCACAGAGACTCCAAGAGGTTAAGCAATATGTTCTGAGTCATACTAGTAAGTGGTGGGACCTGGGCTGACTCCAAAGCCTGGAACACTGCTTCCCTCTACCCAACACTCGGAATAGAACTGACTGTGTAAAAGTAGGCAAAACTTATTTATGTCGGAATCCAATGGGAGAAAATAATCTCTCTTCCTAGGGGTATCTCTGATCTATTCCAGTTTCCAGGAATGACTCCCTCCTACAAGGCCACTCAGTCTAGAAACACAGCACAACACCTCACCTGACAGAGCCTGGAATGTGGAAGTTGAAGGATTAACAAGAATGGACCTAATGTTTATTTGATTGGTTCAGATCAGCCAAACTAAAATTTAACACACAGCGCATGACTGCTTTGGACACTGCCTAGTGGGGGACGGGGGGAGGGGTGCGCGGGGGCGGGGTTAAGGTGAGAGGAACAAAGATAGCTAAGAAATAGTCCATATCCTTTGAGAATATAAGAGACTAGTTGGGAAGACAAACATTTACAAAAATATCTCTGAGACCAGGAAAAATATGACAAAGAAAAGCAAAAATACTAAGAGTTGGGGTTGGAAGAGGTAGAACTAAAGTGCCCCTTAGAGGATTTGAAGGGGTTTTAGGTAGGAGGTGGCATCTGAATTGGGCTTTAAGTGTGGGTAGGATTTCAACAGACACATATGGGAGGGGGGGTTAGATAAGGAAGAAAAGGAATTAAAGAGGGAAGCAATAGCAAGAACAAAGACTGGGTTAGGAGTGCAGGGCATGTTGAAGGCTCATGTTCTTGGCTAGATGGAATATAAGTCCACAAAGGGCACCTGCAGGATGAAAGGCTGGCATTAGAGGGTGGAGAGCCTTGGATGCCAAGCTAAAGGCTTAGAACTTCATTCAGCACCAAGAGCAATTTCGGATTTTTACTTACAAGGAGTGATATGTTTAAAACTATGCTTTAGAATGAAATCTGTCAGTGATAGTTGAAGAGGGTTTGCTAATTTCTAGGCAAAAAGAACAAAGGCTGACTGAAGGAGGTGGTGGGCAGATAAAGAAGGGGCAGATGTACAGTGAACACGCAGAGATTCAGGGGACCTGGAAACTGGCTGGATATGGTAGAGGAGCAGGAAGAAATTATGTGGTGAAATACCACACAGAGGCTTTAGCACTAACTAGACTCATGAATAACACCACTTTCTAGTAGTCTCCTCATCTATAACAACGGGAATAGTAAATCAACTTTACACAATTATTGTAAGAGGATTGGATTTGACAGTGTCTGGAAAGAACCTGGCATATAGCAGGTACTCAATACCTGGTAACTATTAGATTATGATTTTGAACATGATCATTAAAAGTATGGTGACAGCATTAACTGAAATGGGAAACATGGTGGGAGAGCAGATTTTTCTGTGTGGGGAGGGGAAGGGGTGGTTGGCTCACGAATTCAATACGGGACTTGTGGAATCTGAGGAGTTACATCCAGGTAGAGCTGTCTAACAGGTAACTATCTCATTTGGGTCTGGAATTCAAGAGAGAGGCTGTGAGTCATCAATGTAAAGAAGATCACTGAAGCCACAGAAGTAGGTGAGAAAACCCAAAGAAAGAGGGGAGAGAAGAGATGAGGGTTGAGGCACACAAACATTTAGAGGGCATGAAGAATTACCGACGTTCTCTTGAAGCGGAGAACCGGGAGAAGGCAGAGCCACACAGCCAGAAGAAGACGGCCTCAGGATGGAGGCCATGGTTCTGTGCCACAAGCTACTAAGGCGTTGAAGGAAGACAACAGAGACCAAGATTTTCAATACGGCTTTGAGACTGTTTGGGACCTTGAAGACCTACAATTTCAGGAGAGAAAAGGGGCTGGAACACGTAATTCAAGGGGTGAGAGGTAAATGAGAGTCAATAGACACTTCTTGATTACTGTTTAGAAAAGTTTGATGATGAAAAAAGGAGAAAAGAAGGTAGAAGTTTGAGAAGGTAAAAAGGGTGATGGAACTCTTCTCTTGTATAGGAGAGATTTACCTATATTTGCTGGAAGAGGAAGGACATTAATACTCTATTAATGGAAGATACTACTCAAATAAGGCAAAGGTTCTAGGGGAGGAGGGAAGGGCAGGAGTGCTTCGGAAGGGTCAACCTTCAAGGAGGGAGAAGAACAACTTTTCAGAGACAGGAATTTAGGAAAAGAGGGAGATAAAACACTAAAGAGTCACCAAAAACATATTTTGGAAGCTCATATAGAATAGTCTAGAAACCACTGTGCACGGAAGCAGCAAAAATCGGGCTAGAGGCTTAAAGAAAGGACAGAAGATTGAGAATTATCTCTATGGGAAATTTGGTGTAACTTTCCCCTCGGCCTTTCAAATGAGTTGTGTATCCCAGGGGAGTTGTGAGAAGCAAAGGATAAACGATTTTGGGGAAAGACAGGGGCTGAGAGTTGGAGGGCCAAATATAATCTATTATATCAGCAAAATTTAAAGGTGTTAACATCCAATGTTGGCAGAAGTACAGGTAAATGAATGCTACCCATATACTATATTGTATACTAGTACAATTTTTCTGGAAGGCCAACTTGGCAATATGTGTTAAAAGCTTTTCAAACGTGCATACTCTTTGGTTTTCCATTTTCAGTTCTAAGTATTCAGTCTAAGGAAATAAAATACGTACATGTATGTTCAGTGCTATTTATAATAGAAGAAAAGGAAACAAACAGAATTTTCAACGGGGCAGTAGAATATAGTACATGTGTAGGAGATAATACTATGCAGACACTAAAAATATAGAAAATCATTTACTGACATGATAAAATGATTATGACATTAGTAAGTGAAAAAGAAAACATAATACACAAAATATAAGTGTGTTCCCAGTCTTTTAAATGCCTATCTACCTACGCACACATTTGGAGAAAGGGAGAGAAGGAGAGGGAGAGAGAAAAAGAGAGAGATGAAGACATGTATCTGGCTTGGGCAACAGAGAAAGTATTGTGACCATTAGCTGTGATAAGCAATTTAGGAGAAATTAACAGTTTCACTCCTGGAGATACTGAGTTTTTGTTCAGTTTAATCCGTAAAATACCCCAGGGATATGTTATATAGGTAGCTGGATACATAGATCTGAAGCTCAAGAGAGAGATTTAAGCTACTGACAGAGATTGGGAGTCATTAGCATTTACGTGCTTGCTTAAACCTCAGGACTAGATGACACTTCCCTGAAAAGGAGTAAAGAAGAAAGGGCAGCAAATACAGAACCCCCAGGAAACAATACACAGTGAGCAAAAGGAGTATAGCCAGTAAAGAATAATGTCTCTTAGATCACCAGCAATCTATAGTTCTAGTACACCACCCCATTACTGGAGACATGTAACCTTGCTTCCATCTGACTGAAAAAATCCACAGGAGCTCTCCTACACCACCTTTCCTACCTCAAGGGTCTGTATATAATTATGACTTGTGCCTTTAACCCTGCTGTCTATTTCAGAGGAGGAGACTTCTCACTTCCTTGCAAAGGCCAACCAGTCTCTTCAACTGGCTGATTTCTCAACTCTCTCCCATCCCCTCTGATGATGCATGTTCAAGTGTTCCCTTTCTCGAGCATTTTCAGCATCTCCTATGTTGCTGGTTTTGTCCCCTTTACTTACAAACATGCCACGATTTTCTCAATCTTAGGAACTCCAACTGGCATTATTTCTCCAGTATTTCCTGCTTGATTTTTCTTCCCTGTAGTGCCAAACTTCTCTGCATGATTTATATACTGTCATCACTTCACAACTGCTTTCTTTATAAACCACAGCAATATGTTTACCAACTCCCTCTGTTGAAACTACCCTCTCAAAAGTTACCAACAATCTCCTTATCTTAAAATCTAATGGGTTTTATTTGGCCAACACAGTCTTTGATCTTTTTGCAAGTTTGATGATGCTGACCATCCTTCTTTCTTGAAAAGTTTCCAGTTTGGTTTAATAAACTTTGATGGAACACCTCTTAGTTAGGTGCAAAGGATAATACTTGATCTCTGAGGAGTTTAGCCCAGTTGGAGCAGTTCAGTGAATTTAGCAACAGAGACTTTTGCCCCGGTCAGAAAGGCTTCAGTGGAATGGTGAAGGCTGACCTTAGACTACAGTGAGTTGAAGAGTGAAGCCAACTTATAATGGGAAAAGATAGAATAGAAATAGCAAATGCAATTAATTCTGTTATGAAATTTGTTGGAGAAGGGAAAAAGAGATAAAACTTTCTAGAAAGTACCTAGAAGGGATTATAGGACAATGGAGCACTGGAGAGACTTAAACATGTTCTTAGACTGAAGGAAAGATGCAAGTAGAAAGGGAAAAGTTGAAAACAGAGGAGGGGGACTTCCCCGGTGGCTCAGTGGTTAAGAATCCGCCTGCCAATGCAGGGGACACAGGTTCGATCCCTGGTCCGGGAAGATTCCCACATGCTGCGGAGCAACTAAGCTTGCCATGCGTCTAGAGCCTGTGCTCTACAACAAGAGAAGCCACCGCAATGAGAAGCCCACGCACCACAACGAAGAGTAGCCCCCACTCGCCACAACTAGAAAAAGCCTGTGCGCAGCATAAATAAATAAATAACAAAAAAAGAGGAAGGGAAGGGTATAACTGATGGGGCAAAGCCCTGGAAGTACCAAGAGGGTTGGGATTGATATTATAGAACTGGTATGAACAGGAACAGGAACCTCTTCCACTAAAATTATACTTAAGCATGTATGATTTGAGGGTGGGAAAAGAGTTCCTCTTTGGTACTATATTAGAGAGGCTAAAGACTGTGGCCCAACACATCTGGCCTATAGATGTGTGTGTGTGTGTGTGTGTGTGTGTGTGTGTGTGTGTGTGTGTGTGTGTGTGTTTACCTGCATAGAGCTTTAAAAGAATCTGACTTGGTTCCCCACATTTAAAAATCATGAGATTTCAAACAAAAATCTGGATTTCCAGCTTCATCTTAAAAACTAAAAGATGTGGCAACACAAGCATTGGTAACCAGAGACTGCTGACTTCTTTTGATGGGCTGTGTCCTCTCCAGTCTCCACTGCTCCCTCATACTTACCACATGACCACTTCACTTATTTATGTTATCTGCCTGGCATCTGAATTTGTAACCCCTCCTATTATTATCTTTCCTACTTTTTTTTTTTTTTTTGGCCATGCTGTGCAGCATGCGGGATCTTAGTTCCCCAACCAGGGATTGAACCCATACCCCCTGCATTGGGAACACAGAGTCTTAACCACTGGACCAGGAGGGAAGTCTCTCCTATTTCTGAGACTGATTTGTTTTAAAATTTAATTTATTTAATTTGTTTATTTTTGGCTGCGTTGGGTCTTCGTTGCTGCACGTGGGCTTTCTCTAGTTGCAGCGAGCGGGGGCTACTCTTCGTTGCGGTGCTCAGGCTTCTCACTGCGGTGGCTTCTCCTGTGGAGCACAGGCTCTAGGCGTGCGGGCTCAGTAGTTGTGGCTCGCAGGCTCTAGAGTGCAGGCTCAGTAGTTGTGGCGCACGGGCTTAGTTGCTCTGTGGCATGTGGGATCTTCCCCGACCAGGGCGCAAACCCATGTCTCCTGCATTGGCAGGCGGATTCTTAACCACTGTGCCACAAGGGAAGCCCTGAGACTGATTTTTATGTCACTTTCAATGGCTTCTCTTTCTTGTGTCGGATAACTGGGTGTTGCTTCTGTTCTCAATCTTCTTCTTCTACACGTTTTCCCTTCAAGAACTTGTTCAAGTTCAATCTATCACTTCTGTGCAGATTACTTGTAACTCAATATTACAAAATCTTTGAATATTGGAGTTGGAAAAGGAATTTAGAGATCGGATAGTTCAATCTTCCCAATCCATAGAACATAGTTGGATAACAGACTTCTATAATGCAAAAGAACTTTAAAGATGAACTAGCATAATTTACAAATAAGGACATTTAGGTCTCACAGAGATTAAACATCGCTCTCTACTTCACCACACAATTCTGTGCAATTCAAGACACATCTACTACTTTGTGCAAGACACCATGGGGGAATATAAACTTGAATTAGATAGGGTTCCTTCTCTCAAGGAACTCACTTCTAGCACAAGCACACGAAATAAAATGTGGTTACGTCCTATAATGGAGAAAGAACATGACATTAATGGACAACCCGGGACAGCAAAGTTCCAATGATGGATATCTGCATATGTAACTATATGAGTAGATTTAACTAGATCTTGAGAAGAGGGTAGGGCACATGCTTCTTTTTATAGTTCTTGCTGTGTGTATATGTTCCTTAATATCTGAGAATATAAACTCAGATGGATTAAGTAACTTGTCCAAGGCGACTCTTTCAATTAAAGGCAAGGCCAGGTCTAGAAATCAGGTCTCCTAACTCAAACTCCAGTGTTCTTTCTCTTACATCTCAGTGTGTCTTCAGCCCTTATTTCTCCTGAGCAGTATCCTGTATTATCAACTGTCTGCTAGGCATTTCTAAATGAAGGCCTATTTCCTTGTTTTACTTGGTAGCACAACCATTCATCCAGTTGGGATGGGTCAACATCCTGTAGCTACATACAACAATACAGATAACAACAACTACAACACACCTCACACTTATTCTGACAATAGGTCTTATTAATTTGTCCTTCAAAATGTCTCCTTTGTCCAGGCATTTCTTTGGTGACCACTTCCACTTCCCCAGTGGAAAGCCTTATTATCTTCATATGGTTTTGCCTTCATCCCCTGATAAACTCATAGAGCCTTAGAGTTGAGAAGAATCTTGGAGGTTATCTATATCCAACCTTTACCAAGAGAGAGAATCACTTCTATAGTACTCCTGATCCTGACAATGGTCAGCCAGCTGCTGTGCAGGGTATTCAACTACTTCTAAGACAGCTCATTTCACCACTAGACACCCAAGTAATTAGAAAATTCAGCCACTCGCTCACTCAACAAATGTTTACTGGGCTTCCCTGGTGGTGCAGTGGTTGAGAGTCTGCCTGCCAATGCAGGGGACACGGGTTCGAGCCCTGGTCTGGGAAGATCCCACATGCCGCGGAGCAACTGGGCCCGTGAGCCATAATTACTGAGCCTGCACGCCATAATTACTGAGCCTGCGCTCCGCAACAAGAGAGGCCGCGATAGTGAGAAGGCCCGCGCACCGCGATGAAGAGTGGCCCCCGCTTGCCGCAACTAGAGAAAGCCCTCGCACAGAAACGAAGACCCAACACAACCATAAATAAATAAATTTTTTAAAAAAATGCAAACCTTAAAAAAAAGAAATACCAGTTATAAAAAAACAAAACAAAAAAAACAAATGTTTACTGATCATGTTCCTTGTTCAGGCATAGTGCTTGGCACACTGGAGGTTTAGCTGTACAGGGCTCCCCACAGGCCTTCTGCATTTCCGCCTTTCCTGTCTTTGTTCACTGGCCTCAAGTAACTTTCAGTTGAGTTTCTTCTTCTCTAACATGGAGATAATAATACCTATCTCGAAGGGTTTTTGTGGGGATCAACTGATATAACATGTGTAGAAATGCTCTGGAAACCAACTGTAATATAGGTAAGGCTTTCTCCTCATCTCTCCAACTGTGTATTATATTTGGGGGGGTGGTGGTGGAGATGATTCTACTATCATCTTTTAGATTATATTTTATACATACAAAAGAATAGTTGTTATACGTGTGTTATAAGATATAATGAATACCCACAAATCTACCATTTAACCCAATAACTAGAACATTACCAAGGTCATCCACTTTTCTTCCCCATCCCATCCCCAAACTCTCTCCAAAGTAACTACTAATAAATTTTGTGTTTATCATTCCTCTGCTTTTCAAAACGTTTTATCATATATACCCAAACAATATATTGTTTAATTTTGCTTGTTTCTGAAATTTATGAAAATGGTCTCAAATACTTGCAGTGTTCTGGGATTTCTTTTATCATTCAATAGTATGTTCCTAAGATTTAGTCAATCCAATTATACATACTCTGAAGCTTCATCTCCTTCACGTAGCCTCTTCAGATCGCAAGAGCACAAAGCGATCCTTCCCACTCTGAACGCCTCTAGTAGTCACTGTCTATTTTTAAAATGAGCTGAAATTGTAGCTTCACTTTTCCTATATCTTAAGTGGCATCACCCTAACTAGACATAAACTCCTTGGAAGGCAGGGAGGTGGCTTATCATGGTAGGAGAGCACTGAATGGGCGGCCTGGGTTCCAATTCCGGTGTCACCCTCACAGGCAGTGTCCTCGGCCTGGTTCCTTCCCCTTTCTGAGCCTCCACTTCTTTCTTTACTTTAACAGGAGGGTTTTTGCGAGGAACTCCTGAGACAGCGGATACAACGCGCTTCGTAAACTGCGAATTAATAGTCACGTCACCGTTGGGCCCACAGTTTCCAGAGGCGCCTCTGCACACAGGGCCAGGCCAGTGGCGCTCTGGCTGTGTCTGGGGACGGCCGTGTCACCCGCGAGGGCAGGGACCGGGATTCTTCCTTTCTTCGGGATACTCCAGGAAGCACCATGGCGGGCCGTACTTTTAACGGAGGCTAAACTTCTGTGAAAACTGCCAGCAGGCGGGAGGGCGCTCCCTCCCCTGGAATTGGGCAGGGCGCAAGGCAGTTGTATTCACGCATGCGCATCTCCTCCTTGAGGCCCTGGTGAGACCCAGCCAAAATTGGTTCGCTCCGCTCGGGTTTTTTCCATACAGGGGCTAAAATCTTTTCTGTACGCATGCGTCTTGTGTAGGCTGCGGTTGGCTGATGGTCCCATCCGTCATCGGATGAGCCAATGAAGTGAGCCTCAAGATCCACTTCCCGCCCTTCGGTGGGGAGCCCTGGGAGTGGATTTGGGTCTTTGTCCGCACTCATACCCGCGTGGACCAAGCGGTTGAGAAGGCAGCGTTGCAGCGGGCAGGAAGCTTGCTCACCCGCTGGCGACCGACTGCCTTATTTGCTGTCATAGCGGGGAGGGTGAATGAGAGAGTGAAAGGGTCGGTGTAAAGGGCGCCGGGGTCCCCAGGGGTCGTTGCTAGTCAGTCATTTGTTGAGCACCCACTGTATGCCAGACGCTGCCCTAGGCAGGCGCTTTGGAACGGTGATCTCTGCTTCCATGGGGGCTTACAGCCTAGTGGGACAGGTTAAACAAGTGCTTTTATTGCCTTACACCTCCCTTCTTCCCCTTCGCCTTAGATGGAGATTCTCCTCTTCGCGAATACTAAACCAATTCAAGGTCCCCACCCGGCACTGGGTGGCAGCGCTGGGATTGGGCACCAAGGCGCCGAGGCCAGCCTCCGCTTCCAGCCGAGGGCGGTGACTAGGGGTGAGGACTGGCGCTGCGGTCACGTGAGGGCGGAGTTTGGCGGGCGCGTGACCTCCGTGTAGGCGGGGCCCTTCCCCTTCCTCTTCCCCTTTCTCTTCGCTCTTGGGCCCTGGGCGTCGTCACCAGCTTTTACTGGGCACATGGCGGCTGATGCGCAGTAAATGGGAGTGACAATGGGAGTGACTCTGGGAGGCCACACTGCGAAGGCGGGGATCTCAAGCCAAACGAAGTGCCCGAATGAGGCCTAAGAGCTGTAAACAGGTGGAAACGGGGACAAAGCAAAGGGGGGTGGGGTGGGTAAATGCAAGTCAATCCAACTGGAAGCAGTAAAGCCTGGGCTCAAATGAACTATACCTATTTGGGAACTGCGCTGTGGAAAGAACCTGAGAGCCACCTTTTCCTTTTGGGCCTAGGGTTTACCAACTGAAATAGAGTAGGGCACTGGACGTGCCCCCTAGCCGGGCAATGACACTGAATGATTTAAGTTTGCAGTCAGAAACAAGCAGGAGCCACTTTGGAGCCTGGGGTGGGGTCGCCTTATGTCCCTTTCACATCCGCTTGCTGTTCCTGAAACAAGTTTCCACAATCACAAGGCTGGAAAAGTTAGCCCATGGGACTGAGGGGTGAGTCACAAGAACATGAGCTACAGGGAACTGCTTGGCCTCCTTGGCTGGAACAATCAGATACCACCCTTTGCTTCCCACCTCCCAAGAGTCACCTCTTTGGGGATGGGAGCCCACTGGGTGCTAATTCTTCAGTAGAGTGATAACTAGAAGAAACGGGAATCCACGCTCCTCAGCCCCATTGGATCTGGTACTGGAAAGTAGAGAAGCTGCAGAAAGTTACCACGCCCATGAGGGGAAAAAAACCCTTTGTAGCGCTCAGTTTATGAACTGCACTTTCACATGCATTATCTCATTTTAGTCTGACTGAACACATACTGTGTGCCAGGCACCGAGCCAGACACAAAAATGGGCGAGACAGTGAATTTTTAAGAAGAGCTTTCAGTCCAGTTGTACAGAGAAAATAGAAGCTAGGACCTACAGTTTCAGGTAGAATGAGGTAGGAGCTATAAAAAAGGGGCAGATTCCTAAGACACTTCATAAGAGAAGGATATCATAGCCAGCTGGGTAGGATGGGGGAAATCAGGAAAAGTTTAATGGAGGGAACGTTGTAGGAGTAAAAGCTTGAATGATAGGAAAGTTTTCAAAGAAATAGGCATGTAGAGCCCTATTTTTTGCCCATAGAACCTCTTACCCAAGTAAGTTAATCTATTTTCATGTCTTTGACAAGTAGCAGTAATAAAAATGATAACAGTGATTGAGCACTTATTATGGATCAGGAATGGTTTCAAGTGATTAATTTGTAACATTTATTTAAATCTCACAGCAACCCATTTTACACATGAAGTGACTGAGTCTTGAAGAAGTTAAGGTACTCTCTAGGCTGATGTCTCACAAGTCTTCTCTTGTCTCTGGCCTAGGCATTGGCCTGAGCCCCAGCTTCATTCATCCAGCTGCCTACCAGGTAGTTCCTCTGGAATATCCTCCAGGTATCTAGTAAAGAAGTGTTATCTCTCCTTATCAAAAGAAAACCAGTGACCTCTAGGGTTGCACCGGGTCCACCACACCTGACTGTGCAGTTACCCCTGGGGAGCAAAACACTCCTCTCTACTTTCGATGCCCCAAAGAATGCATCAGTGAGCTTTCCCTTTTTCAAGGTTAGCACAAGCCTTGTGAGTCAAGGGACTTCCCTGGTGTTCCAGTGATTAAGACTCTGCACTTCCACTGCAGGGGGCGTGAGTTCGATCCCTGGTCGGGGAACTAAGATCCCAGATGCAGTACGGCCAAAAAAAACAAGACTAATGAGTCAAGCAGGCCTTTAATGAAGTTAGGAGATCACAGATAAATACATTTCTGGTTCTTCTGATCTATACAGCTCAAACTCTTATGCAGCTTGGGGCCCTTTATGAGTCTCTCCTTGCCCCGCCCTCCAGCCTTTTTCCATGGTCCTTGGAGTTCCCATGTCCCAAGGACAACGACTTCACAGGTGACCAACACTATGAATGGCTTCCCTCTTCATAAAAACCTTCTCTCTACCCATGGGGTGACCTCATCCTGCTGGCCTGGACAGGATGACCATCTATCAATACCATACGAGGGCTTCCACGTACACCTCCAACTCAGTTCATCTGAAACGAAACTCATCTCCTTCGGACGTACCTGGTGGCCTTGTCTGGCGCCACAGCACCACCATCCAGTCAGTAGTACAAGCATGAGTTTGAGAGTCGTTGACTCGCCTCCCTTTCCTTCGTCCTCTACCCTCACCAGGCAGTTTCCAAGTCCTGTTATTCTACCTCTTAAGTATTTACTAAATTCATCCTCTCACTTGCAAAGGACCCTGACTGGACCTCAATTCTGCCTGCCTTCCAACTGGTTCTCAGCATTACTGTCTGAGGGAGCTTATACTGGCAGGAAGCTTTCTGAAGTGCAAATCTGATCAAGTCCCTCCTCTATTTAAAATCCTTTGATGACCAAATATCTCCTGCAGAATAAAATCCAAATTATGGCAATCAAGGCCCTTCACAGTGAGGTTTCCGCCTACCTCTTCAGCTTTCTCTGCTATACCTTTGACCCATACCACAGTATTTGATTTCCTGAATGCACCATTTTCTCTCCATACTTTACACGCTATTCCGGCTACCAGGAATGACTTCCCTGCCCTCATTTGTACATGTCTTCCAAATCCAGCTCAAATACCTCCCCTAAGTAGCCTCCCCTGATCTGTACTGGCTCGGATTTCGGTGTGCCTCCTCCTCTGATCCCACAGCCCACTTACAGCCTTCCTACATGTCATTTAATGCAGCCTGCTGACTCAAGTGTTAACTGTTGCTTCACTTCTCTCTTGTCCCCGCTTAACTGTGAGTTGAGAGGCAGGAGCTGTCTTGTTCCTCTCTATATCTCCAATACCTAACAAAGAGTTTCACACACAGCAGGTGCTTAATAAATGTTTGTTGCATTTAAGACAGGAGGATGGCATGACTGAAGACTCAAAGGGTCTGTGAAGGAATGGACTGTACTGCATGGTTGCCCTAGTGGCCAAGGGATGTGCAGTGGAGTTGCATGGACTACGCCTGGAAAAGAGGTTGTGTCAGTTCTTTGAAGGCCCTGGGAGCCCTGCCCAGGAGTTTGGGCTTATTTGGTGGGCAGTAGAGAACCATGAGGTGCTGGCTGATCAGTGCTGTGCCAAAGATGGGAGGATGGATTAGAGAAGGCGAAGGCTTGGGTTAGAGAAAACAGGTAGCTATTAGCTCTGTCTTAACAGTTGATGAAACAGTGGCTTGGGCAGATGGTGACTACCCAAGGCCACACAGCTGGTAAGCAACGGAACTAGGAGTTGAACAAGTTCTGGACTATGCCAAGTCCAGAGATCTTTATACCACACCACAGCGGGTATGCAGTAGATGGGGCTTCAAGGTTGTCCCAATGTGAATGGATACTCCATTAATCAGGATAGGATAGGTTATATTGCAGACACAATTCTGAAATCTCTGTGGCTTAACATAACACACTTATTTGCCATTCACACAAAGTCCACTGTGGCGCTGGACATCACCTTAAGGCAGCTTAGCCATCCAGGCTGCTTTGACATGCTTCCACAGTTGCCACGATAGGGAAAGAGCACTTGGAGAATCACATACCAGCTTGATTTTGGAAGTGACACACATTACTTCCAGTACGGTCCACTGGCCAGAACTAGTCTGATGACCTCACTTGACTACACAGGGACTGGGAAATACAATCTTCTATGTGTCCAGGAAGCGGAAGAGGGCAGGAAATATTTGTGGGCAATAGTAATGCCTACCCAGGACATCAGGAGCCGATGCCTATAGAGAAGGAGGGGTGAGGCCAAACAGTCTTGAGTGTATGAGATGTGCAAAGGAGAGAGGTTTTGCTCAGGATTTGTGTTAGGTCAAGGCTGTTCTAGTCACAGGCAGCCAGCAGGGGAACCTCATCCGGAGGATAGTACCTTCTTAACCCTTTCCTGCTCAGCATCTTTCACCTCTGCTCCAGCTGAGGGAGAAGTGAAGCAAAATCTGTAATGACCCTGAGAGGGAGGCAGGACTGGTACAGATGACCGCAGTTTTCAGACGAGGAACCCAAGGAATGAAGACATTCTGTGATGTGCCTGCATATGCAGCAACCAAAGCATTAAAACCACGGTTTGTGGATTTTAGGCATTTGCAGGCCTGTCGCCACCATCCTATGTGGGCCCTTCATACTCCATCTCTGCCTCTGCAGCACCTAGCATGGGCCTAGTACAGAGGAGTGGCCAAACCCTGTTAGTAGTGAGCCAGGCCCTCCCTATGCACTTCCCTCCAGAGCCCCTGCATCTGCCCTACAGCATAGCTGTGCAGGGCACACGGCTACGGGAGCAAGAGCCACCAGCCCCTGCCAAACCTCTGCAGAAAGGCACCAGGTGGGGAAGCCCTTTGGGGTATGTGAGGAGGGCAGGGAGAGGCTCCTGGCACTGTTAGAGGGCGCTTCAAAAGGGAGGGGTAGGGCAGCTGCCCCTTCGGGAGGGAACTCTGTGGGGGCCGTGAAGGTGGAATCCATCTGTGCCTAACATAGTGCCTAGGCAAGTTTCTGCTGTGGAAAAGTTTTCCGTAGCTGAAGGTCCTCTATCACACTCCTCCTCCTCCACGCACACTCCATCTGTTCCTGACCTGGCCTTGAGTGGTGTTTGTTTTTCTTGTGTCCCAGGATCCCTCCTCTGGCTTCTAACCAGACAACCCTCCTGAGTCCTGGGGCTGCTTCTGCTTCTGACAGAGCACCTGGAAGAAATTCTCACCTGAAAACCCCACCTCAGACATCTCGAGTGTCCGCCCGGCAGGCTAACCGCCCTTCTTTCCTGCTGAGGTGGAGCTCTGGACTCCCACCCTGGCAGGGCCACACGATCCTTCCTTCCCCTCCTCAGCCGACCGCACCAAAGAAACCAGAACCCAGGCCGAAGTATCAGAAACGTGTATTCTTTTTCTTTTAATAGTAAACCTCTTTACAACAAATATAGTGAAAGAGTTTTCAAACAAAACTCATAAGAATCTCGAGGACTTTGTCTTTTCTTATTGTGTAGAATACTAAGAAAGCATCACCATACAGCACAAAAAGAAATATTGAAAACAAATCAACAGTCACACACTTGGACTCGCCCTCCCCAGGACCCAGGATGAGCCCTAGGAGTGTGGGTGATTGTCGGGTTTGAGGATGGGGCACCTCCGGGCCTGTCTCCCCTCCCTCTTCCCTCCCCCCTTCCCTCTGGGACTTGAATGGGGAAGACAGAGAGAATCCAGATTCTCCATATAACACTCCAGCCCCCCTCCCCCACTACGAATCCCATTCCTTCTACCAACTGCTTAGGGGATGGAGAGGCGGCAAGAGGGGAGATGAAGCGTTCCCAGGCTCCATGTCTCCTCCCCTCCGTGAAAGCCTAATTTCACCCCCCACCCCACCCCAGGGGATTCCAAAGAGTCAGTTAAAAATATATAGATATAGATATTTCTAGATACACTTTTACATCATTTCTGTCTCTCCAAACAAATAAATAATCAGCAAGAGAAGGTGCATTACTTCCTTCCTGTCCAAGGTGGGAAGGGCTGGATAAGGGTCAGGGGTCAGTCTCGCTGCATTGAGTGCACTGCTGGGGGGAGGGGAAATGGTGTGTTCCACTGGGGGGTGTGTATGTGTGGGAGGTCCTCTTGCCCACTATCCCTGAAAGCTGTGGGAAACCTGGGGAGTGGAGGGGCATTGGATGACTCCAGTGATTACTTTGGCAAATGCCCAGTTCTTCGGAGGAAGGAGTGGGTGGAGGCAAATTTGGCTTGTGAGAGGAAGAAGAAATGAAGTCCCCACTTGAGGTCTGGGTTCCCAGAGACCCATTCCTCAGGCCGGCCAGGGGCCCCTACCCCCGAGAGAAACCTCGGGATACTGAATTGCAGAAATGTCACATATTCATTCACAGATCACCCCCTGCCCCCAGGGATAGAGAGAAAAGGACACACACACATCCACACATGGTAATCAAAAGCCAGGTTTGCCATTACAAGGCAGAGGGCAAAACTGGTGAATATTGCACCGTGAACTGCAGGGGCCCTCACCCCGACCCCATGTTTAATGGTGGCCAAGCCCAGCCTAGAAAGGTGGGCAGACTGATGGCGGGAATAGCCTGAGAAGGGAAGGCCAGTCATTCAACGTTTATTGAGCACCTATCATTCACCTTTCACCCAATCAGCATTTGTTGAGCGCTGGCTATGTGCCAGGCACTGGGCAAGGCTCTGGGGATGCATGCATACATGCACAAGACTACACCCTGGCTTCTTTCAAGGTCCTGATCAAGCCTCATCGATTCTTGACACTCCCTCTAGGAACGTGCAGGAAGACTGAGCATGCTGTGTGCCCAATCAGCAGTTGGGGGGTAAGCTGTAAGGAAGGATCACAGCCCAGGTGAGCAAAAAGCTGCAGAGAGGAAGAGGAACTTGAGTATCATCCTGAAAGCAGGAGGGGGTGTGGGGGGAAGAGGGTACTCCAAGAAAGGGAGCTGGGTATAAAGGCCTGGGCACTGGGTGAACAATTGTGCGTGGAGCTGCGGGAGAGGTAGGGCTATAGGGAGAAGCCAAGAGGGCCAAGTGCCAGATCCCCAAGTGAAGTATAAACATATTAGAGCTGAGGGTAAGAACAGGGGATGCAGCAGGGAAGAAGAGAGTGGGGCTCAGGAAGGAGGGTCATAGAGCTGGAAGCCAGGGCTGTGTGGCTGCAAGAAGAGCCATCTGTCCCTCTGTAAACACACATTCAGGCACACACACACACACACACACACACACACAGGCACACACCCTCAGAGCTCAGTTCACACAGATTCACACACACGTGCCCAGACGGGCTCAGACACACATAAAGGTACACCCATGCAACCATACACACACACACACATAAATACAAAGGTACGCTCAGACACATAAATACCAGATGCCCTCATAAACACACTCGGGTACCTGTGCGGTCACACGCACCCCTCTGCTCTGGTTTCCTTCCCTGCATCAAGTGTCGGAATACTGCAAGCGGCTGGATCGTAGAGGCTGGCAGAGTGTCTGTCGCCTACCACAAAACCAGGCCTTGTCTAACTCTACTTTCCCACCAGGATGAAACCCCAAGGGAGCACTGCACCCCTTGGGCAGAGGGGCTGGGCTTCTTATGTGAAGGAGTGGGGCAGGCCCCAGTCTGCCTGCCCATGTCACCCCAGGACAGGCCCCTTAGGGCAGGGGGTAGTGGTGGATTGCGGGCCGGGGGCCTGCCCCCTCCAGTTTGATCTGTGATCCAGCCTGGGGTCTCAGGACCCCACGCTTTGGCTGCCCCCACTGGGGAGGCAGTAGAGAGGGAGGACTTGGGGGCGGGGAGGGGAGCAAGAACAACAGCAGAAAAATCTCATCTGTACAGTACGGGCCGTTTGAGTCATTATTATTACAATATACTTTGACAAAAATAGAATCTCATTTCATATCAATACAACAACAACAAAAAAAAAGTTTCCTGGACTGTTACACTGCTAACGTTTTCCAAAGGTAGCTATTTACAATTACAGTAGCCAAGACAGAAGGTGGGATGCGGCCTGGGGGTGGTGGGACAGGAGGTAGCGAGACAATGAGGGCGCCAAGAGCAGGGAGGTGGGGTCAGGAGCGGAAGGAGCTGGGAGCAGGGCTGGGGAGAGGGGCCAAGGAGGAAAGAAGGGAGGCAGGCCTTTTGCGGACCTTCTCCATCCCCTCTCCCACCCTCACACACCACCCCAGTGTCCACTCCTCTGGGTATGTGTACGTGCAAGGAAGAGCAAGTCCCCTCACTCACGCTAGTCCCTGGATGCAAGGGTTTCCAGTCCTCAGGCACCCCGGGGTGCCTGAGGCCGTCTCCTGCTGAGCCACCTCACTCTCCCCAGTTCTCCCTTTGCTTTGTGGCCAGCTTTACAGGGCTGGTGTCAACTGAGGGATGGGGAGCTATTGCACTGTGTATCTTAGAGAAAGTGCTGGGGAAGGGAGGGGGCCCCCAATTCACCCCCTGCCCCAGCCCTTCTGCCCCTCCTCAGCCCTCTCCTCATGGCTCTCTGTCTTTCTCTCCAACTGTGCTTCATAGGGGCCCTACCTCAAGCCCCTCCCCCTCCAGCCTCGATTCCCAGGCAGCCTTCCCAGCCCCAAACCTCAGCCAGCACCCACACACCCTGGAGGTGCAGATCACACAATAACCAGTTGAGAGTGTGTGGTGTGTGTGCAGGGGCCTCTGGGGCCCAGGCTTGGGTATTCTGCCCCATGTGCCTGTGGCCATAGGAACAGCCGAGAAGCAGAGACCTTCTTCAGAACCTCTGCCTCACTTTCCCCCTGAAACACAAAACCACCCATGAGGCCGACTTTGGGGTTTCAGTCTATTGTAAGGGGTTTTTGTTGTTTGGTAGTTTTTGGTTATTTCCCTCTGTCTGGGGGATGGGGTGGGAGGGCCCCGCATGCAGGGCTCGGCACCTGTCCTTTCCCAAGGCCTATCGGGCCCCCCACCCCCTCCTGCAGCATATGTGTACAACGTGCAAAGTGTCCCCCCCTTCCCGCAAAAAAGAGCCTCCCAGCCAGTGAAACCGGTGGGGGGTGCAGAAAGAGGGGATGGGAGCATCCCCCTCTCCAAAGCGAGAATCCAAATTAAAAAAAATATAATAATAATAATAATATAATAATAATTATACACAAATGTAACCGTCAACAGGACACGGAGCACAAGAAAGGAAGTGGGGGTCGAGCGGGAGGAGCCCAGGACAGGGAGGGGTGGGCGGTGAGATTGTCAACTCTTCATCAGGGAGGCTGAGAGGAGGGGAGTGGGAACCGTCACTTTAATGTCTGTGAAGAGAGGAGATGGAGAAGGGGGTGTGAGGGCGTGGCCCAGGCTTCGGGGTATGTGCCCCCCACGTCCCGCTCCCAGTAGGGCCAGGATTCTAGTGGCAGGGCCAGCTCTGAGGGGAGGAAGTCATCGAGCAGAAGGACTGATGCTGGAGGGAGGGGAGATGGGCCCTCGGTGGGGGTGAAAGGGTGTCGGTGCTGCCCCATAAGGGCTGATGGAAGGGCCAGCTGGCCACAGGGCCTCTTAGGTGGGAGCTGAGACAGGCTGGGGGCATGTGGGCCAGTCCCTGGGTGTAGCAGACAACGGCAGACCGGAGGGGGGATGCTACAGTACCCAAGTATCGAGCCGCATCCTCTTCACAGCTGAGCCCTCAGCCTCAGGCTCCGGGGCTGGGCGCAGCAGGCCCAGTGTGGGCCCGAAGTCTCCCCGTCCATCATCCCGGTCCCCCGTCTCATAGGAGGCCCCAGCCGGGCTGCTGAGACTGTCGCCAGGCTCAGGGCGGGTAGCCGGAAACACAGCTGGAGGGGGAGGCGCAGGGCTGCGCTCACGGCTTGGGGACACCGGTTCCGACTTGATGCTGATGTGGGGGTGGGTGGTGACCGTGAGGGCGGCACCCACGTGGGGCAAGGGGCTGCCGGGGCTGGAGACAGGCAGTGGGCATGGAGTACAAGGGACAGAAATAGAGGAGGTGAGGGACAGAAAAAGTGATGGGAGGTCACACGACAGGGAGTGAGAGAGGACAGGAAGTGAGAGGATGGGGGTTGGGGGTGGGGTGAGGCAAGTGGATGGAGACAGAGGCAGCAGGAGAGAGAGAGGGCCAAGTGAAGGGAAAAGAAGGAAAAGAAGTCACATGAGTTGTCTTTCCATCCCATGTCGTCTTCTGCAGAGCTGGGAGGGCCCCACACCCCACCCCAACCCCGGGCTGGCTCGGGGAAAGGCTCAGGATGGCTCTCCCAGGCCTCAACAGGGGACTCCAGGGCTGCCGCTTAGTGGCTTACGTGCTGTCCAATGATGACAGACAACCTCAAAGGGATCTCAGCTCTCAAGAGGCCCCTCCTCTTCCCACCCCTCAGCTCCCCCTTCCCCAACACTGGCGGGGCATCCCCGGGACTCACATTAGGTTGCTGAGGGACACGGGGACCAGGTGGGGCTGCTGCTGAGGTGGCGGCTGGGGCTGCTGGGGCGGCTGGGGCTGCGGCTGCGGCTGGGGCTGCGGCGGCTGCTGCGGCTGCGGCGGCTGCTGCCAGGCGGTGACACTGCCTAGCGACAGCCCCCCAGGCGAACTGAAGGCCGGTAAGGAGGAGAGCTCTGCACTGGTCAACTGGTAATCTGCACGGGGTGGGGAAGAAGGTGCGGGTGAGCTTCTTGCAGTGGGAGAGAGGACCGAGGCTCCCATGGGGGAGCCGCCTCCAGGACTATCAGGACGGGGGGAGTTGTTAACGACAGATGTGAATAATCAAGTAAGCCCATACAAATTCAGTGAAGATGGCACTCAAAAAAACGTAAATCTTAATAACCACGAGGTGCTGTTTTTTAACAGGATGCAAAGAGAGGTCGTTTTTTAAAATAGTGTTTAACTTTTTTTTTTTTTTAACCATGTGTAGGTATCACTTTTAGAATGTCAATTTTAAAAAAGAAGGCGAGGGACTTCCCTGGTGGTGCAGTGGTTACACGGGTTCGAGCCCTGGTCCGGGAAGATCCCACATGCCGCGGAGCAACTAAGCCCGTGCGCCACAACTACTGAGCCTGCACTCTAGAGCCCGCGCGCCACAACTACTGAAGCCCGTGCGCCTAGAGCCCATGCTCCGCAGCAAGAGAAGCCACCACAATGAGAAGCCCGCGCACTGCAACAAAGAGTAGCCCCCGCTTGCCGCAACTAGAGAAAGCCCATGCGCGGTAGCGAAGACCCAAAGCAGCCAAAATTAAAAATATAAATAAATAAATTTTAAAAAAATAAAAAAGAAGGGGAAAAAAGGTAGGTAGGGAAGGTCTAGTATATGTCTAATTGTCATCTCTTCAACTGCCAAGTCTTCAAGAGCCTTTCTGAGATTAGAGGGGAATGGTGGGAAATGCTAGGTGAATGGCACATCTGAAGCAAATGACTGTAACTACCATTCCACCTTCCTCAAAGTCCCTGAGTCTCCTGAAGACTGTCAACACATAAAACAGGCAGAAATAGGTAGCAGCAAGCGTTCGGGCTGCTGTGCCCACAAACACAGAGGACGCACGTCTGCCACCCAGAAGGGCCTACAAGAGCAGAGGGGCTGTGAGTGAAACAGGCCTGCGGTGCAACTGGCCAAGGTTCTGGCGGATTTCCCCACGAGGTGGCACTTGTTGTTTTCCAAAATTTCTGTCTTAATGAAGAAACTGTGATGTTTGCACTGTCACAGAACAAACAGAACCATGAAATGTTTCACAATTTACACAGCTCTGTTATGTTTCATGCCGCAGCCTGTTTGGGACAGTTTAGAAAACGCCTTCCCTGAGGAATACAGGCCGACTGCACCGTGGTGTGATGAGGAGGGCACACCCGCCAGTCTTCCCAACGCTACACCACGTGGCTCCTACGTGAGGGGCCATTTGCTCCAGCCCTCTGTCTTTACGCAGGGAAGACAGGATTATCTGTGCAATAGAACGGTAAGGTGAAGGGCATGAGCGATGGGGTCAAACCTCCTGGCCACCTCCACTTACAGTCCATGTGACCTTCGGCGAGTTACTTAGTCTGTCCATAAACTGCAGGCAATAATCCTGCCTGCATCACTCAGCTGCTATGAGGACTGAGCACGTTAATACACATGAAGTATGTAGAACAGTGTCTGGCACATGATAAATAATCAAAAGATTTACCTGCTGTTATTATTAATTTACAAATGAGGCGGCTGCAGCCTCAAGTTTGAGGAACTCTCCCCAGGTCACAGAGAAAGCCAATGGCAGAGCTAAGACAAGACCCCAGGCTTCTTTATTACCTTTAAATCTCACTCTATAGATGGTCCACGCTTGCCTCTGGTCTCAAAACAATGTTAATTAGCCAGGAGTTTTGAGATGCTTACATTTAAAAAGCAGACCAAGGGCAGACAGGGGCCCCCCTACGACCAACTATTTACAACATTCATTTTACAACAAGGAAACCAACCCTGAACAGTGCAGTGTCCCCCAGCCAGTGAATGGTAGGGACTCAAACCCCAGTCTTGCACTTTCCCACCACACTCCAGCCCTGTCTACCTGGAGATTTGGCTCCCCAGCAGGCCCCTCGGTCTGCTCCTAGAGCGACCACAGCCAGACCTCTGCAGCCAGTGTCAACAAGGGGCCTGGTGCGTCCCTTATCCATGATATTACCACAGGCAGATCACCCCCAGCCGGAACTTGGACTGGGGCCAAGCACTGTAAACAGTGAACAACTAAACAGCAATGTGTTCATTGGGGATTTGTTTATATATGTAGGGTCACCTGAAAACACCTGCTGTCTAAACCGAGGCCTGCTTAACTACTCCTGCAGCAAGAGGAACTGGAGCCCTTGGTTTCTGAGAGGATGTGAGAAAGCCCAAACACTTCCCAGCAGGGCTCCAACGGCAGGCCCAGGGTCAGAATCTGCTTTCACACCAGACTGACAAATAGAGTCTGAAGTCTGGCCTTGCTGAGCGCCTGTCCCAGGTTCGCTGACACCCACTAACCTGCCTCCTGCTTCACAGAGACTGGTGGAGGACCTGAGAAGATGGCAGGAAACCACCACCATGGGATTCCCAAATAAACAGCAGCTCCTGAAAAGTGGCCTGTGCTGCCCTCTACCAACTGCCCCTACTGGCAGGGCTAGAAGGGCCTCAGAGGCTTCCTGTCCCCCCACAACTCAGAGATGAGAACTCCTACTGGCCCCCGAAGGTGCGGCCATCTGAAGCGGTCCTCTCTGAAGCTGCCCAAGGACATGATAACTTGGGAGTGGGTACACACATGGGAGCACACACAAGGGACGAGGGACTTCACAAGACACCCAGGTGATAAAATCTGGACACCGACCCACATGCCAGGGTCTGGCCTCTCAACACGAGGCAGTTCCTCCAGCTCTCTTACCTGCCCTGAAGGGCTTTCCCACACACAGGGTTGGGTTCTGGATTTTTACACACATGGAACAGGTGGGATTTTGTAGGTATTTGTACTGGTGTCTGGGACCTACCTAGCATGGTTCAACTCTGGAATGTGGGCTTGGGGAGTGGGGAGAAGTTTAGGGGTCTTTTGGTCTAGTCTGATCTCACCACAGAACAGCCCTGATGCAAGCCATTCACAGGTGAGAAAAGCTGGGGAACATCAGAAGCCTCTTCAGTGGGAGAAACAGACCAGGTTCCCAGCCACATCGATGCTCTGAAACAAGGTGACAAGGCATTTCCGCACTGGGAAGTCCTTCCTGACACAGCAGCTTGGAATGCAGGCAAGAATGGCTGAAAATGTCACAGACTGTTCCTGGGAGGGTGTGAGTGGGTGACAGAGGCCAGGACAGCCCTGGGGACCCAGGACGGCCCAAGCACTGGGTGTCCTTTCTGAATTTTTCTACCCAGAGGTCTCTCCCATGTCTCCAAGTGACTCTTCACCTTCAGATCCCCTCCCCCACTTTCATCAGACCTCCTCCTCCCTTTCCCCCTCGTCATTCGACCAAGCCAACATCAGGGTGAGAGATCCCCTTCTTCCTCCTCCGCCCCGCCCTGGAGTCCCTACTTGGCTTTCCCAGAAAGCTGGATAAATCTTCCTGACCATGCTTCCTCTCGGGCCTCCTCAGCCTCCCTGTCTCTCTCTGTCTTTGTCTCTCCCTCATTCCTTCATTCTTCTCCTCCAGGAAGCCTTGCTGACCTCGGCATGCTCCCCTCCCCACTCCCCGACCCTGGTCAGCCCGAGTCACCCAGCTGCTCAACCCACCTCAGATGGGAGCTCCCCAAGGACAGGGCTTTCCTTCTCCATTAGGTCCTATTTAAAAATAAGGGATACTCATACCCACTTAAATTTGATTTTCAGACAAAACAATGAATAATTTTTGCACAAGTATGTCTTTGAGACAGTTCCAGTAACACCATCACCATGTGAATGGCATCCGATGTTACTATTTGCTAAATCTGGCAACCTTAATTAGGTAGGGGCTACCCCAAATCAATGGCCCTCCTCAGACTGGGGCATCCCCCAGAGAATACCTCATGTTCCTTCTCTGGGCCCTCCTGTGCCCCAAGGCCAAGTGCACACAGCTACATGTCACATGAACACTCACCTGTATTGTAGGCGGTGGGCATGGAAGAGAAGGGGAGGCCCTGGCTGAGTAAACTCGGTGTTGCCACGGAAACCACTGGGGTGGTGAGCGAGTGGGTAGACTGGGAGACCCCAAGGCGCTGGGCATTGTTCTGCAGGAGAAAACAGTCTGTCAAGAGGTGGCAAATGGGAGGGCTGCTTTACCCAGGCCCCCCATTCCAAGGACAAGCTGGGGTCCGTGAATCTCGAGGCCCAGGAGGGATGCCTTAGCATGGAGGCCCCGCAGATACAAACACACACTGGTGCATTCACAGAGACACTGAGATCCATGGAGAGAGACATGCACACACAGATTCACTGACGCCTACACACATGCGAAAAGGAAGGTACATATGCTGGTCCTGTGGCCCCAACACCAGCCATGGGCCCTGTCTCCATTCTTCTCCTGGTTAGTCCCCCTAGAGTCTACCCTCCACCCGTCACACTGCAGCACACGCCCTGGTAGAAGTGTGCTAGCATCTGTGAGGGGAATGCAGGGCTTGGCGTGGCGTGTGCCTGCGTGTACGCACACACGTGTGTAGGGCTGTCAGCTCCATCTGCCGCTGAGTCACTTGTTTATTCCAACTCCACGCTGGGGCCGTAACTGCCGCCGTGTTGGCCGCCAAAGCCTGCCTGCCTGCCTTTTCCAGCCTCTCTGGCCTCCCGTCAGGGAGTTCGGGAGGGAGGAGCCCCCGCCCCACTCCTGGCTGAGGGTGAGTATGTAAGCGTGTATATGTGTGACAGAGGAAGAGCGCTGCGTATGCCTCTGAGTGTCTGTAAGACAGGCTGCGTGCAGGAGGGAGCACCAGGAGACAGAGGGAAGCAGGGAAGCCCCCGACCAAGGACCACTCTGGTCTTGCCTTGGGCCTCAGCTTTCCCTAGAAAACCGATTTTCCTGTCCGGCTGGCATCCCTCCTAAGGAGGTCTCTGTCCTGGGTGGGCATGAGTAGAGTCAGAGGGCAAGCGCAGTCCAATCCTCAGTCCAAGGGCCTAATCCAGGCACCCTTGGATACACTGAGATGGGACCTCTGAGGCCTGAGGCAGGCCCACTCCGCTGGCGCACGTGTGCGTGCACGCGCACACATACACACACACAAAGGTGTGTCTGCATGAATGCAACATCCCATGAAAACATCCACGGACACTCAGGTACATACACATGCATATGAGCCCCTCGCCCCCACCCCGTTCATCTCTGCATCCCACTTGGCACTGAGCATAGCTCTTGGCAAATAACCAGATAAACAAACACCACACACTACACACACAGGCGAAAGGACAAAGGCACACACATACTCCATGCTGGGGGACCGCAGAGCAATGGGCTAACCCAGAATTTAAAGCCACAGCAAACATCTCATAGCCTCACTTACCAGATCTAAATGGTCCTCAGTCTGGGAGCAGAAATAAAACCAAGGGGATGGTTCAGTCTCTGGCCCCTGCCCTCCCCTCACGCCCCTGCCCCCACAGCCGTCTACCTCTTTGCATCGGAGCAGGATGGCTCTCCAGCCTAGAAGGGCAGGGCTCTTCACTGTCCTGACTGATTTCCAGAAGATGCTATATCCCAATGCCCACCAGTTAGGAAATCCTCACAGTCTAATCCTCATCCCTCTGCTGTAGAGGCAAATCCCTCTGATCATCCTCCTATCATCATCACGGAACCTTCTCTCCCACCTCCTGTCCCTTTTTACTGCCCTTGAGACCGGTACTTCTGTGTTCCAACCTCTTGTAAGGCCCTTCGGGAAGGAAGAGCTCATAAAAAGCCACGATTCCACGATCTCTCTAGGGAAGTCCTAACTGCTGGTTATCTCTCCTGCTAGAAGTCGGCTCTGTCCTCCCACCCTACTGCTCCCCACTCTCCCATTCCCCAGCCCCTGGCCCTCGGTCCAGACACCCCACTCACCAAATGATGCATTAACCCCTTTCCTCCCTGGGAAGTGATGACCCTCAGGTCAGGCTTGCGGCTGGGGGCTCCAAGCTGGGCGCTGTGGGTGGGTGGGGGCGGAGACTTGGCAGGGATGACCTTGTTTAGGCTGTTGCCGTTGGCCACGGGGAGGAGGCCAGGGGAAGCCCGGGCACTGACGTAGCCATTCCCTGGAAAGGTGAAGAGATGAGGGTAAAAGGAAAAACATGGACCCACCACTTAGCCCTGTTAACTGCTCCCAAACCAATACTCCTGTCACCCAGAACTTCTCAAAGCCATGTTCAGACTTTGACTGGCTACTGAGTTCTCTAATTTTCCCCCAAAACCACCCTGTCTTGGGAGTAAGGGGAGAACACTCCTTACTCCTCAATCATTGGGTTCATCCCCCTGCCTCTAAGCTACATGTGATGGGACTGGGTAGTAGGAGCTGGTCTCCAGCGACAGGAAGTCCAGCACCTGCCCCCAACTGGGCCCATAATGACGCAGGTTGGAGAAGGGTGGCAGCCTGGAAGTTGAGACTCAGTGTGGATCCTGGTCACGAGGGCAAATCAACCACTCAGACTGCTCCCCTCGCCTTGAGCTCGGGATGCTGTGATTTGGATAAGCACATGACAAGATGCCTGTAGCTCTGGGAAAAAGACGAGCCATTCACTTGCAGTGCTGGTGTTACTGGAACTGGGGGACTGATGACATAGCTGCCACCAAAATTCGACTGCTGATAACAAGCAGAATAACCATCTTTTACATTTGTTCCACACTCCATAACCAACACAGGGCCGTCACACGCGTATCATCGTATTTATCCTCACACTAACCCTGCAAGACGGACAGGACGTGTATCATTAGCCCTATTTACAGACGAGGAAACACCTGCCAACTGCTGGTTGGGAGAGGTGCGATGACTTCTCCAGGGCCACACAACCACTTTCTACGTGTTGTGCTCGAGGGCCTAGAAGTATCACCGTTCCCTTAAGGTCTGCAGGCACTTCTCTGGCCCTTTCCTTGGAGAGGGAGGGGTATTCACCCATTCCCCCTGTTTCCTGCCCCCGTACACAACTGCTGCCAAGGAGGCAGTACATGGTTCCTGGGGCCAAGCTGGGGAACTCTAAAACCCAGAGATGTGGGGGTGCCCAATGTCAGAAGTATCACCTCGCCCTCTGCCCTGAGAGCACACTCCTTCCCTGGAAGCGTGTGGTTGCCTCCATCCCAGTTCCCGGATCACTCCGGGAATGGCAGGAATGTTGGGGTGACGTCAATGGTGACATTCGAAGTCATAGTCACCAGCCGGACAACGGCACAGGGCAGGAGGGGCTGTCAGCTGCTGGCGGGGCAGGGTGGCATGGAGCGAGCAGCCTTTCTTCTGTGGTTTATAGACGTGTGCTTACAAGTGCACATCTAATGTCTGGATATTTCCATTAAGAGTGAGAAAATGTCCGTACGTGTGTAAGTGCGTGTGAGTCTGCGCCTCTTATCTGTCGCCAATGTCAGATATTCCTATCTTCCAGATCCCAACCAGACGCCCCCCCCTACTGAACTGGAAAAATCTGGAACCTTTCCTCCAACTAGAAATGTTGGTCAGTTCTCAGAGTTTGCCCAGAATTCCCTGAGCCTACATCTCTGCCAATCATCCACACCAATCACTGCTACAGACAAAAAAATCCAGGGGCTTAAAAATCCTCAGACACTACATCCAGCTCAGGCCCTGGGATCTTCCTCTCCCCTAATCTAGGTCCCTCTCGGTCCCTGGAACACCTGAGGCCACCGAGCAGGCAGACCCTGGCGCTCCCCCAGGCAGAAGGGCAGCTTTACTCACCGACAGGGCTGGGGCAGGCTCCATTAGCACTGTTGAGGTCTCCCCCCAGCATGGCCCCTGGAGGAAAAAGAGAACCATAAGCCGACAGGACACCCTCTTCCAGAGTGAGTCCTGGGAACTGGACTCACTGGGAGCCACAGTCCTTTCCCTCTGGAACCACACACATGGGAGAGTGCTGTGGTGGGTGAAGGGAAATAGTCACTGTGGAAAATGGAATCCCAAAGTCTCACCACACCTCACTGCCACGTCACCTACCCACCTATCAGATCACTTACCTGCGCTGGCTGGCCGCTGAGGCAGGCCAGGAGATACACTGTTCCTCTGTAGTGCTGGCTGCTGGGGGGACAGGAGCCGTGGGTCCGTGAGGGATGACGTCACCAGGGAAGGGGTGACCAGGGAGCCGCTGGGATTGCTGAACTGCAGTGAGCTCTGATTGGACACGGGCACCGTGACGGGCATGGCAAAGTTGGGGGCCGGGACAGCTGACTAGACAGAAGATGGAGAGGCAGGGTCAGGCCAGGGTGACCCCTTACCCTGGACTCACTTTGCCTGGGAGGGCAGGCCAGGGTTCCTCTAGTCTCTGGGCTGTGCGTCCTTGGGCCAGTAGCTCGATCTCTCTGCTCTGGAACCCCCTGGAGTCATGCCTGCCACTCCCACCAAGGAAGTATGCTGGTTGGAGTGCTTTGGGATCCAGCTCTGGCCCAGAGAATGAGAAGAAGGCTCTGCTCACTGCAGAGAGACCCGGGGACACCTGGAACCCCCCTAGCGGAGGTGGGTTAGTCCTCAGCCAGGCAGGACACACAGAGAGCAGGTTAGAGGCCCTGAGTACAGACCCAAACTCACACACACACAGCTGTTAAGGATGAGCGCTTGGGTCGGGGCGTCACCTCACTTGTCGTCTCTCATCCGTCTGCCTGCTGCAGAGGGCGTTCACCCACCTCACTGCCTTCCCCTTCAGCAGGAGTCTCTGCCTCCCCTTGACGGTGCTATTGAGTATCTTGGGCTGGGGGTGTCAGAGCAAGCCCAAAGGGGCCTCTCCCCAAAACAAATCTGGACAAAGAGCACATTCTCTACTTTCCTGTCATCTAAGGATCTCAGGTCATCTACACACTTCTCGCTGGTGAGGGGGACACTCCAGGCCTCTCCCGGCTTATGCTCCATCCAAGATGAGTCTCAGCAAGGGTCACGGGTTTATCACGACCAACGTCAGAGGTTCCTCAGTGGTCACCAATAGCCCCAGCATGGCTCAGAGCAGAACATCCATCAGAGGCAGCCGAGGGCTGGGGCGGGGCGCGAAGCCACACCATGCACCACAGGGAGGCTCTCCTCCATGCGACTACTCACGGCCAGTCTATAACTCTGCATCATTTTATCAAACTCCTCGTCTATCTTTTTATATTTCTCCTCCGTCTGGGGGGTCAGGGCAAACACCTCGTCCACCTCAGGGCTCTCACATTCCCTGTGCTTCTTGTGCAGCGCCTGGGGGGGAAGGGGCCGGAAGGGGGGGCCAACAGAGAGAGAGTGAGTGGGGCTCACCCCATAGCGCCGGAAGAGCCCGTCGAGCTCCTCGCTGGCGCGCCGGTACTTGTCCTCCAGCAGGGGGCTCTGTTCCAGCGAGTCCTCCCCGTCGGGCTCCGGGCTGTCGCAGCCATTGAAGCCCTTCTTCCTCAGGGTCTGTAACCGCACCACTACCGTCAGCAGGGGTGAGGGTCCTGCCAGCCCCGACCCCCCCCGGGCGTTCCTTCCAGCCCTTCCCTAAGACTCTCCTACTTTCTCACCACCTCATACCTCAGGGTTCCCAACATCTCCCCAGCCCCCTCCCTCAGGGTGACCCTCCCCTCCTAGGGCACTGGGTGACTGTGTGGCTGGTGGGGGGAGGCATCAGAATACAGGGTCACGTGGAAGGCGGGCCTAACCCAGGGAATGCAGCCAGCACAGAGACACGTGCTTCCAAGGCGACAGGTGGGGTGGGGGGTTTCTGGGGGATGAGCTGAGGGGCTGGTGCCCTGAGGCAGCCTGTGCCTGTCCACCCTTTAGGTGAGCCCCAGCCAGAAGGCACAGAGCGCTCTCCAGCGCAAGGCCGTCAGGGCTGACTTTGCCCGGCTCAATTCCTGGGCTCTGCTTAGAAGAAGAAGGGGAAAGAGAAATCGAAATGGAGACAGAGAGGTAGAAGAATAAGAGGGAGAAAGACAAAACATTTCTTTGCATTTACTGAGTTCCTACCATGTACCACCTTGTACGCTGTCCTAGAGCAAAGGCCACAGCTTCTCCCATCCACCCACACAAAGTAGGGGATGCACACCTGGTGGTGTGGAGGAGACCCCAAAGCTGACCTCTCCATGCTCAAAACATCTTCACAGATACTTGTTTTGTCTTGAAAATGAATGTGAATTTTACATTCTAGTTTAGAGTAAATCTGTTTTCTCTAATATAAAAATAAAGGAATTTCTTCCACATCTGTGGAGTGAAAGTCTCGCTCCAGGAAGGCAGGCCTGTGGCTTCCCAGGCACCCTTCTTCATCGGCACAGGTCCCGTACCCCCAGTGTGAGAAGCAGGAACTGGGCTGTCTCATTCAATTCACACAAAACCCTTCAAAGCAGGCACTGGCCCCATTTCGTGGAGGTGGGCACCAAGGCTCTGGGAAGCTAAACCACCTGCCCAAGGCCACACAGCCAGTAAAGGCCAGAGCTGGATTCCAAAGCCCACGTCCTTTAATGGTTTACAATGTTAGCTCTCTTTGAAACAGAAAATAGAGCCACAGGGACCCACAAAGGGACAGAGACAGAGCAGCAGAGATGGAAACAAAGAGGGAGACAGAGAAAGAGTCAGATGCAGGAGCATATCAAAAGATGGAGAAGGAAGGAAAAGAGAGAGAAAGAGAGAATTTGAGAGCAGACAGAGCAGAGATGTCATGTTGTGCCTGACAGACATGAAGAAAGCGGCTCAGAGAGGGCTGGGGTGGGACTGGGCTGGGTGGGCAGCCCCATCTGACATCTACCTCACTGCCCTCCTTCCTTCTCGGGCCCGGGGTTTGTAGGAGAGGATGTGGGTTTATATATGTGTGTGCACAGGTGAGGGGGCTTCAAGGGGCAGGTGTACATGTGTGTGTGCACGGGCAGGTCCAAGTGTGCATGCTGCATGGGCACGTGGTGTGCAGTTGCAGGCGGGGGTCGGGTCCGCGTGCGTGGGCCCACCTCGATGATGTCGGCGTTGGTGCGGCTCTCGTGCGGCTCATTGTACTCCGTGTACTTGAGCAGCACCTTGTCCATGTCCGTGCTGGCGTACTGGAACAGCTTGTTGGAGTGGTTGAAGATGATGAGCGCGATCTCGCAGTCACAGAGCACGCTCAGCTCGTACGCCTTCTTCATCAGCCCGAACTTCCTCTTGGTGAATGTCACCTGTAGGTGGGCGTGTGGGCGGCCAGGTCTGGCTCAGTCAAGGTCTGCCCAGGAGTCCCACCTACAGGAAGCTGGACATAGCCAGCCCCTGCCTCACGATAACCCTGTTCTCAGGAGCCCCTGGTCTGGGCAAGGAACAGGCCAGCACCCCTCTACCAACACGTGGCCAAGACACAGCCCAGGGCCAATTCACTGAAAGCAGAGAAATTCAGATGGACAGAACTCCACACCTCTGTGCTGGGGGCTATAAAGAGGTTAGGGAGGGAGAAAAGAGGAGCTTCCAGGCGCTTCCCTTGGGGTAGGAGGAGGGGAAAGATTCATCTTGGGAAAGGGGAAGTGCCTGGGTGCGGCCTGAGGTTTGCATATTGCATATGGTAGGGGCTCAGGTCTGCCTGGTTGCAGCAGCAGATGAGTCTTGGGGTTCTAGGACACAGGGTCCTAAGAGCTGCAGGGAGGTGGGGATTCCTCTTCTCCCAACTCAGCCCTTGCCCTTCCATAACAGACTCCAGAGCCCCCTTCTTCCGGGAAGCCTTCTTGGAGTGGCTGGAAGTGGAGTGGAGGCAGAGGCCAGCTCCCTGCCCTCATCCACTCCGTGAAGCTCCAGGATCCCCTCACCTGTCGGTTCCGCTCATCGGTGATTCGCTGGATCTGAATCTTTTTCCTCCCCATCTTTTCCGGGGATCCTCAGTGCCAGGGAGGGGAGGGGATCGCTGGGTGGCGGGTCTCGGCACACCTTACACTGTGCTCATGAACAGTCTCGGACCAGCACTCAGTTCATGGTCTGCAGGACACCTTCTGCACAGTCTCCTGGGTGGGGAGGGTCACAAGAGGACTGTCAGCCCTGGCGACCCTCATGCCTGCTCCTTTGGCACACGGGCCAGCCTCACAGCACCCCTGTGAGAGGCTGGTAGCATCTGAGCCCCATCCACAAACTAAGGAAATGGTGGTGACCTGAGGTGATGGCATGCCACAGCCAGGCACAAGATGGAATTCACTCAGGGCCCAGCACTCTGCTCCAGGCTCCTTCCACACCATCACTGCTGCCCTCAGGTTCTAGGTCAGACAGAACACAGTCAGGGAGCTCCCTGGCTCCTAAGGGTCTGGGTCTTAGAGAACGTCCCACCCCCTCACTTCTCCCCAGAGCCCACCAGGAGTAGAGACACCTGGGCTCGCCAGCTGCCCCGCTGGCCTAGGATGGTGGTTCCCATACGGAGCCCGGTGCAGAGAACATGCCGAGTGAACACCCGCCGAGGCTGTGAACAGCTAGCCCGGTGTACCTGCTGCCAGAATGGGAGTGTGTCTGCACCCCTGGCTCAAGAATATACCAGAGCAGGTCTAGAGCAGTGGTCCTCATACCAGACTCATGGAACCCTGGAGCCTGGAGTCCCGAAGTAGGGCTTGGGCTGCAGAACCCCTATCTCCCTTTAACCAGGGCTCCTCTACCCCAATCTGTTTTACTCAGTGGGCCTTGGCCTAAATTTCTGCTTTGAAGAAAGGATTCTGCTGCTTTAAACAACCAACCAACCAACCAACCAACCAACCACCCCTCTACACCAGAGGTCAGTAAATTTTTTCTTTAAAAAGCCAAATAGGGACTTCCCTGGCGGTCCAGTGGTAAAGAATCCGCCTTCCAACGCAGGGGACGCGGGTTGGATCCCTGGTTGGGGAACTAAGATCCCACATGCCGCGGGGCAACTAAGCCCTCGCACCACAACTACTGAGCTCGCGCACCTCAACTAGAGAGCCCGCGTGCCGCAACGAAGAGCCCACGTGCTCTGGAGCCCACGCGCCACAACGAAAGGCCCCACGTGCCGCAACTAAGACCCGTTCAGCCAAAAAAAATAATAATAGATAAATAAATATTTTTAAAAAAAGAAGCCAAATAGTAAGTATTTCAGGTTTTGCAGGCCATACCGTCTCTGTTGTAACTGCTCAACTCTGCCACTGCAGCATGAAAGCAGCTGTAGACAACACATTTAAAAGAACGAGTGTGGCTGTGCCCCCAATAACACTAGATTTATAAGAACAGGCGTGGCCAGATTTGGCCCATGGGTCACAGTTTGCCAACTCCTGCTCTAGAGGAGTGGGGCATGTCTAGAACCCAAGCTCAGTCTAAGAGCACTGCCTCCCAACCTTGCTCAACTCAGAGCATGTAGAGAAAATATAGAACCAGTGCCAGACAGGAAAGAGGCTGCTGGCAGCCAGGGGGACACAGGCACCAGGTGGAGGGATCCTTGTCTCAGTACACCTATAAACCCATCATGGCCCACTGGGTGAAGAGCTCCAATTAAAGAGCCAGGAAGGCAAACGGAGGCCCTGCACTGTACAGCGTGAGGTACCACAGGGTGGAAGGAGGCACAGGGATGGCAGCCCAGCCTTAGCCAGAAAAGGTGCATGCTCTCAGGTGTGGGTAGCACCTAAACAGGCTGGGTGAGCCCCTGGGGACTGGAAGGGCCAAGGATGGAGGCACAAGTTGACCCCAGGGCCCTTCTGGCTCTGCGATTCCAGAGATGGAATAGTGGGAGATGATGGAAAGGGGCAGTAGGCATGGGGCCCACGCTTTCTAAAGCCACTCTGATAGGGTCCTGGGAGGAGCCCAGACCACAGAAGCCCAGCCCTCCTCTCCGGAGTTCCCCTTCCACAGAGTCCCTGCCAGAGAGCCCACTACAGAGTCCAGGAAGGTGGGCTCTCACCTCCCCCCAACCAACCTGGGCAGAGGGTGGGTGTTTGACGACAGAGACACCTGTAATTAGGAACCGCCTTCCCAGCCCCCATTTCCAGTGGCTGCTGAGTTTCTCTAGCCTTCACATATCCACTCAACCATGGGCCCCAAGGTTCCACAGTAGATGCCAAAGTTCAGCCTTGGCATCTTGGCCACAGAGGGAAGCAGAGAGGGAAGGCAGGGAATCTATGGACTTGGGAGGAGCCAGGAATATCCCTCCCCACCCTTTCCCATTATCAGGACTTTCCCTCAGGCTTTCCCTAGCCCAGCTGGAAAGAGAGCTTCTGCTCTGTCCAGGCAGCTTCAGAAAACAATGTAGCCCCCTCCCCACTCCTAGAAGGACCCTCCACACCTCTCTCTCTCCCCAGGGAGAAATCTTCAAACCCTCTTCCCTTCTTCCTTTTCCTCAAGGTGCTCCATGGGCCTCGGGCCTCCTACTGTCCACCCTCACACATGCCCTAGGACATCACCATCACCAGCCCAGCCAACCCTGAGTTGGCTGAGCAGATATCTGGACCCAGAACCAGCTCCAGCCACCCCATCCCGCGTCTGTGACCCCGATCTCTGCCAAACACGCCACTGCAAAGGCTCCAGCCCGAGGAGTTCAGCTGCCCCGCCTCCCAGTGCAATCCAAAGGCTGTATTTTCCAGAGCTGCAGTGGTACGGGTTTGGCAGAGAAGGGGGGGAGGGCACACTGAGGGCAAGGGAGGGCTAAGAAGAGGGCTTTTTTTTTTTTCCTTTTCTTTTTTTAATTTTTCAAGACGAGGGCTTTTTAAATGGGATTCTCTGGCCTGGCCTTGAAAACCCCAATCTAGACTGGTAAATGCAGTCACTGTCACCCTCCTCTGGCTCACAGTATCCACCTTGCATCCCTCCCTCATTTTACTGTCTCCTTCTCGCCACCTTTCGTTCATCAGCAAATTTTTGCTGAGAGGTAACCTCTACCAGTTTATGGCCAATGCTATCTCCTCCTTGAAGTTGGGAGAGATCCCTCTCTTTGCTCTCACGATCCTCAGAAAAGTCATTCCTACAATCTAACTTCATTCCTTTGGTTCTCCCAAGATTACTGACTCTCAGAGTATTTTGTTCTTTTCTTTCTAGCACTTACCATGATTGTAAATAATTACAATTCTGTGCTTCTATTTAATGCCTGGCTCCCCTATGAGACTGAAGCTTCATGAGGGCAGGAACCACATCTGTATCCTTCACCACTCTATCCCCTGTAAGGAGGAGCTTGGGAAATGTTTGTTGAAAGGAAGAAAGGATTGTTTCATCACTGTGACCCTGTGAGAAGTCCTTCTTGTGGTCTAACTTCTGTTGTAGGACCAGCTCCTCCCACTCTATCCTCTGTGGAGACAGAACTCTTCCTCTCCCAGCTGTGCCGGCAGCTTGCCTGTTTGGACGCCACCTACCCTCCAACTACCCCTGCTACTCCAGTCCTCAACCCTCCCTACCCTCAGGTTGGTTGGTACAGAGGGTGAGACTCTAAAGTCTTCTAAGGAGCAGCCCTGAGCACATGGAGATGGAGAGGACTGGGTTGCTTAGGCAACTGTCACCTGGCAACCAGCTCCCTGGATGATCTCCTACACCCCCACCCCCACCCCCGCCTCATGCTGGGGGAGCTGGGCTGCTAGAGGGATCAGGGCTGAGAAGACAGGGAAGCCACAGAGACCCACTGAGCATCCTCTGACAGAGCAAAGTCAGGGTTAAAAAGACCAGGCCTCATCTATACCCAGTAGCCCAAAGCACTTTTTATGATTCCATGTTCCCATGGCACCTTCCCCATCGCCACTCCTACCTCTGTGCCAACACTGCCAGAGGAGGAGATGCCCCTACCTTGGGCAGTCCTTCCTCCTATCTAACCAGGAGCCCTCCTACAAAGGAGGCTCAGTCTGTACTCATCTCTTTCCCCTTCTGCTATCCATTCTACACTGTCGCAGTCTTGGAAGGCTTGGGGGCAAGAACATGAACTCAGCCCTTACTTTGGAAAAAGGGGTGGCTGGGGCCTGGGTGGGCACAATGAACCCTAAACTGACCCTATCCAAGGTATGGAGGCCTATCTTGTCCAAGCTTTCCTCCTATCCAATTAGGGAGATTTTAATGAACACCTGGACCTCCTTAATTAGCTCTCTTCCTAATTACCTAACCAACTGCCAGGAGCCAGAGGCCTGGGCATCTGTTATCCAGATGTGAGCCTTTTCTTCTTCACCTGGGCCGGCCCCATTCCTCTTCCCCTTTCCAGCCTGCTCCTCCTCTAGGAGGCCCTCCCAGATGACTGACCTGGCTTTTGGCTGCTTCTCCTGGAGGCCAAAGGCTTGGGAGGGCTTAGGGCTGCCACAGAGACGGGGTTGTCCAGGATGGCCTTCCTGCTCGGATGGCCCCAGGGCCCACCCAATCCTGACCTCAGGCCACAGCTGTGACTCCTTGGGCTGGCAGCATCCCTGTCACCAAAAGTACCCCCTCGAAGATTCCAGCTGCTTCTGATTCTGATTCACCTACTCGGAGTAGTGCTGGCAGGACAGGATTGGGCAGGGTGGACCTCCTGGGGAGTAAGTGGGAGCAGACAGAGATAGGGCCTCCCCCAACAGAGACAGAAGGAGCAAAGAGGGAGGAGGATGGCAGCTGGGCTGAGCCCCAGGGAGGCAGGCGCAGACCCACCGTCTGTGGAGAAGGGTGGTTGCAGAGAAGCCTTTGCAAATGAGACAGGACACAGGGCAGGAGGCTCATCTGACAACGCTCTTGACAAGTAGAGGCTGAGTGAGGGGACCAGAAACGGTGCGGGTTCCAGAAGGACCCCACGGACAACCGGTTTCCTCAGCTGGGCTACAGACCCAATAGGAACATGTGGGTTGTACTGACATGCAAATAAGGTGCAAATAACATATAAAATGTACCCTAAAGGGGATCTTGGTTTGGAGGGGGCATGGGAGAAGGAACAGGCTCCTGCCTCCCCCAGTGTAACACCACTTGGTACCTGAGCAATATTCAAACCATTCTCGGGTTTCAGAATGATGCTATCTCAGTTCCTGTGTGAGGGTGGCCTGGGGCCAGCGGGAGGAGTTGGGGGGAGCGGTCAGGGCAGCCTCCTGAAGCTGCAGTTGCAGCAGGGCTGCCCTTCCTGGGGGAGCTGCAGGAGAAGCGCCTTCCAGTGGCTAGCCTGCACCTCCTCTCTCCTGCTGTTGTCAGGGGACCACCTACCTCCCCTTCTCCCCTGCACCCTTCCACCCATATCCATCCTCTGTCCCAGTGGCCCAGAGGTTCAGAGGAACTGCAGAGCATCTGCTTTCGGAGCTGCCATACCGGCGCAAGTCAAAACGGAGCAGCTGCCCAGAGAGGCTGAGTGAGCAGCCCCCGTCACAGAGCATCGGGCTTCAAACCCTGCTCTTCCACATACTGAGAAACTCTCGTTAAGCAGGCCCTTCATCCCTTCCTCCCAGGCTGCTCAGGGCTGTAGGCTGTGGACTGGAGGGGAAGGCAGGAGGTGCTGGAGACAGCTGTCATCCCTCCTCCCGCCCCTTCCCTGTAGCTGGGCTGCAGGGCATGAAATAAGCAGCAGGCGCTGGGGGAGGGGGTGACAATCCAATCCACCTGTCACCCCCACAGTCAGGCGGCCTCAAGCAGCCTGCTCACTAACGAGGGAGGAGGCGTGGGTGAGGCAGACACAGAGGGGGGTGGCAGAGGGGGACAGACACACAGACACAGGAAAAGAGACAGAGAAAAAGAGGTAGAGAGTCCAAGAGGAAGGCAGAGTGAGGGGCAGAGGCGGACAAGGAGAGGGCCAGAGGAGACAGGGAGAGGCAGGAGACTAGACAGAGACAGAGATTGAGAGAGAAGCGGGTAGAGAACAAGAGGCAGGTTCAACAACTGCCTGCACGACGCTGATGCTAGGCCGAGCACGTGGGCGAAACTCGACAGGACTCCAACCCTGTCCTCTGAAATCCTGCAGTCCTGCCAAGAGACAGACAGGGAAGGGCAGGGCCCGCCTAGGGCAGGGCAGGGAAAGGCAAGGAGGCCCTCAGGCGCCCGGACTGAGCCCAGACCTGGCCGGGGATGGAGCATCTCGGCTCTTGAGGCTCTGGCTAGGTCCCGGCTCCAGGGCAAGCAGGCCCTGAGAGTGGGCAGAAGTGGGCACAAGGCCCAGCGGCCCTCTCAACGCCCTGGGTACTGCCTCCATTCCTGCCTCACCCCAGGGCTCACTAACCTTCCAAGCCACTCACGCTGAACCGCAGCCCTCTACGCAGAGACACATGCTGAGGAGCTCTGGAAGATGGGTGGGAAGGTAAACTCAGTGACCACCAAGAGGTGGGGCCCAGGCAAGAGAGTCCGGGGGTTCGCAGCTTCTGGAATCTACACAGAGAGCCCTTCCTTCACAAACACTGTACTAGCCCCGAAGTGGGGGGCGTCACCCTCCCCTCGAAGTCTGGGCAAAGGCAGTGCTGGGGTCTCACGCTGCCCCTCTCCCCCACCGCCCACAGTCCAATTCTCACACCCCCAGCCTGCTCCCCACCCACTGCTCCCTGGCTCCTCCCTGTTCTCCATTCCCTCTGCCCCCTCTCTGCTCCCCCTCCCACAAGGCAGCCTCTTTTCATTCGCCCCGAAGTTCTTCTAGGGTCTGCTCTCAAAGGCACAGGCGGGTCCCCATCCCCGTCCTTCTCCTCCCTTCAAAGTTCTGTTTGGCAGGCTCACTCCCCAAACCCTTGGTTCCCACCATCCTCCCCTCCCTCGGGGACTCCCCTCCCCCAGCCCAACAGCCTCAGGGTTGGGCAGGGGCTATTTTTAGTCTGGGCACTGAGCTAATTTTAACTCACCGACAAGGGACCTGGGGGCGGACTGTTGGGCTGGGGGGAGGGAGAGAGGGCCAGTCCAAGAAAGCTGGACCTGGGGCGGGGGTGGTCTCAGGTCCCAGGCACCCTAAGAACACAAGCGGAGGCCGGCACTGAAGTCTTCGCTTAAGGGACAGGAATCGACTTGCCAAGAGGAGCACCCAGTGTGGGGAGCAGGGCTAGGAGCCCTCCCTCCAGTTTCCGCTGGACAACTCTCCCGCGCCCCACCCTAGGCTTCCCGCCCTCTTCTCCTTGGCAAATCTCCTGGGATGCGGCCAGCCTGTTCTCTGCCCAGGAGATGCCTCTCCAGTGAGGGTCTGTCTCCTGAGCCGCCTCCACTGCTTCCCCACCCCGGCTTGTCCTTCCTGTAGTCTAGCTCTCATCCTTCCTGTAGCAGCACTGAGGCTGTATGGCCCCCTACAGAGGCAGCAGCCACACCACCACCCCCGACCTCCAGCACTGCCCACCCCAGCTCTGGCCTTCCCCTGGTGGCCTCTAGGCTGGCTCCTAGGAACCACCCTGCGCCCACAAGTTCCCAGAGCCACCCCGCTGACCTCAGGAAGAATCTGGGGGTAACAGGAGATTGAGTCCTAGTAGAAAAGGGGTAGGTGAGGTAGGGTAATGAACAGCCCAGGGAAATACGGGGACTATGGGTAGGGATTCTGGATGCCTGGGTTCTAGTCCCTGCCCTGGCCCTAACTCACTGTGTGAACCTGAATAAGGCACTGCCCCCGCCAGAGTTCACCCCGCTGGCCAGTACAATGGGTAGGTGGAGTGGACTAGGTACCCAAGTGCCCTTCCAGCCAAGACATTCTGTTCCTATGCTCTTTATAGAGGCTCAAAAGGAAAGGAGGTCAGGACTCTGTGATTCCATGGAGAGGTAACAGAAGAGATGGTCCAGTTAGGTCCCCTGTCCTCCAGCTTAGGAGGGGAGGGCAATGTGGAGGCCAGAAGAGTGGAGGAACAGGCCTGATGAAGACGGAGGTGCTTTCGGAACGATAACCTCCACAACAGATGGCCAAGGGTTGACAGAGGCTCATGGTCAGCCAGGGCAGGTGCCAGGCAGGGCGCACAGGCCCTGGCAGCAGAGATTCTGCCAAGTCAGTCCCCTCACACACCTGGAATGCCTATCAGACCCAGGGCTTGGGATCCTGCTTCTGGTTAGAGTAGTGACTGGCCCAAGGTCACTGTCATGGTCATTAGTGGGGCCAGCTCTGGAACCTGAGCCTGAGCCTTGCTTCATGCTCCACCCAGCAGGCCAATCAGTAATGACTCACTACTGCTCATTTGCATGGGGATTTGGATAGTGTCTCTGACCTTATTCCATCAAGTTCTACTTCCCATTCTAGGACCTGGGACACCCCCACCCAGCATCCCTAGGCAGCTAGGGACCCCAAGTGGAGTTCTTGGCACCTCAGGTCTCCAGTCTCATCCTTCTTCTGCAGAAAACATTTCTGAATTGATCTAGTGGTACTGTCTAGAGCTCTCAATCCAACTGGGTCCTCCACTCTTGTCCACGTCCCCTGTCCAGGAAGGGATTTGAGGGGAGGAGGTGTAATTATGAGGAACAAGTAAGCACTGCAGCTAGAGGAATTTGATAAGATTCATGGGGTAAAATGTGATGGCTCCAAAACTGCCTGGGGGTTCCTCAGGAGAAAAACCCTATTCCCCTCTTTAGTGCCAAGGTTGGGGCAGCAGTAGGATATGAGTGGACTGTCCTTACTTCCACCTCTATCCTCACTTCTAAATTCCACTCCCAAAAGTGCAAAACGAGAGGAAACAGCCTAGTACAGCAGGCGAGATAGATGTAAGACTACAGAGAGGACTTCCCAGGCTGAGTCTTTGAACTCAAAGTAGTCTCTGGGGCTAAAATTTGCTTTGTTAGAAGTTACCTGACTAAGCATGGGCAGCTGGTAACACTTGGGAGGGCATGGCGGCCCCAGCACTGTAGTCCAACTAATGGGAGCTAGAAGACAGCCAATCCCCTGCCTACTTTGAAGAGGTCAAATTGACCTCTGTTTGTCCAGTTACAATACCTATGCTTCTAGCTGTACCCTCTGAAACAATGAAGCCAAGCAGGCAGTGGTCTCCTATCCCGGGAAGTCCTTCCTGCTATCTAACCACCATTCCTCCCACTGCAGCCAACCGTTCCCCTGCAACCTAAGCCCATTCCACTCATCTAGATGAGAGTGGTGGACAGGGGCCCCTGGCCATCCGAAGCCTCGGCTGAGGAGAGGTGGGGCGGTTGGGACGGTTAGTGTGTCACCTTCCACCTCCCCACCCAACTTCCCTCTGGGGTCTCAGGAGACAGAAGTGAAAGTGGCAGCTGGGGCCTTGGGGGCGGGTCAGCTTGAGAGCCGTTGGGGTGAGCATAATGCCACCAGTGCTGGGTCTGGGCTGCCTGCCATTGCAGCAGGCAGGCTGGTGGTTAGATCAGGAGAGGGACTGCCCATGGAAATGAGGGCTTGGGAAAACTATGGAGCATGGGCCCCTGGCCGAAGGAAGAACAAGCTGAAGAGGAACAAGTGGAGAAAAACAGGCAGTAGACAGTCTCAGAAGGGCACTGTATTCCAGGGCAGTGGTCTGTCCCCTTGTTTAAAGCAGCAAGATCCTTTTTTCCCATCCACAGAACAGGGGCAAGGCTGCTCTAGCTGAAGCAGATGAAGGGGGTTCCAGGTCCTGATTGCTGGAACGTGAGAGCAAGGAGAGAAGGGAGGAGGCCTGAGGCCTGGGCCCTCAGACTGGACAGCACCAATTCCGATGGAAGGGAAGGTGGAGGATGAGAATGTGAAGTGTTCACCTACAATTACAGACAGCACTGCCCCCCACGAAGAGGCCAATCCAATCACGGAAAGCAAATCCTCCTAGAGACATCATGACCTCGGGAAGCCACCGGGGATTTAAAGGGGCCGCTCAGGGTGGCAGCTGGATCTCCTTCTGACTCGAAGGACAGTCCTCTAAGCCCCTGGCAAGGGAGGGCCGGCAGTGCGGATACGTGGGCCTGCTGAGGCGGCCAGCCAGGCAGCTCTTATAGGATTAGCTTGCTGCTTTCAGGAAAGGTGCCAGGTGAGGCTAAGATGCCCAGCCAGATGGAGCCGCCCCGACCCCGCCACACTAGCAGGCAGGGCGGGGAAGTACCTACACACACCTAGTACTCAGCATTCTCTGCCATTCCTATGGTCAGGATTTATCCTTCCTCTGAGTGGGAAGTCCTGCCTATTGTCTACTCTCAATCCCTCTGCTACATTTTACAACCAGGGCCCCACCCCAGGGAGCAGGTGAGGAGGCCAAGGGGTTCCTCATCTCTGCTCCCTGTCAGCTCCCCACCCTCTGGGCTGACAGGTGGGGGAGACAAGAGGGAACAGCTGGGCCAGGACACCTGTCCCCACCCAGTCAGCCTGGGCCCCACAGGCCTGCCATGGGGTATGCATAGGGGAGTCAGCAGAGAGGCAGGCAGCCGTGGGGGATGGAGAAAAGGGGCTCAGAGGTCAAAGAGAGATGTGCCTGGGGAGGCCTGAGGCAACCCTTTCAAGATCAGCCCTTCCTCCTGGTCTACCCCCAACCATTAACACACGCATGCTTTAAAGGTTTGAGGTCACCTGCTCCATCCCCTTGCCTCCGTGTTACTCGATCCAACTGGAGTGGGAAGACTCCACAAAGAGACCAACCCTCCTCTCCCCACCCACACCCACTCCCGCCCGTATGTCTTCCCTTGAGATCTGAGGATGAGCTCTCTCTTATTCCTTGTTCTCCCAACCCTCAATCCCAAGTATTTGCTGGCAGGGGTGGGGGCAGGGAGATCATGAGAGATAAGTAAGCAGGCAGCCAGAGGGATCTGGTAAGACTCGGGGGTGAAATGTGGAGTGGGTAGGTTCTGAGACAAGGAGGCAGCTCGTTGGGGAGGGCAGAGCTGGGCTCAGCTTCCCAAGCCCGTCCCAGGGTCCTCTCAGGGCCTCCTAAGGCCCCCTCACATCAAGTCCCTACCCAGGACGCTGCGTGCCTCCACCCCACCTTCTGGACCGCTGCCTTAGCAGGCAAGTCCAGGGCCAGGTTGGAGCTGATGTCTGGAAGAAAGGATGCAGCCACTTTCCAAGCACCCACTCTGTGTTGAGTACCACACGTTTTCCCATGGAACCTCCTTCCTTTTCCAGGGGAGGCATCTCTGTTTCATAGAAATGGAAACCAACTCAGAGATGTGCAGGGACATGCCCAAGGTCACCAGGAATAAGTGGCAGAGGAGGGCTGACTGCTGAGCACAGCGCTTCCCCGCAAAACTTGGACTGAGAGCAGGCAGGTTCTCCCTCCCAGGAGTAATAGCACATTCCTTCCAGGGCAGGTTCCCTAATATCTGGGCCTGGGAGGCTCAAGTCAGCCATGCCTCTTGCCTTTGCACAAGCCCAGAACTCTTGTGGCTCAAGTCTTTCCTGATCTAGTCTCTCTCCTCATCCATCTCATACAGCAGCTTTAGGGGGTACTAACTGGTACCCAGGAAGGGTCTCTGAGTGTCACTTGTTCCTGCCTACATACCCCTGCTTTGGGGGCTTCCTCCCATGGCACTCAATCAGAAGACAATACCTACTCAGGGAACCAAAGCATGTCCCCCCCCATCTTGCCACCAGACCCTAATCCTCTGCACTCCTGCCAGGGAATCCTACTGGGCTCGTTCTTCCCTTCAATGTATCCTCCTCCTCTTCCCAAGTCTCCCTGGGCCTCCTTTTCCACTGCCCCTCCTGCAGGGCAGGATCCTTCCCTTAACCTTAGACAAAAGCCCTTAACACCTCCTAACTGGGAAAGCTTGAGCAAGTCACTTAAATCTCTGACTCAGTCTCCTCAATTACAAAAAACAGTGTGGAGAAAAATAAATGAGTCTTCCTATGTTTCCATGCCCAGCACAGAGCTTGGCACACAGGAACACAACAAATGGAAGTTTCCTTCCTCCAATCCCCAGGGATCTCAAAAGTTTTAGTTTTGGGTCTCCAAAGTATATTGGAAAATAGGGTAAGTGGGGTACTGCCCTTGGGTAAAAGTGCTCATGACCAGGGGGCAAAAAAAGTTCCTTCTCTATATGTTTCCCTGGTCTCTCCAACTCCTAGGGGAGTGGCCAGAGCACCCAGCCAGAGGCACCAAGCCAAGGTCAGTGACCAGGCCTAGAGCCTGGAGCCTCCTGGGAGGGTGAGTTTAAATGAGTAAATATGGTCCCACCTGGGAGAGGCCAGCAACAGGCCAGAGCTCCATACAAGTCCTTCCCTTCCCAGCCTACAACAGAGGGGAGAGAGAGATCAGACAATAGGCGCAACTGCCACCCCCCAACCCCAGGCTATCAGGTTCCTGTGCAGAGTCAGTGAATGCATCCCCCTGTCTCCACACCAGGCAGGACCAGCCAGAGAAGCATGGCTAGGCTCCCAGGAAGGAGAGGTTGTGGCCACAGCCTCAAGAAAAGGACAAATCAGATGCAAAGGGCCTTGGGGATCACCCAGGCCAGGAGCTGGCCCCAAAATGCTTGAGGGCTCAGATGTAACTTTGATACCTCAGAATGGCCTTGTTTATCTGGGTGAGTGGGGAGGGCAAAAGAGACCAGTGACAAACCACCAAAACACCCAGGTGCTCTGCTCACCACAAGGCTAGGTGAAACTCCTGTGCATCTGGAAAGCAGACTTACCCAAGGACATGCGGTTCGAGCGAGGGGCCGAGGCAGGCTGAGCCAGGGGCACAGAGAGGGATAAATGGTGGCGGGGGTGGAGTGCTGCAAGGGGCAGGGAGGGGAGTCAGCCAGGGTTCCCCAACTCACACGCCATGCTCTAGGTCTAAACTCAATCCTTCCTGCTCCAGTCAACACTCCTCCCTTCAGAGCTTTGCATGCCTCGGCCTTCTTGCCTCCAGTCCCCTCACCCTGTCCCCAGTCTCCAATCTTTTAATTATCTTTGCCTTTCGCTACCCCCACCCCCTACAGGGTGCAGCTGCTCTATGGGTGTCTACACGCTCGTGTGTATGTGCTGCACACCTCCATGCATGTGTGTCACTAAACGCTGTGGACCTGCCAGGTGCATCTGGGCATGCCAGTCTGCAAAAGACCCCCACCCCGCCCCCGTCAGGGGAAAGGAGCCCAAACGCTAGCCATTCCACAGCTCTCAGGACAAACTCTGCTCAGGATACTTTCAGTCCCAGGCACGGGGGGAGAAGAGAAAATAAAGATTACAGGAGCCAAACAGCACCATCCCCACTAGGCCAAAGTTCAAGGCCTTTCAGCAGAGCCACCAAGAGCCACTGGCGAAGAAAGTATTTTGAGATCCCATCCCTCCCAAGCCAAGTTAGAGCTCTCTCTCTCTCTGCCATCTACCTCCACTGATAAGTTCTTCCTGAAGTCTAAGCTCCATTCTGCCTGCTGCAGTTGTGGACAGACAGGGGGACATCAACCACAGAAAGGTGTTCAGCTCCCAGAACAGAACTACCAGCACCTAACACCTCCCCCTCACCCCATGAGTAAGTCACCAAACTGGGACAGAAGGACAGACGGTTGGCCGGACTCCGGCCCCATGACTGGCTCATAAAAGTCACCAGAGATTACAGTGATGCTGAGGCTATGCTGGCCCTGCCACCATCTCCTCCTTCCCTCTACAAACCAGTTGCCTCAAACCAGTTGGCCTCAGAGAGCCTGGAGAGTCCCAGCTATGATCGCAATGGGTGGGGAGAACCCGCCACCACAGTGCCACAAGACCCAGAGTCTGACCCTTGAGGATGGATTCTAGGCCCATGTCTGATCCTCATACCCACTTCCAGAACCCAGGTGAACACCAACTATGACTTGTTCCCAAGAGGTCAAGGCCTCTATTACACATCCCCCACTGACTTCCCTTCTCCAGTAAGGCCACCACCCTCTGGACTAGAGGGGCACAGAAGCAGGGAGCCTGGCTCTAAATACAACTAGGGAAATGCTGGACCCACCCATTTGCTCCTGACTCCTCTTGCCCCCACAGAGGTACAGAAGTGGGTGGCAAAGTGTCCAACACAGGGCCCTCCCATACCAGGCCAGGGTAAGCAATGAGATTCTGGACCAAAGCCAACTGGGGAGGGCAAGGGGCCCAGCTGGCCAGAAGAAGAAGGTTGACAGGATGAGCAGAGGGGCAGGCCTCTCTGGGGGCACAAGGCCCAGGGATACTCACAGCAGAGAGACCTTCCCAGGGCAGGGTCGGGGAGGAGGGTGGGAGAGGCTAGGTCACAATCAATGAGGGCCTAAACCCAAGGTGTCCTCTTTCCTGTCCCCCTCAGAGGCCAGGAGGCCTCTCCAAACTTCCTTGCTACTGGTCCTCCAGCCCCAACCTGGGGGAGTCTACCCTCTGCCTTCTCCCCTCATCACATCTCCCAGGAAAGACCCAGGAAAGATTAAAAAAAAAAAAAAAAAAAAAAAAAATCTTCTGGAGAGATTACGTAACAGCAGCCAGAAAGACTATCACATCTCCGAGCCTATGAGAAGAACCAGGAACCAAGAGGGGCAGAGCTGGGAAGCCCAGGCTCCTCCAGTCCAGGGACAGCAGGTACAGAGTAGGGTAGACAATGGGCAGTCCCCGCCACCCTCTCATGTCCTCCACTACTCTATTCCAGACACTGAGCAGACAGAAGGTCTAGCCCAACCTCTCACGCCCATCCCCCAACACAAGGGTCCTGCTTCTCCACTTGGACCAGGGCCTCCAAGGGGAAGAACTGTGTCTTCCTTCCTATGGTCTCTCCCTGCTATGAAGCCATGCCTGAAAGAGTGGTGGTTGGACTAAAGCTCTGACACAGATTTGCTGTGTGACCTCAGATTAAAAAAAACAACCTCTCTGGCCTCTAAAGGTATGTAAGTGAAAGCTCCCCCTTTTCCCAGAGAAACCAGAGACCCCGCCCTTTACAAATGCACATGCATATACATACATATACACACAAATGCACTAACACACACAGGCTGTGTTGGGGGAGGGGTGGCAGGGAAGTTACAACAAAGAGAATATGACCACTGAGACCCAAGGGTCCAAATGTCTGCTGGGGAAAGTGGAGAAAGAGCTACACATAAGCTCTACTGAACCCCCAATCACTCCATATAAACGGGTCTTCAGCCACCCTCACACTGATCCCACCCCACCCCCATCTCCTGCCCCACACACTGGGAAACCACAGGAAGGAAATTCATTCCCAGGCAGGCCATGGGAGCTGGGACAGCCAGGCTAAGTCCTGAGGCGGGTGTGACCCGGCGGCCACAGGCGGGTAGACATCTGTGAACACTGACATGTGCCTTTTTCAATGCTCTCCTTGACTACTAAGACTTCTCTGTTGGGGGTTTGGAGGGGAGCGGGAGGTGGACAGCTCCCTAACTTCAAAATACCCAATGTTCTGCTGGCCAGGGCTCCCCTGCTATCTCGAGGCCAGAGCAGCCCAAGGTCACCGCCCCAGACAGTAAACTTCCCATAGTCCAGGCTGGCCCCTGAATTGCCTACGAGACCCACGGAGGGGATGGGGGAAGGGGCAGCAGAGGGCCACTCCCCCAAACCAAAGAAACCAGGCCTACAAGGAGACCTCAAAAGGGGGCTGGGCACTGAGAAGGGGGACACAGGATCCACCCACTGTACCCTCCCCCAACCCATCAACAATAGGCTGCTTAAGAGAAGGCAGAGAGAGTCCCCCACTCAAAGGACAAACCTGGGATAACCGAGTCAGCGGTTCCAAGGGTGCCCACACTCAGAAGCCCTCCTTTCACTGGGGAGAGACCTCAGGCGGCTACTGAGAGATAGGCTTCAATCACTAGGGGAAGGGAGACCCTCCCTGTAAGACCAAACCTGATAGGAAAGGGGCTAGCACTGGGGTGAGAGACTAGATGCATCTTAGCCTCCTTGGCCCTCCCTCCCCAAAAGCCCCCCAACACTCACTAGACCCCCACTCCCAGCCCAGTTCAGCCAGCCATAGGTGGAGAGAAGGACTGGAGAACTCTTGCCCAGATGTTGAACAGCTGCAAACTTCTGGCCGGGGGTTCTCCAGCTGGGGCTGCTGACAAACCAGATCAGGGGTCTCGGGAGCGGGCTAGGAGGTCCCAAGGAAGGGTCCTGCGTGCCCACCTCCGTGGTGACTCCGCGTCCCAACTCCACAGGCGCCGGGCAAACCCGGGCCCCGGACACACACACACTCACACACCCCAACCCACCACCCTGGTGTCATCTGAACAACATCCCCCCTCCCTCCCCCGCTTCCCAAACAGCTGCGGCTCCCCCCGCCCCCACCCTCCCGCCGCCCTCCCAGGCCCCCTTCTGCACCATTTCGGGCCAAGGAGGAGGGAACAGGCGGCGCGAGGAGGGAGAGGGAGGGAGGGCCGGCTGTTAAAATGTCAGTCGCTCCCGGCTGTCACCAGAGACCCCCTCTGAGGATGGCGCCCCTTCCCAGACCACTCGGGGGTCGCCCTAACCCCCGGACACCTACAGACCGGCGCGCCCCCAAGCCCCCGGTCCCCACCCCGACCTCAACACCCAAGGGAATTACAGCCCACTCCACTTGTCCCCCACAGCCGACTCCCTCACCCAAACAGTCCCCCATATAATCTCCCACCAACGCCACACGGAAACAGCCCGCTCCGCGAGTTCCTCCCAGTCCAGAAGGCCACCCCATCCCACCCCTCAGGGGGACGGTCTAGATCACCCTCCACCCCAACCCCAGGACGGGTGGGGGAGGGGGCCTCTTAAAGCGGCAGGCTCATTATTTTTCTATACTCACCGGCCCCACTGGGGGAAGGGGGATGTCACGGCTGGGAGGGGGTAGCCCTCGCCCCTAGTCCGGGGGATCTTCAGCACCTGGAAGCCGCAGCTCCGGGCGGGGAGAATAATAAATGAGGCCGGCGTCCGCGCGGGCCCTGGGCGGCGCCGGGGGGCCTAGGCCCCCGTCGTGGGCACGGGGGCGGGCAGGCAGGCGGGGAACCCGGGCCGAGCGTCCGAGTCGCCTCGGCTGTTGTTGATATTTTGCTTCCTTCCTCCTTTAGGGCTCCAAATGTAACTCCTCCAGCCCCCAAGAGTCAAGGCCGACGTAGGCACAGCTCAGCCTAGCTTGAGGGGTGGGGGGAACAGGGGTGATGGACAGGCGGGGGGCCAATGGGAGGAACCCGTGGGGGCGTGGGGGCGGGGCCGGAGTAGAGGCGGTCCCGGGGACGCGGCCCCGCCCCTCGCTTTCCTCGGGCCGGCCGAGCCGGGCCGGGTCGGCCCCCACCCCACCGCCCTTCCAAGCTAGGCTGCGGCGCCGGGAGCGGCAGATCCCTCCGCCAGCCGGGAGGGAGGGAGACAGCGACGGACCGAGGCAAAGTAGGCAGGCGAGACCCAGAGGCCCCTAAAGGGATCGGCCCGCGCCCGTGGTGCCCCCGTTTCCATCTGGCCGGACGGCCGCCTAGCACTGCTGCCACCGTGCGCTCGAGGAGGTCCTTTCCCGGGAGCTTCCTCGGACTAAGTGCATACTCTCGCATACACACACACGCTACCTCGACAGCTCCCCCCATCCCCCAAGGCCCAGGAGATTTGGGAGGTGGGAGTCTAAGTAGATAAATTAAGGGTAGACGCTAAGTGTTGAAAAGATTCCATCTCCCTCACTTAGGGTGTGCCGAAGCTCCAACTTAAAGGGACACGTTCATTTCTGGGAGGTTACCTGGAGAGCTCGCTTGCTCCCTCTACCTGTGACAGGCCCTCCTCCCCTCCCGGAGCCCGGCTCGGCAGACGCCCAGCAATTTAAAGCGACAGCTCATAGTTCGTGGGTGACCTAATCCCCAGTGCCTGCGGCCCCAGAACACTTACAGCCGAGGGGGGCAATTTAAAGGGGTGTGACCCTAATTTCCCCCAGTACAGGAAACGCCCAAAAGCATCTTATTAAAGAAGCAGTAGTAGCTGTTTTAAAAAGTTTTTAATTCCTGTTTGCTCCAGGGTGTGGTGAATCTTCTCGTGCCCTGCAACAGGAGTGGGGGTGCCATGCCTACTGGACAACTGACCCATCAGACTTCCTCTCCCAGCATCCCTGTTACGCCAACGTCTGCTTCCTACCTTGAGCTTGAGGAAATGATGGAATCTGGCTTAGATCTGAAAGAACCTTGCAGAACAGAAGGGCACTCAGTTCTTCACACACCCTGATTTCTATCTGGCTGGGTCTGATTTACTGGACAAAGACTCAATTCTAGGTTAAGGGCTGAAGAGACGAATATATCCCGAAAGAGGCAGCATGTTATGGTGATAAGAGGCATCAACTTTGGAGTAGTCAAGCTACCTTGGTTCAAATCCTTATTCCACCATTTATTAACTGGGAGCACAGGCGCGTTACTTAACTTCCCTGTGCCTCATGATCCTCATGGGTAAAATAGAGATGATGATAATAGTACGTAACTCATACATTGGTGTGAAGATTAAATTAGTTCATACAAGTAGATTGCTTTGAACAGTACCTCACGCTGCATTATAATAATTCAAGGGCTGGACTCTCAAGACCCCCTTTAGTCCTATTATCTCATACAAGCATCAGCGGAGGCAAGTTCAGTGGAATTGCTTTGCAAATAGGTTGGAGGCTTATCTTGTATGCTTTAAGTCAGGAAGCCAGCAAGCTCCTATTTCCTTGGCCTCAGTTTCCAACTCTTCCACTTGGCCCCTCCTTCAGGAAACCTGATTTAAAGTGTCCCACTTTGTCCCCAGACATAGCTTCTTAGTTCCCCATTAGATTTGAGAGATGGGGCCCCAGCACCAGAAGATGTCAGTCTTCCCTACCAGGCAGGGCTAGCTTGCCTGAAGGACCTCAGTGTAGGCAGGGGGAGCCCATCTGCCCTGTCCCCAAGGACTCTGAGAAGAACAGAGCCTTGTGCCAGGCCTGGGGCTGTGGCAATAGCAGGATGGGAAAGTGCCCCCCCTCCCTCAAGTGGGGAACCTCCCCTCACTTGTGGCCTCTATTTTTAGTGCTTCCCCAGGCTCTAGCTGGAGAAACCGTTTAGTCATCAGGGTGTTTATTTTCCGGCTGTTTCCGACGTCGGGAAAGCAGAATGTTGAGACTGGAGAGATCCAGGGCTGCTGGAAAAGACTTCTTAGGAACAGGCCTGGGAACTCAGCCTTCAAACCACTGGGTCCCAGATCACAGGAAAAAAAAGTGGGCAGGGGGCAGCCAAGCCCCCAGGACACTGAGAAAGCTGGGTTCTCAGCCTGCCTCCAGTTTTGAGGCTCTCAAGCTAGAGACCCCTCTGGCCCCAGCTCTATTGGAAGGATTCTCTCCAAAACCATTAGCAGCCCCAGAACAAATTATTTCCCAGGGCTGATTCCCAGAAACCCCCTCCCCAACATCCTACAGATCTGAGTGGTGAGCCTCCCGCCAACCACAGCTCCAGCCAATCTCAAGCCCAAGGTAGGTTTGCCAGGGCTGTGATTGGCCAGCTGGTCCTCCCTGCCTTGGAATGTTGGGTCCTAAATAAAGGAATGAGGAAGGAAGGTAGGTGAGTCACCTAGGAGGGTGTTAAAGGGCCAGGAAGAGCAGGAGGGAGAAAGGAGGGCAGGGAAAAGCTCAGTGGGGGAGATGGAGTGTCCTGGACCCTGAGATGCTGAAATGATAATCCACTAGAAAACAGAGTAGGAAAGAGTAGGAGAGGCTGACATTACAAGTAGAATAGAATTTACATATACATGTATTTATAGAGAGAACTTCATAGGAAAGGAAAAGTAACAAACACGAGGTCTTGATTTCCATGGAGAACTAAGAAAGGATCTAGGGAGTGTTGCTGGAAGTTAGATTATAATAAAGACTTCCTGAAAATGACTCACTACATCTTTTTCTTCTAGCCCCTGGACTACCCATCCCAGGATGTGCTAGGTGGAAAATGCCTAGGCAGGCTCAGAGGTGGCTGGGTCTCATTTTTCCTTCTCTCCCTCTGACTACCAACTCAATCTTTCTTAGAGAAAAGTCAACTAATATTGCTATAAAATCCCCTGTGAGTCGGACAGATGCCCACCAAAGTCCTAAAAAGTGTGTGTAAGCTCCTCTGTACAGTATTATCTTCATCAATTTACATGGCAAAGGGACATCAATAGCTCCCTTTATTCACACCTCCCCAAGCATCCCTATCCAACTTAATTTGGAAAGGTCTTCCTCATCCACAAGGGCTGCTTCTCTCCTGACTGTTGTTTCACAACTATGGGAAGCCATTACTGCTGTTTCAGCCTCTAACTGGCTGCTTGGTTAACCCTCTTGCCTTCTCCACAGTCATTTGGACAATCTCCATCCTCACCTCCATCCATGTCATCCTTTCCATTGGGCTGATCATTCTTCCTCCCAGTTTTCCAGTAATCCCAGCAAAGGCCCCCAATCTCTCCCATCTTCCACCTCACTTGTGAGGGGAAGGGCCATCAGCACGGGTAATATACTGGTGATCCTTCTGTGTACATATTCTCCATGTGGACTTGTGTGTCTTCCTGTACCTCTGCTTCTGTACAGTGTTCTCCACTCTGTGTATATCTACCTCATCAGTACACACTGCATTGTACTGACATTTTTGGTTTCTAATTTACTCTCCTTCACTAGATTTTGAGCTCCTTGAGGGCAGCAGTTTAACTCAACTTTGAGTCTTCAGGGCTTTTCAGGGCCTGGCATGGAATGTGCTCAGCAAACGTCTGTTTCATGCATCTGTATATGTGTTTGTAGCTGTATATCTGAGTTAAGATTATAAAAACGTTATTGAACACTTCTAATTGTCTACTGATAACTGTGCTAGTCCAGGAGTGGGGCTCTGATCTGGGACCGAACAAGTCCCGCTTTGGGCGGGGGCAGGGTGCGGGGCGGAGTCGGGCAGAGAGGTGTCCAAGACTGTGTTGGCAGAGCTGTGCCCCAAGCTCAGTGCCAGGGTGCCTGGGGCCAGGCCCAGGGCAAAGGGCAGACGCCCCACCCTGGAACTGAAGGAGGTAGGGAAGGGGTGCCTAACCTGGGTCCTGGGTGAGTGTCCCCCCCCAACACGAGTTCCCTGCCCCCGGCTGGGCAGGATGTGGTGGCAGCTGCAGGAGGGTGGGCAGGATGTGGGGGTGGGGGCAGCTGAAACGAAGCCTGACAGTCGTCTCCCCAGCTCCTCCCTTCTTCCCGCTCCCCACCCCCCACCGCCCCCTCCATGTCACGTGGTTCCAGCCCGGGCACCGATGGACTATTTCCCCCTTTCCGCGGAAGGACATAATTGACATTGCAAACTTGAGTCACCACCGACTTTAGCTATACCACGCCTTTTTCTTGCCCCATAGCGCAAGACGGAAAGTTTTCAAAATACACATTTCTTTAAAGCCTTGATCGCTAACCCTGGAGTGGACCCTTTAAATGCAAATGAACCGCCCTCTCATTTTCGCCCCCCCACCCCCACCCCAACTTCGCTCCTCGTGCCCAGACTCCGCCAGCTGCCATTGACGTCACGCGTGCGTCAGCGTCGCCAGCCCAACCAGACGGCACGTGGGGGGAAGAAGGTGGCCTTAAAGGGCCAGACGCTCCCGGCCTGCCGGGTTAGTGCTGTGAGATTTGGCCTTGAAAAAGAGAAATGAAATGGGAGGTGGGGAACTCTGTTGGAACAGAAAGAAATGCAGCATAGACGTTAGGAAGGACTTCCCAGAGTAGGACGGACAGGCCTTTCCTCTAGATTCCCCAGAAGTTTGGGTATTTGCTCCTGGGAGAGAAACCCAGGCGGAGCAGAACAACTCTGAGGGTAAAGGAAACTTGGCATTTACGACTCGCGCAATTATAATTTCAGCCTTTCCTCTATCCCTGCCCAGCATGTCCACAGCGCAAGGACTTCGGTCACTTCGGGATCCTCAGCACCAACAACAAGTGCGTAGTAGATACTCAATTTAAGTATTTGTAGAATGAATGGAGTACAGTGCAAAGCCACCTCTTTTAGGAGGCTTTCCCTGATTGCCCCACCCAGCCACGCGTAGCACATACCCGAAGCTAAAGGCAATCTCACTCTCTTTTGAACACCCACGGCGTTTAATGAATTTACATCTTCCTTCCAGGCATTAGCGACCACAAGGGCAGTGGTTAAGAGCACAGAACTTGGAATCACATAAACGTAGGTTCCAGTTCCATTTATATAGTTTACAAGCTGAGTGACTTTGGACAAATCTCTTCATCTTGGTTCTAATAACTGTCAAATGGGGCTAATGCTACTTAGACCACAGATTTGTTATGAGGATTAAATGGGACAATTTTTGTGAAGTTCCTGTATGGTATCTAATGCACAGTAAGCTCTCGATAATGGCGGAGAGCAGGTTTTAAGATGGCCATCTCCCCCACTAAACTTGGAGCCTCTTGGGAGCAAGGAGCTTGCCATACTAATTTATTCCCAGCACCAGCACAATGCAAGGCTTATAGTTGATGCTTTTAAAATGTTTGTTGAATGAATAAACATGAATGAATATTTCAGTATTTCCTGAAATCTGACCTCCAAACCCACCCCTTGTTACCAAAGGGAGAAAACATTACAAGTGCCCCCTCTGGCCCCAGGTTTTAAGCTCTGTGGTAGAGCCTCAAGGTAGAGTTGGGGTGAGGCCCTAATCTCTGCGGTTGAACCAAAAGTATTATGCAAACAAGCCACAAATGATTGGTCTGCAATGGAGACCTGAAGGGGCCCTCCCCACCTCTCCCCATCCCCAGCTGCTAGAACCCTGTCCCAGCAAATCCAGGCTGGGCATCTGCCAGGAACACAGGACACTAGGGAGCTAGAAGAAGAGAGCTTCTTGCCCCTTCAGAGGTTCTCAGCCCCAACACTAATCCATCTTTGGCCTTTTCTTCCCTGGAGCCTAGTCTGTCCCCCCATCAATTCGTCTCCCCCTCTCTGCGTCCCATCCCCCACTCCAACCCTGATTCCCTCCACAGCTTTCCAACAGTTATAGTGGAGGGCGAGGGGGACACAAGACCTCCTATCACCTGATTCCAGCTCCTTGGCCAGAGGAGCAGTAGCCACCTTGTCCTGGTTCAGCCTGTCTTGAAGCTGCTTATCGATCTGATTTTCAATATGTGTCACCATCTCTGAAGTAGAAGGGCTGACAGACAACAGAAGGGACTTCCTGCCAGGGGAGGAGCTATGAGCAGAAGGCAGTGGGAGCCCTCTCCTTCCTTGAAGACCAGGAAGATGTGGTGAGACCCTCCTCTGGCTGAGAGCAAACCTGTCAACCCAAGGAACTCTGGGGGGTGCGGGTGGGTTTCCCCCACAGGAATCTCCCATCGGCCTTCATGCTGGCTCCACCCCCTGCAGGGGTAGGGTGCCGCCCAGGAGCACTCTGTGTTCCAGAAAACCCCAAAATAACCCGCCTTAGCTGTCCGGCTACTATTTCTGTCCATCTTGTTTAATTATTCAAACCCAAGTTGGGTAGTGAACTATAAAAAGCTCTCCTACTTGGGGACCCAGGAGAGCTGGGAGACTCGCCAGGTTGCAAAAGCAGCAGACCACAGGGTTTGGGTGAGGTCACTCAGTCCAGCCTCCTGCCTGAAAGTTCCATCTGCTGTTTGCTGGCTTCCTCTGCTAGAAGGCAGAATCCAGGCCTCCCTCCCTAAATCTCCCTCATGCTCTCATTTCAGCATCCCTCCAACCCTGCCGTGCCTGGGCTCCACCCCGTCTCCCTTTACTCTGAAAGTATTTCCTCTCAGCCATCTCTTTGCCGACTGCTCCCTAGTCCTGGTTCTTAACCCACAGGGAATATTGTCAAACCCAAGCCTAAGGGACTGAGGGAGGTGGGGTGGCAGGGAGTGTAGGTAAAGAGGTCAGGTCAGGTGGAAACAGACAGGGAGATGGACACCATGCCCTGGGAGGGCACTCTATCAGCTGGGGGCTGGGCAGCACTGTTCTGGGTGGGGCAGGTTCCTGCCCACTGCAGGCACTGAGCCTCTTCAGGAGCTTCTCCTGGGGACTCTGACATTGTAGCTGATCGGATGGAGGGAAGGCAGCAGGGAGGACTTTCTTTCTTTTCTGGACCTGGTCTTCTTCTAGTTGGCCAGAAGTCCAGTGTCAGTTTCCATTGAAACTGAAGCCCAGGGCAGGCTGAGTGCAGAAAGCAGGATTCCCCTGGGGGCCATTTCGGTGAAGCCCCTCCCACCACAGACCTTTCCTGGAAAGGTGGTAACAAGGGGTGTGGTCATGGTTGCTGGGGCAACATGGGGTCATCCCAGTGACCAGTCTTTGGAGGTGGGGAATGAGGGGATTGGTGTTAGTGAAGGGGAGACAGGCAGTTAGTTACTCAGTCTGAGCAGGAGGGGCTGAAAGAGAGCCTAGGACAGCCACTGAGACCCCAGAGACAAACACACGTGGATGTGGAGTTATAGGATGACAAACGACAAGGGGCCTTGAGCCTCAAGAGGGGAACAGACCACATGGGGCAGATCCAGAGACCCAGGGCAGAGAAAGCACAGTAGTGGGGTGAGATGTCCAGTGTGGGAGGGGGAACCAGCAGCTTGGCAGAAGCTAGGGACAGGGGAGGGTGGCAGGACTTTCCGAGAGTCAGTGTGGGACCTGTGTGTTAAAAAAGAACCTTGGGTTTCACACCTGGGCCTATTTGGGGGCTGGGCCTATTTGGGGGCTTGTTCCCACACATTCCCTTTCAGCAGCAGCAGCAACTCCTGGCAGGTCCAGCCTGGCTCTCCCTGCTGTGGCTGCTACTAGAGCTACAAGGGGAGGTTGCTGAGGTAGGGAGAAGAGGCACGCCGTTGCTAAGCAACCAGAGGCTGTGTACCTGGCGGCATAGGAGGGGGCCCTGGCACCGTTTGTAGGGGGCAGGGGAGGCAGAGAGACAGTAAAGGAACAGGGTGGACAAAGCTCAAGGCTCCGTCTCCCATCCTCCTCATGATGGTTACAGAGGAGAGATGTACTTGTCACTCCACGTGTTAATGAGTGTGTGTATGGTCCTTCTCCAGGATGCTATGATTGTGTGTGTGCTTGCCTGTGAGGTACTCATCAGACTATCTCTCTTTTTTTTTTTTTTTTTAATTAATTAATTTATTTTTGGCTGTGTTGGGTCTTCGTTGCTGCGCACGGGCTTTCTCTGGCTGCGACGAGCGGAGGCTACTCTTTGTTGCGGTGCGCGGGCTTCTCATTGTGGTGGCTTCTCCTGTTGCAGAGCACAGGCTCTAGATGCGCGGGCTTCAGTAGTTGTGGCACACGGGCTTCAGTAGTTGTGGCTCCCAGGCTCTAGAGCGCAGGCTCAGTAGTTGTGGCGCGCGGGCTTAGTTGCTCCACGGCATATAGGATCTTCCCGGACCAGGGCTTGAACCTGTGTCCCCTGCATTGGTAGGTGGTTTCTTAACCACTGTGCCACCAGGGAAGCTCCAGACTATCTGTTGAGGGCTGTTGGGGGTGGGGACGGGAGGTAGGGGACAAAAGACCAGGTCAAGCATTTTTCATCAGGTGATAGAAGGGGTCAAGGATTTGCCCCATCCACTAAAAGGTAGGAGTTTCTGCAGAACTGCAAAGGCTGGAGGGTAGAAGCTTGGCAGGAGTTGGAATGCGAAGAGAGGCTGGCTGGAACCTGCACTGGCCTCCCAGTCAGACGGAGGCTCTGCAGAGGAGAGGCAGCCTGGCAGCGGGATCCCTCACTCAACCTGGAAGTTTCAGTGTTCTCAAAGCTGAAGTTCCCCACAGTATATCATTATTTTTATTCTATTACTTTAAATTTATTTTCAAGTTGGCTGGAGTTTGACAGAAGTAACCATCAATAGGAACGACTCTATTGTTTCTCCTTTGAGCTCTGTCACCCACCCAACCACACCTCTAACAGGTCTATCAGGAAGCAGCTCAGGCCTTCATGCAGTGTCAACACACACGGCCATCACCATTCTTCTGTCGCTTCCCCCATTGGCTCAGCCCCTATCCCCAAAGAGCATCTTCATTCAACAAGTTTTACTGAGCACCTGTGACAGGGAGCTGGGGAAGTGATGAGGGGTGGGCACCGTGGTGGTCCATACCCAGCTCCCCGTGCGGAGTGCCAGCCTGCATGCTGGTGTCTCGCCAAACTCTGGTTCTCCCATCGCTCTCCACTCACCCATGTTGCACATACTGGTTAATAACTGCTTGTGGTCTGTCCTGGCATGGTCCCCAAATTCCACAGGGAACGGGGTGTGCTTCAGCCCCCTCCTGCTCTCAGTAAGAGCTAGGAAATTGCTCCATCTCACCCACTCCTGACTTGCCCCTGGAGGGCTTTGTTGCTGTGAAGACGCAGGGGCCAATGAGAGGCCACCTTAGTCCTGATCCATGAGAAAGTTAAAAAATTGAGGATAAAAAAGGTACAAGCTTGTTTTGTTTTCATTCCTGCCTGATGCCAGGCACTCTGAAAGACATTAGAGGCACTCTTCTCATCCTCCAATAGCCCATCTGACATAGAGCTATCATCCTCATGTTACAGATGATGAAACCGAAGCTCAGAGAGGTGAAGGAACGTGTTTGTATTCACACAACAGGTGGCTGTGGGATTCCAACCCAAGCCTGTCTGTTCCCAGTCGGGTCAGGGACAAAATGGTTTCACTGTTGCCAAAGAAGAGAACCCTGACGACGTGGTTACAGGAACGCTGGAGGGGCCCAGGACTCCACACGGAAGGGAGACCCCAGGGCGTAGTTGGGACTGTATCCTCATGAATTCAGGACTGAAAGTGCCAATGAGGGAGAAAAGGGCACTCAGAGACCCAGCATGGTCACACAGGGACCTCAGAATTGCTCAGGTTTAGAGAAAGCCTGGGGAAAATGCTGAGTCAGGCAGGTCTGAGATCCAATCCCAGCTCAGTCATTTCTAGCGGTGTGACCTTAGGTGAGTCACTGAGCCTCAGTTTCCTCAGTGATAACGTGAGGGTGATACTCATAAAGTACTGCAGAGATTACAGTAGTTAATGTAAATAACGTATGTATGGTGCCTTGCCACAAAGGCCCTCTCCTTCCATCCCCTACAGAAGGAGAGGGTCACATGTAACCAAGGCCAGATTCCAGAGTGGTGCAAATCTGTTGGTATAGTACCAGGATGCTCAAAGCCTGGTAGAGGTTTGTGGACCATCTTAGAGGTTTCTCTCTTTCTCTCATGGCAGGGGGTGGGGGTAGGTCATGTCTGGAGCAAAAGTGTTGAGAAAGGGCCAAAAAAGGGTCCTCTGCTGGAGCAGGCTGAGTAATGGTGACAGATGACAGAGGGAACACAATTCCCAACTCCTGTTTTCTACCCATTTCTCTCCTAAAACAGATATTTAAAGTGGAAATGAGAGAACTGAAGTTCTGGAAAGGTGAGAATCAAATCTACAGCCCATTTGTTCAGCAACTTCCTGTCTCCACACCGTGAAGTTCAGCAGCGCAGCGGCGCAGAGGGAACTTGCACAGATGGTTGTGGTGGCATGGCCCCCGATCTGTGAGGAATTCTGGAGAATAGAAGGGGAGCCAAAGACTGGAGGTGAAAATAGGAGCTTCCAATCTTTAGGGAAAGACTTCCTTGGCAGTCCAGTGGTTAAGACTCCGTGCTCCCACTGCAGGGGGCTCAGGTTCGATCCCTGGTTGGGGAACTAAGACCCCACATGCCTCACAGCCAAAATAAATAAATAAATTAATAATAAAAAGGAGAAGGGAAAGATAACCCCCACCACCATTTTGGAAGGTGAGAGAGGAAAGCAGGGGTCATCAGGAGCTAGCTGGGGTTTGCTAATCCCTGACCACTCAAGTGGGCACAGGCATCACCTGGGAGATGGTCAGAACTGCTGAGAATCTCGACCCACTCCAGACCTACTCATCACAACTTGCGTTTTTTTTTTTTTTTTACCTTTTTTTTTTTTGGCCCCGCCGTGCGGCATGCGGGGTCTTAGTTCTCCAACCAGGGATCGAACCCATGGCCCCTCCACTGGGAGCATGGGGTCTTAAACACCGGACCACCAGGGAAGTCCCACAACTTGCATTTAACAAGATTCAGAGGTGGGCTTCCCTGGTGGCACAGTGGTTGAGAATCTGCCTGCCAATGCAGGGGACACGGGTTCAAGCCCTGGTCCGGGAAGATTCCACATGCCGCGGAGCAACTAGGCCTGTGAGCCACAGCTACTGAGCCTGCGCTTCTGGAGCCTGTGCCCCGCAACAAGAGAGGCCGCGATAATGAGAGGCCCGCGCATCGCGATGAAGAGCGGCCCCCACTTGCCGCAACTAGAGAAAGCCCTCGCACAGAAACGAAGACCCAACACAGCCATAAATAAATAAAACCCAAAAGTTAAAAAAAAAAAAAAATAAAGAGTGGTCTTTACAAAAAAAAAAAAAGATTCAGAGGTGATTCGAATGTACATTCAAGACTGAGACGCGCTTATCACAACTACGTGTGGTGATGGATTGTGCTGGTCATTTCACAATATATACAAATACAGAATCATCATTAGGTTGTACACCTGAACCTAATATAATGTTATATACCAATTATACCTTAAAAAAAGAGAAAAAGAATAAAAAACAGACAAGAAGCACTGCTGTGACCTACTGTTGGACCCTCTATGAGGTGAGTGAATTTTTTTTTTTTTTGGCCATGCAAGCGCAGCTTGTGGGATCTTAATTCCCCCACCAGGGATAGAACCAGTGCCCCCTGCAGTGGAAGGGTGGAGTCTTAACCCCTGGACTGCCAGGGAAGTCCCAAGGTGAGTGATTTTTAAATGTGGCATCAAAAGTTAGGAGTTCTTTCAAGGAAGGGCCCCTCCCTCCATGGAGTGTAGTGAGGAGAGGCTCTGCCTGGGACCCAGCGGCTTGTTTCACTTGTTTTAAACAGTGGGCTTCCAAGAATACTTTTCCTTTGAAGAGGCAAGCCACAGCTAAAAGATGTTTGAAAATCTTCTATGCCCTGTTATGGAATATCTATGCTATGGAATGCTGCACAGCCTTACAAAACATGGAATGGATCTGAGCCCACTGACACACATCTGTCTCAGAAATTGCTCAGTGAAAAAAGCAAGTCTCAGAGCAATCTATATAATAGTAGGTCATTTATGCAAGTAAGCATAATATACATAGGTATATGTATATTAATTATCTAATGGTTAGTGGCTTTTTCATGCAGGGTCTCACACTGTCACACTCTGATAGGGGTTAAGGTGAAAGCTTCCTCACATGTCTGGCACATGGGGTGGGAACACTCAATCAGGGTGGGAACACTCGAGCAGGGGTCCGGAAAAGCTATGATCTATTCCCTCTGTAGTCTATCTTTGTGGTCTCTCCAGCATGGGGGCTTCAGTGTAGCCAGACTTCTTACAATGTGGCTTACGGCTCTAGAAGTATGCGTCCTAACACAGACAGCCAAGGGGAATCAATATTGCTTCTTATGACAAGCCTTGGGTGTCACCTAGCACCACTTTTTTTTTTTTTTTTTTAAACAACTTCTGTAGCTTTTTTTTTTTTTTTAAACTTTGGGTTTATTTATTTATTTATTTATTTATTTATTTTTGGCTGTGTTAGGTCTTCGTTTCTGTGCGAGGGCTTTCTCTAGTTGCGGCAAGTGGGGGCCACGCTTCATCGCGGTGCGCGGGCCTCTCATTATCGCGGCCTCTCTTGTTGCGGAGCACAGGCTCCAGACGCGCAGGCTCAGTAATTGTGGCTCACGGGCCCAATTGCTCCGCGGCATGTGGGATCTTCCCAGGCCAGGGCTTGAACCCGTGTCCCCTGCATTGGCAGGCAGATTCTCAACCACTGCGCCACCAGGGAAGCCCATAGCACCACTTCTATCACACCTTAGTGAGACAGGCCCAGAGGCCTGCCCAGGCTGTGGGATAGAGGACAGAGCCTCCACCTGAGGGGGTGTGGTAAGGTTTTGGAAGAGCATGTGGGATGGGAAATGTTGTCATGGCCATTTTTGGAAAATACATTCTGCCACAAAAAGTTCATATCCATAAATGCAAATAATATATAGAAAGAAGGTCTGGAGGGATCCATACCAAACGATCAATAAACCTTTCCTCTGGGGAAAATGGGTTGCAGATATGTTTTAGCTTACCTTCATATCTATTACTTGAGTCTTTTACATTGAGATACAATATACATTATTTTATTTGTTTAATGAAAAGGAAACTGAAGAGAAGAGAAAAGTAAAACCTTGCTGTAAGCCTTTTATAATAAAATTATTTAATAGATTGGTATTTCTGGGGAATGTTGTATAATGCATCTGAATTTCATGAAAGCATTTAATTAAGTTGGTTATAATATATTTAAACAAGATGCAGAAATGTGGACAGCATTATTATTTTATTTTATTTTATTTATTTTTATTGGGGTATAGTTGTTTTACAATGTTGTGTTAGTTTGGACAGCATTATTATTATTTTTCTGTCTTTATTAAGATATAATTGACATATAACATTGTATAAATTTAAGGTGTACAATGTGACGATTTGATACATGTATGTATTGCAAAACGATTACCACAACAGGGTTAGTTAACACCTCCATAAACCTCACATAATTATCGTGTGTGTGTGTGTGTGTGTGTGTGTGTGTGTGTGTGGTGAGAACATTTAGCAACTTTCAAGTATAGAATACAGTATTGTTAACTGTAGTCACCATGCTGTGCATTAGATCCCAGAATTTATTCCTCTTATAACTAGAGGTCTGTACCCTTTGACCAACATCTCCCATCTCCCCACCCCCCATGGATAGGATCATTCATTCATTTAACAAATATTTATTGAACACCTACGTGTGTTAACTGAACAGCTATTCCCAGAACATTTTTGTTCTGAGTCCATTTTGAGGGACATGTCTGGTAGTTCCATCCATTGTCTCACCCTTTTTCACATATTTATCTGGAAAGAGAAAAGCCAGGCCTGGTAAGGAGTGGCATGTTGGTGTAAAAATACTTCAATATATTAGGTAAGAATAGTGAAAGTATTCAGCCTCACTCTTCCAGTTATCTATTGCTATGTAACAAACCACCCTACAACTTAGTGGCTTAGGGGACTTCCTGATGGCGCAGTGGTTAAGAATCCACCTGCCAATGCAGGGGACATGGGTTTGCGCCCTGGTCGGGGAAGATCCCACATGCCACAGAGCAACTAAGCCCGTGCACCACAACTACTGAGCCTGTGCTCTAGAGCCCATGAGCCACAACTAGTGAGCCTGCATGCCGCAACTACTGAAGCCCACGTGCCTAGAGCCCATGCTCCGCAACAAGAGAAGCCACTGCAATGAGAAGCCAGCACACCGCAACGAAGAGTAGCCCCTGCTCACTGCAACTAGAGAAAGCCCACACAACAAAGAACCAACGCAGCCAAAAATAAATAATTAAAATAAATAAATTTATAAAAAACAAAACAAAACAAAACGTAGTGGCTTAAAACATCATCATCATCACAATCATCACCATCATCACCGTCATCATTATCATTATGGTTCTGGGCTTGCCTGAGCTCAGCCAAGCAGTTCTGTCTTAGGGTCACTCATGGGGTTGCAGACAGACAGTGGCTGGAGTCCTCCCAAAGGCTTCCTCACATGTTTAGTTGTCAGCTAGGACCTCAGCTGGGAATGTCAACTGGAACCTACACTTGACTCCTCTGTGTCACCTTGGCTTCCTCACAGCATGGCAGTAGCCTACCAAGAACAAATGTTCCAACAGGACTGCACGGAAGCCATGTCATTTGTGACTAGCTTTAGAGGTCCCAGAGCCTCACTTTCAGTGTGGTTCTAGACCTGCCCAGATTCAAGGGAAGGGAACATAGATGCCAACTCTCAATGGGAGGAGTGCCAATGCCATGATAAGGAGAGCATGGGGGCTGGGAGAGTTTGTTATGGCCATCTTAGAAAATATAATCTGCTATATTCAGTAATTATCAAAAAATGAAAACTAAACAATGACGCTTGTAGTTTTCAAACGAACAATGGATTCAGTTTACACAGAGTCAAAGCCAATTCCTTCTGTATCAGGCCAGATGGGCTAAGTTGTGCTGTGGTGATGACCACCCCCCAAATCTCAGTAGCTGAAGATAGTAAGTCTCAGTGGCAGACAGTGCCTGGCTGTCTCTCCAGGGTGCCACCAGCTGGTGACTCAGCTCATGACACTTGTCACACATAGGATAGTAAGGGGAGGTTCTGCTCCTTATAGTCACTCAGTAGTGACCCAGGCTGGTGGAGGCTCTACCACCTTGTAGCTGCACTCTCTGGACCACAGATACCAATGAGGGAAAGAAAGACCAGAAAATCACATGTGGGATTTTTGTCGCCTGTGAACCTGAAAGTGACACACTACACTTCCTCTCACATTTCGTTGGTCCAAACTGTTCATATAGTCCTGTCTAGCTGCAAGGGGCTGGGGAATGTAGCAGAGTAATTGGGGTTTTGGGTGAGCATTTAGTGGTCTCTGCCACATCTTGTGTAACCCCAACAAGGCCATACACGATCTGTCCTTCCACCTTATCTCTCAAACCTTTTCTCCAGATATCCACATGGCTTACCTCTTCACCTCCTTCAAGTCATTGCCGAGATGTCTCCTCCTCAGTGAAGCCTCTCCCGATCACCCTACTGAAAATCGTAACCCACCCCTTATTCCTCTCCTTCACCCGTGCTGTCCCTTATTCTGCTTTTTCCAAAGTGCTTATTACTTCTTTTTTTTCCTTTAAATTTCTTTATTTTTGGCTGCATTGGGTCTTCATTGCTGCGCACAGACTTTCTCTAGTTGTGGCGAGCAGGGGTTACTTTTAGTTGCAGTGTGTGGGCTTCTCATTGCGGTGGCTTCTCTTGTTGCGGAGCACGGGCTCTAGGTGTGCGGGGTTCAGCAGTTGTGGCACACGGGCTCAGTAGTTGTGGCTCGCGGGCTCTAGAGCACAGGCTCAGTAGTTGTGGTGCACAGGCTTAGTTGCTCTGTGACGTGTGAGATCTTCCCAGATCAGGGCTCGAACCTGTGTCCCCTGCATTGGCAGGCGGATTCTTAACCACTGCGCCACCAGGGAAGTCCCTACTTCTTTTTTTTTTCAATTGAAGTATAGTTGATTTACAATATTGTGTTAGTTTCAGCAAAGTGACTCGGTTATATATGTATATATCTATGTTCTTTTTTCAATTCTTTCCCATTATAGTTTATTAAAAGCTATTGACTATAGTTCCTTGTGCTATACAGTAAATCCTTGTTGTTCAAAGAGCTTGTTACTTCTAACATACTAAAGTATCTGTCTTTCTTTGCAATGTCAACACTATGAGGGCATCAATCTATGTCTCCTTTGTTTAATGACGGATCCCGAGTACCTAGGATAGTGCCTGGCACAGAGACGGCACTTAATAAATATTTGTTGAAGGACTGAATTTTTAAAAATACTTGCTGTCGGCAAGGTCGTGGTAAGACTAACACTTCTATGCCCTCTTAGTGGGACTATAAATTGGTGTAATAGAGTTTTAAATAAACTTTTAATTTTGGAATAGTTTTAAATTTACAGAAAAGTTGCAAAAACAGTACAGAGAGTTCCTGTATATCCCTAAGGTTAACATCTTACATTGTTGTGGTACATTTGTCAAAACTAAGAAACCAATATTAACATATTATTATTAACTAAACTCTAGACTTTATTCATTTTCACCAGTTTTCCCATTGGTGTCCTTTTTCCTGTCCCAAGATTCAGTCCAGGGTACCACATTGCATTTGGCAATCTGTATTTTTTAAATGTGTGTTCCTTGCAGAGGAAGGTGCCTTCTTATGCTACACTGGGAGTGGTAGGAAGGCAACTGAGAGGTTTCGCAAGCCCCATGAGGGCAGATTTGTGTTGATTTGCAAGAGTCAGGCTGGGCTTCATTCTGGATCAAGGAGTACTGGCCCCATAGGGTGTACCAGTTTTCTCTCACCTTCTGTGCCCTCTTTATTTGTTAATTGATACAGATTTTCTGGAGGACATTAGGTCATATGTAAAAAGTGCCTTTAAAAGGTGCCTACCCTTTGACACAGCAACTTCCCTTCTAGGAGTATAGTCCAAGGAAATAAACCCAGGCACAAAGATTTAGGTACGAAGATGAATCAGGAAGGAATCTTTGTAAATAATAAAACATGACGCTGAGGAATATCAGCAAGCAGGGATCTGTTGGGAGACGCTGATAGCACTCAGGGCTGTAAGGAGTGAGATGACTTGACCTGGGAAAGATGACACGCTGACCCCTCTAGGGATCTCAGTGCCAGAAACTGGTGGCTGTCTCTCCAGGGTGCTGCCAGCTGGTGACTCAGCTGCAACTGGCTTTCCTTCCTGGGTGCCGCCCTCAGAATTCAAATTCCGATTGCAGAAGGGAAGGGAGTCTGTGTCTATTCTATAGCCTTGAGCCCAGTGTCCTGGTCAGGGGGAGGCAGATTCTGCTAACCATTAATCCCACCAGTCATTTGGAGGAAGATAGGATCAGTTCCTTAAAGGAAAAGACTCAGGACTTCCCTGGCAGTCCAGTGATTAAGACTCTGGCTTCCCCTGCAAGGGGCACAGGTTCGATCCCTGGTCAGGGAACTAAGATCCCGCTTGCCGCATGGCTTGGCCAAAAAAAAAAAAAAAAAGACCCAGAGAGAACAATGCCAACAGAGCCCCCTACAAGGGATTTGCAACATAACATTCTTCTATATATCAAAACTTAACCCTCTAGATGGTTATTTTATAGTGGATAGTTTAAGTATAGATGGTTATTTTACAGTGGCTGGATTAAGTAAATTATAGTATATCCCATTTAATATGGTGAATTGTTTACAGTGTTAAATGGAAAAAGCAGGTTACAAAATAAGATGCATAGTGTGATTCTAATTACAAATATGATTAGAAGAAAATACATCAAAATGTTACAAGTAGCTATCATTTGGTGATGGTATCATGAATTATTTTAACCTTTTTTTGCTTTTTAAATATTTTCTAAATTTTCTACAATGAATATGTATTATAATCTGGAAAAACCTAATTTTTTAAAATTTCATGCTCTTTGATCTAGTAATTTCTGTCCTAGTATTCTAAGGAGATAATTAGAAATGTAAATAAAGATCTTATACCCAGAGATATCCATTGCAGAATTATATAAATTAATGAAAATGGAAAACTGTCCAGTATTATGGGAATGTTAAATACATGAACTATATGGGCTATTTATAGACATTAATAACGTTTTTGAAGAAATTTTTAAGACATAGAGAATGTTTTTCACAGCTAAATGAATAAAGCAGACTCTAAAATTGCATGTATAGTGTGATCTCAGCTACTCCATTCAGTCCCTCTGGTTTAATTCAACAGTACCAATGTGGGACTTCCCTGGTGACTCAGTGGTTAAGACTCTGGGCTCCCAATGCAGGGGGACTGGGTTTGATCCCTGCTCAGGGTATTAGATCCCACATGCATGCTGCAACTAAGAGTTTGCATGCCACAACTAAGGAGCCCACAAACAGCAACTGAGCAACTGCCACAACTAAGACCCGGAGCAACCAAATAAATAAATAAATAAATATTTTTTAAAACCCCCCAGAAACCCCAGTGCTAATGCATTCTTTTTTTTTTTTTTAAAATAAAGTTATTTATTTATTTTTGGCTGCTTTGGGTCTCCCTTACTGTATGCGGGCTTTCTCTAGTTGCGGCGAGCGAGAACTACTCTGTTGCGGTGTGTGGTCTTCTCATTGCGGTGGCTTCTCTTGCTGTGGAGCACAGGCTCTAGGCATGCGGGCTTCAGTAGTTGTGGTGCGCAGGCTCAGTAGTTGTGGCTCATGGGCTCTAGAGCGCAGGCTCAGTAGTTATGGTGCACAGGCTTAGTTGCTCCACAGCATGTGGGCTCTTCCTGGACCAGGGCTCGAACCCGTGTCCCCTGCATTGGCAGGCGGATTCTTTTTTTTTTTTTTTTAAATAAATAAAGTTATTTATTTATTTATTTATTTTTGGCTGCATTGGTCTTTGTTGCTGCACGCGGGCTTTCTCTAGTTGTGGTGAGCGGGGGCTACTCTTCGTTGCGGTGCGCAGGCTTCTCATTGCTGTGGCTTCTCTTGCTGTGGAGCACGGGCACTAGGTGCATGGGCTTCAGCAATTGTGGCGCGCAGGCTTCAGTAGTTGTGGCTCGCAGGCTGTAGAGCAGAGGCTCAGTAGTTGTGGTGCACGGGCTTAGTTGCTCCGCGGCATATGGGATCTTCCCGGACCGGGTCTCAAACCCATGTCCCCTGCATTGGCAGGCTGATTCTTAACCACTGCGCCACCAGGGAAGTCCCTGCTGATGCATTCTTATGTCACATGACTAAAAGTATTCCCTGTAGAACAGTTCTTCTCAAACTGTCTGTAATGAAGGGTGACATCTTAAAATTTCCCATCTGTTATGGACTTATATTTTCGTGAAATACAATAAAAACTAGTTATTAGAAAAATGAAATGATAAGACTTATAAAATATAAACTCAATCTTTTATTAGATTCAGGGGTAAAACTGCTGGCTGTGAGTTTCTAAATGCTTGCTCTCAATTTCGGCATGTGTCCCAGTAGCGGACCAGGAACAGCTTGTGGTGCCTAATCCCAGCAGCACTGCTGTAGAACAAGGGACACGCCACTCCTCCATGATGTTCACACCTCAGTTCTAGAGCCATAGCGTGAGTTTGCTTTCCTTTTCATAGGACTAGTATAAGCTCACTGTAAGAACAGCACAGAAAGATACTTCCTCCTCCCCAAAGGTGACCACTGCCACATTTCTTGTGTATCTTTCCAAGCAACATGTACCATTGACAGCTTTTCACATCATTGCACTCAGATCTAGCTCATCATTTCTGTTGGCTGCATAATGTACCATTGTGTGGCTGCCCTTCTAAGATCATCACCGTTACAAATAATACTGCAACAAACACTCCAGAGCTCTTTGCTCCCTTATCCAGGTGTCTCCACGGGAAAAATTCCTTACTGGGTATGTATGCGTACATTAAAAAAAATAAATATAATTCACATACCATAAAATTCACCCTTTTAAGTTGTACAATCAGGTGGTTTTTTTTACTATATTCACAGAGTTGTGCAGCCATCACCACTATTTAATTAATATTTTCAACATCCCCCAAAGAAACCCCATATCCATGAGCAGCCACTTTCCATTCTCCCCTTTCCCCAGGCCCTGGCAACCACTAATCTACTTTCTGTTCCGGACATTTCATATAAATGAAATCATACAATATATGACCTTTTGTATTTGGCTTTCACTTAGCATAATGTTTTCAAGGTTCTTCCATGTCGTAGCATATATCAGTACTTCATTTTGATGACTGAATAATATTCCATTGTATGGATATATCACCTTTTGTTTATCTATTCATCAGTTGATGAACATTTGGATTACTTCCACTTTTTGGCTACTATGAATCATGATGCTATGAACATTTATGTACAGATTTTTGTGTGGACATATGCTTTCAATTTTCTTGGGTATATACCTAGGAGTGAAATTCCTGGCTCATATGGTAACTCTATGTTTAAAATTTTGAGGAACTGCCAAATTGTTTTCCGAAGTGGCTCCACTATTTTACAAGCTCCCTAGCAATATATGACTTGTAATTTCTCCACATCCTCACCACTTGTTATTACCTATTTTACTTTAGCCATCCTAGCGGGAGTGAAGTGGTATCTCATGATTTTGACTTGCATTTTGTTAATGACTAATGATGTTGAGCATCATTTCATGTGCTTATTAGCCATCTGTATATCTTCTTTGGAGAAATGGCTTTTCAAATTCTTTGCCCATTTAGTTGGGCTTTTTATTTTTGAGTTGTAAGAGTTGTTTTTTTTTAAATTTCTTCCTCCCTCCCTCCCTCTCTCCCTCCCTCTCTGTGTTGGGTTTTTGTTGCAGCGCACCGGCTTTCTCTAGTTAGGGCGAGTGGGGGCTACTCTTTGTTGTGGTGCATGGGCTTCTCATTGTGGTGGCTTCTCTCGTTGCGGAGCGTGGGCTCTAGGCATGCGGGCTTCAGTAGTTGTGGCCCACGGGCTTAGTTGCTCTGCGGCATGTGGGATCTTCCCGGACCAGGGCTCAAACCCGTGTCCTCTGCATTGGCAGGCGGATTCTTAACCACTGTGCCACCAGGGAAGCCCCGTAAGAGTTCTTTATACATTGTAGATATAAATCCCTTGTTAGATATATGGTTTGAAAATATCTTCTCCCATTTTGTGGGTTGTCTTTTTATTTTCTTGAAAGTGTCCTTTGAAGCACAGTTTTGAATTTTGATGAAGTTCAATTTATCTATCAATACTTTTTCTTTTGTGGCTTGTGCTTTCAGTGTCTAAAGAAACCATTGCTTAATCCAAAGTCATGAAAATTTATATCTGTGCTTCTTCTAAGAGTTTTATAGTTTTAGCTCTTATGTCTAGGTTTATGATGTTTTAATTTTTGTTTATGGTGTGACGTAGGGGTCTGACTTCATTCTTTTGTTTGTGGATATCCAGTTGTCCGAGCACCATTTGTTGAAAAGACTACTCTTTCCCCCATTGCATTGTCCTGGCACCCCGCACTTATATTTCTGATGTTGCCAAATTGTCCTCCGAAGAGGTTGCACTGGTATATAGCCCCAACCATTGGAGCTAAGTGTCTGTATCTCAGATTGGGCATCAACAGTTAGGAAAAGACTTGATGAACTGAAGCTCATCAGGGACCATCACTAGGGTCGAGTCGGGTGAGCCTGGAAGAAGAGAGTGGCATGAGAGTGTGGGGTGAAGGAAGTGGAAATGCTTCAGAGAAGAGAAAAATGCAAGGGAATATAATCTGAGCGGATGGGCCTGAGTTTAAAGACTTTTTGCCCCTTACCAGCTGTGTAGCATTGGGTAGTTATCGAATCCTCTGAATCACAGTTCCATCATCTGTTAAACAAAAATGGTGATTGCTTACCTTCATAGAGTTGTTGTGAGGAGTAAGTGTATGTAAATATCCCAGCAATAACGGTAGCTGTTGTGACTTTTCTACATGTGGTGCCTGCAGCTGAGATCACGTGATTGTGGGGGGGGGCACCACAGTGGGATAGTGTTGGAGCCATTTGGTGAGTGTGAGACTTTTAATGATGACTGATCATGTGTAGAAACTTGGATCCACTGGTACGTGTCACTGTCACCCAGAGCGAGGCGGTACTTGAAGTCTTTGCTGTGACATGTTAAGGGGAGAGAGGATGTGACTGAGATTGAATGTGACAGCAAGACAGATCCTGAGTGACAGAATGGAACAGAGTGCAGGGAGATGGGCTGCACCGGGCAAACTTGTGTGCGCCCGCCCAATAGGAGCTGCTTGGGAGTTCAGATGTCAGGACAGGTATCTGTATAGACTGTCCCCTCCTCCAGACTCCCCTCTGTGCTTCCTGAAACCTGGGAGGAAAGGAGGGCGGCTTTCCTCATGGACACAGGATTTTGATCAGAGTGTAGAACCCACGATACTAAGGAGCTGCGGCTCAAGCACCTTTGGTGTCATCACCCAAGGCTCAGGAAAAGAATTTGCTGCAAATGTGTGCAAAACGGGTGGAGTAGAAGCCGGACTGGTTTCTCCTCCTCTTGGCTTTAGTCTTCAGAGTGGCCGATAAAAGCAGAATCGAAACCTAAGCATTCCTGCCTACCCTTTGTCCCCTGGCGGAGGGAAGAGAGGAATAAACGCCACATCTCATTAAGCATTGATGAGCTCAGGCAGGCAGAGTGGGCCCACAGCCGAGGCAGGCAGGAGGCTGGGGGAGGCTGCAGGAAGGACTCCCCAGCTCACCAGGGAACATCTGTCCCAGAACTTGGAGGCCTGCTCTACAGGAAGTGAAATAAGGGGTTAACAACAGATGTGGGGGTAACAGCTGCTTTTATTAAAATGAAATCAGAAGGGCCACAGGGACAGGAAGCTGGGTTGATGTGGGGATAAGAGAGAGACAGTGGCAGAGACAAGACGGCAGATCTATGGAAACTGCCTGGAAGAGTCAGCTCTAAGGTGCAAGAATCCTGAGGGTGAGAGAGAAAAGGGGAAGACTGCTCTTTGTACCGTATGAAGCTGAAGTAATGAGATCTTAAACACGAGTGACCCAAGGTGACTTTATATAAAAGGTATAAAAGATTGGCACGAATATTAGTTTGAACAGGGAAATGGGAACTCTTTCTCTGAGCTCAAAAAGAAAGCCATGATTAAGGCTGCACAGACTATAGGGGTAGGAGAGAATAAATACCCTAGTGACCCGCATGTAAAACAGACTGTAAACAAGGGAATGAGATTTGAGGTTAACGGAGGGTCATCTTGCCTAGGCCGCCTTGGACGACGACCGTGTCACAATGCCACGTGGGCATTCACGAGCGCTGCCCACCCGGTGTGAGGGTGACGGGCTGGAGGGTGTGAGGCGTCACAGCAGCAGAGTGGCCTGGGCTTTAACAGGGCAGGAACACACACTGCTGATGAAGTGGGAGTGGGGACAGGGAGCCTAGCCCTGGCTTTGGGGTCTGCGAAGAGAAGGGAGGCAGCAGGAAATCAGGCCGCTGGGGCAGTGCTCATGGTATTGGGAGGGCAGCAGCAGACGCAAGAGCAATAGCTTTCCCAGGTCAAAGTGCAGGCCCAGGTTCATTCCCTACCATCTGGCTGGAAAACCGTGGGGTTCTGGGACTTCAAAGCCACACAGCCAGACTCAGAGACAGGGCTCGCTTGAGCCAATTAGAGTCCCTGCCTGTGGCCAGGTAGACAAACTCCCCCCAGATGGGGAAAGGGTGAGACTCCTTGAGCCCTGCCCAGTCCTGAGCTCTGGGTGTCTGCAGGGAAGTGGAATAGTGCATTAGTGTTAAGAAAAGCATCCAGCGAGGTAAGAAAGGCTTGGGTAGCACCCACTGCCTCTGTCACTTCCGCAAGAATTTCTTGTTGAGGAGGAAGATGAGAAGGTTGACGTTGACCTTGGCCTTGTTGAAGAGTTTCATGACAGCCACACCCTCGTACTGGAGCTGCAGGAGGTCCTAGGAGGGAGGGAAGGGGCAGGGAGGCAAGTTTGAGGGTTTCTCACGGTGGCCCATACAGCTAGTCTATAAAACACTAACATCTTGGAGCCTTACACAGTCATCCAGTGGCACTGGCCACTGAAGTGGGCATTGAAACCCCCTTCACAGATGAGGAAACCAAGGCCAAGAGACAGGTACAGTGACTTGACCAAATGTCAATTCAAGCAGAGCCAGGGCTTGAAATCATTTAAAAGACAAAACAGCAGAGCAAAAAGATTTGGATTTAAAAATCACTGCTTCCCTGAACACTGGTTTATGACTTAGGCCGGCTTCTTAACCTTTTAGTCTCAGAGCCTATAAAATAGGGATAATGCTTGAGAGCTTCGGAGAGGATTAAATGAGGTAATGTGTAAAGTCCCTGACATGTGATAGGGCTTCAAATATTAATCCTGCTCTGACATCACCAGCTCACTCCACTCTCCTGATGCTTGGCAGTGGGGTCTGTGTCAGGGCATGGGGACAGAGAGGCTTGGGCTACACAGACCATCACCCTTCTCTCCAGGAACAGACGACATGGATTGGGTGGGGAACAGAGCTGATGTCATCCGCGGCCCAGGGAAGCCAGGCCAGGCTGCCATCTTTAGGCTAGCACCGAAAGGCCATCGGGTGTCTTGAGGGCTCATGGGAGTGTCCCCTCACCTGATAGTGAAGCTGAAATCGCTCCATGTCCACACCCAGGAACCTGGCATTTACTTCGAACTTTCCTGCCTCATCTCCAGGGGTGATGTCAAAGATCACATTTCTGAAGCTATCAAGAAAAGGATTCAAAACAGGGCCCAGTGCCTCTTTCCAGGGCCACAGCCGCATTCTTCCACCCACTGCTGCTCATCCCAGGCAGGGCTGTGAGTCACCCAGAGCCAGGCTTCCCCTCTATCGCTCTCTTTCTCCTCCCACTTTTACCTCTGCTCACACCTCAGCTCTTTTCTCTGCCCAGCCCTAATCAGCTGTTCTCTCCTGCAGGACACTTTCCCAGCATCTTCTGCCTTGGGGTGTCTAGAACTGTGCCAGACCACACCCACTGCCCTTAACTCTCTGTCTGGAAATGTCATGTCTTCCCCATTGTTCTAGCAGCTCCTTCAAGGCAGGGACCATGCATCTCCTTCCCTCCCACCTGGTGCCCAGCCCAGAGCCCCATCCCCAGGTTAGGACATGGGAAAGGTCTGACATTCTGCCCTCCAAAGGCACATACTGAGAGGTGGGAAGATCTTCAATTTCCACCAAGACACCCTTCTCCAGGAGCTGGGCAGCAGTGTAATGGAGAGATGGCTGCTTCTTCCCTTTCCCAGAACTCCTGATGAAGAAAAGGTCCCAGAGAATTCATCTAACAAACCCTTCAACACCAAAGACACTAGTTCTCTCTGTGGCTGGTAGGAAGGAAATTAGACCCCGAGGAAGACTTCTCACTGGTGGAAGACAAAGGAGGGGGTTGCACTTGAACCCAGGACTTTGCGAGTGAAACTCAAAGACCAGAGTCAGGAAGGGACCATGCTGTTCTGGGGTGAGATGTCCCTATCAAAGCTGGTCAAGAGTGGGGCAAAGGTCGACATGGGCAGGAGGAGAGGTCACAGGTAAGCTTCAAAGTGTAGGAAGGGAGCACCTACTTGGAGCTGGGGGCCAGGTGGTCCAGGCAGGCCCGGATGTACTGGCTGTAGTAGTCGCCCTGCTCCTCATAAAAGGTGGTCTTAGTGCTCAGGGCCTGGAACGTGGCCTGGAGCTTCACCAGCTCTGCCTTCCGCCGCTGCCGGTGCCTGCGCTGGTTGCGGATGTCCTGGGGTTGGGGGCACCAGGGGAGGGGTGAGTTGACCCTTCCTGGCAGGAGAGCCTCAGGGTCTGATTCAGGCCCAAGAACAACTCACTGTAAGGATCTTCAGGAAGAGCAGGAAGAGGAAGATTCCAAGGTTGTTCTCCCTAGGAGGAGGGCAATCTCAAGGACCCTATCCCAAACCCCTGAAGGACATTTCCAGGGCCTCTCCCCCATTGAGGAGTAACTGTTCCATGGCTCCTTGTTTTTCAGTGAAAGACAGTTTCAAGAATACTCCCTTCCCTGACTAATTTTGAGACCTTTCCTTCAAAAAGGACCCTTGGAGATCGCTTGCCTTCCCCTGGCTGGTGACAATTTTGGGTAGGCACTCACCAGGGAGAGGCCTGCCCTTGAGGTGCCAGCACTACGGACATGCGTGCACACACACACACACTCTCACTCCCTCTCTCTCTCTCTCTTTCTTGCCCTCCCGCTCCCTCCAGGCCCAGGCCGTTACCTTGGCCAGTTCGTCTACCAGCCCCTGGTAGCCGTTGCTGGCACTGACCAAACCCAGGCCCTCGAGTCGGCGCAGGTTCCGCAGGACACGCTGTTGCTTCTCTGCCAGCGGCAGGAGGGAGTGGGCTGTCAGCGAGCGGTGTCGTCGCAGCGACTCTGGGGTCTGGGCTTCACAGGCCTGGCGTCGGCACATGAGCCGCTTGTGGGCTGCTTCCTGGGGGGCAGAGATGCTGAGGGGTCTAGCAGGTCCTACCATCCTGCCCCCAAGCCATGGGTCCAGAGGGGGAGGGGCGGGGTGAGGTGGCTTGTGAAGAACATCAAAGTGTACAACCTCACAGATGCTGAAGGGCCTCGTGGGTCACCTTAGAGGAAGAGTGGCCAAGGGGCACCCACTAGGAGTACAGCATAAAGGATTCCGGTAGACAGTGGCTGCGACTTCCCAACAACGGAGCTTTGTGATGGCTCCAGGGTATCTGGGGTTCTCTCCCTCCTTCTGCCTTGTGTTTTGGGACAGGCCTCTACTGGTTGTCCCCACCTGTTCTCTGGGAAGCCCCTGGCTAAGTCTGTACTCCAGCTGGCCCAACTTGCCCCTGGCCAACCACCACTCGCCACCCTCTCCTGCCTCCAGGCCCTCAAGCAGCCCACTCTCTACGCTGAGCACCAGCCCTTCGGTGCTCTTCAAGGGAGCCTGCCCAGACTGCCTCTCTGCACCCCCCGCAACTCCTAGCACTGACAGCAGGGGCTGGGGTCCCTGCAGGGCTCACTCTTATTTCAGTGGGGAGTAGGGAGGGAGGTGGAGTCTTGGCACTCTGCAGCCTGAGGGTCTCTGGGGGCCAAGGGCAGAGGCCTCAGACCCCCAGAGCTCGCATTACTGGTAAGCACAGGTGTCTGCCCGGGAATGGCATCAGCCATGCTGGTGGGGGGCGAACGAGACAGTACCTGTGGGCCAGCCTGCCGCTCACCTGCTCTCTGGAGGCCGAGAGGGACAGGATCTCCTTGAGGGAATCCCCAGAGTGGAACTGCATGATGTCAGCCAGCATCTGCTTGGTGCTGCAGGAGGGGAGCAATGGGGGAGAGGTGAGGGACAGGGGGAGGGTCTGGACATGGGGCTGGCTAGGGAGCTGAGAGTAAGTGGACCTTGCCCCGCATCATGGCTGCCAGGGATGCTTGGGTGGTAAGGAGAGAGGGTGCGATGGAGGTAGGTGTTGTGAGGAGAACATAACCAGGAGGAAGACCCAGGAGGTGGGTTGACGGGTCTGTGATGCAGAACTACCATGGTTCCGAACACACTGTGCTCTCTTACACCTCTGTGTCCTCTGTCTACAATGCCTCCCACAAATGGTCTTCCTTTGAGTCCTTTGGCTAAAGGACACACTTCCTCCTCTGTGAGACCTTTCCCTACCTAGGTGTCCCTCTGAGCTCTCATGCACCTGACACCCACCTCCCTCTTGGTGGCTCTCTGATGTGTGCTCACCCCTAGCCTCGCCCCACTGTAAGGGCTTTGATGGCAGGACAGAGCTGAACACCCAGCTCACTGGTTTACCGGGTGAATGGGTGAGCAGAGCGGCTGCCTTGCTGGCAGGGGGATCAAAGTGGCGACCTGGCTCCTCTACTGCCTGGATGACCAGCCCAGGCCTGCTGGGGGTCCTCCCTCACTTTTGCAGAACTGGGGATGAAAAGCTCCATGCCCATCTCCTGACCATCACTCGTAAGGACAGGGAATTAGAACACGAGCTCCTCCACCGACTGGCTGTGGGACTTTAGGCAAGTCACTTAATCCAAGTTTCTTTCCTCCACTGGAAGGCAGGGAAACCATCATCTATCTACCTCACCGTTTGTCCCTTAGGTTAAATGATGTGTAAGAAAGCATTTGGTAAACAGCACAACAATATGCAAACAACCGTGTTGCCAATGTCCTAACTATTCCTTTGCCTTCAGCCACAAGACAGAGCAAAAAGCTGAGGCTGCCAGAAGGAAAACAGCTGAGACTGCAGCAAGGGGAAGGCCAGTTAGGCTTCAGGGAGAACTTTCTGAAGGATAAGAGAGCCCAGGAAGAAGGTGGGATGGCCACTCCAGAGTAGCCATCTTACTGGCCTGGGGAGGCTCAGGGGGCCGAGGCTGCTCTCCCACCTCAGAAGCAGGCTCCGGGCATTGGTGTCGTCAGCATCTGTCTCTAGCCCTTCAAACTTGTTGGTCAGTGTCAGGGACACTTCTAGCTTGCTCAGATCCACGTTCCCATCCGCAGCTACGTTCTCCCCTGAGGCAGGTGAGGAAGGAGAGAGACTAGCACACTTACACACGCACAGATGGGGCAATGGTAAATAAATACACTGCTCCATGAGCCCCTCTTCCAGGAAGCTTTCCCACACTGCCCTGCGGCACCACCCTGTACCCTCAGCCCTGAGCACCAACGGAAGGGCCGTTACCCACAGAGCTCACCCTTGCATTACTGGGGCTGTGCCTCCCCAAGCCTGGAGCTCCCGGCTGTCTCCCATCTGTCACCACCTCCACCTTGCCCTTCCACCCTTGTAAGCCAGCTTCCTTCCATTCCACAGCTCCTGAAATCCCCCCTCATCAGAGACACATTTTAAGACCCAAGACAGGCCCTATCCCTCCACGGCTCTCTCGTATGATTTAACTGGCCATTTACATGATGGTACAGGGTCCCCTACTGTCTGTCCACTTTCTCCCTATCAGTCTGTCCCTCCCAGGACCAGAGGGAGAGCGGGAAAGTGTGTAACCAGCTTCCTGGCACACGTCCCCAACTGAACACAAACTTGAGGGGGCACGTTCCCATGCCCTTCTCACCTGACTGCCCGCCCCTGCCTGAAGGCCCCTGCCGCCCGCCCCAGCTGTCAAGGATGGCACGCACCGATGAGGTCAGGGACGGTGGGCAGCTCCCCAAGGTCCTCCAGGAGCTCGTGCAGGGGGTCGCAGTGATCAGGGGCGATCCAGTCCTGGTGTTCTAGCAACAGCTATAGGATGGAGGGAGAAAAAGAGATGCAGAGTTTGAACCAGGCCTTCCAGGACCAGCCCACCTACCCAGCGCCCCCAGGTTGCTGCCCCTCACCCTGTGCGTGTTGACCAGCTCCCCCACGGTGATGTACACCACAGGTTTGGCCACAGCCACCATGTCTGAGTACTCATCCATCGCAAAGCGCTCTTCTGGCTCTGGCACGTGGCAGGCTCGGCAGATGAACCTCCTACCTCCAGAGGAAGATCATGTGAGAGGGTGGGGCGGGCCGGCACCCGCCACATTTCTGTTCCCATCAGCCTTCCGCTGGCCCTCTCCAGTGACTGCTCAAGCCAACTCTGACTCTCCAGTCTCGGCTCCAGCCCTTCTGTGCTGCTCTACCTTCTCTCGCAGTGGTCCCCTCAAGCCAACTTCCTTCAATAGTCCTCTTTTCTCTCCACTGGGGAGTCCTTCCAACAATCTATCCTCCTCCAACCCACTAACCATACTCTTCACCTCTATGCCTCCCCTCCTCATGGAGTTGAGAGGGGAAGTGGTACGTGAAAGAAGATGGGAAAAGGAGGAGAGGACAGGGAGGAATAGGATGCCAGGACCCAAGACCTGAACTTGAGGTGTGTCTCCTCCAGATAGTCATTCAAGACCCGCAGGTGCTGGCTCTCCCTGGAGAAGGCCTTGCCAGCTGCAGCGTGCTGCAGGAGTTGAGCCACAGCCCCCAGGGCGTGGCGCTGGGGGGTGGCCAGGGCGCCGCCTGCTGCCATGGCCACAATGTCGAAGGCGTCGGGGGCCACTACAGCCAGGTTCAGGAAGCGGTAGTACAGGAGGTTCCCTACGACCTGAGGGCACAGGATCGTAGAAGCACCTGGGGTCCGCCTCCACAGCCCCAGCCCCGCTCTCCCAGCTCACCTGGCTGGAAGAACCACCTGGGTCAACCCCGTTATGGTACAGAAGAGTGAACAGACCCAGAGCAGGCCGGGAACTTGCTCAAGGTCACGCAGCAAACTTGAGCAATAGCTGGGACTGGAACCCAGATCTGACAAGTCCAGGGTTGGCCACTGTTAACTCATGTCCTGGGTGTCTTTCCATCTGCTACCTGAGCCCTGCTGGTGAGCCAGGCTCGATTGACAGGGTGGAGAATATTTTCCTTCTTGGATTTTTACAGCATAGGGTTTTCTGTCCTTTTGTGTCAGTCTGGGGGTTCACAGGCACCATCGGGGCAAAGGAGAGTGCAAGAGGTGGGGGATGGGAGACAACACTTGCCTTATAGACCTCATTCTCTGTGGCGTCGGGGAACTTCTCTGCCAGAGTTGTCTTCAGGACCTTGGCCACATATCGCATCCCATACCTGGGGGCAAAGCAATAGGTGCGCTATGGCCCTGCCCACCCACCCCGGAGTGAGGGCCTGAGTGTCTGCCTCTCCTTCCCCGGGCTCAGCCACCCCAGAGCTGAGCTCAAGCACTGGCCCTTCCCTATCCACAGCCAGCTCCCTGCTGCCTTCCTCCAAACATCTCTGGGCCTTGTCCCTCCCTCCTGCCCTTATGTCAGCACCCAGGACCAGGGCCCGGTCAGCCACTAAGCTCTCACGCAGCCTCCAGCCTGGCCTGAGAGCCTCTTCTTTGGTCCCCTTTAGTCTCCCCTGGGAAACACCCCAGATCCCAATATTCATCCCGCATTCCCCACAGAGGCACCTTTAGCCTGTACCTTAGGTGTCTGACACCCACAGCCAGAATCCCATCCCAGGACAGCCTGGGAGGCTCTGAGGCTGTTATCACAGAGCATCTATGAAGGGCCTGGTCTGGGCTAGAGGCAGGGGCCGAGGGCACAATGAACTGGAGTAGAAGCATCCAGTCCTGATTCCACCACTAACCAGAGATGTCAGCTTAGGCTGTTTTGCTCCCCTTATAAGTTTGTTCCCTCATCTGAAAAATGGGAATGTTCATTCTATCTCATAGAATCTATCTCATTCTATCTCATATCTCTATCTCATAGGGTTTTTATGAGGATCAGGTGAAATTACGTCTGTGAAAGTAATGGTAGAGTGCTATTCAAACATGCTAGACTTAATTATTATTCCTATTATGGGTGTGCCACCTACAAATTTAATTAAATACCTTTAAAAGCTATTTCCACCTCCTAGGGTGTCAGGGACAGAAGTTTACAGCTCACTGTGTACTTTCCTTTATTAGTCCTAGGACAACCTTTTCTGAATCCTAATTTTAAATCCTTAATCCAGTCCTCCAGGTTTGGGGAGCAGGGCACTGAACTCTGTGGGCTCCCCTCTGCAGCATCCCCACCTTGCCCCGTGCACCACTGAGCCCCAGAAAGGCTGGCTGGCTGAGTGATGATCTAGATGAGGCCCACCTTCTCACCGTTTTCAATCATCTGTTTTTCAAAAAAAAATTATTGACTAAATTTTAAGACGGGAAAAGACTTTTATCAAGTGTTTACTGGTTTGAAGTTTTCATAGTTTTGACTTTGTGGACTGAAGAGTTTTATATTGTCCACCATTTACACTCAGACAATAATACGTCCCCATAATCACTTGAGGTTCCCTTCTCTGGCCCAGTGATGTCCTGACTGCCCACACAGACCTGCGTGCTGTATTCCAGCGCAAGTCTCTAGCCGGGGCTTTGGGCATTCTCCACCCATCTCCTGAAGCCCTTGAGCACCTCGAGACCAGTTTCCCTTCCTGCTTCCATCCTTCAGTATTGCTCTGCTCTCCCCATCGTGGCCTGGCCCTCTTGAGATCCTGTGCCTAGGCTGGTGTGCGGCTGGTGCACATACGGAATTTGGTCCACAGATGAGATGATGGCTGCAAGGAACTTATCGGTCATGGCAAGGAGGTTGCGGAGGGAGATGTCCAGTCGTCTCTGGACCTCGGGGTGGCTCAAGGCCTGCTCTGGGGTGATGTCATAGGGGAGGTGGCTATGGGCAGAGAGAGACAAGGTATCAGCCAGAAGCCCCTCCCATGGCCTCCCCTCCCTGAGGCTCTACCCCCTAAATTCATCTAACAACAAGATCTCATACATACACGCTGAGGGCAGCCCAGCATATGCTTAAGGGGATTAGGCCAGAATAAGAGAAAGGACTTGGAGAGGACTAGAGTGATGTGGGTGGAAGAAGAAAGAGATGGAGCACCCAGGGGGAGGTGGAAGAGTGTAGGAGGAAATGGAGGACCTGGAGTCTATGGAAAGATCCTAAGGGGAACCAGAGGAGACCAGGGCCACCCTGCATATCTTTGGTAGTTGTGGTGGTGGGGAAGGCTGGGCCAGGCCTTGCAGTAGCCCCATCCTATATGCCTGCGTGCCACCCAGAGAAGCCACCAGCGCCGCCTACTCTCCTCAGCAGCTCCATTTCCCTAGTACCTATGCACCTGGGTTAATGCCTCCAATCTATAAGGTCAACTTATTTCTCCCACTATCTCATTTGCCTATTCATCTATAAATTTGAATATTCAACTATACTCCTATCAATAAGGAGTCCATATCCCAACTCCCAGTAAATCTGACATATCATTTGCAAGCACTGACATGGCAATTAAACACATCTGCATATTCATCTGTGCTCATTCTATGTTAAGCGCACCAGGTCTGGTGTCATTTACAGCAGTTCCATGTTAATTACCAGAGGGGGTCTAAAGGCTACCATATTTCATCCTATAGGGCTGGTGTCATATTTGCATAAATCAGCATGCTTATTTATATGCCACCTTCAAAGCACACTCAAGCTTCCCCAGTGAGGCCCCAGACTGAGCTGATCAAAGAGAGCTCTCCCTCTGCCCATCTGCTCACCTGCGCTGCCCTGTCTGGGCCTCGGTCTGGTTGATCCAGCTCTTGTAGAGGTGGACAGGGTCTGTGTGGATGCTGAGCATCTTGTCCTCCAGCACATCCTGGATCACCTTGCCCAGGATCTCCCGCAGGGCACTCTGTCCCCTCCCGTTACGATAGAATCTCACCACCAGCCTCACCACCGTTGGGTTGCCTGTCACCATGTCCTGGGGCTGCTCCACCTTCGACCTATGGGTCAAGAGGTAATTGAAGCTGGTCTCCTGCCTCTGTGTAAAATAGCTGCTTTTCCTTTTGAGATTTTTGGCTCTTTAAAGCCTGCTCTGGTATCCCTCCTGTTAAGGAATGTCTTGTTATCTCTGTCTCGGCCTTTGTGCTAACATGTCAGCACATGTCCTCCCTGCATGCTGTCCCAGGAGATGTCTTGTCTCCATGGGAGGCAGAGAAAAGAGGTCTTCTGATTCCATTTCTACCTTCAAACCTCAATAAATTGTCACCTTGTGAAGGAGCCAATAGTGGCATCTCTTCACCCATTCTCTTCCCATTCCTTTGCATCTGGAAAACCTACTTGATTTCCTCCTGGAGTGCTGTCTTGAACAACTGGAGCAGGAGATAGGCCTCTCGGCGGTTGGAGGCATAGTTGTATAGACTGAAAATCACTGATTCCATGAACTTGGTGGTTTTGTTCTGCGGCATCTGAAAGATCAGCTTGGCCAGGTAGATGGGTTGAGTCTGTACGCAGTGGGGGAGATAGGAATAGCTGATAATGCACCTTGAGGACTAGTGATCAGATAAAGAAAGGCTCTGCTGATTGGAACTTGGAATAGAGAACACTGTCACACTTTCTGGGGGGTACTGGGAACATTCCAGACAAATGAACAGAGGTAGTCTCTTTCCCTGGGTACAAGGCATTAGGATTGTAGGAAAGAACACCTTACTTGCAGGTAAAGGCACAGACATGAAGGCCTCAAGGTCCCAGACCCTCAGGAGATAGTGGAGATATCTCCTTCCAAAGTCCTCTGCTCACCTGGAGCAGGTAGAAGAGGTGTTGGTAAGCTTCTAGTTTCTGCCGTTTCTCTCTGCTCAGCGACTTTAATCCCTTCTGCTTGTCCAGAACCATCATATCTGACAGCTGTTCCTTATTCTTCTTGGTCAGCTTCTTGCAGTGGGAGACCACTTCCTGCAGGGGCGGGGGAGCGTGTGATACAACCAACCCAGGCCAGCACAGAGCACAGAACATATGGTCTAGAATCAGTGCCTTGAAGAGCCAGGGCTTTCTGCTGTTCAAGGTATTCAAGGAATGAGCCAAGGGAGATAAATAGCTCTAGGGTGAGAAAGGGCCTCCCACTGCCCCGAGACTCCATCTGGCACCTCTGCTGTCACAGGGTGAGTCCCCAAAGAGAAGTGGGTTACCAGACTGAGGCACCATGTCTATTCGTTTCTGCTATTATTTCTTATTAGACTGTTGTACAGATTTGAGGTGGAGATATCACTATATCACTTCCACCCCGTCACTGCATATTTGTATGGTAATTTACAGTTTAAGGAGTTTTCATATCTATTTTTACATTTGGCCTGGTGAGGTAGGCACTCTCATTATTCCCACTTTACTAATGAGGAAACAGACCTAGAGGTTAAACAACCAGCCCGCAGTCCCATCACTAGGAATCAGCAGAGCCAGCCATTCCAATTTTATGCCCAGTGCTCTTTCTGCTATATCATGTGCCCCAACAAATTACTAGAAGGGCAGAGGACCACTGTACAAGGACCTGAGCCATGTGATAAAATCCAGACCTTTAAAAAATATTTGATTAGCAACCAGAGAATGGCCAGCATCACCTCTCCAGGGGCAGCTAGATTTGGGAGAAGGGTGGGCCAGTGGGCCCCTCACCTGCAGGGTGATCCGATTCTTCACCAGCAGGCCAATCTTGATGTCCATGAGATTGAGGTCCTGCTCCAGCTGCTGATTGGACCGGATCTTCCTGACCACCTCTTCCTGGAGCTTCAGCAGCTCTGCCTCAGCCAAGAAGTCCTGGTGGCTTTGATTCAAGAGGTGGGCAAATCTGCGTACCACGCTGAGAGGGGGATGGGGCGCGCGGACTGGCGGGAAGGGAAGAGGCGCCGGGATTAGACATGCCTTCGCTAGAGGCTTCCTCGCCAGCCCCCTTCCCCAGTAATCCCTCCCTCAGTGTCCATTCTGCTGGAGGCTAGCAGGTCCCCAACCCCAGTCCTTTTCTAATTAGTTCTGCCTGCAGTTGGAGGGCAGTGGGCAGCCTCCCAGCCAGTCCTGTCCCTGAGCTCCTTATCTTATAACTAGGGATGACACAAGAGCTGTCCTTCCCCTGCCTGGATTCACCCCCAACCTGGGTCTATCTCGGTGACCTCCCACACCAAAGTCAGAGCCCTAGCATCCTCTGATGATCCGTTTAGGCCCCCCTATTCTGATTCACTCCCCACTCCTGCTGGGCCAACTTACTCATCCTTCATCCCAAGTTCACTTCCACCTATCAGCCTCCACTCAGCCCTGCCTGACCCTCACACAACCCTCCTCCGTCAGGAGTGTCTGCGTCGGGGGAGCACAGATAGAAGCAATGTTCAATGGATTTTATAATATAGGGAGGTCAGAGTTAGAGGGATTCTCCTTGAATCTCTTTTGGAATGATATTTGAGCAAAGAGAAGCCTATGAGCTAAGCTGCCGGGAATAACAACAAAATATCAACTAAGACATATAATGTTCACTATGGAACAGAAACTGTTCTAAGTGCTTTAACATACTTAAAACAACCCTGTGAGGTCAGCACACTGTAACTTACTGAGGAAATCACTCCGGCACAGAAAGGGTAAGTACGTTGCCCTAGGTTACACAGCTAGTAAGAAATGAAGGAGTCAGATTTGGAGGATAAACAAAACTAGGCCTAGTCCTTAAAGGCAGTCCAGTAAGGGAAGCAGACAAATAAACCACAATTCACTACAGTGTGGTTAGTGCTCTGAGAGGGGCAAGCATGGGGACCTTTGGGAAAGTGAAAGCGGGCCACCAAAGGCCACCTGCGGAGTGAAGAAAGGCTTCCGGGAGGAGGTGAGACCCAACCTGATGTCTGTGAAAAGGAGGTGAGAGAGAGTGCTCTTGGCTGTTTTAGGAAGTGCTAGAAGTCCATCATGTCTGTAACACAGTGTGGAGGGCACAGGTGCTGAGGGACAGGGCTGGGGGTCAGTGAGGTCAGAGGTGCAGGGAGAGGTTGGATCAAAGAGTTTTGGAAGCTGTGCTTAGGAGACTGGACTTTATCCCCAGGGCAATGGGGTGTCGCTGACAGGTTTTAAGAAGGAGAGTGACAAGATCATGAGGTTTAATGGACTAATCTGGCTACTGTGTGGAAGACAGATCTTTGAGGAGTGAAGAATGGATGAACCAATGGAAGCCAGTTGATGGCATCTTGGATTCACGAGATGTAGCACCTTAACTCATTTAATCCTCACAACAACCATACCTGATCGTTATCTCCATTTTATAAATGAGAAAATGGAGGCAATAAAGAAGTTTAGTAACTTGCCTAGGGCCACACGGCTAGTAAGTGGCAGTGCCCTGAGTGGAGCTGGGGCTAATGAAATTGGGAGACAGACCTGGTAAAAACAAGTTCTTCCAGAAAAACTATAAACTAAAGAGAAGAAAAAGAGATCAAGGATGGTCAGGGCAGTGGTATTAATGCAACAGCAAGAGAAAAAACAGAAAGGGCCAGGCTGGGCAGAGGTAAGGAGGGAAAAGCAGCTAGCTGCCCGGAAGCAGATGGCTAGAGAGGGGCAGGTGGTACCCCTGCCGGCAGGACAGGGTGGGAAGATGGACTAAGGAGGTGAAGGAGATGATTCCTGAACAGTGTACTCAACCTTGAAGCCCACAGGTGTGGCCTCAGGCCCAGGAAGGAAAGGGGCCTACCTCTTCGGAAACCCATGGGCTGGAGGCAAACCTGGAGATAGACCACTAGTCCGCTTCACCAAAAGGAGGGGGACCTCCAAGGCTGGGTTTCTGGGCTTTAAGAACAGGAGCCAAGAGCAGCCTAGAAGGACCTCTTTAAGGCTTTAGATGTATGCCCAACTACTGGGAGCCATGGGGCAGGAAGATGGAGCTCCCTCAAGCGCTCCTCCTCAAGTTCCCTAGCACTGCAGAGAGGACCCCAGGTACCTCGCCTGGCTTCCTGTGTGTTGGGCCACAGAGGGCGGGAAGTGGAGGAATCATGGGTCAGGGAAGAGGGCAAAGTGGGGGAAGGCTGGAACTCTAGGGAGAGGAGAAAGATCCTTTTCTTTCTTTCTTTCTTCTTTTTTTTTTGCTTGTGTGGTAGCAACAGGAAGATAATCTAAGACTGGTACAGAGGTACAGACAGAACCTTGTTAGAGGGGCTTTTCCTGTGATGAGGCTATCTCTTACTGGGGTGGGGCAGGGGGGCTTTTGTTACCACCTCTGTTCCACATTCCTGCACAGACAACTTGTACCTTCCCCTTACCCGCTGTGTGGCCCCAGGAGGGATATCTAGACCTCCCTTCCTATCCCTCCCATCAAACTGGGGTATCTGCAAAGGCAGGAGCACATCTCCTCATTCCTCCACCCACCCTGGGTCCTAAGACAAGCTCAAGGTTGGGGATATCAGCTGTTGGTGAGAGAAAAAGGCTTAAGAAGGCCAGACAACTTCTCTAAGGTCCCAGTTTGTGAGCTGTGGGGTCATGTGACTTTCTACCTTGCTAACTGTTGAAAGCCAGGAAACTCGCAAAGACAGACACGTGCACAGACAGAGGAGGGAAGCCAGGCAGTTTACCTAACATCCTGTAGTCATCCCGGGCTTTCCTGGCTCGGAAAAATGCCTGGATCTTCACGATGGAGTTAACCTGCCAGGAACACAGATGGGAAAAGGGTTGCTGGCTGCCTGTGCTCTGGTCTCATGGATAAAGGTTGGATATGGGGACAGGGAGAGTGGGATGACACTCACATTCTTCTGGAAGTAGCCCAGACGCCTCCGGTATCGCCTCCGAGCTGCCCACATCCGGGCCCAAGCCTGGATCTGGGGGCAGAGACACACTGCCTCAGAGCTCCAGGCTCAGGGCCCGCCCTCCAGGCCAATCCAGCCATCTCTAGAGGTCATAGGAGGTGAGGGGACTAAAAACTGTTCTCAGAGAGTCCTTCAAGAGAGACAGGAACCCACCCAAATCATGATAGCTACCTTGATTACAGCATTCGTGTTTGCTTTTAAATACTGCAACCGTTCCAGGTAAATCTTCCGCTGTCTGTAACCCCGCCAATGAGCCTGAGATCAGAAGGGAAAAAGCGGTAACCCCAGCTGGTCCCTGTTGGCCTGAGAAGCTTGTGGGAAAAGCCTCGTCCTGGGATCTCCAGGGAAGGGGCGGGGGGTGTGGGGAGGCAGGAAAGTAGAGGGGGAAGGAAGGGGAAACTGGCCCTGTTCTCAAAGAACTTCCAACTTCATGGGGAAGACCAAACGTCTGCATGTAGCCAATCATAGCCTCTGCCACACTCCCTGGTCCCACACACACACACACACACACACACACACACTCACGCGTGCACCATGCAATCAAACATACACACTCATGCTAAGCAACACCTCCTCATAGAAACAACTGTTAAGATAAAAGCGTAAAAGATATTAACAAAGCATACATCTACTCACCAGCTTCACCACAGCATGTACCATAACCCCCCCAACATACTAATCCACCCACATAAAGACTACCCACACTCTGTCACACACTCCATGGTCTGGAGAGGCACATGGTGGCATGGGTGGAAAGTGTATGCAGGCACAGAGCTGTGTGCCCACCATCTCTGCCAATGGCCATCTGGGCAGCAGGTCATTCATGCTCTCATAACTCACCCTTCTCTTTACAACTCTACCATTCAGCTCTGAACCCCAGCTCTAAGCAAATCTTCCCTCCAAGGCCCCCAGTAATTCAGCTGTCAGGCTGATGCCCCTCCCCACTGCTAGTCTGCTGCAAAGGGTCTAAATGACCATCTCCTCCATAAATCACATCCCCTTCGGTCCCTAAGACACAAATCTCATGGCTCCCTTCTGTTTTGGTCTCCTTCCTAGGGGCCTCTTCCCTTTCACCCCAAGCTTGTGTGAGATTAATTTTCCTAAAGTACCACTTAGACCATGTTTCTTCCAGCCCCAAAGTTTCCAGAAGTTCTCAACCATCTGACCCCACACTCCTATCTGTCTACTGATCCCTACTTCCTTAAGGATTTTAACCACCTCAGACATTTCACTTTCTTCTAAACATGCCTTATGATCTTCTGCCCCTGAACCTTTGTCTATGCCCACCCTCACCTCAGCCCTGTCTCTACCTACTGAAATCCTATCTTTTAGGGAACACATTAAACATCTCCTGAGAGCTCAGGCCCTGGAGAACACTCTGCCGCTGACATTGCCATGGCTTGGTGCGTTAAGAGCATCTCCTTTCAGACAACTGTCCCTCCCAGCCCCTTCTAAAGCCAGCTCTCTTGGCCAGGCTTTCCCCTAAGACTTACACTGTCCTTCTGTTAGGAAAGGATATAAAAGAGACAGCTTGGCCCCATGATACCAGCTGTCCATCTTGGAGCCTAGAGGCCAGGAAGCCCCAAGTCTGTGCCTTACCTCAGCACTCCTTCCCCTCCTACTCCAGGTACTGCCTGACATATTGTCAGTTGCTGTGGGGAAAGGCAGAGGGGTCTCTTCTCTGCTCTTACCACCTACCCACCCCCACGTGGCTGCTCCTTAAAGAGAAGGCCTCCCAATCTGGATTGGTCAGAATTCAGGACCCTGACTGGGGTCCTGGCCAGGGTCAGACCTCTCAGGAAAGATTAAAGTCTCAACACACCCAAGCTGCTTCGCTTCTGAGTCTCACTCCCCCTAGCTGGAGAGCAGGTAGCCTGGGGCTCTGGGCCCCCTCTCCCTTTCTCTGTCTCCCTGGACCCAGGCCAGAGCCGGCACAGATCCAGGATCAGTAGCAAACTCGCCTTCCGACACTGTGCCCTCTCCCACTGCTGGTGTGGCTTTTCTGCTCCTTAGAGTTGGTGTGAAATTCCAGGCTGTGCTCAGGAGGGAGGAATCCCTATGATTTAGACCACTAAATGCTGATTATTAAGGTTCTGTTTTGAATTCTGGGACCAATGTCCCGAAATTTAACGTCTCATAATGGCTCCCACCAATAGAGTATGTACTGCACTAAGTGCTACGTGTAATTATCCTACTTTACCCTCACAGTCAACATGAGGCGAGCACCACCATTATGAATGAGGAAACTGAGTGCTGGAGAGGCTTAAGTAAGGTGCCCAGAAGTAGTAGGACCAAGAGGCAAACTGCAGCCTCTGACTCCAAAGCCTGAGTTCTCAATGACCACCACATGACCCAGATCATAATCGAGGGCCATTGGCCAGTCTCAGTCTGTGCTTCTGTCTCCCTTGGGGTTCTCTGGTATCATCTCTGCATCCCTACTATCACAATATCTCACATCCACTGTATTCCAGTTCCTCCGATGGGAGAGATGTGATCGCTCACCTGTGTCTCTCACACCCATCTCTCACCCTTGCCCAGTGCCAAGTGGCATCCTTCGCAGATACTGGGCATTTGGAGGTGTTCATTAAATAAAGTCTCTTTACACTGCCAACGTTGCCATGAGGCCCTCCAAGTCACATCTGCCTGAGGAGCTCTGTTTGCTCAGCTCCCACTGTTCCTGGCTTGTAAAGTGCCTGGGCCCGAGGCCTCTCTTCCCAGCTGGCCTCGTGCCCCAGTCACTTGGGGGTTGGTCTCAGAGGCCACACTGGACCGTCCACAGGTTGGGAGAATAAAAATGGAAAGGCTGGCTGGAGAGAAGAGGTAGAGTTCTTTCCCTAAGGGATTCCACCCCTTTTCTGTTTAACCACCACCACCTCTTCACTACTCCTTTTCTAGGCAGGAAGTCCTCCTGGGGTCTATACCCTGAGGTCTCACTAAATCTTTTACTCTCCCCCTGGAGAAGCTAAAAAGCAGCTCTCATACCCTCTGGATGGTGATGATGATGCCAGTAACCAGCATTTATACCATGCTCTTGCCTATCTGCCAGGTACTGTTTAGATGTACTTTAGATATTACCTCAGAACAACCCTATAAGGTGGGTGCTACAATTTCCAGATTCCTAGTTTTCAGATGAGGAAACTGGGAGAGAGTAAGTAACTTGTTGAGGTCATGCAGCTAACCTGGTGGAACGGGGATTCAAACCCAAGTAGTCTGGGCTCCAGAATCCATGCTCTTAACCACTACTGTTCAGAGGCCAAAAGATCATCCCAACTCCACTCAGCAAAAAGTAAGTGGGGAGGAAACCCTGAAGCTCAGATACGCCCAGGCCCTGAAGCCTCAGATGGCCAGAGCCTGCTACCTGGATTTTGATGATTGCTGGGAGCCAGGTCCTCAGAAAGTGGGAACATTCAGCAAACTTCTGCCGAACCAGGAAGCCGCGGAGGCGGGCCTGGAGCCGGATAATGAAGCCCACATTGGCCTTCCAGAGCTGTTGGCGGTCGTGGGCAGCGGTGATCTTGGTGACGGCCAGCTGCGGAAGTAGGAGAGAGAGCCTTTGGTGTCCTGGTGGGTGCGAGCCTCTCCCACAGGAAACTTCCCATCCATGAGGCCCCTCCTTTGCAGGGGCCCACCAACCTGGATCTCCTCCCGAGTCAGGTGGGAGGTGTTGAGGCGGCAGCCGGAAGGTCGCTCCCAGGTCCCCTGGAAGGTCTGCAGATGGAAGTAGTAGGCGGTACCATCCTTCATGTCATGTTGAACCCAGAGCGCCGTATCCCCTAAGCAGAAACCAAATAAGCAGAGAAGGCTCAGAGGAGGCTAGAGGTGGCTGAGGCATGCAGAGAAGGGAGGGGCATGGTAAGGCCACTACCTGGGCGCCGCTTCTTTGCCATGGCATCTTCCAGGACTCGCTGGTACCCGTCAGCACAGTCAGGAACCACCCATCGGAGGCCCACGGAGGGGTTCCTTAACACCCGTTCTGTCTGGGCTGCCTTGCCCTCCTTGATGGCCTGATTGATGGCGGCCACACCAAGAGCCACTAATAGGGGCATTGGGAGGAAGTGGTCAATATTTCCCTGAGCCCCTCCCAGAGGCCCTGTCCTGTCTGTTGGGAAGGGATCCAGAGAAGAAGGACACAAAACCACTCTGCCTGATGGAAGGGACAAGGACATCCCAGGATGGACACAGATGAAAAGAAGCAGCATGCAGCTGTGCTTGGAGGAAAAGGTAGCAATCAAGGAAGGCTTCCTGGAGGAAGGCCGTGTAGGGCTGGGCTGGGGCTTGGTAAAAGGAAAGTCAGCTTGTACAGAAGCTCCAGGGCAGGATATGGTCAGAGAGCCTCAAGACAGTCTTTTAGGAGGAGAATAAAGTCCAAGAAGTGGGGGGAGTTGATGCAGTCCCTGCCTTCCAGTCACTCACAGACAGACAGATGGACAGATGGACTCCAGACACTGAAAACTAACACCATCAGCACCCCACACCAGAAATAACACCAGTGTCTATTTGTACTGACCTTGCCTAGTTTTCCTCAAAGCCAACCCCTCTTCGCCAACTTCAAGACTAAACATTCTCTAACCAGAGCCGATTGTTGGAACCCAGACTCAAGCTACCAGTAGAAAATGGGATGGGTTTTTGACCCCCACGTGGTTTCACATGCTCACATTGCAGGAGGAAAGTGTACACAGGAAGGCACAGAAGGAGGCAGTGGGTGGACTATGGGCTCTCGACTCCTGAGGATTTCCTGCCCAGCTGACTGCTAGGAAATCCATCCTACAGTCAAAGCAGCAGCCCTGTTCTCATTCTGGCCTGCCTCCCCAAAGAGGTTGAAATGGAGAAGGAGGTGACTGGGGAGGCTCCCGCCGAGCCCACATCTCCTCGCCTCCCCCAACCCCTCTCCCCTCCACTCCTGCCCCCACCCCTGCCCATTTACTCCTCTGAGCTGTGTTTGTGTCCTGGTTGGCTCTAACCACTTCCTGGCGGATCTCTTCCAGCCATAGCACAGCTCCAGGATCCCCTGTCACCTGGTAAATTGAGAGAGATGGGACAAGATGAGAGCCCAGGCTGGTCTCCCCAAGCCCAGCTGCCCAGGGGAGCCAAACTGCAGGCCCACATTGGGAGCCACAGGGTAGCAGTCCCCACTCCCCTCTGCCTACCCTGCGTGGGCATGGCCTTGTGGCTTCCTTGGACAGCTGCCAGTTCACAAGGTTCTTTCCTACCCTGCTTTCAGGCCAAGCATCAACTCGGCTTGGCCACAGCACCCCCAGAACCCTCTTAAACCCTCAGCATCCACCACTCTCTCAACAGCTCACTTCCCTGCCCTTGTGCCTCAGTCATGTCCAGGAAGAGCCCACGCCGGAGGCCCTACTTACCTGCCCCTCCTCCCCATTCCCCTACGCCTCAACTTATGGCTTCTTGGGCCCATCTGACCCTGACCTCCACCCTCTCCTTCCCATTCCTTTCCACGCTCCTCTGCCACACAAGGCAGTGGGAAGACTGCATGTGACCACGGGTCAAGTGAGCCTGTGCCTGCCACGCTGTCAGGCTTGTTCCCTCCCTTGCTTTAGCCAATCCCAACCCCAGACTCTACTCCCTCCCAGCTCTCCTCATTAATAGAGTGAATGTTCTAAACTAACATTTTATTGAGCACTGTGTTCCAGGCAGTGTTCCAAAGCACTTTCTTATGAACTAAAACTTGCAAAGCACATAAGACAATGCTCGGGAACAGAGTTAGAACTCCATCAACCTTAGCTAGTACTCCTGTCATATTACCTCACTTAAACCCTATAACTCTGAGACAAGTTCACTATTATCACAAGCTTGTAGGTGAGGGAACTGGGGCCCAGAGAGGGTAAGTAACATGTGCAGGGTCAGGTGCCAGGATGCAACCTGGAGTTGGATGCAACCTGGACAAGGATGCAGGAGTCCTTGTCCTCAGCCACTCTCTACGCTGCTGCCTGCTCTGGATGTTACAGGTTTAAAACCCTGCCACATTCTTCAACTCACTTGGTTTTTAACCCTCATTCCAGTAGGTAGGTAGGACCAGGGCATGTAGTATTTTACAGATGTATAAGGAGAGCTCAGGGATGTTAGGGAATTGCTGTAAGTCACATGGTCACTGAGTGTCAGAGCAGGGAATCCAGTCTGGGTTTTCTGGCTCCCAGACCTGTGCTCTTCCCACGCACAAGGCCCCCACCATTCGCTCTGTGCTGGCAACCAGAACTCTGCCCTTCTTCCCCCAAGGCCAGATCAGAAACCCCACTGCCTCGCATCCCCAGAAGGGACAGTGTCCATCAGACTGGCTTTCCCAGGGTGCATACTGGGCACAGCTCTACCCATAGGCGATATTGTTCCTGCTCTGGTGACCAACCCAGCCAGCCCAAGCCTCACCTGGGCCTTCTGCTTTTTGGCCGCCACGAGGAGGAGATGGTACCGAGGGGCAACAGGAAGGCTGACATCGTCCAGGCCAGCCGCAGGAAGCAGAAGGGAGGAGAGGGTCTTTTCAGGGTTGTTCTGCTCCAGAGCCTCATTGATGAGGCTGACCGCAAGGACCTCTGGGAAAGAGAGATCTGGGTGGGCACAGGGCCCAGACTTACGGCTAAGGGATGGGGCTGTCCGCATTGGGCCATCTTCCCCCAGTCCTGGACTCCACTCACGATTGGTCTCTTCCTGGATCTGGGCGTTGACCTGACTCACGGTGGCCTGAAGATCATTCCAGCTCAGGAAGGCCCCATCCATTCCATGCACCTGTTGCAGCTTCACCAGAGTATCAAAGTACCTGGCAGCAAGGTGAGCGAGAATGAGGGGGGTAGTATGTGCATCATCAGCCAGAGGTCAGGGGAAACTTCTGGACTACTCTCCTCACTTGACCTCCAGGACGTCACATTCTCCTGGTTCTCGTCTCGCCTTACAGGTTGTCCTTTCTAAGTCTCCTCTGCTGGTTCCTCCTTCACCTCTAAATGTCGGAGCATCCCAAGACTCAGTCTTCAGGCCTCTTCTCTCTCCATGCTCACATCCTAAGTGATCTCACCTAATCTCATGGCTTGAAACACCACGTTCTAATGACTCCAAAAAGTACACCAATAGCCCATTCATAAATGCCAGCTGCCTGCTCGGCATCTCCACGTGAACGCCAAAAATCACCGCAAGCCCAGCAGCAAACATCTAAACTCCCGATCCCCCCCATTCAACCTGCGTTTCCCACAGTCTTTCCCATCTTGGTAAATGTTTACTCCAACTTCTCAGGCCAAAAATCTTGGGAGTCATACCTGTCTCCAGTCTCTCTCACACCCCATATCCACCACATAACCAAATCCTGTCAGTTCAGCTATCAGAATATATCCAAAATCTGGCTCCTTTTCACCACCTCCACTGCTACCGCCCTAGGCCAAGCCTCCATCAACTCTCGCCCAGGTTACTCCAATAGACATTTAACAGGTTTCCCTGCTTCTTCCCTTCTAACCCTGTAGTCGATTCTCGGCACAGCAGCCAGAGTGATCCTGTTAAAAGTAGGTCAGATCACCTCCCTCCTCGCTCAAATCCCACCCCCCCCCCCCGTGGCTTCCTTCCTCACTCAGAGTAAAAGCCAGAGGCCTACATGATCCAGCCTCTACAACTTCTTCTCCCATTATTCTCCCTCCCTCCCTCCACTCCGCCTCGTGGCTTCCTTGTGTTCTTTGAACACATCAAGGACACTTCTTTTTCAGGGTCTGTGCCCCAGACAGCTCATGGCCATCACTTACGCCCTTTAGGTCTCTCTCAAAATGACCCCCCTACCAAAGAAGGCTTCCATAACCATACTATGTAGCAGAGACAAACCGCCCTTACCATGTCCCCACCCTTTATCTGCTTTGCCCTGTTTTTTTAACCACCATAGCTCTTCTAATCATTTGACATGTTTGTTTTTTGTCTGTCTCCCTCTACTAGCACATAAGTTAGATGAGAGCAGGGAACTGTGTTTTGTTCACTGTTGTCTCCCAGCACCTAGAATAGTACCTGGCAGGACTTACCTGGTGGAGCAGTGGTTAAGACTCCACGCTCCCAATGCAGGGGGACTGGGTTCAATCCCTGGTCAGGGAACTAGATCCCATATGCATGCTGCAACTAAGAGTTTGCATGCCACAACTAAGGAGCCTGCTGGCCACAACTAAGGAGCATACGTGCCACAACTAAGGAGCCCGCGGGCCACAACTAAGACCCGGTGCAACTAAATAAATAAATAATTGAAAAAAAAATAGTATCTGGCACATGAGTGGGTACTCAAACCTTTGTGATAAAAGATTAAATAAATGGAGGAAAGGGGAATGACTGTGAACCCACCCACTCCCAGGAGAAACACAGGCCAGGGAACTGCGAATAGACCCAGAGGGTGGGCCTGTGCCGGAGAACAGGGCATCGTGCAGAAGGCTAGTCTCCGAGCACAAGAACTTGGACTCTTGGCTACATTCCCTCCATCACCCACCCATCCCCTCTCTCAACATGCGGCTAAACCTTAACCTTTCTCACCGTTGAGCATTCTCTCCTTCCACCTCGGCCAGCCCTGTGGCGGGGTTCACCAGACTGCTCCAGAAGCTGCTGGCATCCCTGGCCTCCAGAGCTTGGTTGATCAGGACCACGGCTGAGAGCATCTCCACGGCCACGAAGAGCTCCTCCTGGCCAAGCTCCTACAACAGAGGGAGGGCCGATTCCCTAGCGGGCTGGTGAAGGGCCTCGGGGGTCTGCCTGCCATCCTGCCCCCAAGACTCTCCCACATCCCAGAGTCTCTGTCTCAAAACACCTATGGCCTAATCCATTCACTAATAATTAATCATACTTAATACTTGAGAATGCTTACTATGTGCTCAATGTACAAGTACTTCGTGCACATTATCAGTTAACTTTCATAACAAGCCAAAGAGGTAAGTATTGTTAATATCCCTATTTCACAGATGAACCCATAGTCAAGTAATATAAGTTAAAGCTAACTGCCAGATACCAGAGCCCACATTCAACCAGTGAGTCCTACCTGCTCCTTTCTGGTCCCTACCACACACCAAGAACTGCACTAGGCCCTGGGCACACTGAGAGCAAGATTATGTGGGCTCCTCAGTGCTGTACTACACACCCAAGGGCCACTTCCCTGCCCAGTCTTCTCCTCCTTCTCAAATATCTGCTTGTGCTGTTCCTTGTCTGGAGCACCCTTCCTGTCCTCTACAAATAGAATGCTGCAAATAATAACAATAATAATAATAATGATGATGATAATGGCTAAAAATTTCACGCCAGGCTCACTTCTAAGCACATATGTTAACTCATTTAATCCTTACAACAATCCTATGAAATAAGTATATTATTGTTCCCATTTTATATATGAATTGAGGGGCAGAGGAGGTAAATAGTTTGCCCAAGGTCACGTAGCTAGGAAGCAGTAGAGCTGAAATTTAACTCAAGGATTCTGGCTCTAAAGTCCACATTAGTCGCTATGCTTTACTTCTTAGGACTTATTTTATGCTCCCTTGTACTATAGTCTCATACATTGAGACCATGCACTTCCTGAGTGTCATGCCTGGAGTCGATGCTCTATAAATGCCTGCTGTGGTTAGGATTCTTTATTGAGTCTCCTCTCTTCCGAGAAGCCTTCCCAGACTTACCCTGAGCTCTGCCCCTTCCATTTCCCTAGTGTGAAGTCATCTCCCATTTACATCATCTACTCCTCCCTGTGTCTCTGCCTGGACCCTCGGGTGTATTCTAACTCCTCCAACAGGCTGGCAAGTCCCTACAGGGGGGCCCTATCACCTCACCGTCAGAGAAGCTGTACGGACAAGGGGAGGTGGGACAGCAGAGTGGTTAAAAACATAGGCTTCAAGTATATTCAGCTTTGCATGCACTCCCAGCACTGCCAGCCACAGCTGTTTTGGGCAAGTTACTTAACTTCTGTATCCGTTTCCTCATCTCTAAAATGGAAATAATAATACTTACCTCATAGGGTTCTTTTAGGATTAAATGAGTGTTTAAAGCAGTGTTTGCTCAAAGGTATTTGCTATTATAATACACTCAGGATGGCAAGGATGGTAGCCCACCTCCCACTCCTAATCTCTTGCCAGCATCTAAGGGTGCCCTCATGGGTGCTCTGGACTGACTGCTCTGATCCCTCCAGCTCCTTGGGAACCCAGGAGCTGGATCCTCATTTCTAGGGCTTACCCCCTGCTGCTGCCGCTGGAGCACTGCCAGCTCCTGCTGGTACACAGCTGATGCAAAGGGGTACGCTGGAGGCAGCTGGGCTTCCGGGCACATCAGCTCCTTCACGGTGTCAGCTGCCACGCCCCTCCGGATGGCTTTGTTGATCCTCTGCACAGCCTGGAGCACTGCAGGGGAGGAGGGAGAGGCTGTACAGGCTGGGCATCCTGTGCTATTTCCACTCTCCTGGCGATCTCTGAGGGGAAATGGCTCTGAACCTCTGCTAGGTTCAAAATGCGTTTCTAAATGTTCAGGAGGGAAAGGGGTTGGGTCGCTTTAAGAAGAGGCTCCGGAAGAAGCAATTTGTCAGGCCTAGAAGTTGAGTAGCTCAGCAGGTGGCTGTCATAGCAGAGGTGAATTCCTAGGGTGGTGAGCATAAGATTGACAGGAGGCTATGTAGCACAACTAAGATGAGGTTAGTCAAGGGGCTCCAGGGACCAAATCTTGATGACAGCGCAGAGGAATAGGGAACTAGCTCCAAGGTGGAGCCATTTGGGCTGCAAAGGGCGAGAGCAAGCTAAAAAGGGGCCCTGGTGTATCTATGTAGTTTTAGTTTTCAAATGCTGGGGCTTATAAAATGCCAAGCAGATATGGGCATTGACATCAAGGAGCACAAAATCCACCGGGGGAAAAATAAGGATACAAAATTACCTACACTGCATTGCTGTCACTGCTATGTGAGAGGTACTTCCCCTCCCCGCAAATCCACTGGCAGTGCGGGGGAGGAGGGATTCTAGGGGGAGAGAGTAGGAAGATCTCACAGAGGAGGAGGCATTTGAGGCAGCTCTGCAGGATATTTTCATCTGCTTTCCACTGGTGAAAACGTGGGAGAACTGTAATCCAGAGGACCAGAGGCCTGGCAGTGGGCAAAGCTGTGGGCAGTCAAGGAAGAACAGGTCATCTGACTCAACTGGGCCGGTGGGATGTGAAGAGAAGGGTTGGGGGAGACATCTGGAAGGTCTCACCTACCATGCTGAAGAGATGGGACTAAAGTCTAGGAGAAATATGGAAGAACCCATGAAGGTCTGAAGATGTTCAACAAAGAAGCTAAGATCAGATCTGTGCTTGAGCGATCACTCTGGCAACAGCAAGGAACTGAGCGATAAGCAGGCAGTTAGCCAGGAGCGGCCTGGGGGCTCCATGAGATAGCCACGGAGAGCCCTGCCAGACAAAGGTGAAGGGCGACTGAGCAAGTCCAGTCAGAGGCAAGCATTCGTGCCAGGTGTGGTGTCCACAGGCTGATGCGTGGCGCCTCGGCACTCTATTTCTCTTCACGCCTGCTACCCAGGTTGATCCCCTTGGAGGGAGACAATCGCTAACCCACATTCTTTTAATAAAGAATTATAGTTGTATTTCATGTTTTTAAGGGAAACTGAGCTGGATCGTGAGTTTCTCTCTCATCTGGGCCATCACTATATTTCAGAAGCCAAAGGAACTCAACCAAGTTGAAACGGTCAAAATACAGGGGAGGTGCCTAGAAGGAAACTGCCTGCCCTAGAAGTCCAGCCTGGTGCAGTACTGACTGTCATTGTCTCCAGGGCCTTAATGAACTTATCTGTAGCATCCCCCCAGGCGGCCAGGAATAGGGCACACTAGGTGGGGAGCTGGAAAATCGGGCAGCAGTCTACCTTGCTCTACACAGAGGCTGGCAAAGGAGTTACATGCTCTCCCAAGAGCCAGTGATACACCCAGACCAGGTCTCAGTCTGGAGATGACTTACTGGCTTGCTCCTGATCACCCTTTGTGTTGGCTGCAGCCACACCAGCTTGGACCTCCTCCTTTTCCAGAAGCTCCACCAGGCCCAGCTCCTGCAAGAGGGAAGAGATGCAGTAGAAGAGAGTCCTCCTGGGACCATGAACATACTTCAGGAGCTGCCAGCATGAGCCCCAGGTCCACCCAGTCGCCCACCCTCAATCCCACCTCTCCCCTTTAGGCAGACTAGCCTGGCCCACCCATCCCTCAGAACTCATCTCTAACCTCTGGCTCTTTCTTACCCAGCAAGCATCTGAAATAACAACACAGCAACACAAATATAGTGTCAGGGAGAAAGTCAACAGCATTGAAAATAAGACTGCTAACTTGAGGTCTCAATTCAGCAATGGGGGAGCATATCACTGCCTACTGGACTGCCCCTGGGTCCCCCCCGGTCAGTATGAGAGATTCTCAGAAGGCAGAAGCTGATCAGTCTGGTCCATTAGGCTTTGGGGTAATTTAACCATTTAAACATGTAGTCAGCACTTACTGAATACAAAGAATTGACAGTGGTGAGGCCCTCCCCCATCCTAGAGTCAGATAGAGGAGGTAGCAGGTCATAGACAGAGCCTGACCTGTGCTTTCTGCTCTCTGTCTGAGCTCAGCTGTTCCAGGTACCAGTCTGCAAAGTCTCTCCTCACTCCTTGCAGGGCCAGGACAGGGTCTTGAAGGGCCTCAAGCAAGGCCTCAGGGCTCTGTCTTTCCAGGGCGTCATCAACAACTTCTAGAGCCCCATGGACTGAAAAGACCAAGACTCCATAATGGATAGTGAGAAAGCCCACCCCTTAACATCCCCAGTTCAGCCCTCTTCCTGCCTGCCCAGGGTTACCCTCACCCCTGCCCCCTGAGCTCCTAGGGCCCAGCCCAAATTCTTCAGCTTGATCTTCACAGCCTTCCCATCTCACCACCCATACCCTGAGGATATCCTGACCTAAAAAGGCAGAGGCACACTCCATCCTGGGCTTTCAAGCAGCCTCTCCTGCCCTGATCCCCTACCCCCATCCATTCTCCAAACTCTCTTCTTGAAGGACCCCAGACCAACTGCCCCCTGGACCAAGAGCTGAAAAGCCTGCCCCTTTGCCTCTGTCCACTCTATGGATGTCCATTCAAACAGAAGCCCCCTTGACAGCGACCACTTCTCCAGACATTAACAGACGTAAAACAGAGCACACACAGCCTTGACTTTGATCTTCCCTTGAAATAAGTGTTGGCCCAAGTGAGGTCATGGGCCTTCTGGCCTGAGAGAAGCCAAGCCCAAAACTCCCTAGGCGGGGGCTTACCCTTCAAACCCCTCCTGGCCTTTCTCTCTTACCATTGACATGGTTGATGTTGCCCTGGATTTCAGCCTGAGTTAGGTAGCAGTCATAGATGTCCTGGCTTTCTCCATCATTCTGCAAAAACTACATTGAGAGGGGAACCTGGGAAAACCAATTCAATCTTTCTTACTCCTCCCTCCCTGTCTATAACTATTTCTTCTTCTGGGGGTCTTCCCAAGGCCAAAGGTCAGTCTGGTTGGAAGGAATCTGAGGAAATCGTGGGATCTAACCCCCTGGCACTGACACAGTTAAGTTGAACTACCCTTTGGAATCTCCAGTCTAATCTCATCCAGTTCTACATTCCAATCCCTCAGCCCTGCCCCAGAACATTTTCCCTTATCTTCTCTTTTGAATTCCCATTATTCTCCTGAGTTCCTCTCCTGCTTCTCAAAAATAACTGACAAGTTGGTTTCTCTAGGCAACTTCGGATTCCGAAGACAGGACAAATAGGAGTCCTGGTTTCACTCGCGATTTTCCAGGCCACCCAGCTTTTCGGCCCCTGCCATCCAAGGCTCCTTACGCGGTTCCTGGCATTGGCAGCCTTCTCCATCTTGGCCTGGGCCAGCAGCTCCTGGTAGATGGCTGCCAGAGGCTCTCGAAGATTCCCCAGCAGAGCACTGGGATTCTGCAAGGCAGCCAGGGTGTCCTTGACCACTCCTCGCTCCACTGCCTCATTGATGGCAAGAACAGCCGCATGGACTAGGAGGGGACATGAAAACAAGGTCAGGATGCCAGAGCAAACCCCAGTCCAGCTACAGCATAACCAGCTGCAGACCACTCTGACATCATCCCCTTTTTACCTCCATAAGGGCCGGGCAAGCCAGGTAGGCTGTTGGCCCTGCCTATGATGAGAAGTATCCAGGATTTATGCAGGGGCTATAAGGTTCAGAGTCCTCCCATACTCACTGAACTACCCCAGCAGGGGAGCCTGGTCTCTACCTGCAGCCTCATCCACCGAGAGTTCATTGGCCAGGATGCCCCCGATCTTGCTGAAGGCAGGCAGCTGGAGGCCATATTTAGCTAGTTCAGAGGCCATGTTGCTGAGTTCCTCAGCTGCAATAATAGCACAGATGCCCTTCATCAGGCCCGGAACCCCCAAGACCTGCCCAGACTGTGGTGGTTGGCGAAGGAGCTGGGCTTACCTGTGAATTTCACTTTCCCATATAGATCATGTATCTGAGGGGCCAATCCCAGCCGGAAGAGGAAGAGACTAGGAAAGAATGGAAGGCATTGGGGCCTATTCATTTTCACATGCTGCCTATAATAGGTTTGCAGGAGATACTATGGGGACTTGGAGATGAAGACCATACAGCGCCTGCCCACAAGTCATCCCCCATTCACAGGGAGAGATGTTATTGTAAGTCGGCACAAGGCAATGCTATAGCAGAAAAATAAGATGCTGTAGGAGCTCTGGGGGGATTGCGAAGGCTTCACAGAGAAGGACACATTGCAGTGGCAGGTCACTGGATGGAGATGGAGGATGGAAATGGCATAGCAAGCAGAGACCCGCTAAGCTAAGGCACAGAGTCCTCAAAGGATGTGGGAAATGAAGTCAGGAAGAGATGACATGATGGACATAGGAACTGGTCAATTACTTTCTATGATTTAGCCAACTGGTTGTTGATGGCTGGCTGCGAGTAGGACTAAATAGCCTTCTCCATTCACACTGACGGCATGTGACACTTCTGATGCATCCTAATCTGACTTCCTTGCACCGCAGTCACAAGCTGAACACTCTTCCCTGCCCGCTCTTTCCCTTCATCCACACAGATCACACATAAATGTGCCCTCCAGCATGCACATAAATCTAAACAAAACTATGTAGATCAAAAATGTCACTCTGAGAAGCATTCCCTGTGGTCTATCTTCCATCCTCCCTGCTGCAATGTTTGTTGCTGTTGACCATTGGTTGCATCCACCTAGAGGAACCTGGATGACAAAAGTCTTGGTCTCTCACCTGAGTGCATGGATGCAGTAGACCACCCGGGGCATGTTCTTCTTGTCATAAATGTCCGTGGTCTCTGGGAAGAAGGTCTAGAGGGGAAACCAGCCAATTACTGCCATTGAAGACTTTGAAGCAGCACCAGATATGGAGAGAGGGGCTGAGGAATTGGTCTTCCTCTCTGACCTGGGGTGTATACTCCTTTGCTGCCTGGGGCTTCTGGGTCAATCTCCCCAGCTCTTTACAGTCAGCACTGCATCCACGCACTCAGTGTAAAAGAAAGGCACTGGGGACACATACTAAGCCAAGACCCAGCCACGGACACACAGCCCCAGATTAACCAAACACCAGACAAGGCTATCAAGGCTATAGGACGCAGGCCACATGCTCCAAGAGAAACAGGCCCCCTGTTCATCCTACAGACACAGCCAGCCTGTGCCCCTCACCTTGGACTCTTGCCAGAAAGGTGGCATGCTGGGAGCTGGCCATGACTCCACAAGGGGCCTAACGAAACACACACTGCCAAGGACCGCAAAGGGTCAGGGCATGCCATCCCTGTCTTCAAGCCAGAGGTCTCTGATCAGTGGGGGCCCCTCTAAGAACTGAGTAACCCCAGGCATGATTTCTCATGCCACCTGGCGACTGTAATGAGGTTTAACCTCAATACCTCTTGGTTACCTTAGATACATAAGAAAGGACCAAATCTAGAGACTTAAAAGTGTTCTAGCCTCACTGAGAACACATGGCCTCTATTGATCTGCCTCTCACCAAAGCATCTGTCTTAACTGTTATTTCCTTGTCTTATAATTGCCTTCTACAGTGAAGAAAAACACTACAGAATCTTATGCTTTAATTTGTATAGTTCTTTATAATTCACAAAAGGAATTCACACAGGTCATGTGATCTTCCTGACAACCTTATAAGGAAGACAGGGGAGGGATTACTATCCCCATTTTACAGATGAGAAACAAACTGAGAGTCAAAGAGTGAGAGGACATGCAGCATGTGTCCACTTGGGGTCCTGGCCTAGGCTTCCAAGTCTACCGCCTTGGGATGTGGTGTGTCCTTGCTTCATGCTATGAAATTCTGGTGGAAAGATGGCTGGCCAACATGAGGCCCACCTCCTGCGTTATATAGGGGCCTCACTGACCAATGGGAACAATGCATCCTGGGCCAGGTTGCCTTCACCTCCCTTCACTTCCCTTACCCACAAGGAAGTGAAGACAGACACCAAGTAACATGGTTCAAAGACATAAAGCCTCAGGGAACTTAAACTCTTAGATTAAGTTCATTTAGAAGGCACACGGAGATGGGCACTAAAGAGTGCCAGGGAGATAAAGCATGTGTGTGGTGGAGGTGCAGGTGCTGGTGAAGAGCAAAGATGAACCCCAGTCTTGAGACCCAATGTTACCGAAGGCAGACCGATGTGGGCTACTGCAGACAGCCAAAAGTTGATGTTGTCCGTGTGACGGAAATGCAAGCCAGTTGCCTAAAAGGGAAGGAAAGAGAAGAGAATCTATTTCCACAGTTCTCAGGATTCCCTCTGGGTAGAGCCCAGACGACAGCTTGAAGATTCAAGGGGTAGGGGCAGAGGACCCTGTCCTATGGATTTCCCATCCCCCCAGGACAGAGACACAAAGACAGAGAGAAACCACCAGGGACGGATGACCCAGTGGGTTATTTGGGAAGGATGGCACAGGGATGGGATTAGCAAGCTAGTAAGGCTTCCTGGAAAAGGGGAGTCCGGAGCTGGGATGGGAAGGAGAGGTGGGTTGGCTTGACTAGAGCACAGTGAAGGGGCAGCATGTCCTGGAAGTAACTTCAAGGTGGCAAAGCTTACAAGCCTCTGAGTGTAGACTGTGGGTAGAAAAGTCTGCTTGGAAGTTCTCATATCAGAGGCATCTCAAAGTCCACCTAGCAAATGCCCCTTGCTGCTAAGCATAGTACACACCGCCCGGCTGCAAGACATCAATTGAAACCCGTTGTTCCAGTGCAATGATTACTAGCACCTTTTATATCCTCAATAGTACCCAGGTTTGGACAATAAATTATATGGTCACCCCACTCTCACAACTTTGAGAACAGATAGTTTGAGAGGAAGAAGGTAGAAAGTAGAGACCTCTGCTCCCCACCTGGTACCGTAGCTGCTCCACGTCATAGATCTTCTTCAAGGGAACCACAGAGGGTGCAAAACAGTGGCCCAGTTTGGCCAGCAGCACTCCATTCCGGAGGCTCTCCTCCAGCTCCACCGGGGACGGAAGCTCCTCCTTCAGGCAGGCCTCCATCCAGCTGAGAGCATAAGAGCAGCTTCTCACCCACTCTGGCAGGCCACAGCACTTCATTCCAACCACAAGACCTTCCCTCCCTCCCTCTCTCCCCCTAAGCAGCCTCTCACTCTCTCCTGCCTCCTGTTCCTGCCCTACTCCCAACTCCCCTCTCTGCCCATTGCCTGGCTGTTCCCACCTTCTCCCAAGCTGCCCCAAACACCGGGATTGGCCTATCCTCAGCCCCCACCCACCCTATACATCTTTCCTGACAGATACTGAAGCTGCCCATCTTCAGTGAGGCTTAAACAGGCTCTTACCTGCTACATGATATAACCTCTCACTCAGTCTGGTTATGCATTTGGCTGTTGAACCAAATTGTACCTGCTCACTTCTCTTATTCTGCATGTTCTGAGAACCCAGGTATACAAAGGTCATGTCTACACAGCCCATAACCCAGCTTTGATGATGATGAGGGGAGTAGGGAAGCCCCAGGGTTGAAGCGAGGGGAGCAGCACCAAGGGACAGAAAGGTCACAGCCCTTCGAATCAGAAGACCTGCTTTCCACACCATCTCCCCCACTTCACCTCTCTGGGCCTCAGCTGCATAATCTGTAAAATGAAGATACCACCTGTACTTCCTGCTTCAGTGGGCAGCTGCCAGGATTAAATGAGTTAATGAATGTGAAAACACTTTGAATATAAATGTAAAGTATTATTATGGCTGATGATTATATGAGGGAGAGAATAAGGGCCTCTCCACATGCTGGGGCCTATAGGAAAGATCTGTTTTCAAAGAGAGAGCCAGTCACACCTCCCTTCATGCCTTCCCTGACACAGACACCCTGGTTTTCTATCTACCCCATCCTACCTACTTTCTTTGGAGGACATTAAAAATATGCTATTGATTAAAAGGAAAGAATTAAGCATTTATCCTGTCTTTAGAGCCAACATCCATTCACAGGAAATATGGGGTACAGAGGAACAAGTTGAGGGACACAGGAAGTGAATAGACAAAGCCAGAATGTAGGATGTTCTACAGGACAAATGACCCGGTTTCTTCAACAAGTCAATGACATAAAGAACTGTTTATGTCAGTTCTAGATGAAAGAAGACTTAGTAGTACATAACAACCAAATGTAACATGTGAACTCTTTCAGATCCTTAACTGAATAAGCCAACTGTAAAAATAGATGATTTTTTTAGACAATCAGGAAAATTTGAAAATGACCTCGGTGTTGATCTTCCAAGGATTAATGGATAACTTAGGTGGGTATTATAATGGTATTGTGGTTACATGTAAGCAAGTGTCCATATATAGAGATATGTATTAAATTATGTAAGGGGATAAAAGGACGTGATGTTGTCTTTGTTCACAGATGGCATGATCGTCTTTGTAGAAAATCTGAAAGCATGACACCAGAAAACTCGTGGCGTTAATAAGTGATTATAGCAAGGTTGCAAAAGACAAGGTTAATATATAAAAGTCAATTGCGGGACTTCCCTGGTGGCGCAGTGGTTAAGACTCTGTGCTCCCAATGCAGGGGGCCTGGGTTTGATCCCTGGTCAGGGAACTAGATCCCACATGCATGCCGCAACTAAGAAGCCCGCGAGCCACAACTACAAAGCCTGCCAGCCACAACTAAGGAGCCCGCTGGCTACAACTAAGGAGCACATGTGCTACAACTAAGAAGCCAGCAAGCCGCAGCTAGGAAGCCCGTGAGCCGCCACTAAGGAGCCCACCTGCCGCAACTAAGACCTGGTGCCACCAAATAAATAGATAAATAAAATATAATAAATACAAAAATAATAAAATAAAATATTATAAAGCAGAAACTAACACACCATTGTAAAGCAATTATACTCCAATAAAAATGTTTAATAAATAAATAAATAAATAAAATAAAATAAAAGTCAACTTCTTTCCAATTCACCGGCAACAAACAAGTGGAATTTGAATTAAAAACACAATACCAGGGCTTCCCTGGTGGCGCAGTGGTTGAGAATCTGCCTGCCAATGCAGGGGACACGGGTTCGAGCCCTGGTCTGGGAAGATCCCACATGCCGCGGAGCAACTAAGCCCGTGAGCCACAACTACTGAGCCTGCGCGTCTGGAGCCTGTGCTCTGCAACAAGAGAGGCCGCGACAGTGAAAGGCCCGCGCACCGCGATGAAGAGTGCCCCCCGCTTGCCACAACTAGAGAGGGCCCTCGCACAGAAACGAAGACCCAGCACAGCCATAAATAAAATAAATAAATAAAAATAAATTTAAAAAAAAAAAAAAAAAAAACACAATACCATTTACATTAGCACCCCTGAAAATGAAATACTTAGGTATAAATCTAACAAAATATGTACAAGATCTACATGAGGAAAGCTACAAAACTCTGATGAAGGAAATCAAAGAAGAACTAAATAAATGGAGAGATAGTCCATATTCATGGATAGGAAGACTCAATATTGTCAAGATGTTAGTTCTTACCAACCTGAGCTATAGATTCAATGCAGTCCTAGTCAAAACCCCAGCAAGCTGTTTTGTGGATCTCCACACACTGATTCTAAAGTTTACATGGGGGCTTCCCTGGTGGCGCAGTGGCTGGGAATCCGCCTGCCAATGCAGAAGACACGGGTTCAGGCCCTGGTCCGGGAGGATCCCACATGCTGCGGAGCAGCTAGGCCTGTGCGCCACAGCTGCTGAGCCTGTGCTCTGGAGCCCGCAGTCTACAACTACTGAAGCCCTCACACCTGGAGCCCGTGCTCTGCAACGGGGGAGGCCACTGCAGTGAGAAGCCTGCGCACCGTGGTGAAGAGTGGCCCCCGCTTGCGGCAACTAGAGAGAGCCCGCGCGGAGCAACGAAGACCCAACTCAGCCAAAAATAAAATTAAAAAAAAAAAAAAATAAGTAAATAAAAATAAAGTTTACATGGAGGCACACCCGGCTAACTCAGTCAGTGGAGCATGAGACTCTTAAAATTTACATGCAGAGACAAAATACCCAGAATAGCCAACATGATATTGAAGGAGAAGAGCAAAGCTGGTACACTAACACTACCTGACTTAGCCACAGTAATCAAGACAGTGTGGTATTGGTGAAAGAATAGGCAAATAGATGAGTGGAACAGAAGAGAGACCCACATAAATACAGTCAATTGATCTTTGACAAAGGAGCAAAGGCAATACAATGGAGCAAAGATAGTCTCCTCAACAAATGGTGCTGGAATAACTAGACATCCACATGCAAAAAATGAACCTAGACCTAGACCTTACACCCTTCACAAAAATCAACTCAAATGGAGCATCAACTTCAAAGTAAAACTCCTAGAAGGCAACATAGGGGGAAACCTAGATGACCTTGGGTATGGCAATGACTTTTTAGATACAACACCAAAGGCACAGTCCTTGAAAGAAATAATTAATAAGCTAGATTTCGCTAAAATTAAAACTTCTGCTCTACAAAAGGCAATGTCAAGACAAGCCACAGACTGGGAGAAAATATCTGCAAAAGAAAATATCTGCAAAAGACACATCTGAGGGAATTCCTTGGCGGTCCAGTGGTTAGGACTCGGCACTTTCACTGCCAGGGACCAGGTTCAATCCCTGGTCAGAGAACTAAGATCCCGCAAGCCACATGGCATGGCCAAAAATAAATAAATAAAATAAAATAAAATAATTATAAAAAAAAGACACACCTGATAAAAGACTGTTACCAAAGATATACAAAGAACTCTTAAAACTCAACAGTAAGAAAACAAACAGTCTGATTAAAAAATGGGACAAAGACCTTAACAGACACCTCACCAAAGAAAGATATACAAAGAAGATATACAGATGGCAAATAAGCATCTGAAAAGATGCTTCACATCATATGTCATCAGGGAAATGTGAATTAAAACAATGGTGAGATACCAATATACATCTATTAGAATTGTCAAAATCTGGAACACTGATAACACCAAATGCTGCTGAGGATGTGGAGCAACAGGAATTCTCATTCGTTGCTGGTGGGAATACAAAATTGTACAGCCACTTTGGAAAGCTGTTTGGTGGTTTCTTACAAAACTAAACATACTCTTACCATATGATCCAGCAGCTGTGCTCTTTGGTATTCAGCCAAAGGAGTTGAAAACTTACATCTACATAAAAACCTGCACAAGGATGTTTATAGCAGCTCTATTCATAACTGCCAAAACTTGGAAGCGACCAAGATGACCCTCAATAGGTGAATGGATTAATAAACTGTGGTACATCTAGACAATGGAATATTATTCAGCACTAGTAAAAAATGAGCTAGGAAGCAATGAAAAGACATGGAGGAAATGTAAATGCATATTACTAAGTAAAAGAAGCCCATCTGAAAAGCCTGCATATTATATTATCCCAGGTATGTGAAATTCTGGAAAAGGCAAAACTATGGAGACAGTAGAAAGATGAGTGGTTGCCAGAAGTTGGGGGTGGCGGTGGGGCAGAGGGAATGAATAAATGAAACACAGAGACTTTTTAGGGTAGTGAAACTACTCTATGATACTATAATGATGGATGGCTATATGTCATTATACATTTGTCCAAACTCATAGACTACAGTATACAACATGAAGAGTGAACTCTAAGGCAAACTATGGACTTTGGAGGATTACGTGCCCAAGTAGGTTCACCAGTTGTAACAAGCATACCACTCTTGTGGGGGCTGTTGATAATGGGGGAGGCTATGTATGTTTGTGGGGAGGAAGCATATGGAAAACCCCTGTATCTTTCTCTTAATTTTGCTGTGAACCTAAACCTGCTCTAAAAAATAGTCGGAAAGAAAAAAAAAAAAAAGATGCTATTTCAACTTTCCCTTTCCCATAGAATGGACTCTTGTCTTTTTGTATTTGCTTTGAGGGCAGGTGCCTGGGGTGGGCAGGGTGGGAAAGGGAGACCAGAAAGAGGCGGTCCCTCTGCTCACCGCTTGGCTTCCTCCAGCCGGCACAGGTACTCATAGGCGACGTTCTGCCGCCTCTGCTCATCCATTTCCTCAGCTGTGAGGCGTTCATCTGAGGAACCAAGGAGGGGAGCATTAGACAGAGGGCTGTAGCAAGCTTCTTCTTTTTTTTTTTTTTTTTTTAAATGTCATTTGATGGGCCCATCTTTTTTAAAATTTTATTTATTTATTTATTTATGCCTGTGTTGGGTCTTCGTTTCTGTGCGAGGGCTTTCTCCAGTTACGGCAAGTGGGGGCCACTCTTCATCGCGGTGCGTGGGCCTCTCACTATCACGGCCTCTCGTTGCGGAGCACAGGCTCCAGACGCGCAGGCTCAGCAATTGTGGCTCACGGGCCTAGTCGCTCCGCGGCATGTGGGATCTTCCCGCATGTGGGATCTTCCCGCATGTGGGATCTTCCCAGATCAGGGCTCGAACCCGTGTCGCCTGCATTGGCAGGCAGATTCTCAACCACTGCGCCACCAGGGAAGCCCCTGCAAGCTTCTTCTTAACAGACTTTCTAAGGCAACTCTGTTCAGAAACCGGAGGCATCTCCCACATGTCTGTCCCCCTATTCCCAGGACACTGGCTCCAATCTTCTCTCCCATCCAGTAAAGCTATCCTAGTCAGCACCCTGTTAAAGGGAGGCCTCTGCACCCTTTAAGAGGGGATCCTTCCTGTATTGGAGGTACTCCTTCCCTTTCCCCTCTAGCCATCTTCCTGACCTCCCCCTTCCAAAACCTACTTCACGGCTCTTCCCTCAGTACCTCCTAGTAGGAATGTCCAGATCCTTCCTTGGCTGGGAACTTAGCTCCTCATTTTATCCCTAATTAGATTCTGAGTTCTCCAAGAACTGTACTTGTGTCATCCTCCTCAGGTACTCTCCCAGAGGCTAGGTTAACAGGACCAACTAGAACTCATCATTCAGCAGCCATTCATTCATTCAATACCTCCTATATGTCAGGCACTGGACTAGCGGACTCCTACTCTCAAGAAGTACAAAGATTATTATTAGAAGAGAAAAACATGTAAGTAAAAAACTTCAACCTGATGTGAGAAGTGCGATCATAGTTCATGAATAGTCTATGGACGTAGACATAGAGAACGGACATGTGGACACAGGGCGGGAAGGGGAAGGTGGGATGAACTGGGAGATTACGATGGACATATATACACTACCATGTGTAAAATAGATAGCTAGTGGGGACAAGGTATAAAGCACAGGAAGCTCAGCTCGGTGCTCTGTGATGACCTAGATGGGTGGGATGTGGGGGGGGGGGTGTGGAGGTCCAAGAGGGAGGGGATATAGGTATACATATAGCTGATTCACTTCACTGTATAGCAGAAACTAACACAACATTGTAAAGCAATTATACTCCAATAAATAAATTAAAATAGTCTATGGAAGCAGCAGAGGAAGCAAAGGATTCTACCTGTGAGTAGAATCTTAAAGAATGAACAGGCAGAAAGGGAGAAAAGGCAGTTCAACAGAGGGAACCACGTGAAAAAAAAGCCACTCACTTGGGTTTAAGTGGAAGGACAGAGAATTTTAAAAGATCACAAAGGTGTATTTACTCTCCCTTTTGGTATAGGTCACCTGAGGAGTTAAATAGTCTCCAAGCTAAATAAAATGCAGACAGTCTCTGACTCCTAAACTCAAGAACAGGAAATCCCTTAAATGAGACAGCATTCATATTCTGCCTTAGCCACAGCCTCCTTTTATCCTTTTCCCCCCTCTTCTCCCCTATCTCTCTAGTCTCCTTAGGGAAGACAGTACAAAAGCAGACAAAATGAGAGAAAGCTACACACATACACCAAGAAAATAAAGTCAGAGAGCTTGAAAACAGAGACAGAGCTTAGCAAATGTCTTTGACTCAGCACTTAATGTCGTTCCCACTCTTTATCTCTTTTCATTATGTTGCATATCCTGCAATATGATTGGGGGAGGGGCGGGGCTTCTTTGAATTGTCAGTTAAGCAAGTTAAAACACACACACACACACACACACACACACACCCCTCCATGTTCAAATTTGAAAGCACTGGCCAATCGCAGGAAATCCATCAGTTCCTGAGGGGGGTGTACAAGAAACAAGTGTTGGTTGCTAAGCATGGAAAATAAACCAGTAAGTGAGTGACATCACTTCAGAGTTATGAATTGAGGACTGTGAGAGATGGGCGGGACTTTGTACATACACACAGAGTCTTAAAAAAAAAAAATCAGTTTTCCTGTCCTTTTCAGATCTGGAACTAGCTTTCCTTCAACAGATCGGTGGACGTGGACTTCGCTTTTTGAATCCTAATGGAGAGGAAGGGAAAGGAGTAGATTTTGCTTTTCTTTCAGAAGGTCAGATGGAAACCTTTCTGCGGTCCCATTTTTCGGACCCCAGTCTCTCTTTCTAAAGCAGTGTTTTTGAAAGTGTGGTACTTGGACTACCCGCATCACAGTTACGTGGGGTGACGGAAGAAGCACAGCGGTGCTTGTTATAAATGCAGATTATGGGCCCAAGTCGAGACCTATTGTTACTGAAGTTCTGGGATAGGATTCAGGAATCTGCATTTTAAATTAGCTCCCCGGGTAATTCCGACACCGACACCGTAAAGTTTGAGAGGCGTTGTCTCAAAGAAGCATCAAAAAGTCAAAGAAGCCCCCCCAGGCCTTGTTAGGCGTCCCGTCCCCTGGTAGCGCTTGGCAAGTATGGTAGCCATCATCAGTAATTGCCGAATTTTTAAGGGGCCATCCAGACCACCTACATTCTCCCATTCCCAGAGCCCCAGAATTTGGGAATAAGGGAGAAAACTCTTTGTAAGCTTTGAAGCGCGACAGAGAAGTCGGAGCGTTTCGCAGCTCACAGCTTTACTCCGGCCCGCAGGAGTCCGGACTGAGTGCTCCCTCCCCACTGAGCTTGGTTGGCCCTGCCCCCAACCCCAGCCCCAACCTCTCCCAGGACCACCGAGTCCCCGACCAGTGGCATCACTGCGGGACCCTTCTCGGCCCCTTCTGGCACTTACAGGTCGCCCGGCCCGGGCCCGTTCCTCTCCCCTCCATGTTCCTCCTTCTTCCAGGTTTGAATCTCCCGCCGCCCGGCCACCGCCCCTCATCGTAGCCACAGGCGGACAGGACACTTCCGGTCCGTGCCGCAGGGGCCTCTGGGATCTGTAGTTCCAGGTTTGGGAGGTGCGCCGCCAGGTGAGGCGAAGGGTACCTTCCAAGGTGGGGAGGGGCGCTCCCGGAGGGGAGCTCCCGTTCCTGTGGTATTTTGGGTCGCTGTTTCTCCAGGGCTCCTTCGCTGCTAAACCGTCTTATTTGAAGTAGCCCCTGCACCTACCCCTGCCTCTTATCATTTCCCCCTAGTATTCCCATTAACCCCCCCCCTCCACTTCCTACAGTGTTCTTTGGTCCCTTTAACTTGAGGGCCTACTATATATACATATAATGGAATATTAGCCATAAAAAGGAATAAAATATTGCCATTTGTAGCAATGTGGATGTACCTAGAGAATATTATGCTTAGTGAAACCAGAGAAAGGCAAATACTATATGGTATCACTTATACATGGAATCTAAAAAATAATACAACTGAATGTATATACAAAACAGAAACAGACTCACAGACATAGAAAACAAACTTGTGGTTACCAAAGGGGAGAGGGAGGCAGAGAGGGACAAATTAAGCGTATGAGATGAATAGATACAAACTACATAAAATAGATAAACAATGAGGATTTACTGTATAGCACAGGGAATTATACCCAATATCTTGTAATAACCTGTAAAAGGATATAATCTGAAAAAGCACTGCATCACTATGCTGTACACCTGAAACTAACACAATATTGTAAATCAACGATACTCAATTAAAAAAAAAAATTCAAAGGACTGGATGAAGTTTTTGAGGAAGGGCATGTAAAGTAAGAAACGAGCAAAGGGCAGAGTGTTGGGAAACACTAGCATTTAAGAGGTGGACAGAGACTCCCTCTTGCGAGAGCACCAGAATCACAACTGGCTGCTGGACAATCATCGACAGGAAGACACTGGACTTCACCAAGGAGGATACCCCACGTCCAAGGACAGAGGAGAAGCCACAGTGAGACGGTAGGAGGGGCGCAATCAGAGTAAAATCAAATCCCATAACTGCTGGGTGGGTGACTCGCAGACTGGTGAACACTTATACCACAGAAGTCCACCCACTGGAGTGAAGGTTCTGAGCCCCACTTCAGGCTTCCCAACCTGGGGGTCCGGCAACGGGAGGAGGAATTCATAGAGAATCAGACTTTGAAGCCTAGTGGGAATTGATTGCAGGACTTCGACAGGACTGGGGGAAACAGAGACCCCACTCTTGGAGGGCGCACACGGAATAGTGTGCGCATCAGGACCCAGGGGAAGGAGCAGTGACCCTGGGGGAGACGGAACCAGACCTACCTGCTAGTGTTGGAGGGTCTCCTGCAGAGGTGGGGGCTGGCTCTGTTTCACCGTGGGGACAAGGACACTGGCAGCGGAGGTTCTGGGAAGTACTCCTTGGCGTGAGCCCTCCCAGAGTCTGCCATTAGCCCCACCAAAGAGCCCAGGTAGGCTCCACTGTTGGGTTGCCTCAGGCAAAACAACCAACAGGGAGGGAACCCAGCCCCACCCATCAACAGTCAAGTGGATTAAAGTTTTACGGAGCTCTGACCGCCACAGCAACAATCAGCTCTACCCACCACCAGAGCCTCCCATCGAGTCTCCCTTCAAGCCTCTTAGATAGCCTCAACCACCAGAAGGCAGGCAGCAGAAGCAAGAAAAACTACAATCCTGCAGCCTGTGGAACAAAAACCACATTTACAGAAAGATAGACAAGATGAAAAGGCAGAGGGCTATATACCAGATGAAGGAACAAGAAAAAAAACCCAGAAAAACAACTAAATGAAGTGGAGATAGGCAACCTTCCAGAAAAAGAATTCAGAATAATGATAGTGAAGATGATCCAGGACCTCGGAATAAGAATGGAGGCAAAGATTGAGAAGATGAAAGAAATGATTAACAAAGACCTAGAAGAATTAAAGAACAAACAAACAGAGATGACCAATACAATAACTGAAATGAAAACTACACTAGAAGGAATCAATAGCAGAATAACTGAGGCAGAAGAACGGATAAGTGACTTGGAAGACAGAATGGTGGAATTCACTGCTGCGGAACAGACTAAAGAAAAAAGAATGAAAAGAAATGAAGACAGACTAAGAGACCTCTGGGACAACATTAAACGCAACAACATTCGCATTATAGGGGTCCCAGAAGGAGAAGAGAGAGAGAAAGGACCAGAGAAAATATTTGAAGAGATTATAGTCGAAAACTTCCCTAACATGGGAAGGGAAATAGCCACCCAAGTCCAGGAAGCGCAGAGAGTCCCATACAGGATAAACCCAAGGAGAAACATGCCAAGACACATAGTAATCAAAGTGGCAAAAATGAAAGACAAAGAAAAATTATTGAAAGCAGCAAGGGAAAAACGACAAATAACATACAAGGGAACTCCCATAAGGTTAACAGCTGATTTCTCAGCAGAAACTCTGCAAGCCAGAAGGGAGTGGCATGATATACTTAAAGTGATGAAAGGGAAGAACCTACAACCAAGATTACTCTACCCGGCAAGGATCTCATTTAGATTTGATGGAGAAATCAAAAGCTTTACAGACAAGCAAAAGCTAAGAGAATTCAGCACCACCAAACCAGCTCTACAACAAATGCTAAAGGAACTTCTCTAAGTGGGAAACACAAGAGAAGAAAAGGACCTACAAAAACAAACCCAAAACAATTAAGAAAATGGTCATAGGAACATACATATCGATAATTACCTTAAACGTGAATGGATTAAGTGCTCCAACCAAAAGACACAGGCTTGCTGAATGGATACAAAAACAAGACCCATATATATGCTGTCTACAAGAGACCCACTTCAGACCTAGGGACACATACAGACTGAAAGTGAGGGGATGGAAAAAGATATTCCATGCAAATGAAAATCAAAAGAAAGCTGGAGTAGCTATACTCATATCAGATAAAATAGACTTTAAAATAAAGAATGTTACAAGAGACAAGGAAGGCCACTACATAATGATCAAGGGATCAATCCAAGAAGAAGATATAACAATTATAAATGTATATGCACCCAACATAGGAGCACCTCAATACATAAGGCAACTGCTAACAGCTATAAAAGAGGGAATCGACAGTAACACAATAATAGTGGGGGACTTTAACACCTCACTTACACCAATGGACAGATCATCCAAAATGAAAATAAATAAGGAAACAGAAGCTTTAAATGACACAGTAGACCACATAGATTTAATTGATATTTATAGGACATTCCATCCAAAAGCAGCAGATTACATGTTCTTCTCAAGTGCGCACGGAACATTCTCCAGGATAGATCACATCTTGGGTCACAAATCAAGCCTCAGTAAATTTAAGAAAATTGAAATCATATCAAGCGTCTTTTCTGACCACAACGCTATGAGATTAGAAATGAATTACAGGGAAAAAAACGTAAAAAACACAAACACATGGAGGCTAAACAATACGTTATTAAATAACCAAGAGATCACTGAAGAAATCAAAGAGGAAATCAAAAAATACCTAGAGACAAATGACAATGAAAACACGACGACCCAAAACCTATGGGATGCAGCAAAAGCAGTTCTAAGAGGGAAGTTTATAGCTATACAAGCCTACCTAAAGAAACAAGAAAAATCTCAAGTAAACAATCTAACCTTACACCTAAAGGAACTAGAGAAAGAAGAACAAACAAAACCCAAAGTTAGCAGAACGAAAGAAATCATAAAGATCAGAGCAGAAATAAATGAAATAGAAACAAAGAAAACAATAGCAAAGATCAATAAAACTAAAAGCTGGTTCTTTGAGAAGATAAACGAAATTGATAAGCCATTAGCCAGACTTATCAAGAAAAAGAGGGAGAGGACTCAAATCAATAAAATCAGAAATGAAAAAGGAGAAGTTACAACAGACACCGCAGAAATACAAAGCATCCTAAGAGACTACTACAAGCAACTCTATGCCAATAAAATGGACAATCTGGAAGAAATGGACAAATTCTTAGAGAGGTATAAACTTCCAAGACTGAACCAGGAAGAAACAGAAAATATGAACAGACCAATCACAAGTAATGAAATTGAAACTGTGATTAAAAATCTTCCAACAAACAAAAGTCCAGGACCGGAGGGCTTCACAGGTGAATTCTATCAAACATTTAGAGAAGAGCTAACACCTATCCTTCTCAAACTGTTCCAAAAAATTGCAGAGGAAGGAACACTCCCAAACTCATTCTATGAGGCCACCATCACCCTGATACCAAAACCAGACAAAGACACTACAAAAAAAAGAAAATTACAGACCAATATCACTGATGAATATAGATGCAAAAATCCTCAACAAAATACTAGCAAACAGAATCCAACAACACATTAAAAGGATCATACACCACGATCAAGTGGGATTTATCCCAGGGATACAAGGATTCTTCAGTATACACAAATCAATCAATGTGATACACCATATTAACAAATTGAAGAATAAAAACCATATGATCATCTCAATAGATGCAGAAAAAGCTTTTGACAAAATTCAACACCCATTTATGATAAAAACTCTTCAGAAAGTGGGCATAGAGGGAACCTACCTCAACATAATAAAGGCCATATATGACAAACCCACAGCAAACATCATTCTCAACGGTGAAACACTGAAAGCATTTCCTCTAAGGTCAGGAACGAGACAAGGATGTCCACTCTCACCACTGTTATTCAACATAGTTCTGGAAGTCCTAGCCACGGCAATCAGAGAAGAAAAAGAAATAAAAGGAATACAAATTGGAAAAGAAGAAGTAAAACTGTCACTGTTTACATATGACATGATACTATACATAGAGAATCCTAAAACTGCCACCAGAAAACTGCTAGAGCTAATTAATGAATATGGTAAAGTTGCAGGATACAAAATTAATGCACAGAAATCTCTTGCATTCCTATACACTAATGAGGAAAAATCTGAAAGAGAAATTATGGAAACACTCCCATTTACCATTGTAACAAAAAGAATAAAATATCTAGGAATAAACCTCCCTAGGGAGACAAAAGACCTGTATGCAGAAAACTATAAGACACTGATGAAAGAAATTAAAGATGATACCAACAGATGGAGAGATATACCATGTTCTTGGATTGGAAGAATCAACATTGTGAAACTATACTACCCAAAGCAATCTACAGATTCAATGCAATCCCCATCAAATTACCAATGGCATTTTTTACAGAGCTAAACAAATCATCTTAAAATTTGTGTGGAGACACAAAAGACCCCGAATAGCCAAAGCAGTCTTGAGGGAAAAAAACGGAGCTGGAGGAATCAGACTCCCTGACTTCAGACTATACTACAAAGCTACAGTAATCAAGACAATATGGTACTGGCACAAAAACAGAAACATAGATCAATGGAACAAGATAGAAAGCCCAGAGATAAACCCATGCACCTATGGTCAACTAATCTATGACAAAGGAGGCAAAGATATACAATGGAGAAAAGACAACCTCTTCAATAAGTGGTGCTGGGAAAACTGGACAGCTACATGTAAAAGAATGAAATTAGAATACTCCCTAACACCATACACAAAAATAAACTCAAAATGGATTAGAGACCTAAATGTAAGACTGGACACTATAAAACTCTTAGAGGAAAACATAGGAAGAACACTCTTTGACATAAATCACAGCAAGATCTTTTTTGATCCACCTCCTAGAGTAATGGAAATAAAAACAAAAATAAACAAATGGGACCTAATGAAACTTCAAAGCTTTTGCACAGCAAAGGAAACCATAAACGAGACAAAAAGACAACCCTCAGAATGGGAGAAAATATTTGCAAACGAATCAACGGACAAAGGATTAATCTCCAAAATATATAAACAGCTCATTCAGCTCAATATTAAAGAAACAAACACCCCAATCCAAAAATGGGCAGAAGACTTAAATAGACATTTCTCCAAAGAAGACATACAGACGGCCACGAAGCACATGAAAAGATGCTCAACATCACTAATTATTAGAGAAATGCAAATCAAAACTACAATGAGGTATCACCTCACACCAGTTAGAATGGGCATCATCAGAAAATCTACAAACAACAAATGCTGGAGAGGGTGTGGAGAAAAGGGAACCCTCTTGCACTGTTGGTGGGAATGTAAATTGATACAGCCACTATGGAGAACAATATGCAGGTTCCTTAAAAAACTAAAAATAGAATTACCATATGACCCAGCAATCCCACTACTGGGCATATACCCAGAGAAAACCGTAATTCAAAAAGACACATGCACCCGAATGTTCATTGCAGCACTATTTACAATAGCCAGGTCATGGAAGCAACCTAAATGCCCATCAACAGACGAATGGATAAAGAAGTTGTGGTACATATATACAATGGAATATTACTCAGCCATAAAGAGGAATGAAATTGAGTCATTTGTTGAGACGTGGATGGATCTAGAGACTGTCATACAGAGTGAAGTAAGTCAGAAAGAGAAAAACAAATATCGTATATTAACGCATGTATGTGGAACCTAGAAAAATGGTACAGATGAGCCGGTTTGCAGGGCAGAAGTTGAGACACAGATGTAGAGAACAGACATATGGACACCAAGGGGGGAAAACTGCGGTGGGGTGGGGATGGTGGTGTGCTGAATTGGGCGATTGGGATTGACATGTATACACTGATGTGTATAAAATTGATGACTAATAAGAACCTGCAGTATAAAAAAACAAACAAACAAAACAACTAATACTGAACTTTCATTGGGTTATTTGTATGGAAATATGTTAATATAAATGTTTCAGACATTACATGAAATTTCTAAAGATCTTATATGTTCTGGTATAATGTTATAAGTCATAATCCTAGTTATTACTTTAAAATGTATATCTCAGAAATAACTAATTTTCTTGTCAACTGCATTATTATGAACTTTCATCAAATCTTTAACCATGGTCATTTTAAAGTCTTTTGTCATTTACAGACAGTTCTGGGTGTACTCTGATGCTTTTGCAAATATGTTCCTATAAAAGGGTTTCATCTTCAAGAAATTCATGGAAAAAACTCTGACAAGTACAGTTTTCTGGTAACTGACTGTACTGCTGAACTGAATGAATAAGCATTTTCAGAACTCTAATGAAAAACTGATGAACTCATAAAAGGGCTAACAAAAGATCAAGATGAAAAAAAAAATTAATTACATGGGACTGAGTGAACTGATGAGGATGAGTATAATTTTTGTGACTTTCTGTTTGAATTAAAAAAAAAATCCCACAAGGACTCAGAGGCAAAGAATATACAAATCAATTTTCACTGCAAAGTAAAGGAGCTGTTACAGTGGAGGATTACTGGACTGAATGTCAATATTATGACATAGTATGAGTGTGTTTCATGTTTGGTAATTGCAATCATTGTTGCTTTTGTTGTGGTCATCCATGTACAATGCTTGGTGTCAGTCTATTTATCTCTTGTAAAAATAAAATACAGTGTGTGTGAAAAAAAAAAAAAAAAAGAGGTGGACAGAGGGCAAGCAAAGGAGATGGAGAAGGAGTTGTCAGCACAGGAGAAGGACAGCCAGGACACAGTGGGTCATGGAACCAAGTGAGGAGAGAGTTGCAAGGATATGTCAGATACAGCAGGGAATCAAACAAGAAAAATGATTCAGAAATGATCACTAGATCATTGAGAGGTCATTGGAACCTTGGTGAGAACGGTTTCAGTCCCTGCTCCCTCCCCAAATCCTCCTCTCCCCTTAAGAGAGGCTACTCAGTGAACAACAGACTGAGCTGCATATTTGGCTCTGGCTATGCTGTGGTAGCATCCTGAAGGCCCAGTCCGTGGGCAGAAGCTGCAGGCTGCTAGGAGAGCCGGCCTCGGGCATGGGCACCATCTGTGGCACACAGCACCAGGCCTGCACGCAGCAGGCACTCAGCAGAGGCTGCCTGGCAAATGCAGGTGAGCCCAAGTACTTCCTTATAATTTTGTTTCTGGCCATGGCCCCTGCTTAAAAGAGGCCTTTCTCCCAGATAAATGAGGACATTTGCTTTCTGATGCAGGCCACCCTTGGTAAGTTAGGGCAGTAGGTGCCTGTTGTCCTGGGGCCTGCTGTCCTCTCATTAAGCAGAACCTGGAGGTTGCAGATCAGTGGAGCTGGAAAAAGGAGTCCGGGGGCAGAGAGGCTCTTCTGATCTCCAGGCCCTTCCTGACCATCAACCTTTCACCCTGTTTCCAAATGTGAAACTACCACACAGAAGCACAGTGTATAAGAGTGTGTGTGTGTTCGTGTGTGTATGTGTGAAAGGGTTCACTTCTGGGACAACCCAAGCCTCATTAAAGCTCGCAATCACGGTTAGTGGAAGGGACCTTAGGCTAGTTAGCCCAGAATCAGAAAACCTGGGCTCTAATCCCAGCTACATGAGTGCTCTGTGACCTCAGGCAAGTTACATCTGCTCTTCTGAGGTCCCTTCCTCTGTGAAATGAGGGAATGGGATAGATGATCTTTGAAACTGTGACTAGTAACAAGCCCTTGATGCTTTGATTCTTGCCTGAAGTGAAGGATTGATGCGTGTGTCTGCAAGGGTGGGGAGAGGTGGGGCAGGAAGGGCAATGGGATCCGCGTATCTGTGCCCAAGCACCAGCAGGGTTCAGCACTAAGATAGGGCATTTGAGCTGTCAATCAAAGAATTCCCTAGGAGTGGAGGGCGGTACCTGGTTGTCTGGGAACCCCAGGGGCTCTGAGCTAAGAGATAAGGGAGGTAACCCTAGCCTGAGGGACCATTCCAGAAAGCCAGCTACAGAGAAGATCGAAGGAGGTAAGGCGTTTTGTGTCTGGGGCCCCAAGACCCGGTGGGGGCAGCCGGGAACGCCTCAGGAATGCGGGCTTCAAAGAGACAGGATTCCTGGCTGTTCTTAGGAGCAGGGGGAGTTTCTTTAAAAAGAAAATGTATCACTTCTGCCTGCTTCTCCTAAAGAAAAAAAAAACAGGGAGAAGAAGAAGCAAATGGGAGGGGCTGAGAGCTCAGCTACTGAATCTTTTCCACTCCTTTTCCTGTCTCTCGGGAGGAGAGTTCATGAAAAGGTTTTGCCTTTCTGGGGGAGAGATACTAATGGGAAACACATGCTGATGAGAGAAATGTATTTGGGTTTAAGAGTGCCCTGGAGACCAGAGCAGGATGTTGGGGGGCTGAAACTAGCAAGCAGACAGAAAGCCAAGGAGGTAGGGGGGAAAGAGGTTCCCCTTGAGATAGGGAGTAAGCAGTAAATGGAGAGACAGCAGCCCTGCTCCTGGAAGTTGGCTCCTTGCCAATTCCATGGCCTATGCAGCTTTGTGCCACCAGTGCCTTGTGTGGCTCCCGGCACACAGCAGGAGCTCACTGTTTGGTGAGCTGACTTGAACTATATACCTTGAGATTAGACAGCAGGAGAACCTAGATATGAGTGGATGTCTTTGGAGGCACAGGGTGAAGGAGATGGTGGAGAAGAGGCCCTGTATGTGCTCTGTTCGTTCATCCATTCATTTATTCATAATAATAATCTAATGATCTATAAAACTTTTTCATCTCATTCAATAAGCATATATTGAAAATCTACTATGTGCCAGACCCTTCAAGTTGCTCCAAATCTAGTAGGGGAGATAGACAGGAAAGTCAATAATCCTAAACCCAGTGTGTTAAATGCCATAAAGGACATAAGGTGCTATGGGAGTACAGAAGAGGGACCCAGTTGGTTGAGGGGAGGGGCTTTCTGAAGGAAGCTTGAAGTGAGCCTTGGAGGACGAAAAATTAGTCTGGACATTAGAGTGAGAGTTAATATGGTGTTCAACGGGTTAGATGAAGCAAAGTGAGATGGCAGAGAGAAATCCTTGAAACCCTGAGGGTCACATCAGGGCAGAGGTAGAGCTGAATTGCCTAGAGGGATAGTGCTTTGGAGGAAGCCAAGGATGACATACTGCCCCCTCTGCTCCCAATCGTCAGCACTATGTCTTCCCTCAACACTGAGGATACCCCGCAAGAGCCCTCACCCTCGCCTTCAAGCTCCAAGAAGAAAAAGAAGACAAGAAAGTGGCCACGGCAAGAGGCCAGCATCCAAGCCCTCACCAGGGCTGGCCACAGGGCCCTATTGGCTGGTCAGAATCACAAGGCCTTGACCAGCTTCCAGAGGGCCTTCCTCCTGGCTTCCAAGTCACCACAAACCAGGGACATCCCTGTTCTCCGGGCCTGTGCCTTCAACCTGGGGGCTGCCTACGTGGAGACTGGGGACCCAGCCAGAGGGCTTGAGCTGCTCCTACGAGCTCAACCTCAAGAGACAGCCCAGGGCGGGTGTCATGGCGACCAGTGTTTCAACGTGGCTTTGGCTTACCATGCCCTGGGCGACCTGCCTCAGGCTTTGGCTTGGTATCACAAGGCCCTGGGCCACTACCAGCCACTAGGTGACCAGGGGCAAGCCCAGGCAAAAATGGGAGCCTGCTACCAGGCTCTGGGACAGCCTGAGCTAGCAGCCCACTGCCTGCAGGAAGCGAGCCGGGCCTACGCCCAAGCAGGGCAGCCCCGGGCTGCAGCCCTGGCACTGGGGGCTGCAGCGGGCTGTATGCTGAAGAGCGGGCAGCACGGGGTGCGTGATGTGGTGCAGGTGCTGGAGGAGAGCCGGAGGCTTGCTGAGAGGAGCACTGAGCGAGGACTGCTGGGTGAGGCCTTTGGGCAGAGAAGGTGTGGGATCTGGGGAGATTAAGACTTGGTGATACTCTGAGAAGTGGGGTGGAAGCAGAGGCACTTCTGAGGGCTGGGGGAACCCTGGGAGAGTGGGACAGAGGCTGCAGCAGTACAGCTTCAGCTGCATCTGACCTGGCTACCACTGACCTTGGCCATGCCCTCTAGGGCAACTCTATAACGACCTAGGCCTGGGCTATTCCCAGCTCCAGCTGTTCCCGCTAGCAGCAGAGGCCTTCCGGCAAGCCCTGCCCCTGTGCCGGGGGCCAGGAGAGGAGGCCACGGTGCTAAGAAACCTTGGGATGGCCCACAATGCCCTCGGCAACTATCAGGAAGGCCGGGAGTTTCACCAGAAGGCTGCCGACACGCACGGTGGGTACCAGGGGCTGGGGAATGGGATTGGGGCCAAGGGACTAAGAGGGGGTTCCAGCTGGGGCCCGGAGGCTGAAGAGTAGATGGACGTTTAGAACTAATTATGGGACTGGGAAGTCCAGAACAGGGGAGTGAGGGTGTGCAGGGGGTGCAGGAGATGGGATAGCCAGACAGGACAGAGGGTCATGGGCCCAGAGGCTGAGGCCTGGGGTTGGGAAGGCAACAATGGGCAGAGGGAAGAGCCCTGGCTGGTAGAGGAGGCCTGAAGTGGAGCCAGTGCTTCCTCTAAATGATTGTGTGACATTTAGCGAGTCATTTTTGCTTTCTGAGCTTCAGGTTCTACATGTATAAAAATGGAGCTATTAATACGTGCCTTGCCTGACTCCCTGGATTTATACGTGGCTCAAACTAGCATGGGGGAGGCATTCAGGCCAAAGCTCAGGACTGAGGAGAGGCTGGGTTTCACGCGTTCAGGCCTCTGTGGTGCATCTGGAGGTGTGCCAGGGTTGAGCACAAGGACTCCTGGCAACCCTCCCTTTGTCTTTGGGGGGGTAGGGTCCTGATGCCCCAGCAGCCAAAGTCCTCTCTTAATATGGGGCGGGCTCTGTCACCAGGCTCTGTGGGGCAGCGATGGGAGCAGGGCCGGAGCTTTGGAAGCCTGGCATTTGCACTGAGCCAGCTGGGAGACCACAAGGCTGCCAGAGACAACTATCTACATGCTCTGCAGGCTGCCCGGGACACTGGTGAGGGTGAGGGGGTTTGCAGGTGGCTTGGGGTGGGGCAAAGGCTGAGGATCCTTGGGGCTGGTGGGGAGGCAGACAGGGGGACTTGGGGTGGGGAGTACCTCTGGAGGGGTAGGGAGCTGTGGGAGGACCTCTCAGGCTGTCTTCCCCAGGGGACGTGAAGGGGCAATGGCAGGCCTGTGAGGGTCTGGGGGCTGCTGCAGCCAGACTGGGGCAGCATGACCAGGCTTTGAAGTACTATAAGGAAGCGCTGGCCCGGTGTCAGGTGAGACCCTCCATCCCGGACTCTAACTCTTCCCCAGTATCCCTCCAGCTGTCTCCTGCTATCCTTTCTCTGGCTGACATTCCTGCCTTCTCCCCACCATTCATTCACTCGTCCAATGTGCATTGAGCACATTGTGTGCTAGGTCCTGGGACACTATTGAGAGGAAGAGTCCATCTCTGTCCACAATTCTGGGCAGGCGGTGGCAGGACCCTGGCAAAGGCATGGGGATGGGCTAGAAAAGAGGGGAGACAAAGTCCCCTTCCCTCCCCTTTTCCTGTTTCTTTCTTCCCCGATCCCCAGAGGACCACAAAGCCCAGGCTTCCTCCGTTACCCCGTTATCCACTCTCTCCCCAGAAGGAACCAGATTCGGTGCGAGAGCGGCTGGTGGCCAAGCTGACAGATGCCATAAGGACCCACTTGGCCCGGGGTGGGCTGCTCCCGACCCACACCCTGGTGAGCTGACACCTGAGACAAGGAGCGGGGGGTGGGGAGAGGTTACCCAGAGAAAGGGGTGGTGGTGAGCAGAGCTGCTGTCCTCAGGGCTGCTGCTGCACTTGACTGCTCATCTGTGTTCATCTGCCCTGGGGCCTGCATATGGGATATATATCACTTTCCAGAGGCCACCTGGGGGTGGGGAGGTGGGCGGGGGATTGTGTCACGTCTCCAACACTAGGGCTGTGCCAGGGCCTTGGCTGAGTGGTAACTAGCTCAGTGGGTGAAAGCCAAGGGGTGCCTTCAAAGATACTGAGCCAAACCTGTGAGCAGGTGGAAAGGTTTGTCCTTGGCTGCAGTTCCCCAAAGGGCCACAGGATGGGAGCAGTGCTCCAAGGACGTTCCTCTCTCCCCTCCCTCCTTCGCTAGGGGGCATTTCTCTGTGGGTCTCTAGCCTTGTCCCTCCTTCTCTGACTCCTTCTCCCCCTCTCGCTACCTCCCAGCTCTCTCAGCAGGTCAGTGTCTCTCCAGCTGCCTCCTCCCTTACACTCTGAGATTTCTCAGGCAACCTCCTACGCCAGGAATTGAAATTATACTTTACTATTTGTTATATTTATTTACTAGGTTTTATGTTCTCTTATTTGAAAGACTAGGACACCATATTTATAATTTGCAAGTAAAATTAAATTAGCCTGGTATATGCAGAGGACTGGATTGGGGGTCAGAAGAGCTGGGTTCCATCTGAAGTTGGCCACCGACTTTGTGTGACTTTGTCCCGGAGGCCCCAGGCAGGATGAGGTGGTCATTAAGCTCTGGCCAGGTCTGATAGTCCATGAGCCCGAGTTCTAACTTGAGAGTTACTAGCAGGGCCCTTAACACAACAAAGGGCATTGCCCTGTAATTTCATCCTCAGACACAAGGCACAGCCCAGCTGTCTCTAGCACTTCTCTGTCTCTCTGGGGCCATTGTGTGTGGAGAGAACATACATGCATACCACAACCACAGCTGGGATGGCCATTTTTCTGAAACTGATTCCCTTTACTCCCCTTCATTCCCAGACCTCAGCTCCAGGGGGGCCCCAGGCTCCAGGTGGGGCCTGCCCTGTGGTGGGGACCCCAGCCAGGGTGGGAAAAGGCACAGCAGGAGTGCGGCACAGGTGAGTGAGTAGGGCAGGCAGGAACAGAGCTTCAGGTGTGGGTATGGCCTCTGGAGGGTGTTGGGAGGTGTCACAGACTGTCAGTGGCCGGTGGGATCTGGGGAGGAGGGGATCTGGCTGGAGTGCCACTCTGCCCCCTGTTCCCTGCCCCTACAGATCTTCCAACAGGTGGGAAGATGAGTTAGAGGAGGGCCACGAGGGGAAAGAGGAAGAGTCGGCGAATGTTCTCACGACGTCTTGGGCACCAAGACTGGAGCGTGAGTCTAAGTAGGCTGTTTCCAGCTGTGCATCGCCTTCCCCCAAATGGGAGACTCTCATTTCCTTTATCCCCACGCCCCACTCTGTCATTTCCCCGCCTCAGGTCTGAGACTGAGGCCGCCCCACACACACATTGTATTCCCAACCCCAGGACCAGGCCTCCCCACTTTCTGCTTGTCTCTCAAGGCCCTGGCCCATTTCCCCTAAACCCTTTCCTGAATCGCCTCTTCCTCCCTGCTTCTGAGGCTTTCCTAACATCTAGAACTTTGTATCTTAGGGCACCAAGGCTTTCACACCTACTACATGCCAGGCACTGGATGCTTTTCTTACCTTAGCTTACTGTTTACTAGTCTCTTCCCCCAAAGGCTTGGCACTCTGAGGACAGAGTTCCTTGCTACTTGGTGACTTGAATTCACTGATGTCTTCTTTTCAGCGTGTTTTCTTCCAGGCATCAGTGACACTGGTGAATCATCCCCAACTTTAGTCGGCCCAGGTTTGCCAAGCACCTGCCCTGTACAGGTGTCTCCTCTGTGTACAGTAACCAATACATCCCCTGATACCCACCCTCCTTGTTCTTCTCCCAAAGATGTCTCGTTTCCACCATGATGGTTCTTGGTGCAGAGAGGCCTGTGATGAATGTGTTTGGTCCTCTCCATTCAGGTCCAAGACCCAGGGCCCATCTCTCATTTGGAGGCCAAGGCCCCCTCAGAATGGAGAACCCTGGCCTTCTGGTCACCAACGGCCCCCACAGCAAGAGGTGGGTCCCTGGGGGAAGGGAAGAGGCCTGGAGAATAGATAAAAGAAGTAGGAGAGGGTATGGCTTTGGATGACTTTAATGGAACATGATCACTGTTAAAGTTGGGGGAAGATGTGGTCTGGTGCTTAGGGATATGGTGCTTTGAGCCTCTTTGTCTTTGCCCTTTAGCAATCTGAACGGCCCTCACCCGGCTCTGGAGGCCCAGGGTGTCCCCTGCCTCCTGCACAGCCTGAGTGTAGGCCTCAGCGAAAGGGAGAGTCCTGCTGAATTGGGGGACAGGCGGCTTAAGCCTACTCCCTCCTGCCCTGGAGCCTGCGAGCAGAGGTAAAGGCCAGAGAGGGTAACAGAAACTGGAGCCAGGGCAAGCTGCCTTCTGTTCGCTCCCTAGTCACTCCCATTGGCAAGCCCCTCTCTGCCTCCTTCAGGTCATCCAAACAGCCCAGGGAAACCCCCAGCAGGAACCCTCAGAGGAGATCCACTGAGTCTGGCTTCTGCAGGATCATGTGACCCTCCCCCGCTGGCCACAGCATGGCCCCTGCAGTACCTCCTCAACATACACACTTCAGGGGCTTCTGGGGCTGAGCCCCTTCCCAGTCATTCCCAGTGAGCACTATATGGACACGGAATACAACGTCAGAAAGTGGGCTCCAGAGCAGGCTGGACAAGGGCTTTGCAGGCTCAGCACTGAGGTGGTCTGTGTGCTCCTCGTTGGGATTTTTGGACTCAATAAGCAAAAGAAAAATGAAAAACGGATGGTGAATTTCTCCCCTTTCCTTCTGGATTCAGACCTCACAATTGCTAAGGCCCTTGCCAGTTCTTAAAACTATGACATCTTGGTTAAGAGGCTTTGGAGTCACTGACTCCATTTTCTCACGTGGGAAATGGTGATCTAATGCTACAGAAGATACGCCTTAACCAACCAATGGATGCATTCCTCTTCCTCCAAGAAACATAGCAGATGCTGGATGCAGGCCCCTCAGGCCTGTAGCAAAACTGCTGCCAGCAGCTGCAACAACAGTATTATGTAACACTGATCACTTAGCACATACCACACACTGTTCTGCAAAGTGCTTCACAAGTGTCTTCTCCTTTAATCCTCACAGCAGATGAATCCCCTTTCACAGATGAGGAAAACAAGGCACAAAAGTTAACTGGTTTGCCACCCAGGTCACACAGCTAGTAAGTGAAGCTGCGATTCAAACCTAGGCAGTGAGTTGAGTACCTTCTAGAATGCTGTGCAGTCAGTTCTACTCCCCCAGTTAAGCCATTGCTTACCGAGTTGGTTGTGTTTGATACCAAATGTGTTTATTCCAGTTGTGTTATTGTAATTTGTAATTTAATTAAATTGATGAACTAAGAGTGTGAAAACAAGCAGTTTCTATGAAAACTAAGTTGAATCCTTAGAAGACGTGATTCAGGTGAGTCACCTTAAAAACTGCTGTTGAATTAGATGTAAGCAGAGAGACTATTACAGATTGGGGGAAAATCATAAAAAATCTAGATGAATTTTGCACTCAGTTTGCTTCAAATATACAATTAATTTTTTTTCCACCTTAAGGACACAAACTGCAAATTGCAGGTGATATGTAAGTGGTGAAGTTTATGAGATAAGGAAAATGGAGAACTACAATCTTTGGCCCTATCCTCAAAGACAAGACCCTGGTCACACTTTGACAGATGGCAAATGAATGGGTTTTTTTGGCCGTGCCATGTGGCTTGTGGGATCTTAGTTGCCCCACCAGGGATTGAACCCTGGCCCTCGGCAGGGAAAGCGTGGAGTCCTAACCACTGGACTGCTGGTGAATTCCCTGTATTTTTTGTTTTAAGTCGAAATAAAATTATCTACTCCCAGTCATGTCAGATAAGAGCATGTACTGTACTGTGAATTACTTCACAATGGAATTTTGAGGATGCATTAAAATATTTGTAGAGGACCTACTATGTTCCAGGCACAGAACTAGGTGCAGGGGACACAGCTGTTAATCTTCCTTATCTAAATGGAGCTTATTATCTTGTCAGGCATTCAAGATGTCTTGATTGGGATGCAGATTCACTGGCTGTAACAAAAACCAATAGAACATTGCCTTTAAATAGAGAAGGAAGGAAGGAGAATGGATTTTGAGGGACAAGTAGCAGCATCTGCCGCACGAGAGTATTGCTACTGGGTCAGGCCAACCCAATATCAACCATCATTGGCTCTACCATTTCATAGCTATATTATCTTAGGAAAATTACTCGACTTCTCTCTGCTACTCAATTTCTCATCTCTAACATGAGGATAAAAATACATCATAGGATGGACAGGATTAAATTAGCTAATATATGTAAAGCATCTGGAACTCAGCAGGTGCTCAATCCACATGCCCTTCTTAAACTGGTTTTGAAGGCATTTCCCAAAGAAAACTCCAAAATCTGAAAGGCAGCAAGGTGGACTAGGGCACTTGGGCACTGCCTTCCTGAGGATAGCCCTCATTTGGCTGTTTCATAAACTCTGAGTGTGTCATAATTTTACAGTTACGTCTCATCAGAATGAAGTCAGCAGTTGACAACCCTTTAGTTACATAGTTCTGCATTTGGAGAGGCATTTCAGCATAGAATAATGCTTAAGACTACATACTCTAGGGGCTTCCCTGGTGGCGCAGTGGTTAAGAATCTGCCTGCCAATGCAGGAGACACGGGTTTGAGCCCTGGTCCGGGAAGATCCCACATGCCTGCCGCGGAACAACTAAGCCTGTGCGCCACAACTACTGAGCCTGTGCTCTAGAGCCCACGAGCCACAACGACTGAGCCCACGCGCCACAACTACTGAAGCCCGTGCGCCTAGAGCCCATGCTCGGCAACAAGAGAAGCCAATGCAATGAGAAGCCCGCGCACCGCAACGAAGAGTAGTCCCCGCTCGCCACAACTAGAGAAAGCCCATGCGCAGCAACGAACACCCAACGCAGGCAAAAATAAATAAGTTCATTAATTAAATAAATAAATAAAAATAAAAACACTGAAGATCACTGCATACACAGCAGCCCTTACAAAAAAAAGACTACATACTCTAGGTCAAGCTGCTTGGATCCTAGCTCCACTGACAGCTATCACTGTATCATTGGACATGTCACTCAACATCTTTGAGCCTCAGTTTTCTCATCTGTAAAATGGGGATAATAACAGAGTTGTGAGGATGAAATGAGATGATTCATGTCAGCACTGGGCACATAAACTCAAAATGTTATCTATGTCAAAGAAGCATGCTTCACATTGTGTTTTAGAAATGAATCTTCAGAATTACCAAATTAATTTTCTCAAGTAGGCCTGTAGGGAGTCTTGACTAATATATAAAAGTGAAACTACATATATACCGGTGAAGTTATAAAACAAAGTTAATGAGGTCTTGTGTAAGATCATCCAATTGTAATGTAAACCCTACATTTCAATTTAGATGAGTAAACTCAATGAGTAAACCACAAACAAAGTCTAACAAAAACAATTTTCCACCACAATCCCAGTCTGATACATTCAATTTCCCACAACAAACATGTAAAACAAACATAGATGAAGGCCAAGGGTACAACCCATAGGAGATGTTAAACCTCTTATAATTAAAAAGGAGACTATCAGAGGAGTAGTTAAAAGCAGGAGGGGTTCTTGTTTTCTCAGTGAACTAGCCGGGAATGGAATTCATGATACAGAAAAAGAATATACTAGCATAAAAACAAGACCTTCAATCCTGTAATAAACCATAATGGAAAACGGAAAAAAATCCCCACAAAAACCCAAGCCCTTCATTCCACCTGGATAATTATCTTTATCTTAGTGCCTTAATGTAACCGGTCTGTTATTCCCCAAACTTCTCTCTTAACCCGGCAGGAGTGTGTTTGCATTCTTAAAAGCTCTTGGGTTACAAGTTTAGTCTTCCTCTCCAGGTTTTTCTTGAAATATTATCGTGACCTGGAGTCTAGGGTTTCAACTACGTTTTTAATCTTGGCATACTCAACCTATTTAAGGTTTATGGTTTTCTATTTCCACAGCTATTACCCGATAAAGAGCGATAAGTATTATGTATGATTAGGGAAGTACAGCGTGCTATCCTGGTAAACAGAGATAGGGGAAGCTAATTTGGTGGGGAGAGGGGTCCTAAGTTATATGAAATGCTTAGCAGTGTGAATAAGAACATTAATTTATTGAGCCCTATGTACCAGGCGCTGTCGACGGCTTTGCATGGATTACCACCCCATGAAGTATGTACTCGTATCCCCATTTTATAGACAGGGGACTGAAACCTGGAGAGCCATGTTCACTCAGTCACTAAGTGGTAGGGGAGGAAGCCGGGCTAACTGCTATGCTATACAGCTTCCTGAAAGAGCTACGAAAAACAAGAATTATTATCAAAGGGCGGTTGGAAGCAAAGCACTTTGGGTCGTCTGTGAGGCAACATGAAAATGCTCCCGCGAAGGGCTGGCATCTAGGCAAGGCGCCCGGACGAGGTGGGGCCGGGGCGGGAGTGCACCCGGGGCGCTGGCGCGCACAGTAACGCGCGAAGGAGCGGTGGAGTCCCACTACCGGTCCCGCCAGCCCCATGACAGCTTCCGTCGGCGGTGCGCGCGGCCCCGGCCTCTCGGGGGCGGGGCGAGGGGCCGCGCATGCGCCGGGGCGGGGGCGGGGGCGGGGGCGGGGGCGGGGGTTGGGGAGAGGCGGGCGCCGGGCGGGGGCGCGCGCTCTGAGAACTGAATGTCCGGGCTGCGGGCGCTCCTGGGGCTCGGGCTGCTGGTTGCGGGCTCGCGCCTATCGCTCCTCAGAGTCCAGGCCGGCGCCTGTCGCGCGGGAGCCACCTGGTGGGGGCCGCAGCGGCTGATCTCGGGTGGCCGCGGGGACTCAGAGGTCATGGCGAGCTCAGCAGTGAAGTACCTGAGGTTGGACGGGCACGTGCTCTCTGGGCGGGCACGCGGGGAGCGGGACTTGGGTGGAAGGGCCCCCCTCCCAGGGGCGGGACCTGGGCCGCGCCGCCTGCGCGACGGAACACCTGAGGGGCGGGGACTCAGGTTGTGGATTTCCTCAGCCAGGAGGAGGCCCAGGCCGTGGACCAGGAGCTGTTTAACGAGTACCAGTTCAGCGTGGACCAACTTATGGAGCTGGCCGGGCTGAGCTGTGCCACAGCCATTGCCAAGGTCAGTGGCACAACTCTCCACCCAAGGGGCAAGTCACTGTGCAAGCCACCTGGCCTAGGCTCAATGAAGTGGGAGGGACGGCCAGGCCGAGACTGGGCTGTCACTGCCCAAAGCCCCTCTGAATCCCCTTTGACTCTGCCTTCAGGCATATCCCCCCACGTCCTTGTCCAGGAGTCCCCCTACTGTCCTGGTCATCTGCGGCCCTGGGAATAACGGAGGAGATGGCCTGGTCTGTGCTCGACACCTCAAACTCTTTGTGAGTATGCGGGGAAGGGCTGTCGGGTATGAGGTTTCCAGGACCTGGGCTTGAATCACCCCTTTCCTTTCCTCACAGGGCTACCAGCCAACCATCTATTATCCTAAAAGGCCTAACAAGCCACTCTTCACTGCACTGGTGACCCAGTGCCAGAAAATGGACATCCCTTTCCTTGGTGAAATGCCCCCAGAGGTAGGTGGTTCCAGTTCACTGCCCTCCTCAATACTGCTGCCTGTGTTCTGCTCTTCCCTCACCTTTCCAGGCTGAGCTCATTTGCTTATCTTCCTTTCTAGAGGATTAACTCTTAGAGGGCAGGGATAGTGCCTGACACAGAAGATGCCTAAAGCATGCTATCTGAATGGAAGTGGCGTAAGAGCCTTCTCCGTAAGGCGTGCTCCATGAGTTCCCAACACTACCTTCTCTACAGCTTCATTTCCCCTTAATTTCCCCTGGTCACTTTTTTAAAAAAATTAATTAATTTATTCATTTATTTTTGGCTGCATTGAGTCTTCGTTGCTGCGTGCGGGCTTTCTCTAGTTGCGGTGAGCGGGGGCTACTCTGTGTTGCGGTGCGCGGGCTTCTCTTGTTGCAGAGCACGGGTTCTAGGTGCGCGGGCTTCAGTAGTTGTGGCACGTGGGCTTCAGTAGTTGTGGCTCGTGGACTCTAGAGCGCAGGGCTCAGTAGTTGTGGGGCACGGGCTTAGTTGCTCCGCGGCATGTGGGATCTTCCCGGACCAGGGCGCAAACCCGTGTCCCCTGCATTGGCAGGCGGATTCTTAACCACTGTGCCACCAGGGAAGCCCCACTCCTGTAACTCTGCAGCCAGTTCCTCTTCGCCTAGCTTGCAGTAAACACATCATCTGCATCTCCTGGGAGCTGAAGTCACTGCCTCATCCTAAACCCTTTCTTCAGATGTTTCAGATCTTGGATTTAGGAGTGGGAAACTTGAGAACTTCTTTTTAAAATTCCTTAACACATTTTACAGGTGAAGAGACTGAGATGCAAGAGAAGGGAAGTGATTTGTACAAAGTCACAGAACCAGATCACGGCAGAGCCAAGACCAGAACCTGTCCCTCCTGACTTCCAAGTCTCAGGCTGTCCTACACTGTAGCCTCCCCAATGGTTGGCAGGCACTCAGAACAGAAAATGTGACTGGACTCAGCTTGGCCTCAATCAGTGACCCACTTGCACTTAACTCTAGGCCTCAGAATGCCATCTGAATGAGATAAAATTATATTTGTGCCTATGTGAATGGTCTGTGGGTACAGAGGACAGCCCTCTCCTGTTAAGGGTTCTTTGTGCAGCTGCCGGCTCTGACATCCTTTCCTTTTTCTGCTCTGCCACAGCCCATGCTGATTGATGAACTATACGAGCTGGTGGTGGATGCCATCTTTGGCTTCAGCTTCAAGGGTGATGCTCGGGAGCCATTCCGCAGCATCCTGAGTGTCCTGAATGGACTCACCGTGCCCATTGCCAGCATCGACATTCCCTCAGGTGCTGGGTCCAAGGAGGTTGGGGGGATTGGGGCCCTGCCCTGCCTTGAGGTAGGTACTAGGAGTCCTGGTTCTTGACTCAAGGTTCAGACCAAGTGTAGAGGCGCATACCACAGCCAAAGTAGGGCTGGGGAGCAAAGAGTTCAGGAATGCCCTTTACAGTGACTGTCAAAGAGACCAGAGCCCAGGCGTACATGGACACGATTTCCTCAGGTGGGGACCCAGGGGGCTTCCCACTCTTTTAGGACTAGAGTAGAGCAAGGTGTGGAAGGGGACTGGACATCTGGTCTTTTCCGCTCTTTCTGAATACCACCTTCTTTTCAGGATGGGATGTGGAGAAGGGAAACTCTGGAGGGATCCAGCCAGACTTGCTCATCTCCCTGACAGCACCCAAAAAGTCTGCAACCCAGTTTACTGGTCGCTACCACTACCTGGGGGGTCGTTTCGTGCCTCCTGCTCTGGAAAAGAAGTACCAGCTGAACCTGCCACCCTACCCTGACACCGAGTGTGTCTATCGTCTGCAGTGAGGGAAGGTGGGCGGGCATTCTTCCCAATAGATTTAGTTCCTCTCTCCCAGAGCTGTGGAGTCCTGGGAGCTCTTCTGGCAATAAAGGTTAAGAGATGGCAGGAGCCAGAGAGCAACACTGGAGATGCGGTGCCCTCTCTCTGGGGGAACAATATGCAAGAGGGGTTGCTATGACACTTGGGGGCAATGGCAATTCACTTTCAGATGCTAAAAAAGGCTCCCAAGTGAGGTGTGCTGTCCTTTACACACACACAATTCTTAACAGGGATGCAGACAGGGAGCTGGGTGAGGTTCTCTAAACTTTCTCCTTCCACTTAACAGCATAGCAAGACTACAGGAAGTTAACAGAAGGAATTTCTTCAGAGGCCTCTAAGGAAACTAACTTGTATTCAGGACCTTCTCAGGCTGAGAATGGAGATGACAGTCAGGACTTATATACAGGCTAGGAGACCAAGCTAATGTTTATTCAATTTGGTATAGTTAGAAACTGGCAACCTATGGGCTGAATTTGCATGTTTTTCTTAGCCTTCACAAAATTAAAAAATCAGTACCTTTCTCATAGGTCTATATTTTCAGCTTCTTTTGGCCAAGATGCCCCTTCAGAGGCTGTCTGCATTCCCGTTCCCACAGCCCCCAGCATCCTTGTCCCTTAGCTGCCCGGTCCCTGCAGGTGCTTGAGTTCACCATCTCTGGGTTAGACGCTGTAAGGGGGAAATGCGCCTGCTCCCTCAAGTCAGACACGGCACTACTGCTCTCCTCTCAGCGGACTACTGTTCCAGAGCTGTTTCCTCCTTGGGAGGGACTCCTCACTGAGAGGGTGCACAAGACCTGCACCAGCTCAGGTCTCTGAGGCTTCAACTCCTGAAGAGGACTCGATCGGGCTGCATCTTGACCTGGCCTTCAGTTTCTCTTCTTCTGTTTCTTCTTTTTTGCTCTCTGGTCAGTGTGGACTCCAGGTCTTTCCTCCTCTGGTTGCTTCTGCCTCTTCTTACCTCTGCCACTTGAGCCCGTGTATGCCTTGCTCTCTGCTGTCCTAGTCCTGCCATCTTCCTCATCTCCTTTGTCCCTTACACGCAAGACGTCCTCCTCCTCCTGATGCCGCTGTCTTTTCTTCTTGCTTCTCCTACTCTTCCGATCACTGCATGATCTGCTTTCTGCTTCTCTGGTCCCGCCACCTACAACAGCCTCCTCCATGTTCAAGTCTTCCTCATGCTGCCTCCTCTTCTTCTTCCTTTTCCTGAGGGACTGATCAGCTTGTTCTCTGTTTTTCAGTTCCCCAAGCCCACTTGTTCCTGTGGTCTCTTCTTCCTCATGCCTTACAGCTGTTCCCTCTCTCTCATCTGTGACACCTTCTTCTTGATGCCGTCTTTTCTTCTTCTTGCTTTTCCTGACGCTCTGATCAGTGTGTTCTGGGTACTCTTCTGCATTCCTTTCAGTTGCCGTAGGCTCTTCCTCCTCTTTCTGCTTCCTTTTCTTTTTCTTTTTTGGTGGGGGCTTGCTCTCAGACTGCAGTTGAGGGACCCCAGGGTCCTGGCCTTTGAGACAAGCCAGGAAGGCCTGCTCCTGGGCCTCCAGCCGAGCAAGCTTGGCCTTCATCGTGATCCCAAGACGGGCAGCCCTGAAACAGATGGGGCCCAAGTCAGAGGGAGGGTATTGGGGAAAACAGGCCTAACCTCTGAGACTGCAGGGGAAGTTCGTAAGGGAGGCGCTGCCTGTCTTCAGGCAGCTGCAGAAGTGGGCAGAGAATAGGAATCACTTTCTCTGGGGCGAAAAGAGTGGCACAGGGGCGGGCTTGTGATGGGGAGAAAAGAAGGGAGCCCACGAAGCTAAGCGCTACTTACTCGTGTGCTGTTCGCCCCTCACAGGCTTGGAGCAGCATCTCATCAGTCAGACTGTTGGGGGAGGGCAGGAATCAGGAATTACAAACAGATCCGGTGGAAAGGCTTGACCTCTCCTCCCCTCGAAAACATTCCTTCAGCACCGAGTTCCTATTCAGGCCCCGGCACTTTTCTAGGTGTAGCGGACACAAAGCTGAGTACAACACATTTCCACCCTGAGGAAGCCCACAGTCAAGCATTACACTTGCTCCTTTCTTTTGAGATTGGAAGGCATCTCCTCCCACACGCCCCTAGCCCTAAAAAGAAGTCTCACATCTCTGCAGGCTTGGGCCCCCGGCTGTCGTCATCACTGCCGCTTTCCAAGTCCTTGTCTGGCTGCTCCCCACTTGAAGTCAGTGTGGCCGTCTAGAAGGAGGAATCACGGGGGTGGACAAGGCCCACTCAGCACCACCACCATTGCTCTTCCCTCCTGGAAAGGGAAGAGCAGTGGTGCCACTGCCACCCCGAACAGCCACTGGCACAAATTTGTCAGCCCCCAACATCGCTCCTTGCAGCCCCACACAGAGGTGTGCCAAACTGCATACATCAACTTTGGGCGGGAGGTGGGCTGCAGCTGGGGGTGGGTGGGGTGGGGGCAGTCCCGGCCTCCCTGGCTCACAGCCAGCTAGTGGACAGAACAGGAAGGGAGGAAGAAGTGCTCTGGGTCATCAGGTCTTCACAGTGGGACAAGTGCCCCCTGGCGGTCATCCCATGGTGCCAGTAACGGACAATCAAGATGCTACTTTTCATGCCCTTCCCCCCATACCTATGCACAGTACTTTAACCAGGTTAAGAACCTACTTTGGGCTAAGAGGTTGGGGACAGAGTGGAATAAGGATGAGATGGTTCCAGCCCAGATGGAATCTACATGGTTGAGGGGTAAAGGAATATGTCAGAACACAGAAAACGATGATCAGAGTGTTGTCTGTGCTAGAGGAAGGGTACCCTACTCAGGCTTCAGGGTTTGGGGAATAGTTACTACAAGGAGCTGAGCTCTGGAAGACAAGAAAAAGGTCAGCAGGTAAAGGGGCAAAGGAAGCAGAATGTCCCAGGCAGAGGGAATAGCATGTGCAAAAACTTGAAAGTGAAAAAACATGGTACCTTGAAAAGATTCAGATTCCATCTGGCTAAAGTGTAGAGGTCCTGAGAGGTGGCGAGAGACAGGCTAAGAGAGAAGGCGGGGACAAGGCATGAAGGGCCATGTGAGCCAGTCTGACACATCTGGACTGTGTCATCCTAGGTCAAGGAGGAGCCAGTGACAGAATGAAATTTGTGTTTTTCAGAGAACACTGGATGCTTTGTGGAGGATGAACTAATCGCGGTGGGGTTTGAGACTAGAGTGAGTATAGTTATGAGGCTGTGAAAGAAATGAGGCAGGAGAGGATGATGGTCTGAACTGGGGCGGAAGATGGCCACAGAGATGAATGGGAAGGATTTGCTAGATAATACATAAAGCCCTCAAGGACGTAATAGAGGATCGTTAAATGTTAGCTCCCTTCTATTGGCGGGCTAGAAAAGGGGAGTCTCAACACCTGGGTTCTAGTCCTGTCTGCCATTACTAGCCAGCTGTGGGCTCTTCAGCGAGCCACTTTCCCCCCTTTTGGCCACGTCTGCAAAATAAGGACAATGGGTCAGATAATCTTGCAAGTCTCCTCCGACTTTTAAGTCCTCTGAATTAGACATCCCCTCCCTGCCCTGCTCTGACAGCTCCTGACTGTGCCCCACCTCCCACTCCCTGTTGCTGCCCCCTCAGCAGATGGCAGGGATACATTCAACCTGAAGATTTCAGTTCTTGCTGAGGGTCTGGGCAGTCTAGGTAAGCAACAGCGAGGTTGGTCACAGGAACCCACCGTTAGGACAGTCCTGAGAATAGGTAGGGCGTACAAGGCAATTGTTCAGGCCCCAGGGGAGACCAGGGAAGGAAAAAAGGATGGGCCGTCTCACCCCCAGCCTCTAATACCTTCACAAACTTCTGATACAGCAGGTTGGGCTTGGCATGATCATGATGGGTGGTCTCCTTAGACAGGCACCTTATCTGTACTCCATCCTGTGGGGGAGTATCCGTGAGTGGGTGACATGCCGTGTCTCCCTCACCCCGACATGTCCCAGGCCCTCATGGTTCATGTGCCTACTATTAGAGCTTATACCTGCCCAGTTTTCACTACCAAGCTGGCCGCAGTCTTGTTGAAGAGATCATTCCACCAGTAGTTTGTGAACTCTTTGGCAGGGTCGTGTCCCACCTGCCAGAGGAAGAAGTATGAACTCAGGACCTGTCATTCCCCTCCCTCCCCCTATCCTCAAGGCCCCCCTCTCCCATCCACACTGACCTCCCTCAGCCTGCCCAGTCTTACCCCATGAGTGTCCTGCTTCGGCGTTACCCTGAGGGCCTGGGTGATGCCATTCTCCTTCCGGCCCAGGCCTTTGCCTGCAAACAGTGAATGATTTGGCTTATTCCACTCCTGCCCCAAGCCCTCACAAGGCACCCCCAGCGCATGCCACTCCTTGCCATTCCACATATCTAACTTTGGGCATGCTCCGTCCATCCTGGAAGCCCTCCCAGTTGCACTCTTTCTAGCACCTCTCCATGCAGTCCTCCCATTTTGAGCCCAAACTATCTTTCCTTCATAATTCTCTCAGGACAGAAGTCGTGTCTCTTCCTCCCCCTCCCAGTCCTCCGAACCACTTCTTTCTCACTATCCACCATCATATTTCTTCCCTTCTTCCCTTTTCTGGAAATGTCAGCAATTTTCTTCTGCAAATTTCCCTTTAAACTAACTTTCCTCCTCCAGTTGAACGGACTACATAGGGGTTAATCCAGGATGATGCCTCTTCCCTGGGCAGAGGGTAGTGAGGGAGTTGGGGGGATGTGAAAAGGGCCCCATGGGAATCACCTTGAGTCCATCCATGCTTTAGCAGCTGCTCCTCAGCAAACTTCATCCCACGACTCTTGACCTCTGGGGTGACACTCATGGTGAGAAAAGAGTCACTGTCCTCAGGCCCTCACCAGAGAAGAGAAGGGGTCACTATCTTCCCTTTAAGAGGAAAAAAAGAAAGTGCCCAAGTCATCCATCAAATCCATCCTGACTGCTCTTATAAGAACTCTTTCCTGAAGCTGGAGCAGAGACAGAGGAAATAGGCCTGGTCCTTGGGGAGCTCCCTGTCCGACCACTGAGAGGTCAATGTCAACATGTTGAAAGCCAAGGAGACCTGGTATTAATAATAACACCCAAATGTATGGAGAATTCACTACATGCCAGGCTGTGCTAAGATTTTACATGGATCATTTCGTGTACTCTTCCCAGCCCGGGAAGATTTCCTGAACTTTACATTCAGGAAAGTATTATATCCCTGTTTTACAAATGAGGAAACTAAAGCCTAAAGAGGTTAGGTGACTTGCTCAAGGTCACACAGCTGATACATGTAGAACTCAAACCCCGGAAGCTTGTCTGCAGAGTCCCCACTCTTTACCACTACCTGATAGCATCTCCCACGATTTATTACCACGTAAAAACAAAGCAAGGAGGTGCTTGTTAACCTGAGTTATAAGACAACAGTACTTAATAGAGCCCATATCCTATACCTGTGCCCCAGCATTTACACTGTCCTCTCAATGTGAAGGCTACGTGCCTCTTCCCCACTGTCTTTCAGTCTTGTTGGAGCACCCCTTTTGAAACTGTCCAGCTTAGGAAGGGCACTCTTACTGAGCATTTAAGGTGTAACAGAGGGGTTACACATATTGCTATACTGTCTCATTTAATCCTGACAGTCCTGTGAGATACACCTTATCCTTATTTTACAAAGGGTTTTTTGCCTGGGGTTACACAGCTGGTAAGAGATGGAGCTGGAATATGAGCTCAGGTTGCCTGACTCCAGAGTGGCCCACTTTCTATCACATTCCCAACTACAGTCATCCCTCAGTATCAGCAGGGGATTTGTTCCAGGACCTGCTATGGATAGCAAAACCCATGGATGCTCAAGTCCCATACTGGCCGTCCGCATCCCAGGATTCAACTAACCACTGATTATGTAGTACTGTAATATTTATTGAAAAAAATCCACATGTAAGTGGACCCATGCAGTTCAAATCTGTGTTGTTTGTCAACTGTAGTTGCATTTCTTTAGAGTCGTTCAGGTGTTCCTCATTTTGGACTCCACAATGGCACTGTCCGACTTATATACCAAATTTGTCTCTGAAACGGTTAAGATGGCTTATTACACAAGACATTCAAAACTAAGACTATCACTGCTGACTTGAGTCACTAAAGTTAACTTGTACTAAGATCATTTATTACAGGCATTGCAGACCATTTTAAAAGCTGATTAATGGCACTCCTGGAGTAACCCTCTGGCCTCCCCAAGTGACAACTCCAAAGGCTAAAACTTTCAGTTGTGTTTAAGAATGTCTAGTGAGTATGCTAATAATAAAAAAAAAAAGTCAGACACATCAAGTCACCCCTCCTAAACATTACATATTAGGCTTAACAACGATGACCAGTCTGGTTAGGTATGAAGAGTAGCAAATTTAGGATGAATCACATTTCTACTGTGAAGGATGATTACTTGAAAACCTAATTGACACCTTGAGAGTCCCAACAGAAAAGCACTGAGTGAAGAAATGGCCCTATCTTGCTTCTTGATAATGCAAGAGAAGTAAAATTCAAACACTGAGGCCTCTGAGGCCACCTCAAACCTCTGCTTCTTCTCAGAAGTTATTTCTAATCTATTAGCCCCCAGATTTCAATAACAACAACCACCAACACGTGCATTTACTCAATGCCAGCCTGCTGCTAATTGCTGCACACACATTATTTCATTTAATCCTCCCAACAACCCTATTAGGAGGTTTTTTTTTTTTTTTTTTTTTTGGTAATTGACAAATGGCGCTGAGAAGTTTAGTTACTTGTCCAAATCAAACAGCTGGCAAGTAGCGGATCCAGGATCTCAGGCATTCCAGAACTGGTGTTCTTAATCACTACATTCCTCAGTCTCATAGACGTTTGTACTTTACGCTGTAAAACCTACCACTGCCTGTCCCTTGTCGCAGTAATTCGAAACTATACGCCCTGGTTTTATTACCCAACCCCGGTGTACTTAATGCAACTCCAAGAATCGAGAATGCGTTCAGTCGTCATTCGTTGAACTGAGTGACATAAATGGTAATTGCTTTAACCGACCTAGAACGGATAACTGGACAGAAGCAACTAGATCCCAGGCTGTGCGCCACAGTCTTTGTGAAGGCTTCTAGCACACTTTCAGGAACTGTTTTCTTTCCAGTCAACCTGAGTTTTCTGGAGAAGGGGCCCAGGGCCACCTTCCTTACAGCGATTCCAAAGAACCGGCAACCCTTTCCCTAGGCCTCCTTCCTCTGAGGTCTAAACTCCAGCCCTCCTCCCGCAGTTTCACTTGGGTAAAACTACTCTCCTGCTCTCACATTTGCTCCTGAGCCCGGGCTCCGACAGCCACCGTTCGGGGGACTGTAGGCTCTTACCGTTAGTGCAAGGTCCTCTCCGCAGAAACATGTGCCAGACGTGATCTGTGCGCCGCCATCTTCCCGGAAGTGCCGTTTCGGTCGTTCTAGGCTGTCGAAACCATAGAGACGCACGCCGGAACCGAACTCTCGGTCGTCCCCGGAGGAACTGTGTTGTGCCCATTTCAGGAGATCCGGAAAGTGTTCTGTTTACTTCCTCCCTGCAGGTCTAAATGGCCGCGGGACTTCAGTCCTATCCGGCTCTATTGGGATGCAGAGAACAGCTTTGGGTCCGACACTGACTAGTTACAGGCACAAATATGAGGAAGGAAAACTTTAGGGGAAACCATTCAGAGTGGCCTGAGAGATTCGTGGAGGCAGAGAAGGAGGTAGTACCTCTGAGGTGATTTGCGGGGATGAATACTCAGCCTGCAGGGACAGTTATTTATAAAATCCTAGCGATGAGAGGTTTCAGTAGGTTCATCAAACACTTTTTGACTCACCACTCTGTGCCAGGACCTGCCCCTTTTGGTACTGGTGATACAAAGATGCATAAGAGAGAGCCCTGACTTCGGGGTGCACCTAGTCTAGCCCAGGGAAAATCGGGACCTCGAGTGGGAATGGAGAGAGAGGGAGGATCCCGGAATCCATGCCAGGTTGAGGAGTTTGGACTTGGCTTTTAAGTATTAGGGTCCATTGAGCAGGGGAGGGAAAGAACATATTGCAAACAAATCAACAAGAGAGGCTGCGCGTGCTCTCATCCCCACAAACTGTTCCTAGGCTTCACTGAGCCACCCAAGAACTAAAACCTGAAAAAAAAATCCCTTGTTTGCGTCCCTGTATCGGTATTTACGGTAGCTTAGAGCCCGACCCACCCCACCCCCTCCCCCACCCCCAAGGAACTTCAAAAAGAAAAACTGACGTGTCACAGTAAAGTTTTGTCATAATTGCTCAGTATGTCATACTCCCTAATCCCCATAAGATTTTTTTTTTACATAAAATTAATTTTACTTTAAAAATATGCTACCTGGGAAGGAAAAATAAAGGGGGAATCCCCTGGCGGTCCAGCGGTTAGGACCCCGCGCTTTTACTGCCAGGGGTCGGGTTCGATCCCTGGTCGGGGGGGGGGAAATAAGATGCAGCAAGCCAGAGCAGCGCGGCAAAAAAAAAAAGAGAGAGAGAGAGAGAGAAAATTCCACAGATACGTCTTCAGTTTCCACCATTTTCCCACTCCATCTCCCCTATCTATCAATCTACCTATCTATCTAATATATTATACTGTGGGCATAAAAGAGGTTTGAAAACTCCTGAATAGGGCAACCTCAAGGGCCCTTTCTAGCCCACAATTTCTGTGTGGCATACTTTGCCAGCCACTCCAAAAACCTAATGGCCATAATTCCTTGACTCAAGATTCTTCCTCTGGCCTAGAACCTTGAACTCCTGTTCTGCCTGACTCACTCATTTGATAAACATTTATTGAGGGTCTTCTGTAGGCCAAGGGCTAGGGGTCCAGCCCTTGTCCTGTTGTGCCTCACCGTCTTGTGGGAGTGTAACAAGTTACCAGGCATTTATATGAGTGAGTGATGAGAGCTGCGGCAAGGTCAGGACACAGTGCCACGGGGGTAAGAGGAGAAGCCAGGGCCCCTGAGGGCTTCCTGAAGGAGCCTCTCCCAGGCTGTAAGCCTGTCCCTGGGGGCTACGTGGGACTGCAGAAGAAGAAATGGGCCTCCAGGAGTTCCAAGTTTCATGGGGTCTCACACTCCTCACAAGAGTTGTGAGAAATAAAAGCCATTGTAAGAGAACAAGAATACATGGCTACTTATAAAGTGAGCTTAGGGTCTTTCTACTCCGCCGTCTTGGCCGCTCTCAGTTCTGCATGCTGGGAAGTCCAAGATCAAGGGACTGGGACGATCACCTTCTGGTGAGGGCCCTCTTCCTGATTCATATCCGGTACATTCTGGCTGTGTTCTCTCGTGGTGGAAGGGGCCATGACTACTTATAAGGAAATAATCTAAAATGCAGACATAGCAAGATCAATAGAAATATTTATTACAGGAATATTTATAAAATGGAAAAATTGTAAAGAACCTAAATATCCCACAACAGGAGAATGGCTAAATAAATTATAGTGTAACCGTACAATGCACTAATATGTAGCTTTAAAAGGAGTCTTAATAACTTGGGGGACACGTCTATGATATGATTGAAATGAAAAAAGCAGGTGCAAACTGGTTCCTGCATAGTAAGAGCCCATCTATGTTAAAAATTCATGGGCAATGGCATCAAAAGGAATAAAGCGCTTAGGAATTTAACACAATATAACAGAAGAAGAGCAAGAGTTTTACACTGAAAATTACAAAATGTCATCGAAAGAAACTAAAGAAGAGCTACGTGAATGGAAAGATACATGTGTTCATGGGTTGGAAGACCTAATAATATCACAATACTCTCCAAATTGGTCTACAGATTCAACACAATCTCTATCAAAATCCTAGCTGGCTTTTTTTGCATAAGTTGACAAGCTGATTTGGAAATTCAAATGGTAATGCAAGGAGTCCTTTTTCTTGAAAAAGAACAAAGTTGAACGACTAACACTTCTCAATTTCCAAACTTACCGCAAAGCTATAGTAATCAAGACTGTGGTTCTGGCATAGGCTAGATATAAAGATCAATAGAATAGAAATGAGAGTCCAGAAATAAACCCATACATTTATGGGCAATTGATTTTCAACAAGAATGCGAAGACAATTCAATGAGGAGAGAATAGTCTTTTCAACAAATTATGCTAAGACAACTGGATAGCCACATGCAAAAAAAAATGAAGTTGGACCCCTACCTCGCATCATATGCAAAAATTAACTCAAGATGAATCAAAAACCTAAATGTAAGAGCAAAACCTCTAAAGCTCTTAAAAGAAAACATAGATGTAAACTTTCATAACCTTGGATTAAACAATAGTTTATTAGCTATGAGTCCAAATGTACAAGCACTCAAAGGAAAAAAACAGATAAATTAGGCTTCATCAAAATTAAAACGTTTGTGCTCCAAAGGACACCATCAAGAAGTAAAAAGACAATTACAGAATGGAAGAAAATATTTGCAAATCATATTTCTGATAAGGTTCTAATATCCAAAAAATACATAAAGAACTCTTACAGGGACTTCCCTGGTGGTGCAGTGGTTAAGAATCCGCCTGCCAATGCAGGCGACACGGGTTCAATCCCTGGTATGGGAAGATCCCACAGGCCGCGGAGCAACTAAGCCCATGCACCACAACTGCTGAGCCTGCGCTCTAGAGCCCGCGAGCCACAACTACTGAACCCGCGTGCCACAACTACTGAAGCCTGCGCACCTAGAGCCCGTGCTCCGCAGCAAAAGCCACCACAATGAGAAGCCCACGCACCGCAACGAAGAGTAGCTCCCGTTCACCGCAACTAGAGAAAGCCCTTGCGCAGCAACAAAGACCCAATGCAGCCAAAAATAAATAGATAAATAAATAAAATTTAAAAAAAGAATACAACTCAATAATAAAAAGACAACACAATTTTAAAATGGGTAAAAGATTTGGATTGACATTTCTCCAAAGAAGATATACAAATGGTTAATAAGCACATGAAAAGATGCCCAACATCATTAGTCATCAGGGAAATGCAAGTGAAAACCACAATACAATATCATTTCACACCTTCTAGGATAACTATTATTTAAAAAATGAGCAATAACAAGTGTTGGTGAGGATGTGGAGAAATGAGAACGCTTATACATTGCTGGTGGGAAGGTAAAATAGTGTGGCTGCCTTGGAAAACAGTTTGAAAAATTCCTCAAAAAGTTAAGCATAGAATTACTGTATGACCCAACAATCCCACTCCTAGGTGTATACCCAAGAGAATTGAAAATATATGTCTATACAAAAACTTGTACACAAAATTTCATAGAAGCACTATCTATAGTAATAGCTAAAAAGTGGAAACAATCCAAATGTCCATCAGCTAATGAATGGGTAAACAAAACATGGTAGATCCACAATGGAATATGATTAGGTCATCAGAGGAAATGTGGTATTGATACATTCTACAACATGGATAAACTTTGAAAATATGTTAAGTGAAAGAAACCAGACACAAAAGGCCACATACTGTATGATTCCATTTATATGCAATGTCCAGAGTAGGCAAATCCATTGACATAGGTCAGCTGGGAAGAGGAAAATGGAGAGTGGCTACTAATGGGTGGGTGGAGGGTTTCTTTTTTGGGCTGATGACATGTTCTGGAATCAGTGGTGTTGGTTAAACTTGTGAACATACTAATACCCACTGAATTGTACACTTTAAAAGGGTGAGTTTTATGGTATGTGCATTATATCTCAAAAAACCCAAAAATCCACAGGCACAGTAAAAGAACAAGAGAAGAACACTAACATGTTACAGGCAGTCATTCTGAGATGAAGGAATTATGAGTAAGTGCATACCCTTCTTTATATATTCTCTCTGAATTTTAGTTTTTTCTACAATTAACATATTTTATCAGGAAAAATAACTTTAAAACAGCAAATGAATACACATCAGAGTTCCTCAGTGCTGAGGAACTTGGTGCAGAAATGAGGAGAAATATGATTGGCAACAGGGAGACCTTCAGGAGGAGGTGAATGTGGCCCTGAGATGAACAACTCTTTTTTTTTTTTTTTTACTTTTTTTTTAATACATTTATTTATTTATTATTTATTTATTTTTGGCTGCGTTGGGTCTTTGTTGCTGCGCACGGGCTTTCCCTAGTTGCGGCAAGTGGGGGCTACTGTTCGTTGCAGTGCGCGGTCTTCTCATTGCGGTGGCTTCTCTTGTTGCGGAGCACGGGCTCTAGGCACGCTGGCTTCAGTAGTTGTGGCATACGGGCTCGGTAGTTGTGGCTCGTGGGCCCTAGAGCTCAGGCTCCGTAGTTGTGGCACACAGGCTTAGTTGCTCCGGGGCATGTGGAGTCCTCCCACACCGGGGATTGAACCCATGTCGCCTGCATTGGCAGGAAGATTCTTAACCACTGCACCACCAGGGAAGTCCGAGATGACCAACTCTTGAATTCCTTTCAAAATTTCTGGAGCAGAATGAAATCCTAAAAATTAGGTATTGGGTTATCTTTCTATACTCTAAGTCATACTACGCTAACAAATCCCTCTGGTGCATAAACTTGTGTAACATTTTCCTCTACCTCTTCTCAGTTGTTTATTCATGTATTTATTCTATTACTGAAATTTGAGAATGAGGGAAGAGAAAAGAGCCTGTGGTTGCAACTACAATTGTGGGGATTTTTTTTTTTTTTTTGCCACACCATGTGGCATGCAGGATCTTAGTTCCTTGACCAGGGATCCATCCCATGTTCCCTGCAGTGGAAGCATGGAATCTTAACCACTGGACCACCAGGGAAGTACCAAATGTTGGGATTTTTGAAAGCTTATATCACAAATATTGGCAATGTTTACCTAATATAATGTTATTTTTCTTTCTGTTGGGAAAAAAAAAAAAAGGTGCGCCTATGTGTCTTAGGGTTTTTTCTTAGACTGATATTATTTCTTAATCCTCAGGCTTAGGCAGTTTGTAATTTTCCTACTTCATTAACCATTTAAGTTCATAACAACAAAAATATTACAATCCCTTGTGCAGAGTGCTTTGCTATTTAAAAATAGTGGGTTTTGGGGGCTTCCCTGGTGGTCCAATGGCTGAGACTCGGTGCTCCCAATGCAGGGGGCCCGAGTTCGATCCCTGGTCAGGGAACTAGATCCCACATGTACGCCGCAACTAAGAAGTCGGTAGGCCGACAACAAAGATCCCGTGTGTCACAAATAAGACCCAGAGCAGCCTAAATAAATAAATAAAAATGATTCAAAAAAATTTTTATATAGTGGGTTTTATTTAAAACAGTGGTTCACAGTTTAAAATATCATTTTCACAAACATCATTTTATTTGATTCTCAGCCTAATCCCAAATTGTATATAATCTTCCCTATTTGTAGGTAAGCAACCTGAGGGCCAGTCACCACAGAAAACAGAAATGAAATGGTCTCAGCCACAGATGGCTGTCCTTTGATGCAATCTGGTGTGTGTTTCTGCTTAACAAACATTTATTTCTCTTTGAAGCATCATTGCCATCTGCCCCTTGGTACCACGCTTCTCTCCAATTTGGGTCAAGACCTGTCTCTGAGCTCTGCATCACTGTCCCTCTAGTTCCTGTCTCTGTCTTTCCCTGACCTCAGTGTCTCCTTCTGTGAAGGGGCTTGGAAACCCCAGTGTGGGTACATGCTGGTTGTGGTGGTGGGGTGGTGAGAATGGATGAGGGAGGGAACTGCAAAAGGGGCCCTCTTTCCTCTGTAGTGCTTGCTGCCACTTCTAGAGTCAGCCTAGAGAAGTGAAGTTTGCAAGGCAGCAGACACTTCCACTTGGCTTGTTTTTTATATTTTTAAAAATAAAATACTTCCAGGGACTTCCCTGGTGGTCCAGTGGTTAAGAATTGGTCTTGCAACGCAGGGGACGCCGGTTCCACCCCTGGTGGGGGAACTAAGATCCCACATGCCGCGGGGCAACTAAGCCGGGCGCCGCAACTAGAGAGCCCACATGCTCCAACTACAGAGCCCACGCGCTGTGGAGCCCTCGTGCCACAACTAGAGAAGCCCGCGCACTGCAATGAAGAGCCCGCGCGCCACAATGAAAGATCCCGCGTGCCACAACTAAGACCTCATGCAGCCAATCAATCAATCAGTATTTTTTTTTAATGAAATATTTCCAGATACATCAGTAAAAATGCCATGGAAAAATTTCTGAACGAGGGCAGTATGAAAGACATCAATATGAGTGGCAGTAGAGATGGGAAAAAGGACCCTGCTGGAAAGAAAAGCAGCAGGGTGTCCCACCTCATTCTTTCTCTTGGCACTGCTGCCACAAATACGAAGGAAAACGCTTTGAGATATTGGGACTCTCTCCCTCTGAACTGAAGCTTAGCTCAGCCTTGTCAAAGCGAGTCTGAAGGGCGCTCTGAGTCTGGAGGACGCCCCCAGAACTTTCAGGTCTCTGCTATAGCATTCCCATCTCTGAACATCGTCCGCAGTAAACAAGCGGTGATCCTCCAACAGTGCATAGGACTCGAGCTGTATGCGGAGCCCAGCACTCTGCAGGGCCCGTCAGCGCCGGTAATGCTGCCTTCTCGCGCCACCTGCTGGCTGTCAGATGTATTGCATATTAAGTCATGAAAAAATTCATACACGTAATAAATAAATACATAAATGCCTTGAAAGTTTGGAAGGACAGACAACAAAATGTTAAAATTTATTTTCTCTGTGTGGTAGGATTAAGTTTCATTTTAAAAAATTACTTGCTTATTTATTTGGTTGCGCTGGGTCTTTAGTTGCGGCATGCGTGTGGGATCTCGTTCCCTGACCAGGGATCAAACCCAGGTCCCCTTCATTGAGAGCGCGAAGTCTTAACCACTGAGCCACCAGAGAAATCCTGGGATTCTCATTTTTAAATGTTTTTATGTTTGTTAAACTGTCTACAATTAAATGTATCATTGTGGAATCAGTTTTTAAGAAAGCAATAAAAGTTGCCCTCCAATTTAAAAATTATTATTCTATGACTCATTCTGGCTTCATTTTTACATTTAAATATTTGAGCTTCCAAGAATTTATTTAGTTTAAGGAATGAATTATGGATCATATTTTTTTCCCAAGATGGCTAACTGGTTGTCCAACCTCTAGCGGTCTCCAACAATAGGCATCTCGTTAAATAAATTATGCTACAGCCACCCACTGGAATACTATGCAGACATGGGAAAGAATAAAGAAGCTTTATGTCATGTGCTGATAGGACTGATGTTCACAACATATTATTAGGTTAAAAAAAACAACAACAAAGTAGGGAGCAGTTTGTATATGATCCCAATTAGATTAAAAAAAAAGAGTATGTGCATGATATATGTTTCTATTTATCTGAATTCTTGTAGATTCTTAAAAACTTTATGGGCAGGTACAGAAGAAGCTTAACAATGGTTTAATTGTTCCAGGAGGAAGTAAGAAGAAGGAAGGAAGAAAGGAAGGAAGGATTTTACTTTCGTTTTATCCCTTTGTTACTGGTTTAATTCTTTTTCATTATGTTCATGTATTAATTTTGTTATGTTTCGTGATAAATAAAAATAAGTGGGACATTGATTTGTATGTGTTTATGGTTTTAAAAAAATCACGTGATCCCTCAGGATCAATCAGTCAGTATCTGTGTTTTGATTGATTCTGTTCCCTGTGACACTTCTTCCCCTCACCAACAGTAAGGGCTAAAATACATTGAGTGCATTCTATGAGTCAGGCACATTTCTAATTATTGATGTCATTATCCTCTTTTTCAGAGGAAAACAATGAAGTAAAGAGAAGGTTGCCTAATGTTATCCAGTTAGTAGGTTGCCTGAGATTTATCTCCGGACACTCAAATTCCAGAGCCTGTGGAACTTAACCATTATGTCCTGCCCTTTGGTTAAGCTTGCAGAAATTAAAGAAAGAGAGAAAATGTCAATTTTATTTATTTATTCGGTAAACCTTTTCTGAATGCTAGTATATGCCAGGTGAGAAAACTGTTAAATTGTTTCTTGGGAGGCTTCCTGGAGGAAGAACAATGGATGCATTATAAAGTCTCTGATGTAGCTAATGAAACTGAGTTGCTGTAACAATGGTGGCCCATTAGAGCAGCAGCCTTCGTAGCCTTAACTACAAGAAGGCACTGTAGAGGACTCTTGCTGAGAATGGCCACTTCCTCCTAGTGCCATTGCTGGTCCTCTGCAGGCTGGAGATACAAAGTATCATCCCCTCAAGGAGGTTCAGTCTCTCAGGGCACTCATGTGTTAGTTCTACAAGTGGATCTGCTATTCCAGGGAAGCAGAAAGCACTAGGATGTTGCTTTCAATATAGGGAAGTTGAGAAGTGGAAAAACAATTCTCAAAGTTATTTTTGAACTCACATCAAAGATTTATTTAACTCATTAATGGCAGAACTAGGAAGAAGACAAAAGAGCTGCTTTGAAGAGCATTTGAGAAACAGGGATTTATATAGTCAATAAAAAAAGGAATGCCGAAATAAGATTGCTAGTTTAGATATGATTGGTCAAGTTTCCAGGACAATAAAACCAAAACACCTTTGTGGTTAACTTCTCTGTTGGGCAATAAAACCCTATCATTCTATCAACTTCTGCAAGTTAACCACTAACCATACAGACTGTAAATGTTTCATCTCTTTTTGGTTGTAGATTATTTATCAAATATACTATAACAACAAAGTTACATTCTCCAGGAGAGTCAGTTGAGTGTCAAGCAAGCTTTTAGACAATGCTCTAGAGCGACACCAAACCAAACCAAACCAAACAACTTCCCCTCAAAACAAAACCCCCAACAACCAACAAAAAAAGCAATTCTCATTTTACCTTTTCTAAGTTTGGAGGAATTATTCTTCCACAGAAGGGAAGAACTCATCTAGCTTTGGAGATGAGCTCCCTGGGTTACTCACTAACAATTAACTAACTTTCTCTAGACATCAGTTTCTTTGTCCATAAAATGGGAATGTTAATACTGTGAGAGTATTTATGTTTCTCATGCGAGAGAATGTAGAGCTATAAGTTGGGGCTCACTTTTTTAATTTATTCACATTCTGGCCTGAGAATGGTTGATTAATACTTGCAAATCTTCTTACTTCTAGGCTTAAGTTTGACTAACGTGAGACTGGGAGTGAGAGTCTGTACAAAGTAGGGTCAGATCCAACTTAGACTGCCTTGAACGAGAACAGAAGCAGGGATTTGAGAGAGCAAGCCTTGAGGCCTGGGAGTGTGAGAAGGGCTGATAAAATGAGGACTCGGGAATCTCAAGGTATTTGCAGAGGTAGATGAACAAAAACACAATTTTATTTTTTAAAATTGATTTTATTGAAGTATAGCTGATTTGCAGTGCTGTGTTAGTTTCTGCTGTACAGCAAAGTGATTCAGTTATACATATATATGCATTCTTTTTCATATTTTTTATGTGGTTTATCACAGGATATTGAATATAGTTCCCTGTGCTCTACAGTAGGACCTTGCTGTTTATCCATCCTATATATAACAGTTTGTGTATGCTAATCCCAAACTCCCAATCCTCTCCCCAACCATCCTCCACCTTGGCAATCACAAGTCTGTTCTCTATGTCTGTGAGTCTGTTTCTGTTTCATAGATAAGTTCATTTGTGTCATGTTTTAGATTCCACATATAAGTGATATCATATGGTATTTGTCTTTCTCTTTCTGACTTACTTCACTTAGTATGATAATCTCTAGTTGTATCCATATTGCTGCAAATGGCATTATTTCATTCTTTTTTATGGCTGAGTAGTATTCCATTATATATATGTACCACATCTTCTTTATCCATTCATCTGTAAGTGGACATTTAGGTTGCTTCCATGTCTTGGCTATTGTGAATGGTGCTGTTATGAACATAGGAGTGCAGGTATCTTTTCAAATTATAGTTTCCTCCAGATATTTGCCCAGGAGTGGGATTGCTGGATCATATGGCAACTCTATTTTTAGTTTTTTGAGGAACGTCCATACCGTTTTCCATAGTAGCTGCACCCCAAAAGTACAATTTAAATGGCCCACTTGAATATAGCCATGAACTGACTGTGACAAACAGAGACATGATTAGTAATATGTAAAATATAATTGTTAAATCTTAGTAACCATGGAAACAACTTCTAGACATTTGTCTTTTACTGTTCTCTGCACTTTCCAACATTTTATTTTACCCTCACCTACCTCTGCGATAGGACAGGTGTTATCCCACTAGCCTGAGAACTTCATAAGGTCAAGACTTTCCTACGTTCATTTACTGCATTGCTCACACAGTTCTCTATACCCTGAGGCCCTTCAGAAAAGGGGGGCTTCAGAAAAAGCACTACCCTGGCCACACCCCTCAGCCACCACGCCCTCAGGATAGAGATGGTTGAGGAACCTGAACATTTGCCAGGTTGAGATGAGGACAACCAGATATCCCCACTGTTGTCTTTCAAGACCTTTCAGAGCCAGGAAGAGGCTGCCCATAGAGCCAGGCAGCTCCTCCCTCTGGACATCTTTGCTTCTAGTTTCTAGGTTCTGATCAGTACTGAAGTGGGCACTGTGGGTCCACTTCTCAAGAGCCCCAAATCAAGGGGCTGGAGTGACGGACAGGGAACTGAGTTCTGTCAGGACTCCTGGGCTGGGCGGGGCAGCTTGAGATGGGGCACGGTCAGGGCTCCACGTGGCATCTTAGGCATGGTGGTGACATCCTCCTGTTCTCCACAGAGATGGAAATAGAGTAAGATGGAAATACAGAGAGGGACACCCTCACTGTTTAGAAAGAGACCCCAGCCCCATGAGGGCTCCACCTGTTCTTGGAGGGTGTGGCTAGTTCAAGGATGTTCAAGGATGAGGGGGTCTAACGGATCTCAGCTCTTTCCCATCTCATTCTCCCCTTCTCTAGCAGTTTTCCCATTTGAACTAACCATTATAACAATGAACCTCATTCACAGCGTGCTTTTCACCGGGTAGAAGGCTGCTCCATCATCCTCACACCAGCCAGTCCCACTGGGCAGGTGTGGTGCCCATTCGATAATTAGAGAGACTGAAGCTCCAGGAGGTTGCTATAGAGTCTCATAGGAAGTCGGCATCTGGCTGGAACAGGATTCCTGATTCATGGTCCAGTGTTCTTCCCATTAGCCCATGCCCCCTCCAGACTGGCAGCCCACCCCACACCCAAGGGCCTGGGTCACATCTTCCCCTTCCTTCCCACCCTTGACTCTGTCTACAGGACAAAGGCTGTTCAGGGTACAGTGAGGCATCCTGAGCGGAAAACATGCCTTTCCACAAGGCTGACTCCCCCAGGCTCTCCCCCCACATGGTCCTGCAGTGCAGCCAGGATGCAGCCCCACAAAAGGCCCGAGCCTGGGTTAGAAGAAAGAGGAGGCCTGGGGGCTCCCAGGGAGGAGGAGAAAGGTGAGACCCAGCAGAGAAGGAGCGAGAGACGGCCCTGCAGCGTCTGCTGGAGACTCTGCGGCGGCCGAGGCAGCTGGGTGTGAATGCAAATTTCATTGGAAGGAGCGGGAAGCCCCCCACTACCCCCCCACCCCAGCACACCTGGCCCTTCCCTGCTATGCGCCCTAAAGTACCATTTTGCCGACTTTTCCAGTCCTTCATGCAACAATCCCGTAGTAAACTGGGCCCATGCTTGCCGTCAACAAAGATCCAGAAAATTAGTCTGCTGAACGTGCCTGGAGGGTGGAGGCTGAGTCTGGGGTGTCAGGGAAAGAGGTGTCAGGACTCCATGCTCCTCCTAGATGATTCCACCTCACCCTGGTTGGTAGGCAGCAGGAGTGGCAAAGGCCTCTCCTCAGAAGATGCCAGAAAAGATGCCAACTCAAGCTTGAGCAGTCTTACCTCATTCCTATCTCGTAGTGTCTTCGGGAAGAACTGAGAATGAACGTGACCTGAGCAGACTAAACAGTTTGGTTATTCACGCTATATTTATTCTTGGTCTGTTCCTTTCTCATTCCATCCTCAAGGGGGTTCTCTTTGCATCTATCGCATAGTTCTAGGCCTTCCTCCCTGCCAAACTCAGCCTTTTACGGATTTATACACCAGAGACTTCCGAACCGCAACTCAGAAGTGGTCTGGGGAGAAAGGAGCAACGAGGGGTGAGCCTGGGAATCAGGGTGCGACCGGTCAGGCCATGGAGGCTTTATACGCTCCCTCTCCGCGTAAGGCTGTTTGTTTGCATTGGGCGGAAGCCAATCAGATGCGCGGGATCAGGGTGTCCTGGCAGAGGAGACAGGCGGCTATTTGTCTGTTCTCGTTTGTCCTTCTCTCTGGGAGGAAGAGGGAAGGGTTTAGGAAAGGATGGAGCGGACAGGAAAAGACAGTCAGTCGATCCAATCCTTAAAGAGCACCGTCGGGGTGGGCTCCATGCTGTCAAATATGGCCCCAGTGAAGACCCTGCAGCTCCGGGGCTGACTCGGAGGGTCGAGGAGAGGAGTGGAAGAGGGATTAGCCGGAAAAGCAGAACGTCCTAGGCTCGACTCAACAACTGCGTTCTGTGTGGTCTTGGACAAGTCACTTTCCCTTCCCTCTGGTAAACGAGGAGGCTAAGGATCCTGAAAGTGTAGGATTTAGTAACGTGAAGCCACTGATGTTGGGTTGCAGAGAGAAAAGAAGGTCAAGAGGCCATTCGAAGCTCGAAACATTTCTAAATGGCTACTTACGGAGGGAGTGCTCCCTTTGCATTGACAGCAAACAAAAAAGAAATGCGCTTATTCTGGGTGTTGGAAACGTTCTATATCTTAATCTGGGGCTGGGTAGTTACAGGGTGTGTACACATGTCAAAATTTATTGAGCTGTACCCTTAGGATCTGCACCTTGTTATATGTAAATTCTATCTCAATAGAAAGGTTTAAAAAATGAGCTTAAACTCCGGTAGGAGTTTAGACTTCCAAAAGAACTTCCTAATAAGAGGGATTTTAGAGAAGTGAATCTTCACTCGGGGAGGTTAAGGATCTCCCTTCTCTTGAGAACTTTAAGATTATCCATCTGCTGAAGGAGGCGATGGGGAACTAGGGAACAAATAAGATGCCCTCTCTTGGAGAGCTTTCCAAAATCCTTCCATCCTCAGAAATTCCCATGTCCTTCCCAGAGACAGCAAAGTCCTCTGTGCTATCTAATTTCCATCTCTCCTATTGCAATGCTGACCACTCACTCTGCTCTCTGTGGAGTTCAGCCATTTCCCCGGCCTTACACAAAATCTCTTTAGAGCCTTGAAGCTTGAATATTGAGGGGGACCTCATTTCAACCTTCTCACCAACCTTCTCTCTCCCTCTCCCCATTTTCTCCTCCTTGGGGATGTCAGTTCCTGTTCTGAGCCCGCCTCCACCCAGGCCCTTTTTCCGGTGGTGTGTGCCAGCCGGTCCTGCATCCCACATCCCCAGCTGTTGACATTTCGTTGCCATTACCCACAGGATAAAGAAAGGGCCCCTGTTATTCAACAATAGGGGAAAAGAAGGAGACAATGGGAAATTGTGCTTCCGATGGGGTGGGGACAGAGAAGGAAAGGACAGACAGATGACAGACAGGGGAGCTGGACAGAAGGGGTCAGGTTTTTTGAAGCAACTGGAGGTCCTGGAAGTCTGATTCCCACCTTGAGAGCCTCTTCCCATAGGCAATGCGCACCCAGGCACCGGAGGGCAGAGGTGAGGGCTTTGCTGGGGGAGGTGGAGTGGTGCTGCGCAGAGTAAGCCCGTATGGAAAAGTGGAGGCAGCTGGAACTTGACACTTATGGATCTTTGAGCCTCATTTGTAGTTCAGTCCATGCCCATCAGTCCAACATCCTTACACCCACCCATTAATCCATCCCTTCTCTGGTCTAAGAGCATCTAGGAGAAACGAGGCACCCCATTCTCCACAATATTCCAGGTAATTATTCCTGGGTTGCCTCCTTTACTCCATCCCTCTTCATGGGTTCCCATGCCTCTTCCTAAGCCGTGTCTTCCCCTGGGCCCAGGACAGTGAGTGCCACAGACACAGTGCCCGGTCACAGAGCTGGACCCTAGTCACTTAGCCTGGCTTAGTGGAGTGATGAGTGGGGGAGTTTTTGGTACCTTGACTTCTTTGAACTCAGGACAGAAGCCTTTCCTCAAAGGTGTGAAAGGAGAGACCACGATGATCAGGGGCCCAAGTCCTGGGGCTCTTAGATGCTTGGACCTCCCAGGGGCCCAAATCCTGGGGCTCTTAGATGCTTGGACCTCCCAGGGGCCCAGGCAACTCCTTCACCTGGAACCTCTTCGTTCAGCAGGACAAAAAGCTGCCAGTCACTGCTCCCTCCATCTCTGTGAAGAGGCCCACTTCTAACAGGTCAGTGTCAAAATATCTTACACAGTACTGTTGATCAGAATGTTCATAAAATAATTATCAGTGAAATAATTTTATTCTATACCTAAAAGTGTCCCATAAAAATTATGAATATTTCTCTTAAATAAAACTTTATAAGTGGAAAAAAAAAAGGTGGGGGGAGGCACTGGAGCTGTTGGCCACTCTCTCATTCTCTGTAAGGGGTATGAAGAAGATATGTGTGCGCCTGCTCTGAGAAACAGAAAGACAGATCAGTGACTAAGAGCTTGAACCTCATGTCAAGTCTGGATTCAAGTCCCAGCAAACCCCTCCTCTTACTAGCTGTGTGACCTCACTCAATTATCCTGACATGTGAGCACCTTTGAGCATATATAAATGGGATCCATAGTTGTTCCTACCTCATTGCTAAGGGGAGTAAATATAAAAGTGTACATGTAAAGTGCCTAGAGCAGTTTCAGGCACGTTAAACTTTAAACATGTGGGTGCTGGCTGTCATTACTATGGGTCCCTCAATCGGTCTCAGTTCCCACTATCACTGTGCTTACCAGGTTCTCCTGTACAGAAGATGTGTTCTCTCGCTCAGGTCCCTGTCCCAGATGCTTTCCTTTTTAACCATTGAGAAGTCCTTTCTGCACCTCAACCCTGTCTCATTCTGCTGCATGCTCGGCTCTGGCCTTCATCTGCAAGAAGATGGAGTCCAGCTCCTTAGCTTTCCGACTCCTCCAGTCTTTCCTTCCTCTTGCCACGTCCCTGCTCTTCTTCCCAGAAGTCCTTAATGGGAGCTCATTCATTAACACACATATTTATTTAGCACCTACTGTGTGCCAGAAACTATGCCGGGAGCTGCAGGTAACAACTAACATATACATAGCCCTTACTAGATATCAGGACCTATTTAAGCATTTTACATATATTACTTCTTCTAATCCTCACAACTCCTCAGTGAGGTAGGTGTGCTACTATTCACCACATTTTACTGATGAGGGCATTGAGGCAGAGAGAGGTTAAGCAACTTGTTCAAAGTCATGCGATTAGGAAGTGGAGGAATCAGATCTCAAAAAGGAATAAAACTAGGTTAAGGGGTCTTTAGTCCAATTTTTAAAAAAATGGCCAAGGTCAGATCATAAACATAAAAAATTTATTTTGCTTTATATTAAGCCTTATTGTTCTACTGTTTCAAAATTCAAATTTACTCACAAGAAAGAGTCAGTTTCATATTAGATTTGGTTTAACAAATGCTGCTCCTGCTATTCATTCTTATCACCAAAAAAAAAAAGACTATTTGTGACTTAACGATAATATGTTCCAGAAAATTAAAAGTTAATGTCTCTTAGAAACAATACAAACGTTATCAGTAGAAGTGAAGTATACCAAATTTATATATTCAGGAGAATATGAAACTTATACCATTGATTGTTAAAGGGTTTTAAAAGCTTTTTATTACATTTTGTAACAAAATTCTAGGCTTAGTTGTAAAATCCTGGGTTAACTATCATTTGGAAATTTAAATATACACTACAGTAAACATTTAGAAAATGTTTTTCTAAAATGTTCCATCTAGGTCAATAGACTTGTCTGTAGAAGTCTTTTATAAGGATAAAAAAAGAAAAAATGGCCAAGGTGATAAAGAATAAAGAATAGAATAAAGAAGGGGGGAAAATCAACTACTGAAATAGACAATTGTGTTTGAAATCATTTTTAATAGTCTTATAATTTTATACTTTATAACTTTATAATTACTGGAAGGCTCACTGACATAGTCTACATATGCATATGTATTACTTTCAGATCCACACTGCTAATTTAGCTGCTAATAGAAATACTTCTAAGAAAAAAAGTCCCCAGTCCAAGGCAGTAGGGGAACCAGAGGAGTAGATCACAGTGCACTACAGCGTGATGAAGTGGAGGGGAGAGGAAAGGTTTCCCAGAGGAGGTGAGGCCCAAACTGATTGCCTGTAAGAGGAAGGTGAGGGTGAACTTGGACTGTGTTGGAGCCAGAACATGTCTGGAGCACAGTGCAGAGGGCACAGGTGGTGAGGGGTAGGGTAGGGGGGCAATGTTGGAGGTGCTGGGAGAGGCTGGATCACAGAGAGCCTTGGAAGTTGGGTTCGGACACTAGATTTGATCCTCATGGCAATGGGGAGTCACCGTTTTAAGCAGGAGAGTGACAAGACCATATTTACTCTGACTTCAGATGAAGAATGGGTATTGGGAGAGGACAGAGACCACAGGTGGCAATCCAGAAGGCAAGATTTGGGAAGTAGGGCTTCCCTGGTGGCGCAGTGGTTGAGAATCTGCCTGCCAATGCAGGGGACACGGGTTCGAGTCCTGGTCTGGGAAGATCCCACATGCCGCGGAGCAACTAGGCCCGTGAGCCACAACTACTGAGCTTGCGCTTCTGGAGCCTGTGCTCCACAACAAGAGGGGCCACGATAGTAAGAGGCCCGCGCACCGCGATGAAGAGTGGCCCCCACTTGCCGCAACTGGAGAAAGCCCTCGCACAGAAACGAAGACCCAACACAGCCAAAAATAAATAAATAAATAAATAAATAAATAAATAAATAATAAATAAAATTAAAAATAAAAAAAAGATTTGGGAAGTACCACTTGTGCTGAGAATGGATAGGTAGAGGAGGTGCTAAATTAGGACCTGCTGACTGAAGGGATGTGAGAGAGGAGGAGGGATGGGCTCAGGAGGCCTGGCAGGGAGTGGAGTTAGTTACTGCCCCTCCCCCATCACCTTCCTTTTGCTAACAACTTCAGCCCCTTTTTCTGCCCGCATGGCTTCCAGCTCGACGGTCCCCTCTCAGGAATCCTTGATGGGAGATCTACCCTGTTCCCTCCACCCCATTCCCTTAGTCCTAAGGAATGCCCACCCTTTGTGCCCTGCAGACTGTGCTGGGCTGACTCCCCATCATGCAAGGCAGGATCAGTCTCCCCACTCTCTGCCACTTCCTTCTCCCTTGGGCCTTCACCACCTTCCACAGAGCCCTGGGGGACTCAGGTAAGACCTTAGCTCTGCCCAGAATCTGGGGAACAGTGGTGGGGAAAGTGGAAAGGGCAGCTGTTGGAGATACTCTGGGGCTGAGAATCATTGCTGAGTGAGCAATGGAGGAGAGGGTTGGGGGAGCCTGGGGTACGGGGATCTGGGTAGGCACTTGGGGCATTGAGGGTGAGGGGGTTCCTGCCACTGTGGCCCCCTCTGCTCAGCACCCCACCCTGGCCCCCACTACCTCCTGCCCCCCATCCACGAGGTCGTTCACTCTCGTCGTGGGGCCACGACCACGCTGCCCTGCGTCCTGGGCGCCCCGCCTCCCAGCTACAAGGTGCGCTGGAGCAAAGTGGAGCCGGGGGAACTCCAGGAAACGCCCATCCTCATCACCAACGGACCGCACGCCCGGGGCTACGGGCCCCTGGGGGGGCGTGCCAGGATGCGAAGGGGGCATCGGCTAGACGCCTCTCTGGTCATCGCGGGCGTGCGCCTGGAGGACGAGGGCCGGTACCGCTGTGAGCTCATCAATGGCATCGAGGACGAGAGCGTGGCGCTGACCCTTCGCCTGGAGGGTGAGGCCCTTCGGTTACTGCCCCGCTCCTCTCCAGGGGTGGTTCGGCTGTCTCATCTCAGGCCTCCCAGGGCTCCTCCCCAGCCTCTCCCCCGCCTGCTCCCGGGGCCCCCCTAGCCCTTCTTCCTAGGCTGCACCGCCCTTCCTTCCCCCTCTCCCTCTGCCGGCCCTCCCCAGGCTGTCTGCCACTCCCCCCCCCAGGTGTGGTGTTTCCGTACCAGCCCAGTCGGGGCAGGTACCAGTTCAATTACTATGAGGCGAAGCAGGCGTGCGAGGAGCAAGACGGACGCCTGGCCACCTACGCCCAGCTGTACCAGGGTGAGCGGCCGAACCCGGGCACCGCCCAGGCGCCCTCCGGGCTGTCACGTGGACCCCAGTGGAGGCGAACTCCGGGTCTGGCTCCCGCCTGTGGCGCCTCTAATCGCCCGACCCCCCACCCCACCCCCCGCCATCTCCCCCCAGCGTGGACCGAGGGTCTGGACTGGTGTAACGCGGGCTGGCTGCTCGAGGGTTCCGTGCGCTACCCTGTGCTTACGGCGCGCGCTCCGTGCGGTGGCCCAGGGCGGCCCGGGATCCGCAGCTACGGGCCCCGCGACCGGAAGCGTGACCGCTACGACGCCTTCTGCTTCACCTCTGAGCTGTCAGGTAAGGGGGCGGGGCGAGCCAGCCTCAGCACCGGAGGGGGCGGGGCCTGACCGGCTGCGAAGGAGGAGGATTCAGCCTGTGAATGAGGCGAGGCGGGGCGGGGCGAGCCGGGCCAGGACCCGGACCTGAAGAATGGGGCGGGGAAGGTAGAAGGCAAGTGGCTTGAGATCCCGGGCCAGCTCCGTGGTCTCTTGAAGGCCTCGCCCCTCCGTCACTCCGCCCACCCAGGCTCCAGCCTGTCTCCCGCAACCTCACCCGCACCCCCAGTCTCGTTACTCCCACTCCTCCTACCCAAGCTCGGACCCACCCGACCACACCTGCCCCCCCGACTCTGCTCCCTGGGAGTCTGAATCCCGCCGCGCCCCGGCTGGCCCTTCTCTGGATCAGTCGGTGACCCGCTTCGGTCCCCAGGCCAAGTGTTTTTCGTGCCGGGGCGGCTGACGCTGTCTGAAGCCCACGCGGCGTGCCGGCGGCGCGGGGCCATGGTGGCCAAGGTCGGGCACCTCTATGCAGCCTGGAAGTTCTCCGGGCTGGACCAGTGCGACGGCGGCTGGCTGGCGGATGGCAGCGTGCGCTTCCCCATCACCACGCCTCGGCCGCGCTGCGGGGGCCTCCCGGATCCCGGAGTGCGCAGCTTCGGCTTCCCCAGACCCCAGCAGGCGGCCTACGGGACCTACTGCTACTCCGAATAGGGGCCCACAGCGCCCCCTCCAGCGCGCGCGACAAAGCCTGGGAGTCGTGTCAGGGGTCTCTCGCCGCCCCTTTCCCGCGAGCCTCCCCTTCCATCAGACGAGGAGCAGCCCCTCCTGACCCGCCTTCTCGGCCGAGGGCTGCAGGCCGAGGATCCCGGCTGGCCCGGCGTCGGGGAGGGGAAGTGGTGGCACACCCGGTGGCGGTGCGCGGCTACGACCCTCGGACCCGCGGCGATTCGCGCGCCCCGGCAGACGAGGCAGCCACTGCTGGGTGACGGATGGGGCGTCCCGGGGGCATTAACTGACTTCTATATACAGCAATAAAATAACTCGAGGACTTTTTGTGTTGGGTGAAGCTGTAAGCGCGGCGGCGAGGCGTGGGGGGATGAGGGGGATGACCTTGGACCCAGCGTGCTGACGGCGCGCCTAGGAAGACAGAGTAAGAGCAGAGGCTACTGCCCCTGAGGGGTGAACCTGCAAGAGAGTAGGGATTGCGAGGAGAGGGCACCAAAAGGCCGGAAGAGAGTTGGATTCACCGTGGACGGCCTGGCCACGGATAGGAGCAAATGAATCTAGGGTGGTGTTGTACCAGGCACCACGCGGGGGCGCCACACACTCACTTAAGATTACTCTAGTTCAAATCTTCCAGGAGCGCTCCAAACCCCCAGGCCTAGCCCCTGGGCACCACAGAACAAATACAAGGTGGACCTGAACATATTTCAAAATGTGTTTGTATCCTGCCAGTCTCCCAGAAGGGTTTACATGATTGCTATTAAAGGAAGGAAAGTCATTCCGCTGTTAACAGCTGATGGGAAATTAAGCCCTCAAAAGGAAGAGGAGGTTAACGGACACAGTAAGGTCCTCGCAGGGCTGATACTGCAGGGCGGCTGTGCATTGGGTTTAGCGTTCACCACCATCACGGCCGCCAGGGCAAAAGGGGCAACTGGACCAGGGACATTCTTAACATCTGGCTAAAAGAAACATACCAGGAACTCAAGAGACAAATTCCAATGTCATTAATTCATTTTCCTTAATATATATTATATTCTATATATTTTATTTGTATGTTTGTTTGTTTATTACTGTTCAAGCAATCTAGCTACACCACAAAAAGCCTGGGCTAGAGAATAGTCATGACTGGCGCAATGGGTATGAACTTTCTAACGGCACTTGATACATGTTGTAAAATTGCTTTCCAAGAGGATTCTTGCAATCATTGTCAAATGAATTCATCCCATGGGACTTTATATAAGGGACAGAGGATAACTGAATGAACATCATCTTCAATAATCCTCATATAGCAAATGAAATATTTGTGCCAGTTCTTAAGCTTTGGTTTTTTCATCTTGGTCATGGGATAATAAGATCCGCCTCCCGAGTTTGCTGTGAACAGTAATTGAGACAATGCATCGACTGCATAGTACATGCCTGGTACACATAAGAAGCACTCAGTAAGTGGTACCTATAATAATTAATGAGTAATAATGATAGTAACAGAACAAAAATAATTATTCTTATTCAGGTTCTTACCAGGTAGCCTGTAGAATCGGTTGTTGTATGGCACTGATTAGTCAAGATAAGCTAAATTATGCTGTGATAACAAACAACCCCCAAATCTCAGTGGCTTAAAACATAAAGGTTTATTTCTCACTCTAGCTACTTGTGCTTTGTGGTCAATAAGGGGGCTCTTCTTATTTTAGTTATTCAGGGACCCCGGGTGACAGAGCAGCCACCATCTCATATGCCATCAATCACCATGCCAGAAGGAAAAAATAAAAAGAGCACTGGAGGGTCTTATACAAGAAGTTAATAGGTACAGGCCCCAGAGACACCTGTCTTGTTCACAACTCAATTCTCCAAAACTAATTACATGGCCCCACTCAACCACAAGGGGGCAGCAAAGAGCAATCTTACTTTGGCCTAGACGTAGAATTGGAACTATTTGGTGAACAGCACCAGCACAAATGTTGACCACCAACAGCAAGGAGGGCAGTCTAAATTCTGGGACATATTGGACATATTGGTAGTCACCCACTCCCCCAGTCTTCTGGGTTTTCTAATGTTTGATTCTCTTAACGTTTGATTAATGTTTGATTCTCTTCCATTTGTCTTGGGTGCTATGGAGTGAATGTTTGTGTCCCCCCACTCCTATTATGGAATCAGAACCCCAGGAAGCCAAGATCTAAGGCCTTGCAGCTCAGCCCGTAGGAAGATGGCTTGTCTTCAGTATAATGCCTTCAGCATTTGTCAAGAGACCATATGAGAAACGGTCATGGGAGGAGCTTTTCATTTGCTGCAGAGCTTTGTTTCTTTGCCCATAGAAACATATGACCACGAATTCTTACAACTACTCTTCATATTGCTATTATTATTATTTTTTCGTTATAGAGAATTTAAAAAGTACACAAAAATAGAACAGAATAAAAAATCACTCCATCCTCCAGCTTGACGATTTCAAAATTATCCTTGTTTCTTGAATCCTCTCATTTGTGTTTGTTTTTTGCTGGAGTATTTTAAAAACAAATCTCAAATAGCCTATCATTTCACCTGTAAATACTCAGTATGTGTTTCCAATATATAGTGACTTAAAAATAACCATAATTCTGGGAATTCCCTGGCAGTCCAGTGGTTAGGACTCCACGCTCTCTCTGCCAGGGGCCCAGGTTCAATCCCTGGTTGGGGAACTAAGATACCACAAGCCACCCAGTGTGGCAAAAAAAAAAATTTTTTTTTAAACAAACAAGCATAATTTACTATCACACTCCTCCAACAAAATTAATGTTATCTAACATTTAGTTCATGATCAATTTCTCCTGAATGTCTAAAAATATAACTTTATAATAAGTTTATTTGCTCAAACCAGGATCCAACTAAGGTCTACACATTGCATTTGATTAGTTGTTTTGGGTTAATTTAAGTATCTTTTTTTTTAAAACTTTTTTATTTTTTTGCCTGCATTGGGTCTTTGTTGCTGCGCACAGTCTTCCTTCGAGTTGCGGCGAGCGGGGGCTGCTCTTCATTGCGGCGCGCAGCCTTCTCATTGTGGTGGCTTCTCTTGTTGTGGAGCACGGGCTCTAGGTGCGTGGGCTTCAGTAGTTGCAGCGCGTGGGCTCGGTAGTTGTGGCTTGCGGGCTCTAGAGCCCACGCTCAGTAGTTGTGGTGCACGGGCTTAGTTGCTCCAAGGCATGTGGGATCTTCCCAGACCAGGGCTCGAACCTGTGTCCCCTGCATTGGCAGGCAGACTCTTAACTACTGTGCCACCAGGGAAGCCCCTTTAAGTATCTTTTAAGCCATAATACTTCCTCCTTCATTTTATCTATACCATCTTGTTTGTTTATGTAACTGGGTCTTTTTCCTGTCAGGTTTCCCACAGTCTTGATTTGGCTGAGTGTATCTTCAAAGTGTCATTTAATATATTCCTCCACCTCCTGTAATTATATTTACAAGTTTGATTAAATTAACACTCACTTTTTTTTCCCCCCAGTAATATTTAATAAGTGATACTGTATACTTCCTCCTTCATCACATCAGGAGGCACATGGTGTCTGATTATTGGGCTAAAATAGTGATGCTAAGATTGATCAGTGAATTCAGATAGTGTAAGTCTGATCCACTCATTATAAAGTTTTTCACTGTATTAGTTTCCTATGACTGCTGTAACAAACTGCCACAAACTTGGTGGCTTAAGACAACAGAAATTTATTCTTTTACAGCTCTGGAGGCCAGAAGTCCAAACTCAAGGTGTTGGCAGTGTCACACTCCCTCTGGAGACTCTGAGGAGAATTGTTTCTTGCCTCTTATAACTTCTGGTGGCTGGTGGTGTTCTTGGGCTCCGCTGGCTGCATCACTGCAATCTCCGCCTCCTCCTTTTCATGCGCCTGTGTCTTTTCTTCCGTCTCTCATAAGGACACTTGTCACTGGGTTTGCCTCACCTGGCTAATCCAGGATGATCTCATCTCAAAACCATTAACTGAATTCCAGGAATGAATTCATGTAATAAATGACATCCACAAAGACCCTTTTCCAAGCAAGTTAACATTTGCAGATTTCAGGGATTAGGACATGGATATATCTGTGGCCATCTGTCAACTCACTACACTCATCAACTTTTTAATCTAATGGCTACTGATGATCACTGTCTAGATACATTATTTCGTTAGAAGTGCGAAATGGAGACGTTCTAATTTTGTCATTTCTCCTTCATTTATTAGCTGTGAATTGTCTATGAGGAAAAATTTCTCTTTATCCACTATTTTGTTACCCTGACATATAACCCATTTGGGAAGGTAGGATTAATGTTTGATTCTCTTCCATTTGTCTTAGATAGGTGCTATGGAGTGAATGTTTGTGTCCCACCACTCCTCAAAATTCATACGTTAAAACCTTAATCCCTAATGTGCTGGTATTTGAAGGTGGGGTCTTTGGGAGGTAATGAGGTCACAAGGGTGGAGCCCTCATGATGAGATTAGTGCCCTTATAAGAAGAGACTTGGGAGAGCTTACTTCCTCTCTCTGCTCTCCACCATGTGAGAGTACAATGAGAAGACAGTCATCTGAGAACCAGGAAGTGGGCCCTCACCGGACACCAGATCTGCTGGCCTCCAGTACTGTGAGAAATAAATGTTGTTTAAGTCACCCTGACTATGGTAATTTGTTATAGCAGCCTAAAATGACTAAGACAACAGGGTTCCCTAAAAGCAGATGTGAGTCAAGACTTTGAGTGCAAGGAGTTTATCTGGGAGGTCATGCTAAGGAGCACTGGTATAGAAGTGGAGACGTGAGACAGGAAAGGGGAGGAAGCTAATGAAAGGTTGTGATAGAGCAGGTGGAGCAACTGGGGCTCAATCCTGCTGGGGAATTCTGGAAGGCAGTGTAGAACCTGTCTCAGGAAATCCCACCTGAGGGGCAAAGAAACTAAAGTATTATTGGTCAACTTCCTGTCTGAAAGTTGAGGGCTGCCTCTGGAAGCATTAACCCTCTACCATTCCTGGCTAGCCCTGAGCACAAACATGCTCCCACAGCCAGAAAAAAAACGTTCCCAGGCAGAGTCACAGATGTTCTCCCAGAAGCCTTCCCCTTGCAGAGGTGAATGCAAAGGATAGGGGTCACAGCTATGCTAAACCCTTTGCACTGCTCATCCATTTGTGCCTCCATGATAAGATCACTTTGTCCCCTCACCGATTCTTCAAGGTCATGGCTGATCGCAATTTCTAATTCATTAAAAAGAAAGTTTGGGGAATTCCCTGGCCGTCCAGTGGTTAGGACTCCGCGCTTTCACTGCCTAGGGCCCGGGTTCAATTCCTGGTCAGGGAACTAAGATCCCACAAGCCCCATGGTGCAGCCAAAAAAAAGAAAAAAGTGTCTTATTACAAGAAGGTTAGTGGGACAAAGAGTTGCTGCAGTTGGTTCCAAGGCCGTAATCAATATTCAACATCTCCCTCCTCTACAATTCATTCTGTTGGTCTATGAGTCTTTCACAATGGAAAAACCCTGACCTTCATCCCTGAAGGCCTCAGCCTTTCATTACCATGCCCTTAACAGGCCAACATTGCAGTAACTGCCTGTTCATGATTACCACTGGACATGGGATAATCAAGATCAAACAACTTGGCCAGTATAATTCTTTTCTTTGTTAACTGGTCAGTTGGCATGAGGTGCCCAAAATGACCCGGAAGTTGCTATAGCCTTAGGTTTAGTGATACCCTTACTGTGACACCTGGTAGATGCATCTCCCACTCCAGGAACTATGGCTTCTAATCCTGCAGAGTCTGAATTTATAGGTACAGGAAGCACAAATTCCCGAAGTGGGCCACTGGTGAGAGGGGTATTGCTTCTTTCATATCCTGGTTCCTGTACCCATGATTTTTACCCATGGGATACAGCACCATGGAATGGCCATTGGTTCAAAATATATATATATATATATACTGTGTTTTGAAGGCCAGTACCCCAATCCTAGAGGATGTTTTCCCCAAGCTGGTATTTAGATGTGGTGTAAAGAGGCCATACTAACATACTATCAGGTTGGCAGTTTCAAGGAGATATGGTGCATTGTAGGCCCAATGGATCCTGTGGTCATGTGCCCACTGTCACGTTTCCTTCACTATAAAGTTGATCTCCTTGGTTAGAGGTGATACTATATGGGATCTCATAAGGATAAACCATTTCCTTTATGTCCTTGGATATAGATATTAGTGATGGCCAAAGCACTTGGGCAGGAAAGGCAAATCCATATCCAGAATATGCATTAATCCCAGTAAGGAGTTACTGCTCCCTCCCTCCAAATTGAAGGAGGTACATTGTAATCAACAGGCTTCCCAGTGGCTGGTTGATCTCTTTGAGGGATGGTACCATGTGGAGGCTTTAACATCTGTCTCTGCTGTTGACAGGCCGAACATCCAGCATTGGCAGTAGCTAGATCAGCCTTGGCGAGAGGGAATCCATGCTGGTGAGCCCTTATATAGTCTCCATATTCACTGCCACAACTACTCCATTCATGGGCACATTGTGCAAGCCCTGGCATGGCGGAGGACAAAGGCTGGCTGTTATCCACTGGAGTCCTTCTGTTCCCCTAGCTGTTCAATGTCTCCTCTGCAGTGAATGCTCTTAAACGGTACTGCCATCAGACACAATGTCCACTCCTGTAAGTCCATCCATATAGCTCTTCCCTAGACTTCTTATCTCCAACCTTCCAGTTTTGCCCTTTCTGGCCTGACCAACCAACTAAGCCATTTGCCACTGCTCAAGAGTCCATGTATATACTTCCTTCAAGTCATCTCTCTCACTGCAAAGTAGATGACCTGTGTACTGCTTGAAACATCCTCCTGGGAGGATCTTCCCTCGCCACTGTCTTTCAGGGCCACCCCTGTGGGGGCTGCAGTGTGGTAACAGCCCATGTTTAGCTCACATCAATATGTCACAGTGGGTTTCCCTGGTGGCGCAGTGGTTGAGAACCTGCCTGCCAATGCAGGGGACACGGGTTCGAGCCCTCGCCTGGGAAGATTCCACATGCCGCGGAGCGACTAAGCCCGTGAGCCACAACTACTGAGCCTGCGCGTCTGGAGCCTGTGCTCCGCAACGGGAGAGGCCACGACGGTGAGAGGCCCGCACACCGTGATGAAGAGTGGCCCCCTCTCGCCGCAACTGGAGAAAGCCCTCGCACAGAAACGAAGACCCAACACAGCCAAAAATAAATATAAATAAATAAATAAATAAATTTCTAAAAAAAAAAAAAAAATGTCGCAGTGATTCATCTATGGACCAGGGGTGGGCTTTGTCCTCCTCTGAATCCTAATCACAGACAAGCCCCACAAGGCTACAGGGTGAGCTGAGAGAGAGGCAAGGGTGCAGCAGAGATAGGTAATGTGGGAATCTGGGCCTCCTGCTCATGTAGTTTACTCATGCCTCTGTATGTATTCACACCCAGTCACAAATGTACCATTGTGGATTGCCACTGTGCTCACCCACGTGTGCTCGTGACTTAGCAGGTCTGAAAATTCCCGGATCTTGATAGGAAAGGGAAACAGGGAAGGGAAGGAATCCAATAAATAATTAAGTAAATAATCCAAATAATTGGGCAGGTGATGGCTATGGGCAGCTGGAGCTCAAAGCTGCTGGGAGCTCTGAGAGAAACTTGCCTCAGAGTGTTCCCTCCTGAGAGGCGAGGGCTGGGGTTTTAGTCTTTCAACTCCCCTTCTGTCACTGATTGAGGGCAGTTTCCGGGGCATTCTGACTTGCCATGCACTTAGGCCAAGTGTGCCTCCACATCAGAAACTAATCCTCAGGAGGTCAGCAGCCTTTGGCTTATCAAGGGACAGGGACACCAACAGGACCTGCTATATACCCCATTCATTTTCAAAATTGTGAGTTGATGTCCTATCAACGTCCAGAGGTGACAATTGATCTTATTTTTTAGTATCATTAGGAAATCATGGACTCTTTATCCATTTGACATGTTTCAATCTCTTCCAGTCATTATTCATCTTAATGCTGATGTTGTTTCATCTTTGGCCAGTGGGAGTCTTCTCAAGTTGGCTACTGGGTCCTTTTGACATGAACCCGACCTAAGTCTCATAACTTCCTTATTCTCAAGTATGACAAACTATCCTGCCCCAGACCTGGAATCTCTCCAGAGAGTTCCATTTAGTGAAAAGTACTATTTAGAGACCTCAATCTGGATACAAGGGGTATTCACTGTTATTGGTTTGTCATTGCTTCTAAGCCTTTTCAGGAGACAGAAGATAAATATGCAAATCATGAGTTCATGCTGCTACTTCCAATGCAGATTTAAGATTAGCAGTTTTTGCTTAACTTTCCTTTTCTTACACTGAAAATCTTAGTTCCTAACACCATTACTATAATTACTTATTTGCTTTATCACCATAAATAGCCCTTTTCAAAATAATAATGCCAGCAGTAACATATCTCCATGGTTCTTTTTGTTCTTAGAGTTCTATAGCCAAAATGCTGAGTTTTATAATCACTTGAAAGAAAATTCTTCTATGTGGCTTTGCCTCCAACTTCATATATAATTAGGTGCATGAGTTTCATTTTGTTTTAAAATTTTAGGGATTGCATCACTTTTCCTCTGTTTAAATTAATCTAAAATTAATTCCTTCCAGTTTAATTTTTTGTTTTAATTATATTCTTCCAACATCAAAACCATAAAATAAAGTGTTATTACCATTTTACAGGTGAAGAAACTGAGACTCAGAGAGCACCTGCCCCAGCATCACAGAAAAGTGAGCGGTCTTTCCCCATCAGGGGGCGGGAGAAGGGCTGCAGGGAGTCTGCAGATGGGACAGACTTTTTCTCAAGAAGTAGATTTGGATGTACTCAGGGTTGAGCCTTCCAGTTCCTTCAGCTGTTCTTTGTGGAACAGGCTGGTGGTCTTCTCTGAACACATGAGTTTGCAGCCCTCAAAGCGAGGGTCTGTCAGGTCAGGGGGGACAGTTGGCTCCTGCTCATGCAGCAGGGGCTCTCCCACAATGCTGGTCAGTCTGTAGGTCCCCCCACTGTCCCTCCACCACCCTACTCCCCTCCCACCCCCAGCCCATGGTCAGCTACAGGAGCCCTCAGAGCTCCACCCAGCCATTCCTGGGCCCTCCCTCCCCTGGGCTGGGGTCCCAAGCTTCCTGGCCCCTTTCAGAAGCTATCAAAGCCCCTATTCTCCAAACACAGCTGTGCCAGCCTTCAGCGCCATGTCCATCCCCTCTCTTCAGCCCCACTCTCACGTCCCCATGGCATAGGATCCAGGTGCCTGTGTGATGTGCATGGCCTCAGAGAGCAATCAAGCTGCTTGGGCCCCCACCCCCAAGTCTGGGAAAGTGGAGGCAGGTGTTCAAGAAGCTGGACAGACAGGCTCTCCCAGTGGCCACTGTGATTGGGAGTCCAGTGGCGGGGTGGGTTGGGATGCTAGAACTTGGAGGGTTGATTCTGCTTCCTGAACTTGGGTCATGACCTCAGCTTTGTCTTGGATGGAGGATATTGAGGGTGGGCAGTGGGTAGGAGATTGTTCTCATCTGGAGAGACTGGAAAATTCTCCAGGGCCCAGGAGGCTGGGAGACAGCCAGCTGGGTTGCACATGGAAGGGGGAGGAGAGCTGGACCCACCTCCTTCCTTCTCTCTTCTCTCCACCTCCCCCATTTTCTCTCCCCTGAGAGAGACAGCTGTGGGCCCTGGCAAGAACCCAGGCCTGGGAGTTGGGAGACCTGGTTTTTGGTCATGTCAGTTACATGCCATGTGACCCTAGATGGTCACTTCACCACTTGGGTCTCAGTTTCCTCATCCAGAAGATACCTAAGGTTACCTGAGACATTCTCCTCCTGTTACTGGGGCAGGAAGTTCTACTTAAAATCTGACTTTCATTCTTCCTGCTTCCATTCATCCTGTTTGCCTTCAGCCAGTCCCTGAGGATCCCTTTCTGAATCCTAGAGGGGAAGATCTTAGATCTCATCTCTTCTCAAAAAGAGGATAGAAATGGGGAGTGGGGGAGATTGTCACATGGCCATGGGTCAAGATGCAAGTAAAGAAAGTCCCTGATCAGAAATTGGCAGATCAAGTGCAGGTTAGACTTCAGTATGAATTTTCACAGCTGGAAATACTGGAAAGTCTTGGGGAGGTGCTCATTTCCTCCCCTGGGAAATCCCTGGGAAAGGACTCCTCTCTCAAATAATGAGCACTCTATCCCATTCACAGGGGAGTGGCCCACTGACCTCCTGGCCAAGAGATCTGGTGCAGATTAGGGTGTGTGTGTATGACTACTAAAGGAAAAGAATTAGATTTTGTTGCTGTACACCTGAAACTAACACAATATTGTAAATCAACTTTACTTCAATTAAAAAAAAAAGAAAATAAAAAATAATTAGATTTGGCTGAGCCTAAGCCATGGGCCACGTGCCTCCCTTACCCAGCCCAAGTGCAGTACGTGTTACCCAGTGCAGCAGATACTCTTCAGCCTGTTGTACAGAAGAAACCGTTCCAGAGAAACAAAGACCTTCCCAAGGTTTTGCCACTGCAAATGGCAGGACAGGAGTTTGACCTCAGTGCGCATGACTCCAGAGTCCTGTTCTCATCAAGATCTTCACAGCAGCAGTTCACTGTTCTCTCACCAGGTCTGGTTTCCCGCCAGGGGTCTGCCTCTTGGAAGAGACTGTCTGGTACCAGCCCTTGTCCAGACGCAGGTGCTGCTGGAGGATGGATTCCTCCAGGGCACCAAAATGTGTGCCCACATTTCTAGTCACACGGGTAGGTGGCGAGGAAAGTCACTTTCTCTGTCTTTTCTGGTCACAGCCAGGTTTCCCTGAGGCAAGAATTGTGGTTACGTGTGAGCCACCGCTGGGATTGAATTTCAGCCACTCAGTTGCATGGCTCTGCCTGGCTGGGCTCAAGCCCCACCGAGCCCATGTAGAGACAAGCCTAAGAGGGGGTTAGGCTGGATGCAGGCGCCGATGCTGAGACTGTCTCTCAGCTCGGGGATGCAAGGTCTGAGGATAGCAAAGGGAGGTCCTAGGTCTGCCCAGGCGTTGCCTAGATCTGTTCCCAGAGGCATTCTCAGATCCCTCACCCCCACTAAGGAACGTGGGACAGCATTCCCAAGGCCTAAAATAGTGCCTGATCCATAGCAGACATTCAGTTAGTATTTGTTTAATGAAATGAATAAACTGAGGTCTCTTTCTCCCCAGACTCCTCAGACATCTTGTTCTGTCCCCTTCAGTCTTGCATCCCTGCCTGGGGCATGTCTCTTACTGAGGGACGTTACCACCCACGTCCCCCAGGTCTTCTTGTCCCGTCTCTCCAATAGATGGGTCTGTGCGGAGGGGCCAGAATTCTACCTTTAGGTCCTCAAGGATTTGGGGAGGAGAGTTTTTGTTTGGGGGGGGAGGGTTGGTTTGTTTTTGTGTGTGTGTGTGTGAGCGTCTCGAGTCCTTCGGAACCAAGTTCACAGCACTGTGAGTGGAAGCCCAGGCAGTGGAAGCCTAGGCAGTGGTGAGTGGGGCAGTTGGGGCATCCACTAGAGGGCAGTCCAGAATTTCCATACAAGACGGACTTGGGTGAGTCTAGATGGATGGACATGGACCTGCCTTGAGGCTGCATTTGCATTGCAGGCACCCCACTTTACTTGGTATACTTCAGAGGTGCTGTTGGAGATTGTGTATATCAAAGCCCCTGACAAGCTATCCTTGATGCCATCACTGGTATCCAGGGGAGAGAATCCAGGAGTCTGGCTGTCCTGCCCACAGTCTGTGCCATGGCCTTTGCCTGGAATCCCAGGAGGGAGGAGGGAGAGGGAAAGAGAGCCTGGGAAAGAAGAGGCAAGCAGAGGCCCTGGAACTGTGGAGGGGGGTGTCATTGGTATTCTGGGCTCTGAGGAGTCCCCAGCGGCTGGGCAGCACTCAAGGCCCACCCCCTGGCACCAGGCTGTGCATTCATCAGTGACAGCTCTGGCCAGTGGGCCCTCTGGGCTCCCAGCAACGCCTGCATTTTGCACATTGGTTTGCATGACCAGTAATGACCGTTCACAGTGCCACATTCCCCCCTCCATGTCTAGAGAGTTCCTTGCTTTGCTTAACCCATGAATCTGCTGCCTAACCTCCATCCCTCCAGCTGCAAAGTCAGCTCCTCCTCTGTGCAGGGAGTGGGAGCATCACAGAAGACAAAACCCAATCAGAGCTTCCTCCAGGGAGGTGGCTAAGGTCATTTGCACCTCATCCTGCCTCCATAAAAGAGACTCCCTCCCCCATTTATACGTGCGTGTGATGTCTCTCCAGGAGCAAAGCCTCCCACCCATTCTCCCTTCATCCTTTTCCCTACTGTCTGAGTCCCTCCTCCTCTCCCCTTGACCAACGGGAAGTCCTTCCGACTGTCTAACTCCCATCCCTCCGGCTGCAACATCATCCTCTAGCTCGGCGAGCCCTCCCTCCCTCCCTACTCCAAGTCTTCAGCTTCTCATCCCCAGGACGCTGTCCTACTTCTCTCGTCCTTGCTCTCGCGGCTGCCGCCGCCGGGAACCGACGCAGAGAAGGCAGCGGGTCCCGTGATCTTCCCGAGCCCCCCGCGTTCCCAGCCCGAGGGCGGGGGCAGCCTCGAGGAAGGGCGGGGCGGGGGGGAAAGAAAGGGGGTTTTGTGCGGCGCCCGGCCGCCCGGCGCCCTCTTTAGAGCGTCCTGCGGGCCCAGCCTCTGCTCGCGCCCGCGCAGTCCCCGCCGCAGTCTCGGCTGCAGCTGCGGGACCGAGCCGTGGACGCGGAGGAGACCTCCGGAGGAGGCAGCAAACTTCGCGGTGCCGCACCCCCACCCCGGTCCTCCGCCTCCCGCCGGTAGGTGAGTGCGACCGCATCCCAGCCGCCCAGACCTGGGAGGGAGAGAGAAGGGAGCGACCCCCGGCTGCCCTGTGGTCCGCACCCCCGACCCCTCAGGACTTGCCTCTCGTGGCTCCGGCGCACGCAACCCGCCGACCCCTGACACCTCGGCGAGGTCCGCTGTCGGCCAGCCCAGAGCGCCTACGGCCCCTGCTGCCGTCCTGCCATCTCCAGCTCTGCCTCCCAGCTCTGCCGCTGGCACCCCCATTGCTGTTTGCAGCCTGACCCGCAGCCCCCTTGAGTCCGCGGGCTAATGGGAACGCCCCTCTGGGTCCTTGCGTCTTCCCTGCTGCGGGCTCCAGACCCAGCACCACCACCCGAGATTTCCAACCTTGTCCTGGGCAGGGCGGCGGCGGTTCGAGTCAGCCCCCGACTCTGTACCCACCGTGCAGGCAGCACCGCGGGAGGAGCCGGGGCCGGCCACCCTAGGGGTACCTTCCCGGAGCCCGCAGGACAGCGAACAGGAGCCGCTGTTGTGGGTGGTCCCGGCGCCGACTGGAGCTGGAATCCCAACTCTGCCACTTACTTGCTGTGTGACCTTGGGCAAGTTAGTTCACCTCCCTGAACCTCGGATTCCTCATCGATGTAATGCCTAATCAGTATTTTTCTCAAACTTGAGGTTGTACATGGGAAGCATTTAGTAAGAGGCCTGGCTCAGGTAGATGGTCAGGAACTGTCAGCTGGAATTCCAGTTACCACTCCTGCTTTCCTTCCTAGCCCTGCTGTTGGGCCGGGAACCCCCCTCCCCCCGGGGAACTTCCATATCCCCTTCCTATCAGAATAGCTCTGCCCACTTGGTTCTAACAGGACCAAGATTTGCCATCAGTTTTGTTAGCACCATTCATATCTGCATTACTTCTATTCCAGAGAATACCAGTGAGATCAAGGGACAATGACCTAACCCATAGATCCACTCCCAGTATTACCAGTGCCTGTGTTGTCATGGCTAACTTTGCTGTTGATAACAGCATCATCCACATGTCAGATTTTATACTAGGAGGAGTTACAATAGCTCAGCTGGCGATGTTGCTAATCATATTGTTAGTTGTGCTTCCAATAAATAGGACTATTTATATGGTTACCGCAATTACTCCTGCAGCCCCTGCTAAGGCCTCACTGATATTGTGTAGGTTCCTGTTGCCCCTCACACAGCCACCAAGGGGATAGCTGAAAGCTTCCCTCCTGCTGTGACTGAAGCTCTGGCCTCTTGTGCATCCCTGCTCACCCTGCTGAGTGCTGGAGCTCAGTTCCCATGGGGCCGACCTTGAACTGCCAGCTGGTGGGCATTCAGCATAGAGATGGTGGGCACTGGGCATGTGTGCATAAGTGCACGCACATGCATGCGTGCGTGCACACACACACACACACACACACAGCTTGGTCTTGATTCTCTGTGCACTGGGTTTTTGAAGCCTGTGAGGGGATAGACATCCATGGTCAGACAGGAATGATAATGTAACAAGAGGGAAGTTTCCTGAACAGCTGGGGAAACTCAAGACAAGGGGAGAAATCCAGAGGCTGTAGCAGAGGGATGGTGTGGCATCAGGGAAAGGGACAGGAAGACTGCTGAGCTCTTGAGGATAGAGATGAAGTGGTGTGTCCTGCTCTGGAGGATGAGAAGATGGAGTGGAGGTGGGTGGGTGTGTGCTATGGAGACCAAGGCTTGGATCCTTGAGTCTGAGTCTGGTACCAGAGGAGGGGATGCCTGAGTTTTCTCAGGACTCCTAGCTATACCAGGAAGGGGCTGAGGCCCAAGCTTGGTGTGATTGGTGTGGGGTTGGGAGGTGTGCAGAACTCTCTGACTGTGAGAACCACACAATCAGGCCCACTCTCTTGGCCCCTCCGGTCAGTGACTCCAAATCTAGGAGGTGAGGGTGGGATACCCTCTATGATTCAGGGCATCCAGGTCCTCATCAGACTCAGACTTTCTCCTTTCATTCCCCCACTTACATAACAGAGGTGAAAGGCGGGGTCTCCAGGGTGTTGGTCACAGAGTGGCTCCAACTATATGGGTTTCTGGGCCGCCCATCAGAGAGCTGTGAGTAGCTCCAGATCCAGCCCAGGGCGAGGGGAGGGAAGGCGCCAGAAAGGGGTCTGGCTTAGGACCTGGCACAGCTCAAATGCATGGCAAACAGTCTCCCAAGCACTCGGCAGGCACTGGCTGTTCATGCCAAATGGTCCCCCCTCCAACCCCAGAAAGCAGTCCTCTCAAGTGCCCCCATGCCCAGAGTTGGTCTCACACCCTCTGATTGGGCCCCATCAAGAACCCCCTCCCTCTCAAAGGTCGAAGAGAGGCCCTGGGCATCTGGCTTCTGCCATTCCTCCCCCACCTCTGACCTTGAGGGAATGATGCCCAGCCACAATGGGGGAAATGGATGTTACCGTGGTGGGGAGGCATCCTTAGGAGGATCTGGGATCCTTCAGAGGATCTGGGAGAAGAGGGAAATTTCCCATCAGCTCAGGCTCAGAAAAGGGCGGACATGTACAAAGGCAGAGCCTGAGTGGTCAGGGAAGATGGAAGTGGAACAATGGGCCTGAATTGGGAATGAGTAGACAGTAGGAATAAGCCTGATGTCTAGGAAGCCTTGCCTGCAGTCTAACCTTCATCTCTCTTGCTGTACCATTGGCCTATTCCATGGCAGCCTTGGCTCTCCATGCTCTTTTGAGTCTAAGCCAACCATTAAAGATGACGTTGGCTCTGCAGCCTTCCTTCCTGAGGGCATACTGGCCTGGTGCCTGACTTGGTTTCACTGGGGACTCAGGTTCAATCCCTCTCTGGGCCCATTTCTCAATGTCCCACCCCCATCCCTCCATTATGAGAGTGTAAGAGCTTTGAGATCTTCAGAAGAATAGTTCAAGCTCTCAGAGCTTCTGATAGCCAAGGGCAGGAGGGAAATGGTCCCTTTCATTTATTCTCACACACACCCCTTAGCCCACCCCCCAGCCTGGGGCTGGGGTGGGCGGAGGGAGAGGCTGGATGGAGGCCAGACTGGCAGAGACAGGGGCTTTGTCCCAGCTGGTTTCTGAGCCAGGAGATCCTGTGGGAAAGCCCGTGCCAGGCAGAAAGGAAAGGCTGGGAGGAAGGAGGGAGAAGGCAGCCAAGGATGAGGGGGTGGAGGATGCTGGGGGGTAAAGAGAAGAGTTTCCTTATAAGTAATGGTGCAGTGGGGGGAGTTCAATGAGGGGTTGGGCTGGAGAGATGTTGTTCATTGCCTGGGTTTAGTCTAGAAAGCCTTCCCAGAGGAGGCTAGGTGGGTATGGTACTCAGGGAGGAAGGGACAGGAAGGAAAGGTTGGGAGGAGGAAGGTTCAAAGAAGTCTGGTACTGGGAGGGGCAGAGGAGACTCAAGCATAATAGCACCCACAATTCATGCTATATGCTGTAAGCATTTATTGAGCTCTTACTGTGTGCAGGGTGCTATACATTTGTACAGTTTTTTTTGTTTGCTTGTTTTTTGTTTTTGTTTTGTTTTGTTTTAGGATAAAAAGCACTCTCAAAGCCCATAGCCTCATGACAACCTGTGAGGTGGTAGTAATGGTGCTCCTTTACAAGTAAGAAAACAAAGGCTTAAAGAGGGTAAGGAACTTGCCTTAAGTCACACAATGAGTTGACGAGGACCCAGGTCTCGGTTCTGAATAAGAATCCCTTGGTGGGGGGACTTCCCTGGTGGCGCAGTGGTTAAGAATCCTCCTGCCAGTGCAGGGGACACGGGTTCGAGCCCTGGTCCAGGAAGATCCCACATGCTGCAGAACTAAGCCTGTGTGCGCCACAACTACTGAGCCTGCGCTCTAGAGGCTGTGCTCCACAACAAGAGAAGCCACTGCAATGAGAAGCCCGCGCACCGCAACCAAGAGTAGCCCCCGCTCGCCACAACTAGAGAAAGTCCACACGCAGCAACGAAGACCCAACGCAGCCAAACATAAATAAATAAATAAGAATCCCTTGGGGGGGAGACAGAAACAGTGTTAATTAATAGTGAGGTGGGGGCAGTGGGCTTCTGGAGTCAGGATATGTGTGATCCATGTGGACGTGGTAGGGAGTCAGAAGTCCATCCTGAGGTCTAACCCATCTTTCCTCCTCCATTCCCTCCCTCATCCTGCAGCATGGCCCTACCATCTCTGCCCCTGCTGGCAACCCTGGCTCTGGCCTGTGTCCCTGCGGCCTTAGCTGATGCTCTGGAAGGAGACAGCTCAGGTAAGCAACCCCATTCAGGGTCACTGTCTCCTGCATCTCCCCTGTGGTAGGAAGGAGCCTCTTGTTCAGCCCTAACCAACCTCTGTCAGCCTTGAGGGACCCAGGGAGGAGACAGAATTGGGAGCACTGTGGGGGAGGATCAGGGCAGGGATACTTGAAAATAAGGGATGATTTGTGGGCCGCTGGTAGGGTGGCGGAATCTTGGGAGTAGGGCTGGGGAGGGACACTAGGTGCATGGCTGCCAGTCTCCAGGGTGGAGGATGGGAGACCCTTGGGGCACGATGAATGGGTCTGGGAGGCAGAACAGAGGTGGAATTGGGAGAAATCGTGAAAGTGACCGAAGGGAACAGACTGGGAAACTTTGAGGACAAGGCTGCAGGACCCAGGGGGTGAGGTTAGAAGACCCTGGGGTGGGGGCCAGGAATCCTGGGGTGGTAGTGGGAGACTCTGGAGTTGAATTTGACTGGGAGACTTTGTGGACCGGTCTGTAGACCGTGAGGGGTGGGCCTGGAGGACCTAGAGGTGGGTTTGCAGGACTCAGCGGGCCCGAGCCCAGGTTCCTGGGGGCGGGGTTACGAAAACCCCCGGGCGAGGCCCGGGAATCCTAAGGCGGGGCGTCGGGATCCTGGGGCGGGGCTTGGAAACCCTGGGGCGGGTCGTGGCAGATCCACAGCACGAAGTACAAGCCGGCCCCGCCCGCCCACAGAGGACCGGGCTTTCCGCGTGCGCATAGCGGGTGACGCGCCGCTGCAGGGCGTGCTGGGCGGCGCCCTCACCATCCCGTGCCACGTTCACTACCTGCGGCCGCCGCCAAGCCGCCGGGCCGCGCAGGGCTCCCCCCGGGTCAAGTGGACCTTCCTGTCCGGCGGCCGGGAGGCCGAGGTGCTAGTGGCGCGGGGGCTACGCGTCAAGGTGAGCGAGGCCTACCGGTTCCGCGTGGCACTGCCTGCCTACCCGGCGTCACTCACCGATGTCTCCCTGGTGCTGAGCGAGCTGCGGCCCAACGACTCGGGTATCTACCGCTGCGAGGTCCAGCACGGCATCGACGACAGCAGCGACGCCGTGGAGGTCAAGGTCAAAGGTGAGAGGGCAGAGATGGAGGTTCCCGGAGAGAGGGAGGGGAACCCACAGTCTGAAGCGGAAGCAAACACCTAGAAGGCACAGACTGAGTTGGAAAAGGAGTGCGTAGCTACAGGCCTCTGTTACCTCCTTTCTCTCTTCAGGTGGAGGAAGTTCTACCCACAGTCTAACTGAAGCCCCTCATGCTGTAGAGTGGGCGCAATTTGGAATTTACCCTTTGTATACAGGGGATTGACAAGGAGGGGAAGGGAAAGTCAGTGTGCTGGGTGATCCTGCCTCAGGATCCTCTCTGCCCCTCAGGGGTCGTCTTTCTCTACCGGGAGGGCTCTGCCCGCTATGCTTTCTCCTTCGCTGGGGCCCAGGAGGCCTGTGCCCGCATCGGAGCCCGAATCGCCACTCCGGAGCAGCTCTATGCCGCCTATCTTGGGGGCTATGAACAGTGTGATGCTGGCTGGTTGTCCGACCAGACCGTGAGGTGGGCTGGGGCTGGGGCCCAGGAGCTTCTAGCTGTTTCTGAGGAGGGCTGTGGCCTCTGGTTCTGCCAGGGGCTGCCCACTGCTGCCTCAGGCTGGCCATATAGGGCTCCCTGCCTCTGGCAGATGAAGCTGGTCTTTGGAGGGTGGGTTAGGACCCCGCCCTGGTGGGAGGTGTGCATTTCTGCAGAGCTAGGAGGACAACTGGCTGCACTGAAAAGCAGTGTGATTCAGGAGGGTCACCATGGGATGGCTCCCTGATGAAGGCATTTGTACCCCTTCCCGAGGTATCCCATCCAGACTCCACGAGAGGCCTGTTATGGAGACATGGATGGCTTCCCTGGGGTCCGGAACTATGGAGTGGTGGACCCGGATGACCTCTATGATGTCTACTGTTATGCTGAAGAACTAAATGGTGATTGGGGGTAGGGAGTTCCCAAGGGAAGAGCCCCCTCTCCAGTGCTGCCCATAGGTCCTCCTGGGCCTCTGCTGGATCTTATCATCCTTTATCATCCTATATTTAAGTGGGCAGCCAGCAGTAAGGAAACAGTCAGTGTCCCTCCCTCCAAACACTGTCATATAGACAAGTTCATGGCCAAAGCCTCAGACAGGTGGTAGGAGACTGAGTTTGACTCTGCTGTTACCTGCTGTGCATCTCTCTACGTTTTAGTATCTCTGAGCCTCAGTTTCCTTCTTGGCAGAATTAGGAAGTTGGGCCAGGTTCCCTCGAGCAATATTATCCATCCTAAGGTTCTATCAAGACTTCGATCCTATAAAGTAGTGTGATGGACTGCATGTCGCAGATGAGGAGACTGAGGCCCAGAGAAGCTTGCCCAGAGTCTCTGTGGGAGCCCAGGGTGGAAGGAGCTCCCTTCCTGGTAACCCAGCCTCTTCTTCCTCCCCAGGAGAGCTCTTCCTGGGGGCCCCTCCAGACAAGCTGACATTGGAGGAGGCACGGACGTACTGCCAGGAGCGGGGTGCTAAGATTGCAACCACGGGCCAGCTGTATGCAGCCTGGGATGGTGGCCTGGACCGCTGCAGCCCAGGCTGGCTGGCTGATGGCAGTGTGCGCTACCCCATCGTCACACCCAGCCAGCGCTGTGGTGGGGGCCTCCCTGGTGTCAAGACTCTCTTCCTCTTCCCCAACCAGACCGGCTTCCCCAACAAGCACAGCCGCTTCAATGTCTACTGCTTCCGAGGTGAGCCCACCTCCCTGCAGAGGCTGAGACCAACCTCAGGGAGACAGAGTCGAGGCCTACGCTCTTACCCCAGCCCCGACCAGTTTCTCTTGGGTCTTTGCCATTTGCCTCAAGGAGCTTTGGGTGGTGCTCAGCTTGTCACTTAGGGTTCTAATTCTGGTTGTGCCCTCTGACTTGGTTTGTGTGGCCTCAAGGAGGGCTCACCTCGCTGCATCTCCTCACCTGCCTCCACACCAGTAGTCCCTGCCTTGTCTCTTTCTGTTGCAAAGCTGCCTCTCCCTTATTGGGCTGCCAAATATGTCTCCATCTCTGGTCAGCTCATGAGCAGACCAGAGATGACTGACATTCTCTGAATCCAATGAATGATCTGCTCCAGTTAACCAAATACGCTTCAGAGGGGTTTCCAGAACCTTCAGCTTGAAGGTAACAGATTTTTACCACCAAATATTGAGGGACAGACATAATTCCTCCCACAGGGAGCAGGTCCTTAAAGACAGCTGGGTGTAGAGATGGCTTCCTGCCCACATCTTACATTGGGAGCTGGAGGGGAGGCAGTGCCTGCGACCCCCAGAGGCACAGGGCCCAGGCCAAGGATGACTGACAATCAGGGAGGCATTGCCATGGAGTATTGGAGTCCCTGCCCCAACTGTGAGCCTGCAGTACTGGTACAAGGGCTGGAGACAGAATTGGAAAGAGAAGACACAGGCTTCTAGGAGCCCTTAGTCTGAAGGAGGAAGACACAGTTTCTGCCACGGGAGCCCCCAGTCTGACCAAAGACGAAATGCTTCACCCCCAGCACAAGGAAAGACTGAGAGAAAAGCATTACTTCGCCTGGGACAGATCTCCAGATGGCTTTGGCCTGAGGCTGGGAGGGATGGGGAAGGGAAGTCCACAGGAAGACAGGTCCATCTGGAAAGACTTACTTGAACACAGATAATGGTGATGATGATAATAATTATAATAATAGTAGCTAACACTTCTAGCACTGATTATAATTATGTCCCAAGCACTGTTCTGGAAAGAAATTGAAGGAGGAACTGAATCAGGAGAAGAGGGGAAGGAAGAGGATGACTATGGTTTGGAGCAGGTGGAGGGCAGAGGCAGGCAAGGGCACAGGTTTGCTTGTCTGGTATGAGCAAGGCTCACTGAAGCAGGTGACGAAGGCAGGATGTGCTGTCCTGTCTTGTCTGGCTGAACACAGATGGCCCTCAGAGCTTTTCTTAGCCCAATTCCACCTTTGCTTCACTGTTTTTCTGCTCTTGGTTCCCTTCCCCCGGGACAAGGTAATTCATTCTAAAACTCTGGTTATTTGAAGAGAGCAGATCCTGGAAGAATGGGGTGGCCACTTGCCCTTTTGCCCCAACACCGAGATCATCAGGTGGTGATGGTTGAATGTCCTTCCTGTACTCTACCCTTCAGCTCTCCTGTGGTGATGGCAGCCTGTCCCCTTCCATTTCTAGAGACTTAGGATGACTGGGATCCCTCACACCTTACCCTAAACCCAGGGTCCCAAGGTGCTGAGGCCATTCTGTCCATTCTTCTGCCTCCATCTCCTTACTCAAGGGATGACCTCTCTCCTGAGCCTTCCTTTACCATTCTGTCTAAAGTGGTACTTCCCATCTCCTTACTAAACTTAATTGTTCTTTATATGGTAACATTATATGTTTATTTGTTTGTCTGTATCTAGAATATGAATTCCCTTGAGGGCAGGAAGCTTGCTGTTTTGCTCTGCACTGTATCCTCAGTGCCCAGGAGAATGCTCGGCATGACACATAGCGGGCACTTGATTAATGCTTGAGGAATGAGTGATGAAGCCCTGAGGTGCTCCCTGGGCCCCATGGGTGCTCCATAGGGAAGATGAGAGAGAATTAAGAGAATTCCGTGGTCTCTGAGTCTAACCCAGAACCCTCACATGCAGGCCTGTGAGGGCAGAGCCACCGCTTTAACCTCCCCTTGGCACTTTCCTCCTGCCACAGACTCTGCCCAGCCCTCTGCCATCCCTGAGGCCTCCAACCCAGCCTCTGACCTGGCCTCTGATGCACTGGAAGCCATTGTCACAGTGACAGAGGCCCTGGAGGAACTGCAGCTGCCTCAGGAAGCTGTGGAGAGCGAGTCCCGGGGAGCCATCTACTCCATTCCCATTATGGAGGATGGAGCAGGTGGAAGCTCCACTCCAGAAGACCCAGCAGAGGCCCCTAGGACCCTCCTAGGTAACTCAAATCTCTTATCCTGGGGATGTCCGCACCTGGGAGAAGTTGGGGCAGAAGGGGCAAGCCCAGGTTGAGGCCGGGGTTGTCGCTGCCATGATTCTGCCCTGTCCTCTCTCAGCAGCACAGTTGTGCAAGGCGCCTCTCCTGTTCCTCTCCCAACCTTTGCCTTTCCAGCAAATCCCACTCCCAAATAGCTGGGTCTGGAGATGCTTGGACTAAGGAGCTGCCCTCTGGGAAGGAGGGATCTCCTTTCTTTGGTCTCTCCTCCCCCTCACCTACCCAAAATAAACAGAGAATTTTAACAGACTGGGAGAGGGAGATGCAACCACCAGGTTTTCCTGGGCTAATGACAGCTCATAGAGCCTCCTCAAGTGTTGCCTCACTGTTGCAGCTCCAGTTGAAACTCTTCTGGTGTGGAGCAAAGGCGATTCCTCCCCAGGGCAGGCTCTTCCCTCCCCCCGAGGGCTCACCCCCCCCAGCCCCGCCTTTCTCCCCTTCCCCTTCCTTCTTCCTGTCCTCTGGTGGGTGCTGTCCCAGGTGCTGAATCATCTGTGCTTAGCCTAGAATTTGAAACCCAATCCATTGTACCTCCCCTGGGGTCCTCAGAAGAGGAAGGCAAGGTGTTGGAGGAAGAAGAGAAATACCATGATGAAGAAGAGAAAGAAGAGGAAGACGAAGAGGAGGAGGTGGAGGACGAGGCCCTGTGGGCCTGGCCCAGTGAGCTCAGCAGCTTGGACCCAGAGGCCCCTCTCTCCACTGAGCTGGCTCCAGAGGAGTCACTCTCCCAGGCATCCCCACCAGTGAGGGCAGTCCTGCAGCCTGATGCATCACCACCTCCCTACGGAGAGCCAGAGGCTCCCAGGCCTCCAACGGTCCTTGGACCACCCACTGAGACCCTGCCCACTCCCAGGGAGGGGAACCTGGCATCCCCATCACCTTCCACTCCGGTTGGGGCAAGAGAGAGAGGGGAGGAGACTAGGGGTCCTGAGCTGTCTGGGGTCCCTCAAGGAGAGAGTGAGGAGACAGGGAGCTCCGAGGATGCCCCTTCCCTGCTTCCAGCCACACGGGTCCCTGAGGGTACCAGGGATCTGGAGACCCCTTCTGAAGAGAATTCTGGAAGAACTGTCCCAGCAGGGACTTCAGTGCATGCCCAGCCGGTGCTGCCCACTGACAGTGCCAGCCATGGTGGAGTGGCCGTGGCCCCCTCATCAGGTAACTTTGCCCAAGGCTCAACCTCCCTCTTTATCCTCCTCCTCTTTCTCCCCCTGCAGCTGTGGATCACCTGACCTATAGTCCTTTAACCCACCATTGCCCCAGACTCTCTTGTCCTTTGCCTTCATTCTCCTACCCACCTCTACCTGTGGGCTTCCAATCTTGGATACCCCACCTTGTGACTTCCATTCCAGCTCTCTGAGTCCTCACCCTGTAACCCCCAACTCCATGACTCCCACCCTGTGACCCTATCCCTGTTTCTGAAATCCACACTGTGACCCCCAGCCCTACCACCAAACACCTGGAACTTTTTCCTACCCTCGGCTCTCTACCTGTGACGCACATCTCACTGGCCCCACAGAGGACCCTCATGCCTTGTTCAGTGGGTGCCCTCATTGCCTTTTGCACTCTTCAAGGCCCAGGCCCATCCTCCACTGCTCCCTCCCCCTCCTGTGTGCCACCTCCCTTCAGCTGCCTCCCACTGGTATCAGGGAAGCCTGGGATCCCATGCCCACCCCTCAACCTTTGGGGTCTAGGAGAGCCCTATCCCCACAGAGCCTTAAGCAACTACTTCTGTGAAGTACTTTTTTCGACTGTTTCATGGAAACAAGCCTTGGAAATAAATCTCTATTAAACCGCTTTATAACCAAAACTCTGGCACCCTCTGTCTCCACCCCCAGCTGTTTGCCCCTTTCATTCCATGGAGTTGTGTCCTGGGTAGCTCTTTGATGGTTCTTTTGGTGCCATCTCTCTCTCTGTGTCTCTCTGTCTCTCTCTTTCTCCCCCTGGGTCTTTGTGTGTCTTTGTGCCTCTTCCTTTTCCATCTTCAGCCTGCACCCTTTCCTGTCCTAGCAGTCTAACAGCCCCTGCTGTTCCCTTGTCCTCTCCTCAGGCCTGTCTCCGCCCTCCTGGCTGCTGAGATCCCAAATCTGACTGTACACTTTACCCCAGAGAAGTCTTTGTCTGTCAGTCTGCGGGAGTGCTGGGAGTTGAAGTCCCTCACTCCTGATGGAGAGAAACCTCTGCAGCCCAGAGTGTGTGTGCGTGTGTGTGTGTGTGTGTGTGTGTGTACACGTGTCCCTTTGTATTCATTTCTGATCCATCTTGATGGCTCCCATCTAGAGCCATACATACAGAGGACTGACAGAGAAAGTCCCTCTTAGCATGGAGGCCATTCCCTGGCGTCCAGGTGCCCCAAGGCCCTGTTCCCCTCCCCCACATATCAGCAGGGGAATGGTATCTCGCTTTCATCCCACTGCCCATGGCCTCCCCCTCCTCCACTAACTCCTGCGCTAATGACCACCCTCACCCACTATTTCACCCTTCCTGAACCCAAAGGATCTCAAAGTTCCTATTGCTGGAGAAGAAACAAATCAGGAGGGGAGGATGGAGAGTGTGGAGGGAGGGGGAATGGGGAGTTAGGTTCTGGGGTCTGAGAGAAAGAAGCCCTATCTATTTAGTGAAGGTTGAGCTTCCAAATGGAGATCTCTGGAGAAGGCTGGGACCCTCCTAGTCCCAGGACCATTCTCCTAGATGGCCCAGGGTGGGCTAGGGGGCTCTGCATCACACCTAAGCTCACTCATTTCAACTACTGGCTCCCTGCCCAGCTGGCCTTGGAGTTCAGCGCTGCGGGGTGAGGAGGGGCTTTGGTGGGAGAGGAGCACCATTGGAAGTATCTGCGGTGTCTTAGTTACCCCACCGGGGGATGAGTGAGAGGTCCTCCAGCCTGCTATTGCAGCAGTAAGGAAGGAAGAACCTTATGATTGTGTATAGTAGTTGATCCAAAAGGGGGCAGGTGGAAGACCAGAAAGTCTCAAGAGGAGTTCCTTCACCGCCAACACCCGCCCCCCACCATCCTGGTTCAGGTTCTGCCACCCACAGCCAGGGGGAGGGACCTATGGCTTGGGTACGGCCCCAGGGACCAAGTTTGAGAGTCTTTGGCCCCCAGGGTTAGGGGGTTGGGCAGAGAGGAGCAGAGAGGATCACGGGAGGAGCAGGAAAGTGTGAGGAAAGGAAGGGGGTTCAGGACTCCTACGCTCTGAAGGATCTGGTCCTTAAAGGGTTAAATAAAACACTGCCCCTCCTTGCTTTGCCCTAGGAGGTAGCAGTACCAGCTTGAAAGAAACTATTGGCAGAAGGGGTGATGACAGGGGGAGTGGTGTTGGAACAGCTGATTCATTTTACCCAAAACAGCTAGGTCATCCCAGCAAAATTCTTTGAATCACCTCCAGCTTCTCCTCCCCCCACCTCTGCTCTGATCCCCACCAGGCAGTGGGATCTTGGGCCAGAGTAAAGCACTGTGGGCATGGGCCTTGGCTGCTAGGAGTGGATGGCTTGGTCTGAGGGGTCCTGCCCAGGGCTGGGCTGAGAACCCTGACCTGCGCTGTCAGTCTGTGGGGCCATCATCTCCGGGTCATCCGGATCAGAAAGGAGTAGAATCTGACAGCCCCTTCAGCACCTAGGCCCAGTCTAAGGGCAGCCACCCAAGATCGTGAGAGAGAGTCCAGAAGAGAAGGCAGATGGCCTAGCCAGACGGAGCTGGATCTAGACAACAGATTGCAGGACTTCAGAGTAGTGTGTTAGTCCAAGAAGACTGCCTGGAGGAGAGGGGGCCAGAAGGAAGGAACAAAATGGACTGAAGGGGTTTCTAGGCTGGGGAACCTGCAGGATGCCCCAAGTGGAGGGCGAAAGGGGAGCCTGGTAAGGTGGGGGAGAGCCCTGGGAGAAAAGAAGGGGAGGCAAAGAGGTTGGATGATGTTGAGAGAGGGTGTCGAGCCAGTGCTACAGGACAGTGGGAGCTGCTGCAGCTCCATTCCTGGGATGGGTTGGGGGGGGGCGGCGAGGGAGTAGGGCATAGAGTGAGGGAAGTGCATTGGATCTTCACCAACAGCTTCTGGGCCTGGCTCTGCCCAGTGGACAGCAGGAGGAATGGTTAGCTCCCTCCTAGACCACCCCAGTATCAGGTCCCAGAAGCAGTAAATGGCAGACCACACCTCACTGTTGCTATGGTGACTCTCCTCTCCTTCAGTTCCACCCAGCCCACCTAGACTACACAGAACTGTGCTAGGACCTGGCACAATGACAAGGGGTGGGGGACTAAACTCTAGGCCTAGAGAGGTAAAGTGACTGGCTCAATGTTACCCGTCAGATCCAGGAGCTAGGTAAGAGTCCAAGACGCATGACTGACAGCCCAGTATCCTTCCCTTTAGGCCCTGAAGGCCTTCCTGGACACTCCTCTCGGCCCCTGTTAGACGTGGTCCACACTGGTGGGCATGACAATGACCAGCACTGGGCTGAGCCAGTGCTGAAGTGGGGGGCAGTGAGGAGGGAAAAACCCAGAACTCAGGTCTGGGCTGTGACCAGAGGCAGGCTCCAGGGAGAACATTTAGGGTGCTGTGATAGCCCCCAGGACAAGGGGGTCGGGGCTGGGACCCCTGAACCCTGTGCTGCAGAGCTGTGCTCCCCTGGCCCCCCACCTCACTCCTCTCTCCCTCTCAGGTTACTGTGTCCCCAGCCCCTGCCATAATGGTGGGACGTGCTTGGAGGAGGAGGAGGGGGTCCGCTGCCTATGTTTGCCTGGCTATGGGGGGGACCTGTGCGATGTTGGTGAGTGTGCTGAGGGGCTGCGGTGGGGGGAGAGCTGAAGCCTAGACCCTGCCACAACGTGCTAGTTCCAGGGGGGTGGGACGGGACACTGGTTTTGGCCTTGCCATTAATGAATCTCCATTTGTTGTTGTTGTTGAATGCACCGGCGCAGGTTGCAGGATCTTAGTTCCCTGACCAGGGATTGAACCTGGGCCTCCTGCAGTGGAAGCGTGGGAGAAGAATCCCCATTTTATTTTATTTTTATTTTTTTAAAATTATTTATTTATTTATGGCTGTGTTGGGTCTTCGTTTCTGTGCGAGGGCTTTCTCTAGTTGTGGCAAGCGGGGGCCACTCTTCATCGCGGTGCGCGGGCCTCTCATTATCGCGGCCTCTCTTGTTGCGGAGCACAGGCTCCAGATGCACAGGCTCAGTAGTTGTGGCTCACGGGCCCAGTTGCTCCGCGGTATGTGGGATCTTCCCAGACCAGGGCTCGAACCCGTGTCCCCTGCATTGGCAGGCAGATTCTCAACCACTGTGCCACCAGGGAAGCCCAAGAATCCCCATTTTAGACAAATCACATAACTTCTCTGAGCCCTCCCCTCAATTTACTCATCTGTTAAGTGGAATCAAAAATGACTCTCTCAGGGAGTCTATGCTCCTGGAATTTGGCAGGCAGTCAGTACTTGTCAGTTTCCATTCTCCTGGGAAGAGAGGAGGGTTCAGCTCTTCTTTAGGATGGAGGATTGCAGAGACCCAGGTCGGAACTCCAGCCTCACCCTGGTCTCTGTCGCTCAAGAGAAGGAAGGCATCAAGGCCCCCCTCCAACCAGGGCCCCTCCAGCTCCTAGCCGCTCCATCTCTACTCTCTCTTTGGCACCGCCCTCCTACACTTAGTCCCGCCCCCTCAGTCTGAGGTGGTGGGAGGAGCCCAGTCCCTGTCTGGGGACCCAGCCTCTCAGAGTTTCGGGGTCCTCCCGCCTAAGCTGCCTGCCCTTCTGTGTCCTAGGCCTCCGCTTCTGCAGCCCCGGCTGGGACGCCTTCCAGGGCGCCTGCTACAAGCACTTTTCTACACGAAGGAGCTGGGAGGAGGCGGAAAACAAGTGCCGGATGTACGGCGCGCACCTGGCCAGCATCAGCACGCCGGAGGAACAGGACTTCATCAACAGTGGGCTGGGGACAGGGCGGGAGGCGACCCTCGTCACCTGTTCTCTCACTCACACATTCACTCACTCATCAATCAATCAATTAATGAGTGTGTTAATTAACTCCCTTATACATTAATTCAGGTACTCATTACTTGGTTTACCTCATTCATTCATTCATTCATTCACTTTTCCTTCCTCCTTCCCTCCTTCCCACTCCACACGTGGGTAGTGGGGCTTCAGGCAGGGGAGGGCTGAGATTCGCTCAGGAAATACACCTGCATCAGCCTGGCGGTTGCTTGGGGGCTTATCTTTAGTCGCTCCCCACCTCTCTGGCTCTCCTGCCTCCGTCTACTCTCCCCGACTCTGACCTTGCTGAAAGTTTTTACTTTTCCCAGAGTTTCCCTTTTCTAGCCCTGGTGATATTTTTCTTCTTCCCTCACCCACCACGCCCCTGCCTTCCATCCCGCCCTTGTGCAGAGGTTGGAGGGATAAGGATACCGGGAAGCGCGGATTTGGGGTTGCGGGAAGGACTTCCCCCCGCGAGCACCCACAGGCAGCCGGATGACAGGGAATGGCCGCCATCTGCTGGCAGCAAAGCTCACTGCACGCCTTCGTCTCCCCTGCGGTTCTTCCCCAGATCGATACCGGGAGTACCAGTGGATCGGGCTCAATGACAGGACCATCGAAGGCGATTTCCTGTGGTCAGATGGCATCCCCCTGGTGAGAGGTTCCGGCCATCCCTCACGCTGTCTAGGTCGCTTCTTCGAAGCATTTCTGCCCTCTACCCCCAATAACCCCCATCCCTCCCTCTCCTTTTACTGGCCCCTTACCTTTCCCTCTTCCTGGCCCTCCTTCATTCCTTGTGTCCCCTTCTCTTCTCTTCTGGTTCCCATTATCCTTCCCCCCAAAGCCCCTGACATCTTCTTTCTCCTTCTGGGTCCCCTACTCCCCATCCCTCTAGCCTTCCCTCTCCTGGTGCCCCTCCCCCACCTCCTTCTCCTCAGGTCCTCCAGGTCCATTCCTCCCAGTGCTCCTGGGGCTGGAGCTCCTCACCACCTCCTCCATCCTCCCCCCACCCTCCCAGCTCTATGAGAACTGGAACCCTGGGCAGCCAGACAGCTACTTCCTGTCCGGAGAGAACTGCGTGGTTATGGTGTGGCACGATCAGGGACAATGGAGTGATGTGCCCTGCAACTACCACCTGTCCTACACCTGCAAGATGGGGCTGGGTGAGGGCAGGCGAGGGGGAGGAGGGGTGGGGGCTAGAGAATCCTGGAACTGATGTGTATGCAGAAGGAGGGTGCAAAGCTACACAGAGAAATCAGAAATGTGTCCCAGGCCGTGGGCATGGGCGGGATAACAAATTAGACGGGTCCATTTGGAACCCCTACTCTTTATTATTTATTTATTTATTTATTTGGTCGCGCCGGGTCTTAGTTGCGGCCGGTGGGCTCCTTAGTTGTGGCATGCGATCTCTTAGTTGCAGCATGCATGAGGGATCTAGTTCCCTGACCAGGGATCGAACCTGGGCCCCCTGCATTGGGAGCTCAGAGTCCCAACCACTGTGCCACCAAGGAAGTCCCTGGAACCCCTACTCTTTTTGTGTGTCAGGTTATGGCCTACTCCTCTCCTCCTTCATCCCAATTCTGGGCACTGTTACCCCCAGAGCCCGGCTCCCAGTTCCTGACTGTGTCCCCCCTGCAGTGTCCTGTGGCCCCCCACCAGAGCTGCCCCTGGCTCGAGTATTTGGCCGTCCACGGCTGCGTTATGAAGTAGACACAGTGCTTCGTTACCGGTGCCGGGAGGGGCTGGCCCAGCGCAACCTACCACTGATCCGCTGCCAGGAGAATGGTCGCTGGGAGCCCCCCCAGATCTCCTGTGTGCCCCGCAGGCCTGTGAGTGCCAGGAGGAGGCAGGTGGGGGGCACTAGGCAACACAACCCTGGGATCCAGTCCTAGCTCTGTCCATCACTGGCTGTGTAATCTTGGAGTTATCACTACCCCTCTCTGGGGCAAAGAGGAGGTGGGCTGAATGCTCCGGGGTCCCCTTCAGTGCTGCTGTCTGAGAATATGCAGCCACACTCTGGGCTCTTAAGGGCTGAGCCAGGGAAAGTGTTTTGATGAGGTCAGAGGTCAAGGAGCAAGAACACCAGAGGGCAGGCTCTGAGAAGAGCCCAAGGGTGGAGGGTGAGTGTGTGTGTCTTTCCCAGGCTCGAGCTCTGCGCCCAATAAAAGCCCCAGAAGGACGTCAGAGGAGGCTCCTGGGGAGCTGGAAGGCACGGTTGACCCCCCCTCCCAATCCAGCTCCAGGTCCCTAAGGGTCAAGGCCGCCAACACTGCCCTCTGCCCCCAACCCTCCCTCGAACCCATGCTTTTCCCATCACAGGGAGTGACAACGAGAGGGGTGGAGCTGAAGTCCAGGTGATAGTGCCTGAGGGGCTTCTGTGAAATACCTGGGTAGCTCCAGCCCTGCCTTAGGCTCTCTCACCCCTATCCTGGGCATCAGGTTTTTCCCTCAGGGCCTTGAGTAGGTCCCTAAGTGCCTCAACTGCCCTCTCCTTGCCAGCCATCCTGTCCTCTCCATTCCCCTGGGGGGCACTGTGCCCACTCATTCTCGGTTTTCCAAGAGAATGGGTTCGCAGGATGGAGTACCTGTAAAACCAGCAGGAAATAAAGCTGCATTTGAGCCCAAACAAGTTTGATGCCTCTGTGTGTGTGAGAGAGAAAAGTGGAGTTGGGCCGGGCCTCACAGGATAAATAGACCTTCTGTGTTTATTAGCTTCTGAAGGTCAGAGAAGTCCTCAAGATGTCAGTGCCTGATATAAGAGTGTCTGGCACAGAATAGCTGCCCAGTAAGTATTTATGGAATGAATAAGCCCACGGGGGTTGGGGAACAGCGTAAGGATATTTGGAAGAAGCTGGAGTGCCCAGAGTGTCCAGTCAAGCAGACCTGGAGAAGTTCAGTCTGGGGAGGAAGAGGGGCTGAGGGCCCAGAGAGGAAGGCAGAGAGGTGGGTGCTTTGGTGTCCCCATTCCGAGGTTCCAGAGGGGGATTCTCCCAGGGGGTGTGAGGGTGAAGGGAACGCAGAGGGTTAGGCTTCAAGAAGGCTTACTTGCAGCAGAAGAAGCAGAGATGCAGGAACAAGGAAACAAGGGCAGCGGAGAGACCCCCCCAGCCCGGCTGCGGGCAGGGATCTGGGGAACGACCTGTGAGGCCCATAGGCTGTGGTCAGCAGAGGGCGCTGCGGCGGCAGGCGCGTCAGCCTGAGAGTGCCGTGTGCGCGTGCGTGAGTGGAGCCGAACGGGAGGAGTCCCAGGATACCGCCAGGGAGCGCTGGGGTCTGTCTTTCTGAGGAGCCCAGGGAAGGGAAGCGGGTTGCGGGCTGTGGGGCGGGAGGAAGGTAGGACTTCCGGCCAGGCTGAGCTGGCCCTGGGGTCTATGAGTCAGCGGAGATTGAGATGATGAGGTCACTCTCTGAATACTGGAGAGAGAATGATCAGCTGCGTGTGTGTGTGTGTGTGTGTGTGTGTGTGTGTGTGTGTACCTCATCGCAGTCCACTGAATTGTGCCTTCTTGTGCCTCCTGGTAAAGTGTTTTGTCAGCATGCTGTCTGCTTTTTTTTTTTTTTAACTTAGATATTCATTTTAAAAATTATTATTTATTTATTTATTTTTGGCTGTGTTGGGTCTTCGTTTCTGTGCGAGGGCTTTCTCCAGTTGCGGCAAGCGTGGGCCACTCTTCCTCGCGGTGCGCGGGCCTCTCACTATCGTGGCCTCTCTCGTTGCGGAGCACAGGCTCCAGATGCGCAGGCTCAGTAGTTGTGGCTCACGGGCCTAGTTGCTCCGCGGCATGTGGGATCTTCCCAGACCAGGGCTCGAACCCATGTCCGCTGCATTGGCAGGCAGATTCTCAACCACTGCGCCACCAGGGAAGTCCTGTCTGTCTTCTTGATGGGGGTGAATCTTACTGCTGCAGATCCTCACACTTAACCACACTGGTTCACACACATGTGTACACACTTCTGCTTGTGCCCACGGTTACAACACATTCACGCTCATGGGCAGTTCTTACTCCTTTTTGTAGAAGTCAGTAAAACCTGATAAAACTAAAAGACAGGGAGACAGATCCAGAGGAGCAAAAAGCTTAGAGAGGGCAATATGAAGAGACCCAGACAAGTGAGACAGGACAGAGAAAGACAGGTGATTGTTGGGGGGAGCTGGGGGCTCTCCCAGGCCATCCCTGCCCAGGCCCATCCTGGGCCTTCTCCAGGTAGGTAAACCCAAACCAGCTGGTCTCTGAGACACCAACACTGACCTCCCAGACCCAGCTCCCTACCAATCACCAACCACCACATTCCTCTCTTCGCCCCAGGCTCTCCTGTCCCACCTTCTGCCCGGCCCACACTCCACATGACACAGCCTAGCATGGCTAGGGAGTGGGACTGTTTCTTAAGCAGCTGCAAGGAAGAAGATGATCCTGGGGCCAGAGCAGAACCCCACTTTATCCTGTATTACCCTGCAATTGCCCACTCATTGCACTTTTAGGGATGTCAGAGCATTAAGCTGGAATTGTAAGTGGATTAAGACCAAAGTGGGCCTTTGAAGGTGGGGTCTGAAGAGGAGAAGGCTGAGGAGGGGGCAGTGTCTGTCCTTGGGTTCTTTTTTTTTTTTTAATTTAATTATTTATTATTTATTTTTGGTTGCATTGGGTCTTTATTGTGTGCGGGCTTTCTCTAGTTGCGGCGAGCGGGGGCTACTCTTCCTTGCAGTGCGTGGGCTTCTCATTGCGGTGGCTTCTCTTGTTGTGGAGCACGGGCTCTAGGTGCACGGGCTTCAGTAGTTGTGGCACGTGGGCTCAGTAGTTGTGTCTCACGGGCTTCAGAGCACAGGCTCAGTAGTTGTGGCACACGGGCATAGTTGCTCTGCAGCATGTGGGATCTTCCCGGAGCAGGGCTCGAGCCCGTGTCCCCTGCATTGGCAGGTGGATTCTTAACCACTGTGCCACCAGGGAAGCCCTGTCCTTGGGTTCTTAAGGGAGGTTGTCTGAGAAACATATCCTCACAGAGATGGAGTTTAGGTAGCAGGTTGGATTTCCTGGAGAGACCCTGGTGGTAAGCTGGAAGGGGCTTTGGTTTCCCAGCCTTGTCATCAGCTTTCTCACTGAATCTCCCGGCAGCAGTAGGCAGGGATCTACCATCACTGATCTGTGGATGAGGAGAGTTCCAGAAGAGCTAGAATCCCCTCCGTTCCCCTGACACCTGCTGAGCTGCTTGGGCAGGGCTGCCGGAAACGGAAGCCTTCTCCTGGCTTTGTTGGGCTTCCTGGGGAAGGGAGAGCTGGTCCAGGGGTGACTCAGCACCCTGCACACAGTCTAACCCCTGGACCAGTGTGTGTGTGTGTGTGTGGGTGGACTCAGGTCCAGGGGTGACTCAGTGTGTGTGTGTGTGTGTGTGGGTGGACTCAGGTCCAGGGGTGACTCAGTGTGTGTGTGTGTGGGTGGGTGGACTCAGGTCCAGGGGTGACTCAGTGTGTGTGTGTGTGTGTGTGTGTGTGTGTGTGTGTGTGTGTGGACTCAGGTCCAGGGGTGACTCAGTGTGTGTGTGTGTGTGTGGGTGTGGGTGGACTCAGGTCCAGGGGTGACTCAGTGTGTGTGTGTGTGTGTGTGTGTGTGTGTGTGTGGGCGGACTCAGGTCCAGGGGTGACTCAGTGTGTGTGTGTGTGTGTGTGTGTGTGTGTGTGTGTGGGTGGGTGGACTCAGGTCCAGGGGTGACTCAGTGTGTGTGTGTGTGTGTGTGTGTGTGTGTGTGTGTGTGTGTGTGGACTCAGGTCCAGGGGTGACTCAGTGTGTGTGTGTGTGTGTGTGTGTGTGTGTGTGTGTGTGTGGGTGGACTCAGGTCCAGGGGTGACTCAGTGTGTGTGTGTGTGTGTGTGTGTGTGTGTGTGGGTGGACTCAGGTCCAGGGGTGACTCAGTGTGTGTGTGTGTGTGTGTGTGTGTGTGTGTGTGGGTGGACTCAGGTCCAGGGGTGACTCAGTGTGTGTGTGTGTGTGTGTGTGTGTGTGTGTGTGTGTGGGTGGGTGGACTCAGGTCCAGGGGTGACTCAGTGTGTGTGTGTGTGTGTGTGTGTGTGTGTGTGTGTGGGTGGACTCAGGTCCAGGGGTGACTCAGTGTGTGTGTGTGTGTGTGTGTGTGTGTGGGTGTGTGTGGACTCAGGTCCAGGGGTGACTCAGTGTGTGTGTGTGTGTGTGTGTGTGTGTGTGTGGGTGGACTCAGGTCCAGGGGTGACTCAGTGTGTGTGTGTGTGTGTGTGTGTGTGTGTGTGGGTGGACTCAGGTCCAGGGGTGACTCAGTGTGTGTGTGTGTGTGTGTGTGTGTGGGTGTGGGTGTGGGTGGACTCAGGTCCAGGGGTGACTCAGTGTGTGTGTGTGTGTGTGTGTGTGTGTGTGTGGGTGTGTGTGGACTCAGGTCCAGGGGTGACTCAGTGTGTGTGTGTGTGTGTGTGTGTGTGTGTGTGTGTGGGTGGACTCAGGTCCAGGGGTGACTCAGTGTGTGTGTGTGTGTGTGTGTGTGTGTGTGTGGGTGGACTCAGGTCCAGGGGTGACTCAGTGTGTGTGTGTGTGTGTGTGTGTGTGTGGGTGTGGGTGGACTCAGGTCCAGGGGTGACTCAGTGTGTGTGTGTGTGTGTGTGTGTGTGTGTGTGGGCGGACTCAGGTCCAGGGGTGACTCAGTGTGTGTGTGTGTGTGTGTGTGTGTGTGTGTGTGTGTGTGTGGGTGGGTGGACTCAGGTCCAGGGGTGACTCAGTGTGTGTGTGTGTGTGTGTGTGTGTGTGTGTGGGTGGGTGGACTCAGGTCCAGGGGTGACTCAGTGTGTGTGTGTGTGTGTGTGTGTGTGTGTGTGTGTGGGTGTGGGTGGACTCAGGTCCAGGGGTGACTCAGTGTGTGTGTGTGTGTGTGTGTGTGTGTGTGTGGGCGGACTCAGGTCCAGGGGTGACTCAGTGTGTGTGTGTGTGTGTGTGTGTGTGTGTGGGCGGACTCAGGTCCAGGGGTGACTCAGTGTGTGTGTGTGTGTGTGTGTGTGTGTGTGTGTGTGGGTGGGTGGACTCAGGTCCAGGGGTGACTCAGTGTGTGTGTGTGTGTGTGTGTGTGTGTGTGTGTGTGGGTGGACTCAGGTCCAGGGGTGACTCAGTGTGTGTGTGTGTGTGTGTGTGTGTGTGTGTGTGTGTGGGTGTGGGTGGACTCAGGTCCAGGGGTGACTCAGTGTGTGTGTGTGTGTGTGTGTGTGTGTGTGTGGGTGGACTCAGGTCCAGGGGTGACTCAGTGTGTGTGTGTGTGTGTGTGTGTGTGTGTGTGGGTGGACTCAGGTCCAGGGGTGACTCAGTGTGTGTGTGTGTGTGTGTGTGTGTGGGTGTGGGTGTGGGTGGACTCAGGTCCAGGGGTGACTCAGTGTGTGTGTGTGTGTGTGTGTGTGTGTGTGTGTGGGTGTGTGTGGACTCAGGTCCAGGGGTGACTCAGTGTGTGTGTGTGTGTGTGTGTGTGTGTGTGTGTGTGTGGGTGGACTCAGGTCCAGGGGTGACTCAGTGTGTGTGTGTGTGTGTGTGTGTGTGTGTGTGGGTGGACTCAGGTCCAGGGGTGACTCAGTGTGTGTGTGTGTGTGTGTGTGTGTGTGTGTGTGGGTGGACTCAGGTCCAGGGGTGACTCAGTGTGTGTGTGTGTGTGTGTGTGTGTGGGTGTGGGTGTGGGTGGACTCAGGTCCAGGGGTGACTCAGTGTGTGTGTGTGTGTGTGTGTGTGTGTGTGTGGGTGTGTGTGGACTCAGGTCCAGGGGTGACTCAGTGTGTGTGTGTGTGTGTGTGTGTGTGTGTGTGTGTGGGTGGACTCAGGTCCAGGGGTGACTCAGTGTGTGTGTGTGTGTGTGTGTGTGTGTGTGTGGGTGGACTCAGGTCCAGGGGTGACTCAGTGTGTGTGTGTGTGTGTGTGTGTGTGTGGGTGTGGGTGGACTCAGGTCCAGGGGTGACTCAGTGTGTGTGTGTGTGTGTGTGTGTGTGTGTGTGGGCGGACTCAGGTCCAGGGGTGACTCAGTGTGTGTGTGTGTGTGTGTGTGTGTGTGTGTGTGTGTGTGTGTGGGTGGGTGGACTCAGGTCCAGGGGTGACTCAGTGTGTGTGTGTGTGTGTGTGTGTGTGTGTGGGTGGACTCAGGTCCAGGGGTGACTCAGTGTGTGTGTGTGTGTGTGTGTGTGTGTGTGTGTGTGGGTGTGGGTGGACTCAGGTCCAGGGGTGACTCAGTGTGTGTGTGTGTGTGTGTGTGTGTGTGTGTGGGCGGACTCAGGTCCAGGGGTGACTCAGTGTGTGTGTGTGTGTGTGTGTGTGTGTGTGGGCGGACTCAGGTCCAGGGGTGACTCAGTGTGTGTGTGTGTGTGTGTGTGTGTGTGTGTGTGTGGGTGGGTGGACTCAGGTCCAGGGGTGACTCAGTGTGTGTGTGTGTGTGTGTGTGTGTGTGTGTGTGTGGGTGGACTCAGGTCCAGGGGTGACTCAGTGTGTGTGTGTGTGTGTGTGTGTGTGTGTGTGTGGGTGTGGGTGGACTCAGGTCCAGGGGTGACTCAGTGTGTGTGTGTGTGTGTGTGTGTGTGTGTGTGTGGGTGGACTCAGGTCCAGGGGTGACTCAGTGTGTGTGTGTGTGTGTGTGTGTGTGTGTGGGTGGACTCAGGTCCAGGGGTGACTCAGTGTGTGTGTGTGTGTGTGTGTGTGTGGGTGTGGGTGTGGGTGGACTCAGGTCCAGGGGTGACTCAGTGTGTGTGTGTGTGTGTGTGTGTGTGTGTGTGTGGGTGTGTGTGGACTCAGGTCCAGGGGTGACTCAGTGTGTGTGTGTGTGTGTGTGTGTGTGTGTGTGTGGGTGGACTCAGGTCCAGGGGTGACTCAGTGTGTGTGTGTGTGTGTGTGTGTGTGTGTGTGGGTGGACTCAGGTCCAGGGGTGACTCAGTGTGTGTGTGTGTGTGTGTGTGTGTGTGGGTGTGGGTGGACTCAGGTCCAGGGGTGACTCAGTGTGTGTGTGTGTGTGTGTGTGTGGGTGTGGGTGTGGGTGGACTCAGGTCCAGGGGTGACTCAGTGTGTGTGTGTGTGTGTGTGTGTGTGTGTGTGTGGGTGTGTGTGGACTCAGGTCCAGGGGTGACTCAGTGTGTGTGTGTGTGTGTGTGTGTGTGTGTGTGTGGGTGGACTCAGGTCCAGGGGTGACTCAGTGTGTGTGTGTGTGTGTGTGTGTGTGTGTGTGGGTGGACTCAGGTCCAGGGGTGACTCAGTGTGTGTGTGTGTGTGTGTGTGTGTGTGGGTGTGGGTGGACTCAGGTCCAGGGGTGACTCAGTGTGTGTGTGTGTGTGTGTGTGTGTGTGTGTGTGGGTGGCCTCTCTTGGCCTGGACAGGGGGAATCATCCCCATCTCTTCGGACAGCTGGAGTAGGGGCACAGCTGTATCTACCTCTGCCTCCAGGACACAGCAGAGTGCCCTGGGTATACGGTTAAGCTCCCAGCCTCCTTCCCACATATCTAAAATGGGGTTCCCCCCCACCTCTATGTGGAGACAGGAGGCCCAGCTTGGGTTAGGGGCTTGGGCATTGAAAAGGGGCCTGAGAGCCCAGGGAGATGGGCCTTCCAGAGGTCCTCCACCTGCCAGGGTCCCCAGCTTTTCCCAGGCTGCTCTTACCCACATCCCACCCCCCCCACCCACAACTCCCGCACACTGCCCTGACCTCACTGAAGCCTTTGTCTCAGCCTGTCTGTGGGCCTGTCTCCTGGGCAGGGAGAGAAAGGGCCCCATTGTCCTGGCTGCCTTCTGCGACACAGTAGCTCCCAAAGACTTCCAAAAATGCTCAGCCTGTCAGACCCCCGTGGGTGGGAGGGCTTTCCCTAGGGGCTGCAGTCAGATACCGCCTGGAGTGAGGATCCAGGTGCTGTCCCTCCCAGCGGTATAAAGTTTCCTCTGTTCCCCAGGCTAAAGGTCCTTCCTGAGATCTAACTTCCCGTCTGCCTCCTGCAAAGCAGCCTTCTTCCTGCTGGGAAGGGAGAACTGAAAGATTCAGGGACAGAGCAGGAGAAAAGGATTGGGAAGGAGAGGAGAGAAAAGAAAAGAGGAAAATGGAAGAAAAATGTGAGGAAATTCCCCACTGAAGGACTCTAGACTCTCGTTAATCGTCTGAGTGGGTAGATCCTGTGGCCTCTGTGTTTATTTCCTGATGATTCTTCCTTGGTCTTTAGAAGTTGTTAACAGAGGGAAGGCTATTGGTTGACCACTTTGGACTGGAGCCCTTAAGAGAAGCAGCCCACAGTCCCCTGGCCCATGTTCTATGGACCCCAAGTGGCATCTAAGGATTCTTAGTATCGTTGGCAAGAATGTCTGTCTGTGCCTTTATCCCCATCAAGGTGAATTGAAGTTCTCTTTTGACACAGAATTTCCTGGCAAACGAGGTGAATAGAAAAAGAGGGAATCCAGGAGAGACCAAGGGATTCAGGAGTTGGGAAGGGGCCAGGGAGGCGGGAGGAAAGGGAGTGGAAGAGTGGAAGACAGAGGAGAGGTGAAAAGGGGGAGACGAGGAAGGAGAGTGGGTCTGTGAGTGGTGAGTGAGGCTGACAGTGAGGGGGTGTCTCTCCTTAGCAGGGAGGATGGAGGAGGGAGCCAGAGCCAGCGAGACGTCTCCCCACCCCCAAAATTGAAGTCTCCCAGCCACCCCTCCTGGGACCCTGGGGCTCCACTTGTCAGCAGTTGAGCCCACAGCTGCTGGGAGGTGCTTCCTCGACAGTGGCCCCCTGGCACCTGCCTCGGTTTATTTCTGGTGCCACAGCTGAGTCATGGGGCGGGGAGAGTGAATAAAAGCTGGGGGAAGGGGAGCTTATGACTGGAAGAGGAGAAGGCTGAAGGAGGCTCTAGGACCTGGGACTCTGGGGCCCAGGGTCTGCCCCTTTGGGAAAGAGGGGCCAGAGGTGACAGCATGAGAAACAGGAGTTAGGTTACAGGAGGGATGTCCACATTGGAGACCCTGGATTAATGCGGTTGGGGAAAGGGTGGGGGAGTGGGAGGCAGAGTCTACTGCTTCTGAATTGTTGGAGAAGAGACATGATCTAGGTGTGCCAGTGCTGCATTAGAAAGAGAGGGGAGAGGGGCCCCCAGGGTGGATGGAGAGGTGGATATGGTATCTTCGGATCATGAGAGTGGAAACAGAGAGGACGGTGTGTTTTCCTCTGCTTCTGGTCGCAGACTCCGTGGGCCCTCACCTGAGGCCATTCTGTCCCTCTTCCTGCCCCTGAGCCAAAAAGTCCCTTCTCTGGTGGCTCACATGAGACTCTCCTTTGTCTTTTTAAGGTGGGCCTGAGGACTCAGGAGTGGGTCCCTGGGTCTTTTCTTTATCTACTGGAGCTGCATTCACATGACACCTTCTCTTTTCCCACCTCCTAGGAAGACCCTCATGTCTAACTTCCATCCATCCTGCTGCAGCACTGTCCTGGAACTTACCATCCCCTGTGGGGTGGGGTGGCCTCACAGGGGCCCAGGGGCCTGTTGCCAAGCCCAGAGCCCTCTTGGGTTTCTTGGGCTTAGGTGGGCTTAGTCTCCATTCCCTCCCCTTTCTAGGGGCAGCCCCAGAGGGCACATTCCAGCTGAAATTAAATCACATTCCTCCATCCCTGCCTGACAAGGATGGCATTTCTGACAGCAGCTGTGACACCACAGGGTCAAGTGGCAGCAGCTGGTCCCCCAAGGAGGGGCCGAGAGGGGGAAACTAGGGGAGCTGAGGGACCAGGGCCTTTGGAAGCAATGAATGAACTCTGAGTCTTTGATCTCAAGAGGCCAGAGCAAGAAGCATAGACCCTGCAGTGGGAGGGATACAGGTTAGACGGCAGCGTCTCCTAGCTGCATGGAGCGGCAGGGAATGATCCAGTCCGAGCAGTATTGTGCAGGTGGGAAAACCGAGGCCCCCAGCATCACCTTCTGAGAGGACCCTGGAAGAACACCCTCTCCCACCCCTGGACTCGGCTCCTGCATAGACATGAGGCCGAGGGGGCCCTTTAAGAGGCCACACTCTGAGCTCCTTGGCCAGAACCCAAAGCCAAGGCCTTTGATTTCCTCTGAGCCTCTGGCAGCAGCAGCAGCAACAGGGACAGCATCAGGCTGGGCTGAATGGAGAGCTCAGCCCCTGACCTCACCCTCCCAGGCGCCTTGGTCTGCACAGCCTTATAAGGAAGTGCCCCAAGCAAACTGAGGAAGTCACCTCCAGCCCCCCCACCCTACCCGTGCCCCATTCAGAGGCTATATTTACCCAGAGGAGGTCCCAGAATAACCTCCCACTTGTCCTCATGCTGGGATGGGGGGGACGTGGCGGGTGCTGCCTCCTCCTTCCCTCCCCCGGGACTCCACCCTCCCAAGTGCTTCCTGTTGTCTGATCTCATCACAGTCGTTCATTCATTCATTTATTCATGTATTCAATCCGTGTTTACTGAGCACCCTTGGGCCCCCAGACCCCTCCAATTCTCTTCTCCAACCTGGTCCTCTCTCCTGAGCTCCACAAACCCACCCTCTCCCGGGGCAGCTCCTCCTAGAGGTCACAATTTCCTGCTGGATTCTCCAGCTCAGAAGACGGGACCACCGACTCCCAGCTGCCCCTACTGCCACACTCCCACTCCATCTCCCACAGCGGGTCACCAAGGCCTGAGACTGTGCTTCCCTTACATGCCTCCTCTCCATCCCGCTGCCACCCTTGTCCCCCGCCTGGACCGCTGCAGTAGCCTCCCTGAAGCCCATCTACCTACCCCAATCCACTCTCACCCGGCAGCCAGAAGGTTCTATTTAAAATGCAAACCTGGTCGTGTCATCTCACTACTTACAACCCTTCAAAGCTCCTCATTTCCCTTAGGACGAAATCCATATTTCTTGGCTGCCTGGCGAGGCCTTGGCCCACTGGCCCCCCAACTCCTCTCTAGTCTTATTGTGGACATTTTACCCCTCATTCTCCACCTTCTGGCCACACAAGCCTACTTTCTGTTCCTCAAATGCCCAGACTTCTCTTCCCGCCCCAGGATTTTGCACCTGCTGTTCCCTCTGACTAGAATCCTTTCCTCCGCCTCCTACTTCCTCCTCCTCCCTCCTACTCCCTCCTCCTCCCTCCTCTTCCCCACGCTGGTCAGCTCCTGCTCATCCTTCGGGTTCCCAGGGCAGCCTTCCCTGACCTCCTCCTCCCAGCCTTCCCCAGCCTAGATCATGTGGGGCCCCTGCTCTATGCTCCCATAACCTCCTGCCCTTCTCTGTTTTCAAATATGATTTCCACTCAGAAGCCCTTGTTCGGTTAGAAGGTAGAGCTCTCGGGGCCAGGAGCCTTGGACTCCCAGCACCTGCATCGTCCATGGCGCATAGGAGATGCCCTGTAAACATCTGACAGCCCCTGTTACTGTCCAACCCTCATTTCTCTTGCTGCACAGATGGACCACCATTGCCAAAGAGAACACACCACCCACCATATACGTCTTTTAGAAAGTTTTCACTTCTGTCTAACTGATGTCCCTCCACCTGTTTGGGATTTGTTGGCAGAAATGGCTAGTTTGGGTAATTCTGCAGGGGACCAGGGATCTTGGTGTGGGGGGCAGGATGGGCACCAGACACAGGGAAGGATTGCTTGGCTTGGCCTCTCTCCTTGGTCCCTCTTCCAGGCGGGGGTGCCCGAGGGCCTGGGGAGATCAAGCACAGGTCTCCTCTGTCCCATTAGAGGAGCAGGGAGTGGGCCTTATTTGCCCGGATGCCAGTGTGCTGGCCCCCAGCCTGGCAGCCTTGCGGGAGCAGACACGGCCTTGTTAGCAGTGAGTACAGGAAGGATCGTGGAGGCTTGGGCTGCCAGAAGGGCTGCCAGCATCCTGGACCCCAAGGGCAGAGGTGGGGGCCTGGGTACCTAATGCAAAGACTCTTAGGTGGAGGAGAAAGGCATGGGCAGAGAAACAGACAGTGAGGTTCTGTCAGGGGGTCTCCTGTCCACCCTTCCTTGTCCAGAGGATGAGTTGAGGTCAGAGGGCTTGAGACTTCATCTTCTCATCTTCCCCTGCCCTCAGCCTTGGGCCCGAGGAAAGGAAGGGCCTGCTCCTGGCCTTGGGATTGTCCCCAGACTTGGAACATTTGTCTGGCAGCCCCTGCCCCACCCCCACCCAGGATATTTAGAGGTGTTGCCAGCTCTTCCTTCCCTGCAGAGCTGAGCTGGGGAGTGGTTTCTATTTGGGTATCCTGACTTCAAGGCCTTCAAGCCCCGCCTCATCCAGGAACACCTGGTGTCACCCTGCCCTACACAGGGACCCAGAGAACTCCTGGGAAGGGGGGTACTCTTGGGAAGAAGCTGTGGCTGGGTGGACCCCCGATCTAACCTGTTATCAGCACACCCCCTCGCTCTTTTGTTTCACCCCTGACAGCTTCAGTCTATCCCGGCCTCACCTCCACTCTCCTGTCTTCTCTGTCTCCGGCTTTAGCATGGAAGGAAAGTCCTACTGAAGATCTAAACTATAGCCCTCCGGCTTTCCCTAGCCTTCCTCCTGCTCTCCCTGCCCTGGGAGGCCCCGGAGTCACCTGGCCCAGCATCCCTTGTTGTGTGGCTGAATCTGAGGTTCAGAGAGGTTAAACGCTGACCTGAGGCCACACAGCCAGACTGAGACAGAATAGGCCTCCCTCTTCCCTTACCCGGCTCTGACCCAGCCAGTCTGAGCAGACACCAAGGCCATACAATTGTTTGGGTTTGGGGGCAAGGGGGCTTATTATGCTGGCGGCACTGAGGGGCCAGCAGGGAGGACATGCGCAGGTGAGGGTGGCCCCAAGGCTTAATCCCTGTAATCAGCGCTGTGGGCAGAGATGATGACAGGCCTGACTTCTGCAGGCGCCAAGGTCACCTGGGCTGGCCCCCCCTTCCCTGGTCAAGCAGCACCCCCAGCCCTCCCCAGGTCCCCAGCACTAATGCCTGCAGCCTTCGTCTGCCTGCCTTGTCTCCCCCATGAGGCCTTCCAGGTCCTCCTCTCCTCAGGAGGCAGCCCCTCCCTAACACTAGCACCTCCTGCTTCCTCCCCCAGTCTCTTCTGCTTCTGTGTCAGCCCTGAGGCCCCCCCTGAATTAAGGAAGGAAGAGTCCAGACTTTGTAGGCGGAGGCATTACTTTATTCAGGCAGGGAAAAGCCAGATGGGGCTACAACATGGCAGGCATATGGGGGGGTCAGGACATAGGAGCACCCCCTCACCCCCATTAGCCACCAGCCAGACATCCCATGAGGGTGCACTGAAGAAGGGCAGAGCAGGTGAGCCCTGGCGCATGGACCACCACGGCCCCCTCCCCTTGGAGGAGCCACCGGGCCCCTGGCCTTTTCCAGCTGATGGGATGGGGAGGAAAGGGAGTGCAAGGGAAAGGGGGGGACTAGTCCTACAGAGATTCAGTTGGCTTCAGCCTCGTGGGACAGTGCAGGCCAGATGTCCCCATTAGCGGGGTCCAAGGGGCTGGTATTTATTCCCAGAGCCTGCATTCTTGGAACAGGTCCCTTTGCCACACCCATTTCACCTCAGCTAGCCAGGCCTCTCGGACAGAAACCACAGGTCAAGAGATAAGTTAAGGGTGCTGCCTCCGAGCAGGGAGGGGCTTGGGGATACCCCCCTGCCCAAGACCTCGGTGCAGGAAGGGGGTGCTCTTCCTCTAGTCCTCCCCTGAGGACCAGGAGTCTCCATCTCCTTCTCGCTGACTGAACTTCAGGAGCTGGCCTTGGCCCAGGTGAAGAGGAGCCCCTGCCCAAGGGGTCTTCAGGGCACCCCCCTCCTCCTCCTCCTCCAAGGGGCTCCCTTGGTCGCCCTCAGGGGGCCCCGGTTTCCCCTGCCTTACTCCCTCAGACTGCTCCAGCCCGTTCACCACACCCCCATTCACATGTTCCAACTCTTCCTTCAGGCTGGGGCCCTGGCCATTGACACCAAGGGTGTCCCCCACCTCCAAGCCCGTGTCCTCCACCCCACCGAGGGTCCCCAGAGGGCCAGGGACTTGGCCCTCCCTCTCCAAGGGAATAGCATCAGACTCTTCCTCTGATCCTGAGGCCTCCGTGCTGTCCTGGGACTCAGTCTCCAGGGCGGTCATGGGGGCATCAGATGCCGCACCCCTCAAGCCATCATCCCAGGGGACACTGACATCCATGGTCTCAGACCCCTGGAGGTTCCCTCTCTGAGGGCCACTCAGGGCCGGGAGGCTGCCCACCGAGGGCCCTGCCCCCCACCGCCCTGCCCCTGGCTCCCTCCCCTCTTCTTCGTCTTCTTCCTCTCCCTCCTCCCCACTCTCTTCCTCATCTGCAAATCCATCAGATTCCCCATCCCGATCCCAGGCTGCAGGCTCCAGTAGCGGCTGGGGCACCTGGCCCAGAGGTTCTGCCACCTCCCCAGGGACCCCAGGAAGAAGAGAAGCCTCAGTCCCCAAGTCCTCAAATTCTTCCGACAGCTCAGAGTCATGGCCACGTTCTTCCTCCTCATCTCCCCCCTCCTCCTCCTCCGAGGGGTGGGCCCCAAGGCCCTCAGAGGCCAGGACTGCAGGACCCCAGCCTTCCTTTCCAGTCTCCTCTTGAGGGGAGGGCCTCTGCTCTCCAGCCAGGTCCCACTTGGGGGAAGCAGGGGACCTGAGGTAGAGGCCCAGGGGAGTGGAGTCGGGAAGGGTCTCCCCTAGCTCATCAGCCTCACTCTCTTCTCTGCTCTCCTCCCCCTCCTCCTGGAGGCCTTCAGGGATTCCCCCAGAGCCCAAATCCTCCTGCTCCCCCTCCACCTTTCCCAGGACCTCAGCCCTGCCTGCCAGCCGCCAGCTAGCCTCTTGGCTCCCCTCAGCCAGGGGCTGGGGCCCAGGGGCATCTTCAGGGATTGGGGTGGGTGAGCAGGACTCAGTGGGCCGTGGGCTGGGGGGCCCCAGCACTGGTTTGACATCCTCCTTTGCTCCCTCTGAGCTCAGGGGCCTGGGTTGAGGGGTATCACTTCCATCGCAGCACGAGGTCTCAGCAGGGAACGTCTCCTCTGCTTCCTCAGGGGCTTCGGGCTCAGACTCCTCCCAGCCCCTGGGAGTCTCCAGCGGGTCTCTGCTCTTCCTGGGCAGTGTGGAGAGCTCTGGCTCCGGAGCAGCTGCCTCCTCCAGCTCCTTTCTGGGCCCTTCCAAGCCCTGCACCCTCTTTGCCTCCAAACCTTCCTCCCCCAGGGGTGGCTCCATCACCTCCTCTCTGGCCAGGCCGCCTGGGTCCTCCAGCCCTACCGCCTCCTGCTCCCGTCCCTGTTCCGCTCCTGCAGTCTCTAAGCCCAAGGTGACCTCTGGGGAGGCTCGGCCATCCCTGGGGGCCACATCCTCACCTTCCAACACTGGCTCTGTCACCTCTGACATTCCCTGGGGAGCTGGGAGGCCCGGGGTCCCCACCTGCTCTGGCCGCTCTTCAGGGTCCTGGAGGCCCTCAGTGCCTCCCACCCCACTGGCTCCCTCAGCTGAGACCCTCTGCTCTTTGGGCTCAGGGCTCCCTGGCTGCCCCTCACCTGGGCTCCAGGCCTTGCCTGTGGCCGTCAGCTGCAGCTCCCCCTGCTCTACAGCCTCCCCCTTCCCAGCGAGGCTATCCCGTTCCCTAGGTGCCATCTCTGCCTCGTCCTCACTGTCCACTTCAGGCCTCCCAGGGGGCGTTTCCTGATCCGGTTCTTGACCCCCCTGCACCGTATCTTCCCACTTCTGCAGATGTGCAGAGAGTGGCAGCTCCTGTCCCTCCTCCTCCAGGGACCTCGGTGGCTCTGGATTCTCTCCCTTCTCCACGTTCTCTTCCTCTTCCAGATACCTTTGACTTCCCTTGTCTACCTCCTCTGGAGATCTCATATTCTCTACATTCTGCCCTCCCAGAGAGCTCAGTGATTTCTGAGTCTCCTTTTCTAGGGGTCTCAATGTCTCTTGGTTCCCTTCCACAGACCCCAGTGGTTCTTGACTTTCCTTTTCTAGAGGTTTCAACATTTCCAGGTTTTCTTCTCCTGTAGGCTTTAGTGGTTCTAGAGTCTCCGTTTCTAAAGATCTCACTGCCTCTACACTCTCTTCATTTAGGGACCTTAATAAGTCTTGATTCTCTTTTTCGAGAAGTCGAACTATCTCCTGGTCTTTTCCAAGAGACTTTAGTGCCTCTGGTTTCACCTTTTCTAGAGGGCTCAATGTCATCTGGTCTTCTTCTTCTAGAGACTTCAGTGGCTGATTCTCTTTTTCTAGAGGTCTCAATGTCTCCTGGTCTTCTTCTTCTAGAGGTCTCATTGCCTTCTGATCTTCTCCTAGAGATCTCAGTGACTCCCGGCTTTCTTTTTCTAGATATCTCAAAGTCTCTTGGTTCTCATCTTCTGGAGCCCTCAGAGATTCATGATTCTCTTTTCCTAGAGGTCTTGATGTCTCCTGGTCTTTTTCTTCTAGAGATCTCGGTGGCTCTTGATTCTCTTTTGCTAAGGGTCTCAATGTTTCCTGGCTCTCTACTTCTTGACATCTCAGTGGCTCTTGCCTTTCCTTTTCTAGAGCGCTCAATGACTCAAAGTTCTCCTCTTCTAGAGACCTCACTAATTCTTGATTTTCCTTTCCTGGATATAAAAATGTTTCTACATTTCCTTGAAGAGACCTCATTATTTCTTGACTCTCCTTTTCTAGTGATTGCAATGTCTGTGGGTCCTCTTTTCCTATAGGCTTAAGTAGTTCTAGAGTCTCTTTTTCTAGAGGTCTCATTACCTCCATCTCCTTTCCTTCTAAAGACTGCAATAACTCTTGATTCTCCTTTTCTAGAGGTTTTAGTGTTTCTAAGTTCTCTTCTCCCAAAGACCTCAGAGATTCCTGATTCTCCTTCTCTAGAGATCTCATTGTCTCATGGCGCTGTTTTTCCAGAGAAATCAGTGGCTCTTGAATCTCCTCTTCCAGAGACTTCAGAGTTTCTTTTTCCAAAGGACCCGGGGAGTCTTGGATTTCTTTCATGTCCAGATCCCCCTCTTCTTGACGTGTTTCCTGCTGCAAGCTGCTTATTACTTTGACCTCTACAGCTGTTTCTTTCTCTGCCAGCCCCCAGATTTGTCCTTCCCCTTCCTCCTGGAATCTGCTGGACTCTCTAGACCCACCGGGTTCTCCATCTTTGGCCTCTAAACTGGGATGGTCAGGGCTGAGGGCTGGAGCCAGGGAGGCATGATCTTCAGAGGACTGGCCTGGACTGGGCTCTTGTTGCTTGCCCCCAGGCTCCTCTGGTCCTGGCAGGACGCTGGCAGGGGTGGCCACCTTGGCTTCAGCCCACACAGCTTCTGGAACCTGTTGCATCCCAACCCGTGGCTGGGGCAGGGAGAGAGGGGCATCCTGGGCTCTGATCTTGGCATCTGTGGCAGGGCAGGGAGCCTGAGGTGTGGGCGGAATGGGGGTGCTGGCCGAGGTGGGGGTATGGGTCTGAAGGAGTTCCTGGCTCTTCAGAAAGCCTGGCACAGGTGTTTCAAGGGTATCAGGCAAAGGTGAGGAGAGGGGAGTAGGGCTCAGGACAGAGAGCAAAGGTCCCAGACGCCGGCCCTCTGGGGTCCCAGGGAAATGCAGCTCCAGCTTAGGGTCTGGAAAGGTAGAGGGGAGGAAACGGTGTCAGCACATACAGGTTGGGGGTGGGGTAGGGGAGCAGCTACCACTTCTGGCAAGAGTGCCCTGCTCCTGCCTTTCATGGGCTGGGCTAAGAGTATGCTCGCTGCCGTGGGGGACCACGGAGTCAAGACTTAGACTGGTGCTTTTCAGGAAAGGCATCGCTCTGGGCGTGAAGAGGAAAGAAAGGTAAAGTTTTGGGGGGACCTTGGCCCCTCCTCTTACCCAGGAAGCTGAGGGAAGCCTTGGAACCGCTGCCAGGTGTCTGCAGCCGGGAGTTCTCTGCCTCTAGGAGGGTTCTGGGGACAAGGGAGGAAAAGCGGGGTCAGGCCTCTGCCCACAGGCCAGCCGGCAAGCCAGCCAGGGAAAAGTCACAGCTGAGCATGCGCGTCCCTGGCCTGGCAGGCTATCTCTTCATTCTCACCATTATCACACAAAAGCCACACGGGGTTATACTTGGCTCTGCACATGAAATCACATGGTCACATCCCACAGATATCACCCACTTGGTCACACGGAGTCACACACTTATTTGGGACACACAGCTGCACTCACAGACACACAAGCAGATTCCCACACAGTCGACACAGTGTACACACACACCCACACATTGCTTAGACTAGTCCCCTCCCAACCCCAGGCCTATGACCTCATCCTCCGTGTGTGGGGCCGATTCTCATGCTAATTGCTGCCTTTGTCCACACCGCCATCTGGAGGGTCTAAGTAGGGGGCTTCCCAGGGGAAGTGGGAATCCTCAGGCCGTTCCCATGGGATAGGCTCCCTCCTCCTTCTCCCCCAGGGCCCCCAGAGCTGGTTACAGACAAAAGCCAATGAATTCAGCTCCCTCTCTCCAAATCCTTTTCATGCCTCAAAACCCAGGTTAAGCCTGCGCAGTCCTTTCCCCTCAGTGGTTTGATTTAGGGGTCAAGGCCCTCATCTTGGGATCTCTAAGTACTCTGGATCCCAAGCCTTTCAGGGCAATGGAGGTTTTTGTGTACATGCCCCTGCCTTAGTGCCCCATGGGGACTGAGGAGGAGGGGACCAATTGCGGGGGAGGGAGGACCAATCAATTCAACAAGTTATCCTGAACATCTATCTCCTCTGTGCTCTTCTTCGTGATCTCTGAGTCTGGTTAGTGTTTTCTATGGTCTCACCTCTGTCCTTCTCGATGCAGCATCATGCTGTCTGAGCTCTGTGCCCCATGGAGGTGGAGCCCCTCTCTTCTTCATCCCTAGATCCTCACTGACCTTCCCTCTCTGGGCCCTGCCTCCCCTCCCCTCCTTAACCTGTCCCGGGGCCCCTGCCTTTGTTTGCCTGTGGATTCTGGGGGCACTGTCCTCATAGCCTGTCTAGCTCTGGCTCCACCCTGCAGGCTTGGGGTATGCAGCCCTTCACAGTAGCAAAGCCCCTTCCTCAGGCTTCATCAGTGGATCCTTGGCTAACCAGGCCAGTTTCCCAGAAACTGGGTTTGCCCAAGGCCACAGAGCCAGCGAAGCAGCACTTCCTTGGTCTCAACCTTTCCTGAGCCAACAGGGAATGTGGTCAGTAGAAGGGCTGGGCAGGGCCAAGGGCACTAAGGCTTGAGAGGAGCCAGGCCCCAGGACATCCAGGATGGAAGGGACCTTGGCTTTCACCCAGCCCATCTCCCATCCTCCCAACAAGGAAACTGAGGCCCAGGTCAGGTGGTAAGTCAGTGCCACCAGCCCACACCTGCCAATTCCTTCTTCCTGAGGCTGCTCAAGGACGTCACCCTCTCTGTGTGAGCACACACACAGAGGCTGGCCTTTTCAGCCCCTTGGGGTACGGTTCTGGATATGGATGACCCACACGTGTCCAGCCCTGTCCTTTGGGGCTGTCCCACTCAGCTATATCACCTCTCCTTGGGGGATCTCCTGGGCACAGGATGCTTCTCTGGTCCTGAACCCACGAGAGAGCAGGTGGGCTTAGGTGGCACACATCGTGGTGTGGAAGGGATCAGCCTAGAGTCACAGGACCGAGCAGTGACAGAGCCTCCACCACCCGTGGCTCTGGGCCCCTTCAGCCAAGGAGTCTGCCCCTGCATGTATGTGTGCATCTGTGTGCCTGCATGGGTCAGGGTCAACCTGTACCTGTATGTGGCCACCTCCAGGCTGAGGGACATCTTGAGGTGTGCCAGCTGCTGCCGACCTTCCAGGACCTGGGCGATCTGGCTCTGTAGGCCCTGTTTCTCCTGCTCCAGGGCCTCCACGGCCAGCTGCAGAGCAAGCCAGAGGCAGTCAGTGAAGGGACGGAGTCCTTCCTGCTAACTTACCTGCATCCCCCTTGGCTGCTGCAGCAGCATCTTCTGCTCCCTGACTAACTTCTCTGCAGAGCAGATTCCTGCCTCCCCTACCCCACTTCCCGCCCAGAGAACCCCTTCTGAAGCCTCCGAGAAGAGCACAGTGGCCCCTCTCAGCCCTCTCCCACGGCCTGGCTCCTCCTCTGCGGATGCTGATTAAATGGTAGCACATGCTGCTCAGAATTCAGCTCCCACAGGAAGGGGGAGGTGAGGGAGGAGAGGAGATGGGTTACAGAGAGGAGCAGAGGGAAAAAAGTGGAAGCAGGAGGACAAACAATTAATCAGCAGGCCTGGAGCCTGCAGGACTGGAAGCCAAACAGCCCCGGTCCCAGTCACCGTCTCCTGCTCCCCATGCTAGGCCCCCACGCCCTCCACTTCCCACATGTTCTGGAATCTTTCTCCTCTGAAGCAGGGTGGGGGGTGGGGGGGGGACATGGTGAGACCTCTGTCTGGCCCAGGCAGGAGGCTGTTTTCTCAGCTGCTGGTCACGTCTGCGCAGTGTGAGGGGGAGCAGCTGTCCCAGGCCTCTGGAATGTGCTCAGGAGCCGAAAAGCCCAGACAAGGGAGAGAAGGGCTGATGGCCCCCCATCCAGGGCCCCTCACCCTCTCCTGTCAGGGGGAGGAGGGTGGCTGGGAACTTGGAGACTCTTGAGTGGCCAGACCATCAGATCAGCACTGAGAGGGAAAGTTCTGAGCGTCTTCTGAGCGACAGCAGGGCCTAAGGAGGGGCCCAGGGGCCATCAGGGTACGAAGGTGCCATTTAGACAGTGAGGAGGCTGATGCAATGTCTTGTGCCTGTCTGCCCTTCGAGGGGGTGTGCTTTGAGGTCTGAACCTCCATCATTCCAGCCCTACACTAGACAGAGTTGTGAAAGTCTGGGACAGTGGCACCAGGCATGGTTTTCTAAGAAGTGGCCCCTGAATCTGTAGCCACCACACCCCCCACTTCCCACTCCCTTTCCCAGGTCTCTGATCCCCAACGGGACTTCCTGAAGCCTTGTCTTGCCCAGGCCCCCAGGCTTCCTCACCTGGAACTGCTCAGTAGCCCGCAGCCGCTCCTGCCAGCGGCCCTCCAACCTCTGCTCCAGCGCGGCCCTGCGCTCCTGGAGGCCGCTGCGCTCCGCTTGGAGCTGCTGCAGCTCCAGGCGACCCTCGCGGGCGCCCTTCACCGCGTGGCCCAGCCGCTCGCGGGCCTGGCCCAGCGACGTCTCCATGTGCGCCACGCGCTCCTGGTAGCCGCGCACTGCCCCGCGCCACGTCTCGCCCAGCCGCCGCGCCAGCTCCTCCACCTCGGGGGCCGGCACGGGGGGCCCGCGGGGCGGAGCGGGGCCGCGGGGGGCGCAGGCAGCCTGAGCGTTCAGGCCCGCGCGCTCCTCCTCGTGCGCCGCGCGCAGAGCCTCCAGCTCGCGCTCCAGCTCCGCCGCCTGGGTGCTCAGCCAGGCCTGGGCGCACTTTTCGGCCTCGACCGCGCGCCGGCTGCGGGTCGTCTCCTCCGCGGTCCGCTCCCGAGCCAGCCGCAGCTGCTGGCACCGGCTCGCCACGCCCTCCACCTCTTCTTCCAGGTTGTCGCGCGCCACCTCGGCCGCGCGCTTCTCCCGCCAGCGCTGGTCGACGAGGGCCCGCAGGGCCGCCAGCTCGTCGTCGGCACGGGCCCTCCAGGAGGCGTCCCCGGCCTGTGCCCGGAGACCCCCGAGCTCAGCGCTGAGTAGCTCATTCTGCTCCTCTAGCGCCTTGACCCGGGCCAGGTAGGCCTCCAGGCGCCGGTTGAGCTCCCACATCTGAAAAGATTCCTCCCCCAGGCAGCCCTCCATCCTGCCCGTCTGACCCACCGAAGGTGGAGAGACGCGGAGCACCGGGAGAAGCCAGCAGCTCTCAAAGCTTTTAGGACGGAAGGGTAATGGAGACGGATGGGGACAATGACGGGGCGGGGCGAGGAGCAGCTGAAGCGACTGAGAGTCGGGAGTGGGAGCGAGGCTATTCATACTCCCGCCAGCCTGGCGGGAAAAGGGGCGGGACCCAGGCCTTAACCCGTTAGAGTTCAGAGAAACGACGGCAGCCTTTGTCCTTGTGCCCCCGGTATGCTGGAGAGTGAAACCAAAGGAAAAGCCATGCCCGGAGAATCCGATCCGATGGTGGCTTTCAGGGGGAGGAGGCCGTGAGGCAAGGTCAGAACCCCAGATAAAAGCAGATTATACATAGAACTGAGCCTGTGGAGGGGGTGCCAGGGGATTCAGGCCTGCGAGGGGATGCGAGTCTCAGTTACTCAGCGCATCCAAGAGAGGTATCTACTTACTGAATTCCTCTAAGACTCAGTTTCTTCATCCATAAAATGGGAGTGATGATGGACCTGTCATGGGACTGTTGAAAGAATAGATGTGGCCATGTTTTTCGTAAACAGCAAAGGCTCACCCTCCTGAAATACTGGAAGAAGGCAGCATTGCAGAGAGAGGTTAGAAGAGACATTGCCTGGAACACAAGAACAAATGTGTCCTATTGGGAAACACCCCATATGCACACACACCCTATTTCCTCAGTCTCCACCAGGAAACGGAGAGAGCAGGCAAAAAGATGTTCTCCCCATTATTCACCTCCATCCTTCCTACTCATCTTTCATATAACCTGAGGTTCATATACCCACTTTTTAGGTAATGGAAGCCCCCACACCAGTTCGCAGGGAAGGACACCCCGTCCCGGCCTCTTTGTCAGGGATTTTTGGGCAGAGGGCGCCCCCTGGTGGCTCACAGACCGGGCCAAGAAGAGGAAGCAGAAAGAAGAGGCATCTCTTAAGTCACAACTAGTCCAAATTTATCGAGCCTTTGTAATATGCCAAATCATGTTCTAACATTTTATTTACGTTATCTGACTGAATCCTCAAAACATCCCTTTGAGGGTTCCACAGTTCAGGAAACGAAGAGCTCACTGAGGGCGGGAGTAGTTGGGAAGGCCTTCTGGAGGAGGAGGGGGTCCTTGAACTGGGTAGTGAGGGAAGTGGGATTTGGGGTTTGTAGTGTAAAGGGGAAGCAGGGTCCGAGGGGGAGGGCCAGGGATAATGAGACTGAGGGGGTCTTTGGGGAAGGAATTTCTGCTCATGTAAATCCAATTTAGCTCTACAAGTGTTAATTGAGACCTACTATGTGTCAGCACTCTGTCCCAGCCCTGGAGGAGCATTTGGTAATGTGAGGGCAACAGTAATGGTGGTGGAGGTAATATTATCATAATACTTAGCACCTGAGGTATCCACAGAGACCTGGGGAGACACAGAGAATGGAGAAGGTTTTCTGGAAAGGGGGTACAGCAGGGTCAATGACCAGGAGGCCATCCCACCAGGCCAACTGGACTTTGAATTCACTACCATACGTGGAGCAGGAAGGGAGGGGCCGGTGGGCGTGGAGTGGAAGGATTGACTGAGACTTAGTGCAGACCGGGAGGCTGAGGCTTCTCCATCCCCACATTATCTCACAAATCCTGCGGTTTGGTTTGGGCTGGGGCATCCCAAAAGTTGTGTCCAGGAGAGGTCACTTGGCATCTTTCCCTCCTCTTTCACTTCCTGGCTGTGGGGAGAGAGAAGCTGAATACTTGAGATCCCTGGGATCCTCCAAGGGTGGTCCCCTGGAAATGTGGGGTGGCACTGGGGTGGGGAGTTTCCCTCCTGGGCCTCTCACTCTCGCCCAGAGGGGAGACATTTGGACTGTGTTTCATGCAAAGAGCACTGGGTCTGACTTTTACACTTTCTAGCTGAATGACCTTAGGCAAATCACATAGCTTCTCCAACTGAGTCTCAGTTTACCTATTTGGTAAAGGAGGTTAATACTTACCCATCCCCAGGCATTTGTTCTGAGCATCAAATAAGACCGGGTATGGGGACGTCTTTGTACAAAGGCTTTTTGAGGACCATCACCATGAAAGCCACCAAGCTAGAGCAAACCCTTCCCGTGAACCACTCTTGGTGAGTTTTGGGAATCTTGGAAGGCAGAGATGATCTGAAATGCTGGAGAAGAGTGGGATGTTGATTTTCTTAAGGCAGGAGAAGGTGGGTCCCAGCAACCACAGCTGGTGGAGCTGACACCAAGGCCCAGACAATTCTAAACAGATAACTGATATTTGAGGCAATGAGAAGCTGAGGAAAATGAGGCCTTCCATGGGACCGGGGGACACTCAATGGGCACAAGGTGGGCCAGGTGTCCTCTCCTCCCTCGGGGGGTTGCATTGTTACTGGGATTTTTATGAGGCCTTTGCCTGCACTTCTTATGTCCCTGTGCCCAGGACACATGGACTGTGTGATACTACACTGGGTGGATACAAAGTTCAGTAGCCATCCCCAGAGATGTCCATGAGAAAGCTGAAGAGGGTTCTGTGGGCCCTCAGGGTTCTGTCCTTGGTCTGATGATCACAAGTTTTTATTAAAGACTTGGATGAAATCATAGAAGCCATATTGATCAAATCTACATATTATGCAAGAAATGAGAGTTAGGGTTTGACAGAATAGGAAAAAAAAATGAACCAGATGCCATTTAATAGGGATAAATGTAAAATTCTGCTTTAGGTTTCAAAAAAAAAAATCAACAGCATAAGAAGAGCAAAGAATAAAGCCTATCTAGTGAAGAAAACCTGAGGGTTTTAGCAGACCACAAGCTTGTTATGAACCAACACTGTGAGGTGGCCACCTAAAAAAGTAAAAAGGATATAAGTGATTCATAGATGCAAGGCGTCCAGATCAGGGGTGGTGACATTCCCTTTGCCCTTCCACATTTGGAATATTGTTCTGGACACAGTATTTTAAGAGGGACCTTGGCAGGTTGGAATTGATCCCAGAGGAAGATGAGCAGATGGTAAGGCAACTTGGAATAATGGTTGATGAAGAATTTCTGAATCTACTCATGTCTCAGGATTGCAGCTAAGTTCCGAAACTAAAAAATAATAGCCTCTGAGCACCATGCATATCCTAAAGAAAGTTGCCAGACTCACCTGGAAGCCTTCAGCCCTGCCCCAGTCCCAGGAGAGAAGGCAGGCCGAGTGCAAAGAAGCTGCACAGCGCAGCATTGGATTGCAGGGTGGCCAGCCCCGGAGGGCAGGCTGCGGCTTCCCCTCCTCTGCTCCGAGGGGAAGGGTGATGCCCACTGAGGCGAGTGGGTGTGGACTTCCAAGGGGATGACTCCTCAAGGCCGGGCATCCGCATGAAGGGCACATTGGTGTCCCACCTCTGGGCAGCTGTCTTTTAGGGCACGGGGTTTGTTCATCTGGGCCTCACTAAGAGACACAGACACTGGAGAGGGATGGCTGGGAATAGAGGGGGCCACAGGGAGGGACACGCGAGGTTCTGTGTGCCAAGAGGACTCTGTGAAAGGAGCCCCCCATGGGGAGCAAGCTTTGGGCATCACCACCCCCAAGGGAGGTCTGCATCTGAGGAAGGCTGACTGTAGCGCTGGTTAAGTGGCACTCACCCCTGTCTCCTCCTCTGTCCTGCAGAGGAGAAGGAAGCCTTGGAGCGGGTCTGCCAAAGTGTCCTTAGGGACAGGAGAGGGAGACCCAACGGAATGTCATTGCAGGCAGTGGTCAGAGAGATCTAAAGCTGTTCTTTTTTGTTATCTCCCCTACCTCTCACTTCTTTGCCTCATAATACGGAGGCTAGGGCAGGGGCAGGACATCACTCTTGCCCCATCCCTAACTTGACCCCTCCTTTTTATCTCCCTGTCCCCCTTCTCTCTTCCCCTCCACTCCCAGGACTAGATGGGTCCTGCTGGACATGTGTGGCAAGGGGTAACGTCAGCAAGGAGTCACAAGTCTTTTGACAACAAGAAAAGAGACGGGAAGAAGGAAGTGAGTAGGTTGGAGCCCAGATGGTAAGAGAGACGACAACTTTGGGAAACTCTGTACCGAGAGATCTGGAGACATAGAGAGAGGGAGAGAGTGGTTGCTGAGGAAGCGATCAGCAGAGCAGAGAGCAGGCCCAGGGACCCCTCCTGGGAAGTCTGGCTTTGGCCTGAGAGCTTTGGGTACTGGCTGGACCCTGCCTTTCCATCCTGCTTTTCCCCATCCACATGAGGGAGGCTTGGAGCTGGAGCTGGGCCTGGGAGGCAGAAATGTTCCTTCTCTCTTCATTTTCTCCTCTCCCAGCTGGAGGGTTGATGGGGCTGGCTTTGCTTTGCAGCTTTCTCCTTTCCCTCACATCCACAGCAGGCCAGATGGACTCCTCATTCTCCATCCTGAGGGAGGGGTTAAGGGAAGGCAAGTAGCATGGGAAAAGCATTGAACAAAGAGCCTTGTCTCTCTATGCAACCTTGGTCTAGTCAGTTCACCTCTTTGGGTCGTGGTTTCCACAGTAATTTATTCAAATAATATTTAGAAAGCACTTATTGAGTGCCAGGTGCACCATAGGCACTAAATAAATATTGTGAAGGAATCAAAAATTACTAATGTGGAGCCCTGTCCTCAGGAAGCCGATGGGCACGTTGGAGGACAGACATGGGAACCATAGAGTGCGATCCCGGTAGAGAGGCATGATGAACCGGAGGGGGAGGGGGGAGGGGGCAAAGGAGGTGGCCGTGTGGTTAATTTGGGGCCTTTGCCCTCCAGGCAGCGATGAGCCCTGAAAAGGTTTTAACCTCAACCTTGGTTAACCTGGTGAGATCGCTGTGAAGGATTGGGGCAGGGTCGGGGGGAGACAGGCAGGATGGCCAGTCAGGAGGCAGTTGCCACCTTCGAGGTGATGAGACCAGAACCTAGGGGCGGAGAGGAGGGATGAGTGTGAGAATACTTAGGATGTATCGCTTCCAATAAGAGTTAGATGTGGGATGGCGGGAGGGGGCAGGGAAGATGCCCATACACGTGGCTTGGCCCTAGGGTAGGGAGGGAGGGTGGCATGGGGAGAGGTGCAGTGGCCGCCAGATGTGCAGGGTTGGGGACCACATTTAGAAGGGTGATGCCCGAGTGGGGAGGATAAGGTGGGGGACTGTGAGCATGGACTAGGTTGTTCCGGGACAGAGGATGAAAGTACAGAATGATGAACTGTTCCCTTCTATCTGTGACGCTCTGGGTCTGTGGTTTGATGGGCAGCTTGCAAAGCAGCAGCCACCTGCCTGCTCCGGCTCAGCTCAGGTCTCCACCCCCCGCAAAGTAAAAGGGGCTGCAGTGGGGCACAGCCACCAGGCGCCACTATTGCCACAAGAAAAGCTACATTCCCTGGGGAAATCCTGTGATGATGATGATGATGATGATAATGATGATGATGATGATGATGATGATGATGAAGAATTTAAGCTATAGTATCTAGGTAGTGAGGTAGGTAATATTATCATCAGTATCATTCATGATTTTCTAACAGAGGAAACAACCTAAAGAAGCTAAGTAACCTATCCAAGACCACACAAATAGAACTTGAACTCAGAGTTCTGGCTCAGCCTGCACCTCCCTCTCTCCAGGAAAGAAGGTGATGATGGGGGGGGGGGCGGGGTCAGAGAATGAGTCAGAGAGGACCTTATGGGGAAGTCTTTCATCTCTACCATCCCTCATGCTTCTCCTAGCATCTCACTCAGGGCCACCTTAGGATGCACAGAACCAACCGGGAGATGACTAACTGGACTCAAAACACTCTCCCCTGGTTAAAGTCATCCAGTCTTCACCCCACCGCCACCCACCCACCCAGTTTTTAGGAGAAGTGGACAGAGAAGGCCAGCTGGGGCTGGACTGGAGCTGGAATCAGGGAGCTAGGCTTGGCTTGGGCTGGGATCCCAGGGAAGATGCTGAAGGTGCCATCTGTGTTTGGTGGTACCTTGATGCCCTGCCTACACGAAGCTCCCATCAGGTGTTTGCTGACTGACTGTCCAACCCCACGCTGGTCTGGCCACACTCCAGGGCTGAGTTTGGCTCCGAGCACCCTGCTGAAGGAGGGCACAGTCACACCGTAATGTGCCCACTGAAGGACCAGGCACCTGGAGGAAGTGTGGTGAGGATGTTAAGAGCATAGGCTCTGGTGGCAGACCTGAGTCCTGGAGAGACACTTAACCTCTCTGAGTCTCAGCTTCCTCATCTATAAAATGGGGGCAATAATACCCACCCAACCTGAGCACAGAGAGCTCGCCTCTCAGTCTGTCCAAGCGCCTGGTCCTCAACAGGTGTTCAGTGTATGTTTGTGAAATGAATAAATGAGTGAATAAGGTGGGGTGTGTTAGGTTGTTACTACCAATGCTGCTGCAAACATTCTTGGCCAGGTCTTCTGGGGCCCGTGTGAGTCCCATTCTCTTCGGAGCCATCTGGAAGGGAATTGCTGGTTGGAGGGAAGGCACATCTTTAACTCCACTGGACAATGCCACAATGCCACATCTTTTTTTTTTTTTTTTTGGCCACGCAGTTTGCGGGATCTTAGTTCCCCAACCAGGGATCGAACCTACGCCCTTGGCAGTGAAAGCCTGGAGTCTTAACTACTGAACCACCAGGGACTTCCTGCCACATCGTTTTTTAAAGCGGGCATACCAGGTTACTCTCCACTAACAGTGTACAAAGAGTTCCCATTGCTCCACATTGTCTTGGTACTGTCAGGTTTTTTAATTTTTCACAATCGTGAAGTGTGTTCATTCAGTACAATTGTGGAAACGCATCAGCATGGATGAACCTCACGAACATCATGTTGAGAAGAAAAAGCAAGCTGCAGTAAAATCCGCATGGCAGATGCCTTTTCTATCAAAGTTCAAAACCCTGCAAAACCATGTGTTATCTGGAGATATGTACATAGGTAGTAAAAACATTTTTGAAAGGCAAAATAATGGTAAAAATAAAGGAGAGGATAGTAGTTCCCTCTGGGGAGGAGGGAGGAGATGCAAGGGGGATGGAGAGGTCCACCACTGTGCATAACGTATTTCTTTATTGATAGACTATGTGAAATATTTGAAAATAAACACATGCGGTGGGGTCATCTGAAGCGCCTGAGGGGCTCCTGGGTAAAAGGGCCCAGACTTTTCTTAGTGGGTCCAGAGATCAGAACCGGTCCTGATGAGTAGACGCTATGGGCCCAGATGCCAGCCCAGACAAAGGAGATGGCCACAGGACTTGTTTCTGTCCTGGAGCAGGTTGCCACCAGAGGGAGTGTGAGCCCCGTTACTGGGACACAGGACAGCTAACCACTCTAGGGTGATCCATTTTGTGATCTGTCCTAGAGGACCTTGGTGGCTTCTTCAACCCTCGGGATTCCAACACTCTAGGAATGAACAACAATCCATCTTGACCCCAGGGCCCCCGCTCCGCTCCTGTCCTCCCTGGAGAGCTGCAGTTCCTGCCCTGAACTATTGCCAGAGGGTTCTCTTTTTTCTGGCTGCACCGCGGCTCACGGGATCTCAGTTCCCCGACCAGGGATCGAAACCAGGCCATGGCAGTGAAAGCCCAGAATCCTAACCACTAGGCCACCAGGGAACTCCCTGCCAGAGTTTGGTTCTTTGAGCCAAAACAAGAGGCCTGGAAGTTAATTCCAGGAAGAACTTGCCTGCCTTGTGGGATCAAACAGAAATGGATTGGGATAAGGGAGAGGAAGAGGCAGTGGGCAATTGACCACTGGCCCCTCCCCTGGCCAAATAGGAGAGGGGCCCCAGGGCTGAGGCTGGGGCCAAGGAGTGACTCCTGTCCAGCGCCTCCTCCCCAGGGCTCTCTGAGTCTTGCCCCAGCCATGCCAGCCGAGGGGGAGGCTCCCACGGAGCCCTTTGCTGGGCGTGATGTCTCAGGAAGCCACCAAGTGGAGGCAGGACACCGGGACACCTCCCACCTCATCTATGGGGGTTTGGGGGTCAGGCTGTCTTCCTGCTGAGAGTCCAGGGTGGGGGGGCCCACTAGGGAGGAATGTGAGGGGAAGGCATTCAGCAAGTCTGAGGAGAGTGGATAAAAGGTGGGAGAATGAGGGAATCTGGAGGAGGTGTTGGTCTATGCAGGGCAGCTGGGGGGAGGGGGAGGTATATTTATCTTCTGAGCTGGTGGCATTAAAAATAACCAGGGCCCCTGAGTAACCCAAGCTCCCAGGTTTCTATGGCAGGGTGGAGGCCATCAGTGGAGACTAGAAGGACAGAGCTAAGAGGAAGCAGATGATGGAACCAGAAAGGTCTCCTCCCACCCCGCCCCCCAGCCTGGGGCTACTGAGGGCAGGGACTGGGCAGGCTGGTGCCCCTAGGGCTGGCTGGAGAGAGCAGGGAGGGAAGGAGGAGGGGAGCGGGGAGCCAGGCAGGAACAATGCTGGCACTCAGCCAGGAGCTGGAGTCAGGGACTGAGGAGAGAGGAGGGAAGGGGAAAGGATGAGGGGTGGAGAAGAGAAAAAGAAAAGAGAGCTGAGAGAGGTGGAGAAAGTGTCCCCACGTGGGTGCGCCCACACTACTCCTCTTCTGAGTCCCTAAAGCTACTTGAGGAAAGGAGCCTGTCTTCTGGGTTCCAGCCCCTTGAGGAGCTGAAGCTACAGCGGGCGGAACTTCAGTTAGCCTTTAGGAAGGACTTCCCTGGAGGAATGGGGGCAAGGGAAGGAGTGAGCCAGAGAGGACTGTGGGAGGGTGCAATCTCTCCTTCTCTGTTAAGCCCTGGGACTCAGCCGAGTTGTGGCCCACGTTCTTGCCCTGAGACAGGCTGCTGGAAGGATGACCTCACCTTTCTGCCTCTGTTTCCGCAGTTCCTTGGCTGATTTCTGAGTCAGGGACTGTGATGACAGAAGGACAATTACAGGAAAGTTTCACTGAAAGATTAGCCTCTATACCCAGCTGTGAGGAACAGGGCTGGAGCTGAGACCCGGGCAGCCTGATGGCAGAGGCTGAGGATGGCACGAGAGGGCCCTTCTGACACCTTGTCCCACAGAACCTGCTGTGGGGCGTCCCATCCCGGCTCAGCTCTGCAGCTGAAGGGGAGAAGCGGGAATGATGTGCTTGGCACATACTAGGAGGTCGGGGAATAGTTCCTCAATGGATGAGAGGACGGATGAGAGTCAGGGACTGCGTTGGTCCTGCTCAGCACAGGGTCTGGCGAATAGCTGATCCTCCGTAAATGTTTGTCAAGGGAATAAATGCTGCCCATCCGGCCAAGGCCAGGCCTGGGCCCTGCCTTTGTAGGCATCCCTGAAAACAGTAATGACACCTGTGCTGTGGTTGAACCACGAGGAGGATGGTCTGGTCCTTGGGTCTCCTTACACTTAGGTACACCCTGGGTGGGCTGAAATGAATTGGGGGCTGGATCATCAGGCCTCTGAGGAAGCTCCAGTGTCCCGCCCTGAAGCTGGGCCAAGTGAGGGTGGCTCTCCCTCCCCAGGCAGCTCTGGGCTGAGCCCAGGATCCCCTGCCCTTAGGCTCCTGCTGAAACTTTAGCCCATAATCCCCCACCTGAGCCTGAAGGGCTCCCACAGCTGTCCTGGCCTCATAATCTTCAGTCCAGAAGGAGAGGAGAGGCCCAGCAAGGAGCAGAGGTTGCCCCCCTTCCAGGGTGAGAGATGGAAGAGAGCCTATGGGGAAGACTAACACTTCTCCACCCTGGAGCACCCACTTCCCCGGCTGGGGAGAAAGAGGATGTGGAGGGGTCCTGCTGACACCTGTTGGGACCAAGCAGCCCCCTCTTAATGTGACCAATGATTTCCCTGCTGCCTGAGTGATGCCCCAAGCAGGCCACACCACTTTCTGGTCCTCAGTTTCTTCTTGAACAAAGGAGAGGCTTGATCCCCAAAGGCCCTTCCTTCTGGGACTCTGTTCTCTGGTTCTACAATTCCCAGCTTCTAAGATTCCACCTTGGGGCAGCCGGAAGGGAGGGCACGTTGCCGAGGACTGTGCAGCTGTCAGGCTGCTCCAGCTTGAGTCACCAGCTTGAATCCCAACCTGACCTGACACACCTGCTCACCTCAAGGAGTGGGGGGTGGGAGCTGAGACCTGAGTCCAGTCTCCTCCAGCCACCCCCAGATCTCCTCTGATGGCTGCCAGAATTGCCTTCCTCTCTGCTTTTCTGATCTCCCACTCCCCTGCAAGTGGCTGGTTCCCCTGGGGGAAGCTGGGAGACGCTGACCAAACCTGTGGAGGGCTGGGACAGGAATAAGGTTTCTGGGGCGCTGGCCGGGGACAGAGGTCAGGCAGACATTTGATGAGGAGGCAGAAGAACGGGGGAGACGACCTTTTAAAGTCCCTTCCAGTTGGAGGAGTCGGGCATGCCGCTCCAAGGGATGAGAAAAGGACCAGAATGTCATGGGAAATGAATGATGGTTCAAGAGGAGACCAGGGGCTGGGGTTAAGTGGGGTCAACCCTGTCTCACCCTACCCCCTTCGGTGCCAGTGACTGGGCAAGGGGCTGAGCCTGCTGTCCGGGAGCAATTGTCACAGCCCTGTGGGGAGCGGGCAGGGAGCGGGGGAGGAAGGGGCCAATTCAGGCAAACCCCACCAGCCCACCAGCCCAAAGGGAAAGGGGAGCAGAGATGGGAGGAGAGGGACCGGGGTTCCTGGGACACCCACGGAAGAAGGCGAGGGAGGGACCCTGCCCCCTACAAGGCTACTCTGAGGAGAACTTCTCTTTGAGTGGGAATAGGGCTGGGAAGGAAGGTGGGACTGGACTGTGGGAGGGATGGTGAGGAAGGGGCCAGGCCACCCTCGGGTGGGCCTGGAGTGGGGAGCTCTTGGCAGCCCCGGCTGGGAGTGAGGGTGCTGTCAGCCGGCCAGGTTTCTGCCGCTGCCTGGGAAGAGCCCAGCCCAGAGATCCTTATCCAGGGCAGGGACAGAACTGGTTTCTCGACTGGCAGCACCAAGGGGGACAGGGGCAGGAAGAAGCCAAGAGGTCAGGAGGGCAGCGGCAGGCTTGAAGGAGAGGTGGGAGGACCTGACCTGGGGACCCCTGACCCTCACTACAGCAGCAGTCTCAACCACTGGGGGACCTCCATAGGCATCGATTTTGCATCCTATTTGCATATGACGGATTCACTTTCTAGACGGACTGAAGGACCTTCCCAGGTCCCGCAGCTGTCCCTGTGCTGCTATCCTGTCCCTCGTCTTTCTCAGGTATGACTGGCCCAGGCAGGAGAAATCCCTGGTTGGACTCCTCCCCACCTCCCCACCCCAGTCTCTCCCTTTCCACTGACACCTGAAGGGTCCTGAAGTCACTGCGGAGAGAGGCAGAGGAGCCAGCAAGAGGTGGGGGACTCTGGAGGACTCTCCTCAGAGCCTACTCCCTTTCATCCTCCGTTACAAAGGGCCTGGCGGCCCCAGTCCCATCCATCTTGTGCCTGTGGCGGTCCTTAAGCAGCCCTTTGTTGGGACCTGGGGTCAGAGGGCCTGGCCAGCATGTCCCCTCTCCTCTGAGCCCCACCCCTGGGGCCCTTTCTTTCCCCCTCTTCCCCTCCTCCTGAGTATCTCCGCCTTCTCCAGCATAGATCTCCTCCTGTCCCTGCCCACGCTGCCTTCTCCCATCTTCCCCTCCCCTCGTCTCCTCCCTTTCCTCTCTCTCTCTCTCTCTCTCTCTCTCAGGGCTTCCTGCCTCTGGCTCCACCTCTGCCATTCCCTCCCATGTGGATTCCTGTAACGTGGCTCCTCCTGCCACACATGGGCACAGAGCTGCCCTCAGGTTCTGGAGGCCTCAGAGGTACCCTGGGCCCTGGCTTCCCCAGGGCTTTCTCCTCTCTGGTCTCAGCTGTGCCCTGATTCTCTTGGTTTTGACATTTCTAGACCTTTCTCTGAGCTCCACGCTCCTGTTTTTTGGTGTGTGTGTGTGTGTGTGTGTACTTCAGTTTCCCTAAGATGTCGGTGTAGACTGTCCCAGTGCCTGTAAGTGCCCCTGCCATGTGTGCCAGCCCTGACCTCAGGAGAGAATCACACATACCCCCTCCCTTGTCTTTGCCCTCCCTTCCTCTCTGGCTCCTCTTGCTCTGGCCCTAGTTGGGGCTCAGTGACCCAGGCCCCTCTGTTGCCCCAGAGGTTTCACCCTCTCCCTCTTCTCTGAGAAGCTCGGACTCTAGAAAAGACTCTGCCCACAGATATCTCACAGAATTTTCAGGATGCATGCAGGGGGTGGGGGCTCCTATGCATTTTCCCTCAAATGCACCGCTGAGTAATGAGGGCAGGTAACAAAAGAGGAGCCCAAGAGGCCTTGGGTTGGGAGGGGAAGCTGGAGAGATTTTCTCACAGGCTGGGCTGGGCTGGGCCAAATGGCTGAGGTGGCCGCTCCCTGGTCCAATCTCCTGGGTCCAGGACTGTAACTTCCTCGTCATCTCAGGCTGGCAGGCAGGCAAGTACTGGAGAAGCAGAGCCAGGAGGAAGGGCCTGCCCAAGGGGAGCCTCCGTCTCAGGGTGGACACACAGCTACTGCTTTCAGAGGACCCCCAGTCTGATGGGGGAGTCCCAGTCCCTGCCCTCCGAGATCTCCTGGGAAAAATAAATGTCTCTTCTGTCTGCCATTCTCAACAACTTTATTCAGAAAGAGACAAGCTAGGCAGAGAAACAAGAGCAGATGCCCCAAATAGACAGACAGAGCTCCAGCCGCAAGGGCCTGGGAAAGGCTTGAAAAAAGACCTCTCCAGGGTGGGAGTGGGGAGTCAAGTTGAGGCGGGAAGGGTAGGCTGGGGAGCCAGCAGCCTGGATTCAGGCCAGACAGAGCTGGAGTCAAGGATGGGGTGAGAGGGGAGGAGGTGATGCCGAAGATAAAGAAAGGGCTCAGGCTGACAAGTTAAGACTCTTCTGGGTTAAACCAAACACAAAACTGGCATCCAGAAGGCTCAGCCTGATTCATTCTTCCATTTCTGAAAACAGCACCATCAGCGACCAAAGCCAGACAGCCATTCTTTTTTTTTTTTTTTCATAAATTTATTTGTATTTATTTATTTCTTATTTTTGGCTGTGTTGGGTCTTTGTTGCTGCACGCGAGCTTTCTCTAGTTGCAGCGAGCGGGGGCTGCTCTTGGTTGCGGTGCGCGGGCTTCTCATCGCGGTGGCTTCTCTTGTTGCGGAGCATGGGCTCTAGAGCGTGCAGGCTTCAGTAGATGTGGCGTGTGGGCTCAGTAGATGTGGCTCACGGGCTTAGTTGCTCCGCAGCATGCGGGATCTTCCCAGACCAGGGCTTGAACCCGTGTCCCCTGCATTGGCAGGCGGATTCTTAATCACTGCGCCACCAGGGAAGCCCCCAGACAGCCATTCTTGACACCTCCCTTTTTCTTCCTCCATTCTAATGCATCACAGTCTGCACCCTCCCCCGAATTTTTCTCCACCTTCTGCCCAAGCATCTCACCAGTCTTCTGATGGCTTTCCTTCACTCCCCCTTTTCTCTGTTCCATCTCCACCTGGCTGCCAGAAGAAAATCCTTAGAACACAAATGAAATGCCACCCCTTTTTTAAAATCCTTCAACGGCTTCTCATTGCTCTTAGAGTAAAATAAGAAATAGTGGCAATTCCCTGGTGATCCAGTGGTTAGGAGTCTGCGCTCTCACGGCTGAGGGCCCGGGTTCGATCCCTGGTCAGGAACTGAGATCCCACAAGCCGCGCAAGGCGCAGCCAGAAAAAAAGAAAGAAAGGAAAAGAAAAGAAATACTTACTGTGGCCCTCAGGTCCTTCAGGTTCCGCACGATCCAGCCACTGATGGCCCCCAGCTGCCAGGCACTCCAGTTATGGGACCTTGAACAGCCCCAAACTGTCCTTAAGGACTTTACCCTGTGGTTCTCTCTGCCTAGAGCACCTTCCCCTCTGCTCTACCCCACTGAGTCCTCCAGGGCCCCCCTAAGTGCTTTGTCCTCCAAAACACCTGCTCTTCTGATGCTCTGCCCACCCCCAATCTAAATGAGGTCTTCTCTATGGCACTCTCTCCCTCTACTCCGCTTCTCCTTCATAGCACCTACCACAACAGGTAATTGCATATTTTTTTATTTTTTATTTTTTTTTGGCTGCATTGGGTCTTAGTTGTGGTACGTGGGGTCTTCGTTGAGGCGTGCGGGGTCTTCGTTGTGGTGCATGGGCTTCTCTCTAGTTGTGGCACCCAGGCGCCTGAGCTCGTGAGCTCTGTAGTTTGCGGCACACAGGCTCTCTAGTTGAGGCGCGCGAGCTCAGTAGTTGTGGTTCATGGGCTTAGTTGCCCTGCGACATGTCGGATCTTAGTTTCCTGACCAGGGATCCAACATGCGTCCCCTGCATTGTAAGGTGAATGCTTTACCACTGGATGACCAAGGAAGTCCCTTGCATATTTATTGATGCATTTACTTTTTAACCATCTTTCCCTACTAAAGGTCTGTTCCCCTCCCCCCCACAGGCCCCATGAGGGCAGAGATCTTGTCCATTTTATTCATTTCTGTGTTTCCAGTACCTAGCAGGGTGCCCAGCTCCTAGGAGGCTCTCAGGAAACAGTAGTTGGATGAATAAACAAAAGGGCCCCTCACCTCCCCCACCCCACACTCAGGGAGGGGACTTGCTTACCCAAGGACTCTGCACACTGTCTGCCCGCTCCCTGGCCCTGACCCTCTGCCCTCAGCTGCCGAATGTGGCCTCTCTTGGGGCAGGAGCAGGAGACTCTGGCCCCAGGGCATCCCGGTCTTGCAGGGAGAAGAGGCTCCCCAGCCGACACAGAGACTCTGAAGCTTGACCACTGACTGTCTGTGCTGATGGAGGGAGAGGCCACTTCAGGCCGTGTGAGGAGCTAAGCTTTGGAGAAGCAGCTGAATGCCAGTGGGTGAGAGGGCGGCATACCATGCAGGGGAGGTTGGAGCTGAGGCCTGCCTGGAGGAACACACACCCGAAAGGGCAGGGACCATGTCTTGAAGGGCCTCTAATACCTGTTTGGACTTTATTTTGGACAAAAAGATGGGGTGCAGCTAAGGGGATTTTGTGTCTTGTTTATTGTTTTTTAAACAGGGCTCTGACATAATAAAATGTATGTTTTGAAGGATCCTCTGGCAGCACTGTGGAGGATAGATCAGAGACACTAAGAGCTTACTATTTTTTTTTTAAATTTTATTTTATTTTAATTTATTTTTGGCTGCGTTGGGTCTTTGTTGCTGCGCCCGGGATTTCTCTAGTTGTGACGAGCGGGGCTTTCTCTAGTTGCGGCAGGCGGGGGCTGCTCTTTGTTGTAGTGCGCGGGCTTCTCATTGTGGTGGCTTCTCTTGTTGTGGAGCACGGGCTCTACGTGTGCAGGCTTCAGTAGTTGTGGCTCAAGGGCTCTAGAGCGCAGGCTCAGTAGTTGTGGCGCACGGGCTTAGTTGCTCCGCGGCACGTGGGATCCTCCCGGCCCAGGGATGGAACCCGAGTCCCCTGCATTGGCAGGCGGACTCCCAACCACTGCGCCACCAAGGAAGCCCTAAGAGCTTACTATTGCTAAGTGCTATGTACGTAATGATATTTACTTTATTTAACTATTACAACATCCTTGTGAGGTAGATGTTATATATAATTGCTATTTTCTAGATTAGAAGCCTGAGACTCATAGCAGCCCTCTTCATTGGAAAAGTGCTCCTTCCCATCCCATGGGATTCTGATGGGATTGTTAATCACCGAGCCAGACCTGTTCCTTGGCCATGGGTGTGGCATGAGGTCCAGGCCTGGACAATCAGTGGGCCCCTTGCTCTGCCAACAGCAACTAGACCAAGGGTCCAAGGGATGGTCATGTGATATAAGCAGAACCAGACTGAGTCCTTCTGGGATGTTGAAGATATAGACCCCGGGAGAGAGTCCCACTTCTTTTTGGATCTCAAGAGGTAACCATGTAAGCTTGGGGCATATGAAGCCAATTTCCTATGATTTAGAGAATATTTCTGTGTGATAGGATTGAAGGTGACCAATGTACAAAGAAACAGAGGTGAGCAGGATGGATGCAAAGGGAGAGGCTGACGTACTTGTTTGGGTCCCTGGATTTAGCCACACCTGAAGCTAGACCCAGCTGAAACTTCCCAGTGCATAAGCTATTAAATTACATTATTTTGTGTTTAGTTCAAAACTATACATGTACTCCCCCACCATGTTCAGAGTAGCACAATTTGCAATAGCCAAGACATGGAAAAAAATCCAAGTGCCCATCAACGGACGATTGGCCTAAGAAGATGTGGCATGCATATATATATATATATATATATATATATATATATATATATATACACACACACACACACACTATGGAATATTACCCAGCCATAAGAAAGAATAAAATATTGTCATTTGCAGCAACATGGATGGACATAGAGATTATTATACTAAGTGAAGTAAGTCAGACAGAGAAAGACAAATATTATATATCACTTACATGTGGAATCTAAAAAAATAATACAGGGAATTCCCTGGTGGTCCAGTGGTTAGGACTCCACACTTCCACTGCAGGGGGCCAGGGTTCACTCCCTGGTCAGGGAACTAAGATCCCGCAAACCAGGCAGTGTGGCCAAAAATAAATAATAATAATAATACAAATGAACTTGTTTACAAAACAGAAACAGACTCACAGACATAGAAAACAAATTTATGGTTACCAAAGGGGAAAGGGGATGGGGGAGGGATAAATTAGGAGTATGGGAATAACAGATACACACTAACATATAAAATAGGTGAACCACAAGGATTTACTGTATAGCACAGGGAACTATATTCAGTATCTTGTAATAGCCTAAAATGGAAAAGAATTGAAAAAAAAAATATATATATATATCCGAATCACTTTGCTGTACACCTGAAACTAACACAATATTGTAAACCAGCTATACTTCAATTAAAAACAAAAACGAAAACAAAAAATCCAGACGACTGAAGCTCAGAGACACTAAGTAACTTGTCTGAGGTCACACAACTAGCAAGTGGCAGAACCAGGATTTGAACCTCTCTTATTCTAACACTTGTGCTCATTTCGCCCTGTCACAGCATGATAATGTAAAGAGCAAACAGGCAAACCAGTTAGGAGGTGAGCAATGAGAAAGCATGGTCTAGGGCAGTGGCCTGGGGAAGCAGGGCAGGCATTTGAGAGAGATCATGATGGAATTTGGGAAGACACGGGACAGACCTGAGTGTGGAGGCTCAGGGAGGTGAGTGGGAGGAGGACCCAAGGGGCCTGGAAGACCCAGGAGACAGGGCAGATGGGGCAGAGTGAGGGATCTCAAGGCAGAGATGGGTTTGTCTCAGACACAGAGGATATCTGGGCAAGAGCAAGGCCAGCCTGTGGGTGGTGACGAGCTCATCTGGAACCAGGTGGGAAGCCAAGGCCAGGCCCGGGGTCGTCCACAGATTGGGATTGGAGGAGAGAGAAGGAACAACTGGAGGAGGAGGAAGCTGTGTCACCATCATGGGAGAAGGTGGGAATCAGTTCCCCAGCACCTGCTCAGAGTCAGGGGTGCCCTGGTGGCCTTGGAAGCCAGAGCAGGAGACAAAGGAGGCTGGAGGAGGGGAAGTGAAGGTCATGCTCATGGATTCAGCAGCAAATGAGGGGGTGGTGATGAGAAAGGTGAAGGGAAGGTGGTTCCCTCCCAGGTGTGTGAGTCGCACCGGTGCTGCTGAAACATCGACTCTCTCACACTGCAATTCAGAGGCGAAGTTGAACTCAGGTGACTTACCCAACCCCTTCCCAGTGAGCCAGAGACAGGTTTTATTTTCTAAAACGTTTTAATAAAATTAACCAATAAATATTCTACACTGTATGGGCTACAGGGACAAAGAGTGGAAGACAGAGGGCCGGTCTTCCCAGTCGGGCCCTCGGGTCCCCTTGCAGAAAAAGAGAGAGACGGTGCTCTGGGCTGGCTTGGGGCTGGGACTGCTCACTTGGGATGGGGGGAGTGATTCTGGAATGGGTGATCTGGGGTCCTGCCATCCATCCCACTTTGTTGGTGTATGGGAGGAGAGGAGGGGCCAAAAAAAGCAGAGCCCCTGCAGGAGGCATCCTAGCACCCCCAGAAGTGACTGGGGTGAGGGGAGAGCTAACCTAGAAGGAAGGAACTGGGGAGGGGCAGCCCATGGGGCAATGAAGCAGGGAGCATGGGCTGGTGGCGGGATCTGGCGGCTCTTGGGCCACAGCCACTCACTCTCGGACATAGACCCTGGTGCACACAATGTCGTCCGCCGTCATGGTCTGAAAGGGGAGAAGTCATTGTTAGCCCGGGAGACCCCTGGGTCCTGTGCTTGGGAGCAGCAGGGTTGAGTGGAGGTGTTCTGCTTGACCTCCAGGTCCAAACCTACTTCTTGGCTCAGGACTGACAGGTAAGAGCTGGTCACAAAATGCCTGGGCATCATGGGATGTAGGACAATACAGCCCCAGGGGTCCATCCTAAGTCTTTCTCCCCAAGCCAGGAAGATCCCCGCAGAGAACTGTTGGGACCTCTCAGCGCATGTCCTTTGCTCCACACGGAAGGGACACACTTTTATGTTTGCACAAGGACACTGTATGGGACAGGGACAGCCTAGTCCTGCCCCAGCAGCCTCATAGGAGACGGGGAGACCAGCCACAGTTGTTCTTAAATCTCCTGCACCCTGGAATGTCCTGGAAAATCTCTGAAGGTAGCACTGGTCTTGCTCTGAGCTGAGAGGAGGCAGGCCTTACCAGGATCAGCTCTCCATCATTGGTCAGTTCTCTGGTCCAGGAGGTCTTGGGACCCTCTCCCTTCAAAAGCCTCTGCTCGCAGACCATTTTGTTCTCACTCTCCCATTTTACCAGGCTCTGCATGAGAGGGTGGTCAAGTGAGGTGGGCCCACAGCAGGGACAATGCTGTGAGAGGTATAGGGGATGCACCCCGTTTCTACCCACCACCACTATCTAGGTACTTTCTCCATTGGAACTGGAGGAAAGACTCTAGGAAAAGACTGGAAAATGTCATGTTGAGAGGCAGGGCAATAGATGCCATGACCCTGAGGGACCCCGTCCCGGCACGCACCTTACAGGGTCTCCCGTCCACAGTCTGCTCCTCAAACTCTTCTCCGATATTGAAGTTGATCTCCGTGGTACGCACGGTGGTAGAGGTTTTGATGTAGAAAGTGTCTCCCTCCTGTTTGATCTCCACTGCTGGCTTGGATGCTGCAGCCACAGCGATCTTCCTCAGCATCACGTTTACCCCTGGAGGGAGAGGAGGGGCTCGACTTTTATGGGCGCTCCAGGCACCTGTCTCACACTCTCCCCAGGGACAGCAGGAGCAGGCTAAACTGTGGGCAGCTGGGAAGAGGGGCAAGCTGCCTGGGTGTCCAAGAAAGTACCTTGGAGGAAGGGCAGGTGGTACAGCCCTGATGGCTGGTGGGTTCAGGGAGGAGCGACAGAGAGGCAGTGCCCTGCCCTTGGGAGTTTTGCTTCTAGCTACGGCCCCACCTGGATGAGTCAGCAGCCCTGGATCGGGATCCCCAAGTCTCAGCTCTTCACTCGATTCTTGGGGGCAGCTTCCCCCTATTCCTCTCATCCTGCTACAGCTCACCTTGGCTCAATTCACTTCACTTTTGGTCCTTTGTCCACCCTGCTGGAGACCATCTGCTGGGGTGGGCTCATCAGAGTCACTGCGTCTGCACCCCCGCCCAAGTGCAGGGCAGGCCTTCCCCAGCCAGGCCTCACTACTCACGTCCTGGAGCAGGGGCCACTTCCCTCTCTGCCCACTCACCTCCCCTGTCTTGTGGCCTTTATTTGCTGAGTCTCTGTCCCTCCCCAGGATGAGAAGGAGCAGGGATTCTCAGCAGGGGAAGAGGTGGGACAGCTGTTTCCCCCTACAGAATGGTCAGCAGCCTGGGGACACCACAGGCTGTGAAATAAGATCCATTAGGCCATGATTTCCACCTGGCTCACCCTCCCTTGCAGGCTGGGTGACCCTGGGCAAATGGCTTAACCTCTCTGAACCTTAGATTCCACAACTGTAAAATGGAGACAGTAACTTCTTCAAGAGCCTATCACATGGGATGATGTGTGTTTAGGCCCTAGCACACACAGTGCCAGGCACATCTTTATGTTTTCAGGAAACAATAGCTACTCTTATTGTTGTTGTTATTTTCACTGATAAAAGGAAGGCAAAGAAAAAGCCAGAGTTGGGGCTCAGACAAAGTTCCCTGCATCGGACTCCTGCCCACCTGCCCTCCTGGAACAGAAAGGGACACTCCCCTCCCCTCCCCTGATGTGGGCCCGACTCCAGGAACAACCACCCCACTTCAGGGGTCAGGCCTTCTCATTCAGCCTCTGTGGATTCAGAGTCCCTGTGCTGTCCCCCTAGCTTTTCCCAGATTGGACCCCTTCTCTCTATTCCCTAGTTATTTAAAAGGGGTAGAGGAGCTGGAGAGAGCAGCCCTCTGACAGGAAGTCAAGCAAGCAGGGAGGCACCTCTAGTCAGGGCCCAGGTCCAAGCTCTACACCACTTCACCTGGCCTGGCCTCCTGCCCTGAACTGGAGCAGAATGCTTCAGGGAAGCAATGGGTGGGATGAGGGGCCAAGCTGGGCTGTGCCAGGCAAGTGGGATTCCCTATCTCCCAATGCGGTCCAGACCCCCTGGCCCTCCTCCAGACCTGGGTCCCTAGAGAAACAAATCCCCTTTCCCCTCGGCACCAGAGCAGACCCACTCTATTCCAGACAGAAGGGAGTGGGAGGAAGCCCTGTGCCTCAGGAGCCCCAGGAGCCCACTTCTTGGCTGCCGATCTCTTGGGTCCAGGGAGAAATGACTGCGGTTCCCAGGACCAATTGACTTGGTAAAAGAGACATATCCCACTCCACCTCCTTGGACAAAAAGACTACTTCACTCTCTGGTGCTACCTGGGAAGTCCATCCTGTTATCCATCTTTCCCGTTATAGGAACAGGAGCTGCTAGCTATGTGTCATGACCATCACACTGGATGGGACGGGTATCCCCCAAACACCTGATCATCCCTCCCCAGGAGAGAGACTCTTGCATAGGACAAAGAGGGGTGAGAAGGGACTGAGGTTCCTGCGGAAGCAAGGCTAGGTCCAGAGGAGACACCCCTCCAGCCAGCTTCTGGTACCTGTGGTGCTGGGGCCAGGCTCAGCCAACCTTGGCTGATTCAGGACTGTGTTTGTCTAACGGGCCTGTTTTCAATCTGCCCCCCAGCAAGCCCTGAGGAGGGCACGTGGCTCTGAGAGACCCCGCAGGGAGGACAAACAGACTGAAGACAGACAGACAACAAGGTTGGGTTTGGGATCTTATCCTCCAGCTGGGGCCTGGGGGTGTGCCAGGCCACTGCCTCCTCCACTGGGGAGAGGGGCCAGAATCCAGAGAAGTTGGCGGAGGGAATGACATCTAGGCTTTCTGAGGGAAAATTTTTATCCTTTGGCAGGATCTTGGTGGCACGCAGGATCTTGGTTGCAGCATGAGGCATGCATGCGGGATCTAGTTCTCCGACCAGGGATCAAACCCAGGCCCCCTGCACTGGGAGTGCGGAGTCCCCATTGGACCACCAGGGAAGTCCCTGGATCTTTAATTTCAACAAGGGTAGGGCAAGAAAGGCTGACATGATTACAAGAAATACTGTGGTCAGACTACAAGAACTAACGGTAAGGAAGGATGGAAATCCCTGCTTTCCTCACTGCGTTCCAGACCCTTCCTAGTTCCTGACTCATTTCTACAGCACCCTGCCCCACACAGGGTGCCCTCTGCTCATTCCAGCTGGGGTCTCTCTGTTCAGTTCAGAAATTGATGGCTCCCGGGTTTCCAGGTGGCTTCCCAGTGGCTGGGTCCTTGACTAACCTCCATCTCTTTGCAGAGCCCTCTCCCCAGCCGGCCCAGGCTTTCCCCCGCCTCCCCAGATACCAGAGGGCACACAGAAGTTGGGAAGGGCAGTCTGGGTAGATTCAACTTCCTCCACCTTTAACCAACAGACCTAGCTGGGCTGCAGCCCGTCTCCAGGGAGGCAGGGAGAAGAGAATTCAGATTTTCTGAAAGGGAGGGGATGGCTGGGGTTTCACACGAAGCCATTTGTTGAAATCTAAGAAAGTGATAATTATCCAGAGCGAGCTTAGGATTCTGGAGTTGCTCGCTGTAGGAAAATATTTGTCTCACAGATGGAGGGTGGGGGGAGCAGAGTGGAAAAGTTCTGAAAGGGGAAGAAAGGGGGATCTGGGGGCCCTGCGGTGACGGATCACCTGGTGGGTGGAGCCCCGCGCAGAGAGATATGGAATCTGCCCGGGGATTGGGTTACCTGCGGGGAGCAAGGGGAAGGAGGCAAGAATGCCTGGGGTGGGGGTGGGAGGCTCGGCTGGGTAGGGACCCAGGCTCCCAGCCTGGATGCAGGGTTTGCAGATTCCGAACTGCGGAGAACCCCACTGCCTCACCCCAGGGAATACCGACCTCATGCTTCTGGTTTCTACTTGATTCAGAGGCTGAGTCGCCACAGGACTTGGCGTCTGTGGGCGCCCCGCCAGAGGAAGAAGGATTTAGGTGTTCGGACCCAGCGCCCCGGGACCCAGGCGTCTGACCCCTATTCTTGGGAATGCAGGCGCCCAGCTTCCCACGCCCTGATTCCAACTTCCCTTTCTTTCTGGTACCCACCTCCGAGGCCTCGGAGCCCCCTCTCATCCCCCGGGCGCTCAAAAATCTCCTTACCCAGAACTTTGAGCAAATCCTCGAAGTTCTCCGATCGGATGATCTTCCAGTTGCCAGAGAAGTTGGGCATGGTGGCGGTGCTAGTGGCGGTCCCCTTAGATCCTTCGGCTGGAGCACTGGACGCTGAGTCCTTTAGTCGAAAGAGATGTCTCCGCCGCCTTCGCCGGATGGTGAGACTCAGGAACCAGGACTCGTCCGAGGACAACCCTAAAGCCGGCCTGGGCTCTCGCGCGGGCAGCTTTTATACCCTTCGTGGACCCGCCCTTGCCCAAGAATGAGGTGGCCCCGCCTCCCGCTCCCCCCCCCTCCACCCCACCTGGGGGGCCTTGAGCCCCGGCCCTGCATTACCACCCCACCCCCACTCCCACCCCGTCCTCTGGATCTAGCCCAGTGGGCGGGTCCAGAATTCGCTGAGAGGGCCCGAGATTGCTGGCTCCCGCGCCAGTGGGTGGATGAGGAGGCGGACGGAGGGCTAGCCCTCGGACTGGGCTCTCAACCGAGAGGAGAGGGCGCTAGGCCCGGGGCACAGATGCTGGGCTCTCATGTCCTGCAGTCCGAGGCACAGGGTCGCACCTCGCCTGTTCCCCATTCCCTGCCCAACCTGACACGGTGCGCTCGACTCCTTGGCGCCGGACACCCGGCGACACCACCGGCGGGTGAACCCCTGCTTGCAAGCCAGAGCTGGGGAAGAGAGTGGGCGGCCGAGCTCCAGCTCCACTGAAGCTTGAGCTGGATCCAGTGTGACCGCTCCGAACTCAAGAGACCGGCTGGGGAGCCCTGGGGTTCAGGGGCCAGGCACCTAAGTGAGGCAACGGCGCCCCCTGCTGGAACAACTCGAAGAGGCTGGAAGGGGGCTTCACCCCCTACCCACCACCCTCGACTCCCCACCCCGTATCCGGCTCCAGTAGCGCCTGCGGACGCTGGAAGTTGGCGCAGGGAAACTCATTCTTCTTAAAGCGTTGGGCGGGCATCGAAGGGTTAAACAAGAGCCTGGAGCGCCAGGCTGGGGAGGGCAGAGGTCACAGCCAATCACTTGACACGAGCTCTTTATTACGGCGCTTTCTCGGTCACTCGGTTCCCCAGACCCCCGAGGGAATCTCAGTAGGCGGCAGGGAGGGGAGGCGGGGACTGAGGCGCGGAGCCCTTGGCGCGCCGCGCTGCCACCTAGGTTGGGGGGAGTCTGGGTGCCCCGGGGAAGGGGCGGAGCGGGGTCTCAGGTGTCACCCTTCTGAGCCGTAAAACGGGCGGAAGGAGAGGCCGCCCCTCCGCGAGCGGCTTTGAAGTGGGAGATCAAAGGAGGGGGCAGGGAACGGCTCCCCGCGGAGACCCAAGTGGCAGTGAGCGAGACCCCGGGGGGAGACAGAGAAACAGAAATGGAAGTCAGGCAGGGAACCTCGGAGACAGGCCGGGAGACCCGAGACCGCCGACCGCAGAGGATGCGGTACCCCGAGCGGGCGGAACCCGGGGGCCTGTCCAGCGCTGAGGGACACTGCGGCCCAGCTGCCCTCGGCGAATCCGTGCACGTGGCCCCGATGCCCGTACCGCACCGCACCCCCGCCACCCTGCCGGAGCTGTCCTCCCAGCTTCTTCCGAGGCGGGGAAGAAAATCCCCACATCTGGTCCCAGCCCTGGGTTCCTGCCCTGGCCCCTCCCTGCCAGCGTGGCCATGGGTGGAGCAGAGGACAGGCTCTCCGAGACTCTAAGCCCTTTCCCTTAGAGCCCCGGAACGGTCTAGGGAGGCAGGGGCCTTAGTTGGGGAGGAGCCCGGAGGAGGAGAGCCAAGGGAGAGGGGCTGGAGGATTTACCAAAGACACACTGGAGGTCGAGCCTCTGTGCTGTAAAGAGGAAAATCTCTAAATTATGGGTGTGCAGGAAAAACATAATGCAACTAGGGTGACTCTGGAGCAGGAGGGATGGAGATTAGACTGTAGAAAGGACTTCTTGACAGGGTCCCACCCTGCAATAACCAATAAAATGTCAATTCTGAAGAAGGGAGCTGGATGCTCCAGCCTGGTTTTAGGGTTCCAGGTTTGGTGTGGGAGAGTTTATTTGGGGGTGTGGTTGGCCTGGTCTTCTGGAAGTGAGGGGGCAGCAGGTCGAAGGGCTCTCGGAGGATGGACAGACAAAAGCAGAGGTGGTGGAGGGAAGGGGGTGGTCCCTAGGGGGTGCTCAGGGCCTGGGGTTAAGGCACTGCCTGCGCTCCTCCCCCATCCACCCGGCTCCAGCAACGCTGTAGGTAAAGGGAGGGGGATTAGATTATGACAGTGAAATCAGGCTCCCAGCCAAAGGGATGAGGAGAGGCTGGGGGAGGGAACATGGCAGAAAGCAGACTCCTGCTGCCTCTCCTTCCCCCTCACTGCCCCCTACCTCTTCCACCCAGGTCCCATGTCCATCTCCACTCCAGCCCTCTTGAGACCCCAGCCAGAATAGTCCAGTCTCCTCCTCAATATGCATCCCTCCTGCTGCAAAAGAGAAGGGCCAGTGTTGGCCCTCTCCCCCACAAGCCTTGTGACCAAGGATGTAGAAACCTCGCTCAACAGATGGTCACCAGAATGAGGGAGCCTAGACCTGCAGGAGCACAGAGGAGGGATGTGGTCTGGCTGAGGAAACTGGAGAGGCTGGAGGTGGGGGCTCCCTGGGGTGGAGGAAGGAGGCCTGGGCCCACTCCCCTCCCTTCATTTCCTCACTCCCCCCACTGGCCAGGCAGCCAGAATTTCCAAAAAGACAGAAGTAAGACAAAGGAAAGTTGGGCTGGGAGGGGAATTTTTTCCAGATGTGCTTGTGGTTTGGCAGCTCTGGGCCTGAGCTTCAGCCCCCGCACCCCAACCCTGGCTGAGGGAGGTGGGCAGAGGGTCCAGAGCATGGTGCTGCGCAGCTAGGCTGGATGTCTCAGCCTGCAGCAGCCCTGTTACCCCACAGAAGCATGGAGGCTCATGTGTAAGGGGTGCTTAGGGGAGATTCAAGGGAAGGGGGTTGGGGGACTGGGGTTGGGGGCAGTGGGATGAGAGGGCTGGGGGTGCCGGGAAAGGGGGCTAACAGAGGAGGCTGGGGGAGCCTAGGGGCAAGGGGCAGGGGCTAGGGCCCTGAAACCAGGCGATGGGGAGGAGTTTAGCCAGCATCAGTCATTCAGTCACAACTGGCTTTAATTTCCCGCTGGGATCCATAAGGAGAAGGAATTTCCTAGTGTCGCTGGCCTTTTAATTATGACCAAATCTGCTGCAGATCTCCTGGGGCAACGCGTTCCCCTTTCTAGGAGCCTTGGTCATACTCCTCTTGGGGTTCCCCTAGGAATTTGGAGACTCAGGTGGGGGAGGGTGCCTAACTGGTGAGAAAAGCTGGGGGAGAAGAGGCAGGATGGGGGTGGGGTGGGGAGGAAACCAACCAGCTTGAGAGAGTTAGGAAAGAAACACTCTGGGGCTTTGTTCCCGTTGCAGTGTGGCTATGAGGAAAGTGGCTGGTTTTGCAGAAGGAATGGAGATGGGTGGGCTCTGAATGGTTGCAAGAGTGTGGGTGTGAGTAGATGTAGATGCTCCCCCACTCCTCTCCATTCCCTTGAAGCTGAGTGGGGGAGGAGTGATGGGAAGAGTGGGAGTGTCATGAACCCCTCACCCTCACCCCCAACCGGGACCAAGGAGATTCTCTGGCCAAAGCCAGCACTTGTAGAAGGGCCTCACCCTGACCAGTGTTATTGCGTCTGCTGGATCACAGAGTTTGTTGGCTGGGAGTCACGTAGAAATTAAACCCAGGTGGGGCTGGACACCTGGGTCTCTGCCACTCAGGGTAGGGGCAGCAAATAAAGCAAGACTTCTATAGAGGGTGGGGAAGTCGGAAAGTAGAAGAGAGGAGTTGGGAGTGCCTGGGGCAGGAGAGCTGTGTCTCCTGGCCTCCCTGAGCCCTCAGGATTCCACTCAGCACCAAACGTAGACTTGAGCATCCTGCCTCCTAGTCTGCTCTGATCCTTGGTACCGAAGGGGGTGTTCCATTCGTGTGTCTCCCTGGGTTTAGGGACCAGCCCTTTACAAATCTGGTAAGGCCGGCTCTGATTCTCCCCAAATGAAATTGCCATTGCAACAGGATGGATGGCAGTTAGACCAAAAAAGAGCTTCCAGCAAGCTAAAGTGCAAGCTGGGAGACAGAGATCTAGAAAGGAGGCAACTCATTTCCCAGGAACATTTGGGCACACGGGAGAGACCCTGGGAACTAAGGAAGGCATGAGCAGAGAATCTGAGCGACCAGGGGGAAGGGGCAGCTGGACTCAAAGGCAGGGGATGACAAGTGGCCTCCAGGGCCAGCCCCGGGGCCCTGCAAAGAGGGAGGTAAGTATGTCCCAGTAGGGTCAGACCCGCAGGGTGTAAGGAGGGGACTGACTGTGACAGGAGGGATGACAGTTAGACCAGGGGAGGATCTGCACCGCACCCAGGCAGCCAGGCGGCTCCTCTGTTGTTTTTGGCTCTGCTACCTGGTTCCCAGCTCCGTCTGCCAACGCTTTCCTCAGGGCTGGGCCGGGCACACTGAGCCGGGCAGGCTGAGCAAGGGAGGGGAGAAGGAGGAGGTGGGGATGCACTGGCTGAAGACGTGTCCGGATTGAATCTCTTTCGCCTGAGAGAGGCCCCTGGCTCTGCTCGTCTTTTCAGGGGGCAGGCGCAGAGGTGTGGGCAGTCACTGAAGAGCCTGGAGACCCCCTGCACAAGGCCTGGCCACCACTGCACTGATTCTATTCCTTGACCCTGGGCTCTTTGTTCCTCTGTCCCTCTACCGTGGCTCCACCACCTAGACTTTGCTTCTTGCCAGTCTGGCATGGGAGGTCATCCCTTTCTCCACGTAGGGCCCTGCTCAGTTTTCTCTCCTACTGCAGTGAAAGGCACCAAACCCGACTCCCCTTCCTCTGGAGCCTCCATGCTTCTCAGAGAACCTCCAGGCTGAGGTGGGGATTCAGTGTGGCCGGGGCTGTTGGTAGCAGTTGTCAACATCTGAAGCTGGATGGGCCTGGACCTGACTCTGGCCAGCTGTGGCCCCTCCCCACCTTCTGAAGGAATCCCCCCAGGGCAGCACTGCTGGATGAAGAAGTCAGTCAGCACCGTGACCTGCAGTTAAACTCCTCTTAGCTTTTATGATGCAGTGACTAGGGCCAGACCCCTCTGCCATTTCCACTCCCTGCCCTGCACTGGCCCCTTAACCCCTGGCAGCCCAAGGCAGGAGGGAGAAGGCTGTAGCTATGACAGGTTTGGCAGCCTGGACACCTGGGTTTGCATGGCACCTGGGGACAGTGGCTAACCCTGGAAAAGATGAACAGCCTGCAGTCTAGCCCAAGACTGGTTCTGGGGAGCCCGAGCCATCTCCCAGATGCCTCCTCTCCCACTCTCCGAGGATGGCAAATGGAAGAAGAGCCAGGGGTCTAAAGAACCCTTCTCTCCATTGAGATGATCTGGAGTTTCTAGAGGAAGAAAGAAATCGGCAAGGCTGCAGACTGGATGGGTGCTATATTCCTCCTCTGGCCTGAACTGCAGAAGGTGGGCACTGGGCCAGATAATCAGACTCTGGGATTGAAGAGGAAAGAGCCAGGAGGGAGGCGAGAAGGGCGAGAAGAAACTGAGGGCGCCCCAGGTCTGGGCTTTGAGGTTCTGGATGGAGACAGAAAGAGGGTGTTGGACTCACTGTCCCTGGGGCGGGGGGGCAGGGTAAGGGCGGCTGATGGGTCAGACTCAGGAACCTCGGCCAGCTTGGGGAGAACACCTCTTCAAAGCTCCTTAGCTCTCCCATTTCCCTCCTGTCTCTAGCCCCCAAATGCAGCTACTGTCTCCAGATAAGACCTAGTAGCTTGGGACTCCCCTGGTGGCGCAGTGGTTAAGAATCCGCCTGCCAGTGCAGGGGACACGGGTTCGAGCCCTGGTCCGGGAAGATCCCACATGCTGTGGAGCAACTAAGCCTGTGCACCACAACTCCTGAGCCCACGCGCCTAGAGCCCGTGCTCCGCAACAAGAGAAGCCACCACAATGAGAAGCCTGTGCACCGCAACGAAGAGTAGCCCCCGCTCGTTGCAACTAGAGAAAGCCGGCGCACAGCAACGAAGACCCAATGCAGCCAAAAATAAATAAATAAATTAAAAAAAAAAAAAAAAAGACCTAGTAGCTTGGCCCCCAGCCTGGCTCCTAGGGGCCTACGGAAACCAGCTGTGCTAATGGCTCCAGGAAGGAGGCTGAAGCTACAAGAGTCGGGTAATAAGTGCCAGCTTCCCCAACACCAGGGCCCTTCTTGCTGCAGACCAGGCCCAGGCCAGTGGGCCAGACTCCCTGTAGACAGAATCAGAGGTGCAGGGGGATTTGAGCATAGTAAGGGAGGGCCCCAGGAGATTCCTGGTCCCCCAGATTCCTGGTCCCTGCCCCCATCCTCCCATCTTGAGCAGGCAGGGAATTAAGAAGGGATACAAGAGTTCAGAGTCTGGCCCCTTTGCCAGGCTAGGACCTTGTCCTTCCAGTGACCCTGCCATCCCACCCCTCCTTATAGCAGGGCTGGAGACATGGGAGGGTGGGGGAGGCCCCAGACTGACCTAGCCCTAATGGCTTTCCCTGGGCAGCATGAACAAAATGGGAAAAAGATGTGTGAGGTGGGAAGCTCTGATTTCCTTTCCCCTGTAGGCTCCAGCTCTGGAAAATGTTAGCTGTCAAAGAGAGACTGTACAGTCTCCCTGCCTCCCCCAACCTAGTACTCCTTACCCCATCCCATCCACCAGGGCCCCCCAGCCTGCCCAGATTCCCAGAGGGCACTGGACTAGTGCCTGTGAATTTCAGCTCGCCAGGCTGAGGACACACACTGTTGTGACAAAGCCCCCACCTCCCCCCACCCCCCGCCCCGGACTGCGTCTTCTCCACCAACCTGGGAAAAACATCCAAGCGGGAGCTTTGGCACTTGGGATCCTCAGGGACACGTCCCTGGGGGATCAAAGGAGCCAGCAGCTCCTGGATTTCACAGCTGCCAACCTCTCGCCACGGTCTCACGCCTCCTAAATCCCAGCTCTCTAGGACTGTCAGCCACACATTTCCAGGTTTCCAGATGACCTGGATTTTTGGTTAGTCTTCCCACTGAGCTTGCAGTAACTGGCCTAGAGAGGGAGCCATCCTGAGTCAAGGACACACAGGGTGTGACTTTCTCCCTGCTTGTGGGCAGTGTGGTCTCGTTGGGCCAAGTCTCCTGTGATGAGCTCCCTGACCCGCTGGTGCTAGGTTCCTAGGAGCCCCAGGGAATTGATTCCAAAGCTGGGAGGAGGCAGTTCCTGCCTTGGAGTGGAGAGTGGGCATGGGGGTGGGTTCTAACCTAGCAGAAAGGCAACAGAACACTCTGCCCTTTCCCCAGCCTGGGTCCCCTTTGATCTGACCCCAGATCCACCCTCCCACCCTTCAGGAAAGCTTCCCAGACCTACCCACTCTGCCAGCTCAGCCCGGCGTCCAAGCCCCAGCCTTAGGTCTCCAGCTGTCAGGCTGGATTATCTGCCTCTGCCTCCCTGTTGGTCCTGGGTGTGGGCTCCATCTCCCTCCCCAGCTCCCAGGGCAGGGGCAGTCTGCCTTCTTCCTCCTTTGGTTATGGTTTGGATCCGTCTCATGGAATCTTTCCAAGAAGCAACCGAGCAGGATTCCACAAGGGAGAAGGGAGTGAAGAACCTGCCCCTTGGGGAAGCTGCCTCTGGTCTAGGGATGCCAGACAATTTAGGTTCCTGGTGCTGCATTGGGACAGGGGGGTCAGGGTCACAGGCACAGGGCCCAATCCTCAGTGCCCAGGTCTGGGAAAGGAGTGGCTCTGACTCTGAACTCATCACTGTGCAACAACTTTCCATGTACTGTCTTGGGTCTGTTTGATTCCAAAGCTTTGCTCTTAAACACCTCAGAGTGGAATTCAGTTGAGCCTGGAGGAAGATTAAGATGTACTTGTCTTTCCATGGCAAATTCTTAAAAATACCTTCTCTCTCTGCCTCTTCCCACCACCCCCATCTCTCTCAAAATCCTATGCATTATATACACTCTTTCAAAGAAAGCACAGAGTTGATGGTATCCCTAAATAAGGCTAGAAGCCTTACATATTAAAGAAAGAAACAAACAAAACCAGCAAGTCAGCACAGTTAAGCGGTGGGAGGGCAGAGAGGAGAGTGGAGCAAAAACCTGTGCAGCAGTTCCCACAGGCCAGGGGCTGGGGTGGAAGGGACTCACCAGGACCCCTCCCCTAGCAGTGCCACTAGATGTCACTTATCCATTTAGTCACTGCCCGAAAGAGATAGTGCAACCCTGTCTGCCCAGAGTCTGCAGCAAATCTCCACCCCTGACCATCCTTGGGTCCCCAGCTTCTGAGGGTGCATGTACTTCCTGAGCTCTCTTTGGTGGGCTAGTGTATACAGGAGCTTGGGTGAGAGTTGAAAAGCCAAAGATGTCGGTCTTGGCTTAAACATTTGTTCAGCATCAACCACACCAAAGATCGTCCATGTGTATGTAAAGTTAGTCTCAAGTGAGGCCACTTACCACATTCACTGCCTCAACTCCTATCATCTCTTGCCTAGATTACAGCAAGAGTCTCCTCTTTGGTTCTCTGTTCCCACTCTCCTCCCTTCACAGCAGTCAGGGGGAGTCCTTTAAATCCTGAGTCAGTTCACACCAGTCTGCTCAAAACCCTGCACTGGTTCCCCATTTTGTGCAGATATTAAGCCCAACTTCTTACGATGGCCTACAAGGCTCTATATTATCTGCCTGTATCTCCCCCTGCTCACTAACCCCAACTCCTACCCCCTTCCCCTTGGCTTCCCCTGTTCCAGCCATGCTGGCCTCCTTGCTGCTCCCTAAATACACCAAACATTCCTCCTGCCTTTGCACCTATCTCTTCCTCTGGAATGTTCTTCCCCTAGATATTTACATGACTTGCTCCTTCACTTCTTTCAGGTCTGCTCAAATGTCACTTCCTCAGAGAGGTCTTCTCTAAACAGCCCATCTAAAATCTTATGTACACATATCTGCCTTATCCCCTTACTTTTCCTCATGTCACTCATCACCCCACTACAAGGGAAGTTCGTGCAGACTTTGCTAGCCTACAACAGTACCTGGCACATGGTTTGTACTCAATAAATATTTCTTGAACAAGTGAATGAAAAGTGAATGACATCAACCAAAATCAATGACTACTAAGGCTGAAAGAAATACCTGTCTTTCATTAGTACTCTTGTTCCTGGCTTAATCATTTATTTAACTGTCCTTGATAGGTGCATGAAAGAGGTACTCTGACAAACATCAGGTCTGAAAACGAGAGTGATATAGCCCTGGCGGAGGCCATGACTGCTGCCTGGGAGGCCTCAGAACTCTGCATGCTTCTCCATGATGCCTCAGCCGCCCTCTTAGAAATCCCTGACCCAACTCTTTGAGGCTCACGCCATATGTTTATTACATCTTCAACTCCTTGTTTGCTGCATCTATCTACCTCAGGTCCCTAAGGATCTAGCTCAGGCTCCCCATCCTCCTGTTTCTAATCCTGCTGCTGGGGAGTTCCCTGGAGGTCCTGTGGTTAGGACTCCACGCTTCCACCGTAGGGGGCACGGGTTCGATCCCTAGTCAGGGAACTAAGATCCCACGTGCCGTGCAGAGCAATCAAAAAGAAATCTATCTATCTATCTATAGATATAGATCCAGATATATAGATATAGAGATATATAATCCTACGGCCAGCCACCTGGGGGCTTCCAGCACTTACTCAATAGGTCAGCCTCTCAGGTCCTTGACTCCACGGACTCCAACAATCTCATCTCCATCTCAGTTCAGACACTCACCTCCGGGACCACACACTGTCCTCCCATTGCGGCCTATGCAGCCGCAAGCATTTAAACTCTCCACTTCTCTGTTTGGGCTGCCGAGTGATGCTAGAAAAAACTGTGACAAGCAGCTTGCAGTGCTCCTGCAAATTCAGGTTCTGGCCTCAGTCAGGAACTCTGCCGTTGCTCAGAGGCCCTTCCTCGTGTTCTCGGTCGGCTCGCTCTCCCGTCTTCTCAGTGGCTGCTGCAAACTGTCTTTATTCTTCCCAAGCTCCCGTCCCCTGATTTCCCCCTCATACTCAGCAGACCACTCTGCCTCTGAATGAATGAGCAATCGAGGTCACCAGGTGCTAATCACTTTATTCCACCGTCATCCAAAACCATCTCCATCTGCCCTACCCGTTCCTTTTTCCTTTCTGTCCCAGAAGACAAGGGATCCCTATTGCTGGCCAAGCCTAAGCTTGGCAACCCTTCCCCCTACTCTTTCAGGATCCCCTGTAGCTTACTTCACCTGCCCCCTCATGAGCCACCTTATGTTCTACTGGCTTTGTCCATTGGCATCCTAAGACTTCTCACTCCTACAGCAACCTTCACCTGCTTCTCTTCAGAGCCAAGAAAGAGCAGTCCACACCCACTCCTCTCCTTCCTCACCTCCAATTTATTCTCCAGCACACCTCAGCTGAGCTTCTGCCGCCCTCCCCACCACCACCACAGACATTGCTGAGATGAAGGGCACCAAATCACTACAAAATAGACCCTTTTCTTTGCTCTCAGCTTACTGGCTCTCCGTGCTGTTAATGCTATCTCCTCTCTCCTGGGGAGTCTCCTTAGTTGTCCTCTTACCCAATAGCCCTCTCTCAGACCTCTCTTCCTCCAGCAGCTTATAAGGATGGGTACCTCCTGAGACTCTGATTTTGACCTTCTGTTCCTCTTTATACCTTTATATATAAAGGCTTCATTCCAATCCAAGGCTTCCATCCCACTGCTACACTCTTGTCTCTAAGCCTTAGTTTCCAGCCCCAGATCTCTTTTACTCTGCTAAACTCCAGTCTGGTACATCCAGCTGCTGGCTGGACATCTCCATTTGGGTATCTTCAGGCAGCTCAAAGTCAAGCCAGTCAATACTCAAGTCATCCTCCTCAAAAACCTGCTCTTCTGCCCACCATATTCTCTGTCTTGGTGAACGGCACCACTGCTGTCTATTCACTGTAATTCAGAAATATCAAGGCAACCTTTAATCCTCTTGCCCTGATCTCTAAGTCTTACTGATTCTACCTCCTCAGTGATGATCATATGCATCTTCCCACTTCTTTAATTCAGGACTCCATCACTGCTCATCAAATTAGTCAAGCAGAAGAACTCAGCTCCTGGCCCTTCTCCAATCCTGCTTCCATTTGGCTGCCAGCATCGTCCTCCTAAAACCCAGATCTGACCACCTCACTCCCCTGCTTTAAATCCTTCAATGACTCTGGACAGTACTTGCCACAGGGCATTGAAATTAGTTTACTGGTTTACTGGTTTCTCTTCTTCAGGTTGCTGTAAGCAACTCGGGGGCACATGCCATTTCTCTGTGCCTAGCACGATGCCTGGCATAGCAGGTGCTTAATAAACATTTGAGTGGAAGGATTCCAAGCCTCATCAGGTGCTGCCTGAATGTGTTAACAGCCAAGTAGGGCAGTGGTTAAGAGCAGAGGCTTCAGACAGGCAGACTTGGCAGGTCTGAGTGCCAGCACCACCAAGCTCCGGCTATTTGGCCTGGGGAAGATTTCTTCCTTTTTCTCAGCCTCAGGTTCCTCAACTGTTAAATGGGAATACCACCACCTACCTTACAGAGAATGGGACAATGCTCCTAAAGGACTCAGCACAGTGCCTGACACAGAGAAGCACTCAATAAATGGTTGCCATTATTATTATTAATGACAGCAACCATCAGTTAAACTTCAAGGTTAGAAAAGAACCCCAGAATTTTAATGCTAGAACCACTGGGGCTCCAAGAAACAAACTGACTGACCATCACAAATTTAGTAAGTGGCAAGATCAAACTTGAAACCTAGTATCAATACAACAATAAAATGCTGTTATGGGCTGTTTGGTGGACTTGCCCTTAATTACAGGGTAAATGAAAGTGCACTGTGAATAATATGTAGACTGTAGGCGTAGGATATTCATAAACGCACTTGGCATATTGCATACATGGGAATTTGTGTCTCTAAACTTGGACTTGTGCTAACGTGCCTTGGGGTAAGTTCATAATTACAGTGCTGTTCATCTTTCCTATCGTCAGCTGTAACCATCTGTTAAACTAGGAATCAAATGATTCCTTTAGAGCCTTGGTTCGATCAGTGATTCTTTTTTTTTTCTTTTGGCCACACCGTGTGACTTGTGGGATCTTAGTTCCCCAACCAGGGATTGAACCCACGACCTCGACAGTGAGAGTGCAGAGTCCAGTGGTTAACGGGACTGCCAGGGAATTCCCTCAGTCAGTGGTTCTTAAGGGTAGAGAGAATGGCAGTGCTATCACCTGAAATTTCAAAATACATCCCCCCTTACCCTTCTGAGAATCACTTTGTTACATGAAAATTTAAGATCAGTAATGTGTTTGGCATGATACACTTCTCACACTCTTTGCCCTTTATCATTCTCACCTGCAGAAGGGGGTCCCGGCATTAGAAAACATTATGCTATGAAAAGAATACCATTGGAAGAGCATGTGTTTTGTTATACGTATGCTCCACTCTGAAGAGCCTTAATACCCAAGGCAAAACAGGACTTGCTGATTGCTATTTTCATAGTAATCTGCAATGGGGCTTATCTGTCATCAGTTGGATGAAGCCTGGGAACAGAGGGGGCAGAGAAAGAGGGAATTAAAGTACAGGGATCCCCAGGACTTCCCTGGTGGTGCAGTGGTTAAGAATCCACCTGCGAATGCAGGGGACATGGGTTCGAGCCCTGGTCCAGGAAGATCCCACATGCCGCGGAGCAACTAAGCCTGTGCTCTAGAGCCCACGGGCCACAACTACTGAAGCCTGTGCGCCTAGAGCCCGTGCTCCGCGACAAGAAGCCACCCAATGAGAAGCCCGTGCACCACAATGAGGAGTAGCCCCCGCTCGCAGCAACAAAGACCCAATGCAGCCAAAAATAAATAAATAAATAAATAAATAAATTTATTTTAAAAAATAATAATAAAGTACAGGGATCCCCAGGCACCTTGCAGGGTGAGCTGGGCTCTGACCAGGAAGTGTGATAAGAGAAAAGAGTAAGAAAATGTCTGCAAGGTCCTCTGGTCTCCAGGTTCTTCCTGGTGAGCTAAAGTGAGACTGAGCTCTTCCCAATGCTGGACTGAGGACACCTGAGTGGGGGGTGAAGTGGAGCATAAGAGCCAGTTGCTACTCACATGGATGGACCTAGAGATTATCACACTAAGTGAAGTAAGCCAGAAAGGGAAAGACGAATACCATATGCTATCACTTACATGTGGAATCTAAACTATGACACAAATGAACTTATCTAAGAAACAGAAACAGACTCAGAATAGAGAACAGACGTGTGGTTGCCAAGGGGAAGCGGGGTGGGGAAGGGATGGATTGGGAGTTTGGATTAGCAGATGCAAACTGTTATATATAGTATGGATAAACAACAAGGTCCTACTGTATAGCACAGGGAACTATATTCAATATCCTGCGATAAATCACAATGGAAAAGAATATGAAAAAGAATGTATATATACATGTATAACTGAATCACTTTGCTGTACATCAGAAATTAACACAATATTGTAAATCAACTATACTTCAATAGAATAAATTACAAAGCCAGGTACCCTAAAACTTGAACTCAAATGAGAATTTTCTACGTATCTTCTAGTTTACTGATCACAATGTAATTAAGACTCGCCTTCATTTCAATTAAGACTTGTATCCCCAGTTTTTGGTGTAGCCTTCCTAGATTACTCCCACTTAGAGGTGTGTAAGGATGCCTAGCACCTCTTTGTGAAGTGTCATGGACACTACATATGTTGGGTTCAACAGGAACCAACTTGCTCAGAGCTCAACAGCTGCCTGTGCAAGCAGATCCTGTAGCGCAGGACACAACAGCAAGACCACGTCTGGGGTCCGGTTTGGCTGCAGGAAATTCCCTTCTATAGGCAGCCATGACTGTGACTCTGGCCCCTGGAGCCAAACTAGCCACTCAAGAGGGCACAAGCCTTGGTGTATACGTGGAGTCTGCGTTCTCTCAAGACAGAGTGCAGTGATCCCAGACACAAGGTCAGACCTGTGATTCACCTTCCCAACATGAGGGTGTATACCACCGAGGAAGGGCTGGCGGGAGCGACCAGGCTGGCGTCACCAAGCACCCTTCCTCCCCGGCTCCATCCCTCCCGCATGCCCACTCTCTAAGTCACTCTCCTGGTCACATACCCTCTGTGTGAAGGTGTTCGCATGGCTTGGGGTGTCACTTTAGGTGTGCTCGTTGATTTGTGGTAGGGACGAGGACAAGGCAGCAGAGCACATGGGCTACACACAAAGGCTTGGTCAGCGCTTCTTGATGACTTCCAGCAAACCAGGGCCCAGTTAGTGTCATTCACACAGACCCTGGACCCCCTATCAGAATTACAGCTCTACAGGATCCTGTGACAAAGCTATTTAACGTGAAGTTATAAAGAAAACATCACACAATTGTTTTTCCTTTATAAAAATTTATCAAGGGAATAATCTGAGTTTTAAGAGGCTTGGTTTAGCAAAGTAAAAGACTAAAAACCATTAAAACACTTTAAATTCTTCTTTAACCTACCAAGTGGGGTCTAAATTAAATAAATCCTCTATCACTTTAGGAAAGAGGCTGCTTTCCTAAATCAGAAAAATTGATTTCCAAGTCACACTCTCTTACCTCTACTGCCCTGTAACCCTAAGAACTAAACCTCACCAGGGATGGCTCCTCTGGAAGTCAAGGTGGAAAGAACAGGTGATATCCCAACACAGACTGGATGTAGACTCTGAGCCAAAAGAAGTCTGAGAGATGAACTGTGATCATACAAGTTATCATCCAACAGGATACTTTTGGCAAGTTCAACACGGTGCTGCTAATTACTTGAGAACAAAAGGCATAAAATGAGACACATGGTCACCCTAGTGATAAGGCAGTTTGGGAAACTACACTTCCCAGTATGCCCTGCCCCTTGAAAGTCAAAAGGCTTTTTCCCAGGAGCAAAGCACCCTGGGACCCATGGTTAGCACCATTTAAGAGGTAAACAGCCTATAGGGCTGGGTTCTGACATGGAGCCTTCCTCCTTCCATGGAACACTTAACAACACCTGAGGTGAAATTTTAATGGCTATTAAGTCTGGGGTGGAGCCTCACTCTCCCCAACAACTCTAGTTTCCGAAGGTGTAGAGCTGGTAGAGCTGTCCACTGGTCCACTGCCCTGTTCTCCCGGGTGTGGTGCTGCCTCTGCCTCCCCACATCACCAGTGTCCCCACTGGCACTAGTCTTTTGGGGGATTCTTGGCCAGGTGCTGTTCCCACTCAACTTCAACCAACTTGTACAGCTCCATGGTGGCCTGAGCATCTTCCACAGAGGAATGTCCGCTTTTCCCAACCTGAGGGAAGGAAGAAAAAGGAGGAAGAAAAGAGCATGAAGCTACAAGCGACTGTTTCTTCCCTTCCCAACTGGCTCCCTCCAACCCACTGATGCTGCTGCTTCTGCAGTCAGCGGGCTACAAAGGTAGACCTCTGCTGAGGCCCTACTCCTTATCTAACTTCAGGGTTCAACTCCCATGCTACTGTCTGCCTCGATCCCTTCTGTAGCAACATGTACATACCATATTGTTCTACATTCTTCTGTAGAGGCAGAACAAACCAGATCACAGACAGGCCTTCTGAGTCTTCCACCTTCCCCAGTTCCTTAACTGATCTGTATATGACATGTGTCTACAGCCTCATGCCAGGCAGGCCATCCCCTCTTTGACTGCCAAACATATGAAATACATAAGAGCCTCTTGCATCCACTACATGGTCTTTTAGACCACCACAACTACCTGCTTTGTACTTTTCTTAGTTAGGGTTTTATCCCCACTTTCAGGCTTTTTTCCTTTTCCAAGTATCCTTTGGAACACTCCGTGAGGTAGAGAACAGGAATAGTTATCCCTATGTAGAGATGGACCCCTCTGCCCAAAGCTCTTCCCATCAGAGCATCCCGCCCAGATCTCTCTACAACCAGAGGAATTTGAGGGTCAGAGCCTGGAGTGGCAGCAGGAGAGCCTTCAGTGTCCAAGCTACAGGTCTGGCAGCATTTGGGAAGACGCTACCTGGATGTCCCGGCTCAGCAGCTTCTTGGTGAGATGCTTCAGAGACATGGTTGCATTCTCTGGGCAGTCGGCCTTACGGTTGAGGAGGGGGATATGGGAGGTGTCTCGGGTGAGGGACTTAGGGTGAAAATACTGAAGGGCTTTGAAGTCGTTGTGGATGGCATGCCCCACCACTATCTTCCCTGTGATAATCTTCAAGATCTGAAACAGGCATGGAAGAAGAGGTGGTGAGGAACAGGATTCAAAGATGTAGCCCCTGCATCTTAAAAGCCCAACATGGCTGTCTAAGTCCTTCTAGGTTCTTTCCACCAATTGCCCACCTGCCTCATCCTTGAAATGCCCTCTTCCACAAGTTTTCTTTCACCTGAAATCTATCTCCTCTCCCCAAGGTAAAAGTAGGTATTTTCTATGGTGTAACCCTGTTTGGATCTACATCAGCAGTGGCTCCTTATCTTCACATTAATTTCTACCCCAATGTGATGTTCATGTAACTACCTAGTTCAGTCCTGGCTTGACACTTGAAGTTCTTTAACTATGATCATTATGTTGGCCTTAGACACAGGCTGGGACAAATGTTGTTAAAGATGGGCTCCAGGAAGGTAATGGAAGCCCCAAATTATATGCAAATAGATATGCATATGTTTGTCGGTTTTTTGTTTTTTTTTTTTTGGGGGGGGGGAATCCATGGCTTTCATCAGATTCTCAAAGAGCCTACAAGCCATAAAAGATTAAGAAATGGGAGTTCCTTGGCAGTCTAGTGGTCAGGACTCGGCACTCTCACTGCCTGGGGCCGGGGTTCAATCCCTGGTTAGGGAACTAAGATCCTGCAAGCTGTGAGGCACAGCCCCCCACCTCAAAAAAGAAAAACATTAAGGATCATTTATAGACTAAGGCTGCAGAGAAAAGTGATCAAGTGACCATGCTTATGCTGCTTCAACAAAAAATCAGTCCCACCGCTTTATAGCTCCTCCTGCTCATAACCAGAGGGTATTTACCAGCTGGTCAGGAACCTTATTCACACTATTCTTGGAAACAAATAATTTCTCACCATTTCAGAATCTTAAACCATAAGGACATACTGCCAATGAGGATAACTACAGAATATGTCATGGGCTCTGAAGGCCATTACCAAAATGGGGTTCCAAACAGACTGTGAACAAGAGCAACAGGCCTGGAATCAATGCCTGGCCTCCCAATGGGACCCCTTGGAAGGGAACAGACTCATGTGAATGTACCTTAGTCTCATACCCCAGCTTGGGCACTGGTTTTTATGATGAAAGCCAGATATAGTCCTATCAACTTGGTATTTAGTTGCTCCTAACTTCACCTGCAGTTTACTGACCACTAACACCTTTACTCTGCATTAATTTCAACATATTGCCTTCCTTAAAGCTGAGTGGATTTGCTGTTTCAGACCCACCCCATCTTCTGCCTCTCCCAAGCCTTTGCTCAGCTATGCCCCTGGTGCGCAGGATGTTCTTCAACTCTTCAAGTTCTTTCTAAAATCCAGCTGTTCCACCTCTGATGAAATTCCTCCAACTGACTGCTCTGGCATATGAGGAATTATTGGGACAGTGTGTGTCTAGAGAAGGCAAAGAATGTGGAGCTGAAATTACAAAGTGGACCAAAGGCGCCCTCTGGAGGCCTTCCAAGACCAGCAGGCTCCCTTCCCCTTCACATTTGCCAGCTCACCCTCCTTTCCTGTTCATTTGTTGTGCCTCCAGTATTCAGCATAGGACTTACAGTGGCTAGGTTTGCTCAGTGAGTGAGATGAGAACCCCAACATATCAGCCCTGTGTCTTTTATCCCCTCCACTGCAGGCTACCTGTTCCAGTTATACAAATATGCCCCAGCTCCTTCTGTCAATATTCTGCCTTCCCCTACCACCAACTTTCCACACTGCCACAGGCTACTTCTTGCTCGGGAAGCCCTCTCCACCTCTCTATTCTCAACCCTAGACCCCACCTCTACAAGGCATTCTCACATTGAGCCCTTTCCCCCGGCACTCATGCCTGTTGCTCTGTCCGTCACTGGCCGTTACTTCTCTAGCAGATACCCGGTTCTCCAGATGAGGATTCCACTTGGGACCTAAAAGATCTTAACTAATAAAGTTCGTTACACCAGCTAATTGTGACTTTCCAGACTCTCACCACTCCTTATCCCAGCAGAAAGCCTTCTTCATCTGCTCCTCCACCCACTCCATCCCTCCCTCCGCAATCCTTTGGCGCCTTCCCGGGGTGATATTCTTTGCAGAAAAATGATTTGGACCTCTCCCCACCCACCCCGCTGCTACCACCGTCTCCCATGCCTCTCACCTGGCTCCGAGCAATCTTGAAGGGAGTAGCATTCACCATGTGCTGCTTCCGGATACCGCTCCATCTGGTCCGGTAGTCCACAATGTGGCAGGGGGGAAGGATATACTCATCATAAAGCACATCTCCGCTATAGCTGACAATGCTGCATCGAGCCAAGGAACTGACATGCCCCTTGGGTCCTGTGCCCACCATCTCACAGTCAATTGCCACCATCTTCGTTGGCATCTTCTGGGATGCTCCAGGGTATTTATTCTCTGAATGAGCTTGGGTGGAGATCTGTGGGGCAGTCTTCTGAGGAGGGCTCCTCTGGGAGCCCTTCTTCTGGGGGCGAATTGGGAGGCTCTTAATCTTTGGTAGGGCACTCTGGAACTCCCCCAGCAAATCTACTTTGGCCACAACAGAACCAGCTTTCTGTGAAGGAGCAGGGGTCAGCCAAGGCACTGCAGCTTTCTTGTCCAGGGACTGCTCTGACCCACTGCTGGAAGCAGCAGTCTTCTTTTTTGGAAGGGGAGGGGGCTTCCAAGTGCCATCCACCTTGCGAGTGTCCCCTTTCTTTGAAGGTTCTGAGTGCAACTTAGGGACCTTGTTAGGGGGCTGCTGCTTCTTATTCAGAAAGCCTTTCCGTTCCAAGAGCCGCCGCTTCTTGACAAATTTTTGGTGCTTGGCATTCCCTTCTAATGCCTTTCTGGGGGGAGGTTCGCCAAAATCCAGATTGAGGAGTAAGGTAGACATGATGACGGTGGATGGTGGGAGAACAGTTGGGAAAAACAGCTTACCAATGAGAGGATGGACAACTCATCCTCTGCTGAATCCCATAGGCCAACATCTGGAGGTTTGTAGTATACCCTGGGGAAGAAAGTGATCCTGATAACGGAATCCATAGGCTTGGGAACCAGTAAGATAAGACCCATCTGCCTAGGACTTAAAAGAGAGGAAAGACATCAGAGTAACCTCTCAGATAATGTGAAATGTGAAATGATGGAAGGAGGACTTCCTTCTGAACCAGGAAGCCTGGGTTCCAGGGAAGCCCCACAATTCTCCAGCAGTATGGTATTAGGAAGGCCATTTCCCCTCTCTAGATCTCAGTCTCATTTGTAAACTGAGGGGGTTGCAGGGCCAACCAGCTGAAACTCTTGTGATCTGGAACGCCAGAATAGGTGAGCTCTATCATTTGCCCAAGGAAGAAACGTCTAAGTATGCTCGAAGGCAGTCACAGATTTGGCATAGTTGACCTCTGAATTACCCAGCGCGGGACCCAAGGACAGAGATACAAATTCAGGCACCCATTTCCCTCGTCTCCACGTGGGGGAAATCTCCACATGCATCTCACTCAAGTCCTTCTCCCAAGAAAGGACCTTTGACAACACATATTAGCGGAGGGGAAAACCGAGGCTGGGGACAGCACACTCTGGCCGTCCACGCCACGGAGCCAGCTTCCCACGCTCACACACCTACCTCCCAGATGGGCCCCGCTAAGACCGGAAGCGCCAGGAGCCGGATGCGGAAATTGGCGCGCGTCGGCGAGGCCCGAGCCGGCAGGCTCGCGGATTGGAACGCGCCGGAGGCCGGGCCCGCGTACCCGCAGCGCCCCTGCCTCCGGGAGCGAGGCCAGGGATGCCTAGTGTGTGAGAAGAGGCAGCGGCGGCTGCGACGGAGGGGGCGGCGTGGGTGGGGGCGGGGGCGGGATGCGCTCCCCGGCCCCTCTAGCCCAGTGGAGGTACAATTCGAAGGTGTGCGGAGGCCGCTACAAACTGGCACTGCAGCGCGCCGGGAGGCCCTGGGCCTCACTTCCGGTAGAAGAGGGAGGTGTACGGGAAGGGGCGGGATCTGGAGGCGGGACCTGGAACTTGGCCCGCCCCACTCCGTGAGGTGGTCGCCGCGGCACGCCTCTGTGGCGTCACTGCGCTGGCATCGCCTCCCGGTTTGCATCCAATGCTGACAGCTTCGGGCTGTGGGACGTCGCGGCCTGTGACGTCAGGAGGGCGTCTCAAGTCTTCAACCCCAACCAACCTCGAATCCCGGAAAGGCAGCGTCTGGGACCGGATTCTGAGCGCTTTCTTCCGGTCCTGCAGAGCTGAGCCCAGCCCGGGTACCGGACCCGCGTGGTCCTGACCCAGGTTCCCTCCTCACTGCATTCTCCCTCCCCGCGCCACCGGCTGGGCCCCGGAATGCCGGGGGTCTCCGCCCGTGGCCTCTCTCACGAAGCGAGGAGGCAGCTAGCTGTGAACCTCACCCGGGTCGTGACGCTCTACCGTTCCATTCTGGACGCCTACATCATCGTGAGGCCACAGGGTTGTGGGTGGGGTGCTCCTGGTTATGTGGGTGGCTCCCTAGCCACGACAGGGGAAGAATGTAGAGAGTTAGCTTCTGATCTCTTTTCTAATATGTTTCTTCAGTCTTTTGTACAAGAAAGGGTTAAAGCTGGGGCAGCCCCCCCACCTTTTTCTTTCAGATGACCTAAATATTAATAGTTTTAGCATCTAGGTTGTTTTTCTAACCTTCTCAAGTCCAAAGTAATAAAACGCATGGACATTTGAGCCATGCTGCTGCAGCTACGTTGAACTCTCCCAGGAACATGTGAGGTGTTTCGAGAACACACATGTTCATTCATTCAAGCTTTGAATAAATTCCTGGCTTTGCAGTGTAATGGACAATTCCAACTTTGGAGTTGACAGACTTGGACTAGAATCCTGCCTCCCCTATTGTGTTAACCTTAGGCATTAAAAAAAACATTCCTCCTAGCCCCAGTTCCTGAGTCGTAAAATGGATCTCTTTTTGAAGGATCATTGTGAAGAATAAATGAGATGATGTATAAATGGCACCAGCATCCACTGAATTGTTCAGCTCCCAAACCCAGAAGCCATCCTCGATTCAGCTCTTTTCTTCATTGATCTACGATCCAGCCCTTCAACAAGTCCTATTGGTTCAACTTCCAGAATAGATACCAAATTCACCCATTTGCCTCCATTGCCATTGCTACCACCCTAGGACAAGCCAACATCATCTCTCTCCTGGACTACTTCCTAACTGATCTCTGTGTTTGCTTCCTCTCCTCCATACCCAGTTCTTCACAAAACAGCCAGATTAATCTTTTAAAAATGTAAATCTCACCAGGACACTTCCTTGCTTCTTAGGTTCTTTGATGAAATTGTAATTCTTTACCATTACCTATAAAACCCTACATGATCTGTCCCCTGCTCCCTTTTAAACCCCATCACATTTCATTCTCTCCCACATTCACTGTACTACACTGGGTCTTTGCACTTACTGATCTGCCTGGAATGTTTTTCCTCCACAGAAAGGCAATTGAGTAGGGTGGTTAAGAGCAAGAACTCTAGAGTCAAATTGGTTTCAAATCCCAGCTGTGCCACTTACTAGCTTTTTGACTTAGAATACTTAATTGCTGTACTTTGGTTTCCTTATCTGTAAAATGGGGGATAAAAATAGTACTATCTCATAGGGTAATTGTGAGGATTAAATGCATTGATATACGTAAAATGTTTCAGACAGTGCCTGGCATATTATAGTATTCTGTAAGTGTTTGCTATTACCTGAATTTTAAAAAATTGAGATGGAATTGACATTTTAGTTTCAGGTGTATAATATAGTGATTCGTATTTGTATATATTGTGAAATGATTACAGTAAGTCTAGTTAATATCCATCACCGTACATAGCTACATTTTTTTCTTGTGATGGGAACTTTTAAGACCTACTCTCAGCAACTTTCAAGTATACAATACTTGCAAGTATACAATACAGTATTATTTACTATAGTCACTATGGTGTACATTACATCTCCATGACATTTATTTTGTAACTGGAGGTTTGTACCTTTTGACCCTCCTCACCCATTTTACCCATCCCCACCCCCTGCCTCTGGCAACCACTGTCTGAATTTTTTTACATGTGCTGTTTCCTGTTCATCATTCAAGTCTCAGCTCAAGTGTCACCTTCTCAGACAAGTCTTCCCTCATCACTCTATCTAAAATAGTACTCAAACTCTCCATTGTTACTGTTTTATTAGTGTTTTATTGTCTATGTGGCATTTGATGTTATCTGAAATAATTTTTTAAAATGTAAGCTCTGTAAGAGCAAGGATCTTGTCTGTCTGCTTCATTGTTTGTATCCCCTGAGCCTAGGATAGAACTTGGTGCCTAACCAAAGCTCCAGAATTTGTGTTGAATAAATGAATGAATAAAAATATATTCTGGCAGGGAATTCCCTGGTGGTCCAGTGGTTAGGACTCGGCACTTTCACTGCCAAGGGCCTGGGTTCAATCCCTGGTCGGGGAACTAAGATCCCACAAACCACACAGCTCGGCCAAAAAAAAAAAAAAAACAACCCCAACATTCTGACATATATAATGTCTGGCACATCTAATGGTAGGTTACTAGATGGTAACACAAATACTGGGTGTCAGTCACTGTGGTGTTGAGGATGCAGATGTGAAGCCACCATCCCTGCCCTTTAGTTGAGTGGAGGAAACAGACACATAAATAAATGGGGACACTGCTAAAAGGAGAGGTGTGTCCAGAATGCAATTTGGGCTCAGAGGAAGGAGGGAGAGGCTAGAGCAGGTTTCAGAGAAGAGATGACAGCCAATGGGTAGAGGCGCCTGCTAGTTGCAGCCAGTGGCCATGTGTTGAGTGGGGCGGAGAAGAATGGGAAGAGTAGTAGCCTGTTGATTGCTTCTCCCTTTCCCCTACAGGAATTTTTCACAGACAACCTGTGGGGCACACTCCCTTGCTCATGGCAGGAAGCCCTGGATGGACTGAACCCGCCACAGGTGGCCACACTGCTGCTGGGGATGCCTGGGGAAGGGGAAGTGGCCAGGTATGGGCAAGAGGGACCTGTGTTGGGGGACTTGGTGCTGAGCCCTGCAGGGAGCCATTGCTCAGAGTCTCACAAGGGCTTCCTGGGTTGTAAACTGGCACACTCAGGATGCAATGGGACTATTCACTGGGGGCCTGGGTGGGCTATCTCAGGTACAGGTCGGTGTGGCCACTCACCCTGCTGGCCCTGAAGTCCACAGCCTATGCCCTGGCTTTTACCCGGACGCCTGGGTTTCAGACCCCCTCAGAGTTCCTGGAGAACCCCAGCCAGAGTTCCCGACTGACAGCTCCATTCCGGAAACATGTCAGGCCCAAGAAGCAGCATGAGATTCGGAGGCTGGGAGAGGTGAGGAGATGGCTGGGGTATAGGTGGTACCTGGGAGCCTGGGGACTCCTTAAGCCTATGGGTTACAAAGGTGTGGGCACCTTATACCACCTGCAGGACCAGAGGCCCTAGAAGGTCCCTTCCTTGGCAGATACACTATAATCATATCTTCATCCTTTTGCCGGGTTGTTTGGTGGCTATATTTGAATCACTGGCTTAGTCTTGTTCTGATAACCTTCACAATCTGCTCATGGCTTCACAGCAGGGCTCTTGTTCTGTGGAGGAGACTGAATCACTAGCCTGAGAGGAGCAAAGACGGTAGCCTGAGCCTGGGGTCAGCACACCCCATTGTGGTTTCCATGTCTCTTGTCTCTTCCCTCTACCCATCTTCCTCTGCCATCTTCAGCTCCTCCACCCTCATTATGGGTGTTTACCCTGGGAGCCAACACCAATGGCCAGGAGACCTTTGTTCCCTCCTCTTTCAGTTGGTGAAGAAGCTGAGTGACCTCACAGGCTGCACCCAAGTTGTGGATGTAGGCTCAGGCCAGGTGAGCCAGACCCCTAATGTTCTGGTTTTCTGTCATGGGGATAGAACAGCTGGAAGACAGGTTATCAGGCCACAGGCCCAGGGAGGCAGGTGCTAAGGAGTGGTAGAAGTAAGCTGGGCAGAATTTAAGCCTTCTGGGGGCCTAGGACCCAGGTGTCCAAACCACACATAGGGAGGGGGACAGTGGAGAGGACACTGAACGGGGCTGTCTCCACCCTCCCTCTCGGGACTCCAGGGCCATCTCTCCCGCTTCATGTCCCTGGGGCTGGGGCTGATGGTGAAGAGCATTGAAGGGGATCAGAGACTGGTGGAGAGAGCCCAGCGCCTAGACCAGGAGCTCCTGCAGGCTCTGCAGAAAGAGGAGAAGCGGAACCCACAGGTAGACCAGTCCTTCCTGCAGCCAGGACCGTGAGAGCAGGGTCTGCTTGGCTGGAATTGGGCACCAAGGCTGAATTCCCTCTTTTAAGTTTCTCAGCTTGAGATGGCGTGTCCCTATTTCTGCTACCCCTTTCCCAAGGTCCCTCCTTCACCGAAGCCTCCTCATATCTTAAAGGCACCTTCTAGTTAAAAAGTGCTTTCCACACCGATACGTTCTTCTCACAGCCACCTGTAAAAAGTGGCCAAATGAGGAAGCTCAGAGACGAAAAGACCTGCAGTTACTAATGACAGACCCAGAATCTATCCCATCTCCTGATTTAAAGTCCCACTTTCTCCTCTGCCCCAGTTTCTCTCCCACCTTCCTCCTTGGGAAGGAACTCAAGAGGACAGATCTGTTCCCGTGGCTTGAGGTGGCACGGGGACGGGAAACCGGCTTCCCATCTGCCTCCGTTCTGTCCTGCCTCCACAGGTGGTCCACACTGGCCCTCGCCACCGCCCCCACCATGTGGTTAGGTGGGTAGACCCCACGGCCCTGTGTGAGGAGCTTCTGCTTCCACTGGAGAACTCACCTCAGAGTGAGGCCCGCTTGCTGCTGACAGGCCTCCATGCCTGTGGGGATCTGAGTGTTGCCTTGCTGAGGCACTTCTCCTGCTGCCCCGAGGTGGCGGCCCTGGCCTCAGTGGGCTGCTGTTACATGAAGCTGAGTGACCCCGGTGGCTACCCACTGAGTCAGTGGGTGGCTGGGCTGCCCGGCCGTGAACTGCCCTACAGGCTACGGGAGGGGGCCTGCCACGCCCTGGAGGAATACGCTGAGCGGCTGCAGAAAGCAGGCCCTGGCCTCCGAACCCACTGCTACCGGGCAGCACTGGAGACGGTCATCCGGCGTGCCCGGCCCGAGCTCCGTCGGCCAGGCGTGCAGGGGATCCCCAGGGTCCACGAGCTCAAGATTGAAGAGTGAGGCTGGGGGGTTGGGGGGGCGTGAGGAGGGGGGCATCAACTACTGGAGGTATGATTCCCCTCCCACCCTCAACTGTTAGCATGTCCTGAAGAAAATCTAAATGTGCTGGGAGGAGGGGAGTGATTTTGAGTTCTGAGGCAGCTTCAAACTTTCTTTAAAAGGCAGTTGTCACTCTTTTATCAAGTTTTTGAAATGCTAAAAATATGGCTAAATAATTGCACAGATTTGGCTGAAAACAAATTTTTGGATTGATTTGCTACTGGACAGACAGCTCACAGCCAGAAAAACATTTAAAAATGCACCTTAGGGTGGCAAATCTGTTACAGCTGGAATTGAATTAGGAATGGACAGTTTGAATGGGGGAGGAGGGTTCTAAAACCAAACTGAGTGCTGTCTGTGGCTGACCCCACAGATACGTGCAGCGGGGGCTACAGCGGGTGGGGCTTGACCCCCACCTGCCGCTGAATCTGGCTGCCCTTCGGGCCCACCAGGCCCAGGAGAACCGTGTGGTGGCCTTCTTCAGCCTGGCCCTGCTGCTGGCCCCGCTGGTGGAGACACTGATTCTACTGGACCGGCTGCTCTACCTTCAGGAGCAGGGTGAGGGTGGCCAAAGCAGGGACCCAGGGCCAGAGGGGCTGGAGTTCTAGGGCTCTCCTTCAGGTCCTGGCCCCTGCACCTGCCAGGACTAGGTTCCTCGCTGTGGTGATTCTCAGACCAGCTGCTTCAGAGTCAGATGGGGGGAGGGGAAATTGTTAATGCAAATTCCTACTGAATCAGCCTGTGGTGGTACCTCCCTGAGGTGCATTTTAAGCCAGCATCCCAGGCACTCAGAACCTATGATGTGCTGCAGACTGCCTCCTCCCGAGTCAGTGTCTTGGGCACTCATGTTCCTGGAGAGAGCTGGGTCTCCTTAGACCCCCTCGAGCCTCCCCCATGGGGAAAAGGGGCTATGCCTACAGGCTAAGCAGGAAGTGGCTAAGAGTTTGTTTCATTTCTCCCCTTCTGAGTAGCCCTGCCTTTCTCATAGGCTTCCATGCTGAGCTTCTGCCCATCTTCAGCCCCGAACTCTCTCCGAGAAACCTGGTTCTGGTGGCCACCAAAAGGCCTCTGGGTGAGACCTTCTCTGTTCTGGAGACTGAAGACAGCTGACACAGCCTGAGGAAGGGCATATCTCCGACCCCATCTGAAACTGCCAGGTACCACACTGGGTGGCGGAGTCTTCACCTCCTCAGCCAGAGAACCAGCATCCTCCGTGGAATCCTGGTTCCATACAAACCTTCAGCTTCATACCCTTTCTCTCCCTCTGTGTGTTATGTAATATTATGCAAAAACTTATTTTTAATTTATTAAAAAATTGAAATCTTTACTTCTCTATCATTTCTATTAAGTATAGAAAAGGACAGACATGCACCCTCCCTACCGAATCCTGCAGGGGTGCTACATTAGGTCTCACATCCCCAATCCCCACTGTCTTCCCTAACAGGTAGCACCTTGTTACTCAGAGGTCTCCATGGAGGGAAGCTGTCTCTCCCTTAGATCTCCATCCCAGAATCTGCAGGCCCTGCCCTTTGGGAGGACCACCTTAAGGCTGGCTAACTTCTATCCAGGTTTTGTCATAACATCAGGACAGATGCTCCCTCCCTCAGTCCCTGAAACAGGGGTTAGGGGTGCCAGTCTACCAAAAGACAGCAGCTGCACACAGAGGACCCAAGGCTCTTTATTAGAGTCTGAAGAAGAGGTGGTCCCAACCTTCAAGGCTAAGACAAGGAGGGGAGAAGCAGCTCTCCCCAGACTCAATACCAATAGACTTTCTTATGTCTCCGTGTCTCCTGGATCCCCATCGCCTCCATTACCTCCTCCTCCAGTGTCTTTAGACTGGGCACATAGGTTTTTTCTAGAGCATCTTCCACTGATGTGTCTTTGGGGCCATCTGCTGAGCCAGAGGAAAGAAGATGGGTGGGAAGGCTTCTTAACATCCCTTACTCCCACTCCTCCCACCCCCCTCTTCTTGCTGCCTCACCCAGCCTCACCAATCCACGTTTCAGGAACGATGCCATCAGCTCTGGGAAATTCAGGTTTAGGGATAATTCTTCCTGATCTTGTGGAGACTCGTACCCGCTCTCCTGCCTCAGTGAATCTCCACTCCACCTCAGTGGGTTTCCTAGGGGATAGAACAAGTGAGGCCAGTCAGGGAGTTAGGTCTCCCTCCTATGTTCCAACCCGAAAATCAGTGACTAAAAACACTAAGGTCACCATCTTGTTTCTCTGCCACCCCTGCACTGGGGTTTCCTATGGGGGGTCATGTCCATGAGATGGCCCCTCTCAATTTCCAGCACATCCAACCCACCACTCCCTTTGGATAAATATGGTTAATAGCTGTGTGGACTCAGAGGGCAAGAAACCCTCGGACCAGAGCCCCATGTGCTTGCCTGTCCACAGGATCCACAAGTTTGACCTGGTTGTGGAGCAAGGGTGCTTCGCTGGGGATCATGGTTCCCCGGTAATCCACGGTCTTGCCAATATAGCGGTAATGCTGTCCAAAAGAGGAGGGGGCTATCAGAACCCAGGAGGTGTGAAGGGGGCTTGTCTACCACAACTCAGAGCATTCAGCCCAAGTTGAAAAGTAAAAGGTTCAGTTGTCTCACCATCCCCTCAGCCAGTCTCTGGCCTCCCTGTGCTGCTCTTAATGGACAGGGACGGATGGCACAGGCTTCCTGAGCGTCACCATCCTCACTCTTCACTTACTGTATTCAGTCCCTCCACGACCACCCAGTTTCGCTGCCGGATAACTTGAACCACTTTGCCTTGCTTCCCAGCGTCCTTGCCTTCTAGGATCTCTACCTGTGGGAAGAGATGACCGTCAGGGAGGGAGATCCTTGCCCAGGAGCACCCCGCCACCCTACCCCATCTGAGATTCTCACCCTGTCCCCATAGAACAGATGCCAGTCTTCATCAGAGATAGGTTCCACAGCCACCCGGCGCCGCCTAGTCCCTGGAGGGTTCTTCTTCTTGTCTGACAAGGAGCCTGGGCGGCTCATCCCATAGCGGTAATTGGGAGGCAGAGTGACCTTGGATGCCAAGGCCAGCAGAGCAGAGAGCCGCATGGCTGGAGGCTGTGAGAAATCCCCTGGCCGGCGAAAGACCCAGAAATCTTCCTAGTCAGCTGTGGGGTAGGACAGAAAAAAGGGGGCAAAGAAACAAGGGAAGCAACATTTTCTTAAGCACTTACTTCATGGCTCAATGGACTTGATCTTACTGAATCCTCACAAGATATTATCTTCGCTTTACAGATGACGATAGAGACTCAGAGAAGTTAAGTGACTTGTCAATGGTCATAAGGCTACTATGTGGGAGAATCAGCATTCAAAGCCACATATATCTGACTTCAAAGTCCAAAAATTCATTGAGGCCAGGGACCATGTTATCTAGATCACCCTTGAATCCAGCAGATCCCAGTAGGGCTTGGCATGTAGTAGGTACTCAATAAAAAGTTATTTAATAAACGCACCAACAGCAAGATGGAAAGAAAACAAGTAATGGACAAAACACTGACATAAAGCCAAAAAGCAGGCAGTTATAAGGTAAAACAAACAGGTGGCAGAGATAAAAACTGGGATTAAAATGTCCCTACACAACGTCCAATTCCTAATCGCAATAAGGAAATAACCACTTCTCCCTAAGATAGTTTCTTTTCTAAAGGAAAAGGACCCAGAGCCAGACTCTAGGATTATAGGGTCCTACATTTCCAAACTAAGTATGTACTCTAAGCCTCCCAATTTTGGATAATGGACTAAACCAATAGGGCAGTGAGACAACTGAGGGCAAAAATAATAAGTGCTTCAGTTTGCTGAGCACTTGCTACCTTCCACTTGCCATGCTAAGTGCTTTCCTGTATCATCTCATTTAAGCCCAAGGACAACTGATGAAGGAAGTACCATTAACCTTGTTTCATAGCTAAGAATGAAGCCTAACTTCAAAGTACAATTAAAGTGCACACTAATGACATTAAAAGCTCTGGACTGGGAATCAGACGACCTGGCTTCTAGTCCCTGCTCCACCATCAACTTATTCTGTGACCCTAGGCAACTTGACTTCTGAGCTTCAGTTTCATCATCCATAAAACTTTACAGGGTTGTTTCTGTCATTCGAGTTATTTTTAACATTTGAACAAAGCAAGGTACAGAATCATGTGGATACTATTATCCTTTCTTGGGTAAATTTAAAAATATATATTCTATCACAGACATAAATATTTACAAGAAGGCAACAGGGAACAAATAAAGTACTTGTTTTGGAGATGAGGAAGTTTGGGAGGGCTATTACTTTCCATCTTGTTCCTTTCCATAACGTTTGCATTTCCTAACCACGTACCTTTAAAATAATACATCAACTGGTTTATCTGAACAGTGAGATATCAGGTCATTTTTCTTCTCTATACTTTTCAATATGGAAAAGACCTAATATTATTTTTAATTAATGCTGGATGAATGTTAAGGGCCTTGGTGTTCCCATTCAGAATCAAAAAACGCTTAGGGAGGACTACTATGTGACAGGTCTAATGCTGGGAACTTCACTATTCCCAGCATTTGATCTTCACACTGCTCTCCGCGGGAGGTTGACAGGAGACGAGGAAACCAAGGCCCTGAGAGCTGGTGACTTGCCCTAGTTCATATGACTTGATAGAAGCAAAATTCCCTGGCGGTCCAGTGGTTAAGACTCTGCGCTTCCAATGAAGGACTGTAGGGGGCACGGATTCCATCCCTGGTGGGGGAACAAAGATTCCGCAGGCCGCGCAGTGCGGCCAAAAAAAAAAAAAAAGCCAGCCCCCTAGATCTTTTCCTTTTTTCCCTCCAAACCCTGGAGAGGCCGGTGCCCTTCAGCAGTGGGGCTTTCATGGCGCGCTCTGGGGCGCCGTGCTAGATAGTGAGGTAGAGCGTCTGCTCCCTCAGACCCCGGCTCCAAAGGCTCCGCCGGCCCCATCTTAGGTACGGGTGATGTCCATCTTCCAGCAGTCTTCAGCAACCACCCGCTCCGAGCTTCCGAAGCAGGGAGACCCCGGACGAGGCGACTGAGCCATGCCAAGGTAAAGGAAGGCCCTTCCCGCTCCCGGAACAGCCCAGAGCTGCCAAAACCTCCGGGCCACGCTGTCCTCACCTCCGCTTCCCGCTGAGCCCCGGAGCCTCCGCCAGTCCCCTCTGCACGTGGGACCTAAGCCTCGCCCCACCGCGTCCCCCGGCTTTCTGGGAAAAGTAGTCTAATGGTACAATGGACGCGCAACAACGATAATCTAGCCTCTCTGCATGCTGGGAGTTGTAGTTCGCTGCTGCGAAGCAAGCGAGAAACAGGAAATTTGGCCTTGTAGGAAATCAAGGAAGCCTAAGAGCACCGTGAAGCACGTCGGGAGTTGAAGGCAAAGCGGAATATGCTATCGCGCCTGGCACATTCCTGCACGTGCTCTGTGTGGAGGCCGCTGGGAATTGTAGTTACTAGAGACGACGGCTCCATTTTCTAGGTGATTGCGGCTTCTTCAAAGCAGAGGGCCTCTTTCTAGTGAGGCTACAGTCAATACTCTCCCCGCCCGCCCTCTGCTGGAGGGAGCCAAGGCAGATGAAGAAAGTGTCATAGGCTTTCTAAACTAAGGGATGAAACGTGGGCCCTTCCAATGCCGGTTGATGATCTAGTCACAAAATGTCAGACTGAAAGAAACCTCAGAGAGGATCTAATCCAGCCATTCCACTTAATTCAGGAGTATTGGGAGGATTCCATGCTATCAACTTCCCCGACCCTCATCACCAGTTATCAGTACCGGGCATCCCTAGCTTTGCCCTTGAGGGTCAAAGTTGTTTCTACAAGCAGCCCCACCACCCTAACTTCCCTGGCTATCGTGAGCTGTGGCTGATATTGTCACCTCTCACACCCTACTTCTTCTCCTTTTTTTAAATATTTATTTATTTATTTTGGCTGCACCATGTCTCAGTTGCAGCACGTGGGATCTTCCTTGCGGCATGTGGAGTTCTTAGTTGTGGCATGCATGCGGGATCTAGTTCCCTGACCAGGGATCGAACCCAGGTCCGCTGCATTGGGAGCGGGAAGTCTTTCCCATTGGACCGCCAGGGAAGTCCCACACCCTACTTCTTCTGCAAACTTTAAAAGAAACTTTCCCAGGTGTTTATGGGGGAAACTGTGTTAAACAGTGGCTGGGCAGAAGTAGAATACTGGGCACAGTATTCTGTGACTTTGCCCTCATGTAGAATTTTAGATATCTCTAACAGACTGAGAATGGAGAAGGCTGGCATACCTTACCTCAGTCTGAAAAGTGGATTTGGAAATCATTTGCATTCCCTTTCCCATTCCCCTGCACCATCAGTTAACCAACACACCCCCAAAGAATCAGTCAAAATCCAATGTAGTAATCAACGGGTTTTATTTTCCTAGAACTGAAATCATCTACGGTTCTCAGAGCTAAACTTCCAAAGCTACAGTCAGCAATTTTTCATCAGAGCCCAAGGGAGGGGGGCAAGGGTGAAAGAGACAAGAGACGGAATAGCCAAATAGACCACTAGAAAGAGGTTGGGAGAGGGCGCTTATTTCCCTCTGGCCTCTCAGTGGGTTACAAATTGGATCTGGTGACAACACTGAGGGGACCAGGTGAGGGTATGTGGATGGGAAATGACACCAGAAGGAACACCAAAGCCCCAACTACAACAAGAAAAGTCATCAAGCCCCAAACAGAAGGGGAGCCTCCAAGTGCACCTCAGAAATGGGGGCAACAGTGGGGAAGAAAGGAGCAGAGTGGGGGGCACACAAAGGGATGGGGGGGGGTCTTTAAAATTTTTTTTTTTGTAATTTTCTTTTATTAAAAACATCTCCTAAAAAATGTGTCTTTTCCTTTATGTCTGGGTGACGTATGTGACTGTAGGCTGGCCTTGAGCACTGTGGGGAGAGGGAAAAGGGCAGCTAAGGGTCTCCCCAGGGCATCCCATCTCTGGCCTGAGGTCTAAAGGTGGATGGATACTCCTCAACACTCCCATCCGAGCTGGGTGAAGTCAACCCTTCAGATCTCAGGCCCTTGACTCAAAGAACTTGGAAGACCCCAAATCTTTTGATGATAAACTGTAACTCCCATAACACCTAGGGTTGGCGTAAGAGAATGGGCATTGTCAACCATCCAGGATTTATGGAAGGGAGCCCCTCTCCCACAAGCTGTCCCATTTTCCCTGAATCCAGGTAGCTGGGAGAACAGGTGTGGGAGGAAGGGACAGGATGCCATCCTCTTGCCCACTCCCCCACCCCAATTTGAAGATTGCCCCTCCCAGGCCCCAGAAGCCCACCGTGCTACTTATTCTCCATCCCTTCCACTCATAGCCCTGATCCCAACCAACCCAGAGGTCTAGAATGCCCGGGGAAGGGCGAGAGGGGCGTCAGAAGATGGAAATAGCCGGTCCAGGCCCTAACAAATACACTGGGAAACAGCTCCAGGCAGGGAGCGACACAGTGGCCTCATCTCATCCCACAGAGCAGAAGACATGGACCTGACTCAGGTCACAGGGGTGTGGGGACATGGAGGTGAGGGCCAGGTGGCCTGCCCCATCCGGGTCAATCTCCAGGGTCTGAGCTCAGAAGGGGGAGAGTGAGTGGAAGAGGAGAGTGGGTTGGGGTGGGGAAGGGGTTCCCAGTTTGCAGGCCATGGCCAGTTTCCCCAGTAGCACCCAGACAGCAGCAGGAACGGGGCGGGGGCTCCTCTTGAAACATTGGTGGCTACAGGCTGCGGGGGAGGGTTGGAGGGGAGAAGGGTTAATGGTGTGGCCAGCCAGTGCCGGTCTCCTGGGAGAGCCCACCCTGCCTCCCTAGAGGCTGACTGCGACAGGCCCTCCTCCTCCTCCTCCTCCTCTCAGCAGGTGGCTGGGCCCTCCCAGCCCAGCTGCCAAGGGGCAGGGGGCTCACTCACCTCTCATGATCTCTGATGCCCGGGGCCTCAGCATCTTCCTTGGCAGCCTCTTCCTCTTCTTCCTCCTCTTCTTCCTCCTGAGGAGGCCCCCGGCCAGAGCCTGGCTCAGAGGGGGTGCTGTTCTTCTCCGCCTCCACTGGAACGGGCCTCTCACCCTCCAAGGTGGCCCCTTCCTTCTCCTCCCCTTCGGGGTCTTCTGTCTCCTTGGGACGTTTGGGGGAGTCCTGGGCAGGGTTAGCAGAGATGAGGTGGGCTGAGGCTCGAGGGGGAGGACACCAGCCTCCCCCTCCTTTCCCCAGAGGCTCTCCTTCCTAGGCAGACCCACAGTCCTCCAGCCCTCTGCTAGCTGAGATGTCTCCTGTGTCCCATCTTCTCAGCAAGGGACTCCCCAAGACTAGGGGCCGAGTCTGTCTCTCAGACGGGCACTCCCTGAAAAACTCGTAACTTCCCTCCTCAGCCTGGGAGCCTTGCTCCCGGGCCCCAGGCAGGGGGCAGTTACCTCCAGCAGGTCTCCTGCTCTCCTCTTCAGCGCCCCCTTCTCATTCTTCTCCTTGGTCGGCTCATCAATGACCAGCTTCCCTTCCTCATCACTGCTACCTTCGGCATTCCCCTTCTTATCGCCATCACCCTCGGTGGCTTCGGGCTCGGGCTCTTCCACACAGCTCTTTTTCTGGGCGGACTGCGGCGGAGACAGCAGAGGCTGAGTGGCACCAGCGACTGCCACGCTGGGCCCCCTCCCCAGACCCCTCCCTCGGCCACTCACTCCTTCCTTCTCCCACCTCTCCCCCGCCCCCACCCAGGTGCCCAGTCTCACAAGTGATTTGAGACCCACCTCTGTCGGATTAGCCCCGGGGTAAACCCACTGGCCGGGCAGGCAGGGCTCTGTGCAGGAGGGGGGAGGGCTGGAGCAGGAGGCAAAACCTCGGGTCAACTTCTCCCAAAGGGAGCTGGGACCCTTTCCCCGCCAACCCCCGCCCCCCACCCTCCCGCCTCATCCTGCCCGGCTCACGAGCACCTCCTCCTGGAAGCCTTTGTGGAAAGAGTTAAGGCCACATCCTATACTCACACTGGGCCTGCCAAAGGCCTGTCCCCACTTACCGCCTCCATCCTGTTCTTGCCCCCCCAGGCGCTGTCTAACAGGTGGCCCCTGACCACAGCTACATCACACACCCGGAACCCCTTCCCCTCTGCAGAAAGCCTCCCCCAAGCCCCCACCCCACGAGCTCCTACTCTGAAAGCCCTGGTGTTGGTGTCTGAGCCCCCCGTTCCTGAAGCATCACATGTGGGCCCAGGGGCTCCCGGCACCTATGGCCACACCTGCTTTCCAGGAGGTCTCTGGGGCGGATGGCAGCTCACCTGGTAGCCAGAAGCCTTGACGGTAGGGTTGTTCTCGATCTCCCACAGCCCCTCGCTGAACCCTTTCCGTTTGTTGGGCTTGCCAAACTTCTCCTTGGACTCCTCGTAAGGGAAGAGGTCTTTGGGGCCCAGGAATGCCCTGGTGAGAGATGGGAGACTGTGCTCTCGAGTCCCTCACTGCATCTGAGCTGCGCAGCCCGATAGGGAAGGCGTGCCGTCACCACTGCTCTTTCCCCAAAGTGGTCCCCCCGTGGCCCTCCCCACCTCTGCCCCCTCACTCACGTCTCGTGTGTCCCGAAAAAAAAGACTTGGTATTTGTTGGCTGTTGATTTCACGGCAGCCTCAGGCATCTCGTCAATCTGAGAGCAAGATGAGTAAAGTGAGCGTGAGCTGGAGTCTTGAGGTCACAAATTTGGGGCCGGAGGGTAGGGGTTAAGGGGCTGATCTCTAAAGCACATCTGTGAAAACTCAGACTGAGAGGGACCCAGGAGTTCACCAAAGGGGTTTCTGAACCATTTTTAGCAGTGTAACTTTGTTCAAAAGAAGTCAGGCATAAAAGCCCAGCAGGATCCCCGCCTCTCTTTCACAAACCAAACAGCATCCATAAACAGATCCTGTCCATAAAGCTCCACGTCTTTGCCGTCACCCTGGTCCAACCACCGTCCCCTCTTGCCTGGACTAAAGCCACAGCCTCCCTCTCTTCTCTCAGCCTCCATTCTTGCCCCACTACAAGCCATTCTCCACACTGCAGCCAGAGGGGGCCTTTCCAAGTGCGGGTCTGAGCATTCCATTCCCCCTGCTAGAAACCTTTCGGTGGCTTCTCAGGACTCTAGGGCCCACCTGTTCACCGTTCTCCGTGATGTCAAAGTCTGAATTCCAATGCTGCCAACAGTATTTGTATGAGCTTGGCAACTGACAGAACCTCAATTTTCTCAACTATAGAATGGAGATGGTCATAGTACTTAAGCCATAGCGCTGTAAGGATTAAATGACCATAACGCAGTACGATCCCGCATCACGTGCTTGCTATCATCATCCTCTCCCCACCACACTGCCCTTCTGCTCTCTGCTCCAGCCACACTGATCTTTCAGTCTCCTATACGAACTCCTGATCAGCCTTCCAACCTCAGCCCCATCATCACTTCCTCCAGAAAGCTTCCCCATCTCTCCCAACCTGGTCGGCTTCCCAGATAAAACTCTCAGCACCTCTCCTTCACAGTGCTTTTCACAATTCCAATTTTACGGTTCTTCATATTACCATTTGATTAATGTCTACGTGGACTATACCTGCCCCGAGAACAGAGAGGTCTGTTTTTGTAAGTCCAGCACAGTGCCTAGCACCCAGTGGGTGCACAGTGAAGATATGCTGAATGACTCTGTGAAACAGACAAAAGCAGCCTGCTCTGACTGAAGTGGAGAGGTGAGGCCAAGGGGCTGCCTATTCAATATCCCCCATCAGCAGCAGCTCCAAAAGACTTCTGGGGAACTCTGAAAGTCATGTGATGCAGTCCGACTCTCTCATTTTACAGACAAGGAAACTGAGGCCCAGAAAAGAAAAGTGATTTGCCAAGATGACAGGACAAGTTAGTGAGGGCCAGATTTCAGACCAGAGCTCCGTACTTGATCCTCTGCCTCAAATGTCCTGGGGGCATAAGGGATGCTGTGGTGGAGAAGGTGCCGAGGTCCGTCAGGGAAATGGTGAGAGGCAGTGGCCCAGATAGCCTCTCCCAGATCAGGCCCTGGAAGCCCAGGCCAAGCTGAGCTGGGGAGGAGGGGGTGTGGGGGACGGGGGAAGAGGACTACAACTCCCAGCAACACTTGCAGCAGCCCTAGCGGCCGGGCTTCCCACCGGACAGAGGCCAGGTGGCCATGTTGGCTGGGGCCCGGGGTGCAGATAGGAAAGAGACAGACAGGCCAAGGCAGTGATTAAACACACAGAGACTAGGACAGAATGCCTGACTGGGGGCCTGGGGAGACAGGGAGGCTAGGTGGATGGAAATAAGCTGAGACACACCCAGGAGATGGGGTGGAACCTGAGCAAGAATCTGAGGGGCATCTTGCTCCAGACATGGAGTCTTCAAGCTCCTGAGCACCTCCCCCCTTGCCCTGTGGCCTCTGGGGACAGAGGTCCAGCCCCTCCCCCCCAGGAAGGCCCAGCACAAACTGGGCCCTCCCCACAACCGGGAGACACTGGGGTGTGAGAGCTGGGGGTGGAAAGGCACGCTGTCCCCCACCCCAGCTCAATCCCCATCGCCATGACAACCCAACCCCGCCCCCGGGGCCACTCAGCAACCAGGAATGTGACTGCCCCTCCCCCCCAGGCCCTCTCTCCAGATTGGGGAGGAGGGGACACTAACACACACCCCACCCCCAAGCCTGGAGTCTGGCACCTGGGTCCCTGGCTGTGCCTGAAACCACAGCTAGGGCTGAGGGCTGGGGGCCCTTCTCTGGAAGCCAGAGCTGGGGTGTGGGCAAAGGAGGAGCCAGTCCTCTGCCAGGATACCTGGGTCCTGTTGCTAGCTCCCCACCCTCCTTTCAGCGGGGGAAGCAAAAAATAAAATGAGGGGCTCCAGGGCTTAGAGATCCCAGGAGACAGGCATAGGACAATAATAGCAAAAGCTCTTTCCTAGGCCTCTTCTTGGTGGATCTTTGTGCACCAGGAAAGAGGGCAGGGGGTGGGGGGCTGGGGGGAATATCTAAGGGTCCCAGCTGGGAACTACTTTGGGCTCTGCATTTTCAGTGCCACACTTGAGCCAGGACATTAACAGGCTTGTAGGAAACATATGATGAAAAGGGAGAAACTGAGGCTCAGGGAAGGGGGGGTGGTGAGTGAAGGGGTGAGAAACAGGAGACATGAGGTCCTCTCAAGGAGCTCAGACCAGGCAAAGCAGCGCTCTGCCCATCAGTCTCTTTCCCGTGGGAAGCAAACTCAAAGAGAGGTAGCTGAACGCTGTGACAGGGGATCCAGGAGGCCACCAGCTGCCCAGTCTCAGGGGCGGGGGAGAAACCAAAGAATGGATGGGAATTAAAAATAGACAGAACGGGACACACCACATATACCCGCCCTGCTGACTTCTAGCCAGATAAAGGGTAGGTCGAGAGGAAAGAGGGAGGCCAGGGGCCTGGGCAGATGGGCATCTACCTCCAAAGCATAAAGACACCCCAATCCCACCTCACCTCGAGTGTAGGCACCCGAGGGGGAAGGGCCAGGAGAGGCGTGCTCTTTTTACTTAATGGAATTCCCAACCCCTCACCCCAAAAAGGGGAGACATTCCTTCTCTAGTGGACCCTTCATCCTTCAAGCCACAAAGGAAATGTCTTTCTGCATTTGGAAGTGAAGGGAGGTTCTTCGTCGACGACGACGACATAGAGGATATGAGGTCTCGGGAGGTCTGTACTCCCAATACAGACATGTGTCTCCCAGGCGGTGCCTTTATATCCAGGTTGTGACTCAGAACAAGTGAGTCAAAGCTAAGTGGGTCAGGGTGGGGCCAGATGAGTGCTGGGTACCCCACTGCACCTCCTCCACTGGCCAACAGGGGAGGGGGCTCTGCTACTTCTCAGCCATTCCAGGAATCCTGGCAAGTTACTTCCCCTCGGCTGGGGCTCATCCACTCCCACCCCCCCCCTCCCCCGGCCCTCTGCCCTCTGCATGTGCCTCATTCCATCACACAGGCCTGAGCACAAGAAGTCCCATCCTCCCAGAGCCCAGGACACCTTCTAAGGCCTGAAGTACCCAGGTGAGGAGTGGGGAGAGAGGACTGAACACCTCTCCCCCAGCCTCATACCAAATCCAGGCCCAGGGGCGCCAGCTCAGCACACAGAAAGGCAGCAGAGAAGGTTAAGCCCACCCTGACTGCCAGCCAGGGTTCTGACCACCACACCCAAGGCCCAGGCCCAACCTGACCCAGGAATCGTAAAATCTGGGGCAGGAGACAGTTGGGGCCAGGAAAGTGTGGCAAGCCCAAGAGGCAGAAAAGAGAAGGTGGTGCCTGGATGTGGGGGAAGGGCAGAGGGAGGACAGATGGGCGAGGCCCTCTGGCTGCTCAGGTTTTCTGGGACTGTGAAACAGGAAGTGGAGAGAGGAGGAAGGAACCTAAGGGGGAAAATCCCTGAGTCTTGGAGGTTAATTGTTAAGTGCTTGGAGATCCCCCAGGAAGTCAGGCAGGAGGAAGAGGAAAGGAGAAGGTTAAGATGGAGTCACACCATCCTTCCAGGCAGGTCGTGCCTACCACGTGGTCCCTCTGGCTGAACTCTCCAAGCACTGGGCTGTTCCAGTCTCACCCAGAGTCAGCCATCCTCCCCAGAAGCAGGGGCTGAGGAAGGAAAGCCCACACAGTGGCCTTCACCATGGCTGAGGACTCTGGTTGCCTATTAGATGGAGCAGTCAGCAAGGCCCCCCTACTCCTCCTCCATCTCAGGAGGAGCCAGGCCCCGTCAGGCTCTGCCACTCAAAAGACTAAGACAGCACCCGAGGATGGTGAGGAGACACAGATTTGTCTGCTCTTTCGGTGCTCAAGGAGAATGTATTTGGAAGATAACAACCTTGGGTGTACCACTCCCTCCAATTTTCAGAATCAAGACCCAGAGCACAGGCAAAGGGTGGGGTCCTATCTCTTTGGGATCCAGTCTGATCTCCCTCCCCGAACCCGAACTTTATCTAAAGGGCCCAGGCCTCAACAGAGCAAGAGACTGCCTCCCTGTCCTGCCCTTCTGTCCTGGAGGCCCAGGGTGAACAGAGGAAATGGACAGCATCCCCAGTCCCAGGCGCTGCCCTCACTCCAAAGGCTACCAGAAACCTGAAGGTCTTCTTCACAGGGGCCAATGTGGGTCTGCATGGGCCCCCCTTTCTCTCTTCCCTGCAGCCTGAAGGGGTTCCCTACGACCCCCATTCCAGCTGAGCCCCCTCCCCAGTCCCCAGTCTCTGGACTTTGTCCCACCCCCAGGAGGTAGGAGCAGTAGAAACCTGTGTTCAGTTCTTGCCCTGCCCACCAGAACCTTGGCATCTGGACCAAGAAGCCAGATGGATCAAAGGTGCAGGGTAAAGTACATGAGTGTTCACACACCACATACATACATGCACACACAAGGCTGTCTGTGGCTGCTTCCTCACATTGCCCCCCACCCCCCAAACCCAAGTCCCCTAGGAGGCCCTGGAGGCTGGGAGAGCCCTGCTTCACTCTGTACTTCACTCCCGTTCCAGAGGCCAGACATCTAGAAGTTTCAGGGAACAAGGAGCTCAAGGCATATGGGATTAGGTATATTCCTCAGGAGAGGGTACTGAGTGAGGAAGGGTCTCCTGGACTTTCTCGGAGTGGCCCTAAAGTTGGTCTGGACACTCTGAACAGGACCCAAGGGAGCCTGGGGCAACTTCCCAAGCTCAGAGCAGGGTCTGGCCCAGATGAAGACACAAACTCATGTGGAAAAGAGCAACCCACAGCCATAAGGCAGTTCTGCATTTGGCCCCCTTGTCCAGAAGACTCCCTCTACTCCTCTCTGCCCTTGGATTACACTCTACAGGAGTCCTGTACTCTAGGGCCGATACCAAAGGCCTCTCTCTACACCAACGTTGAAATAAAGTGCCAGAGACACTGTCCCCTGTGACACCCCCAACCTCCTCCAGCACCCTCTGGCAACCTCCCTTACTCCTTACTTCACCTGTCTCAGTTCTTAGGGGAAACATGATGAATGCGCCAGGCTGGGCATTTGGGCCCCACCCTCCCACCTGGCCAGGTGCTGGGGGGGTGGGGAGGGTGGGCGCCTCACATTGGCGGGCTGAATCAACCACATGGCAGACTGGGCCGTTCTGGCGGGAGAGGCTCAGAAATGGGGAGGAGAAGCAACTCGGGTTCCCCCCACCTCCACTGAGAGGCAGGGCAGTCTGGACTGGACTTCCCAATCCCAACAAGGGCTCTGCCACCCTCAGTCCCCAGTCTGAGTCGGCAGCATACGAAGAAATATTTTTGTGGGGCTGAGGAGTGAAGGGTACTAGCCGGTAATTTCCAAACTAGACGGATCCCCTCTTCTGCCGCCCCCCAACGATTCCTCGACCCTCCCAACTTCAGACCTCTTACGGATGCCCCAAACCAAAGTTTTCTAGAAGCGAACTCCGCCTCCATCTAGCCTTTCAGGGCTGAGATCCTTCTTAACCATCTAATCTAGGAAGAGGAGAGTTTGAACTGGGGGTAACAATCAGTGAAGAAACTGGGGGTCCCTGAAGGGGTCCCTGAAGGGGGTAGCGGTGGCGCCTGGGGGGGTGGGTGGGAGGAGTTACACTGCTGGCCCAAACCCAGGCAGCGCGCCCGAAACCGCTGGGAGTATGGGGGCTGGGGGCGGAACTGAGCACGCGGAGCCGGGGGCCGGGAAGTGACCGGCGCCCTCAGATCCCCACGCCGCGCACACGCCACCACGCGCGGACGCCGTGTGGCCAGGTGTTCGCCGCTGCCGCCGCCACCACCCCCACCACCCCGCCTCCACCATTATATAACCGGCGGGTGGGCTTGAGTCGCTCGGGAAAGATTCGGGGACTCAGACGCCCCACACCCCCACCCCCTCCGCGCGGAGCGCTCTTGCCCTCCCGGGTGTTATGCAACCCAAGTCTGGAGGTGGATAGGGGGCGGCGGGCCGCCCTGCTCACCCGGGCCGGCCAGTGTGGGTAGCCCTTCATCTTGGCGAACACCAGGTCCCCGCATTTGTACTCCTTCTGTCGGTTGGATCGCGACATGGCGGGGCTCCGGGCGCCCCGGGCTCCGCGCCGGGCCGGAAAGCGCGAGCCCAAGTTTGCGCGTGCGGCGGTGGCGGCGCCGCTCCGCTCCGGCCCTCGCGCGGCCCCCGCCTCGATGGTGGCCCCCGGCCCGGGCTCCGGCGCGGCCACGGCGTCTCCGCCCGCGCGCCGCACGGACGGGGCGGGCGCGGATCGGGGGCAACGCTCCGGCGCGATGGGTGCGCGCTCGTGCAGTTGTTTGTGTTTGAAATTCAATTGCTCCCTCCGCTGCGCGAGGCCTCTTCCTCCACCCCCCTCCCGGTCCCCACTCCTCCTCCTCCCTCCTCCCTTTCTCACTCCTCCTCCTCCCTCCTCCGCGCTCCCTCCCGCGGCGGTTTGATGAGTGCGGCTTCTTGACGCCCTGTGCCTGCCACTGCCCGGCGCCCAACCTGGAGCCGCCTGGCGGTGCGCGGCGACACAGGCGTGAGGAGCCGATTGCCGAGCAAGCCGAGTAGGCTTTGTGTGCCCGCTGTCGGTGGGTGCCCGCCCGCCCGGGAGGAGCTGGCGCCCGGCAGGACGGAGCGGCCTGGCGCCCCTCCCCCGGCCCCGCGGGTCGCTCCCAACTGCGGCTTCGGCGCTGCCAACTGTCGACGTTTAGGCGCAGTGTCTCCCTGCCCTCGGCTCCATCCCTATCCACGAATGTTTGCTCGGCACCCAGTGCATGGCAGCGTGCTGGGCGCCGGGGCGAGGGCTGGGCACCGCGCCCCTGAGCGCACAGAGGTTTGGCCTGGACCTCGACGTGCTTACAGTCTGTGGGGTGGCTCCTGAAACGTCGGGGACTGCGCCCTACGACGGCCTTTGTGGAATTCGGTATCGAGGAAGCTTCGGAGGGGTTGTGGCACAAAGTGGCCACGTTCCATGTGCATTAGACAGGTCTCGGTTCTCTGCTACTTCCTGGCAAAAGAGATCTGGGCTTTACCACCAGTTAAGCCCTCACAGATGAGCTCTGTTCTAGTGGGAAGAGACAGTAGAATGCCAGTAAATCCCAAACCATCGATAAAACGTGAAGTCACTAGCTCTCTTGGGGCGGTGAGAGTGGGGGAAAATCTGGGAAGGCTTCACAAAGTGGTGACTTTTGAGTTGGGCCTTAAAGGACGAATGTGATCTTGCCGGATTCCGGAGACTACATTTTAGACTAGGTTATATGTTAAGAACTGATAGAGCCAAAACTTGAATTCACGTCGCTTACCATTAAGCCAAACAAGACTTTGCCGTAATTACATCTTTGATTTGCTGTCACTCTGCTGATCTTGGGTTTGCCGAAATTCCAGACACCTATGGTAACTTAGAAATAAGCTGTTTGGATCTTAAGTTATAGTATGTCCAGATCCTTAAAATTTTGCAACAAAATATTCTAGGTTTGAAGAGATAAAATATGTGTGTTTTTCTTCCAAGTTTCCTGATCCTACTTCAAAGCATATGCAGTCTCCCTGAAAAAGGAAGTGCAGGATGAAGCCAAAAGGCCCAGATCCACATCCTACCCTGCTGTTCACTAGTCATGAGAACTTGGGCTACCCCCTGAGCCTCAGTTTCTTCAACTGTGAGATGGGATCACATTACTTTCCTGCCAACATCACAGACATGGAAGGGCTGCTTATCATTAGCCGAGGCCTGATCTTGCACCCTACAGACCTTCATATCAGTTGGTTGTCCTTATGTCCATGGCAATGCATTTCACAATTTTTGCTTTTATCAAATGTGGCCTCTCAGCATAATCCCACCTTGTGATAGGAGTCCTCTGGCCCTGTCCACAGGCACTCCAGGCCCCAGGCTGCTGGCACAGCGGGGCACTCTGCAAGGTCCTCATGCATGCCCTCAGCCACAGACTTGTCGATTTGTTTCAATAGCAAATCCAAACTTGTTGCAACAGAGCAGCTAGATCCCAGTTGGTGTTTACTCTACCATGCATTCCAGTTTGAAATGCAGTCAGTGTGATAGTCCAGATTCTGTCAGGCTAATACCCTTCTTTGTTGTTCTTATTGTTGTTAGGAGAGAATCTTGTCACAAGTTCTTAGAAATGTTTCAGTAAATCCAGTGTCACAATTGGTTTCCTTTATTTAGTGTTCAGGCCAGTATTATAGATATGCCATTTCAGTGCAACAAACATGTTTTTTCAACTATTTTCCAATTTAGCACACCCCAATTTAGTTTAAACCAAAGACTCCTATCCATTTCTCCACTTTGTTGCATGGAGATGGCAATAAGGCTTCTTAAATTCTTTTTGCAACAAATCTCTTGGGCCTGTCATTCAGTCTGCCATGCAGATGCTGGTTGCAATAAAACAACCAAGGTTCCCTTTGTTGCAGTAATCTCCCAGGCCTTGGTTGCAATTTAATATCCAAGTTCTCCTTACAATAACATCATCAACCAATTCACAGCTGCCCCTAAAAACCAAGCCAAGAGCCACAGAGGGTCAGTTACACGGGCGGGCATAAACCTGCTTCCCCTGGGATTCAGGTCTAACTTAGCGCTTTGCAGACTTTAATGTGCAAATGAATCACCTGGGGATCCTCTTAGAAAGCAGATTCTAACTCAGTAGGTGTGGGGTGCCCACATTTCTATTTCATCACCCAAGGTGCTGCTGCTTTGGACCTCCATTTGATTAGTAAGGTCTAAAACACTCCGTCACAGGCCTCCGACTGCTAGTCCAGCTTGGAACCAATTCACAGATGTCTCAGTGAAATGATTCCTTTGATGCTGGTGCTTGATTCTACATTTGTGTGGGAGGGAGGTCAAGACAGACAGTGGACTTGGGGCCCTAGAGCAGAGAAGGCTTGAGGGTGCAGATCTGGCTCTAGGGTTCTGAAGCGAGTCTGGAGGAGCAAGGTCAGGGAAGATGGTGGCGGACTTCTTTCTGTTCATGTCAGGAAGAAGGAGGAACTGGCACAGCAGTTGGGTTGTACTAGAGGCAGGGGCAATGTGGTCTAGTGGAAACAATCTGTGTTTGTTTGAAACTTGCTTTTAGCAAATGACTTAACTAGAATTTCTAAACAAAATTTTCTTCCACTGCAAAAATACTAATACAAATAGCTACCCTTATGGTGTGGTTGTAAAGTGAAAAGGAGATCATCTGAGTGAAAACCTTACCTGCTCATTAGGTTCAAAGGAAATGTCAGCTTCCTTCCCTTTAACTCCTAAGAGAGAGTCGAGGGGTTTGGCTCCGGTCCCAGCCCTCAACGCTGTGTGACCTGCTCCCATTACTACTTCTTGGGCCTGGTTATTTACCCCTTCTGGAAAATGGAGGAGAGAAGGATGGGTAGTTTAGACCAGTGGTTTTCAAAACCGCCTCCATTGGCCCCTCTCACTGGTGCCTCCCAAAATAAAAAAGCATTCATGCTTTTATGCATTTTACAAGGAGTCAGAGTGGTTAAGAGTCAGAGATAACAGGGTCTAAGTACCTGCTCCACCACCGTGACACACTGTATAGCTTTAGGAAACCTACTTCACTGCCCCCAGTCTCAGTTTGCATGTCTGTGAAATGGGTGAGTTTCAGTTTCTATGTCTTGTCTTCTATGTAAATGCTTGATAAAATCAGTTATCACTGTATTTATCAGATTAGATTGAGTAATATTTAGTTCAAGAAAATGGGTTACTTTGCAGTGAGCTTCTAGGTACTAGCCTTATGCGCTGGTAAAGCTGGCACTACTACAATGAATGTGGGTGTTCACATGGGCTTGGGAACTCATTTACCTGCGTTTGAGTCCCACTCCACCACTTACCAACCGTGTGACCAGACACAAGTTACTCAACCTTTCTGTGCCTCAGTTTTCCATCTGTAAAGGGGGATGTTGAGAACAGGCTTAGAACAGGTGCTTAGAACAGGCTTGTGGGATCTTAGTTCCCGGACCAGGGATTGAACCCAGGCCCTTGGCAGTGAGAATGCGGTGTCCTAACCACTGGACCACCAGGGAATTCCCTTAGCTATTTTTCTTAAAAGTGCTTATGTTTTATAACTCTTCTGTATGTATAATATCCTGTATAAGAAAAATATTTTTTTTAAAAGAGGATTCTATTTTTATTTATTATTTAATTTTTTTGGCCACCATGCAGCTTGCGGGATCTCACTTCCCCAACCAGGGACTGAACCTGGGCCACAGCAGTGAAAGCCCGGAATCCTAACCACTAGGCCACCAGGGAACTCCTGGATTCTGTTTTTTAAAAAGTGAGAATCATTGGATTCATTCTCTAAAGCTATTCTTTTAACATATCTGACTATTTAAATGTAAATTAATTAAAACTAAATATTCCCTTCTTCAGTCATATGAGCCACTCTTTAAGTATTCAGTGGCCTCATGTGGCTATTGGCTACTGTATTGGACAGAGCAGATACAGAACATTTCCATTAGCTCAGAAAGTTCTGGTGGACAGCACTGTTCCAAAGCCATGGCTTTCCATTTGAGCTGTACATTAGAGTCACTTGAAGAATTAAAAAATACTAATGCCTGGGCCAGACTCCCCAGAGTTTAGATTTAATTGGTTGACAGTGGAAGCTGTTAAAGTGTTTAGGCAAGAGAGAAACATGAGCAGAGGTGAACTTCTAGAAGCTTCATTTGGAGGCAGCACGGGTGTGGAGTGGCTTGGAGTTGCCAGGTTATGGAGAGGGTACAGCGGTAGTCTCTGCTGAGGGACGTGTGACCCCACATGTGGAAGGGGCTATGAAAGCTCCCGGGGAACTGTATTCCTGGGTTCTCTTCTCCGCTCTTCCAAGAATTATGGTGGCAACGGCTCCTTGGCTCCTTAGCCCTCAGGGAGAGAACTTCAGCCTTCATAGACCAGGAAGGAGTCAGAGCATCTCAAGATCCCCATGAGTTGTAGATGCCATTTAAAAAAACTCAGCTTAATTTTTGTATATGTAATTAATATGTGTATATGATACAAAATTTAGAAAGTCAAGAAGATAATTTAGTGAAAAGTCATCTCATGTTACCCCTCCCTATCCCTTGCCACCCCAATTTTCTTCTAAGAGGCAAAAATTTACCAATTTGTATGTATTCTTCTAGTAATATTCTCTCTATATAATTTTCAAGCAAATGCAGAGCTATCTATTTCCTTTACACAAATTATAGCATCCATATACACTGTTCTGCACTTTACTACCTTTTACTTAACAATATATCTTGGGACTCCTTCCATTTCAGTACACAAGGATTGGCCCCATTCATTTTAATGATTGCATAATAGTTCACAACATTTCTGTGTCATAAATGATGTAATCAGTCCCCTGTAGATGGATGTTTAGGTATTGTCCTTTCTTTTGATAATACCAATAATGCTGTAGTGAATAAAACTGTACCATTTCATCTCTTTCACGGGTGAGAATCCTCACCATTTTTCTCTCCCATTTGCAAGATGAAAAAGGTCATTCACAGCAACATTATTTGCAGGAGTTTGCTGACAAGTAGTGCTGGAAGTAACCTTGCTAATTATAGACAGGGGCATCTAAGGTTGAATGAGAAGCCTCCATTGTGTACAGCCACAAACCCCAGGTCTGTCTGCTTTCCCCTTGGTCCCTGAGACTTAAAGGAATGAGGTCTGGGACCAGAGTCAGGCTGACAGAATTGCTGTGGCTCTGATCGTGTCTGACCACACTTTTCAGCCCTCTCCCACCAAGGGCATTGCTCTGAGACACCAGGGACAGAGGCCGAGGGAGGAGAGGAGCCTGGGAGGTGCCTGGGTGAGGAGGGGCCAAGGGCCCTTTTCTGGAATGATAAGATTGAGCCCTAGTGGTTTCTCTGCCCCTCGCCCCTCCTCCCCACCACCGAGGGAGAGAGAGCAGCAGTTTTGGCTCTGCTGGAGGAAGCTGATTATGGCTTCTGTGGGCACAGATGGCAATGGAGGTACTGAAAGGCCACCATTTCTGCCACCACATTGCCACGGGCTTGAAGCTTCATTCATTCACTCCCACATATATTCCTAGGGCATTGGTAGGTGCTGTGCCAGGCCCTGAGGGAATGTTGGGGGCAAGGCGTAGGTTTGAAGATGAATAGGTGACTGGCAGTGAGTAGTCTGGTCTCCAGCTTTCCTCCTGGAATCTCCCTTCCCAAGCATCCTGGGGATTCCCTTCATCCCTCTCCTGTATTTTCTAAATCCTAGGTGTTTATTTTTCATGGTTAATCTCCCCTCCCCCCCTTTTTTTTTTTTGATAGAGCACATCCACTGGTAGCTTCCTGAGTAAAGGTGCTTAGAATGGAAAATTTTGGAGAACTTCTATGTCTGAAAATGTCTTTATTCTACCCTCCCACTTGATTGATAGTTTGGCTTGGTGTTGAATTCTAGGTTGGAAATATTTTTCCTTTGGAGTTTTGAAACCCTTGCACATTCTATCCTGATCCATTTTGTTGTTGTTTTGTTTTTTGGGTTTTTTTGCAGCATATTTATTTATTTATTTATTTATTATTTTTGGCTGTGTTGGGTCGTCACTGCTGTGCACAGGCTTTCTCTAGTTGCGGTGAACAGGGACTACTCTCCGTTGTGGTGCACGGGCCTCTCATTGCAGTGGCTTCTCTTGTTGCGGAGCACAGGCTCTAGGCGCGCAGGCTTCAGTAGTTGTGGCATGTGGGCTCAGTAGTTGTGGTTCATGGGCTCTAGAGCACAGGCTCAGTAGTTGCGGTGCACAGGCTTAGTTGCTCTGCGGCATGTGGGATCTTCCTGGACCAGGGCTCGAACCCGTGTCCCCTGCGTTGGCAGGCAGATTCTTTTTGTTTTGTTTTGTTTTGTTTTGTTTTGTTTTTTATTTATGGCTGTGTTGGGTCTTTGTTTCTGTGCGAGGGCTTTCTCTAGTTGTGGCGAGTGGGGGCCACTCTTCATCGCGGTGCGTGGACCTCTCACTATCACGGCCTCTCTTGTTGTGGAGCACAGGCTCCAGATGCGCAGGCTCAGTAGTTGTGGCTCACGGGCCTAGTTGCTCCGCGGCATGTGGGATCTTCCCAGACCAGGGCTCGAACTCGTGTCCCCTGCATTGGCAGGCAGATTCTCAACCACTGCGCCACCAGGGAAGCCCGGCAGGCAGATTCTTAACCACGGCACCACCAGGGAAGTCCCTGTCCTGATCCATTTTAAGAGATCTGTTTCTTTTCTTTGGGAACTTTCAGGATCTTCTCTTTGTCTTCAGTGTTCTGAAATTTCATATTGGTGTGGGTCCTTTTTTATCCATTATGCTGAGCAGTGGGTAGGCCCTTTCAATCTGAAAACAAACACTTGTCCTTCAGTTCTGGGAAGTTTTCTGTAATTATTCCTTTGACGATTTCCTTCCCTCTGTTTTTTTTCTGTTGTCTCTTTTTTTGGAACTCTTATTATTCAGATATTAGACTTTCTGGGCTGGTTCTCTGATTTTCTGAACTTTTCCAACTCTTCTAGTGAGAATTTTATTTGTGTGCTTATATTTTGATTTCTCAAGAGCTCTATTTTATTTTCTGCTTGTTACTTTTTTATGGCATTCTGTTCTTGTTTCATGTATACAGTATTTTCTCTTACTTGAGAAAATTGATAGGTTTTGGAAGTTTTCTTCTCCCTGCACTTTCTCTATTTTTACATGTTTGTTTTGTCTCTATCATCCATGTCAGAGTGCCTGCTCATGTTTAAGAGTGAGGGACTTAAAAAAGAGTGAAGGAATAAAAAGACATCTTGTACCTATGGGCATGTGGTTGGGGCTTCTCAACTGAGAACTTGATGTGAGGGTATCTGGCTGGGAAATTTGTAGGGGGAATCTCTGATGTGGGATTCCATAGATCTTTCCTCTTGGGCTGAACACATTTTCCTGTGGAGATTTTTCTCAGCATCTAGCCTTTAGGGTAAAGGCCAGCGGCCAGTCTTCTGGAGAAATAGGTCTGCGGTCTCAGTATTCCATGTGCATATTGCTTTAATTCCTTTGATTTCTGTAAAATACCTCTGCCCTTGACTGTGCCTGGTTTTCCCCATAGCAGAAACCCTCTGTTTTGTTCCTTCTGGAAAAAAACAAAAACAAAAACCCTTTATTTTTTCTGGGATTGGGGAGAGGCAGTCTTCCACTAGCATGAAGTGGGGGAGGGGATTTAGGGATCTAACTGTTTGTTAACCAGCTTGTAACCAGCCCTCACTTTTGCTCCCTTCCCTTCTCATTCACTTCCGGAGGTACTTGATGCCACCAATCCTGAGCCCTTTGAGGTTTCCACAGATACTTCAGATTCATTTTCACCATTCCCCAAGGCCAGCTTGCTTCTTGGCTCTCTTGGATATGCCAAGTCAGTACCATTGATGCCTCTTGCTCTCCACCTTCCAAATGTTGTTACTGTGATCTCCTTTCCTCATGTCCCCATCTTTGTGGGTTTAAATCTTTTCAAAATGATCTTTAACGCCTTAAAAAAAATTCCTTTAATTGAAGTTTTAGTAGAATTTCAGGAGGGAACCAAATTAGATTTGTCTATTCTATTCACTATCTTTAATGGAAGACTTTATAACTGTTATTACTACTTTTGAATAGGTAATACATGCACAAGTTACAAATTTCTAAAGGTATAAAGGAGTAAGCAGTAAGAAATCAATCCCCTTCCCATCCCTGTCCTAAAGTTTCTATTTTCAATTTCTTGCACGAAAACAACCTTTCGAGGGCAGGGTATCTACCTATTAAGGTAAATCATTAATCCTTACAGTAAGAGGACCCTGCTTAGAAAATGTTTGTCAAAAAGATCTCTGCCCTTTTGGGGTGTCTCTTCACTGCAGGGCAGCACGATGTGTTGACCAGGAACAAGGATAGTCATTTCCCTTGGAAAGTTTCCCATTCTCTTAGGGTTCTAAATCATTTCACTGTGTGTTAATATCAGATGTTTCTCACAGAAGTAGGGTAGGGTTCCTTCATACTCTAACCATTTTTCAAAGGAGGAAAGTGAGACTCAGAGAAGTGACTGTCCAAAGTCACCAGAAAGTAGGTTGGGGAACCTAGATTCGAAAAGGTGGTATTAGAAGTCAGCACTGTGCAAAGCATACCAGCTGCGAGGGAGGACTGGCAGGTCTAGTTTCTCAACGCGGTTCTCAGTGCACCTGCTTTGCAATCAACTGAGGAGTTTCTTAAAAATTCAGACTTCTGGGCCCCACCCCAGAAGAGGAATCTCTTAGGCTGGAATTCAGAAATTTGCATTTTTAAGAAGTTTTCCCAGTGATCTTAGGCACAATAAAGTTTAAGAATTGGTGGGCAGAAAAAATGCTCTGGGCATCCAGAGCAGGGAGCAAACAGATTTAAGCAAACAGATGGAGAAGGCAACATATGAGTTTGTTGGTGAAGGCAGGGTGAGATTTAGACACATGGAGAAGGTGGGGAGGAGGGGGCCATAGCAGGCCTGTCTGACGGAGAATTCACGCTTGGGCTTTCACTGTCCCTCTCTGTTGTTGCCATCATCATCGCCCCCCTTGTCATCCTTTCCATCTTCCTCTGTAGCCTCCTCCCCAAACCTCAACAGTCTTTATGGGCTGAGCTCAGTAGAGCCTTCTGCTCTGGGAATAGGGAGACAGAGCCCACACAGAGGTGGTTTGGCATATACAGCACATGCACAGAGTCGACAAGTAGAGGGCACCCAGTCACAGGCAGACAGGAAGGGGCAAAGATGAATATAAAGAAAAGGACACAAAATTACAGGCAGACAGGGAAGGACAGCTGCAGAATCACGGGCAGACATATGTGAGCTGGAAAAGGACACACAGAAACATGGATGGATATAAGAGGCACTTACAGAGACAGATTAACAAGGTCACACACAAAGTCACATGAATACCAGGCACGGACACACAGATACAAAGGACATATGCATAGAGATGGACTCAGGTGATGCCTCAGATCTGTGAAGGGGGCTCAGATGTACCTGGCCCCCTTAAACCACTGGGCTGAGGGGAAGGGATTAACCTCAAGTGCCAGGCTCTGCCTTCCAGGGACCTGCCCATCTTTCTGTCTCACTGCAAAGAGCAGTCAGGACCCAGGTTGGAAGGGCTAGGTGTGCTCCTGGATATGCACCTTGGTCAAGGTGAGGGAGATCACTTACTCCCTCTTATGTCACATTTATTTCAGCTCTCAGATTTTTTTTAAATTAATTAATTAATTTTATTTATTTTTGGCTGCATTGGGTCTTCGCTGCTGTGCGCAGGCTTTCTCTAGTTGCGGCAAGTGGGCGCTACTCTTCGTTGCGGTGCACGGGCTTCTCATTGCAGTGGCTTCTCGTTGCAGAGCACAGGCTCTAGGCACGCGGGCTTCAGTAGTTGTACCGCGCGGGCTCAGTAGTTGTGGCTCCCGGGCTCTAGAGAGCAGGCTCAGTAGTTGTGGCGCATGGGCTTAGTTGCTCTGCGGCATGTGGTATCTTCCCGGACCAGAGCTCGAACCCGTGTCCCCTGCATTGGCAGGCGGATTCTTAACCACTGCACCACCAGGGAAGCCCCTCAGATATTTTTAATTAGGCCTGAAGTCTTGCTTCTTTCTGGCTCGCAGCCCAATTCCGTACAGGTGTCTCGGGCCCTGGCTCTTCTTGGGGTGTTTTATTCCAACTCGGGGTTTCAGTGGCCTCGGAAGCTTCAGCAGTTCATTTACAGACCTCTTTCCCTTTAAGCTATTTTCCCTCAATCCGTCACCTTCCCAGACTCCCTCTCATTCCCGACCTCACTTGCAGTTTCTAAGAGCACTACGTCTCCCATAAATCTTAGCGCCCAAGCAGCTGTTTTAGGGAACTTCAAGTACCGAAATGCTCTCCTATCCGTCTCCGTGACTACCGCGGTGACTGATGGGGCTTGTAGTTACCTAGGAATTGTCAGGAGACCAAAAAAAACTACTCATCCCAGGAGCCCTCGTGTCAGAGGCGGGTTTACCTCCTGTCTTTCTCCGCACCCCTTAATCCTTCCTCGGACTCCAACTCCCACCGTGCCTTGCGCTGAGCTCCCTGCGGCGGAGAATGGTGCTGTGGCCAAAGTGTTTTCTGGGAGTTGTAGTTCGTATATTGGTGAGACGAGGAGGAGGTGGAGTGACTCGGCGGCCATTAGCTGTGTGTAGTTGCCCGGGACTAGGAGCTTAACTGGAGAGGGAAGGCTTATTCGGTGGAAATCAACTGTGGGCATGGGCCTTTACCGGGGCTACCCCTAGAGTACGGAGAAGGCGGGCTTTTCGGTTCCCCGCTCCGCTGACTGGCGGGGCCCACTAGGCCTCCGGACATCCCCGGTGTCAAGTAGGCCTCGTCTGCCGGCAAGGGCGCCCCAAAGGCGGGAGGCGCCATGTCGCTGGTTGCTTACGCCAGCAGCGATGAGAGTGAGCCGGATGAGGCTGAGCCGGAGCCGGAGGAGGAGGAGGAGGCGGCGGCCCCTACACCTGGGCCCACTTTAGGGGGCTTGTTCGCTTCTCTTCCCGCGCCCAAGGGTCCGGCCTTGCTGCCTCCGTCCCCCCAGATGCTGGCCCCAGCCTTTCCCCCGCCGTTGTTGCTGCCCACACCCACCGGAGACCCCCGGCTCCAGCCTCCTCCCTCCTTGCCCTTCGGTCTGGGAGGCTTCCCCCCACCTCCAGGCGTGAGCCCGGCTGAAGCGGCGGGAATTGGGGAGGGGCTGGGATTGGGGCTGCCCTCGCCCAGAGGCCCTGGCCTCAGTCTGCCCTCCCCTATCGGCGGGGCCGGGCCCCCCCTGGGGCTTCCCAAGCCAAAGAAGAGGACAGAGCCGGTGAAGATTGCGGCGCCAGAGCTGCATAAGGGGGATGTGAGTATCTGAGGAGGGCACCCCCAAACTGTCCGTTGGGTTTGGGCATGGGCTCAGCTGTAGGAGGGACTTGTGGAGATTCCGAGACGCCCTCCTGTAAGTGCATCCGTTGATTCCGGACCGCTGGATTCCTGGTACAGTGCGATTAATTGAGCTGAAGTTTGTCAGCTTTGGGGAGTTAGGGTATTTGTCCATGCGGGTGTCTTCAAGCTGGATTCGCCTGCAGAAGGGCCATATACCATCACCTGGCACTGACAGGCCCAGGCCTAGGGACACTTGGTTCCACTCCGCTTTGTTGCATCTTCACCGCAGGCCAGTTTTTGGTTTTTTTCCCTCTCTCTCTCTTATACTGAGAACAGCATAAAATCTGGTACCTGAGGTAACGGGAGACAGGATTCCTGAGCCCTTGCTGAACATTCAGGACTAACCTTTTCCTTTGCCTCTGAACTTAAAAGCATCAGGGTTCGGAACGAAAAGGATAGGAATCCTGGATTCTGTTTTTGAGGGGAGTTAGGGAAGAAATTGAGTATTTGTTGAGTACAGATCATTTGCCAGGCACTGGCCCTTTCCTTCAATTGTTACGGAACTCTGGGAGATAACATTCTAATTTTTACAGATAAGAAACAGGTGTCCAGCATGCAAGATCTTACCTGGCAAAGGGCAGAGTGAAGATTAAGGGTTTATCTGAACTCCAGGCCTGTTCCTCAGTTTCACGGTTTAGGTATTTCTCAGGCCTAGGTGAATTAGGACATTTGGCTCCTAGAGAGGCAACCAAGCTCTTGTCGTTTTCTGAATGTTGTATCAGAAAAATTGAAGGCCTTTTCTGGAGTGAACGCTTTGGGGGATAAAGGAGACAGCCTAGGGGCAGGTGATACTTTAGAGTTATTTGGAGTTCTTTTCCATTCTCTCTCTCCTAAAAGGTTAATTGGGTCAATCCCTGGCTCACCTTTGGTAACCCTCTGAGAGAAGCTGATTTTTGCCCTTGCTTTTCTTCAGACTTCCGACTCTGCCTGGAGGCTATTTCTCTTCTCCCCCCCATGTGTCCTAATGTTCTTTCCCTCACCTCTTTCAAATCTTGGCTTAAAAGACACGTTCTCGGTGAGGACTTCCTAGCCGACCTATTTAAATTGCAACTTCCTGTCACACGCTCCTCCCCATCCCACTTTTATTTTTCTCCATAGCACCACCATCTAAAATACTTTACCGCCGTCTACCATACTGTATATTTTATTTGCCTTTCTCCTTTTACTAGTATACAAGCTCCATGAAGGTAGGCTTATTGTTTATTTTATTCGCTGCTATATCCCTGGTGGTTAAAACAGTGCCTGGCACATGCTGAGTACTACCTAAATATTTTGAGTGAATGAACTCAAATGAATATGGATTCTTTATAGAAGGAGTTTCCAGAATCTCCCTCACTACCATGTTACAAACTTTTTTCCATATCGTTTCCCCCTTCTTTCTCACCTGAGTTTGTCATTTCTAAGTTTAGGTTCCCAAAAAGCCTTGTATTGCTCCACTGAAACTTAGTTTGGTCTTGATTTAACCTGGAACAAAGGAAAGTCCCTGAGTAGGACAGAGGAAAATAGGTTTGTTGTTTGGGGTGTTTTCTTTTCACAATTTTCCCACCAACTTTTCTCGCAGCCTAATTGTGATATATGGTGGAAGATGGCACTTTGAGCCTGTCTCCCTCCACCCTCCACCCTCCACAGTGACGGCGGAAAGGCTCATTTTTAGGTCTGCAAAGGTAGCATTAGGAAAAGTTGCTGGTAGAGGCTGTGGAATCTTCCATTTAGGCTGGCTGAAGTGGCAGAAAACTCTGAGGACTTCTAACTATCCCTCCTTTGTAAGTATAATTCACTAAATTCCTGAGGTGAATCCTGACGTGGATAATTAAAATAAAGCCAAATCCTAGCCCTTAGCCGGTTCAGTTTCCCATTTTTGTTCTGTTCAAGTTAGTATTTTTGTTTTCTGAACATATAGTTCCTGGGAAGCGTAGCCTAAGAGTTCCAAGATGATTAGGTGAGGGTGACCTTTACCTTTGAAATAGTTGTGGTTCTAAGGCCCTGTGGTTCCAAGCTCTGTGTCTTGTGCTTATTGGGCTCTCAGTAAACATTTGAGTGAATGAATTAGGTTTCCTTAAATAGTTTCTCTTTAGGGTTTGGTGCTGAAGTAGAAGTAATTAACTCTGAATTTTCATTCATTCATTTGTTAGTTCAGTATTGAGCTGCTTCTCTGTGCCAGGAGCTGAGAGTACAGTAGTGAACATGATAGATCCTGTCACAAAAGGAGTTTATGGTCAATGGGGGGAGACAGACAAGGAAATAGATTTTAGGTCAAGTCAGAGAAGAACCATGATAGAGCTGGTGCCATGGGAGCACTCCTTTGGGGGCACTAATCCAGTTCACAGGTTGGGGAGGCTTCCAGGAGGAGTCGATGTCTAAACTTCAGAGATAAGACAGATGAGCAGAAGGTAGCCAGAGAAAGGGGCGATGGAGAGGAGAACATCAGGCAGGGGGACAGAATGTACAAAAGCCCAGAGGTGAGAGAATGAAAATGCTTTGGGGGAACCTTTCGTAAGGCACCATGGCTGGAGCGCATGGGTGGGCGGGGCAGTGACGAGAGATGAAGCTAGAGAGAAGGAGGCTGAGGGTAGATGATAATGGGCCTTGGATACCATGCCAAGGCCTTTGTACATAATTCTAGGGTAGTGAAGAGCCCTTGAAGTCTGAGCAAGAATTCTCTGATCACAGGGTGCTGAAAGGTCTGGAGGGAGCAAGACCGGCAGAGAGAGTGTGAGAGATGATGGCGGCCTGGATAAGGGAGTAGCGGGGGATGGAGAGAGCTGGAGGCTCCAGGTCTTTTTCTGAGGTAGACGTTTTAAGACTAGGGAATTGATTGGATGTCATGGGTGAAGGAGAGGATTCAAGGCTGACCCCTTGCCTTTTGGCTCAGGCAGCTGGGAGGGTAGTGGTGCCATTTATTTACGGAATACAGAGGCTGAGCACATTGGGGGTTAGATTTAATTGGTTACAAGTATCAGAAACTGCTCCCAGCTGGCTTAAATGGAAATGTGTCATAAGTATACTGAGGTACCTTGGAAAGGGCCTGGAATCAGGAATTGGAGAGCTGTCGGAGACCCCCACAGCTCCTCTTTGCACATTTGATTCATTCTTCTTTGTCTGCAGACCAGTTTCCACTTCTTAACTTTTGTTGCAGGTGAAAGATGGCCACCCATACCTCCTTGGTGTTTAGTTCCTTCCTTTTAGTGATTGGCTCAGATTGACCTACAATCTTAGTCCCAGCTCTGGTTTTCCAGGGGAGAGAATATGATTGGTTTGGGTAAGCTCATCAATCAGCTGCAGTCAGGGGGGCAGGGTAGTACCAAATTTCTCTCTCCAGGTGCACTGCAAAATCAAATTCCGTCAGCTTTTGACTTCTGTGAGGAATTCGGAATGATCCATAAGATGGAGAATCATCCTTTCCTTTTCCCTTCTTACTGTTCTTTTTCTGAACAGTGGTTTATTGTTGATTTTGCGGGCTTAGGGGATGCAGACTTCTACAATTAGGATACCAAAAAAACAAAATGAGAAGAATAAGTCTGCTGTGAGAGTTTTCTGTCATGTAATGTGCATTACAACACAAATAGAAATCTTAGGGTTATCTGGATTAGCATTACCCATCCTTTTAGATTGTTTACCCAGGTAGTGGAAGATTTGAAGCTGTGAGATTGCGATTTCACTAATTTTGCTCATTTCTGTTAACCAAGTAATATAAGAGTTGACTGCAGTGGATTTAGCTAAGATTTAGCCCTAGATAGAAAGGGAAGGAGGAGCGCACTAACATCTGTGGGGCACCTGCGTGGTGTCCAACACTGTGCTGGGCACTTCAGCGACTCTGTAAGCTAAGTGTTACCCCTAGTTTACAGGCGAGGAGCTAGGAATTTAGAGAACAGAGCTAAAATCACACAGTTTGGGAATAGCAGAAGTCGTATTTGTACCCAGGTGTTTTCTGTTCCTTTCTATCATAGTGCCTACCAAAAAGATAGAAGAACCTTGAGCAACCAGAACTATGAAAGTGATACGATGAGCAGTGCAAAGGTGGGAGAGAAAATGGTGTCCTAACTGAAGGGCAGATGTAAGAACATATTTGAGACCAAAGGGTAGAAAAGTTGATGAATCTAGCTGATTGGGATAACAGCAGAGAGGAGTGTAGAAGTGATTAGAGTTTGGAGCCTGGGGGTGGGGGAGTCTGTGCTTGGGCCCTGATTTTCTTCTTGGCTCCTGGCCCTGGCAACTAGTGATTGCTTTTTTGGAGAGGGAGTCTGTCAGGACCAGAGCCTGGAAAGATAAGAGGGAGGCTGCCACGGGGAACGAGGCTCTGATAGATTAGCAGATCCCACTGGGCCTGGCTTAATGGAAAATGCCTGTTTCCGTTCTTGCTCAGCAGTCTCTGGGTGTGTGTGTCTTGTCACTCTTGGCAGCTGGAACAGAGAGGACAGTGGTGGCCATTGAGGCTCAGGCTCTAATGAGGCCAAGAAGAAATACAATACTTTCTTCTTAAGAGACACAACCGGTTTGTGTCTCTAAAACCCGGGAATGCCTGTTCTGGCCCAGCGTACTTCTTCCAGCCCTGGGTGCTCCCGTATCTCTAGCGTCACCCTTCTTTCTGGGTCTAAGGAAACAGACCCACTCAGATCACCATTCACTGGTCTTTAGCATTCTCTAGGAATTGACTCCACAGCCTCCATTTAACATACTCCTGTGGAAAACAGTTTGGCAGGTCCTCAAAAAGTTAATTAGAATTACCGTATGATCCAGCAGTTTCACTCCTAGGTGAAAAGAATTGAAAACGGACTCACACAGATACTTGTATGCCAGTGTTCACAGCAGCACTACTCACAGTAGCCAGTAGCCAAAAGGTGGCAACAGCGCAACAGCCCAACTTATCAACAGATGAGTGGATACACAAAAGTGTGGTATATACATGCAATGGAATATTATTCAGCCTTAGAAAGGAATGCAATCTGGTACATGCTACAACATGGATGGACTTTGCAGACATCATGCTAAGTAAAATAAGCTAGACACAGAAGGACACCTATTGTATGATTCCATTTATATGAGGTACCTAGAGTAGGCAAATCCAGAGATAGAAAGTAGAGTAGAGGTTACTGGGGGCTGGGGAATAGGGAATTATTGTTCACTAGGTACAGAGTTTCTATTTGGGATGATGAAAAAGTTCTGGAAATAGTGGTGATGGTTATACAATATTGTGAATGTACTTACTGCCACTGAATTGTACATTTATAAATGGTTAAAATGATAAACTTTGTGTTATATATGTTTTACCATGATAAGGGGAGAAAACCCAGTATACTCATGTACCTCTCACCATCAAGGAAGTTCTTGTGTCTTAGTTAAATACTGTATTTAGGCTAAGCCCATTGCCTCTAGCTGGTTCCTGATAGAAGCTGAATTAATTTTTCTTTTAAATGCTCCAAGACAGCTGTATCCCCCCAACTCCAACCCCTACCCTGTGACTGGAGGATATATGGCACATCTCTTAGCTTTTGGCTTATTCATCTCCTCCTTTTTGGTACTCTGAACCGAAGTTTATTTTTCTGTTTGAGGTATTTGGATAATTCCTTGCTGAGCTTTCCTTTTGCTTCCTGTTAGTTTTCATTCAGGCCCCCACATGCTCATAAGTATTCTGAGTGGCATCTAGACCTCTTTTCATAGTGAACCAGTGACTTCTGTGTTTCCAACCTCTTTAGTTGGCTAAAGTTAGTTTCAGGGGGCAAGAGGTGGTTCTCATTCTATTTCCTCACCCTCCCAATGGCCCTGGACTTCCTCTGTGGCCCTGGGTAGATTACTGAATGTCTCGGAGTCCTGTTTGTCAGCTTTAAGAGGTAAAGATTATTTTTACCCCTCCCTCAAAGATGAATAGTCATGACTTAAGAAGTGTTTAGGGGCTCAGCACATTTATTTTGAGGGTCTTAGTGTTCTGTTTTAGGGAGTCTGTCATATTTTGTGCCCATCTTGAGATGATTTATAATGGGGTTCAGTAGATTAGTACAAAATGTTCAAAGAAGGATGATTGTGAGTAGCCATAGCAGTTCTCTAAATCCAAAATTAATAAGGTGTTCCTGAAGTCTTTGTACAGTTTGTGTGTGCGTGCGCTTTTAAACTTAGGTTGACAGTGTAATGGAAACAATCTGACATTTAAGGAAAAATTGAATTTTCTTCCCACAGCTGATCTGGCCTTCAATTCTATTAGCCGTGGGACAGTTTGCCTACACTTTCAAAGTAGCCACTTTCTGTTTGTCACAGGATCTGAAAAATAAAAATATGCTTGTACAATTTTATAAATGTAATCGTCTTAAACTTGATAAAATTTCATTTTCAGATTGTTTCCATTGGACGTATTGCCTTAGATGTTAAAGTTTAAACGTGCCTGGGGACTTCATGAAAACCTTGTATACCCCATAGTGAGGTGGCTCTGTGTGGTCTGCTGGAAAGGAGAAAAGTCTTCACGGTCAAAAGACAAGGGAAATGGTCAGTAGCCCCTGAGGCAGTGGAAGTTTGGAACAGAGAGAAAAGGTCAAAAATGCTTGGGTGTTTGGGGCTTAAGGCTTATTCTTCGGTTGCGTTTGACATCTTGGCAGACCAGAGAGAACAGTAATCCTTGAACTCTGTTAAGAATTTTAGTTTATATACATTTTCATGGATAGTAGCTCATGCAGTCTTTAGAACAATGTTGTGACATGGATTAAGTATTATTGCTAACTGAGGCTTGGGGGGTTAAATGGCTCTTTGGGGATCCTCCCAGCCAGTGAGTGGCAAAGCTGAGATTGAAACCTGTATTTCTGATGTTGTGCCTTGTGCTCTCGGCTGTATCCTGTGGGATCTAGTGGGATCTGATCAGCGTGCATCTCAGGTCTGGACACGCACACAGCTCAGCCGCAAAATCATGGGAGCCTAAACTGATTCAGGTCCTGGTTCTGCCGTGTACTAGCAATTATTTAACCTCTCTGAGCCTTATTTTCCTTACCTGTAAAGTTGAGATAATAATGCCTACCTTGAAATTTTATTCAGGATTGAATTAAAAACTTGTGAATAAATTGCCTGACACATAGTAGCTACTCAGCAAATGACTGTCCTGTCCTTTACTGCCCTTTCCCTTACCTCCATATTTAAGTACTAAGACAGATTTCTCTTTTTTTAAAAATATATATATTTATTTATTTTGTTTATTTATCTTTGGCTGTGTTGGGTCTTCATTGCTGCACACGGGCTTTTCTGTAGTTGCGACGAGTGGGGGCTTCTCTTTGTTGTGGTACATGGGCTTCTCATTGAGCTGGCTTCTCTTTGTTGGGGAGCACGGGCTCTAGGCGCGTGAGCTTCAGTAGTTGTGGCACATGGGCTCAGTAGTTGTGGCTTGTGGGCTGTAGAGCGCAGGCTCAGTTGTTGTGGTGCATGGGTTTAGTTGCTCTGAGGCATGTGGGATCTTCCCGGACCAGGGCTCAAACCTGTGTCCCTTGCATTGGCAGGCGGATTCTTAACCACTGTGCCACCAGGGAAGTCCAAGACAGATTTCTCTTAACAGGTTTTTTTTAATACTACGATTGGCAGCAGTTAGTAATTAAAATCATTGTGCACTGACTACTGTGAGGTAATATTGAACCGTAAGATAGGGCCTTGGCTGTCAGGAGTAAAGGGAAGAATACGCACGTGAAAAATGTAACATTTTTACAGAGCAAGCACAAATGAATCATTGTTAGCATGATGCCACCCCAGACAAATGAATAACTTAGGGACACAGAGTGAAAAAGAGCAAGGTGAGCTTCTTCAGGAAGACTTTAGGAGTTTCGAGTCAGGAAGTACAGAGTGCAGACTGACAGGAGAGTGAGAGGTGTCAGTGATTCAGGTAGGCGAGAGGGAGTAATAAGGGTGGGGGCCTTACGTGAAAGAAAGCACAAATGGAGGATCAGCCAATTCTTTGAGGTGATGTTGGAACCACACTTGATGCCCTTATCTTTTTACTGCCTTTATTACAGTTATTTGGGTACTTGTCATTCTTCTTAACTGGACTGTAAGTTTCTTGAGGGCAGGGACTTTTTTCATGTCATGGCACACAAGAAAATCTTTGAAGCACAGTGGGGCAAGTGGTACAGGCTGTGCCTCTGGAAACCAGTGGGCCAGGACCCTACCTGCTCCAAGCCCTGCCTGATGCCCTGTGGGCTGAGTGGATCAATATCATCATAGTACCTATAACCCAGCCATAGGACACCAGTTGGGAAGCTCTGTCTGCAGTACCTGGCACAGTGTCTTGCATACAGTAGGTTCTGAGTAATAATGATCAAAAAGTCCTTGTAGCACACAAATCCAAAAAGGAACCTGTGGACTTCACTGGCGGTCCAGTGGTTAAGACTCTGCGCTTCCACTGCAGAGGGCGTTGGTTCGATCCCTGGTGGGGGAACTAAGATTCCGCATGCCATGTGGTGTGGCCAAAAAAATAAATAAATAAAAATAAAATAGAAAAAAATGAAAAAATCCCGAAAGGAACTTGTGAGATATGAGGGTCAGTTGAGAAAGACAGGCAGAGGATTTGAGTTCTTTAGAATCTTGGAGATGAATAGGATCTTAGATTCTTGCCTAATCACCTTTATTTACAGATGCCCCAAACCAAGGTGCTAAGAACAAATGGAAAACTTCTAAGGTTCTCAGTTTGGATATTAATTTTTTAAAATAAAATGTGAAAGCTTGCTCTTCATATGCCTTGCATCTTTCTGATAGTTGGAGATGCTGAGGAACTGGTATTGAGCTAAAAGTTTAGACGTTTTTAGTGTGAGAGCTTGTATTAGAAACAATCCTGGTGAGTCAGAGGGGTAACACAGATGAGCTCCCTTCTTGCTCCAAATTCTCACAGTCATCATTTGCTTGCCTTCTTCCTGGACACAAACAACTCTGTCTGGCAGACAATAGATCATACTTGGAGAGGGAATGGATTTCTCCAATGGCTTTGACCTTTAATACCTCACAGAAGAGTAGTTAACATACCACTTAATCCCACCGGAGTTCCCCAGCCCTGTGGTTATGTAGTCTATGTAAGTGGTTTTAGAAGTGAAACTGAGATTGGGTGAGATTGTGGGCCAAATCCCATTCATCTTCTAGTGGACAGATTTATAGGAAGAAGAATGGGTGTAGCTTTTTCTTTCCACCAAAGGCTGAATGGGAGGAAGTAGTCTTAATTTAAAGGACTGGAAATTGATGCTGAGAAGGCTGTGCAACAGGTCTGGGGTATGGGGATGAGTGACCAGGGGCGGTCAACGCATACCTTGTTCTCTGAAGCTGTTCGAGAGCAGGAAGGAAGCTCTGCTTGTTTGGCTGGTTCTGGGGGGTGCACCTCTCATACAGAGGAGGGGCTCGGACAAGATGATGGCCCCTGTTGTCCAGTCCTTTATTTGTGCTTCATTTAATGTGAGTGCTTCTCCGCTGTCCTTAAACAGTGAGACCTCACTCCGTTTCTTTTTCTCTCAGTCAGATTCCGAGGAAGATGAACCCACAAAGAAGAAAACTGTCCTTCAGGTAAGCTTTGTGACGTAATAGAAGCCATTTCTTCTCTTCCCATATTGCTTCCTGAAAGACGGGAAATTTCCAGGTCAGGCTTAGAGCAAATGCAAGTATTGGACAACTGCCTGTTTGGGTGTAGTTTTGTTTTCCTGATAACATCAGACCTCGTGCTTCTCTACCCTCTCCTCGCTGTTCCCTGGCTTTAGCGCACTGGCGTCTCTCCTAGAGGACAGGCGTGGTAGGGAGATGAATTGGAACTCAATTTGATTCATTACATTTCAGGTAAAAGGATTATTTAGGAATGGTAGAATAAACGGATTGGTCAAAATGTTGTTACGGAGCATCTGAACTTTAAAATTATCCATCTTCTCCCTGCCTCATTTTTAACCTGGAAAAGAAACACTTAAATAGCACTTACCAGGCACTAAGTGCTATACCAGTGTTTAACTGATTTAGTCCTCCTAATAGTGCCTAAGTCATAGCGTTATGATCATCCCTATGTTACATACAAGGAAAACGAGAGCTTAAGGAACTTGCCCAAGGTCAGACAACTAGTGGGGACAGAGCTGGGGTTCAGACTGAGGCAGTCTGACTGTAGAGTCCAGGCTCTTATCTGCTGCATTTGGCTGCTGCTCTGTCATCAAGACCAGAAGTCCTTAACCAGACAGTGTCGGGAGATGATCTCACTGCTGTTGCCTGTTTCCCCTTGTCCCCGTGCCTTTATTCTGGCTCCCAGAAGTTTCTTCCTGCTCAGCTCCACACTCGGTGATTTATACACTCTCTGACCTCATGTTGATTATATGCCTCAGGAAGAGCAAAAGCAGTTCTGCCTTGAGACTTCCCTGGTGGCAGAGTGGTTAAGAATCCGCCTGCCAATGCAGAGGACATGGGTTCGAGCCCTGGTCCGGGAAGATCCCACATGCCGCGGAGCAACTAAGCCCGTGCCCCACAACTACTGAGCCTGCACTCTGGGGCCTGCGAGCCACAGCTACTGAGGCCTGCGCGCCTAGAGCCCGTGCTCCGCAACAAGAGACGCCGCCGCAATGAGAAACCTGCACACCACAACGAAGAGTAGCCCCCGTTTGTTGCAACTAGAGAAAGCCGGCGCGCAGCAACGAAGACCCAATGCAGCCAAAAACAAAAAACAAAAAACAGTCCTGCCTTTATAAGGTTGCTGTCTCATGATTTAGGTACATGATGCTGAAGTTGCTCCTTCTCCTGACTCTGTTAAGGTGTCACTTCCATGGCTGGGAGGTGTTAGAAGGACAAAGTCATGTGAAAGAAAGATAACTAGTGAGAGTGATGCTGTGTCCATATTTGTAGTGGGTGATGGAGGAGGAATCATGGAAGATACTGACTTGCTGAGACTGAATGAAGCCACTTGTTCTCTGTTACCTGAATGGCTTCCTGGAGGACGTGGACTGGCAACTAAAGAGACGAGAGGACACTGGCTCAGAAGGCACCCCAGGAGTAAACAGCAGTCTTCCAGATGGTGGGAAGAGATGAATGCATAGCGAAACTCTGAGCTGTTAAGGCAGAGTGGGGACCCAGCACTGCAAAGGGATGTAGCCGTGATCCCAGATGTATCTGAGAAGTCAGACACTTTGAAGGTAGCCTGAGGATGTGCTCCACCTGCCACCTCAGTCTGGTTTTTATGAACCTGAGCCTCTGGGGTCTACCAGGCTGAAATGACCCAAATCTGTGAACCCAGACAGCAGGGAGAAGAGCCCATTTTCTGGATGAACAGTTCTGCCTGGCCTGCTTGACTCAAAAGTCTTATTTTACTCATTCTGGGCATTTCTTGGCTGAGAGAGCTGAAGTACATGGGTACTCCAGGACGGTGACACAATGACCTTATTCCATTCTCCTTTTTCAGACTGACACCTCCCTCAGCCCTGCAGTTAGGCCAAGCTGGCCCTGTAGCACATGGAAAGCAGAATCCCAGAGATTCTCATGAATAATAGCAACTCTGGTTGGGCTGAGGAACACTGGATAGGCTGAGCCCATTAGCTTACAAATTGATAAATTAAATGCATGACCCTGGCATAAACAAGCTGAATATACCCCGTCTGTAGGGCTTTTCTTGGGTGGGGGAGGGAACTTTTGGCAGTATGTATGAATGTCTTTTTTGGACATAGCCTTGCTCTTGACTTTGAGTAGCAATCCGAAGGAAGCAGGGAGTACCCATGTTAAGAGGAACCTTTAGGACATAGGGAGAGGTTCAGTGATCAGCTGGAGAGAGCCCTGGGCTTTTTGGGAAGAAGGATGATGTATTTGCCAAATGTATTATCATATTTGCAAAAAAATCAGAGTCAGGGAAGGCTTTGTGGCAGAGGGAAGAGGAGCTGGGTTGAGATGGATGAGGAAAACAGGGATGACATCTTACCTTGGGAGAAGCGGACAGCAGAATGGCCTGAGGTAGGAGGAGTCAAGTCCAGTTTGGATGACGTTAGTGGGCCGAGGTAAGATGGAAACAGGGCTGGTAAGATTTTAGGCTAGAGCACATATCTGTAATGCTTGTTCTTAATGTCAGTAGTATGTATCATAACATCTCACTTGTCATCTTTCTTCCCTCCTTACCCAAACCTGGGCTCACCAGGGATCCAGTGAGGGGACTGGTTTGTCCGCCTTGCTTCCCCAACCTAAAAACCTGACTGTGAAAGAGACTAACAGGTTGCTCCTGCCCCATGCCTTCTCCCGGAAACCCTCGGATGGCTCCTCTGACACTAAGCCCTCCAGACAAGCTTCTAAGACCAAGCCCTCTTCTCTCGCCCCCGTTGTGGGCACCACGACCACCACTCCATCGCCCTCTGCTATCAAGGCTGCTGCGAAGAGTGCTGCCCTGCAGGTGACGAAGCAGATCACACAGGAAGAGGACGATAGTGATGAGGAAGTAGCCCCTGAGAACTTTTTCTCCCTCCCTGAGAAGGCCGAGCCGCCTGGAGTTGAGCCATACCCTTACCCCATTCCCACTGTCCCTGAAGAGTTGCCTCCAGGCACGGAACCAGAGCCGGCCTTCCAGGACGATGCAGCCAATGCCCCCTTAGAGTTCAAGATGGCAGCAGGCTCAAGTGGGGCCCCTTGGGTGCCTAAGCCTGGGGATGACTACAGCTACAATCAGTTTTCCACGTATGGCGATGCCAATGCCGCTGGTGCTTACTATCAGGTGGGTAAGAGGCGTGGAGGGCAGGCCAGGGAATGTTGGAGTATGGCCGTCAGGGAGAGCTTTGAGCCAGTGATAAGGCCTCTGTGGCATCACTTTGGCTGAATTAATGAATCTTCTGGTGTCTTGGTTTTCCTGTACCTGTCAGGCCTCAAAACATACTACCTTTATGCTAAGTCTTGAAGTCTGACAGGTCGAAACACATAATTGACCCGTTTATTCTGAAAACAAAATGTCATTGTAGGAGCTGATGAAAGGTATAGGGAGAAAGTGGAAGAGGAGCAGTCTGTAGTCTTAGAGATCCCAGGTAGCTTCTGCAGATGTGGGTGAGGAGGATAAGTGAACTGTGGCATAGACTCCTAGACAGCAGTGAGTCCGAGAAGAGTTCTGGAGGTGGGGAGTGCTGAGGACTGCAAGGGAGGGGAGGGACTGCGGAGGACAGGAGGGAATCTGGAGAGTCGAATGCAAAGGGGAATTAGAATGGTGAGAGGCCTCGACTGAGTCACAGGAAGTTGAAGGGACTGAGTCAAGTCCCTGGAAAGAAGATGCTGGAGGACCGTAGTTTGGGCAGAGAGAGAGAATGGGGTTTGAGGGTGGTTTGGAGTTTGAATCTCAAACTATGTGAGTCTATTACTTAACTGCCTCTCTGAGTCTCAGATTTCTCAGCTCTCGAATGGGAAGAATACTAGCAACTTCAGGGTTGCTAGGTAGAATTACATTGGTTTAGCGTGGTGCCTGGAACATAGCAAATGCTCAGTAAATGGTTATGATAACTTTTTATTCACATGTTATTTGGAAGAGCTGTTTAACTTGTTCTCTGTGGCCTCAGGGAGTGAGAATATATGAGGCCAGGTTGTAAATAGGTTTAAGAAAGACTTTTCCAGTGGTCAGAGCTTCCTGAGATGGAGAGTGCTCCAGGAGTTCGGGGACTCGCAGCAGTGGTGGAGGTGGGACAGAGGCCTCTGGCTGGCCCTGTGGCTGGGCAGCTGTAGGAAGTTTTCCTGCCAGCATGCGATGGTTTCAAGACTTCTGTCTTCTTCAGCCAGTGTGATTCTCTGAATGGTCAGTGTTCATCTTATCTACAGTCTAGGTAGTGGGCTTTGAAGGGACTCTGTTCTGATCAAAGACTTTGAAAACTGTTTGCCGTTAAACCTTGTTGTATCCTGTAGGCTGATCAGGGACAATGCATCTCCCCTCAGGTTGTTAGAAGGAAGGAGGAACATGAGTGTTTTGATCTCTTTAGCAGGAAAAAAAAAAAAAAAAATCTAAGAAACCACTAGTTTACATCCAGCAAATGAGTATTAGTTGGAATTCTGTATGCAGTTATAAACACTATTGAGGTAATCTGTGCAAATTAAAGCACTTTAAATACAGTAGGGGGCCCTGCAATTTAAATGTATGTTATTATCAATACTTTTAATGAAAATTAATTACTCTGGGTTTTTATGTATAATTTTTAGTCAGAGTTAAACCTTATTTTTCATATAGCTCACTATAAAATGAATGTTTTTAGAGGAGCATTTCTTGGAGTTCTGGACAAAGGTGGAAGAATTAGGAAAAAATGCAGGCAGGGAGGAAACAGCTTCTCAGCTCTGTGGCTGCCTGACTCGGCCACAGTAGGGGCCTTGCCCTTGCCTTCACCCCTCTTCCTCTAGGGTCCATAACAACATCTGGACAGCTCACCTCTAAAGGGGAATCATCAATTCCTGAACTAAAAATCTGGTAATGCAAACCTGGTTTGTTCCCAGCTTTGTAAATTCCATACCACCCTTGTAGTGGTTGATTTTTATCAGAGATCTGCAACCTCCCTGCCTGTTATAGGCGATCCCCTGTGTCCAGGGTGTAGATGGGACGAGGAGCAGGAATGGCACGCCTCACACCCTCTCACCTCTGCTCACACTGGATTTTACTGGGGTCTCATGAGCAGGAGGAGCAGGGCTGAGGCACAGTAGAGGTCAGGAGTGGGAATCACTCTTGGGAAGCAGCCAAGGGAGCAGGGTGTAAATTGAAGCCAGAGAGAACGTCTTTATTTCTTATCTCTCTTCCCTAAAAAATATCCATCTGTCTGGATGGTGCAGATGAGAAGAAACTCTGGTTCTTGAGTTATAGGGTAGGTCCTTAGGATCTGTGCTTTTACTGGTCCATTTGAGGGTCTGTAGTGTGGGTGTGGGTGTCACCACTGCCTCTTTGATGAGGGTTTTCTTTGTCCCCTCTCCACTGTGCCCTCAGTTGGTGTGTTTTTTTCCCTCCTTGACTGCAGGATTATTACAGTGGTGGCTACTATCCCGCACAGGACCCGACTCTGGTCCCCCCACAGGAAATTGCCCCAGATGCCTCCTTCATCGATGACGAAGCAGTAAGTTAACAAAGCACAAGTGACCATCTTTGACCCCTGGACACCAGGTTTCAAAGCTGAAGCTAAAGGAAATTCTTTCTTTTTTTTTTTTTTTTTTAAACTATATTCATTTAGGATTAGGTTTGGCAACATATAATTGAGAAACTTCAAGTAATACTGGCTTATGTAAGGGAAGTTAACTTTTTTCTTCATAAAAGAAGGCTAGAGGTAGGTAGGCGAAGGCTGGTATAGCAGCTCCACAAAGTTGTCAGGGATCCAGTCCCCTTCTCATCATTACTTTGCCCATCCCTAGGTTGTGGCCTTTATTCTTATGGTTAGTGATAAGAATAAGAATGTAGCTAAGTCCACTGCCATCATTACTGCATACCAGGCAGCAGAGTGGAGAAAGAAAGTCACCTCCCCTTTTAGGAGACTTCCTGAAAGTTCCTAAGAACACTTTCCCTTCTGTCTTACTGACTAGAACCTGGTCACATGGCCATATCTAGTTGCAAGGAAATGTAGTCTTTTTGCTGGGTGGTAATATGCCTAGCCAAAATGTTGGGTTCATTCACACTAACGGAGACAGGGAGAGTGGATTTGGGGAGGGAACAGCAGCCACAGTAAATAACCCTGTGTTTCACATCACTGTGTTCCCTGCTGCTGAGCTTTTCCCCAGCTCAGCACAAGGGAAGATGAAAACCCCATGTCTTGCGGCCATCTGGTCATGTTCAGGAGATAAAGTATTCCATCTGTAGCGAGGTCACAGCCTATTAGGAGTGGGTTGGAGAGATAGGGGATTCTACCTCTTTGCATGCAAGTTCTTATAAAAATAATTTTCTTCTCACCTTTTCACAGAAAGATGTGCATCCCTTTGCAAACTTCTGCCTGTGGTTAATACTGTGTTCATCCACTTCCCTGTGTATATCCTCCTTGACAAGTTCAGTAGTTAGGCCCTTTTTGTTTTAAGCCTAGGAGGCAGCAGAGAGCTCATCCAGTGGCAAAAGTCAGCTTCTTATGGGTAGAGTGACCCCAGGAGGCCTTGCTAATGCTCAGACCACAACCTGGGTTTCATTGCAGGTTTCCGAGTGTTCTTGAATTTAATTCCCCTTTGCTCACACTCCTTCTAGGCACATCTCCTGGTGACTTGTGGTGTGATTTTTTTTTTTTTTTTTTGAGGAGGAAAGAGTAGCAGTCTCCTAGAAAATTTGCCAGGTCTTTTTTTGAGGCTTCCTTTCTCCCCATCTCTACGTTCTCCTTCTCTAATGTCTGGTCTGGTGTGCGGTCTGCTGATTTGGTGATACTGAACCAATGAGAAGGAACAGACATGTTAAAAGAACCAATTTTTAGAAGAGAAATCCTAAAATTTTTTTTTTTTGTACCCTTAATTTGAAAATAGTGTGCAGTCCTTTTAGGCAGATACAATTTATAAATAATTTGAATACAAATTCATATCAGTGATTCTCTGCACTCACTTATGTTTGGGAATACATTTTGCCCTTCCTTTCCCTGAGGCCAGGAGAACTTCTGAGAAGTAGCCTTTCACCTGGCTTTAAGGCCACTTGGTAGGTGGCACGGTGAAAGGACATACTGCATAGAGAGAATTAAGGGTGCAGTGGAATTGGGGAGGCCCAAAACCATTCTATAAAATCTGGATCCTTGGTGACATCTCCTGACCCCCTACCCAGACCCCCCACTCCTGAATTTTTTTCCCCTTTTCCAGTTTAAGCGGCTGCAGGGCAAAAGGAACCGAGGGAGGGAGGAGATCAACTTTGTGGAGATCAAAGGTGATGACCAGCTCAGTGGGGCCCAGCAGTGGATGACCAAGTCATTGACAGAAGAGAAAACCATGAAGTCATTCAGCAAAGTAAGTGGGAAAGGTCTAGTGGGTGGCCAAAGCAAAATCTGACCCCATACCCCATTGTTACTGTCCCAGCACCTTTAGCAAACACCTGTTCCCCTTCGTACTGGAGTGTACACCAAGCCTCCCGGATAGAGCTCTCCCGCCTTTCAGAATTTTGCAGCACTTTGCTCTCCATCTGGATGGTGGAGTCTGGTTACTGAGATTGGATGGTTGAAACAGTTTCCTAACCTGCAGTTGGGAAGATCTCTGATATGTGTGGCTCCTTCCCTGGCTGGACAGGATCGATAGCTGCTCTTCCTTCTCTCTGCAATCATATCCCTCTCTCCATCCTGTTTTTTTGTTTTTTTTTTTTTAATTAATTAATTTATTTTTGGCTGAGTTGGGTCTTTGTTGCTGCATGCGGGCTTTCTCTAGCTGCGGCGAGCGGGGGGCTACTCTTCGTTGTAGTGCGCGGGCTTCTCGTTGCCGTGGCTTCTCTTGTTGCAGAGCACAGGATCTAGGCACGCGGGCTTCAGTAGTTGCGGCTTGTGGGCTCTAGAGCACTGGCTCAGTACTTGTGGCGCACGGGCTTAGCCGCTCTGCGGCACGTGGGATCTTCCCAGACCAGGGCTCGAACCCGTGTCCCCTGCACTGGCAGGCGGATTCTTAACCACCGCGCCACCAGGAAAGCCCTCTCCATCCTGTTAAGTTGGGACCTGGCACAGCACATCTGTGAGGTGTGGGCACAACACAGCCTCAGAAGCCCTGGGGTCCTAGGTGCTGAGTGTACATGTCCTTCTCTCTCCTTTCTTTCCATTATTTATTGTAGCCAGCTGTAGTCTTTTCAGATGCTTTATTCCTCACATTTCCCACACCATACTCCTACCTTCTTGCTGCTAGTTTTCTTCAGTCAGTATGATGAACATCTCTTCACCTAGTAGCTGAGTACAGCAAATGTGGACGTTTATGAGCCTGCCACAGGGGGGAAAATGTGGGGAAGCCCTGGATTCTAGCCGAGCACCAGCAAGGCCAAGGTCGGGCATTTTATTCCCTTCTCTGTCCATTTTCTTTGCTTTGTTCTGTGGCCACAGATGGCCATCTGAGCCCCAGCCGTTTGTTTTAACTGAATGTTGGCGGCCATACAGGACAGAGCAAAGGATTGTGGTTAGATCAGCATAGATCCATCATTGTTTACTGGAAAAACCACTTAGGAGAGCATGCTCTACTAACTGTGGGTCGAGAAGCATCATCACGTAGTAATAGCTACTGTTGTCAGTGCTCACTGTGGGCCAGGAATGGAGCTGGATGTTTTGTTTGTCATCTTTAACTGTCATATAAAATGGTATTAAATAGCATCAAGGAATTGGAGTTTGCTATTTTCCCAGGTCTAAGGTTTTTTTCCATCATCTCATTGTATTGAGCTAGATAGAAAAAAAAGGAGAGAAAGATACAGTTCCTGTCCTTGAGGGGTTTACAGTGTAGTTGAGAAAAAGAGATTTAAGGACACTTGAGTGTAAATGATTATGGTGCAAATTGATTACATAAGTGCTGAGGAGACTCCAGAGAGGAGTTTTGGGAGTTGGGTGGGGCTGATTAGGAAGCTTCTAGTCTGAGACAAGACTGGCAGAGGACAGAAAAACTGCAGAATGAAAGCCCAGACCAGTATAGACTTTGACAGTAAATCATTTGCATCAAAGTTTGGTTAGGGGTTCAGTGCAGTTACGGGTGGAGGCTGGAAGACTGGAGAGAGGTGGGGTGATGGTGAAAATCTAATTCCAGGGAAGTTGTTTGTTGGCAGTTACTAGAATGAGGGAGTGGGGTTTCAGCCAGAGGTGATTGATGGGAGAGAGCTTGGTAAGCAGCAGGTAGGAGATAGGCTAGACATCTGGCCTGACTGGGGAGAGGTGGACAGAGATGAAGAGGGCCTAAAGGGGAGATGGGCAGAGGGGGTGGTGAGGGGTCTGGAGGGCGGGAGGAAGGTCTCCTGTACCCTGGCACTTCAGCTGTTTTAGACTGACTGCAGGCAGTAAAGCTGGTATCAAGTGCCCACTGTGGGCAGAACACCATGCTTGGTGCTGGGGGCGAGGTGGGGTTACCAAAGATGTAGTAGACAGTCCTGACCCCACAGAATTTCCAGTCTAATGGGGATGTTAGCTGGCTATTATAGGCAAGTAGTCTGAGCTTGGGATTTTTGCATAATGGCTTTAATAAAAATAACTGTAAGTATATAGACATAAAAACAGCTCCAAGCTGACTTTTTCCCCCTAGGATTTGGGCTGTGTATAGTTGGTTTCTTAATGCCCAACCTTGCCTCATTGGGGCACGTGAGAAACTTCCACTTTTCTTTCAGTGGGTTAATGATTGTTTTCTTCCCTTGCAGAAGAAAGGTGAGCAGCCAACAGGCCAGCAGCGGCGGAAACACCAGATCACGTATCTGATTCATCAGGTGAGAGGGCTGAGGGCCCTGGCCTGCTAGGCAGGATCCCTATAAACCTGGGGATTTGAAGGCTGAGATCTAGGCTAAGAAGCTTCCAGCAGGCACCCCCCCCAGTTCTCCATACGGCCACTAGGTGGGGCTGTGTCCTTCAGAATTCTCCTCTGCATCAGTCTCACTTCGGATAAGACTCAAGTACAGGTGCTCGGAATAAACTCTGTAAGTGAAAATTCAGATACTCAAAGCATAAAAGTAAGAGGGGGAAAAAAAAAAAAAAAAGAGGGGAGTGAAATGGTTTATCATAGGGTTCTTTCAAATAGCAAGTTTATCTGATAATTTAAAAAACTTTAGGGACTTCCCTGGTTGCACAGTGGTTAAGAATCCACCTGCCAATGCAGGGGACACGGGTTCGAGCCCTGGTCTGGGAAGATCCCACATGCCGCGGAGCAACTAAGCCTGTGCGCCACAACTACTGAGCCTGCGCTCTAGAGCCCGCGAGCCACAACTACTGAGCCTGCGTGCCACAACTACTGAAGCCCACGCGCCTAGAGCCCGCACTCCACAACAAGAGAAGCCACTGAAGTGAGAAGCCCGCCCACTGCAATGAAAACCCAATGCAGCCAATAAATAAATTTTAAAAATTAAAAAAAAAACTTTAAAGAAAAATTGGTTCACCAACTTTTAGCAAAACATCCACCTCATGAGGAAGTTGGTTTTATTTATGTTCTCCATTTCTATGGCAGGAAACATCAGTGCAAGTAATTCAGAATTACAGATAATCCAGAATATCTTCTGGAATTAGAATATGTCTTGGTATTTATTTGATAGGACCTGGCAGCTTTCAAATAATTCACTGAATCACTAAATATCTTTTCGAGACCTACTGTACTAAATGCTGTCAAGGGTACAGACCAGGAATAAGACTCTTTCCTGGCCATTTCCCTGGGGAGTGTATATGCTGGTTGGTGATTTCAGTGGCAAAACTTGCTTTCGTTGTTCTTATCATATTTTCACATTCCTTTTCAGGGACTCCTTTGTACCCTTACCCTGTCTTGTTGTTTGTAGGGAAAGAATTTGAGGGTAGGGTCTTTCAAAAGTTTTTTAAATTTATTTTTATTTTTTAATTAATTATTTTTTTTTTGCTCGCTGCTCCCCTGTAGGGTCTTTTTTTAAACCCAAACCCTTAGCACCCCACCCCATTCCAGGGGAAATGAGCAGGTATCAGCTAGCTTGTGGGAGTGGGGTTGAGGAGTCCCTTTTCTAGGGTGGCGCTTGTACCTTCCCAGAATGCAATGTAGAGCCAGGAGTTGTCGTGGTCAGAAGGAGAAAGCATTAATTCTAGTTCCTTCCAGTCAATTTTCACAGCTTCAATTTATACTTTAAAGTGGTGTGAATTTCTAGGGTACCATATACACTGTATTCAACACAGCAGCAAACTGTGGCTCCAGACTTGGTTGGTGTCCTGTTTTGACCTGTCCAAGTCTTTGAGGCTGTCCTCTCCCACTTGGCTAGTTAGGTATCCAAGGTAGCCAGTTGTCTTTCTTTCAGATGCCAAATTCAACTTCTCATTTGTCCATTTCCTACTTGAGCATCTCTGTTTTAATTCTAGCTGATGAAGGACCAGGATTCTTGAGTCTTTATTCTGCTTAAACCCTATTAGCTCCCCAAAGAGATGGTTTTTCTTTGCTTTCTCAGGGTCTTCCCCTTCTGCTTGACTAAGGGAAAATTAAATCTTTCAAGGGATTTGCTTTTTCCACATAATTGTTTTGATGGGAGAAAGACTTTAAATTGGGAAGTGCACAGAGGCAAGAGAAAAATATTTCTCAGAACCGTTGTGTAACTCTCCCCTGCCCCCTCTTCCTCGCATAGGCTAAGGAGCGGGAGCTGGAACTGAAGAACACCTGGTCGGAGAACAAGCTCAGCCGCCGGCAGACCCAAGCCAAATATGGATTCTAGGGCTCTGGACCTGACTGTCCCCTGGATCTCCTGCTGCCCAGCTGGCCGGGCCCCCAGCTTCATCTCTGGGACCCCAGCTGTTCCAAGCCCAGGATCTCCTTCCCTGAGGACCCAGCCCTCGCCTCTGCGAGAATGAACATATTTGATAGATTTTTCTTAACAAAAGTTAGAAAATTCAGCTCCTTTCTGTCTTGGAGCTAGCAAAGACTCAAGTGATGCCTCAGAAGGGGCTCTGAGTTCTTGGATGGGAGTTTTGCTCCCTGTTGGGTGTGATGAAATGTTGAACCCCTCCATCTTTTTTTTTTTTTTTAAAACCAGGGATGTCTGTTGAAATAAAACATTCAGTCTGACAGATGCTGCCTGCCCTGACCCTTTCCTACTTTTAAGTGAGGTCTCTTTTTTTTGGACCCTTCTCATTTGTTATCCTGTCCTTGGATCTCAATATTTACTTTGTGTAAAGCAACCTCCAAACTATCATGAGCTGTCTTATGATTACTTTGCATCTTTCTGAGTACTCATCATCTAAACTGGGGTCATGGCCATTGAAGACTCTAGGAATTGTACGACAATTTTGTATGGGACAGGGGCCTGTGATCCCAAATATGGAAAGTATTGCTGATCTCGGGTATCTCTGAAGACTGGGGGAAGTCAAGGAGATTGTTTCTGTGACATGAAAGAGTTGTTGGACGTGAAAAAGTGGTGAAATGCCTGTCCCTAAAGATGAGTCAAATTTATACTGGTTGTCATCGACCTGGACTGGTTTGGAAGCTTTGCATAGAGCTTGGGGGCTAGACAGATCTTGGAGATTTCTGGACTCCTAGCTTTTTGCTTGAGAGGGAGGGGCAGGTTGGGTGGGTGGGTGGATGGATGAGGAAGGGAGGTGGCAGGGTCTATGACTTGAGTTAGCTGTAGGGCACTGTGGTGCCCAGGAGCCGCAAGATAGGTGGCATGATTCCTCCTTGGAGCAAGGTTCAAATAGAGATGGAAGATACCGGGTATCGTTCACAATGCAGCATGCAAATCCTACTGTAGACACTGCTGAAACCTGTTGCTGAGGGTACTAGGACTCCAGTAGGGCGTAACTGCAGTGGCTTCCTGCAGGAAGGGACTGTTAAACTCCTGCAAGAAGAAAGGCCTTAGATGCTAGGCAGAGCAGCGTCAATTGGACGAAGATGCCTGACTCTAGTCGTTGCAGGTTCTGAATGGGGAAAACACTGGGAGGACTTGGTGTTTGACAGTCCTGGTGACAGGAAGGCTAAGGCCAGAGGGGCAGTTTGAAGAAGTGTGTGCTGGGGACTTGGGGACTAGAAGGAAGTGAGGAATCTCGCCATGCTTCTGGTCTTGTCGGCTGGGGTAACTTGAGTCTGTTTCTCATTAAGTACAGAGGAGGGTTTCATCACTTACAGGAAAAGCACCCGCTTATCTGAAATCTGACCTACTTCAGGTTGGAGCCAGACAGGGCTCCTGCATCCCACAGGGACACTTGGGCTGTAGTTGTCCAAGTCAGTGCATCCAGCCAGCCTTCAGCAAGGAGCATTAGCCCGTACCACCACTCCCACCATCCACAGAGGCACTGAGGGCTGAGGTCGCCCCTCTGGGGTGTCATAGTGAAGTGAGGTGGTGAGGTAGGCTCAGCAGGGCCCCAGAGTCTGAGGTCCCATGGAGTCAAGTGCTGTTTCTGTATTCAGTACGCTATAGACGCAGCCCTGCCCTCCTGAGTTGCCACACTCCTGGGATTCAGCAGTTCAACTTTCTCATTTTAGGGGCTGCATCATGATGGAGCTGGAAGCGCTCTGGGTTGGGAGGCAAGGCGTGGTGGGCAGGGATTGTCCTGGTGTCTTCTGGGAACGGATAGTTAAGCCAGATATCTTTCAGCTTCCTCTTGCCTCCCACCTCCTTTGGTTCTCTGGAGGTAGTATTAAGCCATTTTTTTAAAGCCACTTTTTACTCCTACCAAAGATGACATTTTATTTGGTGGTTAGAATTTCTTGGTCACCAAGAGAAATACAAGTTAGAAAATGGACAGACTTTATTTGGGAGGGCTTCCTGAGGTAATCACCTCAAGTTCTGATAAATAAACAGGAAAGAGAAGACAGGGATGAGGGAGAGGGAAGGAGGAATAATGAATGATAACGGCTCAAATTGGCATGGCAGTAACAGCCAAGTGACGGGGTTGGTGGGGGCGGGAGGTGACGGCCTTGGTCAGGAGTGGCTCCCAATGGCCCTAGAAGGTGTTGGAGGTGCCGGGGCAAAGCCCAAGTGTGCAGTGCTGCATTGATCAGGGCAGAGGAGCTGAGGAAGGTGAGGTCCAGAAGGAACAGGCTTAGGACGCAGACTTAGGAACTGCACAGAGATGGCACAGCTGTCACAAAGGGGGTTTCAGCTCTGACCCTTGGGCAGGGACCTGGCCAGGTCTTTGCCCCAGCTGGGTGCTGAGCTTGCTGTCCAAGAAGCCGCAGTCTGTTGAGGGGATGGTTGAAGTTCTTTGGGGCTTGGGGAGGTGGCAAGGGTGCTGGAAGGCTCTGCTGTCTGCTGCCAACCTTTTTTTACCCCCTCTCCCTCTGCTCAGCTTTGTTTCCGGTGGGGACACATGTTCTAAGGCCAGTAGAGGTAGTTGGGGATGGGGCCTCAGTGATGACTGGCCCCCAGTCCTCCTTAAGTGGGTTCATGGGGAATGATGCGCTATAGACTCGGGACAGCTGAGGTTGGGGGTGTAATAGCTTCTCAGCCCCCTGCCCCTGCCCTGGTCCCCTGAGCCAGAGTTACAGGGTACTTTACTGAGACTGTCTACTGCATTAGCTGAGGGAGCTGATAGGATAAAGGGGACAGCTTAAGGGAGACAGGAGCAGGAAAAAAGAGACTTCAGGGTCGGCCATGGTGCTGAAGGGGCTGGAACTGGAGGAAAAGGCTGGAACCTCCACTTGCAGCAAGGCCTTCTGCAGGCTCTGAAGGGGATCTGGGGCTCGGGGTAGGAGACTCTTCTTTCTGACGGGGCTGAGCCAGAGAGAGCCCTCCCTAGAGGAAGCTGGAGGGATGGAATAACCACGGGAGATTGAGTCAGCTGGGAAATGCCCTCCCCCTCCCCCCTCCCCCCGAGTGGTCTCTGCTGGGGCAGAGGAACCTGCTCAGCACAATCGCCAGGCTCCCTTTCCTGTACTAGTTACTCAACTTCTCCATCCTGAGGTCTCACCGCAGCCCCAGGCCCCTGTGGGAGTGAAATCAGCAAGATGGTGCAGGGGTGCCTATGGCTATGGTGGGGTGAAGGCAGGTTCCACCACCTTGGGCCTCAGGGCTGGGCCTGCAGCTGGAGCCCTCGGGAGGACCGGGGCCTTATCCTTTGGCCTGGGAAGGGCCTCACGGTATAAGGGGGAACATTGGATTGGGATGACAAGATCTGGTCCTATCTCCAGTACCCTGTCACCTCCCCTCTCTAGACCTCAGTTTCCGATTTGGTTGAACCAAGAAGTCAGTCCCAAGGGGTCTGAAGTCCCTTCTAGTCCCAGCAGCCCTGCTCGGCCAAGCCCCTCGCTGCGTGGTCTCATCTGCTCTGTACAGCATCCCTGTGGGCAAATAAGGCACTATCTCCATTTCAAAGGAATGTAGGGAACAGTGGTGCAGAAAAAAGTTCCCCTGTTAAAGGTTGGGCAGCTTGTTAGCAAACAGCCGTAACAGGAACCCAGGGCTCCTGACAATCCATCATCTGGATCCTCCCACCCACTTTGGTGAGTCCACCCCTAGCAGTGAGGAGCTGAAGCGGGAGGGGGAGATTCCCTGGGTCCTGCTCACCCCTTTCTAGCAGGCTTTGCTCCTTCAGAAACACCAAGTGGGTCCCTAGGCATTTCTGTCCTCTCCCCGAACCCGCCATCCCGTTCTATCCCGAAGTCTAAGGAAATCCCATCTTCTGACTCTGATTTCCAGCCCTTGCTGTACAGCAAGCCTCTCCTTTTTCTGCCTCCTCCCCTGCCACGAGGAACCAGCCATGAGGTGACTCCCTGAGTCTAATCTAAGACCTTTCTTGCACTTTTCAGCCTCCCCTCCCAAAGCCATCTGCTCCCCTCCCCTCCCCCGTCTCTTACTCAGGATCGAGTTTAGACCTACAGACAGAAGGAAGTGGAAACCCACTCTGTTGACTCAGCAACTATATTTCTCCTTGAGCTGATTAGCACTGAGTGGAAAGGAGGGGAATTCACTAGTCACTGGAGCTGGCCCTGCACCAGGCTGGGGGTGGCATGGTGGTGGCAGCACCTAGGCCTAGGGAATATGTCTTCAGGGAGGGGTCTGGGGGGCTTCTGTGATTCAGGCAAGTACCCAGGGCCCCTTGGCAGGAAGAGAGACCTCGATGGGCTCTGATTGTCTTCACTGAACTCTCATAGAAATGGGGGTAAGAACAGGCTGGGACCACAGGAGCACCCAGAAGCCCCCTGAGTGGCTCCTGGGGGCAGTCTATTCTGAGCCCTCAGGGCCTTCCAGGTGCAGACACAGCCCTGCCTCAGGGAGCCTCCAGTCTGAGACAAAAATAAGACCCAAGGCAGATTCTTCTAGGTGGTTGAAGCTTAGAATGCAGAGCTCGGCCACAGAGGCAGGAAGATGGCCCTGAAGTGGGCCTGGGCAGACAGGAGGAAGCCTCATAAGAGGAACAGGGGAGGCCTAAGCCCAAGAGGCTGGGAGCTGCTGCAGGGGGGCTCCCCATCCTCCTAAGGGGCTCACACACATAGGCTAACAATGCCCCTCCCCCTCCCAGTCCTGTGTTTGGCAGGGGGTTGGGGAAGGAGGTGCAGGGGCTACCTTTCAACCACTCCCCTCCGTGCCCCTTTCTTTCCTGGCAACCCCCAGGTGATGTAGCCACCCCTCTGCCCCTGGCTAGCTGCCCAGCCCACCCCAGCTAGGGAAAGAATACTTTTCAGAGAGAGGTCTGTGTCCCTTGCTTTGGTGTCTCCCTGCCCCCAGCCCATAGATCTGTGACCCTTGCCCAGGAGTCTCTCAACCCCCGACCCTTCTCCCCCCATTGCAATGGTCGTTCAACAATTGCCTTCCACAATATGAGAGAGAGAGTCAGAAGGAGAGACAGAAGGAGCCTGGAGCACTTGAATCCCTGTTGGGGGAGGTGGTTGGCGATGATTTATTAGCCAGACAAGAATCAACAAACAAGTTCTAACATCTGTTCTCGCCAAACTGTTCCTCAGACAACAGCAGCATTGGACCAGGGCCCAGACTCAAAGGCTCAGAGGGCCAAGGAAATAAGACTCCAGGAGGAGAAACCAGGGCAGCGGGATGCAGCAGGGCCCTCCTAGCCTACTTCCTTAGAGGCAAGCACTGAGCCATTGGATTCTTGGAGACTCTTGGGAGGGAACCAGTGGGTGTGTCCCTAAAAGGAAGCAGACTCCACATTTGCTCCTCTGACCTCCAGGCTTCTTTGTGGGGGCCCAGATCAGTTAGGGGAACAGGGCTAAGCTGGGATCTGGAGGAGGGGAACAAGCACCCGGGCCCCCATGCAGCAGAACTCTGGAAAGCAGCCAGGTTTCCTGAGGAAATCTCTGACATTTCCCGTGGTAAAGAGTTAGTGGATGTGGGGTACGGAACAGAGCACTAAACAGGAAGCTGGGGTTCTAGTCCTTGACCTTGACGAAGCCACTATCCCCCTCTGGTTTTGTTTCCTTATCTGTACAGTGAGGGAGTCGAACTTGATCAGTAAGGGCAAAGGAAACGCTGCTCCTTTTCCTTCTCTCACCCGTGGCAGACATCACTAATCAATCACAGAGTTCTTTTCTGCTGAGTTCAGATATGACCTTAACATCCTTTCCAATGCAGCGCTCTAGGCAGCCACAATGAATGGATTGGAGTTGGCATGCGAGGTGACACCTTTTTGCCATCTTTGCAATGGATGATGGCTGAGGTCCTTTCCAGCTTTGATCATCTACAGTTTGTTCCATCCACATTTTCTGAGAAGGGCGCCTGGGTGTGTGTGAAGGTCTCTGGACCCGCTCTTCCAAGTTATCCCCCCGCCGCCCCACCCCGCCCCGGCTCAGACTCAGCAGCTACTGAGGAGGCCCCAGGGGGAGCCATGCCTGACCTCTGTTCTGAAGCACCTATCTAGAAAGGTTGTGGGGGAGGGTGTGCCCCCAGCGGGGTAGGGGCTTGTGGGGCACAGGAGGGCCTTGTTCAGCCACAGAGTTCTCAGAATGCAGTTGTTGGCCACCTGGATTCTGTAGAGAGAAGGACGGTCCCAGGTCACACCCTCTACCTTCTGCCTCCTACGCTTACCTGCAGCCTCAAGGGCCAAGACGTCTGATCTTAACAGACATTGCCCTGCAGAGAGGAGGTCTAAACCTCTCTCATTCATTCAACAAACATTTCCTGAGCATTTGCTCTTTGCCAGGCACTGTGCTGGGTGCTCTGGAAACAGAGATGAACAAGTCCCAGCCCCTGCCCGCAGGGAGCTCACACTCTGCTGGGGGAGAGGGGAGATGGGTGTCAATGATCAGTGGCATGGCAGGTGTGTATAAAGCCTCTGTGTGGACGGCCTCTGCGGTGAGGTCAGGGAAGTCTTTGCAGAGGAGGAGAAGGGCAAGCTGGTCTTGAAGGATGATTAGAAGGTTGCTGGGCAGCAGGAGGGTGCACTTGCAGGAAGTAGCTATAGCCAGAGGGACTGGCATGTGCAAAACCTTGGGAGGTTTGAAACCACTTGGTGTGCTTGGAGAAATGTGACCAGTTCTGGGAGGGTGGGAGCAGCTGATGGTAAGACTGAGGAGGTGGTTCCCCAGCCCACACAAGTATAGAGGGCCTCATGGGCCAGGTAGCTGTTTTAGAAAGACCATTCTGACTTTCTTGGGGCAGAGTGGGTCAGAAGTGGCAAGATTGGTGGTTAGGAGACCAGTTAAGAAGCCCTTGGATAAGTCCTGATGAGAGATGATGGGGGCTGAAACTGGGGAAAGGAAAAATATATTTAGGAAGAGACTCAGCAGTAATCAGTGGCTTATAGGGGAGTGAGGGTGAAGAGAGGGGAGATGTCAAGGCAGCCCTACGACCTTGACTAGTTGGGTGACTGGAGAGGTACCCGATCAGAGAGGGAACAATGGAGGGAGCAATCCGGGGAGAAGGGTAAGAACAGTGTTGGCTGTGCTGAGTCCAAGAAGCTGTGGGATGCTGGGGAGCCGAGCAGAAGCCTGGAGAGAAGTTTGCATAGAGACATGGGCTGGTGACATCAGCTCTAGGATGGTAGCAGGTGGCAGGGGTGTGGATAAGTGTGAGCAGGCACAAGGGCTGAGGGGGAGCCTGAGTGCCAGCAGTGGGGGGGGGGGGGAGGGTGGGGAAGGGCCTGAGGAGGGGGGCAGAGGCAGAGGGATTGCGTGGGAGCAGCTGGGGGGGGTCTAACACATCCCATGAAACAAGATACTGACTTGAACTGATCAGTGAGAAGACTGGGCAGGTGGGAGGATGGAGGAGAGGAGGAGTGTGCAGAAGGAGGGGACGTGCAGGTACCCCCTCCCCTGAGCTCATCTGAGGTGACACAAGGGACTCCAGGTGCTCTTCTTTAGGAGGGCCCTGAAGGCTGAGGGGAGGGAGCCAGAGTGAGAGAGGCCCAAGTTCAGACTGGGGAGGAGAGGAGAGGTGGAGCCAAGATTCCCAGCACAGGGTGGGGTCAATCTCAGGTGGGTCTGAAGAGGACAAGCCAGGTGAGAGGGACACAGGCTCAGTTGGGGGAAGGCTGACGGGGCCTCTATTTTCTCTGAGAAGTGGAGGGAGTGGGGACTTGACAAAGGGGAGGCAGGTCCCAGTAACTCCAGGCAGAGGAGAGGGAGCAAATCTGGGCCTGGAAGAGGGTTGCTGGCAGCTTGGACCCTCTGTCCTTCCCATCTCACCTCAGACCTCTGACCTGCATTCACCCTGACCCAGGCATCCAGTCTGAACACCTTCTCCACCCTCCGCAATCTAGCTTTCAGGAAATCCTCCTTGCACCCCCATTTACCTGGCTTCCTGGGACAGGCCTGGACTGGCACTTCCGTAGGACTTCGTGCCTGAGGATGCACGGCGGGCCCTCACACCCTGAATCAGGCACCTTCGCCTCCACCTCGGCATAAATGTTGCTGGGGGCTTCCCCGGGGCTGCCACGGCCCATGGCATAGAAGTCTATGGGTTCATCAGGTTCGTGGTAGATGGGGTTGGAGGGCTTGGGGGGCGGGGTTGGGCGGGGTCTCGGAGCGGGGCTTGTGTAGACTTCGGGAGGCAGCTGAGGTTTGGCGCGGACGGGAGGCTTGGGCTTGGGCGGCTGGGACGTCTAGGAGAGAAGGCAGGCGGGGAGGAGAGTGGGTCAGAGCAACGCAGGCAGGGCCAAAGCTGGAGCTCAGCCCGAGCCTCCGCTCCCTGCAGGCCCCGCCCACTCCCCGCTGGCCCCGCCCCCTGACCGCAGGGCCTTCCCTCTTTTCGTCTCCCGGCTCCTCCCCTCCCTCAGGCCCCACCACCTCTCTCCGCCCCTCCCGCCCAGTACCTGCTTTGGCTCCCCTGCCCCGTCTTTCTGCGTGGGGGCTGCGCTTTGCTCCTTTTTGAGGATTGAGGTATACTGAGGTTGTGAGTCCTGGCTTTTGCTTCCAGAGTCTGATTCTTCAGTCCTTAGGGACAGTCCTGCGGGCTCAGGAGTCTGCGGGGAAAGAAGGAGGCCTCAGGGACTTGGTGCGCGAGGGGCGGGTGGGAGTCGGCAGGTGATGCAGGGGGGCGCAAAATAATCTCGTCCATATGGATAAGGTCGGGGGTGGAGGTGCGACACAGAAATTTGGGTGGCGCTGGGTTTCTGGGTGAGGAAGAGGGGGCAAGGAGACCAGGAGGCGGGACAGTCGCTCTGGTCACAGGCCATATTTAGCATTAAACTTAACTTCATCTGGGCCAGGGCCAGGCCAGTCGCCATTTGTACCTGTGGTTGTAAAACTGCAACAAGGCTTTAGAAGTCTTTAGCCTAAAATTTTTCGGCATGGGGATAGATCTCCAAGACTTCTGTGCCTGTGTCTATTTCTGCAGGTGCCAGGCGACTACTTTATGGAGCTATAAGCTAGATATTCGAGGGACAGAGACACTGCCTCAGGGATGAGGAGATGAGCCTTATAGGGTTCCTTCCCATGTTAGGTATGCTTTTTGCTCAGCACTTATCCCTGGGTTCCTGAATGTTCTCCACATGCCCACTACTTTTGGAAGGCTCAGGCCATAGGCCTTTTCTCATGCTTCTGCAATCCGCCAAGTGTATGTCTCCGTCTGAAGGTGTATAGGCAGTTCATGGATTCAAATCAGAATTCTTTTCCTTGCCTCAACCCCCTAAGAGTTCTTAGCATTCCCTTTATGAATAAAAAATAGCACCTCTACCCTGCTGCCGAAACAGCAGCACCTTAGGAGTCAATCTGGACACCTCCCTCCCTTCCTCCCCACATCTAACGGAGCACAAGCCCTGCTCCTTCCACTGCCTAAATATCTTTACATCTGCACACTTTCTCCATGCCCACAGCTACCACTCCAGTTCAGGCCTCCTAAGTCGTCCTCCTGCATCATCTTGCCCTGCTAACCCATTCTCCACTCCGTGAGCAGAGTGAGCCTGCAGAAGTTCCCCTAGCAATCCTTCCGTGGCTGCCTGTTGCTCCAGGATAAAGCCCAAACTCCAGAAAACGTGAGTGATAAGACCCTCTGAGGGCCGGCCATGGAGCGTGGTCTCTGATAGCTCTGCCTTCGGCTCTCGCAGCTCCAGCTGGCTCCCCTCCCCACCAGACTTCCCTACACCCTGTTCCAACTGCTTGGAAATCTTCAGGTCTCCCCTTATTCCTCACAAAATTCCACACAAGAGTTACCCCTAGGCACAGTTCCTCAAGGCAAGTTCTTTGAACTGACTCCAATCAAGCTCCAGGAAACTATTCTTGCCCAGGTCACTAGTGACCTTCTGTTGGCCAAATCCAGCGGTTAATTCTGGACCCACTGGCGCCTGCTCTTCCCTGATGCATTTTCTTTGCTTCGCGTCAAGAGCGTCACACTCCTGGTTCTTCTCCCCTCTCTCTCTGACTGCTCCTTCTCAGTTTTCTTTGTAGGTTCCCCCTCATTTCTGCAAACTCTCAATGCTGGAGACTTGGTATTCTTTTCCAGCTACACTCATTCCTGAGATTTCATCCCTCCTGAAGGCTTTAGAATCAATCCATCTACATGCTGATGGCTCCCAAATGTTGATCTCCAACCTAGACTTCTGTCCTAAACTCCAGATCCATATATTCCAACTGTGTCCTTGACATCTCCATTTGGATATTGAATGGATGTCTCAAACCGCAAATGTCAAAACTGAACTCGTGATCTCCCCTGCCTCCCCCAGACTTGCTCCTCCTATAGCCTTCCTCATCTCAGTCAATGACAACTCCATCTTTTCACACTCCTCACCCAATCCTGCAAAAACTCTGTCCGCTCCACTTTCCAAACAGACCCAGTGTTCCACCTCCTCACCCCTTCACCTCTACCAACCTGGTCCAGGCTGCCATCTTCGCTCCTGAAGTATTGTAGTGGTCTCCATCTGGTCACCCATGTCCCTCCCAAACTTGGCAGGTCATGTCACTCTTTAGCTTGTAACTGTCCAGTGCCATCCCATCTCACTCAGAATAAAATTCCAAATCATACAAGAATTTACTGGGCCCCTTTCCTTCACCCCTGTGGTCTCATTTCCTACCTCTCTACCCATGCTAGCTTCCTTACTGCTCTTACTCTTATTCACACACATCAAGGATCCTTCTGCCTCAGGGCCTTTGCACCTGCTGTGCCATCTACCTAGAATGTTTTTCCTCTAGTTATCTGCATGACTTTCTCCCTTACTTTATTCAGGCCTCTGTTCAAATGTCCCCTTACCAGAATAGCCTTCCTTGATGTTCCTATGTAAAATAGCCCCAACCCTGTCACTCCTTGTTTCTGTATTCTCTGTTTGTTATCTGTAGTACACATTCGTTGTCTGTCTCCTGTCACTAGAATGGAAGCTCCATGGAGGTAGGGATATTTGGGTCAGTTTTGTTTACTGCTATTTTCCCAGTGCCCGGACCAATGCCTGGCACAGAGCGGTCCCTCAGAACTGCCTGAACTTCCTCAGGGAGGCACTCTCTGACGCGGCTCCCCACCACATGAGCTAAATGGCACCCCACTCTGTATTTCCTCTCTCATCACACTCTCACACTTGATTCCTATTATATGTCTTTGCCGCTGGTAAGTAGCTTTGTGGGTTTGACACCCATCTGTCTTGTCTCAGTAAATATCTCTTAATTTAAAGAACAAATGACCCGGTAATTCCCTGGCCGTCCAGTGGTTAGAACTGGGCACTTTCACTGCCGAGTTCAATGCCTGATCAGGGAACTAAGATCCCACAAGCTTCGAGGCAAAAAACAAAAAAAACAAAAAACAAACCCCCCCCCCAAATGACCCGTCTGCCTAGCTGGCCACTCCCAGCCCCTCCAGGCTTTGTGTGGCTGGGCTGGTCTCTCAAGGACCCCTCCTCCAGCACACGCATCTTTCTGGAAGGGCATCTGCGTGGAGATGTGTGGGCAAGGGAGGTTTGGCTGGGTCGTCGGTGGGAATGGGAAAGTGCCTGATGTCGAGGTCCTGCGGCCTGGGCTCTGGCCTGGGTTCCCAGGGTCAGGGTCAGTGTCAGGGCCGGGGATGGGGGTGGCGTACCTGGCGGGCGAGGGGCTCGGTGAGCGTCTCCCCGTAGGGGCTCAGCGGGCACGCCTTGTAGTGCAGCAGCAGGTCCTGCAGCCGCGCGTGGGCGCTGTCCTCGCCCAGCACGACGTGGCGCCCGTCCACGAGTTGGGCCAGCAGGAAGTGGCGGCAGCAAGTCCGGCTCCTGGAGGCACTAGTCAGGATCAGACCTGCTCCCTCTTCCCGGCCAGGGCACCAGCACGAGGAGTGACCCCTACCCGCCCCGCGCCCGTGTCTCCCACCCTTCCTTAGTAGCCTGGGGGCTGAGCATAGACCCCCCTCCGCCCCTGCTGGGAGTCAGCATGAAGTTCTTCCCCTCACACGTCCGTCAGTATCAAGTCCCACCCCCTGATTAGCCCGAAGCCCCGCCTCCCTGTCGCCCAGCGCAGCGCTCCGCCCCTCACCTGTAAGTCAGTACAAAGGTCACGGCGCTCTCGCTGAAACGCACCAAGTAGCACCCCTGAGGCTTCCTCTCTAGCAGCCTCTCGGCCTCTCTGTGGGTGATGGAGAAGACACGGAAGATGCTCGGACTCTTCCAGCCTCACCCCCTGTCTCCCTGGCTCTCATGGGGGGACCCCTACCCACTACCAAGAGGGCTTAAGTGGCTAGAGAAGGGTGGAGGTGGGAGACAGAGGATGTGGGCACTGCGCTCCTGCTGCAGGGACTGGGCGTGGATGGTCAGGAGACCTCCCAGCCCTGCATCCTCCTCCTGGCCTCATCCTGGAAAAGCGGCCTGGGGTGGGGGACTAAGGGGGGCAGTACAGCGGCCGCAGCAACAGGGGTGGTAATAGACTTCTAGACTTCACAAGTCACAAGCTGAACAGAGGATGTGAACAGAGAGATACAGGAGAAGTGAAGCTGAGAAGTGGAGAAAGAGGGAGGAACTGCAAGGGAGGGAAGAAAGAGGAGAGGGCTGGAGAGAGCCAGAGGTAAATAAAGATGGAGGGAGAGAGACTGAGGCAGAGGTGGAAAGTTGAGCACTAGAAGCCTTAGAGACAGGGGGAAAGTTGAGCCTAGAAGGGAGAAACTGAGGCACGGAGTGGGGGGTTTGGGCTAGAGCCTCTCCAATGATCTCCCCCAGGGGAGCTGCCTTAACGAGTAGCCTTGGAAGCTCCAGGTGTCATAGCCTGGCCTGTAGCCTCAATCTACTCCTGATTGACCGCAGGACCCAGGGCTGGCCCCTGCCCTTCTCTGAGCCTATTTCTTCCTCTGTGACTCACCTGCGGGTGATGAAGCCGTGGAACCAAGCAGGGGCTGCCCCATGCTGCAGGAGCTCATGGGCCTGGGTCTTCTGGAACCAAGCCTGAGTCTCAGCCTGCAGGGACATGCCTTCTTCCCTAGGCACCTCTTCCTTCCCAATATCCTTTGGGCTGCAGGCAGCCCCTGGGGCCTGGGGAGGTGCCTGGATAGGGGAAGAGTTCAAGGAGGGGGAAGTAGCCATGATTAGTGGTCCTTCTTCTGACTTCAAGCCAGCTACTCCCTTCTCATCCTCATACCTAGCCCCTCCTGGACATGCGGAGGAAGCTCCCCATCCCCCATCCCTGTTGCCTATTTTAGGGTATAATTGCCCAGAAAGTCCCTCCCAAAGTGTAACTTAAATCTCTTCTTTAGGTCAAAATGTTTTTGTTTCCAGGGAATTTCCTTCCACTTCCATCCGGGTCCATGGGCCTTTGATCCAGTAGCAGTGAACTGTTAAACTGTGCTTAAATGGGAGTGAGGACTTCCAGATGGACAGAAAAACATTCCCTGGCCTGAGGGATGAAGGGAACGCCAGAGGCCAGAATGAGGGAGGGCTCACCCTACAGTAGGAGGGACTGAGCTGGTTCACAGGGAGGATTTCCTATGACTGGGTGAGTGAGAAGGCCTGAGATGAGGATGCACTGGGCAAATGAAGGCCACGGACAGAGATGCAGACCCTCCCTCTGGGCCCCTGGCTTTGTCGGCAGACCCAGCTCATTCCTGCTTTGGCCTCTGTCCCCCTGCAAGCCCTCACCCGTGGGAGGGTGGGAGCAGAGGAGGGAGCAACACCCCCCAGGTTCCCACTCACCGCAGCGTGCGCAGCGGAGGCCCTGGGGCTGGGCCGGGCTTCCTCGGCCTTCAGGGCCTGGAGTCTGGGTCCTGGAAGCAAGCCCAGGCCCTGGCAGCTCCTGCGGTTCAAGTCTATGGGCTGGAAGGTGCTGAAGGTTATGGTGGGGGCTTCTTGACTCCCTGTTAGGACAGAGAAGTTTCTCAGTGAAGGTCTGCCTCTCCCTCTGCTGTCCACCCCTCCCCCAGGCTCAGAGGGGCCCCACAGGCATCTCCCTGGGGACCTGGAGGACAGGGCCAGTTGTGACAGCAGGAGAAATGCAGGAGGGATGGCAGACACGATTTCTCAGGGAGGAGGATGAAGGGGCCAAGGAGGCGCAGAGGGGCTTCTCAGGGAAACTGGGCCCCAGGAAGGAGCGCTGGGAAGCCAGCTGGCCTTCGGCTGGTCCGGAAGTCCTGAAATCCGGGAAAGGAGGCAGATCTCTTCAGGGCAGGTCCCTCTTCTGGCCCAGGATCCTCGGCCTCCCAGCCCCCTTCATCCTCCTGCTGCCTCCTCTCTCCACTCGAAGAAGCCCTCAGAAGACCCTGTCACCCTTATCCTCAGGGATGCGTGGACCTGGAGCCCCCGAAGAGGGGCAGGGGTTGTGGGCCGCCTGCCCGCCAGCTCTGGCTTGAGGTGTGACCCGTCACCCCTGAAGTGGGAGCTCAGGCCCAGAGGGAGGAGAGCAGGGGTCATGGGGGTCTTGATGTTCCCTCCCACCCACATTCCCCAACTTCACACTTACCTTGGGGGCATATCTGGGCCAGGGGGAACTCCATGGGGGCAGCCTAGGAAAGGAGCCCCCTGGAGCAGGGTGTACGTCTGGGCTCTCAAAAGGTGTGCACCCTCAGCTACTCATCTCTGCTCTCACCCCAGCCCCCGGGGGCAGGAAATGTCGCCTCACCCACAGCCCTAGCCCTCGCGGAGGACTCACGTCATGGAAAGCCGTAAGACAATTGTCCCTCCCCCGGAAGCCAGGCAGCTGAAGGTGGTGGTGGTGTGGTGAGTATTTGTGTCATTGTGGGTCTGGGTGTTGGGGAGTCCTTGCTGCTGTCTTATCTCCATCTCTCCGGTGATTCTTTCTCCACGCCCTCACTCCAGACTGGGGCTTCCCTTTCTCTCCCTCTCTCTTTGTCTCTCTCTCCATCTCTCTCCCTCTGTCTGAGCAGTGGCAGTGGGGAGGTCAATCTCAGAAGGATAAGCCTTATAAGGTGATGGGGCTTCGGGGTCATCAAAGATTCATAGGCAGGACTGTGCTCTTAAGGACACACGAGGAGGAGAGGGGGGAAGCGCTGCAACAGAAAGAATGTGGGTCAGACTTTTGAAGGACTTTCTGAGGTCATATGAAACCTGTGAGACAAGGGGGTAGCGAAGAGGGAACCTGGCTTCATCGTCAAGCAGAGAATGGATCTGGGTTAGGACAAAACCAGGCCATCCCGCAGAAAGGGAGGCAAAATTTCCTTCAACTAAGCAGGTCGTTATTAGCAGCAAGATTATTAGCAGTTGTTATTAATAACTTTAGTGCTGATGTCTTAAACCTGCAGTGTGCTTACATCTGCTGCCACCCTAGAGGACCAATCCCATTTCTCTCTCGTGTGATCCTCACAAATGAGAAGGAGTCAGGGAACATTATCCCCATTTTCCAGAAGGGTAAACTGAAGCTCAGAGAAGTTAAGTGCCTTGGCCCGGGTCTTTCAGTGTCTCAGATGTTCATGGCAGAGTTGGGACTAGAAACTAGATCTTCTTTTACAAATTTCACTGTGATTTAGGCCAACAGTCCATGGCTACGTGCCAGGCACTGTTCTTGGTGCTGAGGGCCCAGAGAGAAAAAGGATCTCGTCTGAAGATGTCAAGAGGGGGAAACGACTTGCCAACAGGTACTTAGAGAAGGTTGTGGTGAGTTAGTGGTGTGGGCTGGTGCTACAGGAGCCCACCTCAGAGGCTCCTAATCTAGCCGCGTGTGCAGAGCGTGCCTGCGTGTACAGGGGGTTGGGACGTCAGAAGAGGGGATTGAGCTGAGCTGTGGAGGATGAGCAGGGTTGAGGAAGGTGGGGAAAGGTGTTTCTAGAAGAGGAATGAGCATGTGCAACTGCATGGAAAAAGGAAATAGGGTGGAGCAGGGGATGTGTGACTGGAGCGGAAGCTGGCTTGGGGGCTGCCAGCAGTGGATTATGCAGCTGGAGGGGCCAGGGCCAGAGTACACACTGCCTTGCACCCAGGAAGGACTTTTGAGTCCCGACAGCCTGGAGAGCTACTTCCCCAGCAGCTCTGAGAGGGAAAGACTTCCCCCAGGAGTCACGGCTGGCCCAGCCACACCCATACCCCAAAGCCTTGCCTCCCCCTGAGCTGCCTGAGCCCTCTTCCCTTCCTTAAAAACTGTTGCCTTAGCCTTGATCCCAGCCCCCAGGGATGGGATCGAGACTAAGGCATGATGAATGATCTCCCTCACTATGCTCTGCACTGAAAGCAGAGTGGACTCAGCAGACGTCAACTAGGGAGCAAGATGCCCCTGTCCTCTTCTTGAAGCCCTCCTCCCATGATGGTGTGTGATTCTCTTGAACACCTCTCCTTCATATGGTTTGGAAGTGGAACATCAGTTAGTATAGGCTAGGTTATGCTGAGGTGACAAAGAACACCAAAATCTCAGCAGCTTAACACAACAAAAGTTTTTGTTTTTTTAATAAATTTATTTATTATTTATTTTTGGCTGCATTGGGTCTTCGTTGCTGCACGCGGCTTTCTCTAGTTGCGTCAAGCGGGGGCTACTCTTCGTTGTGCATCTTGGGCTCTAAGTGCATGGGCTTCAGTACTTGTGGCTCGTGGGCTCTAGAGTGCAGGCTCAGCAATTGTGGTGCATGGGCTTAGTTGCTCTGCAGCATGTGGGATCTTCCCGGACCAGGGCTCGAACCCGTGTCCCCTGCATTGGCAGGCGGATTCCCAACCACTGCGCCACCAGGGAAGCCCCAAAAGTTTGTTTCTTACCTATGCAAGTTACACTGAAGAGCTGGGCATCTCTTCAGGGCAGCTGTTGCCCAGGTGGTGGCTCAGCCTCCCAGGTTGCCTAAACATTATGGTGCTGCCATATCTACACACCCTCCCACAGTCACTGTGGCAGGGGAAGAGGAGCATGAAGAGTTATCCACTCTTTCCTAAATGCTCTCCCCATCTCTGGGAGTGAAACATGCTCCTTCCGCTAACACATTATTAGCCAAAGCAGGTGGCTTGCAGGATCTCAGTTCCCTGACCAGGGATTGAACCCAAGCCACAGCAGTGAAAGCCTGGAATCCTAATCACTAGGCCACCAGGGAACTCCCAGGGATGTGTATTCTTCTACATGGGGAGGAGCAATGGCTACACTGATGAACCCAATCATGTCTCCTGTAGTGAGGAAGCATCCCAGCTCAGGATTTAGTCTTGAGGACAAGCTTAGCAAGTGTCTTAGTAGAGCTCAATGCAAGACTCAAAGTTTGACACTTTATTTGGGAGGTACAAGGTCAGGGTGGTGAGGATGAGGAGAAGAGAAGTGAAGCAAAAAAAAAAAAAAAAGCAAAATAGTATTACTGCATTGGTTACCACTTCAGAATGAACTGAAAAGAGAAACATCCAGTTTCTTGACAGGCATTTTCACTTGAGGACTTTCTCCAGACAGGGTGCAAGCTGAAACCACAACTTGGAGTAACCCACAGATGGGAGAAAGGAGGAGGAACTTATCTTCCCAGCTCCCTCATACTTCCCACTTCCCATTGATCAAGATGGTCCCACAGGAACCGACTTAGAGATTGCATCCCCTGTACCTTGGTATCTACTCAGGAAGCCAGATCTCATGGTCCTTGGTGTGGTGTCTGATATTAATCAGAAATGGAGAGGTGACTCAGAGAGATAGGTTCAACAGGTGAGGTGTGAAGACTGTGCATTCCTAGGACTTCAGCTTGGACTCTAGCCAGCTCGGGTCCCAAAAAAGGGCTCTGGAAAAAGTGGAAGTGGTTTGGGAGGCAGCCAGCCAAGGAGTCAATGAGAAGAATCTAAGGAGGTGTACAAGTTTTGTGTCCAACACAGTCCACCCCTTGTGTCTTCTCATCATATACAGATCTTATACTACAAGACAGGGCTTACATTTTTTTTTTTTAAATTTATTTATTTATTTATTTTTGGCTGTATTGGGTCTTCGTTTCTGTGCGAGGGCTTTCTCTAGTTGTGGCAAGCGGGGGCCACTCTTCATCGCGGTGCACGGGCCTCTCACTATCGCGGCCTCTCTTGTTGCGGAGCACAGGCTCCAGTCACGCAGGCTCAGTAGTTGTGGCTCACGGGCCTAGTTGCTCCGCAGCATGTGGGATCTTCCCAGACCAGGGCTCGAACCCGTGTCCCCTGCATTGGCAGGCAGATTCTCAACCACTGCGCCACCAGGGAAGCCCCAGGGTTTACATTTGTTCTGTACAAACAGAAACATCCTTACTCTCCAAGAAGGGAGCTACACTCAGTCACACAACCCCCTTCAAGGTGGAGGTCAAGGGTGTCTTTCTCAAAGACTGAGGTGAGAGGATAAGTGAGAAAAGCTACAATCCTTGTAGTTGTAACTGATCCAGAGGCATCATCTCCCTCCTCTGCCACTCATTCTAGATGCCCCCACCTTTAGTTAGCATTTCATCTGGTCTGGGTTGTTTTTCTGGTGGGGTGATCCAGAACTTCATTCCCCCAAGGTATAGACCCCTAGTTGCCCTGCCCTTGTTGGTTGTTGTAGCTACCCATTAACAGTCATCGCCAGGCGTGGAAGTACTAAGAGATGTCCCAGACATTCTCTGACCAACTGGCCAAGCTATTTGCCACTCCCTGGTAGTCCATGCCCATCCTTACTCTGGACCATCTTTCCCTAAGTGCAAAGAGGATGACTGATGTATGCTGCAGCTCCGGGAGGATTTCCCTTTAGCACTGTCTTTCAGGGACACTCTGAGTGAGACCATACTGCTGCTAGAGCCAACGTGTCATCCTGGCACATCTTACAGTTGGTTGTAGGGAATCCCCATGAGGTCACAAATGTGGTTGAAGAAGAAGCAGTAGCAATAGAGGCAGGAGATTGGCAGTCTGGGCCACCTGCTCATGCAATTTACTTTTGAATCCTGGATCAGTTCAAGACTGGTCCAGATGTATCATGCCCAACACAGAATGAAGTACTTGCTTTGCCTGTCCAACCTTAGGACTCGTGGATCAGATAACATTCAGTTTTATGATGGGCAGCTCATGTTGAATGGTCACTTGGTGCCCATTGGTCAGGCACTCGGTCTCTATTAGGGCCCAGTATCGAACCCAGAGCTGTTTTTCAGATGTAATTCTTTGTCAGAGAGGGCATAACCTTGTTCCAGAATCCCAGGGTATGTGCCGCAGTTCCCCATCAGAGCTTGCCAGACTCCACACAGCATCCTTATCCATCACAACAGGGATTTCTAGCACCACTGGACGTGCTGGATCACAAGGCCCAAGAGGCGGGGCAGCTTGTTTACAGCCTGGACCTGCTGCAGGGGCCTATCTTGCTCTGGGACTCACATAAAACTGACAGCCTTCTGGATCACCTCACAACTAGTCTGAAGTGATATTCTCAAGTGCAGCACACCTAGCCTCCAAATCTAAAGAGTCCAAATAAATGCTGTGTCCCTTTCCTAGTGCTGGAAAGTATAAGGAGCAACGTCTTGTCCTTTATAGCAAGTTCCAGACCAGGGCTTTTGGAAAGGAGGTGGCAATGGAGGGAATCTGACGAGATCTGTGTCCAGCATAGCAAGGATAATATACACTGTGGTTACAAATACCTTTCTTTACTTTTTCGTTCCTACCATTTGCATTCAGGGAACAAAATTGGTGTGTGTGTGTGTGTGTACCATCCTACCCTGTGTTCAGACTTTACCAACGGCCCACCATTACCTTGTATAATCAGTTATTACTTGATAAATAACTGCCAAGGGCAGGCTTTGCCTTATTTGAGGGTTACCGGGCATTATTTTACAGGTGAGAAAACTGAGATCAAGGTCAAGAGACTTAGCTTCAGTCACACAATGAGAACATTAGTCTTAACCTGGGGCTTCCAACTTGGGACCTCTAGGTATGGGGGTGGGGAGGGAGATTAGAGCCACCAAGTCTTGAGTGTTTGCCATTAGCAAGCACCGTGCTAAGTGCGTTACAGGCATGGACTCTTATACCCTTATACAGATCCATGAAGGAGATGCTCTGATTATCATCCCCACTTCACAGACAGGGAATCTGAGACTCAAGAAGGTCAAGGGACTTGCCCAAGGTCACACAGTCAGGAAGTGGGCATTAGAACCAGGTGGTCTGGCTTCAGATCTTGGGATCAGATCTGATTAACTCCTAGCCAATACAGATGCCGAGAAGTTAGGGACATAACCCCATACGGATGGGTGGGCCCTGCTTCACCGCTTTCCCACTGAATGATTTCATGTTAAAGATACCTGAGAAGAGCAGAAAAGGTGCAGACTTTTCAAGACTTTAACTATCACTAGAACAAAAAGCCCTCTAAGGAATTTGCCTGTGAAGACCAAAATGTTCAAGCTGTAAAAAACCAGAATCCAGGAAACTTTTCTAACCACAGGTCATAACTGTACCCTTTTAGTAACCTATGCTTTGCTGCAATTTCAACTCACAACATGGACTCATTTGCAAAACCATCGTATCTTTGAATGTAGTTTTTCATCCAGCAGAATGTGCTTTGCTGACATCACAAGCGATCATGACACACTCCCACAATGCTATGGAAAGGAGCAGTGATATTTCAGATTTCACATAATGCCTTTTCTCTGAACAGCTCTAGGCATTTACAGGACCAAAGGCATTACTTTATAGTTACTCTTGCTCTATCTATTTAGTCAACAAGTATTCTCTGCCTACAGAATACCAAACATGCTAGGGGCATGCAAAAGTAAATAAAAACTCAACAACCTGTTCTTTTGGAGTTCACATCTGGGTGAAGAGAAGTGCCCACGGCATATTAACCTTTTAGTGCCTCTTACTTCTTATTGCAAACCAGTAGGTAACAAAAGAAGCACGCTATAAGTGAGGGACTGTGAACTGAAATGTCCACCCTTAGCCCTCCCCTCAACAACCCCTTTTCCCTGTGGGTCTGCATGTGTCTGGCTGCGTTTCTAAATCATAGCTTTATTATAGAATTAGTACATGAATTTGTAATGATCCAGGCCTAGTAAAGTTGTTCCTTGTTCTTATGAAGGTATGAAAAAAACTTCCTCTATAAAGTAATGTACATAATAACCATATTTACAATTTTTTGGAAAATTATAAGGCCTTTTGCAAATGTAATATTAGTATTGACACTGATAAATTAGATCAATTTCTTACTTTTTAATATAGTAAAAGAGCTCAAAAAGCATCCGATTTCCTCGAGTCAACAATGAATCAGATAGAGAAGATCAAGATGGCCGAGTAGAAGGACATGGAGCTCACCTCCCCCTACAAACACATCAAAACTACATCTTCATGTGGAACAGAATACCAGCTGAAAGCTGGCAGAAGATCTCTTATACAGCTAGAGCCACAAGAAAGATCCCCATGTAACTGAGTAGGAGGAAAGGAAAAAAAAAAAAAAAAAAGGAAACAATGAATCAATGGCAAAAGAGATAGGTTTCCGAGTTTCTTTTCATTCTTTTCCACTCCAAGGTGAAAATCTTCTCTTATTTATGTTGAATTCCCAGTGCCTGGAAAAATGCTGGCATGTCAGAGATAGTCAACATATATTAACGTGTTGAGAACATTTTTAAAAGGAGAAAAGAAAGCTTTTAGAGAATTAAAAACAGCCCTTCTGCACATGAAAAGATGCTCAACATCTCTAATTATTAGAGAAATACAAATCAAAACTACAGTGAGGTACCACCTCACACCGCTCAGAATGGCCATCATTAAAAAGTCTACAAATAACAAATGCTGGAAGAGGTGTGGAGGAAAAAGAAGCGTCCTATACTGTTGGTGGGAATGTATACTGGTGCAGCCACTATGGAAAACAGTATGGAGGTTCCTTAAAAAACTAAAAATTGAGTTACCATATGATCCAGCAATTCCACTCCTGGGTATATACCTGAAGAATGTGAAAAGATACATGCACCCCAATGTTCATGGTAGCATTATTTACAATAGCCAAGACATGGAAGCAACCTAAATGTCCATTGACAGATGAATGGATACAGAAGATGTGGTACATATATACAATGGAATATTACTCAGCCATAAAAAGAATGAAAGAATGCCATTTGCAGCAACATGGATGGACCTAGAGATACTAATTGAAGTAAGTCAGAAAGACAAAGACAAATACCATATGATATCACTTATATGTGGAATCTAAAATGTGATACAGGGGCTTCCCTGGTGGCGCAGTGGTTAAGAATCCGCCTGCCAATGCAGGGGACACAGGTCCAAGCCCTGGTCCGGGAAGATCCCACATGCCACGTAGCAACTAAGCCTGTGTGCCACAACTACTGAGCCCACATGCCACAATTACCAAAGCCCAGGTGCCTAGAGCCCACGTGCCGCAATAAGAGAAGCCACAGCAGTGAGAAGCCCGCGCACCGCAATGAAGGGTAGCCCCTGCTCGCCGCGACTAGAGAAAACCCGCGCGCAGCAACGAAGACCCAACGCAGCCAAAAAATAAGTAAATAAATAAATAAATTTGTAAAAAATAAAATAAAATATTATACAAATGAACATATTGACAATACAGAAACAGACTCATAGACATAGAAAACAAACTTATGGTTACCAAAGGGGAGAGGGTGGGGGAGGGATAAATTAGGGGTTTAGGATTAACAGATACACACTACTATATATAAAATAGATAAATAACAAGGTCCTACAGTATAGCACAGAGAACTGTATTCAATATACTGTAATAAACTATAATGGAAAAGAATATGAAAAAGAATATATATGTGTATATATATGTGTATATATATGTATAATGAATATATATGTGTATATCTATATAATGAATATATATGTGTATATCTATATAATGAATATATATGTGTATATATATATAATGAATATATATGTGTATATATATAATGAATATATGTGTATATATATATAATGAATATATATGTGTGTATATATATATAATGAATATATATGTGTATATATATATAATGAATATATATGTGTATATATATATAATGAATATATATGTGTATATATATATATATATATATATATATATATATATGTATAATGAATCACTTTGCTGTACACCAGAAACTAACACAACATTGTAAATCAACTCTACTTCAATTTAAAAAAAAAAACCCCAGAGGCAGAGGTGGCTCCATGTTGGCACCTCCCCATCTCCTCATGCTGTGCAACGGTCCCCTCCACAGGCCACTCTCCTGCAGTTCCATATGTGTCTCCTTGCACACAGTTGCAGGACAGCCTCTTGTCACGGTGCAGACTTCTTCTTCCCCATGCACACTTGTGCCTGCCGTGGGCACCTGCGTGGATGAGAATGTCAGAGGAAGAGAAGACTATAGGGCTGTGGAACGAGAATAGAAGTTGGGTCTGTCTGAGCTCCTGCTCCACCACCTACCGGCCCTGAGACCTGGGGCAAATCCTGCAGGCCCCCTGAGCCTCAGTTGCCTCACATGTAAAATGGGGATAACCCAGACTAAGCTGTTGTATGTAGACAATATGCTGTGACTCATGCAATGCTTCGTCAACTGGAAAAGTCTGCTGTGTTTCTGTGTCATTATTTTATTTATTACATCAATAGAGTAATAATAAGAAATGGAGATCCATCCAGTTGGCCATTTCAACAGAGTTGAGCCCTCCCGGGATGTGTCAGGCAGCCTAGGCATTGGGAATGCAGCAGCAAAGATGTGCATGGCCCTTGCCCTCTGGAAGCCTGCATTCTGGTGAGGGGAGACGAAAAGAAACGGGTAACAAATCAGAAAGATAATTTCAGATCGTGATACGAGTAATAAGATGATACTGCAGGATGTTAGATGTAGAGTAGATGCTGCTTTGGGAGGCCGCTCCTGAGGAGGTGACAGACACTGTAACCCATTGACCAGGTGAGAAGGAGCCAGCCCGTCAAGGTCTGGGGAGAGTGTCCCAAACAGGGGGAACAAGAGTACAAAGACCTAGAGCACTGTGACAGTCACAGGGCCAGGCACCCAAAGCAGCTGCCTGCCTGCGGGCTGCTGACCTTTCCTGAGAGCCGCCCGCAGTTGGGGCCAGTCTGGCTCCCTCGCAGGCCTTTCCCACGCCAGCCACGCCAGCCACGCCAGCCACGCCAGCCACGCCAGCGCTGGCTCAGTTACAACCTCCCGTAATAGCCTTTCCTTGGGAAGTAGGGAGGGCTGGCCAAGGCCTGGGGCAGGGCAGAGCGGGCCTGAAAGGTGTTGGGGAAGATGGAAACAAAGACAAAAGGCAGAAAGGAGGGGTGTGGAGGAGCTGCAATGGTCTCTCCAGCCCAGAAGTCTGTCTACCCAGCCCAGATTCTGCAGAGATTCTGCAGAGAATTCCAGAATCCTGGTCACCCCCATCTTGGGATTCTGCCTTTTGGACCGGGGAGGACCCTGGGGATGGACTGTCTCTCTCCACCCCCCCTGAGTAGGAGGACACTACGAGGATGAGCCCTGCTTGGTATTAAGTATCTACCCGCCACCCTCCCCTCCCATCAGTTGTCTCCTTTTCAAGAGAGAGAAGAATCGAACAGGAGAGCCTCAAGTCTGATTATCAGTACTCAAACACCTGATTGCCATCTTCTCCAAACCTGCCGTTTAATTGATCACCAAATTGGGGGGGGTGGGCGGGGAGGTGGCGGGCTTGGTGCAGCTCCACCAAACGCCACGACTCTGCTCTGGCTGCTCTGTGTGCACAGTAACCACGCCCCCCACCTCCCCCCACCCCGCCCCCCTGCTTCTGGAAACCGTGCCCACTGCTTTGATACACTGTGTGATAATTGCAACGGAAGTACTTTTCACCTTTAAAATGGAATTACTCACTCTCTTTGTCTGGAGGCCTGGGCCCAGGCCAGCAGCCCTGGCAAGGAATGAATTCTCTTAGACCCAGGTACAGCGGATCCCTCCCATAAATTCAGACCAGTTTCCGGGCCTGCCGCTGAAATCTTGAGTGTGCCTCAGCATTTTGTCAGGTAGGTGCACTTGGAAGAGCTCTAGCATCTTGAGGCTGTGACTGTCTCTCACCCTGATTTGTATTTTCATCCCCCTCCACCCTTGTGCCAAGGTCAACCTGGGCAAGTTGCTTGATCTCTCCAAGCTTTGGTTGCCTGGTCTGGAACGTGGGAGAACACCTCTCTGGAAGGCTGGTTGTGGGATTCCATCAGCAAATGGGTGCTGAGCCCAGCAGAGGGTCTGTCTGATCTGCAGGAGGAGCTCAGGTATTTTTTCCCCTTCTTTCCTATAAGTTCCTAGCAATGTGATGGGAACATTTAACCACTGTCTCCTCAGGGCCGGGGCAGAGGGTCAGACCTCAGGTCTTCCCTCTGGCTGGGCTTGTAGCAGCTGGGTCTGGTCCCTCCCCTCTGTCCTGTGAGCTGCCGGGCTGATAACGGGAAGGGCTCAAGAGCACATGTGAGATGGCTTGTCTGCTGGTGTTCCCTTCCCAGAACGCTTTCCCTGAGTTCCTGAATGTATTAGTATGCTTGAGCTGCCATAACAAAAACCACAGGTTGGGTGACATAAACAGCAGAAATTCATTATCTCATAGTTCTGGAGGCTGGAAGTCCAAGATCAAGGTGCCAGCAGGCTTGGTTTCTAGTGGGGCCTCTCTTCCTGGCTTGCAGGTGGCTGCCTTCTCACCGTGTCCTCACATGGCCTCTCCTCTGTGCTCATGTGGGGAAGAGGGGGATATCTCTGGTGTGTCTTCCTCTTCTTATAAGGACACTAGTCCTATCGGATTAGGGCCTCACCCTAATGACCTCATTTGACCTTAATGACTTCTTTCATGGCCCTATCTTCAAATATAGTCACGTTGGGGATAGGGCTTCAACATATGAATTTTGAGGGGGCACAATTCAGTCCGTACACCAAATGTCAAACCTGTCCTCTTCCCTCAAGGAGCTCAAGTTCTAAGGTAGCTAGGACCACAGAGGAGAAGCGGTCATGCCCAGAGCCATGTGCATCCTCCAGGACTTGAGAGGAGAGAGCTCTCTTCTGGCTGGGGTGATGGAGGAAGGAGTCTCAGAGGAGAGTGCCATGTGGGGGCATCTGGGCTGAGCCTTGATAAGAAGTTGTGGGCAGAGGGGTAGTCCCAGGCCCAGGGGAAGTCTGGGCAAAGACTTGGGACCATGTGAAGAGCACGCCGGGTCAGATCAGTTTGCCGTCCCCACTCCTCTTCTGCTTCTCTCCCCTGCTGTGTGGGTACTTGGGGAATGTGTGTGCTGCCAGAAGTTTCCTCAGGCTGAATTTGCTGTTAGAGTGAATTGCAACATGGCAAAGGAAAGGGCTGGCTGGGCGGCACTGACAGGAGTGCAGCGGAAGGAACCCTGCAGCAGCTTGAGCCCCTGCGCCAGCTGGCTGGCCGCTCATCCAGATGGTGCAGGGTTAGAGCTGGCAGCGCCTGGAGGGGCGGAGAGGGATTGCAAGGACCGCAGGACCCTGGGAGTCTGGAGAGACTGCGGAGAGGGTTCTTGGTGACTGAGAGTCAGGTCCCAGGACTGCTTGGAGGTACTGGGGAAGGGAGAGCGGTGGAGAAGTGTAGAGGATCCTGGTGATCTCTAGGGACTCCAGACCACCAGAGGAAGCTCCAGATGTGCTGAGGTGCCTGTGAAGCTGGGGGCACCAAAGGCACCAAGGGCACTGTGGGTCAGCACAGGAAGATGTTCAAGGGAGTTTGGGATCTCGTAGACTCTGGGGGGTGGAACTTGAGGTCTAGAGCAGCTGGGGAGATTTAGGGCTCCCACTCTCTCTCCTCTAGCATGTCCAGCATGTAGACTTTGTGGCTGGGAAGGAGTCATGGCAGTCAGGCCTGCAGATTTCCTGGTGCAGCCCTTGGGGCTGAGGCCCTCCTATGTGGCCTGGACCTCACCCACGACCACCTGAAGGAGAACGCAGGTAGCCCTGCAGATGTCTGGGTTCAGGCATTGTGCTGTGACGAGTGCAGTGGACTTTCCATTTGACAGAGGCCGGGAGCAGTAAATTACCAATAATTTGCTCAAGCAAACTAGTAAGTATGTTTAACTAAGATTCAGCTCAGGTCTGGCTCCAAAGGCAGTATTTTTTTCCTCTCTGCACTCCCTGCCCTTGGCTGGTTTGTTATCATGAATTCATGGAACATCTATTAAAAACCTATTATGTACTGGAGTGTATGATAGTTTCAAGGGCTGCAAAGATAAATAAGACTCGAGGGCAGGGGAGATACATAGGTAAACAAACCCAGATAATTCAGAGTGACAGGAGCCAAACTAAAAGCCTGTGGTTCAGGGGACGTGTAGGAAGGAGTGGTCCATGCTGCCCAGGATAATGCTGCGAAGGGGGAGCGAAGTCAAGAAGGCTTCAGAGAGGGGGTGGTAGTTGAGAGAGCTGGTTTGAAGGGTGAGCAGATGATCCTCAGGGTACAGGGGAAGGGGAGGGTGGAGAGAGTGGAGGACGTTCTGGGTTGAAGGAGCAAAGTGAGTGAAGGTGCGGAGGCTTAGAGCTACGGTGCCGTCTGGGGGTGGCATGGGTGTGAGGGGCAGAGAGCTTGAGAGGTCAGCCTGCTTGGAGCTTTGCCTTTGCTGGTGGCACCGGGGAGCTATTGAGGGGCTTTCAGCAGGGAAGTGATGAGATCTGAGTTTTAGTTGCAGTGCTCTCAGAGCCCTGGTTCTTGCACAGCTCCATGGGACTGTCGTGGTGCACTGCAGTGATCTGTCTGCATGCCTTCTTGCCCAGGAGGCAGTGCGCTCTGCAAGGGTAGGCCCTGGCTTTTGTCCATCTTTGTGGCTCCTTCACCCATGGCAGGAACTACTGTAAGCAGGGGTTTAGCACATACAACTTGCTCAAGGAGGTTTGGCGCTGCCGCCAGACCATTGTACAATCTGCCATCCCTGCCCATAAGGACTTACGCCCACCCCTCTCTGGAGCCCTCCTAGCCCGGTGTGGGGCACCTTATAGACAACAGGATAGAGTGGAAAAATTGTGGACTTTGAATACCATCTTTGCCATTTATTAGTTGCAGGACTTTGGGCAAGTTATTTCACTTCCTGAAGGCATGGTTCCCTCATCTGTACAATGTCAGTGAAAGAATGAAGCTCACCATTCTTTTTTTTAAAAAAAAATATTTATTTAGGCTGTGCCAGGTCTTAGTTGTGGCATTTGGACTTCTTCGTTGCGGCATGCGGACTCTTAGTTGTGGCATGCATGCGGGATCTAGCTCCCCGACCAGGGATCGAGGAGTCTTACTCACTGGACCACCAGGGAAGTCCCCACTTTATTCTTTATGTTCGAGTGTATGTCAAGTGTAGATATGTAGAAGGTGCTCAGTACATTTTAGGTCCAATAATCATAATAAATAATGACCCTCATGGGTGCTGGTCACTTACCTATTGTCTCTCAGCTCTAACCCCTCCCTTCTATACTCTGCTCTGTGAGGCTGGGGCTGACTCTGAAAACCATATTTTGCAGAGCGTATTTTGCCAGTGGGCTCTTATTAAGTTCCGCCAACAGGGAGGTTGCCTACAGGGAGAGAGGGGAGGACTTGCTTCTTCCGGTTGCTTCCTTTCAACGTTGCTCCAGCACCAGCTGGGCAGCATTACCTCCTCCAAGATCTGGATCCCACCTCTGGGGTATCCCTTCCCTGAGGTTCTAGACTCTGACAACCTCAACCTTACCTGCTTGTTCTCCCAACCTAGGGGTGGGAGCTTCCTCTTGCGGTTTTCTCTGTGTTACTTAGTGTTCCCTCTTTGCTTTTCAGCCGTCCCACACCAGTAAAGCCAACCCCTTATATTCAATACTCTCTGTGGAAATACCTAGCGTGGCTTCTATTTTCCTAAGGGGAGTCCTGACACTAACATCATGGCTGTATAAGGCAGCAGGTACTCAGTGCCCTGTGGATGGTGCAGAGTTCAGAAACAGCCTCAGAGACCAAAGATGGGGCAGGGGGTGGGGCAGATGTGGAGGCAATTCCCAGTAGAGCACAGGTCAGGGGATGGGCAGCATGGTGCAAGCTGGTGGATAGGCAAGAGTCTAGACTGATTAGAACATGAGGTTTGTTTTGGGGTGGGGCAGATCACGATGCTGGAGAGGCAAGTTGCAGCTAGAAGTGGAAGGCTTACATGCCAGGGAAGATGAAATTTAGAGATAAAGAAGGGACTCAAGGACAGAGAGGACAAATCAGTTTACTCTCAGCCCTTCAGGCTGGGTTCTTGGTAGAAGGGGCTGGACCTCCAGGAACTGGCTATGTGATCTTAGGCAAGTCATTTGGCCTCTCAGATCACTGATGCCATCCTCTCTAAGTGGATTTTCCATACACTTTGGAAACAGAAAGCTCTTTGCCAGCATAAGGAATTATCGATACTAGGTACTATTCTAAGTAGCTCTGGGGGAGGGGCTCATAGGAGGGAGGAGGGTGCTTTCAGGCTGGGAAAGAGACAAGGTGGGAGCCCAGTGGGGAAGAATGTGGGGGGAGGCCTCCAAGGGTGTGATGGTCCACACTCAGATTGGGAGGCAGAGGGTGGGGGAAGGGATAAAAAAGGAAGCCACGTTTGGGTGTTGGCGTGGTACGTGGGTAAGGCTGAGGAATGAGCGGGGGTGGGAACCTAGGTTGCCACAGGCCCTGGAAGCCACTACAGGTGGAGGCTGGTCCTGCAGGGCTGGGTGGGGAAGGTGGTCCCAAGGACACCGCAAGCAGAGGGCTGTGGGCCTCCCTGTGGGTGGGCTCAGAGTTGCTGGGGATCTCTGTCTGCTTTTCTCTACCTGCCCCCTGTTTTATATCTTCCCAGACGGAAACATCGTGGGGTTACAAAAAACATGCTGCCAATTCTAAATTCACGCAAACCAACTTTGGCCCAGCCTAGAGCACAGAGGAAAAAAATGTTCATGGAGAATATGTATTTGTCAGACCCCAAGGTAACCAACCAGGCAGAGAGAGGGCAGAGTCAGGGCCCCGGCCGACTCTGACCTCACCCTTCCTGAGCCCAGGACCTCGACCAACTGGGAGGAAGTCTCATTCCTTTCAAAGCAAACTGCTTGTTTTTCACAACATAAATAATGTATGTTCTTTAAAAACATAAAGAGAAAATACAGATAAGCAAAAAGAAGATATAAATCATCCACAACCCCATCTCCCAGATGCATATTTACACTTTCAGACACTTCTCTGGGTTTGTACATGTAAATGCAAAAAATGGCACTTTATTATTTGCAACCTGCCCTTTTCACTCTGCAGTTCATCATGGCCATCTTTCCATGGCACTAAATGTGCTTCTGCAGCATCTTTTTAAATGATATCACAATTAGATAACAACAACTATAATTTGTATAGTGCTCTATAGCTTACAAAGCACTTGGTGTCTATTATCTTATTTCAGCCCTTGGCCTTCTCTCATGGAGGTCTCTCCCTTAGGTAATTCTGCTGCCAAAGGAGGCCACCCCTGCCTCCTTTGCCCCCTGCCCCCTGACCCTGTTCCCCGGAAGTCTTTATATAGCTCCACCTCCATTCTTCCTGCTTCAGCAGCAGTCGGTTTCTACTCCAATTGCCATTTGGAGAGATGCATGCTGGCTAGACCCCTCTCCTCCATCTCTACTTCTTCCTGCCTGACCCAGCTGTCAACCTCTGTCCTTTTGTGCACACGCTCTCCTTTCTCTGCCTCCTAGAGAGGAAGGGGCCTCTGTCTCATTTGCTTAAGAATCCTTCTGCATAGTCTCAGAATGTTGTCCCCACTGCCACCCTAGCCATCCTTCCCCTCTCTCCCCCTGCACCTCTGCCCACTTCCCCTCTCCTGTCCTATTCTGCTTGAGGACCAGCTTGACACAACCTGAAAGGGTGGGAACCTGCGTGACCCTCTGCTCCCTCAGGATGTGACCCCCTCTTCATCTCCAGATACAGCCAAGCACAAAGTTTCCCTGTTCTTGCTCATGAGTGGGGATGGCGGGGGGGGGGGGGCCAGACCCACAGAGAGCCAAGGGGCAGGCTGTGGTGTCCTCAGAGCCTCCAGTGCGTGTGTGTAGAGGGGTTCTGATCTCCTGTCTCCCTGCCTCTCTGGGTCTCCTCTCTTCCGCACCCCCTTCCTCTGCCTGTTTCTCCCTCCTCACTACCTCCCCAGCATCCCCAGCCTTTCCTGTCCTCCCTCTGCCTGACATCTGACAATGTCCGTGGTGCTTGAGAGCTGCAGCCACTGGGGGCGGGGAGAGAGACAGGAGGGAATGTCTTGTGCCCCTCCTTCTTTGTCCTAGGATTTCAGTTGACATCTTTATCCTGGGAGTGCCTCCCTCTGCCCACCCCCACCCTGACCGGCGGCCCCATCTCTCCCCTCTCCCCTCTGTGGTGGAAGTGAAGATGGCAAGAGGAGCTCCTGGCCTGATCAGTCCAAGACGCCAAACTCTTCAGATGTCCTGCCTTCCCAGGGACCAGATGAGGAAGCTGGGCTGGAGTATCTACTCAGCCAGCTAGCATCCTGGGCAGGGGGCTACCTCTCCTGGCTTTGGAGAAGGGCAAGTGCCCCTGAGTTTGGGTAATCCAGATATTCGGGCCCAGGGGGCACTCCACCCCTCACCACACCCACCCTGAACGCCTGCCCCATGGCCCTTAGGCCTCCCTTCCACAGCGAGGACGTCAAAACTCTTAGCTGTGTGGCCCCTTTGAGACCCTTCCTTCAGCCAGGCATCAGGGGTACCTGAGCACTTGATCTCAAGCTCCTGATCATGTGCCCAGGGGCTCACCAAATGCCCTCCCTTCTGGCTCCATCCCAACCCCACCAGCCTGGATTCCTGAGTTGGCACTTTCAGCGTCACTTCCCTCACTCCAGGGACAGCTAGTGTCACCCTAGTGTCCACTGACTAGTAGTGCCTTTAGATGAGTGACCCAGAGGGGCTCCTGTTCATGGAAGGCAGCCAGAAGAAGCCCCAGGTGTTCAGGCCCTCTGACTCCTGGGCAAAGATCAGGAGTGGGTAGGAGGTGCCAGCACACTGCCCATCGGCCTCACAGGGATGAGAGGACCCCCAAACTCTCCTTTGTGCCCCTGGGGGCGGGCACTGGTGGCCTGAGGAGTTGGGCATTGAAGTCTCTTGCTGGAAGGAGGAAGACCCTTGCTGTGGGGTAATGGCTGTGACTAACATCTCCCTTGTCCTTCACCTCAGCTAAGGTTGGAGAAGAAGACAAACAACTCCTGGACCAGGGGAGGGGCTTCCACAGCGTTGCTGACACTAGGCCAAGGGGAGGGTCCAAGTTTCTACTCCAGGTTTGCCCCCTCGCTGGGCATCTAAGACCCGGTGCCCTGCCATCCAAGCTCCCTGGGTCTCGGAGGGAGTATGGGGCTGTGGGGCTGACCCAGGAGCAGGAGCAGGATGCTGACCTCTCCTGTCTTCGTACCTGGCTCTTCCTCCTACGTGATGATAGCCGGGAACCACCCTGGCTGCAGCCTTCTGTTCTGTACCCAGAGCCTAGAGGAAGAGGAACTGTGAACACCCCTATTTGTCCTGCCTCAACCAAGGCCTGGTCCAGTGGCAGAGCTCACCTGACCCCGGACCACTTGACCTCGAACCCTCCTGCCCCAGGCCTTTGGGCCTCTCACTATGGAGGACTCCAGTCTCTTCCCCACAAAGATGCATCAGTTGCTCCTGAGCTGGGAGGGGTGGGACATGAGACCTATAGCCTCCAGCATCCCTTTGCCCAGGTGGGGGACTTGTCAAGAGGGAACAAGAACAGTTCCAAGGGGGTAGATGGTAAACATGTAATTCTTTTATGCTAATCTGTCTCCACGCTATTTCCTACCCTTCCTAGCCAGCTGCAGGTTATTTTTTCTGGACTTCTGTCTGAATCGGGGGTGGGGGTGGGGGGGGAGGAGGAAATCAAGAAAGGTGTTTCTGGACTCTCTATTTTAGTCACTGCATTCATCCTTCTGCCTCTCTGGTAGGTGTCCATCACTCTCCTTCCCCGGGCCAACCTATTGTCTGTATTTAGCTGTCTCTGAGAGAGGACACTTCTTCCCTCCACAAAGCTTCCCTGTATAGTTGGGAAGTCCCTTCTGAAGTCTAACCACCATCTGTCTTGCTACCTTATTACATCTACTTTTCTTTCCTTTAATTTTATTGGAGTATAGTTGATTTACAATGTACATCCACTTCTTTTCTAGGACATAGATGGCAGTAGAGTTTGTCTTCCAGCATCCCTACACCTTTCTCCAAAACGTTATTTTGGGCCTGTCACCACCTGCTCATCTTTGGAGGTGAAGCACAGGCAGTGTTTTTCTGAAGCCCTCTTTTCTTCAACTCCCAATCCCTTCTTTAAGCCCTTCCACAACCACATGCCCAGCGCTTCCTGAGCACGCAATGTCCCATCCTGTGGAGGTTAGGGGACATGGGTGGTGGGGAGAGGGCTTGACCCCAGTGCTGCCCTCTGGGCCTGTGCAAGTGCAGGTGTGCCTGTCTGCTGTGCGAGTGTGTGGGTCTCAGATCCAGGGCTTATGTGTGGAGTCTCTCCTCCCTTGTACTCGCTGGTGGCCGGAGACCAGCAACACAGGGAGGAGAGAACAGCCTTCCCCACTCTTTTTTCCCTAAGCTGTGGTTCCGCCAGTAACCATTAGGGGTCACTGTTGCCTTAGCCAGCAATGACAGGCAGGGACAGGGAAGGGCAGGGGTGCGTGCGGTGGAACACGTGGTCCTTGCCGCCCACCTGGACCCTAACAGGATAGTGTATGAGTTGTGGTTGTTATCATAGAGACGCCTCGCACAGACTCATGCACACTCCACTCATGCCTTAAGGAGCTGTGGTTTTCAGGACGGGTGCTGGAGTGAGCAAGCACGCTTAGAAGTATGAACCTCCGCAGAACTCCTGTGTGTGACAGCACGGGAGCTCTGGCCCTGAGGACCTGGATGCAGGAAACGCTGATATAGGATGCGGAAAAAGCCTTGAGCCAGGCCCAGCCCCTTCTGCTACCACCCCCTTCACCAAGGTTTTAAGTCGTTCATCTGCAGCTCCTCCCCTTCGAATGCTCTGACGGCACTGGCATAAGAGCCTGGAAACAGACTCCCATGCGCTCCTTTAACCTGCCTCCGGGGCATCTCTGCTCCTGGGATGGAATAACAGTAGGGAGCCAGACACACGACTCTGCTCTGACGTGTGTCCCCTGCCTTGCCTGGGGGGCATCCAGCACGGACTGGTGATGTCATCAGTACCCCTCCCCCACCCCAAGTTCTGCCCACTTCAAGTCTGTCCTGTGATACCCCAGGAAATGTCTGCCCAGTGGAATTAGGGAGGGATGAGGTGTGGGGGACGGGTTGGTGAGGCTGGGAGGCCAGATACAAAGGTTCCCCTGCCGGGCTCAACCACTTCTGGCCACCTGAGCTGCAGATAATAGCAGGATGGTCCTGCTTCACTGCCATGGCAACCCTGGCTGCTCAGGTCCTCATGGAGGTGGTGTTTGACAGCAGTGTATTTATCCTATATCACTGCCTCAGGGTCACCACCTCAAGTCCCCAAGGAGGGAGGGAGGAAGTTCATCCAGTGTTAACACCATATAGATGGAGAGATAATGGGCTGCCCGGGACCAGGGTATAAACAGACCTCGGCCTTTATTGTGCCTTCTCCAGTCTTCCCATGAGAGGCAGGGGTGGGGGGCAGAAGTGAGGGCAGGGAGGAAGCAAGGCTATTAAAGCCTTAATAATCCAAGGGTAGGAGGGGGATTGAGAGGGAAAGGACTGGGAGAAGGGGTGAATCGGCACCAAGGGAACGCCCTGGAGAAGAGGAAGGGGGAGCAGCAAGCTTGGGGTCTTTGGGTATGGCAAAGGAGAGGAAGCGGTGAGGGAAGGCCTCCAGGCCAGGCTGGGAACCCACTCACCCGGGTCCCTGGGTTGTCCCCACAACCCCTGCGGTACGGGGCAGAGGGGAGGAGGTGAGAGGAGCAGTCACGTGGACGCCCAAACCCAGCATCCCAAACACAGACTGAGAGGGTTCCAGGCCCAATTCTGGCTGCTCATCTGGTTTCAAATGTGCTGATGGCCCCAGATGCCCACAGGAGCTCCGAAGCCGAGGGTGGGGTTCCCCAGACCCTGCCTCTGGGGCGGGCAGGCCTCTCTTCCTAGTCTGAGTAGGCTCTCTCACTCAGAGGGCAGGATGTCTTGTCCACAGTCTAACCTCCGCTTCTGTTGTGGCCTTGATTACTTTCTCATGGAGGATCAGATTCCTGAGAAAATCTTTCCTGCCATGACTCTGCTCTGCTCTCCCCGTCACCCCCAATCTGTCCTGCTCCTGCTCTCTGTGCCCCCCTTGGCCACCCCCCGCCCTGTCTCAGCATCTCATGGCTGCAAAGGTCAGGTCCCTTCCTCTCTGCCCATGGGAGGCCAACTAGCCAGGGAATGGGGTGCCCCTCAGTGCCCTGGACCCCCATTTTGGGGGCTGGAGTCTGAGGAAGCCCCTTTAGGGGTTGGCGGGGAGTCGGGCTCTGCATCTGTGGGCAGCAGGGAAGCCCGGGCCCCCCGGCACTCTGGGCTGTAATAGAAGGAAAGGAGGCGGAAGGAGGGCCGCAGCTCTTCCTGTATGCTGTCCAGGATGTGGGTAAAAGTTGGGCGCAGGCGCGGGTTCTGCTGCCAGCAGCGGTGCATCAGCTCCTGCCTGGTGGAGGTGGGGGGCAGTGTCAGAGGGGTGCACACGTCCTGCCTCCTGCACTGAGAGGGTCAATCAGTGTGATTGTAGGGGGGGATCATGGGGGATTATGTCTGCGAGCGTCACAGGGGAGTAAATGGGGGTTGTAGTGGGGATTTTGAGTTGGAGGGCTCAGAGCTGGGGATCAGTGCAAGTAAAAGCATCAGAGGAGGTGGGCCAGACTCACGGGGGTGGGACAGGTATAGGCAGGGCAGGGACGAGGCAGGGGCAGACTGGGGTGACTCACAGCTGAACGGGACAGCTCTCCAGCTCCTCTAGGACCCCGCCATCCATGACGAACTTGAGCACCTGCTCATTGGATAGGCCCTGGTAGGGTTGTTCAGCCAGGGTCACAATCTCCCAGAGCACCACGCCAAAGGACCTGGAGGACGCGGAGGAGGGCCTGAGCCCAGCACCCTTAATGCAGCTCAGCGCACCCTAAGGAGCGCACCCAGGCCTCTCCCAAGGCCCTGCCTCCACACCCCCTGAGCCCTCTGCTCCAGCCAGTCCCCACCAGACATCCGAGTGGGTGGTGAAGATTCCATCTTTGAGGGACTCAGGGGCCATCCAGCGCACAGGCAGCAGCCCCTTCCCGCCCTTGCGGTAATAGTCTGTCTCATACACATCTCGAGTCATCCCGAAGTCTGGAAAGTGAGGGTAGACGGGGTGTGGGGCAGCAGAGCCATTCACCAGCTCCTGCCCCAGGAATACCTTTCGCAACCCTCTCCACCTCCATAGTCTCCAAGAATCCTGGAATGTGAGGGCTCAAAGGACCTCAGAGATCATCCCATCCAAATCCCGCTGCCCTTGGATTAGGAGACTGAGATCCAGGGTTGGGGGCTATCAGGGACAGAGCTGTGGGACAGGCCTGGGTCTCCTCAAGCCTCGCTTAGGGGGAGTCACTCTACCCAGGCTGCCCCCACCCGCCTGGCCCCCTCTGTACCCCCGATCTTGACGGTGAAGTCCTGGGACACCATGCAGTTTCGGGCCGCCAGGTCTCGGTGCACAAACTTGTTGGCAGCGAGGTAGGCCATGCCATCCGCGATCTCACCAGCCATCTGGATCATATCTCCCAGTGCTGGCCGAGGGAGCCCAGGGTTGTTCTAGAGCCAAGAGAGGGGGCTAGTGAAGTAGTAACTTGAGGCTGGACTCCTGCCAAATGATTACCCCTACAACTGTGCCAAGTCCTCTCTAACTCCCCAGCCCCTCACCCAGGATCTTCCTGGTCCCTACCTCTGCCTCAGGCCGCAAAGATCGAAGATGGCTCTTGAGGTCCCCTCGGGTCATTAACTCCATGATGACCAGAGTTGGCTGGCCCTGAGACACCACACCCAGGAGACGTACCTGGGATGGACAAAGAGCCTGGTTGTAGGTCTACCCAGCTCCCTTGATCTCCCTGGCCAAAACCTTGTTCTGCTGTCACAACTGACCCAGACACCAACCCTCCGAAACCCCAACCATGACCATAACCCTAATCTTGACCTAACAATGACCCTGACGCTAACCCATGACCTTAATCGATCTGACTATCATCCCAATCTTCATGATTGAATCAACTCTGACCATGATCCTAATAATGATGTGAACACTCAGTATTGACTTCCACCATGACTGATTCCAGCCCTAGCCATGATCCTACCACGGCCCTATGATGACCCTGTTTTGACTCTAACCCCAGCCATGAGCTTTACCCCAATTAGGATCCTAACCACAGGCCCAACCCTGAACTTGATGGTGCCCTGAAATCATCTCTGATCTTTTCCCTCTTACCACATGAACTTCACCCTAATTTTGACCCTGACAATGCCCTTGAGCCTCCCTTACCACATGGTGACACTTGAATGCCTTCATGACGGAGGCTTCCTTGAGGAACTCAATGCGTTCTCGTGGGCTGGCCAGCTCATTCACCGTCTTCAGGGCCACGGGCGTGAGCTCCTCTCCAACCTTAAGTCCTTGTGCCAGCCCCTCGTATACCATCCCAAAAGAGCCCTGGCCCAGTTCCCGGATTATGGAGATCTGCTCCCGAGGCACCTCCCACTCATCAGGGATGTACACTGAGAGGAAGTGGGAGTCACAGGCAAGGGTGCTGCTCTCTGCCACACCTCCACCCACTTCTCTTCTCTTCTGAAGGGCTCGGGTCCCAAGGCTGCCTTCTCCAAGATGGTCTGGAAGTCTGCCTCTTCTCCCCTCCTGTCTCCCTTTCCCACACCACCCGTCCAGCCACCCCCAAACCTACTATGAGAGGCACTGAAGTACTCCGGATTCACAGAGGTATACAGCGTGCTGTTTCTGCAATGGGAGGTGAGAGGGTCAGGCTGGAAGGGTCCTCGGGAAGGAAGAAGCAGTGTCAGAGGACAAGGAAGAGGGACATTACAAGGAGGAAGGAAGTTACTGATCATACCCCTAGCTCTGATCAGGGTGACCCCTGGGGAACACCAAGCACTTTCCAAGCTAGTCTTGGTCCTAGTCCTGGGATCTGGGATCTGACAGGCTGGGAAAAGGGAGGACAGAAGTAGAGAAGCTGCTGTCTGCTCAGCTAGTCCTCAGAACCCAGCTAATCAAAGTCCTGCCCTCAGTTCCCTCTCATATCCAGCCCTAGGGGGATCTGACATCAAGAATCCCAGGATCCCAGGACACATCCTGAGGTCTCCTGCTTCTCCCCCTGCTATGATAGGACCAGTTTCATTAGTTCTCAGGCTAAGAGTATGGTGACCAACAGATCCAGTATGCCCAGACTGAGGGGTTTCCCAGGATTTGGGACTTTCACTACCAAAATCAGGAAAGTCCCAGGCAAACGTGGACAAGTTGGTCCCCCTAACTGAAAGGTGTGTCTCTTTCCTCCATGCCGCCCCCAGGGGAAGAGTTACTGCTTCTAAGGAATTCCTTTCTGCTGTCTCATCTACTACCCTCTGATTGCACTGACCTTATGATGAGGGCTCAGGGAAGAAGGGGGTTGGGAACCAATGGGACTTGTCATCACCTCTTCCTGCTGTAGAAGAAACCGAGGGCAGCAAGAATGATGAGCAGCATGAGCCCCACGGGGGTGACAGTGAGAAGGACGTGCAGCCCCCCGGAGTCTTCCTCCTCTGGTGGCCAGAAGGCGGCAGAGGGTTGGGTCAAAGATGGAGAAGTCAGAAAAAAAAAGAAAAAAACAATAATAATAAAAAAAGATGGAGAAGTCAGAGGGTAGAGGACACTTCTCTTTCCACAATGGGAGGTGAAGATGGGGGAGGGATGGGGTGGAGGGGCCTGTGGTTTCCACAATGGGAGATGTGTCTGGGGACCCAGGTGGGGCTGTTTGGGAGTACAGATCTGGGACAGAGGCTCTGCATACCTGGGCCAGGGATGTAGAAAGCGACACCGTCTGTCCAGGAGCCGTTGCCAGCCAGTGAGGTTGCCCGAACTCTGGCAGAGTAGTTTCCAGGGGGCAGCAGGGCCAGGTGGACGCCCCCAAACTTGGCATATCGCAGGCGGGACACACACAGCACTGTGGCCTCCTGAGGGCAACACAGAATAGCTGGCTGGGAAGAGGATGGAGGCACAAATTGGGGCTAGGTTAGGGTGTCTCCTGGGGTACCTACCTCTCCCAAGCGGCGGTACTTGATTTCGTACTTGAGAATGAGTCCATTGGGGTCCGGTGGCTCAAGCCAGCGTAGGAGAACACTGCTTTTGCTGGCTGCCTCCCAGGCCACCTTCCCTGGGATGCCATCAGCCTCTCCTGCGGGACAGGGCATCAGGCAGCCCGGCCACAAGTATTTCCTCTCACCTTCATGTTCAAACCCAAGGGCTCTAAACTGGGAGGTTTGAGGAAACACTGGGATTATCGGGACTGGGAAGGGTGAGCAAACTGCGGCCCTGAGGTTGGCGGGAGGTCAAACTGGCTAGTTGGAGCACTAATTGGATGGGGTCCTTGGGGTCGGTGTGTGGGCGGGGTAGAGCTCGGGGGGGGGGGGTCACCTACTGTGGGGCATAGTACGCGCAAAGACGAAGGTGGCAGCGCTGCAGCCCACAGTGTGCGCCGCGTGGTTGCAGGCATGAATGTCGATCCGGTACTCTGTGAAGTGGCGCAGGCCCCTCAGCACCGCTCGCTCCCGGGGCACTTTGTCCTCCTGGATCTCGAAATCCGAGCTGTTCCCCCCAAGCCGGAGGGCCCCGGCTGCCCGGCGGTGCCTCCCTGAGTCCCTAGGGAGGGCACAAGTCAGAGCCAGGCCCCGGTCCCGGGAGCCACGCCTCTCGGCCCCTGCTCCGCCCCCGCTCACCTTTGAGGGCTCTTATTGATGGACGTCACCTTCCAAGGGGATCTGGGGAGACCGGGGGATCGGGGAGGTGGGCCCTGTCAGGCCCGCCTGGAAGGCGCCCCAGTGCCCTCTGCAACGGCGGACCGCCTCCCAAACCCACCCACAACCCAGGCCCCGCCCCCCCGCCCCCCCCCCCCCCCCCCCGCCGCCCGCAGACCCCGCTCATCAGCACCCTGGCCTCCCGGCTCTCTCGTGCCGAGACTCACTTGGGGATGGTGATGGCATTGTGTAGAAAGTTTTCAAACTTCTTCTGGAAGGAGGCCTCCTGTGCCTCCAGCGGTGGCAGGACCTGCCCAGGAGGTGGGTGCTGGCAAGGGCAGCAGCCAGGCTCCCTGTCGGCCTCGAGTTCCCCGTCTTCGCGGTCGAAGCGGGGGTCGTTGTTGCTGGTGGGCAGCCGCAAGCCTGGTGCGGCGGCGGCGAAGGAAAGAGTTAGACTAGCAGCGCCCGCGGCCCGACACCCCAACCCCTCCGGTCCGCGCCTCCTCCCTGCGCACCGCGGTGGCAGTAGTCATTGAGGTAGAGGTCGCTGTCCTCTGCCAGGCGTTGCCACAGCACCAGGTAGTAGGTGATGTTTCCGTTGCGCTGGGTCGGTGGCTTCCAGCGCACCAGCAGGTGGGAGGAGGAGTTGGACGTGGAGATGACGTCCTGGGGCACTGTGGGTGCTGGGGGTGTGAGTAGGGTACAACTGAGGGGCTGCAGATCCCCCTTTCAAATACTGTCTGGTTAAGGGCCCCTCTCTCTGAGGTCCGGCCTCCCAGCCTCTATAAGCCCGGTGTTCAGTGACCCAGCTTCTCTATTTCTGGTGCTTGGGTTCCCCCATTGTCACTAGGACCCAGGCTTTTAGCTCCCAACCCCCTTCAAAGGCTTCAGCCTACCTGCAGGTAAGGTTCGGAGGTAGATGATGGGGCTTTGGGCTCCTTGGTGGGGGCTGTCCTCTGCAGTGGTCAGCGTGATGGCCCGCACAAACACTGCGTACTGTGTCCAGGGCTTGAGCGGGGTTAGGGTCACACCTGGCTCCTGGGTGCGGCTTAGGGGCAGTTCCACATCCAGTAGGTTCCAGCTCTGGGCCCCACAGGCATCTGGACCTACATGCTCTGTGGCATTCTGGAATGGGCTGAACACCCCATCCCTAGAGATGAGGGGCAGCTCAGCCCCAACCCCAGTTTCTAGCATCCCCCTCCTCTCTGAATCACTCCAAGACTGTCATTGTCATGCTTCTTCCAGTACGAGGGCATTCAGAAGCAGGTGTGGGTCTGCCCTTTGGAGCAGGTGCCTTGTGGGCATGACACACTCACTGAGTGGGTCTGCTCAGAGCTGGAATTGAGTCAGGATCCCCAGTATATCTCTAAGGGAGCACAGCCATAGCCACACTGCAAGGCAGATGCTAGGGGAGTTTCCTGAAAGACCTCGAAGATTCTCCGCCCTTTGAGTCCAAAGGCAGCTGTGTATAGTCCTGCAGAATGTGAGCTCTACAACCGGTGGGTAGCGGTGGGAGGCCGGGGCTTTACCTTGCAGTCCATGTTAGCATTCCTTAACGTGTGGTCCATGGCCCAGAAGATTCAGCATTACCTGAATGCTGAAGCTTGTTAGAAATGCAGATTTATGGGCCCTGCCCAGGACTAAAGGAATCAGAATCTGTGGGAGCGGGGCCCAGGAATCTGTATTTAACAAACTCTCCAGCTCCTCGTGCTAGAGTCCTTCATCTTCCACTGAGGCCTAGGAGAGTCTTGGCCCTGTGAGCAGGCCTCCCACCATTAGTATTTCTCCCTTCCTCCCAGGCCAGGCCCTGTGCTAGTGGGCAACTAAGATCTCTCCATTTTAATTCACAGGAAATGATTCCAAACCAGGTGGCTCCCATCTTCTGTCTACCACAGAGGGCTAGTACTCCTCACTCCTGCCCTCCCAGCTTGCCTTCCCAAATCCATCTCTCTTCTCTAAGGAATTCTATTTTTGATCCCTAGCCATGCTTTTGGAGAAGTTCTTCCTGTGGTCTAACCACTATCCATCCTGCTATGGTCAGTACATTCTCTCCAAAGAAAAGAGCAGCTGGTCCTTGGTTGTCCCTGCTCCCTCCCTTCCTCAGGCTTTAATGAAATGCTGGCAAAGATATGCATAAAACTGGCCAAATTAGTGGGTACTCCCCAAACCGCTGCTGGGGCAGGAGCATGTGGTCAGTACGAAACATTAGCATAGTGAATTGAAGTTTAATTATCCAGGCCTTCCCAGCAGGGCGCCTCTCCTGGGCTTTCAGAAATCCTGATTGTCCTCTCCTCATCACTGGTTAAGGTGAAACTGAGGCACGAAGGGATGAAGAAGGTGAGAGGAGAGAGCCAGACGTGGGCCCTACGAGGGAGTGCGACTCTGGGGTCCTGGCTTGCTGGCTCTCCACAGCCCCCCGGGGCTCTGCCCTCACCTGCCTGCGGTTGTGAACAAATTGACCTGGTCGGGCTCTGACCCCGGCCCGCTCTGGCCCCGCCCCCGCTCTGGCCCCACCCGCTCTGGCCCCGCCCCCGCCACTCACGACTCCTTGTAGTACACGATGAAGCTGAGTAGGTCGCGAGCCTCCAGCGGCTCGAAGCGCTCCCAGCGCAGCAAGATACGGTCGGCCTCCGTCACGTTGGACACGAAGCGCAGGGTGCGAGTCTGGCCTGGTCGGGGTGAAGGGCGAACACTTGCTCTTGACCGTGTTGAGAGCACCTGCTTGAGCCGCCTACTCCCAACCCCCCACCCTGACGCCGCAGCATCCCACCCCCAATGTGACCTCTAAAGAGAACTTATCACATTTTCCCCTTCAAGCGTCCCCTTCCACCCGGCAGCGTGTCTGGTGTATTTCAGCGTGTGTGAAGGTCAGCGTGTGCGCGCGTCTGGGTGTTCCTTGGGGTCACATCTCTCACTGCCAGGGTGCCAGGGGTTGGGGTATTGGGCCTCACAGGCAGCTCGGTCTCCGTTGGTGCGGGGGTTGATCTCTGCCTTGTTTTGCCGTCCCTTCGTGCCAGTCACCTCCTCCAAGCGGTAGATGTGTTCCAGGCAGAGGCGTGGGTTGAAGGCGAAGTATATCTTGCCCACGGGAATGGTGAGCCCCGCAGCCACCCAGGAGCCCAGCTGCTGCAGGTTCTGGTTGTCCAGCACATACAGAGTGTAGTTCCTGGGGGAGGCCAGGGAACCTTGCTCTGCACGGCCGGTGGGGGCAAGGGGTGAGGAAGGGGGTGTCTTATGGGTTCTTCCCGAAGGGGCTGCACTGGGGGCACAGGGAAGGAGCGGCACACAGCAGCCCACCCACACCAGTACACGTGGGGCATTCATACACACCCACTCGGTGCCACTGACCAGAAATGTGAGGTCCGGCAAGTCACCCACACTCTGTGTTTTCCTCATCAGTGAAATGGGGTCAACTGTTTTTCTGCCTCCCTCCTTCCCTCATCTCACATTAACTGAGCACCTGCTATGTGCCAGGTTCTGTCCTGGCTTTGGGGACACAGGGAGGAGTGGGACTCAGCCTGGGGCTATGCCTCTCCAGCTGGAGCGGGGGCACCCCTGGGGGTACATGAGAAACCACTTGGCTGGATGGTAATTTAAAACATTATTTTGAAAAATCCTGGCTACATTGAGGGTAGGCCTCAACTGGTAAAAGTAGGAATGGGTTTCAAACCCAGGCAGTCTTGCTCTGCAGCTAAGAGGATCAGACGATAACAATTATAGCCAATACATATCGAGTTATATGTAACTATAATTTTATGTAGTCATATATACTTTGTTTCAGGGTCTGTTTTAAGTGCTTTATACATAACAACTTAAGTAATATTCACAACAGCCCTAAGAAATAAGTAGTTATATCAACCCCATTTCACAGATGAGAAAGTTGAGGACCAGAGAAGTTAAGTAACCTACCCAGAGTCACACAGCTAGTAAGTAGCAGAGCTGTTTCCCATACTCTTCACCACAGTTTTGGGAGTGTTGGGGAGGAGATGAGAGAGCGGGAACTATTTCTGACCCCTTACCCGTCCACCATGGTGTCCCCCCGGATTAGTTTGAGGTTCTTGAAAAAGCCTAGGGACACGAGGGCAAAGGAGTGCTTGATTTTGAGGAAGCCAGTGATGGTCTCTACCAGTCCCAGGCTGCGCTGCAGCTCCAGCTCCAGGTTATCTGGGAATGGGGAAGACAGGGCTGGAGCAGGGGCAAGGAAAGTGATGGTTCCATTGGGAGGGGGGAGCTGAACGGGGGCAAAGGGAAGGGGGCCCTCAGGGCTGGGACCCAGGATGGTGGAAAGCGGTGCTTTAGCTGGATCGTTGTAAGGGGTGTGGCCAGGAGGAAGGGTGTGGCCAGGAGGAGAGGTATGGTCCTGAGGAAGGCACTAACAGCCTTGACGAAGATTGAGGATGAGGCTCCCTTCCACGTGGGTGCAGCCCACCAGATCCTGTGCTGCCTGGACAGAGTCGATGGTCTTGGTGCCCACTTTGCACTCTTTGGGGCATAGCCCCTCGCATTTGTGGCAGAATATGCTAGTAGGGGCAAGCAGAGGATGTGGCATGAGCCCTGGACCAGTGTGGGCCTCCTCACTGCTCCAAGGGTGCCCCCCGCCCACCCGACACTCACCTGCTGTCATTACGGGTGAAGCCTGGAGGGCACTGGGCCAGGCAACTACCCTGGTGGATGCCGAAGGTGGAGGCGCGGCCAGGCACAGAGCGCAGGCTGGCACAGTGCTCGGCCGTGACGCAGCGCCAGGACTCATGCTGGTAGGTGCCTGGAGGGCACGCCCTGTGGCAGGCACCCTGGAAGTAGAGGTGGCGGCAGGCGACACAGGCATGGGGGTCTTCTGGCCGGCTGCAGCCTCCCAGGCATTCAGTGTGGCAGCACTCACCCCTAACTGTGCAGGCCAGCCCACGGGGACAGGGGCACACTGCGGGCAGAGTGCTGCATTAGACCTTACCCACGCCTCCTTGGTCCTGGCCCCAGCCCCTCCTCCTGGGCTAACACTCTTCGTCTGCACCCAAATCCCTCCAGCTCAGATGACACTGGTTGCCCACTCTGTTTTCCGCAGACAGGGGCTCTTGAAGATAGGGACCGTGGCCCCTCTCTGTGACTCCTCACCTCCCACAGTGCCTAGTCAGGGGTGTCAGAACTCAGGACCAAGCAGTGACCTTGTCTATAAGGGCTGCTGCTCCCCAGCCTGCTGTCCTGTCTAGGCCTAGTGCCCAGATCATTGCTGGGCATGGGGCCAAGGTGAACAAGTCAGCTTCTCCTGAGGAGTGAGGCCCAGGGCAAGGTGGGCCTGGGAGTGTGTAGAAGGAGGGACCATCCCCGGTCATTTGACCCATGCCCCTGCCCATACTTCCTCCCTCTTCAGCGCTCTGCCCTGGGTGGGAGGTGGCCCCAAGCAGATGTGGATGGGTTTGGGGCTGGGTGCCAATGGCCTGGCTACTCTGCACAGCGGCAGCTGGATGTCTGTGGGAGCGATGCGTGTGGCAAGGGTCAGCCAGGGCGTGTTGACACTATACACGAGAAGGACATGCAGCAGCTGTGTTTACAGCCAACAGGGAGATATTGGGGAGGTGGGGCCCAGTGGATACAGCAGGGATCTGGTTACTCTTCTGCCTTCATGCTGAGGCATTGGGGTGAGGGGAGCTGACCTCCAGGAGCTGCGTGGAAAGATCCCCAGCTTGGGGACCCCAGATCTGCTCCCAGTCTCTGAAGGTCTTCTTTCCCTCCCCTATAACTTTCACTTCCTCCTCCAACCATCCTCTCCTTATTCCACTCCTCCTTTTCTCCACTCTTTCCTTCTGTTTCCCCTCCATGCACCTTACCTCCTAAAGAAGATCCCACTTCACATAATTTGTCCTCACCTGCCCTGTCATTCATCTGTCACCTCCTCCTTTCTCCTTCCACCCAGCTCCCAACCTTCCCATTTCAATACCGCCGGCCTGTGCTGTGGCCATTTTTATCAGAAGCATAGAACTGCTAACATGGCCCAGGCACTGCTCTAATGTTTTACAGAATAGCTCATTCTTCATCACAATGCTCTGATCGTTTTACAGATGAGGAAACTGAGGCACAGATAAGCTAAATAAACATAGCTGGTAAGTAGTAGAGCTGAGATTCAAACACAGGCCAGTCGGCTTCGCTCTTGTCCACTGCCCCATACTGCTTCTTGTGCAGCTGCCTTGCACCCATTCATGCCACCCTTCCCCTCCTCACCATGTCCAACTTATTTACTGTCTCTCCATAACTACCTGATGCTGTCTTGTGCCCACCCCTTGACTGCATTATGCTACATCAGTTGTTTAACTTTTCTGAGCCTCAGTTTCCTCATCTGCAAAACTGGAATAGCAACAGCACCTCCCTCATAGGATGAGTGAGGATTAAAATAAATAGTGTCAGCAAAGTACTTACCCATACCATCTTACGGCCAGCCAGCCCCATTTGACCCTGCCCCCTCTGTGCCCCCTAGTTGTGTTCTGTGCCAGTGCCCACCTCTCTGGCAGTGGCTGGAGGTCCAGCACCTGTAGTCGGTGTGCCCGCTGAAGGTGGTCCTGGCACAGGGCTCGCCAGTGGCGCCCAGCACGCCGGGGCACACGTCGGCACACTCCTCGCCCAGCTTGTTGCCCACAATGTGGTTGGCGCCAGGTGAAGGCTGCAGCAGGCCCCAGTCAATGGTGGAGAGGTGGCAGAGCTCCTGGTTCTTCTCCACGCGCACGGCCCCACTCAGCACGGCCCCCAGCGCTGGCAGCCCCACGTCCCGCAGGTGAGGCATCTCGAAGATGACCAGCGCGTAGCCCAGGAAGAGGCGGGCGCCGCGGATGACCGCTAGGTTGGGAAAGAGGTCACGCAGGCTCTCCAGGCCATAGACACGGAAGAGCAGCAGGTAGTCGGTGACCTGAGTGAGGCGTGGGAAGCTGAGGCCACGGAAGTCCTCGCCGGTGGCTGTGAACATGAGCAGGATCTGCAGGTGACCCTCCACCACGCTGCAGTTTTCCAGCCGACGCAGCTCTGCCACCTCTGAGCGGATGTCCAGGCTGGGGCACACTGTGGGTACAAGTGCAGGTAGCCCTCAGTACCGTTTGGGCCAAGCACCCCTTGCGTGACCTGCTCCCTGGGCCTCAGAGGCCTCATTGGCAGCTTGGAGGATCCCCACCAGGTGAGCCAACATGGACAAAAGTGAGCTCCTGACCTTCCCTCCCAAACTCACGTCCCCTTCTCAGTTGATTGCAACTTCATTCTTGCAGTCAGACTCCAAAGCGAAAGCCTCCATGATTCCTTTCCTTCTCTAACCCCTGTACTCTGTGGGCTCTACCTTTAAAATATATCCAGAGCCACCCGAACTGCTTTCACCATCATCTGTTCCTGGCTTTACAGTAATAGCTTCCTAAATAGTCTCCTCACCTCCACCCCGTCCCCTCTTTCTTCTATCCTCCCCTCTGTAGCCAGAGTGGAAACACAGCGCACAACCTGGATCACTTTCCTCCACTGCTCAAAACTCCCCAATGGCTTTCATCTCGCTGATGAAAAGCCGAAGTCCTTACCACAGCCTACAGGGCCCCTGCAACTCTCCAACTTCACCCGCTTTCTCTCTCTTCTTCAGACACACTGGCCACGTTGCTGTTCCTCAAACAAGCTAGCCAAGCTTCTGCCTTGGGGTCTTTGCACTTTCTGTTCCCTCTGGCTAGAACACTCTTCCCTCTCAATGGCTCCCTCACCTCTTTTAAGTCTTTGCTCAGATGTCACCTTCTCAATGAGGACTTCTCTGACCATCCTATTTAATATGGCAACACTCCCTACTCCCCTTCCTACTTTTTTTTTTAAAATAAATTTATTTATTTATTTATTTATCTTTGGCTGCGTTGGGTCTTTGCTGCTGCGCGGGCTTTCTCTAGTTGTGGTGAGTGGGGGCTTCTCTTCTGGCGGTGCGTGGGCTTCTCATTGCGGTGGCTTCTCTTGTTGCGGAGCACGGGCTCTAGGCACGCGGACTTCAGTAGTTGTGTCACGTGGGCTCAGTAGTTGTGGCTTGCGGGCTCTAGAGCGCAGGCTCAGTAGTTGTGGCACACGGGCTTAGTTGCTCTGAGCCATGTGGGATCCTCCCAGACTAGGGCTCGAACCCGTGTCCCCTGCATTGGCAGGCAGATTCTTAACCACTGCACCACCAGGGAAGTCCCACTCCCCTTCCTACTTAATTTTTCTCCAAATGCTTAACACTGGCTGATACACAATTTACTTATTTATTTTGTTTATTGTAAGCTCCAGAACAGCAGGGATCATTGTGTAATTCATTGCTGTATCCTTGGTGCCTGGTATAGTGCCTGGCACGAAATTGGTGCTCAATAAATATTTGATGAAGGAATGAATGAATGAAATCTGTGACTGGGAAGCAGTAGTCTGAGCTTCAGACACTCCACTTCTCTCCCAGGCCTGAGAAAGCTAGATGCCTGGTCCCTGCATCTGTTTACTCTCGAAGGGACATTCCGTGGCTCCCATTGCCAAAAGTTCAAGTTTAAATTCCTCAGCCTGACATTCCAGGGTGTTGATAAACTGGGCCCCGCTAATACCTCCAGCCTCAGAAGAGTTCCTTGGCCTGCCAACACCCTCAGTTCTTGTCCTGAAAGCCTCAGGTCAAGCCCCCACCTTCCCTGACCCTCTGAGTTAATCACTTCAGGCTCAGCTGCACTTAGTCCAGCATCCACACCAGAACACCTGGGGTATTGCCCCAACATTGCTTTCTGTCTGTCTGCCACCCCCTCCAAGGAGGGAGGCTGCTGAGGGTGGGACCCTTGTTAGTCAGCATCCCCACATGGTGCCCAGTTCAGGGCAGGAACCACTGGGCACTCAGGGGTTGTGGGTTGAATCGATGGACATCTGGATCCCAAGTCCACTCCTCCCTCGGGGACCTGGGTGTGTCTGGCTTCTTTGGATCGCAGGGCCCCAGCCCCCCTTTTCTTTCTTTCCCCAAGGCACGTAGGACCATTCTCCTAATGGGCTGGATACCTGGTCCCTGCACTCACTTCTCCCAAGGATACCTTCCATGGTCCCCACTCAGGAAGATTCAGGTCTGAATCCTTCAGCTTGCCATTCAAGTCCTGCTAACCTCTCCAACCTCCACTCCCTCCCTTCCTACCCAGCCCTCAAGAAACAATGCACCCATCATACATACCCAGGCCCATCCCCTGATGGTTAAAAGGGGGTGGCCAGGCTAGGTTGGCCCCCTGGGTCTTACTTCACACCTTCTCCCTGTTGTCATTAGTGGTCCCTGTGCTTGGCTCTACCCAGCAACTCTGTGTGTGTGTGTGTGTGTGTGTGTGTGTGTGTGTGTCTGAGCACATGCAGGCACACATGCACACACACAGAGAGGGAGAATGAGAAAACACTTCTAGTCCCTCCAGGCAAAGGCCAATCAGGCTCTGCAGGCAGATGGGGGGTTCTCTCAGGAGCCCACATGCCACTTCCCGTCATGCCCCAGCCTTTCTAGGGCTCCCCTGATGGGAGTCATTTGGAAAAACAAATCTACGACCTACACAGGTTAACCCCTGCCTGCCTCCCCTCAGGACATGGTGGTGTGCAGAGCTGCACTGGGAACGGGACATCTGGGTCCCCTGACCAAACACCGCCCTCCCCCGCCCCCCTGCCCCCAGGGCCGTGCTCCTGTCCTGACAACCATGCTCCTGGCTGGCATCTGCTATGCCCTGTCCTGGCACAGCAGAGGAGGAGGGGAGGGGTGGAGGAGGGGAAGGGTGCAGGGGGTGGGGCTATGCCTTGCAGGCAATGCCTCTGTGACTAGCACTCTTCAGTGGACCCCCTGCCCCAACCCATTCACATCACCCCTCTGTCTCTGCAGGAAAGGGAGACCCTGCTCTGCCCCTGGAAGTCCCCAGTCTGAGGGCATCACGGGACCCCCTCAGGCAGGCACAGAGAACTGGATTCCTGAGCTTCCTCAGTCTGGAAGGGAATGGTGGGTGCGGGGAAAGGGACATCTCTTCATCCTTCCGCCTTTGAATCTTCCACTCTCAGCACTTTCTCCTCTCCCTGCCAAGCCCCCAGCACCCTCATGAGGGCCACTTTGTCTACATGGTCCCAACCCCCAAAACGCTACACATGGGAAGTGTTTAGCCTGGGGACTAATTAAAAGAAGCCTCCTACCCCAGCGGATGGGCCCTCAAAGTGGGGGACGTGGGACAGAACCTGGAGGCAGGAGCTCAGGACGCCAGTCTCGTTTGATCTCTCAGTTCTCTGAGCTTCAGTTTCCTGTCTGCACAATGGGTTCAGTTACTTAATGGTGCCTGGTTTTCAGCTCCCCTTCCCATCCTGGCCCCTTTCCCATTCAGTGGCTCTAGAAAAGACCTCTAAGACTAACCCCCTCATTTTGATTCTCATTCAGGCTTTACTGGGATCACTGTTTCATAAGCAGGAATGGAGGACATCTATTCATCCCTGTTTCAGGGTCCTTCTCATTTCCCAGGGAACTGAGAGGAAAACACCCATCTCTGGGAACTAAATGCTCCTCCTGGTGGGAAGTCCTTCTGAGACCTAACCCCAGTCTTCATGTCGAAGTAAGTAAATAGATGTGTTCTGGCTGGAAGCTCAGTGTTTGGCCTCCCAGTCTGCTGGAAGGGAGATGGGGCTCCAGAAGACAGTGCTGGGGACTCACCCTCGCGAGTGTCCAGGCTAAATCCCAAGGAGAGGAGGATCACAAGCAGGCAGGCTACCCATGGCCACAGACTGGGCACTGCCATTGTCCTAGTCCTGCCTTGTGCCCAGTCCTGGCTCTTCTCCAGATGGCTCCAGGGAGGAGAAGGACCTAACAGGCCCTAAGGGACACAGAGATGCAAGCTTCAGAGGGAAGGGGAAGGGAAGGGGCAGAGTGACAAAGAATCCCACACAGAGATGGCAGGAGACAGAAAAAAAGTAATGAGAGCCACAGAGACACAGACGGTGACAGGCTGCTGGAGCCAGAGACTCAGCGTGAACACAGAGACAGAGAGATGAGGACAGAGATGCAGACAGCAACGGGGAGAGACTCAGAGAGGCTTCCAGAGAAACAAAGTCACACAGGGTGCAGAGCAAAAGGCAGCGCAAGAGGCCGGTCAACCCCGAGGGCGGAGCAGAAGCCCGGGGAACAGGCAGAGGAGAGGAGCGGGGGGTCCCGGGGAGCGCGGGACTCGCCGGGGACAGTCTCCCCGGATCCCTCCGGGCGCGCTCGGCTCCCCAGCGCCAGCTGGCCGCGCTGCCGCGGTATCTCCCTGGGTGGCACGCAGGGGCCGCGTCCAGCTCCCGCCTCCCCGCCCCAGACCGAACGGATTGGTTTGCTGGGACCTCTCGGTTCTCTCCGCCCCTCCCGCCAAGCCAAAATATTTAGCCTGACAACTCAGGGGTGGACAGGTCTGTTGGGGAAATAAGGCCAAAATACAGGGGGATGGTGGGCCAAGAACAGAGTTCCCCCCAGTCCCGCTGCGTCTGAGGTGGGTCCCCCCTCCCTCGCCCCTGCGGACTTCTCCCAATTGGGGCTGCACTGCCGGCCGGAGCGGCGGCGAGCGACCGGGCCCCTCGGGGAAGGGTGGTTCTAAGTTCGGCCACCTGCTGCCTTGACACCTGCGGGGTAACTGCTGGCAGCAGCGACCCGGTGAGCTTGAAACCCGGCGGGAATGCGACCTGTCTCCCGAATAGTCAAGTCCTTCGCCTCTTTGAGCCCCTGGCAACCTCCTCAGGAGCCTGTCACTTCCGCTTTCGGGCGCAAGGCTCTGTCCTAGTTAAGTCCCTTGGTTCCAACCAAAATCCTCGTGGAGAGGGCAATGACCCCGTGGGGCCCCGCTTCTGTCTCGTCACCTTCCTGAATTCAGGCTACTTGGTCGGTCGGTCTGTCTCTGTCTCGGGAAATTGGGGGACAGTCTTTGCTGGGGCCCTGGTGGAGAAAACTCTCCTCTCGGAGGGCTTCCTTTGCGGGTTCCTTGGGCCCTTGTCTGCCCTACCCTTCTCCAAAAGTCCCTCCTCCAGAACCCCTCTTCCTTCCCCTTTCCCCGGCTTGAGGCCCGCGGGGTGAAGGGGCTGGGACCTGCCGTGTGACTGCTGCTGGGGACCCGGGGCTTTCCGGGTGCGCGGCCTCCTTGGACCGACGGGTCCCCAGCTCCGCCCGCGGGCGGCTCCCGCGTCCGAGGAGCTAAGAGAGCTATTAATTTCTCCGCGCAGAAATCGATGCTCTTGTCAGAACAGCGATCGATGCCAGCCCAGCCCAGCTTGGCCCTACCCAGCCTGGGGGCCAGTGCCGGCTGGCCCGGGTCAGTGGCTGACGCTGGGTCGCCAGGCGCCGCGCAGTGGGGGCTGCCGACGGCGCCCCCACCCACCCAACCTCGGCGGAGCTCACACCTTTGAGCGCGGGCTTCCAGCGCCACCCTGTGGCCTCTCCTGGAAATCGGCGTCTCGGGTCCCGGGTCTCCATTCTCCGGCTGTTTGGGGGCGACACCTTCCCTTTCTGTCTCTTCTGTTTTCCTTCCCCAGGTTCTGCGTTTGGTCTTTTGGGGATCCCTTCCCATTTCTTTCTAGGCTTTAGAGAGTGTTTCACCTAATTTATCCCAAGTGACATGCACACTCCCTCAGGCACGCGCCCCGTGCGGAGTGAGATGTGAGGCCGGGGGCTGGCTAGGATGACCTGGACGGCAAGCTTTCCCAAAGCTCAGTCATCTCCCCTCCCCCCTAAATGCAGCTTCTGTAGGCTGGGAGAAATAATGTATCAACTTCCCAGTTCCCCTACTCCCAGCAGAAACCTCCGAGGAGTTCTGCGGCTGCCCTTCCGCGTCTCCTGGAGCTGGGGGGATCTTGGGGGAGTAGGCTGCCAGGGTGGGGGCAAAGTTGGGGACTTAGAAGAGGAGGGGGAGGGGTTGGAGTCAGAGGGGGCGGAGCGAGGCCGGGCGGGGGCCGCTGGCTCCGCCCTTTCCTGGCGGCTGGGTCTTTAACACTGCCCAGCGCACATGTCGCGGGAGGCCAGGCAGCCGCTGCTGGAAGCACACAGACGGCTGCCCGGCCGGGGCGAGGCGGGCGCCGCCGCGATGCTGCGAGGCGGACGGCGCGGGCAACTCGGCGGGCACCGCCGGGCTACGGGGCCGGGCAGCCTGCTGGCCTGGCTGATGCTGGCATCTGCGGGCGCTGCACCCTGCCCCGATGTCTGCTGCCCCCACGGCCCTTCGGGGCTGCGCTGCACCCGGCCTGGGGCCCTGGAGAGCCTCCGCCACCTGCCAGGCGCCGAGAACCTGACGGAGCTGTGAGTGTCTGGCGGGCGAGGGGGCGCGGGGAAAGGCGGGCATAGCAGTGCCCCGTGGGCACGGGCTCGCCGCTTGCTTGCTGTATCAGGAGGGGCGGGCGCGGCGGGAGGCTGATACCGTGCAGCCCGCGGCTGTGCCTCGGCTTTCCTCCGCTGCCCTGGCAGCCTCCGCAGTTACTGCCTGGAAGTTGGGCTCAGGGCAGCTGCGGTGCTAGCTTCGAGGAGAGGAAAGGGGGCTCTCTGTGGACCAGATCTGAGAGAGCCCAGCCTTCTAGAAACCGCTTTCTGGAGCTCGGCCAGGAGTCCACCCTCTGCCCTATGCAGGGGGCGGTTATCTGCAGAGACACCCCCCCCCCCCAGTTTGGCATCCTCACCATCTCCCTTTTCCAGGGAGAAATCAGCCCCCTCCCCCTTCCTTGTCATGACCAGGCAACACTAATTCTCTCTGGAATTGGGAATTGAACTGGAATAGGTGGGAGGCGCTGAGGAGCCATAGCTTGGTGGTTGAGCTCTCTTCTTCCCACTTCCACCATCTCTTGTCCACACCGCCTCTTGATTTGGATGTGGGAAATGAGAGCCCCACCTGGCTTCCCTCTCCCCACCCCATCTCCCTCACCACCCTTGTCTCCCTACTTTGGGCAGGGAGTCAGGGGCCTTGCTGAGAGACTCTCCTCCCTTCGGGACCGGAAACGAAGAGGAATCTCCAGCATTTGCAGTATTCTGACATCCTGCAGTAACTGGTTACAAAATACTCAAGTACTTTTTAGCAGCGGGTGAAACCTAAGGGAGTATCCTGTACTTACTGGCCTAGAGGTACTCAAGCATCGCATGGTGGTGGCTGGAAAATACTTGAGTATTCTATGTGGCTGGCATGGCCAGCAAGACTTCTAGAAGAAGAAAGGAACTGCTAGAATATTCTCCTCCTGTGGCCTGGGGTTAGCGAATGGGCAAGGAGCCCTGACCTCATGTATGACAGGCTGGAAGGTATCTGAGGCAGGGGCCATCGATGTCTGGAAGTGACTTGAGCAGCCTGCAATAATTGGCACTGAGTTACGTGGGTATCTTGTGGTAATTAACAGGAAGGTACTTGATCTCTCTCCCTAATGGCCCTAGGGAGATGAGGAGGCAAGATGGCCTTGTCTTGGTCTGGACCTAGGTTTCTGCATGATGGGAGGGGGCCTGAGGTCCAGACTGCCACCCTCAATCCCGTCCATTCATCACTCTGGGCCTTCAAAGCAGGGCCCAGGCTCCTGAATGTTCCCCATCAGCGCTCTCTTTTCCTGATTCCCTTCCGAGCCCCTAGTAGGTCCAGCTGGGGGAGGGGGTGGTGGGAAGTGTGGACAGGTTGGGGCTGGGGGGGTGGGAGGCATGCAGGGTGGTGAGCTGAGCTGTCACTCTGGGTGGGGCGGCAGTCTAACCCCTGCCTCCGCCTGCAAGGTCCCCTCCTCCTCCCTCACCCGCAGAGCTAACGAGGAGATAATGGACTCGAATAGACAGATTGATTATGAATCCAAACGAATGAGGCAGCTTTGAGCACGCTGCCTGACAGTTTGCACACCCCCAGCCACACTACTTCTCACCCCCTCCCGGGGTCCCTATAGCTCTAGGTCCTTTGGGCAGGGGCTGGTGGGGGGGTTGGCAGGACAGGGACCTACTCTCTCTCAGAGTCACTGGAGTTTTACTCCCTAGACCTCAGGGGACTGAGGACCTGATGCTTGGCTGTCCTGCAGGGGCCAAGTCTGGGAAGGGCTGGCGGGGAGGGGTCATTCAGGCTGGTCCTGGTTCCCACAATTGAGGAAAGTACAGGGTAGAGGGGGAGATTTCTGAGAACAGGCAGTGAGTCAGGGGCCCCTGTGTGTGTTGGGGGCGGGCCTGACGTGCCGCTGCAGGGCAGCTGACTTCTCAGGAACTCCCTGGCGTGCCAGATCCAGAAGCTGGACAGGGCCTGGGACGTCAGAAATCCCACAGCCCTGCATGCCTGCTTTTACTTCTTTCTTTCTCTTCTCCCCATCTTGCTTTCTCTGGCTCTCTGTGCTTATCTACCTGTCCCTCTGTCTCCCTTTTCTTATCTGTCTCTCTCCTTGTCTGTCTCTGTCTCTGTGTCTCTGCCAGTCTCCTCCTGTCAGTTCTTCCTCCTAGGTGTCCCTGTTTCGCTATCTCTTTGTTTTTCTGCACCCTGCTCCCCACCCTCAGCCTTCCCATTGCCCTCTCACTGTGAAACACAGCCACTTGGTGCCTCTCCACCATCCCCAACTCTGACTCCCTCCTCTCATTGCCCCTCTCCTCCTCCCTGGGACCCTCCTGGGGCAGGGAGGGGCTCAAGGAGTCCCTGACTGACAGCCTCTATGCCTGTCACTCGCTTTGCTGAAAGATGGGGGGGGCGATGGAGGGGTTGCTTCTTGAGTGTGGGGAGGGACCAGCTTTGAGGGGGAGAGGGTGGGGTGTGTGTGTGTGTCTGTGCGTGTGCGTGTGCACAGCAGTATGGGTGAGCCCAGACGGTGGCCCCTGAGTGGTGTGTTTGGGAGCGCATATTTACATGGCCACAGGGCTTCCTTTGTTCTGGGTGGGGCAGTGGCAGGGATGAGCGTAGGCCCTTTGTGGAAGCAAGCGTTTCAGCGTGACCCCCTATTGCTGAGCGTGTGCAGGAGGGGCTCTGTGTTTAAAAGCAGAACGCCAAGCTGCAAATGGACTTGTGTGTGTTTATGAATGTGAGTATGCCCACACATTCTCACGTGTGTGTGCGCGCATGAGAGTTATGCAGCTATGTTTTTCCCCGTGGGATAGCGTGAGCATGCACACGGGCACACCTGTGCGTTCATGCATGCATGTGTGGGCGTGTGTGAGGAGATGTGTCTCTGTGCATATGTTTACACATCTGTGTGTGTGCATGCTTGAGTGTGTGAGAGTGTGCATGTGTGATGGTGTGAGGATGCATGCATGGGACGATATGGCTGTGTGAGGTGGTGGGTCTCCATGCCTATGAGGATGCATGTGTGTGGGCATGCCTGTGCATGTGTACGCGTGTAAACAGGTTTTTGTGTGACTGGATGCATGTGTGCACACGCGCATGTGATTGGGAGGGAGGGAGGTGGGTGGGCATGGGAACTCGAGTGTGGGCCTGCGCCCCTGTGACTCCCATCCCCTCTCCCCACAGCTACATCGAGAACCAGCAGCATCTGTGGCAGCTGAAGCTCAGTGACCTGAGGGGCCTGGGGGAGCTGAGAAACCTGTGAGGGGCTCCACACAGGGCCTGGGGGACCAGAGGGTCAGGGAGGGCTCAAGGGGCCCGGGAGGGGCGTGGGAGGACCTGAGAGGCTGAGGATGGAGGGGCTGGCTGGTCAGTGAGCCCAGTGGTCTCAGGGGTCCAGGGTGGCTGAGAAAGCTTTGAGGAGGGTGGGGAGGGGTCCAGGGCTCGGCACTGGGGACTGGAGGGCTGGCATGGGCAGAGAGTGTGACCCAGGGGAGCTACGAGCCTCGGTGCTGATCCTGCTGCACCCTCCCCAGCACCATCGTGAAGAGTGGTCTCCGTTTCGTGGCGCCAGATGCCTTCCATTTCACTCCTCGTCTCCGTCGCCTGTGAGTGGCCAGGGCTGGGCAGAGGGGGGTGAGAAGACACCTAGGCTTGGGCGGCTAATGGGCTTGGCCCTCCCCAGGGAACTGTTCTGAGGAAGGCCCCAGCCTGGTCAGGGAAGTCGTTCCACCCATTCTCCTGGGGCCTTCTTCCCATCCACTTCAGGGATGGCGGTGCCCTCAGCTCCCACCCCTGCCAGCTGGAAGGTCCTTCTTGCTGTCTCACTTCCATGCTTCATGCTACAGGGACACTTCTCGTAGGTGTCTGCCTCAGTTTTCTTCCCAGGGCTCAGATACACACCAGTCCAAAGGGAGCAAGGATGGGGAGCAGGGCTCCGGGTTCTGGCCGGGACTCTATCTCCCACCTGCTCCCTGGCCCCTGGGATAGCCTGGGAGCTGGGGGACCAGATCTGCCACTCGGGGTACTCCCCTGGGAGTCACAGCCACCCCTTCCGTAGAGGAGGGGGAGGGGCAGGGGTGGGCAGGAGAGACCCTTGGAGTCCCTGGCAGCCCCTCTGAGGGTAGGAGTTCAGCTCCTCCTTCTCACCACCGGCAGGTGGAGAGATGGGAAGTGTGGTGGGAGCCTGTCATTCAGAGTTGTGCTGGGTACTCTAAACTCTCTGTGTGTCCGTGATTTAGCAACAACGACAGACAAAATGCGGTGATGTTACCTCACTGACTGTGTATTAGGGCTTCAGTTAAAAATGCGTACTCAGTGACACCTCACGATACTTAGGTCAGCGAATCTTCGCGATCAACCTGGTGAGAAAGGTAGTGTCATCTCCATGTTATAGATGAGAATTCTGAGAATCAGACGTGTTCAGTGTCTGGGCTGAGGTCACGCAGCTGTAAGTGGCAGGACAGAGGCACACTCAGCTCTGTCTGGCGCTAAAGCGGGTAGCCTTTGCGATCCCCGTGTGGCGGCTACTCTCCATCTCAGCCTCCACAAGCTGAAAGACAGCTAGGCAAGGGGAGGGGTCAGGGCAGGCCCCTCAGAGGCAGAGGGTCCCAGGAGTGGCAGCCTGGTGCAGGGCGCAGAGTACTGGAGCTGGCCCTCACCCAACTGCCCTTCTCCATCTCTACAGCTAGGGGGCTGGGGGCCTGGGGTCCCTTGCAGCCAACTTTCCTTAGTCCCTGAGGAGGGGAAAGAAGGAGGAGTGGGGAGGGAAGCCGAGGAAGGACTCTGAGATCCTCGCACGGCATCCAGCATGGGGCAAAGGAGTGTGGAGGGCCCGTGCTCCCCCTCCTCCTCTGGCCCGGTCCTGGGCTCTGTGGGCAGGCAGCACAGATGGAGCCCCTGCCCCCAGCTGGGGCCTCAGCACTTTGCCAGCTGGGGCCAAGGCTTGGGGAGGGGGAGCGGCTGTTCCCTCGGACCACCCCGCCTCCCTGGGGTCTGGGGAGGGGGTTAAGTGGGGTTAACCCTTGTTGTCCCAGGGAGAAGAGCGGGACTCAGAGAGCCTAACCAGTCCCCCCTCTCCAGTGACTCGCCGGGCTAGTTCTAGTTGGCAGGGCTGGGGTCGGGGGAGCCAGATGTCAGCTTCCTCCTGGCTCCTCCCCTCCCTCACACTGGGTCAGAGCAAGGTCGCTCGCTCACAGGGTCTGTCTGCTCTGTCTCAACTCCCGCAGGGATCTGTCCTTCAATGCTCTGGAGTCTCTCTCCTGGAAAACCATCCAGGGCCTCTCCCTACAGGAACTGTGAGTGTGGGGACTTCCAGGGGCAAGAACAGCAACTGTGTGTGTGTGTGTGTGTGTGTGTGTGTGTGTGTGTGTGTGTGTGCCCTCGGGCACTTGAACCTCTGTGTGAAGGTATGTGTCGCTGTGTCTGCGTGGAACTTTGGGGGGGGTGGGGTGTTCTCTCTGGGGACTGAGTGTTTGGCTGTCCATATGCATGCTTGTGAACCCCCCATCGAAGCAGAAGCTGCAGGCCCAGCCATTGAGGGGGTGATTGCCCTGGGCACACTTGGGGTGGGGGGTGGAGAGCTGGCCTGGACAACTGATTGCGTGTGTGCTTGGGAGGCGGGGTGCTGGCGTGGTTCTCGGGGCCTGTGCACACGGGCACATCCGCCCACAGTGCTCATGGGATGGGTGGGACGGCAGTGGTCATGTATGTTTGGTGGGCGCCTCAGGCCTCTGGGTCACCCCGGAAGGCTGTGCCCTTCTCTCCTTGTCACCCTACTTGGGGCCCTCACCTGGCTTGTCACCCTGGGGAGCCCAGGTGAGGGAATTCCATGTAGCCCACAGCTGGCTGTCTTTGACTTTCGGCATTCTATTTCTTTCAGCAGTGTCTTGTGAGGGGGGTCCATGAGAGGAACTTCTCCCATCTCCCCACTCCTTCACCTCTAGACAGTCCACCCTGCTGTCTAACTGCACTCCCTCTTGCTGTAGTACTTCCTTCACATCTGCCCTTCCCCTGACTCTCTTGGTGTCCCCCACACCCACCAGAGTCCTGTCGGGGAACCCCCTGCACTGTACCTGTGCCCTGCTCTGGCTGCAGCGCTGGGAGGAGGAGGGGCTGGGCGGAGTGCGGGAACAGAAGCTGCAGTGTCCCGGGCAGGGGCCCCTTGCCCTCATGTCCAACACCAGCTGCGGTACGTGCTGGAGGTGGTGTGAGGGGCTGGGAAAGAGCACCATGCTTGGGGAGAGGGCATTGGGCAGGGCTCAGGGGGTGAGCCCTGAAGAGGGGCTGGGAAATGGACATTGGCAAGAGCTGGGGGAAACTGAAGGTTGGGGGGCAGGAGCAGGGGCTCTGAGGAGGGTGGGAGAAGGAGCACCGCCCTTGGGCGGGGCTCGGAGGCCACTCCCAGCTCTAACGCCCCTTGGGCATCCTGGGCCACCAGGTGTGCCCACGCTGAAGGTCCAGATGCCCAATGCCTCCGTGGACGTGGGGGACGACGTGTTGCTGCAGTGCCAGGTGGAAGGCCAGGGCCTGGAGCAGGCCGGCTGGATCCTCACGGAGCTGGAGGAGTCAGCCACGGCGATGGTGAGAAGCCCTCCACTGCCCGTGCCCCCACGCCCCCCTCCTGATTCGAGGCCTGCACAGAGCACAGGAGACAAAGACAGGGAAAGAGAGACAACAAATAAGAAGCACATAAAGGGTGAGGGATAGACAGAGATGGTTTAAACCCCTGGGACTAAGGCTTGTGCTGCTGGGCAGCCGCAGGCATGCACATGCCCTCAGGCCAGGCCCTGGCCCAGCAAGGACCCCAGGCTCCACCGATCCGCCACAACTTAGGTCCCCACTCTGGGATCAAGGTGCTGGCCACAAGAGAGAGGGTCACAGAGCCCTCACATATTGGAGCTGAACAGGGGAACCCAACAGACCAACTCTCCCATCCACCTCATTTCTAGATAAGGAAACTGAGAACCAGGGATGGGGCGCAATATTTGTGGTCCTGCACCCAGGCCAGTTCTTGGGGGCCTTTCGGTCATTTTCTGGAGACTCTGGAAGCAACATCCTCTTGAGTGTGTGATGAGCATATTAATAAAGGAGGCACAGGTCTGGTTCCAGCTCTCTCACTAATTAATTCTTGGAGTGACTTTTGGAAAAATCCCTCAATCTGCCTGCACTTTGGTTTTCTTATCTGTCAGCTGAGGAGGTAGACATGATGGCCTTCTGATGTCCTGCCTGCCTCTGGGCACTCTGTGGCCTCTATCTCTCTTATCCAGATCGGTCTTTGGGCATCTTCCCAGGTCTTGCCCTTTGTCCTCAGGCTGGCGACGGGCAGCTGAGAGTAGCTGTAGTTGACTCAGGAGGCCTCACGGACAAGGTCAGCAGGGGCCGACGTTGGGCTGTGCCCACCCAGAAAGCTGGCCCCTCACGGGTGGACACAGAGGGTCCAGTCCCTGGAAGGAGCTGGGTCAGTGAAAGCAGGGGTGTGGTGTTCAGTTTGGAGGCCCTCGCTTTGGGAGGGGAGTCAACCCCAGAATTGCAGGTGGCCCCTGGAACAATATTGAAGGAGGAACCACTGGACCCCTGAGCAGGGGGTCCAGACATGGTGGAGGGACCACAAGCCACTGAGTGGTTCCTCCTCTCCCAGAGATCAAAGCCACTGAGAGTGAGTAATGGAAAAGGGGACAAGGCAGAAACAAGAGGCTGGGCATGACCATCTGTGGAGAGACTTTTGATAAGCTATCTGTTTTGGGAAGTTGCAGGTTTTTGCTTTTCTCTTTGGGAGCTTTACATGTTTGCTACCACTTCTGTTTTCTGGAGACTTCCTATAGAAAAGCCATACCCTAACTGGGCTAAATGGAGGGGAGGGGAGGGGAGGCTGGTCCCCCTCAGGAGTGTGAAGGGTGGCAGAGCAGCTCAAAGGGAAGAGTTCATGGGACGCCATACCCCAGGGTGACTTGGAGGAGATGGGACAGCCGAGAGAAGCTTAGGGCAGGGCTTCCCCTTGGGGTGGCTGGAACCCAGGCCTTGCATAAGAGGCTGCAGAGCTCTTCTGGAATCTTTGAACTCACATATTCCAATGGAAGCCCAGAGAAACTTCACCTTTCGTGGTATTTATTCAAGGGATTCCACATTTACAAAATTTCCAGATAAATCAGATTTGTCCACTACTTCATCTATTTTCATCATTTTATGAAAATAGCTTTCTAAGATGTCAAAAGATCATTTTGTTTACCTCTTCAGCTTACAGAATAAGAAAATCTTGGTTCAACAAGATTAAGAATTGTCTTAAGGCCATATAGCGTCCATGGTGTCTTAGGAAGAGAATCTGAATCTGATTCAGTCTTTTGATGATGATTCAGAACCAAGTCACTTAGCTTCTCTCTAACTTCACTCTCTTTTTCCATCTGCCAAAGGTAGTCATCATGATTCTACCGTTGCTTCTAACTGCTGCCCTGTTACCAGCACCATCCCTTTGTTTCTGATCTTCCTTGGGCTGAGACTAAGTTTCTTAGAACTATGTGTAAAACAAGAATGAGTAGGTGGTGAGGTCCTGGCTGGTTTTCCAATTAGTTGTGCATATTTAGTACTTGGGATTTGTGACATCTATTTAGCTGTTTAGATGGTGGTTTTATGGCTTGGGGTACTTTGTGCCTATTTTGAGGTTATTGGTTGTGTTCTAGATTTTTCAGATTATTAAACAAATGATCCAGGAGAATCTGCAAACAAGCTCTAAAGGAGGGCCATTCTCTGCTATATTCTCTCCCACACCTTTTTCCTTCCCCTCCCTCCCAGCCTTCTTCCCTTTTCCATCTGGGCCAGAGGGGCTCCCCAAAGACATCAGCTCCAGCCGCCCTGCCTCCAATCCCAAGCCAGCTGAAGCTTTTCTTGATTTTCCCCTTTCTTCTATGACCCAGCAATCTGGGAGTCTGCCGTCCTTGGGACTGACCCTGGCCAATGTCACCAGTGACCTCAATAGGAAGAACGTGACGTGCTGGGCGGAGAATGACGTGGGCCGGGCTGAAATCTCCGTCCAGGTCAACGTCTCCTGTGAGTCCCAATGACTGCCCCTGTGCCCACTCCCATCCCTTCTTCCCTGAAAAGAGGATGTGAGCGTGGGGGGCTGCAGGAAAGGGGTGGGATGTGTGTGTCCACAGCTGCTCCCTCCCAGCTGTTTCCAGATTCCCATGAAAACCTGATCCTTTGAGGGAAGTCCTGGGGGCTCGTCAAGGCCAGAGGGACGGAGATGGATTTCTTTTTGGCCCCTGCCCAAGTCTTGCTACCTGAAGCCCTCAACACCAGCTGCCTGCCCGTTCTCACTGCTCTGCTGTATTTCTTCATGTCCGTTCCTCCTTAGAACTTTTGCCCTACATCCTAGTTTTATTTTTTTTATTTTTAATTAATTAATTAATTAATTTATTTATGGCTGCGTTGGGCCTTAGTTGCGGCACGCGGGATCTTTCATTGCGGTGGGCGGGCTCTTCATTGCAGCGCGCTGGCTTCTCTCTAGTTGTGGCCCGGGCTTAGTTGCCCCTTGGCATGCGGGGATCTTAGTTCCCCCACCAGGGATCGAACCCGCAACCTCTGCATTGGAAGGCGGATTCTTAACCACTGGGCCACCAGGGAAGTCCCTACATCCTAGTTTTAAAAGAAGAAATTCCCCATCTAAGTTCCTCTTTAGGCTTACTGCCTAATTTCCCTAGGTCTGCCACAAATTATTTAAAATCTTCTATGTTATATAAATTTTTCTTCTTGTGAAACAACATACATAGATATGTACACAAAACATATACACCTTAAACAGTAATTATTCTTACCAGCAGTTAAGAAGACACTCTCTTCCTCTCCCCATTCAGAACCCCGTCCTTCTCCACCCCATCCCGACTTTTGTGATAATCATTTCCTTGCTTTTAAAAATAATTTTACACACATATGCTTCCCTATCAATATGGTTGAGTTTTGTCTGTTCTTGTACATTATATAAATGGAATCATATCTCGTATTATTTTGTGTCTAGTTTCTTCTGCTCAACATTATTTTTTTTTTTAAGATTTATTTATTATTTATTTTATTTATTTTTGGCTGCGTCGGGTCTTAGTTGAGGGATCTTAATGGGATCTTTGTTGAGTCATGAGGGATCTTCCGTTGACGCGTGCGGGTTTTCTCTCCCTAGTTGTGGCACGCAGGCTCCAGAGCACTTGGACCCTGTAGTTTGTGGCACGCGGGCTCTCTTGTTGAGGTACGCGAGCTCAGTAGTTGTGGCGCATGGGCTTAGTTGCCCCGCGGCATGTGAGATCTTAGCTCCCTGAGCAGGGATTGAACCTGCGTCCCCTGCATTGTAAGGCAGATTCTTTACCACTGGACCACCAGGGAAGTCCCTCAACATTATTTTTGTAAGATTCGTCCACGTTAATGGGAGTAACTATTAGTTCATTCAGTTCACTGCTGAGTAGTATTCCATTGCATGAGTGCTGGCTGGAATTCCAGTATCGTGTGTGTGTATGTGTTTATACATATATATATATATGTATATATATATTTATATATATATTTATTTATTTGTTTGTTTATTATTATTTTTTTTCTATTATTGAGGGGCTTTTGCTTCTTTCAGGTTGGGTCTATTTCAAACCCATATCTTTTTTCAAAAAGTTTTTAAACAGTGTATATATATATATATATATATATATATATTTGTTTGTTTGATGTTTAGGCCCCCTTCCCAATCTTCTTAGGCTTGATTACACTTAATTTTTCTACATCCCTCATCCAAAAGACTCCATGTCTAATTTCCATAAGCTGGTACCCTACTTCTCTAGGACTGTTACTTATTTTCTTTAAACCCACCACTTAAGTTTTTTTTTTTTTTTCAAGGAATTATTTATTTTTTGGCTGCATTGGGTCTTTCTTGCTTCACACGGGCTTTCTCTAGTTGCAGTGAGCAGGGGCTACTCTTCGTTGCAGTGCGCGGGCTTCTCATTGCGGTGGCTTCTCTTGTTGCAGAGCATGGGCTCTAGGCACACGGAGCTTGGGCTCTAGGCACACATGGGCTTCAGTAGTTGTGGCTTGCGGGCTCTAGAGTGCAGGCTCAGTAGTTGTGGCGCACGGGCTTAGTTGCTCCGTGGCACGTGTGATCTTCCCAGACCAGGGCTCGAACCCGTGTCCCCTGCATTGGCAGGCAGATTCTCAACCACTGCGCCACCAGGGAAGCCCCACTTAAGTTTTTTAAGCTTGAGTTTTATACACCTGCTGCCTGATTTATTTAAGATTTACTGTCGGCTTTCTTCAAAACGTCTCTCCTTATGAATCTCTTAGAGCCTGCTGACCAGTTTCTCTTAGGCCTACCCCCTGATTTCCAGCTGTACACTCCCACCCCCACCTAGGATTTGTCAGGTCTGCAGCTGCTTCCGGACTCTCTCTGTCCCCTCTCTGGCCCGCAGTCCCCGCCAGTGTGCATCTGCAGCCAGCGGTGGAGCAACACCACTGGTGCATCCCCTTCTCCGTGGACGGGCAGCCCACGCCCTCTCTGCGCTGGCTCTTCAATGGCTCTGTGCTCAACGAGACCAGCTTCATCTTCACCGAGTTCCTGGAGCTGGCAGCCAATGAGACCGTGCGACACGGCTGCCTGCGCCTCAACCAGCCCACCCACGTCAACAATGGCAACTACACGCTGCTGGCTACCAACCCCTTGGGCCAGGCCGCCGCCTCCGTCATGGCCGCCTTCATGGACAACCCTTTCGAGTTCAACCCTGAGGACCCCATCCCCGGTGTGAGGGCCACCCTGAACCCTGCCCCCCTCCCTGGGTTCCACCTGGGTACAGATCCAGGTGTCCAGGGATGCCTGGCCCACTTCCTGCTGTGATCCTGACCTCAGAAGTTGGAGTGCCTGGTCTTGGACAGAAAGGAGCCTGGGGTTCTGGTGTCCAGCTCTGCGCTGTCCTCCTTGCCCCTGCCTCCCCCAAACCCCAGGAGTCCTGAACCCCTGAGCTCTTCCATTCACTTGGGCTGGCTGAAGAGAGAGCCACGCACCAGGGCATCCCTGGCCCAGCTGGAAAAGGGCCACGTGCATCTTCTCCCTTGAGGTCCAGCAGCTCCACCTCCCCATCCCACCCCCACCCACGAAGGGATGAGTCCCAGAGGGGGAAGGGGATGCACTGCTCTTTTCCCCATCTGATTGCTTTCTCTCCTCCCTCCTGCTGCAGTCTCCTTCTCACCAGTGGGTGAGTAGCCCAGGCTGGAGGGCAGGTTCTGTCTGGTCCCTGGAGCTCCGGCTGGGGCAGGGGGTACAGTTAACCTGATCCTTGAGGTGTCAGCTGGGGCCAGGGTGGGGAGTCGGTAGAGGAGACACAGTGTGTGCCAAAGCCTATCCTTCCTGCCCTGTGTCCCCATAGACACCAACAGCACATCCGGAGACCCAGTGGAGAAGGATGAAACACCTTTTGGGGTGAGCATGGGAAGTGGAAGCTTGTCCAGGACTTTAGGATCAGGAGGCCGGGCTAGAGGCTCATCTGCATGTCATTTCTGGTCAGAGCACAGAGATCAGTAGAATCTGGCCTGAGCTTAATCAGCCCCCTTCACAGCCGTGACTCGGGGGCCCCAGGGGAGGAGGAGGCAGGTCTGGGGGCCTGGCTCTGGGCATCTATGCGGGATGGAGAAACAGTTTGCTATGGGGGAGCTCTGAGAGTGCAGACAACCCCCAAATCTGACCACCCCACACCCTCAGGTCTCCATGGCTGTGGGCCTGGCTGTTTTTGCCTGCCTCTTCCTTTCTACGACGTTTCTTGTGCTCAACAAATGTGGACGGAGGAACAAGTTTGGGATCAACCGTGAGTTGGGGGGCTGCAGAATGGCTGTCTGTCAGTCTGTCCGTCTGGCTTTGTTTCCTGCTGGCTCTTCCCCACTCTGTCCTCTCTGTGGGGGCCTGTGCACACGTGGAGTTCTACAGAGTGTGTGTTTGGGGTATACGAGGACTGGCTATGGGGCTTGTGAATATGAGTGTGTCGGTGCTGGAGCCGGGGTAGTTTCAGAGGTAGCATCTGCTAATTGGTGGCTGGATTGTAGTCAAACACTAAGTGGGTCTGGGAGGTCTGGGCTCTGCGGGGGGGGGCAGTGGGGGAGTTCTCTGGTGGCCCACAGGGCCTGGTGTTGGACAGGAGCCAGACAGAGAATGGCCATAGTGCCTCCCCTTCCTCCTGCCTGCTGTCTTGCTTCCTAGCTCTTCTGTTCCGCCCGTGCAAGCTATGAGGTGGGGTCGCCTGGCACGCTGCAACCTGACAGGAGCTAGAGTGTGTGTCTGGGCTGTGACCCCGCCATGTGACTGTCTCTCCTCCCCAGGCCCCACCGTGCTGGCTCCAGAGGATGGACTGGCCATGTCCCTGCATTTCATGACATTGGGTGGCAGCTCCTTGTCTCCCAGCGAGGGCAAAAGCTCTGGGCTCCAAGGCCACATCATTGAGAACCCACAGTACTTCAGTGATGCCTGTGAGGGGCTGGGTCAAGGGTGCGGGCGAGCCTGTGTGTGTGTGTGTGTGTTTGTACGTGTGTGTGTGCATGTGGAGAAGCCCCTGTGTGCCATTGCCTTTGACCACCCCAGGCCTGAACAAGCCTTCCCTCCCACCCCGCTGCCACCCATGTCCACATCATGTCATGGGGCTTGGTGAAGGTGTGAAGGCTCAGTGTCCATCCTCCCCTTTGCCTGGCACCCCCTGTGCAGAGCACAGCCCTGCTGGACAGTCCTGTCCTTGCCCCTGTCCCATCCTTCCCAAGACTGGGGCTCTTGTCTGATCCTGCAAGCCTCCCTCAGGTGTTCATCACATCAAGCGCCGAGATATCGTGCTCAAGTGGGAGCTGGGTGAGGGCGCCTTTGGGAAGGTCTTCCTAGCTGAGTGCCACAACCTGCTGCCTGAGCAGGACAAGATGCTAGTGGCCGTCAAGGTAAGACCTTGGCCATGCGGTATTGCTGGCCCGGGCCCCCCTCCCAGAGCACCATCATTCCAGGGTGGGGTGCTCAGGCTGGTGGGTGGGAGGCTGGGGTCTGGCATGGTTCACGACTTGGGGGTGGATGGGTCACCTTGGACGTGGGGAGGTCAAGGCTGGGCCCCCACCCAGGCCCGTCCCCGCCCCTACCATCCAGGCGCTGAAGGAGGTGTCTGAGAGCGCCCGGCAGGACTTCCAGCGGGAGGCCGAGCTGCTCACCATGCTGCAGCACCAGCACATCGTGCGCTTCTTTGGCGTCTGCACCGAGGGCCGCCCGCTGCTCATGGTCTTTGAGTACATGCGGCATGGTGACCTCAACCGCTTCCTCCGGTATGAGGGCCTGGCCCTGGCGCTGGCCCTTGGCCCGTCGTCCCTTCCCTACAAGCACATCCCTGCTTGTCTGCTGAACTGAGGGGGGTGGGACACCAAGAAGGAGCAGGAAGGCCCTGTCCGCGAGGCAAACGTGAGGCAAGTGTGTGAATGTGAGGAGAGTCCGTGCGGAGGACAGAGCGGCAATGTCAGGGAGGTTGCATTAGCAGAAGTCACGAGCTGAATCTTCAGGATGGGTGGGCTTTGCAGAGACTGTGTGTGTGCACGTGCGTGTGGCACACAGAAGCCAGGCCTGTAGGAGGTGGCAGTTTTGATAACTACGATAACAGCAATAACAGACATTTATCAGGCACTTTCCACGCTCCAGGCACTGTGCTCTATATTTTATAATTCATTCTAATTATGACTGTATGTGCTTATACATATATGTCTGTATAATAATATAAATGTATATTTATTTTTCATAGTCTCCTAGCATATATGGCAATTTATACTTGAAGAAAGTTACCAAAAATTCGTTTCTTTGGCTTTGGACAGAACAACTCTGATATGTTAACTAATTTGTACTGATAATTTTAATAACTTCAAGAAATGTACCCATTTCTCAGATGAGGCTTAGAGAGGTTAAGTGACTTGCTCAAGGGCACACAGGTAACAAATGGTCCAGGGAGATGTGACCCCAGGCAGAGCCCTGCTCTCAACCCCTGACTGTGATGGTCACATATTCCCTTCGTTGTGTCCTCCTCCGATGAGGTGGACCCCCTGTGAGGTTGGGGCCGTGTGAGGCAGGGAAAGGGCCAGGGTTTGGAATCAACTGCGACTTATTAGCTGCGCCTATTTTGCCAAGTAGATTTCCTCTCTGGCCTCAGTTTCCCTACCAGTAAGAGGGACAACGTGGGACTGTGGTTCTGGATGAGTGTGCTTGTACAGCTGATGGTAGTGATTTGGTCTCCAAACATCCCTTTGGGAGTGACAGGTCATTCATGTAGCCAGGCTGCAAAATTCAGCTGGGAGAGACTCCAGAGTCTGAGCTTATCTTGAGCATGGGGAGGAGCCAATGGAGGATGTGGAGTGGGAAGGAGGTGAGGGCAGACCTGAGGTTAAATGTGGAGGTGAATTGGCTCAGAGGAGCCCAAGTCAAGAGGAGGCCAAAGAGGAGCTCTTCCCCTTACTCACTAGATGCGGTGTGGGCTCTGTGCTAGGGACCGGATGCAAGCCAGGATCCATCTGGGGTCCAGGATGGAGGAAAAGCAGCTTTATATAGTGGATAGAGCACGGGTAAACCAAAGGAGGGAAACATGAAAGCTCCTAGATGAGTCTAGAAGACTTCCCCTAGGAGGGGCCATCTATTTCTCCTCGCCTCTGGGCCTCTACCTCTGCCTGGTACACTGGGTCTCCTTCCCAGCCCCTTCACCCACCCCTGTCCCCGACCCCTTCAAGTGGCTTACCCACCTCCCTTCCCAAGGGCTTGAGTGTCAGTTAAATGTCTCTTCTTCCAGGAAGCCTTCCCTGACTTCTTCCATCCCTACCCTGAGTGCCCATCAGGTGCCCCCCGCACTGCACTGCTGTAACCTGTTTATCTGCATCCTACCCTCCACTGTAGCTCTGGTGCTTGGCACATTGGAGATGTTACCTGGAATAAGTGAAGAAATAAATTGTTGAGGAGAAAGTTGGCCAGTAGGAAAGGGCAGTACTGACAAAACCATCAGTCAGACAGCTGCAGAAGAAGGAATATTTGGGGAATGGAGATGAATGATCGGGGAATGGAGATGAATGATCAGGGACTGGTCTGGAGGGATGGCTGTGGGGAGGAGGAGGTCTTCCTGGAAACCTTTGGAAGGAAGGTTGGATACCGAGGGCAAAGGTGAGAGAGACAGGAATCAAGGACGACCACATTTCAGGCTCACAGCCTGGGTGGGGGACGTTCCCTTCACTGAGGCAGGGGCAGGCCTGGGGGAAGATGCTGAACACCTTCGCAAGGGCTGAGTCGGAGGTGTACCCGGGCAAGAGACGTAGGGGCCAGTGGGCAGCTCCAGTGGGCTTGGAGTTCAAGGGTGCTGCATGAGAGGAAGGCATTAATGTGGAAAGTGTGGGCACCAGTGGAAGCTCTAGAGGTGGGGCACACCAGCCGGCCCCCATCCAGGTCCCTCCAGACAGCTGCCTCCCCTGTTCTTTCCTTCCTCCATTCCCTGAGTCGCTTCCCCCACCCCCCAACCCCCAGCTCCCTGGGCTCCCTTCTCTCAGGCTCCTGGGGGTTCTCTCCTCCCAGCCTATCCTTCTCCCTCACTCTTTCTCGAAGGTCCCACGGGCCTGATGCCAAGCTGTTGGCTGGCGGGGAGGACGTGGCTCCAGGGCCTCTGGGCCTGGGGCAGCTGCTGGCCGTGGCTAGCCAGGTCGCCGCTGGGATGGTGTACCTGGCGGGTCTGCACTTCGTGCATCGGGACCTGGCCACGCGCAACTGTCTGGTGGGTCAGGGACTAGTGGTCAAGATCGGCGATTTCGGCATGAGCAGGGATATCTACAGCACCGACTATTACCGCGTAAGTCTTTCACCCCGACCCCTCCCACAGCATCCAAACTGCAGACACGCTAATGCCGAGTCCCCCTCCAGTGCCTGCCCTTGCTGGGCACGCCCTCCTCTTCCTCAGGCGGTGTGGTGTCTGAGACTCTCTGGCTCTGGTTTTTAACCCTCCTCCTACTCCCTCGGCCCCCAGTGGAGGAGGGTCTGTCTCCACTATCGCGGAGGGAAACGGCACCATCGGTTTTTCCCTTTTAGCCCTGGGCCGGAGAGCCACTTCTATTTATTTTTAATGACGGGACTGGGGGCGGGTCTGCGTCAGGAGAGGCTGTCCGCGGTGGGCGCCCGCAGGAGGTGACGCAGCGCCCGCACGCCGGCAGGTGGGAGGCCGCACCATGCTGCCCATCCGCTGGATGCCGCCTGAGAGCATCCTCTACCGCAAGTTCACCACCGAGAGCGACGTGTGGAGCTTCGGCGTGGTGCTCTGGGAGATCTTCACCTACGGCAAGCAACCCTGGTACCAGCTCTCCAACACAGAGGTCAGCCCCGCTCCGTGGGTCATTCCCTGCCGGCCACCCTGTCCCCGCCCCTTCGGGTCCCTTTTTCAGGAAATTCTGTCCCCTTCTGCCCCTCATCCCACTGCCGGCAGGTCGGGCACCCATCCAGCACCCCGCTGACGCTGCTCTCTCCACCCCAACCCTGTTCTTTTCTCACATTCTTCCTTCTCCTATTCTAACTGGCTCCTGGGGGAACCTCAAAGCACTTATAAATGGAGCCCAGACCCCCATCCCTAGCTGCATTTTATAGACCTAGTAGGCATCATCAGGGTGAAAGGGAGAGGCATGGAAAGAGGAACACAATACGAGAGGGCCTGACGCTGCAGCAGGAAGGCTGGAGGTTAGACTGTAAGAAGGACGGTCCTACACCTCCCCTTTCCCTCCTGGCTGGGCACAGGTGTTCCCTCTCCCAGAGCAGCTCCCCCCTACCCCCTCCTTGGCTCGCAGCTGTCAGTTTCCATTTCTCCTCCTAATGCAGTCTGCTCCCTGGAGGCTGGTGGCGTGGGAGAGAGGGTTATAGATTTTAATTTTCTCAAGCACTGAGAGAAGGAATGGAATTAGTGCCGCCCATAACCCAAGTCCTCTAATGGCGAGGGAGGGAAGAAGGGGGGAAGAGACTCCAGGCCCTTCAAGCATCTCCCTGCCACAGTCTCTCCTTCCTTGGATCCCTTAGCTGCTCTTGCAGTCCTTCCTGGAGTTTAACTTTGATCTTTCCTGCTGCAGTTTTCTTTTAAGAGCAGCTAGGTCCCCACAGAGTGGTACCTACAGAAGAGAGAAAAAGTGGGGTTGCCGTCTACCTTAAAATGCAAGCCAGCCACTTTTCAAGGCCTTTACCTGCAACCCTGCTCTGTTTTTTGCCCTCTGGAGCTGAGAGATGGAGAACCCTTCCCTTCTTCCATGCAGCCGTCAACACTAAACTGATGGATTTGGCAAATGCCTTGGCCTCTCCCCTTCCTTGGCCCACCTGGCAAGTCTTCCTAGGGTCTGATTCCAGCCCTTTGGGATACAATTCTACCCCAGCCCACCCCTCCCAGGGTCTCTTTAGCTTTAATCCTTCCACTGCTCAGTGTCAGAGTGGAAAGGAATCTTGGGATTCACTGCATCCTTTCAGATTATTAGTAGCCACGAGGCCCAGACATATCGTATGACCTGCCTTGGGAGCTTCAATGAGGCAGAGGCAGTGCTGGGTCTGGCCTCACTCTCCTGCCCCCAGCCCAGTGTGCCCTCTTCTCTCTCTCCCTCTGGTGGCCCCAGGCGATCGAGTGCATCACGCAGGGACGTGAGCTGGAGCGGCCGCGTGCCTGCCCACCGGAGGTCTACGCCATTATGCGGGGCTGCTGGCAGCGGGAGCCCCAACAACGCCACAGCATCAAGGATGTGCACACCCGGCTGCAAGCCCTTGCCCAGGCCCCTCCTGTCTACCTGGATGTCCTGGGCTAGGAGGCTGGCCCAGAGGCTGGGGCTGGGTAGCCGGAATACTGCAGCCTGCCCTCAGCGACCCCCATGGCTCCCAGCAGCCCCAGGGTGATCTCAAAGCATCTAACTCACCCTCAGCATGCGGGAGGGGACAGGTGGGGTCTGGGAGCAGAGGATGTGCCTGCTTCTCTAGGCAGGGTTCCGCCATAGCAATTATATTTATTATCCCTTGGCTGTGTCTCTTGCCAATTCTTGGGATGGTGTTGTTCTGGGAGGGGGTTATGGGGACTCAGGTAGGGGGATGACTTTCCGGGATCCTTCCCCTCTCTGCTTAACCTCAGCCACCTACCCCTACTGCACGCAGCCGTCACCTCCACCTTGTAGTGGTGGGTTGCCTCCCAGTCCCATGGTCATCTTGTCCGCCTGGCGGTGAGGCAGCCTCAGGTCGAGCTTCCCGGACCTTCAGACCCTAATTGCCTATCTCTGTATTTCACTCAGGAAGGCTGCAGTAGGAGGGATTGAAGTTAGATGTGGAGGTGGACAGGATGGAAGCATTGGTGGGGTGAGTGTTCCTTGTATTGGTGTGCCCAGAACAGAGCAAGCACACAATGCAACAAAAGGTTGAGAAAGAAAAGGGGAGGACAGCTTGCGTATGTGGGCGCATGTGTGCACGAGAGCACACGTGCGCATGCATGCACACGTGTGTGTGTGTGTGTGTGTGTGTGTGTGTACATGTGGCAGGGACAGGGAAGGAGTAGGATAAAGGAATGGTTGAGGGAAGCAGGACCGCTTGTTCCTTCCCCTCTGTCACTCTTCTCGGCTCTAAGTGCTTTGAGATCCTTACCTGGAGGCCAGGAATTGAGCAAGGTGGCTATTTCCTAAGGACCAAGCCATCTCCCCATTCCATTCTGCCCGAGGGAGGAGGTAAGCTCTCCCTTCCCCTCTGTCCCTTGGAACACCACTGGCCCGAGGCCACCACTGGCCCGAGGCTTTTGTCAGCTCCGAGGCTGGGTGAGGTCCCCCACCCCAGGACCTGGGCCCTGCCCCCATCTTCCTCACCCTGGAGCCAGGGAGGAGCAATTTCCTCCCACCCTCAGCCCCATCACTTCCAATCACCTGCCCAGCTCCTGCAATAACCCACGCTCCCCATGGCTCCTCAGGGCTAATGGCGTGACTGTCTCATGTCCCTGGGTGCCCAGCTCTCCCCACCCGGTGATTCAATCTGGGTCTTATCACCCCTAGGCCTAGGCCGATGGTGTCTGCCTCTTGTCCAGGCTGGTTAGTGCTAATGGAGGTCTGACCCAGGGCTGCAGGCTGATTGATGGGGGGGGTCTGGTCCTTGAGGGCCAAGTTCAAAGGCCCTCCTCTCATGCCCTGGGCTGAGTGGGGCTGGTGCTGCGCCACCCCCGGGAAGGGAGGGCTTGAGCAAAAGTGATTGGGAGGAGAGGAGGTTGGAACGTGCTAGGAGAGACAGGGTCAGGGGATCAAATCCAACAGGTGAGCCCAGAGACAGTGCAAAGAGAGAGACAATGCAGACAGAGAGAGGGACAGGACTTAAAGACATGGAGACAGGCTGAGAGACTGTCGAGAGGGTGCAAACAGAGAGGGAGAAAGAGACGCACAGACAGATGGACACAGATGAAGAGACAGAGGCACAGATGAGTGACGTAAACAGACACAGGTGGCACAAACAGCTGAATCAGAGTGTCCTGGAGAATAGCATGGCCTCCTTGGAGGGTGCCTTCTATCTCGCACACACTGCCATCCTCCCCACCTCCTCAGGCTGCTTGAGCCTGTCTTCAGGGCCGAGGAGGGAAGTGGTACACGCTTCCAGCCTTGGAGACTCTGTGGGTAGAGGCGTAGGGGGCCTGGGGTTTGGCCCACACTGAGCATCACTGAAGCAGAGGGGATGGAGGTCAGGTGGCAGAAGGGACCCGCCAGGGCATGTGGAGCGTTACCAAGGTCAAGAGCATCAGAGTCTCAGAGGATCTTAAAACCACAGCTGGAGGTATTGCTGGAAAAGCTGGACAGGTGAGGTGAGGGGTTCTGGGAACAAGGTTAGGACAGGGAAAGGAAAATGCTGGGAGGCTGTGGGAGAGGGAATTGGATAGCTTTCATTGATCTGGGAACAGGAGCTTAAGCCAATGACTTTGATTCCTTCAGGCAATCGTGGCCTGGGGCCTTGTCCTGGGTGGTAAGGAGGGAGCTTGCACCCACTTTGCCAGCTTCATGGCCTAAGAGCCCCCGCAGTCCGTTCCCTTCATTGATGGGCACGTAGATGAGCACATTGACAAGCACACCAGCCTACCCCACACAGCCAGGCGTGCACGTGCAAACATGTACACACATGGCACCTCCCCACTCCCCGACTCATAACTGTTGGATCCCATTGTCTTTAATGGTGCTCCCCACCACGCCACTGTGACACATGCCCCGTCCCTGTTAATTACCTCCTGGCTGTGCCAAGTCCATTAACTGCCACACCCACCCCTGCCACACACACACCAGGGGCTAAGCACCAGCTGAGATGAACGCCTGCAGGGGGATCAATGGAATGGGGCCCTGAGGACCCCATGGGGAGCTGGGACAGGGACAGCCACCTGAGGCTGTGGGGATCAGACATCTGAGTCCCCCAGACCTGGTGTAGTTCCCCCACTACCCCTCCCTCTCAGAGATAGCTGTCTTGGTTGGGAGACACAGGCTCAGATGAGGTGGTGGATACTGCAGGAACACCTAACATTGAGGAAAGAACCCAGAACTCCCCTGTCTAAGGAAGCTTCTGCCAGCATCTCCACAGGGCTCTGGAGAGAAGGAATCAGTGATGCAGAAGCCAGTGTGGCTCCCCAGGGGCCCCCAGTAGGGAGGATGGGCTCTCTACAGAACCCAGGGGTCCAAGCCTTCCAAGGCTGACCCCCTCAGCCTTCCTAACCAGCCTCTGCCTCTTTTCTGTCTGCTCCCTTGGGGGCTGGATTCCCGACAGGAGGGCGGAGCATCTGTTCAGGTTTCCAGGAACAGTGCAGGCAGAGTGCTGGGGCAGCCTGGGTGGAGAATGTCCTGTCCTGTCCTATGTCCCCTTGAACCACCAAGCTAAAGAGAGATCCTAGAGAAATTCCAGACTCCATAGGCCCTGGACTCTCCAAGTACCAGCTGGAGAAAGCCTGTTTTGCCCAATTCCTAATGTGGCCTTAGACAGGCTGTCCAATGAGAGAGGGGCTGACAGTCCCGGCAGGAGCCAGGACCCAGAAACCCCAACTTTCAGTCTACAGCCAGGCTGAACCACCAGGCAGTCCAGCCCCACCCTCAGAGGGGACTGAGGACTCCACAGCTCCAAGCATCAGTCCCCTCCCAGATTCTCTCTCTGTCCGGCCCCACCCAATCCGCGCCCCGGCCCCGCCCCATCCCCGCCCCGGCCCCGCCCCCCACCAGCTCTGACAGACTCCAGTGCTAAGATGGAACGTTTGAGCAGCTCTGGCTCTCGGGCAGTGGGGAGGAGAGAGACCTGGAGCCAGGACATGGAGACAACACAGGGCCAGAGCTGCCAGAAGAGCCCACTTAGGGGCAAAGACAAGGAGAGAGGGGGCAGCCCGGAGCAGCGCAGAGAAACAAGAGGTGCATGCATAGGGCATGGAGAAAAAAGCAGAGAGCCCCAGCTTCGGCCCAGAGCCCTGGGGCAGTGTGTTCTACTCTGAGCCCTTGGACCAAGAGGCTCTTTAACACCCCCTCCTACTCAGCTGGGTCCCTTCCTCTCTTTCCAGGGCTTGGTTCCCTGGAGATCAAGCTTCTAGGCTCTGCAGCCAGAGTGCCTGGTTCTGTACCTACCAGCTCTGTGATGCTGAGCAATTTACACCGCCTTTCTGTGCCTTAGTGTCCTCCTCTACAAAATGCAGATAATAATAGCACTAATCTCCTAGGGTCATTATGAGATTTAAACAAGTCTTACGTGTAAAGCTTTTCCAATGAGGCCTGGCCTGTGGTAGGTGCTATATAAATGTTTGCTGTTTTCATTCCTTTGTTTCCCGCACTTCTTCCTCCTTTTCCACCTCCTTCTCTCTATCCTATGACAGGCTTTGAGCACGCCAGTCCCAGGCCTGACCCTGGTCTTTGGGGTGGGATAGGCCAGGCTGGCAGGAAGAATATTTTGGGGGGATAGTGTTCACAGAAGAGAAGCTCTTATCCCCTGATCCCAGCCACCCTCTCCAGCTGCACCAGCTTCAGAGAGGTCTAGCCTGGCTGTGGAGTGTGTGAGGGAGGAGAGGGCTTCTCTCACCCTCTGAAACCCCATGGTCTCTGGGTAGCCCCCAACCAGCCCTGGTGGAGGATGGGCCCTGGGTCTGCAGGGATGGCAGGGCCAGAGCGGCCCCCACTCACCGCCCCATCAACTCCGGTCCCTCAACTCTCTGACTTCCCCCAGTGGGAATTCCCCTCCAGGCTCACCTCCTCTGGGAAGCCCTCAGGGATTACTCGGACCTTGGTGCCCCTGTAGGGTGCTTCTAAGGTCACAAATCCTCCCAGACTCTGAGTCAGGTATCCAGTGTATACATCCAGGAGTAGGAAACATGCTTCTGAAGCTTTCTATCCTTTATCCCTGTGGCCTCCCACTCCTGAGTGTCAGGAAGTCTTTCTTGTTGTCTACACTCCTGCTTCCCACCTGGATCTGAAGGGGTTACTCAGCTCCAGGCCTGCCCACTGCAGGTCCCAGCTGCCTGGGGCCTGTGGTCAGAGCTAATGTAGGAGAGAGTTGGAGGACAAGAGGGGATAAAGTTATTAGCATCTTCATCTTTGAGGGATATCGATTGTCGGGTCTCCAGGCTCACTTGGTCTTATAATGGGGCTCACGGGGGTGTCGAGAGGGGCTCAGAAAAAATCTCATGAAGCCTTCCCACCCCTTGTCCTTGAGTGGGAGCTGGGCTGCCTGGGTTTTCTCAAAGGAAGACATGCAGAGACACAATGTGGGGGACAAGGGCTGAGAGGGAGGCAGAGGGGCTGAGAGGGGAGTTAGGGCTTGGTGCCCTGGGCAGGGAGCAGGCTGTGGGGTGGGAGCTGGAGTAGACGTGGGCTTGGTTTCAGTTCACTGCCCTTTGCTTTAAGGTGTGTGTGTGTGTGTGTGTGTGTGAGAGAGAGAGAGAGAGAGAGAGAGAGAGAGAGAGAGACAGAGGGAGAGAGAGAAAAGGCAGGGATCCCTCCTCCTGAGGCTCATACACATTCAGCTGAGGCAGAGCCTCCTCCATTGGCACGTGAATGTTCTGTGATACGTTACCTGCCCCTCTCCAAGCAGCTGACTGAATGTTTCTGGTGTGATTCTGTGTGTGGTGGTGGGCAGCCCCTCCCAGTGGAGTGTGTCGCCCCCTTCCCACCCCCAGGGTGACTTTGGTCCCAGTGCGTCAGGTTTTGTGTTCGTGTGTGACAGTCCCCGTGTGCTGGTTTGTGTAAACTGGGCTGTCTGCCCGCGTCTGTGCAAAGTCTCGCTCCTGACGAAGTCACCAGGGATGTAGGCAGGGGAAGGGGCCGAGGGATCTGACTGCCCACCTCGTCCAGGGGGCCCCTCTTCCAGCCAGAGGTTTTTTAGCTCCAGGCTGACCATGTGCAGGGGTGGCGATGGAACTTAGATGGCAGAGAGACTCCAAGGGGTGAGAGCCTCAGAGAGGGAGATGTGGTGCTGCTGGGGACAGAAGGGCACAATCTCCCTTCCTTCCGTCCCTCCCTCCGGATTCCTCTCTTCCTCTCTTCTCTTTTCCTTCGGAAGCAGGGAGGAGGGGGGCGGGAGTGGCTTCTTGGGCAGGGGGTCAGACTGTTCCTTTTGCCCCGGAGGAGCTGGCTTCCCCTCGCTGGGCTGGGAGAGGAGGTAATTAATGGCAGGGAGGCCAGGAGGGGAGCGTGTTCAGGGCTAATGTTGGTATTAATCAGGAGCCGGTCCCCAGTGAGGGATAGGATTCAGCTGGGGCACTCGTGTGTGTGTGTGTGTGTGTGTGTGTGTGTGTGTCTGTGTGTGTGTGTGTGTGTGTGTGTGTGTGTCTGTGTCTGTGTGTTGGGAAGTGGGGGGCTGTGGAGCACCAGGAGTCCCTGGCTCATTCTGTCAGCCTTCCTTGCTCCCCAAAGTGCCCCCCCCTCCCTTGCCCTTGTTTTTCTGGAAGTCCATCCTGCTATCTGGCCTCCAACCTCCTGCTGAGGGAGGGCCAAGATCCCTCCTCAAGTCCAAGTCCGCCCCTGGATGTGTGGGGGGGAAGGCCACCCCCCACGCCCAAACCCTTCACTAGCTCTTATTGCGGGCAGGAGGGCACATTAGGTGATTCCCGAGGCTGTCAGCCCTGCTAATTGCCTCTCAACCTTCCCTTCATCACCAGGGCGGCCCCCCCATGAACTCCATTAGCCCCCCCTCCCCTGATAGCCCCTAAATCAGCCCCAATTATTCACAGGAGGGGGAGCTGGGCTGAGCTGTGATTACAGCTAGAGTGGAGGGGGTGAGGGACAGAGCTTGAGTGCCAGGCAGACTGGTGGGCAGGCTGGAGGCAGGGCTGGGAGGGGGACAGTAGGGCTTGGGGACCTTTGGGCAGATTCAGGGCAGAGACCACCCAGGGAGGGACCTGGGAGCCTGAAATAGGGAGGGAAGGTCAGGTTGGAAGGTGGGCAATGGGCAGGGTGTGTGTGTGTCATAGCTTGTATTTCAGCGCGCCCACCCCCCATTAACACCCAGGAAGGTGAGGGAGAGGGTCAGCTGGGCACACGCCCTGTCAGCGGGTCGTCCTCACCACTGTCATCAGCATCCTTGCCAAGCGTTTATGACATGCTTGGTTGGAGAGGCAGAGAGAGCAGCAAGAATGTGCTATCCTTTCTCCTGGGCTTTCCCGAGAGGACCTCAGGGATCCTTTCGGCTCCCGTGGGCTGCGTGGGGCAGAGGCCGAGCTACCCGCTCCGTCCCTGTGTCTGTGTGTTCTGGAGCGCACCTCTGTGCAGCTGTGGCTGAGACAGGGAGTGGCCTGCGAGGTGTGTGCTGACATCCAGCCTCCTGAGGTGAGTTGTGTGTCCAGGAGACAGTGAGACCAGCCCCGTGTCCCACTCAGCCCCTCTTCTGAAGCTGGATCGGGGAGCCCTCTCCACCCTTTCCAATTCCTTCAAGACCTCAGCAATCCCTTGCCATCCTGGAGGGAAGAGGCACCCGCTCCCTCTGTGGGCACGTGCTACTGTGCTCTGAGCTCACGCACTCCTCGGCACCTCCAAGCCATCAGGTTGCTCCCTGGATCAGTGCTGTGGTCTCCTCCCCAGTCTCCCTGCTTCCACCCGTGCTCTCTACAGCCTATTCTCAACACAACAGTCATTCTTTTAAAACCTGAGTTGAATCATGTCCCTCCTCTGTCCCATAACCTCTAGTGGCTCCCTGTCTCATGCAGAACAAAATCCAACAGCCTTACCACAGCCTACAAGGCCCTGCACATTTGACCCCCGTTACACCCCTGTCCTTGACATCTCCCACCATGCTCCCTGCTGCTCACTCAGTTCCAGTCTCCTAGCTAGTCTGTGAACATGGCATATGCTCTGGCCACAGGGCCTTTGTACTTGCTCTTCCTCTGCCTGGAATGCCCTTCCCTCAGAAATCTGTGTGGCTCCGTCCTTTGCCTCATTTAGGGCTTCACCTGGAGGATACCTTTTCAGTGAGGCCTTCCCTGACCACCTTTCCAAAAACAGCACCCTCAGCCCTCCCTATCACTCTTCCTGTTTTGTTTTTCTCTATTTTTGTTTGTTTGTTTGTTTGTTAGAGCACTGTTTTCATTGCCCATCGATAATTTGGTTTTATTCTATAGCTAATTACAGGAACAATCCTATTAGAGAAAAACATTGAAAACTCTTGTGTAGTTAGGACTAAAGGTGATAGCTGAAAAAGGCTCACTGAGGAATATTTCAAAGTGTATAGCGATTTTATAACAGAGTTTGTGTTGAGTGAACAATAACCACTTGCTCTGGAGAATTCCAGTATGGTAATATGAATATTCCTTCCGGGTATAAGGCGAGGAGAGAGATTCGTGCAAGTCATTATTCATCGCAATGGACAATGAATGTTGTCTACATGTTTTTCTTTATTTTTTATGATAACACTTATCATCTAATGCGTCATGATTTTACTGATTTCATTTATCACCTCTTCACCAGCACTACTACTAGAATGAAAGCTTCATTTTTTTACCTTTCATATTTAGGTAGAGATTTTTGCCTATTTTGTTCATATCTCTAGCCCTTATTCATGAATCAATGAAGGAATAATTGACTCTTTCCCCGATCAGCATATGAGCTCTTTGAGGGAGGAAACTTTTACTTCTCCCCTAAATAAGTTAAATGTGAAGGTCTTAAAAGTGTGCCTAGGGGACTTGCCTGGTGATGCAGTGGTTAAGACTCCGTGCTCCAATGCAGGGGGCCGGGGTTCGATCCCTGGTCAGGGAACTAGATCCTATATGCATGCTGCAACTAAGAGTTTGCACGTCACAACTAAGGAGCCCGCCTGCCGCAACTAAGACCCGGCGCAACCAAATAAATAAATAAATATTAAAATTTAAAAAAGTGTGCCTAGTAATCAGTAGGGTTTGTTTAATAAAAGTTAGTAGTTGCCATCAACATCATCATGATGTCATTTCCTCTGTATCCCGGGTGCCAGTATCAGGCCACCCAAGATGGCTGTTCTCTTGCTCTCTGTACATCCCCCGCTTGACCAGTCCCTGCTTCACCTACACCCTAGTCCGATGACTGACCTTCCCTCTTAATCATAGAGCCTACTCAGCAAATGCCTACATACTTGCTCCCGGCCCCAGCTAGTGATTGCTCTAATCTTTAGATCAGAGCTATCTTCACTATGGTAGTTTATCAAAAGGGGGAGCCCCTCTGCAGGTTACCCTGGTAACTGATGTGCCAACCTGACATCAATTCCCTCTATAACTGGAACCGCCCTACCCCCCCACCCCACCCCCCCGTGTCGCTCCAGGACCTTGCTTCAGATGTGTAAGATCCCCCATCTATTAAACCATTAATGTCTCTATCAATGACTCCAGGCTCTTTCTTTGGTCTTGAGGCTGGGCAATTACAGGGCTTGCAGGCCTGCGGATGCAGCCCAACACCAGGTAAACACAAAACAAGTGCTACTGAACAAAAGGATGAATGAGGACCTTGGGCCCCCTTGTACCTTCCAGGGAGGCAACAGGGGAAATTCCATCCTTCTAGCTATAGGGCTGGGCCCAGGAGGCAAAGTTAGGGTCCAGAGACCCTGGAAGAGCATTGCACAGGGTGGCAGCCATTTACTCTAACGATTATTGTGCCCTTACTTTGTGCCAGGCCCTGAGATCACAAAGATGATTTCGACCTGGCCCCAGTCCTTGAAGAACTGAGAGTAACGAGAGAGGGGCGAGTTAAACTTTCACATGCAGGAGTGGAATGGGGAGGGAGAGCCAGAAGCTGGAAAGGCTCCCAGAGAAAGGAAAGTAGAGCTGAATGTGAAAGGATGAGAACAAGTGACCCAGGTGAAGGAGGGAGGAGCGCTGTTCTTCCTCTCTGGTCCTCAGTCTCCCCATTTACCCCTCGAAAGTGATGGATCAGACAACTTTCAAGGCTCCTCTGGCCTCCGACATGCTGCAACTCTATGATCTTTGGCCTCTGGGCCCTGGATCTGTGCTCTGGTTTCTACTGCCCCCTGTTGGAAATTTTTGGTAACACTGGAGTCAGGAAAAGCAACACCCAACCTTGCCTTCTCCTTTCCTTCCTTCCCCAAAGTGAGCAGCACCATCCAATCCGCGCCTTCCCTTCACCTTCCACCTCTCAAAGCAACAAACTAAACAACACTTGCTTGTCTGTCAAATAGAGAATATTCTCAACACATTTTTAAAAATAAATTTCAATAATGGTTATGTTTTTTAAAATTAATTAATTAATTAATTTATTTTTGGCTGCGCTGGATCGCCATTGCTTCATGCGCGGGCTTTCTCTAGTTGCGGCCAGCGGGAGCTGCTTTTCCTTGCAGTGCGTTGGCTCCTCTATTGTGGAGCATGGGCTCTAGGCACGTGGGCTTCAGTAGTTGTGGCACCTGGGCTTAGTTGCTCCGCGGCATGTGGGATTTTCCCGGGCCAGGGCTCGAACCTGTGTCCCCTGCACTGGCAGGAGGATTCTTAACCACTGCGCCACCAGGGAAGTCCCTCAACACATATTTTTGACAAAGGTCTTGAAACCAGAATACATGAAGAATTCATAACTGTTATAACCCAGCAATCCCACTTATTTTTTTAAAAAAGAATATTTATTTGGCTGCGCCGGGTCTGAGGTGCGGCACGCGGGATCTTCAGTTGTGGCATGAAGGATCTTTAGTTGAGTCATGCAAACTCTTAGTTGTGGCATGTGGGATCTACTTCCTTGATCAGGGATGGAACCCAGGCCCCCTGCATTGGGAGGGCAGAGGCTTATCCACTGAGCCACCACGGAAGTCCCCCCACTTCTAAGTAGAACTGGAAAAAACTCAATGCCCATCTACTCATGTAAACACAAATTGTTATGTATCCATACAATGGAATACCACTCGGTGATAAGCAAGGAATGAAAGCCTTATGGTAAATGAAAGAAGCCAGATGTAAACGAGTACATATTGTATAAGTCCATTTATACGAAATTCTAGAACAAAAAATCTACAGTGACAGCAGATCAGAGATTTCATAGGGTTGGGGTTCGGGAGCGAGGATGGAGTAGCGGGTGGGACGTTATCTGCAAAGCGGCACGAGAGAAGTTTGGGGAGAGGAAAATGTTTTTTTGGTTTTTAAAAAATTTTAATTAATTAATTTATTTATTTATGGCTGTGTTGGGTCTTCGTTTCTGTGCGAGGGCTTTCTCTAGTTGTGGCAAGCGGGGGCCACTCTTCATCGCGGTGCGCGGGCCTCTCACCATCGCGGCCTCTCTTGTTGCGGAGCACAGGCTCCAGACGCGCAGGCTCAGTAATTGTGGCTCACGGGCCCAGTTGCTCTGCGGCATGTGGGATCTTCCCAGACCAGGGCTCGAACCCGTGTCCCCTGCATTGGCAGGCAGATTCTCAACCACTGCGCCACCAGGGAAGCCCCAAGGAAAGTGTTTAAAAAATTTTTTTAAATTGGGTGGTGGTTACACAGATGAACACATTTGTCAAAGCTCATCAAACTTGGGGGAAGTTCCCTGGCGGTCTAGTGGTTAGGCCTCGGCGCTTTCACTGCCCCGGCCTGGGTTCAATCCCTGGTCAGGGAACTAAGATCCCACAATACCCATGGCACGCCAAAAACAAACGAACAAAAAACAAAACTGCATCAAACGAAGACATCGAACTAAGTGAACAAGCCAGACACATACTGTAAGGACAAATATTGTGTGATTCCACTTATGTGAAGTACCTAGAGTAGTCAAATTCATGGAGGTAGAGAGTAGAATAGAGGGGTTGGGGGAGGAGGAATGGGGAGTTACAGTTTAATGGGTACAGAGTTTCAGTTGGGGATGATGAAAAAGTTATGGAAATGGATGGTGGTGATGGTTGAACAATATGAATGTACTTTATGCCGCTGAACTGGACACTTAAAAATGGTTAAAATGGTAAACTTTATATTATTTATATTTTACTATAATAAAAAATGTAAAAGACCCTCATCGAACTGTACACTTTTAAGTGGGTACATTTTTAAATTTATGTCAATTATACTTCAATAAAGTTGAATTGTAAAAGGCGCCAAAGAAGAACGTATCTGTCTTGCTCTTCCTGAACTATTGTAGATTTCTCTGTCTCGGTGGTTTGTAGAGGGAGCCCTGTAATCAGACGGACCATAGATCTTGGTTCAAATCCCGCTTTTGCCCCTTATGGGTGCCCTAATTACACGAACAATGTTATGTAAATAGAACCTATCTCGAGTTAAGGATTGAAAGAAGCAGCACCTAAAGGGCTAACGATGATGAAAGCAAACGTTAGTTGTTATGAAAATTGCCTCTGTCTCCTCAGAGACTGAGAAGGGAAGGGTGCCCCACGAAAGGTGGGGTACAGGTTGTCGGCCTCCGGAGTGACGCCTTCTCCCAGGTCAGGTGCGCGGGCTGTGGGGAGGCGGACGCTGGCCGCGAGGTGGCGCCCGGCTCGGGCTGGCTCCGCGCAGAGGCTGCGGCGCGAGGTGCACAGAAGCGCCCGGGCCCTGGACCAAGGGGGCGGGCAGAGGCGGAGACTCCGCCGAACACTGCTTCCCAGGATCACACCCTCCCTCAGGGTGCTTTCGGGCGGCCAGAGAAGCGGAGAGGCCTTTTCCCGGTGCTCTTCTCCCAGTCTGGGATGCTGTCGGTCGGTCCCCGGTTTGTATCTTTAATAAGGTAACGGTTGTTGGGCCTCAGTGGGAAGGTGCCTGACGTAGACGATCTCATTGATTCCCCTCCACCACCCCACTTTGCAGATAAGAAAGCTGAGGCCGGAGAGGCGGAGTACCCCAAGGCCGCACAGCTGGTGAAGAGTCGAGGAGGGACTCGGGCCCGGGGCCCCTGCTCTTCTCCCCTGTTCATCCCCTCTCTGCGCCCGATCCAGGCTGTCGGGTCGGCCCGGCCCCTCGGCCTCAGTGGTCCCACCCCTACACAGCCTCCCTCCCGGGCATTCTGGATCTCCCCTCCCCCGGCTCCCGGTTTCCTTGTCAAAACTTCCTGCCTTGGCGAGGGCCCGAGTTCCCACCCCCTTCCTGCCCCCCGCCCCTCCGCGCCCCTCCCCGCCCAGCGATCCACAACTTTCGGCCACCCCGCCGCTCTCGCAGTCGGCCTGGGGTTCCACGCAGGGACCCCCGCCCTCTGCTCCTCCGGGCCCACCCCCGCGGTCCCCACCCCAGGCGGACGGCGAGATAGGATCCCGAGGCAGGTGAGTGACCGCGCGCCCCTGGTCCCGCGACCACCCTGCACTGGGGGACCTCTGGGTGGGGGAGAAAAGAGAGACTGACAGAGAGAGAGACCTGAAGGGGATGGGGCAGTGGAGAGGGGCCAAAGGGGATTGGGGGTTTCCATCCATAATGAAACAGCATGTAAATGACATGCAAATGAAGCTGTTTCTTAGCCCCTTGTATGGGACTTTGTGTGTCCAGCGGCTGCCACCACCCCACTGGCCCCCTTTCAGGGCTGGAGAGAGAAGCCCTCTAATTGGCTGAAGGGATGTGTAGTGTTAAGAGCACCCACACTGGAGTCAAGGCTGCCCAGGTTCGAATCTCGACTCTTCTCCTTACTGCCTGTAGGATCTTGGTCAAGAGACTTCACCTCTGTGTCTCAGTTTCTCATTTCTAAAAGGGGAATAATAAGATATAGTGCCTACCTTATGGGGTTGCTGTGAGGCTAAGATGAGCATAAACATGTCTCCTGCTTAGAACCGTGCCTGCTCAGTGTTTATTACAGTGTTGGCCCTCTCCCCACCAGGAGACACGTTTGAGGCGGATGGAGGGAAGGGACCCAGGTTTACAGGTCCCTGGGGCTCATAGTTTTGCCGGTTTGAGGACGAAGAAGTTGGCCAAAGGTCTCAGGCATGTGGATCCCCAGAAAGCCCCATGGGCTGGTGTGTGTGAGGGGGAGTGAGGGTGGGGGGCCCTGGAGCCCAGGCACCAGCAAGGCCATCCTCACCCCCACCCCATCTCCAGCCTCCAGTAGTGAACTTTCAGCTGTCCTGCTCTGGCCTTTTATGAGTGGCCTCTCCCGAGCTTGGGCTGTGACCCTAGTCCCCGGGGATGGGAACAGCTTGTGCTGGTCCGAGTTTCCCAGGCTCCCAGGCTCCCAGGCTCAGCCAGACCTCGGCTCCAGGCAGGATTGGGCAAGGGGTCAGCTCTCAACCCTGGCCTAAGCTGGGCCTGGGGGGTCGGGGAGCTGTCTGAGTCCCACCCCATCCCAATCCATGATACAGTCCCTCTGTGTGGGCACACAGGAGCCAGGGTGTGGGACAGCTCTCCTCTCTCCAGCTCTCTGTCCCCTGCTGCTGCCTCTCCCACTTCTGAGGTCTCCCAAAGTCTACCCACTAAACTTGCCGTTGCAGTTGGGGCTACCCTCCCTGCCACCTAGGAGCTGGGTTAACCAGGCTCCCCTCTGTCTTCCTCTCTTCAACGGGAGGTGAAGCCGAGGGTTGGCATCTGTTTCTACACTACCCGCCCCCCCCACTTCCATCCCCTATCAGACTTTCCCAGAAGAGGAAACTAGCTCTGCAGGCAGCCCCATCCACAGTTCGGAAACCTGGATAGAGATAGAGGTCACTGGGATGCTGTCTGCCTCCCCCCACCAACACATTCTGCTGGAGAGGGGACCTGGGCCAGGCAGGGCCTCCACCACAGTGCTCGGAGCTTCTCCTTTGAGTAGCCTTGGAAACCTTGAAAGAGAGCCCTCCCGGGATGCAAGAGGGGCCCTAGGGCCCATCCTAGCTCTGGGGAGGGTGTCCATACCAGTCCTGGGGGAGGTACCATAGAGGCTTCTCTATGGGGGAGAAGCCAGCAGGAGGAGCAAGAGAAGACAGGGGAGGAGAGAGGGAAAGACAAAGACAGAGATATAGAGAGACAGAAATATGGAGACAGACAGAAACCAAGAGACAAAGAAAACACAGGCAGAGGCATAGAGACTTCTGGAAACAACAAGGCCCAGAAGGAAGCGAGAGGCATATTTGGAAAAACAGAGCAGAGACTGAGAGAAAGAACAAGAAGGTGGTAGAGGAGGTAAAAGAGGAGGAAGTCCGAAGATCAAAGAGAAATCACAGGGGTAGAAGGACTTAAAAGGGGCAGCACAAGCCTTTGGAGCTTGATAGACCTGGTCCAAATCCCCACCCTGCCTTTGGTTGGCTGTGTGACCTTGGGCAAATTACTTAACTTCTTTGGGATTTCGTTTTCTCTTCCTTCCTTCCTTTCTTTTCTTTCTTCCTCCCTCCCTCCCTCTCTCTCTTTCTTTCTTGCTTGCTTTCTTGCTTTCTTTCTGCATTGGCTTGTGGAATCTTAGTTCCCCTACCAGGGATTGAACCTGGGCCCTCGCAGTAAAAGCGCTGAGTCCTAACCACTGGACCACCCGGGGAACTCCCTGGGATTTCTTCATCTACATAACAGGTGGCATAATAGCACCTACTTTCTAGGACTGCGGAGAGGATGAAAAGAAAGGATCCAGCTCACAATATACATTTAACAAGGGGTGGGAATTGGTGTTAGAGCACCCACACGTGGCCAGATGGAGGTCTCCAGAAACAGCACCTGGGTGGGTGCTGGGCCATGGAGCCTCGTGAGTCCCCTTTCCTGCCTGTGCCTCCTACCCCACCCCACATAGTGGCATCTGGGGCCTAGTCCGTCTGTGTAGGAGGTGGTGTGTGGATGGGCAGTGAGGGGCGTAGTCCCTGGGCCGGAGGTGCGGGATAAGGGCTCAGGCCCTGCCAGCGGGCACACTCCCTCCTCTCCAGGTGACTCAGTGCCCTGCACTCCCATGCACTCAGCCCAGAGGAACTTGGAGGCCGGCCCTGAGGAATTCCTGCCCGAGGTCGGGAGAGCAGGTCTGGAGACGCCTTTTACTTTGTAATGTTGGGAAGTTCTTTCTGAACTCCACCTTCCATCGACTTACCGATGTTGTGTCTTGAGGGCCCTAGAAGGAAGGTCCTGATGTCTGGTGAGCCGGGGACAAGCCACAGCCTCCAAACATCTCTCCCTGTCCCCTGTTTCCCACAAAGTAAGGTTGGGCTTACTCAAGTCGGAAAGGATTTAGAGTTTATCAGTCCATCCACTCCACACAATGTTTAATTACTGCCCACTGGGTGCCAGGCACCCTAGATGCTTGTGTGTAGGTGCTGGGGACACAGTGCTCAGGCAGGCAGAGAAGTGCCCTGACCCCACGGTGCTCCATTCCAGTGGGGAAGACAGACCTTAATAAAAATATAATGACCACGGGATGGGAACCTTCAGGGAACACCTGGGGGGCAAGCAGCCCACTAACAGAGCCTGGGACAGGAATGGAATTGGAGGCTGTCCCAGCCTGGTAGGGAAACCAGACTCACAAGCTGGCAGTCACAAGATGGGGTACATTACCTCATCCGTCCATCAGACTTGAGGTGTTCTGGGGCCTGTGAACTCCTGACTTGACCTGGGTTAGTCCCACCTGCCCCCAGAGGAGGGACACTGGTGCCTTTGGCTGGAGTTTGGGGAAGTGTTGGGCCTCTGGGGGACTGGTCTATGTCCAGTATGGAGCCGGCCTCAGGGAAGAACTGGGGTCCTTTGGGCCACAGGGGTCCGTGGTGAGTGTGCTAAGAGCCTGGAGGAAGTTTCCAAGGAAAGGGAGGAACAGGTGAGGTGTGGAGCCACTGAGGGGGCTTCCTGGAGGAGACTGGCCTAGAAGGATGGGTAGGACCTGGGCATTCCAGGAGTGGCCTGGGCAGAGGTGGCCGTGTGGTGAGAGGCATGTCCAGTGTGATGGGAGCACAGGAGCAGGAGCAGAGGCTGGCCACCTGGGCCCTGGGCGCCCTTTCCTGTAGCGTGGGGAGCCACAGAGGCATTAGAGAGAGGCAGTGGCCAGAGCAGAGCTGCGCTTTCCAACAGTATCTGGGGGTGGCGATGAGCAGGGGGAGCTGCTCCCTGGCCTGTGTCACCCCAGGGGTTACCTCCCACCCCCCACTGCTTTGTTCTCGGAAGCAGATTCTAATCCTGCTGTTGCCTCTGCCGACCAGTTGGCCCTTGGGCAAGTCTTTTTACCTGAGACCCTCCATGGTCTCTCCTGTGAAATGGAGAGGGGTATCAATCACTCCACCTGTGCGTGGTGGTGAGGGTCCGGACTGGCTCTAGCTTCCAGTAGGCACGTGCTGAATGTTTGGTGAATCAGAATCCCTGCAGTTTCTCTATTTCCTGATGAGTAAACAGGTCGGGCTGAGGACCCTCTAGCTTCTGTTTCCTGAGCCACAGAGAACACAAGGCCGGCCCCTCACCCCTGCTCCCTCCCCGCCCAGCCTCTGGAGCACATGCAGGCTTCCTGTCCCTCCATCCGGCAGACATGCCTGGCGTGCCGAAGGCCTGGCTTGGCTGGATGTAGGAGGGGCTCTGTGTGTGCGTGTACAGGCGTGTACACGGGTATTCTGAGTGGCACGTGGAGCAGAGCAGTCTAGGCTGCTGGCGGAGCTGGGTTAGAGGGCATCCCGGTATGGGGAGGGAAGGGAAGTCTTTGGACTCAGGATCACACTGCTGAGTGGGAAGGACTAAGTGATCCTGTCTCCATGGCAAAGAGAGGTTAGGAAAGGGCACAGAGAACAGACACAGACACGGGGGAGATCCTGAAAGACAAGAGAGCTACAGGGCGAGGCAACCTTGGCACCAAGCTAAGACACAGGGCTCGATTTGTGGATCGTGGCTGAAGTTCAGCCTACACGCCATACCTGAAGGTGGATTCCCTAGTGCAGTGAACATACTGCACAACTGTACGTGGTAGCCTTGATATAGAAAAGGAAGGAGAGAGGCAGAAGAGACCAAGAAACTGATGGAGGAAGAAAAAACGACAGAAAGCAGAGAGTTTCTGATGAAGAGCAAGACAAAAGGCAAAAAGAAAGAGGCAGAGAGCCTAGAACTTGGAGGATTCTGTTTTTGCATCAACACATGTCCACTGAGCAGCCTCTGGTCTGAGGCTCAGTTCCAGGATGGTCATTGGAACCAACAGTTCCAACCCCCACTGAACCCTGGGAGATGTGGGGTGTTATTCTCCCATTTTACAGATGAGGAAATGGAAGCTCACAGGGCTCAAGTGACATGCTTGAGGTCATACAGCTTTTAAGTACTAGGAACTTTGGCCTCCAAGATGGGAAGGAGGGAGAGAGAGAGATACAGAGAGGAGGCACCAGTGGAAACAAGCAAGAAGCTGGAGTTGGTGCTCAGGCTGAGGGCTGGGGGGGAGTAGAATCCAGGCGTCCTGCCTCATCAACCGCCTTTGGCTTGAAGACTACCTGGCGGGCAGCCCATCGTTCTGGGGGATCAGGTTCTCTGGGGAGCCTAGTCCCCTCCCCTCCCCACTTCCTTTCTCTCTGTCAGCATCTCAGGCCCTATTCCCATTCCTGGATCATCCTGGGGGATTCTTCAGGAAAAAAAAAGAAAGAAACAGCTTTTCCTGGAATTAATACTCAAAGAGTATGACAGTGCCAAGGGGAGTGGAGAAAGGGTGTGATAGGTGCAGGAGGAGTGGGGCTGAGGATGCCATCATGGAAACTGCAGTTGTCCATTGAACTTCTTATGTAGCTCTCTAAGCACTTATCTGTATCAACTCATTTATTACTCTGCAGAACAATCCTACAAAGGGAAGTCCCGTTATCCTCTCCATTTTAGAGATGAGGGAACTGAGAGATGGGATTCGAACCCAGGTTTGAATGGGGGGGTGGGAGGGGATGCAGAGCTCAGGGGGTATCCTTTGCTGTACCACCTCCCGGAGAAGAGCAGCTGGAAGGGAGCTGGTGGGGAAGTTCCTCTTGCTGTCTCACTTCCATCAGCCCCACTCTTGCTCTCTGCCTTCTATAGACACGAATCATCTCCTGTCCACTAGGAACTCTGCTCCCCTCCCAGAGGCCCCAGACTCATCCCCGTCCTCCTAGCAGGGTTAGGATTGGAGTACAGTGAGGGTAGGGGGACTCCCCACCAGAGGAATCAGGCTGAACAGGAGAAGAGAAGGGGAGGCGAGCTGAGCTGGGTTGGGCCCTGTGTGGGCTTGGAGGCCGAGAGGGCAGGGATACTGGGGGTTCACGCAGGCGGGACTGGGGACTGGGGTGGGGGGAGGGGCCTGGCCAGGCGCCCAGCTGCTTTGCATCTCGAGGTGGAGGAGAGAGAAGTGTCAGCTCATTCTTGACTGTAAACACATCCCGGCTCCCACGCCTCTGATGGCGTTCTTGCGGCAGCCCCCAGCCCGATCCCCTTCTCCTGTCCAGCCCCCTGCCAGGCTCCCCCTCGCCATAACCAAGGCTATTACAAAGAGATGTAAAGCCCCTGGGATTCCCGCCTGGGCTCGGGAGAGCCTGGAACCACAGGGATGGATCTGCCAGTCTGGGTTTGAATCCCAGCTCTGATATTACTGGCTGTGTGGCCCTGGGCAGGGAACTTACCCTCTCCTTGCCTGTTTCCTCATCAGTAAAATGAATAATAATACCTACCACAGTGGGTTGACATAAGCTTTACACGAAATGATCCATATAAATTGCTCAGCACTCTGCACGTGCCAACACAGTAAACAACATATGTTATTTTTCCAATTGTGAGGGAAGGTGTGTGGGTCCCTCAATCCAGAGGTGCCATGGAGGAAGGAGGCTGAGTAGGGGAAAGGCAGGGGGCATCTGTATGGGAAGAGGGAGAAGGGAGCCTACAGTGGGGGCCCCTGGGGTCAGATGGGGACCCAGTAGTTGTCTGATTTAAAGCCCTTGAAGGGGCACGTGTAATCACAATAGCCCCAGTTCTGCTGGGACTGGAGGTGCTGGGGAAGGGTGGGCCAGGGTCTCAGGTTCCCTAGCCCCTCAGGGACAAAGGCTCAGATGGGAACAAGCCTAGGCAGCCAGGCTGGAGCTCTGGGCTCCTGGTCTGGCCTGTATTCCCTCCTCAGGGTCTGGGGCTGGTGAGGCCAAACCCTGCCCCTCCCTGCCAGGATCCCCATCTCATCTCTCCCCTCCCTGCAGACCACCCACTGATCTCACCGACCCCATCCTGGCTTCCAGCCCCTTCCACTGACCAGCTGAGACCTTCTCTGCTCTCCAGTCCTACCCTGAAGCCCTTGGGAGAACAGAATCTCCCCACCCCTCTAGTTATTAGAGTCAACCCCCTGGGATTAGGGTCAGGCCCTCCTCATGCTCCCCTGCCCATCTCGAGGTCCCTCTCAAAGTCCCCCGGGTGAACCATTTCCTCCAGAAGTTGCTTAAGAGGAGGTGGCTGGTGGGAGGGGGCTGCTGTAGATGAGAGGAAGGACAGCCCCTCCCCTTTGCACCTCATCAGGGCCTTCCTGCTGCAGGTCTTGTCCATGTCACTGCAGCCTTGCGCTCCGGGGACAGATCCAGGCCCAGGTAAGCCTGGGGGTCCCTGCGTGGCTGGAGATGAGGCTCGCCCAGGAACAAGGGTGATGACCCTGTATCCAGACAGATTGAGCTCCAATTGGAGGACAGGACCCCCATGCCAGGGGCACAGTGGGGGCTACAGTAAGAGGGGAGTGTGGACCAGACTGAGGGATGAAGAGGGGGAGATGCGTGGGGGGCTCGGGGTCCTGTCCATGGGCTTGCTGCCATGCACACTCGAGGGAGAAGTTCAGCTGGGATCAGACAGGGTGGGCCTGGGATCATGACCGGAGCAGGCCTGGGGTGAAGGGCAGAGTCTGGGGATGTTGGGAGAAGGAGCCAAATGTTGGGGAGGGAGCTGGGGGTTGTGTGGGTGGAAGGGCAGACTATGGGGGTTGTCTGAAGGACACTCCTGACTGTGGCCTGGCTCCCTGAGGCCAGGCTGCGTCCCTCCCCCGACCCCCACTCCCCACCCTCCCCCCCCCACTCCCCACCCTCCCCCACATCCTACCTTCCAAGTTCAGGGTGGTGGGAGGACGGAGCCACCCCATGATCCGCCCGTGATCATGCTCCCTGCTGCCCTCCCCACATACACACGTTCTAGCCAGGCTCTGTTTCCTGTTTCAGGCTCCATATCATGAGCACCGGGATCCCCCAGGACACTCTCTGGGCTCCTCAGGCCCTGGGGCCCAAGGGCCCTGTCACCCTGCCCCTGGCTCACCTGAGTTTCTCAGGCCCCAGGATGCCATAGAGGCCTGGTGAGTTACCTGGGGACTGAGGATGGATGGGAGGGACACAAAAAAGACAACAGGTGGAGATCTGCCCTGGGGGAGCTGTGATGGGGCCACTAACCAGAGTCATGGGCAGGCCTTGCTGCTCTGCAAGACAGGAGCGGGGGTGGGGGGGTGGGTAGAAATTTGCGGTGGGTAGGAGGGAGCGTGGGGAGGAGAGGTGGGCCAGCCCAGCCGCTGAGAGGGTGTGGAGCAGGCTGGAGGGTTTACTGGTGGGGCAGAACGCGGCAGTGGGGTGCGGTGAGGTTAGGGAGTATCCCTCTGAGCGCTGCCCTGATGGGCGCTGAGAGCGGCCCGCGGGGACCCTGGGAGTGTGTGGGTGGAGGGTCTGGGGTGGGGCCCGGAGGCAGGCATTCCAGAGATACTCAGGGGGGTAAGGGGCCAGCTACCACGACCTTTCTCTCTCTTCTCGGGGAAAATTATAAGCAGATGTGGGCGCCTCAGGGAGGCGTAGAGGAGGGAGACGGGGCAAGTTAACAGAGAATCTGAAACTGGCGGGGCGGGGGGCGGCGGGTGCTCAGGGGCCTCCGCGGCTCCTGAGCTCAGGAGCGAGAACTGACTCCTCGGACGGAGGTCCTGACCTGCTTCCCACCCACTGGGCGAGGCCAGGCGTGGAGGAGAGGGGAGGAGCCCATTTCCAGATGGCTGGTGGGTGGTCACAGGGAGGTGGCGGCTTCTCCTTAAGTCTGAGGCCAGGCTGGGGACTCCCCGGGTGATAGCACCTAGAGCTGGGTGCAGAGGTATGCTGGCAAGGCTTTAGCAACCGGCTTCGGTGGGGGGATGGGTGGGGGGGTGGCCCTGATTTGTGGTGTTTGCTGATTTCCATGGTGCCGATTTCCACCCCCGTACTTGGTTTCAAGCTACTACTGTGACAGCACTGAACAAGGAGTTGGGAAGAGAAGCCATGATTGGCTCTCAGAAGTCAGTATGGGCCGTGCCAGCGCACCAGTGGTGGGGAGGGGCCTCCTTCAAGGTCACCTGGACCTAGCCCTACTCCCACCCCATAAAGCAGGAAGCCCCTAACAGCATCAGGGTGGTTTTGGCCTCTGCCTGCCTACATCCAGTGATGGGGAGCTCACCACCCGAGGTCGCTGATTCCATTACAGAACTGCTTTGACCGTTGGAAAGTTCTTCCTCTAACTGAGCCCAAGTTGGCTTCCCTTATAACTTCCCTTCATCGGCTCCAATTTCACACCTTGGTATAATATCAAAGTGCCCTGGGTAGGGGCTGTGCTGGGGATTGGGAATTCAGGCACAGGTCCCTGCCTCTAGAGGTCATGGTCAGGGAACAGGCACTAGAACAGTGGCGTGTGGGTGAATGGTGCTGGGGTTCCTGGAAGGGATGGGTGGGGGCAGTCTGCCAGTGTGGATCGGGAAGCAGGGCAGGGAAAGAGGGGTGACACTCGGGCTAGACCTTGAAAGGTGAGTGCTTAAAGTGAAGAATGGGGGGGAGGACGTCCAGACAGAGGAAACCGTGTGAGAAAGTCTCAGAGGCATGGCAGTGCTCCACCTGGTCAGGAATAAGACCTGGAGCCTGGGAAGCATGGGCCAGAGGACCAGAGCCTCATCTCTTCTGCCACCCCTGCTTGTTCTCTGCAGAGACTTGGTCCTCCAGGTTGGTGGCTGCAGTGCCCTTCACCTGCTCCACACCTGTCCCTGTCACAGGCCTCAGCAATGTCACCACCTCTGCGGGCCCTCTTTCTCCTGGCCCTGGGCCTGGGGCTGGCTGGAACCCTCAACCCCAAGGACCCCAACACCTGCAGCTTCTGGGAAAGGTGAGAGAGGGCCCCTGCTGTGCCTTGAGGGCTGCAAGCCCCCAGCTCCCCATTCTCCCCACTGAGGCTCCTCTTCCCAGTTCCTTCCCTTGCTTCCTTCCCTTTCTCCAGCCCTCACCTCCCTCTTATTTCTGCTTCTACTCTCTCTGCTCCTCTAGATGGGATGCCTCTGACTCCATCCCCATCTTGATCTTGTCTCAGTCTCCATCTCAGCTGTGACCCTGTCCTTTCTTTATCCCCATCCCTTGGTCCCTGTGCGAGGCTAGCTGCAGGACAGAGCACAGGGTAGGAGCCATTCACTGTGGGGCAAGCAGAGGGGCTGGCCCAGGGAGAGCCAAGGGGACAGGGTTGGGCAACAAGTCCCAGGGCAAGATTTGGCCAGAAGTGCTTCAACCCATCTCCATCAGCTGGGCCCAGAAGTCAGTTCTAGCTCAATTTCCCCATATAGGGAGAAGGAGGCGGCAGGGAATGGAAGGCTGGAATGGAATATTCCCAGGAATATTCCAACTCTGGGAGGATCCCTCCAGATTGAAGCGGGACAGATGGGGGGGGTCCATCCTAGGCTGGAGGGAGCAAGCCTAAATATTCCCCACTGTGGCCAAGCCCTCGCGCCCCCGCTCCGCTCTGCCAGCTCAGGCCTCCCCCTGCCCTGGGCCCCCACTCCGTTCCCTGTCTTGCAGCTTCACCACCACAACCAAGGAGTCGCACTCCCGCCCCTTCAGCCTGCTCCCCTCGGAGCCCTGTGACCGGCCCTGGGAGAGCCCGCACACCTGCCCCCGGCCCACGTGAGTGCCCGTCCCCCTCCATCGGCAGATGGGTGCCAGAGGAGCTGCCTCGGCCCGGGCCTTGCCCCTCTGTACCCCGATTCTTTTCTCGGAAACTTTAGAGTTCAGAGGAAGCATCTGGCCTCAGGGCACTCAAGGCATGATGTGTGTGGGGTATGTGTGTTTGGGGTGTGCAGGTGTGGTGTATTGTGGGCATGTGTGTGGCCGGATGGAGGGCAAGGAGGGAATGTTCTCTGCTACCCCAGCTCAGAGTGTTGGGCAGTGCCCCAGGCCTCCCCCAGTGCCGCACTGTGGAAGGTTGGAAGCCGGGGCCTCGGCAGGGAGGACTGAGGGCCACCTCTGGGTCTCCCCCAGGGTTGTCTACCGGACCGTGTACCGCCAGGTGGTGAAGACGGAGCACCGGATGCGCCTGCAGTGCTGCCGGGGCTTCTATGAGAGCAGCGGGGCCTGTGTCCGTGAGTCCTGGGTGGGGCCGCGGAATGAGTGGAGCCTAGGCCACCTAGTCCTTCCCTGCCCTCACCAGGGTGGGGCTACTCCTCTGCCCTGCGCTCGCCCTGTTGTCTCTAGGGACAAAGCTGCCACTTCATACCTCTGTCTCTAGCTGGCCCTACGTCTCTCCCACCCTCTCTCGCCATGTCCCTCAGCAGTCTCCGGCTGTGCATCTCTGTCTCTGGGCTGCCTGTATCTCTCTGTCACCGTGTCTCAGGCTCTCTCTCTGACTCTTCCCGTCCCTGTCTCTCTGTCGCTATCTGTCTCGACCGGTCGCCGTCCAGTCTCTCCTGTCCCCCGCCCCCAGCACCCTGAAACCCCCAGAGCAGAGCCCGCTCTGTCTGTCTCTCCCCTTCTCTCAGCCTTGGACCATCATCAGCCCCTACAGAGACCCCTGCCCAGCCTGAGACCCCAGCCCAACCCCTACCCTCTCTCTGGACAGCATCCATGTCTGGTACCTAGGTGAGGAACCCCGCCTGCCCATTTCCCAACAACGTGCTTCCAGAATTTCACAGAAGGGAGTTCGGGAGTCCAGAATCCTGAGGTCTTGACAAGCTCTGACCTGAGTTGCTTTACTCTCAGTCTTTTTGCATCTTAGAGGCAGAACTGCTGCTTGGCGAACTCCAGGTCCCTGGTGTGGGAGGAAGCTGGGGTTAGGCTTCAGAGAATAAAAGGTGGGTACGGCAGAGGTGGAAGCATCTTTTCACACACACCCCACCCCATCTCTGCCCCAGCGCTTTGTGCTCAGGAGTGTGTCCATGGCCGCTGCATGGCGCCCAATCAGTGCCAATGTGTGCAAGACTGGCGGGGCGACGACTGCTCCAGTGGTGAGTGGCTGGTGACGGCAGGGCATGACCCCTTGTGCCTCCAGGGATGCAGAACCCTTGGGCACACCCTCCCTACCAGGGCACAGGTGCTTAGGCCCCCAGGGCGATCACCCAGCAGAGTCCCACTAAAGCCAGCAGCCTTTTCTGGAGGTGTGGTACAGGGGGAGGGGCCAAAGCCGGGCATGGGGGCATGTGTGGGGGCCAGGACACAGAGACGGGGACTAACTGGAGGCTGGGGAGGGGCAAGACCCCCTGGTGACCCCCTTCCGCCCTCCCATCCCACAGCTTGTGCCCCGGGCGTTTGGGGGCCACAGTGTGACAAGTCCTGCAACTGCGGCAACAGCAGCTCCTGTGACCCCAAGAGTGGGGCATGTTCCTGTGCCCCTGGGCTGCAGCCTCCACACTGCTCTCGGCCCTGCTCCCCTGGCCGCTACGGCCCTGCCTGCCAGTTCAGCTGCCAGTGCCATGGGGCACCCTGTGACCCCCAGACCGGAGCCTGCCTCTGCCCCCCAGAGAGAACTGGGCCCAGGTGTGTAACGGGAGGAACACACACTAACGGGATCGCAGACACAGGGTGCACGGGCATACGTGGGGACACAAGGGGACTCAGCATCCCAAACGTGGGGATGGAGTCAAGAGGCCCAGATCCTGGTCCCAGCTTCGCTGCTCGCTGGTTGAGCAACCTTGAGCAAATCATTGACTCTTCACGTGTTTCTTTCCGGTCTGTAAAATGGGAGCAGTATTGTCCACCTAGAAGGGTTGCTGTGAAGATAACACGAACTAGCGTGTGAGCGAAAGCACGTCCCAAATTGGGGCTGAGATAGGGACGCAGAGAACCCTACTGCAAGGCAGGGTGCAGGGAGAGCTGGGGAGTCACAGGAGGGAGAATGTGCATCTAGTTGGAGATCAAAGATCCAGCTTCATGGAGGAGCTCTGGAGTTGAGCCCTCAGGATAGAAAACCATGGCAGGCGGCCGTGTTGCCCCCAGAGGGACTAGCGTGAGCAAAGCTAGAGCTGGAGCAGAGGGTGCGTGGAGAGCAGACACGCCACCCATGGCTCTTCGCTCTACCTCTCCTGATGGGGCTGGGTGTCCCTGCCATTTCCAGTCCTGGAAACGTTTGTTTCTTGATCCCTGCAGTACCCAACAGGGAAGGGGGGTGAGACTCGAAGGGTGGGTGTGACTCACTGAGCCCTGGAGTCGGGCCTTCCTCCTGGGGAGGGCCTGTGTGTGGTTGACCAGCCCTTGGAGGCAAAGGGGGAAGCAGGTACTGCTTGTTTACATACTGACCTCACCCCCTCTGCCCAACAGCTGCGAGGTGTCCTGTTCACAGGACAGTGTTGGCTTCTCCTGCCCCAGCACCCCTCCTTGCCAAAATGGGGGTGTCTTCCAGGCCTCTTGGGGCTCCTGCAGCTGCCCACCTGGCTGGATGGTATGAAGGGTGGAGCCTGTGGGTACGAATTCTGTGGGCGGTTCTCTACAGGGCTCCCAGGAGGATGTGTGTGAGGGGGGTAGGCTGTGTGGGCCCTGGAGAGGTTTGAGGGTTTGGGGTGTAGGGGTGTTGATGGGTCCTGTGGCCATGGGGAGGGGGCTGGGCTCCTGGGGCTCTGTCGACCTCTCACCCCTACAGGGCACCATCTGTTCCCTGCCCTGCCCCGAGGGCTCCTATGGACCCAACTGCTCCCAGGAATGTCGCTGTCACAACGGAGGCCTCTGCGACCGGTTCACCGGGCAGTGTCACTGCGCTCCGGGATACACAGGGGACCGGTGAGTGGTGTTGGCCTGGGGTGGGAGTGGGCTGGGGTGGGCCGGGGGCGGCGGCGGGAGGCGTGCCCAGGCTCACTCCCGAGAGGCGCCCAGGTGCCGTGAGGAGTGCCCCGTGGGCCGCTTCGGGCAGGACTGTGCTGAGACTTGCGACTGCGCCACCGGCGCCCGCTGCTTCCCGGCCAACGGCGCGTGTCTGTGCGAACACGGCTTCACTGGGGACCGCTGCGCCGAACGTCTCTGCCCCGACGGCCTCTACGGCCTCAGCTGCCAGATGCCCTGCACCTGCGACCTGGAACACAGTCTCAAGTAGGCCGCGGGCACTGTGGTCAAGGGGTCTGGAGGCCAGTGGGAGAGGCTTTCGGTGCTGAAGCCACCGGAGTCACAAAAAGGACCTAGGGTGGGACAGATGTCACACAAGGGAAAGGGGAGGGGCCTCGGGGACGGGGAGAGACCGCTCTCGGAACAGCACCGAGCCTCCCCGATGTCCCCCTCAATTCGGCGATGCTCGGCTCCCACCGCGCGGAGGGGGCGGGGAAGTCGACCTGCGGACCCGAGCTCAGACCGCGCTGCGCCCTCGCCTCCGCCCGCAGCTGCCACCCGATGAGCGGGGAGTGCTCTTGCCTGCCGGGCTGGGCGGGCCTCCACTGCAACGAGAGCTGCCCGCAGGACACGCACGGGCCCGGCTGCCAGGAGCACTGCCTCTGCCTGCACGGCGGCGTCTGCCAGCCCGACAGCGGCCTCTGCCGGTGCGCGCCCGGCTACACGGTGAGGCGCGCCCCGCCGCGAGGGAGGTGCCGGAGAGGCCCAGGAGCCCGCCCGCTCCTCTCACTGGTGCTCCCGCCCGCTCTCAGGGCCCGCACTGCGCTAGCCTCTGTCCCCCTGACACCTATGGGGTCAACTGCTCCGCACGCTGCTCCTGCGAAAATGCCATCGCCTGCTCGCCCATCGACGGCGCCTGCGTCTGCAAGGAAGGTAATGGGTTGGGGTCTCCCGGAAGGGGATTTGGGGGCGGGGCCATGCGAAGAAGGGAGAGTCCAAGGGTAGGGGCAGGCCAAGAGTAGGGGAGAGGCTGCAGGGTAAGGGCGGAGGCACTGGTCAGCAGCTGGACTGCTGGGAAAGTAGCCAGGCTACTTCCTTCCTGGAATATCCGCTTTGTTTTTTTTCAACCACAAAAATCCCAATTGTCCTTAAAGGCCCAGGCCAGAGGTACCTCTTTGCAGAACGTGCCTCATCCTCAGACACACAGAATCACAGAATGGCAGCTCCAGGAAGGGCCTCGGAGATCTACCAGGGGTGCCACGTTGGCAACCTTTAGGCTAGATTCGGACGCAGATATGTTTTGTTTGACTAGCTGTCTATCATATTTAGCAAAAGTCCAGTCTCCAGTCCCCACTCCTCCCTATTGTCTTACACATGGTCTGGAGAACTCATTTAGTTACCTGTTGGGGCCTCTGTAAGCATTTGGGTTTGCTGCCACCCCCCTTCATTTTGCAGAAGAGGCAACCAAGACCCAGAAGGTGGTGGTGCATCCCCAGCGGTCTTTCAGCCTTCTGTCCAACATCCAGCAGTTTCTATGCTTGTCTCCTATGCGGCCGTGGGCATCCCCACCCCCAGCCCCAGCTCATAGTGCAGAGCCTGGCAGAGCCAATGCCCAGTGTGTGCTTGCTCAGGAGGGGAGCCAGGTCCCCATGCCTACTTGCAAGTCCCCTCTTCCAGGTTGGCAGCATGGTAACTGCTCCGTGCCCTGTCCGCCTGGAACCTGGGGCTTCGGTTGCAATGCCAGCTGCCAGTGTGCCCATGAGGCAGCCTGCAGCCCCCAAACTGGAGCCTGTACCTGTACCCCTGGGTGGCACGGGACCCACTGCCAGCTCCCCTGCCTGGTAAGTGCACAACCGTCTGCCTTCCTGGGGGAGGGAAGGGCACAGCGCCCCCCAGCTGACTGGCCTGTCCTACCCTCTACTCCCTCTCCAAGAAGGGGCAGTTTGGTGAAGGCTGTGCCAGTCGCTGTGACTGTGACCATTCTGATGGCTGCGACCCTGTTCACGGACACTGCCAGTGCCAGGCTGGCTGGACAGGTGAGCGTTCTGGGTGTCCAGGCCCCAGGCTTACTGTGGAGTTGGGGGATGCATCCCACAGGACGTGTGTTCAGAAGAAACCTTATGGAAGGGGGGCCACAGGCCAGGCTCATCCTACCCCTCTCACAGGTACCCGCTGCCACCTGCCCTGCCCTGAGGGCTTCTGGGGAGCCAACTGTAGCAACACCTGCACCTGCAAGAATGGGGGCACCTGCGTCCCTGAGAATGGCAATTGTGTGTGTGCACCTGGATTCCGAGGCCCCTCCTGCCAGAGATGTGAGGCTCCCTCCCCTCCCCCTGCCTGCCAGCAGTAATGTGCAGTGCAGTGTCAGATGCCTGAAGCTCCCACTCTACCCCTCTTGGTCTCTTGTGCTGACTCCAATCTTTGGGCCGGTTGCTGCAGTGGGAAGGAGGGAGGGAGAGAGTGGGGTCACGGGCTGACTGAGGGTTGGCCCCTGCCCCTGGTCACCACAAGCCCCTGTCCCCCAGCCTGTCAGCCCGGCCGCTACGGCAAACGCTGTGTGCCCTGCAAGTGTGCTAACCACTCCTCCTGCCACCCTTCGAATGGGACCTGCTACTGCATGGCTGGCTGGACAGGCCCTGACTGCTCCCAACGTATGTGGTGGCTCATGTGTCTGAGCATGTGTGCATGCTGAGGGGGTGGGCTGAGGACCAGAGGCTTCCGTTCCCCTGCTCCTGGGTATAAAAGCCTCTGAACCCACCTTGATTCAGCCATTTATATAAACACTATAAACAAATATTTATTGGGCATCACCTACATGCTGGGTATTGTTCTAGGTGCTCAGGATGCAGCAATGAACAGATCAGGGAAAAAAATTCCCTGCCCTTCTGCATGGGAGGCCTGAGAAAAGCAGTGTTTGTATGGGGGTGGGGAAAATCATAAGCTCAGTTTTGGACATGTTCTTTTTTTCTTTTGGATTGCCAATTTATTTTTATTTATTTATACATGGCCTCTTTCCCACATAAATATAAGAAGGACATCATGGAAAAAATTAGTCCAGAAAACCGAGTCAAACAAATTTTAAAAAGGGGAAATGAGAAGCAGTTACCATGAAAAAGATGGGCAAGGTAGAGGGAAGTAATCTTGGACAAGACTTTTTCCATAGAATTCAGTAACTACTATTAGATTTTTTGCTAGTGTCAGATACACAAAAATTATGCCTTGAATAGTATAGACAATTATTTCTCTCTTATGTTAAAAAAAAAAAAAAAAAGTCCAGAGCTAAGCAATATAGGATAGTTTGGAAGCCTTTGGTTGTCTGGCCCTGGTCACGTTATTTTGAAAGTCTATCAGATAGGCAAGCGCAGAAGGTAAGCAGGCAGCTGGGCACGTGGGTCTGGAGTTCAGGCAAGACACAGGGCTGTGGGCAAGCATTTGTGACTCATCAGTGTGTAGATACGGTTCAAAGCCTTGGTGCCCCTGGGGAGACCAAAGCTGAGCTGAAGAGGTCAGCGATGCTGGGGGCTGAGAATTCACTCAGGAGGGGCTGGCCCTGCCCGCCAGACAGGCTCCAACCTTGTCTCCTGCAGCGTGCCCTCTAGGACACTGGGGGGCCAACTGTGCCCAGCTCTGCCAGTGTCGCCATGGCGGGACCTGCCACCCCCAGCATGGGAGTTGTTTCTGCCCCCCAGGCCGGACCGGACATCTCTGCTTGGAAGGTACCAGCAGAAGGGGAACTCCATGCCCCTGCCTCCAAGTCAGCCCTAGCCTGAGGAGGGGACTGCAGTTCCCTGGCCCCTCTGATCCCCGCCTGCCTCCTCGGCTCTCTAAACAGGCTGCTCTCCAGGGATGTTCGGCGCCAATTGTTCCCAACCATGCCAGTGTGGTCCTGGAGAGAGGTGCCACCCAGAGACTGGGGCCTGTGTGTGTCCCCCAGGGCACAGTGGTGCCCCCTGCAGGATTGGTGAGTTCTCACCTAGCCCCCTCCCTACCCCCACCCCGCCCCGCACTGTCCCCAGGGAACCAGGACACAGGTACATGCCCAGGTCTCTGCTAGGTGGTACCCTTGTATCACCCTGCCTCCCTACTGGGGCCTCTCCCATGCATGCATCCCAAGCTCACCAGTAGGGCCAAGACACTGTCCTGAGTGACCACCCCATCCCACACAGGAAGCCAGGAGCCATTCACCATGACGCCTACCTCTCCGGTGGCCTATAACTCACTCGGGGCAGTGATTGGCATTGCAGTGCTGGGATCCCTGGTGGTGGCCCTGGTGGCGCTGTTCATTGGCTACCGCCATTGGCAAAAAGGCAAGGAGCACCAGCACCTGGCAGTGGCCTACAGCAGCGGGCGACTGGACGGCTCTGAGTACGTCATGCCAGGTGAGCTGGCCCGGGGGCGGGGACACACATGAGTGGCTGGCTCTTAGGTACAGGGCAGATGGGGTGCGGGGCTCCTGCATCCCTCCCGGGACCTTGTAGGTGGGAAGCGGGGAGTTGGAGAGAGTCAGAGAGGCCAGAGAGGCTGATTATGGATCTCCTGGAACAGAATGACTGTCTTGGGCCCAGGCTTGTCTCTGACCGGGCAGGTCACCCTGCAACTGTGTCTGTTTGTGCAGATGTCCCTCCGAGCTACAGTCACTACTACTCCAACCCCAGCTACCACACCCTGTCACAGTGCTCACCTAACCCCCCGCCCCCTAACAAGGTCAGTGTTGGGGGCGGGGATGCACTGTGGATGCCCTGTGGGCACAGCCCGGTTCTCGGAAAGCTCCAGCTGGGCACGTGCCTCTCCCTGTCCCACCCCTCCCCTGCCAGGTTCCAGGCAGTCAGCTCTTTGCCAGCCTCCAGGCCCCTGAGCGGCCGGGTGGAGCCCTTGGGCATGATAACCACGCCACGCTGCCTGCTGACTGGAAGCACCGCCGGGAGCCCCCTCCAGGGCCTCTGGACAGGGGTAGGAGCCTGGGGGCCAAGGCCTCTGGTGAGGGTGGATGTGTACAGCCCAGCATCCTGCTCCATCTGAGTGCGTGTGTCTGTGGAAGGGGATTCTGGGCCTCAGTTCTAGAGGAGGTGGGACCTTGGGCAGGGGACCAGGGGCCTGATTGCAGGTTGCTTTCTCCTCCTCAGGTAGCAGCCGCCTGGACCGAAGCTACAGCTGTAGCTACAGCAACAGGAATGGCCCTGGCCCCTTCTACAGTAAAGGTGAGGGCAGGGCAGGGCAGGGCAGGGCAGGGCAGGGCAGGGCAGGGCGGGGGAGCGAGGGAGGGAGCTGCGCTGGGGTTTAGGGGCCAGTGCCTCCTCTGAGCCTGACTTCTTTCCCCTATCTTTAGGGCCCATCTCTGAAGAGGGTCTGGGGGCCAGCGTGGCTTCCCTGAGCAGTGAGAACCCTTACGCCACCATACGGGACCTGCCCGGCCTGCTAGGGAGCCCCCGGGAGAGCAGCTACATGGAGATGAAAGGCCCTCCCTCAGGGTCTCCCCCCAGGCAGCCTTCTCAGCTCCGGGACAGCCAGAGGCGGCGACACCCCCAGCCAGAGAGAGACAGTGGCACCTATGAGCAGCCCAGCCCCCTGACCCATGGTGAGTCTTCCTTCTCCACTGGGGCAGAGAGAACAGGGACAAGGGAGGTGGGAAAAGAGAAGGGACAGAGGGCGAGAATGCAGAGTTGGCATGAAGTGGCAGCAAGAGCAAGGCCTTTGGGGTCAGACTTGGGCTCAAACCAGGCATGATGTGTGGGAAGTCACACTGCCTCTTAGAGCCTGTAGGTGGCGGTACCTCCCTCACAGGGCTGAGGATTTGAAATGGTGGTTTTACAGCACCTGAGTTGTAGACTTGATACCCAGAAAAGCTGGGAACAAGGCAGGTGACGGAGTGTCTTCCTATCCTGTGAGGTGGGCAGGTCGAGATGGCCTCCCCCACTGGCAGCTGAGGAGGCTGGCCTATAGCCAGCCAGGCACTACGCATCCGTCTTTGGGCAGAAGAGGCTGGAGAGGGCAGGAGAGTGGTGGGAAGGGGAGGAGCCACCTCCTTCTCATCTTCTCCCCTCTCTGTCTCCAGACCGAGACTCTGTGGGTTCCCAGCCCCCTCTGCCCCCGGGCCTGCCTCCTGGCCACTATGACTCACCCAAGAACAGCCACATCCCTGGACACTACGACTTGCCTCCAGTACGGCATCCCCCGTCACCCCCACTTCGGCGCCAGGACCGTTGAGGAGCCAAGATGGTGTGCAGAGTTCAGCACACCGGTTCTTTGCTGCTCAAGGCTGAGGACAGAGCCCGCTGTACCCTGCCAGGAGCAGGGAGAGGACTGGCCGGCCGCGAACACGAACATGTTTAATAGAGGAAGTGAATGGAGAGGAGATGGGAGCCTGGCTCCCAGGTTCTACCATGGGAAACACTGGTCAGCAGGAAACCTGTGTTCCTTTTCCCCAACCCATTGCTCCCCAAGGCCCCCAGGGCCCTGTATACATAAACTGGTGGGTTGAATGTTGCTGGATAACTCTGATTTCAGATTGCTGTAAGCAGTGTATATTGGGTAACTTTTCTGTGCACTCCCGGGCTAGGCTCTGTGTGTGCGTGCATGCGTGTTTTCAGAGGGGTACCAGGCACTGATCCCGTCCTGGGGCACTCACTATATAGTGGAGAGGCAGCCCAAACCCAGTGAACTCTGGAAATAGCCTGACTGGCCTCCCTGCATTCGTTTGGTACTCCCGCCAACCAACTGCTTCAAAATACAAGCTGGTTAGGTTACCCCTGCCTGAAAGTCTCCCGTGGGTGCCCCATGGCCCTTGGGCTACAGTCAAAATTGTCCAAAGCCTTAAAGGCTTTGCTGGCCTGGCCTGCCTGTCTCTTCAGCCTCACTCTGAACTGTGTTCCCTGCCACTCTGCTCTAGTCACACTGGCCTCTACGTCCTCCTATCAGCCACACGTCTTCCTACTACGGGGGCTTGGCACATCTGGAATGCTCTTCCTCCCCCACTCACCTGTTAACTCCTGCTTGTCCTTCACACCCCGTGTTCTCTTTCACAGCACTGATTACTGATGTGTTCATGCACCAGTTACCTGCAGAAGGCCTACAGGGTGCCAGGCACCTCTGTAATGTGTTGCTTTTTAGTGTGATTATTTGATTAATCTCTGCTTCCCCCACCAGACTCTAAGTTCCCTGAAAGCAGGAATCCTGTGTTTATGTTCAACATTGACTCCCCTTGGCACGTGGTAGGCACTCAATAAATGTTCCCCCCAAAGGCTGAGTGGCTGAGTGAGTTAAAAGTACCAGTGGTAAGTGCTGGCAAGTGCTAAGATGGCTGGGCAAACTGGTGCACTGAGAGCTGAAAGACTGCATAGGTCAGAGTCTTCCCCAAAGGGTGGCGTTTCTACAGGGGAACAGCACAAAAGCTCAAAGGAGGGAAGGTCTGGGAGTGGCGGTGGGGGAGGGGAACAGACTGGAGTGGGGAGGCTGGAGCCAGGAAAGCAGAGGGGAGAGAGTATACTCTGATGGGGGCCCGGCAGGGTCTAGGCTACCTGAGGACTTTGAATCCAATTTCTTGGAAGCGTGACCCGCCTCCTAAACTCTTTAGCGGATCAACTAAGTCCCCAGACCTCCAGGAGGCGACATAGATGGGGTCGGTGTTACAAACCCAGAGCCACGCCAACTCGCTAACTCGGTGGGTCTCTCTGGGCCTTTTCCATCAGGAGTCCTCTCCTTACAGGGTAGGAGGGCCGACCCCAGAGAGTGGATCTGTCCCCACCCGGACTCTGCTTCCCTAGATTCCTCCGACTGCCGCGATCTCTAATCCCGGCTTTCCCCGGTTCCGTTTCCAGGGTGACTTTGGACAGCTCCTTGCCCGCCCCCTAGCCCCGCCTCTCCGTCCTGGTCTCGCTCTAGCCCAGCCCCCTCCACTCCGGTCCAGTCCGGTATCCACTCGTCTCCCTCCGCCACGGCTCCGCCCAGGTCCTTCTCCCTTCGCACAGGGTCCGCGGGGTCCGGCCCTCCAGGGCTCCAGGGCTCCAGGGCTCCCCTGCCCCTGTGACAGAGGGCTGCCCAGGCTCCGCCCTGGTGCCGCCCTTCTCGGCTGCCCTGGTTCCGCGGCTCCGCCCTCCGGGCTCCTCCCGCCCCCTGATGACTCTGTGGTGCCCCCTGTCGGCCTCGCGTGCGCTCTGTGGTTGCCCCTTGCCCTTGGGCCCGCCCACCTCGCGCGGTTGTCTTGGAGAGGGACGCTGAGGCGACGCCGCGGCAGGCGGGTCCTGCCTGTGGACAAGGAATAGAGACCCTTGATTCGGCCACCTCCAGGGCGAGCCCCACAGAATCCCGTCCTGCCTCCTTGCTCCCGTGAGTGTCCCCAGAGTCGCTGCGGACGGCACCAGCATGTCGGGCGAGGCGAGCGCACCACCGGTGGCCTCACCCAGGGCCCCGCGTCCCGGGATCCAGAAGTCATCCGGTGCAGTGACCAGGAAGGGGGACCGCGGGGCCAAGGAGAAGCCGACGACCGTCCTGCCGCCGGTGGGGGAGGAGGAACCCAAAAACCCTGGTACGCTGGTGGCGGGGTTGGGGGATCAGGCCTCTAGGCTTCGGCTCGGCGCGCTCCCACCAGCCACTCGTCGCTCGGGTTAGCCAGATTGGATGGGGCGTCTTCGTTGTGCCAGGCAATGGCGGGTGAGACACACGAGCCAGTAAATAATAACAGAATTTTTGGCGCTGAGGAGCGCTGGGTGGAAAAGGGCTCCACCAGCTGAAGTTCAGTATGTGAATGTAACTAGCTCCTGGCACACGGTAAGGGTGTTATAAGTGGTCACCGTTATGAGGTGTGCACGTGTTATTAGGCACGTTTCTTCTCTGTAGTATGGAGTCCTGCCCTGCCTATTACTGGGAGGCACAATAGAGTTGATGGTGAGAAAGTATTTTATAAACTGCAAATTCACTCGTTCACTCAACAAAAGTACATTGTGCACCCACCCAAAGCGCCCTGCTCCATCCTGGGATATGAATCACAGTTTTAGTCCCAGCACAGTTCCTGAAACTCAGCTTGGCAGATGTTTGAATTAACTTGATCTTAAAGAACCCACACTCTGGTTTGGGATGCTGACGAATACAATAAGATGTGCTAATTTGTATCAGAGAAGAAGGTCCAGGGAGTGATGGGAAGACACAGGGGCGCTGCCAGGAGGTGACTGTGAGTTTAGTTTTATAGATATTCATTCATTTATTCAACAATTACTTTTTGGATGCCTGCTCTGTGGCTAGGTCCAATAGAAAGAGAACGAGATGGACACAGTCCAGCTGGAATGGAATTTACATTCTCTAGGAAAAGAAAACCATTGGAAAAGTACGCGTATGAGTGTGGCTCTCTATGTTGCAAGCGATAGAACCCCAACCCAAATTAATTATCCACAAAGGGGAATTGATTGGAAGGCTTCTTGATTCAAATCTACCAGCTTTGCCTTCAAAGAGGGACAGGAACTTGCTGTCTCTGGACTCAAGGTAAAACAACGTGGGAAAAGACTCTGATTGTCAGATCTTGGTCAGGTGCCATCTCCTTGTCAGTGCTGGTGGCTGGTGGGGAGGGAGCTATGGGAGCTGGAGAAAGAGCATTTTCCAGAAGGAGAGACAAGACAGGATAGAATCTCCTACAGATATGAACCTAGTTACATTAAACATACACACACACACACACACACATACATACACACACACTCACACCACTCTGGCTGCTGTGTGGAAAATGGAGTGGCAGAGGGAGAGAATGAAGGCAGGGAGCTGAGTTACGAGGTATTTCAATAGCCCAGGTGAGGGATGGTGGTAGTTGGACTCGGGTAGTGAGGGAGATGGGTTAGGCTCCTTGGAAAAGTACTTCCGAGGTAGAAAAAGAGTTGGTGAAGTAGTGGATGGGGTGGAAAGTGGGGAAGGTAGCAAGAATGATTCCCTGTTTCTGTACTGGGCACGGGGTGGGTTAAGGTGCCTTTCATGGAGACAGGCAGGCCTGAAGGAAGAGGACATAAGAGATCTCCAAGGGGTGATGTCGGCTGAGCAGCTGCACAGAAGCGTGTGGAGCGGTGAGAAGATGTCAGGGCTGGAGATGTGAATTGGGGAACTGCTGATGTTTGGGTGCATTTAAGCCCGGGAATGAAAGAGATTCCCCTGGGGAGGGGGGAGTGGAACCGGAGACAGGAAAGAGCTCAGGACACAGCCTCAGTGATCTTAGAGGAGAAGGAGCTGGCAGGGGGAGCCAGAGGGGTCAGAGAGAAAGGGAGTGGTAACAGGACAGGGCCACACGGTCACAGCGGCTTTAGCAGCCGCTATCGTGTGTTGTGGCAGGGCTCAAATGGGGTAGCGAGTGAAGGCAGTTGTAGGAACGTTGATAGATTGAGAGGACATCGCATCTGGTGGCTTCTATTTCTCAAGGAGCTACGAGGCAAGGTCATAGTGAGTGTGGGAGGGGAGGAGAGCAGGAGCAAGGCCCTTTCAGAGCTGTGCTGCCCACTAGGTCACTGCTAGCTACAGCCCGGAGGTGGAACACTTCCATCGTCCCATTACGTTCTGTCGGGCAGTGCTGGTCTAGAGCAGCGGTTCTCCTTGGACCATCTTTGGCATCATCTGTGAGCTGGTTAGAAATGCAAATTCACAGACTCTACCCAGCCTATGGAATCAGAATTTGGGGGGATGGGGCCCAGCAAACTGCTTTAACAGGCTTTCCTACTGATTCTTACAGAAAGATGTTAAAGTTTGAGAACCTCTGTTTGGGGAAAGGTGGTGTGAGTGAAGCAAGGAAGGATCGAGGGGCTCTCCCAGCAGAGGGAAGAGTCCAGGAAAGCAGGCAGTGTGCAGGAGTCAGCTGTACAAGGGGCTCCCCTAGCCTCCCAGTGCCTCCTCTCATCGGCCTCGTCCATTCAGCTAATGTCTCTCGGGTGTCTGTGTCCCCCCTGACGTCTGGGTGCCTGTGTCTCTCACCCTTTTGCCACGAGAACCCTCAAACCTCTCTGCATCTTGCCCCACAGTGCTGAGCACACGTCGTCCCAGTCCCCCTGCCCCCTCCGGGCAGGCTCCCTGCTGTTGGCTGCAGGAGTTCTGTCCGGGGCACAGTCCCTGCAGCGCCCGCTGCCTGTGGGGCCTCCAGGCTGTCCTGCACTTGGAAGAGCAGGCTGGCACCAAGCCCACCCTTCTGCCTCCGGTTTCTCCCCTTTGCCAGGGACACCCCTTCCCGTCTCAAGGAACCCACTTCTTGTTGGGATGCCCATGCGGGTGCAGGAAAGAGCAGGGGTCTTTGGGGACTCAGGCACCTCAGGTTTGCATAGCCCTCAGGATGGGAAGTGGTGGGCATCTGTCTGAATTAATAAAACTCTCGAATGAGTTAAGATTTCCAAAGCATTTAGAACAGTGTGGGACAGGAGTAAGTGCTATGTCAATGTTTGCTAAATAAGTAAAAGCCTACCACCCTGCTGGGCCTCGGTCTACCCGAGTGCGGGCGTGGGGATGGGGGTGGGAGCGGGGGGAGGTGGAGAGGTCCTTCTGCTTTCCTTCCTTTGCTCACATCAGGCCTGGGCCTTCTTTCTCCGTGTGACCCTGGGCAGTCCCCGCAAGGACTGGGCTGGGAGGCTGGGCTGGGGAGGAGGAGGCCCCCCAGGGAGCGGAGAGCGGGAGTGGAAGCGGCCTTGACCCACGGGGTGGGTGGACGAGCCGGCACATAAAAGAGGCGCCCTCATTTGTCTACATTCCACGCCCTTTAGTCCCCTTCCTCCCAGGTCTTGATTTCCCACTGTTTCCTCTCAAGTGTTTTCAGTGTCGGTCTCTACAACGCATCTTACATGTTAAAAATGGCCGTGAGGACGTCTGCCTCGATGGAGGGGCCGCTGCCCGCCCAGAGGCCCGAAACCCCGCGCGGACGAGCGTGGGAACGCGGCGCAGTGCGCCGATCCCTGGCGGGCGGGGGCGCAGGGCTGGGTGGGACGTCCTCTGGTCTCTGCTGCCCTCTGTTGGCAGCCTTGCGCTACAGGCAGCGGGCGCGGCGCGGCGCTGCGCTTCCCCTCCCGCTCTCGTCCCCGCCCCCACAGAGGAGTACCAGGGCACCGGCGTCCTCGAGGTGGACTTCGCTGAGCTCTGCACGCGGTGGGGCTACACGGACTTCCCCAAAGTGGTCACCCGGCCCCGCCCGCACCCGACCTTCGTCCCCTCCGCCTCTACGTCGGAAAAGCCCACCGTAGGTGAGTGACAGTGGAGACCCCGGGGTGTCTGCCAGGGCTACCGCGTCCATCCCCCATCGCACGGTGGGCCGAATGGCGGGGACGCAGGGAAATGTGTGTGTGAGCGAGCGGGGTGGGTTCAAGGGGGCGGGTGGGGAGGTGGGGGCGGTCTTCCGTCGTCCTTTCCAAACCCTCGCAGATGCGGGTCTGGCGGAGTCCTCCAATCCCGCGGCTCCGTGGGAGCCGTCCCGGCCTCTCCGGCTCCCGTAGGCCGGCCGGGGCGTGGGGCCCGGGGCGGTGACTCTGCCCCCTCCCTCCTTCCCCGGCTCCTCGCACCCCTGCCTTCTAGACGAACAGCGGCTGTCTGGGTCCTGCAGCCTCAACAGCCTGGAGAGCAAATACGAGTTCTTCCGGCCCACCATCCAGGTGGAGCTGGAGCCCGAGGACAAGTCCGTGAAGGAAATCTACATCCGCGGTGAGGTCAGCCCCCGGTCTCTCTCACCGGCCGTCCACCACCGCACCCCTCCGGGCCTGAGGCGCCGTCCTCCTTTCCCTTCCGCAGGTTGGAAGGTTGAGGAGCGGATCCTGGGTATCTTCTCTAAGTGTCTGACCTCCCTCAGCCAGCTTCAGGCCATCAAGTGAGGGGACATGGGGTGGGGGAGGGGCAGGAGGCCAGTGTTGGAGACGGACCACCAGTGGCCTGGGAGAAAGAACTGAAGGGGCACGGAAGGCCCTGGGGACTGTGGGCAAGGTGATAAGGAGGGGTGTGGCTGGGGTGTCAGGGTGGCTGGAGAGGACAAGGTGGGAAGGAGGTGGTGCTCCAGCTGCGTTTCTGTGCTTCCCGCTATCTCCAGCTTGTGGAAGGTGGGGCTGACTGATAAGACCCTGACCACCTTTATCGCCCTCCTGCCTCTCTGCTCATCCACGCTCAGGTCAGCAGAAGGGAATAGGCAAGGGGGAGGCTACCTGGGTAGCCTGGCTGGATGGGTGGTCAGAAGTGAGCAGTTTGGGGAGGTGGGTGACAAGTTCCAGCTCCTGTGGCCTGGGCTGGCATCCCTGTGGAAAGAGGGTGCTGCTAGTGTCTGTTGGGTTTTGAAGCTCCCATCTGACAAGCAGTGGGGTCCCCTTTTCTGCCTGCTCTGGTGCCTAAAGAGCCTACCTTTGGGGCCTTATCCCCTCTCCTCTCCATCAGTCCCACCACTACCCACTCTCTCCCTGGAGGTTCCTCACTGCCTGGTGTCTGACACTGTACTAGGGACTGGTTCTTATCCTACAGACACTGGCAGTCCAGTGAGGGAGGGAGAAGGGCATAGGAGTGGGTACTGCAGGGCAGTGTGGGGACTGTAGTGGTGGAAGAATGGTTCATGAGAGACACGGAAGGCTGCCTGGAGGAGGTGGTGCTAAGCTGAGCCTTGAAGGAGGAATGGGAGGGGGCCAGGCAGGGAACTGGGAAAGGGCATTCTTGTATAGGAGGGAGCCAGAGCAAGGTGTGGAGTATTATAACTACAGGGGTGGTTGCTGTATAAAGGACACAGCTGATTTGGCTGCCCTTTGTTGAAGCTCCCCCAGTGCCCTTGACTTCTCCTGCTTCACAGAGCCCACCGTCACTGGCTTGCCTCCTCACTTGTCTTCCTCCTGTAGATGGGATGGATGCTTCTTGAGGGCAGGGATTTTGTCTCCTTCAGCGGGAGGTCCTTGTGTGCTATTTGTCTTGAACACCACAAAACAGATATTGTATTCTGTCGTGGGAATTAGAAACAATTTAGCCAGCAGGAGAATAACTATAGAATTCATCTTAATATGTAAAAATAAGTCAGATCAACATGATAAAAATAATTAAAAATAAATGCAATCAAGTTTAGCTGCTAGATGAGCCAGGCGGAAAGGTTGGGCAAATATCATGAGAGAAACTTTTTTTTTTTTATTAATTAATTAATTTATTTTTGGCTGCGTTGGGTCTCCATTGCTGCGCGCGGGCTTCTCATTGCTGTGGCTTCTCTTGTTGCAGAGCATGGGCTCTAGGCACATGGGCTCCAGTAGTTGTGACATGCGGGCTCAGTAGTTGTGGCACACGGGCTTAGTTGCTCTGTGGCATGTGGGACCTTCCCGGACCAGGGCTTGAACACATGTCCCTTGCACTGGCAGGCAGATTCTTAACCACTGTGCCACCAGGGAAGTCCCGAGAGAAACTTTTTTTAATAGAGAATTTTCCAGCCATTAGTTTCATTTTTTCTTGTGACTTGGAAAAACACCTCCATTTTCTCAGTACTGTTGGAGAAGCCACTGCCTTGTGGAGGGGTCATGTATTGGGTACCTATTGCTGTGTAACAAGTTACTTCAAAACGTAGTGGCTTAAAACGACAAACATTTATTATCTCACAGTTTCTGTGAGATAAATCCAGGTGTAGGTTAGCTGGCACCTCTGGGTCAGCATCTCGGTGAGGTTGCAGTAAGGCTGTTGGCTGGGGCTGCAGCATCTGCCGCCAGGCTCACTTATGTGGCAGTTGATTGGCCACAGTGCCTCCACTCGGGAGCCTCTCCACAGGTCATCTGGGTGCCCTCACCACTTGGCAGCTGGTGCCAGAGAGCACCCGGGTTGGAAGCCACAGCCTTTTTGTAACCTAAGTTCGAAGTGACAGCCCATGGCTTTTGCCATATGCCATTCATTAGAAGTGAGTCACTAGGTCCAGCCACACTCAAGGGGAGAGGATTACACTGGGGCACGGATACCAGGAAGTGGGGATCACTGGGGTCATCTTAGAGGACCCCTTACCACAGCTCACTAACTCTGGGGAGTAGCCCCTTCACATGGCACACTTCTGGATTTCTAGTCTGGAGAACTGTCACATATAATTTCCTGTATCAGGGAGTTGGGCCGGGGGGGGGGTGCATCCTTTGCCTCTGTTGCCAAGCTGCTTCCCAGAGCCCCACCCTTCCTCTTTGTCCCCTTCCCTCATCTGGCCTCAGTGGTGCCTCCTGGGTCTCAGATCTCCCCCACCCTCAGGAAGGTGTCTCTGGAGGGGAACCCGCTGCCGGAGCAGTCCTATTACAAGCTCATGGCAGTGGACAGCACGTGAGACTCTTTTCCCTCACCCCCTTTCTCCGGGCCTGCCCCCCATTCCAAGTCACCCTTAGTTCCCACGCTTCCTTGCCCCTCCAGCACCTCCCCAAGGACCCTCAATTCCTGCCTCTCCACCCTCAGACCGAATGGCCCTCCTCATGCCCCCGTTTTCCGAGGTTCCGGGGAACGCCCAAGACCCCGTGTTTCCTGTGACCCGCGTTCTCCCTCCTGCTGCCCAGGATCGTGCACTTGTCTCTGAGGAACAACAACATCGACGACCACGGGGCGCAGCTCCTAGGCCAGGCTCTGTCCACGCTGCACAGCTGCAACCGGACCCTGGTCTCCCTCAACCTGGGCTTCAACCACATCGGTGACGAGGGCGCGGGCTACATCGCGGACGTGCGTGCGAGGCCGGCGGGGGCCCACGCTCGAGCTGTGGCGGCCCGGGGCCAGCCGGCTCACTGCCCCTCCCTGCCCCCGCAGGGCCTCCGGTTCAACCGCTCCCTGCTCTGGCTGTCCCTGGCCCACAACTGCATCCAGGACAAGGGCGCCCTGAAGCTGGCCGAGGTGGGTGTGCGGGCTGGGCGGGGCCGGGGAGCCACCCCCACATCCTCCCGCTCCCCGGGCGGCTGAGCGCGAGGTGCCGCCCCGCCCCAGGTCCTGCGCCCCTTCGAGCTGACGCACACCGAGGTGGTGGAGCGCCGGCGCCTCCTGCTGGAGAAAGGTTCGCAGGAGCGCTCGCGATCGGTGAGGAGCGCTCGGAGCCTGAGACTCGAGCCCTTGGAACCGCTTCCCAGGTCGGCTGCTTTTCAGCCAGCTGGCCGAGCCTTAACCCATCCTCTCTCCCTGTGTCGCGACCGTTTTTCTCTCCGACCTCTGCACAGATCTAACAAACGTTTGGGTTCTTACTGCAGAACCACTCCGCGGGCGGTAGAGTGTATTGGTTAAGAGAAAGGACTAGATTTAGACCGCAGGGACTTGGAATCTGGCTCTTCCACAAAACAGCTTGGGACCTTGGGCGTGTGACTTAACCTCTCGGGCCTCAGTTTCCTCGTCTGTAAAATGGGGATAACTGTACCTAGCTCATAGGATTGTTGACAGGATTAAATGAGTTAATTCATCTAACGCACTTGGAACAGTGCCTGGCACTTAGTTAAAAAAATGTCAGCTACTATTTTCTCCCTCAGTATGAGTCTGAATGCCACCTTCCCCCACCCCCAGCTCATCCCTGGGTCCCTCTGCCATTTCTTCCCAACAGCACCTGCCCCAGAAGGGTCCCAAACAAATTATGTTAGCATTTAGGCAGGGAGATCGGGGTAGGGGTGCTGCCAGTCCGACTGCCACCCAGGCATGAGGCTTCCCCTCACCCCTCACTGGGGAAGGGGCGCCGGATTCTTTCTCCTCCATCCCCTCCCATTTGTGAGCACAGCCTTCCACCTCTCGACATGGGGACTCCAAAACAGAGCGTGAGAAGAATCAGCTGATGGGGGTCAGCAGTTTTGCAATGGTGGAGAAAGACAAGACGCAGACAACGAAGACCCCTAAGGGTCTGGGCAAGAAAAAGGAAAAGTCCGGGGTAGGTGTGCTGTGGGCAGCGGAGCCCTGGGCGCTGGAGGAACAGGGGAGGAAGCTTCCTTGATTTGCGGGTGGGGCGGAGGGAGGAAGACCTTTGAAAGTCCACCTCTGGTCCCTCCCACACCTGCTCCCCATCTGCCAGGGAGGTAGGACTCTCATCTCTCTTCTTACGTCCTCCACAGGAAGTGGTGAAGAAAGAGGAGAAGTCAGGGTCTGGGCAGTTACCCACACAAGGAACCCCTAAGAAAGAAGACTCCACAAAGGCAGGCAAGGGGAGTAAGTGCTAGCACCCCTCTGCGGCGCCCACTTGTTGTGGAGGAAGGAGGAGCACGGGGCGGGATGCGGGAGGCCTGCGCTGAGCTAGTCTTCTCACCATGATGTCGGAAGCCCCAGCCGGCCCCATCCACGGCACTCCACACCGTTTCTCCTGGGCTGGACCCCTGTGGCCCTGCCCTCAGAGAAGAAACCCGCCTACCTAGCTGGGGGTCCCTCCTCCAGCTCTATTTCTGTTGTACCCAAACCCAAAGTTTGAGGAGTCCCCTTCCTCGCCCCAGTCCATTCTCTTTGGGGAAACTGAGTGGTATCAGAGGTCTGCACTGTGCATTCTGGCTCCTCTTCCCACTCCAGAGGTAACCATCCCTGAGCAGAAGCTAAGCAAGGGAAAAGGGACCAAGACTGGGAGCAAAGAGAAGCGCAGCATCCTCCTGGAGTCGGAGGTAGGCTGCAGGAGAAGCGGGGTGGGGGACACGTCCCTGGGGTCCAGTCCCCCAGCCTTCCTGGGATGGAGTCTCCAGCCCTGTACTGTGGCAGCAGCCACTTCAACTCACGTTGTGTCCTCAGTCCTGCCCCCCTCCCTAATCCAACCTGGGCTTGCAGGGGGTAACAGAGCTCAGTGCCCTCTCCCCTTCTACCTTTACTTGCTTATTAGGAGCCCACACTTTTGATCCTCTGCCTCAACTCAGTCTGCTTCCCAAAAGGCCATTTGTTCCTCACCACCACGCCCACGGTTACTTGTACAGTTGCACAGGGAACAAAGCACATTCTCCTTTGCCCCTGCCAGCAGATCCCCAGGAGGGCAGGGTGTTTTCCTAGTCGTGGTACTACCCCCACCCTGTGCACAGCTACTTGAGACCCTCTCTCCTTTGCCCCTGGAGCCTCCCTTTTCTATTTAAACTTGGACCAACTTGTTCCTTGCTTCGGAAACCTTCCTGGACTGCTGACTCCGTAGCTCCCACCCCTCCGCAGTGGAGTCAGCTAACCCTAACCCTAACCCTAACCCTAACCCGAGGGCTATCTGTCCTTACACAGGCGTACCTTGTTGTATTGTGCTTTGCAGATTTTTTTCTTTTTCTTTTTTATAACTGAAGGTTTGTGGCAACCCTGTGTCGAGCAAGTCCGTTGGTGCCATTTTTTTCCAACAGCATTTGCTCACGTTGTGTCTCTGGGTCACATTTTGATAATTCTCTCAATATTTCAAGCTTTTTCATTATTATTATATTTGTCATGGTGATCTGTGATCAGTGATCTTTGATGTTAGTACTATGATTCCCCGAAGGCTCAGATGATGGTTAGCATTTTTTTAGCAGTTAAGTATTTTAAAATTGAGGTATATACACTGTTTCTTTAGACATAATGCTATTGCACACTTAGACTGCGGTATAGTGTAAACATAACTTTTACACGTACTGGGAAACCAAAAGAGTTTGTGTGACTCGCTTTATTGCGGCTGTCTGGTGTGAGAGGACCAGAACCCACAATATCTCTGAGGTATGCCTGTGTTCTGTCATCAAAAGACCTCCCCACCTTGGCAGGGAACAGCGCCTCCACTTTTAGGAGTCTACTCTGGCACCCAGGACAAGATCTTACAAAAGAGGAAAGTCGGGTGGAGAAAGCGGGCGAAGGTTGCCTCTCAGTGCGTTTTCTGTCCCTGCCCCAGGCTTGATCCAGGCTGCTGTTTCTTCCCAGGACTGTTGCATTTTCCTCTCATCCTGCCTTTAGTGTCATCTCCCTCCAGTCCATCGCCCTCATTGCTCTCCCTGTTAGGAATTACTTAGTGAACTCCAACTTAGGGAATGCCAACACACTATTTCATGCCTTTGCACCTGCTGCCACTTCCCCCACTGATCTTCATCTGATAGGGACCACATACTGTTCAGACGTCAGCTCACAGGCCACCTCCTCCAGGACACCTGCCGAGACTGGCTAGCTGTGCCTCCTCCGTGCCCCCCCCCGAGTACTGAGCTTCCCTCTGTCAGCTCGGACAGCATACTGCATTACTCTCTCACTCTCTGGCTCCCCTGCACAAAGCTGCTTCTTGAGGGTATGGGCTTATTTATCTTTGTCTCCCCAGCACCTGGGACAAAACCTGGTCTGTAGCCGGCCCTCAAAATATGTATGTTGAATGAATGAATGAATGAATGAATGAATGGCCTGTTGACCAGCTCCCCTCTCCTCTGCTGCAATCAGTATTCTGCCTTAGCAGCTGGTTGGGGAAACTAGTGAGATGGTCAGCCCTCTCCTGGAGCCCGTGGAGCACCGAGATGGGAAAGTTTTCATGCCTGGGAACAAGGTCCTTTTGCATCTCAACCTTCTCCGTACGTTTGCCAACCCCCCCACGCCCCGCCTTCCTGCCACGAGGCTAGCTGGGCCCCGTGCGGTCACAAGGGTGCCCCCGCCCCGGCTCCACGGAGCGGAACCTGGTTCCCCAGTGGTTGGGCATCATGACGGTGAAGGCCCTCTGGCACGGGGCTTTGGGGTGGGGGTGAGGGAGGTCAAAGGAGGCGTCAGAGAAGTAGGGTTGGAGTGAAATTAGTCCTAGGTAAGTGAGCTGGGGAGCTGGGGGAGCAGGGGGTTAGTTTTGGAGTAAGAGGGTCGCAGAGGGTGTCCCGTGAGGGTGTAGGCAAGAAGGAGGTTGGCAGTGTCGGAGGCCACGTCTTCTGCTCCTTCCACCAGGAAACCGCATCACGGAGGTGGGGCTAGAGGCCTTCCTCACCACAGTGCAGTACCAGGCACAGTTCTCCAAGTCCAAGAGCGCGTCCAAGGGCCCCGTGGGGCTGCTGTGGCTGTCCCTGGCGGTGAGTCCCCAGGGACTGCAGCTGCTGCAGGCAGCTTGTCTCCCCATTTCCAAGACAGGCCTGTAGTTTCCCTCATTCTTTTTATCACAACCCAGCCTTCATCTCTCTCGCTGAGATAGGCAGTCACACTCCTTTGCCTTTTCTCCACGTCCCCCAGCCCCTAACCCACCCTGTCTCAGGAAATGTTTTTCTCCCAGGTGATTAATCTTCATTGCTTTTGTTAGCTATCAGCCTTCCTTTTCTTCCTTCAGAAAAACTGCTTCTCCCCACAATGTCCTGCGTACACCACGATCCAAGAGCTGATGCTGCCAAGGGACCCTGTCAGTAAAGCCAAGCACAAAGAGGCGGCGGCTGTGGCTCCCTCCACCTAGTCCCCTCCCACCTTCTTCCCAGAGATTCTGGGCCACGGAAGCATCTCCTTTCCACGTGTGGGTTGGACCTCCCAGGGGAGAGCTCAGATCATTAACAAAGTCTATCGCTGTACTTTTTTCCTTGAGGCTGTCTGAAAACTTTGTCCCAGAACTACTGGGAATATTTGGACTTTGCGCCTGTTAACAGCGCGTTAACATGGCCAGAAATGGCCGAGTGGCTTTACGGTTCTGCTGGGGGTGATCTCAGCCCCTCTGGTGGTGGCCGACCAGGGTGTTGCTCTCCTGCCTCCTCGGGACCTAGTTCTTGCTTGCCCAGACCAGAGTCACTACCCGTACCACCCGTCCCCGTTCCCTGGAGGACAGGTGATACACGAGGGTTTGCAGTGCCTCTGGTCTCAGAGGCAGAAGGGAAAGACTTCGCATAGTAACCAACACGCACAAGCTGAGCGGAAGAGCGGGTGGGGCAGAGGGATGGAGCACGGGCTCCACCATGCCACCCTCCTGGGTCCCGTCCCCCTTCTGCTGCTCCAACTGGCCCACGTGTCTGGACTGGTTTGGAGGAGAGGCAAGGGCTCAGCTTATGGAAACGTAGAGTTGTCAGGCTGCTTTAGAGAGGGTGCTGAGTCTCCTGTCATCTACGTAGCGAAGTCCAAGCACTAAACACGAACCCTAATGACACTGCCTGCTGCTGTCAGCCGCCTGAAACCAGAGCCACCCAGACAGCGCGGGGGGCCAGAGGAGTCAGGAGAGCTGGGGGCCCCGACTCTTCAGCCCTCAGTGCTGCCTCCGCTGAGATGACCCGACCGTGCCCCAAGAGCCCAGGGCCGGCTTCTGGGGGGCTGACATCCACTCTTCGGGGAGCGTCCCTTCTTCACCTCTGGTCACATCCTCTCGGCCCCCACACCCCTTTCTGTTGCCTGGACAGAGCCCTGCTCTCCCCGCCAGCACTGCCTCTCTGCGAGGCTCCGTGGCCCTCCCGGTCCTCTCTTTGCCTCTGACCACCTGTGCTGCTGCTCAGCCTCTTGGCGGCTGGCTGAGCTTCTGCAGGGAGCAGCTCTTTGAATTCCCAACGCTGAGCGCGTAGCAGGTGCTCTCCAGTAACTGCTAGCCTCTCGTTACCCCTGCCCGAGGCCTTCTGAAGCTTCAGTGGGTCCGTACAGTTCTTGTCCTCACCCCTACCCTTCATCAAGAACGGATCGTGTATTAATCCTGATGCCCAACTAGACTGTAAGCTCCCAAGGTCAGCACTCAGCGTCATGTCGGGTTTAGGAGGGAAACATTAGTTAGGGGGGAAAGAGAATTCGTTGCTTAGTCCCACAGTGATGGCAAAGGAGGCAGTTTGAGTGGTTACAGTCCTGGGGGTGTGGCCACGCCTGACGAGCTGCTTCCAGGGGGTGTCGGAGCCTGTGGGAGGGCGCGGAGGGCCAATGACAGCACCTGGCCAGGCCTCTGACATGACCCTCCCCTGTGTATTGCCTTCAAAGTCCTGAAGCTCACTGAGGGCAGCTCATGAGGGCTCTTGATTCTGGGGCCACTGCGTGCGTGCGTGTGTGTGTGTGCACGCGTGTGCGCGCGCGCGTTGTCTTTTCGTGTTCTGGCCGTGGGGGCTGTATCGCTTAGTCTGAAGTTCAGTGAAGTGCACATCTGGAACTTCGGGAGAGAATATGGCAAGGCCTGGGTCTGGGGCTGCCTTCTGTTCCCTCTATTCAATTCCAATCAGTCTCAGAGGGAACAACCACAGTATCTTTGATCACAGCAGTTCCAAGAATCACACACACACCACCACAGTTGAAGAATATTTAACTTTTCTTAAAAAAAAATCTTAACCATGAAAGGAAGAAAATAAAAGAGTATACATTATTTTAACAGCAAAACAGTCATTTCCATATCTGTATTTTATATATATTATATATATTTATATATATATATGTATATATACACCTAGCACAGTGTGTATATTCTATTAGTCTGTGGGGAGTGGAGTGGATGTGGTAATAGGGGCCAAGGCTGTGGTGGCCCCTGGGGATGGTCCTAGGTGGTTAGTTTAGGGACTCCAGCATTCAAACCCCTACCCCCACCTCCCCGGGGCCCAGTTTTCAGCTCTGTACCTGATACACTGGTTTTCTATAGGGAGAGGGTGGGGAAGGGTGGACACAGGTGGGGTAAGAAGTTCCCCTGAAGATGAGAAGTCCTAGGAGGGAGGGAGTAGCCCAGCACCGAGCTGCAGAGGCTAGGCTCTCCGGCCAGGTGGGCCAGAAGCTGGAGGCCTTCTTGCCTACGGGGGGCCGGGGCGCTCAGGGCTGGCTCCACCTTTGGGCCCTGATCCTGGAGCTGGGCTGCTAACAAAGAGATACAAGTGAGCCTCCTCTTCCCTTAGCAGTCCCTCTGGAACTGCCTTCGGCACGCCAGGATCAGAAACAAAAAAGGTCGAAGTTATTTACAATAGCAAAGATGCACATACAATACATACATATTTATAGGAAACCAAAGTGACAAAGAGAGGAGAGGTGGAGACACCCACCCCAGCCTGGGGGTCCTGTGGAGAAGGGAGGGGAGGAAGAAAGTGCATTTACACTGGAGCCGCCTCCTTTCACCCGCACTGGCTTGTCTGAGGGCACCCACACATCCAGGCGCGCACACGTACGTGGGATGAGGGGGGCCTTTCAGATGCAGTCAGCATGCTTAGGAGACACAAGGCCTTGAAGGGCTGGGCTGAAGGGAGGGGAAAAGACACTGAAACTTGACTCCAATCTGAGCAGACCAAGCAACATGCGCATCTCCCCCCCCCCCCCCCCCCCCGGGTCTTGGCTGGAGCCTCTCTTCAACCGCGCCTGCCTCCACCACGGGGAGGAGGTTTGGGGTCTCCCCACTCTGTGCCCTGCCTCAGGCCGGTCCCTAGAGGAGGAGCGGGGACGCGGAGGATTCGGTGGTTTGGGCAGCTACAGTCCTGGGGATGTGGCTGCGTCCGCCGGGCCGTCTTCCAGCGGGGTGTTGGCACCTGCAGGGATGTGGGGACGGCGGTGAGGAGCTGGCCTCTGAGATGACCCTCCCGCTGTGTTCCGCCTGCAAAGTCCTCAGGCTTGTGAGAGCAGCTCTTTAGTGCCATCCTTCTGTGACAAGGCATTCTCCTCCTCCAGAAACCCTAGAGTTTCCTGTGCGACCCGGAAAGGGCTGCCTACTGAACCCCACTTCTGTTCTGTTGGCCCCCAAAGCCCACGGGTAGGTATGGGCCTGTCTTCCTGAGCTGAAACACAGCCGTGGCCCTGGCCCATGCAATCTGCTTCTGAACCACTTATTAAGAACAGGTTTCAGATGGGAGACGGGGCTCCCCCTGGTCTGTTATCTCCATAACCCAAGGGAAAAGAGGGTTCAGTTATAAGTTTCCCAGTTTTAGGGGAGCTTCTGTGGGCCTTCCCTAAAATGACCTATTTCTGAAGCTGAGGGAATGAATGAATGAACTGTACTCAGGGGGAGACGAGGCCCTTCCGTGTCCTCACACTGCACGGCAGTGCTTCCTCAGGAGCCAGCCGGAGGCCTTCTCCCTGCACACCCCGCCCCAACCCCGGGGGACTTCACTCACCGTCCTCAGGGCAGGGCCCCAGTTCGCGGCTGTCCCTGGAGTCAGAGGCCAGGTGCTCCTTGGCTGGAGGGGACAGGGAGCTGTCTATCCATCTAGCTGCCTCTGTGTGGAAACCGCCCACAGGCGTGGTGCCACCAGACGACTCTCCCCCGAGGGACCTGAGCAGCTCTTTGTGGGCCAGTTCCATGTCCTGGAAGAGTTGTAGAGGGACATCTGCTCTCAAGCCCCTCTGCTCATGAGCCCCTGGGGAAGGGGCAATGCCCCCTTATCCGTGGGGTCCAGGGGATGGGTTGTGCTTGAGGGCGGCTGGGTGGGCTGAGGGTAGAGCCCAGGCCGGGATCTAGGGCTCCCATGGAGACACACTGTGTAGCTCACTCGCGTGGGTGATGGGTCTCGGCGCAATGGACTGAGGCCTCCAGGGTCCCAGGCCCTTACCCTGAGCCTGTTGAGCTTGACGGTGAGCTGCTCGATGGTACGGAAGATCACGCCAACGTCCCTGAGGGCCAGGCTCGGGGGAGAGCGGCCCGGGCGCCTTTGATCTCCATTGCCTTCCCAAGGCGCGGGCGGAGGTTCCGTCTGCGAGGCAGGGAGGCCATCGGGCTGGGAGGGGCTCACGCGTGCCCCTGAGGGGTCAGTGCTTGAGTCCAGGGGTCCTGCCGGCATGCTCACGTAAAAGCAGTTCCCTGTCCCCAGCAAGACAAAGAGATTAGGAGGCAAACAGAGAGGAAGTCTAAGCCATCTTCCGCTCCCCTGGTGTTCCCCAGGCCGGCTGACGGGGCCAGGGAAGCCATCCTGCAGGCGAGCTTGGAGTAGGCTGGCCTCAGGCTGCCTACCAGTCTCCCAAAAGCCCTTCTCCTCCAGAGAGCCTTCGAGATGGCGACTTTGCTCAGCTTGGCCCAGAGCAGGGGAGATGCTCAGTGGTGGAAGTTAAGGGAGAAGGGGCAGGGTGGTTGTGTTTCTTCTGGGAAACGGGAGTGGCTCCCATTCCCTGAAGGAAGGGTAAAGAGGGCGTGGGCTGGTTTTAGGCACTTTTGAAAAAGAGCGGGTGGTAGCCTCCTTCACTCTGCCCCATCTCAGGCTCTGCTGCTGAACTTCGACACGGTGCCCTGCCCCAACTGCCATCTACTTCACGATCCTCGAGGTACCTCAACCCATCAGATGGGGTCGAGGACAGAGAGAGAAGGACGTAAGACTTACTGACAGGGCAGTAAGCATCGGTAAGTGCCCAGGAGCCTGGAAGGCCACGTAAGCCCTTTCCCACAGTGACACTGGATGGTGACTAGTGTCGGGGACAGGTGGCTCAGAATGTCAGGCTAAGGACACTGGGCCAGGCTTCCCCGCCCCCTTGCGTGACTAAGCAGAGCTGCTTAACCCTACTGCTTTGAATGGGGCCTGTGCAGCTCTCGGCGAGGGGCTGGCACAAGGTCTATTCTCCCGTCTTCAGGCCCACGTCCTACTCCTCACCCATTGCAGACAGTTCAGGGAGTATGTACGGAGGCGTGTGGCCACGTGACTGCAGCCAAGGGTCTAACACCTGAAGCCCAGTTCTGCCCGTGGGCCCGCATTCTAGCCCTGGCCTGTCTCTGGCTCCGAAGAGAAGTTCATTACCCGTAGCCTTTGCTCCGCCTTCCACTTCGGGTGGCTCAGGCTCTGACTGGCCACTCTCTGGTAGTGCAGGGACAACTTTGCTGCCTGCCACCTCAGCTGCACCGACACCACCACCAGGGAGAGTAGAGACTGAGAGAGAAGGAGGGGGAAGGGAGAGAGAGTAGGAAGGAGAGGGAGAAGGAAGGGGGGAGGGAGTGGGGGTGGAGAAAAAGGGAAGAACAAAGTGAACACAAGATCACACATGATTATACCCCAGGGAGCTAGAGAGAGCCGCTCCACCAATTCACCAGAGGAGAGAGAAGGGAGGTCAGGTCCCAGAAACCCAGGAGAGAGCACACACCTTGGGCAGATGGAAAGAAAAATGCTCCTGGAAAAGGAGGCAGAGCTGGGCACTAGGGGAGGAAAGGAGACCCCCTAGCACTAACATGGAACTCCGCCCCCCCCAACCTCAACCCCTTGAGGGCATCCCACGCTTCGGTTCATCTTTCCTGCTGCACTCCTCAGACCAGGCTGCCCTCTCTTCAGCTTACTCTTCCCTCCCTCCCCCGAGCTCTGGCCAGACAAACCTGCCCTGAGCCTCCATCCCAGCCAGTCTTGGCTTTTCGTGTCTTACTGCCCACGGCATTCCACAAGCAGCCGGGCGCCCTCCCTACGTCCCTGCTCATTCACCACAGCTCCACACCCTCCACACGTCTCCCCAGCCTTGTCCTCAGCCCCTAGTCTTGGCTCCACATCTAGTCCCGCTGCCACCTCCATCCTACACGCCAATTCCTTCACCGCTATCTGGAGTGACCGGCTGCAAGCACCTGCCCTTGTCTTTCTGGGAATGAGGCTCCTGAGAAGAGCCCCACTTTTCCTTAGAACTGGAAGAGCAGTGAAAAACGCTAGCAGAAACTTTTATTGACAGTTGATTTGTGCCAGGCAGTAGTAATATACTTATACTGTAGAATGAAGTCCAGAGGTGATTCAGATTTTTGCCTAAGGTCACACGGGTACTAAGTGACGGAGCTAGGACTTTGCACCTCAGCTGTCCAACCCCAAAGCCTTTGCATGATAGCAACATGTCTCCTTCCCCCAGGATCTGGGCGAGCCTCTGCACACATGGTTTGCAGGATAGAGGCGGGGAAGGAAGCAGCCATCTGGAAGACTCAGCACTACCCTAGCAAAATTGGGCATGTGTCTCCCCAGTGGCCACCCCAATTTATTTTACCTTTTCTCACAACTTTGTAACTTCCTGTTGCCTCTGTGCTCGAAGCTTCTTCCTCTGGATTCCTGTCCAGCTCAGGAGAGTCCCAGATCCCAGAGTTTCTGGTCCTTGGGGGCAGGTGTTCCAGAGAACAGACAGCCATGTCCTCCTGCTGGCCCCGCTCTGGCCCTGAGAGCCGGGCACTGTCCCCTTCACCCCCAGTGGGAGCTCGCCCTGGGGAGCCTGGGTCCCAGGGGTGAGAAGTGATGCTGATGACGGAAGGTGTAGGTGTCAGGTCGTCCTCGGGCTCCCCGGAAGCCTGTGGGTCCACGGGGTGACCTGGCAGCAGGCTACACAGGATCAGGTGCCGCAGGTTCTCCACTGGAGGGGAAACAGCGCGATGGCTTCCTGGAAACAGGACTACACACCTCGCCAGTCGGGGGAGGGTGCAGAGGTGGCAGGAGGGCCACTGCTCCCCTCTCCCACAGCCATCTTGGTGAAACTGCTTCAGTCACAGGGTGGAGCTGGGGGACTCTGGCCAACCAGCTGGGTGGGGGGTGGACAGAAATGACAATTGTCTCTCTGCATCCATCTCTCCTCAAACACAACAGGGAGAGCCTTTGAGCAGGTAAGAGAGTGGGGTGTCTGCCATGGCGTTCACAATGGCCATGCTACTGGGGCACCGGGGGCTGACGGTTGGGGCCATGAGGCACTCACCGTCCTCCAGGGCTGCATCGGCAAGTCCTTCCATGAACAGAGGGCCTGGGAGGGGCAGGAGGATGGGGTCCCTTGTCCTGCTGCCCCTGTTCTCTCCATCCAGGGAGGCAGAAGGGTGAGGCAGGGTACCCAGCTCCTCTTCTTCTATGCTGCCCTCCGGCTCGGGGCCCTCTAGCAGGACCGGGTGCTTCCCTTTGACCCTCTGCTGGGGCCCAGTGCCTGTTTTGGATGGGAGGACAGTGTAAGACAGGGAAAGAGGGAAGGCACGTATGGGTTGATCCCAGGCCCAGCTTTGGGTTCAAGGGGCTGGGAACATTGGCTGATTCCACAATGTTTACTGAGCACCTACTATGGCCAGGCACTGTCCCAGGCTCTTGGCATACATCAGTAAATAAAACAGAGATCCCTGCCCTATGGAACTTAAATTCTAGTGGACGGACATAGAGAAAAATAAAATAAGTAAATTGTCTAAATAAATTAGAGAAGTGCTACAGGAAAGAAGAAAACATAGCGCAGGGTGTGGGAGATCAGGAATGCTGGTATTAAACGGAGTGGTCAGAGAAGGTATATTGGTGCAAAGCTGACACCTGCACAAAGACTTGAAGGGGGTGCGGGAGTTAGGAGAAGCATTCTAAGCAGAAGGAAACAGAAAAGGGACCCAGCCAGGGAACCCACCGGGGAGATTTCTCTCTAAACATGAGACCCTAAGTTATTTCACATAAAAACTCAACGAGAATTCTGTCTGAGACCCCTCTTGCCCCTGCCAATCCCATCCCGGTGACTGTATCTTCAGCCCTTTGGGCTCCCTATCCCTGCCCCCACAAGACTCCGGTGCCTGCAGATCTGAGTGCATTCTGCTCTCCGTTAGGCACCCCCGGGCCTGACCGCCCCTCTCTTCTTCCCCTGCTCGATACATGGCACCCAGAGAGCCCAGGCTGAGAGCTCTGTGCAAGTGAGCCGGTCCACATTCGCTTCAGCCTGTTCTCTTTCCTCTTCCAGACTCTTTCTTCCTCACTCTGTTTCTTTACTCTTATCAAAACCTCACACCTCTGGCCCCGACGACCCTCTCCCGTCACCCCCACAGGCACACCTGACCACCTCCCTACTGTGCCTACAGAAAATGGACGGGGTTGGGCTCCCACAAAGACAGCTCAGGGGACTTACCTCCAGGTACTGTCTCAGGCTCTGGCTCACTACGGAACACCTCGGAGTCATCCAGTCCTACCCTGAGGGAAGAAACAGCCAAGGGTGAGAGACGATCGCCTGCTGGGAATTCTGGCTCTCTGCCAGCCAGGAGGAGGTGGCCCTGTCATGAAATTCCACTCTGGCCTCCTGAGTTGGGATGGGCAATGAAGGAGCAGGGCCCAAGGAGGGAGGGGTTTAGACTCCGGCACCTGCCGTCTGGCTGGCAAACTGGAGGGGAGGGTGGGTGTCGGCCAAGCTTCTCCTGGTCACGATTTTATACCCCCCGACCCCACTTCAGGCACAGTCTCTACTACAGCCGAGTGGGGGGCTGCAGGGGGAGAGCAGACGGGCGCGGAAGGCAGAGATGTGAGGGTACCTTCCGCCACCTGCCCGCTGACGTCTGCCGCTGAGGCTGCCCATCCCCGGGGGTGAAGGGCTTAGAAGCAGCAAACAAGTGGCCTGGAGTGGGGATGGTGAGGGGGCCTGGAGCGCTAAGCACCTGCTGGGTGTGGGGCTCTGGTGGGCTGGCTCCTGTGGGCCTGAGGGCGGCGGGTGGACGGGCTTTGGGGCGGCTCCAGGGTGCCTGGTGGCATTCCGCACGGCCTCTTCTAAGAGCTCCATCCATCTGTTGCTCAGCGGGAACAGAGAGGACTGGTGGTGAGAACAGGACCGAGGCACACAGCCTCTCCCCTTACCGACCCCCTGCGCCAGAGCTGTGAAGCCCTTCGCCAGGCCCTGCTCTGAGGACCCCCTCTGCCCAGCGGGGCCCCCCTTCCTTGCAGTCCCGACTGGATGCTCACATTGGGTTACATTACTCGCAGCTACCAATTACTGAACACCCACTCTCTGTTACTCGTTGTGCTAAGTAAGCATTCTATATCTCTCTCTTTTTAAAATTAATTAATTTTTGGCTGTGTTGGGTCTTAGTTGCTGTGCGTGGCTTTTCTCTGGTTGCGGTGAGCGGGGGCTACTCTTCGTTGTGGTGTGCGGACTTCTCATTGCAGCGGCTTCTCTTGTTGCAGAGCACGGGCTCTAGGTGCACGGGCTTCAGTAGTTGTGGCTCGCGGGCTCTAGAGCGCAGGCTCCGTACTTGTGGCTCGCGGGCTTAGTTGCTCTGCGGCATGTGGGATCTTCCCGGACCAGGGCTCGAACCTGTGTCCCCTGCATTGGCAGGCGGATTCTTAACCACTGCGCCACCAGGGAAGTCCCTCTATAGCTCTTCTTTCTCTCAAAATAACTCTCAAGAGGTAGCATTATCCACATTTCGCAGATGAAAACCCGGAGCCTGAGAAACTGCCTGACTCAACCTATCTCCTCCCACAGTGCCATGCTGCCTCCGGCTGGCCACTGTTGGGAATAGGGGTGAGAGAATGCTCTGGGTGGGGAAGAGGGTCCCGGAGGCAAACGCCTTTGAAGAATGTGGGCATTTGCAACGCTTGATGGGGGAAGGGAAGAAAAACCCTAGGAGAAAGGAGGGGGGCCAGAGAAAGGAAAGCAGCCTCAGAAAGGCTGGAAGACTGCTGGGGACTCCTCCTCCCTAGGGCAGGCCTGCTCATGGGGTCAGGGGCGGTGACACCGTAAACCTCTCTACTCCTGTCTTATCTCCCACTTCCCCTCAAGGCCCCGTCCTGTGAATGCTCTGGGGTGCAGCCCTGGCCTCCCTGTCCACATCCTCATACACCACCCTGGTCCCAAGGGGACGGCAGTTACGTGGGACCGCTCCCCCCCCACCCCATCAGGCAATCCTCACGTGTTCTTGTCTGATGACGTCAATGCCACCAGCTCGTAGATCTGGGGTGGGCCCAGCTCGGAGGTACAGATAATGAAGAAGGCCCGTTTATCTGTGTGAGAGAGAGAAGGCAGAAGGGTCTGCATTGGGGGTGGCAGAGGCATGACTGCGGCCTGAGCCAAGGCGACAGAGTGCGGCCTTGAAGTCCTCACTCTCAACCAGCTGAGGAATGCAGCACCAGATGGACCTGGGTCCTCAGAACCACTTGGGGCTCGCTTACAAAGAGGACTGAGGCAATTCTGGGTCCCCTAATGCCATCTTCACAGCCACCCCCATTACCTCTCGCTTTCCGAACAGCGAAGGCTGAGGGGTGTACGGTGCTTAGGGTTTATAAAACTACATCATACCCATCTTCCCTTTGCACCCTCCCTCCAAGAGACAGATATCACCCCCCATGTTACAGATGAAGAAAGCGAGCCCAGAGAATTTGGTTGCCTGGCTCTTGCTCCAGAGCCCTTCTTGTACACACTCTGCTTCTCACTGAAATGCTCTGAGCGCTGGACCAGGCTCTGGACTGTGGGTGCGTCCGTCTTCTGCAAGCGAGCTCTGCCCGTCACTTTTGCAGCAGGAAGGCTTGTCCTGCTCTTCTCTGCCCAATCCTGCTACCTCATCCCCAGCGCCCACGTCCCATCCTGCCTGAACCACGCTGTCCTCCCTCATCGTGGTCCCCATCCTACCCATCACCCTATCCCACGCTGGACCACATCCTCCTGCTTCAATGAGTCAGGGCTAGGAGGAAAGGAACACAGGTGGGCTGATAAGCTCTGTACAGCCCCAGATCGGCCCCGCCTCACCCAGTGCTCGCTGGACACGAGTAACAGGGCTCATGGCCCCGGGGTGTGGGCCGGCTGGGACTGTCTCCTCGCGGGTACCTGTGGCCACGGAGCGGACGAGCACGGCATTGAGCTTGAGCACCGGGCTGAAGGTCTGCTTGCTGTCCGAGGAGCCCACGGCTGTCTTGCTGTGGCACTTCAGCAGCAGCTTCTCATCCTGTTTCTGCAGCAGCACGAGGAGGTCCTCCAGCAGCAGCACGTGGAGGTCTGGAGGGGTGTGGTGCTGGTGAGGTGTCCTCTGTTGCCCACTCATCCCCCATTAACACATGGGGTACCAGAGGCCCTTGGCTAGTCACCTCCAGGATCTAGGAAGCCCTGGAGTCTGGTGACCTCTGACCGCTCTGTTTTGGGTCCTTCCTCCCCATGCTGTGCTTAAGGAGCCCTGAGCTCTCATCCCCAGTCGTGTTTCAAGCTGCCTCCTTACCATCCCTTTAGAGCACCGGGTACAGGGCTTATGATCCAGAGAGGGAAGAGCCCAGGGCCAGTGCCCTAGAGTCCCTCTTGGCCCCAGTCCCCTGGCACTTACCCAAGGTCTTATCCTTGCTGATCCTCCAGGTCAGGGGCCCCTCATGGATCATCTTTCTGGTTGTAAGATCCAGACTCTGTTAAGGAGACACCATTTATTCGACCAGTATCTGAAAAGCTAGACGCTGCGCTCAGGTGCTGGGCATCAGCGGTGAACAAGAGTAGTCCTTGCCCTCACACTCCTGTGGGGGATGCAGACAAGTAAAAAGGCAACTACAAAGTCACGTGCTACGTGCTGTGCTGGGGGATATGCCGATGGTTATGGCAGGGGTCTCTCTATCCCCTGCTACATGCTGTGTGCTCTCCTAGGATCACTCTGCTTCACCTGCCCTTTCCCTCAGCTTTATGTTCTCCCAAATGACCTTCACCTCTACCTTGAGTTTACTCCCATCCCCTGCTCTCCCAGACTGAGTTCAAACATCTAGCCTTTATGGTAGGGCTGTCTGCCCTTGTCTATCTCAGGATGGGGTGACAATGGTAACCGGGGCCGTGTGTATTCCAGGGCCCCCAACGCGCCATCCTATCACAGACAGGCCCAGGTCTCCTCCCCTCCACCTTCTCCAGGTCCTGACCAGAGCACATGTGGGGCTGACGACGCTGCAGCCTCAGCCTCCTACCTTGAACTCCGCTGCCAGGGGGTTGCTGGCCCTCTCCAGGGAGGTGGTGTCCAGGCGTTTCTGGTAGCCCTCTAGACGGTGCTGGTTCTCTGTCTGCTTCACTGCTTCATTCACGTACTTGAGAATTTCCCGGCACTGATCCCGGGCCCGGCAGAGTTTCTCGTGCTCAGAGGTGCCACCTACCCATGGCACAGAGAGGAGGTGGTGAGGGCTCCTGCCTGAGAAGTCTGTCAGAGCCCGAGAGTGCCTGGCTACCAACAGCCACTGGCCAGTCGCCAACCAGCAGGGATGGGTGTAGACACGCCACCCTCGCCTAACTTGGACCTCAATCGTAAGGATAACTTATACTGAGGGTCCTCGGGTTTCAGACCACGGCTCTGAAGACACTGATAGCCCTTGGGAATTCCTGCCTAGACCACAGCCACTCTACAGGTGTGGAGGACAGGAACGGAGACAGGGACTGCGGGTGATGACAGTGATGGTGTCTCCCTCTAGGAACACCTGTTCAAATCAGGTTGTGGTTCTTCCCACTTCTACACGCTGACGCCAACATCCCAAACTTGAGGGTGGTGAGAGCTGCTCAGGATCCCAGGGACAGTGACAACCTGGGGTTAGACCCCCCCTATTCAGCATGGTCCCCTACTCCTGTGGAGTAAGCACGCATGGCTGTAGCTTTTGTGCATCGCACAGAGACGTCCAGCAGGGGGATCAACAGGGCTAAAATCCAGCCACAGCCTCTGGCGTGGGACCATGATCCTCAGAGGAGCCAAGGTGCCCTCTGTGCGCTAACCTGCGTCACTCAGATGCTTCCCTCTGATCTGCACAGAGGCCCCACACAGGCCAGCGGCAGCCCTTACCTCCTCCTGCTGCTGAGCACCTTCGTTTTGCCAAAGCACATTTACAATCGTTACCTTCTTTGAGACTGATCATAACAACACAAGGATGAAGACCTGAAGACCAGAGAGGTCAAGTGACTTGCTAAGGACACGAAGCAAGTCAGTGCTAGAACCAGGGTCTGAGCTGCGGGCTGCTGCCTCCCAACGCCAGCCTTCTGTGAGCCCTACCCTCCGTGTGCTTGATGATGTTCTCCAGCAGCAGTGGGTACTTGGTGAGCCGCTGCATCTCAGAGATGATGAGGTCTCTAAGCTGCAGCCGCCGGCACTGAGGGTGGCTCTCAGCCTCCTAGACAGAAGGAGGAACAGAGGAAGACGTCAGCCTGGATTATGAGCTGGCTGTGAGCTCAGGACACGGAGCCGAAGGGGATGTGGTCAAATAAGCCACATAAAGCAGGTAGTATTCCCACTTTATAGACAAGGAAACTGAGATCCATCTAAGTAAATACAGGCACTGGTAGGTGAGCGGGGCCTTCTGATGGCCAGTCCAGTGCCTCCGTCTTGAGAGCGAGTATGTGTCAGTGTTTCTGAAGAGGGGGCGTTGGGGAGGGTGTGGATGGAGCAGAAAGTTGCCGTTTACCCTCCCCTGTAGAGAGAAGAGGCCAAGCGCCTGGAGCTGGGGGCCGGGAGGGGAGTCCGGGAGATTGTGGGCGAACCCGGTTAACTGTCCCCCTCAGCCTTAGTGAGCTAGGACTGAACTGGCTGCTCTCAGTGGCGACGAGGGGAGGCCGAGCGTACCTGCATGAAGAGCTGGAACCGGCTCTCCTTGCGCTGCCTGGTCTTGATCAGCTCCAGGGCGATGGACTGATAGGAGCAGAACTGCGCGGCCACCTGCTGCAGCTCCTCCCGGGCGGGGCCATCGAACTGAGAGGCAGAAGGGACACCACACGGCCCCGGCCTCACACCCCTGCCTGGGACCGCTCCCCCCCACCTCCTCTTGCCGCCTCCTCCAGGCCTGGGCAGCCATACCCGAGCCAGCATGAGGTCACTGACTTCTTTGATGATGGGGCCCTCCTCCCGGAGCTTCCTCATGGCTTCACACCAGGAATCTGGGGCAAGGAGAAAAGACAGAAGTGCCTGGGGTTGGGCCGCATGGCCAGGCCCTTCATGACGAGAGAAGAGGGATCTGAGGGCAGGGCCGTGGGGCAGGGTCTCCAGTCATTTCGCTTGTGGGGGGACTGGAATGTTGATGTTCAGGCTGCATATCAGGTTCTCTCGCCAAAGAGGACTGCTGGGGGCTATCTGCTTGGGGCGGGTCCTGGCATGCGGGCAGAGCTGGGGCAGAAACCTGAAGGCTGGCCAGGGAAGGGGGCGGACGGGGTGGGCTCCTCACTGTGGATCTCGACGAGCTCGGGCAGGTTGGGGAAGAGCCGCACCAGCTCCTCCCGGGGCAGCAGGCCCTCCTTCTTCATCCGCTGGTAGAAGATCAGGTCCAGCACCCGGAGTGTGCGCAGGTGGGAAGCCTCTGTCACAAACAGCTCTGAGCGGGGGTAGTGACGGGAAGGGGCAGAAAGACAGCGGGAAGACCCGTCAGCAAGGATCTCATCACTACCGGGACCTGCCAACCACCTTTGGTGCTGGTTTCAGATGGTGTGTCAACTTCTCTCTCCCCAGGGGCCAGAACTGAGGTGGCCCTTACAGGAACCACAACGTGGCCGCTCTCACCCCCAGGCCCCCCACTATTTTCTCTACCACCATCTGCGCCTGAGGCGCTCTGCACCTGTTCCCGCCTGAGTCTCACCGTTGATGACCTCCTGCCGGTCAATCTCCCTCTGGCTTAGCCCAGCCACCACATCCTTGCCCACTGTATGCTGCCAGTTTTGGGCGTCGGGCTCTGGCTCCAGGTCAGACAGCTGGCCCAGATCATCTTCTAGGAGGTTGGGGAGGAGGGCATCTGTGCAGAACCCCAAGCTGGGGGACTCAATGCTCCTGGGGGAAAACAGGCAGCTCAGCGTCACACGGAGGAAAAACTCAAAACACGGGGTTTGTCCCTCCGCCTCCTGCCCACCGCCCGGGGCCCATGGGAAGCCAGCAGGCCACGAAGACGAGCTGCACCACCAACCGGCCCCTGGAAGGGGAGCGGGGGCAGCTGAGCATGGCTGGGGCACGGACACCTAACAGAGGCGCTATGGCACCCATCGCTCACCTGCGGCCCATTTTGGGGGTGAAGGGAGGGGTTGGGTTCTCAAGAGACCTGTGGAGAGAATGTCAACTCTCAGCAACCCTCTGCTTCTGCCCGGCCCCCAAGATATCAGCGGGCTGAGCCCCTGAGCCCCGCCCACCTGGTGGAGAGGCTGGAGGCGGAGGACGAGGCTGACTGGTGGAGGCGGGCGGCCTCTGCGGCCGCGTCCATGTCCACGTCGCTGCGAGAACGGGGCACGTTCTCTGCCTTCCGGGACCGCTTCATCTCCTCCCGGCCCTTTAGGCTCTCAGAGCGGCCCAGGCGAATCTCTGAGCGAGAACTGGATGGAGAGGGCAAAAGACCTTGGGGTCTTATATCTGGCCAGCTTTGACCTGCTGCCCCATCTCAGGGGTGCCTCAGCGCCGCAGGCTTCCACACCAAACACCAGACCCAAAGGGTCCCAACTCCCAATGGCAGACGCTGCTCAGTGACAAACCACTTCTGCTACAAAATCCTTCCTTTCCCCGGCCCAGCTGCATGGACAGAGCCTCTCAACTTCCTTGTGACTGGGCAGGAAGGGATCCCAACAGGAAGGTGAAATCTGGGACTAACTGAATCAGACTTGTGGGGTGTCCGGATGCCGAAGACCCCAAGTCCCCATCAGGAAAGCTGTGGACACCAAAGTCCCTCATCAGGGACAACAAGGTCCCACCTTCCCCGCCCCTGGCCATCTCGTGGCCAGCTCATCGGGCCCTCTGCTTTGGAACAGGTCGGCTCCCACCCTGGACTCTGCTTGAGGCGGATCTCTCCTTTTACAAGATCTTTTAAGAGGGAAGTGAAAGCACCATCTTCACACACTCTTTAGTATTCTCCACACTGCCTGTCAGAAAATTCTATCCCCTGTTGAATTCCCACCCCCCCCAGCTGTGATGTGGACTGTGGATTTCTTCCATTCTTATCCGGACAGCACCCTTCCTAGGCTTCCAGTCCCCTCTCGGGAGCAGACCAGCTTGGGAGGGTGCTTACAGGGGCCTGTTTACTGATGGGCAGGACCTGCTCCCTGGCCTACCATGCTTGGCCCGAGTGTCTGTGGGGCTTGACGAGATGCTGACGACTGGGTGTTGCTCTTTTTCGAGTCCTGCAGTGCCTCAGCCCTGTGACAGCTGGCATCTCTGACCCCTAGCTGCCCCAGGATGGTGCCTCCCCCCACGGTCCTGCTGGGCTAGTTCCTTGCTGACATTATTACTAATCTACATCCTGCTCTGCCTCTAGGACCACAGAAGGCCTAGAGAGTCTGGAGAGGTCTTAATAGCACAGCAGGTTGCTGCAGAGAAGGAGCCAAATGGCTTGGTCTCCATTCATCAAGTCTCTCTGAACTGCCAGAGGATCCAAATGCTGCTCCCCTGCCCAGGTCCTGGGGGTTCGCCTGCAGGGTTAGAAACCATACTGCCAGCTGATGCCCTACTGAACTCACCCCTTGAAGTCTGACAGAACAATTCCAACACAGACTAACTCAAAACACTTTCACCAGTGCCCCACAATGGGTCACTTTAGCACCACAACAAACCTCATGCAATGAGGTTCCTGGGGCTTCTTTCAAGTACCCAGAAGTGAGTAATGATCCCACCAAGAAGTGAGGCATACAACCCACCTCTGGCCAAAAATTCCTAGACTGTTGCTGTCTAGAATTGGGGGCTTCTTATACCTGTTTAGTTTCTATGACAACCTCTGACCCACCATGCTGCCGATGCCATTTCTTCTAAGATTGTCAGTGAACTCATAACCATCAAACCCAAAGGCTTCTGCTGAGAGTAGATTTAGAATCCCAGTGAATGTCTCAGGGCAAATTTACCTAACAACTTGAAGAATACGTGTACAAACGGTCTCAAATATTTCCTCAAAATGTTGACAGTATATCTTATAATTGTATATTTGATACATCTGTAAGATCACACCTACCCCAGCAATCATATAATTTGTATATTTAATTTATCCAATAATATTAGAACTCAACCTCTGACCCCAGCACAAATCTAACCTTTATCTTGCCTGAATCTTTGTTAATTCTCACTACGGCAAAATCTTTTAATGAGTATTAAGCTTATAAAGGCTTAGTATAAACAGAAAGGAGTAACCCTGCATACAAGCAGGAACGTTTGACTTACAGTTTGGTAATTAGTTATTTCAGGGGTAAAATGGTTTGACCAATCAGGCTGCTACACGCTGACTTGCCTTTGGGTCTGCCTTTAGTCCAGCTCGGCAGTGTACACAAGAACTATTTTTGTATACACAAGACCACATTTACTATACCTCAAGTGTGGCTTAAGGAATCTGCAAGGATGTTTCTGACTACAGGCAGTTTTCACTTTAAGTGCTGGCTGCAGAATTTTAGACGTGACTTGATGGCTGTCATGCCACAGTCAAGAGCAAGTCTAAGAGTACATGTCACCACCAGAGAAGGGTTCTTCTTAGAATCCGGCCCAAGATGGAGAATCTGAGCAATGTCACAGCCTCCATTCCCCGTTTTCTTCTTGAAAGAAGAGCAGTTTGTTTTGAATCAATGACCTTTCTATTTCTTCGCTGAGATGTACATCTGATGCCCAAGTTACACCGTCTGCCTTTAAAGCAGCCAGCAGAACCTCATCTCTAGCTCTCTTCTTCAAGGGCGCCACAGACTGTCTTTAGCCTGACTTCCTTATTGCCCAGGATTTCCCTTCGCCCCACTCTGTACTCTTCTCTAGCCTTGTCATTTAGGGTTTCCTGACTAGCTGCTTTATAACATAATCTAGCTCATTCTTGGGGTGGAGGCTACGGAGTGGCCAGGGGGTGAATCCAAAGGAAATTTTAAAGGCATATGGTTCTTGGACTGGAAGGTCAGGGGCCCTGCTCTCTCTCCCGCTGGCCTCTGATCACCAACACATAGTATGTCTTCTTCTGAACATACCCAGGCGGGAAGGTTGGGGGAGAGGGAGAGAGCTCTATAGTGGGAGCCTTACAGTCTAGTCGGGGGTAAAGTAGCTGGCACTGAACCTTAGCCCTGAACCCTGCCCACACTCCCCTCCCTGGGCAGCCAGCAGGCCCCATCCAGCCACTGCTACCTGTCGCTCTCCAGCAGGTCCTCGGGAAAGCTTCCCGTTGAGAGTCGCTGCGTCCCAGGTTCCGGGGCATCGTACTGCTGGTTGTTCTCAAAGTGCTGAATGATGTTCCTCACGTTGCCTGGTTTGACTGGAAGCAGAAACAAGATAATGAAAGATACTCTGCCTTCTGTTCAGGGATGACTTCTCGGGGCCCTCGCTCCCCTCCAGCCCAGAAGACAGCGATGAGCAAGCATGGATGAGAACAGCATGGGGCTGAGGGTCAGGAGACGTGATATGAGCCCTGGCTCTTCTACTGTGGGGCGTGGCACGGGCAGTCCCTCCACCTTCCTGGGGGCTACTCTTTCCTCAGATGCAAAACGAGAGGGTGTGAAAGTGCATTTGCTACGGATATTTCTTTTGCCTCTCCCGCTCTTTATTACAGTGATTCTCATGCTTGAGAATCGTTACTAGGTTATTCCCAAGAGCCATATATGTGTTAAAAAAAATTAGCCAGGAAGACCAAAAACACATCAACCTTGGTATAATTTGGGTTGCCAAATTTACCAAGCACTTTTCAAATTTATACTACTTTTAGAGTTCACTATTTCTGGTTTTCCTTGACTCTCCTTTCTGTTCTTTCTGCCCTCACCCCCACCTCTTCCTCTCCATCATTAAAGAATCAGACCCTCCGTTAACAGTGAGGGGGTTCTTAGGAGGAACAGAGGAGAGATGTCACTCTCTGGCATTCAAATTCCAGATGCTTTTCAAAGCTAAGACGAAAGAGAGTTGTTCTTGTTCAAAGCAGAGAGGGCAGGTAAGAGAGTAAAAAGGCGTAGGTGATGCCATGCGGAGACCCTGGAGAAGAAAGCTCAGGCCCAGGGGCTCCGTGGCTCCTATCTTCAAAGTCGATTAGCTCAGCTCCAGGTCCAGGATGTCAGAACAGGAGTTGGGCTAAAGATGCTGCTCTGCCCGGACCAATAGGAAGGATGATGGGATGGGGAAGGCAAGACAAACAGCCCCGGGCGCCAGGCCCTGGTCCTAACCACACTACCCAGAGATTCTGACATCGACATAGACAAACTTATAAATCTCCCTGTGTATTCTAAACTTGAGATTCGTAAGAAAATTTCCAAGCCAGAGGAAACAGAAAAGCATTTAGCTGGTCTCTTCAAAGCTCACAATTTCATATCCTTTAGGCAGGTAATGTTTTTCTAAAACTGCAGAATAGGTGGCTGTGTATATGTGTTAGGAGTAGGGGCTGTTATCATCACTCCCGTTTTGGACATTAGAGTCAGATCTGCCTGTCCCAGACTGAATGTGCTTCTGGGCCCTGGGGCAACTGCAGCAGCCAGGGAGGGTCAGCTGTCCTGCCACGGCCCGGAGCACCCCTGGCTGGGTGATGACGTGGGAGCCTGGGAACGTCCTATAATAGAATGCCTCCGGGCAGAGCCCATTGTTCCCTCTCCCATGGGCCACTTGGAAAAGGCCCAGTTCTTGGCATATAGTTACACCCTAGCTGTGACAAGGAACAGGTGTGGCCCTGAGATTTGGTATAACTGAATAACCCCGAGTAACAGGGGAAAAAGACACGCAGAAAGGAACGCGTTTTTGAAAAGGGCAAGGTTTTCATCAGTAACCTTTGCTCTCCCTTCCTCCATTCTCTGAATAACAATGAAACTAAATAAAAGTGAATTATATGTCACTAACAATCAGATACTTTCACTAATAAACAGGGGCAATAGCTGATGATCCTAAACAGCAAGGTTCTCAATACTGAGGCTTTCTAGCTTTGGTGGGTGTTTGGTCTTTAGATACGCATACAGACTTGTCTGATGTCCTGGGAACTTGAGAACATCAAATCAAACCATGAAATGACAATAGAAAGATATGACTCAAAGAGATGGTGAATACCCAGCATCCTTATCCTCTCTTGGGATCAGCAACCCTGCCCTGGGTGTTCCTGTTCCCTCTCAGGCTGACACAAAGCAAGCAGCTTGGGCAGGGCTGCTCGGTCTCAGGCCTGCTGCTTGCCTCATGCCTGCCTCGGGCAGGGTGGATGGGAGGAAGTATGTGTTAAAAACTAAGGGCCTGGGTTTCAAGGCCATTCTTTTATTTTTTCCATTGTTTAATAGACTTTTTTCCCCCTAATATTTCTTTACTTATATTGTTTAAAATAGCATAACAAGTCTAGGAATTTAACTCTAAAAATAATTTTGAAAATCATTATTTTTAATTGTCACTTTATATAAAGTGAATTCTAGCAACAGATTAATTTCCTGATTGCATCTCACTGCTACCTCTCCCCTTGATTTACCACAGAACCTAGAAAATATTAATCACTTTAACCGCATCCATATGGACCTCACTGATGGGAAATGAACCTGCCCAGTTCTAGGTTCTAAGCTCCTCTGGGTTAATGTCTGTTATATATGTATTTATTTTTGATACATAGATTCTAGAAGATATCAGGCCTCTAACATACATACGTTAGGGTCATTCTCTTTAACTGTTGCAGTGACGCTGTGCTGGCAAAGGTAAGAGTCAGGAGATGAAGGTGCTACAGTGGAGGACTTAAACAAAGGAGATGATAGAAATGAAAATACCCCAAGGCAAAACTGCTGGAGACCCATTAGGTACTAAAAACAACCCCATATGACATTCAAAACTGAGGATTTTATTATTATTTCAACTGAAAACAAAAATCTGAGGAACTTGTACAGGACATTTCAACATGCGAGGGTTTCCCTCATTTACATAGAGCCCTGGACTTTTGGAGTCGCATTCACGGAGAGCTGACAGAATGAGAGAAAGGCCGCAGGCCGTGGACCAGTCTTGGAGGGCCTAGAAGCTGGCCTCTGCCAGCATTGCCAGGAGGAGCTGCACGGTGGCGGGGGACAGTGCCCCGGCCCCTCCCGCCCTGCCTTAGGCGGGCAGAGTCCTGCACCCAGCGTGAGGGCAGAAGCCCCTGGGCAGGCATCCCTGGGCAGGCGTTTGTGTCATGGGGAGCTTTAGCAGCATGGAGGAACATACAAGAGTAATGGAGTGAGGAAAGGGAGGGAGGAAAGAGAGCCAGGACAGGAGGCGATGAAGGAGAGGGGAAGAAGGGCAGACAGGACTTGGGAAATGGAAACTCAATGCTAATGCAAAGAAAAACCCAAAGAAAATGGTCCTTTTACCTTCCACAGGGGACAAGGGAATATGAAACGCTAAAAGAAAACAAACAAAAACAAAAGTAAACCATGAAAAGTCAAATTAATGTTTCAAGAGTCAAAATAAAAATTACATCAAGCTGGAAAATGAAAGGTAGTGGCAAAAATCAGGGCTGATCTAGTAGAGTCCCCTCCTCTCCCCTTCCCCCAAGGCAGCAGTTTCAGGAAAGGCAGGAGGCCCATGCCATGGCCCTTCCCAGGTTCCCAAGACTAACACTGGGGTCTTAAGATAATGACTGGGAGGGCCAGCAGCAATGTCCAGACAGATGACACACAATTGGGAAGAGATCGGTGATCCACGGAGGTCTGGATTACTGATGGCATGAGGGGAGCCTCTGGGTCCCAAACCTGCTCCCTTTCCACCTAGTTCCGCTTAATTGAAACCCTCCATCAAGGGCCCATAATTGCTCCCAACACAAAGGCCCTCAGGAGGACAGACAAGTCCATGGATGAAGGTGAAGGAGGCATTGACTGTCAACAGGGCAATCTTGCCAAGGGGGAGATACTCCTCTGCACGGCTGTTCAGTATCTACAACTGCCTCTGAGTTCCTAGACCCAGGGACTGGCTCGGCCTCCTTGGCTCTGAAGCAGTTCCCTGTACCTCAGGAGCCGTCACTGGGTGTGGCAAGGGGAGAACGCAGTAGCACCGAGAGGAAGCTGCGACCTCAGAGTTTGTTTGGGCCTTTGGCTGCCAGAAGCACAGGAAGGCCCTCTGCCAACATGCTGGCCTGTGAAGGGGCCGAGGTCCCTGTCCAAGGCTTTGCTCCCCAAATACTCACTGCTCTGGGAGGAGCTTTTGGGCTTCCCGATGTACTTGAGGATGGGGTTTCGCTTCTTGTCCTCCAAGGCATCCTTTTCTTTCTTGGCATTGCTGCTCTGCTGAGATAAGAGACACCAGGGTTTGGAGAAGGTCCCAGTACCCAGACTGGGCCACTGGCCACCATGCTACTGCCTCTATGACTAGCCCTAAACAAGCAACCGGAAAGCAGACTCATGCTTGTATCTGATCTAGCACATCTGCTTCTGGTCTGGGACTGGAGGGAGGGAGAGGGCTGCTCTAGTTTGGGGATTCTCAATGACTCTCCCGGTCTGCCTCAGCGCAGGAACCGTGCCAAGAGATGATTCTTTCTAGGGGAGCTCTGTCACCTTCTTGGTCTTCGGGAAGAAGGGCAGCCACTTGTCCTTGTCAGGAGCGGACTGGGCCTTTTCCGCCGTGTTGGAAGGTCGTGCTTCTCGAAGACGGATGCCCGCGTGGCTCATGTAGGTATTGAGGGCGAAGTCCATGGGGGCACTGTAAAAGAGGAATGGGGGCGGTGAATCGGAAAGCGCCAGCAGGTGGAAGGGCTGGGACTCTGCTTCACACAAGCTCCTCACCACCACCCAGTGGGGTGGCGAAGGGCCAGGGCATTCAGAGGGAGGCCCAGAATATTCAGGTGGGACAGCAGGCAGAAGCCGGAGAAAAGCCTTGGCTGGCACGACTCCCAGAAGAAATCGCATTGTTTTCCTACGCAGACTGCTTCCTAACGAGGGGACAGTGGCCAGTGGGAGGACGCGTCAGTTCACCAAAACATAAGCAACTAAGCTGTGGGCGACGACAGCTGAGGCCCACAGCTAATGTCCTCAGGCATATACACAGGGGTGGGGTGGCAAAGGGATGCGGAGAAACGCCAGCCGGCCCCTGCCAAGTCCAGGTAAGCTGCCTTTGCCACCACCCATCCCAAGTACAAGGAGAAAAAGAGATGGAAATGATCTGTCAAGTAGCTTCCAACTGCCACAGATGAAACTGTCCAGAGCTCTGTGTTTAAAACTGTATTGGCCTCTCAATTCGGTAGACAGATTATCCAGTTTGTGGATTCAATGAAGCAAATGTTTCGGCCCTGGCTTTTGTCTTCTCTGAAACAGCCTTCTAACCCCATCTTCTCTCCCTTATTGAGTGCGTGTATGCTCAAGGAATGCATACTCACTTTAACACTGGCTACTGAGAAACAAAGAGACATGTATATAGGCTTCAAGGAAAAAAAAAAATGTGCCAACAGAGGAAATGTGTTGTACCCTAGCTCCCCTCTGCAGGTGCTGCTAACACAGGCTGATTCTATCACTGCTCCTTCTTTCGGTGGTGTACGAGAAAGAAGTGGGGAGGCAGACACAGGGCTACTGTGGGTGGAGAAGAGGAGGCCAGGAATGGGAGTGCTGGCAGCTTGGTGTCTTCACACTGAGGAGCAGACCCACGTCCCAGGCAGTGATCCCCGAGTATCAGGGCCTGGGCCTCGTGACCTCCTTGTGGTTACACAGACAACTGGAAACTAAACTTGGACAGACGGTGACCCTCTGAAGCTAGGGACTCCCCTATGACTGGCAGAGATGCAACGCCCAGTAGCTCAACCCCACTCCTTCCCACCTTGATTCAGCCACACAGACTCACTCACCTCCTGTCTTCCTCGTATTTGGACCTGGAACAAAAGAAAGAACCGATGACGCAGACTGCAAAGGCAGAGGCTCTTCGGCCTGTGCAAGACTGGGAGGAGGGTAAGTTCTTCCCTAGAGGAAGGGAGCGGGTGAGGAAAGGGAGGAGGATGATAGAAGGTCAGACTCAGACTCTTGGTCTCAGCTCTGGAGCCAGCTTGGGGCTCAGGAGGTGAGGGTTCTCATTCCTCCGAGGGGCTCAGTTAGCACAGAGTGATGATGATGATGGTGTCCTTCCAGCTAAAAGGAAGGGGAATGAGGCAAATACAGCTTCTCGCTTGGTATCTGTTTCAGCCTCTGAAGCTATCACGGAGGAAGAGGCTCCTCTTTGTGTCCACCTAGAACTAAATTAGAAGGGTTGGGCTGACACTGAGGCAACAGGAAAGAAGGTGAGGGCGCAGAGATAATACCTTGAGACCTGATTCAGAGGAACCTATTTAAAAGAGGTTAATGGTAACAGCCACTAATACTGCGTGCTCACCATGGGCCAGGCACTATTCTAAGCTATTTACACGTATAATATTTACACTCAAAATAATAGGTCTCATATCTCCATTTAATGAGGCTAGCGCTTCCTTCTTTTAAATAGAAGCCTTTATAAGCAGGGTGCCTGTGCTGTCAATAATAACCCCACATAACTCTGTGGTGCCCACGACCTCAGAATAGGCTCGGTCAGGTTTTGCCACCATCCCTGGCATGGTCGGGGTGATTAGTGCCATCTGACTGCTAGGGAAACTAAGGCCCGGAAAGATTCAGGGTTTGGCTGAGGGTCAGAGGGTTGTTTTCAAAGAATATGCCCTCCCTGTGGGACCTCATCTAGTTTCATCTCCAACCCGGATCTCTTGTCAAATGCCAGATTCATCTATGCAGTTGTCTACTCAAATCTCCAGTTTGATGTCTAAAGATCTCAGATTTTGACACGTCCGAGACTGAGCTCCCGGTTTTCTACCACAAAACTGTCCCTCACACAATTGTCCCTAACTCGACTGATAGCACCTTTGTCCTTTTAGTTGTTTAGATAAAGAACTGTGGAGTCTTCCTTGGTTTTCCTTTCTCTCACATCCTATACAACAATTTTTAGGAAATCCTCCTGTTGGTTCCACTGTCAAAATGTACTTGGAGCTGACCTCTCTTCACACCCTCCGTCGCCAGTTCTCTGGTAGGAGCCCTACTGCGTGCGCTCCCATAACTGATCTCCCTGTTTGGAGCCCCTCCTTGTTCTCCCACCACCCTCCACCCACCCCCGAGTCTCTCACAGCTCCAGTGGCTCCTCATTCGCTGAGAGAAAAAAACTAAAGACCTTAAAACAGTCCACAGGCTCTGCGAGGCTGCTCTTCTTGTTACCTCTCTGACTTCAGCACTGAGCTTCTCAATCTTCTCTGGCCACAGTGGTCTCCTACTGTTCCTCAAATACGTCAAGCACATTCCTACTTTGCCCTGGCTGTTCCCTCTGCCTGGGATGCTCTTCCCCCAAGATATTTCCAAGGATGACTCCCTCACTTTCTTCAGGTGCCCAAATGTAACTTTCTGGATGAGGCTCTATTTGAAATTGCAACCCACTAGCTCAGGTGCTCCTGACCCCCCTCAGCCTGCTCTATCCCCCCCTCCCCACAGCCTTATCTTCTAACATAGTATACAATTTACTTATTTGTTATATACTGCTTTCTCTTCCCACAATAACATAAGCCCCACAAGCACTGTTGTTTATTTACTAATGTATCCAGGAGCCTAGAACAGTGCTTAGCATCAGTGGGGACCCCGCAGAAATTTGCTGGATTGAAATATCACTGTTAGTAGAGACTATTGAGATCATCTAGCCCAATCTCTGTCATTTTAGATGATACCAAGGTAGATGAAATGGCTTGATCAAGGTCACACAACTACTCAGGACTTCCCTGGCGGTCCAGTGGTTAGGACTCTGCGCTTCCACTGCAGGGGGCACAGGTTTGATCCCTGGTCGGGGAACTAAGATCCCACATGCCTTGCAGCACAGCCAAAAAAAAAAAAAGAGTCACACAACTATTGAGTGGAAAGAAGTACTGGGGTGAAAAATCTACCTCTAAGCCTGCAAGTGTCCCCACAAAGTCATCCCAGGCACCTGGGACACTTTTAGAAAATAAGACCGGAAAGAGGCAACCACAGCAGCTGTGCCAGAAGTTCCTTAGTAAGTTTAGTTAGGCTAGTCCTCTGATGTGATTAGTTAAAAATAGTTCAATTTCCCATGAACCACCTGCCTCCTGAAGGAACTTTACTCCCTGGAGAATCAGAACCGTCAAGAAGAGGCTAGGGAGGGGAAGCAGAAAGCTCCCTGCATTCCTGGAGCCCGTGGTTTGTCATAATCACCAAATTACTGTCAGGAGCCCCAGGCTCTGCAACTCCCTTGAAATTCCTGCAGCCCCAGTCTGAGAAATGAAGCAGGAGGGCTGGACTCTTCCCATCTTTCAGGGGAAGACGGATCAGGCAAGCAGTGGAAGAGGGGGAGAGGTTGGGAAACAGACCCACAAAATACGTCAATCTGTGCAGCATGTTCAGGGGGCAGAAGTGGATTGGAGACTCACAGAATGTCTCCTAGGGCAGCCAGCTGCTTCTCTGCCACCTGGCGTTCGCGGAGAGGGTCCCCATCCAGGTCCAGCAGGTCGTTTTCACCATACAGGCTTCCCAGCCCCAGAGTGCGCTTTGTTCTGAGCCAGAGAGACACACAGAGAAAGAAACACATGTACATCATTGCTGGACAGAGACTGAGGCACACATACACACATCACAAGAGATGCACACACACCGCAGGGGAAGGAAAACGGGTGAGGAGGCAGCGGAGAGAGCGGGAGGGGGCGGCGCCGGGCACCTGTAGTCATGGATCTGCTCCTGGATCTCTGGCATGGCTGCCTCCTGAGCCTCACAGAGAACAGTGCGCACGTCCTCACCGCTCCGCAGGCGCAGGTCTGCGGTGGGAGCCGAGGGGAGACAGGGGAGGGATGTCAGGAGGAGGAGGTTGTATCTGCTGAGCACCTTCAAGCCTCTTAGCTCCCTGGGGCACCGGGAGGGGAAGCTGGCTTTCTGCCCTCCTGTTAACCAAGGGAAGTGGAGGCCTGGCCCTACCAGGTCATTCCTGAATTCAGGACTGGAATCCTGACATCCAAGTCCCAAGGCAAGGACAGAAACATTTTCAGGGTGTTCTACACTCCATCAAGTGGGGAAATATTAAAGTCCCTCTCTGGATGTGTCCAGACGCTGCTGCCCTCTGACATCATGTGCAAACCTCTGAGAGGCTCATTCTCCTTCCACTGACCCAGGGCTAGCTCGCAAGGCTGCAAAAGGCAAGGAAACCTAACTCCCCACCAGAAACTGGAAGGTGCCTCTCCTGTCCCTACATTCACCCTCTGCCTGTGCCCATAAGCTTTCCTATCATCTGGGCCTGTAAAGTACCTCTTTTCCAAGGCAGCTTCAAACTATTACCCCTAGAAAGCTCCTATGATTAGACTCTCAGACTGACGTCCTCTTTATACCACCTCCCAGCTCTTCTAGTCATGACTTGGGAGTGAGAAGGGAGCACAGCAACTGCTTAGTTCCCTGGCTCCTCACTCTGTGAGCTGAGGAACTTACACAAACGAAACCAAAAGAACAAAAATACTCCAGAGATCCTGACTCTGCAGGTGGGGTGGGTGGAGTGAGGCACTGGTTTCTGTATTTTTAAAGAAGAATTCCCCAAGGGATCCTGATGATCGACCAGGCTTAGGAATCCAATTTCCTCTCTGTACACATGAGCCGACTGAGGCCCAGAGAGGTCACATGGCAGGTCGGCAGGAACGACCCCGGTCTCCTAACCAAGTCTTGTCTCCCCGCGACAAGCTCCCAGGCAGGGTCTGTTCTGTTTGTGCTTGCCCATAAGCTACCGTGAGGAGTTCTGGAGGAACTGTCCCTATTTCCCCCTGAGAACAGCTGCCCAAGGCAGGGACTATGTCCCCCCGACCCACCGCCCCTTCCTGAGGGCCCAGCACAAGACGGACACCACGAGGAGACTAACCGTCCTAGGAGCCAACTTACCAATTTCAGCCTGTAACATCTCTGGGACCTTCACTCTCAGAGGCTAAAAGACAGAAGGGTGGGGGCATAAGTGGTGAGATCCACACACCCCAGGGGATGTGGGAGATACTGTGCAGAGGCAAGGAGGGCTCCAGAACACTACCTTCTCTCCCCCTTTCCCTACACTACCCTACCCTCCACTCACCTCTCTCCAACTGAATTCTAGGCTCGGGATTTGAGAAGTGGAAGTGGAATATGAGGTGGCGAGGCAAGTTGGGACTATACTCCGAGGGTGGCACCTGCACTCTTCCCACTCTTATTTCAAGGACATCAAGATGCATGGAATGGAGAGGTTCCAAAAAGTGGACTGGTACCAATTTAGCAGCATGGGAGAAATCTTTATGAGGCGATTTGATGGGCTTCCCCTCTCCTTCACTCCCAAGGGAAAACTGGCCTTATGTTACCAAGTCTTCCCGTGGGCACAGTGCCTGGCTTTTCCTTTACGACTACCTGACAGCTGGATACTGGGGTGGTTCCATAACAGCCAACAGGGAACAACTGGCAGCTCTAACCTCCTTACTCAAGACCCATCGAAGGGGGCAAAAATAAAAATCTTGAGGGAAAGCAGTTTATTCCCCAGTCTCATTAGTCCTAGCAGCTTACTGCCACATGAATACAGCCATTTTGGAATTAGTTTAGTTGATCAGCTTAGAAAGTCTAAGATGGGAACTGCCCTCTGCAGGCTGAGGTGCCGCCGCCAGCGGGATCCCTGACACATCCCTGGGAGCTATGTCCAGATGCAGAGTGCTCGTGCACCCCAGACACTCTGGGGTCCCCTCCCTCTGAACCCTGCCTTGGGGCAGTAAGAGCACGTCAGGCTGAACTTCAGAAATCTGGGCTCGCCTCTTGGCTCACTGATTTCTATCATCTGATGTCTCTGGGCCTCTGTTTCTTCACCCCAGGGATGGGCAAGGCAAGGAGAGTTGAAGGGAACCAGGGCATTGATCCAGGGGAGAGTAATTAGGACTTGGTGCAAGCTCTTTTTCTCCAAACATTTCAGAGAGAGGCAATGTAATGTGTACTCTACCTTGCTACATGTGGACAAAAGAGGTCCAGAGAGGAGATCAATCTTTAGAGTGGAGCTAGGAACAGAATCCAGGAATCCTCTTTAAGAACCTGTCTCCAGGGACTTCCCTGGTGGTCCAGTGGTAAAAAAATCCGCCTTCCAACGCAGGGGACGTGGGTTCGACCCCTGGTCGGGGAACTAAGATCCCACATGCCGCGGGGCAACTAATCCCGCGTGCCACAACTACTGAGCTCGCACGCCTCAACTAGAGAGAGAAAACCCACACGCCACAACTAGAGAGAAGCCCACGCACAGCAACAAAGAGCCCGCACGCCGCAACAAAAGATCCCGCATGCCTCAATGAAGATCCCATGTGCCGCGACTGAGACCAGACGCAGCCATAAAAATAAAATAAATATTAAAAAAAACCAAAAGAACAAAAAAACCTGTCTCCATTTGGCCTGAGTGTTTTGCTTAGTTTTTCCTCTGCCTCTGAATGGTCCAAACAATATAATAAAATTGAAAACTGTAATCCAGTCTATGACTGCCTTACCGCATTTTTCTCTAGGAAAATATTCCAGATGTCTTTTCCCAAGCTTCGGGAATCCTTGGGGTTTGTTTGCTGATAAACTTCTGCACACAAGTAGAAAAGCTGGGAGAGAGAAAATGGGTCAGAGCAGTGATTCTCAACCAGGAGTGCTTTTGCCCTCCAGGGCACAGCTAGTCATGTCTGGAGGCATTTTTGATTTATATCTGGAGAGGTGCTACTGGCGTCTACTGGGTGGAGTCCAGTGATGCAGCTAAAGAACCTGCCATGCACACGACAGCACCCCACAACAGAGAATTCCAAAGGTCAGTGGTGCTGAGGTTGAGAAACCCTGGCTTAGCATGTTTCAGAAACCTGTGGTAAGTTATCCCCACCCCTTGGCGCGCGCACACACATTCCCCCAATGCAATCTCTCCTCAACTCTGTATCCTCTCCACACTTGACATTTTGTCTTGTACTTGTTTATCTGTTGTTTGAAAGGGTTCATATTTTATTTCTCTTTGTGCTGTGCTTCGTCTTCATTCAGGAATGCTTCTGAGATACCAGCGCTTGGGAGGTACACGCAGGTGTGCACTGAACACCTGTTGAGCAAATGGATGCTGACTCTGGCTTCTAACAGTGGCAGCCCCGGAAAGGAAGAGCAGCAGTGCATGCCACGGGCAAGAAGTTTACTCTGGAGAACATGACAGCAGCCCCTCTCCTTCATCCCCCTTCCTAAGCAGCTGAGCAGAACGACAGATGCTGGTAAGGCTGCTGGCTCTGAGCACTGTCGCAGAGCACCCCGACCTCCATCCCCTCATGATGCTTCTCGTCATCACCTTCAGACTGAAGACCTTTTAGCACCTTGCCCCTCTGCCAAGCTTTCTTGTAGTAACACTGTATATTTGCAAAGGGCTGCTCTCTCAACTTCCCACTGTCGGTCTGTATCCACCTTCATTCCAAAAACCTAGAAAGACCATCTCCTCCAAGCAGACCCAGAACAACAGCTTTCTTGGCCTAGCTCTTCCTGCTCTTCCCTGTGCTATCGATGCAGTGAGCAGTGAAGAATCCCTTCCACCTAGGTTGCACCTTCTTTTCTATTCTGTCTCTGTCCTCGAGATGCCTGACCATGCCCATGGATCTGACTTATGACATCTGGAGAGCAGGGACAGAGGCCAAGCACAAGCAGGCACTCAGTCGAGACAGACACTTGCGACTTACCAGTGGACTGGGGTCCGCCTGAGAGAAGATGTACCGTAGAAAAACCCCCAGGTGAGCCGGCCGTGACTTAAGTTTCTCAAAGTCCTGGAAGATGATGTCGCTCTGGAAGGCAGAAGGACGGGCAGGGTTGGGGGGCAGAGAAGCACCGCCCGCCGCAGCTCAGCTCCATGCTCCCTGCCTGCCAGGGCTGACAAGCGCGGCCCCTCCCGCACGCGCCCTCCCAGCTGGTGCCAGTCCAACCGCTCCTAGTCCAGAACAGCAGGTACGACAGAGGATGATGAAAGGAGAAAATCAGGGAACTGTTACCTCGTTGTTGAAATAACCCGGGTCATAATCTTCCTCTGGGCCGATAATTAAAGGCTTTGGGCTTTGATCTACACCCTGGAGGAGAGAGGCGAGTTGTAGAGATGAGAGGTCAGAGGACAGGGGATCCAGCCCCCTCAGTGGAGTTTGGTTAGTGACGGCATGGTACTGGAGGGGAAAGCCACACGGGGCTGGTAAACACCGGCATCGCACTACCACCCCCCAAATCTCAGAGAACAGAAAAAATGATTTCCACTTGCAAGGAGGCAACTGCTTCTGGGTGGGGCAGGGCAGACTCAGAGCAGCCTGGTCACATGACATATGAAGATGGGAAGTGAGAGAAAGTGCTCTCTTCCTGTTTGTGAAAGATCTGAGGAGGGAGTGTCAGCCCACAAAATAAGAACCTAGAGCTTCTGCTGGACTGGTGGGCGGGGGCTTTGTTGTTCTCCTCAACAGACCCCCCCCACCCCAAAAACACGCCCTCCAAACCTAGTGTCTTCCACAGCACTCCTCTACAGTTACCGTGTGCCCTCCACCCCTGCTGGAGGAGAGCTCTGTGGTCCGTCTCTGCCTCCTTGAGCAAAAGGGAATGGAGCTTTGCCTTCTCCAACACCGTCCCCATCATTTCCCCTGCCTGCTCAAGAATCTATGGTAGATTCCCCATTTCCAGTCTAAAATCCAAGCTTCTCAGCTTGGCTTTCTCTCTTTCCCCCTTATGCCATCGATTAGGTCTGATGAGAGATTTCATACTGTATAAATGTTTTAGACGCTTCATTGGACAAGCCTTTCTCCTAAAGGTTCCTTGAGCTTTCAAAGATTTCCTACCAACTATATTTTTCACTCAATTCACTCTACCTCATTTTCAGTGATTCCCCAACAAGGGCTGTGCTGAGGAACCCATCTGGAGGAGGCACTTCTCATGCCTACTTTTTCTCAGGCCCAAGATACCCTCCTATTCCACCTTCTCAAGGAGCTTTTCCTGACGGTTCCTCCCTGACACTCCTCACTCATTTTTGTTCTCCTGGGTATTTACAGACTCTATGCTCAGAATGACTGAGTACAGAACTCGAGAGACCCAGGAGGCATCTCAGAGATCAGAGTCTAGCACTCACTTATAATGGCATGTTCGAAGCTGCAGAGTCAGGCCTGTTGTACTGGACCTGAATTCCTCAGACACATCCTGAGTATCCTCCTCTCCCCTAACAAACACCCTAGTCTCTGAATCCCTTGGGATCCAGGATCCCCAGGGGGTGTGGGATGATCACTTCTGTCTCTACTTGGCTCTCTAGTGAAACCTGAAAGCACTAGGTTTTTGCTTGTTTGGGCGGGAGGATTTATTTTTTTAAAGTCTTTACAAACATACAGTTTTTCTGATTGCAAAAGCAGAATATGTTTATCATAAGAAAATCAAACATTGCAGAATTACATAACAAAGTCTGAACTCCCTATGATTCCACCCCCCAGCTGCTGCAAGTTTCATGTATAGTACAGGTTTCCACCTTTGCTCTTACTAACATAGATTATTATTAGGAAACTGGAACTATACTATATTTGCTCTTATCACTCAAAAATAACAACTTAAATAGTTTTCAGAAGTTGAAACAAATTCAGAGAAGGAGGAAAAGGACTCCAAGACCAATTACTCTACACCTGCTCCTATTAGCCACCTAAAGGAAAACCTCCCTTAAGAACACCATGTGCACCTGACCTTGCCTGGCAGCCTGACCTTGGCCCTGTAGTACTACTAAGGGGGAGTGGTGGTGGTGGTGGTGGAGGAGTGGGAGGGGTGATCAAAGAGCATCTAGGACAGGAGGCAGCCCTGCACTGGGGCTCAGGAAAACTAAGTTCTAGCCTGATGCTGCCATTAGCAAGCTGAGTCCTTGAATGGTCCCTTAGCCTTTCTCTGCCCCAGTTTTCTCACTGAATGAAGATTCTAATGCCTATCTCCTTTTCTGGCGGTAAGAATTAAATGAGATTTGTTCCTAAAGGACCTAGCACAGCAGCTGGTACACTAGGCATTTTAATACACGTGAGATCCACTTCCCTGCCTTTCCCCCCTCCAAGATCTGAAAGTAACTAAACTCTATCCTATGGGGAGAACTAGAGCATCAAACGGTATATGATGTTGGTTTTAATATAATGGCAAATTTCCTTTAAAAATAAATTTAAGTTTTAAAAAGTGAGCTAGCTTAAAGAAAAATATTAAGTAACATTATATAGTTGCTATGAGGATATGGAAAAAAAAAATTATGGTGGTAGCAGATGAATTTTAAGAAACACTGCTTTACAAAACTCGGAGCTTTCTTGCCAGGGTCTCTAACAAGGAATGACCTAACCTCTGCCTGAACAATGACAGGCAATTCCCTGGCTCTCAAGTCAGCCCATTCCATTGTCTGATAGCTCAGATTCTTTGCAAGCTTTTTGCATGGAGCCAAAAACTGTCTTCCTGAAATCTCCCCTGGACCTAGTTCTACCCTTGAAAGCAGTGGCTTTCAAATCAGGTTTTGCAGAACCTTAGGGCTCCAGGGAAGTGCCGCTGAGGTGGGGGCTGAGGTGGGGAGATTGATTAGGAAAAGTCCCAGATAGCTAAGCATTTATTTGTTTTCTGTATTAGGGTACCAAATAATAAGATTTTGCTCAAGAAAAGGACTTTGCTAAAGAAAGAGAAGATTGAAAATTAGTATTCTGGAGAAACGCTGAACCAACCTATTTCCCATTCTATACAGACATTAAAAGAAAGACCAGCAATCTGCTCCTTGGACACCACTTCCCTACAGATGCATTCACTGACTCTTCACCCAGAAACTGAGACAGCCTTACTTCCATGTATGCATTTATACCATGTTCTTCCTTTACTATTTGTCCTCTAGTAAGTGTCTATCTCAAAACAGGGTTTAGTCTTATCGTTCAAGGCCACGTATGGGTAACCCAGTTCTGAAAACAGGGAAAGCAAAAGCGCACGGTGGCTCTGATCACTCACCTGGTCACTGCTGGGGGGAACCAGTGCATCCGAGCCCTGCCGCCTGTGGTGCTGGGCCACACGGGCCATGATCACAGGGGAGGTTCGAGGACTGTCCAGCCCAGGGTCTGACAGTACTGAGTTCCGGTTCACCAATGACTAGAGGAACAGAGAATTCTGTGAGAAGAAAACTCGTCCAGGGACTTCCCTGGTGGCTCAGTGGTTAGGAATCCGCCTGCCAATGCAGGGGACACGGGTTCGAGCCCTGGTCTGGGAAGATCCCACATGCCTCAGAGCAACTAAGCCCGTGCGCCACAACTACTGAGCCTGCACTCTAGAGCCCACGAGCCACAACTACTGAGTCCGCGTGCCTAGAGTCTGTGCTCCGCAACAAAAGAAGCCACGACAGTGTGAAGCCCACGCACCGCAAAGAAGAGTAGCCCCCGCTCGCTGCAACTAGAGAAAGCCTGCACGCAGCAACGAAGACCCAAACGCAGCCAAAAATTTAAAAAAAAACAAAAAAAACCTCATCCAGAAGACCCTCAGGGTTCTGCTCGTTGGCTAATAAATGTCCAGTACTTACTCTGTGCCTGACATTATACTAGCCCTTGGTTACGTATCACCTCATTTAATGCTCACAATAGCCCTTTGAGGTAGAAACTATTATTCCTCCCACTTCTCACACAAGGAAACTTAAGACTTGGAGAGGTTCTGGGACTTGCTGAAGGTCAAATAGTTAGTAATGTGGTATTCCCTGGATGCAACCCGGGCAGTCCCAACCCACTGCCCACTAGGCTGCATTGCTTCCAGATGTGGAGCCCGCAGGGGAATGTCAACTGTGGATTATTTAGGACCCTCCTCCCCCTTCTTGGTGTCTTTCCGACATACTGATCCTTCCACGTACATTCATCATCTTCCCATGGATAGACAGGAGCAGTAAAGAAAGAAAATTCCAACTATTATTTAAAATTAGGTTTTAAACATGTTTTCAATCCCTTATTCACATATCTAATTAAGCTGGCTAAGTAAATATTTTGCTCACACCATTATCACTTCTTCCATTCACTCTTATTTTTATATTGCAAGTTTATATTTGCAATTAATATATGCAGACGGAGAACACCTAGAAGACAACCTTTAAAGCCAAAGCCTGAAGTTCTTCTGACCACTCCAGAAAAGATAAGCTGTTCAAGTACAGAAAGATCTGTGACAAAGAAAGAGAGGCTGCCACCTCCAGTTAGGCCAGGTTCATTGTATTACTCTAAGATGGTGTTATTCGCAGCCAGGTGGCAATGCGTTTTTGGTCCAGTCACTGTTTTAGAGAATTTTCGTCTCTGCTCCCTTACACTCAAAAAAGGCTTGCTACAGTTAAAGACATGGCCTCTTTCTCCACCCGACTCTATATAACAGAGTTGACGATGATAAAATAGAAGCCAGATTTGCTGATCTTGCGTGTAGGATGCATTTGAACCCCCTTTTTTTGGAACCCAGAGCAGAATGACTAAAACCCTTGGAACTGGAACTATACCAGAGGGCCACAGATGACAGGCCAGAGGCCTTGGTGTAAGCAGTGAGCATAGAACCTTTAGGTGTTCAGAGAAGGAAAACTGAATGTATGGTTTTAAAAGGGGCTCCCCCCGCTTTGGCACTCACCTCGCCGAGGGAAGGAAAGCGCTCTGTGCCAGAGTCCAAGCCACTGTCCCCCTCCTGGGAATCCAGAGAGAGTCGGCCTGAGAAGAAAAGAGTTTACACAGTAAGGAAGGAGCTGTGGCCTGGGGGAAAGAAGGGCCTTTATTCTGGGAACCTGCCGCCCAGGGCAGGAGGGCGAAGCTGCCACCTGCCTTTCTTTCCCAGTTTCCCTTCAGCTCTCTTACACGACTCCCTGAGAACCTCTACACCTAGCTTTTACCTACCTGTACACCTGAGCCCAGGCAGTGTCACCTCCTAAAATAACCCTCCATAGCTCTACCTTGCAACGAGTGCTGCCCTTCAGCTCATCCCAACCCTCTTCTGGTTCCCATCCATTTCCTCTCATGACAGCATCTCTTGAGCTCCTAGCTGCTAGGTGCTGGTAGGCACGCTGTTGTCTGGACCACCATCGTTCTAGTATCTCCCTGGCACTTATCTATCCAGGGCTACTGGTTATACACTCATTTCTACTGAATAAGTTGTATCCAAGTTCCCTGTCACTGGTACTGCTTTCTCTCATTATTCTATTTCTCAGAGGCAGGGACTATATTTTTCCCCCGTGAATCTGCCCCAAAGGGAGGGGACAACAGAATAGATAAGAAATGTAGACTAGAGATGTGCCAGAGAAAAAAGGCGTGCTGAGGGGACTCACCTTCTGATGATCTCTGGCTGGTGTCACCATATAGTGGAAGTATGTCCTAAAAAAGAAAGGTCCGGAGGGTGGACAAATGCTGTGAACCTCTCCCCCTACTGTTTTCCTCCAATCAACCCTTCCCTCAGTCTCAGCAGATAACATCTGCTTACAGTTAGCGGCCTCTTCTTCTTCATTGCCTGAAAAATGCCCCTTTGGAAGAGGTATTGCTTCATTTGTACAGTTTGAGGAGAATGGTGACCCCTAATGGTGAAAAGGGAGCTTTACTATTAGTAAAATTCTAAAAACTTGATTTCTCACCCTGGACCTCAAAGCGTCTATTGCCTTAGTTGGGCTGGACACAGAAAGAACTTCCGAACTATCAAGGAGCATGAAAAGCTCTAGCAGATGGAAAGCTCTGCCTCTAAAGATCTTTGAAGACTGACAGGCGCTGGACTGGGGCTGACCAGCCATTTGTGGAGGGAATTATGTTGCTAGTGCTTTACTGTTTATGATGCAATCTTGTCTATATCTCATTGAGTTTTTCAACAACTCTGAGGCAGGTATAGTACTCCCATGTTATAAATGAGGAAACAGAAGCCCAGAGATTTTAAGTAACTTGCCCAAGGTACACAGCAGGTAAATTATAAAGCCAGGGTTGGCGCTCAGATCCCTAGATTCCAAGCTGAATGTTTCAGACTCAACCACTTACAGAGCACACGAGCGCAGAGGCAGCGGCAGCAGCAAACATGCACTGGCCCCGTGCTGAGGGCATCCTTTAACTCTGACAATACCACTATTAGGCAGATCCTGCCGTAGCTCCATTTCATAAATGAGGACACCAAGGCTCCCGGGGATTAAGTCGCTTGCCCAAGAGTCTCAAAGCTGGTGGGCACTACAGCTGGGAGGTGAATCCAGACGGTCTAAGTCCTGAACCTGAGCTCCTATCAACCATGTGACACTGAGAAGGCCTTCAGAAAATAAAAGTTTAAATTGGATTAGCCTGTGCTTCCCAGACTTTTTTGATCTGGATGTTCTGAAAAAGAAAGTAGATAATCCTCAAATAATTTCTATTGGCTTTGGCAAATATTATTCTTGGAGATCTTTAAGTTTTTGGAGAGTTACTTATTTACCCAAAGAATTAAGGCCTGATGGAGAGAAGTAAGACACTAATTAATACTCAAGTCCCTGACTAGAACAGATAAGGAAGTGCCTCCTCTCCGGGATTTCCCACAAAGTGTGGTTAGGACTGCTACAGATCCCTCTCAACTGACTGGGGATCCTTTATTTAGGCTGACTTTTAAAAGTGCTCGTATTTCTTTGAGAAGACCCATTACTGGAGGGAGAGGTGATGGGAAAAGCTACCAGATGAATACTGAGTAAAATTAGTGTCAGAATATACATCAGCTATGAGGAAACTACCCAGAAGGGGATGGATAGTTAGGATTAAAGCCAACAGTCTGATTTATTGCATATTTATTTCCTTCTATTGCAACTGTAAGCTGCTGGAGGGCAAGAAACAGGCTATTTCTTTTTACGGGACCCAAGTGTCAGGACAGTGCTCGGTCTCTATGGTGCTATATAAAGAACTGCTGACCTCTGTTTCTTTGGAAGACACTAAACACTCACTAGCTCAGCCCTGCGGTCCTGTATGACTCGTTAAGCCTCTGTCCTAGATTTCTCCCTCATTCTCCCCTCCGTCCACCTGCACGTGCCCTTCCTAGAGCTAAGCCTACCATCACTCACCACTAAGCCACCAGTCTCCTGCTGGATCTTCAGCTGTAACTGAGTGACTCGCCGCCGGGCGCCTTCGATCTGCTCTTCCAGCAGGCTGCCGGGGTTCCGGCTATACACCTCACAGATACGCTGGGGGGCGGGGTGGGGGGCGAGGAGGACAAGGAAGGGAAAAGGCAGAGGAGTGGTTAGTAGAGAATGGACGACTCACCAGTGGGGAGAGTAGGCAGTTATCCCAAAACAAAGAGGAGAGAAAGGAGATCTCTGCCTCCTAGGAGATACATGTTATTTCACCATCACTCAGGAGCAGAAAGAGGTATAAACAGTGAGAAAAAGAACATGAGGCAACTAGAGAAAGAAGGCATGACACAAAGGCCCATCCTAATCTGACCTGTTCTTAAGGCCTACTTGCTAAATGAGGTCTTCCTTGACTGCTGCTGAAGGGTTAGATATATAAGTGACTGGCCAGACCAGCACACACAAAAAAGTGCTAAGGAGGAAACATACACACAGTGAGAACCACAGGAGATGAGAGGAAGAAGCACCCCCGTCCCCGAGCCCTGTAGCTGGGAACCACTCTGAGACTTATCTAGCATCCTCCCAGCATACGGCAGAGCACAGCATGTGTGTTTAGAGCTTGGGCTTTGCAGTCAGGGAGGCCTGGCTCTGAATTCTGGCTTACTAGCTGTGTAGACTTGGGCAAGCTTTACTACGTCCTCATGGATCAAATGGAGATGACGGTACCTGCCTCTGGGGATGGCTGTACGTTCTGAATGAGATTATGTATGGAAAGTGCTGAGCAGAATGTCTGGGCCATAATTACTTGACTGAATACATGGCAGCTATTATTATTTTACTACCAAATGAAATGCTCAGTGAAGTTGGCGGGTTAAATAGTTAAATAAAGACGTCGGGTGCACATTTTCTCCAAGATCGTCTGGGGCCATACTTGCTGTCTCATCTTCTCCATGCCTCTCAAGCCCCCAACCCTCCTCTTAGTCTCTGCAGATAGTATCGGCTGGTAAGAACTTTCCCAACTTTACTCCATTTCAAGGCATCTGCAGCCACCCTTTCCCGCTGCCTCAGAATAGAAACTCTGTCTGAATCTTCCACAAGGTTAGTGCCTCCAGCTGCCTCGGGCTCCTCCTGGGCATCGTTCACATATCTCCAAAGTCTCCTCTTTCCAATGGCTCCTTTCCCTCATCCTACAAAAATGCTCGTTTCCTGTCTTAAAACAAAAACAAGGCACTACAACAAAACCTTTTCCATCAAGTCTGGTTATTCTTCAAGCCACCGCCTCAGTCTTTTCTCCTTCCCTTCACAGCCACATGTTTCCAAACAGGAGTCTCTATGTGGAGCCCAGACTTCTTAGCCTTCCGGTCACTCTTCAGCATACACAGCCTAGGTCCCCTCATCACCTCGCTCTTCCAAAGGCAAAATGACCCAATGGCTGAATCCAATGGTCTCTTCTTAGTCCTCATCTCTCCAGACCTCTTTAAACACCCACCTCCTCCAAATGCTATCCTCTTTTGACTTCTTAACTCGACACTGTCTTGGGTCACCTCACACCCCTCTCCCCAACCATAGCTTTACCCCTTCCTCCTCTCTTAAATCTAGGTGAGCCTTCAGCCCCGCAAACATTTACAGAGAGCTGATACACACCAGGCCCTGTGCCAGCTGTGCAGGAGGAATATGCAAATGTAGGCATGGTCCTGGCCTTTAAGGAACTTAGTCCAATAGAGGAGGACAAATAAATAATTAAAATACAAATACAACAGCAACTGGTGTGATGTTAGAGGTTGATGCGGTGTGCTACAGAAGCACAGATGTTCCGAAATTCCGCCCTCAGCTCTCTCCTCTTTTCTGCAGTGGTGCCCTAGGTGATACCGTCTAGTCCCCAATTTTAACTACCACCTGTATGCTGAGGCCACCTGAATCTCTATTTCAACCCAATCTTTTCTCCTGAGGTTCATCCTTGTTATCTCCATGTGCCTGGTCGATGATCTTTTTATCTGAACCTCCCATGGGTGCTTAAACTCAGTACATCCAAAGATTACCTTCATTCCTTTCCCCTAAACCCTGTTCCTCTCTTCTGTCTCACTCCATCAATGGTATCACCATCTATGTAGGCACACAAACCTGGGGCTATCTTTTCTTTCTTCTTCTTTACCTCCCCCTTCCAGTTGATAAGTTCTACTGATCTGACCCCTGAGATGTCTCCCATTGCCATCCCTCTTTCTGTTCTTTTTTCTTTTGGCCACGCCGAGTGGCATGAGGGATCTTAGTTCCTCGACCAGGGATTGAACCCGTGCCCCCTGCAGTGGAGGCACAGAGTCCTAACCACTGGACCGCCAGGGAATGGAGGGAATTCAATATCTCACGTTGCCATCCCTCCTTCTGTTCTTACTCCTGCTGTTCTTGTTAAATCGGTCATCATTTCTTATCTACTGCAACAGCCTCCGAGATAGTTTCCTTATGTGTCAATCCACTTAACACACTTTTCTAAAGAAAACTGATTTGAAGATATGATCACTCCCCTACTCAAATCCTTTGATCAATTCCCACTGCTTTCAGAATAAACTTCAAGCTCATCATGGTACTGAAGGCCCAAAGCACATTCCAGAGTGAAAGAGACTGAACCCTACTGGAATGTCATCTCATGAAGCCTTCTCTGATCACTGCATAATTAATTATTCCTTCTTTTGGGCTTTAATGGCATTTAAAAAATATTTTAAAAATTATTATCGACATATAATTCACATAACATAAACTTCACCATTTTAAAGTATACAATTTAGGGGACTTCCCTGGTGGTCCAGTGGTAAAGAATCCGCCTTCCAATGCAGGGGACTCGGGTTCGATCCCTGGTCGGGGAACTAAGATCCCACATGCCACGGGGCGACTAAGCCTGCGCACCACAACCAAGAGCCGAAGCACGACAACGAAAAAGATCCCGCAGGCTGCAACTAAGACCCGACGTAGCCAAAAAAATAAAGAAAATAAATAAATATTAAAAAAAAAAAAAAGTATACAGTTCAGTGGTTTTTACTGTATTCACAGAGTTGTACAAACATCTCCACTATCTAATTCCAGAACATTTCTATCAACCCAACAAGAAAGCAGTCACTCCCAATTTCCCCTTCCTCTACCTCCTGGCAACCACTAATTTACTTTCTGTTTTTATGGATTTACCTATTCTGGACTTCCACACAAATGGAATCATACAATGTGTGGCCTTTTGTGTCTGGCTTCTTTCACTTAGTCTGTTTTCAGGGTTCTTCCATGTTAAAGCATGTATCAGTACTTCATTCCTTTTTATGGCTGAATAATATCCCATTTTATGGATACAACACATTTTGTTTATCTACTCATCAGTTAATGGGAATTTGGGTTGTTTCCACTTTTTGGCCATTATGCAATTAATCAATGCTATTATGAATGTTTATATACAGGTTTTATGCTTTGAACTCTCTTGGGTATATACTTAGGTGTGGAATTGACAGATCGTACGTTTAATATTTTGAAGAACTGCCAAACTGGCTGCACTACGGTGGGAGTAGATTACTACTCCCATCAACGGTGGGAGTAGATTAGGATAGCGGATATGTAGACAAAATATAAACAAACATTTCTCCAATTTCTCCACATGCTCACCAATAACTGTTATTTTGGCTCTAGCCATCCTAGTGCGTGTGCAGTGGTATCTCCTAGCTCTGGTTAGCCTCTCCCTAGTGACTAATGATATTAAGCATCTTTTCATGTGCTTATTGGCTATTTGTATGTCTTCTTTATTGGACTGTGTATTCAAATTCTCTGCTAACTTTTAAACTGGGTTGAGTTTTAAGCGCCTATTACATATTCTGGTACTAGACCCTTATCAGATATATGTGCTGCAAATATTTTCTCCTATTCTGTGGTTGTCTTTTTACTTTCTTGATAGTGTCCTTTGATGGATAAAAGTTTTTAATTTTGATGAAGTCTAATTTATCTTTTTTGGGGGGCTGTTTATGCTTTTGGTGTCACAGCCTAGAAACTACTGCCTCATCCAAGGTCATAAAGATTTATACCTATGTTTTCTTCTAAGAGTTTTATAGTTTTTAAAAATAGTTTTAGCTCTTACATTTAAGTCTTTGATCAATTTTGAGCTAAATTTTGTTTATTGTGTGAGGTAAGAGTTCAAATTCATTCTTTGCATATAGATATCCTGTTGTCCCAGAACCATTTGTTGAAAAGACCATTCTTTCTCCACTGAACTATCTTGACACTGTCAAAAACAAACCAATTGACCATAGATGTATGGATTAATCTCTGGACTCTGAATTCTATTCTACTGATCTATAGGTCTATCTTTATACCAGTACCACACTATCTTGATTATTCTATGACTTGCATCAAAATGTAAGTATCAGCACTTATTATAGTGCAGTATAACTTTATCTTCATTCATCCATTGATATTCTACTGGATTATAAACTCCTTAAAGGAAAGATTCATCTCTCACTTATCTTTATAACCATTCTAACCTTTGTCCCTAGCACTGGCCCATGCCTCCACTGCAGCGCACACACACAGTACCTAGCACACAGCAGGAACTCAATGTTTGTTAAATAAATGAGTATATTTTCATGTCTTGGTGCCTTTGACCTATGCTGTCCATTTACCAGCATTCTCTTCTCCATCTCTTTTGCCTACTGAAGCCCTATCCTTCAAGGCCCAGCTGAAATACAATCTTCTCAGTGAAGTTTCCCTCACATTTCCCATTATTAATTAACTGCTCTCTTCTTTGTTCTCTTATTGCAAGCTCTTTGTTCCTCCCACTCTCTTACCGTAATATGAATTTTCCCCATGAGACTGTAAACATGTTGAGGGCAAGAACTGTCTAATCGTTTTAATCTCTGTATACTGTAGGAACTAAAGCAATGCTTTACATACAGTGGGAACTTAGAAATTTGTTGAATTCAAATGAAGGGGCAAGGAGCCCATTGTAAGCCATGGCTATTATAGGAATCTGGTTATTCCCGTCCAGCCAAATTAATCTTCTTCCTGTTCTCCCTGTGCATCATTCCCCAGGCCTGGAAATCTCTCTGCATCCCCTCCTCCATCAGCCTGGCCCGGCATTCACCCCCCACCTCCACCTTCCTTCCCTCTTACCCTTCCCTTCCCAGAACCTCTAAGATCAATTCCAACTGATTTGCCTCAGTTCTCATGTTCCCTCATTTTATTCTACCTGTCTCATCACTTGTTTGTATTTTCTCTACATAGTCATTCTAATCTATTACCATAAGCTCTATTACCCTATTCACTCTATGCATCAAATTCTGCTTTAAGAAATTCCACTGGCCTATGACAATTCTTTAGTAGTCCTGAAGTTTGACTTTTTAAGGTTTTACTGTGATAGGATATGGCCTGCAAATCAAGTTGTACACATTGGCAGATTGCTCTGATAAAGTATTATTTCATTAAGGCAATGGCCAGTCTACCCTCAGCAGCGACCTTACCTGTAACTCTTTTTCCTCCTGCCTCAGCATATTCCTAAGGATCTGGGTGGCATGTTTTTGAAATTCAGGATCCTAAGAATGGAAAATATGACAGCAGTGAGAGTTGGGGACCAGATCGATAGCTTTTATTCTTGTCTACCAGCTGACTCCTGGTCGAGGAAGGCTATGAGAGTAGAGCCTGGTTCGTGAGAATGTTTTGTGTAACACTCAGTATCTCACTGAAATTCAGTAAACATAAAATCTGATTTTGATTTCATTCCTAATTTCCTAGAAACCCTGGCTGTAATCACATCTGGTATCAATTGCTCTCTGAAGTCTCCCAGGACTTGCTGGTCGGTCTTCTTTCCAAGCAGAAAATCCTGTTCCCTATTCCTATCTGCCTCCTGTCCTCTTTTAACTCCTCACACAGGTTATCCTGGCCCTTGGGTTCTCTCCCTACTATTCTCATCCTTTCCTGACTCTCTCCCCTACAGACTAGGCTCCATATTTCATTCCTCCAAGCAGCCTTTTTCCCCAGGAAGCCTTTTCCCCTACTCCTTGACTTATTCCATACCCTTGTAACAATGACTGGCAACAGTCTTTACAGATGCCTCTGACCATGTCTGGAGGTGTGCACCTTCTCCCCGATGGGGAGGAGAACTCTCAAAGGGCCTCCTTAGAGTCTTGCACACACATAGGAAACACACGGCATGCTGCTATCTGATAAAATGCATATGCACTTACATGGAAAGAGGACACTAAGGCATGGAACACCCCTTTAATGCAGTTCTCATCTTGCTCTACTTTTTGATGGCCTTCATATAGCTCTTTGGCTTGTCTCTTCCTGCCAGCCTGTCATTTGATTTAACCTGCTTTCATTCCAATGGGGAGCTCTTCAAAGGGACACCAGAATGAGGAGAGGAGTAGGAGGACCATTACCTGCAGAGGTTTGGGTCCTGTGATGCGCTGTGGAGGTGGCAGAGGTGGAGGGGGTGGTGGTGGTGGGATCACAGGGGTGACTCGGGGAGCTCCTGCTGGGACTGGGTCCTGCTGGGCCCCAGAGACACCAATGGACGAGGGTGAAGAGCCCAGGAGGGTCAGTGCAACATAGGCACCAGCTGGAGGAAGGCAAAGAGAGGCTTGCTCAAGTGGTATTGTTCTCAACAGCAGACATTCAAGGTACAAAGGTGGGGGTTCTCCCTTCTCCTTCCATTAAGCTTATAGTTCTGCAGGTAAAGTTCTCCTCACTTTTAATGTCCCACCTGTTCTCTAATTTCTGTCCTTCCAACCTGCATCAACACAAGTATCCCTTCCTTCCCTTTCCTCATGCAGAGACCTCAACCAAAATCCCACCCGTACCTATCTGGGACCTGCCTGCCCAGTCCCTTGTTTCCTGGGACTGGGAGAGGGGAGTGAGTGGTATCTGAGTGAGACCTGGTCTTCGTAGAATATGATCTAAAACGTAGGGCAAAGATGGGTGGAAAAATAAAGATGTCAGATGAGAGACTAATAGTGCTTCCACTTGAAATGACAGTGGGGAACTGTGGTAGTCTACAATGATCAGGCCAAGAAGAAAGACTTCGGCTGCCTCGCACGTCTACAAAGGAAGCCTCCTGGGGCAACAGGCCTGCTTCCACCCGTGCCCCATCTGATCCCCTAACTTCTTTCATTGTCAGCTCTCCCCAACTCACATTTGATAAGCTTCACCACTTCCAGATGTGAGCTATTGGTCACCATGGTGCCGTTCACCTGTTGGGGGACAAACGACATTATTGAGTAATGGTAGTGGAAGCCCAGGGGATCCTTCCCCTAGGTCAATCGCCACTCCTTTAGGGAGCCATTTATCAATGCTCTCTAGCATAGTAAAACATTACAGAAGCTTGGTCAGAGTCAAGAGGGGCCTAGAATATGGAACCCAGCTATCTTAGCCCCCAGTCTCTGTCACATTATACTACTCACTCTCATGGTACCACCCCCCTACTCAGTGGCTGATGACAGCTGGTACGAAAACGGAAGTGTGGAGGATGGCCAAGGCCAGAAGTGACGCTGCACCCCCTCCTCTGGGGGCGGAGAGGGAAGGTCACTCACTTTGATGATCCGGTCGCCCTCTTTCACACCGGCTTTCATGGCTGCGCCTCCTGTGAGGAAGGAGAAGGCCTGGTCAGCAGAGCCCCACGACCTTTCCAGAGGTGGCTGAATCTACACCAACGACCCTGTCAGATCACCTTCCCCCTCAAATCTCTTCTCACCTCTCTGTGTTAAGTGCCTCAAATGCTGGGTGTACATCCTATTCTGCTCCAGTGACACAACTACCTTTGAGCTGGACTGGACTGTATAAGGACACATCTCTTGCTCTTTCCTCCACCTGGCTCAGAAGCCAGACTCCTCCTCTGAGAGCCAGGCCAAGGTGGCAGAGAGGCAGGGCCATGCTCTGGGGAGAGTAATGTGTGCTTTATTTGAATGTGTCTAGATGTGTTCCAAGGTCAAATAAGAGTTATTTCTATTATCCGGTGGGAAGAACGAGTTCACTGTATTAAATAATTGTTGAAGTAATAATCGTTTTTAAGAGGAATATGAGAAAAGGATTACAACAAGCGTTTTCAAACCGTGGTCCCTGAGCCCTGAGAGGTTCACAAGGATATTATGGGGGTTCCTAGCATTAAGGATGATAATGATCACTGCTTTATTTTCTGTTAAAAAATTGTTCTGGAGCTGCAGTGGTTTTGATCACCACGTACAGTCGTCCCTCGGTATCCACTGGGGATCAGTTCTAGTACCTCCCACAGATATCAAAATCTGCAGATGTTCAAGTCCCTTACTTAAAATGGAGTAGTACACACCTGCAGGTTTCGCATCTGTGGATTCAACCAACTGCAGATGGAAATTTCAATCTGCAGTTGGTTGAATCCATGGATGCAGAATTCTCAGATGCGAAACTCGCGGATATGGAAGGCCAAATGTAGTTTTAAATAAGTTAGAGTCCGAGTTTAAGTTATACCCAGGAAGCATAAGAAACACTAATGATGAGATAAGTTCATGAGGGACTCCCCTGGGGTCCAGTGGTAAAGAATCCACCTTCCAATGCAGGGGACTCGGGTTTGATCCCTGGGTGGGGAACTAAGATCCCACATGCCGCGGGGCAACTAAGCCCACGCACCACAACTACCGAGCCCATGTGCCTCAACTAGAGAGTCCACGTGCCACAACTACTGAGCCCGCATGCCTCAACTAGACAGCCCACGTGCCACAACTACTGAGCCCGCATGCCTCATCTACTGAGCCTGTGCACCACAACTACTGAGCCTGCGTGGTCTGGAGCCTGCACGTCACAACTAGAGAGAAGCCTGTGTGCCACAACGAAGAGCCTGCGAGCTGCAATGAAAGTTCCCGCGTAACGCAACTAAGACCCGACGCAGCCAAATAAATAAATAAATAAATAAATAAATAAAATATGTTCACTCAGAAAGCTTATTTTAAAAAAAAGAAAGAAAGAAGTTCACGAGAAGCATAAAAATTATGTTTCCTGTAAATCTGCCCCAAGATGATCCTTAAATCTGTAAGTTGCATTCATCTGATCAAAACAAAACTCTGACAAAGCACATCTAGATGTTTCTAGTCTGAAAAGAGAAATTACAGTGATGACTACATTCCAATTTGGCTTTTCAGTATTGGGACCCAGACTACCCTCATCTAAAGTGTGCTATTATGGAAAAGTACTTGCAAGTAGCTTGAAAACTCTCTTTTACACTGTCATCTAGAAACTAAAGGTGGAGAGGAAAGAGCTATTTTTGCCTGAATGTATGAAACACGTGAGGTGACTTCTAATAACTTAGGGATTAAAAGAAATTAAACTTTTCAGAGTAAAGGAATTAGAGCAGAAGTTCTAAACTTCAGTAAGCATGAGACTCACCAGGAGAATTTGTTAAAAAGCATATTCCTTGACCTCCCTGCTAGCAAGTGATTCAGTACTTCTGGGACTGGGCCCCGGAATGAGGATTTCAATCATCCTAAGGGCCTACGTGATTCCGATGTAGGCAGAACACAGACTACACTTTGAGAAACAGTGAATTGAGAAGCCTAAGATCTGGAAAAGGCAACAACTGCTTTGTTACTCTTGTGATTTCAATGCCAATCCAAGTGAAGTCTCTTCCTCTCTCCTGCCCGAAGTACACATACATACTCAGATTTTCCAAAACTCATATTTTACTGCAAGCCATCCTTTTGTTCTTTCCTCTCCAGGTCTGAGAGGAGGAAAAATTGGAAGAGTGCTGAACTCACACTTCACTGGAGGGGATCCCCATACTTTCTGTATCAAAGAGACCATAGAGGCAAAGTACAAGTTACTGGCAGTCCCACTTGCTCTGTCTCACCCTAGTCCAGGAAGCTTGAGAGAATATGGAAGCAAAGAATAAAAGTATCTTTTCAGAGCTCTACCCTAGGATATGAAAAACAAACCTCTCACTGACAAAAGTTAACTACCAAACATAAGGAGCTATAATTATTTATATCCTTGTTATGATCCACATACCTCATTTTGGTCATAAATTTGAAATTCTCTTTTCACCTTTCCCATTAAATAAATCCCAAATATTTCTCCCAATTATGTAAGTATATTTCCTTCCCATTTTGCACTGTACTTAGTGGGAAAATGCTGGCCTGCCCCCTACCCCTTTCCTTGTACTCTTCTTCAAGCCTATGTTGCGCCAGGTTGCCAGGCCCAATCCCATTTGCTACACTGAAGTTCACTCCTGTTACGGATACTTGCTTGTGTTAGGGATACTTGCTTCATACTCTCCCCTACTCCCATCTCCTTCCTGATCATCTGCTTCAGTCTGGGTCACTTAACAACAATGATTCTACCACCTGACATATGACAGTGCTTTGAAATATCTGAAGCTTCTTCACACATCACTGGTTACTTGATCGATTTGCTTATGATGCCCTCCCACTCTCTACTCCCTTCCCACCAAATTTCTACCCTGCCAATGTGTTTTCCATGGCCATCTTTCAAACTACTCCTGAAATCCTATTTTCTTCTAAGGAGGCTTCCTAAACTGATCAGAAGGGAAATACTTAGCTTCGAACCACCAACTACCCAAATACAAACTTACAGACACCCTTTCCTCCCACGTACTGTCCAACACACATCTTTAGGTCATTTATTACTTAGTGTTAATATATCTGCAAATACATTTAGACCAGTGTGCCTGTCTCAACTGTGAACTGCTGCAGCACAGTGACCATTCGTGCACGGAGGAAGGTCATGTGAAGGTGAGAAAGAAGAAAGCGGGTCTTCGATTTCTCCACGGCATCTTCCAACCCAGGACGAGGAGCTCCCCTGGAGGGCAATCAGGCACCTGCCTGATGACCTGAAGGCTATTCTGCCATTTTCACACTTCCAACAGGGGAAACAAGCCTGGAGTGTGATCCCTAGAAATTCTGCCTGGAAGCTTAGCATTGTGGAGACTTCCCCAGATGCCCCTGGGGAACCAGTTCTAGAATGAATCATTCATGCCCCAGGATGCCCAGGTCTCCAGAGAAAGCACATGCAAGTTCTCCAAGGCCTATGGCACTGTCACACACATGGTGGCTTTGTAAGAACTGTACACTGCAGGTAGCAGGGACCCAACACTCACCAGGCCGCACAGACTGCACCAGAACAATGCGATCCCCGCTGACTGTGAAGCCGAAGCCATGCTGGTCCTTTTGGATGATGACACAGCGTTGAACGAGACCTGGTGAGAGGCAAGGAGGAGAAAGAAGGGAGTTTGGTAGGAACCATCATCAGAAAGTTAGTGCACACAAGCCAAGACCAACCCAGGGAAGTCCCAGTGTGTTTCTTCCTCCAGAAAGCCTTTCCAGATTCCCCAGACTTTTCCTGCCCACACACACTATTGCAATGCCTGCCTTCCTCAGTGATCGACAAAACCCTGTCACCTACTCTGTATTCTATACAAGAAATTCCTTTCTCTGAGGTGCTGAGATGTTTGTCTCTCTTATGCATGTCTGTCTTTTTAGGCCTGTTTGGGTGAGACTGGTCGAAGAAGGGGCATGGCCAACTCCAGCCTGAAGACTAGTGTTATAGAGAAGCAGCCCTGGGATTGAAGCCTAAGTGAGACTGGAAGTTTTCCATCAAATTATGTCCAATGAATACAGCAGGTGGGACACCAGTGTTTGTTGATTCTGCAGAGCTGGATAACTCACGTGGGGTGACTGAGGGCTGGCCCCTTGTCAAAATCCAGGGAAGGATAAATGATAAGAGAAAACCCCGTTTGTCACACGTACAACCATATGCAGACCATAGGAAAAAAGAAAGAGAGACTATAACTCTTAACTGACTCCATCCCTGTGGGCGTGTACTAGACATTGTGCACGTGTGCAGGTATGTGTGACTGCTGCCTGTGATGGAGAAAGCATGAATTCTAGAGTTAAAACTCAACAGGTTTCAGGTCCTGGTTGTGTCTCCCACAAGCCTGTACACTTGGCAAATTTTTTAACCACTCTGTGTCTCAGCTTCCTCATCCATAAAATAGGTATGATAAAATCTACTTTCTACAATTGATAAAAGGACTGAATAAGGTAATTTGTATAAAACATATAACACAATACCTAGCACACATTATGAGCTCAATATAAAGGCTAAGTTGTTTTACATCTGGGGTATACAGATCTGTCTGTATGGGTAAACGCCTCTGTGTCTACGTGTTAATGCCCCGAGAAGGTTACCTGTTGTCTCAGAGGTGTCGGAGGGTTGGCGGTGGTGGGAAGGGGACTTGCGTTCAGGTGCTGAATCTCCCAAAGACAGGCTACTTAACCTGGAGAAGGAGTAAGAAAAGCACAACAATGAATTGGGCAGGGAGGGGCCAGCCTTGTAGCAGAAGGAAGCTCTGTCAAAGGGGCCCTGAGTCTTGGGTAACAAGAGACCGACCCTCTCACCCTGTAACCCGCTCAATCTGGTGGGAGATCAGCCACATCTACACCACTGGCAACATCACCTATCTGGAATCCTAGGTTGGCAAGGCAAGCATGATCTCTTTAATGCCCAGCAAGGCGTGAAGGGAAATAACCCTTCCTGGAGTCAGGAGACAAAGAGACAATAGCAAGAACAGGGTGTGCACAAATACACATGCTTGTTGGGTCTTACCAGGCTGCAATGGGGCTGATGGAACAGAACGGAGGCAGCAGAGAAAATGAATGCGAGAAAAAGACAAGAAAAAAACAAACAGCTAGTTAGTTTTAGGTGATGATTTGTAAGGAAGGGGGGACTGGAAGGCAAGGATGGGAGGGTCACAAACACACAGAGGCCTTCAGGGACACAGCAGAGGACTGCAGTGGCTGTATCAGAGATACTCTCTCTCACTTCAGCTTCGTCTCTTCGTCCCTCTCCAAAACAAGTGTCTCTAGGAGGGTAACTAGGCCTTTAGTTGGGTAATTGGCAACTTTACCTGTTGGGTAATTGGCAACTTGTACCCTTTTCTAGAAAGGAGGCGTACAATGATGACCCGAGCCTCTGAAATTCCATTTATTTTGTGTGTACCATGGGAGAACAGGAATCTGGTCTGTTTGGTGGTAGTATTCCAACCCCATTCCTACAGCCAGCTTAAGGCACCCTGCTTAGAAACTATTAAGGCCCTGCAACCTCAAGGTACCACAGATCACCAAACCAGACCTAATAATAGGGCCCCTGCAGGAACAGGAGAAGCTCAGATCATTGCTATGCCTCCCCTTTTTAGAAAAGTGTACGAGTTGCCAGTTCCTAATCAATAGTTGCTGCCCCTCCAGAGGGTGTCTCCTATTCATATCTAGCAAATGACTATGTAGGAGGGGCTTCGTGTAAGCACTGTGTGCAGTGGCAAAACACTGCAAAGAAGCTAAGTGTTCATAATGGGTGACTGGTTAAATAAACTGCAGTATATCAATATAACGACACAGTATTCAGTCATATAAAAGAATGAGGGGGCTCTTTATATATGATAAGGAATAGTCTCCAAGACATGCTGTTGAGTGGGAAAAGGAAGATGCAGAATTATGTAGACGGTAGAAGAGAAGGAATGATTTGTATGTATATGTTTGCTTACATATATATAAAATGTGTAAAATACCTCTGAAAGGGTACAAAAGAAACATATATCATTGGTTGCCTCTGAGGAAGGAAACTGTGCCAGGGGCAAAGGGATGGAGTTGGAATCTTTTCATTATCTTCTTGTTTGTACCATTTAAATTCTGAGTCATCTGAAGGTACTAACTGTTCAAATAATAAATACAACACAGTACAAATAAATAACTTTTAACTTTAAAAGAGGGGTCTTCTTCCCCCCCCTCACCCTGGCACCCCACTTACCTGGACAGGTGAGACTGCTTTTTACTGGCTGATCTTTGGATCAGAGAGAGAAGGACATCAAGGAAGAAGAGAGCGTGGGGCCCAGGACAGAGTGACGCAGGAAAGGAGGAAGCAAGGAAGAAAAACGAAACAAGACATAAACCAGACAAGACACTGGAGATGGTTGGTTTAAAAGAGAAACCACAATCAAGCTAAGAAGGACCCGGCGTGGAAACTGGTCAATGCAGTAGAACCACCTTACTAAAATGCAGATTTACCTGTGCCATTTTGCTGATTGAAACCTTTTAGAGCTTCCCCATTGTCTTGGGAGAAAGGTCACCCTGTCTTCAAGCGAGGCCATTAGCCACAGCATCGAAAAGGCAGTACTGCCTGATGCCAGTCAGCACCCGTCCGCCGTCTCCCACAGCTCCCAGTACCTATCCTTACTGCATACAATCAGTGGAGCTGCTTGTGCGCTTGTCTGTAGGGCTGTAAGGTCCAGGCAGTCAGGGTGGTCTTGTTGATCAGCACCCCCTGTGCCTGACACAGTGAATGCTCTGTCCTATTTTTGGTCCCTGCTCTTCACTGTTCTTTCACTTGCCATGGTTTCCGGCTCCTGTCTTTGCCCATACTGCTCCTTCTTCCTAGATGTTCTTCTTACTCTACTCCCCATTACTATGCCTGTCAGCCAGACAAGAAGGTGAACTTCCAGAAGCTACAACTTCTGGCTTTCTTCAAATTACCCTAGTCCATCATGCCCTGCCACCCCCCACCTCCTCATCCGAGGTAAAGATTCAACTTAGCTCATCATTTAATGAATGTCCTAGAATCTATGGATGATAACTAAACTTACTGTGGTAATCATCTTGCAGTACATGGACGCCAGGTCATTACGCTGTACATCTTAAACTTAGGCAGTGCTGTGTGTCAATTATACCTCAATAAAATGGAAAAAAAAAAAGTCCTAGATTCTAGACCTGTGCTATCTATCTAATACAACAGCCACTAGCCACATGTAGATATTTAAATTTTAAAATTCTGTTTCTCAGTTGTACTATGGCTAGTGGCTACCATACAGGACAGTGCAGAATAAAACGCTTCCGTCGCTGCAGAAAGTTCAATTGCACAGCGCTGCTCTAGATACTATGCCAGGCACTACGGGGTACAAAAATGAATAAGACACAGTCACTTGCAGGTAATGGATGAGGTATACATATAGAACTTTAGTATAAACACTGAATGGCAACAGCTCCGCTCCCCACACCGGTGAGGGATTCTCAGAATGAACTTTTAAAGGTTTGTTATTCCAGCTGCTCATCTGCTGTCTTCGGCTAGATCCACAACATCCCACCCCTGGGTTACCCAGAATGGGCGTGCACTTCTCCCTCCTTACTACTTCAGGAGAAAGTCCATTCTATCTTGGGACAGCTTGGGCCTCCTCCTTGCCTTGTTCTGCTTGACTTTGCAGGAAACTGGTTTCCTATGCCCACATTTAAGCTTAGAAGGAATGGTCTGGTAACTTAACCTGGTTTGGTTTTGCATTTGAGCTAGGTTGTGAGCTGTTCAACGTAACTCAAAGCACAGGAAGCCAAGGTTTATGTACCTGGCTGTAGAGGACTGTTAGGGGCAAAGACAAGGATCATTTCAGCAGCCATTGAAAGTTCTTCTAAAAAAAAAAAAAAAAAAAAAAATCACAGGCTAGGGCAGAGACAGTGGAGGACATGGGGGATGACAACATAAGTATAATTGGAACAGATGCAAAAATTTTTTTTTTCTCTTTGAGAGCTTAAAGGAGGAAAAACTACCACTGAATGAGAGGAGGAAGAAACGTCTGTATCAGCAGATCAAGACTTTAATGGTGGGCTCTCCCTCTTCCTGATGACATTCCCATCAAAACTGGGCAGCAGAGATCAGATTCCAATCAGTCTAAATCTGATGGGCATGGAGAAAGCCCAGGAGAGTAGAGAAGTTCCTGCAAAATTTGTGGCTCTCTAAATGGCATCATTGAGATAGATCTTCTGAATCAACTTCTCAGTAACCCCCATATTTATCCAGTCAGTTATGGAGACTGGTAAGTCCTTTTATGTTTTCCCAGAGTTGCTCCTTCCTTTACATTATCACTGATATCCATCACTTTAAGCCACATGTCCATTGCCTCAAGTCTGGATGACTTAAAAAAAAAAACAAAAACCTCTTGTTTTCACTCCCCAGTCCCTCCATCATTCTACCACAAAGGACTAACTTTCCCAAACAATATTTCTTTGGGTCCCCCCCCCGGTCAAGAACCTATGATTTCCCTTCTTACTATCTATATGATCAGACGTGTGTGCAATTACCTGGCATTAAAGGCCTTTCATCAAGTGGATCCAAGTACCTTTCAAATTCACTCTTATTACTTGTTCACTTTTCCTTACCTCTACTGGATCCTAAAAGATGCTGTGCTCATTCTCACCTCTGCTTTATGAAGACCTCCATCCCTTCTCCTCTCTATCCCTCCTTTACCCCTTTTTCAAGGCTCTGGTCAAATGGCATTGATTCCATGAAGCCTCCCCTGGTCACTGCAGCTTGCATTTCTTTTACCCCAACATTTTTTGGGAAAATTTTCGAACCTATTATTAAAGTTGAAGGGGCAGCATGATGAACACCTACATACCCTTCATCTAGATTCACCAATTAACATTTGTCACTTGCTTTATCTTTCTATGATTATACACTTTTTCCCATTTGAAAGTTGCACACATCATGACATTTTACCCCTAAATACTTCAGCATATGTCCCCCAAGACCCTTGGAATTCTATATAACCACAATGCCATCAGCACACCCAATGAGTTTAACTTTGATACGATAATATTATCTAGGGCTTCCCTGGTGGCGTAGTGGTTAAGAATCCGCCTGCCAATGCAGGGGACACGGGTTCGATCCCTGGTCCGGGAAGATCCCACATGCCACAGAGCAACTAAGCCCGTGTACCACAACTACTGAGCCTGCACTCTAGAGCCCGCGAGCCACAACTACTGGAACCCACGAGCCACAACTACTGAAGCCCGCGTGCCTAGAGCCCATGCTCCGCAACAAGAGAAGCCACAACGATGAGAAGCCACGACGATGAGAAGCCGGCGCACCGCAACGAAGCCCCACTCGCCGCAACTAGAGAAAGCCCGTGCACAGCAACGAAGACCCAACACAGCCAAAAAATAAAAACAAAAAATAATAATATTATCTAATATATAGTCTATATTCAGATTTCCCTAATTGTTTCATTAATCTCCTACGTAGTTGTTCCCCAACTGCCTCAATACACGATCCAGTCAAAGATCTCAGAATTGCATTCATTCATGGTTTTTAGATTCATTTAATCTAGAATATCACCCCCCTGCCTGCCCACTTTTCTTGGTCTCTCCTAACACTGACATGTAGAAGAGTTCAGGCCAGTTACCTTATTGAATGGCCTGCAACAGATCTGCCTGTCTCCTCAGGATTAGATTCAGATTAAACATTTTAAAATAATATTAGATAAGTGATGTAGCATAACGTGCCCATTTCTGGTGATCCTAGGTTTGATTACTTAGATAAGTTGGTGATCCTAAGATTTCTCAGTGGTAAAAGTATATTTTCCCACTTGAATTAGTGGGAAATCTGTGGGGTGATATTTTGAGACTGGTGAATATCCTGTTGTCCAACAGCTTCCCACCCAATAGTTTTACTATCCATTGATGATCCTGGCCTGAACCGCTTCCTGCACTGGTGGCTGCAAAATTGCATTTTGGGAAAATTTTCAAACCTATATTAAAGTTGAAGGGGCAGCATGATGAGGTGAAGGAATTCTATCATTCCTTCTACATCTATTAGCAGGCAATCTTGTAAAGAAGGTCATTTTGTCCCTTTTCTGGAATAGTGCTATGAACTCATGAATTTTTTCCCCCAATGCAATGCATTATAATCCATTACTGCTTTTAAAAAAATGTTAAAGTTGTCCCAATTTGGCTGATGGGAGCTTCTACAAGCCAGCTCCTGTGTCCTTTAAAGTGTCACTATCTGTCTTTGAGTGCATCCTTATTTTCTGGCACACACACAAAAATACTCCAGGCTCACCTTGTATTTTCCCTATGTCAGACTTTGACTCAAACATTTCTCTAAGGAGCCCTGGTTCCTTTTAGTAGGAAATGTATTTAGAAACAAGATCTGGATGCTAGGTGCTCAGTGCTGCTAAGCTGTCACGGCTTCTAGGCCCTTTCAATGGACAGAGCCAGGAAATAAATTGATTAAGAAATTGTGAGTTCACAATAAAATCTCGTTCGACTCCAACACTACAGGGTTCTTCCTCATCTTCCCCAATTCCATATTTTATCTTCCTTTTCCCATAGTGAGAACCTTGTTCACAAACAATAGTAATATATTTACTCATTTGCTCTATTCTGTAATACATCAAATACTGTTTCCAGAGTTACTACATCAGTAACACTGGCAACAGCAAACTTACTAAGTAAAGTTCAGCGTTTCCTTGCAATTCTTTCTGTCCTTAGACTATATCCCACTAAAGGTATACAGCCAGTACTGTGTGTGAAAGTTACTTTGGATTAATTCTTCTTTATGTCATCAGTTTGAAATGCATTTAGGTTACTGTTTTTTTGGCTGCACCATGCAGCATGTGGGATCTTAGTCCCCCACCAGGGACCGAACCTGTGCCCCCTGCAGTGGAAGCGTGGAGTCTTAACCACTGTACCGTCAGGGAAGTCCCTAGGTTTCTTTTTATATTTGTCTGTAATTTTAGGGTTTGCTTTTTCAGGCTTATTTATTTAATTTTATTTTTTGAATTTGTCAAACATTTACATGGTTGAAAACTCAAAATGCAATTTAAAAGGTATATTCAGAAGTGTCCCTGTCCCTTCATTCCACTCCTCCCCAAGTAACCACTTTCATTTGTTTTTGGTTTTCTGTGTTTCTTCTTGTAAAAACTAAGCAAACACATATAAATATTCTTATTTTCCTTTCTTGCTTCCACAACCTTTTACACTTTGATTCCTCATTTAATATACCCTCAAAGAAACTCCATATCAGTTCACAGAAATCTTCCATTTCCTCATCCTTTTCTTTACAATGCAGCCCACATTCTTTCACAAATGTTCCTCCTTCCTACACTGCTCCCTATCATCTGCTGTGTTAGTCCGGCCTCTCTGCCAGAGGGCAAAGGTTACAGGGTGTTCTTCCCGGTATGCTCGCCAGCACCAGACACAGGATGGGCGCTCTGCAAATACATGGTGAAAGCGCCTCCTCATCCTAGCCTAGAGGGCGTGTGAGGAAGCAAGGAAAGTTCTGGTGACCTTCCAGACAGCAAAGCTGAAGAGTGGTACCAGCCCACAAATCCCTGCTGTTGGCCTATGGTATTTGTGTGTGTGTGTGTGCATGTATACACACATATATACATGTATGTGTGTATACACACGCACACACACACACACATATATGTATATATGTGTGTTTAAAATTAATTGTTAAAAATTTTAAAAATCAGGCAATTGCATATTTAAAAATACAGGTTTCTGGTTTCTCTTGAAAAGGCAGAAGTTCTGGCACCACTGGGGCTTTAGTCTCATATGGTGACAGCTGGCTTAAGCTGGGTGGTAACAGTCCCTTTCAATGGGAGGTCTCTTCATCCTCAGTCCCATCCCACAACAAATGTGTAAATGAGGGAAAGGCCGAGAATATCCCCGTTCTGTGATAATAATTATTAAGTTCTTACTAGCTACCAGGTACCATGCTAAACATTTGACATACATTATCTTATTTAACCATCACAAAAGCCTGGTGAGGCAGGTAGTACATCTCCATTCTCAGATGAGTGAACAGAGGTTAAGTAACTGACTTCAAGGTCTGTGTTCCTCAACAAAAAGCTACATGACCTGTGCCCGTATGTAGATCTAATTGGTCTTTACTGGACTTTCTCTATTTTCTTTTTTACATACATACGTACACACATGCACACATATACAAACACACATATAATATATACATCTCACATGTGCACACATATATAATATATATGATATATACATGAGATACAAATACATAATACATATATGCAATACATGTATATAAAGATATATAACACATACGATAGATATAAAAAGTACACTATACATAGGCTGACCTAGGTGTTTTGAGTCTGGGGCAAAGTAATGTTCTTGAATCCCTGCCCAAAGCGAGGAGTAGTAACCAGGAAAGGGCTACCTTGCCAGGACCTTAGTTCTAGATAAAGTCCACACTCACTGAACCCTGACCTGGTCCTACTGGTCTGGTTTCCCTTATCTGCCAGGGTGGAGCTTTAAGCAGCCTCCTGGCACCCTAACTTTCTGAGGATTCTGCCTCTGGGTAGAATTTTCCCTATGGTCTGAGGCTGGAAACATAGCACATCCCTATAGTAAAGAAAAGAGGCCAGTTTGCAGACAATCCTTGCTGACAGAATATGACACAAATGCTCCCTAAGAGCTTATGTAATTGAAGACATTTAGAGGGAAAAAAGGGTACAGATCAAGTAAAAGCAGTGGTTTCAATCAGAACCAGAGTGCAAAGTTAACACTTTAAATGATGTTGCAGAAAAGCGTTGGGCTTGGAAATAAGGGAAATTCAGGTGCTAATTCCAATTCTGTCTCTAATTCACTGTGGGCCACCACCCACTTGACTTCTACACGTGTCAATTCTCTCATCTGTAAAAGTAGAGGGCAGAAAAATGGAGTGGGAAAGTCTCTGGCAATGTAGCCACATCTCACATCTCAAGTGGATCACTTACTAGCTGAGGAGCAGCATATGAATTACTTGAGGCTCCAACCCTGTGGGTTCAACTCAGCAGGTCTGTGGTATGAATACTATTTTTATTTCAACAGGCAGTCCAAGTGATTCCTTATTTAGAGGACCGTAACTTTGAGGAACTCTCAAAACAAGTCCCTTAACTTCTTAGTCTATCATCTGTTTTCCCTGGTAGACCTTAAACCCCTTGAGAACAAGGACGGCATCTTACTCATCCTTGTAACACCAGTCAAGGTCCGGCAAAGCGTCTTGTGCATGGTGGGCACCTGCTCCAAAATGTTTGCTGAAGGAATGTACACGTCCTTTCTTTCTCCCAGAGCTGAGGTGAGGATCAAAGAGGTAATATTTGTTAAGTTCTTTGGAAGTGTAAAGTCTTTGGAAGTGTAAAGTGTAAAGTAGAGCAAATGGCTCTACTGTGTTTTCTGAAGTCTTGTCCAGGTCCAGATTGGGTGACCTACACTCAATATGTGTCAGAGGTGAGCGGAACAGTACAAGACTGAGTGAGTGAACAATACATGGAGAAGTGGGGATGACTCCTGGTGTGTTCTAATTCTAGGTAGGGCAGAGCCAGGAAGGCTCTCCTTCGCACTTCCACGAAGGACTCCTGGAGAACAAGAGGCTTGGGGACTTGTTCGACGATCAGAGCAGACAACTTGGCAGACAGGGTTGTGTGGAGGCAGAGAACCGGTATGGCGACAGGGTAGCACGCGGCCCATGTGGTATGGTCTGGAAAGCACAGCTTTAGGGGTAAAGTACGGGCTCCAGCTCAGGCTCAGCCTTGTCCTCACTGCGTAGTCTCAGGCAAACAACCCAACCTCTCCAAGTCTCAGTTTCTCAATAACAAATGTGGGTAACTCCACTTTCCTCAAAGGGTGACTGGCGGAACCAAATCACCATCACTGATCCCTCGAAGCTAAAATGTTCACACTGAAATCAATCTCCCCAGCCCAAGCCTGACCCTGGCTCCTGAGCAAATAGTTCCTCCTCAGGAAACAGGGCCACACACAGTTGCTCATGCCAGAAACCTGAGTTATTTTTGACACCCCCTCAAATCTAACCAACCGCCAAGTCCTACTGATATTACCTATTATTTTTGGAATCCACTTACTTTTGCCCCTTCCTGCCACACGCTAGTGGAAGACACCTCTCACCTAGAACAACTGGCCTCCTCACATCTCCTCCAGCCTCCACTCCTTTAGAATTCACCCATTCTCTACACACAGTCAGGGGGGTTTCTTCAAAAGATAATTTAGAACACACATCACCCTTCCGTGGTTTCCCGCTATCCTTGTATAAAGTTCCAAATCCTTTGCGTGGCCTAGCAGGTTCTCATCTCTTGTCCTTCCTCCCCTGCCCCCCACCTTGCTCACTATATTCCAAACCTAGGGGCCTTCTCTCCCACCTCGGCCAGGCCAACTCACACTCATTCTTCACGGTTCAGCGTAAACGCTTCTTCTCAGCGAAGCTTTCTCCGATACCCAAGAAGCTGAATCTCCCCTGAAATTTCCCTTTGCAATGCCTAACTCAATAGTAACTAGTTATTTGGGTGTTTTCCTGATTTTTTAATGCCTACTTTCCTCATTTAATGATAAACCTCATTGTCTCTTATTCTCTAGAGCACATAGCAGCTCCAGAACACAGTACATAGTGGACATTCAATAAATACATGTTGAAAGATGAAATCAGATAATAAACACAAAAGAACTTTATAGACATCAAAATATCGTAAGCACATACTTACCATCAAAAGGAAGTGTTCTGAGTAACCTCCACAACGTGTGTATGTTAGGGTTAAATCCACAGTTTCACAGTTTTAACAAAGGCTAAATGAAGTAGGAAGGTGTTAGCCTCTCCACGCACTTACAGCAGGGAGTGACATCAACCTGGCTGTAAGAACTGGTTAAGCTCCTAAAGTCTTCCGTCTCTCAGATCTCTAGAATCCAATTCTGTACACAAAGCAGCGAAGCATTCACTAAACAAGAAAATGCATGTTAGGATGTGTTGGTAACTACAAAGTAGATCTGGTTGAGGGAATGGCCAAAGGAGGAATCAGAGAGGAGACATTTAACCAGAGCCTGGGGAAGGGTGGAATTCTGATGGGAAGCTGTGCTGTGCTAGGACATGCTAGGGGGAGGAAACAGCAGAGGTAGAGGCACAGAAGGAGGTCAAGAACACAGCGAATTTGGTGAGGCTGTCAGTGCATCACAGGGGAGAAAAGAGGAAAGGGCCAGACAAGAGGAGTGAACAAGAGATAAAACTGAAAAGACATGGGTTCTCGTCCTGGTTCTGCCACTTAACAGCTGGTGGACATTAGGAAACTCTCTCAAACTCACTGAGTCTCAGTTTCTCCACCTAAAAAATGTGGATAATTCACCTGCCCTGCTCTACCTATCTCATAGAGCTGCTGTGAGAATTAAATGAGATAGGGAATATCAAAGGTTTTCAAAACTAAAACAACATATTCATGTTAGGAAGTACAAGGACAGAGGAAAAGGTTAGGGCAGGCTACGGATTTTATTCTTTACAGAGGGGAGCTGTTGAAGGTTTTCTAGACGGGAGTAACAGAAGCAGATCTAGTTCCTTAAAAAACTAAAAATAGAACTACCATACGACCCAGCAATCCCACTACTGGGCATATACCCTGAGAAAACCATAATTCAAAAAGAGTCATGTACCACAATGTTCATTGCAGCTCTATTTACAATAGCCAGGACATGGAAGCAACCTAAGTGTCCATCAACAGATGAATGGATAAAGAAGATATGGCACATATATACAATGGAATATTACTCAGCCATAAAAAGAAATGAAATTGAGTTATTTGTAGCGAGGTGGATGGACCTAGAGTCTGTCATGCAGAGTGAAGTAAGTCAGAAAGAGAAAAACAAATACCGTATGCTAACACATATATATGGAATCTAAGGAAAAAAAAAAAAAAAAAAGGTCATGAAGAACCTAGGGGCAAGACGGGAATAAAGACGCAGACCTACTAGAGAATGGACTTGAGGATACGGGGAGGGGGAAGGGTAAGCTGGGACAAAGTGAGAGAGTGGCATGGACAAATACACACTACCGAACGTAAAATAGATAGCTAGTGGGAAGCAGCCGCATAGCACAGGGAGATCAGCTCGATGCTCTGTGACCACCTAGAGGTATGGGATAGGGAGGGTGGGAGGGAGGGAGATGCAAGAGGGAAGAGATATGGGAACATATTGTATATGTATAACTGATTCACTTTGTTATAAAGCAGAAACTAACATACCATTGTAAAGCAATTATACTCCAATAAAGATGTTAAAAAAAAAAAAAAAAGACAGGTCTGACTGCAGTGAGTAGAGGAGACAAGAAGAGATTAAGGCTGGAGGCCCAGAGAACAGGTGGGGCAGAGATGATGTGTACCTGAATGAGAGCCCAGCTGCTGGGATATAATAGCAAAGGCAGGAGAGAGAGAGACCACTGAGAGTGGCTGCTGGAGGCCGACATGAGGAGTACCTTCTGGCCCTGCACTGTGTAACAGGGAAGCCGCAGAGCACCCGAAATGTGACTAGTCTGAACTGAGACACTGTCAGTACAAAATACACACAAGATTTCAAAGACTAAGTACAAAAAAAAAAGAATGTAAAATATTAAAAATTTTTATATCGATTACATGTTGAAATAACATATTTTGAATATACTGAGTTAAATGAAATACACATTAAAATTAATTCAGCTGTTTCTCTTCACTATTTCTAATGTGGCTACTAGAAAATTTTCAGTTACACTCGAGGCTTGCACTCTATTTCTATTGGACAGCGCTGGTCTGGCCTCCTCTGGCCACAGCTGTACTGCACTGTGCCTTCTCTCCCATGGCAGGGCCTCGTGCCCTTCAGACCAGTCAAAGGAAGCTAGAAATCTGCCCAGAGTCACTCCTCCCAAGCACCTTTGTTTCCCACAGCACCTGGTCCACGTTTCTGCCAAAGCACTTCGTACACGGGCGCCGACCTTTCTCCCTTGTTTGCTGGACTGTGAGCCCCTGAGGGCGCGCCACGGCGTCTCTGGAGCCCCAGTGAGGAAGCAGTGAGCCCTGCCCTGGGGGCGGCGTCCGCAGTGCTGAGCAGAGAACAATGCCACACGACCCTGGCTGTGCACCCTTCTCTTCACTCAGAACCCAACACCCCACTAGCCTCCCAGGCTCTACCAGCACAGGTACAGATGCACATCTGATGTCTATAAGTTGTCACACATCCCTCAGGAAAAGCTCAACGCTCAGGCTATGCCCAGGAATTCAAACTGATATTGAGGAGCGGCGTGGGGGAGTGTGGAGTTAGAACGGGCGTGTGTCCTGGCTCTGTCTCTGATCATTTGTGTGACCGAGGGAAAGTTACTCTCTGTGATCCTCAGTTTTCTCATCTACAAAACTGGAATACTAGCTACCTGTCCTGCAGGGCTGTTGTAAGAACTGGTGTAATGTAAGTGAAGTCTCTAGCACAATGTCTGGCACAGAGCAATGCTCAAAAAATGATTGCTATTCTTGTTATTTATGAGACCCTAAGTCAAACATAATTAGTAAGCTACTGCTAAAGCCATCATATCCTGCCTCACAGCACAAAATAAACAAATTCTGAGTCATCTAATACAGACGCAACCATCTCACAGATGTCCTCTGAAGCAAATGACCTATTGCTATTATATTAGTTGACATTCATTTGCTTTTGTCTAAGTATCCTCCAAACTGTTACCTTTGATAAAAATAATGTGCTTCAGGACAGAAAGAAGAGACCAGGAGACCTGGATACCAGTGCTAATGCTGCCATTCACTAGCTGTGTAATTCCGTGTGTGTGTGTGTGTGTGTGTGTGTGTGTGTGTGTGTGTGTGTGTGTGTGTGTGTGTGTGTGTGGTCTGGGGGCGTGGCGGCGCACACAGGAAGGGAAATCATGGAGATCATGGAGGCTGCCATAGCAGCAGGGAGGGAACAGGCCAAGGTGGTGAGAGGGCAGGACTGACAGTCTAGACATTTGGGTTCTAGACCAAATCTGCCCCTATTTTTTTGTTTACCCTTGAAAAAAATTATATAGAACAAGCACCTAATATGTTACAGGCATTCATTTAATCCTCACAATAACCTGGTGAGGTAGACATTGTTATTTGCCTTAACAGATGAGAAAATGAGATTCAGAGAAGTTAAATAGTTTGCCCAAGAACACAGGTGCTAAATGATAGAGCCAGAAACATGAGCTTAAGTTGGCCTGACCAAAGTCCAGTCTTGCCCTCTCAGCACCTTGACTTCATCTCCTGCAATGAAGGGGTTAGACCACATTATCTCCCGTCCTTTCTCACGCTAACGTTGCATGATTCTTTGTCCCTCACCATGTTTCTTTGGCATATCAGGTCTTTGCACCCAGAGGGGGCTCAGGTAGAACTAAATTCATTCGACTGGGAGAAAACAGTAGACACCGTCACCAACAATCATCTAGGAGCACTTCCAGGTCCGTACTGGTAAGGCCCACAAGATGGCTAAGAATATTTTTATTCATTTCCCAGTTTTCACAAAAGCAAAGGAATAAGAAGCAAAGCCTAGAATTCACAAGGTAAAGAATAAGCATCTGTCATAAGGCCCAAGGCTTAGGAGGGTGGAGTGGAAAGGGTCTCCATCTATGGAATGAGGTTTCTTCCTTGCCTACATCATGCCCACTGTGTGACAGTGGACAAGCCACATAACACCTCTAAGTTTCAGCTTTCGTGCTGGTAAAACAGGAAGATCACGCTTTGCACTTCTCACAGGGCACTGGGATAACTAAATTATTTGTAAACCAAAAATCACTCTACAGGTATATCTTGTTTTACCTAAAGTTTTCCTGGAAAGATAAGTAAATGTGTCCTAAGTGAATCCTCCTGAAGGTGATGATACTAATTTAAAAACAAACTTTCAAAAGACTGGGTTTTCTTAAAGCAAGGCATACCTTGCTTTCTACTCCGTAAAAATAGAATTGTTATTCGAGTCAGTTTTTTATTGTTGGCACAAATAAAGGACAAACCAGAAAACAAATAACCCAGAATAACAGCCAATCCAAGAAGTCTCCGTTTTGATTTTAAAAAGTTTTGTCATTTGTCTCAGAAGATTCACCTTTCTGATTTACTTTGTTAAGGTGGATTTTAAATTAGCGGTTTCAATTCCCTGAGCTCATAACACAATCATTAGGAAAGTACTTGGTGGCAGAAGAAAGCTAGTCTTCGATTTTAAAACTGCCGCGGTTAAACCATAGAATGAGTAACTAGCAGAGGTAACTTGAGTTGACGTGGGTTGACAGTAGCACATCTGCTCTTCTTTGCAATCCCTTTCCTACCTCAGGGAGGTGGTACCCTTTTCTTCAGCTGAGGTAACTGCAGGAAGACGCAAATCTAGTCATAGCATCTAAGCTACCAACTGTAATGGGGGGAGGGGATCCAGAACATCACATTCTCAGCTAGTGACTTCAGGAAGCCGGGCCCGAGGCAGAGAGAAGAAAGAAGGGTGGGGGTGGGGGCTTCTTCTCCAGCCTGCAACAGGCTCCCTACAAATTCCTGTTCCATCCTCCTAAAAACTGCCCGGAAACTCCTCTCCTTCTGGAAGCTTTCCTCAGTTAACTCTCTAATGATGACCACTCCTATTCTTTGCATCCTGCTAGCCCTTAAGCATTTGACTTGTGCTACAAACACATATATCCTTCCCTCCGTATTACTTTAAAAGGGAACTCAAGTATTCTGTGTTTCGTCTAATAAAATACTTGTTCTGAAGGAAGGACTCACTGTCTTCTATTTCTGTGTCTCTTTAGCACCTGCATCTCCAGCCACCTGACCTGGGCCCCCCAACCGATAACCTGAGCTCTACAAGGGATACTTTACAGACATAGTTGGTTAGGAAGCTGATAGAAAGCCAGCCAGGGAACATCTGAGTCAACTTCCCTAGTAGCCGGATCCCTGAAGCTCTCGTCGCAGTTTCATCGCCAAGTGATCCACTTTGGACCTCCCTGACCCTTACTCCCTCCCCTCATGTTGACTGATGGGACCGGGACTGCTGGACCAGCCACTGTTATTAAAACATAAACTTGGCCTAAGACAACTCCGAGCAACAACTCAGGTATATGCCTGCCTGAAAGGAGGTAGAATGGGCAGACCACAAACCAGAAGAACACTCCACTGGCTCTGCCTAGCTGGGTACTTCTCGAGTCTGCTGATCTAGCTCATACACGTAAAGAGAGGAAATCAGCTGCTGCCTTCTCTGTTGGGGGAGATGCCAGGCCATTCTGTGGGAAGACAAGGGTTTTTAGAGCAATGGCTGTTACCACTTCCAGCAAGTGCTGCTGCCTCTTATACCCTTTCCTACTGAATGAAACCTTTCATACTGGGGTGGGGTGGGGGACTGCACAACAGTGGAAGAGATATTAAGAACACAAAAATTAGGGAGTTCTCTGGTGGTCCAGTGGTTAGGGCTTGGTGCTTTCAATGCTGTGGCCCAGGTTCAATCCCTGGTTGGGGAACTAAGATCCTGCAAGCTTCGCGGCACGGTCCAAAAAAAAAAAAAAAGACAAAAATCACTGGCACTGGGAGATGGAACTATAACCCCCTGTGTAGGTGAACAGAAATGATAAGCATTTGTTCTACACAGCTACATTTTAGAGCACATAATTTGACTTAGTTTACTATCAGGCAGCATAGGGTAGTTTAAATAAAGTATCCTGGGGGTTTGAAGCTCTGGATTATAATCGTAGTTCTAGGCCTTCGTTTCCTTATGAGCAAAGAGTGTGGTGGCATGTGCGTGTGGAGGGAGTGACGGGGAGAGGAATGGATGAACCAGATGGTTCCCTGCAGCGCCTTTCCAGGGGCCTGGAAGACATACTCTTTATTCTATCCAGGCACAAATCATATTATAATGAAGTTTTATTATGTCAACAAGAGACCACCTTGAGCAGGGCAGTAACAGTACTTCAACCTGGAAATCGCCTGTCTCCAAAACATAACCTTTAGGAATCCAACCTGGATCGACCAGGAGAGAAACAATGGCAACTGAGCACTAGTGTTGATTTTATCCATGCACATAGTATACGCTCAATGAAAATGTGTTGAACGGTGAATGACCGACCTTGAAATTCTAACTCTTCCCAAACTCCAGTGCTCCAAATAGCTTACCCTTGTCCTTTGGCCCAGTCTTCCATGGCTGAAGGCAAGTATTACCTGCTCTAGGAAGCTTTCTCATTAACTAGTGCAACTTCTCCAATGACCTTTTTACTATTTACTAAATTCATTTCTGCTGCATTTTGAGTCCATCCTCTATCACTTAGTACTTGATTGTTTTCAAATTTTTTCATCCATATTGATCATGTCTCCCTCCAAATAGATAATAAACTTAAGAGCAGAAATCCTGTTACATTCCTTGTTGACAGAGCGCACAATAACTAGCACGGTGCTAAACATGTACTCTTAGTAAATACTAATTGTGAGGTAACTGATTGATAGATGAGATTCCAGTGATGACTACAATGATGATAGCTAGCATGTTTCTCAAGCACTTACTGAGACAAGACAGTGCGACTAGGAGTGTAGGCTCCTGAGCCCCTCTCTCAGATGTAAATGTTGGTCCTGCCACTTATTAGCTCTGTGACCTGACAAGTTACTTAACCTCTCTGTGCCTCAGCTTCCTCATCCTTAAAATGGGGAGAGTAATAGTACCCATCTCTTGGAATTGTTGTTAGGACTTAATTATTTAAAACGTAAAACTAAAACGCTTAGGCCACGGCCTGGTCACAGTAAGAATAATCAATAAATATTAGCCATTCTTATTTATTTTATTTAATCCTCACAACCACCCTATGAATTGGTACTATTAATGTTGTGGTTTTACAGTCGGAAGCTGAGGCACAGAGAGGTTAAGTAACTTGCTTAATTTCATGCCTCCAGTGAGGGCGATGGAGCTGGTATTTGAACCCAACCAGTTTAACCTCAGAGCCCGTTCTCTGCTAATGCTTTGCTCTCTGGTTAGAGACAGTTTTTACCACCTATTTTACGTTACCATAGATCCTTTTTTTTTTTCTTTTTTTTTTAAACTGAAGTATAGTTGATTTACAATGTTGTATTAGTTTCTGGTGTACAGTAAAGTGATTCAGACATATATACTGTTTCATGTTCTTTTCCATTATGGTTTATTACAAGATATTGAATATAGTTCCCTGTGCTATACAGTAGGACCTTGTTGTTTATCTATTTTATATACAGTAGTTTGTATCAGCTAATCCCAAACTCCTAATTTATCCTCACCCCCAACCTTGGTAACCATAAGTTTGTTTTTGCCATAGATCCATCCTTAACTTATGTCAGTGTTCTCTTGAAATCTCAGATCACAGATTCAAGATGACAGGGATTGGCTGCTTATTTTTCCATATATGAACTTAGATTCTGCTAACATTTATTACGAATCTGCTGGGTGGCAGGTGTAGTGCTAAATAGTATTTCATTTGATTTTCAGAACTCTGAACATAAGTATTTTACAGATGAGGAAGCTACAGTTCAGAGAAGATAAAGGACTCGCCTGAGGTCCCAGGGTTAGTGATGGCTCGTGCCAGGACTGGAACTCAGATTCCCTGTCTCCAAGTCCAATAGCCAGTCCTCATTAAGCCTGGCTCTGGGTTTTTCCTGGCACAAGCGTAAAACACAGTGCTGATTACCATTTATACTTCTGCTGGCCAAACACACAGGCTTTGCAATCAGATCCCCGGGTTAGTAATCCTGACGCTGACACTGGCTCTGTGACCTCAGGCAAGATATTTAATCTCTCAACCTCAGGTTTTCCCATCTGCAGCAGAGGTTAGTAACTACTTTGCTGGATTGTTATGAGATTAAACGGTGCATTCCTTACAGCATTTAGCACAGGGTACACAATAAATACCGAAAATGCATATTACCTTTTACTCTTATCAACACACCATGAGTTGCTCCCTTACATTAGTCTAGCATTTCCTCATCTATTATTTAGGAAGATCCCTGTAAAAAAGACAGATGTTCAGACTTCCCTGGTGGCTCAGTGGTTAAGAATCTGCCTGCCAATGCTGGGGACACGGGTTCAATCCCTGGTCTGCGAAGATCCCACATGCCACGGAGCAACTAAGCCCGTGCGCCACAACTACTGAGCCTGCACTCTAGAGCCCGCAAGCCACAACTACTGAGCCCATATACCACAACTACTGAAGCCTGCGCGCCTAGAGCCCATGCTCGGCAACAAGAGAAGCAACCACAATGTGAAGCCCGCTCACCACAATGAAGAGAAGCCCCCGCTCACCACAACTAGAGAAAGCCCGCGCAGCAATGAAGACCCAACAGTGAACACCCAACGCAGGCAAAAATAAATAAATAAATAAATAAATTTATTAAAAAAAAAAAAAAAAAAAGACAGCTGTTCAAATCAAATGACAGATGGGAAAACTAAGGTCTACAGACATTAAGCCCCTTATCCAAGGTTAGGAACAGAGTTCATTCTCCTAACTTTCGGCATACAACTCTTCACCAGATCTGGCTATCTGCCACCTCTCTAATGTCCAGAATTTCAGAATATACAACCTCTCGTTCAGTTCCAAAGGAGGGCCTTGTAGTCCTAAGACTATCCTAATTGCCCCTTTAGAGCTTTAGGGATTCACCCTGCCCACCCCCCAAGCAAAAACGGGTGCTGGGCAAGTTGTTCCAAGTGGAAAATTCAACTCCATCCCAGGCGGAAACCCCAAATCTCTGCTGTTCCAGCAGATTTCCAGGACGTGCTGGCTCCCAGAAACCACAATTACAGGCAAGCTCAAGGCAGAGGAGTAATTACACCCATACCATCGGCTCAGCAGTCTCTTGGCCTCTCCCTCCAGGGCTGACTCCATCTCTCTACCTCTCCCATCCCCCTCACCCAAACCCCATCTCAACCACTGCTCAGTGGAGAGATATGCAATGGGAATTTCCATCCTTTCTTTCTTCCAGCCCTGCTCCATTTCCAGGAAACCGAGGAAGGGTGGGGTGAGGGGGGAAAGAAGCCATCTCATGGATATAACTAAAGCTGAATGGCAGCAAGAGCTGAAAGTTATTTTCACAGGAAGAGAAGCATTCTTGAGGCCCCTCCCCTCAATCCATCCCTTATTTCCCACAAAGATGACGTCAGGAAGGAATTCTGTGGGTGAGACCCCCAAATGTGAAAATGAAGGGGATCTTGTGGAATAGGAAACAGCAACCTCAATCTCTCCAGACGGAACAATCTTGGCTGGACATAGAATGGAGAAAAGATGACATCTAGAAGGCCAAAGGGATCTAGAACTCTAACTCTTATCTCTAAGATCCTAGGAAAGTCTTGTAGGAAATCTACCGCTCCCAGAGTGCCTCCTAATCTTGGCTAACAGGAAAGAACGCCAGACCTCGCCTTCTTTTCTAAAATTGCTCCTCTTCTATTCTGAAACATGGGACTGATGTTCCAGTTATTTCAAACTCCAGCACAAGGTACTTTATGTAGTACCTTCCTTCTCCCTTCCAATGTCACTGTCCTTTGTTTGCGTGGTGGATTTGCTCAGCTTAGCTCTGATGATTGCTCTCGATACACCATTACAGAACAGAATGCTGTCCCCTACTGCTGCCAGTGGTCTCAGGGCCGTCCCTACCTCCTGTCCCCACAATGCTGAAGGCTTTCAGTGGGTCTGAGTACCCTAGAATCCCCTCCAGGAACTCTCAGGAGGTGAAGTGAATGTGGCATAGGGCAGAGGATAGGGATGGGGTGGTATCCCAAAAAGGGAGTGGACCTCAACATCCTAGAGGGCTTTTGAACAGTTATGGCTCAGAGGCCAGAAATGAAGGTTGCCAGGGCAGTTTCTTGAGGCCGGTCCAGAGCCCTCACAATTGTGGTTGACAGAGCAAACTGAGAAAAGCCCCAAAGCAGACTGGTACTGACCCAATTCCACCCATCAAAACCGTACTTAAAACATATTAATCCTGGGACTTCCCTGGTGGTGCAGGGGTTAAGAATCCGCCTGCCAATGCAGGGGACGTGGGTTCGAGCCCTGGTCCAGGAAGATTCCACATGCTGCGGAGCAACTAAGCTCATGCGCCACAACTCCTGAGCCTGCGTTCTAGAGCCCGCGAGCCACAACTACTGAAGCCCATGCGCCCTACAGCCTGTGCTCTGCAACAAGAGAAGCCACTGCAATGAGAAGCCCGTGCACCACAATGAAGAGTAGCCCCCGCTCGCCGCAACTAGAGAAAGCCCGCGAGCAGCAACAAAGACCCAATGCAGCCAAAAAATAAATAAATAAATATTTTTAAAAAAGAAAAAAATTTTAAAAACCCATATTAATCCCAAGAAGCTTTCCTTGATTTGCTCCCAACCAACCTCTCCCCCTAGGCAGGCGTAACCTCAGCCTTCATAAATTCACTCTGTATTATTGGTTAGTTACTTACAACAACCTCAGTGAAAAGCAAACAGCCATTCAAACCATTTATTTCAAGTTATATTTGTCATATCCAGCATGACCAAAGACGAACACCTCTGTGGAACTCACTCCACAAAGACCTCATTTGTGCATTAAATGACACTTGTTTTGACACTCTTTTTCTAAGTATTCTTAAATCAATATACTTCCACATCTCTGGTTTCCCCCAACTAAGCTGTAAATTCCTTAAGAGGAAAGGATGTGTCTTCCACTTTTGAAATATCTTTGCATTCTCTCCCCTCTGTCGGCCACCTGGATAAAATAGGTGTTTTTTTTGCACAAGCACATACGTACACACACACACACACACACACACACACAGCATCCACTACAAAATATAGGATTCTACAAAGCACTGCTTGATCCACTTGTTCGACAAACCAGCTGACAAATGGCCACTGACACAAGTCACAAATCTAAGGGACCAGATAGCCAAAGAGAAACTAGAGATATTCAAGATGGAGCTACACAACCACATGGGCTAAGAATCAGAGGGTCGGATTAATTAGATGACTGCCAAGATTCCTTCCAATCCTGAGGCTGACTCTGATTTGAAGACAGAGTGGGACTGAGGGAGGGAGGTGGGGAGCAAGGATGCATCCCATCAAAAGCACTATAACCACAGGATAGAAATGGTAGAATTTAGTCTCTCTGTCACTCTTTCCAGGGCTTAGAAAAAAAGGGTTCTGAGGGCAAGAAGTAGACACCTCTCTGGTCCTGTTTGCCCTCTGGTGCAGAAGGCTGCTTTGGAATGGGACTCAATGCTCTGGTTCTTGGAAACACAGGGGAAGTCAGGAGGCACTTGGACAGGGGTCAGGTCAGAAAGGTAGTGAAAAGATGGCAGTGACCAATGAACGGTTTCACCACATGCTGGCACCTCCTCTCCTGGATCATGCTGAACCTTTAATAATCTGACTGATATGTGAAACCATCCCCATAATCCACTAACTGTAAATGTGCCAAGGGCTGGAGCCAGAGGATGAAGTGGCAGCCCCAGATCTGTAGGATGAGGCCTATGCAACAGGCCTAGTGAGGATGGGGTTCCTGCAGGGACAGCCTGGCTGAGATTAGCAGCCCTTTAAATCCTAACTGACTTGTGTTAGAATTTCTCCCCTATAAGGTTCTGTGCGCTCAGGCAGCAGTTAGGGGGAGACAGGAGAGAGGCCAAGATGTGACTTACTCTGTGAGGAAAGGAGAGAGCTCCTCACCTTGTGTTAGCCTGTTCTCTGCACACATCACCGGGCATGGTGAGAATGAGAGGATGGAAAGGAATACAAGGCAGAAGTGAAGAGTCAGAGATGGAATAAATGCAGATGTGAGATGAACAAAGTGAAGAAGGGGAGGAAGTAGGGAAGTTACAAAAGAAAGGGGAGAGTAAAGCAAGAGCATGACAGGATAAAAAGATTTGGGATCAAGGGCTACGTGGAAAGATGTGGAGAAAGGAGAGGGGAAATTAGGGCAAAAGAGAAAAAGCATTCAAAAGGGGAGAGAAGAGAGTTGTAGAACTATTTAAACATCAAACTAGCTCAGGAGTTGGTACAGATTCTAAGGCAGCCAGATTCTCCCAGACTCTGACAGCAGGGGTGTTAAATGGAACTCATTACAGTCTTTGGGTTGAGATTTATAAAAGGGCTGTGAAATCATTAATTAATGCAGAGTGTCTGGCACAGAAAAGGATGACGCGGTAGTGGGGAGAAGGATTAGTGGAGAGAGAAGTGGGTAGTTGGCAAGCAAGAACCAGGTTTGCTGCAGGATTTCTGGATTACAGAGCTTTCCCTAGCAAGGTCTCAGTTTCCAATCTGGCTGTGCAAAATTAAACACACTCTCTTCTGGGTTCAAGATGGTGAAGTAGAAGGACATGTTCTCACTCCCTCTTTCGAGAACACTGGAATCACAACTAACTGCTGAACAATCATCCACAGGAAGACACTGGAACTCACCAAAAAAGACACCTCACATGCAGAGACAAAGGAGAAGCCGCAATGAGACAGTAGGAGGGGAGCAATCACAATAAAATCAAATCCCATAACTGCTGGGTGGGTGACTCACAAACTGGAGAACACGTTTACCACAGGAGTCCACCCACTGGAGTGAAGGTTCTGAGCCCCACGTCAGGCTTCCGAACCTGGGGGTCCAGCAACAGGAGGAGGAATTCCTAGAGAATCAGACTTCGAAGGCTAGCAGGATTTGATTGCAGGACTTTGACAGGACTGGGGGAAACAGAGACTCCACTCTTGGAGGGCACACACAAAGTAGTGTGTGCATTGGGATCCAAGGGAAGGAGCAGTGACCCCATAGGAGACTGAACCAGACCTAACTGCTAGTGTTGGAGGGAGGCGGGGGGTGGCTGTGCCTCACCGGGAGGACAAGGACACTGGCAGCAGAAGTTCTGGGAAGTACTCCTTGGCGTGAGCCCTCCCAGAGTCCTCCATTAGCTCCACCAAAGAGCCCGGCTAGGCTCCAGTGTTGGGTCGCCTCAGGTCAAACAACCAACAGAGAGGGAACTCAGCCCCACCCATCAGCAGAAAAGCGGATTAAAGTTTTACTGAGCTCTGTCCACCAGAGCAACAGCCAGCTCTACCCACCACCAGTCCCCCCATCAGGAAACTTGCACAAGCCTCTTAGATAGCCTCATCCACCAGAGGGCAGACAGCAGAAGCAAGAAGAACTACAATCCTGCAGCCTGTGGAACAAAAACCACATTCACAGAAAGACAAGATGAAAAGGCAGAGGGCTATGTACCAGATGAAGGAACAAGATAAAACCCCAGAAAAACAACTAAATGAAACGGAGATAGGCCATCTTCCAGAAAGAGAATTCAGAATAATGATAGTGAAGATGATCCAGGACCTCGGAAAAAGAATGGAGGCAAAGATCAAGAAGGTGCAAGAAGTGTTTAACAAAGATATAGAACAAATTAAAGAACAAACAGAGATGAACAATACAATAACTGAAATGAAAAATATATTAGAAGGAATCAACAGCAGAATAACTGAGGCAGAAGAACGGATAAGTGACCTGGAAGACAGAATGGTGGAATTCACTGCTGCAGAACAGAATAAAGAAAAAAGAATGAAAAGAAATGAAGACAGCCTGAGAGACCTCTGGGACAACATTAAATGCAACAACATTCGCATTATAGGGGTCCCAGAAGGAGAAGAGAGAGAGGAAGGACCAGAGGAAATACTTGAAGAGATTATAGTCAAAAACTTCCCTAACATGGGAAAGGAAATAGCCACCCAAGTCCAGGAAGCACAGAAGAGTCCCATACAGGATAAACCCAAGGAGAAACACGCTGAGACACATAGTAATCAAATTGGCAAAAATTAAAGACAAAGAAAAATTACTGAAAGCAGCAAGGGAAAAATGACAAATAACACACAAGGGAACTCCCATAAGGTTAACAGCTGATTCCTCAGCAGAAACTCTACAAGCCAGAAGGGAGTGGCATGATATACTTAAAGTGATTAAAGGGAAGAACCTACAACAAAGATTACTTTACCCAGCAAGGATCTCATTCAGATTCGATGGAGAAATCAAAAGCTTTACAGATAAGCAAAAGCTAAGAGAATTCAGCACCACCAAACCAGCTCTACAACAAATGCTAAAGGAACTTCTCTAAGTGGGAAACACAAGAGAAGAAAAGGACCTACAAAAACAAACCCAAGGGGCTTCCCTGGTGGCACAGTGGTTGAGAATCTGCCTGCCAATGCAGGGGACACGGGTTCGAGCCCTAGTCTGGGAAGATCCCACATGCCGCGGAGCAACTGGGCCCGTGAGCCACAACTACTGAGCCTGCGCGTCTGGAGCCTGTGCTCCGCAACAAGAGAGGCTGCGACAGTGAGAGGTCCACGCATCGCAATGAAGAGTGGCCCCCGCTTGCTGCAACTAGAGAAAGCCCTCGCACAGAAAAGAAGACCCAACACAGTCAAAACTAAATAATAAATAAATAATTTTTTTAAAAAAAGTGCTGTGACCAGAAAAAAATAAAAAAACAAACCCAAAACAATTAAGAAAATGGTCATAGGAACATACATATCGATAATTACCTTAAACGTGAATGGATTAAATGCTCCAACCAAAAGACACAGGCTCACTGAGTGGATACAAAAACAAGACCCATCTATATGCTGTCTACATGAGACCCACTTCAGACCTAGGGACACATACAGACTGAAAGGGAGGGGATGGAAAAAGATATTCCATGCAAATGGAAATCAAAAGAAAGCTGGAGTAGCAACACTCATATCAGATAAAATAGACTTTAAAATAAAGAATGTTACAAGAGACAAGGAAGGACACTACATAATGATCAAGGGATCAATCCAAGAAGAAGATATAACAATTATAAATATATATGCACCCAACATAGGAGCACCTCAATACATAAGGCAACTGCTAACAGCTCTAAAAGAGGAAATCAACAGTAACACAATAATAATGGGGGACTTCAACTCCTCACTTACACCAATGGACAGATCATCCAAACAGAAAATTAATAAGGAAACACAAGCTTTAAATGACACAATAAACCAGATAGATTTAATTGATATTTACAGGCTATTCCATCCAAAAACAGCAGATTATACTTTCTTCTCAAGTGCGCACGGAACATTCTCCAGGATAGATCATATCTTGGGTCACAAATCAAGTCTCAGTAAACTTAAGAAAACTGAAATCATATCAAGCATCTTTTCTGACCACAACGCTATGAGATTAGAAATCAATTACAGGGGAAAAAACCTAAAAAACACAAACACATAGAGGTTAAACAATACGTTACTAAATAACCAAGAGATCACTGAAGAAATCCAAGAGGAAATCAAAAAATACCTAGAGACAAATGACAATGAAAACACAACGATCCAAAACCTATGAGATGCAGCAAAAGCAGTTCTAAGAGGAAAGTTTATAGCTATACAAGCCTACCTCAAGAAACAAGAAAAATCTCAAACAATCTAACCTTACACGTAGAGGAATTAGAGAAAGAAGAACAAACAAAACCCAAAGTTAGCAGAAGGAAAGAAATCATAAACATCAGAGCAGAAATAAATGAAATAGAAACAAAGAAAACAATAGCAAAGAAAAATAAAACTAAAAGTTGGTTCTTTGAGAAGATAAACAAAATTGATAAAGCATTAGCCAGACTGATCAAAAGAGGGAGAGGACTCAAATCAATAAAATTAGAAATGAAAAAGGAGAAGTTACAAGAGACACCACAGAAATACAAAGCATCCTAAGAGACTACTACAAGCAACTCTATGCCAATAAAATGGACAACCTGGAAGAAATGGATAAATTCTTAGAAAGGTATAACCTTCCAAGACTGCACCAGGAAGAAACAAAAAATATGAACAGACCAATCACAAGTAATGAAATTGAAACTGTGATTAAAAATCTTCCAACAAACAAAAGTCCAGGACCAGATGGCTTCACATGTGAATTCTATCAAACATTTAGAGAAGAGCTAACATCTATCCTTCTCAAACTCTTCCAAAAAATTGCAGAGGAAGGAACACTCCCAAACTCATTCTATGAGGCCACCATCACCCTGATACCAAAACCAGATGAAGATACTACAAAAAAAGAAAATTACAGACCAATATCACTGATGAATACAGATGCAAAAATCCTCAACAAAATACTAGCAAACAGAATCCAACAACACATTAAAAGGATCATACACCACGATCAAGTGGAATTTATCCCAGGGATGCAAGGATCTTCAATATATGCAAATCAATCAATGTGATACACCATATTAACAAATTGAAGAATAAAAACCATATGATCATCTCAATAGATGCAGAAAAAGCTTCTGACAAAATTCAACACCCATTTATGATAAAAACTCTCCAGAAAGTGGGCATAGAGGGAACCTACCTCAACATAATAAAGGCCATATATGACAAACCCACAGCAAACATCATTCTCAATGGTGAAAAACTGAAATCATTTCCTCTAAGATCAGGAACAAGACAAGGATGTCCACCCTCACCACTATTATTCAACATAGTTTTGGAAGTCCTAGCCATGGCAATCAGAGAAGAAAAAGAAATAAAAGGAATTCAAATTGGAAAAGAAGAAGTAAAACTGTCACTGTTTGCAGATGACATGATACTATACATAGAGAATCCTAAAAATGCCACCAGAAAACTACTAGAGCTAATCAATGAATTTGGTAAAGTTGCAGGATACAAAATTAATGCACAGAAATCTCTTGCATTACTATACACTAATGATGAAAAATCTGAAAGAGAAATTAAGGAAACACTCCCATTTACCACTGCAACAAAAGGAATAAAATACCTAGGAATAAACCTACCTAGGGAGACAAAAGACCTGTATGCAGAAAACTATAAGACACTGATGAAAGAAATTAAGGATGATACAAACAGATGGAGAGATATACCATGTTCTTGGATTGGAAGAATCAATATTGTGAAAATGACTATATTACCCAAAGCAATCTACAGATTCAATGCAATCCCTATCAAATTACCAATGGCATTTTTTACAGAACTAGAACAAAAAAATCTTAAAATCTGTATGGAGACACAAAAGACCCCGAATAGCCAAAGCAGTCTTGAGGGAAAAAAACGGAGCTGGAGGTATCAGACTCCCTGACTTCAGACTATACTACAAAGCTACAGTAATCAAGACAATATGGTACTGGCACAAAAACGGAAACATAGATCAATGGAACAGGATAGAAAGCCCAGAGATAAACCCACGCACCTATGGTCAACTAATCTATGACAAAGGAGGCAAGGATATACAACGGAGAAAAGACAGTCTCTTCAATAAGTGGTGCTGGGAAAACTGGACAGCTACATGTAAAAGAATGAAATTAGAACACTCCCTAACTCCATACACAAAAATAAACTCAAAATGGATTAGAGACCTAAATGTAAGACTGGACACTATAAAACTCTTAGAGGAAAACATAGGAAGAACACTCTTTGACATAAATCACAGCAAGATCTTTTTTGATCCATCTCCTAGAGTAATGGAAATAAAAACAAAAATAAACAAATGGGACCTAATGAAACCTAAAAGATTTTGCACAGCAAAGGAAACCATAAACAAGACGAAAAGATAACCCTCAGAATGGGAGAAAATATTTGCAAACAAATCAACGGAGAAAGGATTAATCTCCAAAATATATAAAAAGCTCATGCAGCTCAATATTAAAAAAACAAACAACCCAATCCAAAAATGGGCACAAGACCTAAATAGACATTTCTCCAAAGAAGACATACAGATGGCCAAGAGGCACATGAAAAGCTTCTCAACATCATGAATTGTTAGAGAAATGCAAATCAAAACTACAATGAGGTATCACCTCACACAGATTAGAATGGGTATCATCAGAAAATCTACAAACAGCAAATGCTGGAGAGGGTGTGGAGAAAAGGGAACCCTCTTGCACTGTTGGTGGGAATGTAAATTGATACAGCCACTATGGAGAACAGTATGGAGGTTCCTTAAAAAACTAAAAATAGAATTACCATATGATCCAGCAATCCCACTACTGGGCATGTACCCAGAGAAAACCATAATTCAAAAAGACACATGCACCCCAATGTTCATTGCAGCACTATTTTCAATAGCCAGGTCATGGAAGCAACCTAAATGCCCATCGACAGATGAATGGATAAAGAAGATGTGGTACATATATACAATGGAATATTACTCAGCCATAAAAAGGAACGAAATTGGGTCATTTGTAGAGACGTGGATGCATCTAGAGACTGTCATACAGAGTGAAGTAAGTCAGAAAGAGAAAAACAAATATCGTATATTAACGCATATACGTGGAACCTAGAAAATGGTACAACTGAACCGGTTTGCAGGGCAGAAATTGAGACACAGATGTAGAGAACAAACGTATGGACACAAAGGGGGGAAAGCAGTGGGGGTGGGGGGTGGTGGTGTGATGAATTGGGAGATTGGGATTGACATGTATACACTGATGTGTATAAAATGGATGACTAATAAGAACCTGCTGTATAAAAAAATAAATTAAATTAAATTAAAAAAATAAAATAAAATAAACACACTCTCTTCCCTCTTGACTCAAATGCCACCTTAGGTGGTCTTCTCCAACCACCATATCTAAAACTGCAACCCTGCATTTCTGATACTTCCTATTTTCTCTTTAGCAATTATTACCTAACACATTATCCTTTTATTCCTTATTTAATTCACGTAGAATGTAAGCTCCAGGAAGGCAAGAATTTTTGTCTCTTTTGTTCACTGCTATAGTCTCAGTGCTTACAACAGTTCCTGGCACAAAAGAGATGCTCAGATACTCAAAAAATACTTATTAAATAAAAGAATAAACCTAACTCCATTTAAATCTAAACCCATTCAGCTGCCTGAGAGAATGTAATGGGGAACATTATAAATAACTCAAAATAGAAAATAATGCAGATGCAACCTCACAGAATCATAAATGTTAAGGGCTAGAAAGAATCTCAACATCCTCATTTCACAGACAAGAAAACTGAGGATTAGAGCCTTTGTTATGGACTAAATGTCTGTGTTCCCCCCAAAATCATTATTTTGAAGCCCTAACACTCAGTGTAATGGTATTTGGAGATGCACCATTGGGAGATAAAGAAGGTTGAATGAGGTCATGAGGGTGGGGCCCTCATAATGGTATTTGTGCCCTTATGAGAAAAGACACCAGAGATTTGGCCCCCTTTCTCTCTCCATGTGCACACACCAAGGAAAGGCCATGTGAGCACACAATGAGAAGGCGGCTGTCTACATGCCAGGAAGAGGCCCTCACCAGAGCCCAACCACGGTGGTAACCTGGTCTCAGACTCCAAGCCTCCAGAACTGTGAGAAAATCAATTTCTATTGTTTTAAGTCACCCAATCTATGGTATTTGTTATGGCAGCCTATGCTGAGTAAGAAGGCCTTTAATTGAATTTTTCAGGGTCCTCTAGTGACAGGGTGAGAACTAGAAGCCAGGGCTCCTATCCCAGGTTGGTGCTTTCTATTACACCAAGGCCTTGGAATTTGTTTGCACATCAATGTAGGGGTGTTGGCCATTTTGGAGATAACAACACTGGGAGAAGCTGGAAAAATGGGTTCAGTGTCTCTATCTCACCCTTTGTTCAACTCCTCAGAGCTTCTCACTCTATACTTAGAGCCAATGGCTTTGCCTCTGGGAGAAATACAAAGAGAGCTACTCTCCTAAGTCCTGCTTCATTCCTTCACAAGGTGGGGAAAGGAACAAAAGGCAAGGTACAGCTTTGCTTTCAAAGGCTTTTCCTCCCAGCTGTTGTTGAGTCACAAAGTTGCACTCAGGAGTGGGAGTTAGTAAAGGACAAGTCCATAGGAAGTGAAAAGTCAGATTGCTTGGTATGTCACCTGTAGGTAAGTGGGAATGAACTGAAATAAATTCTAGGGACAGTTTAGAAATATCACTCGTGCACATATTTAAAAACTCAAGTGGGTGTATATTAAACTTTAAAATCATGACTTTCAGGTGACCTCCTTCATCTCTTCCAAAAGTCTGCTTATCGAGTATAAAATGGATTTATACTTAATATGCTTCCCAAACAGCTCAGAAATCTTTGTATTTATAATCACATTTACCTTTATCAATAGTTAATAACTATTTATTGGTACACAGAAGTGATTTAGACATCTGAGGCATATATTAAGGTAGAGGCATGATTCTTATCCTTGGGAAATTTACAATCTGAGGAGTTAGGAAGACAAAGGCAAAAGAGACTTAAGTTAAGGCAAAAGAGAAGTTAAGTGCAAATCCACAAAGAGCCAATTGTTTACAAACAGTACTGAGTAACAAATACAGTGATCAGAAGATGGGGCTCTTCAGGAAGAGTAATCCTGAGGTCACTGGTATTGCACTAAGCTCTTAAAGGGCAGCCAGAAGGGATAAACACCCTTCTTCTATTTCTCCTAGCTTCTAAACCAAAGTGAACCATGATTTGACCTAAACACAAGGGGACTCCTTAACAACGCAAATTCATTAGCTAGTCTAAGCTAGCTGGTGGAAAACTTCTACAGGGGTGAAGCTCATCTACCTGGCTACAAAGTCCTCAACACACTAAGTAGTCCAGCTCTGAGCCATTTCATTCCACTACAAAAGCATGCCACCCCCCAGTTCAATATTCAGTGGCTGAATCTCATTCTGAACCTCTCTTGCGTTCTCCCAACCTGAACTTGCTTCCTGGAGCACCTATTAAATTCTATCTCACCCCTCCCTCAAAAGCAAACAAATAACCCACTGCTAATATCAAAGGTGAAAGACTGGCTGCCTTTTCCCCAAGATCAGGAGCAAGACAAAGATGTCTGGTCTCATCACTTCTTTTCAGCGTTGAGCTAGGGGTTCTAGCCAGGGCAATCAGGCAAGAAAAAGAAATAAAAGGCATTCAGATTGATAAGGAAGAAGTAATACTACTTCTCTTCACAGATGATGTGACCCTGTATATAGAAAATCCTATAGAATCCACAAAAAACTTAGAACTAATAAATGGCCACAGGATACAAAGCTGATACAAAACATTTATATATCTATACACCAGCAATGAACAATACCAAAATGAAATTAAGAAAACATTTCCTTTTTAATAGTAGCAGAAAAATAAAATACCTGGGAATAAATTTAACAAAAGAAGTGAAAGACTTGTATAGTGAAAAATACAAAACATCGTTGAAAGAAATTAAGTGAAAAGATATCCGTGTTCATGGGTTAGAAGATTTAAGATTGTTAAAATGGCAACACTCGGGACTTCCCTGGTGGCGCAGTGGTTAAGAATCCGCCTGCCAATGCAGGGGACACGGGTTCGATCCCTGGTCCAGGAAGATCCCACATGCCACAGAGCAACTAAGCCAGTGTGCCACAACTACCGAGCCTGCGCTCTAGAGCCTGAGAGCCACAACTACTGAGCTCACGTGCTGCAACTTATAAAGCCCATGTGCTCTAGGGCCCACATGCTTCAACTACTGAAGCCCTTGTGCCTAGAGCCCGTGCTCCACAATAAGACAAGCCACTGCAATGAGAAACCCGTGCACCATGATGAAGAGTAGGCCCTGCTCACCCCAACTAGAGAAAGCCCATGCACAGCAACAAAGACCCAATGCAGTCAAAAAAAGCTAAGGAAAGAAATGAACCCATTTGTGAATCTTACCATCTAATAATGTTAGTCTGTGTCTTCTAAATAAACAGAAACCTTTTTAAAAAAAATGGCAATACTCCACAAATTGATGTATAGATTCGATATAATCTCTATCAAAATCCCAGGGTTTTTTTTTTTTGCAGAACTTGACAAACTGATCCTAAAATTCATATGAAAATAAACAGCTAAAATGATCTTGAAAAAGTTGGAGGATTCATGTTTCTCAATTTCAAAACCTATAGTAATCAAGTCAGAATGGGACTAGCATAAGGATGGACATATAGGTCAACAAAATAGAGAATCCAGAAATGAATCTTCACGTTTATGGTCAACTGATTTTTGACAAGGGTCCCAGGACAATTCAATGGAAAAAGAACAGTCTTTTCAATAAATGGTGCTAGAACAACTGGAAATCCATAACAAAAGAATGACGTTGGACCCCTGCTTCACATCACACGCAAAAATTAACAAAAAATGGATCACTGACTTAAATGTAAGAGCTAAAACTGTAAAACTCTCAGAAGAAAGCATAGGAGTATATCTTTGTCATCCTGAGTTAAGCAATGATTTCTTAGATATAAAACTAAAAGCATAAGCAACAAGTGAAAAAATAAACTGGTCTTCATTAAAATTAAAACCTTGTGCTTCAAAGGGCAACACCAAGAAAGTAAAAATACAATCCACACAATGGAAGAAAATATTTGCAACTCATATATCTGATAAGGGAATTGTAACCAGAATATATTTTTAAAAAACTCGTATAAGTCAACAATAAAAACAAACAAACAAACCAGGGGACTTCCCTGGTGGCGCAGAGGATAAGACTTTATGCTCCCAATGCAGGGGGCCTGGGTTTGATCCCTGGTCAGGGAACTAGATCCCACATGCATGCTGCAACTAAGAGTTCACATGCCACAACTAAGGATCCCTGGAGCTGCAACTAAGGAGCCTACCTGCCGCAACTAAGGAGCCCACCTGCAGCAACTAAGACCTGGCGGAACCAAATTAATTAATTAATTTTTTAAAAAACCAGATAACTCAATTTAAAAAATGGGCAAAAAATTTGAATAGACGGTTCTCTACAGAAAAGATATAAATGGCCAATAAGCACAAGAAAAGATGTTCAATATCATTAGTCATTAGGGAAATGTAAATCAAAGCTACAATAAGATACTACTTCACACTGACCCTGAGGGCTAGAACCAAAATAATGGTAAATAACAAGTGTTGGTGAGGATGCGGAGAAATTGGAACCCTCAGATATTGCTGGTGAGAATGTAAAACAGTGCAGTCACTTTGAAAAACCATTTGGCAGCTCTTCAAAATATTAAACACAGAATACCATATGACACAGCAATTCCACTCCTAGGTGTATATACCCAAAAGAACTGAAAACATATATTTACACAGAAAGCTGTACACAAATGTTCACAGCAGCAGTATTCATAAAAGTCAAAAAGAGGAAACAACCCAAATGTCCATCAACTGATGAATAAACAAAGCTGGTGTATCCATACAATGACATATTAAGCAGCGATAAAAAAGGGAATGAAGTACTGATACCTGCTACAACATGGATGAACATGCTAAGTGAAAGAAGCCAGTCACAAAGACCTTACATGGTATGATTCCATTCATGTGAAATGTTCAGAATAGACAAATTCATCGAGATAGAAAGTAGATTAGTGGCTTCCTGGAGCTAGGGTGAAGGGCGGGGAGCAGCAAAGAGGAAGGGCTGCTAATGAACAGGGGGGTGTTTTCTGGGGTACTGAAAAATTCTAAAATTAGATTGTGGTGATGGTCTTACAACTCTGTGAATATACTAAAAACCAATTAACTGTATACTTTAAGTGGGTGAACTTTATGGTATGTGAAATATATCTCAATAAAGCTGTAAAACGAAAACATAAACAAAAAACAAACAGCCATCCACCCCCACACTTTCCTGGGTTTACTGATTAGAAGAAAAGATCTTTCCTAGAACTCTCACACAACTACTTTCTGCATCCTCTGCTCCAGATGGATACGTATCCTTCATATATCCAAAGTAAACAGTTTCTCTGTCTAGCTATTAATTTGATATTTTTGCTCAATCATCTATGTTGAATCTGGATAAAAAGAGAACCTATTTCACAGTATTTTTTTTAATAGATGTATTTATTTTATTTATTTATTTTTGACTGCATTGGGTCTTCGTTGCTGCACGCGGGCTTTCTCTCCTTGCGGCGAGCAGGGGGCTACTCTTCGTTGCGGTGCTCGGGCTTCTCACTGCGGTGGCTTCTCTTGTTGCAGAGCATGGGCTCTAGGCGCAGGGGCTTCAGTAGTTGTGGCATGCGGGCTCAGTAGTTGTGGCACACGGGCTTAGTTGCTCCATGGCATGTGGGATCTTCCTCCGGGACCAGGGCTCAAACCCATGTCCCCTACACTGGCAGGCGGATTCTTAACCACTGCGCCACCAGGGAAGCCCTATTTCACAGTATTGTTGTTGAATATTAAGCACTATTTAGAACAGTGCTTTATAAAGTAAATGCTATTTAAGCTTTAAGTTACTATCATCATCATCACCATCATCATCATCATTTCTGAGCCATTCATTCAACAAAATTTATTGAGTGCCTAATGTGTATGAAGAAGCACTGCTAGGTTTCAAAAGCAAAATAAGACACAAGTCAGATTCTCCTTCTTTTTCTGATGCAAAGTCATTGAGGGTCTTTAGATAAGGGTGCCATTTCGGGTGGTTGATGAGGCAGTGATACGGGAGGGGGAACCGGAGTTTACAGGCTAATATTCATGTGGACTCCTCATCCTATGCTCTGCTATCTAGTGTTGAACGTCTGTAATTAACTACATGCCTGGACCGCTGGCCATGGTTGCTCTACACTAGAGAAATCGGGTTTATTTCCAGGACTGAATTACGTTTCTCTGCCGTCACCTGTACTTGCGTCTGTTCCCAACTCCTTGCATCTCCCATTCTGACCCACACACATCAGAAGCCTTGTCCAGTGGGTGGGTTTATTTCAAAGGCACAGTCATTTTGGTTTTCCCTATCCTGCTTTACATAGCACAGCCATGCTTCGCCAGGCTCACTCGTTGAATGCCTAGCAAACTCCTGCTCATTCCTCAAGGTTCAGATCAAACATATTAATACCCTGGTGAAGCATTTCCCTGCCTCTTCCCCAGCATAGTTGCTCACATCCTCCCTCCCTCTATTACAGTACCTCTTATTCTGCAGAGCAAATCTGTTTATGGGTCTCACACAACACACTGAATTCCCTGAATGTATTTTCTTTTTATCCCTTAATTCCTAAGATTTTCACCTCCACTCAATCTCCTCTATTCACTCCCAGAACTACACACTTTGGATCCTGACTATGTCCAGAATACTTCCACGTTCAAAGACACAAACTCCAGTTTCCCTCACTCTCACATTCAGTCCCGCTACATCTGCTCTTTCACCTATAAGTGACCTCACCAGACCCTTCTATTTTCCTTCCAGGTGTCAGCCCCCTCTTGGCTTCTCTTCTGTAGTTGATCACCTAACGTCACAGTCCTGATTCCTTTGTACCTCCGATCCTCCATCAAATGTGTCCAGCAAACCAGCACTGCAGCGAAACTCCCATCTGTGGCCTCTGCTCCTATTGCCAGTTAGGTGGACTCAGTTAGCTGGGGAAAAACCACACTGCCATGCAATCCTGCGTGCAGATCCAAGGTCTCCAACCTTTGTCAGGCCTTTAGTGCCTCCAGTCAGGGCTTTATTAGCCCAATTCTCTTTTTCACACCCTCTCCACCACTCCAAACATTTATGGCACTCCTCAAGTTCTGTATTTAAAGCCTGCCCTCACACTATCATAAGATTGTTTTTCTTCTGACCTCACTGATGTAACTAGAGTCCTTAGGCATATTCTTCTTCAATTTCCTACTTCTACCTATGAGCTCCTCAATCAACATTCACACACACTTTAGCTACTTTCCTCTAGTCAAGGCCCTCTCACTAGGTCCCTGACTCCACTCCCCTCTGCTTCCTCAGGAACTCCTCCTCTCCTAAATCTTCAGGATCCCTCTAATACTATGGGCTCTACCACCTCAACCCATAAATTTATCCAAATCTCTCTTAACCTGAGGAGAAAGTATTTCCTTCACCCAGAAAGCTTCTTTAGCTTTTACCAAGCAACCTCTTTCCTCATCCAGACTTCTGGAAAGTATAGAGTAGTCTACACTTACTATCTTCACGTTTTCACCTCCCACTTACTCTTCAGCCCACTGTAATCTGACTTCTGCCTCCGGACACTGATGGGATTGTTTTCAGTAAGATTGCTGACCCTGAACTGTTAATAGTCCCTTAACAGAAAGTTTGAAGGATTTTCTTTTCTAGATCTCATCAAACTGGATTTCTCTCTGCATCTGACAATGCTGATCTCTCTCTCTCTTTCTCCTTCGGGTCTGCCACTCTCTTCACAGGGGACAGTGTCTACTCTGGTGCTTTTAACCAGCTCTCATAACACTGACGACTCCTGAAGCTTCTTTTCAGCCCTTAGACTTTCTCAAGTTTCTGACTTCTATATGTAACTTCCTGGGGAGACACCTCGACCTGTAAACACTCAAACTCAATCCACTGAAAACCTCATCTCCGTACACCCCACCTCTTTACTACTCCTGTATTCTCTCTCTCACCCAACGTAGAGACGCTGACAATCAATCTCGACTCTTCCTTTTCTCTAACCCCATAGCCAGTTAAACAAGAAATCCTGTCAGTTTGATACAGATGTTTATATTTCTCATTTTTTTCCCCTCTACTTCAGGACTTACAAGAGACCCAGTTGGCACTGTGCTTAAGAGCACAGACTCTAGAGCCACAGTGCCTGAGTCTGAATCCCAGTTCCACTACTTAGCAGCTGTGTGACCTTAACTCTCTATAGCTCCTTATCCTCAGTGTGAAGTGGGGACACTAACAGAACCTAGCTTGCAGGGTTGTTACGAGGAGTAAAGGAGCTATTATGCGCAAATTGCTTAGAACAGTGCCCGGCACGTAACAAACACTGTATTCGTTTTTAGTAAACAAACAAACAAACAAACAAAAAGCAACCTCCCTTTGCTCCCCTGACTGGGTCAGTTATCTTTATTCTGTGCCCCTAACTCCCAGTGCACATTCCCATCACTGCACTCACCCTGCACTAAGTTATCTATTTAATAGTCTGTGAGCTACTTGAGGCAGGGATTGTCTTACTCACTCTTGCAGCCTGAAGGTCTATTGTCACACATGCACTGTAGCCCTCCATTAAGGCGTAGGGTGTGTCTGTTAACGATCATAAGATCACAGAAGGCTTTAACACATGCAGCATAGGTATGTGCAGCTCACTTCTTCTTACCCGCAGAGGAAGAAGCAGTGGAATGGAAAATTGGCCACCAGATTCTTAGTGCATTGGTCCGATGGGCGTGTTTCCCATGGTGAGCCGGATACACTCATTTACTCAGTCAAGAATGTTTACTCGGGCTTCCCTGGTGGCACAGTGGTTAGGAATCCGCCTGCCAATGCAGGGGACACGGGTTCAAGCCCTGGTCCGGGAGGATCCCACATGCCGCAGAGCAACTAATCCCATGCATCACACCTACTGAAGCCTGTGCGCCTGGAGCCCATGCTCTGCAGCAAGGGAGGCCACCGCAATGAGAAGCCCGCAAACTGCAGCGAGGAGTAGCCCCCACTCACCGCAACTAGAGAAAGCCCGCACACAACAACGAAGACCCAACACAGCCAAAAATAAAAAAATAAAATAAATAAATTTATTAAAAAAAAAAAGAATGTTTACTCAATTCCTACCATGTGCCAGTCGCTTTGCTATATTGGTTCCCGCCCTCTGGGAGTTCTCAATTCAGGAAAGTGACAGATTCTTTTTGCAACAGGGTGACAGGAAGAATGAGGTCATGACTACGGAGGTTTCAGAAACAAATAAGGAGTGTGGATATGTCTAAGTTTTTAGCCTTCCTCTATGATAGCAAGCAAGATTTCTCACCTCTAAAGTGAAGAGTGCTGTTAGTGTTTCTTAAACTATATCATTTTACAAACCAATAAAATACTAAATTCTCTACCAAGAAGAAGAAGAAGGAGAACCTACAATCATTTACTCTCTGGTGGCCTGGAGAAATTTCCTTATCTATAAAATGCGAATGATCCTATATTATTTAGAGGAGCCCAAAGCATGACAACTAGGCTAAAGAGAAATTATGCCAATACACACACATTAGTGTCTATTTAGCACCTCCTACTCACCAGATTCCGAGAAATATGCTGGGGCTACAAAGTCAGAAGCTTACTTCTCCTTCAACGTACATGACAGGAGAAATGTAAAGACCTCAGGAGTTGCTATGAGAATTTAAAAAATAACAGGATACATGCTAAAGTGCTTTTTAAAAAACAAAACAAAACTGCAGAAATTGGGACTTCCCCAGTGGTCCATTGGTTAAGACTCCATGCTACCAATGCAGGGAGCCCGGGTTCGATCCCTGGTCAGGGAACTAGATCCCACATGCATGCTGCAACTAAGAATTTGCATGCCGCAACTAAAGGAGCCAGTGAGCCACAACTAAGGAGCCTGCTTGCTGCAACTAAGACCCGGCGCAACCAAATAAATAAATAAAATAAATATTTTTAAAAAAAAGATCAAGCTCACTTTATTAAAAAAAAAAAAAAACCTGCAGAAGTGGGGGCAACAGTACCGAACTCATAGGGTTCTTAAGAACACAGCAGCATAATTTAGTATTAAGAGTAACATGAGGGGCTTCCCTGGTGGCACAGTGGTTAAGAATCTGCCTGCCAATGCAGGGGACACGGGTTCGAGCCCTGGTCTGGGAAGATCCCACATGCTGCAGAGCAACTGGGCCCGTGAGCCACAATTACTGAGCCTGCACGTCTGGAGCCTGTGCTCCACAACAAGAGAGGCCGCGATAGTGAGAGGCCTGCACACCGCAATGAAGAGTGGCCCCCGCTTGCCACAACTAGAGAAAGCCCTCGCATAGAAACGAAGACCCAACACAGCCATAAATAAATAAATAAATAAATTAATTTAAAAAAAACAAACAACAAAAAAGAGTAACATGATATCAAATATCCCTGCTCCCATTGCTCCTGGTCTCAGGTCAGTGAGATTTACGGCTAGAAGCAAAGGCTGTTGCCTTCATGTAAGATTAAAAGAAATAATAAGAAAGAGAAAAAGAACTAACTATAGATAAAGATGTAGTCCTTTTAGACTCTCAATAATAATAAAGTAAATACAGTTGTACCTCAGTATCTAAGGGTGATTAATTCCAGGGCTCTTCCACCTGCCACCCCTGGCAGATACCAAAATCTGTGGAAGCTCAAGTCCCTAATATAAAATGGCAAAGTATTTGCATATAACCCCTGACATCCTCCCATATCCTTTAAATCATCTCTATGTTACTTATAATACCTAATACAATGTAAATGTTACGTAAATAGTTGCTGGTGCACAGCAAACTCAGGTTTTGCTTTTTGGAACTTCCTGGAATTTCATTTTTTCTGAATATTTTTGATCCAAGGTTGGTTGAATCCATGGATGCAAAAACCAAGGACATAGAGGGCAGACTGTCACTAACAATCAGGATGGGGAGGATGTAGAATTTCTCAGGACAGTGTAGTTTAAACATTTTCCTATCAATAATCTCTGAGTATTCTTTTGTCAATCATACCCATCCAGGGTAGCAGCAGGCCTGCAGAGATCATTTCATTCTCTCCCCTGATTCTGAATCGCCTTGCCTCGAAGTTCCCAACGTACTCTGCATCATAGCTACTACGGCACTTACTGCACTTACTTGTTAAATTAAAATTACTTGTTTATATGTCTGTCTCTTCCATTAGTCACTAGATAGTGACTGATACACAGTGGATACTAAATGTTCACTGAATGAATAAAGGAATGGATAGAAGGACTTAATAATCCCCGTTTTATTTATTTTTAAAGAGTTCCTAGTGAGGGAGAATCCAACATATGCTTCACATGTCTAGCAAAAAGTTATAAAATCCTGATTTTTCTCCAAAACTCAAAAAATATACAGATTAGAAATGAAGAGGCAAAGCTCATTATCTGCCAACAACATGATTTAGAATCAAACAAGCGGTTCTAAAATCTTAGGGAATTAACAAAAAAGCTATGAGAATTATTGACTTTAGCAAGGTAGCAGGATACAGGATAAATATATAAAAATTAATATCTATACATACTGACAAAAAGTAACTGAAAATTGATATTTAAAAACTACAATTTAAAATGGCATCCAAAATATGAAATATTTAGGGATAAATTTGACAAAAGATGTGTAAGACCTGTACACTAACAACTACAAAACACTGCTGAGAGAAATTAAAGACCTAAATGGAGAAATATACAATGTCCAGAGATCGGAAGACTGAATATTGTTAAGATGCCAATCCTCTCCAAACTGATCTATGGATTCAACACAATCTCAACTGTAATCCCAAAAAGGCATTTTTGTAAAAACTGACAAACTGATTTTAAAATCTACATGAAAATGAAAAGGACCTAGAATAACCAAAATAATTCTGAAAATAAAAGAATGCTAGAGGGAATTCCCTGGCGGTCCAGTGGTTAGGACTCCGCACTCTCACTGCTGAGGGTCCGGGTTTGATCGCTGGTCGGGGAACTAAAATCCCACAAGCTGTCACAAGCCGTGTGGCGCGGCCAAAAAAAAAAAAAACAACAACGCTAGAAAACTTGTATCATCTGATATCAAGACTTATTATAAAATGACAATAACCAAACCAGTGTTACTTACAGATTAATGGAACAAAGTAGAGTCTAGGCCACACACATATGATCAACTAATTTTCAGCAAAGGTGTCAATGCAACTCAATGAGGAATGATCACTCTTTTCAATAAATAGTGCTAGAACAACTAGATATCCATAAGCCAAAAGAGACAAATAAATAACCTCAATTCTTATCTCATACCCTATACAAAAAATAACTAAAAATAAAGCACAGATCTAATGTAATAGCTAGAATCACAAAACTTCTAGGAGAAGATCTTACTTTGAATTAGGCAAAGATTTACTTAATCAATACAAAGAGTATAAACTATAAAAGAAAAAATTGATATAGTGGATTTCATCAAAATTAAGAACTTTTGGTCTTCAAAGACACTGTATTTTGCTGCATGCAAATGTGAAATAAGTTTTAAAAGACTGTTACGAAAACGAAAAAGCATGTCACTGGGAGAAAATAGTTGCAAAAACATATCTGACAAAGAAATTGTATCTACAATACATGAAGAACTCTTACAATTTAATAACTGAGTTAATACTGAGCAATTATGCCCACTTAAAAAATGGACAAAAGACCTGAACAAACACTTCACCAAAGAGGACATGTGCATGGCAAACAGGCACATAAAAAATGTTCAGCATCATCAGTCATGAGGGATATGCAAATTAAAACCACAATAAGATATATTACTACATACACACTAATATGGTTAAAATTAAAAAGACTGACCATACCAAGTGTTGGCCAAGATGTAGAACAACTGGCACTTTCATACATTGTCTAGTGGGAATGTAAAATTGTAAAACCATTTTGGAAAACAATTTGGCGATTTCTTATGATGCTAAGCATATACTTACAATATAACCCAGCCAATCCTCTCCTAGGGTTTACACAAGAAAAAGGAAAACGTGTCCGCACAAAGACTTGTACATAAACGTTCATAGCAGTTTTATTTGTGGTGGCCCAAATGTCCATCAACAGGAGACTGGATACACAAATTATCCATAAAATGGAATAAAACTCGGCAATAAAAACAGAATACACTACTGATACATACAACAACATGGATTAACCTCAAATAATTGTGCTGAGTGAAAGAAGTCAGGCAAGAAAAAAGGACGTAGAGTATAATTCCATTTATATAAAGTTACAGAAGATGTGAACTAATCTACAGTGATAGAAAAGAAATCCCCAAGGATAGTTTCCTGGGGATGGGAAAGAAGAGAAGAGCGAGAACGAGATTACAAAGGGGCATGAGGAAACTTTTGGGAGTGATGGGTATGCTCCTTGTCTTAACTGTGGGGATAGTGCCACAGGTGTACACAATGTCAAAGTGCATCAAATTATATACTGTAAATGTATACATTGATTGTAGATCAAATATACCAGAATAAAACTATTAAAAGGAAAAAAAAACGCATTAAGGGAAAAAAATTATTCTGAGTCCACACTGGAAACTAAACATTGCCCTTTTCAATTACACAGATGCAGGCGGTCTCTATTAACTGGTAACACAAGTGTGTCCCAAGACATTCTGTTCATTATCCAGGTCACAGTGCTGCTAGACCATAAAATGAGGCAATGGCTTCTGGATTTAAAACAGGAGAAAATCGCAGTATGTACATACACACTCGCATTCTATCTCTTTACACATACAAATGATTAATCAATTGATGCACAGGCAAGTCCTAAATACCCACATTAATGGAGAGGCAGCACAAGTATTCAGCAAAAACATATAATACAAAAAGCATTTTCATTTGCCTTTGTAATTGAACACGTGGTCTTGTTTTTCAGAAGATATATCTAGGGATGTTGGGCTTTGACTAACGTTAAAATAAACTCTTTTCCCCCCCTATTTTTTACTAGAGCAGGAGCTAAGGAGTTCAGAGGTGGCAAGAATAAATTACAACGCTGACATGGATAAAGCAATTGAATTACATGTAGACAATAAGAATTCAAAAGCATTCACACATATCCACCAATGTTATACACTTACAGGGAAATGTCTGCCCACGTGCTCCCCACTCACTCTCATGAGCTCTCCAGAAGAGCTTTTCTGGGTCTCTAAATGCTTGTACCTAAATGTGAAATGTGTTATAGCCTGCTTATGCACACATCAGAAAAGGTGGCAAAAGCCAAAGATTTAATGCTGAGATTCTGTCAGTAAATTCTCAGCAATTACAGTCTCTGATGAACCAGTTGCTACTTAGGAAGGAGGCAGAGAGACAGGTGTGATGGGGTACACAATTCAGGTAGAAGAGAGCTGTTCAAGAGGATCTTAGGCCAGCAGAATAAGCTGTTCTTAGATGCTTTCAGGTGGGCACTATAGAGATGCATCCTTCCAGTCCTAGAGCCTTTATTTAGTATTTATTTGGGCACAGCAAATGCTGAGCACTAAAAAAGAGAGAAGAATCACAGATACGTCCTTCCTCTGCCATGTTCCTCATTCAAAAAAGAGACAATGACAAGGACACATTTAAAATCAAATTAATAACCATCAAGGATATAAATTTCATTATCATTCAAAATGCATCTAATATTAAGTCTTAATTGTGTGGCCATGTAATGGGAGTTTTCAATCTAAGCAATAATGATAGGATTTCAAAAAAGGAAAACAGCCCAAATAAATGAAAACAACTGTTGGTTATCTATGCTAAAAAGAGGGGCAAAGTAAAGCAGTGGTAAGAAAATTAGACTAAATTCCAAAGTCTTACTTTCCTATTCTAGTCCTGACACTATGCAGTCACAGGAAAACTGCTTAATTTATGCTTCAGTTTTTCATGGGAACCCTAATCTCATAGTGCTAGTCTAAAGATTAAATAAGACTATATGCACAAAAATTATCATCAAAATGCTAGCATACTGAATCCAGCAACATGTAAAAAGGATTATATACCATGACCAAGTGGGATTTACCCCAGGAATGCAAGGCTGGTTTAGCATAAGACATTTCTCTAAAGAAGATATACAATGACCAAGAAGCACATGAAAAGATGCTCAACATCATTAGTCATTAAGAAAATGCAAATCAAAACAATGAGATACTACTTTACACCCACTATAATAAAAAAGACAAATAATGACAAGTGTTGGAGAGGATGTGGAGAATTAGAAACCCTCACAGATTGCTGGTGGCAATGTAAAATGGTGCAGCCACCTTTGCAAAACAGTTTGGCAGTTTCTCAAAATGCTAAACACAGGGCTATCATATGATCCAGTCATTCTCCTATGAGGTATATACCCAAGAGAACTGTAAACAGGGACTCAAACATATACCTGTACACCAATGTTAACAACAGTATTATTCATAAATCACCAAAATGTGAGGCTTCCCTGGTGGCGCAGTGGTTAAGAATCTGCCTGCCAATGCAGGGGACACGGGTTCAAGCCCTGGTCCGGGAAGACCCCACATGGCACGGAACAACTAAGCCCTTGTGCCACAACTACTGAGCCTGCGCTCTAGAGTCCACGAGCCACAACTACTGAAGCCCGTGCTCTGCAACGAGAGAAGCCACTGCAATGAGAAGCCCACGCACCACAACGAAGAGTAGCCCTTGCTCACTGCAACTAGAGAAAGCCTACATGCAGCAACGAAGACCCAACACAGCCAAATAAGTAAATAAATAAAATAAATAAATTTATTTTTTTAAAAAATCACCAAAATGTGGAAACAACCCAAGTGTCCATCAGCAGGTGAATAGATAAACAAAAGATGGTATATATACACAATGGAATACAGTATTATTCAGCCATAAAAAGGAATAAAATTCTGACACATACTACAACATAGATGAAACCTGAAAATATGCTAAGTGAAATAAACCAGACACAAAAGAACAAATATTGTATGATTCCATTTATATGACATGTCCAGAATAGGCAAATCTATAGAGACAGAAAGTAGATTAGTGGTTGCCTGAGGCTGTGGGGAGAGGGGAATGGAAAGTGATGGGTATAAGGTTTCTTTTTTGGGGTGATGAAAATGTCTGGTATTAGATAGTGGTGATGGTTGCACACCTTGAGTGTGAATTTTATGGCATGTGAATTATATTTCAATAAAGCTGTTACAAAAAAAAGAATATATGTGAAAACACTCAAACTGTAAAACTGCAAAGTAATGCACATACACAAGGGATTATTATGATGCAAATAAACGGCTGTGGATTGTGAAGTCATGAAGGTTAGATGAGGTAGCAATTAAATCAGCCAATTCACTAATCCTCAAAAATCCTGTCTGCAGGTATGGGAGGTGCTCAGCCTGCTATGTATTTTACATCTAATGTATTTATCTCTTGACTTTAGGGTACATTTATAAACAATTCGCTTTTCATCTCTGACCAATAAAGATATATTAAAGCTAAGATGTACGGGGGAAGGGAAAAAAACCCTATAGAAACCTACCCTATTCCTAAGTTTAAGACGTTTGTAGGGGTAGAGGAGAGGGGAGAATGGGGAATGACTGCTAATGAGTAAGGGGTTTCCCTTTGGGGAGATGAAATGTTTTAGAACTAGATAGAGGTGATGGTTGTACAACACTGTGAATGTACTTAATGCCACTGACCTGTATATTTTAGATGGTTAACTTTATATTATGTGAATTTTACCTCAATTTTAAAAATAAAAGCACAGTCTGTTGGTTAAGGGGAAAAAAAAGATGTATCTGTGCCACAGGAAAAACGGTAGCGATTTTTAACTCAGTAATTATGCCCATCACCTCCTGCCTAGATTACTGCAAGAGCTTAATAGTCCTTCCTGCTTTTCTCTTGAACCCCTAGTCTATTCGTAATACCAGAGAAAATCTTTTAAAAGGTGCATCAGATACGTCACTTCTCTGGCATCTTGAGTGACTATTCCTTTATTATTCATTTCATATTTTTTGAACACATACCTCAGGTTAAATATCTGCCTGTAAATATTAAATCCCCATAACCTCTAGCACAATGCTGACATACCAACCTGGGACCAATACACATTTCTTGCTGAAGTCAATTAATTGCCACATAAGACTCGAAGGTAAAATCAGAAAGCAGAGGAGATTCCTTATCTCTACCAAGCTGACAGTAAGCTCCCTGGCTGTGAGCTGTGATGCCTTTATTCCACCCTTGCTGCTTAAGGGTTCTTAGATCTTTTGCAGGTACCTTCCCAACTAGCCTTTAGGTTCCCTAAAGTCAGGGACCGCTAGTCTCCATTATCTTCCCCAAGGCATCTAGAAGAGGGATAAGCACATAATACAGGGCAAGAGTAGATGCTGATGGAGATGATGGCAGCCAGAATGAGATGGGGGATAAATCTGGTAGAGAGGGAAGAAGAACCTCAGATTCCAGTAGGATTCATGCTGCCAGCTTGTTATCTCATCCTTCCCTTCTCACCACCCCTTCTCCATGCCCTCCTGAAGCTGTGGGTTCCTAGCCCCCTGAGTCAGTAATCCTGCCTCAGCCAATGTATTTTCTAATCTTGTAGCTTTCATATAAAAGGCTCTCCGTGAGATTGCTGGTGACAGACAGGACGGCCACACAGATGAGCAGGCTCCCCTGTCAATAAACACCAGGGAGGGAAGGCACCCCATTCATGGAAAAGACAGAGGAGCTAAGTTGTATCAGAAGGGAGGCAATTCCAAAAGCTGGGAAGAGCTATCGAAACAGTGTGCCCTGGGCTTCCCTGGTGGCACAGTGGTTAAGAATCCGCCTGGCAATGCAGGAGACACGGGTTCGAGCCCTGGTCCGGGAAGATCCCACATGCCACGGAGCAACCAAGCCCCTGCGCCACAGCTACTGAGCCTGTGCTCTAGAGCCCGCGAGCCACAACTACTGAGCCCGTGAGCCACAACTACTGAGCCCGCGAGCCACAACTACTGAGCCCGTGTGCCACAACTACTGAAGCCCGCACGCCTAGAGCCTGTGCTCCACAAGAGAAGCCACCACAATGAGAAGCCTGCACACCGCAACGAAGAGTAGCCCCCGCTCGCCACAACTAGAGAAAGCCCATGCGCAGCAACAAAGACCCAATGAAGCCAAAAATAAATAAGTAAATAAATTAAAAAAAAAAAAAGAAAAGAAACAGTGTGTCCTGGGGGAACCCACCTCCAAGGAGGGAGAGGAAGAAACAGAAACTAAGCCAGCTGAAGGAGATGCCTCCCTCATGCCCTAGGCTCTTCCTCACAAGTATATAGTGAGGTTAAAGTACAACAACAGACGGAAAGTGCTTTGAGGAATAAAAGCGCTGTATAAATGCTTGGTACTGCAAGGATTATTATATTAAGTGGCTCTTATCCTTTGCCTGGTTTGTGTCCTAGTTCTTCCAACAGAACCCTAATAAAACTCCCCAAGCATTGGATCAACAAGACAGGAAATGAAATGAAGCAGACTCTCAGTCAAGAGCCCCTGATGACACAAGTATCAATTTGGAGGCAGTGGCAGATCACCAGCAGGGTCAGATGCAGAGAAAGTATCAGTTTTGCATCTGACTTTACTCTCCCTCAGCTGAAGACAAGAGAACTTTAACCACTTTGGGAGGTTTTTTTTTTTTTCTATCTTCTCTAGCTACCTTCCCATCCTTTTGCTCATTCCATGCTTCCTAGCCTATAAGCACTATTTCTCAGACCCTCCTGCTAGAAAACACACACACACACACACACACACACACACACACACACACACACACACACACACACACACACACACACACACACACACACACACACACACACTTTCCCCAATTGGGAGGATCCTTTTCCAAAGTAACCAAGCTCACAGGGCTCCCAAGGAACTCAATCTCTGGTGTAAAGAATAAAAGCGGAAGAGGCGAGACCATGGGAGGAAAACACAGCTCAGAGTCCCGGATCACTGTATGACTGTTACAGAGAAGGTAGGGCTAGAATGGTAGAAGATTTTGTCTGAGTTTACCTCCTTCAGCAAAGACTAGGAGGTGGAAAGCGATTTCTGAGATCAGTACTGCGGGGCTCCCCGGAGCTCTGGGTGATTAAGAGTGTTACACCGGGCCCAAACCAGACACCCTCCTCAACCAAGGAGAGGAAGCCCAGGATTTAGAGCCAGGGACCTAGGTTCACTACAGTTGTGATTTCAAGTCTCAACTCCCGTGAGCCTCAGTGTTTTCGTATATAAAGGAGAAAAATAACTGTAGTAAGTATATATCAGAATGACTGTTAAAGCACTTTCCAAAAAATAGTAAAGTGCTGGACAAATGCCAGTTGCTATTCTGGATCTTCCCCTATCCACCCTTCTATATACTTATACGGTTGGATGTAGTGTCATATGAGAGAACAAAAGGGTGCAGGACTTGGGTTTCCCTACAGTGCCAGGTGGATTAGAGTTAGCAGTTAGTAAGTCTGAAAAGTTGCAAGAAATTTTAACCAAGAGAGAACCAGTCAACACTTGAACACTAGCCGATTAAAGTTATTGGAAAAACCCCAACTGGAAAATTTAGGGCACTAGCTGGCACCACTTAAAGAGCACAGAGCTCAGTTGTAAGTACTACAGGAGTATTACAGATGACAGAAAAGATAAGCAGATATGACATAAGAATCAACAGGGGTTTATGTGGTGAGAGATACAGGAAAAAGGAGAAACCTGAATCAAGCAGTTAATCAGGTAAGACTTCACTAGTAAATAAGTTTGGAAGTGGTATTTGAAGGACAGGAGGGACAAAAATTAACCATAAAGAAATTAAGGGACTGTGGCAAGCTGAATTTTCCAAAAGTAACCACAACAGTATTTCCCATTCTTCATACCACTCCCCATCAGGAGGTGGCATCCATATCCCTTCCCTAATCCTGGCCAGGCCTTTGTGACTCCCTCCACTAATAAGAGTAGGGCAAAACTGACACCACGTGATCTCTGAGGCTAGCTCATAAAGAGGGATGCAGCCTCTGCAAGTATCACGGGATGCCTGCTCTGGGAGCCTTCAGTCACCCTGTAAGAAGTCTGGCTACCCTCACCCCACCATGTGGAAAGAGAATCTATAGAGATTCCAGAGAGAGGAAAAGAAAGAGACAGAGACAGAGAGACAGAGAGTCGAGGAGCCCCAGCTGTTTCAGCTCTCAGCTGTCTTGAGTCTTCCCAACACAGGGGCCACAGTGAAGAAGTCTTTGAAGCCCAGGCCAGGTCGGCCCCTATATAACTGCACCTGTTTGAGAGATCCCAATTGGGAACAACTGCTTAGCTCAACCCAGTCAACCCCCAGAATTCTGAGCAAAATAATTAGTATTATGTTAAGCCAATGTTTGGGGTGGTCTGTTATGCAGCAATGGATATTTTGAACAATACTGATCTGTGCAAAGCCTCCATGACCAGGACAGCTAAGTCACACCCAAGGGATGGGGACCTGGCTCATCCAACTAGAGACTATAAGATAGGAGGTAGAAATGAGATAATAATCATAGCTAGCATATACTGAACTCTTAACTATGTCAGGTATTTTGCTAAGCACTTTACATGCATTACTTTTACTTAATTTTTGCAAGAACCCTATGAGAGAAATACTCTTTTTCTCATTTTCCAAAAGGAAAAACTGAGGCTGAGAGGGACTGAGTAGCAGGAAACCCAGGTCTATTTGACACAAAAGTCATACTCCTAACAACTAGTCTACTGCAACATGGTGAGTAGAACCTTAAAGGAGTGACCGAAGTTCCACAGATTAACATGAGAGTTGGATGGATCTCAGAGATCAAATCCAACTTTCCCATTTTACGATTGATGAAACTGAGAGGCCTAGCGAGGTTAAGTGACTTAGCTTAAAACTGTATCCATTACTCAACAATAAAAAGACAAATAAACAGGGACTTCCCTGGTGGTCCAGTGGTTAAGAATCAGCCTTCCAATGCAGGGGACGCGGGTTCGATCCCTGGCTGGGGAACTAAGATCCCACATGCCGCGGGGCAACTAAGCTGGTGCGCTCTAGAGCCCTCATGCTGCAACTAGAGAAGCCCGAGGGCTGCAGTGAAAGATCCTGCATGCAGCAACGAAGATCCCATGTGCCACAACTAAGACCTGACGCAGCCAAATAAACAAATAAGTAAATGAATAAATAAATAAATATTTTAAAAAGACAAATAAACAAAAAATGGACAAAGGATTTGAATAGACATTTCTCTAAAGAAGACATGAGAATCGCCAATAAGCACATGAAAAGATGCTCAACATCATTAAGAAAATGCAAATCAAAATCACGATGAGGTACCACTTTATACCCACTAGGATGGCTATAATCAAACAGACAGACAAAAAAACAAGTATTGGTGAAGATGTGGGAAAACTGGATTCTCACAGTTTGTTGGTGGGAATGTAAAATGGTGCAGCCACTTTGGAAAACAGTTTGGTAGTTCCTTAAAATGCTAAACGCAGAGATAGCATATGATCCAGCAACTCCCACCCTCGGTATATACCCAAGAGAAATGAAAAGACACATCCACACAAAAACTTCTACACAAATGTTCATAGCAGCATTATGCGTCACAGTCGAGCAGTGGAAACAACCCAAATGCCCATCAACTGATGAATGGATAAACAGAAGGTAGTATATCCATACAATAGAATATTATTTGGCCATAAAAAGGAATAAAGTACTGATATGTGCTACAACATGGATGAACTTGGAAAAATATCATGCTAAGTGAAAGAAGCCAGGCACAAAAGGTCACATATTATATGATTCCACGTATAGGAAATGTCCAGAGTAGACAAATCTATAGAGACAGAAAGTAGATTCATGGTTGCCTGGGGCTAGTTGGGTGGTGTGGAGAGTGGCTGCTAACGGATACGAGGTTTCGTTTGGGGTGATGAAAATTTTCTGGAATTAGATAATAGGGCTGGTTGCACAACTCTGTGAATATACTAAAACCCACTGAATTGTACACTCTAAAGTGGTGAATTTTATGGTATGTGAATTATATATCATAAAGCTGTTAATTAAAAAATTGTATCCAGGGACCTCCCTGGCAGTCCAGTGGTTACGACTCCGCGCTTCCACTGCAGGGTGTGTGGGTTCCATCCCGGTCAGGGAACTAAGGTCCTGCATGCTGTGCACTGCGGCCAAACAAATAAATAAATATTGTATCCATTCATTTAGTAAAACTTTACTGAGCATCCATTCACTACACAGTCCAGGCACCGAAGGGTACACACAGATAAGGCCCCTGAGTAGTTTAAAGGTGCCACACTGCTTAGTGGAAGAATGCTCAGTCGCTTCTGAGATTTTATTCTTCCCAAAGTCACTAAACTTACCTGGCCCCAGAGTGCCACTCTTTCCCCATCATTAACCAACCAGGAGGCAGTAGACGGAGGGAAGTTTCCTTCCTCTTGGATAGTGAATGCAAACCTCAGGTCCTATGGGGAGGCCATGGACAAGGAAAGCTTATCGGGAAGAGATTAAATACTCAAGAGACTTGATTCCCGATTTACCAATCTCTTTTCCTGGAGGACGCCTTTCACCTGTGTCAAGCAAACCTGATGTCTGGCTCCTTCAAAGATTTACACATTTTTACCAGTGAGCCCGGCCAGGGGGACAGGAAAATGGAAAGAGCACTAGGCTAGGGCTCTGTAAACACAGATTTTTTTTTTTTTAATCCCAATCTCATTGTTTACTAGTTTACAGACTTAGGCAAATCATTAAAGCCTCCCTGAGCTTGTTTCCCCACCTATAATATGGGAATGCAAATACTTGCCTGGACTACCTCAATAAGATAACAGACCAAAAACGCTCTGCAAACTACATATCATACCGCAGAAATAAAAAGGAGCGCCATCATTATGGCACTCTTATCTTGGCCTTATAAAACCTTCCGTCTTTCTCTCCCTGTCAATTGTGTCCTCCCCTACTTTAAAAACTGACTTCTTCTCTTGGGTCTAATCTTTCCTTTAATCCTGTCACACATCTCCCCTCCTGCCTCTCCCACAGCAGACTCTGATGTATGCTAACCTCTGACTTAAGACAACCTAGTTCTACCTTGAGAAAAATGAACTCAAAGGCCTATTGATGGGGACTAAGGGGCTCCATTTTTTCTCCTCTTCTTTCTGACCAAACTTCATAAAAGAATTGACCAGACTATCACCCTCTCCTCACTGCCTCTTCCCTCTTAAACTCACTGCAAACTGGCTGCTCCCCACATCCCCCCAAGGCCATGAAAATCTCCCTAGTTACTAAATCCAGACACTTCTCTATCCTTTCCATCCTTTGCCTCTTGGGAGCACTTGACACTGCTGGCCACTCCCTCCCTTCATTTCTGAGATTCCACACTGCCCTGGCTCCTGTTTTCCTGCCACTCCCCACCAGTCTCTTGTGTGGGATCCTCTTCCTTTGCCTCACCTTTGAATGCAGTGCCCCTCAGGGTTCTGTCCAAGGCCCTCTTCTCACTCTACACCCTGTCCCTGGACAGCCTCACACTTCCACCATTCGGTCCAGATGTTGATGACCCACATCCCGGCACGCCCTCCTGACCTCCAGGCCTGTATAACCAGCTGCCAACCTACTGAACAGCTTCCCTGGGATCTCCCACAGGCACTTCAAACTCATCATGTCCAAAAGGGACTTCTTGCCTCAATCACGCTCTTCCTCCTCAGTTCCCCTTTTCACTGAATAGTACCACCCAGCAGCCCAAGCCAAGGAAAAGGCTGTCATCCTTGCCCCCGCTCTCCTTCGCGCCCTCCCACCCCCATAACCAACTACTTAGTCTTCTAATCCTTCATTTTTCTCCACCTCCACTGTCGCTTCCCTAGTAGAGGCCACCCTCACCTCCTGCCCAGATTACCACAATGGGCTCCTAATTTGTCCTCCCTCTCTGTTCTTTTGTTCTTTCAATTTAAACGTCCACACTGCAGTCGGGTGATCTTGTTTTTCTAAAAGCCTATCTTACCATGTCACTCCCTACTTGTCTTGCAATGGTGCTTCACTGCCCTCAGGATAAAGTCCAAAACTCCTAATAGGGAGGATTACATGGTTCCCAGGCCCTAGCTCCTGTACGCTCCTGTTTCATTTTATTAATTGTTCCAAGGTCTCGCTATAGACCATAGCTACTTTCAGCTCCCGCCACACCATGTCCTTCCTTTTCTTCTGTCTTCAGTACATGCTGTTCCCTCTGCCTGGACTCTCCCTCGCTCAAGCCTGGCTCTCATTTTCTGGCCTCAATTAAACGTCACTTCCTCCAGGAAAGTTTCTTTATTGTCCCTCCCATTTGCTTCAACTGATATCACAGAAAAGTTCAGGGTGGTATCATACAACTCCTGCTCGCCTGCGTCTCCCCACACAAAACCACAGGCTCCCAGAGGGCAGGGTAAGCAACTTATTCATGTTGAATCCTAGTGCCTTGAGGGGCACCAGCCAGTGAAGACTTGTTAAATGGACCAATCTCCTTATCTGAGGGATAGCATGAGTATTCCTAAACCTCAGACCCTATTCCTGTGAACACACTGAAGCCCAAGTGGTTTTCTGCCCCCATCCCTAGGGCTCGGAGGAGAAAAGGGTCTGCGGTTCTAGTCTCATACAAGGTCCCATTCACAAAGCTATTTACTACACTCTCTCCAGCCACCTCCCCCCAGAACAACAGTGGCCTTTCTCTGCAGCAGCAGTCTCTTGGAAGGAAGCTTCTGAGGGCTGTGCTCTGGGAAATGAATGGGGCCAGCCTGGGGCAGGCAGGACAATGGCAGGGCGGGCCCTGTGCCCCGTCAGACCCCTGCAGGGAACAGCAGCCCGGAAACCAGGCCGCCAATGGGGAAATCCCCCGAGAGCTGGGAGAAGCTGAAGGCAAGCAACCCAACAAGGCTGCTCTGTCCCTAGAAGAAATACCAAGTGCCCAAGACCTAGCACCCGGTAAGAACAAGGGGGATTCTTGGTCTCCTTTCCTAGCAGCAATGTTTAGAGTTGCTTTCTTGAAATCCCTTGGGTAGGCATGGAGGGAATTGGTTATGTCAAGAATGAACAACTACAGTTCAAGTCAGGTAACCGTAGGGAGGAGTAGAGAACTCTACTGAGCCCTAGAAGACAATCTAGAAAAATGAAGAGACATCGCTTTTGAACCCTGAGAAACAGGTTAAGACACAATAACCAACATAAAACATGCAAAGAATGGAAGAGCACCAACATTTATTTATAGTAGTCGACCATGTGCTAGGGATTCTGTTAGAACTTTTATATAAAGTATTTTATACCAACATATAAAAGATAATAAGAGTCCAATTGCTATATGTATGTGCAAAAGGAATGTTGAATAATATAAATGTACTATAGAGTTTGATGATATTAACCAGAAAAGGTCACCCTGAAGGAACTAAGACTAGCCGGAGTTGGGGAGAGAAAGAGAACACTCATATAAAGATGTGGAAAGAGTGATGTAGGCCTGGGAAACAGGCTTCAGGCTACCTGAAGCGGGATGGTAGGGGACAGTAATAAGACCTACAATTAGTGAGATGTGGGCTGAACTGAAGCACGAAGGCATGGATCCCAAGCTGGAGAGTTCGAGCTGGAAAGGAAAGACACTGTGCAAAGAAGGTTTCCAGCGAAAAAGGATGGACTTAGGACGAGATCTTCCGCACCTTATTTTTAACTAGTACCGTCCTGTGTTTGTTCAATATGTTCCCAGAGCCATGCCTGTCAGTCCTCAGTTTAGAATCAGCACAGGTCTCAGCACCCAAGCACAGGTCTTCTTGCGGCAGCTGAGGAGAGTTCAGGCCAATCTGGGGTCCTTGCCAAACCAAATGCCTCAACAACACTCACCAAATGTTTGGCACTACAGAATTCACAAAATGCTTTTACACATATCGCCCTGATCACACAGCTAGTTAGCGGATAGGCTGGGACTCACACAAAGCTCTTCTCACTTCAAGTCCTATACTCTCTATAATCATGCTACTAGGATGGTTTCTGCAGAGATATCCCTTGAGCCCTGGAGTTTGGTCTGCAGTGGGAGAGTGGGGTATGATTAATTAATCAGGATATCAAATATATGCTAATCTCCTCAAATCATGACCCCATTTCCTAAGGGAGCTCTCAGAACTCACTGCCCTCTCTCTCTCTCTTTAGAAGACTGCATTGAAGACCTCTAAATCTATTTGGTACAAACAGCCTAACCTAAGGGCCTCAGCAAGATAAGTATCATTCGATATGCTATGTTCAGTGAATTGCTGGGTACCAACGGGAGGCAGAATGACTTTTAATGATGGTCTTAATCTCTCTAGCAATAGCCAGTCTCCAAAACTTGGGAACCAAATCTGATTCAGCCTTAACATACATACTCTGTTGGTTTTCCTTCCAAAATGTCTTTCAAATCCTGCCCTTCTTTGTCCTCACATTATCTTTTGCTCTCTTCCCACCTACATAATAATATTAGAATTCTTTCCTTAAACATTCCTTTTATCACCATATATTACACAAACCTTGCTGGTTCCCTTTTTCCAACCACATCCAGTCTGAATATCTTTATCCCCCCGACACTCCCACCATACTCACCTTGACAACCTAATTTCTCTCTGCTCTACAAAGACCAACACTCTTACCATCCTGAGACCACCCCATGCTTGGTTCTGCCCCAGAACCTTTGCTTACATTGTTACCCTTGTCTGAAACAGCTTCCTCTCTTTCTTCAACCTAAATAATTTCTAACCACCCCTCCCCTGGCTATTCTCACTAGCACCAACTTTCTACTCATCTCTAAATGTACCTTTTTGGTACACATCAAGATTCAGTAATGATGTACTATCTTTTTATTGTTTTGTGTTGTTTCATTAATTACATTTCCCAACAAGAATGTAAGCTCCACATTCTTGCAAATTATCTGTCAGAACACTAAGAACTAGGCTGTGCATGGAGCTATTTTGATAAATATCTGCCGTCCAACCGACTGACTGCAAGTGCCACAGATCATAGGTCACCCTCCGGAAGGTTGTTAGATTGGTCCCGTTCCCTCTATGATTTGATGCCAGTCCACGACTGGTGACTATAGATCCCATTGCACCATTTTATGGTAGCTTTAAACACTGGAGGACAAAGTGCTGGAAATCAGGACTCTGAAATCACTTCACCCTAACTTTTCAAAGCCCTCTTCTCACACATTCACGTCTTACTTTGCTATTCTTTAGAATGAGGAGAATCCTGAAGAAGTCAATAAAGACGACAGAGGGATACTAGTGACTTTAGGGCCTATGTTGAAATCAGAAGTAAAAGACAGGAAGATGGACTTAAATTGTAGCAAAGGAGGAAATTCCCTGGTGGTCCAGTGGTTAGGACTCAGCGCTTTCACTGGGCTGGATTCAATCCCTGGTCGTGGTCAGGGAACTAAGATCCCGCAAGCCACACAGTGAAGCCAAAAAAAAAAAAAAAAAAAAAAAAAAAATTGTAGCAAAGGGGCTTCCCTGGTGGCGCAGTGGTTGAGAATCTGCCTGCCAATGCAGGGGACGCGGGTTCGAGCCCTGGTCTGGGAAGATCCCACATGCCACGGAGCAACTAGGCCCGTGAGCCACAACTACTGAGCCTCCGCGTCTGGAGCCTGTGCTTCGCAACAAGAGAGGCCGCGGTAGTGAGAGGCCCGCGCACCGCGATGAGGAGTGGCCCCCACTTGCCGCAACTAGAGAAAGCCCTCGCACAGAAACGAAGACCCAACACAGCCATGAATAGATAAATAAATAAATTAAGAAAAAAAAAAAGAAAATGTAGTGCTTCTCATTCACTTAAAAAAAAAAATTGTAGCAAAGGAAAAATTGTGATTCAAAAGAATTTACAACTATTCAACTCATGGAACCACAAGAGATCACTGAAAATGGGAGTCCCTCAACCTTCTGGACCAGCTCAGGAGACGCCCTACTTGGAGTCAAGAGGAAAGGGAAGAAGAGGATCCCCTAAGACTTAAGACTTCTGTGATTTTCCCCTCAAATCTGTCCAATTGTTTTAGGACCACAAATCTGGGTGTTCTTCCAGGCCTTGAAAATGTCTTCCAAATCCTACTCCAATTTTATTGGGGGCCACAGATTTCCCCGCCCCTCCCCACACTTCCACTTCCACATCACTGTACTTCTTCCACTTTCCCCTCCCATTTCATCAGACAGCTCTGTTCCCTGGTTTTTTCAAACTTTCGTTTTCACTGGTTTTCAGGAAGGCAGATAGGATTCCTGAAAAAAAGTCCTGGCTCACTGAAAGAAAGGGCACAGGCATTATGTTTTCAGAGGCTCAAAGAACATAACAGCTAGAAGGAATCAAATCTGAGAGGTTGGCTACCCTAATTCACTCATCTATTTACTTGGATGCTGGGGGTCTTCCCTCAGAACTCCAAACCTCTTTTCACAGGGGATCTAACATGACTTTTCATAAAGTAATGATTACTTTTTTCTTTTGAGACCACAATCTGCAACTTCTGTAGTCCTGCTTCCCTCCATGGGGCAAAGGAGTGACCTTGGATGCCACTAGCAGGTCTATGCTTGTGTCTTTTCCCCATACGGTGATTGAGAAAAGAAGAATGCACAGTCCATGGGGAAAAGGGTTTCCAAACCACATGATAAATCTTGAAATTAAGTTTTAAAAATAATAAACCAATAAAATGGATTTTTAAAGGCAGTGCCACTATGAAGATGTGAAGCAAATTCAGTCAGTATAGATTAAAACCGTTCCTCTTACGTTTTACGGAACTTCAGCGTTAACAAAGCCCTTTCACCTACATCAGATTCCCAGATCTTTAAAGCGGTATCACTGCTATCCAAAAGACACTATCCAAAAGTTTCCAAAATCTATTCCACGAAGGTTGCGAGTTTCCAGAACTCTTTTGTCTTTATACCAGTTTGGGGATTAGCCATGTGACCTTCACAGAATCTTTTTTATTTTTGATGAACTCATTGTCATTTAACTTGTCACATTTTTTGTCTACCCTCCTAAACAGAACAAAAGGGACTCTGACAGTACTTTGACGATTTAAAAAAAAAAAAAAAAGCTAAATAAATTTGTTCATCAAAGGGTGCTCTTTCAGAAATGTTTTTGAGTATGTGAAGGTAAGCTCAGCCTGCTCCTGCTCATAATGGTGATTAATCACCAAATGTTTCATCTGCAAATCCACTGCCATCTCTCATCTCACGCCTGGAGAGCACAAGGGTACATTCTGGAGAAGACTCAGCATTTCAGGGGACTTACTCTTTGTAGTTCTGGATCCCTGTCACTGTTCTGGCAGGCCAACCTCTAAACTAGGCAGAAACTCAGCCGAATGTCTGGGGGTTTCTTGTTCCCAGGGCTCAGTAAGAACTTGAAGTGGAAAGGGGGAGCCTGAGGTGGGAAGAACCTCCCCCACCTCCTTCTCAGACAAGCCCAGTCTCCTCAGCCTAGGCTACCAGCTTTTCTTCTCTACAAATGTCCCCTCAGCCTGAAGGCTCTTTCCTCCTTCCTCTGCCTTTTTCTCCCACCTCCTCCATACACTTCATGAAAGATTTCGCCTCTTCTAAAAAAAAAAAAAAAAAAAAAAGGGCTACAGGCTGGGGAAAAGTTACATTCAATCTCAGATCCCTGATAAGGAACAGTTGCTAGCTCTGGGTTTATTCTGAATTAGGCAAGTCATATGCTTCTAAAACAAGGAACAGCCAGAGATCATAAAACAAATCCTTTCTATCCCCATCTAAGGAAGCCAAGGTAGCTCAAGCCTCTCCCATTCATCAAAATTCCTGGGAAGGAGATTCAATAACCTTCCCCTTCTCATATTCTAGTATCATCACCCAACCCTGACCACTAGAACTAGAAAAGTATGCCTTCTTTCTAACCTCATGCACTTCTGCAACAAAAATGCCTGTTCACTCTGGTTAAATTCTTCAAAACGATGGAAAGATCTTTCAGTCACTCTTAATTTGTTTTGGGCCAGTTCAGAAAGTAGTGCATGATGTTAAATCAAATCCATGAGTTTACCATCTAAAAGTTATAGAGTTTTGGTTTAGAAAGCAATTTGAAATATATTATCTAATTTGATTTGTTTTTAATGTTGTTTTTCTTAAAAAATATTTTATTTATTTATTTGGCTGCGTCGGGTCTTAGTTGCGGCACTCGGGATCTTTTGTTGTGGCGTGAGGGCTTCTCTCTCTAGTTGTGGCATGCTGGCTCCAGAGCATGTGGGCTCAGTAGCTGTGGCACGCAGGCTTAGTTGCCCCTCGGCATGTGAGATCTTAGCTCCCCCAGGAGGGATCAAACCTGCGTCCCCTGCATTAGAAGGCAGATTCTTAACCACTGGACCACCAGGGAAGTCCCTATCTAATTTGATTTGCTCCTTTCAACAGCACCGTGAGAAAGACACAATAAGTGTTACAATCCTCAAATGACAAGCTATGTGAAAATGTTTGTGAACCGGAAAGCATTTCATATGAATGAGCTATTGCCTTACACATGAGGAAACCAAAGGAGGCATGTGATTTGCCCAAGATCACACAGTTAAGGGGAATGCCAGGGCTCAAACCAAGAACTCTCAGCTTAAATCTAGTACTTCTCCATCTGCTTTGGTCCTCACATGAGCTAACTACCTCTGAACAGAGAAAAGCTGTTTTATGGATGCTGTTTTATAGATCCTAACCCATCTGGCCATCTCAAAAACATTTGCCATGGAGAACTAGGCAAATGGATATACATGGCTTAGCAAAACTCATTACCATTCCTATAAAAATAATTCAGTATTATTATCTCTGCTTGCAATATCAAACACATTTTTAGAAACTTTTGAGAAGAACACACATTAACAGGCAATAAATTGTCCATGGACAAAAACTGAAAGGGACATGAACAGCTACCATTTAGCCCATCTTTCGCTAACAACTGATTAACACTGTAAGATCAAGATTAGCTGCAAATACTTCATGTTTCTTTGGACCCAGAAGTCACTTCCCAAGAGGGGATTAAAGACTCTGCTGGATAAATATTCCACAGCCTTCTATTCTTCGAGCCACAATCTCTCTCCATAGACATGGTCCTCCATGCTTATGTCCTAGAAAACACGCATCACCTAGGAAGCCTTCTCTAATTGACCTTACTTTGACTACACTTGAGATTAACACGAATGTTGAAAAATCTGAAACGGATGAATTTATACACGCTGACATGTTCACTCAATCCAATATTCGTTTGTCAAATATTTAGTGAGCACTCACCCCACGCAAGGCACTAAGCCAGGCGTGCAGGCTATGACTGAGCAAACAAAACACAGTTCCTACCTTTACAGAGCTTATAGTCCAGGGTTGCTTTTATGTGGTCTTCAGGAGTCTTACACCTTTCCTAGTTCCTCAAGTAGATTGCATGCTCTTTGTAAGCAAGAACTGCATACTTAAGTTTTTTGAAACACTGAGCACAGCACCTTACACTACGCTCTCTAAACAGCAAATTGATAAACTAAAAGAGAACCCCTGACTCTGTAACCTGAAATCCCTCCACTCAGTCTCTCCAGTATGGTGTAAAATTATGTAAAACTGTGAATTATTTAAAATCCACAGGGTCTTGAATCTGAGATGTCAAAATAGCCAATAGAATGAACCTACTGCTAAAGGGGTACGATCCAATACAACTGGAGACACCGTGAAGGGGACCCAAGTCCCAGAACTGATCCTTTAATGGGGAAGAGAACTGGGGTAGTGGTAGAGGTGAGGAATGCTCTCACCCTGCAAAGCTCCATTATCCCAAGTGCAAGGGGGTTCTGAAAAGCATCTAACCTTACTGCCAGAAAGAACAAAACGGGGCCCCCGCCCCTTTTCCACAGGACCGGTATACAAACCTACTTAGACAGGGTGGGGCAAGAGAAAGAGCCTCGGGTTCAGAATCAGAAGACCTGCGACTGAGTCTAGATTCTGCCACTAGTCAGGGAAGATGGCACTGGGCTAGCCAGGTATCCCCCGTGAGCCTCAATCACCCCTTCTGTAAAATGAGAATAATAACCTCTGATTTGTCTGCCTCATGGAAATATTGGGAGGCTCAAATGAGATACATTCCTATGAAAGCACTCAGAAAAACCGTGCTATACAAGTCCTGAGAAGACTGTGAGGGTATGCAAACTCCCAGAGGAGCATCTTACACTAGCCCAGAAAACTTCACTGCCTTTTTCTTGTACCCCCAACACCTGGGTTTCCATCTGCTCACATCTCTGAATTCAGAGAAATCGTTCACCCCCAAATCTCAAAAAGGCAAGTGCGCTAATTCCCATATTCCAAGAGGATGAAAAGAGAAGGGCAGCCATGTAACCATTTCAACTTCTTGCCTTGACACACGCCTCAGTTCTCCCTTTACAAGAGTCAAACTGAAGAGAAGCCAACGAAAAGGGGAAGGGATGGAGGTTCAAGCAGCCACATATACTATCTGTCCTTTGTGGCTGTCTGCCTTCTCTCCACTGCCAAGTCAGGTCCCCGTCTGGGGACTGCTGAACTAATCTAAATGGGACTCTGAGGCAATACAGAGATTAGTGTTTGGGAGAGAGAGAGATTGTATCATTTTAGGTCACATTCCACAGCCCAAAAGAAATTATTATCAGCATGGATAATCAAAGGTTAACTGGACAGGGAGAAAACAATTGTTCCTTTGAAAATATTCTTCCCTATCTCTCCAATAATTTTTTATTTTTCCAGGCCCAGTCCTTTCATTTGCTTGTTCAGTCCTCCAACCAACCATCCATCCAGCACCCACAAAACTACCCTAAAGACTCTCAAGGAGAAAAGGTTGAGGAGGAGAGGAAAGGAAAAGGCAGACACCTTACAAAGTTGTAAACTGTAGTGTTACCGGTGACGGGGCGACTGGGCAGACTCTTGGGGGAGGTGGGGGGGGGAGGGCATCCTGTGCTCCGACTCTAAGGGCCAGTGTCTCTGCCCATCAGGCCTAAGAGCCTAAAACAACTCCTTCGGGCTCTAGGCAGAGCGAAGGCCCATTTTGCAGAGTCAAGCTTATTCAAAACGGCTTGGAAGATTTAACCTAGAGCATCAGCTGGTTGGCAGATTTCAATTAAACCCCAAGCTTGGAGAGGAAGCAATTCTAGTGTTGACCTATGCATTTTGGGGGCCATTATCAGCCACCGGTAAAAATCCAGACCTGTATGGGTGCAAAGGGTGTTTCTGTCCCATCATTCAGGCCAACAACATCCTCCGCATTCTAGAAATGGGATCCACCCCATCACCAAGCCCCACCATTCCACAACAACCAGCCGGTGGAGGCCCACGCCCCTACCAGGGCCCTTCCCCCAGCAGCTCCGACACCTAAAGCCGGACCCAATCACCCTTGGGGTCTCACGTGACCAGGCCTGTGCCCGCCTCCCACCCCTAGGCTGGCAAGTTAGGGACTCAAATTCAGCCTCTGGCCTGGCAAAAGTCAAAGGCGGCTGGAAAGCATTTCCCCCTCTTTCCCCACTTCTGGCGTCACTGTCTACTGTTTATATTTAAAAAACACTGAATCAGGAGATATGTTTTGAACATGGACACACACAGAGGGAACATAAGCACACATGCCCAGAGAGTCCCCAGAGACCCCACCAATTCCCACAGCCCACACAGACCCTTCTTTTGCAACCTTTTATCAAAATGCAACACTTTCCCTCCCAGTCATTCCTTAAGTAAGTGTTGAAAAACCACATTATTAGCAAACTTACCTGTCTATACTCTGGGGTAACCTTACACTCATGGTTTCTCAGTGTCTCCACGGTTCCAGAATTCTGTAGTTTTGATGTCTTGATCAGGACTGAATCGCTTGCAATTTTTAAGAAAGGTGAGAGGATGGCCTCCCAACTTGAAGACAGAATCCTTTTTCTTCCAGCTCTCAGGACCCTGGTAACTGAAGCTCCATTCTACTTCTACCAGTTAACATGGTCTCCTTCCTTAGCCCCCTTTTCCCCTCCCCCCCTCTTAAAAAAAAACAAAACAGAAAAAACCCGAAAGAAAAAGAGAAAAAACTATGACCTTCTTAGAACCAAAAACCCAACCACAAATCTCGTCAAGGTTAGCGCTATGGGCTTAAAAAAAAAAAAAAAAAAAAATCACAGAATGTGCCTTCAAAATATCAATCTTAACTGCAAAATATAGATAAAAACCATCCTTTTAATCTAGTTTTCCTAGCTGTCCTTCTGTTGGCAAGAGAGCCTCAAGCTCCAAAGGGGGAAAAAATAATGCTCTGGTCTCCAATGCTTAAAACGACAACAAATATACTGAGGGACCAAAAAGAAAAAAAAATCCAAATTGACACCTGGAAAAAATCTTCCAGCTGATTTGCACAGTAAAAAAATAAATAAAACCATACACTAGTACGTACACAACAGCACTCCTTCCAAGTCCAGTGCAACCCTGGGAACCAAAATTATGAATTTCCTTAAAAAAAAAAAAGCTTTTATATGAAAGGTTTTGAATTTCTTAAATGAGCCAATCGCACCCAAAAAAAAAAAAAAAAAAAATCAAAGAACACCTGAAATGCAATGCTTTTTACCTTTAAAATGGTAGCAATACCACAAACCAGAGAAAAATCTCTGAAAATATTCTCTCCTTTTCTTTTTCCTTTAAACTTGCAGGTTTCTCCACCTACCCCAGCCTGATTCCCAGCCTAGGTTCGGCCTTTTTCTGAAAGACAATTTCCTGAGTTAGTTCTGTTTTGCTCCTCCACATCCAGGCTCCGAAATTTTCTCTTGCCTCAGCCTCCATGAAACGGAGATTTCGCTTCTTCCCGTTCCCCCTGCTCTCCCTCTCGCCTGGCCAGAAAAACTGCTCCCTTATTATTAATAGTTTGGATTATTATTGTGGATTTGAGTTCGAGGTGGGATATTCCTCCACACCAGCCTCCTGGACAATCCGATCGCCTGGCTTCTCTCACTCGGCCTCTCTTTTTCCTCCCTTTCCGCCCCTCGCCTAATCTCGCAGGCAGAGAAGCCCACCGCGCCTCGCGCAGGACCGCCGGCGGCCTCCGGCTCCCGGCCCCGCTCGCCCGCTCGCCCCACGCCCGACCGCCGCGCTCCGGTCTCGACGGCCGCGGGACTCCGGGCTCGGGCGCAGGCAGGGAAGGCGGCGGCGGCAGGCCGGCGCGGGCGGGCGTCCGGCTCCCGGCGTCGCGGCCGCGCTCGCCTCCTTCCGGGCCCCTTCCCCCCCGGCTCGCCGCTCGCTCGGGCGCAGGCCCGGCCGGCCGCCCCCTCCCCGCGCTGCCCTCCCTCCTCCTTCCCCGCGAGCCTTTCTCCTTCCCTCGCTCCGGCGGGGGCGGGGCCGCAGGCTCCTCCTCCCAGCGCTGCCCGCCGGCCTTTCCCCTCACGCCGCGGTTAGGGGCGGGGGCGGGAAGTAGACCGCCTTTCCCTTCCCTGAGAGCTGAGGCTGCGGTTCCCGCCCCGCCGACCCCTCTCTAGGTCTCCCTGTGCGCTCTGCCCCGACGCGACCCCTCGCCGCCGGTTCTCGGCCGGTCCCCTCCGCGGCCCCACAGTCGCTGGCCCTGCCCCTCGGTGCGGCCTAGCCGATCCCGGGCTTAGCCGGATCCCTGGCTTTTCCCGGCCTGGCTCGCCGGCGACCCCGGCCCGGACCCCGCGAGTCACACGGCGCCGCCTCCGCCGCCGTCACCACCCCGGCCGCCTTTTCGCTGCTTTCCCTTGGGTGCTTTTCCCCCTTTTACTGCCCTGAGCTCAAGACCTGACCTTTGTTTCTTCCCCCTCTTCCCACCCTGCTGCGGTGCCCGGCGCTCCTAGGCCCCCTCCCCACGTGGACTGGATTTTGCGTTCACCATCGTTACGCCTGCTCTCCCACCGCCTCTGCTCACACTACCTCCACCTCTTTTCTCATCTTATTTTTCAAAAATTTGTCGCGGCCCCCTGCCTGGGGGCCAGGAGCTCTTTTAACCTTTTCCTCCCGTTTCGGTGGTCCTCCTCACTTCTAACACCCACCGACACTGGGGGAAGAGACCCTTCTGCTCTTCCCGCTCCGGTTGTTTGGGCATCTTAATACCAGGCTGGGTAAAGTGTTTTTGAAGTCGATGGAAAATCCTTTCAAGGACAGTTCTATTTTCATAACCCCCTCTCAAAGAATCACGGTTTCTAAATCTTTCCAAGTAGCATGACATTAGTCAGAAGGTCCCAAGCGTTATGGTTAAAAATAATTAAGACAAAAAGGAAACATTTTCATTAGGACTGGGGAGTGAACTTTGTCTTCTTGCCTGGGTAAATGCTATTGTAAAATACCCTGCGGAGGTGGTGTGTTTGCATATGTTCTCTGCCTTCCACACCACCGTGATTGTTCTGGGGGAAAATACATGTATGTGTGTATTTACCCACACACATCCATAAGCAGTAAAGAGGGATCTGAGTGATCCCAGCAGTGTTAGAAGTGATGAATTTGCAAACAGCAAGAGGAAAAAGAAACTAACAAGCATCCGCTGAGGACCCAGAATGAACTAGAACCTTCCTCTGAATTATACCAGGTACAAGTTGGTAAATAAAAGAAAGACCTTCACCCCATCTCCACCAACCCCTAGGCCAGAATCCCCAAAGACAGGTGGTCTGCCCGGAATGTGAGGCACCACAGTTCAAATTTCTACTGACTTTGTTGCTTATTCCCTTCCTATACTACCTGCAAAAATGATGTTCCCAAATGTGGACACTTCCTCTATGGTGATAGACCAGTGGTCACCAAACATTTTTCTTATCATGCTTTCTTAATCTATAATATTTTAAAATAATTATTTACATGTATTTTATTACATGTTATAAATCTTGCTCTAGAGTAGAAATATTAAAAGATTAAAATAAAGATGAAGTGCATTTTAAAATCGTACTTTTTAGTGAAAGTTAATGGCTGTCATGACTGGGAAAGATGCTTGTCAAAGAGGTAGAGTCAAGCAGAAGGAGTGCATTCTTGATTGCATTTATTAAATTATGATAACTCATCTTCCTATCCCATTCACCACGATGCAGAGGCTTTTAATTGAAATTCAACTAGTAAATTTACAGCTTAAGTCAATCAGTGCTTCTTGAATGATTGGAAGGTTTTACATTTTATATTTTTAACAAGTGGATCCAAACCCCCTTGGAAGTATCGTTTAGATTTTTAAAACAGATTTAAAATTTTTGTTTCTTGGTTTTCAAGTGTGCAGACAAAAGTGTTACAGGTGAAACACACTGTTTTTGGTGATTAAAAAAATAACAGGGACTTCCCTGGCAGTCCAGTGGTTAAGACTCCCAGCTTCCAATGCAGGGGGTGCGGGTTTGATCCCTGGTCAGGGAACTAGGATCCTGCAAGCCGCGCAGTGCCACCCAAAAATAAATTTTAAAATAACAATTTTGGAACCATTTCAGCCAGGCATTTTCCAAATGCTTTCTCAATAAGCGTGAGTTTCTTTAGAAAAGCAGTAACTTTCCCACTAATTAATAGACTGTCATCCTCACCTTGAAGGGACAGATTAAGTGGATTTTTGTTGTTTTTTGTTTTTGAAAATAAGTGCTAGGTAGTATACTCTTGCCAGCCATTCTTGATAGAACTTTGTAAAATAAAAATGTGTATCCGTGCTTTGTTCTGTATCTCTTTTTAGGCCTCTCCCAGGAGATAACCAATGAATCTCAGCAGAACAAGAATTTTCATGGTCGTTTTCCCTGTCTTTACTAAAAATTGGAACGTTTGTAGCAATTAAGAGGCTTATTTTTATCCAGTGGATGGCAAACATTATAAAGAAACTGAATGTCTGAACTGTGTGTGGCATTACTGCGGGTTCCTGGAAACATCTCACATACTGCACGTGACAGATGACTTCTGAAGCAGTGACCTGGTGAGAGTGCTAGGTCAGGCCTCAGACCGTATATTAAAGGTTAATAATAATAAATATTAATATAAAGCTTAAGTAGTTATTTTTACTATTGTTAAATACTATTGTGAATGCACTTAAATATTTTCCTCTTGCAGAGCAGCGTATCTCTTTGTATACTCCACTTTGAAGACTGTGGGGATGAGGGGGGTGGCCTTAGCAGGATAGAACTCCCTGAAGTTAGCTGGTCATTTAAGTGAACTGCAGTCTCAGTTCAGGGAAAAAAAAATATTAGATTGTACCCAAGACAGACTAGGTTGTAGGAATCTGGAAGCAGCTGTTGGTTAATGAAAAGAGCACTAGACTAGGAATCCAAAGAACTGAGTTTGTTTGGGGCTGTATACCTTTCTAGCTTTGTGACCTGCTGTTTGCAGGTTGTAAGGATTAAGTAAGGTCAAGCATGGGCTCTGTAAACTACAGATTGCTGGGCAGGAAAATCAGGATAAACGTTAAGAAGTGATATCTTGAATCGACAGAGTCCTTTTACTTTTTTTCCAAGAATTCTATTAATAAATGAACCCTCTCTGCCCAGCATCCTGTGGGATAGGTAGGGCATTCATTGTTATGTTCATCAGTTGTTAGGTTAAATTTATTTACACTTAAGGAAACTATGGCACAGAGAAGTTTTAGGTAATTTGCATGAAATCCCATTAGTTTGATACATTTAGGCTTGAGTTCATACCTCCTCATTTCTAGGTGAGAGAAGCAAAGGAAAAAACTTTTTTTTTTTTTTCTAGACTCCCTCTCCCTCTGAGAGGGAGTCTAGAAACTTAATATTTAATTGCATAGCTGAGGGAGAGCTGTGATGGAGAAACTTGAATGGTTCCCAGTGTGATTTCTAGAGAAGCAACTTTTTCATGCAGAGACAGCCTCAGCCCAAACTGGGAGTAAAGTCTAGAAAGACGGACTCCAGGTTTCAGTCATTCTCCTTCTGGGATGCTGTTAGGAGACAAGCCTAGCAAATAAAATCACCACTGGTGGGACAGTGCTACTGCTTATTGAAGATCTTTTATCCCTCTTCAACCTTTATCAGTTGGAAAAATGATGCGGAGAGGCTTGCTTAATTAAGATATTGTTTAGTCCTAAGGGTGAGAAAATGTTATGGTTTATTTTTTAGCTGATTTAGATTTCTCTAGAATACTTCTGGGTAGCCAGAATAACCAATATTAAACCTCTGTTACAGATATCATTTCATTGTCACTCAGAACATTCTGATCATTCAACCTGTTGAGTTCCCAATAAAATTTTAATATGAAGAAATATCAAATAATAATACCCAAAACATACATAGTGCTTACTATGTAAATACTGTTCTAAACAAACTATGAGCATTAACCACTAGACCGTCTCAGCAACCTTTTGAGGTGGTTATTATCCTCATTTTCAGATGGGAAACAGAGGCTCAGAGAGCTAAAGTAGCTTGCTCAGGGTCACAGAGCTGCGGACACAGGCAGTTTGGCCCCAGAGTCTATGCTTAACTGTCAACTGTACTGGCTGTATGTTACAGGCACTGGTGAAAAAAAAAACAAAACCAAAAAACCAAAACCAAACCAAAACAAAGAACAATGCATAGACAAAAGCTTATCAGAAAGAAGAGGTGCAGGGCCTATTGAGGAGAAACTGGGGAGGGTGGAGCTGGAAGTAGAGGTCAGCGGTTTAACTCCTCAGCCCTCCAGAGAGTCATTTTTCCCATGATGCAGTGAACAGCAAATTTTATCTTAGTGCTCTCACGTCTTCGTCTCCCTTCTCAGTGTCCCTTGAGATATCACCCCCAGAAATTTGCTCCCTCATCACTTTTGAGGATCTCAAGGCATTCAGTGGAGAAGGGACTTCTCACCTTAACTCCCACTGAGGGGAGGTCTGCGTTGTCTACGGTGGCACCTCTCAGGTGTGCACTCCAGCCTCCCAAGCGTGGTACCTTCCTGTCTGTTGTTACCTTAGAAACAAGCTCTCTCCCATCAACACCCCTAGTAGCTGAGATGAATTGAATAACAGAGAAGGTGCCAAGATAAGTTGTAAAGGGAAATGTGTGAAAGAAAACCAGTTTTAGACTGAAGGCTAATATTTCAGAAGTTGGATGTGTTACGTGTGTTATTTTTTTCCTCCCAATAGGAAAAAGTACCCAGGATCAAATGCGAGATACAAAAAAGGTGAGATACCAAGGGGAAGATTAAAAAAACAAAAAACGAAAAACAAAACCTGCCCAAAGCCTGCTTTAAAAACTGAAAAATGTCCTTTAAAAATTTTGACCTACAATAAATTACACATATTTAAAATGTACAATTTGATAAGTTTTGACACACATGAAACAACCACCACAAATCAAGATAATGAACATATTTATTATCTCAAAGCTTAGTCTTGATCCTTTCTAATTCTTCCCTCCCACTGCTTCCAACTGGACCCCCCTCTCCCATCCTAGTCCATGGGCGATCGCTGATCTGCTTTTTTTCCCTAAAGATTAGTTTGCATTTTCTAGAAGTTTATATAAATGAAATCATAGAGTATGTGTTCCTTTTGATATGGCTTCTTTTACTCAGCACAATTATTTTCAGATTCACCTATGTTGTTGAATATATCAATTTATTGCTAAATGGCATTTTTTAAATTTCAATTTTTGATTGCTTATTGTAAGTTCATAGAAGCAGTTATTTTTGTGTATTGATCCTATATCCTGCAATCTTACTTATTAGTTCTAGTAGATATTTTGTAGGTTATATCAGATTTTCTATGTAGATGATCATGTTGTCTGAGAATAAGGACAATTTTACTCCTTCCTTTCCTATATGCATTCCTTTTATTTCTTTTTCGTGTCTTACTGTGCTAGCTAGACCCTCCAGTGTGATGTTGACCGCACTAGTAAGAGCAGGCATCCCTGTCTTGTTTCTGATATTAGGAGGAAAGCATTGTTTTTTTCACCATTATATATGATGTTATCTGTAGGTTTTTCATAGATGCTCTGCTATCAGGTTGTGGACATTCCCTTGTATTCCTAGTGTAGCACCGCTGGTGTAGTAGTATCATGCAATATTCCCCTTGTATTCCTAGTGTGCTGAGAGTTTTTATCAAGAATACATGTTGTATTATATCAAATTCTTTTTCTGCATTGACTGAGATGATCATATGGTTTTTCTTCTGTATTCTGTTGATATGGTGAGTTTTCAGTGTTGAACCAGCCTTGAATTTCTGGGATAGACTCCACCTGGTTATGATTTTATATATTGTTTGATTTGATTTGCTAAAATTTTAAGAATTATTACATCTATATTCATGAAAGATATTAGTCTGTAGCTTTATTTTCTTGTAATGTTTTGTCTGGTTTTGAGTAATGATGACTTCATGGAATAAACTGGGAAGAATCCCCTTCTCTTCAATTTTCTGGAACAGTTTATATGGAATTGACATTTCTTCTTTAAATGTTTCATAGAATACCCCAATGAAGCCATTTGGGCCTGGAATTTTCTTTGTGGGAATGTTTTAAGTTACAACTTCAGTCTTTTTAATAGGTATAAGGCCATCTGGATTGTCTATTTTTTCTTGATTGAGCTTTAATAGACTCAGTTTTGTAAAGAATTTATTCATTTCATCTAAGTTTTTGAATATATGGGCATGAAGTTGTTAATAATATTCCTTTATTATCTTTTTAAGATGTATAAAATCTGTAGTGATGTCTACTTTCTTATTCCTGATATTTGTAACTTCTTTTTCCCAGCCAATCTGACTACAGGTGTATAAATTTTATTAGTCTTCTCAAATAACCAGCTTTTCAGTTTCATTGATTTTTTTCCCTATTGTTTTTGTTTTATTGATTTCTGCTCTGATCTTTATTGTTTCCTTTCTTCTGCTTACTTTGGATTTCATTTGCTCTTCTTTTTCTAGTTTCTTACAGTTGAAGTTGAGATCATTGATTTGAGATCTCTCACAGAACCTGACTACACTGGTACCCTGATTTTGGATTTCCTGCCTCTGGAATTGTTAGAAAAATATTTTTGTTGTTTAAGCTAGTCTATGGTAATGTTTATAGCAGCCCAAATTGACTACGACAGTTTCATTGACTTTGTCTATTTTTTAAATTCTCTGTTTTATTTATCGCCACTCTAATTTTTGTTTTTTCTTTCCTTTTGCTAGCTTTGGGTTTAGTTTGCTCTTTGTTTTCTAGTTCCTTACAATGTACAGGTGTATATTTATGATTTCTTTTTATCTCTCTTACTGGCTTATTAACTATAAATTTTTGTTGTGCTATTATAGTATAATTCTTAATTTTTATCATTGACTAACTTCAAGTGATATTATACCACCTCACATATAATAATCTCCCAGGTTTTATGCTATTGTTAACATACATACACTTTACTTCTACATGTGTTGTAAATCCTGTAATATGTTGTAAAACAGTCAATTGTCTTTTAAACTTATTTAAATAATAAAAATGGAAGTTATTGTATTTATCTACATAGTGACAATTTCTGGTGCTCTTCATTCCTTTGTGTAAATTGAAATTTTATCTGGTATCATTCTTTCTGTCTGAAAACACTTCCTTTAACATTTCTTGTTGCTGGTGTAGGTGATGTGCTTGGTGTAATTATTTTCTACTTTCTTGTGCTTGGGGTTCATTGAGCTTCTTAGATCTGTGATTTATGGTTTTAGTTAACTTTGGAAATCTATTGGTTAATTATTTCTTCAGATTTTTTTGTCCGTTCCCCATCTCTTTCATCTCCTTTGGAGACTGTGTATATTAGGCCACTGAGATGTCTCACAGCTCACTGATACTCTGTCTTTTTCCTTTTCATGTTTCATTTTGGATGGTTTCTAGTGCTATTCTACAAATTCATTAATCTTTCTTTCTGCTATGTCTAATTTACTGTTAACCATATCCAGTGTATTTTTCATCTCAAACATTGTAGTTTTTTTTGCAAGAAGTTCAGTTACATTCTTTTTAAAATTCCTCGTATACCTATATTTAATATGCCCAGTCTTTCTTCTAGCTTCTTGAACATATGGAATACAGTTATAATAACTATTTTTGTGTGCTAATTCTATCATATGTGTCATTTCTGGGTCAGGTTCAGTTGATTGATATTTTATGGGCCTTAATGTCCTACTTCTTTGCATGCCTGGTAATTTTTAATTGGGTGCTGGATATTTTTGTATTCCTATATATATTCTTAAAGTTTGTTATAGAACACAGTTAAGCTTCTTGGAAGCAGTTTAACCCTTTCAGGTCTTGCATTTAAGCTTTGTTAGGTGGAACAAGGACAGTATTTAGTCTAAAGTTGATCCCCTCCCCCTATCCACAGCTACTGAGGTTAGGTCTTCTGTGTACTCTGTATGACGGCCTAGGAACTATGAGATCTTTCACTCTGGCTGGTAGGAACAGGCACCTTTCCTGGCCTTGTGTGAGTTTCAAGGATTCCTCTTTCTAATCCTTTCAAGTAGTTCTGCCTTCAATCTAGGATATTATCCTCCCACACATGCACTGATCTAAACTCAGCTGAATACTTAGGGGGGGCCCAGTGCAGCTCTCCAGAGTTCTCTCTTTGTGCAGCTTTCTCCTTCTGATATTCTGGCCTCTGGCCTCTGGTCACCTTGCCCTCCAGGACTCTCAGCTTTGTCTCCTCAGCTCTGGGGCACTACTGCATTCCACCTGGGCTCCCCCTCCCTGCGCCTTGGCCTGGAAACTTTGTCCGGGAAGTAAGCTGGAGCAACTAACTGAAGGACTCACCTCATTTGTTTCCCATTTCCCAGGAATCACTATCCTGCATTGCCTGGTAGCCAATGTCTTGAGAACTGTTGTTTTGTCTATTTTGTCTATTTTTTTAGTTGTTTCAGTTGAAGCAATGGAATTCAGTCCCTATTATACTTTCTTAGCCAGATGCGGAAATTCTGGCTTGCCTTTTATTTTCAAACTTAAACCCCGACTCTATACTTAAAATTTGAAATATTTTCTCATTGGTGGAATTAAATTTTAAAGGAAGGCTTGTCATGCTACCATTTTAGAAGGGAGGATTTTCAGCCTGTTATGGGCTCTTGAGCCAACTCTCTGGCTTTGAATTTTGGATCCTCCAAGATTCAAGATTCAAGCTGTGTGGCCTAGGGAATGTTAATTAATTTATTAATGGCTGTATCCACATTTTAAAATGTGTATAATAATAATACCTTCCTTATAAGGTTGTTATGAGATTTAAATGAGTTAATACTTGCAAAGCACTGTGCATTGCCTAACACGTAGCAGGTGATTATCACATGTTAGCTAGTCATATGTATGAAGAGTGCAATCAGATGAGCTTGGCTAGTGTGGGCTATAGATTGGTGGGAAGTCATGAGAAGTGAGGTTGGTAAGGTGGATGGGTGCAGCGGAAGAAGGCTGCAAGATTGGGCTATTGGGTTTAGGTGAGATAGAATAGACCTATAAGCACATGAAAAAATGTACAACTCCTAGTAAGGGGTATAAATTAAAATAAGATTATGGGAATTCCAAGCAGTCCAGTGGTTAGGACTCCATGCTTCTACTGCAGGGGGCACGGGTTCAATCCCTGGTCGGGGAAATAAGATCCCACATGCCATGATGAGGCCCCCCCCACAAAGAAAACAAAACAAAACAAAACAAAAAACAAATAAAATAAGTCTGTTTACCTATAAATATCAAATTGGAAAAGCATTAGAAAGATGAAATTATCTATTGTAGGCAGGAAGGATTCCATGTAATAAAAACTCATATTGAGTGAATGAAGTAAAAATTAATTTTAACTTTTTGGGGGACAATTTGGTAGAATGAATAAAAAGCCTTAAAGTGGACATATCTCTTTTCCTCAAAGTTATTGAGATATAATTTACATATAACCCCGTGTACAATGTGATGATTTGATACACGTATATAGAGTGAAATGTTTACCACAACAAGGTCAGTTAATACATCCTTTACCTCACATAATTACCATTTCGTTGTTGTTGTTGTTATGGTGAGAACATAAAAGTTCTACTATTGTAGCATTGTCAAGTATAAAATACACTATTGTTAACTATATCACTATGCTATACATTAGATCCTTGGAACTTATTTATCTTATATCTGAAAGTTTGTACCCTTTGATCAACATCTACCCATTTCCCCCACCCCCCAGCCCCTGGTAACCACCATTCTACTCTCTGTGTCTATGAGTTCAGTGTTTTTAGATTCCATATATAAGTGGAATCATACAGTTTTTGTCTTTCTCTGTCTGACTTATTTCACTTAGCATAATGCCCTCGAGTTTCATCCATGTTGTTGCAAATGGCAGGATTTCCCTCTTTTTAATGACTGAATAATATTCCATTGTATTGCTCATATCTTTTGATCCAGTAATTCCTCAAGGATGTTCATGGCAGCAGCATTGTTTATAGTAAGGAACAGTTGGAAAAATGCCTGACGATATGGAACAATTAATTGAGTTACAGCCCAGCTATATCCTGGAATAGTATTAGGTATCCTAATTGTGTAAAACAAAACAAGAAACAGAAAAATATTTCTACACACACACACACACACACACACACGACTGTTAGGCAACACTCCAAAATATTAATAATATTATTTCTGGGAGATGGAATGACAGGTTATCTTTCTGTCACCCAATTCCAAAGTGGGGGGTGGGAGTGGTTGGGTTCTACACACCAAGTAATTATCTGACACCAGCTGAGTGTCCCATAATTCGTTTCCATTCTGATACTATCTTTCTGGAGATAGCATCAGATTCCACAGGTTAAGGGCTCAGTCCCACAAGACTGCCCTCCACTTTAGATGCAAATTGCAAGTCCACATTGTCACCTGTGCTTCTGATCAACTGGCTATAAGTCAGAGGTTCCCATGACCCCCTCCTTGGGTTCTACTAACCTGCTAGAGCAACTCACAGAACTCAGGAAAACAAGTTACTTACTAGATAACAGCCAGATGGAAGAGATGTAGAGGGCAAGGTGTGTGGGAAGGACCTTGGAGCTTCCATGCTCTCTGAATGCCACTCGCCCCACACCTCCATGTGTTCACAAACCCAGAAGCTCTTTAAACCCTGCCTTTTCAGGGTTTTATGGAGGCTTTATTACATAGGCATGATTGATTAAGTCATTGGCCACTGATGACTGAACTCAATCTCCAGCCCCTCTCCTCTCCCTGGAGGCAGTGGGAACTAAATGGGGAGACTGAAAGTTCCAACCCTCTAGACACATGGCTGGGTCCACTGGCAACCAGCCCCCATCCTTAAGTGTGGTCCCAAAGTCACTTCATTAACATAACAAAAGACATATTTGTTGCTCTCATCACTTAGGAAATTCCAAGGGTTTTAGGAGCTCTGTTCCAGAAACTGGACAAAGACCAAATATATGTCATTATAAATCAGAATATCACACGGGTGATTTATATCTTCTTCTTTATACTTCTCTGTTTTTTCCAAGCTTTCGGCAATAACCTGTAGTAATTTAATAATTTAAAAATCTAATATATTTAAAAAATGATTTTAATTTTAATATGGGACAGCAGGGAGCCGGCAAGATTATCTGGTGGAGAAGGAAAAGGGTAAATATGGTATTTAATTCTAGCAGCAGTATGGAAAGTGGGATGGTTAAGACACAGATATTCTGATGACCGCTTCTTTATATACTTGAGTGAGTTTCACTGGAAGCTTCTGGGGAGTCCCGCACAAGGAGTTGCACACATAATGACCCTTCCCGCCTGCATTTTGAGAGGGACGTCACAAGGAGCTAATGATGCCTGCAGCTCTCTGCTGGCAGGATGGGCTCCCTGCTCTGTGGTTTCTGAGAAGCGCGCATGGCAGCTTCAGGGAGAGCCCAGCATGGCTGCCAAACTATTCTGATGCCTCACTAATCCTCACAGCTGGTAAGCACATAGCAGTCAAACTGGAGAGATTCTCCACCAAGATTGTAAAGGCTCCCAGAGGGGGAAAGACCTGGCCTTTTCTGAAAAGTGGGTTAACATGAAGGATAGAAGTGAGAGGCTGGAGGGGTGTGTTGTGAGATAGGCTGAAGGCTGAAGCTGGAAATGGGAGTCCCAGAATGAATGTGTGGGGCAGGCAAAAATTCAGTTCTAAGATGAATGAAGATGGAGGAGCAGAAATTAATTGGAGTAAAATGGGCATTGGATGAAGGGGGAAACTCTAATTAAATAAGAGGTAGTCCTGGGAGAAGCCCTTGGAAGCATCGAATTTTCCTTATGGTGTTACAAATCTTCAAGATGGTGGTGCCTAAATAAATGAATAAATGAATAAATGAATGAATAAATAAATAAATAAATAAATAAATAAATAAATAAATAAATAAATAAAACCAATACCTCTCCCTCCCAATAAAAAAGGAATTCCCTGGTGGTCCAGTGGTTAGGGCTCCGCGCTTCTACTGCAGGGGGCACAGGCTTGATCCCTGATCAGGGAACTAGGATCCCACATGCCTCGCTCAATAGAAAGGAGTCAGCAAAGAACCAGTTAGTTATCTGAGCAGAGGTGAGTGAGTGAGGGATATGGAGGCTATGGGTACAAAGATTGACTGTTAATAAAGAGAGCCACTTATGTGCTAAGCAGATGGACCAAGCTAGGTAAGCCAGGTTAGCACAGACAGCAAGGAGCACCCAGGTTGAGTCCATGGAGTTTAGGTAGTACAGCTCAGCCCATGAGCCAGGGAAGCACATGGTTATGACTGAGGAGTGCAGAAAAGCTGAGCATTGATATGCGGGAATCCCAGTAGAGTGTGGGCAGCAAAGGTAGGGAGTACTGTACTGGGAGGTGGGGAGCAACCTCTAGGCTGTCGTCTACTAGACAGGGGTTCACAGATTTTTAGAGCTGTGAAATTTCTTGGAGACGACCCAATTTAATCCCTCCCCCTTTTTTTCCTAGAAGAGAAAATGGAAGCCCAAAGAGATGATCATAAGTCTTCCATCCTCTTTGAGATTCTTACTGTCTAACTACACGACTATCTACTCCTATTTGTTATATAGGGAATTGACATATAAGGAACTGGTCATATCTAAGATTCTGGAATCTTGCTCATAGTCTTTCTGTAACTTGTGGATGCTATCATCATCTTGCACAGTTCCAGGGTCAAAATAAATGACTGTCCAATGTTCAAGCTCTTTACGTGCTTTGACCTTCTAATGTTCAACTCCTTTTACTTTTGCTCTATACCATCCACTTACTCTTATGGCCATATCATGGGCCTTATTATCACCTGATTCTTTACTAAGTTCAATATCCTTGGCTACAACTTTCTACCCTACCCGTCCTCCAATTTCTCTAGTCAATCGGCCTAGATCTCTGATCTATCACTTCAATAACTCACTTATTGACGCTCTCAAATGCATTGCTCTCTTGTAAACTTTAACCCAAGAGCAGCACATCTGTCCCCCTTTTCTGACCCTACCTCTGTTCTGCTGAGGACTGCTGGGGAGTCACCCAACCATGGAATTTAACACTAGTACAAATTCATGGTCTTTTACCATGAATTCCTGTGATCCTGTGTATTTCTGAGCGGTATCAGCTCCTCCCCTCTTCTCCATAGCAACTCTTGTAAATCTCCCCACTTGCCTCAAGTGTTTCCCACCATATCCCTTCTCACTCTTGTTTTTTGAGGGGGAAAAAAAAGATGGTTGATTTCTGGTTTCCAGTCTGGCACGTAAGGAGCTTAGAGTTATCATGCCATCTTAAATTTTATGAAAGTAAAATCTGAACAAAATGCAAAATCAACAATTCTTAGATTTACCAAATAAGTGAAGTCACGGGGCAAACTGCTGCTCTCCCAAGTTGGAGAAATAGATACACAGATACAGAGACTCACATCTTACCAGAGCAGAAACCCAGGAGCAGAAACTTCCATTGGAACCACAGCTGGGGTAGGAAAACCTGACCTGTAATTGACAAATTGCTTGAGGCTCAGTGTGGACAAGTCTGAAAGTTAAAAACTGCAGGGTGACACAGTCATGGGTGGGTGGGAGGCACCCATTTCTGTGAGTTTTGCCTCTAGGAGCCCTATCAGGACTTCACAGTGAGTAATGGAGAAAAATCCCTTTGTGTTCTGGCAGAGGGTTGGGGGTTGATGGGTTGGGGGGAGGAGAAATGCATTAGAGTAGTCTGTCCATCTTAATAAAGTATGCCCTCAGGAGAAACTACTTTACCGGGGCTTAACCTGCTGGGGTTTTATCAGAGCCTAACCTATCTGGGGGAAGGGAAAATATCCAACTCCAGCCCCCGTTAGGGGAGGGAAAACTTGAGAAGCCCTGGTGAAGTTCACAGTCAAGGGGCACAGGCTCACTAAAAGATGGAGACCAAATCATAGATCTATAGAAAAACTCCCCTCCCACCAGACCTTACCACTATGCTACTAAAGGCCTGTTTACCTCAGTTCCTTTTACCCAGGGCATCATGTCTACCTTTCAACAAAAAATTACAAGCCATACTAAAAGGCAAAAAACACAGTCTGAAAAGACCGAATAAGCATGAGAACCAGAGTCAGATATGGCAGGAATGTTGGAATTATCAGACCAAGAATTTAAAAACAAACTATGGTTAATATGCTGAGGGCTTTAATGGAAAAAGTAGACAACATGAAAGAACAGATGGATAATGTAAGCTGTCAGATGGAAATTCTAAGAAAGAATCAAAAAAGAAATGCTAAAGATCAAAAACACTGTAACAGAAATGAAGAAGGCCTTTGATGGGCTCATTAGTAGATTGGACACAGCTGAGGAAAGAATCTCCAAGCTTGAGGATACAACAATAGAAAAGCAAAAAGAAAGAAGACTGAAAAAGATGGAACAGAATGTCCAAGAGCTGTGGGAAAAAATACAAAAACGTAACATGCATGTAATGGGAGTATTAGAAAGAGAAGAAAGAAAGGAACAGAAGCAATGTTTGAAGTAATAATGACTGAGAATTTCTCCAAATTTATGTCAGACAGTAAACCACAGATCTAGGAAGCTCAGAGAACACCAAACAGGAAAAATGCCAAACAAGACTATACCTAGGCATATAATATTAAACTTCATAAAATCAAAGATAAAGAAAAAATCTTGAAAGAAGCTGAAGCTGGGATGGGGTGGCGGAGAACACCTTACCTATAGAGGAGCAAAGATAAGGATGACATCTAACTTCTCCTCAGAAACTATCCAAGCAAGAGGAGAGTGGAGTAAAATATTTAAAGTGTTAAGAGAAAAAACCCACCTACCTAGAATTCTGTACGCTGCAAAATATCCTTTAAAAATGAAGGAGAGGGGCTTCCCTGGTGGCGCAGTGGTTAAGAATCTGCCTGCCAATGCAGGGGACACGGGTTCGAGCCCTGGTCTGGGAAGATCCCACATGCCGCGGAGCAACTAGGCCCGTGAGCCACAACTACTGAGCCTGCGCGTCTGGAGCCTGTGCTCCGCAACAAGAGAGGCCGCGATAGTGAGAGGCCCGCGCACTGCGATGAAGAGTGGCCCCCGCTTGCCACAACTAGAGAAAGCCCTCGTACAGAAACAAAGACCCAACACAGCCAAAATTAAATAAATAAATTTAAAAAAAAAAATGAAGGAGAAAAAAAAAAATGAAGGAGAAATAAAGACTTTTTCAGACAAGCAAATATTGAGGAAATATTTTTCATTAAACCTGCCTTGGAAGAAATGTTTTAAAAAGTTCATCAGAGAGAAGGAAAATAATATAGGTCAGAAACCTTAATCTACATAAAGAAAGAAGAGCACTGGAGAATGAATAAGCAAAGGTAAAATAAAAACTTTTATTTTTCTTAATTGATCTAAAAAGTAACATTTTGTTCAAAATAATAATAATAGCAACAATTGATTATGTATGCATGTATATATACACACACACAAATATGTATATATGTGCTTATGTATAAGTGAAATGAATGACAGCAGTGATACAAGGGACAAGAGAGAGGAATTAGGAATATCTTATAATTATGAGGTATTGCACTACCTGTGAAGCAGTTTTTTTGTTTGTTTATTTATTTATGTATTTATTTATGGCCGCACTATGCGGCATGCGGGATCTTAGTTCCACAACCAGGGATCGAACTCATGCCCCCCGGCAGTGGAAGCGTGGAGTCTTAGTCACTGGACCTCCAGAAAGTGGACTTGAATTAGTTGTAAGTATTATATTGCAAACTCTAGGGCAGCCATTAAGAAAAGTAAAAAAAAGAAATACAACTGATATGCTAAGAGAAGAGAGAAAATGGACTGATATAAAATGTTTAATTAAAACCACAAAAGGCAGAAAAAGTGTGGAAGACAAAAATAGGAACAAAGAACAAGGGCAACAAATAGAAAATATGGTTGCTATTAATCCAACTATATTAATAATCACTTTAAATGTCAACGACCTAAATACACTAATTAAAAGACAAAGATTGTCAGAGTGGATCAAAAAACAAGACCCAACTATGTGTTATATAAAAGAAACCCACTTTTTTTTTTTTTTTTTCTGCACCATGCAGCTTGCAGGATCTTAGTTCCCTGACCAGGGATTGAACCTGGGCCATGGCAGTGAAAGCACTGAGTCCTAACGACTACACCACCGGGGAACTCCCAAGAAACCCACTTTAAATATAAAGACATATATAAGTTAAAAGTAAATGAAAAAGATTCACCTATTTTCCTGTTGTATATATCTCTTTTGTTGACAATAAATTATTTTTTATTAAAAATATTAATGGCTGGAGAAAGATATACCATGTTAACACTAGTCAGAAGAAAGTAGAAGTGGCTATATTAATTTCAGACAAAGCCAACTTCAGAGCAAGGAAAGTTGTCAGGGCTAAAGAGGGGCATTACAAAGTGATAAAGGGGTCAATATTCCAAAAAGCCATAACGATCTTTATATGTATGTATGCATCTAACAACATAAGGCAAAAAATACATCAGGCAAAAACTGATAGAACTGCAAAGAGAAATATATGAATCCACTATTATGGCTGAAGACTTTAACTCCCCTCTATCAGAAATGCCCAGATCCAGCAGGCAGAAAATCAGTAAGGACATAGTTTAACTCAACACCTTCATCAATCAACTGGATATAATTGACACCTGTAGACTACTCCACCCAACAATAGCAGATTATATATTCTTCTCTAGCTCACATGGAACATCCACTAAGGTAGACCACATTCTGGGCGATAAGACACACCTTAACAAGTTTAAAAGAATAGAAATCATACAGTATCTGCTCTCATATCCCCATGGAATTAAACTAGAAATCAATAACAGAAAAATAGCTGGAAAATCCCAAAATACTTGGAAATTTAACAACATACTTCTAAATAACACATAGGTCAAAGGAGAAATCTCAAGGTAAATTAAAAAATATTCTGGGGACTTCCCAGGTGCTCCAGTGGGTAAGACTCTGCACTCCCAATGCGGGGGGCCTGGGTTCAATCCCTGGTTGGGGAACTAGATCCTGCATGCATGCCGCAACTAAGAGTTCAAGTGCTGCAACTAAAAAGATCCCGCATGCCAAAATGAAGATCCTGCACGCTGCAGCTAAGATCCGGTACAGCCAAAATAAATAAATAAAAAAAATATTAAAAAAATATTCTGAACTAAATAAAAATACAGTTTATCAAAATTTGTGGGTTGAAGTTAAAGCAGAGCTTAAAGAAAAATTTATGGCATTGAATACATTTATTAGAAAAGATAAAAGATCTAAAATCAATAATCTAATCTTCCACCTTAGGAAACTAGAAAAAGAAAAGCAAATTAAATTCAAAATAAGAAGGAAAGAAGTAAAAATTAGAGCAGAAATCAAAGAAATTAAAAACAAGAAATCAATAGAGAAAATCAATGAAATGAAAATCTGTTTCTTTGAAATGACCAATAAAATTGACAAGCCTCTAGCAAGGCTAACAAAGAAAAAAGTGAGACGACACACATTACTAATATCAGAAATGAAAGAGGGGACATCACCTCAGAACTCATGGACATTAAAAGGATAATAAAGGAGTATTATGAATGGCTCTATGCCCACAAATTTGATAACCTAGATGAAATGGACAAGTTCCTTGAAAGGTACAATATGCCAAAACTCACACAAGAAGAAATACACAATCTGAATAGTCCTATATCTTTTAAAAAAATTGAACCTTATAGGGTTTTGGTAATAATTTAATGGTTTGTAACTATAAAGTTATTAGAATATTAACTGGCATATAGTAAGCACTCAACAAATGTTAGTTATTGTTATACTATTAGTATAAGCTTATGAACGTAGGGTCTGTATGTATCTTGTTCATTGTCCAGTGGTGTGCTGGAGCCAGCTTGTACCAATTGTGTCCATTTCTTTCCAGTTCCACATTCAGAGATGTCACAGAGCTTGATATTGACTATGGTGGGAGTATTTACACCCTGGTAATTGGCTAATGCTTCATATCAGGGTTTTTTTTTGGTTTGTTTTTGGAGAGCTGGTTTACTAGTATGCCATTATCTAGTCCAGTGCCTAGCACTTAGTACGCACTCAGTAAATATTTGTTGAATGAATAAACATATGACCGCAGTCCATATGTTTAACTATTTCATTAGGGTCTCTTCAGTCATACCTTTAACTGAATAAGGCTCAGTGTGGAACTTCTTATCATAGGAGACCCTTGCTGTGTGCATTACTGGGGAAAGCAAACCTCGGCATTCTTTCCTTCCAGTTTTGGTTTCTTTGAGACATTTGACAAAGGGGAAGAGGAACAAGAAGCAAGAAGACCATCAGAAGTGACCCATCCTGATGAGCTGGGCTGGTCGAGGGTCTCAGGAGTCAGCATCCAGTATCTGCATGTGGAGCCTGCTGAAAGCCTGCTATTTGGGTTTTGCAGCCTTGACATTTCTGTGAGGATGTCAGAGTGAGTGAGAGAAGGTCATGAGACTCAGTGTGTGTACTAGGCCAACAAGAAAATGATGTGTGGAATTGATGGTAGATGTTTGAGACCAGCTGCAGACGAGCCCCTGATTACGTGAGGGCCATGAGAAGGTAGGGGTAGGGTGTGGAAAGGGAGGGTAGGAAGGAGGCGGGCTCTTGTTGAAGAGGATGCCTTTAGAAGGCTTTTGGGGGGAGGGTTCAGATGTGGGACCCTCCATATTATAAGCAGGTATAAGATCATGTTTCAGTCTAATTGTCATTTTCCTTTTTTCAGTCTCCTTTCTTCTGTAAAACGATAGTAAAACTTGATCGTCCCCCAGTGAGTATGTATTGGGGGGATGTGGGTTTGGAGAAGGGAAGGTATGTGACATATTTGCCATTATAATTATTAGTAGTACTATAGGATATTAGCTTCACCACAAAAATGACATTATTGCTTTACACCTTACAATAATAGCACATGCTGTTACAATTTTTATTTGATCTTCCTACTTGATCCTGCGATGTAGTTATGGCAGATATTATTTACTTAAAAAATTTATTTAACTTTAATATAAATAATACAATCTTGTAGTTTAAAAATCTTAAGTATAAAATATTTGCAGTGAAAAATCTATTTTCACATCTGTCCTTCAGCCACGCATTTCCTTCTCCCCAATAGGTAACCTTTGTTATTAGTTCTTGTTTATTTTTCCAGACGTTTAAATGAGTTGACCTAAAACAAATAGACTGCTAGATATTTGGCCAGCAAAGATGGGTTTATTCAGGATCAGCAGAGAATTGCAACCTTGGCGAGCCATCTGCAAGTCCCGCCAACGGCAGGGAAGGAGAACAATTTTTATAGAGAGGAAAAGGAAGTTGAGAGGGCTTTAGTAAACAAAAACTCCATGGCTTTTCATTGGCTAAGTTATTTCCAGGAAAGAAGAGGGGTCTTTCTTCTTCCTATTGGGCTCTGCTGTTATCACAGGGAGTAAGAGCTCCCCCTTCTGGTCTCCCCACTCCATTTAATTGAGGTTTCTGTTTATCAATTTTTTTTTTGTTGTTGTTTATCAATTTTTTACAAATGCCTAATCAAGTAAACATGAATATGTGTTTCCCCCTTTCTAGACAAATGATAACATCCCATGCATACTGCTATGTACCTACTTTTTCTCTTAAAACAAATCTTAGAGGTATTTTGACATCAGTACACAAGGTGCTTCTCTTTTCTTTTTGTCTGTGCACAGTGTTCCATTTTATGGATGTACTATAATTTGTTTAACACTGTGGGTGGACATTTTGGTTGCTTCCATTATTTTGCTTTTGAAACCATGCTGCATCGAATTCCCTTGTAATTTTGCACCTGTGCGAGTTTATCTGTATGGTCCCTGTTTCATAGATGGGACAGCTGAGACTCAAGGTGATGCAGTGACAAGTCCAAGGTCACAAATGATCACTGAAGCAAGTTCTACGACCCAGCCACTGTGAGAGTTTCCCACTACTACAACATGGAACCTGGGTTTTAGTTCAGCAGCCGTTGTTTCATGCTGCCATGGCCAGGTCCTGCCTAGGTGCTAGCCCTGTAGAGATGGGGAGGGACCTATTTGACCCTGCCTACAGGATAAAAAAGAGCTTCTGAGCGAAATCCTAAAGGATGAGCAGGAGTTAGCTTAAGCAGAGGACAAGACAGGGCCTTTCGGTCCACGGGACAAGCAGGCACCCAAAGCCCAGAGGTACAAGCAATTCAGTACCAGCAGGATGTCAAGTGGGTGGTGGGAAGTGGCTGCAGAAGTATTTCTTGAGTGTTTGTGCAGGTGCAGCAGTGAGCTCCTGGATCCCATGCTATATTGAACTTGGACTTGGTTCTTTAGGTCTGAACTCGAAGTCAATGGAATTTCTGCAGAACGGTTAACTTTTGTGTTTTACTTTTTTTTTTCTTTAAGACACCAATTGTACTTGAACATTTGTTACTTTTTTTTTTTTAATTTATTTTTGGCTGTGTTAGGTCTTCGTTTCTGTGCAAGGGCTTTCTCTAGTTGTGGCAAACGGGGGCCACTCTTCATCGCGGTGTGTGGGCCTCTCACTATCGCGGCCTCTCTTGTTGCAGAGCACAGGCTCCAGACGCGCAGGCTCAGTAGTTGTGGCTCACGGGCCTAGTTGCTCTGCTGCATGTGGGATCTTCCCAGACCAGGGCTCGAACCCGTGTCCCCTGCATTGGCAGGCAGATTCTTAACCACTGCGCCACCAGGGAAACCCCCTGTGTTTTACTTTTTTTTTTTTTTAAATTATTGTTTATTTTATTTTTGGCGGTGTTGGGTCTTCGTTTCTGTGCGAGGGCCTTCTCCAGTTGCGGCAAGCGGGGGCCACTCTTCATCGCGGTGCGCGGGCCTTCTCACTATCGTGGCCTCTCTTGTTGCAGAGCACAGGCTCCAGACGTGCAGGCTCAGCAGTTGTGGCTCACGGGCCTAGTTGCTCTGCGGCATGTGGAATCCTCCCAGACCAGGGCTCGAACCCGTGTCCCCTGCATTGGCAGGCAGATCCTCAACCACTGCGCCACCAGGGAAGCCCCGTGTTTTACTTTTAATAATTTGAAAAACAAATGAGACCATCGTGTTTTGGATCAACTGGGTGGCGTTTTATAACCTAAATTGCCAAATGACTTCAGTGTCTGCATTTGCCTTTGTCTTTGTGATGAGTTGGCACCAGGTAAAGCTGCTTTAATTGTCTCAGCTAATGGGAAGAGAACAGAGAAGGACTCAGTATGTAAATGAAGCATTTGTGCCTCCGGGAGGCCAAATGTCTCCCAGCAGGCGGAGTGAACAGGGTTAGCAGAAGCTCCAACAGAGAAAAGTGGTGGGAGAAGTGAGTCATTGCACGCCTGCCAAACTCCAGAGACCCTGCGCTGGAGGGATCAGTTCCACAATCACATTTTGTGCAGCAATTAGTTTCAGCAAACATCATCTGTCACAATAAATTAATGTTATTATTTTTAAATGTATTGGTTTTATAGTTTTGTTTCTATTTAATTGGTAAATTGCCATTGCTTTTATAGTTTTATGTACTGTAAGTATATATTTATATCTAGTTTTATGCCTATATCTATTTAAATGGCATTATAATACAGATAAATTACCAATGCTGGGGGCACAAAGACCTTTTTCTCCTTTTAGGGGAGCCACCGAAGGGTTTTGAGTCTCATGATCAGACTGACTTTTTAAACAGAACGTCCTGGCAGTATGGATTATGGATTGGAAAGGGACAAGCTTAGACTCTCTAAGAGGCTGGTGGGGGCCTAAACTAGGTCAGTGTAGCATTGTCCAGAAGAGAATAGATTCGAGAAATGTTTAGGAGGTGAAACTGGTAGGATTTGGTGACTGACCGGGTGTAGGAAGTGAGGGAGAAAAAAGCTTGGCCTGACACTCTAGTTTCTACTTGGTTGTAATCGGCTAAATTGTGGTGTCATTAACTAAAGTTAGAAACTGAGAGAAAAGGGGAGTGAGGAACAGCACTGGATGATAAGACAAAGAATTCCATTTGGGACATGATACAGCTGAGCTGCCTATGGGAAAATGAGGCAGAGATGCTCGGTGGGCAGCTGGACCAATAAGTCTGAAGCTTGAGTGAGAGGTCAGTGCCGGCTGTGCAGATGTTGTGGTAGCTAAGACAAGGAGACAAGACAAAACTAAAACCATCTAGGAAGCATGTGTAGGATAAGCAGAGCTGTGGCCAGTGTTTTGGAGAACACTGGAGGTGGGGGAGCAAAGGGGAGCCCAGAAAGGAGTTTGAAAAGGAACAGTCTTAGGAATGGGAGAGTTGAGAGGGGATGGATCTTAGCAGCTAATGGGACAAAGGGTTTTCAACAGTGTTGCATGCAGAGGAGAGGTTGAATAAGATAAGGAACAAAATGTGGTCACTGGATTTAGTAATATGGAAGTCCCAGAAAAACATGGCACCAGTTCCCTTCCTAAGCCCCAACACAACCTTGGAATCCTCAACTATGTGCTTCCTAATTGTGGCCCCAGACAATTAATTGGAGTTGGCACAAGAGTTGACACCTGCCTGACCTTCCTTGTTTGGTACAGGTGGGAGGGGTTACATCACTGGGGAGACAATCCATTCCTAGGACTGGAAAAAAGGACCGGGGCAGGGGAGGGAAGCCTTGAGCGGGAAGTGGAGTAGACCGAGAGGAAGGGAGCGGGATATAGGTAAGAGAAGATTTAGAACAGATGCTAAGAGCTGAGCTGGGATCAGCAAAAGACTTGTGAGGACCCAGATGAGGGCAGCTTCATGGTAGCACCTTGTCCTGCAGTTGTGGGATTTTCTCCATCAATCCATGGCAAGCTGGGGTAGGAAAAGTGAATGGGTTTGATTATATAGGGATTGATACCCAGGGTTTGCTGTTCCAAGTGACCCAGGACAACTTATTCTTGGGGACCTTTGAACCTTCAACTGAAAAACAGATGTGTTGGACGCATGATCTCTCTGGCTTCATTTCTAAGTTCCTGGCAATGGTCCACGGTAATTGTGCTGTTTGGGTCTCATTCCATTTGGATGCAAAACCTCTGGCCCAGAGACCAAATCTTACCCATTGCTTGCTTTCCTCAGGCTGAACCTTCCAGGTAATTACTGCTGTGTTCACTCAATTTTCCCCTGGTGGGTTGCTCTGACTGGTCTGAGTCTCTGAAAGGTTAAGGACAAAGCAATGAAAGAATTATAAACAGTATTAATTAGTGATAGTATTAATATTTCAAATGGAATTAATAGCTCCCAGTCACGTGACCAGATACATTACTTTTATAGGTAATTATGATAAGTAATTAACACTAAATAAGTGATTCCTAGCCTGGTGCCTGGAACATTTTCTTCTTCCCTTTCCTCAGAACCTTCTGAAAAGCACTCTTTTTGGCTAACCCTATTTCCTACCTTTATCCTTAACAGGCCATAATATGAATTTAAACTATCGTTCAAATATTGTATTAGTGAGGTAGGCTTTGTTCCCAATTTTAAAGCGGGAGAGTCCAAGCTACAAATGGCATACGAGCACAAAAATGTTCAGTTGCCCTCACCATTTATTTAAGACAAACCGAAGAAGACAGTAATGACGTAACAGTTTACTCATTAATAAAAGTGGGGGAAGGTGGGGAGAGGTCATAGCTGCTGAGGGTCCAGGGGAACTCATTCTTTTCAGTTGGCATCATAGGCCAGCACTTGAAGCAGGACTATGGAGCCAGGTGTCTTGGATTTGAATCTGGCTCTGCCACTTGCCAGGAAAGTGACCTTGAACAGGTTGTTTTACCTCTCTACTCAGTGTCCTCATCTGTAAAATGGGATGATAATAGAGTCTAACTCCTAAAGCTGCTGTGGGTTTTGGATGAGCTGACGTATCTGAAGCACTTATGACACAGCTGGCTCGTAGTAAGCGGTGTGTAAATGTGGCTGCTTGAAATATTATAATCTTTTTGGAGGACAGTTGAGCAATATGTATCTAAAGCCATTGAAATGTCATAATTTTTGACCTAGTTATCTCACTCCTGGGAACGAACCTCAAAGAATTAATTTAAGGAAAGAAAAAGATTGTAACTATGGACAAAAGTTTTGAAACCATTTTATGTACAAAACAAATAAGAAAAAACCTAAAAAACCCCACCGAAAGGGTAATGGTAAAATATATGTTGTATAAACATGATGGAATAGTCTGCCCTGGTTAAGATTATCAACATTAATTACAGGGACTTCCCTGATGGTCCAGTGGTTAAGAATCCTCCTTCCAATGCAGGGGTTGGAGGTTTGATCCCTGGTCGGGAACTAAGATCCCACATGCTGTGGGACAACTAAGCTGGCGTGCCTTAGCTAGAGAGAAGCCTTTGTGACACAACAAAGAGCCTGAGTACTGCAACTAAGACCTGATGCAGCTAAAAAAACCAAAAACAAACAAACAAAAAAACATTAATTACAAATACATAATGAAGTGTTTATGAAGTAATGTTTGATGAAACAAGCGATCACAGAATTGTATATCTGTTTTGATAACTTTATAAACAATTGGCACATGTTGTCTGGCTTTCTGTGTTTGGTAATTAGAAAGGACTTCTTGAGATTTACTTTTAGGTATTTTATTTTATCTTATTTTATTGGAAGCAAGTTTATTTAAAGAGACACATTCCATATGGATAACGCAGTTCATCTCAGAAGGTAAGAGCGGCCTACTTTTAGGTATTTTAAAAGTAGGTTGATTACTAAACAAAATTTACGTTTAAATTAGGTGTTGCGCATGTATGCAGAAACCTTGCCTCTCGAGTGCTCAGTCATCTGCTGTGACTGCCGAGCCCTGACCCGGCTACCCCACCCTCCTCTCCCCGGCCAAGTCACCTACGTTCCATGCAAGGCACTGACTCCTGCCACGCTGTCTGTGACACTTCACAGATGAAAGTGTCTCAAGGGCACCTCAGAACCTGGCAGCACGGTGTTTGGCACGTAGTTCTCACTTAAGAAATGCTTGTTGAATTATATATACGTGTGTGTGTGTGTTCATATGTGTGTGTATAAAGCATATACGGTGCTTGAATTTTTTCTCCCCTCTTGGTCAGAGTCTTCATTAGGGGGAAAAAGGGAGAGCATAGGGATTCTCCTCATTGCCAGCAATGATTCAGGGCAGCAAATACTTTGCTTCTGTTTTTGTTTTGAAATTTCCGAGGCCTCTTCCGTATGCTAATCAAGTGTTCCAGTGACAAAGCACCTTCCATTTAACTAGTGTGTGTTGCACCACCCTGAGAAAACCAGCCTTATGGGGACACCATATTAATGCAAATCAGACAATTAGAGGACAGCACTAGACAATATGTAATCAAGCGCCAAAATGCACACAAAAAGGAAAATGTTTGCTACTATGGTCATATTAAAAATTACACAAGACTAATTTATAAAACAGAAATAGACTCACAGACATAGAAAATAAACTTATGGTTACCAAAGGGGAAAGGGGGCAGCGAGGGATAAATTAGGAGTTTGGGATTAACAGATATATACTACTATATATAAAATAGATAAACAACAAGGTCCTACTGTATAGCACAGGGAACTATATTCAATATCCTGTGATAAACCGTAATGGAAAAGAATATAAAAAATTATATATATATAATATATAATAATAATATATATAAATAAATAAAGAATATAAAAAATAATATATATAAATAACATATATATATATAAAGAACTGAATCACCTGAAAGTGACACAACATTGTAAATCAACTATACTTCAATTAAAAATAAAAAGAGGGGCTTCCTTGGTAGTGCAGTGGTTCAGAATCTGCCTGCCAATCAAGGGAACACGGGTTCGAGCCCTGGTGCGGGAAGATCCCACATGACGCAGAGCAACTAAGCCCGCGAGCCACAACTATTGAAGCCCACGCGCCTAGAGCCCGTGCTCCGCAACAAGAGAAGCCACCGCAATGAGAAGCCCGCGCACCACAACGAAGAGCAGCCCCCGCTCACAGCAACTAGAGGAAGCCCGCGCGCAGCAACGAAGACCCAACGCAGCCAAACATAAATAAATAAAATAAACAAATTTATTTAAAAAAAAGAAAAAAATCACACAGGAATAACTTTTAAAATTTCCCTCTCAGTATATAATTTGCTCTTATTTCTAAGGAATTTTAAGGGTCTCTTAAAGTCTCAATCCATGTGATTATGGTGAGATGGAAAGAACATTAACTGATAATTAGGAAATTTATGTTCTAAATTTGGCTCTTCTACATGTATGATTTTGAACAAGTCCCTTCTTCTCTCTGGGCCTGTAAAATTAGGGGGTTGAACTTGATGATCTCAAAGGTCCCTTATGGCTACTAATGTCTGGTTCATGAAGCCTGGGAGTTCTGACGCCCTAAAACTCTGCTGGAACCCAGGTGTGCTTCTGTCCCTGCCTTTGGTGCAGCAGAGTCAAGGGCCTGGGAGCACGGGTGGTTGGGGAGCTGAATTTGCTGTGTCTTGTCCTGGTTCCCACCCCTCCTAGAAGAAGGCTGAGTATCTGCTCCGTGCTCTTCTCAGAGGAGGCTGATGGCCCCAGAGGGCCAGAGGGTGTGATGTCCAGGGTTGAGGCTGCACCCGATTGTACCAGAGGAACTGACAATCTGCCCTCTGTTTTCCCATTAGACCTGTGGATCCTTTGGTGAATAGTCCATGATTTGCAAATGGGGTTTGAAATAGGAGGGTTCTTATAAAATATTTTTATCCTGCAACTCCCTTCCTCCCCTCGGAAGACTCCAAGGTGCCCATCACCCCTTCACCTCAAACAGCGCCCCGCATGGGTTCTACCCACCCAGCCTGGTCCCGAGCTCTGAGCTCTTCGGATCGCTGGTGTTGACTCTGGCCACCAGAGGGCACTCTTGTAACGTGGAAACCAACAGTTCTCTTCGCGTTGCTCGAGCCTGGGTCCCATCTTTGCCAGAACATCTGGACTTGCTGAAGCCTTCCTTAAGTGATTCTCAACCAGGCATGGTTTCTTCCCCTGGGGGGAACATTTCACCAGGTCTAGAAGAGGAGGCTGGGGGAGGGTGCCACTCGTATCCAGAGGCCAGGGATATACTAAACATCCTGGAATGCATAGGATAGCTCCTCACAGCTAAGAATTTTGCAGCCCCAAATGGCAATAGTGCCGAGGTTGAGAAACTCTGCTCTCCTTGAATCTGTTGTCTAAAACGCAGAGTGCACCACCTGGAAATTTATGTCCTCTGAAGCTGAGCTTTCAGTCTCCTGGGTTCACCTACTCCAAAAAGAAATTTTAGAAAAGTGACCACAAAGCATTTTTCATTGTCTGAAACGTGGGGGTCATAGCAACCACAAACTTCTGAAGAGGAGGAGGGGTCAGGCAGAGGGCACATGGGGGTTCCTGTTATGGGACCCCGTTCCCGAGGCTGGCCTCTCTGAACAGGACCCAAACCCTATGACAGTGTGATCCAGTTCTTTGCGCCACAGCAGACAACACTAGCTCTTTGTCTCTCCAAACTGGACAGGATGATGGGAAAGCCCCAGGCTGGGTGTTTGTCCTTCTTGTAGGGCTGGGGATGGGCCTGTGACTTTGGGAGCAAGTGAGAAGCAGTTTTCACTGTAGCTCCTAGGATCTCCTGGGAGCGACACTCTGAGGTCCCCTTTTTTGGCGTCTGGGGTAAGGGAGGGAGACTGTGAAGAAGCCCACTCACAGATCCTTTCTCCTGGCCTCTACCCCGCTTGGAAGCCTGGGAGCTGGGTTCCTTGCTCGTCTTAACCTTTCTGTGCGGTGAGGGCTTAGCCCTGCCTTACTCTGGGTCTCTCCTTCCCCAGTCCATCCATGAGAACGTGCGCCTGCCACAAAGGACTGAGGGGCAGAGGGTAGCAGAATGAATAGGGAGCTCTGAGAGAGGGATGCACCCCTACTCCTTGGATGAGGGCCAGGGACAAATGATGGACAAAGGGACCCTCTGTGCCTCCTTAGTTCCTGCTCTCCATCATGGGAAGAAAGTGGAGACAAATCCTAAACCTGTAATGGGCAGCCTAGAGATAGGAGAGCAATATGGTTCCATTGCCTTGGCTCCTGGGACATTCTTCTCTTGTGGCCTTCCCTTGGTTGAGCAAAAGACCCCTCTCTATGTGTCCCCTCCTCCCCCAGCCACCTGATGCTTCAGTGGGCTCCCCTTGTCATTCTCAGGACCTGGGGTGCAGAGGGAGAGGGACCCCTTCCAACTCCCTCCTTCATCCCCAACCCTTAAAACTCTGCTCAGAGGTCCATGGCAGGGATCTGGGGGTCATTCTGTGAAGACCCCTGCTCTGCTCTTAGGTTCCTTCCTTGAGGCTGGTTTCTCACTGGCCAGGGCAGCTCCTCGGGCTACAGTTTCAGCCTTTCTCTCTGGGACATGATGGCAGCAGAAGGGAAGAGAGTGGCTGGCTTGATTCCTACTGCTGCTTGGTTCCTACTCCTCCTCCCAAACCCCCCTCCCCCCTTCCCATCAGGAATCCTGGGTGGTGTTTAGCTCCAAACCAGATCAGAGGGCAGCAGGAACACAGCAGGGGGTGGTCAGCCAAGAGGGAGGTTTGCCAAGGGCATTTTATTCATGGTCTGCCGTGGAGTATTACAGAGCTGAGGAGGCCCATCCCTCCTGGCCCCACTTGCTTGGGTCTTGGGGAAAGGAGGGGACAGGAGCTCCCAGGGTCACAGAAATCAGAGGGATGGGACAGAGCTGCACGGAGGGGCAGGAGAGAGAGGGGAGACCTTAGCCTGATGAGGGACAAGGGCCCCAGCGAAGAAAGGAGTGGCCCTGAGACTCGGGGAACAAAACAACTCCTGACCCTTCCTCAACTTAGACTCTTAATTTCCCGTCTCATGTGGGCAGGTATGGGGTCTTTCAAATGATGGAAACCTATGGAAATCTTATTCTCATTCTCCCTCAAAAAAAGTTGAGATTAAGAATGTCTCCTTAATCTGATTAGCAATTTGGTGGGAGGGGGCACTCTGCCTCAATTTTCCCCATCCCCACATTCGCTTTTTCCCTGCGATGCCCCCCATCTCCTTGGGTGCAACTCCGTTCCTTCAGATCGTTCTACAATTTAAAGCTGTTTCCAGCCAGGGGAAGGAGCAAAGCCAGAAGGGAGGTAGATAAGAGGTGAGATGGAGTTTGGGGGACACCCCCCCACTTCACATCTTCCTCCCCCATTAAGGAGGATCCAAGGGCCACACTGCTTTGAAGTTCTCCAGATTAGGGGACACAGGACTTTCCTCTACAATGTAGGGTTCCTTCCTTTCTGAGGAGAAGCCCTCCCTGGGATCCATCGTGGGATCAGGCTTTACCTCCAGCCCCTCGGGCCTCAGGCATGAGAGCCAGAGCCTCTCCCCAGCCCCCTGTGCCAGCCCGGCCAACAGAGGAAAGACGGGAAAGTGCCGGGCCGCTGGGGCCCCTGCGGGTCCTGGGAGCAGGGTGTCCGGCATGGAGGACCCTGGGAAGTGCTGCCCTGCGGGGACAGGGGGCAAAAAAGGCCCTGAGAGGTGGGGCCAGTCAGAGGGGACAGGGGGTGGCAGGGGAGGGGTGAAGGAGGCAAAACTGGGAGGCTCGTCTTGGGGGCTCCCCAAATGGCAGCAAGGGCTGAGCCGGCAGGGGGCTGGGGCAGAGCCAAGTCCTAGAGAGAGAGAGAGAGAGAGAGAGAGAGAGAGAGAGAGAAAGAGTCAGTGAGTCCCCGCCACTGGAGATGTCTCCTTTCTCTGCCCACTTCCCATTTCTTTTTGCTCCTGCTTGAAACCTTCTCTCCCCACCTGTGCACCTTCCTTTTTTCTTTGCTTCACATCTTATGGTAAATGTCATCTCCTTGGGGAAGCCTCTGAGCCTTCCCAGCCTAGGTGAGATCCCTGGACTCCCCCCTCATCCTTCCTGGTACTCTCCTCCAGGGCCCCGTCGCTCAGAATCAGGAGTCATTTGTGTGATTATTTAATATGTGTTCCCAACACTGTGGTGGCAGGAACTGTGTCTGTTTTATTCTGGATCCTGGGATCCAACCCAGCCTGGCGCATATTAAGTGCTCAATAAAACTGTGTTGGATGAATGAATGAGGATATTCTTTGCCATAACTCAATGGATTCATTCTTCACTCTCCTCGTCCCTGTAGCAAAGGACTCTAGTTCTATTCTAGCTGGGCAAAGATCTAGTTGTGTGACCCTGGGTTTGTCATTTAAATTCTCAGTCCTCAGTTCCTTCATCCATAAAACGCCCGCTCCCAGCTAAGATCAAGCAGCGTCATGGGGCCTGCTGAGCTGTGAGGCCAAGCATGTGGGGTGAGCCCCAGCCTTCCCCTTCTCTGGCTGGCTCTGGCCTATAGGTCTCCTCCTCCAAGAAGCCCTCCCTCCTTCCATTCCTTCCAAATCTGCCCTGTTTCCCCAGGATCCTGCAATAGGGGGCTCCTAGCCTGGGATCTCTGGAGATGATTATATAGAACTTCACACCACTTTCTATAGTTCAAAAAACCTAACTCCAGTTCCACATTTTTTCTTAGCAAGTATCAACCCAAGGGGATGACATCAGCAGGGCTATAGTTAGTAAAAACTGGAAAAACAATTTAGTTATTACTTAATTCATCCGATTTATTTGGTAGGAACAATATTTCTGATGTTGGATCTGTTAAAGGGGAAAATAGTAAAAATGATCCTTCATGAGGAAAAGCGTGGAGACCCCTGCCAGAGTGTACCTTCTCCTAGGTCACCATCCTTTTCTTGGGTCCTTAGATGACGTAGAGACTGCTGTTTTCCCCCAGGAAGGTTGTGTCCCCTGGGGCTCCTGGGGGCAGAGTCCCCGCTCAGGGCCCCACAGCTGAGTAGGCATGTGGAGGAGATGGGTCTAAGAGTCCTCCTACCCCTCCCCGCCCCTTCCCAGCTCTGGTCCTGCAGCTTCTGCCCCTGGCTCAGTAGTCCTGGCCGCTCTTCTGCCCAGAAGCAGCTTCCTCTCTTGACACCAAATGCTGTGAGTGAAGGTGGAGTGAAGGGCTGGCACACCCTTCTGGAATCCCGATCCAGAAGTGGGCATGTGGCTGCTACTAGACTCCCAGTGACCTAAAGCTCCTTAGTGTGCCCCAGGACCCAAGCACAGGCAGGACCTGTGTACCCGCAGAGGGCAGGCAGGTGCAAAATACCTCACGCCAAGCGGGGGCTCGTCAGGGAATATTTTTTGGTTTCCCCCTCATAGTTTCCCAAAGAGAGCAGCTCTGTGCCCAAGGCATTCCCAGCACTGGGAAGGGGTGGGTGTGGGTGGAAGAACAGAGAGGTGCTCAGGTGCTGTCTTGCTCCAGGCTGCCAGACTTGTGGCCCTACGAGTCCTAGCAGGTCTTGGGCCGCCCTACGCCCACAGCCTTGGCTGCGCTCATGAGGACCCAGAGCCAGGCGCCCTGCATTCTCTGGGAGGTAGGACCTCTGGGCTCTCAGCTGCACTTGGGTGGGGTGAGGGCCATGGGTCTTTGTTCCATGAAATTGCCAGAAGTGGAGGGATAGGTCTTGGGTCTCTGCAGAAGAACCTTGTGTTGGTCAAGTGTCTCTGTGATCTTTTTCACAGAAAATCTGACTTTGCCTCTTCCCAGCTTACAGCCCTGGAAGAACTGGCCTCTGCCTGCATTTTTGCCGTGTCCCCCTCCCTCACCATGTGCTGTCACACTGGCTTCCTCCCGGTTCCTCTTTCCTGCCCCAGGACCTTTGCACACCTTATTCTCTCTGCTTGCCATGCTCTCCTCTCTCCCTCTGAACTAAGCTGGCACCGATTTACATTTTGGGTCTCAGCTCAAATGTCACTTTGTCAAGGAAGTCTTCCCGGTTGCACCCTGAACTTCCCTGTAGCAGTTAGCACAATTATCATTACTTATCTACTTGTTGGATTATTAACTGAATGTCCACAAACCCCCTCTTGTCTACAAGCTCTATAAAGGCAGTCTTGCTCACATTGGCACCCCTGGCCCTAGGACAGGGCCTGGCACATTCAACAGGATCCCATGAGCTATTTGTTGAAAGAAGAAATGAGTGAATAAGGGAATGAATGGGTGAACTTTATCTTCCCAATCTCTCTTCAGTTGGGCCTCCTTCTCCACCCATGGCCCCTGCCTTGGTTCTATCCCCATCATCCTCTGCCTAGATGATCTTCAAAGCCTCCAACATCAGTTGTATGCCTCTTCCACCCCAAACTCTACATCAACCCAAGTCGTCTTTGTAAAATGAACATCTGGATGTGCCTCTCCCTCTGGGTCCCTCCTGTCCACAGGATCAAGTCCAAGCCCCCTCAGCATGGCTTCTGAGGCCCTCCGTGACCAGACGCCTGTCCGCCTCGCCAGCCTCGTCTCTCACCCGCCTCCTTGTCCCCCCTCCCATCACGCACCTTACTCTCACCCGGTAAGCTACCAGCAGATCTTCAGATTTACTACACTCACTTGCAGCTTTTTACTTCACAAATGCTGTTCCCTCTGCCTGGGCATCTTTCTCCATCTTCTTCACCTGCTCAGGTGTAGCCTCCTCCAGGAAGCCCCAACTCATCTGCATTCCCATAGCACCTCGTGCTTCCCTGAATCTCAGCATCCTCCCATCTCTGCTCCCTACTGATCTCCGAGCATCTTGAGAGCCATCTTTCATCTCTGGGTCCCCACACTTCGTAAATAACTGGTGAGCAATAAATGTTTGTTGAATGAATACATGACTTATCCTTTGACTCATGCCCCCTCACCCATGTGCTCAATCAAAAGGGTCCTCCCCTCCTCTGCTTAAGATTCCCTGGGCCCTCCCCAGTCCTGAGCACTCACGGTGGACAATGCTGCCGCTTCCCTTCTCCCCCCCTCTCCGGGGGGAGGCCTCTGGTGGTCCTTGAGGGGTCCACTGTCCAGCCAGCTGCTCTGCCATGGCCTGATGGCTGAACAGCATGCTATGCAGGAGCTGGGGAGTGAGGAGAAGCAGGCTCAGGGGTTGAATGGGCCCTGCCTGGCATGTATTCCCCAGTATACATTGTTTGTTTTAATGACCAGTCATTAAAATAATGAAATACTCTCATAATGGTTGTTAAGTCAGCACTGCCCACATGTCCTGGACCCTCCCCTGAGACCCCCTCACCCCCTTCCCTGTGATCCTGGCACAGAAGGAGTTGCCCTCTCTCATAGGCAGGTGCTCTACTATAGGGATTGTTAAATATGTAGGGGTGATTCAGAGTATCACCCCCACCCCTGGGACACACAGGGACTAGGATGCAGGGGGAGAAGAACATTGAAAGCTGATGGGCCCCTGAGGCAGAGAGGAGGGCTGGGGGCCTCCTGGACAGAGAGGCAGGTTCTGGTGGAGCTCTGGGGACAGGACCAGCCTTCATGCCTACCTCGCTCTGTACACCCATGGGCACCAGGGCTGGTCGAAACAGAGCAGGGGCCCCCAGCAGCAAGTGGAGGGATGGCGGTGCCCGCACCTCCCACAGAGGGTAGTTGACTACGATGAGCTTGCTGAAGTTGAACTTGTAAGTGAACCTTTTGCCTTTGGTCTTGTGCAGGATCCTCTTATTGTAGTAATACCTGGCGATTCCAAGGTTGAGAATAAAGGGTGGGCCCAGTGGCAGGGAGGATGCAGTCAGAGACCCAGCCACAACCCCTGTCCCCAGGCTGGCAAGGCAAACCCCGAGCTGTTCCTGGATAACCACTGGACATCTTACCATACTCCAGAGCATTTCCCAAGCCTCGGAGGGGCGGGAATCTGACAGGGGTGCCAGAAACCACAGCTCTTTTCTTTGAACTCTGCCCTGTCTGGCCACGTTGTCTGCCTCCTCTCACCTGAGGGCCCGGCTCAGCTTGTCATAATTCATCTGTGGTTTGCACTTCCTGCGGCCCCAGAGGCGGGCCACCTCGTCTGGATCCTTGATGACAAACTCCCCGTACTCTCCCTGCTGCCAGGCGATGACATGGCGGAACTCCTCCTTCTGCAGCAGCTCCAGGATGAAGTGCCACAGCTGGATCTGCCGGGAACCCGGGGACGACTCGGCTTTGTAGGCCCAGTCGGGGAAGGCCAGGCCTGGGGTGGAGAGGGGAGTGAGCGCCGTCCCACTGCTCCCGAGGCCCTGGGGCACTGCCGGAGCACAGCTGGGGCACCTGGCGGAGGCTCACCTGAGATCCAGAGGTTACGGGAGGCGATGGCAGGGATGCCCTCAGCAAGGCAGCTGCAGTGCATTGTCCGCTCCGGGGGAGCAAGAGCTGTGTCTGGGTCTTGGGGGGAAATGGTTGCCTCTTAGGAGGAAGAGAAAGAAGGCAGGGGAGAAGGAGGTGAAAGAGGAAGGAAAGAGAGAAGAGGGACGAGACTAAGGGAGGAAAGGGAGACTGAGGCAGGGGAGCAGGGTCTGAGGCAGGAAGCTCCCCCCTAGCCAGGCTGGGCCCAGCCTCCCCTGGGGACCTCCTCACTGGCCAGGGGCTGACCCAGGACTCGGGGCTTGAGGCTGAGCTGCTTTATAGATGGGGAGGAATGCAGAGGGTCCTAGGTCCTGCCGCCACTGGGGGATTTAGAGAATGAGACCTTTTCTCAGGGCTTAACAGGATTGGGGTTTTTCCCAGGAGGAGACAAGTGAAAATGTAATTAATCGTTGGTGCTTTCTAAACCTTGAGTGAGAGGAGTTGGCAGATACACAAACCCACACCTTTATAGTACTTAGAACAATTTTACATTTGAGAAGAGGAGGGATTTTTGTGCGTTTTATTCACTGAGGAGTCTCGAGTGCCTAGCAGAGTGCCTGGCATGTCGTGGATGTTCAAGAAATGATTGTTCCCCCAGAATCACCACCAGCAGCACGCCCAAAAGTCACCTGCCAAGCACCTGACAGTGTGTCCTGAGAGAACAGAGTCACCACAGTGAGTGCTGAATGTGGGAACTCCTAGGTTACCCTCCTCTGGACAAGGTATTAGGCATCTCTGGAAAAGTCCCTTAGCTTCCCTAGAACGCAGTCTCTCGTTCCTGAAAACTTAGTTGAGGTTAGCCTTCAGAGCCCTGTCACCCCCTTTATAGTACTGCTCAATGTCACCCTGACCCCCCCACCCCCATGCATCCAGGAAAGGTGTTTATGCCCTTTCCCCGCCTCCCCTCACCACCAACCAATGGCGCCTGGGCAAACAGTGATGCTGGGGTAATCCAGAGGTTCCCCTTAGTCCCAGTACCATTTTACACTCTTAGCAACAACTTACATCCCCAAACAACTTCTATTTCTATGGATTATGTTTATCACATTGATCATATTAGAAGTTTAAAATAAATATTTTAAGTACTTATTAACTGGTTTGAAAATAACAATAAACACATTATGTATAAGCATAAATAGCATTGTCATAAAAATAACTATACTTACCAAAACAAAATAAATTAATGAGAAAAAAAAAAAAAGAAATGATTGTTGGTAGAATCAATGAATGGTGATGAATTTATCAAGGGTGTCACTATGTGTTTAATATCTGTCTTCCCCTTTAGAGTGTCAGCACCCTGTGGCCAGGAACCCTGGCTGTCTTCTTCCCTGCTGGCTCCCCAGAACCCATCCTAGCCCAGGGCCTTGTACTCACAGGGGCTCTATAAATATTTGTTGAATTAATGAACCATGGACAAGGAAGATGGAACCTTGCTGGTTCCCAATTTGGCTTGGGGGTGGGATGGGGGTGGGCACTGAGATGGGGGGAAGACTGGGGAACGAGCCCTAGTAAGACAAACTTGCCTGATGCAGGTGAGGGGAGGAGAGGAAATGTCTAAGTCACAAAGCCTTCCGGATGGAACTGAGGATGGTGCGAAAAGCTGGCTTCTACTGTCACTAGTGCAAGATGAACTGATAGGCCAGAGGATGAGGAGGGATGGGAGAATGAGAGGCCTGCTCCTGGGGCTGGGCCCGGGCACAGCGGACTACTCGCGCACAGGGGACCGGCTCACACCACCTGGGCTCTGGGTTTCCATCTCTGAGGCAGTTGGTATGAGGCGAGGGCTGTTCTCAACCAGAACTTATTAGGCCGTCAGGTCTGGAGGCATGTGAGGGCTTATCTGGAGTAGTCTTCTCACTTTCCAGATGAGGCTCAGAGAGGGAAAGCGACTTGACACGTGGTGTATGGTCATCCCACCTCCACTCCTAATCCACGGCACTTTCTCATATACTGTGCTGCCTTAAGACTTGAAACAAATCCTCTGTAGCAGTGCTTCTCAAACTCTAATGTGCATAAGAGTCACCGGAGGATCTCTTTAAAATGCAGATTCTAATTCAGTGGGACTTGGTGGAACCTAAGATTCTGCATTTTTAACAAGCTCCTAGGTGATGCCAGCACTGCTGGTACATGGGCTGTACTTTGAGTAGCAAGAATCCATGGGAAACAGCATTAAGGAGCTGTGGGTGTTGGAAAGTCAAGGAATCCCAAGGAATCCCAAGAACAAGGTCCTACTGTATAGCACAGGGAACTATATTCAATATCCTGTGATAAACCATAATGGAAAAGAATATGAAAAAGAATACATATCTATGTATAACTGAATCACTTTGCTGTACAGCAGCAATTAACACAACATTGTAAATCAACTATACTTCAATAAAATAAAAAGTCAAGGAATTCCAACCCTGCCCTCCCTCCCCCCACACGAAGAGGTCACTGGGTCTCTTGCTCTCCTTTTCCCAAGGAACACACAGCTCCAGGTGGGCCAGTGGACAAACCTACAGCCTGTTGGGGGCAGGTGTGTCCAGGGGTACCCAATCTGGCCCCAGCAGAGAGCATCTCTTGAAATTAAGGCAGACAGGGCTATGAGTAGGTCCGTGCCCACTCTGAATCTGGGTGAATAGGTTTTCCCACCCATCCATTGGTCTCTAAACTGATAGCTGATATTCTGGAATCTTCTCTCCTTCCTTTCCTCCCCTGAAGCAGATGCCCCTACTCCTCTCCCACCTTCCTTTCCTGCTCTGTCCATTGGGAAGTTCTTCCCTTGTCTAGCCTCCAGATGATTGGGATGTCTCCTACCTCATCTTAGGAAAATGGGTGGGGAAATAAGGGGTGCAGAGGTGAGAGATTCCAAAGGAGGACTGTTCCTTGGAGGAAGCAGATAGAATTCCTAGGGCTGCGGTGCCTCCTGCTGGATCTGATGATGTTTCCTGGTCTGGAGGGTTTGAGACCTCAGGGTAGATTTAGGCTCTGGCAAGAAGAGAACAATAAACCCACCGCAGAGCAGACACTCAGGGCACTCTGCACTGTGCTGAGAAATTGACACACCCTGAACCTCACAGGAAGTATCAGATGAGATGGAGCTCAGAGGGGTTGACTAGCTTCTCTAAGGTCACACAGCTCTTTAAGTGAAAGAGTGGAAAGCAAGAACTTAATACAAAATACAAAATTTATAATATTCAGCCACCTAGGTAGGCTACCAAACCCTCTCTCCTGCTCCCTCAAAGAACAAAATCTAAAATATGAAGCCAAAGTGGGTCAAACCCCGGGTTTCCTGAATGCTGCAGCTTCCTCCTTGGCCTCTCCCATGTTTGTGAGAGTCCCTCCTGGATCCTCACGTGTCTGAAGAGCTTGCTGGTTCTGGATGTGGAAATCCTCACCGTCAGTAAGTCCTGCCAAATATCTGCTCTCAAGTCCGTCCTTTTCTGCTGGAGCCCCTGAGCTGGCTGTGGGGAACCCTCAGAGAGGAGCAGATTTTAGTTCTACCTTTACATCTAAGAATTGCTCTGGCTGTTTAATCTTAATTCCTTGTGCTTCATTTTAACCCACACTCTGGTGGCAGTGCTCCCGAAGGCTGGGGGAGGTGGTCCCACTCTGTCCCACTACCCCCATCTCCCAGCTCCCTCCCTCTTGCTCTGGAGCTTGGGGCTAATAGGCTCTGAACAGCCCCACCAGACTCTACTGCAGGATCAGTGCAGTGGCCTCAGAGGACAAGTATTGAGAACCATAAATCACAAAGGATCACAACCCAATCTTGAATGATCAGAGAGCCTGTTCTTAAGAGGTTTGTGTTTCTTGAAGGGTTACAGTAGCGAGCAAATATTATTGTCATCATCACGATCATTCTGATTGCTATTAATAGGATTAATCCCCTTGGCCAACACAAGCGCTCATTACAACACATGTAGGCTTTAGGTAATTATTTAAGAAAAGCAATAGCGATAACGATGATAAAAAAGAGAGCCTTAACCTAGATGTTGGAGCCAAAGGAAATGTCCCAAGCAGATTTTACGTTTTTAAGAGTTTAGTTAATATGAGCTGGGCCCCTATCATGAACCCAGCATTGGGCTTGACTTTTTTTTTTCCTTATGTTACTTCACTGAATCTTCACAACCCTTCGTGGTGGATATTATTATCTCTGTTTTGCAAGCTGAGGAAATCGAGGTTCAAAAGATTAGAAGACTTGCATAAGATCCCAGGGCAAGTGGTGGAGCCGGATGCAAACAGGTCTGACTCCAGGCTCTGAGCTGTAATTAGTCAGTCAGGGCAGAAAAGTTGAGGATGAAACTTGGGAGCAGAGGCAAGGCTGGCAGGAGGTCCTGGGTCCTGAAGGTGGTGCTCCAGTCTAAACCTGAGAGGTGGGCTCTTGGCCAGAAAAATGATCAACAGTGGGTGGGGGGGGCGGGGGGCGGGGGAAGCCAGAGGACCGTCAGATGGGCAGATTGGAATACAGAGAGGTGAGGAAGACAGGAACATGCCCAGGATAAACAAAGGTCAGAGCTCAAGACAAGGCTGCCTCTCTGCAAAGTAGAAACTTGCATCAAAAGTCACTTTGTCGTTGGCCCTTCTAAGCTGCTAAAGTGGATTGTTCCCATAATCTGATTGATTGGACACAACGAAGTCTTCTCAGTGACTGCTTGATTGATGAATGGGAAAACGGACTGTTTATAAATTCAAAGGCGGCCAAAAAGAGGGCAAGAGGGTCAGCGAGGAAGAGGGTGAATCAGAGAGAATGAGACAGAGAAATGGCATTGCGGAAATCGGGGCTGCTGTGGACACAGGTGAGGTTCAGATACAGCCCTGGGAGACGGAAAGATCAGCGTGGAGAAACCAGCCCTGAGGGGCAGTGAGGGAAACACAGAGATGGCAGGCTGGGGGGATGTGTGTGTAATATTTTCTGCTTGTTAGCGTCCAGCAGACTCCTCATCCCCGCCCCGACTCCGGCCAAATCCCCAGTCTGATTAGAAGCCTCTGGTCTCTCCCCTTGATCTCAACCCCAAGTGGAGAGCGGTTAGTCCTGAGACCTCCCTTAATACTATTAGCGAAAGCAGCTTAGGAGGGAGAGCAAGACCAGCTGGGGGCCTCGGAAGGGCAAAGCCAACACCTTTTCCCTTGGGGAATTTGGGGGAGGGGCAGGGATAGATGTCCTTCTTCATCAAGGGCATCTTGTCCCTTCTTCTGCTAAACCCAGACAGCCTAGGGCAGAGAGGAGCCCTTCTGGACGCTCCCTGGCTGGGAATCTGGCCAGCTAAACCCCATCTCCCTCCCGCAGCCTCAGCTTTTCCTGCCATCAGCCCACACCTGGGAGAGGCGCCTCCCTCTCTGCCACTGCCCCAGCAGGGTCCACCCTACTTCCCCTGAATCCCTCCTTCCTCCTCCTCAGCCCTGAGCCCCCTCTCCAGGCTCCCTCTCAACCTGCTCCCATTGCCAGTTCCCCCACGTCGGGTGTCAGATCTTTACCTCCTCCTCACCCCACCCCCACCCCTCCAGCCCCTTGCAGACTTGTCTCTGGCTCTTGTCTCTGTGGTCCCTGGGGGCCGTGGGATTTAAAAGGTTTGTGTAACTCCATGGAGTCGAAATCCAAACCCAGACAGCCCCATGCTCCACCCCCAGACCTGGCAGGAAGGGCAGTTAAAAGTCATGGGGAAAGTCACAGACCCCTCAAGGACCCAGGGGTTGGGGAATGGGAATTGGGGTGTCAGGAGACCAGCTTCCAGCCTCACACCCACTGCTCCCTTGATCTGGCCCCTCCAAGTCTCTGTTTCACTTTGTTTGACCTTTAATCTTCAACTGTTTCCTCCTTCCTTACAGTTTCTCTCCTCTCCCCTCTCAAGTCTCATTCTTCCTTGTTTCCACTTCCTGTCTACCAGGCTTCTCTTGTCTTACTTCCCTAGCTCCATTCACTTTCTTTTTTCTCTGTTGTCCATCCTTTTCTGTCTCAGTTTCCCTTGGTCTCTCCATTCCTGTCTTTACGTCTTATGTCTACAGATCATACTGTCTCCTGTCTACAAATCAAGTGATCTGTCTGTCTTGCCTCCCCCGTGCCCCTTTTCCTCCTTAGAGGGTGCCCCTGCCTCACCACCTCTCATCCAGCCTGCCCTCTGTTGTGCTGTCTCTGTCACTGTCTCTCTTGGTCACTTTCTGTCTTTCTCCTGCCCTCCTGTCTCTCACCTGTGCTTCAGAGATGGAAACTAAAACCCAGGCCCCCAGCTTCCCGACCCAGGCTGCTCCAGTCCCCTCGCCTCCCCCCAGCCCTCCAGCGGCCCCTTGCCCTCTCCCCCAGCACAAACGCAGTGTCGGTTCCTTTCATCTCATTCCCATCAGCTGGGCCCCAGGAGATCCCCCTGACTGGACACCCCCGATCCTTCCCTTCATCTCCCCACCCAGGGGACAAGAAATCCCCCTCCAGTAGGTGCTGAGGTGGCTGAGGAGTCTGGCCAGCCCGAGGAAGTGAAAGCTCCCAGCCAAGTGCTGAGCTGGGATGAGCTGGCAGGCCTGTCTGGGGCTGAGTAACAGGGACGAGGAATGCAGCAGGCAGCGGGCCTCCCAGGGCGCTCTCACCAGCTGGGGGCCTCTGACGCTTTCTGACTCAGTCCCCAGCCCTCGATGCCATGTCCGCTTCCCACTTCCGCCTCAACCCTGGCCCTCGTACCCAATCTTACCATGAACCCTAAGTTCAGCTTCCACTAAGCGCCAAACCCAACGCGAGACTCCATCCATGTGCCCCGGACTCTCTCCCCACGGGGCCCCACTGCCCTCGAGCAGGGCCAGAAAGCGGTTGGAGGTGGAGTGGCAGTGGCACCACCTTCTTCCCAGTCCTTCTCCTCTTGTCTGTCGGGAAGAGGAGTAAGATGTCTCTCTGCCATAGAAGCATCGCCTTCTGTGCCTCTCCAGCCTCACACAGCCCACCTCCGCCCCAACTGTCACAGGGGTGCGCCTGACACGGGGCACCCGAGCTCTTAGATTTCAGGCTTCTTGGACCTCGTTCTTTGGGAAGAAGCCAGGAGTCTGAGGAAGCGAGGGAAGCGGATGGACGGGGCCGAATCCCTTCACTCCATCAGAGATGTCACTTCATCCCAGCCTGGCTCAGATGGGAGCACAGCCTTAACTCTGCCCTCCCTGGGACCACCTCCTGCTCCTTCCCATGCCCACGCTGTGATGCCCATGCCCTCCCCCACTGCCCTTCAACCTGGCCACACAGATGGCAGCAGTGAGCTCTCTGAGCCGCTGAACTCCCTGTAGGTACAGACAACAGGGCACGGGGATGGCTGAGGCTCTCATTCATTCAGCCCCAAGAGCCTGACTTGGCCCCATTTATCCCAGGAGTCTTCTCTGCCCCAGTGAGCCGACATCTGACCCCAGCTGTGCCCCATCTGGGGAGAAGAGCCTGGTACCATGCCAGACTTGCTGTCTTTCCGGGATCCCCCCCTCTCTCTGCCCTGACTGCCCCACAACTGCCTCTGCGCTGTCCCACACCTGGATGGAAAAGCCTGGCCCCTCCTAGGCTTCTTCAGTGTGGCCCTTGGGCTCTCATGTTCACCCCGTGCCTGTGTCTCCTTTCTTTTCCTCTTCCCAGTTGCTCTGCGACTGGCTCCACAGCTGGGGTAGGGGTGGGGGAGGAGAAGGGCTGTCCCTCTGGCCAGCCCCAGCGGCAGACCTGCCACCAGAGCCCCTTACCTTGGTGCAGCAGCTTCTCCAGGCTCAGTCCAGCAGCTCCTTCCGGCGCACTCCTCGCCCAGCGACCCCTCGCTCATCACGCGCTGAGTTAGGGTTACTTAAAATGAGAGCGGGATCTCCAAGCTCCCAGGGGAGCTGATGTGGTTTTCAGACAATAGCATTAACCCTTCGGGGGCCAGTGGCACCACGGCCCTGAGCCCCCTCCACCTCTGTGGGCAGGTGGGGTGGGAGGGAGTGTCTTCCACTGGGTCCTTTGCATCCAGAGCCTTCCTCTGGGGCAGATGGCTCCTGAAACATCTGACCAACAGGGAGACTGGTGAGAGGGCTACACCCGCTTCAGTTTTAGGAAAAGGGACACTGAACTGCCGGGAGGTCCTTCCAGCTGTCTACCCTTCCCACTCTAAGTCAGCCCTTCTCTCATAGAACGTCCTGTGGAGATGAGTCCAGGCCTGGAAAAGAATCCCCTCTTCATAACCTCTGACTCTTTAACACTACCTCACTCCCTGTTTTTCCCTCGGAGTCCCAGGTCCCACCTCCGCTCTCGTACTGGTGTTGAACCCTCATAATCTGTAAATTTCCTCTTAGTCTCAAGTCCTAAAATGAAACTAATAGTTTACCCAGTCACCTTTTCTCTAAGGTTTTTAAAGCACTTATTATGTCTCTCTCCTCTTAGGGCTGTAGAAAATAGATTTTTCCTTTTCTTTATAAATACTACTCAAAGTTAGACAGCAAGAAGAACTGTCAACTAAGTCATAAACCAGACAGGAGAAAGTAACTGCAGGGGCATCAGATACCCTGCTAAAGAAATAGCAGGAACAAGATAAGGCGGTAGGATTCCAGAATACACTGGGGAGGGCATGGAGGATTTAGGTAACTGACCTCAGGGGAAACTAGAGGAGGGAGGATGTCAGAGACCAGAGCTTCTGTTTTTAACGTCCTGGGGACCAAGGGACCCTGGAGCCTGTTGGGCCTGCGTCCAATCTCCCCAATCCCTAGTGGGGAGGAAAAGATTGATGGCTGTCATTGGGGAATCAATATGATTTTTTTTTTTTCTCCTTGACTCTGGGAGGCCAAGTTTCTCTCTCCCCCACTACTCCCCCGTCATTACACAGCCCCTCCCAGCCTTGAGCTGATCGAGATGGGAATGGAGGGCCATGGAATTAAATTCTGGGGGTTGTTTTCTGGTTAAATCAACCGAAGCTAACATGATGGAAAGGTGAGAGAGAGAGGCTGATTGCTGGAAGAGACAGGAGCCAGGGGCCACGAAGAGAGGGTCCTTGTTGGGGGAGAGGCAGAAGGACAGAACTCCGAGCCCATCAAGGGCAAAAAGGAAAGAGGTTACAAAGGGAGGGATGGTCCAGAACACTGTTCCAGGGAGTTGGATGCAGGGAGAAGGGAGGAATATTAGCTAGGACGAGGCAAACTTGATCTCCATAGAGGACAGAGAGCTATAGCCAGGAAGACTGAGGTTAGTGCCAAGACGTGTTACCCCAGGTATCTCTCTCAGATGTCACTGGTGTTTTCTCACCTGAAGAGCTGGCTCTGCCCCTTGCTCACCTTCACCCCATCCCATTTCCTTCATTTAAGGATTTAGGACCATTTGAGTTCAGAGCAGGAAGATGCCAAGGCCAAGGAGAGGATTCTGGGGAGGAAGAGCCATTCCGTCCTCCCCCTCCCCCATGAAGGCCCCATTGGAAGAGCAGGTCGTGGCAGAATCTTTAGTGGGAGAACTGGGACCTACACGATGGGCCGGGACCCCCCCAGGTCCTTCAGACCACCTGCTGCCTCCACAGGCTCTCCTGGGAGGGCGACATCTGAGAGGCCTCCAGGGAGGGAAGCTCAAGGCTCTTTTGCTGTCCCACTTCCTGCCACTGTCCCAACTCCCAGGAAAGTCCCTCACGTTGCTAACTTCAAGTCCTTGTGAGAACCAGAGCAGCTGCTTCTGAGACTATTAGGGTTTCACCTTTTCTCTTCTGCCGCTCCACACGCTGTCCCTGCCCACTTCCTCTCACATGCCCGTAAACCTGGTCACAGCAGTCCCCCCGCCACCACCCCTACCCTTTCTGTACAATTCACGTTTTGATTGCGGGCTTTTGTAGGGGAAGGCTGGGCATGGGATTAGGAAGCTGGGCACTTGGTACAGACTTTGGCTTCTAGGGTGGGACCCTGAGCCTCTCTGTTTCTTCCCTGAGACACAGGCAAATGGCCTAGTGCCCTTTGGGGAGGGGAGGTCCCCTGACCAAATCCAGACCTTTCCTTTGCTCTTTTGAGCATCTCTGTGTGCATCCGGTGCCTGGTGCGGTGCCTGGACACGAGGCTGCTCTACAGATGATCGCCGAGTGAATAAACCAAAAGGTACCCGACCAGCTCCCCACATTCTAGCTAATCCAACTACCTTAACTTGCAACAGGAAGCCTCAACATTTTAAACTGCCTTCAAACCCACAACTTCGTATCTAGTAACTGTACCTGGCCTGATGCAGCCCCCTAAACAACCCTGACACAGTAATGGGGCCCACTGATGGGGGGGGTGGAGACCCCATCCCTGTCTGGGTACAGGAGTCAACAAGAGGCAGCCCTTCCCACTTTGGGGCTTACAGCTGGCTCTGGGTATCTCCCAGGGTCACCTGGAGGGGAGTCTCTCAGGACTGATCGGGGCTAAGGGCGGGGCTGGGAGGACCCCCTCTCCTCAGCTCCCCTGCCAGCCCCCAGGGCGTAATGGCACAGACTCAGGCACGCAGACTGCTTGCACAGCAGCAAAGCCAAGGATGCTCTATCTGAGCTGCAAGTAGACTTTTCCTGTTCTAGTTAGTGACTTTTTTTCATACTTGAGTAAGCAGCACGATAGGCTAAACTCCCAGTCTATCGACACTGTCTGACATACTTTGTATCAAGACCTCACCACCCTGAATGGGTCCTCTCAGGTCTCACTTGTGCCTTCATAACCATCTGACATTAACATGGGCAGGACCGAAGACCCACAGATGGGAGATCAGGCCCTGGGGAGGGTTTCCCCAGGCACTGTAATTGGTGAGGGGCTTGCCAGGTGGGGGAGAGATGAGGAGGTGGCGTTATCTCCTCCACGAGGAACAGGGAGAGGGAAAAGAAAAAGACTCCTCTTCCTCACTCTCTCCTTGTTCTTCTGCCAGGATCTGGCCTGGGGTCGTGGCAGCCAGTGGAATGAATGAAGTTGGGGGACTTGGTTGGTTCCAGGAGGGTCCGTCTGGCCAGTCCAGGTGTGACAGAAGGAGACTATCCCTTGATAAGCACTCCTTGCCAGCTGTTGGTGAAAGAGGGATGGTTCCCACTGGCTCATTCCTGTGAATCCCCCATCACTCCCCAAGACTGGGTGGGGCCCAACGCACCCCCATGGGGGAGTGATGGTGACTGAGACTGGACCCAGAGGAAGGAGAAAAGAGGAAGCGAGGGGAGGGAAAAGGGACACCCCTGAATGGAGGGATAAGGTCCTTAGGTGGCCGGAAAGGGGGGAAAGAAAAGGAGGTGCCAGGGAAGCTTTTGGAATCAGACTCAGGGAGACAAAGAAGAGGCAGAAGGAGAGGAAGAGGGAGGAGAAGGAGTTGATGAGGCAGAGGGAGGAGGTGAGGCGGGGGATGCAGGAGGAGGTGCTGCAGGAGGCCAGGCTGAGGCAGCCTGGGATGCAGCTTCGGGAGGCGGGGACAGGGGAGGGGAGCCGCGGGTGAGCGTGTGCAGCCGGGGGCTGTGGTGTCGGTGGCGACTCTTCATGTCCCATTAGTGGCAATGGAAGGTGACACGCGGGGATCGATACCAATCGAGGCAACAGACTCCCAGTAATAAACCCATTTCACTCACACTTCTCCACCCCCACCGCCCGACCCCAAGAGAGGGAGCCAGGGCTTCCCACGCCCGACCCCCTCTCCAGAGAGGCTGCTCTCAGAGCTGTCCCCAGCCCTGGCACCGGCGCGGGGGCAGGGCCCGCCAGACAGAGGGAGTCTTCAGCAGGGTGGCGGGGTGTGCTCTATCTGGTTCTGTGAGTCTCAGGCTGGGGTCCCCTGAGACCTCCAGGCTGGGCCCACCTTCTCCTCTGGAGGTGGGGCCAACATCCCCAATCCTGTGAGCATTTCCAAGGCAGAACAGGGAAAAGCTCTGGAATGTGTGGATTGGCTCAGTCTGTGGGCGCAGGTGAAGGCATCTTTGTGCTCCTGGGTCTTATTCGTGCCTCTGTGTGGGCGTCTGAATGTGTGTCTGTGTGTCTCTGAGGAGTCATAAAATGAGCGTCTCTCTGTGGATGTCTGTCTCTATGACCGTGTGTTTTTGTGCGTAAGTGTTGGTGTCAGTTTTTGTGTTTCCGCTGTGCGTTGTTGGTGTACTGTGCGTGCCTATGTGTGTCCACACACACCTGTCTTGAGGAATGCGGGTGTGAGGCGGGGTTTGTCTGTGTGTGAATCTGAATGCGGGTGTCCATGTTTCTGTGGGTGTCTGCTTCTGGATGTGTGGGCTGTGTTTCTGTTTTGGAGACTGTTTATGGATATCTCTGTGTATATGTGTGTGTGTGTGTGTGTGTGTGTGTGTGTGTGTCTTTGTCTCTGTGGACACGTGGGAAAATGCTGCTGGCCTCTTCGTATTTGTACTCAAACCCTGCTCCCATCTGGCTTCTTGAACTGGGCCTCATGCAGTATCCTACCTTCCAGGTAGGGTGCCCCACTGTCCCTGGGACAGAGAGGTTCCCCCAAACACAGGACTTTTAGAACGAAAAAAGCCCTGGGACAGTCTCAGGCAAAACGGGACAGTTGGTCACTCTTCTTCCAAGCCCGGATACAAGGAGGCCAAAGTGAATGAATGCAGGTGTGAGGGAAGGAAGGACGAGAGGAAGATGGGGCGTGGAGAGTTGAAGGAGAAGCTGGAAAGGTTGAGGCATTTGAATGGAAGAGGAACCTAGAAAAAAAAAAAAAAAAAGGCCGTGGGAGCAGCAGGAGGAATGCTGGTTAGACTCAAGGAGGAACTTCCCCAAAGCACAGAGATGGTACTCTGGAAATTAAGATGAGAAGGAAAAAGGATCAGTTGCCCTCTGCTCTGGAAAACTCTGGTGAAGAGTTGGGTTGGGCTCTGTGGAGGACATTGGCACAGAGTGATGGTGCTTGCCAGCTCATGGCAGGTAGGATGTAGCCAGATGGACCCTGTGGGGCTCCCACCCTCCTGCACACCCTCCACTGCTTCCTCTGGCTCCTCACTGGGTGGGATGAGTTCGTGGGGCTCAGAGATGGGACCCCCACCCCCCCAGCGCAGATGGTGTCTGGACGCCCTGCTTTGAGTCCTTCCCTCTCGCCACCTGATGGACTCCCTTCCTCAAAGGGGACAGAGTGAGCCGGCAAGGCCCTGGGTGGTGTGCAGGGATCGGGTAGGGGATCCTGGAAGCTGTAGGAGGGAGAGCTGGTTTATAATGTCCTACTAGAGTCTCTAAGCTCCATGGGGAGAGCCTGAGCCTTATCCATCATGTTCACCATGGAATTCCCAGTTCCTACTTCAGTGCCTGGCACACAGTCTCAGAAGAAGTTTTGAAAATAGAGCTCCAATGCTAAGACTCTTCACACCCTGGGCCCACTCTTGACATTGCAGGCGCCTGTGCAAGAGAACAGATGGACAGCTGCTCCCTGGGCTCGTACTCAGGAGGGCGCGTCCAGGGTGGAGGCGCACGCGGGCCTGGACACAGCTCTGGCCATTGCACAGGGAATTCCAGGGCGCCAGGAATCCAGAGTGTGTGCGGGAAGGAGGGAGCTGGTTGCAGGTGGATGGACCCCTTTGGCCCCATAGACTTCACACCCAGGCTCGGGGAGCTACTGTTGGCAAATTATAGTTTCAGTATCTGCTGCCACTCTGCCTGGCTGGTCTGTGAGCTAATCTGGGGCTGAGCTTTGCAAGATGGTGAGAGAGCTGAATCTTGCCCAGGATCTTTCAGCATTCGCTCCCCTCCCGGGACCTTGTCTGTAACTTTTGTGTGGGTCTTCTTGTCCTGTCCTCAGATGGGTCTTGTCCCTTCTCTCAGACTGGAGGCCTCAGGAAGACAAGAGCCGTTGCTTCTCAGATTGGGGGCTCCTGGGAGGAACAGACTGTGGACTCCCTGGGGAGTGGCTGAGTCTCCTTCCCTAGTGTTCCTTCCTCCAGCTGAAGGACAGGCTGCCTGAACCCTGGGGTTAGGGGATTGGGCCAAGGCCAAGGATGGGGAGAGTGGGAGAGGGTGAGGAAGGTGGGCAGGAGGGACACACATTGGGCCACAGGGGACAGACTGGCAGGACACATAGTTAAGAGCAGCCAGAAGGACAGAGGCAAGACTCTGCAGACTTAGTAAAGGGACGTCCAAGAGCCTGGCTGAGGAGTTGGGGTTTCCAGGTCTTGCAGGGGAGGAGGATGGGTCAGGTGGGGAGGAGGATGGGTGGGGTGGTGAGAAGAGACAGATTGAGACCAAGGTCTATGTAGCCTATTTCCCCCAGCTCTTATCTGGACCCCGGAGAACCTGGGGTGGGCAGACATTTCCACTATCTGGAGCCAGGAAGGGTTTCTTAAAAGAGAATTTAGGGGCTCCAAGGGGAGGCTGGTCTTACCTTCCTCTATCCACCCCTGTCCCCCTTCCCAAACACCAACCTGGGGCAGGCTAACCAAACCTTTATGTTCATATATATACATATATATATATATATCTATATATATATTTATTCTGTGTTAAGGAGCCTTGTGTCAGGCTGATAGGAAAAAACACGAGGGAGAGAGACGGGAAAGTCAGGAGAATGCAGAGCTCAAATGAGACCCGAGATAAAGCAATTACCTGATCAATACGGGTGAAATTGAGAAATCTAGTGGATCAATACCATGGGCAGGAGGTTGGGCGGTTGGGTGGGGGGCGCTCCCTGCTGTCTGCCCTGCTCCCCTGCCCACCCCTTCTGCAGCCCCCGCCCACTCACTTCAGTTCCCCCCACCCCACCTTATTGGGAATTCACCTCTAGGTCTTCCTTCCACCGATGCCTCTGCACTCTGTCCCCCAGAGTATCACCCCCTGCCCCTCCCAGCTCCCAACGAGTGCTCAGGCTCCCGGCCCAGGACTCCGTCTCCATTTCATCTCCCCTCACCCATCCCCTCTCCTCCCTTCCCAAACTGCTCCACTCTCAACAGTCCTTCTAGGTTGATGCCTCACCCTCTTTCTCCATCTTCCCCATCCCCACCCTCGTTCCCCCTTGGTGGGGCCACAGCCCAAGCCAGTTGGATAGCCAGCCTCCCACATCTCTGTCCTGAGGCCAAGTGTGGATAAGTGGTCTCCCCCACCCCCAAATCAGGTAGGAGCTATCTAAGGACCAGAACTAGGTTTGCAAGGACCAAGCCTTCCCCATCAGCCTTGACCTGACTGCTGGAGAGGGAGTGGTGCCTCCTGCTTCACTGTTACTGGCAACACAACCTACCTACTCCATCTATAGGGCACTCCTTATGTGCTAGGCTCTGGCTGAGCTGGACTCTGGGGGCAGGAGGCTAGGAGGAGGACCCTGGTTCCTGCTGATCCAAAAGTGGTGGTGTGGGTGCTACCAGGGAAGGGCACCAGTCCATCTGAGGACTGCCTGTGTTTAGAAGGGATCTTGGGGCTCTGTGTTTTGTTTTTTTTTTTTTTCCCAGAAGGGCTGTGGAGGAGAGTGAGAACTCCCCCAGTGTTGTGGGGGCATCTGAGTTCCTGCCTGCCCAAGTCAGTACTGAAAATTCTCCGGTAACCAGAAAAGTTACAGCTCGCTGGGAGATGAAGGGAAAGGCTGTGGCATTGTGGGGAGAGCACTGGAGCCGGAGCCCGAGCTTCCTAATTACCCGTCTTTGAACTGGAGGCTCCTGATGGGCTAGGAGTGTTTATATTTGACTGCGAAATCCCAAGACAGAGTCTGGCATTCAGCAGGCACTCAGGAAATGTTAGATGAATAAATGAGTGACTATTGTCACCTCGCCACAATCTGCCTTGTATTTCAGTTCATTATATTGGCTTGTTCCCGCAGTAAACTGAGTCTCTGTGAGTCTCCAGAGAGCAGGGACTTGCTGTGTCTCCTGGCATGTGGCCATGTCAGTTTCAGGAATGAATGACTGACTGAAAGCATGTGTGCCTCTCCCTCTCTGGCCTGGAGGTCATTTCAGGGGAGCTCACACCAGTGATGATTCCGTAAGATTCCCTTAGAGAAATCAGGGGCCTCTTTAAAGCAACTCAATCCCCCGTCCCTTTCTTCTAGCCTCTGTGTGTCATCACTGAGGGGCAGGGAGGTGTTTGAGAAAAAGCATGGAGCTTGGAGTCAGGAACTCTGGGTGAGTCCTGGTTTGGTTCCTCACTAGCTGTGTTGACCTTGGGTGATTCACTCAACTTCGTTGACCTTAGTTTTCTTCATCCCCAAAATGGGGATAATAATAGTAATAATCCACAGAGGGCAATGTTGTGGATCAACTCGTGGATCAAGTAAGTTAAAGGAAGTGACAAGAACGTACAAATGTTACTTGTTATTGTCAACATGGGGGTAGGAGGAGTTGGTCACCAGAAGTCCAAAATTTCAACATGGGCAGATAAAGATTTTTCCCAGCTGGGCCAGGAGTGGGAGAACCAAAGCAAGCTTCCTTTACTGTGATATTCTGAAGACAGGCCTACACCGCATACCTCAGTTTCCCCTCCCTTTTCCTTCCAGTTAGTTGCCTGGAGGTCAAAATCATACAAAGAAATCTCTACCCCACCCTCTGCCTGTTTAAATTACTCTTTGAGGAATTTGGGGGAAAGAAAAAACCAGAAGGACAAAAAGGACACACTGGAACAAAGGGCTCTGAAGCCAGAATCATGTTTTCAAGGCTGACCTCTGTCTCCTGGAGAGAGGGGTCCCTCCATCCTCCTCCCTCCTTCCCTCTCCTCCCTGGTCAGGTTCCTGCAGAAGGTGGGGTGAGAGGTCAGAGACGGCCTCCCTCACGGGCCCTTAGCTCTCTGGGACCAAGGTTGTAAGGTTCTGACTGTTCTCCTAAACCAGTCTTCGGGCTGAAGCTGGGATGGAGCCAGCACCTGACAACTGAGGCAAGGGGCAGTGATACTGGGGCAGACACCTGCTGCCTCTTGGCTCTGGACCTTCACTTCTCAGTCTTAGCCCATTGTTGGGCGGCACCCTCCCCATTGTCTCCCTAGACCAGATTCCCAGATCCTGGAGCCCTGGAGTTTGGAGATGTGGGGCTTCTCCCCTCAACCTGGGCCCTGGGAGTCAGGGTGGGGCTCGTCTGCATTCTGGGAAGGCTTTAATCTTTGATCTTTATCCCTCCGTGATCAGTCCTCGAAACCCAGCCCCAGGAGCCTGTTTGTCCAGAGATAGAGGCCCCCTCTCCTGGGCCTGCTGCAGGTGCTGGCTTTCCTTCTGCACTCCTGATTGGGACACAAGGCCTGACTCCTGGAGAAATACTAAGGTTGGGGTCCCCCGCACCACCCCTAATTCTGCGTGTCTAATTAGAATAAAGTGTCTTCACCCTTGTCTCAGAGATCCAAGGCCATGAATGGGCAAAGTATGGGATTCAGACTCATGGGACAGGTTTGAATCAGTAGGACAGGTCACCCACTGTGGACCCCTACTTTCTCATCTGTGAAACAGGGATCATAGTGTTAGGGGAACCACTGACTGAAAACTGCCTGCCCTGGCCAAGCCCGATAGTAACCACTTGCATGAGTTATCTTACAACAGGAGGTCCTGGTAAGGAACATGGAACTAACAAGCTGCCACCAACCAGAAGAATTTGGGAAAGGTCAAAAGAAGAGAGGAGACACCAGTCCATATGTCCTATCAACCTCTGAGAATCCTTCTCGCTAGAATCTATCTTGGCTGAGCAATGTGCGCGCCACCAGGAAGGACCCTGAGTCAGAATGATTGTCCAGAGACAACCCGGAAACTAAGCCCATCGCCATAAAACCCGAGACTGTGAGCCACATGGCATAGCAGTCCTCCTGGGTTCCCTTACCCTGTGGCTCTCTGCCCCAGCGCCCCTTCCCAATAAAGTCTCTTGCTTTGTCAGTAAGTGTGTCTCCTCGGACAATTCATCTCCGAGTGTTAGACAAGCGCCCACTCTAGGGCCCTGGAAGGAGTCCCCCTTTCTGCAACAATAGTATATTACCTCCTCTTGAGAGGGGCCGATGGAAGTGATGTGAAGGCAAAAGCCCTGTACAGAGTACAGGCATAAATATCTTTGTCATGTCATTTTAAAAAGGACTTTGAGTACTAAATGCTTTATGTGCATCATTTAATCTTCAGAACAATCTTCTAAAATAGAGAAATAGAGGCACAGAGAGGTTCCATAATCTGCCCAAGGACTCACAGCCAGTAAAATGGCAGGGGTGGGACTATGGGATTAGAGCCAATTCCACTTTATCTCCCTTCCTCAGGGAGTCAACACACCCAGCTCCTGAGAGAGGAGGGAAGCAGAAGCTGTGACAAGAGGGGTTAGGGGTGGTGGAGTGGGGGGATGTCTGAGACAGCAGTCTTCCTTCTGTCCTCAGTATTCCAAACTGGCATTCTCTATCTGGACAATCAAACCTCCTTCATATATTTCTTGTTATTCATTTATCCAGCAAATACTCATCAAGCATCCTCAGGTTCCAGGCAGTGTGCTGGGCACTGGAGGAAATGAACCGACCCCTGCACCAGCCCTAGGCTTCTGGACCATCCTGTGAGAAACTGGAGCGGCAGAGCACTGACAAAATTGTGTTAGGGTGGTGGCACAGAGGTAAACATGGGCTGCAATAGCACACAGAAGAGTGCCCAGGAAAGTCCCCTGAAGGCAATGACATCTGAGCTGAGTTCTGGAAAAGATGTAATTGGTCAGGTGAAGTGGAGGAAAGACGTCTGTCTCCAGGCAGTGAGTTCAGCAGGGCCAAGAGGCCTTATGGCATGAGTGGTTAAGAACACAGGCATTGGGGCTTGAACCCTGGTCATACCAGTTAATGTCTCTGTGATTTAGTGTTCCCCTTGATAAAATGGGGATTAATACAAGTAAGCGCTTAACATGCCTGGCACATGGTAACTGCTGTCTCTGCACTGGCTGTTATGGTTGGAGCTTAGGCTTTGTGTGGGCTGACAGAGTGTGTGTATGCGTGTTTGTGTGGTTAAGGATGAGGCTGGAAGGGTAAACGGGAGCCAGATTATGAAGGGCCTTCTAAACTAAACTAAGGACTGTGAACAGGGAGATAATGGGGAGACTTTGAAGGGGTTATTCCCTACTTGCTCATTTCACAGGCTCTGAGACTTACTTTCCCCTCATCTTTCCCCCCGCAAAGTGTTCTCACCCTGAAGCTCCATCTCTTTCCTCATTTCTTCCTCCCTGCTCACCACCACTCACTCCTCTTTGCTCAGAATTTGAATAATTGCCATCCAATTCTATGCATTGAATGGTCAACATTGGGTGGCAGAACCGGTGGCCTGGGATCCTGATCTCAAAACTATACCCAGTTTCATTCCTAACAAGTCGTACTTTGCTTTCAGCAGCCTGAGGAAGGAAAAGAATCAGGAGGCTCTCCTAGCAGGAAGGTCTGCATCCAAGCCCATTCATTCCCAGCTTGATTTGGGTTGCTTCAGGGAGTCAACCAGTTAGCCTCTGCCATTTCACCTTTTCCTGCCAACATGAGTTAATAGTCTTCTTAAGCAGAAATGTTAATTTGACAAGCTGGCCTTCATGCTCCTCTGTGGTCTAGCCCAAACTCTTTTGCGTAATATTGGGGATGGCCATTGCTAGCAGAGTAAAATGTAAACTCTAGGTGTCTCCTAAGACTCTTCATAATCCACCCTAGTTTGCCTCTTTAGCCTCACCCCTCATCAATTTCAGCCTTTCTGAACTCGCAGGACCCTTCCATAGAAGTCAAATTTTACACCTGTCTGTGATTCTACTAATGTTGGGATCTTTAGAAGATCACTTTGCCTATCTCAAGAGTAAAATGAGAATACTTAGTCTGGCACCATTTTTCTTAGGGTGTGTTATATGATACTCAATATCCCAGTAAGATCTCCTACTCCTCTGGATTCTTGTCCTCTACTGGGAAATACTAGGTTTCCCTAGCACTGGCTTGTCATGTACTAAAAAAACAAAACAAAATCAATAATCCCAAAATCACCTTTATTGGGATTATTATTCACATAGCTGAAAAGTCACCCTTTTAGAGTGACTGTAATTCAGTGGCCTTTCTATTCAAATTGTTGTACAACTATCACCACTAACTCCAGAACATTTTCATCACCCCAAAAAGATGTGACCGATTAGCAGTCACTCTCCACAGCACCCACTAATCTATGTTGTGTCTGTGGATTTGCCTATTCTGAACATTTCATACAGATTCATACAAAGTGTGGCCTACTGTGTCAGGCTTTGCCATGTACTCTTAATGAATCCTCAAGTCAATCGTGAGGTAGAAATTTCCCCACTAACTCATGTCCCTGGCTTCAGTTGTCCTTTATCTAGCAGCATCTATTGACTCAAGGAAACTGACAATCTCCAAAGCTCTTAAGGGACCTACCCTCACCGTGTTGGCCCCTGCACAACAGGAATAAAAAGCGTGGAGGTGGGTGAGCTAGCATGCACGCGGCACATTCTCTGGCATGACCACCCTGGCTTAGTGTATCAACAACAAAACCAACGTTCCGCAAACATTACTTAAAAGTATTTTTTTTTAAATTTTATTTAACTTTAATTTCTGAGGTAAAATACTTTTTTTTCTTTCAACTTCCATAACAAAATACAGAGCTATCAGATACCCCTGGAAAAAATATGTATATTATACATATATTTCTATAACATTACATCATATATATATAATATATATATGCAAAAATTTGAAGACTTTATAGAAAGCGGAACATCTAAAAGGCACTGCACAATGGAGTTAAGATTACTTACATTTTATGTACATATACACACTTTATTCTGCTTAAGCGGATAACTAGTGAAGTCATCTTTCACATGTGAATTCCCAAAAATCCCTGCATCACAATTTTGTAACTCAAAGAATGCCTAAATATTTCAAAACAAATTAACTGGTAACTTTTTTTCCCCCAAGAAGAAACAAAAAATGGAACAGTTCTTGAAAGACTGGATCAAAGTTCTTTTAAACAAAATTTAAAAGTATGTTCCATTACTGTCTACAAAACAAAAAACACAAACATAATTATGGAATAAATAAAAAACAAGGGACAAACAGCCAACTGACTCTACCTGCTTGGTGAGAAGTGGTATACTTCAACTATTTTTTTTTTTTTTTTTTAATGCTTCTGAAAGTTTCTTGGCCCACTGAGGACTAGGGTGCAGTAATTCCCTGTGTTAGTTAGCGAGCTGGGTTTAATGCAGTGCAGCTTGAAAACTGGGGGTTGAAGGGACTTAGTGAATTGTTTATATTTCACTCCTAGCCGTTCTTAAAAAAAAAAAGAAAAAAAGCTCAGCAAGGCTGGATGCCCTGAAGAGATCTCTGCTATTTTCTTCTCTAGAGTCAAAAAAGCAAACAGTTAGCATGAACAGGTTCTTAATACATGTTCAAGATCTGTATTTGCAAAATGTTAAAACATTTGGCACAGCAAAAGGTGGAAAAAATGGGGAGGCAAAATACGTCTGGTGTTGTCCCCCCCTTTCCACCTGCTGTTGGACAGTGATGAGATGCTCGCGGAAGAGAAAGGCCTGGCTTTGTGCCAGGCTGGTGCCAGGTGCTGCCCAGAGTGGGCTCGGGGAAGAAAAACTATCTCCCACCCCTTTGCTCCAGGAAATATCAGTGACCTCCACATCCCCTGGTCCACTTCCTGGGCAAGCCCAAGTCTGGCTCTGTGTAGGACCCTCCCCCCAACCCCAGTGTGCAGTGCAAATCAACCAACAATTTACTGGTGGAATGGCAATCAAAGGAAACAGTTAAACACCAAACAATTTCTTAAAGCCAAAAACAGTTTTCATGGAGTTGAACATTTTTTGAGTGTGTTTTTTTCAAGTGTTAAAAGCTGTGACTTTTTATTCAAACAGAAGCAGCATCTAGGAATTAATTCTGGCACTTGGGTTCTAGGGGGTTACAGGTATGCATCACGGATTTCTCTCCCTCTTATTTTAAAGGCCTCATGTTTCTATTCCTGAGTTCATACTGACACCTGCCGGCCCTCCCCTCTAGTGGACAGAGACGGTGGGCAGCCAGCCTCCCTGGTTAGATTGGGCAATGCCAAGCAGAGATGCCTCTTCCACCTGCCTGGGCTTGCTTTCTGATTCGAGGTAAGTCGAGGTACAGAGAAAGAAACCGACAAAAACACAACCAACCAAAGGCAGCCTGACCAAAGCCTGAGTTGTGAGGGACCATTCTCCTAATCCTTTTCCCAGGGAAAGACAAGCCACTCACGGAATTTGAATCAAACAAGGGGGAGGACAATTGCCGAAAAACAGCATGATGGACTCAAGTCCTCTTAAGCCACCTAACAACTCACTCACCGGCTCGAACCTCTCCTGGGCCCCTCTCTCACGCACGCACTCCAGTTTAAAATAGACCCCCCCCCCACCATGAAAAGACAACCCTCAAGTGCTTCTTAGTACACTGAGTTCACCTAGGCTGAGATGGAGCCAGGAATCTCTCCAATTTCCAGACAACATCCCTGTGCCCACTCCTTGCCCCTATCAGAGATGCAGTTATTTCTTCTTTCCGCTGCTCGTGGATCTAAGCCATGTTAGGTATTTCTGTATACTACTATGTACTTACATGTGCACACACACACACACACACACAGTTGGCTGTGGCTTCTTTCTCTCTGCCCCTAATCCAGGCTCCTTTTGCTTCATGTAAGATCAATACTTTCCCATTCCTTTGAAGTTGCTGGAAGGGAATTTCCCATGAAGAAACAATTCCTGGGGTCTCATGTAGGACAGTCAATTGATCATGAGAATTAGTACAATCTAGGGGAATGGGTATGGCAAGAACGGCAACACCACAACAGGACAGACACCCACTGTTTCACATACACCAGGCCTCTTGGCATCTGTCTGCCTTCTGTGTCTGTCTACCGCTTCTTTCAGCTTCCTAAACATCCACTTGTACCCCCAGCTACCTTCTGTGTTCCCAGGTATCATCTGCCCTTAACTCCCACAATCCTGCCTTTTTGCTGCCTATCCCAATACATCAAGTGGGGATGATTAAATACCAGCTTAAAATTTAACCATCTTCCAACACTCCTGGATTATCTGAAAAGTTGTCTATGCCCTTTTACAGGTTTACGTTGACAGACCCGTATCATGTTGAAGTATGTTCATTGTTAAGGCTTTGACTTAAGAAAACGATAAGAGAACCAGACACCGCAGAAAGACATCTTCAACTCTGTCACGTCTCTCAGTCAACTCGCTCAGTCACACGTTGGTTTGGCTCCCCAAACCCACGATAGAAAAAAAAAAAAAGAGCATTTTTGTGTTTTTGTTTTTAAAGGCATTGGGTTACTTCCTCCTGCCCTCTTCTTTCTTCCCTGAACAAGAGTTTATAACTCCTCATGGCTTCTTAATAGGTGAAGTAGGTGAAATGTCCAAGAAATTCACAGCAGGGCTTCCTGTCTCAACAACGTAGCTGAAGGCTCAGTGCCTGTGCCTTGCCAGCCCCGCTCTAACTGGCAGTACATTTCATGTTTCCTGAAAACATTTTATAAAAAGGAAAAAAAAAAAAAAAGAAGCCAAACAACAACAACAACAAAGGGAAAAAGAAAAAGAGCAACACCTGAACATCCTCCTGCCCCCGTAAGACTGAGATTATCTTATTCCTCCCCTGAAATAATTATAAAGAAACATTTCAGGCAAAATACTTAAGTATTAATGGTCTCTCACTGCTCAACCTCCCAACCACACCCCTTTCCCTTTTATGTGTATGTCTCAGAGCAAAATAAATTCATTAATGGCTTTCCATATATAAATACAATAGAAAAGAAACAAGTCTGGAACCTGAACTATCATGGGGCCAAACAGTATCTTGGCCCTCTGGGAGTTTGTCAGAAAGTGTAAGCCTCAACAGGAAACAGAGGCTCTTTCTTCTTTCAGTTCAATACCCTTCCCATGTCCTACTCACCAGGAAAAAAAGTGTGTTCACATCCCATCTAATTTACAACAGAAGATACCCCATCCTATCCCCCAAACATAAAAATACAAGTCTATGCCCCTAGAAGGATCAAACCAGCCTAATTCCCTCCCCGCCCCCCCACCCTGAAATCTTGCTACATAAATACATGTATGTCTTTGATTATAGTATAAACAGCTCCCAATCAACTTCCAGTTCTAAGCGTCAGCAGCAGCCGTTGCCAAGCCCCGGGGTCCTGACCCATTCCAGAGGAACTTGCCATTCTTACTCAGCTCCCGGGCTTCAGGGTCATCATTCCAGCGCCTCTTCAGCCGAAGCTTGGGGGGCATCAGGGCATCTTCTTTCTTCTCAGGTGCACCGGGCTCTTTGCCAGGCCTGTCCTCACTGTCTTCAGTCACCTCTAGGGGTTCTTCACTTGGGGTGCTAATGGGTACAGAGGGCCAGACAGGCGGTGCAGCCGGGCGGGCAAAGATGGTGCCTTTTTCCTCTTCTGTGGTCCTGCTTGGCACACTGCCCTCTTCTTGAGAGCGCTCCTCCTTTTCTCGTGCCGACTGCCTGAGACTCTCAGGATCCTTCTCAGAGGCTGGTTCCACCTTAATTCTCGGGGGAACAGGAGCCAGCGTGGGAACAGTGACAGGCGCTGCCTCCTCGCTGCTCTCCACCCTCTCCCGGTTCTTCCGCCCGACAGGTGGGGGCTGCAGCTTGATGGAAAACTGGGTTGACTCCTCAGGATGCATCTGGCACTGCAGCGGTGGAACCATGAGCCCCGGGTAACGAGGAAATGTCCGCGGACTCAGATGGTAGTTGAACACAGAACAGGCTTGAGAATGAAGGTAGTGTTTCATTTCCTCAGGGTTGAAGGAGAAGCAACTGCTGCTGGTGAAGGGGCTCAGGCCTGGCGACGGGCTATAGGAGAAGATGGTGGGAGTCAGGGAGAGGGCTGGTGAAATGGGGACATTCAGGACGCCTCCACGGCCGGGGATGGGAGAGATGGCGAAGGGACTATGGGGGTCAGGGTACATCCCTGGCCTAGAGAACAGGGGAAGCATGATGTCAGGCTTGCGCTTCTGATGGCCAATCCCTCCGCCGACAGCATTCCGGGAGGACATGAGATCCACACCCCGGCGCCAGTCAGCGGCTGAGCCATCCTCCAGCTCCGAAAGCTCCACCTTTCTATCAGTGCCAGTGCTTGACTCCTGGCCAGAAGCAGTTAGGGAGCTAGCAGAGAACCGCCCTGGCTGCACATCGCTAGTTGGAGAATGGGTGTCCAGAGGTGGGAAATGGAAGCGGGAAGAGGCTGTTGGCACTGGTGGCGCACTCTGGGGAACCACACCTGTGAGGGAGGAAAAGACAAAAGGCCACTTTGGAGTTCTGGTCATTCATTATCAGCAATTTTACTTATGCTAAACAAGTACAAGATGTTGAAGAGCAACAGAAAATAAACATTCCAGCTGGACTGAATCCCTCAGCTGCCTGTCTCCTCAGCTTCCTATACTCAATTTAGTTGCCACCTTTCTCTAGAGTCTTACTCACTGTCTTCACGGTACTCACTACTATCTAAAATATCATTTACTTGTTTATCTGTATTCTAAAACATAAATCCCATGAAGGCAGGGACTTCCTATCATTTGCAAGTAGATTTCCAGCAGTTCAGGGCTTAATAATTAGTAGGTGCTTAATAACTACCAGTTGAATGAATGAATGGGTATTACAGCCTTCTCCTCTGCAACTCTAAATACTGTATATATATCACCTGCTTTAACTCTCAGCTTTGCAAATCATCTTTTCTTATTTTCATAATTTTGGCCATATCTATAAAGTAAGCAAACAAACCAAAACCAATGAACAAAACTGGGAACGATATGTATGTAAACAATGCATTAAAAGCCTGAAGACCCTGCACCTCACATATATGAACACGAACAAGACCACATTTTAAGAACAAAAACAGATCACAAAAAGAGGCTATGTTTGTTAAGGTAGGTTCTCACGGTGTACCTTTTATCATTTCTGATATACAATCACTACTTTGTAGAGATTCAAAAATTTTTAAATCTCTCCAATCTATTTTCTATTATACATAATCTGTATAATGATCTCCACTCCCATCCTGCTTTCAAGCACTGAGGACGCTGGGAGAAAGTCAAGTACCTACCACTTCTCCCAAATTCACAGACTAAAAACTGAAGCTCTAGGCAGAAACCAACACTGTGCTACACATGTCAACTTCAAAGCCTCACAAGTTCTCAACTCCCCCAAAAGGTCCTTCTGACAATCAGAGCATAAGAGAGGTATGAGGCCTCAGGGACCCTTTGGGCGCCTGGGAGGCATCAGTGGCTTCTATCACTGATGATGTCAGGAGGGCTATTTTTACTCTGAGGGAAGGATAAAGGAGAAGAAAAAATAAGAAAAACCCAAATAAGTGAAAGTGTGGTGATCCAGGAGAAGAAACAAAAAAGGTGCACGAGATACAATGTGGGTAGGAATTGCTTGCAGTCTTCTATTCTTGTTATAACTGAGTCATCCTCAGATAGGACTCTGGAGTCGGTAGGTATGTGCAAGACTGTAGCTTTCTTGGCACATGTGCCTGAGTAACACTGTGCCAGGGCAGCATTTCAAAATGATGTTCCACAGAAAACTGGTCTGCAGGTCTTTTTTCTGAAACCACTGATTTAATTGCACAATTCGGAAAAACAGATGGATGACCTTGAATATAATTTTGAGTAGAGTCAAGAGGGTCTCCAAAGTATCACTTCTACTAGCTTATTACAATGGCTAAAATTCTATTTTTTTTTTGATTCTCCTGGATCTTTATTTTGTATTAAGAGCACATCTATTCAAAAGCAAAAAAACACTTCTGTGTGTTCTGAAGGACTGAATAAGTATAATGTGGGTGGGGGGGGGGAAGGGAGGTGGTAGAGAAGGTCTTGTCTCCTAAACAATTTAGTTATTCGCTTTGTTTTTTCTAAACTGGAGGGTATCTCAGTCCCTACACAGGCTAAGGTACACTGTAAATCTGCAAAAAGGGGACAGAATACATAGCATTTTCCAAACGCATTTAGAGGAAGTGAAGGAAGGCAATTTGGAGGTGGCATTCTGGATCCCTCACCTCTGATTAACTGCAGCAGCCCTATTTTTATATGTTGTATCAGTATGTTGAGATAACAAATCTAAGATTTTGTCTGAAAACTAAGTTTGCTGCTTCAAGAAGTATGAAAACACTGCTTTGAAGAAGACAACCTTCGTGGAGCCACTATGAAATCGGAGTAGTAGGGCTGGAAAACGTGGGTTTGAATCTTAGCTCCAGCACCTTCTACCTTGTAGCCTGGTACAAGTAACCAACTGGTTTTTGAACCCCTTTAGCAAAATGGGAATAATAAGGCCCTTGTCTAAGTTCAAACCCCGGCCCTACCACTTAATAGCTGTGTTACTCTAGGTAACTTACTTACTTTTCCGTGCCTCAGTTTCATTACCTGTAAAATGGATAATAACAGGACTAATCCTCATGCTATGAAAACTACAAGAGTTAATATTTGTAAAGTCCTTAAACTGGTACCAGCGCATAGCAAACTGCATGTGTTTGTTAAAATAAATAATTTTTTATTAGACAATAATCATGATTAAAAAAGCAAAACTTTAAAAGGCATATATCATTTAAATATGGACCATATATTAGATAATAGTATTAGAGCATGTTAAAACTTCCTGGGTATGGTAATGTTATTGTGAGTAGAAGGAGAATGTCCTTGTACTTGGGAGATACATACTGAAGTACACGGGGATGAAGTGTCACATCTGCAACTTAATCTCAGAAGATTTAAAAAGTATATCGAAATATAAAGCAAATGTTTATCTATTGATTAGTGAATCTAGACAGAGGATATATGGGTGTTCGATGTTCAATTTTTTCCTCAATTTTTCTGTAGCTTTAAAGTTTTCTAAAATAAAGATAAAAAAAACTGGGGTGGGGTGAAGTGAGGTCTCAAGTCCATCCTTGAACTGGCCTGCCCTCCCCCCACACTCTGACAGGTAGCATTTTTACTAGTATCTTCTGTATCTGTCCAAGGTTTCTTATGTACATTAAAAAAATACATTTTAATGTAAATATTAAAAATGCATTTAAACATTAAATATTAAAAAAAAATTTAAAAAATTTAAATGTATTGCTTCTATTTTTAAAAACACACAGTTCAAAACAGCCCAACTGTACCAACCCCCCATCTAGACAATATCTCTCTAGCCTCCAGGATCTAAATCCACATAGCTCTGCTTCTTAGAGCACTTGTCACACTCCACATTGTATTCCGAATTGTATTAAACCTCATGTATCTTATCTCTCCTGCTAAATTTTAAGTTCCTTGAGGGAAAGAACTCCCCCATAATCTTTTTCTTTGTCTTTAGGGCTTAACACATTATCTGTTGAACAAATGAATGAATCCCAATCCAGAGAAGGAATGTATGATCTATTTCAATAGCTCAATCTCTCAAGAATTGTTTCCTGAGAAAGTGTCCGCCAGATAACTGTATTCAAGGCACTCTGATCAATCTTTGACTTTGCTGTCATCCTTAATTTTATCATTTGTAAAATGAGGGTACTGAGACGTATACTTTATTTGGCTAGGAGAGTTGCATGAGTCAATTCACAAAACACTAGGCAAAAGTACCTCCATTAAGTAGATGTTCAATAAATGTTACATTCCTTTGTCATCATAAAAGTTAACCTGAAACATCTGGTCTATCTGGGTAAAAGTTCTCTATGAACTAATGACTCTAGTTCTTTGGGGTTATCTGCAACCAGGATGTAAAAACCAAGTAGTATCCCTAAAAGTTTTGCTTTCCCCATGACTTTTTTTTTTTTTTTTTTTTTCTTCCCCATGACTTTTTGATTAGGATCTTGAGCTTAGTTAAGGATCAATGTTGGTTCAACCACCTTCAGGCACAATAGGTGGTGCTAGGCCACTACTGTTAGGTTTCTAGACCAGAGTCTTCATATAGTGAGGGTCCAGATTTCCTTTCCATGGAAAAGCATATTACTCCCAAGGGCTGATGAATGCCCCATTCCAGGTTGTCCAAGTGGCTGGACTTGTGGGTTTTCAATAAAAAAAAAATGGGTCAAAGACAGAAGAACAAGACTCACACACTCTAGTATACCCAGCTAGAGTCAAAATTCCTCTAGGTACACAGGAGGGGGGTAAGGGTGAAAAATAGAGGAAACAAGATTCCAGTGGTTAGAACAGGTTTGATCTCCTAACGCCTCTCCCTCAGGCACAAGGAAAGAAAACAGGTTGTAATTAGAGAGATGCATTCCAATACCACTTTTTTTTAAAAATGCATGCCCCAGGGACAGAAGGGAGTGGTTACAGGAGATGGAACTGTAATGATAGCAGCATCAAGCTAAAACTGCCCTAACTTGTTGTGTGTAGTAATTACATATCTGCCATGGATCTCAGCATTATATTCTCTCAGCCACACCCCTGCTCTAATTTTTCAGGTTTCTTCCAACGTTTCTCTGAGAAGTTGTAATACTACAGAATCACAATCAGATTTCTTTGCCTTGTACAATGCCACAAAGACAGAGCATTAATGGACTGCTCAGAAACTAGTTAAATACAATCTGTTGTCTTAGGCAGGGGTCTGATTTGCATCTTAAAACAAACAAACAAACATCCTTATCAGAGACTGCCTTCTGCATCCCTGAGAGGCAGACCCAAAACCTCTGTGAGAAGCTGTCATGGAAACCTGTCCCGTGGAGAGCCTAGAGGGGAAGCCTTGCAGCACTTCAGAGGAGAGAAGGTCAAGTAACCCCAGAGTCCTGTTCTCTGAGGCGCTGTTGGTGCAGATCAAAGACACTGCTTTTCACTGCAAACATATGAACCTCCTTTCTGTGATCAAGGATGCTGTGGTTTTGATGATATTCACTTGATAAGGGTGAGCTTGGTTGTTTCATAGAAAATCGGAAGTGTTTGTAGAAACTAGTTCTTGTCTATGAAAGAGTCACTGGGCAGGGTGTTAAAACTCTGAGTCCTGAACTTAAAGATCAACACAAACCTATGGAACACCATTCCTAAAGAAGACAATGCAATAATATCTAGGAGATGACAAATAATATGCAGAAAAAGGAACCAAATAAACCAAATCTATCTTGATGCTGCAGAGTCTATCACTTCCTGTGAGATGAATGGGAAAACTTGAGCAAGAACGCAGAGGAAATCCAGGGGATCATATTACTTTGGTGTTTCTAAATACCCCTTAAACATGACAAATCCTAGACCTGGGTTTTTTTTTTTTTTTTTACACTGAAGGTCTCTCTATTTCTGATCATTTCTACAACTGTCCATTCAACGATAAGTCAAACATGTGTGTCTCAAACTGAATCCTCCTCCAGAAATTTAGGTTCATATTTGACTCTATAAACACATGTCTCTAAAAGTCCCATCAACTCCCTAAATCAACATATCCTTCTGGAATCCTGCACCCCTGCTGGGATCACCTTTCCTTTTCCCAGTCACACTGAGCAGATAACAGAAACCACGGGTGTGTTTTCCCTTCATGATGTACCTATGTCCTAGATTTCGGTTTCCGAGGGTCCAGAAGAAAGCTTTTGAGAGAAGCAACCAACTAGGCAGGGTATTACAGCATTATATACTGGGACTTATGTGGTCACATATTAGATCTGGGTTTTTAGAATTCTTTTTCAACTCAAAATTTATTCCCCACCAGGAGAGTTTGCATCTTACCACTTGACCGTATGTTGATGAATGGGTAGTTGGGCATCACCAGCTTGTTGAAGTTAAATTTATAAGTAAACCTTTTCCCTTTTGTTTTATGAAGGATCCTCTTGTTGTAATAGTATCTGTAAAAACAGGAATGCACGTCAATTTATCTTCTAGCTACTGACAGTTTTTGATATACTTAGGTAACCACTAAGATCAACAATTCTTGCTGAGTATTACTTGCAAACATCACTATCATTCTTTTGCAGCCTTGCCCTTAGGTTAGAGCTGGGAGACCTAAGAGCGTACTTTTCCCATTCAATTTTCAACTAAATTCTAGTCCTTTACAAAGACAATCTCACTTTGAGATCCTGAACACCTATCCTAGCCCCAACCACCTTTCTTCTCTCTCTCTCTATGGTTTCAATTCTTTAGTCCATTTCCTTCCTGTTCCACTGTATGTCACTGCCTTGTTTCTCCTTTCTGCCTTGCCCAGGTGGGGGCAGACAAATCTCTTGGGAGACCTGATGTGGTTAGTCTGGAGGCCTAAGCTCAAGGCATAGACAAAGGAATGTAGAACTGTTTTATGGTGGCAGGTCAAACAATGGTACACCCTGATCTGGAAAACAGCCGTCAGCTTGGCCTACTTCACTTTCAAAAGGAAGTGAGAGGCTCCAGCAACGCTGCTGCCCAGATTTTACATTCAGGGTCACTAACAGTGAAGGAAGGCAAGGGGATTTCAATGTACCTAGAACCCTGAGGCTTGAATCTATTCAGTGGCACAGGTTATAAACTGGCCCCTGGAGGGCTAAAGGGTTATGAAATGTAAAGACTGACAAGGGGAAAAGAAAACCTGCGAAAACTTATAGTGACCAATCTTTAGACATGCTGGAGCAACCTATGAACTGACAACTCACTGAGCTCACTGATTGGTTCCTGAATAGCTAGGGCACTACCATGCAGTGAGTGCTCTCTCGTGTGCTTGCTTCACTCTTTTTCTAGTTTCTTCCAGGAGAGCCTAAAAAAGAGAACTTCTAAGAGAATTCTAACAGGGAAGTGTAAACTAATCTTTTGGATTATAAATGAGCTCCAATCCAGGTTTCACCACACATTCTCGCCCACTACAGAGCAGAATTGGCTGTCAGGATCCAGTGCCAGCCACGTTGGAATTCCCTCCTACATATAACCAAAGATACGCCTTTTCTCCTCCTGTGCCTGTGCTACACAGATTCAACAGCTCCCACTCCCACTTTAAAGCTACACCTTATTCACTAGTGTAAGTCTCTTATCACCTGATACCTTTTTTATCTAACATTCACCAAACTACTTAAGTCTCCTTCCAATCTGTTAACACAATGGATTTGGGAATCCTTTCCTTTACCTCAGGGCCCGGCTCAGCTTGTCATAATTCATCTGTGGTTTGCACTTCCTGCGGCCCCAGAGGCGGGCCACCTCGTCTGGATCCTTGATGACAAACTCCCCGTACTCTCCCTGCTGCCAGGCGATGACATGGCGGAACTCCTCCTTCTGCAGCAGCTCCAGGATGAAGTGCCATAGCTGGATCTGCCGGGAACCCGGGGACGACTCTGTTTTATAGGCCCAATCAGGAAACTGATACCCTTTAATATGAAAAGGGCAAGATCAAGGTAGTCAGGAGCTAGGAACATACATACCTGTTTCCCCAACCTCACATTCCAATGCTCAGAATCTCTAGAGTGCTGTGCAAACATGCCACAAACACCCTTTCGGTCAGCTGGGGCTAACCACAACAGCCGAGAGGAAAGCAGAGAGAAGTTACCTTTCCTTGTGGCAATCATTAAATCTGGTAAGAGTTGGGCAGCAGCACCCAGGTGTCTAATCTCTTACCCTTTCAGATCTTACTAAATCTCATGCCTACTTTCTGTGAGGACATGAAAGTTCCAAAGGGAACGAACAGGAAAGATAATGTTTTAGGAAAATACAACCTTACTCTCAAGGTTGGAAATGTGTCTCTAACAGGAAAGAGACTCTAAAGCTTGGGATAAGGGTGTGGTGACCAGATATGTTAACATTCATCCATAGGAAACAAGCCTACAACTGTCCTAGCAGTATCTACCCTGTCAAGAGGCTGTCAGCCATGGTCTGGCATTTGTGAACCAAGCCCAAGTGGAGAGAAAAGGAACCACTGAGGGACATTCCAGGTATGTCAGAAGATGATTAACTTCTGCTCACCTCCACCTCCTTCTGGCTTTTCCACGATGCTACAGCCTGCTTTCATTTTCACCCTCCTGCTGAGAGACACAAGCCACATCAATTACTTTAAGGTGCTATTTATTTATTATCCTCCCAATGTTTTCTGGCACAGCCTTTCCTCAAACTTCTTTTTCCCTGTCTTTCCCTCCTTATGTAACCCTCTTTCTTCCAAACATGTCACCTCCAAACTGCTAATCCCCAAGTCATCAAATGATGGTCCTCAAGTCATCAGCTTCAAAGGCCATAATTATCTCTCACCTGACTTTAAGCCACAAATTGTAAACACTGTTTTTAATATTTGCTTTCTTCCTCCTGACCAGTCCTTCAAATGTAAAAAAGAAAGGGTATGGCGAAATGAGTCCAAAAAAGCAGCCAAAACAAGTCAAACAGTTTGTCTTCTATTACTAGACAGGCCCAGATGCCAAGATACACAAGCCTGAGTTCACCCAGATGTACCAGTTTAAAGAAGAGTTAAAAAAAAAAAAAAAATCCAAAGCCATCTGATTGCCACTCAAGAATGAACATCTGATTTTGATTTACTTTCCTGAATTATGTGAGATGGGAGAAGGAAAACTTCTCCCAGTCAGAAACTGCCCCTTCCTCCTTGAAACAGCACCCTGGGATACATTAAGTAAACACACCATATGTACACTTACTCTATACAAACACACACACACACTCCCCCAATTTTTCTTTGAGAAAAAATTTTACATTTTCTTCCTTTAACAGGAAGGAAAAAAAAGCAAGCATTTCTGAGAAGCTTCTGCTCAACAAGTGGAGGGAGTCTGGCTGTGATTTGAATTCATTCCACCCAGATTTACAGTTCCTTAATAAATTTCCTGTTCCTAGCAGCAAGCAGCCTGTATCAGTCAATCCTTTAACAAAAAGGAGGGAAGGGTAAAACTGCCAGAGGGATATGCAGGCAGAAGGCAGATCTACCCTCACCCAGGCAGTTCCCCAGGGTGAATGACAGGCCCTCAGTACCAACATTAGCAGGAGTCTGGAGGGAATGTAGGTGCCTTAGTGACCCTAGGGTGGGGTGGGTACAAATTCCTAATCTTGAAATTTCATCTAGCCTAGGATTCCTCTAGATCCTTCGAATTTTTTTTCTCACCATACACATTAAGAAGACCGGCAAGTTTCGGGCTATGAAACTACCAGGGAATGAGAATGAGATACATACCCCAAAGGAAGGAAAAAACAAACATAAACACAGACACAGAGTTACACACACGAGATACACAATAACAAGGCCCCAGAGCTGAGGCAGGAGTTTCCTCTCCCGGCTGCTTCCATCTCCGTGACAATGAGAGAGGAAAAACACTAATTTCCCCACGGCTCCAGGAAGCTGCCCCGGACGCTAACAACTAGACCGCTCTGTCGGATCGCCGGGTCTTTATTCCGCCACCGGAATGCCTTCACCCACCACGACTCTGCGATCCAAACCCCGCTGCAACAATGACTTGCCCAGGAAGCTCTCTCCTGACATCCCAACTCCTCAATTTCACCCATAAAGGCCTCCCTCCCATGGGCCCGGAGGCGCCTCTCCATGCCTTAGGCAAATTCATTCCGAGGACACTCTGTCCAAGTAGGATCACTCATCTCAACTCTGCAAAGCCCGGCAGGGCCCTCGCCCTCCCTCGGACCGCGACCATTCCCCAAAGAGTGAGGCTTGCAGAGTCTGGTGCCGCGGATCCCCCGCTGCAGCTCCCGGTCCCGGCTTCCACAGCCCCGGGAGCCTCCTTTCTACCTGCCTCCCGGCCGGGCCTCCCTCACCCCGTGGCCTCGAAGCTCCGCGGAGCCACTGCACGAACACTGCCTGGATCCCCGTCGCCCCTCAGCCGCGGGGCCCCCTCCCTCCCCCGCCCCCCGCACTGGGGGAGGCCCGGTTGGGTTGGTACGTGGCTCGCCGGGCGGCCCCGACCGCAGGGACGCCGTCCACGCCGAAGCCGGGGGTTCTGCCCGGAGGAACCTGGCGGCGAGGCCGGGACTCACCTCTCCCCCGCACGGTCCGTCTTCGGTCCGGTCTCCTCCGCGGCGTCTCCGGCTCCTCCTCATCCACCCCAGCAGGAAGTGACCTCCTCGGCTGCTTTCGTCACTTCCATCCTCAGCGGAGGGGGCGGGGGAGGAGGCGGCGCCCTCCTGCCGGTCTCGTAGCCGCGCCGCGCCGCGCCGCGCCGCACCCAGCCGCGTCTCCCTTTCCTTTCTCCTTTCCGCAGACGCCGACTTCCGCCCGCACCCAGCCCTCAGCGCGCGCTCCTCCCGCCGCGCTGCCCGCGCAGCCACCCCGGCGCGGCGCGTGCGTCACGTTGCGGGGGCACGTTAGGCACGCTCGCAGCGGGCTGCAGGGCGGGATTCGGCGGGACTCGCAGGGGGAAGCGGCCCTAGAGGCCAGCGGAGCCGTCGGGGGCTTTCCCGCCGGGCTGGTGTGGGCCAGGCGCTGCCCCGGGGGTCACGCCTGTCGCGGGAGGGGACCTCGCAGACCCCATGGGAACGGGCCCGGCGCCGGCATAAAGCTTCCCCCAGACCGCTGAGAGGGGGTCCCCCGTTTCTCCTTAAAAGGGCCCTGCGACCTCTCAGAGAGGAGCGCCTTCACAATGGGAAGAGATTCCCGCAGACCTCAGAGGTCGTTCGCTGCCATCTAAGAAAAGAGTCTTTTCAGATACTTACAAAAGAATCCGCGAGACTTTGTGTGAAGCGCCTTGCTTAGGCATTACACCCTCCACCCCGCCCCGTTAGGGGAGTGTGACGTTTGCTCGCTGACCCCCAACCCCCTGCATTTAGTCTTCATTTGTCCACTTCTAAGCAGCTTGCAAGTTTTCTCCCTAAGTCATTCAACTACATCTCTCCTCTCTTTGTCTTCCGTCTTTTGTTTCTGCTCAAGCAGTTATAAGCATCTTATCCAAAGCATTTTTTGTTCTTCCTTTAAGGTTCACTAATGGTAAAGGATCTCAAACATCTACTTTATCTCCATCCCCAGCCCCATATGTCTGAGTGATGTCCAGGCCTGGTTTCACTCCAAAAGGAGAAAAAAGGGAGGAGTGGGGATCAGTAAAGGTGAAGTAAATTAAAATGAACAATAAGAGTGTGCCAGAAGTGAAATGGAGTTAAAGGACAATTTGGGATAAAGGAGTAAACTTCTTTTTGTACCGCTGTTGTAACAATACCTTTATATCCTGAATGCCAGGAAGAACATAAAACATCACCATTAGTTGTTAGAAAAGTTGGCTTCCAATTTTGGGTTTGCTACTAGCCATTCTCCAGTTACTGTAAATTAACTAGTAAGTTGGTCCCCTCTGGGCCTAAAGTTGCCTTTCCTGTTTAAAAAGAAAGGATAATAGCATTGGTGATACAAGGTCTTTTCTAGTGAGAAAATCCTATGTAGCTGAATAAAATGAGGAAAATTTAAGCGCTGTCGTAGAGAGGACCACTGTAATAGGGAAGAATAAATTACTTTAACCTTTGTATTCTATTGCGTTTGCTACAAGTTAATCGCTAAAGGGATGTTGCCTATAACCTTAAATTATACATAATTGACCATCTCTGGGAACTCTGCCTCCCATGTAATAAGCGTTAAGCTAAAATACCTTTCTTTAGCTCACAGGAAACCTCCCGAACAGGCCCACCTGGAAACGGCTGCAGGAAGGAAGAAATTAATACATCCTGGAGCCAGGACTTTACCCCCTCCCCTTTTAGTATAAAAGAAGCATGAATTCTAACTCAGGGAAGATGGTTCTTTGGGACACTAGTCCACCATCTTCTCTATCTGCTGCTTTTCCAAATAAAGTTGTTCTTCCTTGCCCCGACACCTCATCTCTCGATTTATTGCCCTGTTGTGCTGAGAGCAGTACGAACTTGGACTCGGTAACACTACCAATATTTTTAACTATACCATGAGCTCTTTGAGTGCAGGAACTTTGCACTTCTGCAAAGTTCTCCTTCACCATGGCACTGCTGCCTTCTTCATCCACTGCAGACAGGCCTCACAACTTGGAAATTCTTGTTCCTGAAATGTGGAGAGCATGAGCTTTCTGAAAGCACAGGGGTGGAAATGCTCAGATACAGTCTGGGAGTCAAGACAGGTAATCTCTCTTGAATTTCCACTTGCTCAAAGCCCTCCTTTGCACCTTCTGCATAGTACCTAGAACAATGCCTTATGTGTAAATGTCAGGTGCTTGGTTAAACATTCTTTTTAAAATGTTGGAGTTTGGGGAGTTCTCTGGTGGCCTAGTGGTTAGGATTCCAGGCTTTCACTGCCAGGGCCTGGGTTCAGTCCCTGCTCAGGGAACTGAGATCCTGCAAGCTGCGCAGTGCAGCCAAAAAAAAAAAAAAAAAAAAAAATTGGGATTTAGCTGAATGATGTAAATTGTATGCAGGTTCTAGTGCCTCATTTACTAGCTGTGTGACCTTGGTTAATTTACTTAACCTCTCTGTATGAACATAATACCTATAGTGTCTACTCAAGTGGTTGTATTAAATGTGTCAATACACGTAGAGTAGTTAGAACAGAATGGCCCATTATAAATATGGCAGAGGAACAAATGTTGGCACAAATAATCATAAGAACCATCATAAAAATCCTCAAGTTCTCATACCATCCATACAAATCTTAGTAATTGTGTCGACTCAGAAACCAGGGTGATCAGGAATGAAAGCTGCCTCTGAAAGTCTGAAATTGCTAACCGTTGGCTCATGTCTCAGATTGTCATGGTTAAAGCCAGCACTTCCCCTCCAAAGACCCTGTGTTCTACAAAGAGCCAGAACCAGAGTGTAGGACTCTTTGCTTATTCTTATTCAGCCCAGTCTCCTAGTGGTCCTCTGCTGCTGCTTCTCTTGCTAATTAGAGCCACAAAGGATGACTTGAGTAAACAAAATTAACAGAGATAAACAGGTATCCCTACCTGGCTGGAGTCTGATTTGATATGTAAGAAATGTTTATTTGCCAGCAGAGCTCAACAGAGTTTTTATATTAAGAATCTAATCACTGGCCTAAAACTCAACAGGTGAATTTGGGTTTATTAAAGCAAACTGGAAATTCTCTAACAATTTGTGGATCTGGATAAATGAGTTTTGCCCCGGGAACCTCTCCTGTGGTGTTAGAATCTGGGGAGATTGAGATGGCTAGGGACTTCTTGCCTCGCGTTTGCAAGGTCCCTATCTCCTTCACCATGGCACTGCTGCCTTCTTCATCCGCTGCAGACAGGCTTCACAACTTGGAAATTCTTGTTCCTGAAATGTAGAGAGTATGAGCTTTCTGAAAGCACAGGGGTGGAAACACTTAGATACAGTCTGGGAGTCAAGACAGGTAATCTCTCTTGAATTTCCACTTGCTCAAAGCCCTCTTTGTCCTTCTGCCCCCTTCCTACCCGTCTTTATAATTGTTCCATATGCCTAAGGATAAATTTCTGTTTTAAATCTCACACTCTCAGCTCTGCTCCTGCCACAACACAGCTAATCCACTGCTTCTTAAAAAAGAGAAAAAAAAGAACTCTTAAACATTTTTTTCTTCCAAAAAACCCTTTCTGAATTGGTGTGTGTGTGTGTGTGTGTGTTACTTCCCTGGCTCGCTTTTCTTTATTGCTCCCATTTTCATTTATGCACTTACATTCTCCACATCCCAAACTTAGCTAGCCATGTATGTGATATAAATGCTTTCCTCTCTATTCTTGTCATAGATCACTATGGTAGATCTACTGTAATAGATACCATCTGTATGTCACGTACATATTTGTTCTTCTTAGTGTGTTTGTCTTAGATTGCAGGCCCTCAGAGGTTAGAGCTGCAGTCAGTAGGTCGCTGCAGTGCCCAGAGCAGTTCTGTGTCATCACTTGAAATGCCTAATGATGATTATTTCCTTTTCTGGGAATGTGCTTCTGAGACTGGCTTCTTCCCACCTCCCTCATACTCAAGTCTCCCAGTAAAAATCAGGTAGCCTCTTTTCCCCAAAGTGTGTCCTCACTAAACTTGGATTCAGAAGAATTGAGTTTCCATCTCAGTTCTGCCCTTTGCTAACAAACTGTTTTCTGACTAGCCTCTGAGTTTTGGCCTCCTCATCCGTAAGGATGTCCTTGCTGAGGACAGAGTGTAACAGCGTCTGTGGAGCGCTTGTCCACTATGAAACCCTTTATAAAGGTCAAGGATCCCGATTACTCTTGCTACCACCCCAGACCCTACTCTGTTCTTGGTATCAAGAACTCAAACTTTACTTATCACCTAATTTCACAAACTTCAAGTGGATTTAATGTTTCAATCTTGGGTAAGAATCTAATGGAAAAAGAATTTTGCCTTGAGAATTAGGCTTCTTGAGTTTCTCATCTAGACACTATTTTATGAAGGCTACACTGAAACAATACATTTCAATCACTCTGTGCCTTGGTTTCCCCATTTATAAAAATTATCATGATAAGAACTTCCAGAAAGAAAAATACTGTAACATTAAGGCTATTTACATCGATGAGGTCAAAGACTGAAGGGTATATATGAAATCAACTTATTTCCACTCTTTGTGACTCAGTTTCCCCTTCAGTAAAGTGAAGATAAATGATTATAAGAGAATAAACTTTGACTACATATTATTTGCATTTACCACATTGGACTCAAGTAGCTCATAAGATGTTGTGTTTTGGTTTATTTTTCCCATCAACTCAAAGTTGTTGTGAGGCCAGAGGAGTTAATGTCAGTAACATGAGTGGGGATCCCCAGATTAAAGGTTAAGTGAGTCCAAAGCAGAAGTAACTTTGCCCAAAGTCACAGCTTAGCCAGGAGGAGCAGAGAGCCTGACTGTTATTCAGCAGTGACTTAGGGACTCAAGGACTCTCCCCGATTCCACGTCCATCACAGCCCACAAATACCCCTTTCTCTCATTTCCCTTTTTTAGGTCTTGGTTCCCTCATCTCACATCAGCACTGTGGAGAGGGTAGTGAGAGATCACGAAGGAACAGAACAGGAGAATAGGATTAATGTGAGGAAATGACCACTTAAGCTATTTTGGCTTTTCTTTTTTTTCCTGGCAGCCTAGGAGAAAGTTTCCCCTAACCAAATGTTTGATTGCCAGAATCTTTTTCTTTCTTTCTTTTTGTTTTTCTGGGCCACACTGCATTGCCTGGCTTGTGGGGTCCTAGTTCCCGGACCAGGGATTGAACCCATCCCCAAGACAGTGAAAGTGCAGAGTCTAACCACCGGACCACCAGGGAATTCCTAGAATCTGTCTATTTCCTAGAATCTATTCACTTCTTTCAGAAAGCCTGCTGAAGTTAATTGGAGCAGAGGCCTAGACTTCCTGGTCTTAACTTATCTAGGATGTTTTTTTTCCAAGACCCTTGTGTATCTGTTCCCCACTCATAAGCCCTGATCCTTGACCTGTTTGCCACATAAACCTTTTTGCTGTCTTTTGTATTTATTCACTGTTCATATCTGGCTCTCACTGTATTCTCTTTATGACTGTCCACATCATTTGTCATCTGGAGAGGGCAGAGACTGTGTCTATCTAATGCTCATTATATAATGGCCAATAAAAATGATAATCACTGTAATAGACTTGGGGTTCATAGTCTAACAAACACCAGTAATGGTTGTAGTGAAAAATGGAGCAAGGCCTCAGATCCTGTTAATTAACAGGCAATCACCTTAAGAATATTTTTAAAAGCTTTCCTTTAATAATTGTGCACACATTTTTTGAATGCGTAGAATCTTAGAGCTGAAATGAATGTCAGAGGTCATCTATCCCATCCTCTCTCTAAGTGCTACCAGCCTCTCCTTGAACCCTCATGATGATCAGAGATGATCAGAGGTCACTGCTTTGCCCAACACCTCGTCAACCTAGTTTTTTTTTTAATATATTGTAAAATACATCATATCCACAAAAGAGTATATGAAAATACACGTGTATCAGTTGAAGACAATAATAAAACAAAGTACTTAAGAACCTACCACCCAGGCAGAGAAGAGAAATTACCATACCCTAGAAGTCTTCTTTTGTCCCTCCTGATTCATCCAAGTTCAACGTTTAGATCACCCTAATTATAGAAAGTTCTTCCTTATATGGAGCTGAAATGTGTTCCACTGACATAACTACCCACGACTCCTAGTTCTGGCCACTGGGGCTACGCAGATTAAATTTAATGTTTCTTCCATGTGACAGCCCATCAGCTATTTGAAGACAGGTATTATGCCTCCCTAAGTAGTTGCTGGAAAAGAACAACCTTAGTTGCTTTTCTCTCCAAATGTGGCTTCAATAACTAAACACAGTCCTCCACAGACCTGGTCTGAGCAAAGTAGAGAGTAAAACTATTCTCCCCCCTTGATTTGGATGCTCTCCCTGCCCCCTCTTTTTTTAAAAGGTGGCTTTGGATAGGATTGACTTTTTCAGAGGCCATAGTACACTGCTGAGTAGATAGTCAAAATTCTCATGGCTTTCTTTTGGGAACTGTTAACCCAGGACTCTTCTGTTAAGTAGTTTTAAAATCTAAATGCCAGACTTCACGTTACATTAATTCTTGTCAATTTTACTTGGTTGGTTTTGGTCTCTTATTCATTCCAGCCTGTCTATATCATCTTGATTTATTAGAATGTATTATAGTGTAATTTATTGATAGATTGAATTTGGAGCAAGTGTGAAAAAAATGCAGAATACACTGAAACGCCAACGTTAAACTATTCTAAACACAGTCAAATATTTTCTAAATGGTTCAGAAGTCATTGCAGTGTCTCCTCAATTATTATACCTTTGATCTGCGAGATGCCAGTTAGCAGAGTTGCAGGTAATGGGATTTCAAATAGCAGAGTGCTTAGTGTATGAGACTCTGGCAGAGAGTTAAAGCCACTGTGGAAAGCAGAGAACATCAAAGTAAAGCTAGTCATTATGTTGGCAGGAGGGAGAGGGGAGTGGGAGTTCATGTACAGTAGTTGGACATCATAAGGAACTGGGAATCTATCATATTTTGGCATCAGTTCAGAAGGCGGAACTTCTAGATACATGTACTGCCAGGATATTTTTCTCTCAACAATAGATTACTGTAATGGGCTTGGCTAATGTGCTTGCAATAATGCATTAAGACCAGGTTCATTGGCACAATTAAAAAAAATCACCATCATTATAATAACAGGTCTTGATTTTGCAGCAAAAATCTGGGCTACTAATACTTTAAGGAAAGAAGAAAAAGTCAAAACTTGGAAGGAAAACAACCTAGCACGCACGTTCTTCTCCTGGATGTTAGGAAAGCACCTGGGGCACAGAGAACAGGCACCGCAGAAGCACAAATACACACACAAGTGCCATCTTGTCCAGCTCCTACATTATGCAGATGCTGTTTGCAGACCAAGTCCTCTCCTGCCCCTACATGTCAATGTGGCCCAGAACAGTGCTAGTTTCTCTTACATCCCATGTGGAAAATATTTTGCCCTAAGACTGCCTCTGAAACACTAATTGAACCTGAACGTTTTAATTGAACCTCATTACTTGAACTGCGTGAAGGAGATGTGGGTCCCTTGGGTCTGAAATAGGGCGAAAGGAGACTGAACTCACGGTTACACAGTCTCATGGTGCCAAAATACACTGCCTCTGGGAACCTGGTTACTTGTAGCAACTTTGAGCTTTCGCCTCCGTCGCTCCTTACACCTTAGCTGCCTGGGTCCCTTCTCCTTGCTGCAGAGAGGGAAGTTGGAATTAGATGGAAATCCTCAGAGCCTTTCTAACATTGGGGAACTGCCACCAGATCAGTCACTTATCCCCACAACTAATGCCATTCATTAGCTAGGTGCCTGGCTCTTCCCTATTCTGTAGAACATGGAAGATCAGATACTTGGGGATCAGTGCTTTGTGTGGATTTGTGACATGATTCCTGCAACTCCACAGAACCAAAATCAAACATCACATAAATAGCTCAGTCTTATATTTGTTAGTCTATCTTTACTTCTCAGATGAAATTGGTCTAAGCATTATGGGCTCATTGGCCAACCTCATCAGGATCATTCTTTGTTAGAATAGAATAGGATAGAAATAGGTGATATAACTACCTGGTGATAAAGAACCTTTAGAAATACCAACAGAGCAGAAGGGATGCCCAGTTCTGGAAGACAGTTTTCTAGAAAACATAATAACTTCTTAAGTACATAACGATATTTTTTCAAAGCATTAAATATATTTTAATTTTTAAATATTTTAATTTTTTATCCATCCACCATTCATTCTACAACAATTCATGCATCAGTTGCTATATACCATGCACTACGCCAGACTTTGGGGAAACAAAGCTCATGGAGCTTGGTCTCTTCTGATTGAAATAACAGTTCCATTAGCCATACACTGTACAGATATTTAAAGGTGTGAACCACAGACAAAGCAAGCCAAATATATGAACAGAGTTTAATGTTGTAATCAAATATAACATAAACAGGTTCATCTAGTTCATTAAATTCTATTTGTTCATTCCTTCAGTAGATATTGGCTGAACACCTACTATGAGCCAGGCACTGTGCTAGTCATTAGGGGTACACAGATGATTGAAACACTGGTCTCTGCTTCAAAGAGCTGAGAACCTAATGGGAGAGACAGACACATAAGCAGACAGCCGTGACACACGTTGGGGAACAGTGCAACAGACACTTTGGTAACCTACCCAGTAATTCCCAACCCTTTCTTTCTGGCTGGCAGAGCCCTCTTCCCATTATAAAAGTGAAACTGCTTTCCTAGCCTCCCCTTGTAACTAGGAAAAGGGCATGCTACCAAATCCTACTCTGTAAATCTACTGGAGGGATACTGGGAAGGATTCTTCACCTGAAAAGCGATATTCCCAGAGGGGAACTCCTATACCTGCATCTCCTTCTGTTATGGACTGAATTGTGTACCCCCCCCCGCCCCCCCAGATTCATGTGTGGAAGTCCTAACTCCCAGTATCTCAGAATGTGACTGTATTTGGAGATAGGGTCTTTAAAGAGATAATTACATTAAAATGAGCCCATTTGGGTGGACCCTAATCTAATACGACTGGTATTCTCATAAAGAAGAAGAAATTTGAACACACGTACACACACACACACACACACACACACACACGAAAGACCATGTGAGGACACAGGGAGAAGATGGCCATTTAAGATAGAAGAGAGGGGCTTCCCTGGTGGCGCAGTGGTTGAGAATCTGCCTGTCAATGCAGGGGACACGGGTTCGAGCCCTGGTCTGGGAAGATCCCACATGCCGCGGAGCAACTGGGCCCGTGAGCCACAATTACTGAGCCTGCGCGTCTGGAGCCTGTGCTCCGCAACAAGAGAGGCCGCGATGGTGAGAGGCCCGCGCACCGCGATGAAGAGTGGCCCCCACTTGCCGCAACTAGAGAAAGCCCTCCCACAAAAACGAAGACCCAACACAGCCATAAATAAATAAATAAAAACAAACATCGCCAATGTTATAAAAAAGAATAATTCTAAAAAAAAAAAAAAGAAAAAAAGAGATAGAAGAGAGACCTCAGAAGAAACCAACGTGGCCCACACCGTGACCTTGGAATTGCAGCCTTCAGAACTGAGAGAAAATAAAGTCCTGTTGTTTCAGCACTCCCATCAGTGATACTGTTATGGTAGCCCTAGAAAACGAATAGATCTTCCCTGAATTTGGATATTGTCATGAGTTTGGATCCACTGCAGAAATCTTGCAGAAGGTCCAAAAGAATTGCAGTGATGCTGACTTAGTCTCTGATATCACTGAGCCAATTCAGGAACCATCTTCTTCTGGACTTCTTGTAAAGAGACAATAAGCCCCTATTGTTTAAGCTGCTATAGGTGTAGGAGTTCTGTTACCTAAAACCACAGGCATTGTGATTGATACATGCAAGGATAGAGGCAGTGTGGTGTGGAGATAGGGTACTGCAGGGAAAACAAGGAGAGTTGTCTAGGTGACAACTAAGCTTGGGTCTTTAAAGATGTGCAGAAATTAATCAAATAAATGGCCGGACAAAGGGTACTTCAGAAAGAGAGGATCATAAAAAGAGCAGAAGCCACCAGCTATGAGGGAGAAACTTAGTAGCAAGAAACCTTTGGTGTTGTAGGAATCCAAATGTGGAGCCAGGAGGGGAAATACTTAACCTGTGGAAGTTGGCAGGGGTTGGATCGCGGAGTGAGTCTTGATTGCTGCTAAGAGCTGTGACTTTCTTCCTGTCGGCTTGGTTAGAATGATGTAAGTGAAGGATAAATTTGAGGGATCATAGCTGGAAGTGGGGATCCCAATGGAGAGTTTTCTGAAAGTTCAAGAGAGAGAGGAGAAAACGGAACTAAGGTGGTAGAATCAAGATGAAGAGGAGGGGGCCTCCCTGGTGGTGCAGTGGTTGAGAATCCGCCTGCCAATGCAGGGGACACGGGTTCGAGCCCTGGTCTGGGAAGATCCCACATGCCGCGGAGCAACTGGGCCCGTGAGCCACAACTACTGAGCCTGCGTGTCTGGAGCCTGTGCTCCGCAACAAGAGAGGCCACGATAGTGAGAGGCCCGCGCACCGCGATGAAGAGTGGCCCCCGCTTGCCACAACTAGAGAAAGCCCTCGCACAGAAACGAAGACCCAACACAGCCAGAAATAAATAAATAAATAAAATTAAAAAAAAAAAAAAGATGAAGAGGAGGAACTGATGCCTGAAAGTTGAGGAGACACGGAGTGATTTGCCCATCACTGTGCTGTATGGCAACTAGGCATAGATGGTAAATGAGTAGAATTATAATGTAATGGGTGGGCCAAAAGTTTTGTTCGTTTTTTTTCTGTAAGATGGCTCTAGTGGCACTTAGTTGTCTTTAACTTCATTCGAAACGATTTTGTTAGATTGTATGTGACAGCTGTCATATCAGTGTGCCTTTAAAGAAAGACTTATCAAAATTGGTGAATTTTTGTGTAGCTATTTTAATATTGAAGATGGAAGAAAAAAAGTAACATTTTTGGCATATTATGCTTTATTATTTCAAGAAAGGTAAAAACACAACTGAAACGCACAAAAAAGTTGTGCAGTGTATGGAGAAGGTGCCGTGACTGACTGAACGCGTCACAAGTGGTCTGTGAAGTTTTGTGCTGGAGGTTTCTCGCTGAACAATGCTCCACGGTCGGGTAGACCAGTTGAAGTTGATAGCGGTCAAGTCGAGATGTTAATTGAGAACAATCAACGTTATACCATGTGGGAGATAGCCGACGTACTCAAAATATCCAAATCAAGCGCTGAAAATCATTTGCACCAGCTTGGTTATGTGAATTGCTTTGATGTTTGCTTTCCACATAATTTAAGCGAAATGAACCTTCTTGACCATATTTCTTCATGCGATTCTCTACTGAGACATAATGAAAATGTTCCGTTTTTAAAACAAATTGTGATGGGCGATGAAAAGTGGATACTGTACAATAATGTGGAACAGAAGAGATCATGGGGCAAGCGAAATGAACCGCCACCAATCACACCAAAGGCAGGTCTTCATCCAAAGAAGGTGACGTTGTGTATATGGTGGGATTGGAAGGGAGGCCTCTATTAAGGAGTCTCCTTCCGGAAAACCAAACAGTTAGTTCCAACAAGTACTGCTCCCAATTAGAGCAACTGAAATTGGCACATGAAAAGAGTCCAGAATTAGTCAACAGAAAATGCATCAGGATCTTCCATCAGGATAACGCAAGACCTCATGTTTCTTTGATGACCAGGCAAAACCGTTACAGCTTGTCTGAGAGGTTCTGATTCATCCATTGTATTCACCAGACATTGCACCTTCGGATTCCATTTATTTCGGTCTTTACAAAATTCTCTTAATGGAAAAAATTTCAGTTCCCTGGAAGACTGTAAAAGGCACCTGGAACAGTTCTTTGCTCAAAAAGATAAGAAGTTTTGGGAAGATGGAATTATGAAGTTGCCTGAAAAATGGCAGAAGGTAGTGAAACAAAAGGGTGAATATGTTGTTCAATAAAGTTCTTGGTGAAAATGAAAAATGTGTCTTTTATTTTTACTTAAAAAACCGAAGGCACTTTTTGGCCCACCCAATAGCTGAGAAGAGAAAGCTGAACTTTATCCTAAATGCCAACCTTTGTCTATTTGTATCATTTTTAATAAAAAAATTTAAAAAATGTATTACTTACTTCCCTGTCTTGTTCAACAGAATCTACTAGGTGTAAACTAACCTTTTCTTAATGACTCACAGCCCTCATTATGAAAAAGGAGGCATCCTGGTGTAGAGGAAAAGGCTGGGTCATGGTGTAGAGGGAAAGGCCTGTGTTAGACATCATAAAACCTGGTTTTATTCCCAGCTCCACTGCTCGCTAATCTGTGTGACCATGGAAAAGTCACTAAGCCTCTCTGTGTAATTTTTTCTCCTTGGCGCCTACTTCATAGGCTTGCTGTGGAGTTGAAATGAGATAATGTGTGTGAAAGGGCTTGATAAACCATCAGACACCAGACAATGAGGCATTATAATCCTTTTTCTAAAGTGAAGTGACATACAGCACAATGCTGTGTCTACTTTCGAGTCCTGTTGTCCTTTGCTGTTAAGTTGTTTGCTGTCTCTTTGCTCTCAAAACACTTCCCTCTCAGAAGGCCTTTCACCCACACCCACCTTGTCCTCCCAGGGCCGTGGGTTGGGAAGCCAGAGGTCGGCCTCTTAGAAACTTTGTACAGTGTAACTCAGTAAGGCTCTGTGTGGAGCGCTAAGGATCTGGTTTTGGTTCAAGAGCTTTGTGTTAGCTATTTTGGGTGCTTAAAGGCCTTTTTCACTTCTGGATTTGGTGCCTCATTCCACAGAATTGGGGTTGTCAGAGCCTGACTTCCAGTTAAGCGAGGTGTAACTCTGGTGCTTTTATACTGCCAGCTGAACTGCTCAGTTTCCCTCTTCCTGCTTAGTTAGTTCTGTTTTATCTCTCTGTAACCAGTTTTCTGTGGTATCACGTACAGACTTCTCCTCACCACTGACTCACATGCCATGGCATAAATTCAGACAGAAACCTTGACCATAACTTTTCAACAGAGAATATTCCTTGCATTCCCATCTTTAAGGATTTGGGGTCCCTGAGTTTCCTCCTCCCCTCTCTTGCCTTCTAAAGGGGTCCTCGTTTTAGCATGTTGAGGGCCTTCCAACCCTCACATCCCATAAAGACACGGATGGGTCATTTAAACGGTAGACAATTGGAAGAGTAGATGTATAACCTGGTAATTAAAGCCTGCACTTTTGAGTTGGAGCATACAAGCTCAGGTGTGTTGCATAATCTCTCTGGATCTCAATTTCCTTATCTGTAAAATGAGAGTAATGCCTTGTTGCGAGGAGTCAACGTAATAATGAATTTGAAGCACTTAGCACAGACTCTGGTACAAAGGAAGTGCTCATTAAATGCAAGGTGGTGATTACTGGTTAGAGAAACTAGTCCTGGGAGATAGTAAGGATAAGATGTGCAGGGTCTGAATTCCTTAGGAGAAAAGGAGAAGACAGGAGGTGATAGGAGGTGGGGAATAGAGGATCCTAGAAAACGATTAGGCGTTTGGGTAGAGTGGGTTCTAGACCATAGGCTGGATTTTGAATTAGCCAAACTCCTGGGATCTTACCAGGCTAGGTTTGGGGTATAGAGAGAAGAGATATCCAGGAGGTTGAGGTATTTATTACCTTCTTCAGGGACCGCAGCCAAGTCTGAAACTTCAACTTTTACATCAAGAAACTCTCCGTAGCCTTTTTCATCCCAGGTCCCTCACTTCCTCTCCCACACATCCTTCCTTCAGAGTCCCCATCAGGTTACTCTGGGTGGTGGATTAAAGATGGCCACAAATTCTTGGATACTCCTTCCTGGAGAGATGGGATCTATTTCCCCTTCTCCTGAATGTTGGCTGGCCTCTGACTGCTTTGACCAACAGAGTGTAGCAGAAGTGACGCCGTGAGAGTTCTGGGCCTAGGCTTTGAGAGGATTTGCAGCTTCTACCTTTTTCTCTTGGAACCCTGAGCTACCGTTTAAGAAGTCTGGTCCCCCTGCTAGAGAAAGCATGTGCAAAGACCCTGAAACTACATGGAAAGGGAAAGGCACCCAACTAAGATCAGTCTTTCCAGCATCTCAGGCAAGATACCACACATATGAGAAAAGTCATCTTGGACTATCCAGCTGAGCTGAGCCCCCAGCTGAATACCACTGGGTAACTCCATTCAGTGCCACGTGGGGCAGAAGAATCACCCAGGTGAATCCTGTCCAAGTTCCTGACCCACAAAATTGTGAGATATAATAAAATGGCTTTTATATAATAAAATGAGTCAGGAGGGCAGTTTTAGACAGCTAAATTTGGGGGTGGTTTATTATACAGCAATAGATAACAGAACCAAATAAGCACAAAATAAGGTTTATTTGCAATATTTTGAATAGGCACAAAGAATTTCAGGGATAAAGGGCTCCCTAGGATCTCTCCATCAAAATATTCTTAGAGATCATTATTGGAATAGGGAATACAGTCAGTCATATCACTATTACTGATTAAAGGCCTAAAGTTCAATTGACCTGGGAAAGGCAACTGACTGAAACTCACCTCGCTCCTGCAAGACTCTACTACTCAAATTATTTCATGTTTAGATGGAAAAAATGAGGGAAATATTTGGGAGAGGGGGTCTTCCCCTCTCCTCCCACTGACTATTGGAAGCGGGAGGAAGGGATCTGGGATGAAGGAAAAGAAAGGTCTGTAGAACATAGTTTTCAGATCTTGACAGTTTCATTTAGGGCCAGCTCTATTTTCCTACAATCGTAAGTGGACAAATAAAAGTTTCGCCCAAGCCCAAGGGATCTTGGAAGGGCGAGCCATATGCAGTCTGGGATGTATAGGTACCAGCCTCAGCACTCAGGAAAACTGAGTCATGGAGAAGTTCTTTGCTCAGGTAACCCAACATGTCAGGAGTGGAGCTGGAATCAGATCCTGGCTCTCCTGGGCTCTTTTTCAGAAGGATTTTTCTACTGCACCATGATGTTCCTTCACCCCTGTTGCTGAGGACAGAAGCACATTTAAATCATGATTATCTTGCTGTTCTCTGGAACCCTGATTCCCAGATGGTCAGCCTTCTTTTCTGAGTTACCTTCCATCACTCTGAGAAGGTGAGAAGGGGCAGGTGTGTTTCACTGTCTTTGAAAACGGAGCACGGAGAGGTGGGCTTGCACGGAGCTCATAGCTCAGAAAGAGGCATTCTGATGCAGTGGGGAGAATTTCAAAGGGGCCAGGTGTCTGCCCTCAGGCATTTACATTCAAGATGGGGGATATGGCATCTGCTTCCTCCAGTGGGTGGGGAGGCGGGAGGCCATGACTATGCAAGGTCTGAGCGACTGCAAGATGAGGCTGCCCCTGAAATCAAGGAGAGGAGTAGAGAGGCCGAGTCAAGAAGGCCTCCTGGAGGAGGTGATAGGCATGTATTGGGAAGGAGTGAGGGAGAATATCTAGGAAAGAATGTTTTGTGCAAAGTTTCGGAAGCAGAGACAAGCAATGTTTATGTTGAAGACATGATAAGAAAACTACTGGAGATAGAGCACAACCCTTGCTGAGGAGGCAGGAGAGGTATGATTAGAAAAGTGGAGGGAGGGAAAGGGTAGTTAATAATGGCGGGAGGCCTGGACCCTTAGGAGCTCTTTCCCTGATCTCTGGACCCCAAGTATGAGTTGTCTGGTCCCAAGGCCAAACCTCCAGCTCTTTCCAGCTCCATGTACATTCGCAACTCCCATCTGTGTCTCCCATCTCAGCAATAATCACAACAGCACCCACGATGGCTGCCCTGTGTTGAGTGCTTACAATGCGACAGGCACTGCATGAAGCTCTTTACATGCATCTTCTCACGTGGCCCTTGTGGAAACACTAAGGGGAATCTGTTCATTATAGATGAGGAAACGATGGAACTGTAAGACAAAGCTAAGAGCCTGTTGAGAGAGGTCAGCAAATTGCCCCATAACTCCCTTGTCACTCATAAGTGGCAGAGCCAGGAAGGAGCCCAGGCTATGTTTTCACCTTCATTTGCGGGGACCTTCTGAGGGCTGGACGCTGTGCCTCTGTGTGGGTTACCAAGTCCCGAAACCCGGCCTGATTGTGTGGGTCACTGCAGAGACACAGGAGGGTCAGACACATTGGGCTTAAGTGCTGTCAGCGGCCCCTGTGTGCCCTCTCTGTCCCACCATTACCCCTCTCCTCCCCTCAGGTAAACCTCTTAGCACCCTCATCCAGGGAGGATAGGGAGGGAAGGACAAGGAATTGGCACTGCCAGTGGGGAGGGGACAGTAAAGCTGTCCTTTGGTTGATCTATCCTCAAAGGACCCTAGCTCCCAGAATCCTAGGGAGAAGCTGCCTTCAGGTGAGGTTTATGCTTGTCTGCCCGGGGTTACATATTGTATAGATATGCACCCGTACAATAAGATACGAAGGTGATTAATCATCTAGGAATTCCTGCCTCTTCAATGCCTTTTACATCTCTGTTTATTTAAGGAGCACTTGCTGTGTGCCTAGCAGTCTGCGAAGGGATGGGGGTGGGGGGGTGGGAGGAGACAGAATAAGTGAAGGGAAAGTTAAGGTTCTTGCACACAAGGAAGTTTTGCACTGATTGGGGATATACGGTTTCTAAATATTAAATAATTAGAAGACAAAGCCAAATAATATATAATTACACTGTCATTTAAATATGATCAAGTGTCAAAACACATGCCACAAATGTGCTACGTGCTGTCTGGAAGAGACGCCAGGGTGGGCTTGAATGAATCAGTGTGGAGGGCTTCCAGAAACGCTGGGCCTTGAATGGTGGGTGGGAATCTGAGCTGTGGAGGTGTTCAGAATCAGAGGTGATGTGGAGAGTTGGTGGGGGGTGGACATTAACAAGCATGGTGACTGTGTGAGCTCGGGAGGTGAGCAGACAGGCTGAGCCACGGGAGGGTGCAGGGCAGAAGAGAAAACTCTGGTGTTGGACAGACTTGGGGTCAAGTTTAACTCTCCAGGGAACTAGCTGCATGACCTGGGGCATTACTTAACCTTTCTGAGCCTCTTTTTTCTTACAATACGATAATATCTGTCATTTAAGGTTGTTCTAAGGATTAAATGCAAGTAAAGTTATCAACATAGAGCCTGGCACAGAGTAGAGCTCAAAAAAAAAAAAAAAAAAGGAAAAAGTTAGTTATTATTATAATTATTTTGAAGATAAACTTGCATAGGTGAGTATGATCGTTATGAAACAATGTCTTGCATCAAATCCTGGCATCAGTCCTTTTTAGTTGGGCTCACTCCGGCAATGTACTTAACCTCTCTGAGCCTCAGTTTCTTCATCTAAAAATAGGGATGACTCTGTCCCCTACCTCACAGGGTCTGCAAGGACAAGATGACATGTTACCTATAAAACACTTAGGAGAGGGCTTGGTACCTAATGAGAGCGAACAAATGTTAGCTATTATTACAGTTAATCCTCCCAAGTCCTGCAAGGGTTTTTATCATTCCCCTATTGTTGTTGAGGAAACAAAGGCTCAGAGCTTAAGTAACTTGTCCAAGGCCACTCAGCCAGTCACTGGTGAGTCCAGACTGTCTTCCTCATGTCCCCAGTGGAAATGCATCTCTCCAACTCCACAACTCTCTGTGCTTCCAGTATAGGACTTATTATAGTGCGACTAACACTGCGGTGACGCCCTCGAGGGCAAGGCCTGGGCCTTACTCATCTTTTGTGTACCAGCACCTGACACCAGTCAGGCCCTGGCAGGTGATCAAGAATGCTTGCTGACTTGAGATGAAGTGAGGTGACTGGAATTGGAGCGCTGGAAAAGGCAGGGCTGGATGTGAGCCTGTATCTGGGCTGTCGGAGGAAGGAGTCAAGATGACTCCAGGTTTCCAGCCTGGGTGGGTGGGAGAAGTGTGGACCTGCTAACTGAAAACCGGAAGTTGGGAGAGGCTGATGGCTTGGGTTTGAGAAGAAAGTGGGGAAGGGGAGATGCAAAGGTCAGGCTTAGGCAGGTTGTGATGGAGAGATGGGGACCCTTTAATTAGGATTCGGGGCTGTGAAAATCCACTGGCGGCTCCCCCACCCCCTCCCCACATGGACTGGCTTGTGACCAAACGTCAAGGTCCCTGCCCTGGACTTGTTACTAATGGGAGACCCGAGACACACCCAGGAAACCACAGGGCTTAGAACACTTACACAGCCACCTATCAGCGCCCAGGAGAGGAAAGGGTGTCTGGCCATTGTGGCCAGATTGAAGAAGAGCCTGGAATGAGGGGGTGTGGGGAGGTCAGTCTAGGAGAGCTTCCTGGAGGAGGAGGCTCAGCTTGGTCAGGAGGGCAGTTAGCTGCAAAGGAGGGAGACAGAATGTGGGGTGGGGGTGCTCACTGCAGGGAAGACTAGGCTTCCTGCCCCTGGCTGGGATTCTGGGCCTGGTCCCCTAAGCCGTCAGCAGGGGAGCTGGAGGAGGAATACATCACAGCTGTTGTGAGGGGGCCTGAAGGAGATCTCTAGGGAAACAGGACAAGAATAACCATTCTAATGCCCAGCACCACCCCATGCACGCTGCCTTTTCTCCTGCGGGGGCTTCGCTTTCTGCCACTTGGACACCCCTCTCTCTCACTCTCTCCTTCCTCCCTTCCCCATCTTCCCACCCCAGCCGACTGTGAAGGGGGGAGGGCGGGACCACCAGTCCCAGCGCCTGGGGAAGAGTGGGCCTTGCCAGCTGTCTCCTCCCTCCCCTTAGCCCATCACGATCCCTTCCTCCTGGTTCTGACAGACAAATCGGGCACCCGCCCCTCCCTGTCTCCAAGCCCCCTTCCCTTCCCTCCACTGTCCGGCCAGCCCTCAGCCCCTCCCCTGAGCGGGATGCCAGTGATGCAACCCCATCAGAAGTGAAGGGGTGAACGAGGGCCTCTCTCCCTCCCTCTTGGGCTTCTGACCCTGTTCCCTGAAGTACCCCCAGCCCCTCTCTCACCCGGTCCCGCCCCAGCCCCTCCCCCCGCCCCCGGCCCCGCTCTGCTGTGGGAGGGCCCAGCAGCTCCCCGGCCTGGCCTGGCCGGGTGTGAGTCCCTGGAGGGCAGGGGAAGCTCGGCTTCTGGGACTTCCCCGGCCTCTGGCCAGCAGGAAGTCTTCCTCTGGAGAGGGGAAACCTTGCCCTTGGCCTCGGGCCAGCTGCTGAGCAAGACCAAGGTTCAGGGGAGAAGCCTGTTTCCCTGGTCAGCTGGGGACTCCCGCTGACCTCCGCTCTTCAGGTCTGGGGGTTTAGGCCTCAGAGACCCAGAGAGCGCGGTCAGGGTGGCGGAAGAGGACGCAGGAGACGCTGGGGACAGTGGGGCAGAGAGACTCGGCGCCGACCCCCGCCCCCCACCCCGCATCAGCCGTCCTGGCTTTCCCTCCCGTCCCCGGCCTGTGCAGCGGTGGGGTAGGGGCTCTCTGGACGTTTCTCCTCTCCCCGCTGGGTGTGTGTGCCAGGCGGGTGTGGCCTGGGCACAGGGCGTCGATAAGGGGCCGCGGCAGCACCGCCCGCCGCAGCCCTGCAGGACCCAGGGTGGCCTGGAGCAGAGCGGCGTGCGGGCACAGTCCACCCCGGCCTCGTCCTGACACATCGGGCACCGGGGGCAGGGAAGGAGGGTGCCTGGAAGTCTTTCTCCGGTGCCTCGGTCTCCGCCTCTCCGAGGCTGTGGAAGGTGATAAGCCCTGCGAGTGGGGCTCGGGGGGAGCGGCCTCCTTTCCCAGGGGCTCTGGCGGGCAGAGGCCCCGCTCTCCTCTCCGAATCTCGCCTCTGCCCTTACTCCCCGGTTGCCCTGTTCCCGGGCTCCAAATGAGCCCCTGGGGACCCCCCAGCAGCAAACACAACCAGGAGAGAGCCAGAGGCAGCCCCCGGGGAGCAGGGCAGACAACACTGGTGACTGCACATTCCCCCCCGCCCCGCCCCGCCCCGCCCTCCGCCACCCCCTCCTCACCTCCCACTCCTCCGCCCCTCAAAAGCCAGGCGGGGTCCCCTTCTCAGAGCTCTTCTTGGGGCTGGGCTGTCCCACCCGGTAGCTTGGGAAGAGGGGGGAGGGCGAGGGGGAGGGGGAGAAGGAGAGGCAGGGAGGTTGGTTGAGACAAAGGGGGCAAGCCTGGGTGGGAAGGAGCCGCTGCGTGGGCTGGAGGTGGGGACAGAGCCAGGTGGCGACAGCCCTGCGGAGCCAAGATCAGGGAGTTTCCGGGGATGAAGGGAGAAGCTGCGCGCTGGGCCAGCGCCCCCTGGTGGACAGTGCTGCAGCGGCAGCCACCCAGCCTCCCTGCCCTGCTGCTGTGGCCACCGGGGTGGTCTCTCCTGGACACTTGGACAGAGTGGAGAGCACAGCCCTGCACAGGACCCAGGCAAGGTCCTCACTAGCAAGACCTGGCTTTGAGAAACTGTACAGGAACCAAGTTCTATTCTAGTGCCCATCGACTCTGTCCACCTCATTTTCTCACCTGACCAGCAAGTGGTGGGTTCTCATGCAGTCTTTGAGGCCCCTTCTGGCATGGGCATCCTGAGATTCCAGGTCAAGATGGATCTGATCTGGCTCCTCGTTACCTCTCTGATCTCAGAATCTCCTTCCCCTCTTGCCTGCACTCACATCTGCTCCAGTCACGCTGGCCTGCTGTTCCTGGAACGCACCAGGCACGGTCCCCCCTGAGGGCCACTACAAGGGTTGTCACCTCCACCAAGAAAGCTATTTCTTAAGATGTCCACTCTGTCACCTCCTCCCAGTCTTTTCTCAAAAGTCTTTCCTTTGATGAAGCCTGTTCTGACCTTCCGATGTAAAATTAAAACCACTCTCCCAGGTCTGGATCCTCCCTACCCTGCTTTTCCCAGAGCCCTTATCACCTTCTAACACACTATACCATTTCCTTATTTATCATGACTGTTGTGTAGTGTCTTCCTCCTTCTAATGGAATGATGAGGGTAGAGGGTTTTGTTGGATTCATTCATGGATGTATCCTAAGCACCTGGAGCAGTGACTGGCACATAGTAGAAGTTTGTTACCAGTTTGTTGAAGGAATGAGTGTACCATTGAGGAGGGTCTGGACTGGGGGCAGACAGGTTGTTATGGATTGAGTTGTGTCCCCCAAATTCATATGTTGAAGCCTTAACCCCCTATTTGATGGTTTTGGAGATGGGGCATTTGGGAGGTAATCAGGTTTAGAGGGGGTCATAATGGTGGGGTTCTCATGTTGGGATTAGTTGCCCCCATATGAGGAGAAACCAGAGAGTTGTCTCTGACTCTGCCATGTGAGGACAGAGCACAAAGGTGGCCTTCGAAAGCCAGGAAGAGAGCTCTCACCAGGAAGTGAATCAGCCGGCACCTTGGTCTTGGACATTCCAGCCTCCAGATCTATGAGAATTCTGTTGTTTAAGCCACCCAGTCTCTCTTTTTTTTTTTTTTTTGGCCATGTGGCTTGTGGGATTTTAGTTCCCCAACCAGGAATTGAACCCGGGCCCACGGCAGAGTGAGCATGGAGTACTAACCACTGGACCGCCAGGGAATTCCCTCTGGCATTTTGTTACGGCAGCCTAAGTAGACTAAGAAAAAGTTTTGCCCTAATAGCTCATATTTAGTGAGTAGAAGTGGTTGTGCTACTAAAATAGGGATTCATCGAAAGGATCACATTGCTGATGAGCTTTCACAGGTGGGGAGGGCGAGAAGAAGGCGAGGATTGTGGAGAGAATACAACATAGCTTGGCTCTTGCACTCACTGTGTTCACAAACTGACACCCAATTTACCCATGTCAGAAATTCTCAGTGTGCTCCACGGAGTGTCAGTTCTGAGAAATGCTCCTCCAGAAAGGTAGGCAGAGATCAGAGAAGTTTAGGAAATGTACAGACTGATCCCTTCTGAGATATTCATAGCCCCTACTCCAGTGGGAACATTAATTTAAATTCTTCAGTCTGGTATTTCACAACATGTATGACCATGGGATTCACATTCCTTCTGTCTTTTATCAAGCAAAAGCCCTAACTGTTCTGCTAAATTAGCATTCTGACATCACACACTTTAGAAATGCTGACTTACAAGATAAATCTTAACTCTGCGTGTGGCATCCAGGGCCTTTGTGGTCTCTTCCCATGTCTCCAGACTAGTCTCAAACGTGCCCGACGTTTCACCCATTCCACGCAGTTCTCTATTTGCTCACAGTTCTTTCAGCTTCCCCCGCCCCCATCCCCCCCCTCCACACTCCTTCCTGGCCCAGCTCAAGTGCTCGTTTCCCCAACCCTGCCTGTGTGTATTGTCTACCCTCCATCACCGTGTGTGTCCCATCCAGCCCTGTGTCTCAGTTGCCTTGTTTTGTTTTGTCTGCTGCCCCTCTGGACCTGCTCCTCTCAGGCAGATGTGAAGTCTGCTCACTGCATCCCCAGGACCTGTCCCATGAGCTGCTTCAGGGGACACAGGATGGGTGGAGCCAAACAGAAAGGATTCTCACAGCTCTGCGTCTGCAGCCTGGGGAAGGGCCACCAGCTGCTCCCTCCGGTGACCCCCGCCCCTTTGGTATCTTTAGTATCTTCCTCTCCATGGACACCTCTCTGCCCTCAAAATGCCGAGGATTCAGCATCCCAAACATGACTGGATTTCCCCAAAGGGTAATATTCAAAGATATGTATAGGTCATTCACAAAATAAAAAATACAACCAACTAAGAAACATTTGAGAACATGTTGTAACTTACTAGTAGTCATAGAAATGCAAATTAAACTGTGAGACCACATAGGGTCTGCAATATGCATCAAGAGCTGTAAAGTGTTCATACCATCTGTCTCATTACCCACATCTGTGATGAATCCTAACAAAATCCCCCAAATACTGGAAACACTTAATGCCCAACAGTTATCCACAATATTCTTTTGTTAAAGACTTTTTGATTGTGAAAAATAACACACAGAAAGTATATAGCAATAAGTGTATAGCTTAATGAATTATTATAAAAAGTGCTCAATGTAAGCACCTAAGTTCACAAGATGGAACACCCCAGTGCCCCAGGAGTCTCAGTATGTCCCTTAAAAATCACAAGGTCCCCCTCCCCAGAGATAAGCACTTGCTTTTCTCTATAGTTTGACCACCTCAGTAGACATCCATGAACATGGTGGTTTATGCTGCCTGTTTTGGGGATTCACACAAGTGAAGGCACAGAGTTTGTATTCTCTCCTCTCTGGTTTCTTTCACCCAGTGTTACGGGATCCTTTTCTTTTTTTCTTTCTACTTTACCCTCTTCCTGTCTTCTTTTATTTTGTTGTTGTTCATGTTTTGAAAATTGAAGTATACTTGCTTTACAATATTGTATTTGTTTCAGGTGTACAGCAAAGTGATTCCATTATTTTTTTGAAGATTATATTCCATTATAGATTATTACAAGATATTGAATATAGTTCCCTGTGTTGTACAGTAAATCCTTGCTGCTTGTCTATTTTATGTGTAGTAGTTTGTATCCCTTTCTCTTTTGGTAATCATAAGTTTGTTTTCTATGTCTGCAAGTCTGTTTCTGTTTTGTGTAGAGATTCATTTGTATTGTTTTTTTTTTTTTTTTTGGGATTTTTTTTTTTTTAATTCAAACAGAAAGTCACGAAAATTATACTCATCCTCATCAGTTCACTCAGTCCCATGTAATTAATTTATTTTTCATCTTGATCTTTTGTTAGCACTTTTATAAGTTCATCAGTTTTTCATTAGAGTTCTGAAAATGCTTATTCATTCAGTTCAGCAGTACAGTCAGTTACCAGAAACCTGTACTTGTCAGAGTCTTTTCCATGAATTTCTTGAGGATGAAACCCTTTTATAGGAACATATTTGCAAAAGCATCGGAGTACACCCAGAACAGTCTGTAAATGACAAAAGACTTAAAAATGACCACGGTTAAAGATTTGATGAAAGTTCATAATAATGCAGTTGACAAGAAAATTAGTTATTTCTGAGATATACATTTTAAAGTAATAACTAGGATTATGACTTATAACATTATACCAGAACATATAAGATTTTTAGAAATTTCATGTAATGTCTGAAACATTTATATTAACATATTTCCATACAAATAACCCAATGAAAGTTTAGTATTAGTTGTTCTGTTTGTTTGTTTTTTTATACTGCAGGTTCTTATTAGTCATCAATTTTATACACATCAGTGTATACATGTCAATCCCAATCGCCCAATTCAGCACACCACCATCCCCAACCCCCTGCGGCTTTCCCCCCTTGGTGTCCATATGTTTGTTCTCTACATCTGTGTCTCAACTTCTGCCCTGCAAACCGGTTCATCTGTACCATTTTTACAGGTATTGTTGTTTTTTTACTTATTTTTTATTTATTTATTGTTTGTATTGTTTTTTAAGATTCTAGATAGAAGTGGTATTATATAATGTTTGTCATTCTCTGTCTTACTTCACTTAGTATGATATTCTCTAGGGTCCAGGAGCCTTTTTCTTGTGTCACCTGGAGCCAGGTGCATACATTTCTGTAGACCAGGTAGTTAAGTTATAGGGATTATGAGGGAGAACGTATATAAGCTCCTGTCACAGTGCCCTGCACATAGTAGGCATTTAATACTGTTTCATTCTTACCCTCCCTCTATGACACAGGCCCAGCTCCATTTCTAAGCAGGATTCTCCACACTTCCAGCCCCAGTATTGATCTGCTTCCTATCCTGCTACCACCACTTTTTACCACCACCTGGAATCCAGATTCTGTCCCCCTGGCCACCAGGGACAGAGCAGTCTCAGCATATTATCGTCTGCTGTTCACACAGCTCCCCACTCCTGTGAGGGTTCTTAGGATTTTCTTCAAGAATAAGACAGGCAGAGCCCACCCCTCTATCTCCCACCCATCATTCTTCACTAAGACCCTTCACTGACAAGGCAGTGCTGCTTCACATTTCAGTAGGTGGATCTTTACACAAGGATATGGGAAGATTTCTTCAGTATTTCGGAGGAGGTTGACTACCCAGACTTTCTGACAGTTTCTCAAAGAAGTTGAGGCAAGAGAATGAAATCTGGAAAGGAGAGTCCAGATGAACGTGTGGGGTAGGAGGCAGGGAGGTGGGGAAGCAGGGAAGCTTCCTGGCTTGGAGAAGGGCAGTGGTGGGCAGAGCAGGCATCTGCAGGAACAGCTTTTAATCCCCCCTCTCTTTCATTTCGTCCCCCCTTTAAAAATCACCTTTGTGTCCCCACTGCACAGTTTCCAATGTCTTGTGACATTTTGCAAGGTGAGTCTTTTGTGATTACCACCATTATACACTAGATCTCAGGAAGAATTCCTGAAAATTTGTATGGGTTAGGGGACAGGTTTTATCAGGGAAACTTACCAAGAGAAGTTGGCAAGAAGAGAAGAGGAAGTGACCCTGGCTCTCTCATCATCACATGGAAATCAGTGGCTGGGCCTCAGTGATTTGCTGGACACACAGATTGGGGCTGTGCTACAGAAGAAGGACTCTGCTCCCTTCTTACAGGGCAAGGGGTGAGAGCAGCCTTGACAGTGAGGGGACAGGCAGTAAGAGTTAGGTGCCAGCAATTTATTAGAGTTTTCTGGGAGTGCAGGCAGCCCAGCACCAGTGACTTGGGGGACTTGGGACTTTTGTAAGCCCTCTGCCCCAGGGATAGAGCTAAGGACCTCATGGGATGTTGAGTGTGGGTGCAGACTCTCCCAGGAGGAGGAACCCCCAACACCAGTTGGGGTGGTGTCTAGGAAAACCAGAATGAGCTCCAGAATGTGCAGTTTTGTTCCTGGCTGAGAGGCCTGGGTGACAGGCAACTAGCACTCACTGAATCCGTAGATGAAGTCCTGTGCTCAGGTTTGAGAGAAACACCAGGCTCTTAGCCTGCAATCGCTGTCCCCAGTCCTGAGCCTGCACTGGTCCTGGGTCTGGGCCGCTCTGGGGCAGGGGTGAAGCTGGTGCTCAAGGGGTTAGGTCAGGAGAAGTGGGCCGAGGCAGCCTTGGCTGTTAGGACCTCTGGGAGCTGGGTGGTTGGCAGGCCGAGGAGCAGAGTTCAAAGCAGGCAGGCGCCTCTGAGCACTGACGAGTCAGGAATTCCTTCGGGGGAAAGGGGAGCTCGGAGGCCAAGGGGCCTTTATCTTCAGTGATGCCTGTTACAGGATTTCTTTGGTGGTTTCAGGCGGAAGCTGCATCATCTTCACATCCAGGAAACATTTATTCGGCACCCGCGACCTGAAGGGCCTGTGGGAGGCCTGAGGACACAAGTGGGAAAGGCTGTCCTGGCCTCAGGGCTCCCTTTCCCATGGAGGCCACAGACCCCGCCTGCGGCCGGACCGGGGCCACGGTCTTCTTGGTGGAAGGTATTAGTCTTGCTGCTCTCCTGCGTTTTCATCACGTGGATGTGGCTGCGACACTGGGCTCTGTCCACATTCCCTGGGTCCCGCTGGCCCTGCTCTCCTGGCCTCAGCCCCGGTCTGCTTGGCCCGGCTCTGCTGCCCTGCATGAAGGGCTTCTCCACACCCCTCCTCTTGGCTGGCGGAGTCTTGATCTGAGTGGTCGGTTCACTGGGAACTCACTGTGGCTGATTCTGCCCGTTACCCTTGCCTTGACTCCTGCTGTGAAAGTCCATCCTGTTAGCACCTGGCCACGTGACCCACCATCCCCCGCATTCACATCAGCCCTCTGCACACTGAGTTGTATGGCTGGAAGGGGCTGTGGAGGGAGTCATTTCTCCCCTACCCAGTCCCGTTTGCTTCCCTCCCCTACACTGAGACCCCCAACCTTACTTGAACCCCTGGAGATGTGTGAGGAGGGATCTGGGGAAAACCTAGGCAGGCAATAAGCTCATTTACTCCCCTTTTGTCCTTTCCCCCTCAGACTGTCATGCTTCTGGTAAATTTTGATGCTTGAGAAGCTCATTTTTTCCTTTTTTTTTTCGTTTTTAAATTAACTGTAAGGCCATTGCTTTCGCCATTTCTCACATCCTTAAAGCACTCACATGCAGACTTAGGAGCCTGCATCCCACACACAGCACGTTGGACCAGTCTCCTCCAGTTTACATCTGCCTTGGCTTCCATCAGGAACAGAGACCTGGGCCACAGGCCCCCCCAAGCTATATCTCTTCCCATTCCTGCAGCCCCTTCCTCTCCCGGTGTCTGTGTGTGCTCCACCTGCCCCTTGCGGGTCATCCTGCACGCCTCCTCCAAGAGGCCTTCCTGCTTTATTTCGGTTTTCACGTGTTGCTTGCTATCGTCTCCTAGATGAAAGAAAATGTACTGTAGCACATACAACCTGCGCTGAAATGATTTCTGCTTATACCTCCCTGCTAGACTACGGGCTCCTCTAGGACAATGACTTTGCTTCCTGTCTTTGTATTCAGGGTACTGCACACAATAGGCGCTCATCACTTTTTTTTTTTTTTTTTTTGTTTGTAGAATGTTGACGTGCTGTTGGAAGGCCTCCTTTCGGGAAATCACTAGCGGCAGTTTGATCTTCAGCCGCCAGGTGGCACAAGTGCCCAGGCGCTGCGCGGCCAGTCGGGAGGACGGAAGGATGCTTTGAGGGAGGCTTCGGTGCTGGTTGCAGGTGGTGCTGCGAGATCCGTGAGTCTTTTCCTTTCACTCTGAGATTGAGCACACGGGTCGAACCAGAGAAACGGGGAAGGGGTGGCAGGTTGATAGCTGGGGCGGCAGCACAAGTGTAAACCAGGATTCAGCTATTAGGAACTAAATCCTGGGCAAAATGAGCTCATTTTGAGTGAGAGATCCGTGATCTGGGTGAGAAATCAGGGGCAAGGTGCCGATGTGGGAGAGGCCTAGGCTAGGAATCAGGGTGGGGGGACCTGGAGGTCCACGTCTCAGATTGGGCTGGGTGAGAATTATTTTGGGCTAAGAGTGGGGCGGGTTACCATTGAGAAGGGGGAGCCTTGAGGAGCCTATGTTTCAGATCTGAGTTCTTGATCCAAATGAGAAACTTCTGAGGTGAAACAGCTTCAAAGAGGAGAGTGGGGGAACTTCTGCCTCACCCCTTGAGACAGACTCTGAGAGGTGAAGGCAGATTGCCTGGAGATGGGACACAGGGGCTTTCCTGGGGCTGGGGTTCATTCAGGGGGAAATGCCCAGCTCTGGAGCATTTCCCTGGAAGTAAGACTGCTTTGAAGGACTGAGAGAAGACCGCATGCCAATATCAAACCCAGCTGCCACAATTTTGTATCAAGCACCCTTTCCATCCTCACTTCTTCACCTCTCTGAGCTGGTTTTCTTCTCTGTAGAGTGGGGAATCCTCGCCTCTCAGGTCAGTTTGGAGACAGCCTGAGGTGAACAATGGGCAGTGCTTTGGAACCTGTAGGGCACTTCCCACCTGGTTCTCATCTTGAGCACTCACAGCTGGGCACCTGCTGGGGTTGAAATCCTGGCTTTCCCCTCCCCCACTGTGTGAAGCTGGGTAAGTTACCCAACCTCTCAGTACCTCCGATTTCTCATGATCCCAATGACGATGTTAATAAGGACAGACCTCATGAAACTGTTGTAAGGATCTTTAAAGTGGCTCCTAAAAATGGTCTTCATAGACTGTTTTCATTTAAAAGTTTCTTGATCTTGTCCTTCTGAATGTTGAAATATTACAGGTGTGCATATGTGTGGGTACCTATCAACACCATCTCTATGTATTTGGGAAGTTACATTTGAAAGAAATCTCCTGGAAGGCATAATTATATACCGCACACATGGCCATGGAACACATCTAACCTTCTGGAACATACCCAGCTGACTGGTTTGGATAGGGGACTCTGTAGTCTGCTAGATGGAGACCTTCAACGTCACACAGATTTCACGTTAACCACCAGTTCCCACAGGCTGCTGATATTTTCCAAGTCATTAGAGCTGAGGCCCCTTTCTTAGGCATGATGCCACCAGACAGTGGCCTGAAGGAGATAGCCAGAAAATTGATTAGCATCATTGAAACTCCAGTGGCAACACTTTTTTCAAATTTCTTAAAGATACCCTGGAAGAACTGCCTTCCAGAAATTAAAAAGCCCAGAGCCACAATTGGAGCTGGAACCCTCGGAGATCTTCAGAATGTAAAGGTGGGTCTGTCATTGCAGGAGCTGAACTGAAGGTGGGGTGTTCCTTGGAGAACAGATGCAATAGGCCTAATTTTCATTTTTTGTTTGAAGCAAAAAATGCCAAACAGGACTCTTGCCACCTCGGTGTGGTACCTGTCCTCCATGATGACCTTGGGGCCCCAGGGGGACTTGCCACGGTTTCTTCTGATTCTGGGGTCAGTTGGGGTTTCTTCTGATTCTGGGGTCTCCTCCATGCCTCTCAGCCTCTCAGTGAACCTGTCCCAGCCTTTGGGACAAGCTCCCCCTTCTTTATAAAGACCTGGCTTCTCTTTGCTAGAGCTTCCTCCTGTACAGACCATCCCCAGCCCTTAGGGCTGTAGTCTGGTAGGTCTGGGACTGCCGTGGGTGGGTGGTCTGCATTCAGGGAGGGCCTGCATTTGGGAGAGGCCTGACGTGGCCCTGAGCTGCACAGTAATCCGAGGCTCCCAGCAGCTGGTGGTCAGCACTGCATTTTCCAGGCCGGGCTACCTGGAACACTTCTTCCTAAAGCTGTGACACGTCACTCTCCCTATCGGCCAACAAACCCACTGACTCACCAGCATAGACTCCCTCACTCCGCTCACTGCAGAATGTCACATTTCATCACAATCATGGTTTCCCTTCCAATATTTTCCCCACACAGCTGAGCACCACAGACACTACAGTTTCCGCCAGTGACCTGAGGAGATGCGGGTGTTTAAGACTGAGACACTCTCCTACTTGATGGCTGTCTTTCCCACAAAACCTTATCCCTGCCTTAAATCAAAGACGGCTTCTAGCCATTCAGAGTCCCTGATGGGGGAGTGGGAGAGGGAATAAACAAAGAAAAAGGACTCATTGGAGAAATGTATTCCCTACACATAGAGTAGACAGATAGCTATTTTCCACAGTATACAAGGAACTCTTATAAATAAATAAGAAATAGACTAACAATCCAATAGTAAAGTATGGAGAGAATATGGAGAGTCAGAAGAATAAATACAACTGGCCATTTAACAGATACTAGAATTTTTAAACTTTCTAATATTTAAGGCATGAAAATCAAAACAATGCGCTACTTTCACAGAGATTGGTAAAATTAAAAAATTAACAAGGTTGATTACTGATTACTGAAGGTTGATTAGGGTTTAGGGAAACTGGCACTCTCATATGCTGTTGAGTGTTAATTTGATGCAAAATTGAGAAAAACTTGACAATATTTATTAAAATATGTATAATGTGTATACTCTTTGCTCCAGCAATTTACCCTTTGGAAAAATTCAAGAAAGATCACAGTAATAAATATACAAATAAGTTCAGTGTAACATTTTTTTTTTTTTTGGTAATAAGAAACAATCCAAATGACCATCAATAGGGAATTGTTTAAAGAAGGAAAGAATGTCATTGTTAGGACAAATGAGTAAACCTAGTTGTACCACCAAGTGAAGATGTCCAAGATAGGCTTGTCAATGGAAACATTTACAAAACTATGCATTCTATGATATCATTTCTGCAAAAACATATAGGTAGATACACACATGTAGATAGATACATGCACAGGAACAATCTAGACTATAATTGTAGTGGCTCATTCAAAGATGAAAATTAATTGTAATGGCTCATTCAAAGATAAGGAATTGATCAGGGTTTGCTTTTCTCATTTTATGCAGTGTACATTTCTATGTTATTTGAATCTTTTATAGTGCTCAGTCACTTTTTGTAAAAAAAAATACTTAAAAAAATTACTTATTTTATTTATTTATTTTTGGTTGCTTTGGGTCTTTGTTGCTGCACGCAGTCTTTCTCTAGTTGCGGAGAGCGGGGCCTACTCTTCATTGCGGTGCGCGGGCTTCTCATTGCGGTGGCTTCTCCTGTCGCGGAGCACGGGCTCTAGGCACACGGGCTTCAGTAGTTGTGGCACACGGGCTTAGTTCTGTGGCATGTGGGATCTTCCAGGGCCAGGGATTGAACCCGTGTCCCCTGCATTGGCAGGTGGGTTCTTAAACACTGCACCACCAGGTAAGTCCCTACTTTTTTTAATTTTATTTTTAAATTTTATTTATTTATTTTATTTTTGGCTGTGTTGGGTCTTCGTTTCTGTGCGAGGGCTTTCTCTAGTTGCGGCAAGCGGGGGCCACTCTTCATCGCGGTGCGCGGGCCTCTCACTATCGCGGCCTCTCTTGTTGCGGAGCACAGGCTCCAGACGCGCAGGCTCAGTAGTTGTGGCTCACGGGCCCAGTTGCTCCGCGGCATATGGGATCTCCCCAGACCAGGGCTCGAACCCGTGTCCCCTGCATTAGCAGGCAGACTCTCAACCACTGCGCCACCAGGGAAGCCCCCTACTTTTTTTTTTTTAAAGAGCAGTTTAGGTTCATGGCAAAATCAAGTGGAAGGTACAGAGGTTTCCCATATACCCTCTGCCCCCACCACATGCATAGCCTCCCCCATTACAACATCCCACACCGGCATGGACATTTGTTACAACTAATGAACCTACATGGACACATCACAATCACCCAAATTCCATAGTTTACATTGGGTTCACTCTTGGTGTTGTCCATCCTGTGGGTTCAGACGAGTGTCTAATGATTTGTCTACCATTACAGTATCATACCAAATATTTTCACTGCCCTAAAAATCCTCTGTGCTCCACCTATTCATACCTCAGTCCCTGCTAACCCCTGGCAAACACTGATCATTTTATTGTCTCCATAGATTTTTTCATAAATGGATGTTGGTGCTTACTTTTGGGGTTAAAGAAAACAGTAAAGAAGATTAATTTTGTAGAGGAATATCACTTAGGCAATTATCATTTACCTACACAGGTGAACCCCATCTTTCTCTGCTTACAAGAACATCAAGACCAGATTCTCTTGTACCCTACACAAACACCATATGTGCCATTCAAGTTGCCAAGAACTAATTAGAGCAAACTAGTTTAAAGCAGAATCTGTAGGCTTCAGTTTAATTTTTCTTCCTCAGAGAAGCCTCCCTGCCCTTTCACTGCCCCCCTCCCCTCCCAGCAGCCTGCACTTTCCATTCTCTGTAACTGTCATGATATCTGAGAGGTGACTTATGGCATTTCCTTGTTTAGTGTCTGTTGCCCACTGTGGTGTGGACTCCATGTGGATAGAGAGCAGGGAAGTTGTGTTTACCTTGAGTTATGAGCATCTAGCATGTACCTGGCACCCAGAAGGGGCTCAGTAAGCATCTACTGAATGAGTATGGAATAAACACCTGTGAAACCACCCTGGGGACAGATTCCAGTTTTCAATTCCGCTTTCATGGGGTCGGCAGTGGGAACAGGGTTTATTTGGGAGCAAATGCTCCTGTGTATGTGGGGGAAGAGATTCACACATAGGTCTTGTTGGCCTTTGTGGAAACGGTGATGGACATGCCTGAATATCTTTCATGAGTTGTTATAACCAGAAGGGATATGAGCTCAAGGAGGGGTAGCGCTTTTTAAAAAATAAACTTTATTTTTTAGAATAATTTTAGATTTACAGAAAATTGGGAAGATAGTAGAGTGAGTTTCCATACACTCCTCACATACCTTCCCTTATTATTATTTTACAGTATTAATATTTGTTACAATTAATGAGCTGATACTGACACATTTATAGTTCATACTTATTCAGATGTCCTTAGTTTGCCTTGATGTGCCCTTTCTGTTCCAGGATCCCACCCAGGACACCACCTTACTTGTAGTTGTCATGTCTCTTTAGGCTGTTCTAGGCTGGGACAGTTTCTCAGACTTCTATTTTTTCGATGGCCATTTTTTTTTAAATTAATTTTTATTGGCGTATAGTTGCTTTATAATGTTGTGTTAGTTTCTGCTGTACAGCAAAGTGTTGATGACCATTTTGAATACTGAGCAGGCATTTTGTAAAATGTCCCTCAATTGAGATTTGTTTGATATTTCTCTCATGATTAGACTGGGTTTTGGGTTTTTGGGAAGAAGACCACAGAGGTAAAGTGCCATTTTTATCACATACCAAGGGTACATACTACCCACATGACTTACCACTGTTGACCTTGACCTCCATCACCTGGACAAAGGGAGTGTTTGTCAGGTTCATCCACTGTGAAGTTACTCTCCCCTGCCCCCCATACTGTCCTCATTGGAAGGAGGTTATTATGTGCAGCCCACACTTAAGGAGGAGCGGGGGGGGGGGGTTATACTTCACTCCTTGAGGGTGGAGCATCTACACACATTATTGGAATTCTTCTGCAGGGGAGACTGTCTCATCTCCATTTATTTATTTACACAATCATTTATTTATATCAGCAAACACTCATTGACATTTATTTTATACTTTGGGTTATAATCCAAAATCACTGTTTAAATTTTGTTTGCTCAACTTATTCCTATTTTGGCCATTGGATGCTCTTTAGCTGGCTCCTGTGACCATTTGACGTGCCCCCATCATTTCTTTTTTTAAGAATTTCCTTACATTATGGCACTATGAGAACTCTAGGCTCATCTTGTATATTTCCTGCTTCAGTCCTAGAAGCAGCCATTTCTCTAAGGATCTCTACTTCCATTTATTGGGGAATAGTATTAGATGTGGTGTGCTTGTTGCTACTGGGGGTGGTAGAACTTTTTCAGGTATTGCAGATTGAGAGGGGCATTTCTTCTCTACAGGTATAGATTTTAAGTCCTAAGTCCATATAGTCTTATTATGTTCCTGCTTTGTTGGACATGAGTAGACTCTGAGTAAATAGATGTGTCAGAAATTCATCACAAACATCTTTAGACGGGAATGAGACTGGCTAAAATAATAGTCACTAAAGGAATGTCACTTGGCCACCCCTCAAATACGAAACAACTGATATATCAGGCAAAGGAAACATAAAAGAGTCTGTTGTTTTGTTATTGGATAGCTGGTAATAGTTATCATATCACAGATGTTATTGTAAAGGTCTGTTGATAAAAGCAATCAAGATTGTACTGAAAGTACTGGACAAGAATGTTGCTTTGGGGCCAGACTGATGTGGATTTGAATCCTTTGCCCATTATATATCAACCTTGGATTTTGGACAAGTCATTCTACTCCTCTTGGCCTCATTTTTCTCATCTGTAAAGAGGATATAATGATCATATCTACCTCATAGAGCTGTTTGAGGATTAATGAGATATTGCATATCAGGTGCTTAGCCTCAGTGCTTGACAAATGGTAATCACTCAATAAGTGTCAACTGCCTGAAAGACGCCAGGGAGCACCTGGCCAGGGGAAAACACGTAGAGCAGATGTCGAGGTATACAAGTCCTATTCAGACACCTGAAAATAAATTTTATTAGGACAGCAGATTTTGGCCTTTGATGTGGACAGCTTTAGGATATGGGTCAAAACTATTTTAAGGCCTAATAAAAACAAACAAATGGGACCTAATTAAACTTAAAAGCTTTTGTACAGCAAAGGAAACCGTAAACAAAACAAAAAGACAGCCTACAGAAGGGGAGAAAATATTTGCATACGATGTGACAGACAAGCGATTAATCTCCAAAATATACAAATAGCTCCTACGGCTCAATATATGTGTGTGTGTGTGTGTGTGTGTGTGTGTGTGTGTGTGTGTGTGTATGACCTAATCAAAAAATGGGCAGAAGATTTAAATAGACATGTCTCCAAATAAGACATACAGATGGCCAAAAGGCACATGAAAAGATGCTCAACATTACTAATTATTAGAGAAATTAAAATCAAAACTACAATGAGGTATCGCTTCACATTGGTCAGAATGGCCATCATCAAAAAGTCTACAAAAAAATGTTGGAGAAGGTGTGGAGAAAAGGGAACCCTCCAACACTGTGGTAAGAATGTAAATTGATACAGCCACTATGGAGAACAGTATGGAGGTTCCTTAAAAAACTAAAAATAAAGCTACCATATGATCCAGCAATCCCATTCGTGGGCATACATCCAGAGAAAACCATAATCTGAGAGATACTGGCACCCCAATATTCACTGCAGCACTATTTACAATAGCCAAGACATGGAAGCAACCTAAATGTCCATTGACAGAAAAACGGATAAAGAAGATGTGGGGTGTGTATATATATATATATATATATATATATATATATATATATATATATATACATGAGTATATATATATATATGTATGTATGTATATGAATGAGTGGAATATTACTCATTCATAAAAGAGAATGAAATAAAGCCATTTGCAGCAACATAGATGGACTTGGAGATTATCATACTAAGTGAAGTAAGCCAGACAGAGAAAGACAAATATCATATGATACCGCTTATGTGTGGAATCTAAAAAAAAAGATACAAGTGAACTTATATACAAAACAGAAATAAACCCACAGACATAGAAAACAAACTTATGGTTACCGAAAAGGAAAAGGGTGGGGAAAGGGATAAATTAGCAGTTTGGGATTAACATATACACGCTACTATATGTGCAATAGATAACCAACAGGGACCTACTTTATAGCACAGGGAAATATGCTCAATATTTTTTTTTTCAATATTTTTAATTTTTTTAAAATTTATTTTATTTTTGGCTGCATTGGGTCTTCGTTGCTGTGCGCGGGCTTTCTCTAGTTGTGGCGAGTGGGGGCTGCTCTTTGTTGCAGTGCCCAGGCTTCTCATTGCGATGGCTTCTCTTGTTGCAGAGCACGGGCTCTAGGCACCCGGGCTTCAGTAGTTGTGGCACGCAGGTTCAGTAGTTGTGGCTTGTGGGCTCTAGAGCGCAGGCTCAGTAGTTGTGGCGCACAGGCTTAGTTGCTCCGCAACACGTGGGAATCTTCCCGGACCAGGGCTCGAACCCGTGTCCCCTGAATTGGCAGGCGGATTCTTAACCACTGCACCACCAGGGAAGCCCTATACTCAATATTTTGTAATAACCTATAAGGGAAAAGAATCTGAAAAAGAATTATATATATATATATATATATATATATATATATATATATATAGTATATATTCTATATATATACATACTGATATATATAAAACTGAGTCACTCTGGGGAGATTAACCAAGATGGTGGAGTAGAAGGACGTGCTCTCACTCCCTCTTGCGAGAGCACCAGAATCACAACTGGCTGCTGGACAGTCATTGACAGGAAGACACTGGACTTCCCCAAGGAGGATACCCCACGTCCAAGGACAGAGGAGAAGCCACAGTGAGACAGTAGGAAGGGCTCAATCAGAGTAAAATCAAATCCCATAACTGCTGGGTGGGTGACTCACAGACTGGCGAACACTTATACCACAGAAGTCCACCCACTGGAGTGAAGGTTCTGAGCCCCATGTCAGGCTTCCCAACCTGGGGGTCCGGCAACGGGAGGAGGAATTCCTAGAGAATCAGACTTTGAAGCCTAGTGGGAATTGATTGCAGGACTTTGACAGGACTGGGGGAAACAGAGACCTCACTCTTGGAGGGTGTACACGGAATAGTGTGCGCATCGGGACCCAGGGGAAGGAGCAGTGACCCTGGGGGAGACGGAACCAGACCTACCTGCTAGTGTTGGAGGGTCTCCTGCAGAGGCGGGGGCTGGCTCTGTTTCACCGTGGGGACAAGGACACTGGCAGCAGAGGTTCTGGGAAGTACTCCTTGGCGTGAGCCCTCCCAGAGTCTGCCATTAGCCCCACCAAAGAGCCCAGGTAGGCTCCAGTGTTGGGTTGCCTCAGGCAAAACAACCAACAGGGAGGGAACCCAGCCCCACCCATCAACAGTCAAGTGGATTAAAGTTTTACGGAGCTCTGACCGCCACAGCAACAGTCAGCTCTACCCACCACCAGAGCCTCCCATCAAGCCTCTTAGATAGCCTCAACCACCAGAGGGCAGACAGCAGAAGTAAGAAAAACTACAATCCTGCAGTCTGTGGAACAAAAACCACATTTACAGAAAGATAGACAAGATGAAAAGGCAGAGGGCTATATACCAGATGAAGGAACAAGAAAAAACCCCAGAAAAACTGAGTCACTCTGTATACCTGAAACTAACACAAAATTGTAAATCAACTGTACTTCAATAATAATTAAAAAAAACGATTTCAAGGCCCCAAATATAGCAACATCCAGGCAGAGCAATTAATGGTAGATATTTTTCCCAGGTGGGGTGGCGAGCTCTCCCCTGTTGCTCAGATTCTGATAAATGAGTCCCCCTAAATCTGCCAACCCTACAGAGAATGTAGAGTGGACCTGCCCGCCCACCCACTGCCACATTCCCCTGGCAGATGGCCCAGGGGAAAGAAAAGGTGGACATAGCACTGGAATAGAGAGCAGGTCTCACCCCAGGTCTTGATGAGAGTCAGAGGCAGATCTAAGTAGATGGACGGGTTTGGCCCCCAAGAGTGTCATTGCTAGAAGGGAGAGGTTATCCATCACCCATGTGGGGAATTTTTGGGGAGTTTGGCAACAGATACCAATATCATTGTGGGGTCCATGACCTCTGAAGGTGAGTAGGGGAGGCGGCATTCACTTCTTGATGGAGCCGGTATCTCAAATGATGATTGTGGCAAGGACAGGACTGCTCTCTCTAAACGGATCCCCAAATGGGATGGAGAGGGCCTGTCTCATTACTACACTGGTCTTATCTCTGATTGCTATTTTGGTTGGTGAGTCACTTGTGAAGATGCCATGCGCTCAAAATTCCACCCCAGAGACAGCAACCCTAAGGGCAAACATTTACTTGATTACCCCATGTTATGGACTGAATTGTCTTCCCCCCAAATTCAGATGTTGAAGCCCTAATCTGTTATATGACTGTATTTGGAGAGAGGACCTTTAGGGAGGTAATGAAGGTTATCTGAGCTCAAAAGATTCGGAGCCTAAACTGATAGGACTCTGGTCCTTTTAGGAAGAGGAGGAGACACCAGAGCTCTCTCTCTCTGTCTGTACAGAGAAAAGGTCATGTGAGGACACAGTGAGAAGGTGGCCATCTACAAGGTAGGAAGAGAAGCCTTACCCAAAGCCAACCCTGATGGCATTTTTATCTTGAACTTCTAGCCTCCAAAATTGAGAAAAAAAATGTCTGTTGTTTAAGTCAACCAGTTTGTGGTAATTTGTAATAGCAGCCTGAGCTGTCTAATATGCCCCATATTTTTTCCACTGCGTGTGTGAAACAATTGCATTTCTTGTTTTGTGACCTGTTTGTTCCTGTCCTTTGGCCGCATAATAAAAGTTACTCTGTTTATCCATTTGCTTAGGTTTAATGGCATTTCTTTCTGGTGAGTGAAGAATTTAAAATCCAGAAATGAGTTGGTGAAGGAATTAGTGAGTATTTATCCTCAGTTATTTTCTATCCCCAAGGATAGTCTTAACTTTTTAAAAGAAAATTAGGAAACTGTGGTACCATGAGGGGGTGCTCCTGGAAACCTGGTCTAGTGATAAAGCCAACCTTTCATAAGAGGAAGTATCTCCGGGAGAATAGATTCTGGAGAATAAGCGTGTTTATTGAGCATTTGTGGCCTCACTGCGCACATGCACAGGACCGCACTTACTAAACCCAGAGACTCCCGAAGTAGGAACACATCCCCAATGCTGTGACAGCTCATGGGCTCAGAAAAGTTCAGATATTTGTCCAGAGCCACTCAGGTAACAAGTAAATAAGATAAAATACAGACCTAATTTTGTTGAGTCCTAAATCTCGGGCTTTCCCAGCACTGAAGACTGTGGCACTGGCCCATCAGGGAGGGTTTATAACCTCAAGGACACTGGTCACCACTGAAACAATGCTGGTCACTGTGTGTCCTCGGAATCAGGGTCACAGCAATCTGCCCACCGGACAGATGCTTCCAGTTGGGTAAGGAAGTTTCAGGAAGTTCCTGAATATGGGAGAAATACCCCCAACCCTGAACATCATGGGGTCTTTGTCCAGCAAGCCCCCTTGTTGTTGGGGAGAGAACTTGTTAACGGGAAGGGGGTGTTTAGGGTCCCTGGTTTGACACCCGTCCCCAGACTGGGAGTCTTTATTACAAATAAATATCTTGACATTTTACTCTATAGATCATCCTTGACATAATTTTGTTGACATGAGTATATCACCAAGTGTCTCCCTGTTATTGAATTATTGTAAAAATTTAGAGCTTTGGGACATCTCTAAGTCCACATGTGGATGACTGTGGACTTTGAGATACTTCCTCTAGGGGAAGATGAGGCCAAGGAGGAACTACTAAAGGGACCTGCAGAGGGAGGAAGGTGATATTTATTAGGATCTGGAAAAGGGGGCCAGGAAGAGGGTCAAGAGCAACGAACACTTACTGAGTGCTTATCTAATGACCCAGAAATCATTATGTCCATTTTACAGATGAAGAAACTGAGGCTTAAGAAGTTGAAATTCAAGCAGCTAATATCTCCAAAACTGTTACCGGAACCTCATGCCAGTGCCCAGTGTCTTTCCATGATACCAGGCGGCCTCTCAGAAACCCTGGTCTTGATTCTCACCAGCCCCCGCCAGCCCTTCCCTTCTCTAAGCAGTTTCCCTCAAATCCAGGAACAGCTGTGCAATTCTGAGCTCAGCCACAGGGTGGCAACATTGTCCGACTATGGCTCAGGCCACATCCCCCTGGGAGGATGGGAGGAGGGAAGCAGTGGCCTATGTCTGCTGGGGTTGCCCTGCGCTGGGTGCTTTTAGCACCACATTTACTCAGTTCTCCCGACAACCCTGGGAAGTAGCTATTATCCCGTTTTACAGATGAGGCCATTGAGGATCTGCCCACAATTACCCGGTCTGTAGTAGAAGCAGGAATGGAATCAAAGTCTGTCTGTCTGTTTCCCTGCAAGGTCCTGCCTCCCAGCATGCTGGGCTCCCAGAGAAAAAGTCGTTCTGTGCCCTCAGGATACACAGTCTGGTGGGGAGGTAGACGGGGTGGGCGGGGGACCCCACTTGAGCCTGGGCCGGGGGTGTGTAGTGAAGGAGGAGGGTGGGTGAAGGGTATCCAGGCCTTTGCTTTGGTTAACGAAGGGGAGAGTTAGGTTTTAAGGTGGGAATAAAGTACAGTTAAAACCACTCCTGTGAATCCCTTAGGATATGCTGCTGTGCTGTAGGCCGACGTACCACCCTCAGCAACTTGTCCTCCTGCTGTGGAAGAGACTGCCTTTTCCTCCCGGTAGACAGTTGGCTGTGTTTCCGAGCAAGGCTACATGAAAATGTGTCTGCAGATTGAAATGTTAGATTCCCCCCCAGACAGGGATGTGCTGGAAACACCTGGAGCTGGCTTGTGAGAGCTGGTTTTACGCGTCTTTTCCCAAGTCTGTGCTCGGGGTCATCACGGTGGTGGTTTGAAATGAGCCATGGAGGGAGTATCCACACCACAGGGATTGGCAAATGCTGGAGACCAGGGCCTTGTCCTCCTGAAGAGCCAGCTGTTAAACAGTTCCCGACACAGCCCTGCCCCCGGGGAAGGTGGGTGGGAGCAGAGAGATGGACCAAGGGACCCAAGGGAACCCATGGATTTACAGCTTCCATCTCAAGCTCACTCCAGGCCTTCAGTTCGTGAAGAGAGTAGATTCTCCTAGAGTGGAATTGCTGCACAGTTTAAGTTGCTATTTTCCTCTCTCTTCTTTATTGCTACTGAGAGCAAATAACAGACTTTGAGTAGAAAACATGCATAAGCTGTGTCTGCACTGGAAGCAAGATGGCGAACACAGACTGTGTCTTTGGACCCAACCCGTGATGGACTCTGCCCAGGTCCTAAAGAGGTGGGGCGCCCACATGGGGCAGAGTGGCTGCGGGGTTAGCTGCGGAGGGAGGGCACACACGTGGTGCTCACCTCGGGGCTCAGTGACCGCAGCAGATGGTGACTGGACAGGAAAGGAGGGCCCTGGCTGTGCCGAGACACAGGTGTGCTCAGTCAATATTTGCTGAGTGGAAACCAGTCATGGCTGCCATGTGCATGCAGCTTAGCTGAGAGCTGCCTGTCTTGTTCAAGAGCATCTGTGACACCCCAGTGTCCTCCTAGGAGGGCTGCGACAAGGGTGAGTCAACAGGACACCCACTCTGAGGCGCTGACCCGGCACTTGCACCAGCCTGAGAGTGGGGTCTCCTTGCCTCCCCTGTTCACAGGGCCTGGGGCCTGCATCAGAAGAGGGGGAGGCAAGAGCCTGTGACCTGGTCACATCACAAATGATCAACAACTTGCTGAAGTGCTGTGGGAGCCCAGTGCAGAGAGCACCTAAGTCATCTGGGGCAGATGGGGCAGACTCCCAGGAGGCCATCTGAGCTGCATCTGGAAGCGTCATCGGGCTTTGGGCAGGAGGGAAGGGTCTTACTCCAGGGAGTGGGAGCTGGTGTGCAGGCTGGAGGCTGATGGGGGTTCTTTCTTAGACCCATAAGGGATGGGGATTGACCCCTAAAGTGGGGAGGTTTTCCCAGTTATCTGTTCCTGCTGGGGCTCTCCCTCCCTTCTGTGCTCCCAATGGGAGGGTCTTAAAGGTCTGTGGACACCTTGTCAGGGGTCATGAGTGGGGACCTATCTCTTCCCTGTGGGGAGGTTGGTGTACCCTGAGCCCCTGGGGTGGGTAGAAGGTTGTGCTGGATGTTTTGCTCTGTCTAAACCCTGTTGGTTGCAAGAGAGAAGCTGAGAACTTGTCCGGCCAAGAACCACAAGGGAAACCAGTGACAAAGGAAGCCCAGCAGAAAGAGGCCGACTGATGTGGCTGGGGAGAGAGTCACCCACAAACTGAGGTTGGGCAGGAGCCATGCATGGGGGCTGGGCACAAGCTCAGGGTGGGGGCAGCCCCTCCACCAGGGGGGACTTCTCCAGCTTTAAAAGGTAACATAGCTGGCATGACTGATGGGATGGTTAAGACTAAGGTGAAAAGACCTTGTGAAAGCTGGACCATGAGACTCCCTAGGAGGACAGTTCACTGCCCCAGGAAGAAGTGCAGGTCCACCAGCCTGCAGCTCACAGACAGTGAGGGTCCCTGGGCCCTGCTGGGAGACCAGCTGAGGCTTCCCAGGCCAGCAGCCTTTGCAGGTCTGGGTTGCGGCTGGGGGTGCACACCTGTTTGTGACACGCTGAGTGCAGGGGGAGGCGGCTGTGGTTGACCAAATGTCACCTTGATCTCAGAGGCTGCTGAGATGCAGCCATAGGTCTTAGTTCCTCTCTGGGCTGATGCGAGGGAGGCGAGAGGCTGCCCTGGGACCGTCCTGGCCTCCTGCCCCCTCATGTGGCTTCTCAAGGTCTGAAACCAGCTTGTGTGGGAGATTCACTGCACTGAGAGGGGCTTGGATCTGGAAAGACCGTTGGTCTGAAAGGGCAGGGACCTGGTCTTAGGCCAGGCTCTGCCTTGTACTGACTTTCCACATCTTGCGGTTTACCAGTTAACCTCTCTGGAGCCTTAGTTTACTCATCTGTAAAATGGGAAGGTAATCACAATGGTACTTATCTGCCTCTCATAGGTGAAAGTGCTTTTGCACCAGAAAGTGCTAGACACATGGGGTGCGTTGATGATGGTTTAGCTCCCTGGATGCCCCTGACGGACTGGAGACCAGGAGAAATGTCTGTCGTGCAGATTCAGCAGGAACAGATGAAGCAATGCCCTGTTTATCCAGGGGTCAGACTTCTCCCATCCTTAACCCTTTAGCCCAGGGCTGGGCTCCCACCTCATCAGCACAGGGGCCCGTCTCAGTGACCTGAGCAAGGACCTCCCATCTCCCACCTCTGGGGGCCCCTCACCCACCAGAATAGTTTCTCTCAGGCTGCTCAGCTTCACAAAACGGAGGTATTTTCCAACTGTCTCACAGAGAACCATGAAGCTGTTTTAATTTTCTTTTTTATTCTAACGTACAGCAAATCACATTACAGATTAAAAAAAAAAAGCCCCCTACAAGCCAAAGACTTAACAATTTGAAGTGCCATAAAACGGATTCGTCAGTGACTCTCCTGAGACCATGCATGTATTTAGCATTTTATCTCTGCTCTATAAGTGTGTGGTGTTGAGGTGAAGAGATAGACGTCACCCTGAGGGGTGTCCCCATCTTCCCTGCTGCTCTGTGCCACCCTGACCCTTTTGAGGGCCTGTGAAGGGAAGCTCTGAGCCCAGGTCATAGAGGCAGGTCATGTTTCCTTGAGAATGAGGTCTGTCCTGGGGTCTTTCTCTGGTAAAGGCCGGAGTCCTCCTGGCTCTTCAGGTCAGCCTCGGACCCTGGACTTGCAAATGTGCCCTTAGCATCAGAGATGGAGCCAGAGCGCGGTGAGGGGTGCAGGAAAGAGGCTGCCTGAATGGCCTCAGTGTGACCCTGACAGCTGGAACCCACGTCACATGCAGGCCCTGGGCATGCTCCTGACAAGGGACAATTTTTGGTATTTGTGAGTGATGGATGGTTCCTACCTTTCGGTCACTTCCTCACTGATTTCCGCCTCTTCTGAACTCTTGGTCTGCATTACCGTGTGGGAAGAACTCATTCCTTCCCCACCCCTTGTCCCTCCTTAACTCTTACACTGCTACTACTACTAGCACTCACAGCACTTCTGACACCAGACATGTGGGCTACCCCAGCACCAAGCAAGTCTGTGACACCAGCTGATTGTCCTACAATTCAGTTCTGACACTGTCCACCTGGAGATATGCTACAGGTTAAGGGCTCAGCCCTACAAGACTGCCCCACCCCCCATTAACATGTCAATCATAAGTCCAGGTTGTCACTTGTGCTTCTGATGATGTTATAAATCGGAGGTTCCCAAAACCTCCTTGGCTTCAATTAATTTGCTAGAGCAGCTTGCAGGATTCAAGACAACAGTTTATTTACTGTTTACCAGTTTTTTATAAAGGATATGATAAAGGATACAGACAAACATGAAAAGGGAAGATATGCAGAGGGCGAGGTATGTGGGAAGGGGCGTGGAGCTTCCGTGCCCTCTCCAGGTGCCCCACTCTCCCAGCACATCCGTGTGTTCACCAACATGGAAGCTTTCCAAACTCCGTACTATTGGGATTCTCATGAAGGCTTCCCCATGTAGGCATGATAGACTAATAACTCCATTTCCAGCCTCTCTTCCCTCTCTGGAAAAATGGGAGTGGGACTTCTAATCCTAGCTTGGTCTTTCTCGTGACCAGCCCCCGCTGAGGATCCCACCAAGAGTCACCTCATTAGAACAAAAGACTCTGTTATCAGCCAGGAAATTCCCAGAAATTTAGGAATGCTGTGTCAGAAACCAGAATCAAAGGCCCAATGTTAGAACAAAAGATGCCCTAGTCCTCTTATCACTTCGGAAATTGCAAGTGTTTTAGGAGCTCTTTGCCGGGAATTCAGGGCAGGGACCAATATACGTTTTTTCTATTATCTCAAAATTACCAACAATAGTTGGTCCCACAGGATCCTCACACTCAGGCCCCTAGGCTGAGCTCGCCTTCCTGCCCTGAGTCTCTAAAGGTCCAGCACCTTCTCCACTGGACAGCTGGGTTCCTTCTTGCCTTCACCCCTCACACCCAGTCCTTTGCCAAGTGATTCTACCGCAGCCGTGTCTCTCTATCCTGTCGTCTCTGCCCTCCATCACTGCCCTGACTTAGCCCCTCATCTCTTGCCTGGATATTACAATGTCTCCTGTCTGGCCCTGTGCCTCCAGTGTCTCCCGATAGGCCACGCTGCCCTGATTAATCCACTCAAAGCATCCTGTGATCCTGCCTCTCCCCTGTTCAAAGAGCTTCACTGATTTCCAGTTACCCACAGAATTTACTTCCGATGCCTCAGCCTGGGCTTTAGCATCATCTTTGGCCCTGCTACTCGGAGTGTGGTCCTCAGACCTGAGGCTTTGGCATCACCCAGGAGCGTGCATGAAATGCAGACTCTCAGGCCCCCCAGAGCTACTGAGTCAGAACCTGCTATTGAACAAGATTGCCAAGTGAATCGTGTGCCCATTCAAGTTGGACAAGTGCTGCCTTATGATCTCTGATTTCTTCCTTTTAAATATATATATAATCAGATATATAATATACATACTTATAGCATACGTATGTGTGTCATCAAGTCATACATGCATATGGTTTTAAAAAATGTACTGAAAAGTCTCAGTCCCCTGCTGGCCCCAATTCCTCTCCCCAGAGGCAACCGCTTCTATTATTTCTGGTTTTAGTTTTTCTGTGTTTACTTCTGTGTCTCTAGGTAATGTGTCTGATGGTATTTCTGGAGTTCTCAAACTGAAATATCACCTAATGACTTCTTGTTAATCTACAGGAGATTTAACTCACTGATTCCCCCTCGCCTCCAACCTGCCTCCTGTTCTGCCTGCCAGTGGTTGGAATTGATCCGGCTTTTGTCACGTGTCTGGTGGATCCTTGGTTTTCCCCTTTTGTTTGAAAAGGATCCAGGCAGCTCTGTGGGCAATCAGACTCCACCTTAGGGTGGGGGCAGGGGCTGGCTTTTATGCTGGGGACCCTTAAATGTCAGAATGAGGAGGATTTCCTGAGGCCCCAGCACCCACACAAGCTGCTGAGTTCTCTCCAGACCATGCATGCATTCAGGGTTTTGGGGTTTTGTTTTTGTTTTAGAAGAGCCTTTCTTTGTTGACATCTGAGAAGGAAATGCCTGGCCCCTGGATGGTCATGCCTGGGCTGGGTGAGGGTTGGGAGTTGACTATTTCATGCCCAGACTGCCCAGCAGGCTCCCTGTTTCAGCCCTGTTCTCACCCCACCCTCCTTCCTACCTGGCCGTCTGAGTTCAGAGGCCCTGCGGTTCCTCTGGGCAGATGGCTCCATCCTCCGCTGTGCCCCTAGGTGTGTGTTCTAGGTCATTGGTTCTCAAACTTGGCTGCACGTTGGGCTCACCTGGGTCATTAACAAAGTCCTGTCCCCTGGGCATGACCCCAGAGATTCTGATGTAATTGGTCTGGGGTCTGGCTCTGCCTTACTAGGCAGCCCTCTTCCTTTTCTCTCTGAGATTCCAGGCATCTCTGGTCTGCTGATTAGTTGCCTCCCTGTCTCTCTTTGATGTGATCGATACACTTAAACAAAATACATTTACTATAATTTTAATGTTCCAGGGAAGGAGAGGACACACATGCATTTACTTGGTTCATGAACATCTTGAACAAGAAGTGCAAAACCTAGTTTCAGTCTACGTGTCCAACTTCATCTCCAGCCTCTCCTTTGCACTCTGTAATTTAGCAAATACAAACAAACTCCAAAATCATTCCCTTTCACCCATCTTCACGCTGCTCTTTCCCACATCTGTGATGTCACTCATGCTGCTCCGCTGGTAACGTCTGAGCCCAGAGACGAGCTGTGGGTCAGCCTCTGCATCTCCTGACCATCCCTCTGCCCTGAAATGACTCCAACAGTTTCAAGCTCCTCATTCTCACACAGCCACAATCAGAGGCAAGAGCCAGTGGGCAGCGAGGGGCACGAGTTTCTCCTCTCCCTCCTTCCTCTTGTCAGGTGGAAGTCATTCTCAGAAGCTGCCAGGAAACTTTTCTTACCTATCATTGGCCAGAACAGGGCCACATGCCCGCCACCAGAGAGCAGGGGAATATCCCCACCTACATCCCTGATCCAGGTATCTCGTCTTGACAGCAGAAGCAGTCAGGGCTCTGTTAGTAAGAAGAGGGGAGGCTCTGGGGGAGGAAGTGGATGGTGTTGATCACAGTATTTTATTTCTCTGTTCCTTCTGTGTCCTCTTTGGGGAACTAGTTATCTACATGTTTGGTCCCCATTGTCAGTCCATTTTGCTCTAATTGCTTCCCTCTTGTTTTCTACGTTATTTCCTCACCCTGTCTTTCCCATCACTGATGGAGTTTTCTGTAGTGTTGATTCTGTTCTTTGTATTTTAAGTTCTGCAAAATCATTAATTTTCTCCTCGATTATTTTCTTAGATGCCCCACCCCCAACCCCCATGATATTCTGATATTTTCTTTCACCTCTGGTTTCATCAGTCTTTTGCAAACTGCTGTTTCTTTCCTTTATTTTGGAAGGCCAAATATTTGTGTAGGTCTCATGTTTGGTTTTTTTTTTTTCTGCTTTTTCATCTTTGATTGGAGTCTTTCTATTTGTTCTGCTATTTGCCTCAGCAAACCTGTGTATTTGGATTCCTTTTGACTTTGCTTTCTGTCAGGACCCTGAAGTCTGAGCACATGAGTTAGGGAACTAGATGTGATGCCTTGTGTTCTTTGCTTGGTCTCTCAGCTGCCTGGGGAGGGTGGGAAGAGAGCGTGGGCTCTGGGCAGTGGGAGCTGGAGAACCCTGTGTGCTCCACGTGCTCCAGTCCTGTGAAAACCACAGAGAAACAGTTTCCTCCGAGTGGGGTCTTCCTGCTCCACGAGGAGCGCCCTGTGGGATTCCATTCCCTTCCCCTCCACCCCTTCTGACTGGGCCGGCCATGTGGTGTGGCATCGTGTGGTTCATGAGCTTTCCGTCCCCTCACCCCTCCTGCCCCTTTGTCTGCTGCCTTTCCCATCTGGGTCCATTGCTCCTGGAATGGTGTTTCTCTCAAACTGGTGTGCTTTGTAGTCTCGGGGTCCTGCAGGTGCTCTGTTAGAATGTTTACATTTCATGCCTTCATTTCAATAATAATCTGACAGTTAATAATCTGGTAATTCATTCTGTGCATATTTGGATCCTACAGGTGCCCACCTTATGGCAAAGGCATTTTCAGGGCTGCGTTTGCTTTTGTGTTAAAGCATCTTCACAGGGGGACCAGATAACGGCACAGAGCATCGTCCTGATGGGGACCACCTGGTGCATGGTTTATGTGGAGGAGACAGGTGGGAGGACCGGCCCTCAGGCAGGACAGGGCAGAGTGACAATAACAACCTGTGCTTTTGATGCCGGCACCGCTCTGAGTGCTGTGAGTGTGTTAAGTCAGTGACTCTGCCGACAGCTCTGTGAGGGAAGACCCTGACTACTGCCCTCTTACAGCTGAGGAGACGGAGGCACTGGGAGGTCAAGGCCCTGCTCAAGAGTCTGCAGCCGGTAAGTGGACTGAGGGTTTGATGCGGGCAGCTGGGCTGCAAAGCCTAATTTCTTAGCCATTAAGCTGTAAGGCTCACATACATTTGCCCAAAGGTTAATTCAGCTAAAACAACTTTGCTGAAAGACGTTTTACACAGAAGTCCATTTTCTAAATGGGTAAACCACTGAACAACCGATTTGCTGAATTTGATAAATTTATAAAATATTTATTTCTGTCAATTATTGATAAAATTTGGACTTCCCAGGTGGTGCAGTGGTTAAGAATCCTCCTGCTAATGCAGGGGACACGGGTTCGAGCCCTGGTCCAGGAAGATCCCACATGCCACAGAGCAACTAAGCACCACAACTACTGAGCCTGCGCTCTAGAGCCCATGAGCCACAACTACTGAGCTCGCATGCCACAACTACTGAAGCCCGTGCTCCTAGAGCCCGTGCTCCTCAAAAAGAGAAGCCACCACAATGAGAAGCCCGTGCCCCGCAACGAAGAGTAGCCCCCGCTCGCTGCAACTAGAGAAAGCTTGTGCGCAGCAAGACAACTAAAGATAAATAAACAAATAAATAAATAAATTTATTTAAAAATTAAAATAAAGTAAAATTCTTGATAAAATTTACAATGCTTTGAGTCAGATGGATTACCAGAGCCTGTGAGGACTTTGGGGAGCAAAGGCCCCCGGGATCTGGCTTCAGACTGCCTCCCTGGCCTCAGGCCCCCTCCCTCTGCCTGTCAGTCTCCTCATCTCTCTGCCCCCCAGTCTCCCCTCTCAGGCCATCTTGTGAACTGACTTCTCTTTCTGTCTCCAGCAGGGAGCTGGGTAGAGAGACATGAAACATTGCTTTAGGTGCTCTTAGGAAGAAATAATGAAACCTGTCAACCAAAATGACAGAAATCTTCGAAAGCTGTTAAACCATTTTATCCAATATGAATTGCTTCAAGTTTTACACATTGTTTTAAAAAAAGAAGTTTTTGGTAAATGGATAGATTTGATAATTTTGATGACTTGAACATTCACTAAATTGGCATCTGACAAATTGGCCCCCTTCTGCCCCTCAGCACCTCTTCAACAGGCTTGTCACATTCAAAAATTCCTACCCTATAGCTGTCAGGGGCGTATCTGACTTGTAAGCTGAGGTATGCGATTCTATCTTTGTGGCACCAACTTATAAAAGTTCATTAGCAGTAATGTTGTAAATACCCACTACGGGTGCAAATACCCAATGAAGAACGTTCTTTTTTAAAAATTAATTAATTAATTAATTAATTTTTGGCTGTGTTGGGTCTTCGTTTCTGTGCGAGGGCTTTCTCTAGTTGCGGCAAGAGGGGGCCACTCTTCATCGCGGTGCGCGGGCCTCTCACTGTTGCGGCCTCTCTTGTTGTGGAGCACAGGCTCCAGTTGCGCAGGCTCAGTAGTTGTGGCTCACAGGCCTAGTTGCTCCGCGGCATGTGGGATCTTCCCAGACCAGGGCTCGAACCCATGTCCCCTGCATTGGTAGGCAGATTCTCAACCACTGAGCCACCAGGGAAGCCCTGAAGAACGTTCTTGTTCTATGATTCCAGTGGCAAGTAGATAGATATGTGTTGAATGATGACTTTAATAATGTTGTCATGTTAATTTTTTTTCAGGTGAATAAAGCAATTCTACAGATCTATCAATTGTCACCCTGGCAGAGTTTTGGTTAAGATGAGGTTCTGGTAAACAAAGACTTTGATCAAGTATTGGTACAATAAATGTATGTGAACTAGCATTCTTTGTATTGAAGTTAAAAAAAATAAATTAAATACAGAGCCTGATGTGAGCCTGCAGTTTTTTCTCTTAATACCAACACCAATGGTTTAGTTTCAGCAAGACAAAAACATTCATCACATTACATTAAAGTTGCATGTTTGAATATGTTCAAATAATCATTGCTTCATTATTTTGTTGCTTTGTATTTATTTACTTTATATACATTTTTTTGTTTATAATATAAAAGCTATAAGCACCAGACATTAATACGTAGTTTCATGTTTATACATCTTTAAGTAACATAATAAAAATTAAATCAACATTCAGTAATGAGAATTATTTTCATTTTTTTTTAATATTGGTCTTATCCAATGAGTTAGGAAGTGTTCCCTTCTATTCTGTTTTTTTAAATTTTATTTATTTATTTATTTATGGCTGTGTTGGGTCTTCGTTTCCGTGCGAGGGCTTTCTCTAGTTGTGGCAAGCGGGGACCACTCTTCATCGCGGTGCGTGGACCTCTCACTATCGCGGCCTCTCTTATTGCGGAGCACAGGCTCCAGACGCGCAAGCTCAGTAATTGTGGCTCACGGGCCCAGCTGCTCCGCGGCATGTGGGATCTTCCCAGACCAGGGCTCGAACCTGTGTCCCCTGCATTGGCAGGCAGATTCTCAACCACTGCGCCACCAGGGAAGCCCGAGAATTATTTTCTTAAAAGGAATCTTTTTTTTTTTTTATACTATAAAGTGAATTTTAATTGAATTATTACAAGAAATGAAAGTAAAAGGGATCTCTGATAAGCATGACACAAATACCAGACTGACGAAGTAAAGCATAAAAAAAAGTACAGAAGAATTTCATTTATAAATAATGATGCAAAAATCCCAAGTAAAAATGCTATCAAACAGTAGTACATTTAAAGACTAATACACCAACTGAGATTTATTCTAATAATGGAAGAATAGTTCCATATTAAGACATCTATTAATGTATTATTAGTAGATAAAAAAGAAAACCATATGCTATGTTCACAGATGTTAAAAAGGAAACAATAAAATTGACCATTTTACTCTTGGTAAAACTCTCGATAAAATAGGAATAAATACATACTTTCTTAACATGATACAACAATATGGCTTAACCAAAAAAAGAACATCATGCTTAATGGAGAAACACTGGGAGCATTTACATTAAAGTTAGGAACAATACAAGGATATTCTTCATCATCATTATTTAACATGGTTTTGGAAGTATTAGCCCATTTAATTAGATAAGAGACAGGAATAAAGCATAAAAACTGGAAAGAAGGAAGCAAAAATTATAATCACTTGTTAATATTTTTATTTACCCCCAAATTCGAAGGGATCAAATGAAAAACTGTTACAAACAGTAGAGAAATTTAGTAACACGGCTTAATATACATTTTGCATGTATTATTTTAATCAACGAGTTAGAATACTCACTGGGAACAAGATCCTATTTTAATAGCAGCAAAATTATGAAGCATTGTCATTTCAACAGGACATGCCTTTTGACTTTTGTACTGCAGGCATGTATTATTGAATGAAAATAAAAAAACCTGTGAATTAATTGAATTTTGAGAACCTAGATAGTACATTTCCTGTGCTTAGAATTAAGCCTAGTAGGTGACAGAGCTCAAAAAAATGTTTCCTTCCCTTTCCACCCTTCTCCTCTACAACACAGCTGGCCCTGAATCTTGTATCTGCAGGTCTCTTTTTTCCACAGTCAAGGGCCATTCTTCTCTCTATTCACGTGTAGCGAGCCGGGCTGTGAAATCCTGAAGGTCCTCCACCCAAGGCCCATCCTTCTCAGGGGCCCCAGGATGCACCCTGTTCCAAGGAATCATCTCTCTCCCCCAACTGCCCCTGTGCAGGCCCTGCCTGACCATGAGTGTTCCCTGATGGGGTCAAGTGGCTCACAGGTCAGAAGTGTGGCCAAAGGCTGAAGGGTTTGCTTCTCATATTTGGTTATTTGAGTAGCAGAGTCACCACCCACCATCTGTGATGTGAGAAAATTTTGATGGAGAACCCAGGGGAGCAGCTCGTGCTGAAAATTGGTCAGGAAGACCTAGGCTTTAGCCCCAGCTTCACCTTAATGAGGTATCTGTGGGGACCCAGGGGAAAAGGGTGGGGTGGGGCAGATCTTGCCAAGGCCCCTCCATGCTCCAGTGTCATAGTGGTCTAGGCGTCCCCCTGGGGTTCTGTACTTGTCCGGATCTTCTCGTAGACAGTGTGGATGGCCAAAGTACACTCCGGGTTATGTGAATGGCAGCTGCCCTTCTCCCTGTCTTTCTACAATTCAAGCAGAGTTTAGGAGTGGTCTTGGTCAATTTCTAAGCATTAGGCAGATGGGTCAGTCAAGCTACATCTCTTCATGAGCTTCTTGTACTCAACTAGGTAATTCTGGCTCTCAAAACTGATAACGCCCCAAAATATAGCTTCAGCACAGACCTCTCTCTTGAACACTGCAGAATCTTTGCACTGCTCTGTCTTCTACCCAGGATGCTACCTCTCTCTCCCCACTCTAAGACTTCCACTTTGCTCACTCCCTCATCTCTTTCAGGGTCTCTCTTCTTCGTGAGGTTTCCCCTGACAGCCTTAATTAAAATCACACCCTACCCATGCATCTCTCTTTTCTGCTTTATTTTCTCATAACACTTATCATCGTCTAGCACTTCATAGTTTGCTTATTGATTCGTCATTCTCCCCTCCCTCAATCTAGAATGTATATTCTGTGAGGCCAAGGACTTTTCTTGTTTTGTAGACTTCTGTAGCCCAGATCAGAACAATTCAGGGAACACAGTAGACACTCAACAAATATTTGATGAACAAATTTATAAATCACCTTGACTGCTCTCGTTGCAAAAGTGCTTTGAAAAACTGAAAAGCATCAGATAAATGTAAGTTATTATTATTGTAATCCTCATTTTATGAAAGAAGAAACTGAGGCACAGGGAGGAAAGTGATTTTCTAGGGTTGATCAAGAAGTCTGTGTCACAAACTTATTTTACGAAATAGAAACAGACTCACAGACATAGAAAACAAATTTGTGGTTACCAAAGGGAAAAGGGGGTGGGGAAGGGATAAATTAGGCATTTGGGATTAACAGATACAAACTACTATATATAGAAGGGATAAACAACAAGGTCCTACTGTATAGCAGAGGGGACTATATTCAATATCTTGTAATAAACCATAATGGAAAAGAATCCGGAAAAGAATCTATCTCTATCTCTGTCTCTATCTCTATCTCTATCACTGTCTCTGTCTCTATCTATATCTATCTATATCTATATCTATATCTATATCTATATCTATATCTATATCTATATCTATATCTATATCATCTATATCTATATCTATATATCTATCTATATCTGAATCACTTGGCTGTACAACAGAAACTAACACAACATTGTAAATCAACTATACTTCAATTAAAAAAAAATCTGTGTCAGAGCTGGGCCTCACATCCCTTTCTGCACTTAACTCCCTGTCTCCTTGTAGGGAATTTATTTTCTCCATCAGACTGAGAGCTCCCCAAGGGCAGGGACTGATGTGGCAGGGGCTTCAGGACAAGGTTGTGTATCTGGGTCAGATGTTGCGTGTCTGGGTCAGATGTTGCCTGATCTGTTTCTCTACCCCAAAGCCACGTATTGCTCCCCTCCTGTGCTTCTCTGGTAGGGGTATTAGGGTTTGGGTAACAATGAACTATATCCTGAGTCCCCCTGAGGCCCAGGTTAGGTAGGGACATAACTGGGAGGGACTGACGTGGGAAGTCACAGTGTGGCAGGCACTGAGGCAGTTGGGGACACTGCACGGAACACTAGGCTGGGAATGAAGACACCCCTATCCTGTCTTGTGCTTGCCATGGTTCTCTGATAAGTCCAAGTGTTCCCTCTGTGTCTCACTTTCCCCCACTATGACCTGCTGGGACTGGACTGGGTCCTGATGTTTTGTGGAGCGATGATCTAGCATTGTCCCTTCTTTAGGGGAGTCAAGGATGAGAGAGGAGAGGACCTGGCCACTGGCTACTCCTGGGCATCCTGACAGCAGCTCTACTTGCTTCTCCTCTGCTCACCATTTTAGCCCAGTAGTTCTCAACGGGTGGGACCAGGAGTATCGGCATCACTTGGGAACTTGTTAGAAATGCAAGTTCTCGGGTCTGTCTTAGACCCATTGAATCAAAAACTCCGGGAGTAGGCCCAGCAAACTTTATCTTACCAAGCCCTTCAGGCGTTCCCGATGCGAGCTCCGTTTGAGGACCACTGCTTCTGGGAAGTCCCTGAGGTGTCCTCTCCTCCTCCTGCTAGTCCTGTCTCCTGCTCTTCCCCCCGGTGAAATCATTCCAGCTGTGACCATAGCACCAATTTGCAACTAAGGGCAAATAGCCATATGAGATGCTCTCCCAGGGACGTCTCATCAGCAGAGGTATCAAAGCCTTTACACAAAGAGGTGGTATTAATGGCAGGATCTCAGGCAGGTAGGAGGGAGAGAGACTTCAGGAAGGAGGGAGGAGGAAACGGGCCTTTCCTGATGCTTCTCAGATTCCTGGGTTTGCCCTATATCCAGGCCCTGCTAGTGTGCCCTACTTTTATTTCCTTGGGGCTTATATAGATGACAGGGTCTACCGGACACCTGGTCATTTACACTTTTGCTTCTTCCGCTTTGCCATCCCTCCTCCTTGGGTGGTAGCAAGGATCTGATGAGGCTGTGGACGTATGAGTGGGGTATGTTCCCCATCAGTGGTTTCCTCCCTTTGCCCCTCAGCTCCCAGCATGTTGTGGGCACCCAGGCACAGCAACCATATTGTCCAAAGCAAGGACTGGACCCAGAACTTGATGGGAAGCAGAATACTCTGGACTTCCCAGGACTCACTGTCTCTGAGCACATATCAGTTGACCCTAATCTGACTCCCTTAGACCCACCTTAGGGTGTCTCAGGAAGCTGATCTCTTCATAGGCAGGGTCATGGCTGTTGGCCACACCAGTCTGAAGGTTAGCAGATTCCACTGTGAGAAGGACCTGGGGAGTAGCTGCTGAGCCTGGCACCACTGGCAGGAGAGTGGACCCACCTGTATATAGCAGATGCTAATGAGAATGGATGGAACTCGTGGTGACCCCCCATCAGCCCTTGGGTGAGGTGAGAGCAGCCATTGCTCTCTGGTTCATAGCATCAGGTCCCAGACCCCTGTCCTGTCCCTGCCTTCCTCCACCCTTCCTTTCTGGGCATGCATACAGCTCCCACCCCCAGCATTGCTCTACCCCAGGCTTCTACCAGGAATGATTCACAAGAGAGGTCAGTGAGCCTCTATCTGACCATTGCCCTGCCACCTTCCCTGGGGTCTCCGTCTACTCCTTTCCCCCAGATCCACCCCCATCCCAGGGCTCCCCTTAGGGTCTACCCAGCACCTGCCTCTCCCAGTGTGCATCTTCTTTCTCATCCAGATCCACACTCCAGCCACTAGGCTCACCGTCAGAACCATGAGAAGGATGCCTCTCCAAAGCCATTTGCTCTGAAGAGAACCTGGAGTCAAAGGCTAGTGTCAGATCTGCCTCAGTCAGGCCTGTTGGGTAGGCAATTGGGAGGAGGTGGGGCCACCCTGGCTCAGAGCCTGTATTCCACGTGTACATCCTTGATGCAACCCTGACAGTTTTCCTCCTTTCTAGTCTCTCTACACACTAGCCGTTGTTACTTTAATGTTTCTTCACCAGGCTTTCTGTCCCATTTCTGCACAGGAACCTCAGAGGCTCCCATTAGCTGCGTGTGCCATTGCTCATCCCCTCAGCCTGCCCCTTTTCTCTCCTCAGACTCCCAGAAGAAAAATACATTCTAAGAGGAAGAAGGGATAAAAAACTCTGGGGTCACCAGACCTCAGGGTATGTCCTTTTCTCTGTTTGGGATGTCTTTTCCACTATGCCACAAGAAAACTCCTATTCATTCGTCAAGGCCCATCTCAAGTGTTCCCTTATCTGTGATGCCTTTCTCAACTCGGGCAGCAGTTACTTAACTTTTTTCTTCCTTCCATCCTTTCTCCCTCCCTCCCTCCCTCCCTTCCTTCTTTCTTTCATACCCAAACCATGTATTTTGTATTTGCTCCAACTTTAGCATTTAACATCTGTTTTTACGTTTAGAAATTTACTCCTCCCCTTCTTTGAGCTATTTTCTGATAATTACTGACATATTATGTGTCATGTACTGTGTTGATAGCTCTATGTAGATTATTTCTTTTCATTATCACAACAGCCCTATGAAGTAGATACAATTATTATCCATATTATGGAAAAGCTACAAAAATTAAGTAAGTTGTCCAGGGTCACACAGCCAGTGTGTGGTGAAACCCCCACTGCAGTAAGTTCCTTGAGGGCAGGGGCTTATCTTACTTTTCACTGAGCCTTTCCCCCATCACCAGCACCTAGTAGGCACTCAGTGTGAGGGTTGAATGCTGAGTGAGTGAGGAAATGAGAAGAAAGGGACTGTTTAGACGAGAGCCCCACCTGAGCAAGCAGAGGTCAGGAAGGCATTGGTGGGACGGGGCAGCTGAACTGGTAATTACACCTCTTTTTTAACATCAGTTGTTCCTGCTCTGTAGCCCTCAGGATAGTAAGGGATTTGGTACTTTATGACGCCAGGGCCTGGAGTTCTTTCGTAAGGGTTCCCACCCCTGTAACCTACCCAGTACAGTCCCTTTATGAAGCTGAGGTGATGCTCTAGGCTGAAGGGGGAAGGGTGGTAACTGGGTGTAGTGACCGCAGGTTCTCACACTGCTCAGAGGAGGGCTGAACTGTGGTTTATGTACTCAGAGGTGGTAGCCATCCTTTGAATGGGCAAGTCTGGTATGCAGCAAAAAACGGGCATCTATCAGCCTGGACGTGCTATGCACGTCCTGCCCATCCAGGGTTGGGGCCAGAGTCGGGGGCACGGGAGAATTCCAGGGCTGGGGGCAGGGTACCCTGAGTTCCTCAGTCTTTACTCCTCGAATCCTTTTCCTCCCCTGCTTGGATTCTTATGTGTAATTCAGCCTCCCAGGGTCCTTGATGCTGGGAAAGGGGGTGCACACAAGCCAGTCCCACATTTATGTTCTGGGTGATGCATTAGTCTCCATATATTGGTCCAACTTCTGGACTTGCAGGTTTGAAGACTACAGTGAGACTATGGCCACTCACTGAGGTGGGGACCTTTTGGCTGCATCACATAAACTGCCTTAAAATGTCCCTCAGTCCCCCCATTTTCCCCAAGTCCTCCCAGTCTTGCTCTCCCCTGGTCTCTGCTGGCCCATTTTCATCACTTTCCTAGCAGATCGCACTCACCCCTCCGTGGACAGACGTCCTCCAGGTGTAAGGTTGCGTTCTTCTCATCCGCGGGGTTGCTGACCACACAGGTGAGGCGGCTGTTGAAGTGGCTGAAGGACAGGCTCAGGCTCAGGTTCCGGGAGCTGCGGGCTGGCCCCAGTGTCCCTCTCTGCTCCAGCTCCCTGGGGAGGCCCTGGCTCAGCCAGGTCACTGTCAGGTTCCCTGTGTTTCCTGGGGTCCCACACTCTAGACTGACGTTGCACCAGCCTGATGTGTTAGATGATGAATGAATCTGGATCTGGGGGTGGGGGATGGGCTCTGGGGTGAGAGGGGACAAAAGAGAAACTGAGCTTCAGGGTTAGAAGCTCATCCAAGTATATCACCTCTCTCACCTATATGATGCATCTGTGTAGGTTTCTAACTATAGGCTTGGGGAAGGAACCTACTCTCCCTGGACTAAGAGGTTCTGATTCCCAGCCCACAGACAGATGGTTGAGTCCCTTCCATGCTCAGTTAAGTCTAGATAACTAAATTATCATGATGTTTATGATAATTATATGTATACATGATAATATATATGATCACCATATATTATTGTATATATAATAAATAAAACATGTGTGGCATTGAGAATACAGTGTAAAAACATGATAACGTTCTTGTTTTGTTCAAGGAATAAAAGCATACTGATTATCTTTAAATGCTGAAGTAAAAATGTAAGTTTAGTCATCAGTGGGATAAAAGTACAATGTTGTATAATTTCCTAACTACTAGAGAAGTTTGGATCAAAGAAAACTGTATTAATTAAACAAAAGGCAAAAAAAAAAAAAGAAAAAAATGATAAAAAACATTAAATAGGATGTCTGGAGTAGGTCCATACATGTAAAAAATTAAAATGCATTTGGATGCGTTATATCCCCCTATTAAAAAGCCAAGACCCAGATTAGGTAAAACCAGCTGTATGCTATTTACATTACCTAATGAAACAGAAAGATTGAAAAGAAAGAGATGAAAAACAGTAGATGTGGAAAATGTCAACAAAATGATTGCAGGGGTGGCAATAGTCACTACAGACCAAATAAAATTTGAGATAAAAAACATTAAGCAGGTCAAACAGAGATATTTTCGATTACTATGTACCTAACAACATGGTTTGGAAATGTATAAATCAAATTCACTATTACTACAATAGATGAGTTTACTACAGCAGATGGACCTAAAAGGACTAGAGGACAGGATGTAATATAGGTAAATACAGATGTTAATGGCCAGGTGGCCAATCTGGTAGGTCGATCACTATATGCTCAGTCCCACTTCCCTCACTGTCCTTGACTTCATCTCTTGAAGAACCTAGAAAGCTAAATTCTCAATTTCCGTCTTTCTTACAGTTGCATTGGTTCTGACCAGTGACTTAGGGGAAATCTCCTGTGTGAGAGGAAAGGTCTTCACTCCTGAAAAGAGAAAGCCTCAACACAAGAGAGATTTTTTTTCCCCTGTCTTTCTCTTTTTTGCTATTTATGCTAGAATGATGTCTAGAGCAACAGCTATCTTGGACCAAAAGGCAACAAGCATGAGGACAAAAGCCCATGTGCCAAGGATGGCAGAGCAGGAAGATAGAGTGAGCCTCCTTCCCAGGAGACAATGTGGAGCAGATCGATGGCTGCCAGCAAAAGCTATCTCTTGACTTCTGGTGATGTGAGAAAAATAAATCCCCATTTGCTCAAGCCTTTAAAAATCAAGTTTAGGGCTTCCCTGGTGGCGCAGTGGTTGAGAATCTGCCTGCCAATGCAGGGGACACGGGTTCGAGCCCTGGTCTGGGAAGATCCCACATGCCGCGGAGCGACTGGGCCGTGAGCCACAACTACTGAGCCTGCGTGTCTGGAGCCTGTGCTCCGCAACAAGAGAGGCCGCGATAGTGAGATGCCCGCGCACCGCGATGAAGAGTGGCCCCCGCTTGCCGCAACTAGAGGAAGCCCTCGCACAGAAGCGAAGACCCAACACAGCCAAAAAAAAAAAAAAAAAAAAAAAAAAAAAAATTAAAAAAAAAATCAAGTTTAATGCTAATTGCTGTCAAACATATCCCTGACTTATGTGCATAGATAACAATAAAAAAGACTTGATCAGCAAAATCAAAGTTGATTAAAAAAAGGCCAATCAAAAGAAAAAATATTGATGTCTGACTAAAAAATTAAAGCTATAAGTAAATGTCACTAAGAATGAGAATCGGGTATAGCTACAGATGAGAAGATATTAAAAATTATAAGAAAACACTATGTACAACTGCATATCAATATATTTGAAAATATAAGTGAAATAATGTGTTTTTCTAGGAAAGTGTAAATGATCAAAATCCTATTAAGAAGTGACAGCAAACCTGAATACACCCACAGTCTTAGAAGAAATTAGAAACGTGGCCAAAGATCTGTCCTTACAAAAGTCATGAAGTGTATATGGTTTTAGGGGTGAGTGTTACCAAATGGCCAAAGAAAGAAAATTCCTGTGTTATATACACTGTTCCAGAGTTTAAAAAGGCAAAATATTTCTGAGGTCATTCTGAAAGCATAGTTTAACTTTAATACTCACGTCAGACAAGAATACCGAAACCAAAACAAGACAAAACACACAAATCCATGGGTTAATGTCAGTTACAAACAGAGAATTGAAAATTCCTAAATTAAATATTAGCAAATATAATCACACAATACATCATGATCAAGTTGGGTTTATTATAGGGATGCAAGGATAGTATAATTAGGAAATTTATTAATGTAATTTACACCACTAGCAGATGAAAAGAAAACCATACCTAGCATTTATTGACAGGCATATATTTCCAGGCATAACTCCTAAGGCTTTACATTAACTCATCTAATCCTCATAATAACCCTATAAAGTTACATGAACTAGCTGTGTCAGTAGAGTCATCTAGGGCAGGGGTAAGCAAAGGGTAAAAGATCAGATGGTAAATATGACAGGTGGTCTCTGTCACAACTACGCAACTTTGCCATTATGGGGAGAAAGCAGCCGAATACAACATGTGAAAGAATGGACGTGGCTGTGTTCCAATAAAACTTTGTTTATAAAATCAGACATTGGGCTGGATTTACCAGTGGCTGTAGTTTGCCAACCCTTGATCTGGGGCAGTTGTTGAAAATGCAAATTTGTGGGTCCTTTCCAAGACTCATTGAACATTCATCTGAGGAAAATGATATTTTTACATCACTTCTTTAAAAGATCTGATTTAATGAACAGATAACAATTTAAACATAAAACCAAATGGAATGTCTATTACAAAGTGTCATGAATTCTCCACACCCCCTCCAGCATTTAAAAAAAAAAAAAAAAAAAAAAAGTGTCATGAAGCACAGACAGGTGTTTAGGAAGTGTATGCTCTTAGGCATTTAAAGTATTCACTCAGCAAGTGGTTTTTATGAATTTTTATTAAGCTCTTTTCAATAGGTAAAGGAATATTAATCAGGCTTGAATAATAAAAATTCCTAGAAATCAGACTTCCCTGGTGGCACAGTGGTTAAGAATCTGCCTGCCAGTGCAGGGGACGCAGGTTCAATCCCTGGTCCAGGAAGATCCTACATGCCGTGGAGCAACTAGGCCCATGTGCCACAACTACTGAACCTGTACTCTAGAGCCTGTGAGCCACAACTATCGAGCCTGCACATGACAACTACCGAAGCCCGTGCACCCAGAGCCCGTGTTCCGCAACAAGAGAAGCCACCAAAATGAGAAGCCCGCACACTGCAACAAAGAGTAGCCCCTGCTCGCCACAACTAAAGAAAGCCCACACGCAACAATGAAGACCCAACACAGCCAAAAATAAAGAAATAAAATAAATAAATTTATTTTTAAAAAATCCTAGAAAAATTAGGTGCATTTCTGTAGGTAGCCTTTAAAGATTGCTTAAATCTATTTGGTTAAAGGCATACTTCCTGAATGCCTCCTGGGAGCTGTGTAAAACACTGGCAGATGCCAAGAAGAGTAGGGTATGGACCCTGCTCTCAAGTGGACAGCAGACCACACGCAAATAACTGTAGTCCAAGGCAGAGAGAAACATTACCCATAAAAGAATTAGGAAAAAGAACTTTCAGACTTCAAAATGGAAATACTCATTCAACAGGGATCAGAAAAGCCTTCATAGGACATGGCAGTTCTGAAAGCCATGAGGTAACAGAGAGAGAGAGGCTGTATTTGAGGAACAGTGTATTTGGCTAGAAACAAGGCTGGAACACTGGTGTCAATTGATGGAGGATCTCTAATGCTGGGATGAGTACTTAGTGCTGCAGGCGATGGGGTGTGAGCAAGTATTGTTGGAAGATTTAATATGGGCACTGGTGGATTATCAGAAAATGGAAAGCAAGACAAAGGGAAACCAGCTAGTAGCACTTGTACTTTTTCTAGCAACTCTTCTTTTGCTCCAACCTTGTGGTTTTGATATGATTTGTTAGTCAAATCACCCTGACCCTGGTTACAGGGGAGGGCACAAGTCCAGGCGTTGACAATCAGAATATGTTATTTCCCTGGCCAGTGACCCATCTAGGGGTTATCTTGTGACCCAAGCCCAAACAGAAAATGCCCTCCCTAGAATTTTCCATGTGGAGTGAGCCAGGAAACTCCCTTTGCTCTCTGGCTGAGTGGGACCCATAGCTGTACAAGGCCATACTCTTAACCATGTGGAGAAGCCCAGGAGAATAAAGCTGACAGGAAAGGGAGAGAGAAACACTGGAAAAAAAGATGAGAGAGTACATGGTCCCTGACAGATAGAAGAGAGTGCCCTTCAGCTTTCCAATTCCTGTGAGCAAGAGGGCCAGAGGAACTCCTTTATTTCTTTTCCTCCTAGAGACCTATGTACCTTTATCACGAAAACACTCCTTATTGATCTAATTTGAGTAGGCTTTCATTTCTTGCTGTCAAAGAGATAGGACGAGACTGTATTGGTAGGATGTTACTCAGAGAGTTATGCCAGGAATTTATCAGCCAAGGAGGAGAGAGAGACAAGTTCAGGAATTAGAAGCTGGAGGCCAGGGAGGCAGCTGATACGTTCTCCATCCTTTACCGACTGGAAACCCCAGCTTGGATAGTCAACCCAGCCCCTTCTTAAAAGCTTTCCAGTCTCCTGTGTTAGAGACCCTCACCCCTCCACTGCTCCCACTAGGTGAAGTATGCAGGGAATGTGTGGGATATGGATATTCCCTGGAGAGCCACCACCATGTGTCAAGAAGGAAGGGGCCAGGTGGCGAGGTGAAGGGTAGAAAATTTGGAGCATGGCACATGGAGGAAAGTGTCAGGAAGCAAGGCTGAAGAAGCCGCCGAGGACCTGATCCTGTGCGGAGTTAAACTTCTTTTCCTGAGTGCCATTTATCCTGTGGGGGATGGGAACCGGGAACATTGTTTGGTTTCAAGCGGGTAAATAACAGGAAGAGCGCTACATTTAAAAAAGATCAAGATATCAGCTTCATGGAGGATAATTTGGAAGGGAGAAGAGACCAGAGGCAGGGAAGCCAGTTAGGAGGCTTGCTGTGATAACCCAAGCAGAGGTGACGGAACGGGACAGGGGCTGGGTCTCTTTCTGTATCTCTGACTTGTGTCTAGGACAGAGTTTCGTCCTAATCTCTCCAGCTGGACTTCAGATCAACTGGTTTAAAAGCATTTTACCTAACGACTAGTTCTAACATTCAGTCTCCTACTTAGTGTTTTTTCTTCATCCAGTTTTGTTGTTTTGGTCTTGCCAAGTGTTTTGTCACTTAAGAATTTTTAAATCAGTTTTTGAACCAACCGGCTAAGGCTATTTCTGATATAATTGTGTATTTCTAATAATCAACTTTGTAGGATTTTACAATTGAAAGGAGAGTTGTTTTGATATTTGTGGGTGGGCCTCTATACTTTTATACTCCCCGGGGTTGCTGGGGGCTCTCAAGTGATCCCTCTGCTTTACAACTTTTATGGGCTGCCTCTCATGAGATGTGTAGCCCTGGAACCCACCCTGTACCCTGTACCTTCCCTCTGCCAGCTGTGTGTGGGCCCCGAGAGTGGGCAGTGGGATTTGGATGAGGGCCCAGCCCAGGAGGGGAGGATGGTGGTGGTCAGGCCTTACCATGGGTCTGCTAGGGGTGGATTAACTGGAAGGTGATGAAGCTTAAGCCCCTTTCTCTTCCTGTTATAAATACTTTTAAACAAACAAACAAACAAAAAGAAATTGTAAGAAATTAAGAAATTGTAGCTAGTTTTTCCTAAGACGTAATTTTTAAAATGTAGTTTTCTTTTTAGGGCATCAGAAGAGATGTAAAAACTCCTAAAAAAGAGGTTTTTTTTTTTTTTTTTTTTTTAAAGAAAACCTGATTTCTAACTTACTTTAGATAAAGTGGTTGTTGGAATGCCTGCTTGGGGCACGGTCCCATACCTTACCATATAAACAGAGTCTAAAGACTTCCTCCTGGGATTTTCCTGAGTGGAATTTGATTTTCGCTGTATATAGTCCACTCATCTCCAGAGTGAGATTCCTGATGCTCAGGAAAGCCATCTCTGTTACGTTGAATCTGTGCTTGTGTTTTTCTTCAAGGTCATACCAATCAGGATGAGGGGTATTAGGCCTCCAGGACACCAGCAGCTGTGGTTTCTCGTCATCCTCCGAATCCCAATTCCACTCAATTTCTCGGATGTTAGGACCCAAAGAGGAGTTCAGTCGCAGCTGGACAGATCCCCCCAAAATCCTTTTCAATGTGCAGGAAGAGCTGGGGTCTTTGATTGTCTGCGAATCTGGTGAAGGAAGAGCTAAGAATGGAGGAAGAAAGAAGCAGAGCAAACATTATGCTGTATCTACTGTCTGCTTTCACATCACACTAATTTTATATTTATAAAAAGAGAATTATCTCCATTTTTACAGACAAGGAAAGAAAGCTGTAGAGGTAACTTGCTTAGGCATTGGTCTTACTTAGAAGTTGGCAGTTTTGATTCAAGCACATGTCTGTCACCCTCCTAGACTCACGCTCTTTCCTTTTCTTGCAGCTTGCACCCAACATGGCCTTTGGTTTAATTCCGGGAAATAGAAACTGAAAATATTGAAGATGATAAATCATAATACAATTTCCCCATTTGTTTGTATATACCAGAAGAAAATCATTTCAGCTTTCCCTGCTGCCACCATTTTTTCACTCAACCCACTGCATTACAGTTTCTGGTCACCACTCCTCTGAAACTGCTCTTGACTGAGTTACTAATAACTCCCTAAAATTAACAAATCCATATGTCACTGGTCAATCATCAATCCTAGTCTTATGGGACCATCTTGTCACATTTGACATATGACTATTCTCTCTTTCTTGAAACTCTACTTATTTGATACAAATTTTTACTCCTTCCGGCCCTCAGCCCACCTTCATTCAATAAATGCTTAATGAGCTAGGCACCATTGAAGTTGCCAGAGATACAGTGGTGAACAAGCAGACCAGGTCTCTGCTTTCATGGAACTTCCATTCTAGTGAGAGAGACTGCTGAAAAAAGCAGGGGAAAACAAGTGACTTCAGATAATTATAAGTGTTATAAAAAAAAAAGGATGTGACACAGATTTCATATCTGTGGCCTGGCATCTGAACTCCTTTCTAGTATTTATGGCATTTTCTATCTTATGAGGCAAGCCCATATCCCGCTATAGAAGGTGAAAATGCCTGATACTTTCCTAGCCACCTTTGCAGCTGAGACAGCACATAACCTGGGCTCCTCCAATCAGATGCACCTACCCAGACTTCCAAACAGAAGCTAGTGTCATGATGAGAGGAGGACAATAGTATATGTGCTATTGACAATGGCAGTTATGGCAGCAGCCACCTGATTGCCTAAGGCAATGGAGGCAGCAGTTCTGGGGCAAGTCAAGTGTCCAGAGTCAGTAGTGTTGGGATGTAAGCTGTGGTGTCTGTGTCAGGAGTGACAGACCAGCTTCTACTGGACCAGTTCCTGGATGAGTCATCTCAAAGCCTGGTCACCTGGATCCTTCAAAGTTTTGTGGGCCACCTACTCTCCTTTAGTATACATATTTAACTAGTCAGTTGATTTCTGTTGCTTGTAGCCAAGAACTTAGGATAATGTGATAGAATACTGGTGGTTTGATGGAAGTGTGAGGTGTGGGTGGTTCATCAAGAAAGTCCTCAAAGATGGTGTGACAACTAAAGTGAGTCCTGAATGATGACAGGACAGAATGAATTATTCCAGGCAGCAGAAAGAGCATGTGCAAAGTTTCCAGTGCAGAAATGATCTTGGCCTCCATGTGGGACGAAGTGAGAGCTATGGCTGGAGCAGAGTAAGTGAAGATGAGAACTGAAAACAGATGGCCGAGGCAGGAAAGGATTTGTAGGGTGGGTAGGGGGGTTGGACGGATTCAGAATGCAACAGGAAGCTGCCAGCTGGTTTTTAGCAGAGTAATATGTAATTTACATTTTTATTGATCACTTTAGAATAGATACTGTGTGCAGAATGGTTTATAGGAGGGCAAGAGGAGGAAAAGGGATTCCAGTTCAGAGGCTTTTACAATAGGTTAAGTGAGAGAAGGATGGTGGTAGGGGATGGGGAGAAATGGGGAGATTCAGGAAAAATTTGGAGGTAGAATGATAGAGGTTGCTGATGGACTGGATGTCAGAGAGAAGGAAAAGAAGAATCAAAGATGATTTCTAGGTTTTTGGCTTAAGCAACTGGGTAGATGGGGTGACATTTATTGAGCTGTAAATACCATAAAAGCCTGGGGAGGAGAAGGTTTGGGGTGAAGATAAGCATAACACAAGAATTCAGTTTTAGACATGTTAACTTTGGCTTCCAAGAATGGATGTTAAATGGGCCATAGGGAAGGGTCTGAAGTCCAGGGGGAGATGTCAAGGCTGGAAATGTGGCCTTCAGCACAGTAATGCTACTTAACAACCACGGGATTAGCTAAAATCACCTAGGGATTAGGTGATTACAGCTAGGGAAGAAATGAGGGCATAGCACTGACCACCAGAGGATTCAGGTCCATTGAGAGAGGTGGAGAAGGAGCAGTCAGTGGGGGAAGACCCGGTGAGTGCAGGGTCAGAAAAACTAAAGAAGGAAAGTGGTTCAAGAAGGAGGGGTGGATGACTAGGGCAGCGCTACTGAGAGGTGAGGTGAGACTTCCTTCCATTCTTTTCTTTTTCTCTTTAGTACTCCCAAAATTCTTTTGTGCTTCTCATTCCATTAGTACTCACTTTCTTAATATGTATATTTCTTCACTATTATATTAAAAGATTCAAATGATGCCTGTCTGCTCTTTATTCCCCAATGCTCACCACCACCCCAAGTAGAATGAAAATGCAGAACGTTCACTACCCCACATTCTCTGCTCACTACACAGCCTTATAATATTCTCACACCTCTCCCTGCAACATCCTTCCAACTTGGAGGTTTCACTGACATAGTCAAGTGTTCTGTTTCTAGACATTTATCAGATTTTCTCTGAAAATATGACTCTATTGCAAGAATCTTCACCTACCACTTAAATCACAAATTCCCAGTCACATTACCATAATCCACTGCAGTATAATTACAACTGTTGTATGGTTTTTCGCTTACCTCTGCTTATTCTTTACCTTTCCCTACTGTTAACGATTAACTGCTTGTTTGATGGACAACTTTTTTGAGGATTTTCCTTCAATAGGCTCTGTGAGTGATATAGTCTCTGAATCCTTACTTAAATGCTAAAGTCTTCTCTTACCATGTTAGTAAGTGGCATTGAGGCTGAATAGCATGGATTCTTAGCCTTTCCTTTAAGTAGCACATAGATGTCTTTTCACCGTCATCAAGGTTCCAGTATTGCAGATAAGAAGTCTGATTATTTTTCATTTCAAAGTATTTTCCCTTTGGAAGCTTTCTAAGTTTTTTTTTTTTGTTGTTGTTGTTGTTGTATTTCAAAAATTGTACCAGCATACTCTTAGGTGCATGTCTTTTTTTTCATTGAGGTGAAATTCTCATACGATTAACACTGTAAAGTATACAATTCAGTGGCATTTTGTGTATTCCCAATGTGCAACTGCTACCTCTCTCTAGGTTTAAAACATTTTCATCATCCCAGAAAAACACCCGGTACCCAGTAAGTTATCATTCTCCCCCATCCCCTGGTAACCACTAATCTACTTTCTATCTGTTCTGGATATATCACATAAAAGGAATCATACAGTATGTAACCTTTTGTGTCTGGCTTCGTGTACTTAACATAAGGTTTTCAAGGGTCACCCAAGCTGTAGTACGTACCAGTATTTTGTCCCTTTTTACGGTTGAATATTCCATTGTACATATATACCACAATTTGTTTATCCCTGCATTCATTGATGGACATTTGGGTTGTTTATACCTTTTGGATACTATGAATAATGCTGTAACAAACATCTGTGTACAAGTTTCTGTGTGGACATATGGTTTATTTTCTCTTGCTATATAGCTAGGAGTGGAATTTCTGGGTCATACAGTAATTCTAAGTTTAATTTTTTGAGGAAATGCCTGTTTTCTACAGTTGCTACACCATTCTGCAGTCCCAACAACGCACATGGGGTCCTATTTATCCACATCTTCACTAGTACCTCTTATTTTCCTATTAAAGCCATCCTAGTAGGTGTAAAGTGGTATCTCATTGTGGTTTTGATTTACATTTCCTTAATGGTCAATGATGTTGAACATCATTTCTTGCACTTGTTGGTCATTTATATATCTTCTTCGGTGAAATATCTATTCAAATCCTTTGCCCATCATTAGTGTATAGGAATGCAAGAGATTTCTGTGCATTAATTTTGTATCCTGCTACTTTACCAAATTCATTGATGAAAAATCTGAAAGAGAAATTAAGGAAACACTCCCATTTACCATTGCAACAAAAAGAATAAAATACCTAGGAATAAACCTACCTAAGGAGACAAAAGACCTGTATGCAGAAAACTACAAGACACTGATGAAAGAAATTAAAGATGATACAAGTAGATGGAGAGATACACCATGTTCTTGGATGGGAAGAATCAACATTGTGAAAATGACTCTACTACCCAAAGCAATCTACAGATTCAGTGCAATCCCTATCAAACTACCAATGGCATTTTTCACAGAACTAGAACAAAAAATTTCACAATTTGTATGGAAACACAAAAGACCCCGAATAGCCAAAGCAATCTTGAGAGGGAAAAATGGAGCTGGAGGAATCAGGCTCCCTGACTTCAGACTATACTACAAAGCTACAGTAATCAAGACATTATGGTACTGGCACAAAAACAGAAATATAGGTCAATGGAAAAAGGTAGAAAGCCCAGAGATAAACCCACACACATATGGACACCTTATCTTTGATAAAGGAGGCAAAAATATACAATGGAGAAAAGACAGCCTCTTCAATAAGTGGTGCTGGGAAAACTGGACAGCTACATGTAAAAAAATGAAATTAGAACACTCCCTAACACCATACACAAAAATAAACTCAAAATGGATTAAAGACCTAAATGTAAGGCCAGACACTATAGAAGTCTTAGAGGAAAACATAGGCAGAACACTCTATGACGTAAATCACAGCAAGATCCTTTTTGACCCACCTCCTAGAGAAATGGAAATAAAAACAAAAGTAAACAAATGGGACCTAATGAAACTTCAAAGCTTTTGCACAGCAAAGGAAACCATAAACAAGACGAAAAGACTACCCTCAGAATCAGAGAAAATATTTGCAAATGAAGCAACTGACAAAGGATCAATCTCCAAAATTTACAAGCAGCTCATGCAGCTCAATATCAAAAAAACAAACAACCCAATCCAAAAATGGGCAGAAGACCTAAATAGACATTTCTCCAGAGAAGATATACAGATTGCCAACAAACATATGAAAGGATGCTCAACATCACTAATCATTAGAGCAATGCAAATCAAAACTACAATGAGGTATCACCTCACACCAATCAGAATGGCCATCATCAAAAAATCTACAAACAATAAATTCTGGAGAGGGTGTGGAGAAAAGGGAACCCTCTTGCACTGTTGGTGGGAATGTAAATTGATACAGCCACTATGGAGAACAGTATGGAGGTTCCTTAAAAAACTAAACATAGAACTACCATATGACCCAGCAATCCCACTACTGGGCATATACCCTGAGAAAACCATAATTCAAAAAGAGTCATGTACCACAATGTTCACTGCAGCTCTATTTACAATAGCGAGGACATGGAAGCAACCTAAGTGTCCATTGACAGATGAATGGATAAAGAAGATGTGGCACATATATACAATGCAATATCAGTCAGCCATAAGAAGAAACGAAATTGAGTTATCTGTAGTGAGGTGGATGGACCTAGAGTCTTTCATACAGAGTGAAATAAGTCAGAAAGAGTAAAACAAATACCATATGCTAACACATACATATGGAAACTAAAAAAAAAAAAAGGTTCTGAAGAACCTCGGGGCAGGACAGGGATAAAGATGCAGATGTAGAGAATGGACTTGAGGACACGGGGAGGAGGAAGGGTAAGCTGGGACAAAGTGAGAGAGTGGCATTGACATATATACACTACCAAATGTAAAATAGCTAGTGGGAAGCAGCCACTTAGCACAGGGAGATCAGCTCAGTGTTTTGTGTCCAACTCGAGGGGTGGGTTAGGGAGGGTGGGAGGGAGACGCAAGAGGGAAGGGATATGGAGATATATGTATACGTAGAGCTGATTCACTTTGTTATAAAGCAGAAACTAACACACCATTGTAAAGCAATTATACTCCAATAAAGATGTTAAAAAAAAGTAAAAAACTAAACAAAACCAAACAAAACCTTATGTAAAGCAGTGTCTGCTTACAAGTAAATGAGTATCTTAATGTACCCATTGTTTTTTAATGCATTCTGTTGGGAATGGAAAAAAAAATCATTTTTAAACAATCTTGGGACTTATCTAAACTTTTATTTTTTCCCAGCTAGACCAGTTAAATAAATGATCCATACATACATTGGTATGTAAAAAAAAATCCTTCGCCCATTTAAAAAAATTGTATTGTTTGTCTTTTTGTTGTTGAGTTGTAAGAGTTCTTTATATATTCTGGATACCAGATCCTTATCAGACATATGATTTTGCAAACATTTTCTCCTATTCTGCAGAATGTCTTTTCATATTTTTAATAATATATTTTGATGCACCAAAGTATTTAATTTTGATGAAGTCCACTTTATCTATTTTTCTTTTGTTGTTCATGCATTTGATGTCAAATCTAAGAATCCTTTGCCAAATCTGAGGTTATGAAGATTTACCCTAATGTTTCTTCTAATAGTTTTATAGTTTCAATGGGTTGTTGACCCATTTTGAGTTCATTTTTGTATATGATATTAGTAGGGGTACAACTTTATTGTTTTGCATGTGTTATCCAGTTATCCCAGTACCGTTTGTTGAAAAGGCTATTCTTTCCCCTCATTGAATGATCTTGACATCCTCACTGAAGATCAATTGGCAATAGATGTTTGGGTTTATTTAGGGACTCTTAATTCTATTCCACTGGTCTATAGATCTATCCTTATGTCAGTAGCATACTGTTTTGATTACTGTAGTTTTGTAGCAAGTTTTCAAATTGGGAAACATTTGTTCTCCATATGAATTTGAAGGCCATCTTTTCCATTCCTGAAAAAAAAAAGTTATTGGGGGCTTCCCTGGTGGGGCAGTGGTTAAGAATCTGCCTGCCAATGCAGGGGACATGGGTTCGAGCCCTGGTCCGGGAAGATCCCACATGCTGCGGAGCAACTAAGCCCGTGCGCCACAACTACTGAGCCTGCGCTCCAGAGCCCGCGAGCCACAACTACTGAGCCCATGTGCTGCAACTACTGAAGCCCGCACGCCTAGAGCCCGTGCTCAACAACAAGAGAAGCCACCGCAATGAGAAGCCCATGCACCACAACGAAGAGTAGCCCCCGCTCGCCGCAACTCCGAGAAAGCCCTCATGCAGCAACAAAGATCCAATGCAGCAATAAAAAAAAAAAAAAAAGGTTATTGGAATTTGGTAGGCATTACATTGAACCTGTAGATTTATTTGGGGAGTATTGCCATCTTAACAATATTGTCTTATATTCCATGAACATGGGAAGTCTTTCATCCATTTAGGTATTCTTTAATTTATGTCAACTCTATTTTGTAGTTTTCAGTGTGCAAGTCTTTCACCTTCTCGACTAAATTTATTCCTACCTATTTTTTTCCAGTGCTATCATAAGTGGAACTGTTTTCCTAATGTCCATTTCAGAGTTCTAATTGCTGGTGTATAGAAACAAGATAGATTTTTGTGTGTTGGTTTTTTACCCTACAACTGTGTTGAAGTTATTAGCTCTAGTATTTTGTGTGTGTGTGGATTCTATAGGATTTTCTATGTATAGAATCATGTCATCTGCAAATAGATATAGTTTTACTTCTTCCTTTCCAATTTGAATGCCTTTCATTTCTTTTTCTTGCCCCATTGCTCTGGCTAGGAATTCCTGTACGATGTTGAATAGCACTGGTGAAAGCAAGCAACCTTTTCTTGTTCATGATCTTCAACAGAAAGCTTTCAGTCTTTCACCATTGGATATGATGTTCACTGTGGGTTTTTCATAAATGCCCTTTGTCATGTTAGGGAAGTTCCCTTCTATTCCTATTTTGCTGAGAGTTTTTGTCATGAAAGAGTGTTAAATTTTATCAAATGTTATTTCTGCATCTATTAAGATGATCATGTATTTTTTTTTCTTCATCCATCAGTATGATGTGTTACACTGGCTGATTTTCTTATGTTAAACCACCATTGCATTCCTGGGATTAATCCCACTTGTAATGGTGTATGTAATCCTTTTAATGTGCTATTGGATTCTATTTGCTAGTATTTTGTTGTGGATTTTGCATGTATATCCATCTTCATTGGTCTATATTTTTTGTGATATCTTTGTCTGGCTTTGGTATCATGGTACTGCTGGCTTCATAGAATGTATTGAATGTAATACAACATATAGAATGTAATGTACAACAGGGTAACTATAGTTAACACAACTTTATGGTATATTTAAAAGTTGTTAAGAGAGTAGATCCTAACAGTTCTCATCACAAGGAAAAAAAACATTTTTTGTATCTATATGAGATGACAGATGTTACCTAAACTTATTGTGGTAATCATTTCATAATATATGTAAGTCAAGTCTCTGTGTTGTACACCTTAAACTTATACAGTGCTGTATGTCAATTATACCTCAATAAAACTGAAAAAAAAAAGAATGCATTGGGAATTTCCTGGCAGTCCAGTGGGACTCCGGGCTTTCACTGCCAAGGGCCTGGGTTCAAACCCTGGTTGGGGAACTAAGATCCCACAAGCCATGTGGCGTGGCCAAAAACAAAAACAAAAAGAATGTATTGAGAAGTGTTCCCCCCTCTTCTTTTATTTTTTGAAAGAGTTTAAGTCGGATTGGTTTAATTTTTCTTTAAATGTTTAGTAAAATTCAGCAGTGAAGCCATCCAGTTCTGAACTTGTCTCTTTGGGGAAGTTTTTGATTACTGATTCAATTCCTTGTTATATGTCTGTTGAGATTTTCTATTTCTTCTTTAGACAATTTTGATAATTTATGTATTTCTAGGAGTTTGTCCTTTTCACATAGATTATTTAATTGGTTAGCATAAATTCTTCATGAGATTCTCTTATAATCTTTGTAATTTTTATAAGGTCAGTAATACCTCAGCTTTAATATTTGACCTTAGTTATACTACAATCTTCTCACTTTTTTTCTTAGTCAGATTAGGTAGAAGTTTGTCAATTTTGTTTGATCTTTTCGAAAAACTAACTTGTGGTTTCACTGATTTCACTGATTCTATTATTTTTCTACTTTCTATTTCATTTATTTCTGCACTAATCTTCATTATCTCCTGCCTTCTTCTGGTTTTGGGTTTAGTTTGCTCTTCTTTTTATAGTTCCTTAAGGTATAAATTTAGGTTGTTGATTTGAGATCTTTTTTATTTTTTAATGTAGGCATTTATAACCATAAAGTAATCTCTGAGCAGTACTTTTAATACATTTATACATTTTTGTATGTTTTGTTTCATTTTCATTCATCACAAAATATTTTCTAATTTCTTTTGTGATTTCTTCTTTGGTCCATTGATTGCATAAGAGTATGTTGTTTAATTTCCATGTAATTACAAATTCTCCAGCTTTCTTTTGGTTACTGATTTCTACCTTCATTCCATTGAGGTCCAAGAAGATAGTTTCTATAATTCTGAAGTTTTAAAATTTATGGAGAATTGTTTTATGGCCTAACATGGTTTATCTTAGAGAATGTCCATGTGTAATTGAGAAAAATGTGCATTCTGCTGTTGCTGGGTAGAGTGTTCTGTATATGTATTTTAGATCTAGTTGGTTTATAGTATTGCCCAAGTTCTCTATGACTTACTGATTTTCGGTTTAGATGTTTTATCTGTTATTGAAAATAATGCATTGGAGTCTTCAATTATTATTGTAGAACTGTCTATTTTTCCCTTCAATTCTGTCAGTATTTGTTTCAAAACTGCAGGCTCTGTTGTTTGACATGTGTATTGCATACTTATTATATCTTCTTGATGAATTGACCCTTTATCAGTAAAAAATGTCCCACTTTGTCTCATAACATTTTTTTTTTTACTTAAAATCTATTTTTATGATATCAGAATAGTCACCCCAGCTCTCTTTTCATTATGACTTATGTGGATCTTTTTCTATTCTTTCCCTTTCAACATATCTGTGTCTTTAGGTCTACAGTGAGTCAGGGCAGTTTATTTTTTTTAACTTTATTAAGCTTTTGAATAGCCAGTAAAGTCACAAGGCTCAAAATTTAAAAGGTATAGAACGATAAACTGTGAAAAGACTCTCATGCTTTCTTCCTTTTCCCTGTACCTTTTCAGAGATATTCTACCCATATGCATCCATGTGCATAGAAAACACATACATAATTCCCCTTCTTTTTTACACAAATGATAACATACTATGTAATCTTCTCTGAACAGTGCTTGTTTTCCTCCTTGATGATGTAGGTTAGTAATTATTTCATAACAGCACATAAAGAACTGACTTAGCCTTTTGCATAGTCACATAGAATTCTCCTGAATTATTATTGATCCTCTTTTTTTTTCTCAACTGATGAACATTTAAGTACCTTCCTCTTTTTTTGGCTTTTAATATATGAGTTATACTATTTTTCCTAATTTGTGACATTTTTTCTAACCATGGGTAGTCATTTTTGCCATGAGGAAATGTTAATTTTCATAAGGTTAATTCTATCAACATTTTCTGCTTACAGAGGTTTTTGATTTTGCCCTTGTCTTTGTCATGCTTAAGCCTTTCTTACTCCTGGTTATTAAATAAATCATCCCATGATTTTTTTTCATTTTGTATTTAAATCTTTTATGTGATGTATTTTTTATTGTGGTAAAAATATACATAACATAAAATTTACTATTTTAACCATTTTAAGTGTACAGTTCAGCGGCTTAAGTATATTCACAATATTGTGCAACTATCACTTATCTATTTCCAGAGGAAATTTCCAGATGCATGTAAACCTTTGGTCCCTGTGGAATTTATTTTGGTATGAGGTATGTGGTATGAATACAACCTTTTTTTTCTCTGATGGCTAGCCAGTTGTCTCAAAATAATTTATTGTGTCTTTTCTGGACTTATCCCGTCTATTCATGTGCTGATATTCTGCTGTTTTATGATGTGTTTTAATGTCTGGTAAACCTATTCCCTCGATTATGCTTATGTTTTAGAATGTTTCTGAATGCTCTTGCCTCATAATTTTCCATATAAACAATCTGGATTCAAAAAAAAACTTTGTTGGTAATTTTTTCACTAGGATCACATTTAATTTATAGATTAATTTCAGGATAACTGATTTCCTTACAATTTAATTTTCCTATTGGGTAATATGCTGTATTTTTCTATTTGTTCAGGAATTATTTTGTGTTCGTCAATAGCATTTTATATTTTTGTCACATGTCTTTGACACATTTCTTGTTATGTTTATACATAGGCATTTTATTTTTCTGATGTCATGTCTTTCTGGTTATTAGTACTATGTAACATGTTCATTTATTTCTTTGTATTAATTTTGTATACAACTCTTTTCCTGAATTCTCCTATTATTTGTAATAATTTTTCTCTGGATTCTTTTGGATTTTTCAAGTAAAAAATTAAATCATCTATAAGTAATGATAATAGAACCCTTCTCTTTGAAATTTTATACCTCATTTCTTTCTCTGGTCTGTTGAAATAAATTTCTAGGCCCAAGACTAAGTCACTCCTGTCTGGATTGCCATGTCAGCAAACCCAAACTTAGATGACTTTTGTGCTCTTGTAAATGTTCCACTTGACCAGAAACTGCAATATCCAGTCAGCCAATCCCCAAACACTAGGCCAGTTCTGGGCTCCGTACTTATTTTCTTATTCCTTATTCATTATCTATTTTCCTCTTCCTTATTCCTTGTTCTTTATCCTATAAAAGCTTCCTGCCATCCACCCCATTTTACAGTCCTCTGGACCCTTGGAAATGGAGAATGCCCACTTCATGAAGTGTTAAATAAAGTTGGTTTGTGTCACCTAAGTTTCCTTTGTTAATCATATTTAACACAGGTCTAACTGTATTAACCAGTATGTCTAAAGCACTGTTAAATTGTAGTGGTGAAGGTAAAATCATCTGTACTATAAACATTGGTTATAAGTAATCTATGAAACTACCTGTGCCAATTTCTTTTTAAAGAATAGGTCTTAGACAATTTAACCTATTTTTAAAATCAGGTAATGTGTTATTATTATTTATTATATATATATTTGGTCTTTGTCCACTACTCCTGGGACAGAGCTCCTAAAGCCTTTGCAATTTCCTACATAAGCTCTCCAGGGGCATTATAGTATTTAATATTTTTCGCAGTTCCTGAAATAGCTCCAGAGCAATAAATGTGAAATGGGTATCTTTTGTTATTCATAACAAACCCCTTTGTACCACAGCTGAAATTTATGTTCATAAGATGACTTTGGAAAGCTCCTTAGGATGGGAGCTGGTTGTCAGGGGAACCAACCTTGTTGGCAGGTTGGAACTTTCAGTCCCACACTCTGTCATCCTGACAGTGGAGAAGGGCTAGCAACTGAGTTTAATCACCAGTGGCCAATGATTTAATCAATTCTGCCTGTGTAATGAAGTCTCCATAAAAACCCAAAAGGATGGGGTTAGGAGAGCTTCTGGGTTGGTGGACACAAGTAGGTGCTCGGAGGGTGGCACACCTGGAGAAGGCGTGCAAACTCTGCCCCCCTCCCTACATACCTGGCCCTATGCATCTTGCCCATCTGGCTGTTAATGGGTTACATTTTTTAAATAATAAACCAGTGATCTACTATAAACTGATCTCCCGTTGTTCTGTGAACTGCTCTAGCAAATTAACCAAACCTGACAAGAAGGTCACGGGAACCTCTGATTTATAGCCAGTCTGTACGAAGCACAGCTAACAACCTGGACTTTTAACCAGTGTCTGAAGTTGGGGGAGAATAAGGGACTGAACCCTTAACCTGTGGGGTCTGACACAAGCTGCAGGTAGATAGTGTTATAATTGTGTTAAATTATAGGACACCCAGATGGTATCTGGAAAATGAGCAAATTGCTTGGTGTGGGGAAAAGAACTCATACATCTAGTGTCAGAAATAGTGTGGTAGTAGTGGGAGAGTAGGGGAGAAACACCAGAGTCTGTTTCCATAGCAGGTAATTTACCTGTTTAGATTTTCTTTCTCTTTTGGACTCAGTATTGGTAAATTATATCTTTCTAGAAAATGATCCATTGCATCTCAGTTTTCAATATATTTGTATAAAGTTAAGCAAAATAGTTTTTTGTTTAACTTCCTTTGTATGTGTGGTTATTTCCTGCTTTTAATTTCTTCTTTTGGGTATTTAGATTTTCAAGGGACGGTTTTGAAAGACTGGAGACACTAGATCATGCTTGTGTGCTGGTGGCAGTGATTCAAGTATTTTACTCTCTTTCAGACAAAACACTCTAGAGTAAGAGACAGTTTGTGATCACAAAGCAATGTTTGGTTTTTTGAACAGGGAATTAAATTATTAAAGAGAAAGCAAATGGTCAGAGTTCAGGAAAAGGTAGGAATGAGGGAATTTCCAAAGACGGACAATTTAATGAAGAGACCTGCAGGAGCTCCATACAGCTGTGAAGCTTACATCTGTGTGTTGTTGCAAGCTTCCTGACTCCTGGGTTTTGGGTTTGTTTTTTTTTTTTTTTCTTGCTTGTTCTCTCTCTCTTTCATTTTTAAAGAAATTTATTAAGCTATTTCTCTTGGGCTACAGAAAAGATTCTTTACTATGAACAGGGAGATAAAGTTAACAATTTACAAGAAAACTGAGAAAAATCGCTAGAGAGAAACTGGTGCCACAATTTTTACAAGATCCCAGTTCCTGATTTCCAATTCTCTTCCTAGTGCACTTCTGGAACCCATTAGAACATACTGAAAAGGGACCAAATCCAAATATGACTGAAAGGCTGGGTAAGAGCAGTGTAAATAAGGTCATTTCCATTTCTCCTATATCAACACATCCTGTGTGCCCTGCCTTGAGGACACATGCAAATATACGTCCATACAATTTTTCCCTTGCAAATTTTTAAGGAACTGAAATTAAATATGATGATATGATACCATACCCTTTAAATGTCTTAAAATTATTATTTTAAATAAAGGACAAAACCTCACTAGTTCAATCAAGTTCAATTCTTAATAAAAATGAGTTAATCGTGAACCCAGCACTGCCTGAATCTGCTTTAATCCAAGATGCACTTAGAGGAAAAAGTTCTTGTTTTGTCACTGTTTAAGGAATGAAGAGAACATTGTGGCTAGAGCCACTGGCACCCATCCAGCTCCCTGCCCTCCCCTGTCATGTGGGACTCCATGCAGCCTGGTTATGACTGCTCTCGATCTGCTTATAATTCGGCATGGCTGATGCCTGCTTGGGCAAGGCAGGAACAGCTATATCTTCTATGGGGGACTTCCGGCCCTCAGTGGTTGTTAGGCAACTACAAGTGCACAAACAGAGAACAGATGGGCAGATAGCTTCCTGTGTACCCCTCACCACCCTGTCACCTACACAGCTCTCTGAGAATGTTGACAAGTGCTCTAATGGCAGAACAGTAGAAGTGCTCTGGGAGCACAGAGGAGCCAGCCTAGATGTAACTACATCTCAAGAAAACCCCCAGCAGATCTCCCTGAATTGCTCCCAGTGGACTCTATGATCCTAACCAGGAAATGATAGCACTGTTGAGTAGAAAAAGGAAAAGGAATTCAGATGGGGGAAGGCACTAAGGGAGCAGCTGTTTCCTTACTGAGAAATGTAAATGGGATAATTTTCCTAGAGGCTGGGGTATGAAGGGAGGGTCAGAAGTAGCGAGAGAAGAGTGATTTCTTTTAAATAGCAGAGGTTCCCCTATCCCTTAATTAAGAGGTCAGAGTTCTGTGTGTGGGAGGCGGGGGAGGGTTAGGACAGTGAGGGCAGTGCAGCCCGTGTCCACCTCTCTGCAGCCTGAGGAACAACAAGGTCCTGGAGCTGTTAGATGCCTAGTGATGCTTCTTAGTTCTGAGACCTCAGGCAAGTTAATTAGCCTCTGTGAGCCTTAGTTTCCTCAAATGCAAAACGAAGGTAGTGTCATCTACTTAATGGGGCTCATGTATAAAGCCAGATTTCCGACATATGTCACAGTGCCTGGTGTTTAGCAGGGGGTCTTCCATTGTGTTGACCCTTCCTGCCTCATTAGGAAACCCCACAGGAAGCATGTATTGTGTGAGGCTGAAATGAGATAATGTATGTAATATTCCTAGCATGGTAGAAATCCTATATGGTAGATGCTCAACACATATTTATTCTTGTCTTTCCTTCTAACCAAGTCCTTTTCATCTTCTCACTCACCCAGACAGCTCTGCCTACCTATAGCGGTCATTGTCACCACCTTCGTGTTGTAACTTGCCCATTGTAATTTACCCTCTTGTTTGGTTCCAATTTCTTCATTATTATAAGTAAACCAAAAGGAATGTCTTTGTGCATAAGATTCTTCTGCATGTAGGTTTTTTTTCTTTGGGGTAAATCCCAGAAGTGAAATTACCAAGGAAAAGGTATGAACATTTTAAATGTTTAAATGTTTCTGACACATAAGATGGACTACAGAGAAGCTTTATACTTATTTAAAAAGCTGACCATAATATATGAGAGCGCCTGTCACACTGTTCCGTTGTCATCAGAGTAGTCTCATTAAAGAAAAACACCTGTGTTAATTTGATAGGCAAAATATGATATCCAGTCTTCTTAATTTGCATTTGTTTGATTACCTGTGAAGACCATTCTCTTTCATGCTTATTTATCTTATCTATTTTTTCTTTATGCTTCATCTATTCATACTCTCTGCTCACTCATCAACAATGGTGGTAGTATTTCTCTTATTGATTGGTAAGGGGAAACTGACTTTTTTTAAAGGTTCTCACAATGTTCACCATGTGTAGGAGGTGGAGGTGGATGGGGAGTTTAGTAGAGTGTGCAGTCTCTGTGTTGCTGCAATGCCCTTGATTCCCGGAGGAAAACCTTTTCTCTTTTATAAACTGTTGGATCATGATAAAACTGTCAATTATAAAACAAGGAAACAACAATTTTTTGTGTCTTTTACAGTGTCTATTTGCAAATCTTTCACCAAGATAGAAAAGTACCACATTACGTACATGAGTACTCTGCGTCCCTATGTCAGACGTTGCTCTGACATAGGGATGCATGTGTTCTGTTTCATTTAATCTCCCAAATGACACCTCAAGTTAGGTGTTATTCTATCCATTTTACACGTGAGGAAGTTGAAGCTCAGAAAGGTAAAGCCACTTGTCCCAGGGTATATACGTTTGTCCAAGATTTTATGGCCAATATGTGGCAGGACCAGAATCTGTGACCCAGTGGGTCTGACTGCAGAGCTCAGCCCTTCTTTGCAAAGGCAGGGGGGCAGCTCACAAGTCACACACAAGGCAGCACCTGCAGCATTACCCCCGCCCCCCCAGGAAGAGTTGGAAACAACTGTAACCACACATAAAGGTCACCGGCAGATGAGAGGCTGGGGTCCCACTTCCCCTGCCTCCCCACCTCTGCGAATGGTGCCACAGCTCAGCTGTCCCTGAAAGATGGGGCAATGGCAAGCTGTGCCGGCCCCTCACCCCACGTGCCCTCCCCAGCCTGGGAGGAGAGGAAGGAAGCAGGCTGGGGGATGGGTAGGGGCTGGAGAGAAGGGCCTCAGATTGTGGAGGTTTCTCTGCCAAACAGGAAGCTGGAAAATGAGACACTGCTCTAACCATTTCAGCAGCGGCAGCCCAGTAAAGCTGGGCAAATATCTGCCTTCTGAGGTAAAGGTTTGACGGTGATTTTCCCATCCTGAGGAACTTGCAGTCATCTCGGAAAGGCCCTAGTCCCTCTTTCCTCCCCCCTCAACCCTCAAAGAAGCTGGAGGAACAGGATGTTGATACCATGCAAGCCCCAGCTGCCCAGCTGTCTCCCTCACACTTGTCTCCTCAGCCTCCTACCACAGCTGCGTCGTTCCAGGAGCAGCCCCCGCCGTCCTGTTACTCACCGAGAACGAGGCTGATTTGGAGCATCAGGGTCTGGGTGGGGAACCAGCGGCTGCATAAGCAGTCCATGACTGCCTGGTGACTGCGTTAGACCTGGGCTCCTCCTCTGCCCCGCTCCCCGCCCCTCCCGGCGCCCACTGTCCTCTCAAATCCTCTCAGCACAGCTAGAGCCTCTCCTTGCCTGATGAGTCAAAGGACAAAGTTTTAAAAGCAAGAGGTTTTTTTTTTCTGATGAGAATAATCCATGTAATAATTTATGTAAGAATGTAATAATAATCCATATAAAATTTGGAAAACAGAGAAAATTGTACAGAAGAATAAAAAATCACTTATCACACCTCACAAATCTAACCATCATAAACATTTTCCAGGTTATTGAGATATTATTGACACATAACGTATGTAAGTTTAAAGTGCACGACATGATGATTTGATACATGTGTGTATTGCAAAATGATTACCACAATGAAGATAGTTAACATCTCCCTGCCCTCACACAGTGACTCTGTGTGTGTGTGATAGTAACATTTAGGATCTATTCTCTTGACAAGTTTCAAGTATGTAATACAGTATTGTTAATTATAGTCACCTTGCTGTGTAATAGATCCCCAGAATTTATTCATCCTATCACCCAAAGTTTGTACTTTTTGACCAACGTCTCCCCAACTCCCAGCCCTGGAAATGACCATTCTACTCTCTATTTCTGTGAGTTCAGCTTTTTCAGATCCTATGTATAAGTGAGATGATGCAGTACTTGCCTTTCTCTGCCTGACTTATTTGCCCTAATGTGTGGCCCTCACGGTCCATCCATGTCGTCACAAAAGGCAAAACTTCCTTCTTTTTATGGCAGAATATTTTCTTTATCCATTCATCCACTGATGGACACTTAGGTGTTTCCATGTCTTGACTGAAATGAACACGGAGTGGGGTGGGGTGCGGGGTCAGATATGTCTTTGAGATCCTGATTTCACTTCCTTCAGAGGTATACCCAGAAGTGGAATTGCTGGATCATATAGTAGTTCTATTTTAAATATTTTGAGGAACGCTGTACTGGTTTCCATAGCGGCTGTACCAATTTACATCCTCACTAGCAGCGGACAAGGGTTTCCTTTCCCCCACGGCCTCACCAATACTTGTCTCTTGTCTTTTTGACAACAGCCATTCTAACAGGTGTGAGATGATATCTCATTGTAATTTTGATTACATTACCCTGATGATTAAGGATGTTGAGCATCTTTCATGTACCTGTTGGCCATTTGTATGTCTTCTTTAGAAAATGTCTATTCAGTTCCTCTGTCCATTTTTTAATTGATCATAAGCACTCTTGTATAGTTCCTCTGGGTATGTTTTTCTGTGCATTTTAAAATAAAATGAAAAAAAAGGTTAACTTTTTAGATAAGGTAGTGGCCTTCAAAGTGTGCTCCACTGAAGTATAAGAAGAATGTCCACATATTTTTTTAAGATAAGAAAAAAAGTCCCACTCATAACGTGTAATAAAATTTCCCTGGCACCCTGTCTTGGTCTGTTTGTCAGTCGCGTGTGAATAAGTTACCCCAAGAGAAAGTGTGGAGTCCCAAGACCAAGGTTGAGAGTGGCACTCTCATTTGTTGGGTCAGTTTCAGATGATCGCTCTCTAGACGGCATGGGCATCACTGAATTAACCAGCACAGAGTGGTCAAGTTGTTTAAAACGTTCTCCTGACATTTGTGGACTGGAGAGAACACATGTAAGGCAAAGAACAAGAAAAAGACAGAGCTGACCCTCTCCTACACCTGATTAAGTTCTTTGTCAGCACATTTATGAGGCAAAACTGATGACCCAATTAAACTGGACAAGAAACTCACCCCAAATTCAAAGTTGTTTAGGTCACCATGATTAGATCTCTCTTACTAGCTGCCTAGTGTATTCCTAACAGACACAAATGTTTGTTGTCACATTGCTTTAAAATAGAAGAATAATGTAAATAGTCTAAATGTCCCTAGCTTTAATTTTTGAATTAAAAATTCAAACTCACAAAAAATCAAGAATACGCTATGAAATATGGATTTGCCTCCACTACTGTTAATGATAAACCTTACTCTAAATGCATATTGAGCCTTGAGGTATTAGCTAATGTTGTATGAACCATCATGAACAGTCAGTATTAAAATACTGTTTATTTCATGGATATGGATATCTCATATTTTTATAGATTTTAATTTTTGGTGTCTGATTTTAAAAATGCAGTTCACAATTAAGAAATATACATGTGGTGGGATTGCCTGCTTAAAAGCTTTTAACTTATTTTTCACAACCCTGCCGTAAAGTTTGTAGACCACGATATAGACTCTATTTCTTTTTTCTTTTTTTTGGCTACACCGTGTGGCACGCAGAACTTCCCTGCCCAGGTATTGAACTGTGCTCCCTGCATGGAAGCACAGAGTCTTAACCACTGGACCACCAGGGAAGTCCCTAGACTCTAGTTCTTTACCTTCTCTACTTTCTAATGATTTTGATGATAAACATCCTGTTTTCAATTTTGCTAGTGGTTTTCTATAAATGAATAAAAATGAGTTTGAACCTATTTTTCCTCTTATCATCAATGATATGCATAGAATGCTATTTCCTTTCCCATGTTCAATGAAAATTGAGTATGTTTCCTCTCTTTCTCCCAATTCTTAGTTTTTTTGATATAACTTGGGGTTTTATATACAGTTTATATAGCTGTTGAATCTTGTTTACTTTATGTCTTCTTTTCCACAAATTAAAAAATATTTGCATTACAAGTTTGGTTCTCTAGCGGCTCGAGAGGAACGTGCTGAAGTGCAGCCAAGCTCAAGTTACTTTAAGAATAAAAGAGGTTCAATGTCAGTATTCTCATATACTGAGACTGGAATTCGATCTAGAAAGCCAGGAAAGTGGAAGCGAGGGGCATTTATACTGCTTACATTATTCCCTCTATTTTAAAGCAGTGTTACAGCAAACTTCTGTCTGTTAGAAATACATTTGACTGCTAGCGAGAGAGATCTAATCATGGTGAATAGTAATGGTAAATAATGGTAAATAAATTGTGGGCTTGTTTTTCTCCTGTGTTCAGGAAAAATCTGTAGGAAGCAGTGCAGAGCAGCAATGGTAATTCTATGAAGCATCAAATTCCCAGGCTTCTTATATTTTTCTATTCCTTGGTGTGTGGCTTCCATCCTTAAGGTCACAGAATGTCTGCTGGAACCCTAATCATCATGTCCAAGTTCCAGACACTAGAAAGAAGAAAAGAGGAGAAAGCTGAGAAGGTTTTTCCTCAAGTCCCATCCAATTACTTCTGCTTACATTTCATTGCCTTTCTCTGTCTTACAAAGGAGTCTGTGAAGTGTCAGTTTTTAGTTAGGCACATCACTACTACCAAATATATAGTTAGAAAAGATAATGAATAGGTAGGCAACTAGCTGTTTCATCCATAGCACCCTTAAACATGATTCTTTGAGCACTTATATGGCTTTGCTCCTGTTAAGATTTCTCCTTAGAAGTAGAATTTCGAGATCAAAATGCATTGTGCATTTACAGTACTGATACACTGTCAGATTTCTTCCCCAAAAGGCTGTGCATGTTTACATTCCCACAAACAGTGTATGAGAGTTCCCATTTTCCCATAGCCTTGCCAATACTGGCTATTATTATCTTGATTGTCAATTTGATATATGAAAAATGGTATCTTGTTTCACTTTTTATTTCCCTGATAACTGGTGAATTTGAGCATTTTTTACAAGTTAACTTATTGGCTTTTACAAATAGGGGTTTGTCCACAGAAAATACTCTTCCATCCATGCCATCTTTCACTCCCTCCTCCTAACTACCCAAAACAAGACTAGGCTTATAAAGAGTGTTCAGAACTAGGGATGTGTAGAAAGTTAATTGAGCCAGTACAGATAAGTTCTGCGACATGGCATCTGAAGGAGAAATTGAGTTTTCTTTCTGGACACAGTAAAATTCTAACGAGGAAGAAAAGGCCAAGGGAGATGTTTGCTAATCAGAGTCATGAGGTCTGGGTGAGGAGAGAGACAGAGAAGTGGTTATTTAGGATGTTCTGGGAAGCTGTTGATTCAATTCCCGTTCTTGGCTCATAATGAGGGTCTCTGTCTGGAGTTGCTCACGTGGTGGGAGGAGTGGCAATGTCTGAGAGGAGGAAGAATATCAGCTCAGTCCCTACCAAAGGCTTGGATGACTCACGGTGTTACAGACCCATCCAGCCTGAATAGGGAGACACTTTTGATCTCCTTTTGATCTTCCACCCAGCATAGAAACCCCACATGCACCATTGATTAATGACACCCTTGTCACTGAATAACCCAATGATACAGAGTTCATCTGGTCCAGCATCCCTTGGAATGAACATTTACATAACTCAGATGTCAACTTGATTAAACGTGGTCTGAGATTCACTTTTATACCCTTGAACTATCAAAAGCCCTCCTTGCTCTTCAGTAATATTTGACCTCTACATCCTCATAGCCTCCTCCCAGGGCCTTCTGCATTACTAAATCCCTCCTGATGTTTCAGATCTGCCCTATTTGCATTCCGCTGAAACTATCCACTTGAGCTAGTCATCTTATTGGCCTAATAACTTCACTGAACATCTGGAGGTTGTCATACAGGGAACTACACTCTTGTTGGCACTTCCCTCAATGTCTGTCTCCTTTCAAAGTCAGGTTCTCCCGACAAGTGACTCTTCCCTCAGAGGGGGTTCCAGCCTCTTCACTCCAATTGCTTGTCTCAAGTCTTCCTCATGCTGCTTTCCTCAACCCCTGGAATTTTGGTGAATAAAATTTTCTCCATCTCATTACATTTTTTCAGAAAAAATATTCATAGGTCCTTGCAAATTTTCTCCTACAAGTTGGGAAGGAGAAAACAAATCACAACATTTACTTGTGAGACTGAGCTCTTCCATCCTGTGTAATGTCACACTCCTTACTTTTTATAATGGTTGTGGAAGAACTCTTCTGTGGGTGCTTTTAATGATTTGGAACTTTATGGTCCTTTATGGATCTGGCCCTTTCCTTGGGTACATGAGATCATCAAATCTGGCTTTCTCTATCCAACCCAGGCACAGGTCCCACTGCATCATTAGGATGTTTTAGGGGGTTCATACTGGCAAATATGCAACTGTTGTTTGATCAAATCTGACAGCATTCAGGTTTAGAGATGATCTGCCACATATCCTGCCTGTTCAGAGTCAGGGACCAGCCTGGTATCTACTCACTGGAAGAGAGCATCTTTTGGTGGATGCCCTTCTTTTTACAAGAGGAGCAGAATACTTTATCTACCAAGGTGTTTCAGCTGTAGATCTAAAACTACACATCACTCTGATTCCCTTCATTTCTTGATCTTAATTTCTGGGCTCCCAGTGTAGGGTTTGCTTCTGGTGCAGTCTACAACAAAATACCACCTCCTGCCTTAGCTGAAACAAGTGGGTAGGATTTTCTGCCTCCCAGGATCCAGGCAGTGTTTCCATTTACCTGAATCTGCACCATATACACTAGGGCTGCTAGGTACTTAGGGCAGGTGGTCATATGTATGATAGTTCCTTGCCACCATCCCACACACATGAAAATTAATTAGTGGAGACTATATATGACAATGCTTCTTACACATTTGGTCTCTTACACAAGAGGTCTCTTCTGTGGCTAGAGGTGGAGGCCTCTTTATTCCCCTACCCAGAAGGTTGCTTTGCAGAAATCTAACTTTAGGGACTCAAGATACTTTCCACTGGTCTCTGGATCCCCTAAAGCTGAACCGATGTCTCCCATCCAACCCAGTCTTTTGGTATATTTGACAATATTGCCACCATCTCTTCTTCCTCTTCAAATTGCTTCACCCAGAACAATAATTTGGAGGCCCGTCTGGTGAAGTCCAGGCCTCGTCTGTAAGATTTCATTATAGGTTCTCCGGCAATGCCATGGTGTAGCAATCAACGCCCTCTTCACTTGTGTTGTCTCACTGAATAAATCTCTCTAACCTCAACACATGTGTAGAGGCCTCTTCTTCCTTTTGAGGCATGTGTGGTCAGAAACCTAACATGCAAGTCTCTCTGACTGTCGGCATTACCAAACACCTGTGAAAATCCTGTCAGGTATTGATTTCACGGAGAAAGAGACATTTGCAGCTTTAAACCCAGATATGGTATATAATACTAGATATTTCAAACTTTCTCTAATCTCTGTCAGTTCTCTGCCTCCAAAGCCACACTGTGGCATGCCTTCAGTCATAGGCACTGCACTTCTTGCTAATGTTTCTTATTTCTGGTAACAGCCTACCTGATGGCCGTTCCCTTAGCTGCAAGAGTCAGTCTTCAGGAAACTCTGTTCCATCAACTGAAACAAGTAGGAAGCCCATGTTAGCCCAGTGTTGGCCACAGACCTCCTTTCTCTTCCAGGAAAGTTTCTAGTTTCTTAAGGAACTGTGGTTCCATTGGGTTAACATTAACTTCCAGCTTCCAGCTTCCAGAGTAATTTGTTAGAATTTACTCATTCATTTATGCTCACAGGACAATATTGCAAGGTGGGAGAATCAAACAGATCTTATTTAACATTAACCATATGTAGACATATGCTGTGTGCATGTTCATTTGTCCTCTTGTCCCAGGTTCCACAAATGTTAGAGATGGTCTTGGCAGCAGGAATAGGTGCATTGGGATTGTAAGGGAACTGCTTATGCAATGTAATTTTGTCCTCAGGTCCTGCTTGAGCCTACTCTTGTATATGATAATGAAATGCTAGTGGACATGCCTGATTGTATGATTACATGGATTGAAAATCCATCCATCAAGTTAGGGATGGTCAGCTCAGGTTGCATGGTCATTTGTGGTGTCCCATGGTCAGGTATTAAGACTATGAGAATCTTAATATCAAGTCTAAAGCTGTATGAGAGGAGAGTTACTTTCCAAAGAAGATGTGGTTCTGCTTAATATCAGAGGACCCTCTCTTAGCTTTCTGCTGTCATGGTCTTCCACAGGCCCCAAAAAGTAATTAGATGGCTCAAGATCACTTCATACAGTGGTCAATGGCAGAGCTGCTTACATTGTAGCTTGTACCAGCTAGAGAATCCTCTTTCTCTGGGCCCATTCAAAGGTGGTTGCCTTATGGATTACTTGGTAAATGTACTAACATAGTACACCCAGTTGTAATGCATTTGCCTCCAAATACAAAAAGGCCTAGAAAGCACGGTGTCTCTTTCCTCATGACAGGGCATTAAGGTAAAACAAATTTGCTTTTAACTTTGAGGGGATATGCTGATATTCATAAAATTAACCACACACCATGCAAACACTAATCCAGAGAAAGCTATAATGGCTTTCCAAGCAATTATATCAGAGAAAATAGACTTCAGAGCAAAGAAAACTACCAGGGATAAAGAAGGATATTACATAATGATGAAGGGTCAATTCACCAAGAAGAGATAAGAATCTTAAATATGTATGCACCTAACAACAGAGCACCAAAATAAATGAAGCAAAAACTGACAGAACTGAAAGGAGAAATAGACAAATCCTCTATTACAATAAGGGACTGTTAAATTCCTCTCCCAGTAGTGGAACTGGTAGATAGAAAATCAGCAAGAATATAGAGGAAATGAACATGACCTTGAAAAAACTTGACCTAATTGATACTTATAGAGCATTCAACCCCAAAATAGCAGACTACACATTTTTTTTTCACATTTTTTTAAATAATTAAAAAAAAATTTATTTATTTAATTAATTTATTTTTGGCTGCATTGGGTCTTCGTTGCCGTGCGTGGGCTTTGTCTAGTTGCGGGGAGCAAGGGCTACTCTTCGTTGAGGCGCACAGGCTTCTCATTGCGGTGGCCTCTCTTGTTGCGGAGCACGGGTTCTAGGCACACGGGCTTCAGTAGTTGTGGTGCGTGGACTCAGTAGTTGTGGCACTCGGGCTCTAGATCGCAGGCTCAGTGGTTGTGGCGCAATGGGCTTAGTTACTCCGTGGCACGTGGGATCTTCCTGGACCAGGGCTCGAACCCATGTCCCCTGCATTGGCAGGTGGATTCTTAACCACTGCGCCACCAGGGAAGCTCCAGACTACACAGTTTTGTAGTGCACATGGAAAATTTATCAAAATATATCCTATCCTGGGTCATAAAACAAATCTCAACAAATTTAAAAGATTTGAAATAATATAAAGTATATTCTCTGACCATAACAGAATTAGAGTAGAATTTAATAACATAAAGATAACAGAAAAATCTCCTAACAGTTAGAAATTAAACAAAACACTTAATAATTCACAGGTCAAAGAAGAAGTCTTAAGAGAAATTAGAAAATACACAAATCAAATGAAAATGAAAATACAGATATCAACATTTGTTAGAGGAAGCTAAGGCAGTAATATAAAGACATACATTACAGAAAAAGAAATGTTTCAAATTAATAATTTAAGATTTTACCTTATGAATCTAGTAAACCAAGAGCAGAGTAAACCTGGAGCAAGCAGAAGGAAGGAAGGAAGAAAAATAGGAGCAGTGATCTATGAAATTAAAAGATCTAATAAAGCATATGTACACAAAAAAAACAATGATGCAGTTAATATCATGCGTAATGGTGGAAAACTGAATATTTCTCCCCTAATATTGGGAATAAGACAAGGATGGCCATTCTCACCACTCCTGTTCAACATTCTATTGTAAGTCCTAGTCAGTGCAATGACAAGAAAAAGAAATAAAATGGTATATACATTCGAAAGTGGGAAAAAGACCTGTCTTTATTATAGACATTATCTGTAAGTTTTTCTAAATAGAAAATCCCTGGGAATTTACACACACATACACACACACACACACACATACAGGTTCCTAGAGGTACTGAGCTTACCAAAGTTGCAGATATAAGAGCAATAGGGAGGAAAAATTACACTTCCTAAAGCCTGATTAATAAATTTGTATACCAGGTTGTGGGAAGTGCCTTGAGGTTCTTGAAGGGGATTTTCAGAGATGGAGATTAATCTAGTCAAGCTCTACAAAATGAATTAGAGGGTGGGGCAGGACACTAGTGCATAGAGCCCCATTAGGCTTTGTAGGTATTATCATGGCCTGTGTACTCACCTGCAGTACCTGATTCATCCCCCTTACCATTTGGTCTAAATCGAAAATATGAATCATACTTAATTCAACTTGAGGTTATTTCTCCCACGGATTTTGTGTAGTGTAGTTAATAATAATAATATCACCACCTGCTATAGTTAATGCATCTCAGTGTCCCCTGGAATGGTTCTTACCTGCTCCCTGCCTGCCAGCAAGGTTGAGTTTCTAGGACCCTGTAGGGAAAGGATCTTAGCTCAGTACAGTTACTGCACAATTCGGAGAGACAGCCCTGCTCCCCTTCCCATCTGGAAGATAATGATGTTCTCAAATACTTAGAATCCTCCTTTAAATTGCAATCTGCATGTTTTTGGAGTAGCCTTTGTTATAATTCACACACAACTGCATGACTGTATACTGGTGTGTGTGTGTGTGTGTATGTGTGTGTGTGCGTGTGTGTGTGTTTCTTTTCAGAAGCTGAGGTTTTAGTAATGATAAGCTTTGCGAGTTTCCTCTGATCTCTGAGAGTCTTAACTGCTACAGGTGGAGATTGCCGGCCAAGCTGGGCAAATTTAAAGGGAGTGACATATGAGACACGGTTTTGTCCTGTTTGAATTAATGATTTGGGCAAATAGGAGGCTGCTTTGTTTCTATGAGGCTAAAGATCGTAATAGGAAAAAGAAGGAGAGAGAATATGTTGTATGAGAAAAGATAACCTTACAATACTTTCCATAGGCCCAGGTAAACCAGCTGAAATTACTCTAGCCTTTCCCATGAAACAAAACACACATTTATTGCCAGATTACAGAGGTAATGATTGCTTCTGCTTTCATTTCCTGTGGGAAAAGAACAATCTATCCTCTTTCTCACCAAGTTTGATGTTATAAAAAAGGAACTTGGCACACTGCGATATAGAGTGATGAGAGAGCTCTGGAGGACATACAAGGAGCAGTCCTCTGGTCTGAAACCAGAGAGAGGGGTGAGGATGGGGGGGGGGCGGGCACTGTTCCAGACATTCAAAAAATGAGGGGGTGGGGTAGGAAGCTGAGAAAAAGTGTGATGGCTCGGGGAATTCTTCCTTGATTTCCTTAGCAATAAGGATAAGAAACAGTTAATATTTAATTATTGTTTTCTTACCTCTGAAGGTTATACCAGTAAAATAAAATCATTGCATGTGAGGTCCTTAGCACAGGACCTGACGTATGGCAGGCACGTAATCAACCACACTAGGGAGTGGGAGAGGAAGAAGCCAAGGAAAAGGTCCAAATTTCTGGAATGGGTCATTGGCTGAGAGTGGGAACCCAGCAATAGGATGGAAGTTGAAGACAATGAATGGGGCATTGGGCGTGTTGAACATGAGCCCCAGTGGAGATACCTAGTAGAGAGTTGGATGCAGGGTCTGATAGTTGGAAGCAAAGGGTGTGGGGTGGAGATATAGACTTGGGCATTAGCAGCATGTGAATGATATTTGGAGCCCACAGGGTAGCTGTCCTAGAAAGAGAATGAAAACGAGTTGAAGGGAGGCTATGACAAAACCACTGGAAGCACCCACATTTGAGGAAAGCATTAGAGATAGAGGAAGAGTCTGAGGAGGATGGCAGAGGGGAATGAGGAGACCTAGGGTGCATAATATCAAGGAAACCAAGGGAAAAGAGACTTTAGGAAGGAAGAGTCAACAGTGTCAAATGCTGGAGCAGCTCCTGGTCCCCTCATGATGCTCTAAGGAGTCAGGGTGAAGGGAGGCCGAGGACTGAGTGTCTTGGAGCAAGTGTAGTAGTGGCTGTGATGTGGGAGAGAGAGAAATAGGACTACAGTTGGAGGTCTGAGTTTAAGGGGGTGTTAAGAAGGGAGAGTACCGAGAATGATTAAGGGCTACAGGAAAGGAGGGAACAGGTTCAGCGAAATATGCCAGAGAAAGAGAAAGTACATTAGACAGTAAAGTTCCTGAAAAGGGGGGAGAAGGAGGGGTTAAAGCATAGGTGAAAGCACCAACTGTAGACTCTAGGACCTCAGTGTCTTTTGTGGGGACAGAAGAGAAAGTTAGAACAGATGTAAATAAATGCAGGTCAGTTAAAAGTTAAGTGACAGGAACTTGAAGGCATCGCTTTTTTTCTTTCTTTCTTTTTTTCTTTTTGCAAAGAAACTATTTTATTGTCTTTAAAATTTGGGGGAAATGTTATTTACAAGAGTATAAAACATTAATTGAAACTTCTGAGTTGAGGTTTTGGGAAGTGGCACCTCATCTGGCCCTTCTATCATTCAATGGAGAGATCAAGCACATATCTTTCACATCCTAAGCCAACAGAACAAAATTTCATCCTCTGTTGCTTCAAATACATGGTTGCAGAAGGCATCGCTTTCTGACTTCTATTTTTGTTTCCTGAGAAATAGGAGGCTCTTTCATTTCCCAAGGGTGATAAGGTAGAATGGAGGTTTGGAAGGCTATGAGAAAAGTCAGCAGTGTGATGAAAAGGTGGGTTCTGGAGCTCAATTACCTGTATTTGAATCCTGGTTCTGATATTTCCCAGCTACGTGACTTGATCACATGATTTAGTCTTTCTGTGTCTCCTCTTACTAATCTGTGAAATGAGGATAATGACGTCTAGCTCACAGAGTGTTTATGAGGATTAAACGAATTTAAAGCGTGGAGAACTGTAATAGAGCGGGCGCTCGGGAGGCCCCGAGGCACCCCGCCCCACCCCGCGCCCTCCCCATGGCGAGGGGAGACCGGAGCCCCTGAGCCTGCCTGGGATCCTGGGGTGGAGCTGGGCAGTGCGCAACCCTTGGCACGTGGCCCGTTGCTGTGAGCCATTACCAGGCAACCATTATCAGCAGACCGAGAGCCAGAAGGTTAGAGCGGTGGCGAGGGGGCCCCCTCGGCTAAGGGCGGGGTGGTGGTCCTCCAGCGGAGAGTGAGGTAAGAGGCAGATGTGGCCTTCTCCCGGGGGCCCTCCAGGGACAGGAGGGCTGGCGGGTGAGCTGTGGGGCCCGGGGACAGGCTGAAGGCTGTGTCCTGCAGAGCTCACGCCCTCTCCATGGCCGCCACTGGCTGGGCCCAGGCCTTGAGGCGGCAGTGAACCTCTCCCCCATCCCCGCCTCTGCGACCCTAATGGCAGCAGCAGTCTACATGGCTCGCAGTCTGCGTGACCTGGCCCCACCGTTTGTGTGGCCTGAGGAGCCTGAAGGCCAGTTGGGTCCTGGGCCCCTGGCTCCCTCAGTGATGACGGCTGGGCAGGGTCTGGGGACCTGGCCCTGAGGGCATCTCCAGCTGAGATCTGCCCCTTCAGCCGGGCCTGGGCAATGGCGGGAGGACCCAGACAGGGTGCTGCACCAATGCTCCCGGCAGGGTAACCGACCCCCGCAGGGACCCCCTCCTCTTAGCCAGGACCTGGACTTCGGAGGGTGAAAGTTGTGCCTTGGGACCTGCCTTTTCTTGTCAGAACAGAGAATAACATTTGTCTGGTGGAGATTTATAGGAACGTCGTGACCTGACCTCAAGAACAAAGGATCTTTTGTCAGTTGCTTCATTCCAAAATTTACAAGCAGCTCATGAAGCTCAATATCAAAAAAAACCCCAACCCAATCCAAAAATGGGCAGAAAACCTAAATAGACATTTCTCCAAAGAAGATATACAGATTGCCAACAAACACATGAAAGAATGCTCAACATCACTAATCATTAGAGAAATGCAAATCAAAACTACAATGAGGTATCCCCTCACACCAATCAGAATGGCCATCATCAAAAAATCTACAAACAATAAATGCTGGAGAGGGTGTGGAGAAAAGGGAACCCTCTTGCACTGTTGGTGGGAATGTAAATTGATATGGCCATTATGGAGAACAGTATGGAGGTTCCTTAAAATATTAAAAATAGAACTACCATATGACCCAGCAATCCCACTACTGGGCATATACCCTGAGAAAACCATAATTCAAAAAGAGTCATGTACCACAATGTTCATTGCAGCTCTATTTACAATAGCCAGGACATGGAAGCAACCTAAATGTCTATCGACAGATGAATGGATAAAGAAGATGTGGCACATATACACAATGGAATATTACTCAGCCATAAAAAGAAACGAAATTGAACTATTTGTAGTGAGGTGGATGGACCTAGAGTCTGTCATACACAGTGAAGTCAGAAATAGAAAAACAAATACCGTATGCTAACACATATATATGGAATCTAAAAAAAAAAAAGAAAAAAAATGGTTCTGAAGAACCTCGGGGCAGGACAGGAATAAAGACGCAGACATAGAGAATGGACTTGAGGACACAGGGAGGGGGAAGGGTAAGCTGGGACGAAGTGAGAGAGTAGCATGGACATATATACACTACCAAATGTAAAATAGATAGCTAGTGGGAAGCAGCCACATAGCACCGGGAGATCAGCTCTGTGCTTTGTGACCACCTAGAGGGGTGGGATGGGGAGGGTGGGAGGGAGACGCAAGAGGGAGGAGATATGGGGATATATGTATATGTATAGCTGACTCACTTTGTTATACAGCAGAAACTAACACACCATTGTAAAGCAATTATACTCCAATAAAGATGTTAAAAAAAATAAAACAAACAAAGGATCTGACACCAAGAATTTGCAACAACTAACCACGCCCCTCCCTCACCTTTCCTATAAAAGGGCTTTGCTGAAAGTTTTCAGGAATTTTGGGGTTTTTAAGGCATGAGCCACCTGTCTCCTTGCATGGCCCTGCAATAAACCTTTCTCTGTTCCAAACTCCATTTTGGTATTGTTTGGCCTCACTGTGTGTTGGGCACACGGACTTGTGTTTGGTAACAGAATGATTAAGACAGTACGTGGCACATGGCAAGCACTCAATAAGTGTTAGCTATTATTAATTTATGTTATTAACTTTTTTTTTTTAAAGTATTTTTTTTTTAAACGTTTCTTTAATTAATTAATTAATTTATATTTATTTTTGGCTGTGTTGGGTCTTCGTTTCTGTGCGAGGGCTTTCTCCAGTTGCGGCGAGCGGGGGCCACTCTTCATCGCGGTGCGCGGGCCTCTCTCTGTCGCGGCCTCTCTTGTTGTGGAGCACAGGCTCCAGACGCGCAGGCTCAGTAGTTGTGGCTCACGGGCTTAGTTGCTCCGCGGCATGTGGGATCTTCCCAGACCAGGGCTCGAACCCGCGTCCCCTGCATTGGCAGGCAGACTCCCAACCACTGTGCCACCAGGGAAGCCCATGTTATTATCTTTAAATAGCTATCATGCACAACAGCTGATTGCTGGGTGGTGTTAAGATTAGCTGAGGCTAGATATTGTGAATTTATAATGGCTTTGTCAAGGAAGGTTGATGATTCTGCCAGGCAGTTTGAGTGTGGTACAAAGGTGGGGGAGAGTTGGGCCAATATAGGGTTGCCAAGTAGGTGAGACTAAATAGTACCGCAACATATATTTGTTCTAATTTATTTACTCATTTCCCCCTTGGCTTACCACCATTTGTGTCTTATGATAAATTTGTGCAGAATGTTTTAGCACAGAAATTAGCTGATAGTTAGATAAATCCAGTTCTTCCTCTTAATGGTCACTTTCCATTAGTATTATGCTGAGGAGGCTTTAACTCGTATCGCCAATATACTTGACCATCAATATCAGTATTATAATCTTACCAACAATGCTAGTTGTTATGGACTTAACTGTGTCTTCCCAAAATTCATATGTTGAAGCCACTCCAATGTGACTATGTTTGGAGACAGAGCCTTTAATGAGGTAATTAAGGTTAAATGAGGTCATAAAGATGGGGCCCTAATCTAATATGACTGGCATCCTTATAAGAAGAGGAAGGGATACTAGTGATGTATGCATGTACAGGAGAAGGACCATGTGAGGACACAACATGAAGGTGGCCTTCAGAAAGCCAAGAATAGAGGTCTCAGGAGAAACCAAACCTGCCAACACTTTGATCTTGGACTTTCAGCCTCCAATACTGTGAGAAATAAAATTTCTGTTGTTTAAGTGACCCATTCTGTGGTATCTTTTTATGATGGCCCTAGCAGACTAATAACCAGTGTTACACCATATCTCAGTATAGTGGTATATACAACCTGAAAAATAAAGGCCTACTGCCTGGGGAATATCCTTCTTGTTTGTAGATGGAAAAGTTCTTGTTGGCATTTTGTGCCTCAGAGGGTATAAGAGAACATGCCTAGATTCAGCTCATCTCTGCATTGCTGTAGTAACTCCATATCCACTAATTTCATGGACCCAGGCGGCCACCTCAAGTAAGTTGCACCAAGATATATACTTGCTGGTTCCAATCACCCTTGCTGGAAAGGGGTTCTTTTGATGTGCATAAAAAAAATATCCTTCCTTAATTCACTCCTTATATTCCCATAGTCATTTCCGTGGGGCCACATTCCATAAAGATATCACATTAGGACCGTTTCCATTACACTTCTGCTTGATTATATGGCTAGGCCAATGGTCACTGCCCATGAGTCAAAAAAATTCAAACATGGGGCAAACAGCATGCAATTAACATTAATCAGCATGAACCATTTTATTTTTACTTCCTTTAATCAAGCTGTTGCCTTTCCAAGCAAGATGTCATTTATTCATCGTGCAGCTGCCTTCCATAAAGCGAGCAAATCTTTGTTGGTCAACAGAGAGTTGTTCATAAGCCACTTGCCAAGTGGCCCAAGTGGCTGTAGGATTTAGCAACTCCTCAGGTATTTCCAAAGTTGACCCCTGGGGAAAAGAGCACCCCTGCTCCTGAATTCTCCTTGCACTGCCCCAGTAGCATATTCCTATATAAATCATTTCCATTTTATTATGGAACTCTTCTTGGCACTCTCCTCCCCATTAGAACATTTCTCTGACATCACTCAAGACATTTTGGGTATTTCAGTATAATTTTACATACTCCAGTCATAAGACTAATCTTAATTAGCATCCAATAGCAAGTTTGTTGTCTCCCAAATAGTTTCCTCTCAAACTTCTGGTCTGAAATGCCAGCAGTCAGCAGTCACTGCTAGGTAGTACCCACTGGCTTTTGCCATAAGCCCCCAGTCTTTCCTCAATATAGGGCTACTGTACATAAAATACGTCTGTACTATCACCCCAGCTAGATACCAATAGAGTGTTAATTAAAGTGCTAATCTCTTTTTGCCAGATATTCTATACTGTTTCAAGTTAATGACTTGTGGGCTCAGGCAATCTTATTGCTTCTCAGTTAGCATGTTCTATCAACATTGACTGAATGGTATATTTACATGTCTTCTATTTTACAATATTAATAGGGGAATCATTCCCAACTCAGACACAATATTCATCCCCATAATACATTCAAGTAAAGGAGATGAAACCTCTTTTCATTAAATCTGTTCAAACATTTCAATTTTCATCCAAACTTCACCTTAATCTCATCACCTGTTACATCCCTATATCCTCCCAATCTAACTGTAGACCCTGTTAGGACTTCGTCAACAGGTTTTGGAAGACAGTTCATGAGAATCCCGGTCAGAGTCCCAGAAATAGCTCTTCTCTACTCCCTGACCATTTTTCCAACGCCTGTGCACATGCCCATGGGTCTCCTTTGGTCAGTTCTTCTCTTAACTAGACTGTAGGATCATTGCTCCAGGTGCTTTGAGGTTAAATTTCTCATTCTCAACTTTGCCCTCTAGATTTTTAAATTTCTCCAAACTAGTGTGAATAAAGCAGATTTTTGGAGACCCCTGATTGTCGTGGGACCAGCAGGGGTTCCATTGGTCCACCTAACTTCCAAGAAAGCTGCATTAAGACATTTTTGACACTATTAATGTCTGCTTTATTTATCTCACTTCTTAAAAACCATTTATAGATTTCTACCCTCCTAAGATGACTCCCTTGATTCTCCCCTTTCCCATTCCCCAATCTCTTGTAAATCAGTCTAATTCTGTTCATTATCTGTTCTTTTCTCTTAGGTAGCAACCCTGAGGCTAGCAGCTGTGGTGTGAAGTTGTTGGAATTCAAGCTTGGCCCAGCATCAGGATCCACCCTAACATTCTCTATAACTTTTATTTTAGCTATTACAGATAACAATTACCAATGGATTGCATATCTAGCTTTTTTCTTGTTACTTTGAATTTTCTTATGCATGTAACAAAACAACTCTTCGGAATTGGATCCATCATTTCTAAATTTAATTGATAACTTCAGCCTCTAATAACTGATTGCAGCACAGCTGTAATTCCATACTAGGGGTGACCTTGAGTACATACAGGAATCAAAGATTTCTCATCCTCTGCCTCTTGTTCTTATTTTTCTCAAACCACATGTTTCAGTGAGCAAGGACTGTTGCAGGGAATCCCTCTTCTGACACCAAATGTAAGAGCTGGGCTCACTATAAAGTTAGGAGGCACTGTGCACACAAGACCACTTGTTACCCAGTGCAAGCTTGCTCTGCTCGCTGCATGACAGGCAAATAAATCAGGAGATGAGGGGCTGAGGCAAGGAATAGCAACTTTATTCAGAAAGCCAGCAGACTGAGAAGATGGTGGACTAGTGTCTCCCAAAAAACATCTTATTGGGGTCTGGATGCCAGTTTCTTTTATAGAGCAGAGGGGGGAGGAGGTGAGGAAGTAAAGTAAAAAGGCCATTAGTTTTGCATGGCTTGACCAGCATCGGGGAGAGGATGTGGTAATTTCTTCTTTTCTACAGCCATTCACCTGTGGACAGGGTCAGATTGTCTCCCTGTGAGCTGAACGAAAGCACTTTAGTTTAACGTTCAGGCAGAGGGGCAGGGTTCCCTGAGGCAGGCCATTTTGTATGATTATAATAACAAAAGCAATGAAAAGCAAAGGTTAAAGTCAAAGAAATGATCCAACATGGAGTCAGATTTTGCTCTTCCCTGTTACATACTCACACTTCTGGCACTAACTGCAAGTCCAGCCACCTCAAGTTTTGATAGCTTTGTTAGAAGGACTCACAGAACTCCATTTTTTTCCTTAAAAAATTTTTTTAAATTTTAAATCGTGGTAATCACAGAACTCCTTTGTTATAAGGACTGTGAAATAAGATCCATATTTTATGGCAAGACAAGAAAAATTTAAACATAAAAAAATTTCTCTGCCTTTTGGCTTCCTCTCTCCCCTCTACTATGCATTGTGTATCTGCATTATGCATTGACCAAACCTCCCCATTGGCAGAAATACCTGCTCAGCCATAAAGAGCAACATTCTCCTAGCACGAAGACAACTCCTTAAAAGATGACATTCCTTCTTGATCTTGTAAGAGGTCATGATGACCCATCACTTTGTACTTACATATCTGGATTTTGCAAACTATTGACATCTTTTAATGTACAGCTCTCTGTCTCAAAAACCTGTGTAACTGTGCTTTGAGCTCTAATGGGCAGAACAGTTCTCGGAGCCTTGTGAGAAGCTGTTCCCAGGTTATAATCCTCAATTTGGCTTGAATAAAATTTTCTACACAGGGAACTATATTCAGTATCCTGTGATAAACCTTAATGGAAAAGAATATGAAAAAGAATGTATACCTATGTATAACTGAATCATTTTGCTGTACAGCAGAAATTAACACAACATTGTAAATCAATTATACTTTAATAAAATAAAAAAATTTTCTATTTCTCTCTTTGATTAATTTCTTTTCATCAGCAGGACTCACAGACTCACTGAAATCTCTTATATTCAAGGTTACAGTTTATTACAGGGAAAGATAAAGAGTAAAATTAGCCAAAGGAAAAATACACAGGGCAAAGTTCAGAAAATGTACCACCTCACCATGGAGTCAGGATAACCTTACCTTCCTGGCATCAATGTGTAGCAAATACGCACAGTACGCCAACCAGGAAAGCTTGCCTGTGCAGATCCTCAGTGTCAGCAAGAGATGAGTGCTTAGGGTTTTCTCAGACCTTTCACAAACATCAATATGGTACTGGGGATACACACAGCCCTATGCATGCAAGGACCTTCTAGATTCCAGGGAATATGTCAGAGCTTTCAAAAGCCCCTATGGACATCTAACTCCCCAGTTTTTCCTTTAAAGCTTTTTGGTGAGCCTATTGTTTGCTTCAACTATTATCTACTACTGCATATAGCCACAAAGTTAAACACTTGTTTGCAGTTGCTTTCAACAAATACCTCCCTTCAAGTAAAGGGAGAGCACTGAGTTAGGTAAAATACAGGCATCATTGCAAATGGGGTCTTCCAGGAAGCCACCAGAGAGGCAAACAATGACAGTTCTTTGCACATGAACCTTTAAAAAGAAGTCCAGCCCTGTTCTGCTCTTTCAAGTGGCTGCTAGACTGCTAGTTTCACCATGAATTCAGACTGCTATTTTTCAAAACTACAATGGAGGTAGGGAGTAGGCGGTGGGACTGAGGCAGGTTAAAACACCACGAAGTTCTCTGTTCTTATTGAGATTACGCTGTTTCTCTTGAATAAATTCTCCTTGGGTTGCTGCAAGGTTAATTTTCAGAGTTCTGAAAAAGTACTCTAAAGTTAACAGATTTTCTCATTGCTTTTATGGAGGAGAGAATTTCTGAATGCTTTTACCCCACCGTTTTCTACACTTTACATTTTAGCATACATGTTGAATTATATTCTTTTTTCTTATCAAAGCTAAAGTTGTTCAGTGTTTATATATTCCCCCCTTAATGACCCATTGAAACCACCCATCATCCTATTATTATTTTATGAAATTTTGTTCTAAGTTTTTAAGTTAAAAATATTTTTAACAGAAAATAGTTGGGTCTAGAGGTTGAGGGAAAGAGGAACTGACATTCAGAGATCAGCCTACTGTCAGCCTGCTCCTGTAGCTGTTTGTTCTTCCTCATAACCCAGACCGGGGCTGCCGAGGGCACACTGGTCATGAAAAAGACAGTAACTCAGAGCATCTACTCCAAGTCTTCCCCTTATCCTCCTGGGTTGCAGTCCCCCGCACCCCCCGCACACCACCCCCCCCCCCCCCCCCCGCCACCACCCAGCAGGAAACAGCCATCCTCTTTCTCCCCAGGCCTCTCACAGTCCTGACTTGAGTTTCTCAGAATCAACACTCTCCTTCCCTTCCCGGGCATGTCTATGGTTGGGCGGGTGTTCACAGCTTATGAGTATCTTGCCACTTACTATAAGGTGTAAACTTGGACAAGTTACTTAATCCTATGGACATCTGAGATGCTTATCAGTAAAGTGTGTGTAATTCTTAGATAATATGGTTAGTCTGAGGCTTCAGTTCAATGTATATTGTGGATTAATTAAAAAAATGCATGTAAACCCATAGAGAATAGTAAATATTGTCAAACCTGGAGGCTATAGGGCCATGAATACTGGTTCCCAGCCTAAGGTAAATGCCAATATTTGCACTGGGGATGTGGGGAGTTTACACTTTGAACAAGAAATTTATTCTTTGCTCATAGCTTCTTATGTAGGCAACCAACCAGTTGAAGTTTGTGGAAAGCCAGAAAGGAAACTTGACTCATTAAATGAGGTAGAGACAGAATCCAGGAGGAGCCTAATTCAGCCTTTCTGTAAAGCATGACTTCTGTGCCTGACCACAGGTTGCCACTTGTGGTCAGGGCTGCCTGGAGCAGAGCTGTTAACCTGAGGAAGCCGCTAAGAGTAAGAGGTGGATATGAGGCTGTGGTGTGTGAAAACACCAAGGTAGTCACAACTGTAAGGAATGGGGCCTGTTCAACATAGTGCCAGGCAAATCATAGACCGGGGCTGTTTACGCATTTATTCTACAATTATTTACTCTGTCCATACTATAGGTGCTGGAGATGAGATGAAAGACTTTTCTCTAGCGTGGTGGGGCTGTCTCCTTAGAACTAACTTGATGGCCAGAGATCAGCTAAGAACTGGCTTTACAGCTCCACCCTGGAAGAATTGTGTAAAATGCCCCTAGAGCTCAAGCTTTTACTTTTCTCTTGCCTCTGCCCATTCTGATGTTTCCTCTGCAGCAGAACAGGCTGGAAGGGAGTGGGGCCCTCCTCAGAAGACCCCCACCTCTGCTGGGCCTCCTTGGCTCTGGGATATAACGACCCCCTCCTCAGTGAGTGGCCTGGGCTCCTGGGAAGGGAGGGAATTGTGTGGAGCTGTGGTGAGGCAGGGAGGGGAGTGGTTGACCACTAGCAGGGCTCCTTAGGTTCAGGTTCTGGTGTCCTTCGTGAACAAAAGGAGAAAAACACAGTCTTGTAATTTGTAAATGTGGTAATTGTATATTTGGTTTAGAGCTCTGGGATGAACAGAAAAAACAAAATGGCTTTTTGGTGGTGACAAGCCAGAGAACCCTGAGCTCAGGTGTGGTAGGCTGCATTGAGGGATCATTTACCAGGGAGGGGAGGCTATTTCTGTTGCATTAGCAGAGAAACCACTAGAATCTGGAATGTCCCTGTGACTGTTGGCAAGGAGTGGAGGAAGAAAGGGTCCCTGTTATTATGGGCTCCAGATGGTGGAAACAGCAAAAAGAAATGGAGGCTGGATTTGATGCCCTCTGATGTCCTGTGTGACCCAGGACAAGTTCAGAGGGAACTACTGTTGATTGCACAATGTGGTGATAGGGTAAGAAAAATGAACAAAATTTTGTGTTAACATGTATGAAAGTTTTTAGTTTTATGTTATTTAAATACATTTTAAACTCAGTCTTGTTTACTACCACATCCACCCCTAGTACATGTTTTTTCTCTTTGAAGATTAGCATCTTTTGTAGATCTGAGCACTTTGCTTTCCTTCTCTTTCCCTGTCTTCTTTTAACTTCCTCACAGCTGGGCTCACCAGCCCCTTCTGGGTGGGTCCTCCCTGCAGCCTGAGGGCTGAGCCTCTTCTCTCCCTGGTTCCCTCCTTTCCAGCACATGGGGAGTCTGGTTAGGCTGCTGTCTAACCCTCAGCCGGCCAGAAGTCCCTGCCCCGCTAAACCCCTCTAAGTACTTGCTTCCCCTTTCCCAGGAGAGGAAAGCTGGAGAATGAGCCTCCAGGAACTGCTCTGATCCTGGTGATGAGAGAGCAGTGCTGGGAGGGGAGCTCCTGGGGAGGACAGGCACAGAATGGGGATGGGTGATGGGCGGCTCCTGCAGGGGAGAAGCACTGGGCTGGGAGACAGGAGCCCTGGCTCCAGGCGTGGCTCCGCCCTGTGTGACCCAGGACAAGTTCACCCCCTGGGGCGCCTCCTCCTCCATGAAAGGAGGGGTCTGGGCAGATCTCCTCGAAGGCCCCTCCCAGTTGTGACATTCTGGGATTCGGTGCCTCCACCCAGACTGGACTCTCCTGTGGGGACTTCAAGGCCTCTGCTCTGTCTCTTCATCCTGTCCTGTCTTATTCCTGTGTCCTGACAGGGACTGACAGCTTTTGAGCCTGTTTAGGGAACCTTCAAAGAGAAGACCCCTGGCAGTCCTTGTGGTCACTTCTCAGTCCTTCAAGGAGGGAGGAGATGCTCCTCTTCAAGCCTCCCCTTGGGAATCCAGCCTGGACCTCTGTTTTCTCTGCCTCTGCTCTGGGGAGGGGTCTTGGGACTCAGTGTCCTCACACCACCTGCTGAAGGACATCATCTCCTTCCCCACAGTGTGTGGAAACTTGGTCTGCAAACCACACTCCGGAAAGCATGTTACAGCTGTGCCATTTAGAAGCAGCTCACTAATAATTCCAGCCAAAGTGTTTCAGTTTCTGTTTGTTTAGCAGAATATTTAGCTTCCTCCTTGCTGATCCCAAGTGGTGAGCCCTCTTATCAATGCTTAAGGGGAGTGACACAAACATTGTTTTGGCCAGAATTACCTGTGAGAACCTCTTAGGAAGGTACCACGTTGGAGACTGAAATACTGTTCCTCAGTAAGACCAACTGCCACATTTCCCTTATTGGAACAAGGGCTGTTTCTTGAGCCCAGATTAAATGGAGCACTTATGGCTAGTGTCCATTATACTAAGAATTTTTTATTTAAACATTAGATTAATAATTTTAACACTAGATTCTCTTTGGTTATTTATAATCTTTTTAATACATTATTAGATTCAGTTTGCTGGTATTTTGCTGATGATATTTTGTCTGTATTCATATGCTATATTGGTCTATAATTTTCTTTTCTTGTGGTTTCCTTAACTGGTTTTGGTATCAGTGTAATATTATACTCATAGAATGAGTTAGGAAGTGTTCTCTTACCTACTTTTAATTCTAATTTTAGAAGAATTAAAAAAGATTGATACTAATGTTTTAAATGTTTAATAGAATTAATCAGTGAAACGACCTGGTCCTGGACTTTTCTTTGTCGGAATGTTTTTTTTGGTTAGTAACTCAATCTTTTTATTTGCTGTAGGTTTGTTGTGATTTTCTATTTCTTCTTGAGTCAGTTTTGTTAATTTGTATTTCTAGGAATTTGTCCATTTCATCTATGTTACATAATTTGTTGATGTATAATTGTTCATGATATTCTCTTACAATCCTGTTATTTCTGTGAGGTTGCTATTAATGTTCCCAATTTCATTTCTCTGGTTAATGATTTGTGTCTTCTATCTAATTTTCCTTTTTCAGTCTCACTAATGGTTTGTCAATTTTGTTGAGTTTTTTTCAAAAAACCAATTTTGGTTATGTTGATTCTTCCCATTGTTTTTCTATTATCTATTTCATTTATCTCAGCTCAAATATGTATTATTTCCTCCTATCTGTTAATTTTGGGTTTTGTTTGCACTTCTTTTTAGTTCTTTAAGGTGTCAAGTTAGGTCATTAACTGGAAATCTTTTTTCTTTTTAAATATAGGTATTTACTACCATAAATTTCCCTCTGGGTGCTACCTTTGCTGCATCCCATATTTTGGCAGTTCTGTTTCCATTTTCCTACATCTCAAAGTGTTTTCTTTTCTCTTTTTAAGTATAATTGACTTAAAATATCATATTAGTTGCTGGTGTACAACATAGTGATTTGATACATTATATTATAGTAATTTTGTATATTATGAACTGATCATCACAATAACCCTAGTTATCAGCTGTCACCATACAATGTTATTACAATATTATTCACTGTATTCCTTATGGTGTATATTACATACCTGTGATTTAATTATTTTATAACTGGAAGTATGTACCTTTTAATCCCCTTCACCTATATCATCCATCGCCCCACCAACACTGCCTCTGGCAACCACCAGTTTGTTCTCTGTATCTGTGAGTCTGTTTCTGTTTTGTTATGTTTGTTCATTTGTTTTGTTTTTTAGATACCACATATAAGTGAAATCAGAAAGTATTTGTCTTTGTTTGATTTATTTAACTTAGCATAATACTCTCTAGGTCCATTCATGTTGTTGCAAATGGCAAGATTTTATTTATTTTTTATGCTGAGTAATATTCCATTATATATATAAGCTACATCTTCCATTATCCACTTATCTATCGATGGACATTTAAGGTGCTTCCATATCTTGGCTTTTGTAAATAATGCTGCAACAGTACTGCTCATATCTTTTCAAATTAGTGTTTTCATATTCTTCAGCTAAATATGGAGAAGTGGAATTGTTGGATCATATGGTAGTTCTATTTTTACATTTTTGAGGAAATTCCATACTGTTCTCCATAGTGACTGCACCAATTTACATTCCCACCAACAGTGCAAAAGTGTTCCCTTTTCCCACATACTTGCCAAAACTTGTTATTTGTCTTCTGATAATAGTCATTCTGGCAGGAATGAGGCAATATTTTATATGGGTTTTGATTTGGATTTTCCTAATGATTAGTGACTTGAAAATCTTTTCATGTGTCTGTTGCCCTTCTATATGTCTTCTTCAGAAAAATTTCTGTTCGGGTCCTTCTCATTTTCTAATTGCATTGTTTGGGTTTTTCATTTGATACTGACATGTATGAGTTCTTTACAAATTTTGGATATTAATCCCTTATCAAATACATCATTTGCAAATATCTTTTCTCATTCAGGAGGTTTACTTTTCATTTTGTTGACAGTTTTCTTCACTGTGCAGAAGCTGTTTAGTTTAATGTAGTACCATTGTTTATTTTTTATTTTATTGCTATTGCTTGAGGAGATAGATACAAAAAATTATTGCTAAGAATAATGTTAAAGAGCATACTGCCTATGTTTTCTTCTAGGAATTTCATGGTTTCAGGTCTTATGTTTAACTGTTTTACCCATTTTGAGTTTATTTTTGTATATGGTATAAGGAAGTGGTCTAGTTTCATTCTTTTGCATGCAGCTGTCCAGTTTTTTCAGAATCATTTATTGAAGAGGCTCTCTTTCCACATTGTATATTCTTGCCTCCTATGTTGTAGATTAATTGACTTTATGAATGGGAGTTTATTTCTGGGCTCTATTCTGTTCCATTGATCTATGTGTCTGTTTTTATGCCAGTACCATATTGCTTTGATTGCTTTGATAGCATGGTAGTATTGTTTGAAATCAGAGAGTGTGATGTCTCCAGCTTTGTTCTTCTTTCTCAAGATTGCTTTGGATATTTGTTTTGTGTGTGTGTGTGTGTGATTCCATACAAATTTTAGGATTATTTGTTCTATTTCTTTGAAAATTACCAGGAATTTCAGTTGAGATTGCAATGAATCTGTAGATTGTTTTGGGTAGTATGGACATTTTAACAATATTGATTCTTGCAATCCATGAGAACAGAATTCTCTTTCCATTTACTTGTTCATTGTCAATTTATTTCATAAGTGTCCTATAGTTTTCAGTGTATAGGTCTTTTCCTTCCTTGATTAAATTTATTCTTAGGTATTTTATTCTTTTTGATGTAATTTTAAGTAGGATTGCTTTCTAATTTCTCTTTCTGATAGTTTGTTATTAGTGTATAGAAATGCAATAGATGTCCGTATATGAACTTTGTATACTGCAGCTTTACTGAATTCATTTATTAGTTCTAATATTTTTTGGTGGAGTCTTTAGGGTTTCTTATATATAGTATCATGTCATCTACAAACAATGACATTTTATTTATTTCCTTCCAATTTGGATTTTTAAATTTCCTTTTCTGATTATCGTTGACAGGACTTCAAATCCTATGTTGAATAAAAGTGGCTAGATTGAGTATCCTTGTTTTGTTTCTGATCTTAGAGGAATGCCTTCCTTTGTCTTTTGTTACAGTCTTTTTTTAAACGTCTATTTTGTCTAATACAAGTATTGCTAACCCAGCTTTCTTTTCATTTTCATTTGTCTCTTGTAGGCAGCATAAGAATGGGTCTTGTTTTTCTGTTGTTGCTGTTTTTTCTTTAATCCATTCAGCCACCCTACATCTTTTGATTGGTGCATTTAGTCCATTTACATTCAAAATGATTATTGATAAGTATGTAATTATTGACATTTTTTACTTGTTTTCTGGTTGTTTAGCTGGTCTTCTCTGTTCCTTTCTTCTCTTGGTCCTTCCCTTCTGGTTTGATGATTTTTTTTTTTAGTGTTATGTTTGGGTTTCTTTCTCTTTATTTTTTTGTATCTTCTGTAGGTTTTGGTTTGTGGTTACAATAAGGTTCATACACACACACACACACACACACACACATATATATAGCAGTTTATTTTAAGCTAATAGTCACTTAAGTTCAGATGCATTCTAAACGCACTACATTTTTCCTCCTCTTCCTCCACATTTTATGTCTTTGATGGCATATTTTACATGTTTTAATTTTGTGTAAACATATTAAATACTTCTTGAAGGTACAGTTGATTTTAGTACTTTTGTCTTTTAACTTTCATACAAGTTTTTAAGTGGCTGATCCACTGTCTTTACTACATATTTGCCTTTACCAGTGAGATTTTCTTCTTTCATATATTTTCTTACTTCTCGTTATGGCCTTTTCTTTTCTGCTTAAAGAAGACCCTTTAACATTTCTTTAAGGCCAGTTTAGTGGTGACAAACTCCTTTAGTTTTTGCTTGTCTGAGAAACTGTTTATCTCTCGTTCAATTCTGATTGATAACCTTGCCAAGCAAAGTATTCTTGGTTGCAAATTGTTGTTGTTTTTTTTTTTTTCCTTTCAGCACTTTAAGTATATCATTCCACTCCCTTCTGGCCTACAAAGTTTCTACTGAAAATCATCTGATTGTCTTATCGGGGGGTGTCCCCTTGTATGTGACTAGTTGTTTTTCTCTTGCAGCCTTTAAAATTCTTTCTTTATCTTTCACATTTTTCATTTTAATTATGATATGTCTTGCTGTGGATCTCTTTGAGTGCATCTTGTTTGAAATTCACTGTGATCCCTAGACCTGGATATGTGTTTCCTTCCCCAGGTTAGGGAAGTTTTTAGTCATTATTTCTTCAAATAATTTTTCTGTCTCTTTCTCTCTCTCTTTTCCTTCTGGAACCCCTGTAATACAAATGTTACTATACTTGATATTATCCCAGAAGTCCCTTAAACTATCCTCATTTTTTAAAATTATTTTTTCTTCTTGCTGTTTGATTAGGTCATTTCTACTATTCTGTCTTCCAGATCACTCATCCATTCTTCTGTATCATCTAATCTGTTGTTGATTCCCTCTAGTGTATTTTTCATTTCAGTTATTGCATTCTTCAGCTCTGATTGTTTTTTTCTTATGTTTTCTGACTCTTTGTGAAGTTCTCACTGTGTTCCTACATTCTTCTACCAAGTTCAGTTAGCCTCTTTATGACCATTTTTTTGAAACTCTTCATCAGGTAAATTACTCATCTCTATTGTATTAGGGTTTTTCCCTGGGGTTTTATCTTGTTTTTTCATTTAAAACATATTTTTCTTTCTCTTCATTTAGTATGACTTCTGTGTTTGTGTCTATGACTTAGACCAAGCAGCTCCTTATCCTGGTCTTGAAGGCATGTCCCATGTGTAGACTATGTGTGCTTGGAGGCTTTGGCAGGCTGCCTGGAGCTGGAGAGGGTGCCAGCAGGAATATCCTGGCTTGCACCACATTGGGGTTGGCCTGGCAGGATGACTGGGGCTGGAGGGGGCACAGGCTGGGTGGTTCCTGAGGTGTGCCGTGCCAGTACTGTCCTTGCAGGATGGCTGGAATTGGAGCAGGCATGGATCAGGGGGTGGGGTCCCAGAGTGTGCCACACCAGGATGGCTGTAACAGGAGTGAGCACAGGCCAGGGATCTCAGGGTGCACTGAGCTGGGGCCATCCCAGTGGAACTGCTAGAGCTGGAGCAGGTGCAGGCCTGAGGGGAGGGGATGGTCCTGGGACACACTACACTGGGGCCACCTTGGAAGGATGGCTGATGTTGGGGCAGACACAGATGGGGGAACCCAAAGTACATGGTGCCAGGCCAACTTTGGGGGAAGTTGTAGATGGTGGGGGCCAAGTGTCTGGGGTGTGCTGGGGTGGCCTTGGCAGGCCAGCTAGAGTGCCTAGACCATGCTCCCACCTGTGCTATCAAGGGGAAGGGAAATGCAAAAATGGCACTCTCTCGTGCCTCCAACTCTGGAGAAAATTACAGCAGTGCCCCACTCATTTGGCTGATTCTCTACACTTAGTAAGTGGATTTCCTTAATGTATAGTCTAGGTGACCTTTAAACCACTGTTTTATCATTGTGCTCCCCAGGGTAGGCTAGTCTGTGCATGGACTCCTCAGTGATATCCCTCCCTACTGCAGTTTACCACATCAGGGGTGGGGTTCCTGTCTACAACACATCTTCATCTTTCCTACCCACAGTTAGGTGGTCCCTCTATCATTTGTTGTACAGAAGCTGTTCAATCAGCCCTTAGTTCTTCTTTAGGAGGAGTTGATCTATATGTATGTGTAGATCCAATGTGCCCATGAGAGGAGGTGTGTTCAGGGTCTTCCTACACTGCCATCTTAGGCTGAAAGCCTCTCATATTCTTTTCTGATTTCCCTGTGAGTTCACCTCCGACCCACAGGTTGTTTTATTGTGTGTTATTTAAATTCCACATATTGGTGAAGTTTCTAGTCTTCCTTCTGTTATTGATTTCTAGGTTCATCCAATGGTGGTCAGAGAATATGCTTCATATGATTTTATTCTACTTAAATTTATTGAGACTTATTTTGCGGCCTAATACAAGGTCCTGGAGAATGGTCCATGCACACTTGAGAATAAGCGTATTCTGTTGTTGTTGGGTGAAGTAGTCTATGTGTTTCTGTTAAGACAAGTTGGTTTTAGAGTATTGCTCACATCTTCTATTTCCATACTGATGGTGATGGTTAATTTTATATGTCAAATTGGCTGGGCCATGGCACCCAACTATTTGGTCAAACATTATTCTTGATGTCTCTGTGAAGGTATTTTTTGGATGAGATTAACATTTAAATCTGTGGAGTTTGAGTAAAGCTTATTACCCTTTATAATGTGGGTGGGCCTCTTCTAATCAGTTGAAAGTCTTACTAGAACAAGGACTGACCTCCCCTCAGCAAGAAGAAATTCTTCCAACAGACTGCTTTTGGACTCAAGCTGCAAATCTTCCCTGAGTCTTCAGACTTCTGGCCTACCCCATGAGCTTTTGGATGCACCCATCTTCCACAATCACATGAGCCAATTCCTTAAAGTAAATATATATATTTACTTTGCTTTAAGTAAGTAAGTAAATAAATATATAAATTTATATAAGAATGTATAATTGGAATAGACATACTCAGCAACTGGCAGAATCCTCACATTGGTTTCCTGACTTGTGAAGTGAGAGCTATTCTGATAGGAAAGGCAAAGTGAAAGCCACTAGAACCACTTCTACCTAAAAAAATAGTAAACCATGAGTAATTCTGCTTTCACAGAGGAACTACATAGATTAGTGTCAAGAACTTGAAAGATGCCAGGGTGGTGATTCCCATTCCCAATCAACTCACCTATTTGACCTGTGCAGAAGAAAGATGGGTCTTGGAGAATGACAGTGGATTCTCAGAGTTAGGCTTGCTTACAGTGGACAGTAAGCTTAGCCAGGTGGTGACTTGAATTGCAGCTGGTGTACCAGATGTGGTTTCATTGCTTGAGCAGATTAACTCCTCCCCTGCTAGTGATCTGACAAATCCTTGTTTCTCCATCCCTTTTAAGAAAGATCACTGGAAGCAGTTTTCTTTCAGCTGGCAAGACCAGTAATACACTTTCATTGTCCTATTTGAGGGGTATACCAACTCTCACCTGTATGCCATAACTTAATTTGCAGGGATCTTGGTTACTTTTCCTTTTTACAAGATATCACGTTGGTTCATTATATTGATGACACTGTGCTGATTGGACTTACTGAGCGAGTAGTTGCAACTATTCTAGACTTACTTGTTAAGACATATGTATGTTAGAGGGTGGGAAATAAATCCAACAAAAATTCAGGGACCTTCTACCTCAGTGAAATCTCTAGGGATTTGATGGGGTGGGCCATGGTGAAATATCCCTTCTAAGGTGGATGATATGTTGCTGCATCTGGTCCCTCCTACAACCAAAACCAAAAAAACAAAAAACGTAGGCATAATGCCTCGGGGGTCTCTTTGGGTTTTCGAAATAGCATGTTCCTGATTTGGGTTTGTTACTCCAGCCCATTTACCAGATAACCCAAAAAGCTATGAGTTTAGAGTAGGGCCCAGAACAAGAGAAGGCTGTGCAATAGGTCCAGGCTGCTGCACAAGCTTCTTTGCTGCTTGAGTCTTGTGATCCAACAGATCCAGTGGTGCCTGAAGCATTAGTGGCAAATAGTGACGCTGATTGGAGACTTGGAAGCTCCCTATATGTGAATCACAGTGAAGGTCCTTAGGATTTTGGAGCACAGCCCTGTCATTTGGGATAATTACTCTCCTTCTGAGAAACAACATTTGACCTACTACTAGGCCTTAGTAAAGACTGACACTTAACAATGGGCCACCAAACTACCATGCTGAAAGCAAAGGAAAAACAAAATAGGTTATTGAAGAAAGTAGTTATAAATACCAGCTATGACCATATACCAGTTACAGAAACCAGAAGCAAGGACTGTAATTGTCAAGGGTATTTTTTTCTCATTTTGTTATGAGTGCATTTGTGTGTGTTTGTGTGTTTGTATGTGTAGTGTGTGTGTGTGTATAGTGTATATATTTATATTACATATATAATATCTCCAATATCTTTGTTTTCTTCCATCTCTTATCCCCTTATTATATAACATAAGACATACTGACTGTGACATTAAACTAAAAAGCTTCTGCTCAGCAAAAGAAATGATCAATAAAATGAATAGGCAACCTGTGGAATGAGAGGGAATATTTGCAAATCATATATCAGATAAGGGGTTAATATCCAAAATATATACAAGAAACTCATACAACTCAATAGCAAAAATACACAAAAAATACAATTTAAAAATGTGCAAAGGACCTGAATAGACATTTTTCCAAAGAAGATATTCAAATGACTAATAGGTACATGAAAAGTTGCTCAAACCACTAATCATCAGGGAAATTCAAATCAAAACCAGAATGAGATATCACCTCACACCTGTTAGAATGGGTATTATCAAAAGACAAGAGATAAGTGCTGGTGTAGATGTGGAGAAAAGAGAACCTTTGTGCACTGTTGGTGGGAATGTAAATTGGTGCAGCCACTATGAAAAACAGAACAGAGGTTTCTCCAAAAATTAAAAATAGAACTACCATATGATTCATCAAGTCCACTTCTGGGTATATATCCTAAGGAAATGAAATAATCATTTCAAAGAGATATCTGCACCCCCATGTTTACTGCAGCATTACTTACAATAGCCAAGATGTGGAAACAACCTAAGTGTCCATTGACAGATGAATGGCTAAAGATGTGATATATATTTATATCACAATGAAATATACGCAGCCATAAAAAAGGAGGAAATCCTGTCATTTGGAACAATATGGATGAAACTTGAGGGCTTATGCTAAGCGAAATAAGTCAGACAGAGAAAGACAAATATTGTAGGATTTCACTCATATGTGGAATCTAAAAAAAAAAAACAACTCATAGAAAGAGAAAAAAGATTGGAGGTGACCAGAGATGGGGGTGGGGGGTAGGGGAAATGGGTCAAATAAAATAGGTATCATTGCATCCCAAGTGCTATAGAGATCCAGAGACTCTCCTACAATTTCTGTGAATTCCCAGGGGCTTACAGCTCAGATCTCTTGTTCTTCCTGAACTCCCCATCTCACTCAACTCTATATTTCTCTCCTGTATGGCACCTGCCCCCACTCCCGCCACTCCCTACACACATGCATGATCTGCTGCTGCAGATCAAAGTCTGCTTTCCTTTAATTCCACAAATATTATTGGCATAAGACCATTGTGTATAGCAAACTCTTACCAAAGGTACTGTGGTTGGTACACATGTGCTTGTTTATATGTTATGCCTTCACACAGGATGGATGGAACATTAAGGTGAGACTTCTTTAAAAAGTCCTTGGCATATAAAAAGTCAGCCTTGAATGTGTATTGGCTGACTCCTTTCCAATGTCCCTGGCCTCCAGCTGCATTACTGGTTCCCCTCTCTGGGCCCCTCTTCCCCACCCTCCCGCACGGAAATCATTTTCATAATCAAATAATTCCCAAAGAAGGAGTCCTTTCAAGAGAGGTATAGGGACATGAGAGGGAGTGGTGGCAGATGGGACTTGCTCTCCATTACCATGCAGGAGACCAGGGGACGAACTGCTTAGATTTTGACTCCACGTAAGAAGAAGTGTCTGACCCCAGGCTGCACAGATTGCCTTTGCAAGATATTTCCCCATTACTATGTGGAGCAGAGGGGAAATAAAGCCAATGCTGAATATTCTCTTGTCTGGGATGCTTCAGAGCAGTTTTGGGGAGAGAAGAGACTGGACTGCAGGTGACTTGCTTGAGGCCACACAGTGGGATGGGAGAGGGGCTGTGATGTTGGGGGATAATTCCTGAGTTTGTTTCATGAGTCCAGACTCTGTCCCTTGATTAGCTGCGTGACCTTTTATAGGTCACATAATCCCTCTAGGACTCATGTTTCACATCCGTAATATGGTTTTGTATGCAGTGACCCAACTTTCTTGAGTGTGTGGGAGTGAAGTCAAACCTGCAGGCTACAAGGCCTTGAATACTGGTTCCCAGGACAAGGTAAATACCAATATTTGCATTGGAGATGTGGGGAGTTGACACTTTTCACTCAGAGCTTTGTTCTTTGCCCGCAGCTTCTCAGTTAGGCAACTGACAGTTGCCATTTATTGAAAATGAGAGAGGAAATTTGACTCACTGAAGAGAGTAGGAAGAGGAGACAACCACTATATCCAGGAGGGCCTAGCCCAGCCTTGCTATAAAAGCATGACTTCTGTGCCTGACCACAGGCTGGCATTGATGAGCAAGGCTGCCTGAGGCAGAGCTGTTGATCCAGGAAAGCGGCAAAGTGTGGGCGGATGATGTGTGTAAAAACACAGAGTGGGGACTGCCCAACACGATGCCAGGCGGGTCCTAAAGTGATGCTGTTTGTTCATTTAGTCTATATTATTATTGAGTGCCTACTGTGGTGCTGGGAGCTCAGTGCTTATTATGATTCAGCAAAGAGGATAGTGGGAGCACAGAGATGATAAAGTTCAATTCCAACCCTCAAGGGGCTGACAGTCTTCAGGGAGAAACTCAAATGACCCTATTAGGAAAAGAAAATTGCTCTACTGATGTTATACACAAAATGCAGTTGTGAGCGTAGAAGCACCCTCCATTGGCCTGAACACTCAGAGAAGTTTTCAGAAGTAAAGAATGTGAAGGCAGTTGACAGGTCACCACAAGTTTGCTAGTGAGAGCCAGTTTGAAGAATGTGCTCTTGGCAGGAAAATAGCACACAGAGACACAGAAGGGCAAAAAGCTCAGAATGTTCAAGAAGGCAGAGGAAGTAAGTCTCTGTTACCAGAAGTGACAAAGAGCCTTGACATGCTTTGGAAAGAGTTTTGGTTTCGTTTTAGCCTGTCATCCTGGCTCTCTGCCAGGGTCATTTCTCCAGAACTAATTTCTTAGCCAATGATCAGCAAATGTGGTCACAGTTTCCTTATTTCCAGGCCTGTCTGGGTAGCATTTTTCTTCTCTGTGTCATCTGCAGCTGATCAGGTAGCCTGACATGAGACCCCTGCTCAGGGGCTTAGGCCTCTGCTGGGCCTCCCAGCTTCTGGGCAGCATTTGCCTCCGGCAGGGTAAGTGGTTCAGGATCCCTGGGAATGCATGGCAACTGATTGGAGCCAGGATACAGGGTCCTGACCATCCAGAGGGCTGTTTAAGCTGCCAGGGCCTAGGAAGCTGAGCCACAGTGGACCGCTGAGACAATATGATCCACTCTGACAATCCCTCACTATTGCACCCACCATGTTTCATCTCGGTCACTCTGATTCCCACCCCGTCTTCCAAAAGACTCTCTTCCCAGCAGCAGTCTTCTCAGAAAGCTGGCAAATGGAAGGGTGCCTCCCTTTCTTTCCTGCCTTTGGGGAATAACAATTGCTCTGTACACAGAATTCTGAATCCACTCTGTTATTCAGCCTTTCTGAAAAAACTGCCCAAATAGCTATAGTGGGGTCCTGGACCCCCTTCAGATCTAGGATTTAAGGGAGAAATGAGCTTCCACCTTAGAACGGAAATCTGCAATCAGGCTGCCACAAAATTGGAGAAATACTTATAAATCATATATCTCATAAAGCATGTTTATTGCACCAAATTTTTTTGTTTTGGAAAATAGTTATTTTTTTTCATTAAAAAAGTGTTATTTACTTAAACATGTAGTGGTTTCCTAACAAATTACCACAAACTATGTGACTTAAAGTAGCCCCCCACTTGGTATCTCTCAGTTCTGAAGGTAAGAAGTTTGACACATCTTGGCAAGTTCTCCCAAAGCTGAAATCAATGTTTCAGCAGAGAGCATTCTCATCTGGAGCTTTGGGTCCTTATCTAGGCTGATTCTTACTGTTGGAAGAATTCAGTTCCTTGTGGTTATGGGTCTTGCTACATGTTAGCCAGAGATGACGTTCAACTCCTAGAGGTCATGCTCAAGTCCTTCCCCAGGGACCCCTCCATTGGAGCAATGAAGAACCTCTCACGCTTTTGATCTCTCTGTTCCTCTTTTTCCATCATCTGGAGAAAACTCTTGTTTATGAAGGGCTCATGTGATAAGGTTAGGCCCTCCCAATCATCTCCCTTCCTTAAAGCTACATAATCTAATCAAGAAGTGAAATCGATCATGTTCACAGTTGTGGGGATTAGAGTGAGAAGTCTTGGGAGCCAATTTAGAAATATATATATATATATATATATGATTTATATTTATATTTGTATTTATGTTACATTAAATATTTAATTTTTTTCTACACAAGAACTACAAAAACATGCATAATATCCTTCCCGTCTTCCCTCTGCCACTCTCCCCACAGCTGCACCCATGTGCTCAGGTAGCTGGTACCTGACAGTGGCTGGGAAAGTCAGCTGCTCTCAACACAATACAACGAATGTCTTCTTAAAGTCAGTAACTTGTTGAACATAAAGGTTCTGACGGCACCACAACTCCTTCCTGTGCAACAGAATATACAGATGCACAGCTCCCTGGATTTGAACCCTCCTTCTGATTCTGTCCCCTGGTCTCTGGGGAGGAGCCCCTGAGAGGGGTGCTTGGTGGAGAAGAAAGGGCACTGGCTGGGGAATTGGGAACACTGGTTATGTCTATGGTCTTTGTCAAATAATAATAACAGTAATAGCTTTATTGAGTATTGTTTGGACCAGACTCTGTGCTCAAAGATTTATAAAGATTTTTATTTTAGAAAAGAGATTTTGGCAGCCATGCCAAACATGCAGGTGCTGTTTACATGACATAAGAACTGATGAATAGCTAGGTGTGAAGAGTTATGGGCCTGGGGCCTGTGAGAGTCTCTATTTCCAGGAGAGCCTGGGATGCAACCAGCAATTGCTCTATTTTGCTCTAATGGCGTATAGAAAGGGGCCAGAGGAGGACAATTTGCTTCAGAAATTCATGGGCAACTTTTGGCCACATGGGAGGTCCAGAGACTCTTAGAGGCCTTAGGGAAGTTTGCTAAAGTCTCTACAGTGAAGCAGAGTCTGGGGGCACTAATAGGAGTGCCTGTTGTATTGCAATTTGGACAGACTCTAGAGCAGTTTCTTGTAAGGGACCACATTCAAAGTGGGCTGATTTGTGAGTAACAGCAGAAATGGGCTTAAGTAAAATTTGTAAAGACATTACACATCGCTTCCAGAACCCACAAAGGCCTAAAAGATTCTGGGCTTGTTTTAATGTCCTGAGTACTGAAAGGGTAAATAGTTGTTTCTTGAAAGTGCCAAGGATGGAGCAACCCTTGACTTCCCAAATAATGTTTAGAAACTTAACCAAAGCGGAAGGGTCTTGTAATGTGTGTGGGGCAATGGCCCACCTCTTTGTGAGGATCTGTAGGTCCTGAATGAGTGTGTCAAATGATTTAGCAATCTCACTTCTGGGTATATATCCAAAAGCATTGGAATCAGGACTTTGAATAGATATCTGCACTCCCGTGTTCATTGCAGCATTTTCCACAATAACCAAAATATGGAGATGACCCAAGTGTCCATCAACAGGTAAATAGATAAAGGAAATGTGGTATATGCATACACTGGAATATTATTCAGCCTTAAAAAAGGATGAAATCCTACTATTTGTGATAACACGGATGCACCTGTAAGACATTATGCTTAGTGAAATAAGCCAGTCACAGAATTACAAATGCTGCATGATTTCACTTATAAGGTACCTAAAACAGTCAAAAAGTATAGAAGAAGACAATAGAATGTTGGTTATCAGAGGTTGGGGGTAGGAGAATATGGGGAGTTGTTTTTCAGTGGGTGTTAAGTTAGAGTTACACAAATGAGTATGTTCCAGAGACCTGCTGTAAAACAGAGTGCCTATAGATAACAAGAAGGTATTGTGTACTGAAAATTTGTTAAGAGGGTAGATCTCATCTTTCTTACCGTGCATACACACACGTGCACACACACACACACACACACACACACACACACACTAAAAGGGCACAAGAAAACTTTTAGAGGTGATGTTTGGTAATAAACATTACCTGGATTGTGGTGAAGGTAACACAAGTGTATACATATGATCAAACTCACCTATTTGTATTTATTAATTATGTACAGTTTTTAATATCAATTATACCTCAGTAAAGCTGGCGGGGGGGGGGGGGAAGTCAAACATCAAAAATGGAGTCAGACTCTTTATTACAGGGAAGGTTAAAACCCCCTGCCCTTTCTTAGCTCAAAGAAGGCTCTGACTGCTCCTTGGTATGAGCTCTGACAGAAAATCTTCAGCTAAAAGTCATGTATGTAGCCTTCCTGAGTCACGTAAATGCAGCTAAATGCAGCGTCAACAGGGTCCTTCAAGGCTTAGAAAGACTAATCAGAAAGGTACTTTACTCCTGCTTGAGAAAAGGCAAAAGTTAGTTGCTGAGAGGTGGGACAAAGTCTTGGTCTATGGTGGTGGGCACAGGAGTGGGTCCTGTTTAGCCTCCATGGTTGTGCCACGCCCGGGAAAGTGGCCCTGTGTGGACCAGAAGATGATTTCTCAGAGCCCTGGTAATAGCTGTAGTAATGACTTCTTAGGGAGTTGCCAGTGAGTGTGTCCAAGGAGTTGGCCTTTCTCCGCTGTAGGGAAGGGCTCTGGAGCAGCTGCACGGGGACCTCAGCTTCCACCGCCATGCCCAGGCCTTGGCCTTCAGGGACAGCCTTGTCATCCTTACCCTCCACCATAGACTGCAAGAAATTCATGAGCACCTTCAGACCACCTTTGCTGCTTTACCTCCTTACTCTTTGTCCTTAGAAGAGAGACCTAGACTCCTAACCCACGTGACTCCGTGGGGTTGCTGTAACACTGCCCACCACAGCCAGACCTCCTCTGCCTCGAGCCTACTGCCCTCCCACGTCTGCCATGGGACAAGGGCTGGGGAGCAGTGGGGGCAGAAAGAGCTCTCACTTGGAGGGCCCTGGCCAGACTTATGTGGGAGGGAGGGCACTTCCTGGGTGTGACTCTATTTTTTTTTTTTTTAAACACTATGCTGCCTTTTTATTATTTATTTTATTTTTATTTATTTTTGGCTGTGTTGGGTCTTCATTTCTGCGCGAGGGCTTTACAGACAAGCAAAAGCTAAGAGAATTCAGCACCACTAAATCCAGCTCTACAACAAATGCTAAAGGAACTTCTCTAAGTGTGAAACACAAGAGAAGAAAAGGACCTACAAAACAAACCCAAGGGGCTTCCCTGGTGGCTCAGTGGTTGAGAATCTGCCTGCCAATGCAGGTGACGCGGGTTCGAGCCCTGGTCTGGGAAGATCCCACATGCCGCGGAGCAACTAGGCCCGTGAGCCACAACTACTGAGCCTGCGCGTCTGGAGCCTGCACGTCTGGAGCCTGTGCTCCGCAACAAGAGAGGCCGCGATAGTGAGAGGCCCGCGCACCGTGATGAAGAGTGGCCCCCGCTTGCTGCAACTGGAGAAAACCCTCGCACAGAAACGAAGACCTAACACAGCCAAAAATAAATAAATAAATAAATAAATAAATAAATAAATAAATAAATAAATAAATAAATAAACTCCAATCTCTTAAAAAAAAAATTTCTTCTTCTTCCCACTCCCTTATGTCTGTTATTTCTTCAAAGTGTTTATTTTTGCATTATAGGCTTGATTCCTTCCTTAATCCTTTTGAGCAGTTAGTCTACACATGTACCCTGATGTGGAAGTCTCCACATGAATCAGTTTAGTATTTGCCCCAGCTTGGGTCTTTATAAGCGCCACCTAGTTTTAAGATAGTTTCTGGGCTCTGATTTCTAGCATGTAGTTAGAATTCACATCCACACCCACACACAATGAAGGCTTGGATTCCAATTTCTCACATTCCTCTCATGGAACAGGGCAGGTTGCAGCCCCCATGCTGGCTTCCCATGACAGAAGACAGACACTTTCTTACCCTAATTCACCCATCCTCTTATCTTTTTGCAGCATCCCTACAAGCTCAAGGCCACGTTTACACTTCATCCCCACTTACAGACATGTAACATTGGCCTCTAAGGTATATTTCTGGTTCTGATAACCCACTGGGACACCTGAACTTCAAATTCCACTCAGCTCTTCAACACTGAGTTCCCTTTTGTTTCTGAACTTAAGTGGCATAATTAAAACATTTTAATTACATTTAATCAAGATTTGTTGTGTGGTTAGATTGTAAGGAGGAACTCCTGAGTCAGTTCATGTGTCTTCTCCTCTGGAGGATTCCAAAGTATTTTTCCACTCCTGTAATCATTACTCCCACACCCTCCAACACTTGGGGCTGAGACAGCCATGCTCAAGGCAGAGGTCAGAACCCCGCTGAGAATGTGCAAATCCGTGTTCATCTTTTGACTTCCAAAATAGGCAAGAGCCATATTTTATTGACAGAACAAAAGAGATTTGTGTGCTCCCAAACCAAGATTATAGACTAAGAGAAGAGAGTTCATTTGGCAAATCACAAACTAAAAAGACGCCAGGTAGGACACGAGAGCGGTTTTATATATCTCTCTGAAATTAAGTAATCATTAAAAATGCATAAAGGGGGCATCCCTGGTGGCACAGTGGTTAAGAATCCGCCTGCCAATGCAGGGGACACGGGTTCGAGCCCTGGTCCGGGAAGATCCCACATGCCGTGGAGCAACTAAGCCTCTGTGCCACAACTCCTGAGCCTGTGCTCTAGAGCCCACGAGCCACAACTACTGAGCCTGCATGCCACAACTAGTGAAGCCCGTGCGCCTAGAGACCGTGCACCGCAATGAAGAGTAGCCCCTGCTTACCGCAACTAGAGAAAGCCCATGCGCAGCAACGAAGACCCAATGCAGCCAAAAATAAAATAATTTATTTTAAAAAATGCATAAAGGATAAGACTGTAATTAAAACTTAAACAGAATGTGACATGCCATTCCCTAGGGGCTCAACAGAAGAAGGCTATGTGGCAGGGGGTGAGGAGCCAGCCAGGTGATAGGAATTCCAGATAAGATGAGCAGGAATGCAAAAGCAGAAGAAGCTTCCGTCCTACTTCCTTCTTCTTTGGGAGGGTAGTACCTCCTCCTAGGGTGTCATGTTTAGTAAATTGGGCCATGTGTGTTTGTGTGTTTGGGCTTTAAAGGGCCTCTAGAAGTGCTACAAGTTCCCCTTAGCTTGCGTTCCATGTTGGGGAGGTTCAGACGTTCTCATGGGCTCCTAGAGGGGAGATGAGGTGCTGAGAGGGGCCATGGGCCAGAAAGTGCCTGAGTTCAGAATAAGAAAGGTCAGAGTGCAGGGACCTCACTACAGGGGAGGCCGTGGCAGGGACCAAGGACGTCCCCAGTGTTGCCCACACAAGCCCAAGACAAGCAGGAACACCCACATCAGCAGCAGATGCAGCAGAGGGTAGACAGTGAGACCCAAAGACCAGGGCAAATTTCCTTGGCAAAGACCCACAAGGATCACAGAGAACAGCAAAATAAACTGAGCTCTCTTCCCCACTCTACAGGGACGGGGAGGGAAGGAGGAGCAGTAAGGAAGATGGAAGTTGGAGGCAACAGGAAGGACCTTCCTTGACTCATCCTGTTGTGGAGATCTAGCACTTGGGTTCTCTGGGTGTGATAGCATTTAGGCTGCTGGTTCTTCCTCTCACGGGGCATTTTCATAGGTTCCTTGGATACCTCTCCTCTCCCATGCTGGGGATCTCACCCACCCTGTCATAGGTGACACTCTCAGAATGACCACCTATATCTTTCTCTTTGGTTGCTGGTCTTGGCTGGTCCATTTCCACATGGACCAGCCAAGATTCTCTTTGTTGGGAATCTGTTGCCTCTCTAGATGCCCTTCTTGTCAAAGTTCTTTTAAGGCCCTACTTCTAGTTGATAAAAAGCATGCTCATTTGACTCATCAATGCCTTTGCAATTTCTTCCCTATTGGCAGCCAATATTTTACTACTATAGGCTGTCTCTGCAGCATTTTATTCCTTCAGCTTCTCAGGCATAAATCAGACACTTGTCCAGTGCATCCCCAAGCTGCAGAGGACACACATCAAGTTCTCAGAATCATCTCACTGAAGCCCCTATCACCATGTTGAGGTGAGAGGTAGGCACCCATCATGTTAGAAAGGAACTCACAGCTCTCTCCAAATAAAATCTCTTTCTGCTTATCTCCAAATCCTAAACTTTGTATGTCTTCAGTTTGGGTGAGAGAGGGTTAAGACTCTCAAACCAGTTTTCAGAACCTTCTTTAAAAATTCTACCCATGGGAAGTATTTGCCCAAGAAGTTTCATTACACCCTCTGAGTGCTATGGAGATTGTGAAGGTTCTGATAATGCATGTGGAGGGCAAGCAGGTGTGATTTCAAGCCGTGTGTGGTGACAGTTGGGGGTACGGGTAGTGAAGAGAGTTGATAGACTGGCTGCCTTCCCTTCTCTAAAACTGAGATTCAGTATCACTTTCTCATTATATAATTTTGCAAACTATTTCACATTTCTCTAGGCCTCAGTTTCTTTGGCTGTGAAATGCCCTGCCTTCCCAGCTGACTGCTCAGAAACTACATGATAGTGGGTGAATAACATGCTCTGCAAATACAATAATAAGCTTTTGTTCCCTCCTGCCCCAGAGCCTGTGCCCCTTTCCTAGATCCAGGCCGACTAACTATCCATCACACCAGGATGGTGCAATGTCACCCTGGAAGTGCAGGGCCACAGAGGACCTGAAGGTGACTTGGGTAAGCAAGGGCTTCCCCAGGGAGCTGGAACAGAGGAACATTGCGACCAAGCTCTGAGCCTGCCCCTAAGCCAGCCCAACTCCAGCCTCACCTGTGTGCTCAACAACCATGTGGACCAGAAAACTGCCACCATAGACCTTGGGGAACTCTCTTGGGATTAAGAGTGCGCCTGGCAAAGTGAGTGTGCCCACCTCTGCAGACATTCATTTCCCAGGAGATTGGGGGTATGGTAGGTCGGTGCTCATCATTGTCAAGAAGTATGATTCCAACCTCCCCAGCCCTTGGGACAGTACCAGATGAGATGGGAATCAGAGATAATAAAGGTTGGCATATGACCCAGGAAATTATGGGAGGAGGTAGAACAGCTGTACCAGGCACTGATGTTTATCTCTGCTCTGCTCTAAATCCCACTTGAAGGGCCATTGAGTAGACAAGGAATCATATTTGTAATGAGCAAATAAGGAGAGGCAGGTTTTGACTCATGATATTAGAGGAGAGTTTTCTATAGTCAGTCATCCAAAACTGGAAAGGATGCTTTGGGGCACAGTGACCTCATGTCACTGGTGGAGTGAAACTACAGGTAAAATCACTTGGTGGGTAGTTATAAAGCTCAGAATGGGGTCAGACTCCACAGTGAGTTTCGTCCAACATGGACATTCTTAGATTCTAGGAAAACTTTTTGGCAAAATCAGATTATTTTGAGCCCCAAAATCCCAGTTTCTCCAGAACCATCAGCTGGAGTAGAGTGCCTTGTGTTGAGCCAGTACACCACAGGGAGCGTGGCCAGCCCAGGATCCATCACCCCGAAGCTTCTCACTCCCTGCTCTGTTTCTGACCCAACAGAGACTACAACTCTATTCTTATTTCCGTTATTGTGGATGATCCTGGCAAAAGCTCTTCTGCTCCTCAGCCTCCCTGGGAAGCTGGAAATTGAGTTCACTAAGGAAAATCTCCAGCAGAAGAAGGGAAAGTACATGTGTCCAAGCAGCCTGGACAACTATTTCCTTTTTCATGCTTTGTCAAGTTTTCTGAATCATAAATGAATGCTTTCTATCTTCTGGCAAGTTAAAAAAAAAAATTTGCTAGCACAAAAATTATCTATTCTTTAAAGATGTGAGGAATTCACATTAGGCTTTGTGAATAGGCTTTGCCTCTTATGTCATCAAAGGAGAAAATACTTATGTAAGTTTTATAATATTTTCTATGTTCATTTTTTGAGGTTTATACACACATGTAGATCAATTTTATCAAGTCATATTTTTCTAGAAATTGTCCATTTAATAAAGATTTAAAATTGAGTAGACATTAATTATGCACTACATTCTCTCAAGAGTTTTTCTTGTTATTATTGTTGTTTGGCTGTTTTAAATATGAGAGGATCTTGCTGAAAGGGTAAGTGATAAATTAGGTGATGTTTCCAGCCCTGAGAGCCACAGAATTCCATTAACCAGTTTATAGCTTTTCTCTTTTAGTCTATTTGCAAAAACTATTTGGTGGCTCACCTGGTGGCAGGTGGTGTATTGAGGGAGTGGCTTCGCCCTCCACATCCTCTACTACAATTTGGAAATGAGAGAAATAAGGGTAGATGATTTGGAGGGATTTTTTTTTACTTTTGGAGATTAAATAAAACGCTATATATCTGGATCATGCGAGAGATATAGCAATTCCAGTTGAGATCAAGGCAAGTCTTAATCTCACATAGGCACGTGACCAAAGAAAGAATGTCAATCAGAAGGATGGTTAATAAGAAATGGGGCATAACGAGAGATGAGTGACAGAGGCAAATGAAGTGCTCCATCAGGCTGGCAGGAGAATCCCATGCCCTGGGCAGGTAAGTCCTACCATGGAGATGGAGAGCTCAGATGAGAAGGCCACTGGGATCCATGCCGGCAGCATCTGCTTACCTGCCCTGACTCAGGGCTCCCCATATAGTCCAGTGGTAACTCGGCTTCCAATGTGGCCTATCTTTGGGAAGAGGATGCCCTGGTCAGGCTAACAGGGATATCTAGCCCAGTTAGCAAGTATACTTCTCACTGTAAATGAATAAATATGCATTCTGGTTTTGTTTACCAGTGTCTTTTAACATTTATTATCAAGATTTTGCATCCCCAAGGCAAAAGGGCAATGGATGAAATGGAAATTCTGGGTTTTGGCTAAGAATCTACATGTCAGACTCTGAACACATGGTGAACACATCAAAGTACAGTTGACCCTTGAACCAGATGAGTTTGAACTGCACAGGTCCACATATATGCTGATTTTCTTCAATAAACGTGTACAACAGTACTGCATGATCCATGGACGCTTGAACCCGTGGATGTGGAACTATGAATACAGGGGGCTGATTGTAAAGTTTTATGTGAATTTTTGACTGCTCAGGGGGTGGGAGCCCCCTACGTTGTTCAAGAGTCAACTGTAATGCCAAACTGTAGGGCTTTGTCATTCACTCATTCCTTCACTCAACCAACATTTACTGGCCTACATACTAGCACACACTGAGAAACATCTTGGAAGACAAACTCACAGCCTTTCTTTGCCATGTACATTCCCATTTGAATTTTATGGAGAGTTCATGTAGGCCCAAGGTTTCAATTCTCAAGCCTGATCATGAATCAGAATCACCTATTGAGTTTTTAAAAAATATAGATGGTGCCCAGTTTCAGGACAGAGTCCAAGTATCTGTTCCTGAAAGCTCTCCAGTTGATCTAATGAACAGCCCAGATTGTAAGCAATTCACGGGGAGCGTCCATTTGGATCAATCAGACCACTTTGCCTGTACTATATAGACAGATCTAGACATATTTGGGGTTATTTCAATAAAGATCCTGAAGGCATCAATCAATACAAAAGAAAGTAAAAATAAGCATAAGTACGTTAACTGGTTTAGATGATAAACTTCCTGTTGGTGTATATATGGCTTTATCTATCTGAAGCACAGCTCTGATCATGTCACTGTCCTGCTAAAAATTTTTAATAGGTAATTTTTTTGATTAGTGTTATAAAGAAACTGATGATACAGAAAAAGAGACAGACCGCAGAAGATAACCACTGTTAACTTCTTAACCTACTAGCTTTTAGACTATTTTATGCCTACATAAACATATTTATATATATTTACAATATAGGATAACACTATGCATGTTCCATAACTCATTTAATATTTCATGGGCAACTTTACATTCAAATATATAAAGATGTAATTTGTAACTTATTCTCCTTATTACATAAATAGTATTCCCTCATGTGGAGAGAGTATACTTTATTTAACTGGTATACAGTGGTTAAGAGCTTTAGAATCCAACTCCAAGATTTCAATTCCAGCTCTGCCACCTATTAGTTATGTGACATTGAGTAAGTTCATTAATTTATCAGTGTTGCAGTTTCCTGGGAATAATAATGGTATTTGCGTAAGAGGACTGCAGTTTATACTTTGAGGCCTCAATACCCACCTGTCTTTAAACTACAGCCCAAAATAAATGTACCCTGTCACACAGCCTTGTGAAAGTACTATGGAGAAAAATAGACCATGGAGGAGGGAGGAGGGCATCAGGAAGAGTTTGCAGTTTTATATAGGGAGGTCAGGGTAGGTCTTACTGAAGAGTTAACATCTGTACAGAGACCTGAAGGAGGTGAGGAGATGAGACATGTGGATACCTAGAGGGAGAGAATTCTGGAGAGCAAAGGCCTTGTGGAAGGAGCATGCATGTAGTATTGAAGGAATGGCAAGGAGCCCAGTGTCCTAGAGTGGATTAGGAAGGAGGGGAGCATGGGAGATGAGGTCAGCTGATACAGGGCCTTCCAGATAAAGTGGGCCCATGGGGTAGTTCTGAGCTAACGAGTAATGTGACATAACTTAGGTTCTGAAAAGATAAATCTGGGTGATATTATGAAAATAGACATCAAAGGATTAAAGACAAAAGTAAGAGACTCAGAGTCTACTGCAGTAATCCAGGTGAGAAATGATGACCCTATTGGACTAGGGAGGTGGTGAGAGGTATTTCATTATAAATGTAATTTTTTCATATAGGTATATGAAATTAAATATTTGAATATATATAGAATGAAAAGATATCAGTATTTTCTAATAGAGATAGAGGGTGGGGTGTGAGAAAAAGAATGAAGTCAAGGATGACACCAAGGTTTTGTGGCCAGAAAAAATGGAAGGATTGAGGTGACGTTTGGAGGGATCAGAAATTGTATAGGAAGCATGTTAGGGGAGTTTGAATTTAGACATGTCAAGATGGGGATGCTTGTTATACGTGCAAGTGGAGATGTCAAGTAAACAGTTGGATATTTACAATGTGGAGTCCAGGGGAGGGATCATATCTTTAAGTCCCTTTTGCCACATAAGGTCATGTAGTCATGGGATTACTGCATGGCCGTAACATCAAAAAGAAATGAGTGTAGACAGTGAAGAGACGTGGTCTGGGTGGTCTGGGTATGAACCCTGGGTTATTCCAAAATTTAGAAGTTGGAGATAACGGAAAGATACTGATAAAGGAAACTAAGGAGCAACCACCCAGTAGGAGGAAAATAATGTGAATAGTGAATGCAAAGTGAAAACAGTGTTTCTAGAAAATATAGGTCCACTGCGGCTGAGAAGTTATGGGAAATGAGGATTGAGAATTGACCACTGGATTTAACAACATGAAGTTCCCTGGTGACTGGACAAAAGCAGACTCAATGGAGAGGTAGGGGCAATGGATGACAAGAGACAATTCGAGAGAGAAAGAAATTTCTTCAAATAAAGTATACAAATGGTCAATATGCTCATGAAAACATGTTCAACGTGAATCATTTGAGAAATGCAATTCATAACCACAATGAGATACCACTTCACCAGCACTAGGTTGGCTACAATCAAAAAATAACAAGAGTTGGAGATGATGTGGAGAAATTCTCATACATTGCTGGTGGAAATGTAAAAATGGTGCAGCTGCAGGTATAAGATGGGAATGAAAGAATAAGAGGAGAATGGAGTACAAGAAGCTTTATGAAGAATAACCCAATGGAAGACGGTAACTGGTTGGATGTCTGGGATGACAGAGAGAAAGGAATCACAATGTGTGAAATTATTATCCCCTGATATGCCTACATCACTTACACTTGGGAGAACTTCCGTAGGGTACTTAACATCTCTGGATTTTAATTTTCCATTTGTACACTGAGGATTTCTGCCTCACATAATTGTTGAATGAAGTTATGAATAATAATGGATAAGGAAGTTGGCTTGAGAATAGGGATGCTGAAAGCCACAACACACATTGAATGAGAGGAAGTAACTCCCACAAGACCCAAGAGGAAGAAGCATCTCTGCTTTGAATGTCTCATCTGAGCCAGAGGGCAGGGTCTCTCATTCCATGTCTCCCACCCACATCTCCTACTCCACTGTCCACTTAAGGGACAATTCCTCTTTCAACCACCAACTGCTCCGTCCATCATCAGGATGAACTCATTCCAAGTTGGGGCACCTGAGTCAGAAGACCAGGATCCTTGGAAGAGGAACAAATGGAGGATATTCTCCTCTGAATACTCCAGGATTACAAGGTCTTCAGTGACCATGTGGCAAAGGATAAGATATGAATGCTGGAATTGTCCAGTGTTGGATTTAAGGCTTTGCTCTGCCACCAACTATTTTGGGACATTGGTTACTTGTCCTGCAAAATGGGGATAGTAATACCTACCCTAGAGTGTTCTTGTAAGCATAAGAAGAAATGATATTTATAAAATGCCTGGGACAAAACCTGGTTCATGATAGGCTTGGAAAGTCAAGTTCCCTTCCTCTTTCATTTTTTTTTCTCTTCTGCTTTAGGTGGGGGGGTGGGAGGTGTCAATGGGTGGTCACATCTTACACTGCTTCTGGACTGATGGGCACTGATACCCAGCCATGATCGGTCACCTGGGATGCCAGTGAGAGATGTCATCTTTTTCCTTCTCAGCCTTCTGTTCAGCCTGAGCAGAAAGAGGTTAGAAAGAGCCTTATTATGGAAACTCTGCTCCTCTCTTATTCACGCACCATCTAGCAGGATCCTAGCATAATGCTCAAGCCTTTAGCTCAGAGCTTGGCTTTCTGAGGTCAGAAGTGAAGCAGCTGAGCTTGCTGAGCTGGGAGGGGAACCAAGAGACCTAGGAATCTAGGCCAGCAGACAAAGGATCACAGATCATAGTATCAGAGTGAATCCATCTCCGATTCAAGAGCTGGGACTCAAGGCGGAAGGTAGAGGCTTCGAGGAGGTGAGGACCGCCAGGGAGAGGAGAAGCTTCCACACAATACAGTGCCGGCTACATTAGGTCCGCAGGCAACGTGAAGCTGGATGTGGGTTGGGGAAACCAGGCGGTGTCATTGGAGTTCATCATGTCCTCTTTGCTTCCTTGTGGAGTCACTACCAGAAAGACCTTCAGCAGCCTCTGTGCTCTGGGTCTTGTCTGCTGAGTCTCTGTGGGAGTTGGGAGTAAGAGTAGCTCAGACCCTTCGCAGACAGAGGTGCTTGTCTCCTTGGCACTGGCCTCCTAAAGCCCCAGCACCCTCCTGAGGGAGCCCCAGGTGAGGTTAGCAGGGAAGACTCATGACCAATCCAAAGCAAACCTATGGCAGGGGCCTTGATTATGTCCAAGTTGTCTGAAAAGGACAGATGTGGGAGAGGCTATTTTCAAACCCATGTGAAGATGTAGAACATGTGACTTGGAAGGGGGTTTTGGGTTGGAATGGTAGGATTCCAACAGGCAGGGATGGGAGGAAGGGATAGGGAAAGGGAGCCATCATTTCAGGCAGAGGGACGTGAGTGAGCAAAGAGGAGGCTGACCTAGGATCTGAGGCCAGCAGGGCTGTGGGGCGCTGAGGGTCAGTAGAAGAGGCGGGAGAGGGTTGGCTCAGACCCTCCTACAAGCCTCACCCCTCACCCCTCCCAGCAGCCTCATCAAGGGGAGGCGGGAGCAGCATGCTTCGTTTCCATTCTAATGACCAAAAGTACCCCGACCCCAGACAAGGAAGAGCTGAGGCTGCTTTCCTAAGAACACAGGTCCCGACTTGGGTCCCTCTCTGAGAAACAGAAGTCTTGGAAGGTCCAGAAACAGTACACATTCCTTTTCCCACTCCACAAGAGGTGGATTTGAGGTCTACCAGCTGAAGCTGAGGTTAGTACTAGTGGTCAGGGAAAAGGGCTGTGGCCCGATGTATAATATACACTGGATACTCCCCCAACATACACACAGACACACACACATGCACACACAAACACACCGCTTGACACAAACCTTTTGCCCTATACAGGGTGCAAAGGAAGCCCCAGGCCAGCCCTTTGTGGGATCCCACCTACCCATGCTGCATCCACAGACCCCCAACTCAGCTTCCAGCACCAAGGTCCTAACCCCCTCCTCTGCGGCGTGGTCAATATCTTCTACACGGTCCCCATGCCTGGGCTGTGTTCAATATCTTCTACACGGTCCCCATGCCTGGGCTGTGTTCTCAGAAAGACACACGGCAGCCACACAGCAGAGGCTGTGGGGATTATCATGTGCAGGAAGGTTCTCTTTGGGAAGCTTTAGGAGGAGAGTGGTCAGGAGCTGAGTCAATGATGGAAAAAGAGCACGCATCCTGCAGGGTGAGGATCCTGAGTGGGAAGGCAGCTTGGAGAGGTGACAGAGGCTATGACAAGGCCATGTGTGCCCAGGGAGTTGAGGGCAGGAGGGTCAGAGTAACGCAGACCAGGGCAGCTGGAGCTGGACCAGAGCTGAGAGAGGCAGGTGTCTGCAGGGATCAAGCTCCGAGTGGAGGTGTCCTAGGAGTTCCAGTTCTCCTACCTCCTCCAATTAAATTATCTTCATGGCTTCTCTTTCTGGCTTATGGACCTCACTGTAGACAGTATTAACAGGCTGCTTTTCTTCTAAATGTTGTTCACCAATACCCTAGGAATGCAAGACAGAGAGTTCCTAGAACAGCTGAGAGAGGCCCCAGAGGGACCCACATGGAACCAATGCTGCTGACACGAGCTGCACGTGAATTCCCCCAAAGCGCCCAGCACTGCACTGGCCCCAGGTATAAATTTTCTCAGTAAATACCACTGACCACCTGGAAAGAGTTAAAGAGACAGCGGGGCCAGGAACGGCAGATGACTGGGTTGACAGGCCCAGACCCAGGTGAGGATGGACCCAGGAGAGCCCAGGCTGGGCACAGCTCCCAGCTCTCACCTTGTGCATGTCCTTTCGAGACTCCTGCTGGCTCAGCTCCGCATACTGGATGCCACTATCATTGTCCCTGTGGTCCTCCTGCAATTCTGTACCTGAGTCATACACAGAGTGGAGCTTGAACCTGGGCCTTGAAAACCTGTACGCTCCCCCACTGTTCTGAACCCCAAGGCCAAGGCCACACCCACCATTCCCTCTGCAGAGAGATTCCTTGAGCAGCAGAATGCAGAAGGAAAGGAACCAAGGGTCCAGTGGGGGAGGGGAGATATCAGGGCAGGAGGGAGAAGTGCAACCTGCCTCTTCCAGTCTGCATTTTCTTCTTCTTCTCACGTGTCTTCCAAAGGTACAGTCCTCCTCCAAGGATCAACAGCACAGCCACGACAGCCCCTAGGATGCCTGGCAGGGGGTCAGCACTGACCTGTCCTTGTGAATCTGTTTCCCTCACACAGAGAGAATGAAGAAAGTTAAGGAAAGACAGAACCTAAGATACCCATTGCCAAGGGGAGATGGAGAGAGAGCAGGTGGAGAGGTCTAAAGGGTCCAGGTTCAGAAGCTGAAGAGGGAGGACCATGTCAGTTTCATCCATTCAACCAGGTCCTGAGCTCCTGCTTGGTGCCAGGGGTACTGAGATGAACAAGATGGGGTCACCCAGTGGGGGAAGACTGAGAAAATACCAAAGTCTTCCAGCCAGAGGGACTGCAGTGCAGTAGAGGTTTACACCTTGTACACGTGTCTTCAGGGAGGGCCTCCCAGAGGAGGTGATGTGTAAACTGAGTCTTGAGGGAGGAATAGGAGTTAACTAGATATTCAGCGTGGGCACTGAATTCCAGGAGGAGGAGCACCACATGTGAGAAATGACTGTGTCAAATCGCCAGCCGTGGGAGCTGCCATCATCCCACTGCAGCAGGCAGGAGAGGGACAGGGCAGGGAGGAGCCGGGTGCAGAGGGCCAGAGGGAGGAAGAGTCTCTTTCCAGAGGGTTTTGTGGGTCATGCTGAGCATTGAACTTTATCTGAGACTCCAGGATGGGGCTGAGGGGAGGGTAATGTGGGATTTTAAGTGATGCTGACACATCAGTTCCTCCCAGCAGCTCATGGGGGGATGGGTTAGAGGGGCAAGGCTACACTCAGGATACCAGGTCATTCATTCATTCAATGAAATCCTGACTGTGAGCAAACAGTGCCAGGAGCTTTGCTCGGTACATGAATTCAAAGGAGAACAAGACATGGCCTCTGCCCTCAAGGTGTTCCAGGCTATGGAGGAGACAAACCCATAAACAGCATTGCTATTTCGTGTGGGGTGGCTACGGACTGCTCCTTAAAGGGGATGATGCTTGAGGGCAGGACAGTTATAGCACCTGCAGGGCCCTGTGCCACATGAGATTGACACACCCTTGTTCAAACTTTATTAATAACAGAATTATAACCAAGCGCAGGGTCCTGCGTTACTGTGCTGGTCACGTGCCCATGACCTGAGGGAAATCCTTGAACAGGAATAAGCAAGGAAGTGAAGGGCTCTTGACTTGGGATGGCTGATGGTAGAGGAAACAGCATTTCCAGAGGCTCAGAAGCTTATAATAGCAGAACGCATTCAGGAGCTCCAAGCAAACAATTCCGTGTGAAGTGTAAGAGGTAAGAAATATGGGCAGAGGAGCATCTGAGCCCTGAATCCTACAGGGAGCCAGCGGGTCATACGCCTCCAGATGACACAGACCAATTTCAAGATCCAATTTCTTTTCAAAGGATTCCAGTGGACGCACTATGGATAATGGATGAGGTGGGAGAAGTACTGGAAAGCTATTGCCCTGGACCAGCTCTGACACTGCACTACAGCAGCTGGGAAGGAGGGAGATGCCCAGCAAGCAGCAAGCAGGCAGGCAGGTGCAGGCAGCAGGGAGCATGGGTCAGGGGAGGTGTGGGCCCTCAGGGGAATACATCTCTAGGGAACACCTCTGCGGGCTGCAGCCCTAGTTCTCCTCACCTCCCCCACCCCACCCCTGCTTTCCCTCCAGGGCAAGCTGGGACTGGGAGCTGCTCATCTGGAGCTGGGTGGACAAGATTTGCATCAAAAACAACACACTTGTATCTTAGGGGGAAAAAGAGGGGGGGTGGAGAGGCGGGCATGGATGTGACAATGAAAAGCAGAGATGAGTTTGCTGTACCTCCCAGACTCCTGTATGCGGTGACCCGATGGAAGGTGGTGCTCATGACATAGTGGGGAGAAAAGCCCAGAACCCTCACCCCAGTGCACCTGAGCTCCGAGAATGCCCCTCCCCTCTGGCAGGTACACTCACCATGGACACAGACTTCCCCAAGGTCTAAGGTGGCAGTTTTCTGGTCCACCTGGTTGCTGACCACACAGGTGAAGCTGGCATTGGGCTGGCTCAGGGGCAGGTTCACAGGCAAGGTCCAGGAGTTGGAGGCTGGTCCCGGTGTCACTCTCTGCTCCAGCTCCCTGGGGAGGCCCTTGTTCTGCCAGGTCACCTTCAGGCCCTCTGTGGCCCCTGAGGCTCTGCACTCCAGGGTGACATTGCACCAGCCTGGTGTGATGGACGGTAACTTGAACAGGATCTGGGGAAGGGGCACCGGCTCTAGGGTAAGAGGGACAAAAGAATGGAGCCTCACATGAGTGGAGAACAATACAGTCTGCACATTCTCATCCAGTATCTCATTGAAATCCTGGCATCCTCCCTTTAATGATGGTGAATGCATTTTACAAGTAAAACACAATTTGCCCAATATTTAATACATAGCAAGTGACAATAAAGAAGGGAGCCACTGACTTAAGTCCTATGTTATTTCACTAGATTGAGCAAGCCTTAAAAATCTCCAACAAGAAAATAAAGCCTGGATCCCACCTACCCAAGGCCCGTTATTTCTAAGAAAATGGGGTTTCCTCTGGAAGGGGAAGAAGTCTGGGACAGAAAGGCTAGTCCCAGATCAGGACTTGCCCTCTTCTCCTGCTCAGATAATGCCTGGGTTTGCATAGCCCGTAGAGAAGGAGGACATCTGGCCAGCACTGGGAGCCCAGAGAAAGGCCCTCTGCTCGCAATAGTGGAGACATTTGCGGGAGATGCGGTGGTAGCAACTGGAAATGATGAGTCTGAGTCTGGTTAGAATATGCCGCTGAACTTGAGAAGTGACGTACTGATAAGTTGGTCTTAGAAATCACATGGGGACCTAAAGCTGTAACAGCCTTTATGTAGACAGGGACTTTAGGGAAAGAAAGTGTTGATTAAGTGAGGTTCTTTGGAAGTGTTGCAGTATAACCTTTCTCCTACATCTATTGAGGCTTCTAGAGCTGGATTTGTGGAGTCTGTGAGTGAGGCTGGCCTTGGGTGGTGCTGAGTAAAAGGAGAGGAGGCATTAACTACGTGGGCTTATGAATTGTGGTAGGTGAATAATGGACCCCAGATACGTCCATGTCGATCCTCAGAACTTGTGAATATGTTAGGTTGCATGGCAAAGTGGAATTAAGGTAACAGGTAGAATTAAGGTTGCTAATCAGCTGACTTTAAAATAAGGAGATTGTTCTGACTACCTGGATGGGACCAATGTAATCACAAGGGTCCTTGAACGTGGAAGAAGGAAGAAGAGGAGGAGGTCAGAGGGATAAGAATGTGAGAAGAATTGGTCTCACTATTACCTGATTTGAAGGTGGAGGAAGGTGGTCATGAGCCAAGTAATGTAAGCAACCACTAGAAGGTGGAAAAGACAAATAAATGAATCTCCTTCTGGAAACTCTAGAAAGGAACACAGCCCTGCCAGCACCTCGACATGGGCCAGCGAGACCCGTATCTGACTTCTGACCTACAGCACAGTAAGATCATAAATTTGTGTTTTATTAAGCATCTAAATTATAGCAATTTGTTCTAGCATCAGTAGACAACTAATACACAAATTAAGTAAATCTAGACCTATAAAGTACAATAATTGTTTTGGCAATATCATTTCCCCAAATTTCCATTCTCCTCTCCCAAAATACTGAAGTGGTTTATCCCTGCTGTGAATCTCAGCTCTGCTCACCATTTGCAGTAAACTCACTTACCCTAATTTCAGAGGAGAAAATAGAGTCTGAAGGCTGGTGTCTGGAAGGAATCTTGAAAAATGGGACTTATGTGAAACTTGTAGCGCAAAAGAGGGAGGTAAGCCATGGGATGGGGTCAGGTGCTATCACTTACCATAGACAGTGAGGGGGAAAACTTGGTTAAGTTCTATTCCTCCAGTGAAGCTGGCTCGAGCCCGGTACAGTCCACTGTCCTCAGGGGTCAGGTTCTCAATCTTCAGGGACAAGATGCTGGGCACATGGACCCTCTGCTGGTACTTGTCCTGGAGGCTGACCCAAGTGGGAGCGTCTGCCCCAGCATAGACTCGCAGCAGGACTCTGTAGTTTGAGTCAGGGCCAAAGCCCCATGTGACCTCCTCCAGGTTAGCTTCTTGCTTCCTGATCACATGAAACAACACAGAACCTCCTCGAACCCTGTGCAGATGAACATGGGCTCCAGAATCCTGAACTCCAGAACCATGTGTCCCAGAACTCTTGACCCCAGTGCAGCAGATGCCTAGGGCATTGGAAACAGGAAATGTATTTTTTTTTTCAGTAACAATAAAGGAGAAAACCACAAAACCCAACTTTTAAATGAAATTCATCCAATATAGTCCCTTGATTCTTAGGAGGAAGCCTAGTAAAATGAATCTGAAGGGCTCCCCTGGTGGCGCAGTGGTTGAGAATCTGCCTGTCAATGCAGGGGACACGGGTTCGAGCCCTGGTCTGGGAAGATCCCACATGCCGCGGAGCAGCTAGGCCCGTGAGCCACAATTGCTGAGCCTGCATGTCTGGAGCCTGTGCTCCGCAACAAGAGAGGCCGTGATAGTGAGAGGCCCGCGCACCGCGATGAAGAGTGGCCCCCACTTGCCGCAACTAGAGAAAGCCCTTGCACAGAAACGAAGACCCAACACAGCCATAAATAAAAAAAATAAAATAAATAAATTTATATTAAAAAAAAATGAATCTGAAGCAATTCTAGAATTAAGTCCTGGCTCTAGTGAATTGTAACCTTGAACAGGTTACTTAAACTTGCTAACCTGCAGTTTCCTCACCTGCTTCATAATGACAGTATAAACTGAATGAGATCATGGATCAAAAGCACCTGGCAGGGGCTTCCCCGGTGGCGCAGTTGTTAAGAATCTGCCTGCCAATGCAGGTGACATGGGTTCGAGCCCTGGTCCAGGAAGATCCCACACGCCGCGGAGCAACTAAGCCCGTGCGCCGCAACTACTGAGCCTGCGCTCTAGAGCCCGCAAGCCACAACTACTGAGTCTGTGTGCCACAACTACTGAAGCCCGTGCGCCTAGAGCCTGTGCTCTGAAACAAGAGAAGCCACTGCAATGAGAAGCCCGCGCACCGCAACAAAGAGTAGCCCCCGCTCGCAGCAACTAGAGAAAGCCCATGCGCAGCAACGAAGACCCAACACAGCCAAAAATAAAATAAATAAATTTATTAAAAAAAAAAAAAAGCACCTAGCAGAGTTTCTGTCAATAGCAAATGCATAACTGTAGGAGGAGCTTCTTAAGTGTCTCCTCATGTCCACATCCTTGTGTAATGCCCTCCCCTAGAGGGTGGGCTGCACCTAGTGACTGGCTTCTAAGGAATGGACCACAGCAGACTTGATGAATGTCACTCAGTAATACTAGGTTATAGGAGACTGTGACTTCCCTCTTGCTCTCTCTCTCTCTACTTCACTCTCTCTCTTGCTCACTCTGAGACACCCAGCTGCCGTGTTGTCAGCTGTCCTAAGGAGAGGCCCACGTGACAAGTAACTGAGGGAGCCTCGGGCCAACATCCAGGGAGGAACAGGGACCCTCAGTCCAGCAGACACAGGAACTGCCTCCCATCAGCAATCACATGAGTAAGCTTGGAAGCAGATCCTGCCCAGCTGACCCAGAGCTGCTGCAGCCCCAGCCAAGACCTTGATTTCAGCCTGGGAGACCCTGAGCCAGAGGACCCAGATGATTCACCCCTGGGCCCTGACCCACAGAAACTGTGAGAGTATGCCTGGTGGTGTTTAAGGCACTAAGTTTTGGGGTGACAGGTTACACAGCAGTAGATATCTAATACAGATATGAAGGCTGCTCTCTTTCCTGCTCCTTCTAGGCAGTGTAGCTGGCAGGACAGGCTAGGCTGTGCTGCATAACAAACAGTTACAATACCTCAGGGTCTTAGAACAAGGGGAGTTTATATCCCCCAGCACAGGTTCCATGAGACAGTGAGGAGGGGTCCTGTCGCACAGGGCGGAGGTTCTACCTCCTTGTAGCTGCACCCATGGAACTCACAGCATCCTCACGGGCTCCCAGCCCCACAGCAGGGAGGGGAGACAGGAGAATCACACAGGGGGTTTAACTGCATCTGTCCAGAATTAGCGTGATCCCTGCTCTTGCTTTGTGGCCAGCATTTGTCACAAGGCTCTGGCTAACTGCCAGAGACTAGAATATGAGGGGAAGCGTGATCATTTAGTGAGCTCTGCTGTCCCTGCCACCAAGACAGCACTTCCCTAGCCAGGCCCCACGAGGCCGCAGTAGGCCTTTCTTGGTCATTTTCCTGCAGAGCTGTGACCAGTGGGCACATTCGCCTCAGTGGCACCTCCTCCTGAGCCCACCCTCCCGCTTCAGACACAGACCGCAGGGACCCAATACCCTTTTTCCTTCCTGGGGACCAAGGTAGGACAGAACAGGACCAGGGAAAGTGTCTTATCCTGAAAAGATGATCAATCTGCTTCTTCCACCAGGTCAGAATCCATCTGCCTGGGTTGGCCTCTGGCTTCCAAGGTCCCAATCCTCTCTCCAATTCAATAAATTCTCTTTATCTCAGGCCTGCCTCCCTCCTGCTGTACTTATGCCCATTCCTGGCTCTCACTGGAAGCAGAGAATAGCTCGTGCCAGCTTTCATATGCACAAGCATTTCAGATATTTCTTTGTTTTTATTTAATCACTAACTCACTTAACCAGGCATCTGCTCCAGATCAGGTCTTAGGGGGGATCTGCCCAGGCCCCTCCTGTCACAGAGAAGGAGGCGCCCCAGGGGGTGAACTTGTCCTGGGTCACACAGGGCGGAGCCACGCCTGGAGCCAGGGCTCCTGTCTCCCAGCCCAGTGCTTCTCCCCTGCAGGAGCTGCCCATCACCTCCCCCACCCTGTCTGTCCCTGTCCTCCGCAGGAGCTCCCCTCCCAGCACTGCTCTCACATCACCAGGATCAGAGCAGTTCCTGGAGGCTCATTCTCCAGCTTTCCTCTCCTGGGAAAGGGGAAGCAAGTACTTAGAGGGGTTTAGCAGGGCAGGGACTTCTGGCTGGCTGAGGGTTAGACAGCAGCCTAACCAGACTCCCCATGTGCTGGAAAGGAGGGAACCAGGGAGAGAAGAGGCTCAGCCTTCAGGCTGCAGGAAGGATCCATTCAGAAGGGAATGGTGAGCCCAGCTGTGAGGAAGACGGAAGAAGACGTAGAAAGAGAAGGAAGGCAGCAAGAGCTGTGATCTACAAAAGATCTAATCCTGAAGAAGAAAATAAAGCCGGGGGGTGTGGTTACAAACAAGACAGAGTAAAAGTTTATGTAAATAATATAAAATTTAACATTTACAAATCAACTTAAAATTTTGTCCATTTCCCTCCTCTCTCTCTCTCTCTCTTATGTAATCTTCCAACCCCAGAGCCTACGGAGAAAACTCTAAATAACAGAACATATTTTCCAGTTATGTAAAATTGAAGAGAAGGCCTACATTTTACTGTAGACATAAATTTAACTTGTTAAAAAAGAGGTCATGTTTTATAAAGCTCATTCTTATTTCAAGACATCTGTTTATAAAAGGTCTCTAATTCATTAAATTTCATATAACTACTGCAAGTTTATTTAGTGGCTGGGTTACTGAAACAAAAAAATTAAAACAATAAAAGCTTTCCAACTTTCTCCAGAATTCATAATTCACTGGGTATTAGTATTTTCTCATTAGTTTTTATTTAATTTCCTTTGACATAATCATATAATCTCCCAGGAAGTCCTGTATGTGATTACGGTGTTGTCCAGTCTTCAGTTCATTTTCACTTAACTCCCTGTTGTTTCTACTTCCATTTCTCTTCTCCCCAAGTTCACTCCCTTCTGGAGCCCACATTACCAGTCTACTGTTCCTTCTGTAGTTTCTCCATATTCTTTCTACATGTGGGTATACAGAAACCCTTAAGTTTTACAAGCTGCTGTTCCTTTTACCAAAGCAGAATTTCACTGTATTCAACATCTTACATCTTGCTCAAGAAACCCAGACTAGAGTTGCTTCCTCCCTCTCAGACACAGGGTTCTGGCTGGCACCCTCCCCCATAGGACAACTGCACAGGCTGCCAGGCGTTCCCCTCTGAGTCCAGGCCAGGGGAGCTTCATTCCCCAGCCCTTCCACACCAAGGAGCGGGTTTCTTTGTCTCCCTCCCTCTTCCCAGGCAGCTCGATGCTCTCCCAGTCTCTCTGTTATTGCACAGAAACAGCCTCGCCTCCCTGGAAATGTTTCCCTTAATGCAGCCAAGGCTGCCTGAGCACAGGGGTCCCAGGCTCGCCACAACCAAAAGGCCGTTTTGTTCTTCTGTTCACCCCAGGGCTCTAAACCAAATGCACTGTATTTGCTAAATAATTACAGAGCTGTTTTGTCTTTTTGTTCACCAAAGACTTTAGACGTGGAAAGGGGACATTGCCTCCCTGCTCCCCCCAAAGGTCCTCCCTCCCAGGAGCCCGGGCCACTCACTGAGGAGTAGGCTGGTGAATCCCAGGAGCCGGGAGGCCCAGCAGAGATGGGGGTCTTCTGAGCAGGGCCCCATCACAGGCTGCCTGCCTGCCTGTGCAGCTGTGGAAGAAAGGTCTATAGGAGGAGGGGCAGGAGAGAAGGGAAGCGTCACTCAAAGGGACACTTAGGTTCTTCCCCACCCCTGGGGCGGGGCTAGCATGTTAGCTCTGGGTTGCCAGCCCACTAGCCTGTAGTAAGCCACTCAGATGTTTCCTATTGCGATCCCCAGCACTTACAGTAGGACCTCAATAAACAATTGCAGAATAAATGTATAAACAACTTCGCTATTGGAGATACCCCATCCCTGTGGTCACACCAGCCTGTTGATCTCACACTCCCCACGCTGGCACTCTCTATAATTCCCTTGCCTGTTTCCCTGGGGTTAGGCTCAGCCCAGACAGCTTGCTCTTCAGTGTCAGCCTATGGTTGGGCACAGAAGTCATGCTATTTCAGCCAGGGTAGGCTGGGCCTCTGCTGCCTTGGGTTGCTGTCTCCTCTGTCTTTACACTGTTTAATGAGTTTGGTTTTCCATAAACTTCAAATGTCAGTTGCCTAAGTAAGAAGCTATGAGCAAAAGAACAAAGCTCTTTGGGGGAAGTGTCAACTCCCCGTATCACAAATGCAAATATTGGCATTTATTGCTTGCACCCTTATGGCTTTCCAGCTGCCCCTAGTGTTACTTATTCTCCCTACATACACACAGGCCAAAGCCAGACCCCACGGTATCTGATAGGCTCTTGTCTGCTTCATTCCTACCATTTCCCTTTAAACCTCTGCCAGGCCTGCTCCTGCTATCACAGAGGGGCAGGGATAGATATCTACACACCCCTCCTGGCCACAGCCTCAGCTGCCTCAGACTCACTCCCACCTACTGAGGCTCAGGCTCTAGCCTCTTCTCACCAGACTGAATACCCCACAACATCGGAGAACTCTTGGGCCCACACCCTAGGGGAGCAGCACCATCTACCTAACTCCTGGGCAGTGCCTCCTTCTCATCCCCACTGAGACTTCCCCCTCAGCTGTCCCAAGGCTGAGGAGCCCCATGCATGACTGGCCCCATGACCATGCACTCAAGGTAGTCATGGCACTGTGTATTAAACCCATTTTACGGATGTGAAAACTGAGACCAAGCGAGGCAGTGTAATTGCAAAAGGTCATACAGTGAATCAAGCGTAGGGTCTGGACTCTCGACAACAAACTTTAGAAGAAAAACCCCAACATCACAGCCACTGTCCCGTCCCACTGTGTGACCTCAAGCAAGTCACCTGAGTCCATTCTGTGCTCCTTAAATTGCTCTGCTGAATCCCAGACAAGTGAATATCCAACACTGGCTTATTCCCTCCAACCTCCTCTAGTAATGGGGAAATTACTGCAAAAGGTAATGAGACTGTGGTCAGAAACTTCTTGTCTGGGGTCAAAATCCAGGCAGCTCACCCACTGGTCCCTCTCAGAGTGATGGGGAGCAAGCTTCATATTTTCGCTCTCCCATGTCCTATAAGTCCTCTTGTGTTAGTCCTCTTGTGTTTGGGTCTGTAAACCATCTGCTCAGGATTTGGGGAGGGAGGAGGAGCCTAGAGAGAGGGAAACAGCAATGCAGCTACAGGCCAGGGACACCGGAAGAGAGCCAGACAATAAACATTCCATGCTGGCAGAACACCAGGGACTTTTTGGAAAACTCTTAAGTCAGCGTCTCAGCCACCTTGTGCAGCTGGAAAGCTAAATCATCATCAACACCCCCAACCTGTCTACCTCTTTCAAATTCACAAAGCATTTTCGTCTATGAGAGACAGATAGATATTATTACAATTACCTTCCCATTTTACAGATGTAGAAACTGAGGATCCAAAGAGGTTAATTAATAAACCCAATATGTAGTAGAGCCTGGCCTGGGACCAGATCCCTGTCCTTTCACACCAATGGTCTTTCCAGATCCAAGTCCCTCTCAGTGCAGTGAATCTCCCACACAAGATGGTTTCAGACTTTGAGAAGCCACATGAAAGGGGGAGGCCAGGCCTGTCCCAGGGCAGCCTCTCTCCTCCCCAGCACCTTTCCAGGCAGGAAAACTAAGGCCGGTGGCTGCAACTCAGCAGCCTCTGAGATCAAGGTGGCCTTTGTCCAACCACAGCTCCTCCTCCTGCACTCAGTACATCACAAACGGTCTGTGCCTCCAGCCCAGCCAGACCTGCAAAGGCTGCTGGCCTGAGAAGCCTCAGCTGGTCTCCCAACAGGGCCCGGGGACCCTCACTGTCTGTGAGCTGCAGGCTGGTGGACCTGCCCTTCTTCCTGGGGCAGTGAACTATCCTCCTAGGGAGTCTCATGGTCCAGCTTTCACAGGGTCTTTTCATCTTAGTCTTAACATCCATCTCATCTGCCACACCAACGACATTACCTTTTAAACCTGGAGAAGCGCCCCCCCCCCCACCCCCCACACCAGTGGAGAGACTGCTCTCACCCTGAGCTTGTTCCCAGCTCCTGGGAGGGCTCCTGTTTGCCCGTGACTCTCACCCCAGCCACATCTTTCGGCTTCTTTCTGCTGGGCTCCTTTTTCACTAGATTTCCCCAGCGATTCTTGGCTGGACTGGTTGCCAGCCTCTCTCTTCTGTCCAGCGGGGGAGGACAGACCACAACACACGGCACATCCTTCTACCCACCCCAGGCATTCAGACCACATTACTCTACCCCATAGGGAGCTGAGTGGGCTCTGCAGATCCCCACGCACAGTCCCTGAGAAGGTGCCCACAGACATTTGAGACCCTCCCATTGGGAGCACAGAGGGGAGGGAGAGCCCCAGCAGGAACAGATAACTGGGAAAAACCTCCCCATTTTAGGGGTCACTCCCCATCCCTTATGGGCCTAAGAAAGAACCCCCATCGGCCTCCAGCCTGCACACCTGCTCCCACTCCCTGGAGTAAGACCCTTCCCTCCTGCCCAAAGCCCGATGACGCTTCCAGATGCAGCTCAGATGGCCTCCTGGGAGTCTGCCCCATCTGCCCCAGATGACTTAGGTGCTCTCTGCACTGGGCTCCCACAGCACTTCAGCAAGTTGTTGGTCATTTGTGATGTGACAAGTTTACTGGCTCTTGTCCCCCTCTTCTGATGCAGGCCCCAGGCCCTGTGACCAGGGAGGCAAGGAGACCCCACTCTCAGGCTGGTGCAAGTTCAAGGTCGGCACCTGAGAGTGGGTGTCCTGTTGACTCACCCTGGTCCCAGCCCTCCTGTGAGGACATTGGGGTGTCACATATGCTCTTGAGCAAGCCAGGCAGCTTTTAGCTAAGCTTCACATGGCACCCATGACTTGTTTCCACTCAGCAAATATTTACTGAGCACGCCAGTGCCTCGGCACAGCCAGGGTTCTCATTTCCTGTCCAGGTCACCATCTGCTGTGGTCTGAGCCCTGAGGTGGCTTCAGGGGCAGCGTGACCTCACCCAGCACCTCCCCTTCTGATAGACACTTGGCCCCCTAGGGCCCAAGGTGCCGTGTTCTGTGGGAAAACGAAGGTGAGCGCCTCCATGGCTATACCTTCCCAGACCTGTTTCAGGGGTGCTAATTCACCCCAAGAGCATCCACCCCTCAGAAGGACAGTCTCAAAGTCCGCAGTGTTATCCTCAGAAATTCAAGTCTGAAAACTAAATTCTACTACTGGCATATACCCTGAGAAGGCCATAATTCAAAAAGAGTCATGTACCGCAATGTTCATTGCAGCACTATTTACAATAGCCAGGACATGAAAGCAACCTAGGCGTTCATCGACAGATGAATGGATAAAGAAGATGTGGCACATATATACAATAGAATATTAGTCATAAAAAGAAACGAAATTAAGCTATTTGTAGTGAGGTGGATGGACCTAGAGTGTGTCATACAGAGTGAAGTAAGTCAGAAAGAGAAAAACAAATGCCATATGGTAACACATATATATGGAATCTAAAAAAAAAGGTTCTGATGAACCTAGGGGCAGGACAGGAATAAAGACGCAGATGTAGAGAACGGACCTGAAGACACAGGGAGGGGGAAGGGTAAGCTGGGACAAAGTGAGAGAGTAGAATTGACATATATACACTACTAAATGTAAAATAGATAGCTAGTGGGAAGCAGCTGCCTACCACCAGGAGATCAGCTCGGTGCTTTGTGATCACCTAGAGGGGTGGGATAAGGAGGGTGGGAGGGAGATACGAGAGGGAGGGGATATGGGGATATATGTATACATATAGCTGATTCACTTTGTTATACAGCAGAAACTAACACAACATTGTAAAGCAATTATACTCCAATAAAGATGCTAAAAAAATCCCCCACATAGGTCAATGGAACAAAATAAAGAACACAGAAATAAACCAACACATATATGGTCAATTAATTTATGACAAAGGAGCCAGTGGGGAAAGAACAGTCTCTTCAATAAATGGTGTTGGGAAAACTGGATAACCACATGCAAAAGAATGAAAATGGCTGAGTAATATTCCATTGTATATATGTACCACATCTTCTTTATCCATTCCTCTGTTGATGGACATGTAGGTTGCTTGCATGTCTTGGCTATTGTAAGCAGTGCTGCAGTGAACACTGGGGTGTTGCTTAGCCATTAAAAAGAATGAAATAGCGCCATTTGCAGCCACATGGATGGGCCTAGAGATTGTCATACTGAGTGAAGTAAGTCAGATAGAGAAGGACAAATATCGTATGATATTGCTTATATGCAGAATCTAAAAAAAAATGATACAAATGAACTAAAATTTACAAAACAGAAATATATACACAGACTTACAGAACAAACTTATGGTTACCAGGGGGGAAGGGTTCGGGGGAGGGATAGTTAGGGACTATCATGTACACACTGCTATATTTGAAATGGATAACCAACAAGGACCTACTGTGTAGCACAGGGAACTCTGCTCAATATTATGTAACAACCTAAATGGGAAAAATAATTTGAAAAAGACTAGATACACGTATATGTACAACTGAATCACTTTGCTGTACTCATGAAACTAAAACAACACTGTTAATCAACTATACTCCAATATAAAATAAAAAGTTAAAAAAGAAAAAGAATGAAACTGGACCACTATCTTATACCATACACAAAAATTAACTCAAAATAGATTAAAGAATTGAATGTAAACTCTGAAACCATAAAACGCCTAGGTTTTGACAATGATTTTTAAAGTGTGACTCCAAAAGCAAAAGCAAGAAATGCAAAAAGCAACAAGTGAGCCTACGTCAAACTAAAAAGCTTCTGTGCAGTAAAGGAAATCATCAACAAAAGGAAAAGGCAATTTACTGAATGAGAGAAAATATTTTCACATCTTATATCTGAAAAGGGGTTAAGATCTAAACTATGTAAAGAACTCATACAACTCAACAGTAAAAGCACAAGCAATCCAATTTAAAAATGGGAAGAAGATCTGAATAGACATTTTCCCAAACATACAGATGGGCAACAAGTACATGAAACCATGCTCAATATAACCAACCTCAGGGAAATACGAGTCAAAACCGCTACGAGATATCACCTCACATCCGTTAGAATGCCTATTATCAAAAAGACGAGAAATAACAAATGCTGACAAGGATGTGGAGAAAATGGAACCCTTGTACATTGTTTTTGGGAAAGTAAATTGTTGCAGGCACTACGGAGGTTCCTCAGAAATTAAAAATAGAACCACCATATGATTCACCAATTCCACCATGGGGTATTTATTTGAAGAGAATGAAAACACTAACTTGAAAAAATATACATGCACTCCCATGCTCATTTCAGCATTATTTACAGTAACCAAGAAATGGAAACAACCTAAAACCCAAGTGCCCACCAATGGATGAATGGATAAAGAAAATGTGATATATATACATACACAGTGGAATATTATTCAGCCATAAAAAGAATGAAATCTTGCCATTTGCTACAAAATGGATAGACTTTGAAGGCATCATGCTAAGTGAAGTAAGTCAGACAGAGAAATACCAGTACCGTATGATCTCACTTGTATGTGGAATCTTAAAAAAAAAAACAAACAAGCTCATAGATACAGAAGACAGGTTGGTGGTTGCCAAAGGCGGGGGGTGGAGGGAGGTGGGTGAAATGGGGAAGGAGATCAAAAGGTACAGACTTCCAATCGTAAAATAAATAAGTTTTAACGATGTAATATACAACATGGAGACTATAGTTAAAAATACTGTATTGCATATTTGAAAGATGCCGAGACTAGATCTAAAAGTTCTCACTACAAGAAAAAAAATTCTGTAACTATATATGGTGACAGATATTAACTAGATTTATTGACTTAATCATTTTGCAATATATGCAAATATTGAATCATTATGTTATAAACTTGAAACTAATATAATGATGTATGTCAATTACACCTCAATAAAAATTTTTTACATTAAATTAAATCAAAAGTGAAAAAGGAACATCTAGTTTGCAGCAGCAGGAAGTCACAGGGGCAGGGCCTCTGGTGATCTGTCAGGGCCCCTCAGCCCAGGGAATCCTGAACAGGCCTCCACCTCTACCCTTGAAGCTCCTGTGAAGTCTTCTGCAGGGGTTTTCAGCCCCCCGTCCCCCCATACGTGCCCATGCACACCCTCCACCAGAAGTCAGATTACCCAGCACCTAGGTCCGGGGGCAGATTCTTCTTGGAGAGGGGATGGGAAGGGGACCTAGGAAGGCCACTGCGGCCATGTGGGTTCCTGGCATCTGTGCACCTGCCTCAGGGTCACCTTCTGCCTCACAGACCCAGGCCCATGGATTTTCCCCCAGCTGCCTTTAGCACAGGCCAGTATTTGGGAAACAATTTTGAGAAAACAGCTCATGTCAGTCAGGGGAGCCAGGAAAGAGTCAGGAGACCCAAAGGAAGTTACTTATCTCCACATAGGTCTCCCTTGTTTTGCTTTCAACTTCCCCCAGGCTGAATACACCTGAGAACATGGAGCGGGTCCACCCCACAGGCTGGTTCCTGCCAGCTCTGACCATCTCTGCCCAGGAAGAGCCAAAGGGCATGAAACCCCTGCTGCCCAGTGTCCCACCCACTCACCTCCAGATCCAGTTGCTTTTTCTTTTTCTTTCATTTTGTGGAAGCTTTTTTTCAATTTTATCTTTTAAAACTTTTATTAATTTTTAATAGACATTTTCTAGAAGGGTTTTATATTTCCAGAAAAATAATGAAGATAATAAAGTTCTCATATCCCCTACACACCATTTCCCCTGTCATTAACATCTTACATTAGTATGGTAATCCGTTACAATCAAGGAACTGTTATTGGTAGGTCCACACATTATTCAGATATCCTTAGTATTTCTCTTATGCCCTTTTTGTGTTCTAGGATCCCATCCAGGACAGCACATTACATTTAGTTGTCATGTCTCCTTCAACTCCCTTAGCTGTGACAGTTTCTCAGAATTTTTGATGTTGACAGTTTTAAGGAGTATTGGTCAAGTACTTTGTACATTGTCCCTCCATTGGGATTTTTTTTTTTTTAATTTATTTTATTCATTTATTTATTTATTTTTGGCTATGTTGGGTCTTCGTTTCTGTGCTAGGGCTTTCTCCAGTTGCGGCAAGCGGGGGCAACTCTTCATCGCGGTGCGCGGGCCTCTCACTATCGCGGCCTCTCTTGTTGCGGAGCACAGGCTCCAGACGCACAGGCTCAGTAGTTGTGGCTCACAGGCCTAGTTGCTCCGCGGCATGTGGGATCTTCCCAGACCAGGGCTCGAACCCGTGTCCCCTGCATTGGCAGGCAGATTCTCAATCACTGCGCCACCCGGGAAGCCCTCCATTGGGATTTGTGTGATGTTTCTGAGGTTACAGGCTTTTGGAGGAAGACAACTGAGGTAACATGCCCTTCTTATTATATCATCTCAAGAGTGCACACTGTCGACATGACATCACTGGTGATGTTGACCTTGTTATCTGTCCTGGGTAATGCCTTTCAGTAATTTTTTATTCCTGCCTTGAGTTCTTGTCTCTATTTCTAAGAGAACTTTCTCATTTTGAGATAGTTTCTTTCTTTATTGCTTGTTTTAGGTGGACGCATTTTTCTAGAAAGGGGTTCCTAAATCATCAGATTCTCAAAAGTTTGCATAATAAAAAAAGAGATGTCAAGACCCTAACAAGGTTGGCTTAGGAGCCCCTTGGGTCACTTCCAGCACAGCCAATACTTACTGAATATGACCAGGAATTCACCCCATAGCAAGGCTTTCCTTCTAACTGTAGGAATTATTTCAAGGGCTTTCTTTTTAAAGAATTGTTCTTATTTATAGTCAAGGTAGACACAGTAGACAGCACAGGTGTTACTGCCAAGGAAAATCACTAGGGGGATATTTATAACAAGGAAATATTGGCAAATAAATGATGAAGAAGGGGAGGAAATCCCCAAGATGTTAAATTGGAGTGCTGTCACTGAGACGATTAATGGTGTCGTGAATTTTAGTGAAGATGATTACTGGATTGTCATGTAACCATAGTGTACACTTACTTGCACCTATAATAAAGCATGTGGTGCATGAGGAGACAAGGCCATGGATCCACATTTTATTTTTCTGATTTACAAGTGTTGAGAAAGGAGAAATCCCAAGATGCAGCTCTCCCCCGCCAGGGAAAAGAACATTTTGAGTTCTGTGAATTGGCCAAGTTGTTGTCTCTTCCTGAAGCCATCACTAGCCAGCATGACAAGGCCTCCATCGTTCGAATTATTTAGCTATCTGAAAATGAGGGCCTTCATGAACCTGGAGGACCCTCCGTGGAATTTGTGAACAGAAAGCCCCTTACCTAACACATTAGTAAAAGTTATAGGTATACAATGAAGGAAAGCCCCAGTGCACCAGCCATTGACGTATTTGAAGCACACTTGGGAAGTCACATTTTGCAGTCCCTAGAATGGCTTTGCATTGGCACTAAATGCAGAAGGAAAATTTTGTACATTTCCAACAGTGTCCATCTACCTGCCCCTCTTGCAAGTGACTGGCTTAGTTTGACCCTTTTCATCTCGTGGTTCGGCATGAGGAAAACACAGCTTTAGTGAGAGGGATTTTTTTTTTGGCCACATCACACAGCTTGTGGGATCTTAGTTCCCCAACCAGGGATCGAACCAGGGCCCACAGCAGTGACGGCGCTGAGTCCTAACCACTGGACAGCCAGGGAATTCCCATAGTGAGAGGGATTTTGTATTTGTGTGATGATTTGCCAAGTTGGATAACCTACCTTGTCCCTTGGAGCTAAAGATGGAGATAAGATTTGTCTGTCCCCTCTTAAGCAGGACCTACCCCAGACTTGTTGCTTCTGAGAGCTGACACTACTCTAAGGGGGAATCCAGAGCAGCTGGAACCTTTTGGCTGTTAGTGAGTTTGCTGGTTAATAGCTAAATCAAGAAAGATATTGGTGAATAATAGAGATATTTGGCATTTGAGGAAGGTTGAGGGAGGATGAGATACACTGACCAATATAACTACTCACTGTTGAGAATCCAAATCCAAGTCCACTAACTCCTCCTTGAAGAATATAGAAGCTGTTGGCTGTCACATATAGAGTAGTTCTATTTCATGTGGACTTTAGCAAATCAATTGATAGAAACTGGGCTATTGTCAACTCAGTATTAGAATTCTTGTATCTCATTGAAATCTCTGATTTTGTAATAGCCTTTAATAGAGTTTCAGCCTTGTCTTAATCTGTTTGGGACCTAGTATCAAGAATATCCAATTTTGAAACTGATGTGTCACCATGTCAACACTGTATTGAACTGGAAACACCACTGTTTGTTGTTCTGCAATGCCCACATTCATCTGTTTTGTGCAGAATATCCAACAAAGTTTAATAAACTAGTGAAGAAGAAATATGAGCAATTAGTTTAAGCAGGTAAATGCTAATTAGGGAATGCCTCAAAAGCATCCATTATATACTAGGTCAAAACACATCTTACAGCCCTGGTTAGTAGTATAATCCAAATTCTGTCAAGGCAACTGCACTTTCTGTTATTAAGGTGTGTGTGTTTGCTTTGCCTGACAGATGGCTCTGTTTGCTTAGATTGATAGCTAGGAAAATAATAATTCCATTATTCTGGCCAAAAGAATATTAGCTCTTGGGTTTTGGCCGTTTCAGTCAGTCTTCCTGCCAGCACAGCACATGAACATATATGGATTGGATTTTCAAGGAAATTGACTCATCTGGAAGAGTGGCTATCTGAAATATCATCTGTTCACTCTAAAAAAAACCCCAAAATGAACAAATATAATAAAGCAGAAGCAGACTCACAGACATAGAGAACAGACTAGTGGTTATAAGAGGGAAGGGGGTAGGGAGAAGGACAAAATGGGGAAGGGGATTAAAAGGCACAAACTACTAGGCATAAAATAAATAAGTTACAAGGATGTAATGTATAACACAGGGAATATAGTCAATACTTATAATAACTTTGTTTGGAGTATATAATCTATAAAAATATCAAATCACTGTGTTGTACACCTGAAACTAACATAACATTATAATTCAACTATACTTCAATAAATAAAAAAGAAAGAAAAATTTGGCTTTAACTCTGTGCTGGTTTCTCCTTTAAAGCAGTTTATTTCCTTGCTTCTCTCCTGTAGCGTTAAGGCAATCTTTTCTTAAAATCTGAGACAAATAATTGAGGTTTCTGCAGAATAAAGGAGCTGCGCAGACGTGGCACAGCAGCTTGCAACTCCTGTGCAGTCATTCCCTGCTTTTGTACGTGATGCTCTTTAAAGTGCTTTTAATAGTCAGCATTTTGACTTACCCAGGGACAGATGCTGCCTGCAGTGTGCTATTCCTTCAGCAGTGGATGTGTTCAGTGTTGCCAGAAACAGTCGAATATGCAGGTAGAAGCCGTGAGATACAATGCAGAGATTAGTGCCCTCATAAGAAGAGGAAGAGGTAGCAAAGCTTTCCCTCCTCACCATGTAAGGAAATAGCAAGGAGACAGCAAGCCAGGAAGAGGGCCCTCACCAGGAAGGGCATCAACCAGCACCTTGATCTTGGACTTCACAGGCTCTGGAATTATAAGAAAATAAATTTCTGTTGTTTAAGCCATCTAGTCTATGGCGCTTTGTAATAAAACTCTAAGAAGACCAAGACAGTCTGGAGGAGAAAAGGAAAAGACTCCATGACCCACCAAGCACCACCTGCAACCAGCACCTAAGCCTCCCTCAAAACATCCTCCTTCCCTGCCCACCCGTAGCGCCTGGGCGTTAGTGCCACCTGGCGGCTGAAGATCAAACTGTCCTAGAGGTTTCCTGAAAGGGTGTCTTCCAACATCAGGTCAACATTCAACAAACATGTAATAAGTGTCAACTGTGTGCAGCACCACTGGGATACAAAGACAGGAGGCAAAGTCACTGTACTAGAGGGGTCCAAACTCTAGCGGGGGAGATAGAAGCAGAAATCATTTCAGTGCAGGTTGTATGTGCTACAGTACAGAGGCTCTTAAGAAGCATTTTCTTTCATCAAGGAGAACAAAACAGATCATGTGAAAACTGAAATAAAGCAGGAAGGCCTCTTGGAGGAGGAATGCAAGATGACCTGCAGGAAACAGGTGAAGCACACACAACCACCAACCAGGAGGGGAAGGAGCTGCACGAATGGAAAGAGATGTACCTTGGGGATCCTGTGGCCCAGGGTCTCTGTTCCTGACAGAGGCCAAGGCAGGTGTAAACTGGAGGAGACTGGTCCAACATGTTGTGCTCTAGGGATGTTAGAAATGACCAAAGCAATGGACTTAAAGTTAATTTAAAAAGAAAAAAAAATCAGCTTCTCATGCATCAAAATTTACCAGGAGCATGACAGTCTGAGGGGGAAAGGACAAAAGGGGAGTAAGTGAGCCTATTGCCTGCCTAGGTTTTCCCCAGATCCCTCCTCACACATCTCCAGGGGTTCAAGTAAGGTTGGGGGTCTCAGTGTAGAGGAGGGAAGCAAACGGGACTGGGTGGGGGAGAAATGACTCCCTCCACGGCCCCTTGCAGCCATACAACTCAGTGTGCAGAGGGCTGATGTGAATGCGGGGGATGGTGGGTCACGTGGCCAGGTGCTAACAGGATGGACTTTCACAGCAGGAGTCGAGGCAAGGGTAACGAGCTGAATCAGCCACAGTGAGTTCCCGGTGAACCGACCACTCAGATCAAGACTCCGCCAGCCAAGAGGAGGGGTGTGGAGAAGCCCCACATGCAGGGCAGCAGAGCCGGGCCAAGCAGACCGGGGCTGAGGCCAGGAGAGCAGGGCTAGCGGGACCCAGGGAATGTGGACAGAGCCCAGTGTCGCAGCCACATCCACGTGATGAAAACGCAGGAGAGCAGCAAGACCAATACCTTCCACCAAGAAGACTGTGGTCCCGGTCCGGCCGCAGGCGGGGTCTGTGGCCTCCATGGGAAAGGGAGCCCTGAGGCCAGGACAGCCTTTCCCACTTGTGTCCTCAGGCCTCCCACAGGCCCTTCAGGTCGCGGGTGCCGAATAAATGTTTCCTGGATGTGAGGATGATGCAGCTTCCGCCTGAAACCACCAAAGAAATCCTGTAACAGGCATCACTGAAGATAAAGGCCCCTTGGCCTCCGAGCTCCCCTTTCCCCCGAAGGAATTCCTGACTCGTCAGTGCTCAGAGGCGCCTGCCTGCTTTGAACTCTGCTCCTCGGCCTGCCAACCACCCAGCTCCCAGAGGTCCTAACAGCCAAGGCTGCCTCGGCCCACTTCTCCTGACCTAACCCCTTGAGCACCAGCTTCACCCCTGCCCCAGAGCGGCCCAGACCCAGGACCAGTGCAGGCTCAGGACTGGGGACAGCGATTGCAGGCTAAGAGCCCGGTGTTCCTCTCAAACCTGAGCACAGGACTTCATCCACGGATTCAGTGAGCGCTGGTTGCCTGTCGCCCAGGCCTCTCAGCCAGAAACAAAACTGAACATTCCGGAGCTCATTCCGGTTTTCCTAGACACCACCCCAACTGGTGTTGGGGGTTCCTCCTCCTGGGAGAGTCTGCACCCACACTCAACATTCCATGAGGTCCTTAGCTCTATCCCCGGGGCAGAGGGCTTACAAAAGTCCCACGTCCCCCAAGTCCCTGGCGCTGGGCTGCCTGCACTCCCAGAAAACTACTATAAATTGCTGGCACCTAACCCGTACTCTTGAGGTCAGTGATATGTCTGTCCCCTTGCTGTCAAGGCTGCTCTTACCCCTTGCCTTGTAAGAAGGGAGAATGACCTAGGAGCAGGGACCTTCCTCTGGAGCACAGCCCCAATCTGTGTGTCGAGCAAATCACTGAGGTCCAGCCACTCATTTCCATGGGATGATGAGAGAGCCGGGGTCACTTCCTCTCCTCTTTTTGCCAACTTCTCTTGGTAAGTTTTCCTGATAAAGTCTGTTCCTTAATCATATGAATTTTCAGGAATTCTTCCTGGGACCTGATATGCGGTAGGGGCAATAACAAAAAGACCCACCCGGGGCTTCCCTGGTGGCTCAGTGGTTGAGAATCTGCCTGCCAATGCAGGGGACACGGGTTTGAGCCCTGGTCTGGGAGGATCCCACATGCCGCGGAGCAACTAGGCCCGTGAGCCACAACTACTGAGCCTGCACGTCTGGAGCCTGTGCTCCGCAACAAGAGAGGCCCGCGCACCGCGATGAAGAGTGGCCCCCGCTCGCCGCAACTAGAGAAAGCCCTCGCACAGAAACGAAGACCCAACACAACCAAAAATAAATAAATTAATTAATTAAAAAAAAAAACAAACAAAAAAACCCTCACTTACTTTAAAAAAAAAAAAAAGACCCACCTTGCAAAATGGCACAAGACTCTGGAACTGAGCAGTGGGACACACCGGTGATTTTGTTAAAGGACAGAGAATCAAAGGCACCAGGGCTGTTTCTCCAGGCCCCACCCTGCCCACTAGTGCCCCTCCCCAGCCAGGCAGCTTCCCTGCTTCCCCACCATCCCTGTCTCCCATCCCTACACATTCCACTTTCCAGATTTTTTTCTATTGCCTCAACTTCTTTGAAAAAATGTCCCAAAAGCCTGAGTATTCTCTTCCTCTGAAATACAAATTAAATCATTCCCATTTGTAATGTAAAGATCCATCTTCTGAAATGTGAATCAGCACCATCTTGTCAATGAAGGGTCTTAGTGAAGAATGAGGGGTGGGAGACAGAGGGATTGGCTTTGTCTTGTTGCTGGAAGAAAATCCTAAGGAGCCCTCACAGGAGTGGGGCTTCTTTCTGTGTGGGACAGAGAGAATAAAACCCTGGTGCTGAGACTGCACTGTCCCTGGTGGCCAGGGGGAGAGAATCTAGATTCAGGGTGCTGGTAAGAAGTGGTAGTAGCAGGACGGGAAGCAGCTCAGTACTGGGGATGGAAGCAGAGAGAATCCTGCTTCAGAAATGGAGCAGGGCTCATGTCATAGAGGGGGGTAGAGAATGAACTGTATTAAGTGCCCACCACGTTCAGGGCACTGTGCTAGGAGCTTATATACGTTTTCCCAAATAATCGCTACAACTCAGCTCCTAACTACCTGGTCTACAGAAATGCATGCACCTATCTCCAGGGGACACAAGAGAAAGGCTCCTGTAATGCTGAGTCAAAGAAGCCAGAGAGAGAGAACACAAACTCTGTATCTTCTCTTGTGTGAATCCCCCAAACAGGCAAAGTAAATCACCACGTTTGTGGATGTCTACAGAGGTGGTCAAATTATGGAGAAAAGTAAGGAAGTAATTATATCTGGTGAGGGTGTCCTTGTGATTTGTAAGGGACACACAGAGACTCTTGGGGTGTGCCATCTCATGACCCATGGTGCTTATATTGGGTGTTTCCTTATAATAATTCCTTAAGCTATACATTTATTGTTATGTTCTTTCTGTATTGTTTTTTCATAACTAAGAAGGTCTTTAACAAAAAGTTCTGTGAACACCTTTGGAGCATAAAGTACTTCCAATATTTGGGGGTTTCTGTTAGGATTCATCGCGGATGTGGGTAATGAGGCAGATGACATATTTTACATTTCCTGATGCACATTACAGACCCTATGGGATGTCACGGCTTAATTTGCATTTCTATGACTACAAGTAAATTACAACATGTTCTCAAATGTTTCTTAGCTGGTTTTATTTTCTATTTTGTGAATTATTTATTCATATCTTTGAATATAATCCATTGGGAAGATCCAGTCATGCTTGGGATGCTGACTCCAGAGCATTTTGAGGGCAGAGAGGTGTCCATGGAGAGGAAGATACTAAAAATACCAAAGGGGCGGGGGTCACCGGAGGGAGCAGCTGGTGTCCCTTCCCCAGGCTGCAGACGCAGAGCTGTGAGAATCCTTTCTGCTTGGCTCCACGCATCCTGTGTCCCCTGAAGCAGCTCATGGGACAGGCCCTGGGGATGCAGTGAGCAGACTTCACATCTGCCTGAGAAGAGCAGGTCCAGAGGGGCGCAGACAAAAGAAAACAAGACAACTGAGACACAGGGCTGGATGGGACACCCACGGTGATGGAGGGTAGACAGTACACACAGGCAGGGTGGGGAAAGTGGTGTTTGAGCTGGAAGGAGTGTGGAGAAGGGGGGATGGGGGCGGGGGAAGCTGAAAGAACTGTGAGCAAATAGAGAACTGCGTGGAATGGGTGAAACGTCGGACACGTCTGAGACTAGTCTGGAGAGACTGGAAGAGACCACGAAGGCCCTGGAGGCCATGCTCAGAGTTAAGCTTTACCTTGTAAGCTGGCATTTCCCAAAACATGTGATGATTCAGACACTAATTTAGCAGAGGGTCAGGAGGGCTTTGGTTGAAAAAATGAGAGGGAACGTGGAATCCCATGGTCACATATGTGATGCAGTGAGTGTAGGAGCCAAGCTATGCTCTGTTCTCCCCATGAGCCCTCACCTTCCTCTCCATCTCCCCACCTACGGTAGCTCATCAGCAGTGCGGTCCTTTCTATGAAATCCCATTTTATTGTCAGTAGCACAACCACATCTCTGCACTGAACATGAGCTGGTTGAGGTAGACCTGTCTGCCCCCAGCCCAGACCCTCCTCAGTGGCATACTCATTCCTTCCACAAATACTAATGAGCTCCTACTGTGTGCCAGTCACTGCTCCAGGTGCTTAGGATACACCCATGAATGAATCTAACAAACCCTCTACCCTCGTCATTCTATTAGAAGGACGAAGACACTACAATGGTCATAATAAATAAGGAAATGGTATAGTATGTTAGAAGGTGATAAGGGCTCTGGGAAAAGCAGGGTAGGGAGGATCCAGACCTTGGGGAGTGGTTTCCATTTACGTCAGGAGGTCAGAACAGGTTTCATCCAGGAGGAGACTTTTCAGAAAAGACTGGAAGGAGGTGAGGGCATCTTAGGGAATAGCTTCTCTGACAGAGGTGACAGCCCTTGTAATGGCCCTCAGGGGGGACCGTGCCTGGTGTGCTCCAGGAGCAGGAGGCCAGCGTGGCTGGAGCAGATGTGAGTGCAGGCAAGAGGGGAAGGAGATTCTGAGATCAGACAGGTAACGAGGAGCCAGATCAGCTCTATCTTGACCTGGAATCTCGGGATGCCCATGCCAGAAGGGGCCTCAAAGACTGTATGATAACCCACCACTAGCTGGACAGATGAGAAAATGAGGTAGACAGGATGGGGGGCACTCCCCAAGGGATGCTGGGATAGAATATGGTTCCTGTACAGTCTTTCTCAAACTCAGCTCTTGCTAATGCAGACCTTGCCTGGGTCCTGTGCAGGTCTGTGCCCTCCACTCTCTCCACGTGTCCAGGAAAGACCACCCAGGTGGCCACAACATCAGGGCAGGGAGACTAAGCTCTGGGTGGCTGCCGCTGCAGCACTCTCCACCAGGGGGCGCTGGCCCAGTGAGAAGGTTTTCCCTTCATCCCTGGAAACTTCCTGATCTTGGCTCCTCAGTGCTGCCCCCAGCTGACTCTGATGCTAACTCCAGCCCATCCAGTGTTGCCTTCCAGCTGGTGCTTGCTCCCTTTGCTTCAATGTCTCTCTTTCCTAGGTTATGAGGTGGGAGGACCCAACCCCTAAGGAGAGGCCTGAAAAAATAGACCTCAGCCTGTGTTTCAAGGAGCAGACAAGGGAAACGAGGAAACTGAGGAAGGGGATGGGGGGGGGCAGGTGTGGCAGGTACGGAGTCATGCTGCCAGTCCCCACAGGGGCAGACTCTCCAACGTGGGTCAGCCTGCAGGACAAAATACAAGCAGAGGGTCCATGGGCCCAGCATGAGGTCCTGAGGATTGAAAACCTGACCTGTGAGCACAGAGGGCAATACTAGACTAGAGCAAGCTTAACTCGAGGAAAAAATATAAGGCCACACCCCCTGTCCACTCTACACCCCTCCCCAGCCTGCCTTCCCCAGTTCTAACATGACTAGACCTTCCAGGGGTGAGTGCACCTGAGCTGGTTCCTACTCTTGCTGCTGCCCCTTCTTTTCCTTCCCCATTGCATCATGATGAGCTCAGGCCAACACAGTTCTCTCTCTCTCTCTCTCATCCCCAACATTTTGGCTTGCTGCAATATCCTATTTTGCTACTTTGCCTCCCAGAAGCTGATTATCCCCTTTTCTTCCTCTTCACATTTCTTCTATATCAGATCCTACCCTCTCAAGGCACATGTTTTGGCTTCACCCTACTAGGTAAAGGCTATGTGTTCAGTGTATTCAGACAACCAAATAGAAAAAGGCTATCAATAATCTTTAAAACATTGCTCCATTAATGTTAAGAAAAGAAAAAGAAAACTGATTGTTTTAAATTACATAAACCTTTAACAAGTATATTTGGAGTAGTCTCTAAGTAAGATCATTTTTTTAAAAAAATAAATTTATTTATTTATTTATTTTTAGCTGTGTTGGGTCTTCATTTCTGTGCGAGGGCTTTCTCTAGTTGCGGCGAGCGGGGGCCACTCTTCATTGCGGTGCGTGGGCCTCTCACTATCAGGGCCTCTCTTGTTGCAGAGCACAGGCTCCAGACGTGCAGGCTCAGTAGTTGTGGCTCACGGGCCTAGTTGCTCCGCGGCATGTGGGATCTTCCCAGACCAGGGCTCGAACCCGTGTCCCCTGCATTGGCAGGCAGATTCTCAACCACTGCGCCACCAGGGAAGCCCCAAGATCATCTTTACCAAAGAAACATTTGCTCAGGGAAGAAATAATATAGTGACCATTTTTTAAGTGCCCCCTGTGAACACTTCAGAAGGTATGTTACATTTATTATTTATAATTTTCTAAAATAAGATTCCACAATTCAAGTTATTTTTATAGCTATGGATACAATATACTCAAAGTCAAGCTGCTTTTAAATGTAGAGTTAACAACAAGGCTCAGATCTTTTTGACACTAAATTTGAGTGGTTTCCACTGCAAATTAAAAATATCTAACATTTTTAAAAGGAAGGGAAAAAGGAGAATAAAAAATCACCCATTAACATCATCTAACAGAGACCTGTTCTGTAAAATGTGCAACAGTGGTAGAAATGATGTAGCTGAGAGACTGTAGTCCCTTTTCCTTCTCTAAAACTGAGATCCTGTATCCCTTTCTCATTATATGACTTTGGGCAAAAATGCTTTACTCTCCAAGCCTCTGTTTCTTCATTTCTGTGAAATGTCCTGCCTTCCTAGCAGGGTGCTCTGAAACTAAGTAAGGTAACGGAGGAGCAATGTGCTCTACAGATGCAAAAATAAATTCTTTTTTAGGTGAGATGTTGCTGCTCAGTCCATATTTTCAAAATGATAAACTTCTTCGCGGTATGTATGTGGCTTTATTATTCCAAATATCAGCTCTGGTCATGTTGTTCCCATGCCCAAAAATTTAAATAGATGATCTTTTTTTCTGATAAGTTTATGGAAAATGTGATGATACAGAAAAAGAGACAGACCCCAGAAGATAACCACTGTTAACAACTTCACATGTCAACTTTTGTATTCCCTTGTGGCCCACATAAACATATGTGAATATCTATTTATAATACCAAGACAATCTGACATGTGCTGTTAAACCCACCCTGCCTATATGATGTAACTTATTATTTGAAAGGACTACTCTGAATGCTATTTGAGAATAAGCTTAAGGGGGTACAGAGACAGAGAGACTCACTGTGAGGCTACTGAAATAGTCCAGGTGAAAACTGGTGGTCATATTGGATCTGGTAGGTGGTAAGGGTAGTTATATTATCAGTATAGACAGATGATAGATAAGTAGATGATAGATTAGATATATAGATAGATAGAAAAGATAACACTGTTTGCTGATAGAATGTGGGTTATGAGAAAATGAATGAAATCAAGGATGGCAGCAATTATGTGGCCCAAACAAATAGAAGTATGCAGGTGACATTTATTGGGACTGGAAAACTGTATGAGAACATGATTAGGGAGTTTAAACATAGACATATCAAGCTGGAGATGCCTATTATACATCCAAGTGGAGATGTCAAGTAAATGGTTGGATATTTACAAAGTGGAGTCCATTGGAGCAATCCAGACCAGAAATTTCGGAGCAGTCAGTGTATTTAAAACCATGAGATGGTACGATAACTATATTGGTTTTCTATTGCTGCCATAAGAAATCACTGCAAATGTAGTCGCTTAACACAAATTTATTATCTCACAGTTCTGAAGATCAGAAGTCTGGTGTGAGTCTCATCGGCATTAAATTGAGGTGCCCTCAGGCTATGATCTTCTCTAGAGTCTCAACAGGAGAATCCATTTTCTGCTTGTTCTTGTTCTTGTCCAAATTCAGTTCTTGGCAGTTGTCAGACTGAAGTCCTCATTTTCATCTGGTTGTTAATTAAGGCCTTTCCTAGCTTCTAGAGACCAGCACATGTCCTGGGCTTATGGCCCTCTTACTCCATCTTCAAAGACAGCAATAGTATGTCAAATTCTCACGTCATATCTCTCAGACCCACTTTGCTCCCTCTTCTTCCACATTTGTGGACTCCCATAATTAAAATGGGCCCACCTACATAATCTGGGGTAATCTCCCAATCTCAAGGGCCTTAACCTTGATCACATCTGGAAGACATTCTTGCCAGGTAAATTCACACAGTCACAGGTTTGGAGATTATTGCATGGGCATAACATCAGAAAATAATGAGTATAGATAGTGAAGAGAGGTCATCTGTTTGGTCTGGGTCTGAACCCTGGGAGATTCCAGAATTTAGAGATTGGAGAGATGAGAAAGAAACTAGTCAAGGCAACTAGGGAGCTACCACTGTATAGGAGGGAAAGAATGGTGATTGTGGAGTGCAAAGTGATACAGTGATTCAAGCACGGACAGGTCCATTGCTGCTGAGATTCAAGGGAGATGAAACAGAATGTCTATTAGATTTAATGACATGAAGTTTCCTGGTGACCTGAACAAAAGCAGTTCTATTGGTGTGGTGGGAGCAAAGCATGATGAGAGATACTCAGAGAGAGAAATGGATTAATTCAAACAAGGTATACAAATGGTCAATACACGTGAAAAGATGTTCAACCTCATTAATCATTAGGGAAATGCAATTCAAAACCACAATGAGATACTACATCACACGCACTAGGAGGGCTACAATAAAAAAATTTACAAGAGTTATGTGCAGAAATCCTCATATATTGCTGGTGGAAATGTAGAAAAGGTGACACTGCAGGTGGAAGATAGGAATGGAAGGATGAGAGGAGGATGGACTACAAAAAGCATTTTGAAGGCTAACCCAACGGAAGATGGTGATTGGTTGGGGGTCTCGAACAATGGAGAAAAAGGAGTCAAAATGAGTGAAATTATGATCCTCTGTGGATCCAAATCAGGCACATCACTTGGGGAGCTTAAATGTGGTATTTAACATCTGTAAATTTTATTTTTCCACTTGTGCAGTGGGAATTTCTGCCTCACAGAACTGCTGAAGGTTTAAATGAAAAACCTATGTAAAGCCTATTGAGTGGACTTTTGAATAACAATGTAAGGGGAGCTGGTTTGAAGACAGGGATGCTGAAATCCACAACACACCTTGTAAAGAGAGGAAGAACTCTTATAAGACCCAAAAGTGAGAAGCATGTCCTCTCAGAATGTGTCCTCTGCACTGAGGGCAAGCTCCCTCTTTCCATGTTTCCCACATACCAAGTCCCCATTGTCCACTTAAAGGGTAATTCCTCTTTCAACTATCAGCTGGTCCATCAAAATTGAACTCAGTCCATATTAGGGCACCAGCATCAGAGGCTAGGTCCTTGGAAGAGGAACAAATGAAGGCTATTCCCATCTGAATACTCCAGGATTCCAAGGTCTTCAGTGACCATATAGAGAAAGGGTAAGATATGAAAGCTGGAATCACCCAGTTGGATTTAAAGCTTTCCTCTGTCACCAACTAGCTTGGAGACAATGGTTACTGTCCTGTAAAATAAAGAACATGATACCTACCCTAGAGGGTCCTTGAAAGAATTGGAAGAGATAATATGCCCAGGACATATGTAAAGTGCCCAGGACAAAACCTGACTCATTACAGGCTCTGAAAGTCCAGCTCCACCCCTGTTGAGCTGAGGTCACATGGGTCAGAGTAAAAGAGACCAGGGGCAGCTGGAGCTGAACCAAAATTAGAGAAGCAGGTGTCTGAAGAATGTCAGGATCAGAGTGGAGATGTCCCAAGATTCTCCTGTTTCCTCCAATTAAATTATCTTCATGCCCTGGCCTGTGTTATGGATCGCAGAGTAGACAGTGCTAAGAGGCCAGTCTTCTTTCAGATGTTGCCCACTGATACCCTAGGAGTGAAAGACAAAACATTCTTAAAGCAGATGAAGTATAGAGTAGACCCAGAGGGACCCACATGGAACCAATGCTGCTGACATGCACTGTTTACGTATTTCCCCAAAGCACCCAGCACTACACTGGCCTCATGTATAAATTTTCCTAGTTAATACTGTTGATTGTCCAGAAAGAATAAAAGAGGCAGTGGGGCCAGAAACAGCAGTAACTGGGCTTGACAAGCACAAGTGCAGGCAAAGAGGGACCCAGGACAGCCCAGGCTGGGCACAGCTCCCACCTCTCACCTTGTACATGCCTTCTTCATACACTTCTTGGCTCAGCTCTGCCCAGTCGATGCCATCATCATGGTCCCTGTGGTCCTTCTGCAATGTTGCTCCTGAGTCATACACAGAGTGGAGCTTGAATCTCAGTCTCAAAAACCTGTACCCACTTCCACTGTTATGACCCCAATGCCATGTTCACACCCACAGGCCCCTCCGCAGGGGCAATCCCTGAGCAGCAAAATGAAGAAGAAAGGGAGCCTAGGCTCCAGTGGAAGACAGGAGGTATCTGAGGAGGAAGGAGAAGGGCAACCTGCCTCTTCCAGTCTCCATGTTCTTTTTCTTCTTAGATGTCTTCCAGAGGTACAGTCCAGTTCCCAGGAAGACTAGCACAACCACGACGGCCCATAGGATGCCTCCAAGGGGACCATTAATGACCTGTCCATGTGAACCTATTTCCCTCACACAGAGAGGGTGAAGAAAGGTTAAGGAAAGACAGAATTTTAAATACCCATTGCCAAGGGGAGATAGAGAGAGAACGGATGGAAACAGATAGGGAACAGATGGGAACAGATAGAAAGAGAAATCTGACGTCCTGGTTTAGAAGCTGAAAAGGAAGGAGTACAGCAGGTTCATTCATGAACGAACTGAGAAAATAACAAAGTCGGCCCACCAGAGGGACTGCAGTACCCACCTTTGCACACAGGTCTTCGGGGGGGGGGGGTTTGCAGAAGAGGTGATGCATAAACTGAATCTGGAGGGAGGAATAGGAGTTTCCCAGATATTCAGGGTGGGCACAGCATTTCAGGAAGGAGGAGCACCATGTTCAGGTAATGGCTGTGTCAAATCGTCAGCCCTGGCGGTTGCCATCACCCCAACTGCAGCAGGAAGGAGAGGGACAGGGCAGGGAGGAGCCAGGCGAGGAGGATCAGAGGGAGAAGCGTGTCTTTCTTGAGGATCTTGTGGGTCATGCTGCCTGTTGAACTTCATCTGAGACTCCAGGATGGGGCTGAGGGGAGGGTAGTAGGGGGTTTAAGTGACGCTGGCACATCAGGTCCCCCCAGCAGGTCTCCCCAGTGGAGGATGGGTTAGAGTGGCGAGCTGCACACCAGATCATTCATGATTCAATGAAACACTGAATGTGAGCAAACTTTGCCAGAAGCTCTGCTTGGGACATGTATTCAAAGAAGACAAGACACGGCCTCTGCCCCCAAGGTGTTCCAGGTTACACAGGAGACAAATCCACAAACAGAGCATTGCTAGCGTGGAGTGGAAGGTTACAGCACCTGCAGGGCCCTCTGCAAAATGAGATTGAGGTTCCTTTTGGTCAAAATTTATTAAAAGCAGGACCATAACTAAGCAAAAGGCCCTGTGTAACTGTATTGATCACACACCCATGAAGTTGGCCTTAACTGAGAGACATCCTTTAACAGGAGTAGGTAAGAAAGTGAGGGGCTCTTGACTTGGGAGGGCTGATGGTAGAGTAAACAGTGTTTCCAGAGGCTCAAAAGCTTGCAATAGCAGGACACATTCAGGGACTCTAGGCAAACAGTTCAGTGTGAAGTGTGTGAGGCAAGAAACTTGGGCAGAGGAGCATCTGAGCCCTGAATCCTACAGGGAGCCACTGGAGGTCAAATCCCTCAGATGACACAGACGATTGACACAATCCAATTTTCTTTTCCTAAAGACCACTCTAGACACACAATGAATGATGAATGAGTGTGGGGAGAGGTACTGGATGTCTGCTGCATGGACCAGCCGTGGTTAGGGGTGGAAAGGAGAGCGTAGATGTGAGAGACATTTAAAAGAAGAAGCAAATTGGATGTGCTTCCCAGGCTCTTGTATGGGGTGACCCAGTGGAAGGTGGTGCTAATAACATGGTGGGGAGAAAAGCCCAGAACCCTCACCCCAGTGCACCCGAGCTCTGAGAATGCCCCTCCCCTCTGGCAGGTTGCACTCACCATGGACACAGACTTCCCCAAGGTCTAAGGTGGCAGTTTTCTGGTCCACCTGGTTGCTGACCACACAGGTGACACTGGCATTGGGCTGGCTCAGGGACAGGTTCACAGTCAGGGTCCAGGAGTTGGAGGCTGGTCCCGGTGTCCCTCTCCACTCCAGTTCCCTGGGAAGGCCCTTGCTCTCCCAGGTCACCTTCAGGTCCTTCGTGTCCCCTGAGGCCCTGCACTCCAGAGTGACACTGCACCAGCCTGGTGTGATGAATGGTGAGTGGACCAGGATCTGGGGAAAGGAAACAGGATCTGGGGCAGGAGGGACAAAAGAATGGAGCCTCACATGAATGATGAACATTGCAGTTCATGTTTTCTTATCCATTATCTCGTTGAAGCTCTGGCATCCTCCCTCTCAGGGTGGTAAACACATTTTCCAGAAGACACACAATTTTCCCAAAAACCAAATATGTAGCAATGACAATAAGGAAGGGAACCACTGAGGTAAGCCCTATGTGATCTCACTAGATTAGCAAGCCTTAAAATTATTCCGTAAAAAAAGTAAATGCTAGACCTCATCTTCTAGAACCCATTATATATAAGAAGTTGGGATGTTTCCTAGAAGGAGAAGAAGCCTGGGAATGAAGGACTTGTCCTGTTCCAGGGCCTTGCCCTGTTTATCCTGCTCAGAGGATGCCTGGGACTGCACAGCCCTTGTGAAGGATTGACCTCTGGCCTGTGCTGGGATGCCAAAAGTAGAGACATTTCTGAGAGATGCAGTGGCAGAGACCAGGAATGACAACTCCAAGTGTGGTTAGAACATGATACTAAACTTGAGAGGTCCATACAGGAAGTCACTGATTAACAAGTCTGTGGTAGAAAGCACATGGGGACCTAAAACTGTCAAAGTCACTCTCTTATAGCAGATATTTCCCTATGCAACAGGAATTTTAGGGAAAGAAAGAGTTGACTAAATGAGGTTCTTAACAATTACTGCAGTGTAAATTTTCTCCTATATCTATCAAGGATTTGGGAGCTAGATTTGGGGAGTCTTTGTGAGTGATGCTGTCGCTGGTTGGTAAGAAGAGAGATGGCAGGGAGGACCACCTACACATGGATTTCCAAATTGTGGTAGGTGAATAATGCCCCCTTCCAGAGGTGTCCACATCCCAATCCCCAGAACCTGTGAATATGTTAGGTTACCTGACAAAGAAGAATTAAGGTACCAGATGGAATTAAGGATATTTATTAGCTGACCTTCAAATAGAGAGATTATTCCAGATTATCTGGATGGGACCAGTGTAATCACAAGGGTCCTTAAAAGTAGAAGAAGGAAGAAGAGGAGGAGGTCAGAGGGATGCAATGTGAGAAGGACTCATTCCCTCCATTGCTGGCTCTGAAGATGGAGAAATGTGACCATGAGCCAAAGAATTCAGGCAGCCACTAGAAGGTATGAGGGAAGAGAAAATGTTTTTCCCACTGGAACCTCCAGGAAGGAACACAGCCCTGCCAACACCTTGACTTTAGCCCAGTGAGACCTGTGTCTGACTTCTGACCTCCAGAAATGTAAAATAATACTTTCGTGTTTTAAGCCACTAAGTTTATAGTAATTTGTTATAGCAGCAATAGAAAACTAATACACAAATCAAGTAAACTAAGTCCTATAAAGGACAATAATTATTATGACAAATACATTTCCCTCAAATTTTCATTCTCCTCTCCCAAAATTATCCCTGGTATGAATCTCAGCTCTGCTCACCATTTGTGGTGAAACTACTTACCCTAATTTTGAAGGAGAAAATAGGATATGAAGGCTGGTGTCTGGAAGTAATCCTGAAAAATGGGACCTATGTGACACTCCTAGGACAAAAGCAGGAGGTAAGCCATGGGATGGAGTCAGGTGCTGTCACTTACTGTAGACAGTGAGGGGGAAAACTTGGTTAAGTTCTATTCCTCCAGTGAAGCTGGCTCGAGCCCGGTACAGTCCAGTGTCCTCAGAGGTCAGGTTCTCAATCTTCAGGGACAAGATGCTGGGCACATGGACCCTCTGCTGGTACTTGTCCTGGAGGCTGACCCAAGTGGGAGCGTCTACCCCAGCATAGACTCGCAGCAGGACTCTGTAGTTTGAGTCAGGGCCAAAGCCCCATGTGACCTCCTCCAGGTTAGCTTCTTGCTTCCTGATCACATGAAACAATACAGAACCTCCTCGGACCCTGTGCACAGGAACATGGGCTCCAGAATCCTGAACTCCAGAACCATGTGTCCCAGAACTCTTGATCCCAGTGCTGCAGACACCTAGGACATTAGAGACAGGAAATGTGAGTGTTTTTTCAGTTAAGAATAAAGGAGAAAACCACAAAACCCATCTTTTTCATGAAATCCATCCATCCAATATACTCCCTTGATTCTTGGAACATAAGTAAAATGAATTTGAAGTAATTCTGGGATCACGTCCTGGTTCTGGGGAAGCATAACCTCAAACAGGTTACTTAAACTTGCTAACTTACATTTTCCTTACTTGCCTGATAATGATGGTGTGAATTACATGAGATCATGTGTCTAAATCAGATTTTCAGGTATATATTAAATGCATAACTGTAGGAGGAGCTTCTTACATGTCTCCTCACGTTCACATCCTTGTGTAATGCCCTCCCCTAGAGGGTGGGCTGCACCTAGTGACTGACTTCTAAGGAATGGACCACAGCAAACTTGATGAATGTCACTCAGTGATACTAGGTTATAGGAGACTGTGACTTGCCTCTTGCTCTCTCTCTCTCTCTCTACTTCACTCTCTCTCTTGCTCACTCTGAGAAACCCAGCTGCCGTGTTGTCAGCTGTCCTATGGAGGAGCCCATGTAACAAGGAACCAGGGAGCCTCTGGCCAACATCCAGCAAGGAAGAGGGACCCTCAGTCCAGCAGACACAGGAACTGCCTCCCATCAGCAATCACATGAGTAGGCTTGGAAGCAGATCCTGCCCAGCTGACCCAGAGCTGCTGCAGCCCCAGCCAAGACCTTGATTTCAGGCTGGGAGACCATGAGCCAGAGGACCCAGCTGATTCACCCCTGGGCCCTGACCCACAGAAACTGTGAGAGTATGCCTGGTGGTGTTTAAGGCACTAAGTTTTGGGGTGACAGGTTACACAGCAGTAGATATCTAATACAGATATGAAGGCTGCTCTCTTTCCTGCTCCTTCTAGGCAGTGTAGCTGGCAGGACAGGCTAGGCTGTGCTGCATAACAAACAGTTACAATACCTCAGGGTCTTAGAACAAGGGGAGTTTATATCCCCCAGCACAGGTTCCATGAGACAGTGAGGAGGGGTCCTGTCGCACAGGGCGGAGGTTCTACCTCCTTGTAGCTGCACCCATGGAACTCACAGCATCCTCACGGGCTCCCAGCCCCACAGCAGGGAGGGGAGACAGGAGAATCACACAGGGGGTTTCACTGCATCTGTCCAGAATTAGCGTGATCTCCTCTCATGTTTTTTGGCCAGCACTGTCACAAGGCTCTGGCTAACTGCCAGGGACTAGAATATGTGGGGAGCAAGTGATCCTTTAATGAGCTCTGCTGTCCCTGCCACCAAGACAGCACTTCCCTAGCCAGGCCCCACGAGGCCGCAGTAGGCCTTCCTTGGTCATTTTCCTGCAGAGCTGTGACCAGTGGCACATTCCCCTCAGGGCCACCTCCTCCAGAGCCCATCTTCCCCCTTGAGGCTTAAGCTCCAAGGACCTGATACCCTCTGTCCTTTTGGGGACCAGGGTAGGACAGAACAGGACCAGGGAAAGTGCCACAGAGTGACTTTATCCTGAAAGGAAAAACAATTTCCTTCTTCCAGCAGGTCAGGATTCTCCAGGGTTGGCCTCTGCCTGCTGGGAACCCAGTCCTCTTTCCAAGTCAGTAAGTTCTCATTTCAAGCCTGCTTTTCTCCTGCTGTACTTATACCCATTCCTGGCTCTCACTGGAAGCAGAGAATAGCTCGTGAAAGTGTTCATATGCACAAGTGTTTCAGATATTTCTTTGTTTTTATTTAATCACCAACTCATTTAATCAGGCATCTCCTCGGGGTGAGGCCTTCACCCCAGTTCCTTCAGCTCCCCTCACAGCACTGTGACCTTCACACTGAGCTTAACAACCTTTCAGCCCCGAGCCAAAAGCCTTCATGACCTATATCAGTGGGGGCAGTGGTCCACGAGAGTAAAAGGTATTCACTTATCCGTCTCCTGTCTGGCTCCTCACAGCTCTTCTTCTGTCCCTTCTTTCCACACCACACTCCCCTCTGAGACCCTAGTGCAGGACGAGGTCTGTTGCAGATGACACATTGTCCTGTAGAGCACACACCCTGGGGTGCAGGATGGACTCCCCGACATAGCCCACAGAAGGTCGACTAAGAGCTGGATGGGACTGTGCTACCAGGTCCCTCTAAACAAGTCAGGACACAAATGCCATGACCAGCAGGTCCCCGTGACACAGCGCTCTATCCCTCTCTCACCAGAAACAGAATTGGCCTCAAACTTGAGTTTGGATTCTAGCCTCCAGAACTAAGGGAAAACAAATTTCTGTTGTTAAGTCACTCAGTCTATGGTATCTTGCTTTGGCAGCCCAAGTTGAGTAAGACAGCCCTACAGGTTTTAGAGAGAACATAGTCCTGCTGACCCCTTGATTTTCGACTTCTGGACTCCAGAACTGAAACAATAAATTTCTGTTCTTTTATACCATCTCGATTTTGGGTCCTCATGAAGAGATTAGTGCCTATATAGTAAGAAGAAAAAGAAAGAGAGAAGTCTCTCTCTCTCTCCATGTCTGTCTGTCTGTCTGTCTGTCCTTCTTATGTAATCTTTGAACCCCAGGAACTATAGAAAAAAACTCTAACATATCTCTCTAGTTAAATAAAGTTGAAGAGAAGAGAAAGCTTACATTTTACTGTTGACACAGAGGTACCTAGTTAAATGGGATGTAATGCCATGCAAAGCTCATTGTTATTTCAAGACATCTGGTTACAAATGCTCTCTAATCCACTGAATTTTATGTAACTCCTACAAGTTCATATACTGGCTGGGATACTAAAACCAAAAATTCAAACTATAAAAGCTTTCCAAGCTTTCTTCAGAATTCATAATTCCCTAGGTCTTACTATCTTATTAGTTTTTATTTAATTTCATTATAAACATATCATCTCTGATGAAGTCATAAATGAGGTATAGAGCCTTCCTTAGGACAGTCTTTGTTTAAGTTCCCGTTTTGCTTAATCCCCAGTCCTCTCTGCTTCACCCTCCCTTCTCTCTTCCCCAAGTTCACCCCCTCCTGGAACCCACTTAGCAGTCTACTGCTCCTTCTATGGTTTCTCCATACTTCTATGACATGTGGCTATACAGACACATTTAAATTTTGGAGGCTGCCCCTCCTTTTACAAAATGAGAATTTTATTGTATTCAATATCTTGCATGCTGCCCAAGAAAACCAGACTAGAGTTGCTTCCTTCAGCTCAGACACAGGGTTCTAGGTCCGCCCCTTTCTCTGTAGGACAGTGGCAGAGGCTGTCAGGTCAGGGAAGACTTGTTCTCACTCCTTCGGCCCCCCAGGAGCCGGCTTCCATATCTCTCTCCATCCCTCTCCCCACCTGGCTCCAGACTCTCCTGGCTTCCCTGTTATGGCAGCAGTAGCTACCTCATCTCCCTAGTAACGGATCCCTTACTCTAGCCAAGGCTGCCTCCACTCAGGGTTCCCAGCCTCAACACAACCTAAGACATCAGACAGAGAGGGAGACCCTGTATCTTGGCTTGCCCACCCCCAGAGAGCCAGGCTACTCACTGAGGAGGAGGCTGGCGAATCCCAGGGACCAGGAGGCCCAGCAGAGGTGGGGTCTTCTGAGCAGGGCCCCATCAGTGCTGCCTGCCAGTCTGTTCAGCTGCAAAGGAAACATCTAGGAGGCAAGAGCAAGAGGGGGGGAAAAGCTTCACTCCTGAGAGCTCTTGGGCTCTTCCCCACCCTAAGGGTGGGGCTAGTATGTTAGTTCTGGGATGTCAGCTCACAGGTCTAGAATAAGCCATTCAGATGTTTCATATTATCCCCAGAACCTGCAGTAGGACCTCAATAAACGATTGCAGAATAAAATATATAAACAACCTCACTCTATGATATGCCTGTACTATGTTGGAGAGGCCCCGTTCCTGTGGTCATGCTCGTGTGGTGATCTCAAACTCCTTACCCCTGCACCCATTGTAATCCCTTTACTAGTTTCCCCTGGTTAACAGCTCAGCCCAGGCAGCCTTGCTCACCAATGTCAGCCTATGGTTGGACACAGAAGTGACACTATTACAGCCAAGGTGGGCAAGACCTCTCCTGCTCTGGTCGATTGTCCTCTGTCTTTACACCGTTTAATGAGATATATTTCCTTTCTGATTTTCCGTAAACTTCAACTGTCCATTGCCTAAGTAAGAAGCTGTTAGTAAAAAACTAAAGCCCATTGTGGAAAGTGTCAACTCACCACATGCCAAGTACAAATATTGGCATTTATCAATTGCTCGCACTCTTATGGCTTTCTTAGTTGCCACTAGCACCAGTTATCCGCCCTACACACAGGGCAAAGCCAGACCCCCACAGTATCTGATAGGCTCTTGTCTGCATCACACCCACAACTTCCCTTTAAGCCACTGCCAGGCCTGCTCCTGCTATCACAGAGGGGCAGGGATAGATATCTACACACCCCTCCTGGCCACAGCCTCAGCTGCCTCAGACTCACCCCCACCCACTGAGGCTCAGGCTCTCGCCTCTTCTCACCAGACTGAATACCCCACTACATCGGAGAACTCTTGGGTCCACACCCTACAGAATCAGCACCATCTACCTAACTACTGGTCCGTGCCTCCTTCTCCTGCCCACTGAGGCTTTCTCCTCAGCTGCTCAGACCCCATTGCTGCATTCGCAAGACTGGCCCCACGACCATGCACTCAAGGTATTCAGGGTGCTGCGTATTAAATCCATTTTATGGGTGTGAAACCTGAGACCAAGAGTGGCTGCATGACCTGCAAAAAGTCACACAGTGAAGCAAGTGTAGGGTCTGGACTCTCAACAACAAACTCTAGAAAAAATTTTTCCAATATCACAGCCACTGTCCCATTCCACTCTGTGGCCTCAAACAACTCACGTGAGTCCATTCTGTGCTCCCTTGAAGTGCTCTGCAGCATCTCAGACAAGAGAATATCTAGCACTGGCTTATTCCCTCCAACCCCATCTAGTAATGGGGGAATTACCTGAAAAGGTAATGAGTCCTGTGGTCAGACACTTCTGTATGGAGTCAACATACAGGCAACTCACCCACTGGCCACCCTCAGGGTGATGGGAAACAAGTCTGGTATGTCCCCCTTCCCCATGTCCCTGCACCTCATGTGAGCAATTTTTGTGTGAGAACTGTTTGGTGTTTGAAGATCATTTGCTTAAGGGCAGTGGGGAGGAGGAGCCTAGAGAGAGGGAACCAGCAATGTGGTGCAGGCCAGGGACACTGGGAGAAAGCCAGACAGTAGGCTTTACATGCTGGCAAAACAGCTGGGACTTTTAAAAAATCTACCTCATTTTCAACATACCAACCATCCTGTGCTAAGGCATAACACATAAACAAGTACACATGCCAACTGCAGAAAATTTGGAAAGAGTTTACCAAACACAAACACTTGGTGCCAGGAATCTTTGGGGAATTGAAGGAAGGCAGGCCTGGATCTACAGCACCATAATGTGTGCGTCAGGAAAGTCAGATAGGAGAGAAATGTAGAGTCCAGTGATATGGAGAGTCCAGGAAGAGGAGATCTCAGAGGTGACCAGGAGAAAGTAAGCTCCCGAGAATGCACAGAAAGTGTCGGGAACTCTCTGGATGTCCAAGGGACTTCAGGGGTGGTCATATCTATTTTATTTGAATTCCAAAGAGCAAAATATCCCAGTGGAGTGCTTAGTTATGTGAAGAATACATGTATTGAATATCTATTCTATGTGTTCTTTCAATTAATCTACAATATATGCTTAATTAAATCCTTAAAATGTGATATTTCCTAAGCATTACATGCATCTAATGAAGGAGCATCTTGAAAGTACAAAGAGATTAAATAACTTGCTCAAGGTTGTATTTTAAGTAACTGGCAAGATGCTTACAAGCTTCAACATCAGCCCAGCCGTGGACATGTTCAAGAGAATATAGTTTCTGAGAAACTTAAGTCATGACTGTGAAAGGCCTGGGGAGAGAGAAGTTGACTGTTTCCTTATGTGAGAAGAAACTGCAGGCCTGGGAGGAGTGTTAGGTGCTTAGGTAAAGAAAAATTGGGGGGAGAGGATCTGAATTATGGTCTTTTCCATGATCACCCTTCCTGGATGAAAGACTAGAGCCACCAAGCCAGCCTTGCATGGTTTACTGCAGAGCAGCGGAGAAGACCCAGAGCTGGGCTGGAGGGAGAAGCAGACAGCAGCAGGTGCAGACTAGCCATAACTATTCTTCCTCTCTTCCTCTCCTCCTCCTTTGTAATAGAACTAATAATTTGCCAGTTAAAAAAAGTACATTTAATATTTTTAATGAAAAATAAACCACTAAAATTTTAAAAAATAATAAGATGATGGGTGGTTTCAATGAGTCATTCAGGGAAAAGTAGGTAAATACTGAACACCTATAGTCATAATAAATTAACATGCATGTTAAGATGTGAAGGGTATTAAATGTCAGAGAAAGAACCTTCAAAAATTCTCTCCTTTCTAAAATCAGTGAGAGAAGCGGCTTCCCTTTCAGAGAACTTTTTCAGAACTCTGGAAAATAACTATGACACACAGTAACCTGACAGGCATTTATTCAAGAAAAACAGCTGAATTACAATAAGGACAGGAAGGTTTGTGGTGTTTTAACTTTCCCTACTTAAGTCTCTGCTCTCCAACAGCACAATACACCTGAAAAACAATAGCCTGTATTCTTGGTGAACACCAGCAACCTTGCAGCCACCAGATAAAGCCATTTCAAAGACTCATTCCCAATAAATTTGTCATGATTTGACATATCTGGTGGTACCTCTGAAGACCCCACTTCAACAAAATCTGTATTTGACCTAACATGGAATTCTACTGTTTGACAAAAGCAATTACAGGCAGTTGTTTAACTTTGGGCTGCCTACAGTATTGAATAATAGTTCATGCAAACTATAGACTAATTAAAATCTTATAAGGGAGAGCTGGGGAATGAGGGGGTTTTGAAAAGCTCTGATATATTTCTGGGAATCTAGAAATATAGGCATATGAATATGGCTGTATGCATTTGCAAAGAGGCCTGAGAAGGCCCTGGCTAACATTGGGCCTCTGTGCAAGCACAAATTGAAGCCTAAAGGCACAGTTGTCAAAGGCCTGGATGAGTATGGAAGATAAAGCCAATATGCACACAGAGATTCTCAGCAAAGAAGATAAGAGTCCAGGCATTGAAAAAAAAAATCTTGGGAATTCCCTGGTGGTCCAGTGGTTAGGATTCCGAGCTTCCACTGCAGGGGGGCTGGTGTCCGATACCTGGTTGGGGAGCCAAGATTTCGCAAGCCGCGCAGCCCGACCAAAAAAAAAAAAAAATCTCTACCCAACATTAGCTTACTACTAAGCTAAACAAACAGAAACTTCAGTAGTCAAACACAACAAAGAATGCGAATGAACAGAATTACTTCAGAAATGTAACTAAGCAAACAAGAAAAAGTACAACAAACAACAGCAACAAGCCCTAGAAAGGGGGAGAATCTGATTTCCAGAGTTGCCATATTATATTATTTTAAATGACCAGTTTTCAACAAAAACTTATAAGATATGCAGAGAACCAAGAATATGTGATACATTCCCAAAGATAAAAATACAATATCGCTGAAGAAGCATAAATATTGGATTTATTGAAAAAACTTAAAATTGGCTATTTTAAATATCTTCAAAGAACAAAAGAAAATCACGTGTGAAGAACTATAGAAAAATATAAGATCAATGAATCACCAAACAGAGAATATTAATAAAGATATAAAAATTATAACAAAGAACCAAGTAGAAATTCTGGAGCTGAAGAATCCAATAACTGAAGTGAAAAATTCACTGGAGGAGCTCAACAACAGATATGAGTAGAAATAAAAGTAATCAGTGAACTTGAAGGTATGCAACTTAGATTATCCAAACTGACATAGAGAAAGAAAAAATAATGAAGAAAAAATAGAAAGACATTCAGAGACCTATAGGACACCAACAATCATATCAAGATGCACATAATGGATTTCTAGAAATAGAGGAGAAAGAGGAAAAATTGTGAAAAAATATTGTCAGTACATTTCCTAAAATTTATTTTTTTTAAAAAACACTACACAGTCAATGAAATTCAACCAGGTTAAACTCAAAGATATCCACATCTAGTCATATAATTAGATTATTAAAAGAGCAAGATGGAGAATCTTGAAAAGAAATAAAGTTACTCATCTCATAAAGAATCCCCAATATGTATATGTATAACTGATTCACTTTGTTATAAAGCAGAAACTAACACACCTTTGTAAAGCAATTATTCTCCAATAAAGATGTTAAAAAAGAAAGAAGAAAAAAAGATTAGCATCTGCTTTCAGAAACCATGGAGGCCAGAAAGCCCTGGGATGACAAATTCAAAGTTTTGAGAGAAAAAAATTTCAAACATATATTGACTATCCAGCAAAACTGTCCTTTGAAGGACAAATTCAGACATACAAAGCTTGAGTAGCAATACATATATCAGACAAAATAGACTTTAAAACAAAGCCTGTAACAAGAGATAAAGAAGGACATTATGTAATGATAAAAAGATCAATGCAACAAGAAGATATAACAATTGTAAATATAGATGCTATATATGTACCCAACATAGGAATATTTAAATACATAAAGCAAATATTACAAATATATAGGGAGAAATTGGCAGTAACACAATTATAGTAGGGGACATTAACATCCACTTTCATCAATGGACAGATCATCCACACAGAAAATCAATAAGGAAACACTGAAATTAAATGACATATTAGATATTAATAGAATATACCCTTGAAAAGCAGCATAACACATTCTTTTCAAGTGCACATGGAACATTCTCCAGGATAGGTCACATGCTAGGCCCGCAAACAAGTCTCAATATACTTAAAAAGATTGAAATCATATCGAGTATCTTTTCTGAACACAACACTATGAGACTAGAAATCATCTATAAGAAAAAAAACTGCAAAAAACACAAAAATGTGGGGGATGAACAATATGCTGCTAAATAACCAGTGGGTCACTGAGGAAGTCAAAGGGAAAATCAAAAATACCTGAGTCAAATAAAAACCATGATCCAAAATCTATGAAACACAGTAAATGTAGTTCTAAGAGAGAAGTTTATAATAATACAAGCCTACTTCAGGAAACAAGAAAAAAATCTCAAGCAACCTAACCGTACACCTAAAAGAACTAGAAAAAGAAGAATAAACAAAATCCAAATTTAATAAAGGAAAGAAATCATAAAATCAGAACTAGAACTAGAGCCTAAAAACTGTAGAAAAGATCAATGAAACAAAGAGTTATTTCATTGAAAAGATGAACAAAATTGATAAACCTTTAGCCAGACGCATAAAAAACAAACAAACAAACAAAAAAACAAAAACAAAAAACCAAGGACCCAGATAAGTAAAATAAGAAATGAATGAGAGGCTAAAATTGACATCACAGAAATACAAAGGATCATAAGAATTTACTATGAACAATATACACCAATAAAATAGAAACCTAGAAGAAATGGATAAATTCCTTGAAACATATAATTTCCCAAGACTGAATCAGAAAGAAATAGAAAGTATGAACAGAATAATTACAAGTAATGAAATTGAATTGAGAATTTTATTTAGAAACTCCCAACAAACAAAAATCCAAGACCAGACAGCTTCAGAGATAAATTCTACAAAACATTTATTTTTTCCTTCCCGTTTTATTGAGATATGATTGACATATAGAAATGTGTAAGTTTAAGGTGTACAGCATAATGATATGACTTACATACATCATGAAATTATTACATTTAGTGAACATCCATTATCTCATAAACATACAAAATTAAAGAAATAAAGAAAAAGATTTTTTCCCTGTGATGAGAACTCAGGATTTGCTCTCTTAACAACTTCTGTATACAATATGCAGCAGTGTTAATTGCATTTATCATTTTGTACATTATACCCCAGTACTTGTTTACTTTATAAATGAGAGTGAATCTTTTGACTGCCTTCATCCAGTTCCTCCAACCCCACACCCCATCTCTGATAACCAGAAAGCTGATCTCTTTTTCTGTAAGTTTGTTTGTTTTTGAAGTATAATTGCCCTACAACACTATGTTAGTTCATGTTACACAACATAGTGATTCAGTAGTTCTAAACATTTCAAAATGATCACCACTATAATCTAGGTATGACCTGTCACCAAACAAATACATTACATAATTATTGACTACATCGACCACACTGTACATTTGATACCCATGACTCATTTGTTTTGCAACTGGAAGTTTGCACCTTTTAATCTCCCTCATCTATTTCTCTCCTCCTGCTACCACTCTCCCCTCTGGCAACCACTGTACTCTGTATCTACAATTCTGTTTCTATTTAGTTGTTTTGGTTATTTCTTATGTTTTTTAGATTCCACATGTAAGTGAAATCATACAGTATTTGTCTTTCTCTGTCTGACTTTTCTCACTTAGCATAATACTGCTCAGGTCCATCCATGTTATAGCAAATGGAAAGATTTCATTCTTTTTCATGTCTGAATAATATTCTATTGTATATGTATACTGCATCTTCTTTATCCATTTATCTATTAATGGGCACTTTAGGTCACATCCATGTTTTGGCTACTGTAAATAATGCTGCAATGAACATAGAGGTGCATATATGTTTTTGAATTAGTGTTTTCATTTTCTTCTGATAGATGTCCAGGAATGGAATTGCTGGATTGTATGGTAGTTCTATTTTTAATCTTTTGGGGAATCTCATATGGTTTTTCATAGTGCCTGCACCAATTTATATTCCCAACAGCAGCGCACGAGAGTTCCATATTCTCTACTTCCTCACCAACACTGATTTCTTGTCTTACTGATAATAGCCGTTCTAACAGGTGTGAGGTGGTATCTCATTGTGATTTTAATTTGCATTTCCCTGATTATTAATGATATTGAGCGTCTTTTCTTGTGCTTGTTGACCATTTGCATGTCTTCTTTGGAAAAACATCTATTCAGATCCTCTGCCCATTTTTAATTGGGTTCTTTTTGTGTGTTTTCTGATGTTGAGTTCTATGAATTCTTTGTCTGTTTTGGATATTAACCCCTTGCTGTATATTATCATTTGCAAATATCTTCTCCCATTCAATAGGTGGCCTTTTCATTTTGTTGATAGTTTTCTTTGCTATGCGAAAGATTTTTAGTTTGATGTAGTCCCATTTGTTTATTTTTTTGTTTCCCTTTCTTGAGCAGACAAATCAAAAAAAATTACTGAGAATGATGTCAAAGAGAATACTGCAATACTGCCTATGTGTTCTTCTAGAAGTTTTATGCTTTGAGGTCTTACATTTAAGTCTTTAATCCATTCTGAATTTATTTTTGTATTTGGTGTGAGAAAGTAGTCCAGTTTGATTCTTTTGCATGTAGTTGTCCAATTTTCCCAATATAATTTATTGAAAAGGCTGTCTTTTCCCCATTGTATATTTTGCCTCCTTTGTCATAGATTAATTGCCCATATAAGTGTGGGTTCATTTCTGGGCTCTCTATTCTGTTCTACTGATCTATGTGTCTGTTTTTATGCCAATACCATATTGCTTTGATTACTGGTATCTCTGGCTGCAGGGCCGGTGGGTCCTGGAGCTTGTGTTGGTTCACTGGTAAGCAGTGATGGCACCAAGGGACTCTGGGGGTTGGTGCTGGCTTACTGGTAGGCAAAGCCTGATTCCAGGTTTCTGGCTATAGGGTCCTGGAGCTCCTAGAGCTGGCGTCAGCCCACTGGTGATGGGTGTTGGGGTACAGTGGGTTCCTGGGTTTTGCTGGCCACTGGTGGGCAGAGCCAGGTCTCAGGGTCTCTGGCTGCAGGGCCCTGGGTGTCCCAGAGTTGGTGTCATTTTATTGGTGGGAGGGGCCGCAGCCCAGACAAGGCCAAGAGCAAGGCGGTCCCAGGGCTAGTGCCAGCACACTGGTTGGCAGGCTCAGGTCTTGTGCCCTCCAGAGAACAGCTGTCCTAAGGCAGCTGGCCTGCTGGTGGGTAGGGCTGTGAACTCCTCTCCCCCCAGCTAGCTGCTTGGTCTAAGGCATCCCAGGATGGTACTGGGGCCAACAAGTTTGTAGGTGGTGCTGGCTCCCTGCACTAATAAGCTAGAGGGAGGGTTCCAAAATGGTGGTTGCCAGCACCAATGTCCTCATGGAAGAACGAGCTCTCAAAAAGGCTTCTGCCAACATCAATGTCCCCAGGGTGAGCTCAAGTTGTCTCCTGCCTCTCCCAGTGGCTCTCCAAGCTCAATAGGTAGTTCCAACACAGGCTCCTTTCAAATTACTACCCTGTCCTGGGTCTCAGAGTGTGTGAGATTTTGTGTGCACCCTTTAAGTGTGGAGTCTCTGTTTCCTACAGCCCTCTGGCTCTCCTGAAAATGAGCCTTGCTGGCCTTCAAAGCCAAATGTTATGGGCTTGTCTTTCTGGTGCAGGACCCCCAGACTGGGTAGCCTGAAGTGGGACTCTTGTTACCAAACCAAACTTGGGTCCACTTGCCCAACACACAGCAAAGCCAATCTACTGACACTGAGAAGCAGTGAAGGAAAATACAGTGCTTATTACAAGGCAACCAGCACAGGGCCAAGCAAGGAGAATGGGCACTTCATGCTCAAATGATCCAAACTCCCCAGTGTATTTTGGAGAAGGGTTTTTAATGGCAAGGTTAGGGAGATCATTGCAGGGTGTCTGATCAGATAGTGGACATTCTTCTGATTCGTTGGTGGTAAGGTAACAGGTGGTATCTCAGGAGTCAACATCATCAACTTTCTGATTCTAACCAGTCTGGGGTGTAGGTGCTGCTGGTCAGCAGTTAACTTCTTCCACGTAATGGGGGTTTTAATATCTGCAAAACAACTCAAGGATGTGACTCAGAATATTATCTATAGCCCTTGAGGAGAAACTGAATGTCCTTGACTTTGTTTATGGCTAAATTATTATTTTGTCTTGCATAACTATTTTCCATTGTTTCTGCATTTTCTTATTTTTCTGATTACATTTGTTCTTTGGAATTTAGGGAAGGCCTAGGAGTCTAAAGCTTTTCTACCAACAAGAGACAGGGAACACAGGGGGTCTGTTCCCAGGAAGGGCCTGCAGGGTCCTGCTCAGTTTCACTCCAACCACTTGCTCCTTGGGGAGGACCTCTGCAATTGTCATTATCCTCCCTTTTATGGGCCACTCACCCGGGGGTGTGGGTCTTGACTATACCACATATCCACACCTCCAACCCATCTCACTGTGGTTCCCTCCTTGTATCTTTAGTTGTAGAAGGTCTTTTCTGCTAGTCTTTTTTTTTTTTTTAACATCTTTATTGGAGTATAATTGCTTTACAATGGTATGTTAGTTTCTGCTTTATAACAAAGTGAATCAGTTATACATATACATATGTTCCCATATCTCTTCCCTCTTGCATCTCCCTCCCTCCCACCCTCCCTATCCCACCCCTCTAGCTGGTCACAAAGCACAGAGCTGATCTCCCTGTGCTATGCGGCTGCTTCCCACTAGCTATCTATCTATTTTACATTTGGTAGTGTATACATGTCCATGCCACTCTCTCACTTTGTCATATCTTACCCTTCCCCCTCCCCATATCCTCAAGTCCATTCTCTAGTAGGTCTGTGTCTTTATTCCCATCTTGCCACTAGGTTCTTCCTGACTTTTTTTTTTTTTCCTTAGATTCCATATATATGTGTTAGCATACTGTATTTGTTTTTCTCTTTCTGACTTATTTCACTCTGTATGACAGACTCTAACTCCATCCACCTCACTACAAATAACTCAATTTTGTTTCTTTTTATGGCTGAGTAATATTCCATTGTATATATGTGCCACATCTTCTTTATCCATTCATCCGATGATGGACACTTAGGTTGCTTCCATGTCCTGGCTATTGTAAATAGAGCTGCAATGAACATTGTGGTACATGACTCTTTTTGAATTATGGTTTTCTCAGGGTATATGCCCAGTAGTGGGATTGCTGGGTCGTATGGTAGTTCTATTTTTAGTTTTTTAAGGAACCTCCATACTGTTCTCCATAGTGGCTGTATCAATTTACATTCCCACCAACAGTGCAAGAGGGTTCCCTTTTCTCCACACCCTCTCCAGCATTTATTGTTTCTAGATTTTTAAATGATGGCCATTCTGACCGCTGTGAGATGATATCTCATTGTAGTTTTGATTTGCATTTCTCTAATGATTAATGATGTTGAGCATTCTTTCATGTGTTTGATGGCAATCTGTATATCTTCTTTGGAGAAATGTCTATTTAGGTCTTCTGCCCATTTTTGGATTGGGTTGTTTGTTTTTTTGTTATTGAGCTGCATGAGCTGCTTCTAAATTTTGGAGATTAATCCTTTGTCAGTTGCTTCATTTGCAAATATTTTCTCCCATTCTGAGGGTTGTCTTTTGGTCTTGTTTATGGTTTCCTTTGCTGTGCAAAAGCTTTGAAGTTTCGTTAGGTCCCATTTGTTTATTTTTGTTTTTATTTCCATTTCTCTAGGAGCTGGGTCAAAAAGCATCTTGCTGTGATTTATGTCATAGAGTGTTCTGCCTATGTTTTCCTCTAAGAGTTTGATAGTGCCTGGCCTTACATTTAGGTCTTTAATCCATTTTGAGTTTATTTTTGTGTATGGTGTCAGGGAGTGTTCTAATTTCATACTTTTACATGTACCTGTCCAGTTTTCCCAGCACCACTTATTGAAGAGGCTGTCTTTTCTCCACTGTATATGCTTGCCTACTTTATCAAAGATAAGGTGACCATATGTGCGTGGGTTTATCTCTGGGCTTTCTATCCTGTTCCATTGATCTATGTTTCTGTTTTTGTGCCAGTACCATACTGTCTTGATTACTGTAGCTTTGTAGTATAGTCTGAAGTCAGGGAGCCTGATTCCTGCAGCTCCATTTTTCGTTCTCAAGATTGCTTTGGCTATTTGGGGTCTTTTGTGTTTCCATACAAATTGTGAAATTTTTTGTTCTAGTTCTGTGAAAAATGCCAGTGGTAGTTTGATAGGGATTGCATTGAATCTGTAGATTGCTTTGGGTAGTAGAGTCATTTTCACAATGTTGATTCTTCCAATCCAGGAACATGGTATATCTCTCCATCTATTTGTATCATCTTTAATTTCTTTCATCAGTGTCTTACAATTTTCAAGCAGGTTTTTTTATATGAAAATATAAGAGGCAAGACCATTCAAAGACATTCTAAAAAATAAGCATAAGCAGGAGACTAGTCCTAAGAAATTAAAACTTACCATGAAACTACAATGATTAAAGTAGCATGGTATCAACACTTGAATAGACATAGAAAGTCCAAGAAAACACACAATAATTGTTTTGAGATAATTGGCTAGCCATCAAGAAAAAAAATTGAATTCACACAACATGCTTCATACCAAAATAAATTTCACAAAGAAGAATGATTTAAATGTGTATGGAAATAGATAGTGCTGATGATTGCACAACATTGTGAATATACTTGATGTCACTGAGTTGTACACCTAAAATGGGTAAAATGTCAAATTTTATGTTACATATATTTTTCCACAATAAAAAATACACCACACACACAAAAATTTTTAATGTAAAAAATTTTAAAAAATCACAGAATGATATTTTTAATATCCAAGAGTAGGAAAAGCTTAACCATGACAAAAACAAAAACACAGACAATCAAAAACCTCTGAAACCAGAAAAGTTTGATATATTTAACAAAATAAAAATAAAAATTTTTTCTTCATGGCAAAATTGGCTAAATATACAAAAAAATCAGAAATTATGAAAGATATTAAAATGCAAAAAAATATGGAGATTACTTAAATGTTCATTGGAGACAATAGAGGATCAGTATGATATTGATATACAGTAGAATTCTATGTAACCATACAAAAGATTAAGGTAGTTCTTTATGTGAGGTTATGAAATAATTGCTAAGCTACATTATTAAGGCACAAAGAAGTCACAAGAAAAAGAGTACATAGTATGTTAGCATTTGTGTAAAGAAGGAGGGCAATTATGTGTACATTTTCTTTGCATGTGGATAGAATATATTCAAAAGGTAGAGGAAAAAGGAATAAAGAGTGAGAATTATAGACCTATGTTAATGGGCACACAGTGTACAAAGCTGTAATTTTTGACAATAACAAAATAACTCATACTCACCAAATCTGGATAGAATATTTTAAATTAAGAAGACATGCACTTGGAGTGTATCACAAAAGATGGCAGTGTAGGAACTCAGAAATTGGACCTTCCACACACATACAGAAAAAATCTATTTAGCTGACAAGAACTGTCTGAATGACAAGAACTCTCTGAATAGCTATTTTAAAAACTCTGAAGTCTAGTCAAACACTTGCAGCATTCATGGGAGGGATAAAGAGAGAAGCTGGTAAATTTTAGTGTTTTTTAGTGGCTACCATCTCCCACTCCAAAATCCCATGACAGGCAGCCATAACGACATGATACACATTCCTGGTGAGACTTGCTGGTGCCAGTGTGGGCAACAGGAAACTGTCCTCCTGGTTGCATTTTTTAATCTGTCTGGTAGATTTCTGAGTGGTATCATAGAAAGCTGGCCATAGTTTCAACCCCTGCAAGGCCAAATCAGATTTCCTAGTGACTTCCATTGACGGGCTTTAAAGAAACAAAACACCTTTCCACCCTCCTTTTTTATTGGATCCATGCATTTAAGGAAATCTTTGTCATGTCACCAGATGACTACAGAAATAATGGAATGGAGACTTCAATGACCACACATGACAAGGAATTTGGTCTTTGAAAAAATAGTTTGGAAAACTCACTAAACAAACATACAGTTGCAGCTTTCATCAAGCAACAACAGCAATCCCTGGGGAAGGGGTGGAATCTGCTTTCCAGAATTACCCAATTACAACATTAACAATGCCCAGTTTTCAAAAAAGTTACAAAGCATACAAAGACTTAGGAAAGTGGGACTGTTCACAGGAAAAAAAAAAAAATTGACAGAAAACATCCCTGAGGAAGCCCAGATCCTGGGCTAAACACTAAACAACAGCTTTAAATTAGCTGTCTTAAATATCCTCAAAGAGCTGAAAGAAACTATGAAAAAACTAAGGGAACCCAGGGGAACTATGTATGAAAAATAGGGAATATCAATAAAGAAATCAAAATTATAAAATGAAAGGAAACAGAAATTCTGAAGTTGAAAAGTACAATGGCTGAAATAAAAACTCACTGGAGGGGTTCAACAATAATTTGAGCAGGTGGAAGAAAGGATCAGCAAACTTGAAGATAAGGCAATTTAAATTACCCAAACTGTGGAGCAGAAAGAAAAAAGAATGAAAAAAATAATGAACAGAGCCTAAGGGCCATGCGGAACATCGCCAAGTGTACCAACATATGCATTTGAGAGCCCCAGAAGGAGAAGAGAGAGAGAAAAGGGCAAATATTTGAAGAAACAACAGCCAAGAACTTCCCAAATGTGATGAAAAACATGCATCTACACATCCAAGAAGCTGAAAGAACTCCAGATAGGATAAACTCAGAGACCTACATCAAGACATGTTATAATCAAACTATCGAAAACCAGAGACAAATAGAGAATCTTGAAAACAGCAAGAAAGAACTGACTTGTCACATACATATATTTACAAGGCTCCTCAATAAGATGAGCAGCTCACTTGTCATAAGAAACCATGTAGGTCAAAAGATAGTGGGATGATATAGTTAAAGTTCTGAGGGTAAAATGATAGTCAAACAAGAATTCTAGTATCTACAATACTATCCAAAAATGAAGGAGAAATTTAGAAATTCCCAGATAAACAAAAGTTGAGGGAACTCAATGCTAGTAGATCTGCCCTACAAGAGATGCTACAGGTAGTCCTTCAGGTTGAAACAAAAGGGCACTAGAAGCCACAGGAGGAAATAAAGATCACCAGTAAAAGTGATCTTTTCTATATTTAACTGTATTGTTAAATATAGAAGCTAGTGTTATTGTATTTTTGATATGTGGCTCCTCTTTTTGTTTCCTATGTGATATGTAAGAAAATGCATAAAACAAAATTATAAACCTATGTTAATGAGCACACAGTGTATAAAGCTGTAATTCACGACAATAACAAAATAAAGTAGTTGATGGAATTGGACAGGAACAGAATTAATGCATGCTACTGAAGCTAAGATGCTATACATCTACCAATCTATACTATTATAAATTTAGGGTGTTAATATTTTGAATGTTTACTTTTTCCCCATGGCAAGCACTAGGAGAATAACTAAAAATGTATAGAAAAGACAATTAAATGAAATCAAAATGGTACACTAGAAAAAAATTAGTCAAACGTGAAAGAAAGCTGTATTGAAGGAATTGAGGGGAAAAATATATGACTTAGAAAACAAATAATACAAAGGCACAAGATTCTTAAATTTTATTTGGTCTGTAGTCACTATTGCCACACCTGTAATCATTTTGTTGACACTTTCCTAATCTATCTTTTTTTTTTTCTTAAGTGGAATCACCAACAATTTTATTGACCCAAATGCAAATGCTGAGCTCAAACAACAGTGCTGTCTTTCTACTACAGACATAGATGCTCCAAACTACTGGCATAAATTCAATTGTTCTACAAACCTAAAAGTTTTATCTGAAGAGAGAATGGAACATTTCCTCTAAAACAAAATTTAAACCTATGATTTTTATGAGCCCAGCATTGAGAGTTTTATATCTAGACAATAAAGGGAAAGAGTGCGCTTTACTTTGTATGTGGTGAAACTTGTTTCACAGTGAAGGTGATTTTAATTATTTTAGCCAACATGTATCATTTCTATACTCTGCAATTTATAAACAAAATGTCATGTGAGGCCAGGCTCATTCACTGCACTCATGAAGGTCTATTGATTGTTTATTTTCATATTCATCCAATAGCTTTGGCTTCAAGGATTTTATGTTCATTTTCAAAAATTTAGAGGAAACTGCTTTCAGTCCTGTTGTAAACGACTTGTGCAGAATCTTTGTTACTTGAGCTCTTAACAGAAGCTCACCCTTGAGGTGACTGAGAACTGAAGGTGCAAAAACCTCTCTGCATAACAGTTGAAAGTCTACCTCAAGGCTCAGTGACCCCTCCCCCATATGAATTAGTAAAATAAGTATTATATTGCCTCTTTCTGTCACATGAACCTGTGTGTACAGGAATGGCCTTAGAACCCTCCAGAGACAGAAAACGTCTTTATTTAGCTGACTATCCAAATTTTAGTTCTGCCAAGCACTAAGAGGCTAACTAGGAGAATTGTATTTTCCTGAGATGGGCACCCACATTAAGGATAAGAACTGTAACAGATAATTTTCCTAGTCTATATTTTCCCTTCTCTTTCTTGTAATCCTTCTGTGTCATTAGATCATGTAAATAGCATACAGCTGACTTTACCTAATCTGAGAATCTTGGCCTTTTAATAGGGGGATGCAATTCATTCAAATATTTCTGTTTTTACATGTAGGTACCTAATAGACTTTTAAAAAATGTTTTCTATTTACCATAGTGTCTTCTTTTTTTCCTTGCCTTTTGTTAGATTAACAGTGTTTTCTTCGACACAAACTTCTCTGGTAGTTTGTAAGTAATACCACCTTGTATTTTTATCCTACTGGTTACTAAACTTCAATTTTTACTTCAACATTTAAAGATAATCAGTATTATGTTTTTCCTTTGTACAAAACAAGAACTTAAACATATATTTCCACTATATTCTCAACCCATCCCATGTTGTGGTTATTATATATGTCATATTATATACATTATATAATTGCCATATATAATTTTCATGTATATGTAAAATTATATAATTTTTATATAAATCATGATCATTTAATTATCTGGACTAAGCATGGAAGGGACTCAACCATCTGTCTGTGGGCTGGGAGTCAGAACCTCTTAGGCCAGGGAGTGTAGGTTCCTTCCCCAGGTCTCTAGTTAGAAACCTCCCAGAGCTGCATCACATAGGTGAGAGAGGTGATATACTTGGATGAGTCTCTAACCGTGAAGCTCAGTTCCTCTTCCGTCCCCTCTCACCTCAGAGCCCATCCCCCACCCCGGGATCCAGATTCATTCATCATCTAACACATCAGGCTGGTGCAATGTCAGTCTAGAGTGTGGGACCCCAGGAAACACAGGGAAGCTGACAGTGACCTGGCTGAGCCAGGGCCTCCCCAGGGAGCTGGAGCAGAGAGGGACGCTGGGGCCAGCCCGCAGCTCCCGGAACCTGAGCCTGAGCCTGCCCCTCAGCCACTTCAACAGCCGCCTCACCTGTGTGGTCAGCAACCCCGCGGATGAGAAGAATGCAACCTTACACCTGGAGGACATCTGTCCACGGAGGGGTGAGTGCGATCTGCTAAGGAAGGTGATGAAAATGGGCCAGCAGAGACTAGGGGAGGGCAAGGCTGGGAGGACTTGGGAATAACAGTGCAAGTGGGGAACATTTTAAGGCAGTTTATGTGATGCAGCCAAAAGGTCCCCACCTCAGTGAATGGCCATAGCCTCATTGTAGTCTTCAAACCTGTAAGTCCAGAAATTGGACCAATATATGGAGACTAATGCATCACCCAGAACATAAATGTGGGACTGGCGTGTGTGCACCCCCTTTCCCAGCATCAAGGACCCTGGGAGGCTGAATTACACATAAGAATCCAAGCAGGGGAGGAGAAGGATTCGAGGAGTAAAGACTGAGGAACTCAGGGTACCCTGCCCCCAGCTCTGGAATTCTCCCGTGCCCCAGACTCTGGCCCCAACCCTGGATGGGCAGGACTTGCATAGCACGTTCAGGCTGATAGAGGCCCATTTTTTGCTGCATACCAGACTTGCGCTTTCAAAGGATGGCTAGCACCTCTGAGTACATAAACCACAGTACAGCCCTCCTCTGAGCAGTGTGAGCACCTGTGGTCACTACACTCAGCTACCACCCTTCCCCCATCAGCCTAGCGCATCACCTCAGCTTCATAAAGGGACTGTACTGGGTAGGTTACAGGGGTGGGAACCCTTATGAAGGAGCTTCAGGCCCTGGCGTCATAAAATACCAAATCCCTTACTATCCTGAGGGCTACAGAGCAGGAACAACTGATGTTAAAAAGGAGGTGCAGGGCTTCCCTGGTGGCGCAGTGGTTGAGAATCTGCCTGCTTATGCAGGGGACACGGGTTCGAGCCCTGGTCTGGGAAGATCCCACATGCCGCGGAGCAACTAGGCCCGTGAGCCACAACTACTGAGCCTGCGCGTCTGGAGCCTGTGCTCTGCAACAAGAGAGGCCATGATAGTGAGAGGCCCGCGCACCGCAATGAAGAGTGGCCCCCGGTTGCCGCAACTAGAGGAAGCCCTCGCACAGAAACGAAGACCCAACACAGCCAAATAAATAAATAAATAAATAAATAAATAAATAAATAAATAAATAAAATTTTAAAAAAAAAGACTTAGATTTAAAAAAAAAAAAAAGGAGGTGCAGTCAGACAAAGACAAAGATCATATGATATCACATATATGGGGCATCTAAAAAAATGGTACAAATGAGCTTATTTACAAAACAGAAATAGAGTCACAGATGTAGAAAACAAACTTATGGTTTCCACTGCGGGGGACGGGAGGGAAGGATAAACTGGGAGGCTGGGATTGACGTATACACACTACTATATATAAAATATGTAACTAATAAGGACCTACTGAATAGCACAAGGAACTCTACTCAATACTCTGTAATGGCCTATATGGGAAAAGAATCTAAAACAGAGTGGATATATGTGTATGTATAACTGATTGACTTTGCTGTACACCTGAAACTAACACGTTGTAAATCAACTATACTCCAATAAAATTAAAAAAAAAAAAAGAGGTGCAATTACCAGTTCAGCTGCCCCATCCCACCAATGCCCTCCTGACCTCTGCTTGCTCACATGGGGTTCTCCTCTGAACAGTATCTTCCTTCTCAGTTTCTCACTAACTCAGCATTCAACCATCACATTCGGACTGAGTGCCTACTAGGTGCTGGTGATGGGGGGAAGGCTCAGTGAAAAATAAGATAAGCCCCTGCCCTCAAGGAACTTACACTGCAGTGGACTTCACCACACACTGGCTGTGTGACCCTGGACAGCTTACTTAATTTTTGTAGCCTTTCTATAGTATAGATAATAATTGTATCTACTTCATAGGGCTGTTGTGAGAATTAAAAAGAAAGGACACCCCAAACAGAGAGTAGAACATGCTCTGAGGTCTGGTGACCCCAGAGTCTTCATACTTTCTCCCTCTTGGAATGTATTCCTCTTCTGGGAGTCTGAGGGAGAAAAGACAAGCACAAGTCCAATGTAATGAGATGGGTGTTTTTGTTTTCCTGAAATTAAATCATTGATGCTGGGGTTAGGAGGAAAAAACTGTAGCTTCACATCAGGTTATATGTTTAATTTACTTTTTAACTTTAAAACAAAGAATGCTACCTCATATACATTTGTTGTACAACATTTGATTAAAGTCTTTGTTCACTAATTCAAAATAGTCAAGCTCATTTTAACCAAAACTCAACCAGGTGACAATTGATACATCTGTAAATTGCTTCATTGACCTGAAAAAAAATAACATTGCACCGTTCTTGAAATCTCCATTGAATAAATACTGATCTACTTATTACTGGAATCATACAAGAAAGTTGTTCATTGGGTATTTGCACCTATAGTGGGTATTTACTACATTACTGCTAATAAACTTTTATAAGTTGGTGCTACAGAGATAGAATCCCACACCTCTGCTTACAAGTCAGATACGCCCCTGACAGCTATAGGGCAGGAACTTTTGAACGTGACGTGCCTGTTTGAGAGGTGCTGAGGGGCGGAAGGCGGTCAATTTGCCAAATGCCAATTCAGTGAATGATCGATCAAGTCATCGAAATTATCAAATCTATCCATGTACCAGAAACTTCTTTCTTTTAACTATGTATAAAGTTTAAAGCAATTCATTTTGGATAAATGGTTTAACAGCTTTCGAAGATTTCTGTCATTTTAGTAGACAGGTTTCATTATTTCTTCCTAAGAGCACCTAAAGCAATGTTCCATGTCTCTCTACCCAGCTCCCTGCTGGAGACAGAAAGAGAAGTCAGTTCACAAGATGGCCTGAGAGGGGAGACTGGGGGGCAGAGAGATGAGGAGACTGACAGGCAGAGGGAGGGGGCCTGAGGCCAGGGAGGCAGTCTGAAGCCAGATCTCGGGGGGCTTTGCTCCCCAAAGTCCTCACAGGCTCTGGTAACCCATCTGACTCAAAGCATTGTAAATTTTATCAAGAATTGATAGAAATAAATATTTTATAAATTTATCAAATTCAGCAAATTGGTTGTTCAGTAGTTTAACCATTTAGAAAATGGATTTTTCTCTAAACTGTCTTTCAGCAAACTGGTTTTAGCTGAATTAACCTTTGGGTGAACGTACGTGAGCCTTACAGCTTAATGGGTAAGAAATTAGGCTTTGGGGCCCAGCTGCCCGCGTCAAACCCTCAGTGCACTTACCGGCTGCAGACTCTTGAGCAGGGAGGGCCTTGACCTCCCAGTGCCTCCGTCTCCTCAGCTGTAAGAGGGCAGTAGTCAGGGTCTTCCCTCACAGAGCTGTCGGCAGAGTCACTGACTTAACACACTCACAGCACTCAGAGCGGTGCCGGCATCAAAAGCACAGGTTGTTATTGTCACTCTGCCCTGTCCTGCCTGAGGGCCGGTCCTCCCACCTGTCTCCTCCACATAAACCATGCACCAGGTGGTCCCCATCAGGACGATGCTCTGTGCCGTTATCTGGTCCCCCTGTGAAGATGCTTTAACACAAAAGCAAACGCAGCCCTGAAAATGCCTTTGCTATAAGGTGGGCACCTGTAGGATCCAAATATGCACAGAATGAATTACCAGATTATTAACTGTCAGATTATTATTGAAATGAAGGCATGAAATGTAAACATTCTAACAGAGCACCTGCAGGACCCCGAGACTACAAAGCACACCAGTTTGAGAGAAACACCATTCCAGGAGCAATGGACCCAGATGGGAAAGGCAGCAGACAAAGGGGCAGGAGGGGTGAGGGGACGGAAAGCTCATGAACCACACGATGCCACACCACATGGCCGGCCCAGTCAGAAGGGGTGGAGGGGAAGGGAATGGAATCCCACAGGGCGCTCCTCGTGGAGCAGGAAGACCCCACTCGGAGGAAACTGTTTCTCTGTGGTTTTCACAGAACTGGAGCAGGTAGAGCAGACAGGGTTCTCCAGCTCCCACTGCCCAGAGCCCACGCTCTCTTCCCGCCCTCCCCAGGCAGCTGAGAGACCAAACAAAGAATACAAGGCATCACATCTAGTTCTCTAACTCATGTGCTCAGACTTCAGGGTCCTGACAGGAAGCAAAGTCAAAAGGAATCCAAATACACAGGTTTGCTGAGGCAAATAGCAGAACAAATAGAAAGACTCCAATCAAAGATGAAAAAGCAGAAAAAAAAAAAAAAACTAACAGAGACCTACCCTAATATTTGGTCCTCCAAAATAAAGGAAAGAAACAACAGTGTGCAAAAGATTGATGAAATCAGAGGTGAAAGATGAATTAAAATATCAGAATATGAAGGGGGTTGGAGGATGGAGCAGCAAATAAAATAATTGAGGAGAAAATTAATTCTTTTGCAGAACTTAAAATACAAAGAACAGAATCAACACTACAGAAAACTCCATCGGAAACACGATGAGAAAATAACATAGAAGACAAGAGGGAAGCAATTAGAGCAAAATGGACTGACAATGGGGATCAAACATGTAGATAACTAGTTCCCCAAAGAGGACACAGAAGGAATGGAGAAATAAAATACTGTGATCAACACCATCCACTTCCTCCCCCAGAGCCTCCCCTCTTCTTACTAACAGAGCCCTGACTAGCTCTGCTGTCAAGACGAGATACCTGGATCAGGGATGTAGGTGGGGATATTCCCCTGCTCTCTGGTGGCGGGCATGTGGCCCTGTTCTGGCCAATGATAGGCAAGAACAGTTTCCTGGGAGCTTCTGAGAATGACTTCCACCTGACAAGAGGAAGGAGGGAGAGGAGAAACTCGTGCCCCTCGCTGCCCACTGGCTCTTGCCTCTGATTGTGGCTGTGTGAGAATGAGGAGCTTGAAACTGTTGGAGTCATTTCAGGGCAGAGGGATGGTCAGGAGATGCAGAGGCTGACCCACAGCTCGTCTCTGGGCTCAGACGTTACCAGGGGAGCAGCATGAGTGACGTCACAGATGTGGGAAAGAGCAGCGTGAAGATGGGTGAAAGGGAATGATTTTGGAGTTTGTTTGTATTTGCTAAATTACAGAGTGCAAAGGAGAGGCTGGAGATGAAGTTGGACACGTAGACTGAAACTAGGTTTTGCACTTCTTGTTCAAGATGTTCATGAACCAAGTAAATGCATGTGTGTCCTCTCCTTCCCTGGAACATTAAAATTATAGTAAATGTATTTTGTTTAAGTGTATCGATCACATCAAAGAGAGACAGGGAGGCAACTAATCAGCAGACCAGAGATGCCTGGAATCTCAGAGAGAAAAGGAAGAGGGCTGCCTAGTAAGGCAGAGCCAGAACCCAGACCAATTACCTCAGAATCTCTGGAGTCTTGCCCAGGGGACAGGACTTTGTTAATGACCCAGGTGCGCCCAACGTGCAGTCAAGTTTGAGAACCAATGACCTAGAACACACACCTAGGGGCACAGCGGAGGATGGAGCCATCTGCCCAGAGGAACCGCAGGGCCTCTGAACTCAGACGGCCAGGTAGGAAGGAGGGTGGGGTGAGAACAGGGCTGAAACAGGGAGCCTGCTGGGCAGACTGGGCAGTCTGGGCATGAAATAGTCAACTCCCAACCCTCACCCAGCCCAGGCATGACCATCCAGGGGCCAGGCATTTTTTTCTCGGATGTCAACAAAGGAAGGCTCTTCTTTTTTTTTTCAGGAGTGAAAGAAAATCTTTTATTTAAAAAAAAAAAGGACTCTGGGAACAGAGTTAGTCCATTTAGGTCTTCAGTGTCCTCATGGTGATTTTTTAAAAAAAAATAATTAATTAATTTATTTATGGCTGTGTTGGGTCTTCGTTTCTGTGCGAGGGCTTTCTTCTAGCTGTGGCGAGCGGGGGCCACTCTTCATCGTGGTGCGCGGGCTTCTCACTATCGCGCCTCTCTTGTTGCGGAGCACAGGCTCTAGACGCGCAGTCTCAGTAATTGTGGCTCATGGGCCCAGCTGTTCCGCGGCACGTGGGATCTTCCCAGACCAGGGCTCGAACCCGTGTCCCCTGCATTGGCAGGCAGATTCTCAACCACTGCGCCACCAGGGAAGCCCCTCATGGTGATTTTGTCCTTCTCAATGATGTGGACAATGGCTCCCATGCCTGTCACTGCCTCCCTGTCCACAGCATGCAGCATGGCTTGTGAGATGGTTTCGATGCATGCTGGGCTCCCAGAGAGACTCACATGTCCCATACATTTGTTCAGTGCAGGTGCCACTGACCACAACGTCATCTGTCACCATGGGGCAGCAGATAAGGTCTAGAGAGCAAATGAAGGGCTTAGAGGTCTTCGGGTCCAACCTGGCAATGACCAGCTCAGTGTAGTAGGGCCCAAACCGTCTCTCATACAAGAGGCATGCTCATGAGGGTGTAAGGTTTGATCTGCTGACCTTCCTTCAGCTCATACAGGTTCAGCTAGAACTTGAGGCACCTGGCAGCTGTCTGGACATTGGTGGCAAGACTGGCCAGGCAGATGTACAGTGAGTCGTCCGTGGGAAAGATCTTCTGAACTTCCGTGGTCACCATCTGGGCCTGGATCCCGAAGAGCCTGTCAGAAGCGATGGCCACACAGTTCTTTCCTTTGTGGCCATGACAGCCCCTCCGTTATAGGACACAATAGACATGATTGTGATGTACTAGGATCTCTGATTGCCACAATTCCAGCAAACCAGCTATGGGCCTCACTGCCAGGAAGGCTCTTCTAAAACAAAAACAAAACCCAAAAACCCTGAATGAGTGGCCTGGAGAAAACTTGACATCTTGTGTGGATACTGGGGCCTCAGGAAAGCCTCCTTATTCTGACATTTAGGGGTTCCCCAGCATAAAGGTCAGCTCCCTGCCCCCACCCTAAGGTGGAACCTGATTGCCCACAGAGCTGCCTGGCTCCTTTTTAAACATAAGAGGAAAACCAAGGATCCACCAGACACATGAGGAAAGCCAACAGCGTGAGCATCAATTCCAACTACTGGCAGGTGGAACAGGAGGCAGGTTGGGGAGGGAGGGGGAATCAGTGAGTTAAATCTTCCTGTTAGATTAACAGGAAGTCATTAGGTGATGTTTCAGTTTGAAAACTCCAGAAATACCATCAGACGCATTACCTAGAGACACAGAAATAACCACAGAAAAACTAAAATCAGAAATAATAGAAGTGGTTGCCTCTGGGGAGAGGAATTGGGGCCAGGAGGAGACAGACTTCTCAGTATGTTTTTAAAAACCATATATATGTATGACATATATACTGATGCTATACATATAATATACATAATATATACATGATTACATATATATTAAAAAGAAGAATCAGACCATAAAGCAGCATTGTCCAACTTGAACATGCACACGATTCACTTGGCAGTCTTGTTCAATAGCAGGTTCTGACTCAGTAGCTCTGGGTGGGCTGAGAGTCTGCATTTCGTACAAGCTCCTGGGTGATGCCGGAGCCTCAGGTCTGAGGACCACACTCCGAGTAGCAGGGCCACAGATGATGCTAAAGGCCGGGCTGAGGCATCGGAAGTAAATTCTGTGGGTAACTGGAAATCAGTGAAGCTCTTTGAACAGGGGAGAGGCAGGATCACAGGATGCTTTAAGTGGATTAATCAGGGCAGCGTGGCCTATTGGGAGACACTGGAGGCACAGGGCCAGACAGGAGACATTGTAAACTCCAGGCAAGAGATGAGGGGCTAAGTCAGGGCAGTGATGGAGGGCAGAGATGACAGGATAGAGAGACACGGCTGCGGTAGAATCACTTGGCAAAGGACTGGGTGTGAGAGGTGAAGGCAAGAAGGAACCCAGCTGTCCAGTGGAGAGGATGCTGGGCCTTTAGAGACCCTGGGCAGGAAGGGGAGCCCAGCCTGGGGGCCTGAGTGTGAGAAGTCTGCAGGACCACCAGAGATCAGAGGAGGTGGAAGTCAGTGAGGAAGTGACCCAAAGGTGGGAACATCCATCACTCACAAACGCCAAAGATTTTCCCGTGTCAAGAGCACACCCAGGACCTGTATGTGATGTGGGTCCGGCTGTCGGGGTCACACTGAGGCCATTCAGGAGCCTTTTTCCTGCACCCTTCGCCACTCTGCGGCTCCATCTTTGATGCTAAGACCTATGGCTGCATCTCAGCAGCCTCTGAGATCAAGGTGACCTTTGGTCAACCACAGCCGCCTCCCCCTGCACTCAGCGTGTCACAAACAGGCGTGCACCCCCAGCCGCAACCCAGAACTGCAAAGGCTGCTGGCCTGGGAAGCCTCAGCTGGTCTCCCAGCAGGGCCCAGGGACCCTCACTGTCTGTGAGCTGCAGGTTGGTGGACCTGCCCTTCTTCCTGGGGCAGTGAACTGTCCTCCTAGGGAGTCTCATGGTCCAGCTTTCACAGGGTCTTTTCACCTTAGTCTTAACCATCCCATCAGTCATGCCAGCTATGTTACCTTTTAAAGCTGGAGAAGTCCCCCCTGGTGGAGGGGCTGCCCCCACCCTGAGCTTGTGCCCAGCCCCCATGCATGGCTCCTGCCCAACCTCAGTTTGTGGGTGACTCTCTCCCCAGCCACATCAGTCGGCCTCTTTCTGCTGGGCTTCCTTTGTCACTGGTTTCCCTTGTGGTTCTTGGCCGGACAAGTTCTCAGCTTCTCTCTTGCAACCAACAGGGTTTGGACAGAGCAAAACATCCAGCACAACCTTCTACCCACCCCAGGGGCTCAGGGTACACCAACCTCCCCACAGGGAAGAGGTAGATCCCCACTCATGACCCCGAGAAGGTGCCCACCGACCTTTGAGACCCTCCCATTGGGAGCACAGAAGGGAGGGAGAACCCCAGAAGGAACGGATAACTGGGAAAACCTCCCCACTTTAGGGGTCACTCCTCATCCCTTATGGGCCTAAGAAAGAACCCCCATCAGCCTCCAGTCTTCACACCAGCTCCCACTCCCTGGAGTAAGACCCTTCCCTCCTGCCCAAAGCCCGATGACGCTTCCAGATGCAGCTCAGATGGCCCCCTGGGAGCCTGCCTCATCTGCCCCAGATAACTTAGGTGCTCTCTGCATATCACCCTCAGCAAGTTGTCCTCCTGCTTTGGAAGAGACTGCCTTTTCCTCCTGGTAGACAGTTGGCTGTGTTTCCGAGCAAGGCTACATGAATATGTGCCTGCAGATTGAAATGTTAGATTCCCCCCCAGACAGGGATGTGCTGGAAACACCTGGAGCTGGCTTGTGAGAGCTGGTTTTACGCGTCTTTTCCCAAGTCTGTGCTCAGGGTCATCATGGTGGTGGTTTGAAATGAGCCATGGAGGGAGTATCCACACCACAGGGACTGGCAAATGCTAGAGACCAGGCTCCAGGCTGGTTTGCTGGAATTGTGGCAATCAGAGAGCCTAGTACATCACAATCATGTCTATTGTGTCCTATAACGGAGGGCCTGTCATGACCACAAAGGGAAATGCTTCCTCCTGAAGAGCCACCTGTTAAACAGTTCCTGACACAGCCCTGCCCCCGGGGAAGGTGGGTGGGAGCAGAGAGATGGACCAGGGGACCCAAGGGAACCCATGGATTTACAGCTTCCATCTCAAGCTCACTCCAGGCCTTCAGTTTGTGAAGAGAGTAGATTCTCCTAGAGTGGAATCGCTGCACTATTTAAGTTGCTGTTTATCTGTCTCTACTGTTGCTGGGAGCAAATAACCGACTTTGAGTAGAAAACATGCATAAGCTGTGTCTGCACTGGAAGCAAGATGGCAAACACAGACTGTGTCTCTGGACCCAACCTGTGATGGACTCTGCCCAGGTCCTGAAGAGGTGGGTCACCCACATGGGGCAGAGTGGCTGCGGGGTTAGCTGCGGAGGGAGGGCACACACTTGCTGCTCACCTCGGGGCTCAGTGACTGCAGCAGATGGTGACTGGTCAGGAAAGGAGAGCCCTGGCTGTGCCGAGACACAGGTGTGCTCAGTCAATATTTGCTGAGTGGAAACCAGTCATGGCTGCCATGTGCAGCTTAGCTGAGAGCTGCCTGTCTTGTTCAAGAGCATCTGTGACACCCCAGTGTCCTCCTAGGAGGGCTGGGACCAGGGTGAGTCAACAGGACACCCACTCTGAGGTGCTGACCCGGCACTTGCACCATCCTGAGAGTGGGGTCTCCTTGCCTCCCCTGTTCACAGGGCCTGGGGCTTGCATCAGAAGAGGGGGAGGCAAGAGCCTGTGACCTGGTCACATCACAAATGATCAACAACTAGCTGAGCTTAGAATTGCCCAAAAGGCATGCAGCTGTTCCTGGATTTGAGAGAAACTGCTTAGAGAAGGGAAGGGCTGGTGGGGGTCCGGTGAGAATCAAGACCGCGGTTTCTGAGAGGCTGCCTGGTATCATGGAAAGACATGGGGCATTTGCGCCAGGTTCAGGTAACAGTTTTGCCAGATATTAGCTGTTTGACCTTGGGCAAGTTATTTAACTTCTTAAGCCTCAGTTTCCTCATCTGTAAAATGGGCATAATGATTTCTGTGTCATTAGATAAATACTTATAAGTGTTTGTTGCCCTTCTCCTTGCTCTTGACCCCTCTTCCCGCCCCCTTTCCCAGATCCTAATAAATATCATCTCACTGCCTCTTATAACTCCTTGGTGGTTCCCCAACCACATTTTCTCAACTCTGTTTTCAGGGATGTTGCCTAATTTCTCTAAAGATCCTCACCTCTTAAGGGGGAAATCTCAAAGTCCACAGTCTTATCCTCAGTACTTCATGCCCCCAAACTCTAAATTTTTAGAATATTTCTTTATTTTCTATATATATATAATTTTTTATTGAAGTATAGTTGATTTACAATTTTGTGTTAGTTTCAGGTGTACAGCACAGTGAATCAGATAGATATATATATTCTTTTTCAGATTCTTTTCCCTTATAGGTTATTACAAATTATTGCATATAGTTCCCTGTGTTATACAGTAGTTCCTTGTTGGTTATCTATTTTATATATAGCAGTGTGTATATGCTAATCCCAACTTCCTAATTTATCCCTGCCCTCCTTTCCCCTTTGGTAACATACGTTTGTTTTTTATGTCTGTGGGTCTATTTCTGTTTTGTAAATAGTTCATTTGTACCTTTTTTTTTTGGATTCCACATATAAGTGATATAATATTATATTTGTCTTTGTCTGGCTTACTTCACTTAGTATGATAATCTCTAGGTCCATGCATGTTGCTGCAAATGGTATTATTTCATACTTTTTTATAGCTCAGTAGTATTCCATTGTATATATCTACCACATCTTCTTTATCCATTCCTCTGTTGATGGACATTTAGTTTGCTTCTATGTCTTGGCTTTTGTAAATAGTGCTGCAGTAAATATTGGGGTGCATGTATCTTTTCAAATTAAGATTGTCTCTGGATATTTACCCAGGAGTGGGATTGCAGGATCATATGGTAGCTCTATTTTTAATTTTTAAAGAAACCTCCATATTGTTCTCCATAGTGGCTGCACCAATTTACATTCCCACCTACAGTGTAGGAGGGTTTCTTTCTCTCCACACCCTCCCCAGCATTTATTATTTGTAGACTTTTTGATGATGGCCATTCTGGCCAGAGTGAAGTGATACCTCATTGTAGTTTTGATATATATTTCTCTAATAATTAGCGGTGTTGAGCACTGCTAATTTTTTTCATGTACCTGTTTGGCCACATGATGTCTTCTTTGGAGAAATGTCTATTTAGATCCTCTGCCCATTTGTTTGATTGGGTTGTTTGCTTTTTCATATTGAGCTGTATGAGCTCTTTGAATATTTTGGAAATTAATCCCTTGCCAGTCACATCATGTGCAACAATATTTCAATAACATTCAGACTCTTGGTGATACACTCATGCTGACAGTATTATGTTAAGGATGATATGTAGAATAAAATGCCAAGTTATTTATTTGTAATAAAAGACTCCCTAGTCTGGGGATGGGTGTCAAACCAGGGACCCTAGATATCCCTTTCCCATTAACAAGGTCTCTCCTCAACAACAAGGGGGCTTGCTGGACAAAGACCCTGTGATGGTCAGGGTTGGGGCTATTCTCCCACATTCAGGAACTTCCTGAAACTTCCTGACCCAACTGGAAACACCTGGCTGGTGGGCAGGTTGCTGTGACCCTGATTCCGAGGACACACAGTGACCAGTATTGTTTCAGTGCTGACCATTGTTCTTGAGGTTATAAACCCTCCCTGATGGGCCAGTGCCACATCTTATTTACTCATTAGGTCTGAATCTCATCTTATTTACTTATTATCTGAGCGGCTCTGGATAAATATCTGAACTTTTCTGAGCCCGTGAGCTGTCACAGCATTGGGGGTGTGTTCCTACTTCAGGAGTCTCTGGGTTTTGTACGTGGGATCCTGTGCATGTGCCCAGTGAGACCACAAATGCTCAAGAAACACGCCTACTCTCCAGAATCCATTCTCCCAGAGATACTTCCTCTTATGAATGGTTGGCTTTACCACTAGACCAGGTTTCCAGGAGCGCCCTCTTGTGGCACTACATTTTTCTAATTTTCTTTTAAAAAGTAAGACTGTCCTTGGGGATAGAAAATAACTGAGGATAGATACTAATTTTTTCACCAACTCATTTCTACATTTTAAATTTGAGCCACTGAAACTTGTTTACAATGAAATAAAAATGTAGATATGTATCAGTAACTCACTTGCTCTCCCAAACACTGGATTCTTTACTCACCAGAAAGAAATGCTATTAAACATTTGCAAATGGATAAGCAAAATGAATTATACAGGCATACCTTGGAGATATTGCGGGTTAGGTATCAGACCACTGCAATAAAGCAACTATCCAATATCGCAAGAAAGCAAGTCACACAAATTTTTTGGTTTTCCAGTGTGTATAAAAGTTATGTTTACACTATACTGTAGCCTATTAAGGTTCAATAGCATTATGTCTTTAAAAACAATGTACATACATTAATTTTAAAAATAATGTTATTGGGAAAATGGCTCCAATAGACTTGCTTAATACAGGGTTGCCACAAGTCTTCAACTTGTAAAAAACACAGTACCTGCAAAATGCAATGAAGTGAAGTGCAATAAAACAAGATGTGCCTGTATATTTGTGGTCATAGGATGGGGATAAACAGGTGACAAAACAAGAATTGCGATGGTTTCACATGTACAGTAGAAAAAATGTGGTAATGGAAGATATGCTTGCCTGTAGGGTTGCAGTCTCTGGTATGGAGTTTTAAGTGAATGCATACTTCCCCCCGGCCTCACCATCTGAAACAACAGTCAGAGAAAAATAGACTAATAATGAGGCAGAATCCACTCCATCCCACTTGGGGATTCATTTAGAGAGAGAAGTGTTGTTTCTACCACCACCTGATACCAGCTCCATCAAGAAGTGAATGATTTCTTCTCCATTGGTCCTCAGAGTCCATGGGACCCCACAAATGATGTTGGCATCTATTGCCAGACTCCTCAAAATCTCTCCACATGGGTGATGGAAGAACCTCTCTTTCCCAGAGATGGCTGTCCCATAGGCTAAACCCATCTGTTGACTTAGATCTCCCTCTGATTTTCATCAAGATCTGGAAGGACAACTAGCCTCTGCATATTCCATTAATGTAATAATTCTGCTGTTCTGTTCACCCTTCCTTTCCCCCTGAGCTTTCTGCTTAGGAAATGTGTGCAGGAGTGGGGCAACTCACTCTCCTCATTCTCTGTAGGGCTGGCAGATCTAGGGAGACCCGTTTATTAGAATCTGAGCAATATAGCAGCCTCCCCCCCTCCACCTGGGAAAAATATTTACCTCTAACTTCTCTGCCTGGGTGTCACTACATTTTGGGCCTTGAGATATTTTTGACCCATTTCCTCTAGCTGTCCACACTAAAGGCTAAAATCTGCTGTTCTAACAAAGATTATTTTCAGGTATTTGAATAGGCCTTGTAAGCCTCAGACAGCTGCTCTACGTGTTTTCCCCTGCCCAGGTGCTCCCTGATATATTTCAGGCAGTTGATGTTTATTGAGGTCTTCCTATGTACAGGGCATTGAGGCTAAGGTCTTGTTATGCATTATCTCATTAATCCTCAAGCAAGTCTATGAGGTAAGTACAATCGTTATATCCACTTTACAGATGAGAAAAGTGAGGCTGAGAGGAGTAGAATGACTTGTCCACAATCCAAGGCTGATATATAGCAGAGTAAGGATTCAAACCCAGGTCAGCCTGATTCCAAAGCACTTGTTCTTGTTCTATACTTCCAATACAATCACTTTGTAAAAACTGAGATATACCTTTCACCCACTTAAACGACACAATTCAGTGATTTTGAGTATATTCTTAGATAGGTGCAGCCATCAGAAGTATCAATTTTAGAACATTTTCATCACCTCAAAAGGAAACTTGGCACTCTTCAGCTATCACTCCTTTCCCCTCTTTTCTCTACCCTCTCCAAACCCTAAGCAACTGTTCATCTACTTACCGTCTCTATAGAGTTCCCTATTCTGGACTTTCATTTGACAGGAATCTCATAGTACGTTGTCTTTTGTGAACTGGCTTCTTTCACGTAGTGTAATGTTGCAAGGTTCATCCATGCTATGTCATGTGTCAGTATTTCATTCCTTTTTATGACTAAATAATATTCCACTGTATGGATATACAGCATCTTGGGTTTGTTTTGTTTTGTCTGAGCAAAAACTAAACTTCTATTATGTGTAAGCCACTATCATTGGAGGTATTTCTGCTATATACAACCAAACTAATTTTTAACAGATACATTCCTACCTTCTGCTATTTCATTTGAGACCATGGCTAAGAACTCAACAAGGCAATTAAAAGCTGAAGATGTTTTGTGAAACTCCCTTGGTTGAGAGCACTAGCTTAAAGAAGACAGTGTGAAGGAAGATATTTGTGTGTCTGAGGACCACATTTGGTCACAAGGCTGCCCCAGTGCCCTTGGCAGAGGGCTGGGTGGGGTGGATCAGAGGCCATGCCTCTCAGTCTCCAAGGCACCTTCTCTGTGTTTCCTGCCTTCACAAAGACACACAGGAAACTCAGCAGCTGGTCACCACCAAAATGTAAAGGACAAAGATTCTAGGGCCATGGGAAAGGGGAATAGAAGGCCAAGAGAGGCTCCTTCTTTCTGAGCACAAGCCTAAGGGGAATTGGGGGAAAAGTATAGCAAAAACTTCTTGTGACGTCAAACTCCCTTTCTGAATCAAGAGAAGGAGACTCTCGCCTGTCATAGAAAGTGCATACAATTCCCCTTTTTAATAGAAGATGCAAGCAGGTAGGCTGAACTTCCTACACTTCCAAGGCTGAAACCCATAGTTTCTGAAATTGAATTTGATGCTAGAATTTAAAGCTGGTTTTTGTTGACCACTCAGCAGAGGGGAAGCAGAATTTTTTCTGTATATTTTTGCAAACCTATAAAGCAAATTTAAAAAGTGCATTATAAATCATAACTCTCGAGAATAATATGGCAAATTTGCTTTCTTTTAAGGACCATCTTAAAATATGTCGTATCGCTGCATTTTTCTCCAGTTTAGATTTTCTTCCCTTTCTTTGTGTTGCTGTGAATATGCCTGTCTGTTCTGTTTACCACTCTACCTCCAGCACCTATAATATTTTGCTGGGAAAGGGCTGGAAATGTCCTCCTGTGGTCAGTTTGACATTGGCAAAAGGAGTCCATATGTTTCCTCAAGAAACACATTTCTGAGGTCCTTCAATAAGACTGATGGCTGTAAGCAAATTATTTGGAAGAGATTATTTAAAGTGTACACAGGCAGGAATTAGATATTCAAGAGTACTATGTTTAACTGATTAAGAGACTTCTTTTTCAGATGATGTGATAAATAAAAATAAGCCTTCAGTGAGAATGGACTTTAAAAAATTTATTTGAATGATTGATTTCCTCTACAGCTCCCCCCATAAAGAAGCTGCTTTGTTCCAAATGAAATGAAGCTATCACTCAAGGTCTGTGAAATGTGTCATGGAAGTGTCTGTGAACTTAGCCAAGCTGGATGCATCCCACCAGGGTGTGCAGAACCCCAAACAGAGGGGTCCACCTCCTCATTCTTCTTCAGTCTCTAGCTGACTTCCGGGTGGTTATGTTTGCTGTGTTGAATTGTTTAGGTTGCCATGCATCCCCTCAACCACCTCTAAGTTCTTGGAGTTTCTAGGACTTAGAGATGGTGGGTAGCAGTGGCAAAGTATGTGTGTGTGTGTGTGTGTGTGTGTGTGTGTTTGAGAGAGAGAGAGAGAGAGAGAGAGAGAGAGAGAGAGAGAGTATGTAACATTTTGCTTATCCATTTGTCCATTGTTTGATATTTGGGTTGTTTCCACCTTTTAGTTATTATGAATAATGCTGCTATAAACATTCATGTACAAGTTTTGGAGAACATGTATCTTCACTTCTCTTAGGTACATACCCAGAAGTGGGATTGCTGGGTTATAGGGTAACTCTATGTTCATCATAGAAATCATTTAAGGAACTACCAGACTGCATTTTAAAACAGCTGCACCATTTTACATCTCATACAGCCATGTATGAGGGCTGAAGTTTCTCTAGATCTTCTCCAACGCTGGTTGTTACGTGACTTTTTTCCTAGCCATCCCTGTGGGTATGATGTGGTATCCCTGTGGGTATGATTGTGGTTTTGATTTGCATTTTCCTGGTGGCTAGCGATGCTAAGGAACTTTTCATGTGTTTATTGGCCATTTAAAAATCTTCTTTGGATAAAAGTCTATTTAGATCCTTTGCCCATTTTAAAATTGGGTTATTTTTCTATTTTTTGTTCAGTTGTGAGAGTTCTTCATATATCCTGGATAAAAGTAACTTAGACGCACAATAAGCAAATATTGTCTCTCATTCTGGGGGTTGTCTTTTTACTTTCTTGATGGTTCCTTGGTAGCACAAAAGTTCTGAATTTGAATGAAGTCCAATTTATCTATTTTTGTTTTATTGTTTGTGCTTTTGGTGTTATGACTAGGAATCAATTGCCAAATTCAAGATCATAAAATTTTACCTCTAAGTTTTCTAAGTATTTGATAGTTTTGCTCATAAATCAAGTCTTTGACCATTTTGAGTTAACGTTTGTATATGGTGTGAGGTAAGGGTCCAGCTTCATTCTTTTTTATAAAACTTTCCAATTGTTTCAGCACTATTTGTTGGAAAGATTATTCATTCCCCATTGAATGGTCTTGGCACCCTTGTTAAAATTAGTCGACCAAAGATGTATGGGTTTTTTTCTGGACTCTCAGTTTATTCCATTGCTCTATATGTCTATCCTTATGCTGGTACCATGTATCTTCATTACTGTTGCTTTGTTATAAGTTTTGAAATCTGGAAGTGTGAGTTCTCCTACTTACTCCTATTTTTCAGGATTATTTTGGCTATCCTGTGTCCCTTAGCATTCTATGTGAATTCAGAATCAGCTTATCAATTGCTACAGAGCAGTCAGCTGGGATTCTCATAAAGATTGCATTGAATCTGTTGATTGGTTTAGGGAGTATAGCCATCTTAACAATATACATGAATATACAGCAATATACATCTGATACATGAACATGTTTCCATTATTTAGATATTTAACTTTTTCAACAGTATTTGTAGTTTTCAGGATATAAGTTTTGCACTTGTTCTGTTAAATTTATTTCTAAGTGTTTTATTCATTTTGAAGCTATTGTGAATTAATTTTTTTCTAATTTCATTTCTGGATTATTCATCACTAGTGTATAGAGACACAATTTTTGTGTATTGGTCTTGCATTCTCTGACCTTACTGAACTCGTTTATTAGTTATAATAGTTAAGTGGAGTGTTTATGATTTTTTTATATAGAAAATCATGTTATCTGCAAATAGTGATAGTTTTACTTCTTCCTTTATGATGCTTTATATTTCTTTTCCTTGCCAAATTGCCCTGGCTAGAACCTCTAGGACAATGTTGAATAGAAGTGGTGAGAGTAGATATCCTTATCTTGTTCTTGACTGTAGGGGGAAATCATCCAGTCTTTCATCATTAAGTATGATGTTAGCTGTGGATTTTTCATAGATGCACTTCATCCGGTTGAGGGATTTCTTTCTATTCCTCGTTTGTTGGGTGTATTTACCATGAAAGGCTGTTGGATTTTGTAAAATGCTTTTTTCTGAATTTATTGAGATGATCATGTGTTTTTGTACTTCAGATTGATACTAGTTTCATTCTGTTGTATTGATGTATTACTGTGATATTATGATTTATAATACCTACTTAAGTACCTATTTAATCTTCATCCCCATTCCAGGCACAAAGCTCCTAAAACCCTTGGAATTTCCTAAGTGTGGAGAGCTTTGAAGGTGTTTTATGTTAATGGGGTGACTTTTAGAAAGCACCTAAATATGGGGCTGATTTCCAGGGGAGCCAACCATGTGATTAAAGCATTGAGACTTTTAGTCCCACCCCCCAACATCGGGGGAGGGGAGAGGGGCTGGAGGTTGAATCAATTGCCAATGGCCAATGATTTAATCAATTATGACTATGTGATGAAACTTCCACTAAAAACAAAACAAAATAAAACTTGTTCAGAGAGCTCCTGGGTTGATGAACACATTGAAATCAGGGTGAGTGGCATGCCCAGCAAGATCATGGAAACTCCATGCATCCTTCCCACATACCTTGCCCAATGCATCTCTTCCATCTGGCTGATTCTGAGTTATAGCTTTCTATAATAAACTGGTAATCTAGTAAGTAGAATGTTTCTCTGAGTTTTGTGAGCCACTCTAGCAAATTAATTGAATCCAAGGAGGGGGTCATGGGATCTTCCAATTTCTAGCCAGTTGGTCAGAAGCACAGACGACAACCTGAACTTGCAGTTGGACAGTCTGCACCCACACTCAACGTCCCATGAGGTCCTTAGCTCTATCCCTGGGGCAGAGGGCTTACAAAAGTCCCACATCCCCCAAGTCACTGGTGCTGGGCTTCCTGCAATCCCAGAAAACTCTTATAAATTTCTGGCACCTAACCTAGACTCTTACTGCCTATCCCGTCACTGTCAACGCTGCTCTCACCCCTTGCCCTGTAAGAAGGGAGAATGACCTGACTCAGGGTCCTTCCTCTGGAGCACAGCCCCAATCTGTGTGTTCAGCAAATTTTTGAGGCCTGGCCACTCTTTTCCTTGCGAAGATGAGAGAACCAGGGTCACTTCCTCACCCCTTCTTGCCAACCTCTCTTGCTAAGTTTCCATGATAAAGCCTGCTCCCTAACCCACAGGAATTTTCAGGAATTCTTCCTGAGACCTGGTATACAATAGTGGCAATCACAAAAGACCCACCTTGCAAAAGGGCACAAGACCCTGGAAACTGAGCAGTAGGGACACAACTGTGATTTTCTTAAAGGACAGAGAATCAAAGGCACCAGGGCTGTTTCTCCAGGCTCCACCCTGCCCACCAGTGCCCCTCCCCAGCCAGGCAGCTTCCCTGCTTCCTCACCTCCCCTGCGCCTCACCTCTACACTTCACCTGGCTCCACTTTCCAGATTTTTTTCTCTTGCCTCCACTTCTTTGAAAAAATGTCCCAAAAGCCTGAGTATTCTCTTCCTCTGAAATACAGATTAAATCATTACTACTTAATGATTTAATTAAATCATTTAAATTTAATTACTACATTAAGTCATTACAATTTTTGCTGAAATGTGAAGCAACACCGTCTTGTCGATGAAGGATGTTAGTGAAGAATGAGGAGTGGGAGACAGAGGGGTGGGTTCTGCCTGGGTCGGCTTTGTCCTGTTCCTGGAAGAAAACCTGAAGGAACCCTCACAGGGTGGGAACTGTGTGAACCACAGAGGGTAAAATGCTGAGACAGCTCTGTCCCTGGTGGCCAGGGGGACAGAATTCAGTTTCAGGGTGGTGGTAAAAGTGGTGGTAGCAGGATGGGAAGCAGATTAGAGGATCTGAGGATGGGAGCAGATAGAATCCTGCTTCAAAATGCAGTTGGGCCCATGTCATAGAGGGAGGGGAAAGAATGAAACTGTATTAAGTCTCCGCCACGTGCAGGCCACTGTGACAGGAGCTTATATACGTTCTTCCATGCGATCCCTATAACTCTGATTCGGCTCCTAACTACCTGGTCTACACAAACGCATGCACCTGCCTCCAAGAGACATGAGAAAAAGGCTCTTGTAATGTTGGGTGAAAGAAGCCAGAGAGGAGAGAACACAAACTCCGTGCCTTCACTTGTGTGGACCCCAAAACGGGCAAGGTAAACCATCACATTTGTGAATGCCTGCTGAGGTGGTCAGACTCTGGAGAAAAGCAAGGAAGTGCTTACCTCTGGGGAGGAGGACCTTGTGATTTGTAAGGGACACACAGAGACCCTTGGGGTGCTGGTGTGTGCCATCTCATGACCCGTGGTGCTGATGTTGGGTGTTTCTTTATTAAGCTATACATTAATTGTTATGTTCTTTCTATGTTGTTTTTGACAATTAAGAAGGTCTTTAACAAAGAATACTGTGAACAACTTTGGAGCAGAAAGTGTTTCCAATATTTTTGGTGTTTTTTCCTTAGGATTTATTCCCAGATATGGGTAATGAAGCAGATGGCATGAAAATTTTCTAGTTCTTGATACACATTACATTTTCATTTCTACAACCACAGGTAAGTTCAAACATGTGCCCAAATGTTCATTAACTGCTTGTATTTTTATTTTCTGAACTATTTATACATATCTTTGAAAATTATTCATTAAGCAAATCCAGTCATGTTTAGGATGCTGACTCAGAGCAGTCTGAAGGCAGAGAGGTGTCCATGGAAAGGAAGATACTAAAGACACCAAAGGGGCGGGGGTAACCGGAGGACGCAGCTGGTGTCTCTTCCCCAGGCTGCTGACACAGAGCTGTGAGAATCCTTTCTGTTTGTCTCCACCCATCCTGTGTCCCCTGAAGCAGCTCATGGGACAGGTGGTGGGGATGCGGTGAGTAGACATCATATCTGCCTGAGAGGAGCGGGTCCAGAGGGGCAGCAGACAAAAGAAAATAAGACAACTGAGACACAGGGCTGGATGGGACACACATGGTGATGGAGGGTAGACAATACACACAGGCAGGGTTGGGGAAACGAGCACTTTCATTCAAGCTATGTTGTATTGTCTCCACAATCCTCGCCTTCTTCTCGCCCTCCCCACCTGTGAAAGCTCATCAGCAATGTGATCCTTTCGATGAATCCCTATTTTAGTAGCACAACCACTTCTACTCACTAAATATGAGCTATTAGGGCAAAACTTTTTCTTAGTCTACTTAGGCTGCCATAACAAAATGCCAGAGGGAATTCCCTGGCGGTCCAGTGGTTAGGACTCCATGCTCACTCTGCCGTGGGCCTGGGTTCAATTCCTGGTTGGGGAACTAAAATCCCACAAGCCACATGGCCAAAAAAAAAAAAGAGAGACTGGGTGGCTTAAACAACAGAATTCTCATAGATCTGGAGGCTGGAATGTCCAAGACCAAGGTGCCGGCTGATTCACTTCCTGGTGAGAGCTCTCTTCCTGGCTTTTGAAGGCCACCTTTGTGCTCTGTCCTCACATGGCAGAGCCAGAGACAACTCTCTGGTTTCTCCTCATATGAGGGCAACTAATCCCATCATGAGAACCCCACCCTTATGACCTCCTCTAAACCCGATTACCTCTCAAATGCCCCGTCTCCAAAACCATCAAATAGGGGGTTAAGGCTTCAACATATGAATTTGGGGGACACAACTCAATCCATAGCAACCTGTCTGCCCCCAGCCCAGACCCTCCTCAATGGTACACTCATTCCTTCAACAAACTGGTAACAAACTTCTACTATGTGCCAGTCACTGCTCCAGGTGCTTAGGATACACCCATGAATGAATCCAACAAAACCCTCTACCCTCATCATTCCATTAGAAGGAGGAAGACACTACACAACAGTCATGATAAATAAGGAAATGGTATAGTGTGTTAGAAGGTGATAAGGGCTCTGGGAAAAGCAGGGTAGGGAGGATCCAGACCTGGGACAGTGGTTTTAATTTTACATCGGAAGGTCAGAACAGGCTTCATCAAAGGAAAGACTTTTGAGAAAAGACTGGGAGGAGGTGACGGAGTGGACATCTTAAGGAATACATTTCTTGGTGGAGGTGACAACCCTTGTAATGGCCCTCAGGGGGGACCGTGCCTGGTGCGTTCCAGGAACAGGAGGCCAGCGTGGCTGGAGCAGATGTGAGTGCAGGCAAGAGGGGAAGGAGATTCTGAGATCAGAGAGGTAACGAGGAGCCAGATCAGACCCATCTTGACCTGGAATCTCAGGCTGCCCATGCCAGAAGGGGCCTCAAAGACTGCATGAGAACCCACCACTTGCTGGTCAGGTGAGAAAATGAGGTGGACAGGGTCGATGGGCACTGGAATAGAACTTGGTTCCTGTACAGTTTCTCAAAGCCAGGTCTTGCTAGTGAGGACCTTGCCTGGGTCCTGTGCAGGGCTGTGCTCTCCACTCTGTCCAAGTGTCCAGGAGAGACCACCCCGGTGGCCACAGCAGCAGGGCAGGGAGACTGGGTGGCTGCCGCTGCAGCACTGTCCACCAGGGGGCGCTGGCCCAGCGCGCAGCTTCTCCCTTCATCCCCGGAAACTCCCTATCTTGGCTCCGCAGGGCTGTAGCCACCTGGCTCTGTCCCCACCTCCAGCCCACGCAGCGGCTCCTTCCCACCCAGGCTTGCCCCCTTTGTCTCAACCAACCTCCCTGCCTCTCCTTCTCCCCCTCCCCCTCGCCCTCCCCCCCTCTTCCCAAGCTACCGGGTGGGACAGCCCAGCCCCAAGAAGAGCTCTGAGAAGGGGACCCCGCCTGGCTTTTGAGGGGCGGAGGAGTGGGAGGTGAGGAGGGGGTGGCGGAGGGCGGGGCGGGGCGGGGCGGGGGGGAATGTGCAGTCACCAGTGTTGTCTGCCCTGCTCCCCGGGGGCTGCCTCTGGCTCTCCCCCGGTTGTGTTTGCTGCTGGGGGGTCCCCAGGGGCGCATTTGGAGCCCGGGAACAGGGCAACCGGGGAGTAAGGGCAGAGGCGAGATTCGGAGAGGAGAGCGGGGCCTCTGCCCGCCAGAGCCCCTGGGAAAGGAGGCCGCTCCCCCCCGAGCCCCACTCGCAGGGCTTATCACCTGCCACAGCCTCGGAGAGGCGGAGACCGAGGCACCGGAGAAAGACTTCCAGGCACCCTCCTTCCCTGCCCCCGGTGCCCGATGTGTCAGGACGAGGCCGGGGTGGACTGTGCCCGCACGCCGCTCTACTCCAGGCCACCCTGGGTCCTGCAGGGCTGCGGCGGGCGGTGCTGCCGCGGCCCCTTATCGACGCCCTGTGCCCAGGCCACACCCGCCTGGCACACACACCCAGCGGGGAGAGGAGAAACGTCCAGAGAGCCCCTACCCCACCGCTGCACAGGCCGGGGACGGGAGGGAAAGCCAGGACGGCTGATGCGGGGTGGGGGGCGGGGGTCGGCGCCGAGTCTCTCTGCCCCACTGTCCCCAGCGTCTCCTGCGTCCTCTTCCGCCACCCTGACCGCGCTCTCTGGGTCTCTGAGGCCTAAACCCCCAGACCTGAAGAGCGGAGGTCAGCGGGAGTCCCCAGCTGACCAGGGAAACAGGCTTCTCCCCTGAACCTTGGTCTTGCTCAGCAGCTGGCCCGAGGCCAAGGGCAAGGTTTCCCCTCTCCAGAGGAAGACTTCCTGCTGGCCAGAGGCCGGGGAAGTCCCAGAAGCCGAGCTTCCCCTGCCCTCCAGGGACTCACACCAGGCCAGGCCAGGCCGAGGAGCTGCTGGGCCCTCCCACAGCAGAGCGGAGCCGGGGGCGGGGGGAGGGGCTGAGGGCCCGGGGGGAGGGGCTGGGGCGGGACCGGGTGAGAGAGGGGCTGGGGGTACTTCAGGGAACAGGGTCAGAAGCCCAAGAGGGAGGGAGAGGGGCCCTCGTTCACCCCTTCACTTCTGATGGGGTTGCATCACTGGCATCCCGCTCAGGGGAGGGGCTGAGGGCTGGCCGGACAGTGGAGGGAAGGGAAGGGGGCTTGGAGACAGGGAGGGGCGGGTGCCCGATTTGTCTGTCAGAACCAGGAGGAAGGGATCGTGATGGGCTAAGGGGAGGGAGGAGACAGCTGGCAAGGCCCACTCTTCCCCAGGCGCTGGGACTGGTGGTCCCGCCCTCCCCCCTTCACAGTCGGCTGGGGTGGGAAGATGGGGAAGGGAGGAAGGAGAGAGAGAGAGGGGTGTCCACGTGGCAGAAAGCGAAGCCCCCGCAGGAGAGAAGGCAGCGTGCATGGGGTGGTGCTGGGCATTAGAATGGTTATTCTTGTCCTGTTTCCCTAGAGATCTCCTTCAGGCCCCCTCACAACAGCTGTGATGTATTCCTCCTCCAGCTCCCCTGCTGACGGCTTAGGGGACCAGGCCCAGAATCCCAGCCAAGGGCAGGAAGCCTAGTCTTCCCTGCAGTGAGCACCCCCACCCCACATTCTGTCTCCCTCCTTTGCAGCTAACTGCCCTCCTGACCAAGCTGAGCCTCCTCCTCCAGGAAGCTCTCCTAGACTGACCTCCCCACACCCCCTCATTCCAGGCTCTTCTTCAATCTGGCCACAATGGCCAGACACCCTTTCCTCTCCTGGGCGCTGATAGGTGGCTGTGTAAGTGTTCTAAGCCCTGTGGTTTCCTGGGTGTGTCTCGGGTCTCCCATTAGTAACAAGTCCAGGGCAGGGACCTTGACGTCTGGTCACAAGCCAGTCCATGTGGGGAGGGGGTGGGGGAGCCGCCAGTGGATTTTCACAGCCCCGAATCCTAATTAAAGGGTCCCCATCTCTCCATCACAACCTGCCTAAGCCTGACCTTTGCATCTCCCCTTCCCCACTTTCTTCTCAAACCCAAGCCATCAGCCTCTCCCAACTTCCGGTTTTCAGTTAGCAGGTCCACCCTTCTCCCACCCACCCAGGCTGGAAACCTGGAGTCATCTTGACTCCTTCCTCCGACAGCCCAGATACAGGCTCACATCCAGCCCTGCCTTTTCCAGCGCTCCAATTCCAGTCACCTCACTTCATCTCAAGTCAGCAAGCATTCTTGATCACCTGCCAGGGCCTGACTGGTGTCAGGTGCTGGTACACAAAAGATGAGTAAGGCCCAGGCCTTGCCCTCGAGGGCGTCACCGCAGTGTTAGTCGCACTATAATAAGTCCTATACTGGAAGCACAGAGAGTTGTGGAGTTGGAGAGATGCATTTCCACTGGGGACATGAGGAAGACAGTCTGGACTCACCAGTGACTGGCTGAGTGGCCTTGGACAAGTTACTTAAGCTCTGAGCCTTTGTTTCCTCAACAACAATAGGGGAATGATAAAAACCCTTGCAGGATTTGGGAGGATTAACTGTAATAATAGCTAACATTTATTAGCTCTCATTAGGTACCAAGCCCTCTCCTAAGTGTTTTATAGGTAACATGTCATTTTATCCTTTGCAGACCCTGTGAGGTAGGGGACAGAGTCATCCCTATTTTTAGATGAAGAAACTGAGTCTCAGGGAGGTTAAGTACATTGCCTGAGTGAGTCCAACTAAAAAGGACTGATGCCAGGATTTGATGCAAGACACTGTTTCGTAATCAGGTATTACTCATCCATGTAAGTTTATCTTCAAAATAGTGGTACTAGTAGGTAACCTTTTTTGAGCACTACATTGTGCCGGGCTCTGTGCCGATTGCTTTACTTCCATTTAATCCTTAGAACCATCCTAACAGGTAGATACTACTATTTGAAATTCTGAGAAAATTGAGGCTCAGAAAGATGAGATAATGCCCAAGGTCATACAGCTAGTTCCCTGCAAAGCCAAGTCTGTCTAAGAGGAACCTACCTAGCCTACAGCTGAAGTTTATAGAAGGTTTGGGTTTGAGAGAAAAAGCTGGTTTATTAATCAGTCACAGGCACCAGGAGCTCGTCTCCTGCCCCGACCTCAGCTCAGCTTTGGGAACGGGGCACACAGAGAGCTGCAGGCTGGGTTGAGGAGGGGAGGCTGTCAGTTTCCAAGGTCACTCACCATGAGGCCATGGCATCAGATGCAGCAGCAGGAGGAGGAGTGGGGGGCTTTACCCTTCTGTATTGGCAGCTGCTTAACCTGCGTTCCCAAGGCTTCCACCTCTCAGAGCCTCAGACGGAGATGCTGGGCCTGGGCTGGTAGATGCAGAAGCTGTGAAAGAGTTGTTAACCAAAACTTTAGAAACGGATACCTGACTGAAATAAAAAGGTGTATATTGGGGGCTTGTTAGAACTGCAGCCCGGGAGACACAGATTCAAGAAGTACTTGAATTGTGTTCCATGGGACTACAAAATGGGGGAGGCTTAGGAGGGCAAAACCTGCAAGGTTACAGTTAATTACATGAGTTCTCAAGAATTAATAATCAAAGATGGCAGGAAGTAAGGGTGCTGGTTAAGCAAGGATTGGTTGGGGTGCGAAATGGTTGCATAGTTACAAGGGGAAATCTTGAGACCATAAGGTTGCAGCTGGCAGGTGTTGTTCTGAATGCCCTGGTGGTGTCCTTGGGTCTGGTACAGTTCAAAGAAAGTTCACGTTCTCTGTGGTGCAGAGATGTGCCTGACACCAGATCCTCAAAGTCCTCCTGACTCCATTTTTGTGTGAACTGTGATTACTGCATTATAATTTCAGTTTGTCATCAGAGTGGAGGGGAGAAGTGCCCCCAAGGGCACTGCCAACACCCCTCCCCAGCCCCATTCCCCAGCTATGACTATGGAACACGTCATCAAGAGAAACCACCATCTTGCCAGCTAAAGGTACCAGAGATCAGAGTTCAGGGCTGTCAAGCAGCTGGAAGTTTAAAGGGGAAAAATCTGGAAGCATGACAATCTAGAAGGAGTGAGATCCAAGTCACAAAATAAATTGTCTAAATCCCTGGGTGGCAGCTAGACTATACATATGAGAGAAAGACCAAGGGGCCTCGTAGAAAAGTAGGTGTATAGCAGAGAGAAATCTGTTACTGACAGAGATACAAAAAAATTAGAACTGTGAATCTTTTTAAAAAAAACTGAATTCATACCCCAACGTTGTACAGCTTGTTGGTAAAAAGCTGAAGCCAGATGGGCTTGAAGAACAGAGTCCAAATCTGACAGAGCAACTGGCAAAAATGAGGGAATACTGAGAGGCAAGGAAACCACTGATGAACAACCTCTAAAAAAATGAGCAAATAATTTGAAAGACACTTCACTAAAGGACAAATTGCAAAGAAACACATGAAAGGTGGAAAAGTGCTTAACATCATTTATCATTAGGGAAATGCAAATGAAAATCACACTGAGATACCACTACACAACCCTACCATGGCTAACACAAGAAGACTGAAAATACCAATTGTTGGAGAGGATTTAGAGCAACTAAAATTCTCACACATTGCTGGAGGTAGTGAAAATGGCACATCCACTTTGGGAATTTGTTTGGCAATTTCTTGTAATTTTAAATGTACACTTAACCACACGACTCAGTGTTCTATTCTTAGATATTGACTCAACAGTCCTAAGGAAATGAAAAACAAGGCTGAGATTATGTGAAGCAACATAGGAACCCAGAAAGCAAAATTTAACTCTCGGGGTTGCACTAGTAGGACCTAAGAGTCGGTGTCTCCTTAAATTTTGTACCTTAGATGACTTCCTTGCCTCAAGCTAGTCCCAGCCCTGAGAAAACATGTCTACACAAAGACAGGTGTGTTCATAGTGTCTTTATGGGTAATATCCGAAAACTGGAAGCAGCCCAAATGTGTATCAGTTGGTAAATGGATAATCACATTGTGGTACATCCATTCCACGCTGTGAAATACTACACAGCAACACAAAGAAACGAACAACCAGTACACAGAAAAACATGATGGACTCTCCAAGGCTTTATGCTAAATGAAAGAAGTCAGACACAAAAGACTACATACTGTATGATTCCATTTACATAAACTTCAAGAAGAGACAAATGATAGTGTCAGAAAGCAGATCAGTGTGGCCTGGGTCAAGAGGGGTCCAGAGGAAGGGGACTGATTGCAAAGGGATACAAGGGAATTTTTTTGAAGTGATGGAAACATCTGTTTATTGACTGTGGTATGGGCTACCTCACTGTGTACAGTTGAGTAAATGTGTGAATGAATACATCCTTTGAAGGCAAACAGAGTTTGTCAAATCCCCTTGACAGGCTTAGAAGCCCTGAGTCTCAAGGACAACACAGACCCTGCTGGGAACTGACCCAAATGCCAGACCAGGATTTGTTCAGAGTCCTCTGCTTTTCACCTTCCAAGGACAGGGTGAGAGGTAGCATACTGGGCTTATCAGTGATGCGCAAGCAATCTCCCATGGAGATACACCTAAAGAGAGAGCCATGTGGTAAAGAAACAGACACACGTGTCCTTGATTACAAATAATACGTGCTTCAGAGCCAAAGTAAAGGATGCCAGAGACCAGATCTAGTAGGAAAAAGCTGGGAGTTGGAAGGGAATGGAGGGGTAGGGGTAGGAGGAAGCAAGGTTCATTTTTCAGGGCTGACTAGTTTTTATTGAGTTGTAATTTACATACAGTAAAAGTTGTCGCTTTTATGTGTACAACAAGATTTTCTTGTGTTTCCTAGAGAGAAGTTTTAACTTTTCTACAACTGTGTATTAGATCCATTCAGCCTTTTACTTCTTGGGTGGAGTGGGGACAATTGGGTCTGGTGTTTGCCTCAAGATATTATGAGTAAAATTGTGCCCCCTTTCTGTTTGGATCTTCCCCTTAGAACCTAACTGGTAGGGCCAGGTGTTGTCTGCGTAGCTACTCAGTTGTTGAAACAGGTGGGGTTAGACAAGGGACTACGGGCAGCCATTCTGAGAGCTTAGTCTCTGTGGTTTTTCTCTGAATTTGCTAGAACACTTGCACTTCAGGCCAGTGCCCTGGGCTTATGAGCTGGTTCTATTCCATGGTGAGAGGAGCGCGCCTTTGAGTTTTGTGTGTGTATGCATGTGTGTGCGTGTGTGTGTGTGTGTGTGTTTCCATTTCCACATGGCCCAGCCACCTTGGTAACCATCATTACTAGTATTATTATCTCTAGGAGCTGAGCTTGGAGAAAACAGTATGCTGGTAAACACTGCTGATTGAAAATCCCTTCTGGGAGAAATTCTTGGATGAAGATGAAGAGCTTTGCAGAAGTTACAAAGATTTTTTGAAAAACTAGAGCAAAAAGAATAGCAGGGGTATCTTGTCTGTTGCAGGACTGATATTTGGGTTCACTTGGAGTTAAGCAGTTTCTCACACTTCAGACACTCATCGGTGTTGGTGCAGACCAGCTCCCATTGCAAAAGATTGGCAAGAAGGTTGAAGTTACAGTGGGATATTGGGGAACTTTTTTCAACAGATGCTTGGCCACATCCTCATGTGTTTCCTTGTATACAGTAGTGCCATGGGAAAGAACTGATAGCTCAGGTGAGCTGATGGGGCTCCTCTCCTTATCCTTTAATTGTTAGGGGCTGAGAGTGAGTGGAGTCCTGGCATGGATTCCTAGCTTTCCAGTTGTTTTCCCAGCATTTGATGCTTTTCTGCCAAAGCCCCTTTTGGACCCTGCATCCTAAGTTTCAGAGCTGAGGCTGCGGAGCTGAGCCGAGCCGAGCTGAGCCAGGAGGGGAACCCAGATGCTCGGCCTCACAGATGAGACCAGCTGCAGAGGCTCGTAGCTCTGGAGTCAGTGGTCTTTGAAGCAAAAACTGGTGGAGGCAGCTATGGTGGGGTCCTGAGGCTGCTAGGACCTCCAGAGGAGGGGTGACGCAACTGCACGTCTCAGCTCAGGCTGCACCTCCTGGGGGGTGTCAGGAAGGATGGAGAGGATCTGGTAGTTTTGGCTGCCCAGGGTCTGACTAGCTCTCATTGGCTGAGGAGCACAAGGAAAATGTTGATAGTAACCAGTAACTGCAATGGTTTGTATTTATATGTAACTCTTTTAGGAGAGTATTTCAAAGGTAATTAGCATTATAATGAATCAAAACTGCAAGGGACTGTGTAAAATGGGGTATGAGTGAATTGAATTAATGAGATTGCATTCTTCAAATTATTGGCTCATCAAAGAATTGGTTGATAGTTTAAAATGAGTAAATTTTTAAATAGGAATTTTTCTTTTTTCTTTTTATTTTTTTTTTGAGTTTCTTTTTTTTTTTTATTTAATCAGTCATCAGTTTTATACACATCAGTGTATACATGTCAATCCCAAAAAATAGGCATTTTTAAATGACTCTAATAATGATCCATCATGTTTGTAGTAAATAGACTCAAGTCCATAACCAGTGGACCAAAAAAATGTGAATGCACATTAGTCCGATTAAGTTCAAAATCACCAACTTAGTTCCAGCAAAATAACACTACCCACCACATTAAATTAACCTTAACTTGAATTTTATTGCTCTTTCTAATTTTATACTGAAAATTTTTACTGTTATTAGATAAGCATACAGTGTATACATTTCGTATTTGTATACCTTTGAGTAATGTAATGATAAAATAAGTTAGCGAAAATTGGAGTTCAGAATATGCGTGGTGAGTTTTACTTTTAAAAGGGATCTCTGAGTCTCAGCCTGAACACAAGTAACATCTGTCACACTTGATGTCAGTGACGCCTAGTGGCGGGAGGCAGAACTGCAACTTCATTGATGGTTTAAACAGCCTTCTCTTGGATAAACTTCAGTGTTTGTCTGGTCTTGAAATGAGTCTTGAAATGAGGTGACCACCAGTCCCTGGTCTCTCCCTGTGGCTCTTCAGCTATTTGGAGCAACTATATGGAGGAGAGAATTATATTTAATGTGCTGGGAACAGAACGTGGAAACAAATGGTGACTTTTAGAGTGAGGAAGTCTTCAGGAAGGCATTTCTAACAATTACAATGGTCCAACAATGTACATAATTTGGCTAGAAATTCTCTTCTTTTTTTTTTTTTTGTGGCGACTCTAACATTCCTTGACCTTATGCCCTCTGGGTAATAAGCTCCCCACCACCAGAAGTGTTTAACAAGCAGCTAATGACCATCGATCAGGGAGGGATTCTATTGAAGGGTCTCCTGAACTTGGTGGGAAGGTAGATTAGAAGGCCTCTTGGCCCCATTGCAACCCTGAGGTTCTTTGGGCTCAGAATTGAATGTGATTTCAGTGACTCTATGCAGGTAGGATGAGAAAGAAGGGGCTGCCTCAGAGCAGGTGGGCAGGACCCATTGATCCAGGTCGTGGGCCCAAGCCCACTCTGCTCCATGCCCTTCTGAAAAGTGTCCATTCAAGTCTCCACCTTCACCATCTCCACATCACTTGAGCTCTTATTAGGGTCAGTTGAATAAAATGTTGCCACTGCCTTCTCTAGGACATCTGGGTGTCCTAGAAGTCACTTTGCCTTAAGAAGTTTCTTAAAGCTCTTTTTGAAAAGAGCTGATGTGCTCTAAATTGCCAACAGACCAGGGAAAGAATTATGCCTTCGCACTATGAAAGGATCAAAGGTGGCCATGGGCTTAATGTGTGACAACGTGTGCAGTGGAGACGCAGGGGTCAGAGCTGTAGATATATAGAGTGATCCCAATAAGAACGGTAGACGCAACACCCCAAACCCCCTCATAAGTGGAAGGCCCATCAACTATGGCGCCTTAGGGGAAAAGCCACAAAGTCTGAGAAGGAGAGTGACGACAATATAAGGTTGCTTAAAACAAATGTGATAAATTTAGAAAGGTCACGGACAAAATGCAGTTCAAAGGATATGAGATATTCATCACAAGTACTGCTATGACCAAGGTCCTATTTATACAGAAGAGAGTTACAGGGAGCCTGAGACAAGAAGAACTTGTACTCTAAGGAAATGTTAAAAACAAAACCAAACAAAACAAAGGAACTGCCAAGGTCCCTGCAGACCTGGAGAGTGGGGGCAGAATAAGAGAATTCTCATTAAATGAAGAAGGCTGCCTAACACATTAAGAGGAGCGTGAAGGCCTCGCTGTTGCAGGTTCTCCAGAACTGGGGAGAGATCAGATGCAAAGAGTTTCTACAAAGCCCTTCTCAGCGATGCCCTGAGCACTTTCCTTGGAACTGGATACCTGGCCGCAGAGCCCCTGTGTTGCAGGCCCTGGATCTGTGCTATTTGAGAGAGATGCTGCCCACCTTGGAAAATCTACCTGATCTAAGCCCTGAGATCCAACTGTTACACCGGGTGACCCGACCATCCTCTCCATGATCAGTTTCCTGCCTGCAAACAATCCACTGTAGAATGTGTGTGACCTGACTGAACTTGACAATAATTTCCTCAGGATCAAGTGACACTGAGACCCTGAGCCCAGGGAGCATGTGTAACCGAGCAGGACCCTATGTCCTCTGCTTTAGTTCTTCTCTGAAGTACCTAGATAACAGTATCTCATGCACATTTCCTGAGCTGTTTTACAGATGCTAAAACCCCCACCAGTGGAAGAAGTTAACTACTTGATGACCATGAACATGTAACCCCCAGGCCTAGTGGAGCCCGAGGATTGATAATGTTAACCCCTGTGGCACCACCCTATTACCTCACCATCAACCAATCAGAGAATTGTGCACAAGCTGATCATACACCCTGCGACTCCCCTCCCTCAGCTGGTCTTTAAAAATGCCTCCCTGAAGCCCATCTGGGAGTTCAGGCTTTGTGAGCATTAGCTGCCCCAAACTCCTTGTCTGGCGCCTTACAATAAACGCTGCACTTTCCTTCACCAGAACCCAGTGTTAGTAGGTTGGCTTTATTGCACGTGGATGAGCGGACCCAAGTTTGGTTCGGTAACACATCAGACTTCTTCAGGGTGTCTGACCGTTGGGCTCACTTGGGAGCCCCTGGCAGCACGGTAGCATTATTGAGTGCAATCCCAGGGTTTCCCTTTAGGGGCAGGAATGGTCCCTATGGAGACGTGGGTGGGTCTGATGTTGCACAAGGATGGGAGGGGGTTTGTGTGGCCTGGGGATGGGGCAAGGTTTTGTGGGGCCCACATGCGCTGGACCCCCTGGAGGTGCTCTCTGAAAGCAGGTGACCGTGTAGGCTCTGCAGACACAGGCCCAGCTCTGTCACTTTCTAACTGGGTGAGCTTAGGCAGGGTAGTGAACTTCACTGAGCCTCTGCTTCCTTTTTCTCTGAAATGAGAATATGAATGTATTAGTTGCACCTGCCCCATACGGTTGGATGTAATAAGTGCAGTGAGGTGCCCAGCTCAGTGCCAGACACATGGGAGACCTCAGCAGAGGTGAGCTACAGTTACTGCAATGTAGCTACAGTTACAGGCAAGGGCCAAAGTGGCCCATCTGGTTGGACTGGGAGGGGGCTTATGCTGTTAAATATTGTTGAAAAGTTTGGATTATAAAGATTGTTTGGATTTATAAAATTTATGGAGCTAATAGAGAACAATCATGTGGCAACCACCCCCCTCTCCCTCTCCTGCACCCAAGGTTGCAAAAAGACAGTTGTGAAAAGTCCAGAAGTGTTTGGTGCCTTCGTGATGGTACAGACAACTTTTTCGGGGCGGTCTGTGACTTGCGGGGGAAAGCTTGCGTGGCTGTGGGAGTGGGATCAGGCATGGGCTGCTGAGGAGGGAACACTGTAAAGACTATCATGACCTTTGGAAAGCTGTAATTTAACATCAGTGGTCTTCAGAAGGTCTAGAGCATGCAGTAATTTATAAATTTACAAATACAAAGCTTTGAATCATGTGTCTTGTGAGGTTGGTATGTGTTGTAAGTTGCTTAGCTGGGGAGTGAGCCTAGCAGACTGCCTGGCAATCCCAACCAATGTTAATGGTTCTCTACCAGTCTTCTCAAGCATTGAAGATGCTTGAGATGTGATTAAAAATGAGTGTGTGTGTGTGTGTGTGTGCACGTGTGTGTGTGAAAATGGCTTTCCAGTGAGAGACACATGCTGTCAGAAGACAAAAAGTCACTGACTTACAGCATGAGGATACTCACAGGAAACATCTGTCTCAATGAAAACCGATTCTGGGGATGGGAGGGAACCTGCCCCAGCGGCTCCTTACATGTGAGCCTGGGGATGTCCACAGGTGTCCAGACAGCTTGCAAAGAACCACGGTGTCCTGGACGGTTCTTATGCCCTGGGGGGAAGTGAGGCTTTGTCTGCTCAGACTCTGAGGGTGCCTACCACGCAGGCCCAGCCTCCCAGCCACTCTCAGAAGCCGACCCTTTCATGAAGGGGCTTGAGGTCTGCCAAGTGGTAACGATGTCCAGTGACGCCAAGGTGTGACAGCACTGTGGGGACCCCTGTGCGCCGATGTGTGGTATTGACGCTCTGGTACCTTTCTATAATGAGATCGTAAGCCTGTGTGCCGATGGTATGACTAAAATGACAAGGGTTGAATGAAGGGAAAGAAAGAGACATGCCTCTGCTTTAAGGAAACCCTAACCCTTTTGGAGCCTTTCCATCATCACGGCTAACAAAGCAAGTGAATTAATAAAAGGAAGTTGTCTCCTCTACTCTTCTCACCTCTTGCCCTTGGCGAGAGAAACACACACACACACACACACACACACACACACACACACACACACACTTGTCCCCTCTGGAGGGTGCTGGAGGCAGGCGCACTTTCTTCCATCAGGATGAATGTTTCTCGGCTCCTTCAAGTGGGGCACCAGGGCAAATTTTCTGGTATGTTTGTGGATGTCGGTCCAAAGACCAGGAAGAAGTCCGGGTGAGAAACTCTGAGCCAACTTGCCTCCCCTTCCTGCTACAGTCCTAGCCAGCAGCTTTCTTTCTGGATGCTTCTGGCTTTGCTCAGTCTTTTTACAACCCTCCTTTTCTTTTAATACAGGCACGCTCCTTTGCTGACTTCGTGGGGTAATGGACCGACAGAGTATAGCTTTTGCCTGACTGGGTGATAAATTCTTCCGTATGTGCTGGGGCAAGCTGATGTTCTTACAGACATTGAACACCGGTATTTACGTCCTAGTCAAGCATCTTTCCATCTTTCCACAATATTACCAAGGGCCCTTTTGCAATTATATGTAGATGGCCAGACTGGAGTGATGGTCTGGCTGTGAGGGAGGGAAAGTATAAATTCTCCATCAAGAATGGCTCTGTGGACGCCTGCCCAGAGGAAACGAGGCTTTCCTGAGTTCATTTGTCAGACTGAGGCTGCTTCCCATCATTTGTCTTGAGGGTTTTTTGTTTGTTTGTTTTTCTGTTTGTTTGAAAGAACTCATTCTATTACTTGGATTGTCAGTCTTAGGAAAACAGCTTTTCACAAAGAATAAAATGTAGAAAATATTCTGTGAAAGCCTTTTGCATCCAAGTGGGGAGTTTTTGAGGTTTCAGACATTAGGTCATTGATGATCAAAAAGTTGACATTCCCCTTGGGAAAATGGTTATTATCTTCACAAGACAGTAGCAAGCTGACCCCAAAAGGGACGTGTGAGAATCTGTGTTGTGCATTCTTACACAGCTGTGCCAAGGGCAGCGATATCTGACAGTTTCTTCAAGTCCACATGACAATATTTTATTATCATGTTTTCATTTTTTGGTTTCGGTTTCTGGTTTTGCTTTTACAAATAGCCTCTTACCAGAATGGGCGGAGGTGGAGGGTGTGTGAGATGGCCTAGAATGGTGGGAACCTCTGAGAAGGGTGCTGTCCGCATCTGTCAGGGGTTCAGGAACCCAGAGCCCAGTTTTGAAATGATCCTTTGGATTTTTTATGTATTTTCTTGATGTGAATTTTTCTCAAGCTTCGTATCTTTCATTTAGTACTTCCTGTTGTGGAACATCTTGCTCTGATGCTCGACCACCTGCTTGGCATCACTGGGTCTTCTAGAAAACACTGTGGACAATGAAGCTGCCTCTGGAGACCTGACCGCCTGCCTCACCCACTGGCCACACAGCTGCCACATGCCTTACTTTTGGTCACCTGAGCCCTGCGCCTGTTACATTTCCACGCCCCTGTGGGGTGGCCTGTGCAATTTGTATGCACCACACAGGGTTAGTGGCTTTCAAGGGCCTTAGAGGAAGGACGGAAACTGAAGATCCCTTCCGTTTTGAGGCCAGTGACCTCATGAATGTGGCCCCCAGTCCCTCTGTGGAATGAGAGTCTGAAGGGTGTCTGGTGGTCCCACCGGCCTTCCTGTAGGAATCCCAGACCTCTCTGGACCCAATCCCTTCCCTCCCACAGGACCCAGGGCCTAACTTTGTTCTCTTTCCCTTTGAAGTGTTCACCAGCCACTTTAAATGAGCTTTTCTCTTCCCTTGACCCTGACTTTGGCGCCAGCTCCCTTGTGCCTGCCTATTCCTGGGCCTCTCTGTTTTCGGGATTTTACTGGTCTTTATTCAGGGGATATAGGCTAGGGATACAAAAGTAGGCAAGGTATAAAGTTCAATAACCCCTACAGGTGTAACCTGAGGCTTAATAGCTGCTGAGAGTTTTTGTGAAAACCTCATGGGCTGCAAGCCCTGGGGTAGCTGCCAACATAAGAAAGGGGAGACCGGGTGGGGGGGTCATGGCCAAAAGTCTCAGGTGTATTTTTTCACCCTTAGTGGGAGCTGGAGATGGGGCAGAGTTTGTTTGTGAGGTGGAAGACAGTAATTACCAAATCGCTACAAAGTGATTACCAAATTACAAAATCGCTACATTGGGTTTAGGTTTTAATTTTTAAAAATTCAGAAATTACTTAAAAATTTTTTTTGTCGTTGTTGGAAAAGAACAGTGAAATTGTTCCCTTGACACCACAATTATCTTTTCAGCATTAAAAATAAGTCCTTGAACACCATGCACTTTAAAAGTTTGATAACTTTACTGCTGAATTGTTTGTATCAACCTGTGAAAATTTCCAAATCACCTTTTATTTTTACCCTAATTATTTTTTTGTGACTTAAATAACTTATCTAAAAACATTTCCGCACAAACTCATCTAAATTTTAGTAAAGCTCCTCCTGGTGGCGAGTCTGAGTATTGAAGTCCCGCGGTCTATCTTCCTTCACGGGCACCAGCCGTCTACGACCTGAGCTGCCTGAAGAGCAGTCTGTGCCAACCTTTTGATGCTAAAGCTCTGATTTGCCACTGATAGGGGTGTGTGTGTGTGTGTGTGTGTGTGTGTGTGTGTGTGTGTGTTAGGGGGTGGCTGGGTGGGTGAGCGGAATGTGCATAGAGGCTCAGGATGAACAGGAAGACCACGGGTTGTATTTAGGCGGGAGCTGAGAGCGAACAATCAGGAGACCTACTTGTCACTTTGCATCCCTGTTCCCCTATCAGCAGCGCTGAATTCGTTGGCCCGGAACGGACCCTCATCACACAGGGGAGTTGTGTGCTCCCCACTATCCAGCCTGAGGCTGCCCATGTCTGAGGCACCACTGGCTGTGCACAGAATGCCAGCTCCTGCTGCGGGCAAAGCCACTGGCCTCCAGCTGCTGCCTCCCTCTGTCCTGCTTCCCTATCCAGGCCCCAAGGAGACAGGAGGCAGCTCCCCCAGGTTGTTACTGGGGACTCTGCTCCCAGGCCTGGCACCAGCCAGGAAACCAGTGATGACTAGTGGTCACTAGTTAGAACTACGGCTTTACTTTGAATTTTCAGTGTGCCGTAATAACCTCCATACTAAATAGACATATTCATGTCTAAAGGATACATGCTCGTGTTTAAAACTCAAACAATAGATAAAGGCATTCAATTAAAGAAACTAAAGTTTCTCTTCCTTATTGCTCCACATTTACTACTGCAATGAACAATTTCTGAGTCGTCTGGTTACTAGCACACAAACGTAAATAACATGGCAATATGTGTAAATTCTTGATTTACCAACTTTAGGTAGTATCTATTAACTACCTTGCAGGAAAGGTAAAGAATTTAGGGCATTATATGGGCTTCCTTTCTTCCTGCCCCCTCTACTTCCTGGTTTCGATCTGTAATGTTACTAGGTTTTCCAGTGGTCAGATATATGATTTAAGAGTGTACTTAAATCTCTATTTCTTGATGTATCATCTTTAGACAAAATCTACTGATTTTCCACTACACAAGACAAGGAAATCAGTGCATGTAGATGTCCCTCCACTCTCCTCCTCCAGATTTCTGTCAGCCATACTATCATTTTTATATTGAGCATGTTTATAGCAGTTAAATGCTAAAGTAACCATAATTAAGTGTTCTATGCTTTGGGTTGATTCTGAAAACTGAAACCCCTTACATAGTATTTACGGCATTATGATTATATAAACACTATTTACTGTAGAACCAAGAGTTGTGATTAGGCCCACAGAAAAGGAAAGAAAGTAACATGTAATTAAACCTTGGCCACTAAAAGGGGAACGCTCTATGAATGAAGTCCTATTTCCTTCCACTCCGTTGTTTACTCACAATTATCCCACAGTTTAGTTTGCACCAAATTTGAACCATGACTTTCTTAGACTGGGTTTTTCCCAAGGTTTCTAATTGTCATTTTACTTGTTGTTATTGGAGAATCACATATCTTCATCTTATTGTTTAGAATTAACAAAGACCTGCTTAGGATATTTATTTTGAGTTCTTATTCACATAATTTGCGTAGGAGAAGTGGCTTGCTTTCTGAACACAATCTTCACAGAGCCCTCTGTCTTTGGACCAGTTACTTTCTAGGGCTGCTATGCTGTTGTCAGCTTAGGATTTTTTCACTGCACACCTGAGTCCCACGTTTTCTTGGATGTGGGTCATTTTCTCTTTTGGATTTGTTTGTATTGCTAACGTACAGATTTGCTAGAGCACATAACTCCCATATAACATAGCAGTTAAGAGTTGGCCTCCTGAGTTTGAAACCTGGCTTCATCGTTTATCATTCTGTGGTTTGAACAACTGTGTGTGCAGGGTCTTGGTGTCCTCCTCTATAAAATGGGCATAATACAGCTCCCTCACTGGTTATTTTGGGATGGGCTAAGATAATACATGTGGAACTTTTAGGTCAGTCACCAATAAATGATAAAAATTAATATTTGGTGGATTTGGAGAGGGAGAGGCATATATTAGTGTGCTCATTGACCACTCGACCATCCTGAAACATGGCAGCCAAAACATGTTTCTAAAGTGGTCATGAAGGACCTGAAGGACCCTCTGCCACTGGGCGCTCCCTTGATGATATTGTGCTGTCTTTTATGCCAATGACTCCCATGTGCGTGTCTCCAGACCTCTCTTCTAAGCCCAGACTTCCAGCCCTGACTGTCTACTTGACATCCCCGCTTGCATGTCCAATACACATCTCAAAGGCAACTTGTTCAAAACTAAACTCCTCATCTTCTCTCCCAGACTTGTTTCACTCCCACCAGTCTCCAGCTCAGGATGCAGTTGCCATCTTTCTAGTTGCTCAGGTCAACCATTTTAGAGTCACATTGATTTCTTTTCTTTTTCTTGTATTCCACATCCAAGCCATTAGGAAATCCTGTGTACTCTATGTCCAAAATGTCGCCAGTATCCTACCCCTTCTGACCACCACCACCGTCTCCACCCTTGTGGGAGCCATCATCATCTCTCACCTGGACCATGCACAGCCTCCTAACTGGTTTCTCCGCCTCCACCATTGTTCCCTGCCATCTATCCTCAGACTTGTCAGGTATGATCCTGCCTTGCAGCCTATGCCCTCTTCCCAGGACTCTCCTCCCTCAGAGACCCATTGTCCGTCCGATGAACCTATCATGCCTTTGCTCAGACGTCACCTTCCCAAGGAGGACTTCCACGGTCACCTTACTTAAAACTGCAGCCTGCCCTGGCCACTCCTGATGCTCCTTGCTCTGCTCTACTTCTTCTTCCTTCTCCATGGCACATACCACCCTCTAAATTACTACACACGTTACTTATTTTTCATGTTTATTGTTTAGTATCTTTTCCTCTGCTAGATTGTCAGCTCCTTGAAGGCAGAGTCTTGATCTGGTGTATTCACTGATGTATTCCAAGTGCCTAGTGCGGTGCCTGACTCAGTTGCAGGCACAAAGTAAAATTTGGTGAATGAATGAATGAATGGCAGTGAGGAGAGCTGGGGTTCTCCCACACTGGCATACTCCGCTGGCCCAGCTATTTGAAGGTGACACCAGGAGGAGGCAATTTGGTTAATAAGCCCAGCGAGCAGAATCTCCTTAAAGTTAAGAGTTACAGGGGGGTGACTTCCAGAGTGCAAGGCTATCAGGCCTCATGAGGATTTCCCACCCCAGCATTCACTGGACCTGCTGGTCTCAAGGCTTCTTTCCAACCTTCTGTAATTTCAGACCATATGAGGTGCTGAGTTCCCTGGAGGTATTCCAGCATAGGCTGGATGATGTCTCAGGAAGGATAATGCAGAGGGACCCAAGCAGGAGAAAAGCATTAATAGTGGATGACCTTCAAGTTCTCCTCTAATAATAAGATTTGATACTTAGATGACTCACCTCCCCCTGGTCTCTCCCATCCCTCAAAGCCTGAGTCACAGCCCTGGAATCTCTGGTCCCGCTGGGTCCCTCTGGGCCATTCCCTGACCCTCCCTATACCCCTATTACTCCATGGTTATGGTCACAGAACCTCTTTCCCCTCCCCCACAGAACGTATTCTATTTTTGCCAAGGCAATGTAGTATCCTTGACTGAGAGAGAGCAGCCTGGACCAATGAAAGGAGGGTAAGTGAGGGACACCTTCCTCCCAACCTTACTCTTTCATCTCTTCTTCTAATTTCCACCCCTTCTCACTGACATGGCCACATGGCCAGCTCTGGACCAGACTTATCCATCAGGTTTGCACTGTGGTTCTCCACTTGGAGACACAGGTGGACATGTGAGTTCAGAGGTGTGGAATAAGCACAGGAGAGATCTGAATGAGAATGGCGATGGTCAGGCAGGAAGGGAGCCTGAGGGCTGGAGCATGGAGAAACAGCCCTGAAGTACCCATCAGCCTAAGCACTCTCATTTTCTCCCACCCCCCAGCCCTTGATCTCTTCAGCAGCCTGGTACCAGAAAACCTAGAGCTACAGGATATGCTGGGCTCTGGCCCAAGGAATTAGAATTTATTCAAAGCCCTCTTGTGAGCAAACAACATGATCTTTTGTCAGTAAGAGACGTGGGAGAGTATGTCTAGCAAAATCACCCCTTTGCTTTTATTTCTCTGCTAAACGACCAGATAAAACCCAAATTACATAGGTCATTCCCTGAAATGCTAAATATATGTCTTCTCACACCTCCCACCTAATTATCCCATTCCTTTCACATTAAAAAGGTTAACAAGCTATTTTCCACTATTTTCTTCTGGAGTATCTTTTTGGTAGTTCAGCAGCTGCTTCACTGTAATGATGGAGTAGGGACCAATAAAGGCAGACAGCAATGCAAACTTCGTAATGAATGCAAGTACCTCGCCACCTGCTCTGAGAACACCTGCACAGGGTTTATACAAACATTATCTCTTTCAATAAGTACTCCAGGCAAGCAGCTGATATTATTTTCCTGTTTTACAGGTGAGGTAAGCAGAGCTTGGAGAGGCTGGATAGTGGGCGGTAGGGCCATACAGGAGCCAGGCCTCTGACTTCAGCTCTCATCTGCTCTCTGCTTCTTCACAGATGCCTCTCTCCAAACAAGACTAGTGACCCATGAAACCCTGCAAGGACATTGGATGAAGAGGCTAAGAGCATGGACTTTGATGCTAGCTCCAACTTACTAATGTGTGCTCTTTTCTTGTTATGGCTAAAATTTATTTATCTATTTATTTAAAAAATTTTTAAATTGAAGTATAGTTGATTTACAAAGCTGTGTTAGTTTCAGGTGTACAGCAAAGTGATTCAGTTATATATATACATTATATAATATATATATTCAGTTATACATATATATTCTTTTTCAGATTGTTTTCCCTTATAGTTTATTACAAAGTATTGAGTATAGTTTCCTGTGATATACAATAAGTCCTTGTTGGTTATCTATGTTATATATAGTTACATGTATATGTTAATCCCAAACTCCTAATTTATCCCTCTCTCCCTTTCCCCTTTGGTAACCATAAGTTTCTTTTCTATGTCTGTGCATCTGTTTCTATTTTGTAAATAAGTTCATTTGTATCATTTTTAAAGATTCCACATATAAGTGATATCACATGATATTTGTCTTTGTCTGACTTTCTTCACTTTGTATGATAATCTCTAGGTCCATCCATGTTGCTGCAAAATGGCGTTATTTCATTCTTTTTTATGGCTGACTAGTGTTCCATTGTATATATATACCACATCTTCTTTATCCATTCATCTGTTGATGGACATCTAGGTTGCTTCCATATCTAGCATAATGCCTAGCATGCTGCCTTATATTTATTAATTCTTCAATAAATAGTAGCTTTTCTTACGAGTTAGGTCTCTGATGAGTGGGCTGTATTGATCAGAGGAGATTGGAAGAGGCGAAAGACAACAAGGTTGGCTAGTTGACGTAGAAAGAGTTAAATCTGGAGATTTTGTGCAGGCCAGCCAGATGTCAAAGAGAAAGACGGACCTTGAGGAGGAACAAAGCACAAAACAGAAAGAGAAAACAGGTGTGCCCTTGAAATGTTTGACATTCTTTTAACTACCAAAGTGAGGGAGGCCAGACAGGTACCTCTCCTCTTTGAGGACACCCCCCAAATAACACCACTCTTCTCTGTCAGAGTTCCGAACCAATTGAGAAACAAACCAAAAGATATATTGGAGCCAGTTGACGACCTTTATGATCGTGATGATAAATTTTATACGTCAACTTGATTGGGCCATAAGGTGCCCAGACATTTGTACAGACATTAGTCTGGGTATATCTGTGGGGGTGTTTTTGGATGAGATTAACATTTGAATTGATAGACTGAGTAAAGCAGATTGCCTTCCTTAATGTAGGTGGGCCTCATCCAATCAGTTGAAGGCCTGATCAAAAAAAATAGGCTGACCCTCTTCCAAGTGAGAGACAATTTCCCCTGCTTGACTAGCTTCAAGCAAGGACATCGGTTTTCTTCCTTTCTTGGACTCAAATTGAAATCTTGGCTCTTCCTAGGTCTCTAACCTGCTGGCATTTGGACTGGAATTACACCATCAGCTCTTCTGGGTCCCCAGTTTTCCAAATGCAAATCTGGGGACTTGTCAGCCTCCATAATCACATGAGCCAATTCCTTATAATAAATCAATCTCTCTTCTAGATAGATAGATAGATAGGTCACCTATTAGTTCTGTTTATCTGGAGAATCCTAATGCAATTATTAATAAAGCTGAGGAGTGAGAACCAAATGGGCTGGCTAACTACCCCTTTCCAGGCTGGAACTTGAGACAACCCACCTGAGGGAAAGTTTCAGTCTTCAGAGAAGACACACTTATCTAGAGTGCAGGCTTATACTGGTCCTGAGTAAAGAGGAAGGAGAAAGGGAACAAATTCCCATGTCTATAACTTGGATATAATAGATTCACCAGTTAAGATGTGAACAAATGGCCATTATCCACTAACTGGGGAAGAATAAGTGGTGTTTAGGGAAAATTACAATGTTCCCTAGATTTTTGTTCAGCTCACTGTGCTTATCCATTAAGCCTGTGGTCGATCACGGATGTGGGCAGCAGAAAGAATATCTACTGATGCCATCTATGTGAGGCTGCATCCCCAAACCAAATATTCCTCCTCTGTGCAGTCTTCTGGGAGCAGAGCTGAGCAGCTCAGGTTTTGTAGAGAGCTCTGAAATAGGTCAGAACAGTGAACTAACTAGAGTCCACTCCAGCTCACAGTGTACGTGAAGCTGAGAGTTTCCTCTCTGTTCTATTACCCACCCCTAGTTATTTCATCCGTATTTCCTAACCGTCTATTAATTAGAGGTTCTGCATTGAGGTCTGATGACATCATTTACTTCTCCAATCGTAACATGCCAACACAAAGATACTCTGATGTTGAAAACAAACTCCATTCCGTTAGGAAATCCCCAGGGAAGAATGACAGCTCAAAAATTAAATTCCCAAGGAAATTAAAGTAAAATATTTTAAGTTAAAAACCCCAGTCATCATCCTCAATGTCCTGTGTGGCTCTGTCCTTGGCCAGGGTGTCTCAGTGCCTGAGCCAAGCAGGATTCTCGCGACACATGTAGTGGAGAGGGTGGCTCACAGGGCTGGGTGAAGTTCTATCAGCATCTCAGGGCACCTATCAATTCAATGCCAAGTGTCTGAGGTGCTTCTCCCCTACCTGATGCTTTATTTTAAAAGTTTTCAAATCTCAGAAAAGCTGGAGGAGAGAATAGTACAATGAACACTGGCATGCCCTTCCTTGCATTCACCAATTTTTTGCCAAATTTGTTCTCTTTCTCTCTCTCTCTCTCTCTCTCACACACACACACACACAATTTAAAAAATATTTACTGAATCATCTGAAAGTATTTTGAATATTTTCAAAAATATTTATAAAGTAATATCAGGTTATTGATTCAATATTATCAATAATATATAGTCCATATTAAATTTTCCCTAATTTCTCCTATGGTTTTTTTTTTTTTTTTGATCAAGAATCCAATCAAGGTTCCTATTAGGTGTGTCTTTTCAGTCTCCCTTTGTCTCACTGCCCTTTTGTTTTCATCTTTTGTGACATTGACAGTTTTGGGGAATCTCTCTCAGAATGGCCCACCTTCTGAATTTGTCTCCTCAAGTAGGTTCTGGGTTAGCTTTTTTGATAAGAGCACTCTGAAGGTGAGACTGGACTTCCCACTGCACCACATTAGAGATCACCAAGGGTCAGTGTCCCCCACTACCAGTGATGCCACATTTGATCACTTACTGAAGATTGGAGCTGCCAGATCTCTCAGTTGTAAAGGTACATTTCCCCTTTTGTACTGTGGGTGGTGATGCATTGAGACCCTGTGGATCTCTTGTTGCCTAGCAACCTCTTACCCAGTAATTTTAACAGCCATGGGTGATCCTTGCCTGAATCAATTGTTACCATGGGATTGCAAAGTGGTGATTTCCTAATGTCAACATTCCTTCTACATTTATTATTTGTTTTCTTCTGTAAATAAGAGATTTTGACTGCTCTTTTTTTTCCTTTGAGAATAATTATCTCATAAATTCTTTTAATGTGTTATCGTTTATTACTAGTAATATTATTTTTCATGCTCAAATTATCCCAAGGCAAACTCATAGATGATGTACCTTACTATTTGCTATATACTGAATGTTTGTGTCCCCTCCAAATTCATATGTTGAAACCTAATCCCCAATGTGATGGTATTAGGAGGTGAGGGTCTTTGGGAGGTGATTAGGTCATGAGGGCAGAGGACCATGAGGGCAGAAGATGGCTGAGACCGCAGCTTTTTGTTTTGTTTTGTTTTGTTTTTAGTAAACATATTTTTAATTCATTTTAATTAGATTTTAAGCTGCTTTTGTCTTTGGAGGCTTTTAAAAAGAAAACTGAGTTAGGTCCACTTCAATGTCCACTGATTTTCTTTTGTGAATCTTGTATGATGCTCGCAGGTTATATCGTAGCTCTGCAGTAATATCTATCTTGATTTTCCATTCTGCAGCTTTCTTTTGAATATGTTCTCTAGTTGAGGATTTGTGTAAAGAATATACTGCTGTTCTTGCCATTTCCAAAGCAGTCTTCAGAAAGGCCATATCTATCCCTTTTTTATTTTTGGTCCCATGGGAGGATTCATAATTACTGTATCAAATGACTTAGACATTCTGTTAGATTATGAGCACACATCACACTGAACCATGTCAACATTTGTTAACTCAAACTCTTCTACATTCCTATTAAATATTTCCAATGCATCTTCATCTATGTCGAATCCAACACACAGTCCCTCACAGGGGATTTTGCCCTTATAAAAGAGACCCCAGGGAGCTCCTTTGCCTCTTCTGCCATGTTGGGGACATGTCTAAGAACCAGGAAGCAGGCCCTCACCTGACACTAAATCTGCGGGCACCTTGATTGTGGACGTCTCAGCTTCCAGAACTGTAAGAAGTAAATTTCTGTTGCTTTTAAGCCACTCTGTCAATGGTATTTTTGTTATAGCAGCCTGAGCAGACTAAGACACTATTTAAAAGAATCCAGAGAGTTAATAGGACATGTCAGTGTATCATAGCACGGGTCCTAGACTTACTGACTTTAGAAAAGAAGCCAATCTCAAGGTCCTAAAACATTTATCCTAACAAAATTATGTCCCCAGAGACCAGCATTTAGCATTGCCAAAGAAACTGGTGTCTGAATCACAGAGGGTAAATGGAAAAGATCTTTTCACCATAATGAAATTGTTATAAAGTCTAGAGTCTGTAATTTTAACTAAAGTGGAAGAAATCTTAAGTTTTGTTTTGCTACTATGAATTCACCATGCTGGGAAAGGGATAGAATTCACCTAAGTGGTACCTTCCTTTTCCACTGAAGAATTTTTAAATTTCCTTTTTTTGAGCCTGGTGCTACCACCTTCTCAGAGCGGCATTGGGTATGAGCTTTGTTGGGTAATGTGGCCTCCATCACAGATGGTGAACAGATCTTTTCCTTTAGTCCTGAGCTGCTCTCGCTGTTGTCATCTCTCGATTTGCAGTTAGGCCTAAAAACCCTCCTTCTGGGGAATGCGCTCCCCTTGTCTGTCTTTGTGTTAGTTGCAGTGCTGTAGTGGAGACAAATGTCTCTCCTCTCGCTCTGTAAGGCAGCACGGGGATACAGCTCAGGCTCATATCTCTGGTGTCCTTGTTAAAAGACTCAGCTGAGGTTGGGTCAGCAGACCCAGCCCTTCCTACCTTGGCAAGGCCCTAACACCTAACAGCTTGAAAAGCTCTGTGACATACATGGAAGTCAGCTGCCTTGCACTGAAAGCAGAAAATATTGCCCTGGCTCCCAATATATCAAAGGCCTTGAATGAAAAGTTTCTGTTTTATGGCTGAAGCTTGGTCACAGCCACAGCTGTTCAAGAAAGCCAGTCTGTTGAAGGACAGTGGTCCCTTTTTCAAGGTTGCTGGCTTTGCTGGGGCCCTTGACTCTCACCTAGAAGATAGCCTGAAGGAGAAGCTCATGTGCTAACACACTGTGGGTGAGTATAATCCCAGGGAAGCGGAAGGGAGAGGGAATAGGAGGGAGGCTGGGAAAGAAGAACACATTTAAGATGTGTAGACCCAACTTGGCCACAGTTTTGCAATAGGTTGGTTGCTCGGTCACTCAAGGAGTCCTCGGAGAGGTCATATAAATAAAGCTTTTACATCTCTGAATGGTGCATTTAAGGAGGGGGCTGTGGAGAGGAGAAAAGGAGCAACAGTTATCCATTGCCTTCAATATCCCAAAGTTAACTTCCCTGCACATTTGCACTTCAGCCCAATAGGGGAGCCCCGGAGTGGAGGTGGAAGGTTCATGGAATGTGTGTGAGGGAGGTGTTGTCAAGTCATGCCCCCAAGTGCCATAAGGACCTGGAACCCTTGACTGGCAGAAGCAGCTGCCTGAATTCACAACCATGGGAATAGTGTAAGTCATGTCCAGGGCCACTGCACCCAGAATAGTCCAGTGCACTTGCTCACCATTGCTTAATGGTCAGTGTGTGTATCCCCAGCCCTACAGCCTTTGGTCAAAACCTCGTCTAAGTTCTAGTGACCTGCCACAAAACACCACAGCCTAAGACTTAAAGGTCCTGTCTCAAGTTCAGCAGCCAAAAGTCAACTCCAATACACTGTCATAAAAAACCACAGTAAAAAACCCATATGATCTCTGCCTGGTAAGCACCACCAAGGCATAGAGCCGTCTGCCCTGCTTCGAACAGAAGCTTCCAGCTCTTGCTATGCATTTTGCTCCCCTGAATTCTCTATTTTTGTTTCTCAGGGTTTGAAGCCTCCTATGCTAAACCTTGAGGTTGGGGTTGTGAAACTGTAAGTATCCCTCTATAGAGGCAGGTCTTTTAAAACTTAAGGCAGAGGGGAACACATGCTCCTGTGGGCTGCTCTTGGCTATGAGAAAAGAAGACAGAGGGGCTGGACCACTAGAGGCCAGGAGTGTGGTGCTAATGGAACTCCCTTCCCACGAAAGGAGTGGGGAATAGTGTGCTCTCTAACATCCCCAAACCCCAGGGCTCTTGTGTTAAGATTTCTTAAAAGCTCTCTCCCTGGGCTCTGCTCTCTACCTGAGGCTCAACAGTTCCCCTTGAGTGGTGAGATGAGGGGCTGTCTTCCCTTCTTTAAGCCATTATCTAGGAGTCCTGCCTTCCCCTGGCTGGAGTTGGGAGGGAGAGTAAAACACCCAGTGCCCCTCACCAGACCACCCATCTCCTCCATCACCCCTTTCAATGAACTCTGATCTCAGCTGATAGAGGAGGTGTGAGGAGCCAGGGGAGTACCCAAGCGTCGTGTGGCCACTTCTGAGTCAATCCTGTGGGATGTGTCCAGAAGCTCCTCTTCAGAACATGTGAGTTACTATCAACTGTTGAGCTCAGCTTTGGGGCTTAAGTGTTTTTCTGAGGGAAACAGGAAAAGTCCATTCAACACTGTTGCACATTCATTTATTCACTATGAATTGAGCATCTGTGATTCACCAGGCCCTGTGTTGTGTGTTGGGCGTGATGCGAGGATGAGGGGAGGGTTATAAAATAGAACTAACCATAACACTCAACCCTAGAGAGGCTTTAAGTAGTCCAGGGAGAGAAGCACGTGGGTGCACGCATACACACACGCGCACACACACTTTTGTAAGGACTACAAGAAACATAGATGCCAAAGGTTATAGAAACCTGTAGAGAGAAATGAGGCCTCACTGAGTATTGACATTTGAACTAAGTGTTGAAAGATGAGTGAGTTTGACAGGACAAAAAGGGGAAAGTTACTAGGAAAAAAGCCATGGCTGCTTGAAAGAAGGTGGTGCGTGTAGGAAATGAAAAGAGGTTCGCGTGGCAGGAGCACATGGTGCGTGTTCTTGTCTGTTAAAGGGGATATTGGGAGATGGAGCTGAAAGTGTAAGTTGGAACTAAATCATGAAGACCCTTGTGTCCAATGATAGAGCCTGAAGTCTGGATAATTGAAGGATTTCAAACAGAGGAATAAATAGAGCTGGTTTTTAGAAAGGTCATATGAGCAACTCTGTTGGGAGGTCCAGCTGGCAAATCTGTTGGGGATGGTTATGCAAAGAGAGAATCTGGAAGTTGGGAAACCAGTTTCGAGGCTATTACATAATCCTGGTGGTAGGTGATGAAGGCCTGTACTAAGGAAGTGGCAGTGGGAACTAAAAGGAGGATGTGATTTGAGAGATATTTCGAAATTAAAGTTGATGGGGAATTCCCTGGTGGTCCAGTGGTTAGGACTACAAGCTTCCACTGCAGGGGGCCCGTGTTTGATGCCTGGTGGTAGGGGAACTAGGATCCCGCATGCTGTGTGGTGCAGCTGAAAGAAAGAAAGAAAGAAAGAAAGAAAGAAAGAAAGAAAGAAAGAAAAGAAAGTTGACTGGATTGGCTTGGGTGACCAATTCAATGTAGAGACTCAGAGATGGCTATGCATATTCTGTCTTGGGTGACTGGGTAGAGTGCTATCTTCAAGTAGAAAAAGAAGAAGAAGAAGGAAAAGAGAGGGAGGGAGGGAGAGAGAGAGAGAGAAAAGAAGAAGAAGAAGGAGAAGAAGGGGGAGGGGGGAGAAGGAAGAGAGGAAGGAGTGGGAGGAGAGAAGGAAGGAAGGAAGAAAGAGAACACAGTAAGGAGAGCAAGTTTTGTGGGGACAACTGATTGGGTTTTATGTGGTGTTTTAGATATCTGCAGTTCATGCAAGTATCTTGTTCTTGTTTTGAACAATACACAGCATTCATCTCAAATTGACAGGTGGACCTCGTAGCAATGATTTTATTGGGATTATTAAAAACTCTAAGATTGAAGGACATGTATTGCACTTCTCTGGGTGGGTTAAGAGGGAGCAGGTAATGATATAGACAAATTTGTAGAGGTGATGTTTATTCATCAGGGGGATTTAATAGACATCCAATTCAACAACAGTTCATTGAGCACCAATTGAATGCCAGGCACCATGCTGGCTGCTTGGGCTTTCCTTTTAAGGAACTCTCAGTCTTGTTGGGGAAACACAAAAATGCACACATCTCTGTAGCAGAGGAGCCGTGTAAAGGAAAGAGCACCGTCCTGGGTACCAGGAGACCTGGGTTTAATTTAGTATGTGCTTTGCCACTAACTCGTTATTTAATTTTCAGCTAGTTGCTCTTCCTCTCTGGTTCTCAATTTCCAACCACAAAATTAAAGAAGTGGCTTAGATAAACTGTAAGTTCCCTCCAAACATCAACCATTAGTGATGCCATGTCTCACGGTATACAAGTGCTATGGGAGTCCAAAGACAGATCATTTCCAGTAGCAGCTGACATTTGACTTGGGGCTCAATGAATGAGCAGGATTCCAGCATATGCAAATGATGGAAAAGGCTGAGAGGAGGAAGTGCAGAGCGGCTATATTAGAAAATGGGGAAGATCACCCGGTGGGTGATTGAGTGTAGGGTGTGGAGCACAATGACCACGGAAAATGCTGGAGAGGGAAGTAGGTGGTGCTACGTGGAGAAGGGCCATGAATGCCCCGTCAAGGATTTTATTAATCCAGGCAATGTGGCTTGGAAATGACTCCCCCTGTACAATCCACTGGAGTGTGGAGATCAAGATGAGGTGTGATGGACATCATAAAAATGGATCAAAACATCCCATGGCTCAGAGGCGAGATAGATCAACTTTGAATGGAGAAAGCTAAGAGGTATATTTATTCACAGTGTATTCATTTCCTCTATGGGAAAGTGTGAGGCCTGAGGTGGGGAAACGAAGATGACGGCAGCTACTTTTTACTGACCCAGGGAGGCTGATGAAACCCAGCATGTTGCTGAGAAGTCCTCTTAGCAGCAGGATCTGATGGTGTTCTAGTGGAAGGATGGTGCAGGGAGCACGTGATCTACGTGAGTGGCCCCCATGGAGCTGGGCAGTGGGCAGCCAGAGCCCACGCTACTTCTTCATGGTCCTGGGCGCTCAGTATGCTCCTAGGGTCAGTAGCATTAGCATCACGTGGGAGCTTATTACAGACGCAGGATCTTAGCCTCCACCCAGACTCAGTGAATAAGAATCTGCATTTTAACAAGATCTCCAGGTTACCCATAAGCACTTTATTTTATTTTATTATTTTTTAAACATCTTTATTGGAGTATAATTGCTTTACAATATTTTGTTAGTTTCTGCTGTATAACAAAGTGAATCAGCTATATGTATACATATATCCCCATATCCCCTCCCTCTTGCATCTCCCTCCCACCCTCCCTACATAAGCACTTTAAAGTTTGAGAAGGCTTCCTGCTTTCTGAACACAGCTTTCCTCACTCAAACTCTTTCTCTTAGTTTATTTCCTACTCAGGGAAGAGAAAAGAGTACTTCCTGGATTTCCTAGGGAGCACACTGGATCAGATGCCAGTTTGAGGGTAGGAATACACCATAATGACCCATAATAGCTTCCTCATTAATTCATTCATTCATTCAATCAATCAAATAGTAATAGAGCACCTCCTATATTTCAATATGTATTCTATCTGCATCTCTGGTCCTCCTGGCCTTGACTGTCCTGGGTTACTTCTGGCAGGATGGGAAGGATCTAGGACCTAGGGTGTGAAATCCACTTACTTGGGCAGGAGAGAAGTTATCCTGGTGTCAGATTCTGAGCTTAGAGTTTCAGACAGACAGTGGGAGTGTGGAATGCAGTCCCATCATGGGGAGGTCCATGACGAGCCCAGTGTCCATGTCTCCAGGGGTGTGTGCTGTCCCACTTGGCAGAGCCCACTGTAGCCTTACCAGACTGACTGCAACTGAGAAAAGCACCCACTGAAAGCAGGTTATCCGTGGTAGAGTTTAGGTGCAGTCCTCATGGAGGAATGGTGGGGATGTGTATGGGAGTAGGACTCAGAATAGTGACCAAAGCTGAAGCTCATTAAGGAAGCCAGGCAACATCATGGGCCTTGGATTGGGAGCAACATGTCATTAAGAAAAAGACCACTGGGCCAGGGCTGTCACTTTGGAAATAGGCGGGAGTCCTGCGGGACCCTGTGTTCTGTTCAGACTAGGGTGTGGGCACTTGATGTACAGGTTGCTGGGTGTGGCCTTGGGTGGTTTAAATCGTCCCACTTTGATGTCCCTTCTCCCCCAAGGGTGGCTTTGGGTGCAGAGGCTGAGACAGCAATCGGGAGCTGCGTGGACTCATCTGTGAGGAGTGGATGCAGCCAAGAGCTGGGGCTTAGGGGCTGCGGCGTAAGCCCCCTTCACCTGGGAGTAGATGACACAGGAATCCTGGGGGAAGGAGCACATAGGTGAGGGCCAGAGGCCAGCAGGCCCGAAGTGGGAGAGTACACAGGTCACGGGACTCACCATGTTCTTGAGAAGCTCTGGGTCAGAGGCTGCTGTGGAAAGAAGGGAAGCATTCAGCTGTGAACTCAGAACTCTCTCCTTGCATCTGTGCCACCAGCCCAGCCACAGCCATCTCCATGGGGCTGCACTGAACCTTTCCTAAGAACCTCAACCTCACAGCTTCGAGCAACTCTCTCCTCAGCATCTCTCCACTCTTTGTTCCTCATCCTGAGCTCCCCAGGGACTCTCAAAAGAAAGAAATGTACTTTTTATCTTGTTCATGCTTTGATCATAGATTCATAGTGTATATTATGGAGAAGCAGCCTGGCCTGGAGCAGAGGCAGTGCAGTGGTTTAGAGCAGACTTCTGATCCAGACTACCTCAGACTGAGCTCCAGGTCAGCCGTGCCACTTCTGTGACCTTGGGCAAGTCACTCAATATCTCCTGCCTTGGTGTCTCATCTGTATGTTGGGAATAATAATACCTACCTGTAGGGTTATGTGTGTGTGTGTTTGATTTCTAACATCTGTTATGTGCTGAGCAGTTCCAATGTGCAGGTACACTTCTGAGGGTTATAAACAAACAAACTTTAAATATATGTGTGTGTGTATATATTTATGGCATATATATATATATATTTTTTCAATGTATTTATTTACAGTACTCTACTCAGAACTGTACCAGGCACATAGGAACTGCTCAACACGTGTTGATATGATAATAGAAGTTGTTATTATTATTATATTGTCTTAAACCTGGAATGAAATATGGCATTCATCAAGCAAGGCTTTCTCTTTTTGGCTTGGAATGAGCCTCAAGGCTCCCTGGAACTGCCCTGAGAAGCAGAGCTTGGCCTAAGGCTTGGACTCTAGAGACAGACTCTTCTGTGATTTGTTAGCTCTGTGACTTCAGGCTGGTCATTTAAGATCTCTCTGCCTCTGTTTTCTCATCTGTGAAATGGGGTAATAACAACACTCACATCAAAAGGGGTTGTAAGTGTGAATGAATTCATACATTTTAGAGGTGGGCCCCTGAACCAAGAATGGAACAAAATGGAGTTCATTTGATTTTATACAAGAAGAATAAAAAAACCAGAGAAGGAAGCAGAATGGCTAAAAATCACATGACAGTTTTTACAGAACAAAGTTAGAATAGCCCCAAAGGCTTTCCCTTTCCTGCTCTGAGAGGAGGAAACCAGGCTGGGATTCTTCACAGCTGACCATCTACCATGAGTGAGGACTAATGACACAGACAGACAACAAGCATATACTTGTCATAAAAGCTGCTTAAACTCTGCTGCTGTAATAGCATCTCCCCATCTACTTCCTCGTTTGATCCTTACAATAACCCTATGAGAGAGTATGATAGGCAGAATAATGTCTCCCACAAAGATGTCCATGTCCTGATACCTGGAACCTGTGAATATGTGACCTAAGATGGAGAAAGGGATTTTGCAGATGTGACTAAGATTAAGGACCTTCAAATGGCGAGATTATTTTAGATTATCCAGGTAGAATTTTAAGGAGAACTTTAAAATCTGAGAACTTTTTCTAGTTGTGGTCAAAGGGAGCACTGACTATGGAAGAAATGGTTAGAGAGGTGCCACTTGCTGGCTTTGAAGATGGAGGGATGGGACATGAGCCCCAGAAAGGAAAAGGGTGTCCTTTAGAAGCTGGAAAAGGCACGGGAATACATTCTCCCCTGGAGCTTCCAGAAAGGACCTCTGCTGACACTGATTTTAGCCCAGTGTAACCTGTGTTTTAGACTTCTGACCTACAGCACAGTAAGATAATAAACTTGTATTGTTTAAGCCCTCGTGGTCATTTGCCACAGCAGCAGTAGAAAACAGGTACAGGTAGGAAGGGAATGATAGACAGTCCTGTCTCATTTCACAGATGGGACACTGAAGCTCTGAGGGGCTGACTGCCCAGGGTGATGACTTTGTTACTCAAGTGATGCTGAGGCCATCTGTGGAGAATGGAGAAAGCAGCTCTGCACGGTGAGCTTGGGTTAATCGCAGCAGGGTAGGTGGGCACAAAGTAAGAAGCTCAGTGACCCAGCCTGAGGGGCAGTTCTGTGTCTGGTTGGCCCAGACCCACTGAAGGGGTGGAGACTGAGCCACACATAGCAATAGACCGCCCAAATCAAGGGTCCTTAGGTCTTACCTGCCTGTTTGTTCTCCGCCTTCACGCTCCGGACTTCCGAGTACACCACATCTCCTCCGTTAGGATTTACTTGGAGAGAAGTTGAAGTTTGAGAGGACTCTAAGGTTCTTGCCCCTTGTCTTGCTACTTCCTCCTCTCCCAGATAGAGTTTGTTCTCTGGAGGGAGCAGGGCCCTCCGGGCCTCTGTACCATCCCTTCCTCATTTCTTGTCCCACCACTTCCTGGACCAACCCTGGGGTCCCTGCCCAAATGGAGGGTCCTCAGTCCTCACCATTGCTGTACACTGGTTGCAGTTCTATCCAGCTTGGTACATTGTAGTAGGTGGGCTCTTGGGAGTCTGAAGCTGATGGGTTCCTGTAAGGTAGAAGCATTGATGTTTCCCAGAAATCCTGATGAAGTAGCTATAAGGATCATTCCCTGTTAGTGAGTCTTTACCACAGGATAGTTGCCAAGCCTGGAAACATAGATGAGCATATAACAAATGGTCTATTGTTATGGACTATTATATTATAAATCATAATATTAATCCAGACTTTACTGCCACCTAGTATGTCACTGTGCTAGTGCCTATAACAATATTAAGTTGATGCTATTATTATCTCTGTTTTTTAGATGGAAAAAATGGAGGTTCTGAGAGGTAAAATGACTTACTCAAGACTATGTAACTAGAAAGGGAAAGAGCCAGGAGCCATTCAAACCTGGCTCCAAGGTCTACACTCCCAGAGAGATCAGTATCTGAGTGAAATCCATAATTAGAAAGGCTCAAATGGGAATACCTTGGTGGTCCAGAAGTTAGGACTTGGTGCTTTCACTAAGAAGGGCTTGGGTTCAGTCCCTTGTGGGGGAACTAAGATCCTGCAACTTTGCAGCATGGCCAAACAAACAAACAAACAAAAAGGCTCAGAGGAACTCAGGATGGTTTGGATGCTGCTACCATAAGCTTGCCCAGGGATAGTTTGTGAGCTGTGGTGTGACTCTTAAAGTCAGTCTTTGGAATCCAAGACGGCAGCCCCTTCTTCACAGGCACCACCTCCTGTTAGCAGAGAGGTCTCTCGGGGTGGCCAAGTTGCGTGACTCCATCTTCTTGGCTGTCATCACAACAGGTGTTGGTTAGGTTGGGTTGGCCACGACCAGAGCTTTCCAGGCTGATTAAGCTAAGACCATCTTAGGAAACGGATGGATTCAGTGGTCATAGTGTCACTCAAACAACCAAGGCAACATTGGACCAAGGATGTAAGTTAATAAATAAAAAGCAATTAACACTTGCTGCAAGAAAAAGGCCTATTTAGCTAAGCTGATGGGTGAGAAGGTCCTGGGAATTGAGATATCCCAAGGGAGGTGGCAACATGAAATTGGCACAACCCATCTCAGTGACATGAAGCAGTGACCATGCTCTCAGCAGTAACCAGATTCAATTCCATTTTCATACTTGGTGGGCATTTCATTAACCATACGGCAATATAGGCAGGTCTTACCTGGAGGAGTCAAATGTAGGCTTTCCTCCTGCAAAGGAAAGCAGAGAGACATTGAGTCCAGGAGAAGGAAGACTTCACAAGGAGCACAGCTCATAGGAGGCTCACCTAGAACCTTCCAGGAGTCACTGTCTCTAAGATGTGAACCCTCCTTTGCTATGTCCAAGGGAGGTGGCAGATTGGGCAAAAACTACTGATCCTGGATTCCAGAGGGGTATAGTTATAATACAAAAGGGTAGCCCACAATCCGTAATCTTTTAACGTGGAGTTTGTGAAGAACAATGGTCAATAGCTGAATGTGGGAAAATAGACTTGATCGGCTATGAAAGTACCATACATTTACAAAATCAGTAAGTTATCAAATTCCATTTGGTTTCTGTTCTCACTACTATTTCTCAGAGTTTTTCTTCTCCTCTTCCGTTCCTTGGGGGTCTTGCAAGGGTAGAGAGGGAAATGCACTGTAATTTGTCATGTCAGATAAACTACATCTTGTGAAGACATCTTACACCCAATAGGGCTGTTCTGGAAACTTTGCATTTGATGAAGACAAATTCTGGAGGAACTAGAGGGGAATGTAGGAGCTGTGGAATTGTGCAGAAAGGAGGTGTTGAGAGCTTGGGGGTGGTTCCAAAGGCAGCATGAGCCTGAGGGAATGGAGATGGGAAGGACAGGGACTCAAGCAAAGGTTAACCAGGGAGTTACTCACCTGCTTTCCTCGGGAGCCAGCAGTAGAACAACAGTGCCACGGCAGCGAGACCCATCACGCTGAGCAGCCCCCCGGTGACACCGGTGGCAACAGGGCCACTTCTGCTCCCTGTCAGCCCTGAGGGGGAGACCCCAGGCATGAGCCAGAGGGAGAGGCTTGTGGTCTTGAACTGCCCTGATCCCTGGAGCTGATGCCTGGGAGAGAGGATGAACTGAGGGGACCAGGACTCCTGAGGCTAATCAGGTGCAGGTGTGGCACAGGGGATGGCACTTCTCTTGGTGGGGAAGCTCATGTCTGTGGCTGATGCAAGGGTTGAGGGTCAGGATGGATGATGCTAGCTGAAGAGTATTAAATTCAGTGGTCTTCTTTAGCCCCCTTTCCCACCCAAATGACAAGCCTTCAGAAACACTTAATGAAAATAACAGTTTGGAGAACATCTAGCTTTGTGTACCTGTCCCTGAGAAACACTGTCCTGGTCAGGCATCACAAGGATTATCAGAGTATCCTAGGAGGAAATCTTTTGGCCACATCTGTGGCCTGAGAATAGGAAACTTACCTGTGATGGAAAGTGTCACTGCCTCACTGCACTGGGGACCCAGGCCATTGTCGGCCTCACAGGAGTAGGTTCCAGAATGATTTGCAGTCAGTGAGAGGTTGAGGGACACTCCTTGTCCAGAGTGGGATATGCTGCTCTCCAGGGTGACATTCTTGTGATAAAACCGGTACAGGATCGGGGGAGAGCCTCTCTGGGCCTCACAATGAAGCTCCACCACATCCCCCACCACAGCCTGGGCCCTGGGGGTCCTGAGGGTGAGGATAGGGTGAGACACTGGAACTGAGGGAAAACAAAAAGTCAATAGAAGTTCCTACTTCTAACATACTCAGAAAGGAACAAAAAATAATATAAACAAATAATAAAAGTCATATCTCAATCAAGGAAAATATATTGAAACACATATGACAAGCAAAGTTAATGACCTGAATCTACAAATAGCTTTCAATGCACAAAAATATCCAACAGAAAAGTGTGAAAAGTGTATGAATCACTAAAAACTTCAAATAGCCAATAAATATATAAAGATAACATCTTTGTTACTAATTAAGTATATACAAATAAAAACACCCATCAGACTGGCAAAGCTTAAAAAGGCAGATAATACTGATGGGGTTGTGGATTAAGAGGCACCCTGATATGCTCTCGGTGGGAATGCAAATTTGAGACACTTCCTTGAATGGTGATTTGGAAATATATATCTAATTTAAAATGCACATAAACTTTCACCCAGCAAATCTACTTCTAAGACTATTTCCTTTAGGGCTACTAACATAAGTTATGTAAAAAATGGCCAACAGACACGTGAAAAGATGCTCAATATGGGTAATTATTAGAGAAATGCAAATCAAAACTACAGTGAGGTATCACCTCACACCAGTCAGAATGGCCATCATTAAAAAGTCAACAAGTTTGGTACTGTGCTGTGTTTACTTATTGTATACAGTTCATACTTCATAGAAACTGTTATTTTATTGCTTTTGAATAAATTTTATATTTTGAATAAAAAAAAAGTCAACAGGACTGAGACATTCAAGATGGCGGAGGAGTAAGACGTGGAGATCACCTTCCTCCCCACAAATACATCAGAAAAACAACTACATGTGGAACAACTCTTTTTTTTTTTTTTTTTTTATTCCCAAATTTCAGCCATTTATTTTTTTTTCATCTTTTAATTCCTATGGGGTTCATCAATTCTTTATCAGTTAACATTCTCATTGACAAAGACCAATTTATATTAACTATAGTTATATATAACATATCAAGGGAGTACATGGGAAAATCAGAACATAAAACTTCATCAGCTAAATAGAGTTCAACTCAGTTTGCTGTTATGGAGACAAACAAGATAAATACATTGAAGCATAAACAAAATATTACGCTCAGAATAACAGCATTCCGGAAGAAAACGGAAAGCTGAAGATACAATAAAGGTCTCTAATTTACAGTATGTATAATTATATAATTTATTAAAATCAACACAATTCATGTACAAAATATTAACATGGCAGCCATTACGTTTGTTAAGCACTTCAAATACTGAAATGTTAAAACAGTAAAGCTACACTAAGCAACTTCTGCATCAAGGGATCTAATCTAGCTCACTAGTTCAGGCTGAACATTCACTCTCCGAAGTATTTCTTCAGGCATGCAAAAAACAGGGCTAACAGGTTTAATCTGTTCTTCTCCCAAAAGTGACAATCCAGCAATTCCAAATAGAGTATGAAAAGGATCTACCATATCTCCTGGCCTGTCCGCAAATCCTCCCGTTTCTTCATCTTGACATGCTAAAATGAAACTGCGCAGTTTCTCTCTGTCAATCCAATGAAGCCTTCCAATTATCTTTAGGGAAGCCAACACCCACCAAGAATAGCATACATCTGGTAACTTCTCTGGCCTTCCATTGAGTCCACCTGATGGAAGCTGTCGTTCACAAAGCCACCAACCAAGTAAATCAGAATTTACTCGATGCAACTGACTAGTAATAGCCAGGAATCCTGTGCAACAATAGATCTGCCCAGCATGGGATTCAGAACCTGGCCTGCAACCAAATCCACCATCAAAGTTCATACATGATAAAACAAATTCGATTGCCTTTTCCACATTAATAGCATCCAGCTTCCCCAATAGAGCCAAAGTTGCCACCGCACAAAAAGAGAATCTTGTATCGATTTCTCCCTATTATATAAAAGTAGATTTTCACATCCCATGAAGCAGCTGGTCTCTCCTGCCTGCGCTGTATTCAGCCCTTATCTTTTAGACTGGCCCCCTCTGTTCCAGTACTCCTGTATGCTGATATAACTAGCACAGTGCATGCTGGAACTTCCAGCAGACCATTAACTCCAGTTAGACCAGCTGCTTAGTGGGACCCCAAATATCTCCAGCAAAAGAACCATCTTCTTTCTGTAGACTCTGAACATATTCCACAACTTTATTTACATCAATAACATTAATACTATCATAGAGAGTAAGAATCTGCACAGCACTAAGAGTGTACAAAAGATGAGGATCATGTCCAAGACTAGCACTTATTCCACCACACTCGTGTTGACAAGACTTAATAAATGTCAGAATTTCTTCTCTATTCATGCGATGTAGCTGTCCCATGAGATCCATAACAGTCAGACCCCAATAGATGCCACTCATTCTCAAATATTCAGACATACAGTATTCGTAATCATCTTTCTTTGAGCCATACGATGCTATATAATCTGCATGCTTCTCCACTAATAGGGTGTCGGGTGCATCTGACTTGATAATAACATCCTTCTGCGGTGTGCCCATGTCTGAGAGCGAAAAGAGCTGTGGAACAACTCTTACAGAACACCAACTGAATGCTGGCAGAAGACCTCAGACTTCCCAAAAGTATGGCTGACAGGGTTTTGGTGTTCCATCCGGGTGTCAGGCCTGTGCCCCTGAGGTGGGAGGGCAAAGTTTACGACATTGGTCCACCAGAGACTTCTCGGCTCCACGTAATAACAAATGGCAAATGTTCTCCCAGAGAGCACCATCTCAACGCTAAGACCCAGCTCCACTCAATGACCAGCAAGCTACAGTGCTGGACACCCTATGCCAAACAACTCACAAGACAGGAAAACAACCCCACCCATTAGCAGAGAGGCTGCCTAAAATCATAATAAGTTCACAGACACCCCAAAACAAACCACCAGATGCAGTCTTGCCCCCCAGAAAGACAAGATTCAGCCTCACTGACCAAAACACAGGCACCAGTCCCCTCCACCTGGAAGCCTACACAACCCACTGAACCAACCTTAGCCACTGGGGGCAGACACCAAAAGCAACGGGAACTATGAACCTGCAGCCTGAGAAAAGGAGACCCCAAACACAGTAAGTTAAGCAAAATGAGAAGACAGAGAAACAAAAAGCAGATGAAGGAGCAAGGTAAAAACGACCAGACCAAACAAATGAAGAGGAAATAGGCAGTCTACCTGAAAAAGAATTCAGAGTAATGATAGTAAAGATGATCCAAAATCTTGGAAATAGAATGGAGAAAATACAAGAAACATTTAAGAAGGACCTAGAAGAACTAAAGAACAAACAAACAATGATGACCAACAAAATAAATGAAATTAAAAATTCTCTTGAAGGAATCAATAGCAGAATAACTGAGGCAGAAGAACGGATAAGTAACCTGGAAGATAAAATAGTGGAAGTAACTACCACAGAGCAGAATAAAGAAAAAAGAATGAAAAGAATTGAGGACAGTCTCAGAGACATCTGGGCCAACATTAAACGCAACAACATTCAAATTGTAGGGGTCCCAGAAGAAGAAGAGAAAAAAAAAAGGGACTGAGAAAATATTTGAAGAGATTATAGTTGAAAACTTCCCTAATATGGGAAAGGAAATAGTCAATCAAGTGCAGGAAGGGCAGAGAGTCCCATACAGGATAAATCCAAGGAGAAACATGCCAAGACACATATTAATCAAACTATCAAAAATTAAATACAGAGAAAAAATATTAAAGGCAGCAAGGGAGAAGCAACAAATAACATACAAAGACATCCCCATAAAGTTAACAGCTGATCTTTCAGCAGAAACTCTGCAAGGCAGAAGGGAGGGGCAGGACATATTTAAAGTGTTGAAAGGGAAAAACCTACAACCAAGATTACTCTACCCAGCAAGGATCTCATTCAGATTCGACAGAGAAATTAAAACCTTTACAGACAAGCAAAAGCTAAGAGAATTCAGCACCACAAAACCAGCTTTACAAGAAATGCTAAAGGAATTTCTCTAGACAGGAAACAGAAGGCAAGGAAAAGACCTACAAAAACAAACCCAAAATAATTAAGAAAATGGTAATAGGAACATACATATGGATAACTACCTTAAATGTAAATGGATTAAATGCTCCCACCAAAATACATAGACTAGCTGAATGGTTACAAAAACAAGACCCACATATATGCTGTCTACAAGAGACCCACTTCAGACCTAGGGACACATACAGTTCAAAAGTGAGGGGATGGAGAAAGATATTCCATGCAAATGGAAATCAAAAGAAAGCTGGTTAGCAATTCTGATATCAGACAAAATAGACTTTCAAATAAAGACTATTACAAGAGACAAAGAAAGACACTCATAATGATCAAGGGATCAATCCAAGAAGAAGACATGACAATTGTAAATATTTATGCACCCAACATAGCAGCACCTCAATACATAAGGCAAATGCTAACAGCCATAAAAGGGGAAATCGACAGTAACACAATCATAGTAGGGGACTTTAACATCCTACTTTCACCAATGGACAGATCATCCAAAATGAAAATAAATAAGGGAACACAAGCTTTAAATGATACATTAAACAAGATGGACTTAATTGATATTTATAGGACATTCCATCCAAACACAACAGAACACACTTTCTTCTCAAGTGCTCATGGAACACTCTCCATGATAGATCATATCTTGGGTCACAAATCAAGCTTTGGTAAATTTAAGGTAATTGAAATTGTATCAAGTAACTTTTCCAACCACAACGCTAAGAGACTAGATATTAATTACAGGTAAAAATCTGGAAAAAATACAAACACATGGAGGATAAACAATACTCTACTAAATAACCAAAGATCACTGAAGAAATCCAAGAGGAAATAAAAAAATACCTAGAAACAAATGACAATGAAAACACGAAGACCCAAAACCTATGGGATGAAGCAAAAGCAGTTCTAAGACAGAAGTTTACAGCAGTACAATCCTACCTCAAGAAACCAGAAACATCTCAAATAAACAACCTAACCTTACACCTAAAGCAATTAGAGAAAGAAGAACAAAAAAACCGCAAAGTTAGCAGAGGGAAAGAAATCATAAATATCAGATTAGAAATAAATGAAAAAGAAATGAAGGAAACAATAGCAAAGATCAATAAAACCAAAAGCTGGTTCTTTGAGGAGACAAACAAAATTGATAAACCATTAGCCAGACTCATCAAGAAAAAAAGGGAGAAGACTCAAATCAATAGAATTAGAAATGAAAAAGGAGAAGTAACAACTGACACTGCAGAAATACAAAGGATCATGAGAGATTACTACAAGCAACTATATGCCAGAAAAATGGACAGCCTCAAAGAAATGGACACATTCTTAGAAAAGCACAACCTTCCAAGACTGAACCAGGAAGAAATAGAAAATATAAACAGACCAAACATGAGCACTGAAATTGAGACTGTGATTAAAAATCTTCCAAAAATCAAAAGCCCAGGACCAGATGGCTTCACAGGCAAATTCTATCAAACATTTAGAGAAGAGCTAACACCTATCCTTCTCAAACTCTTCCACAATATAGCAGAGGGAGGAACACTCCCAAACTCATTCTACAAGGCCACCATCACCCTGATACCAAAACCAGACAAAGATGTCACAAAGAAAGAAAAGTACAGGCCAATATCACTGATGAACATAGATACAAAAATCCTCAACAAAATATTAGCAAACAGAATCTAACTGCACAATAAAAGGATCATACAACATGGTCAAGTGGGTTTTATCCCAGGAATGCAAGGATTCCTCAATGTACGCAAATCAATCAATGTGATACACCATATTAACAAATTGAAGGAGAAAAACCATATGATCATCTCAATAGATGCAGAAAAAGCTTTTGACAAAACTCAACACCCATTTATGATAAAAACCCTCCAGAAATAGGCATAGAGGGAACTTACCTCAACATAATAAAGGCCATATATGACAAATCCACAGCCAACATCATTCTCAATGGTGAAAAACTGAAACCATTTCCACTAAGATCAGGAACAAGAGAAGGTGGTTCTCTCTCACCACTATTATTCAACATAGTTTTGGAAGTTTTAGCCACAGCAATCAGAGAAGAAAAAGAAATAAAAGGAATCCAAATTGGAAAAGAAGAAGTAAAGCTGTCACTGTTTGCAGATGACATGATACTATACACAGAGAATCCTAAAGATGCTACCAGAACGCTACTAGAGCTAATCAATGAATTTGGTAAAGTAGCAGGATACAAAATTAATGCACAGAAATCTCTTGCATTCTTGAGAGGGCAGACAGCAGAAGCAAGAAGAACTACCATCCTGCAGCCTGTGGAACAAAAACCACATTCACAGAAAGATAGACAAGATGAAAAGGCAGAGGGCTATGTACCAGATGAAGGAACAAGATAAAACCCCAGAAAAACAACTAAATGAAGTGGAGATAGGCAACCTTCCAGAAAAAGAATTCAGAATAATGATAGTGAAGATGATTCAGGGCCTCGGAAAAACAATGGAGGCAAAGATGGAGAAGATGCAAGAAATGTGTAACAAAGACCTAGAAGAATTAAAGAACAAACAAACAGAGATGAACAATACAATAACTGAAATGAAAACTACACTAGAAGGAACCAATAGCAGAATAACTGAGGCAGAAGAACGGATAAGTGACCTGGAAGACACTATGGTGGAATTCACTGCTGTGGAACAGAATAAAGAAAAAAGAATGAAAAGAAATGAAGACAGCCTAAGAGACCTCTGGGACAACATTAAACGCAACAACATTCGCATTATAGGGGTCCCAGAAGGAGAAGAGAGAGAGGAAGGACCAGAGAAAATATTTGAGGAGATTATACTCGAAAACTTCCCTAACATGGGAAAGGAAATAGCCACCCAAGTCCAGGAAACGCAGCGAGTCCCATACAGGATAAACCCAAGGAGAAACACGCTGAGACACATAGTAATCAAATTGGCAAAAATTAAAGACAAAGAAAAATTATTGAAAGCAGCAAGGGAAAAATGACAAATAACATACAAGGGAACTCCCATAAGGTTAACAGCTGATTTCTCAGCAGAAACTCTACAAGCCAGAAGGGAGGGGCATGATATACTTAAAGTGATGAAAGCGAAGAACCGGCCACCAAGATTACTGTACTCGGCAAGGATCTCATTCAGATTTGATGGAGAAATCAAAAGCTTTACAGACAAGCAAAAGCTAAGAGAATTCAGCACCACCAAACCAGCTCTACAACAAATGCTAAAGGAACTTCTCTAAGTGGGAAACACAAGAGAAGAAAAGGACCTACAAAAACAACCCAAAACAATTAAGAGAATGGTCATAGGAACATACATATCAATAATTGCCTTAAATGTGAATGGAGTAAATGCTCCAACCAAAAGACACAGGCTCACTGAGTGAATACAAAAACAAGACCCATATATATGCTGTTTACAAGAGACCCACTTCAGACCTAGGGACACATACAGACTGAAAGTGAGGGGATAGAAAAAGATATTCCATGCAAATGGAAATCAAAAGAAAGCTGGAGTAACAATACTCATAGCAGATAAAATACACTTTAAATAAAGAATGTTACAAGACACAAGGAAGGGCACTACATAATGATCAAAGGATCAATACAAGAAGAAGATACAACAATTATAAATATATATGCACCCAACATAGGGGCACCTCAATACATAAGGCAATGGTTAACAGCTGTAAAAGAGGAAATTGACAGTAACACAATAATAGTGGGGGACTTTAACACCCCACTTACACCAATGGGCAGATCATCCAAAATGAAAATAAATAAGGAAACAGAAGCTTTAAAGGACACAATGGACCAGATAGATTTAATTGATATTTATAGGACATTCCATCCCCAAACAGCAGATTACACTTTCTTCTCAAGTGCGCATGGAACATTCTCCAGGATAGATCACATCTTGGGTCACAAATCAAGCCTCAGTAAATTTAGGAGAATTGAAATCATATCAGGCATCTTTTCTGACCACAACACTATGAGATTAGAAATGAATTACAGGGAAAAAAATGTAAAAAACACAAACACATGGAGGCTAAACAATACATTACTAAATAACCAAGAGATCACTGAAGAAATCCAAGAGGAAATCAAAAAATACCTAGAGACAAATGGCAATGAATACACGATGATCCAAAACCTATGGAATGCAGCAAAAGCAGTTCTAAGAGGGAAGTTTATAACTATACAAGCCTACCTCAAGAAACAAGAAAAATCTCAAATAAACAATCTATCCTTACACCTAAAGGAACTAGAGAAAGAAGAACAAACAAAACCCAAAGTTAGCAGAAGGAAAGAAATAATAAAGATCAGAGCAGAAATAAATGAAATAGAAACAAAGAAAACAATAGCAAAGATCAATAAAACTAAAAGCTTGTTCTTTGAGAACATAAACAAAATTGATAAACCATTAGCCAGACTCACCAAGAAAAAGAGGGAGAAGACTCAAATCAATAAAATTAGAAATGAAAAAGGAGAGGTTACAACAGACACCTCAGAAATACAAAGCATCCTAAGAGACTACTACAAGCAACTCTATGCCAATAAAATGGACAACCTGGAAGAAATGGACAAATTGTCAGAAAGGTATAACCTTCCAAGACTGAACCAGGAAGAAATAGAAAATATGAACAAACCAGTCACAAGTAATGAAATTGAAACTGTGATTAAAGATCTTCCAACAAACAAAAGTCCAGGACCAGAAGGCTTCACAGGGGAATTCTATCAAACATTTAGAGAAGAGCTAACGCCCATCCTTCTCAAATTCTTCCAAAAAATTGCAGAGGAAGGAACACTCCCAAACTCATTCTATGAGGCCACCATCACCCTGATACCAAAACCAGACAAAGATACTACAAAAAAAGAAAAAATACAGAGCAATATCACTGATGAATATAGATGCAAAAATCCTTAACAAAATACTAGCAAACAGAATCCAACAACACATTAAAAGGATCACACACCATGATCAAGTGGGATTTATCCCAGGGATGCAAGGATTCTTCAATATATGCAAATCAATCAATGTGATACACCATATTAACAAATTGAAGAATAAAAACCATATGATCATCTCAATAGATGCAGAAAAATCTTTTGACAAAATTCAACACCCATTTATGATAAAAACTCTCTAGATAGTGGACACAGAGGGAACGTACCTCAACATAATAAAGGCCTTATATGACACACCCACAGCAAACATCATTCTCAATAGTGAAAAACTGAAAGCATTTCCACTAAGATCAGGAACAAGACAAGGACGTCCACTCTTACCACTATTATTCAACATAGTTTTGGAAGTCCTAGCCACGGCAATCAGAGAAGAAAAAGAAATAAAAGGAATTCAGATTGCAAAAGAAGCAAAACTGTCACTGTTTGCAGATGACATGATACTATACATAGAGAATGCTAAACATGCCACCAGAAAACTACTAGAGCTAATCAATGAATCTGGTAAAGTTGCAGGATACAAAATTAATGCACAGAAATCTCTTGCATTCCTATACACTAATGATGAAACATCTGAAAGAGAAATTAAGGAGACACTCCCATTTACCATTACAACAAAAAGAATAAAATACCTAGGTATAAACCTACCTAGGGAGAAAAAAGACCTGTATGCAGAAAACTATAAGACACTGATGAAAGAAATTAAAGATGATACCAACAGATGGAGAGATGATACCATGTTCTTGGATTGGAATAATCAATATTGTGAAAATGACTATACTACCCAAAGCAATCTACAGAGTCAATGCAATCCCTATCAAATTACCAATGGCATTTTTTATGGAACTAGAACAAAAAATCTTAAAATTTGTATGGGGGCACAAAAGGCCCGAAATAGCCAAAGCAGTCTTGAGGGAAAAAAAGGAGCTGGCGGAATCAGACTCCCTGACTTCAGACTATACTACAAAGCTACAGTAATCAAGACAATATGGTACTGGCACAAAAACGGAAATATAGATCAATGGAACAAGATAGAAAGCCCAGAGGCAAACCCACGCACCTATGGTCAACTAATCTATGACAAAGGAGGCAAGGATATACAATGGAGAAAAGACAGTCTCTTCAATAAGTGGTGCTGGGGAAACTGGACGGCTACATGTAAAAGAATGAAATTAGAGCACTCCCTAACACCATACACAAAAATAAACTCAAAATGGATTCGAGACCTAATGTAAGACCGGACACTATAAAACTCTTAGAGGAAAACATAGGAAGAACACTCTTTGACATAAATCACAGCAAGATCTTTTTTGATCCACCTCTTAGAGTAATGGAAATAAAAACAAAAATAAACAAATGGGACCTAATGAAACTTAAAAGCTTTTGCACAGCAATGGAAACCATAAACAAGACCAAAAGACAACCCTCAGAATGGGAGAAAATATTTGCAAATGAATCAATGGACAAAGGATTAATCTCCAAAATATATAAACAGCTCATGCAGCTCAATATTAAAGAAACAAACAACCCAATCTAAAAATGGGCAGGAGACCTAAATAGACATTTCTCCAAAGAAGGCATACAGATGCCCAAGAAGCACATGAAAAGCTGCTCAATATCATTATTTATTAGAGAAATGCAAATCAAAACTACAATGAGGTATCACCTCACACCAGTTAGAATGGGCATCATCAGAAAATCTACAAACAACAAATGCTGGAGAGGGTGTGGAGAAAAGGGAACCCTCTTGCACTGTTGGTGGGAATGTAAATTGATACAGCCACTATGGAGAACAGTATGGAGGTTCCTTAAAAAACTAAAAATAGAATTACCATATGATCCAGCAATCCCACTACTGTGCATATACCCAGAGAAAACCATAATTCAAAAAGACACATGCACACCAATGTTCACTGCAGCACTATTTACAATAGCCAGGTCATGGAAGCAACCTAAATGCCCATTGACAGACGAATGGATAAAGAATTTGTGGTACATATATACAATGGACTATTACTCAGCCACAAAAAGGAACGAAATTGAGTCATTTGTTGCGACGTGGATGGATCTAGAGACTGTCATACAGAGTGAAGTAAGTCAGAAAGAGCAAAAGATATATCGTATATTAATGCATGTATGTGGAACCTAGAAAAATGGTACAGATGAACTGGTTTGCAGGGCAGAATTTGAGACACAGATGTAGAGAACAAACGTATGGACACCAAGGGGGGAAAGCCGTGGCAGGGGTGGGGGGGGGTGGGGATGGTGGTGTGCCGAATTGAGTGATTGGGATTGACATGTATAGAGTGATGTGTATAAAATTGATGACTAATAAGGACCTGCTGTATAAAAAAAAAAAAAAAATCAAATTCAAAAATTAAAAAAAAAGCTAATACTAAAATTTCTTTGGGTTATTTGTATGGAAATATGTTAATATAAATGTTTCATTTTACATTACATGAAATTAATTACATTACATGACATTACATGAAATTCCTAAAAATCTTATATGTTCTGGTATAATGTTATAAGTCATTATTCTAGTTATTACTTTAAAATGTATATCTCAGAAATAACTAAATTTCCTTGCCAATTGCATTATTATGAACTTTCATCAAAACTTTAACCGTGGTCATTTTAAAGTCTTTTGTCATTTACAGACAGTTCTGGGTGTACTCCGATGCTTTTGCAAAAATGTTCCTATAAAAGGGTTTCATCTTCAAGGAATTCATGGAAAAGACTCTGACAAGTACAGGTTTCTGGTAACTGACTATACTGCTGAATTGAGTGAAAAAGCATTTTCAGAACTCTAATGGAAAACTGATGAATTCATAAAAGTGGTAACAAAAGATCAAGATAAAAAAATTAATTACATGGGACTGAGTGAACTGATGAGGATGATAATAATTTTTGTGACTTTCTGTTTGAATAAAAAAATAAAAAAGAAATCTCTTGCATTCTTATACACTAACAATGAAAAATCCGAAAGGGAAATCAAGGAAACAATACCATTTACCATTGCAAGAAAAAGAATAAAACACCTAGGAATAAACCTACCTAAGGAGACAAAAGACCTGTATGCATAAAATTATAAGACACTGATGAAAGAAATTAAAGATGATACAAACAGATGGAGAGATATACCACGTTCTTGGATTGGAAGAATCAACATTGTGAAAATGACTATACTCCCCAAGGCAATCTACATATTCAATGCAATCCCTATCAAACTACCAATGGCATTTTTCACAGAACTAGAACAAAAAATTTCACAATTTGTATGGAAACACAAAAGACCCCGAATAGACAAAGCAATCTTGAGAAAGGAAAACGGAGCTGGAGGAATCAGGCTCCCTGACTTTAGACTCTACTACAAAGCTACAGTAATCAAGACAGTATTGTACTGACACAAAAACAGAAATATAGGTCGATGGAACAGGATAGAAAGCCCAGAGATAAACCCACACACATATGGTCACCTTATCTTTGATAAAGGAAGCAAGAATATACAATGGAGAAAAGGCAGCCTCTTCAATAAGTGGTGTTGGCAAAACTGGACAGCTACATATAAAAGAATGAAATTGGAGCACTCTCTAACAGCATACACAAAAATAAGCTCAAAATGGATTAAAGACCTCAATGTAAGGGCAGACACTATAAAATTCTTAGAGGAAAACATAGGCAGAACACTCTATGACATAAATCACAGCAAGATCCTTTTGACCCACCTCCTAAAGAAATGGAAATTAAAAAAAATAAACAAATGGGATCTACTGAAACTTAAAAGCTTTTGCACAGCAAAGGAAACCATAAACAAGATGAAAAGACTACCTTCAGAATCGGAGAAAATATTTGCAAATGAAGCAACTGACAAAGGATTAATCTCCAAAATTTACAAGCAGCTCATGCAACTCAATATCAAAAAAACCCAAACAAAACCCAATCCAAAAATGGGCAGAAGTCCTAAATAGGCATTTCTCCAAAGAAGATATACAGATTGCCAACAAAGATGTGAAAGGATGCTCAACATCACTAATCATTAGAGCAATGCAAATCAAAACTACAGTGAGGTATCACCTCACACCAGTCAGAATGGCCATCATCAAAACTTCTACAAACAATTAATGCTGGAGAGGGTGTGGCGGAAAGGTAACCCTCTTCCACTGTTGGTGGGAATGTAAATTGATACAGCCACTATGGAGAACAGTATGGAGGTTCCTTAAAAAACTAAAAATAGAACTACTATACTACCCAGCATCCCACTACTGGGCGTATACCCTGAGAAAACCTTAATTCAAAAAGAGTCATGTACCACAATGTTCATTGCAGCTCTATTTACAGTAGCCAGGACATGGAAGCAACCTAAGTATCCATTGACAGATGAATGGATAAAGAAGATGTGGCACATATATACAGTGGAATATTACTCAGCCATAAAAAGAAACGAAATTGAGTTATTTGTAGTGAGGTGGATGGACATAGAGTCTGTCATACGGAGTGAAGTAAGTCAGAAAGAAAAAAAACAAATACCGTGGGCTTCCCTGGTGGTGCAGTGGTTGAGAATCTGCCTGCCAATGCAGGGCACACGGGTTTGAGCCCTGGTCTGGGACAATCCCACATGCCGTGGAGCAACTGGGCCCGTGAGCCACAATTACTGAGCCTGCGTGTCTGGAGCCTGTGCTCTGCAACAAAAAAGGCCGCGGTAGTGAGAGGCCTAAGCACCGCGATGAAGAGTGGCCCACACTTGCCGCAACTGGAGAAAGCCCTCGCACAGAAGCGAGGACCCAACACAGCCAAAAATTAAAACAAACAAACAAACGAAAAAAAAACAAAAAAAAACAAATACCGTATGTCAACACATATATATGGAATCTAAAAAAAAAAAAGGCTATGAAGAACCTAGGGGCAGGACAGGAATAAAGATGCAGAAGTAGAGAATGCACTTGAGGACACGGGGATGGGGAAGGGTAAGCTGGGACGAAGTGAGAGAGTGGCATGGACTTATATGTACTACCAAATGTAAAACAGATAGCTAGTGGGACGCAGCTGCATAGCACAGGGAGATCACCTCGGTGCTTTGTGACCACCTAGAGGGGTGGGATAGGGAGGGTTGGAGGGAGACGCAAGAGGATGGAGATAGGGGGATATATGTATATGTATAGCTGAGTCACTTTGTTATAAAGCAGAAACTAACACACCATTGTAAAGCAATTATACTCCACTAAAGACGTTAAAAAAAAAAGTCAAGAAACATTGCTGGAGAACCTGTGGAGAAAAGGGAGCCCTCCTGCACTGTTGGTGGGAATGTAAATTGGTGCAGCCACTATGGAGAATAGTATGGAAGTTCCTCAAAAAAGTAAAAATAGAGTTACCATATGATCCTGCAATTCCACTCTTGGGCAAACTCTAGTTCAAAAAGATATATGCCCCCCAATGTTTATAGCAGCAATATTTACAATAGCCAAGACATGGCAGCAACCTAAATGTCATCATTAGATGAATGGATAAAGAAGATGTGGTATATATATACAATGGACTATTACTCAGCCATAAAAAAGAATGAAATAATGCCATTTGCAGCAACATGGATGGACTTAGAGATTGCCATACTGAGTGAAGTAAGTCAGACAGAGAAAGGCAAATATCATATGATATCACTTATATGTGGAATCTAAAAAAAAAATGTTACAAATGAACTTATTTATAAAACAGAAATAGGGCTTCCCTGGTGGCACAGTGGTTGAGAATCTGCCTGCTAATGCAGGGGACACGGGTTCGAGCCCTGGTCTGGGAAGACCCCACATGCCACAGAGCGACTGGGCCCGTGAGCCACAACTGCTGAGCCTGTGCGTCTGGAGCCTGTGCTCCACAACGAGAGACCGCGATACTGAGAGGCCCGTGCACCGTGATGAAGAGTGGCCCCCACTTGCCGCAACTAGAGAAAGCCCTAGCACAGAAACGAAGACAATCAATCAATAAAATAAATAAATCTTTAAAAAAAACAAACAAAAAAACAAACAAAAACACCAAAAACAAACAAACAAAAAAACAGAAATAGACTCACAGACATAGAAAACAAACTTATGGTTACCAAGGGGGCTAGCAGGTGGGGTGAGATAAATTTGGAGTTTGGGATTTACATGTATACCCTACTATATATAAAATAGATAACCAGCAAGGGCCTACTGTATAGCACAGGGAACTATACTCAATATCTTGTAATAACCTACAATGGAAAAGAATCTGATAATGAATATATATATATATGTACGTATATAAAACTGAATCACTTTGCTATACACATTGTAACTATACTATTGTAACTAAACTTCTATTTAAAAAAGTATTTGCAAATATATTTGCACAAAGATTTCTATTGTAGAATTTTTATAATAGCTAAAAACTGGAGACAACCTAGTTGACTTGCTAATAAAACACGAAAGATATCCAAGATATATCAAGTAAAAAATGCAAGTTGCATAACTATATGTGTAATATGATTGTACTTGTAAAAAATTCTATGCCTTTGTTTATAATATATTTTAATATTTCTAGAAAAATATACCTGAAAGTACCCTTTTGCTCCATTTGATTTTTTATCGTGAAAGTTTATGTATTCTTCCAGAATAATAAATTATTAAAAAGTTGTGTTAAACCTGGCCACAAAGGATGAGAGATATTATAATGTATATTTACATTGAGTTGGATAGACTCATTTTTCAACCTGGCTCTACCATTGCTAGCTGTGTCTCTAAGCTAGTTACTTCACCTCTCTAAGTTTCAGTTTCCTCTCCTGCAAACTGAGGATAAAAATGATCTCATTTTTAACCTCAGTGGTTTATCTTAAAGATTAAATGAGATATTGCATGTCAAGTACTAAGCACAGGGCCTGGCACATACAAGGGCTCAGTAAGTATTGATGGTGGTGATGATGATGATGGTAGTGACAATGATAGTAAGTATTCCTTTTTCTTGCAGTTCTCCATGATCTGTGTCCTAGTTCTAGGACTCAGACACAATCATCTAGCAAGAAGTCCTTTAGGTGTGATAGCACCAGCATAAATAATAGGCATTTGCACCAGGGATCATAGAAACAAAGGAATGAGGATGTGTATAAAATCACGCATACAGAGTGCGAGGGGTATGATGTGCTGGTCCACTGTGTTGTGAAGAGGGAGGGAGTGGCACTTGGTCAGAAGTACATGCCTGTGTGGTGGATCTAAGAGGTGAGTGTGTAAACCATGCGGTAAGAGTCCCTGTGAACCTTAGAGGAAAATTGGCTGAGGCAGGTGCTGCCTGCTACTGGGGGAAGAAGAATGGACTGGTTGAATGGAAAAAATCAAATCTGCAATCAAGTTGCCTGCTAGATGCCAAAGAGATGGCTGCCCCAGCCACCTTGATGGGATGTTGGCTCCCGGGCTGGTATGCCTAAATCAACCTGCTCATGTGATTTTGTCTGTATTTCTTATGATACTCAGGGACCCAGCCAAGGGAGACTAAGAGTATCAGCCTGTATTTTGCTTTATGTACTTCAGAAAGCATTTGCATGCTATTTCATGGTCTCGTGTTTCTCTGGGTTGTATCCTAGGAGCAGGGACTCCCAGCTTCTCCTTTAGCATGTCTCCTTCCAGGAACCTTTGAGTCTGACATACGCCATGTTCCCTGTGCACCAAAATAATAGAATTCTAGGGTTGAGGATGACCCTGGTATTCATCTAGTTCAATTTTCTCACTTTATGAATGAGGAAATTGAGGTCAATATAGGGAAATATGCTTGGCCAAGTTCACAGAGCTAGTATCTTCAGAACCAAGACTAGAACATCCATCTCAACAGCCCTTAGCATACTTTTGCTCTACCATAAGTTTGACCTGTAGGGGATCATCACAAAGCAGATTCAGAGATGACAAGAAGCAGTTTTCCTTTGGTTTTTATACCCAATGGCAAGATGTCAGACAGCTTAGAGAATGAAAGAATTTGATTAATGGGTGACCATTTTCATTCCATGTCATCCTGCTTTCACCTCTGTGTCCCCACTACTTTAAGAATCACTTTGTAAACTATCTTGGATTGGTTGTGATGGTATATCCTTAAAGGCTATGTACCTAGCTAATATTAATATAGAATTTTTAATATGGAAATGTGAGGCATGTTTATATCCCTGGCAGTGAAAGAAGCTCAAGAGTAGAAGTTTGTTGGAAGTCAAAGAGAGAAAAACCAGGACAAAGAATGGCCCAACCTTTTTTGGGGCAATGAAACCTATACTTAGAATTCGTTATTTTCCCTTTTTTTATCATAATTGCAGATCAAAATATAGTCAATGTTCTAAAAACCTTCTTTGCATTTTTAGTGAGGAGTTTTGATCACATTCAAGAAGACTTCTTGAACTGTGCTGCTGAGAGGGTCCAGGTTTCTGAAACCGCAGCCACAGGAAGGATCCCAGACTTTCAACTGGAGATTCTACGTGCAGGAAATATGCTGGGGGGTCACACCAGCAAACAGGAGTGCTGGAGCTCCATTTCTGCTGCCGGGGAGAGAAGACGGTCAGTCCCTGGTTGTGCTGCCTGCGGGCAGGACCAACTCACCTATGACACTGAGTAACATCACCTCACTATGCTGGACCCCCAGGCCATTGTCAGCCTTACAGGAGTAGTTTCCAGAATGTTTCGTGGTCAGAGAGAGGTTGAAGGATGCTCCTCCTCCCAAGGGAGCTGAGCTGCTCCCCACGGCGACATCCTCATGATAAAACTGGTACAGGATCGGGGGAGAGCCTCTCTGGGCCTCACAGTGAAGCTCTACCATGTCCCCCACCACAGCCTGGGCCCTGGAAGCCCTGAGGGTGAGGACAGGATGAGACACTGGAACTGAAGGAAGAAAGATAGTTAACCATTAGTTCATGCCGTTTAAATATGTTCCTCCATAGAAAAGACATTTCAAACAGGAAAATGTTTTTCTGTTTTTAATGACCTTGTGACATCACTCAGAGCTCAGCTATAATCTCTTCAGATCTGAAGAAACAAACCATTTGTGTAGTGTTATATACAGTCTGGAATACTTCGATATACAATCTCAAAATTGTTTGGAGAATCTGAAAACAGAGATTAAATTGAAACCCAAGTGTCTGAGAAGTCAAAAGACAATTGGAGAAAAGGAGAAATCAGTTCAATAGAAAATGAGAAACAGGGGAGACTGCTGCTTACATAGCCAGGGATGTAACTGAGCCTTGGCCGCATCAAAAATAAGACCCCAAAGAGAATAAATATTGATCAAGTTATTGGCTCATTTTCATATTTATTCATTCATCAAAAATTAATTGAGCAGTTTAAAAGTCTCAGGAACTACACAATATGCTGGAGATTCAATAGTGAGAAAGACACAGTCCCTGCTCTCATGAAGCCTGCAATCTAGATGAGAGGATAGAGTAATTAAATAGAAATACAAATACATAATTAAAACATTGATAATTGATACAAAGTAAAGAATAGGATGCTATGAAATGTATAATAATGGTACCTGATCTAGTATGGGTTAGTCAGGTAATGCTGCCTCACAAAGTGACATCTGAATTAACCAAGTGAGGAAGGGAATGAAGACTGCACAGGCAGGCAAACAGTGTGTGCAAAGGCCCTGAGCTGGGAAGAAGGTGGGAGCATTTGAGCTGTTGAAACGAGGTGACAGCAGCACTAAGAGAAGGGTTTGAAGAGTGCCGTGAAATAGGAGGCTGGAGAGCTAGGCAGAGCTTCACAAGCCATGGTACGGATTTTGATCCTTCTTCACAGAGCAATGGGAAACCTGTAAGTGTCTCTATACAGGGGCATGAGATGATCAAACCTGTCTTTTTTAAAGACAATTTTGATCTCAGTGTGCAAAATGGATTGTAATGGGACAGAAATGGAATGGAGAGGTTATTAGGGGTGGAGTGGTGGCATTGCAGTAATTGAAATGGTGGTAGATTTGACTATGATAGTGGCAGTAAAGATAGAAAGAAAAGATCCAAGGAATATTTTGGAAATAAAATCAATAGGAGTCAATGACTAACTGGCTATGGAGACCAAGGGAGAGAAATGGCAAGGAAGCCTCCTGGGTTTTTGCCTTGTATATCTGGATGAATGGATGTGTCTTTCACAGAGCTAGGGACACTTGGAGGAGGACCAGATCTGGGGGGATTTCCATGAGTTCAGTTTTAGAGATGTTCAAGTTCATGAGCCTTTAAGAGATATGGCATAAGCAGGTGCTCAGGTAGGAGGTCTCTTTTGGAGATAAAAGTTTAAGAATCATTTATAGATGACACCCCCAGGATCATTCAGAGAAAGAACATATATAAGAGAAGAGGGTACATGCAGGACAAAGCTCTGGGACACACCAATGCTTTTATAGTTTGTCTATAGAAGGAGGAGCTAGTAAAGGGAACTGAGAAGGAGTGGCAGAGAAAGGAGATCCAGGAGAAGGTGAAGTCATTGAAGCCAAGGAAGGGAGGGTTTCAAGAAGAAAGAAAATGTAAACAGTATGTACTATTTCTGAGAGATCAAGTAAGGTGAGGATTGGAAAATGGCCACTGGATTTAAAGCCATGGAGGTCATTGGTGACCTTTGTGAGAATCATTTTTTGTATAGAGGTCAGAAGAAACCAAGTGTTAAATCCTAGTGGGTAAGGAGGAAATGGAGACAATCTGTGCAACTGACTCTTTCTCGGAAGTTTAGCCATAATAGAGCAGTGGCTGGAGATGTAAGTGGGACCAAGTTAGGGTTTTTTCTTAGACATGGGACAGACATAGCATGTTAAATGTCAATGGGAAGGATCCTATAAAGCAGGAGAGAAAGTTGTTCAAAGTGTCTGAGAATGCAAGAAAGGATGGACTCTAGAGGTGAGATGGAGATTTTCACCTTTCATAGGAAGCAGTCTTCTATACCTTAGGAAGAGGAGGGATGAGTTACTGGATGGATACAGAGACAAACACTCAGATGGTGGTGGGAGTCGAGGGTGTGATTGTCTGGGAGGAAGTAAAGGTGTTAATGAACTGGGGGTTCTGCTGAGGTCTGAGAACAATAATGATTGGAGGATTTTATTTTTTTTAATTCCTGTATTTTAAAATTTTTTTTAAACATCTTTATTGGAGTATAATTGCTTTACAATGGTGTGTTAGTTTCTGCTTTTATAACAAAGTGAATCAGCTGTGCATATACATATATCCCCATATCTCCTCCCTCTTGCGTCTCCCTCTCTCCCTCCCTATCCCACCCCTCTAGGTGGTCACAAAGCACCGAGCTGATCTCCTTGTGCTATGCGGCTGCTTCCCACTAGCTATCTATTTTACGTTTGGTAGTGTATATATGTCCATGCCACTCTGTCACTTTGTCCCAGCTTACCCTGCCCAATCCCTGTGTCCTCAAGTCCTTTCTCTACATCTGCGTCTTTATTCCTGTCCTGCCCCTAGTGATTGGAGGATTTGAAGAAACAAGTAGAGGGATAGGAGGTTGTGGTCAGGTGATTGGAGTAGTGTATGTACGGGGCAGTGGGTGGCGGAAAGAATGACAAGACGTGGTGTTGAGTGGGTCATCCATGTGGACGAGTTATGGAATGATGGCAGAGTGTAGGGTAGAGAGGAAGACTATGAGTGAGGTGCCAAGCCTGCACTGAAAGTGGGCATGACTAGGTTAGCCCATGACAGGCCAGGTAGGAGAGAGAGTGCTATAGCTGAATGAGAGGTAAGTTGTCAGGAGAATGATGTTGAAAGGTCTTTTAGCAGGAGTTCTGGCTGGAGATCTGAGATGCTCTGGGACAGGGGCAGGAGAAGCTAGAGAGAAATTCATGAGCCAGTGAAAGGATGAGTTGGCCTTTTTATTGATTGACTGACAAAGGAAACTCCAACTAAATCTCTTCTGAGGTGAGACATGCTGAACTTTACAATTTCCTTTCTTGCTGATCATTGTTGGCCAGGATGCAATTTGTGTTTTAAAAGCCTTTATTCCTATGTTAGGAAACTTTTGGTCACAATGTCTTGCACTACTGCTACCAGGAGAGGCAAAGCAAGCAAAAGGAAGGTGAAAGTTCCTGAAAATGTAGAATACAGAACTCTCAGTTGGAGGCTGTGTAGCAATGATGTAAATGACCCTGGGGTACCTACAATCTCGGCTACAGGGGAAGGTGGGGGAGATGGTCTGTCCCTGGCTGTGCTGTAGTTGGGTCCACTTACCTCTGACACTGAGTGACACTGTGTTACTGCGTTGGGCCCCCTGGCCATTGTTGGCCTCACAGAAGTAGTTCCCAGAATGCTCTGCCGTCAGAAGGAGGTTGAAGGAAGCTCCCCTTCCAGAGGGGCTTGAGCTGCTCCCCAGGCTGACATCCTCATGATAAAACTGGTACAGGATCGGGGCAGAGCCTCTCCAGGCCTCACAGTGAAGCTCCATCACGTCCCCCACCACAGCCTGGGCCCCGGGAGCCCTGAGGGTGAGGACAGGGCGAGATACTGGAACTGAGAGCAAAAATGAGTTAGTTGATACCAGGATCTTTTCCCATTTCCTCTATTTTTATTTTTCAGAGGTTACCTCTGTTGATTATTTGGTGACACTTTCGAGATCTTTTATATGTGTAAGAACTCTTATTCTTATCAACACATAAACAAATGCATAAAAACCCCACATACATGCATGGGATCACAATATACATACTGGTCTACAACCTGATTTTTCCCCTTAGCAAAATATCATGAGCATCATTCTATGTTATTACCTAAAGATCTATCTGAGTCACTTAAAAAATCAGCTTTATTGAGGTATAATTTACATGCATAAAATGCAACTCCTCTAAATTTAAAATTTGATAATTTAGGGTAAATATTGCTTGATTATTTTTAACAACAGCAAAGTATTCCATGGTATGAATTTACTGTAATACACCTAAGCAATTCCCCATTATGGAACTTTAGGTTGTTATTGTTTTCTAATTTTGAATAAGGCTGCATTACACAATTCTGTATATATATCATTGTATTTTGTCAATGCATTTCTTAGGATAAATTCTTCGAAGTGGGATTTCTGGGATTGGGATATGGGCATTTCAAATAATGATATATAATGTTAAATTTTTCTTCAAAAAGTTTCAACCAATTTACACTTGCACTAATGGTATGTAAGAGTTTCCTTTCCCCACCCTCTGATCAATTATAGTCATATAAATGCACAGGCTTATTTTTCTTATCATTTCTCTTTTCCTAGTTTTAAACTCTACAGTTGTTCCATCTGAAGAATTGACTTATTCTATCCTATGGGACCTTACAGTTTATTATTTGATTTTTTATGGACTGTTAGTGAGCTGTAATTCGTTAATGACGAGTTGTTCTCTATAAAGTATCCAGAAATTATTTACAAAATGAAAACTTTGAAATCTGTCATTAATTTTTCTAAATTATTAAGTCAATTTTTATCCTCCATTATGAAATAATAATAATCATAAGAAAATTGGTTTTTTAATTTCCTCTTCTCCCTCTGAATGATTTTCCTTTGTTACATATATTTTTTACTTTTTCAGCATTTAGAATAGTTGCTTTCTATTCTGTAACCATAACTCTCATATTGCTTAGCCTTTGTTTTTATGTCTGAATCAGTGGTTTTCAACCATATCTGTACAATATTTTCAACTGAGGTTGTGTTAAAAAATGTGGATTCTGAGACCTCATCTGAGAGATTCTGAACTTAATTGATCTGGAGAGAGCTTAGTAAAAAGTCTCTTTTCAAAATTCCTAGGTGATTCTAATATGCAGCCAAGGCTGAGAACTACCGATCTGAATAGATTCAGTATTCACTTTTCATATCATAGTTTCCTCATTTTGAGTCTTTTATATTGATTCATACCTTGGCTGGCTAGAGTTTGTCATCAAGTAATTTTTCAAGAAGCGTTAATGGGTACTAAGTTCCCTGAATTCTTGCATGTTTGAAAATGTTTTTCTGATTTGATATAAAATTCTCAGTTCTCATTTCTCCTCTGAAAGTCCAAGTCTGAATACCATTCCTCTCTCTTTTAGTATTGACTTCTGTGTAAAGACTAAGACCAACTGCATATTTTTTCTTTCTGAGATGACTGCTTTTTTTTGCCATGATCACACACACACACAGGTGCGCACGTGCACACACACACACACACACACACACGTATATTTTTAGCCTTGAAAGTCAATAACCTCATCAGGATATGTCTTTTGATCTACATATTCAAGTTTTCTTCACTTCAGGAAACTTTTTATTATGTCTTTGAGTTTTGTTTCTCTCTTTAGACAGTTAATTATCCACACTTGTGGTCTTCGTTGTCTGATCGCCATACTTTACTTTCTTTTTCTTTTTGCCTTTTCTGTGTCTTTCTACTTTGCGTTCTGTATTATTTTCTCAAACCAACTCTCCATTCCATTAACAGATTTCGGAAGTATGCATTCTCTTCTTACTGCTTCAAATTTGGATTTTATTTCTAACATAGGTTTGGTTTTTCTCCTGAGCTCTGTTATATATATGTATATATATTTTTTCTTTTCTGTTATCTTATCATCTCTTTTTTTTTTAACATCTTTATTGGAGTATAATTGCTTTACAATGGTGTGTTAGTTTCTGCTTTATAACAAAGTGAATCAGCTATACATATAAGATTCTCATATTGGACTTGTTTTCTTTATGGCTTTTACTTCAATGAATAAAGTTATATTCCGAGTTTTGTATTTGCTTGAGAAAGCTGTGTGTGTGTATGAGGGGCGGGTAGTGTTTTAATGACCCAGGGCTGTTGATAGATTCAAAATTGGTATATCTTATTAGCTCACATTCCCACGAAATTTCTGTGTCTCCTCTTTGCGGTATATTCCCTTGAGAGAAAAAAAAAACAAACCCCAGATTATTCTGCCAGAAAGTCTGCATGGCTCACAGTGAAGCTTCTCAACTTGTTTGCTAATTTAAGGCTAATTTACTTCTGTTCAGTTGATATAAACAGTTGCAAAGATCAATGTTCTCTCCCTGCTCTTTTTTTCCTCATCTCATCTCAAAGACCTTTTTGTTCATGAAATTACAAATGCTGACTGAAGACCTACTCTATGCCAGACACCAAGTAGGCACAGGGATGAGGTGCAGACCAAAACTGATAAGGTTCCATTCTCATGAAGCTTATACTCTGGCATTGAGGAAGACAGACACGAGACGGGAAATAAAGGGGTTTCAGATATTGCTAAATTTGAGAAGAAAATACAGCATCATAATGAGAAAGAGGATGTCTTAGGGCTTGGGGCTTTCCTAGGTAGATTGGCTTCAGGCTTTGGAGTCTGGGTCTCAGATCATTTACATTTTTAAAATAATCTCTTTACTCAACAATTTATATTGGGGTAATGTCTTCCTTTGGCTATGTTTTATTTCTATGATCTGAAACAAGAGCTATCGAGGAGCAAGAGGTCTTTCAGATCCATATGTTCCAAGATAGGACCATAGTAATAAGAACTCCAAATGGACTCACGGGTTCCTAAGACCACAGACTATAACAGAAACTTGCCTAATTTACAAATTCTGACCAGACCACACTTGCAGTTACAATCACACTCTGACCAGTTCCTGCTCCCAAAGCCCTAAAAGTGCCTCCCCTAACTCCCCGCTGTGAGAGATGATGAGACTCTGTCAAACTGATGCTCTCCCTTGTTTTGCCAGCTAAACGAGCCCAGCTCTGGGGCACCCACAGGTTTCCCTGGTTGTCTTGTCTGGGGCTTTGACGAGTGTCGCTCAGCCTCTCCCTCACTTTGTTTCTTCCAGAGCTTCATGGATTCATGGCCTCTGGGTTCCTATTCCAACTCAAATCACAGAATTCTTGGGCTTTAAGGGACATGAAATACTGTCTTATCTAACTTTCAATAGAAGGTGAAAAGCAAGACAAAGAAAATTTAAAAGTTTTGCCCAAATTATGAGCTAGCTATTTTCATACCCAGGGCTAGAATTCAGGTTTTCTGACCCACGCTGACATCAGACAACCCGAGCAAGATGTTTTTCATGTACACTGGCTCTTTCTAGGAAACCTCAGAGGTCTTTCTGTGCATATCATTCCTAGAAAAAGTATTTCCTTAAACGTAGTTCATTACATGTCATGTTGTCCCAAGTGACCCTGCTCTCTTGGCCATCATTTGTTGAATTAGAGGTGAGCAGTTGGTTTAAGAACATTCTATGTATAGACTTGCCAGTGGCCTATGAGGTGTCTTAGAGCTAGGCTGCTTGACTAGTTGGAAGCACCGCTTTGGCAATTGGGGCAGACGCTGAAATACAGAGCAGGACGTCATACCCAGAAGTCCAAGGCAGTCAATGCTGAAATTAACAGAAGTTTTGAGTAAAGATAAGTTATAAGATAGAGTCATAAGAATGAGGGTGGAAAGCACTTAGGAGCAGTAAGAACAATGGGGCAGAAGGACATAGAAAGGAAATAGCTGATGGGCCTAGGAGTAGAGAATAATGAAAGCTTCTAGCTCATCAAACATCAGCATAATCTGTTTTTGAGAAATAAGTTGAATTCTGAGAGATCTCTCAGTTCTTATTCCATGAGTCTGAATATAATGTCTTTCCTGTTTTTTGTTTTTTGTTTTTTTTGTTTTTTTACTCCCTGGATATCCTTAACAAACCCTCACCCACTGGAGACATGGGGTTTTTTTTCTTCTGATCTAAAATGATCTGATACACCAGATTCAAGAGTTTTCTATTTATATTTCTCTTCTCTGAAAAGAAAACTGAACTTTTACTCTCTACTAAACAAAGATTCCAAGTGTAAACAGAAGCAATTTTGCTCCTAAAATGACACTTTTTCATGGTTCCATGGGCAACCATGAGCTGTACACCTATGGTTCGTATACCTTTATAAATATATGTCATACTGCAACAAAAATTTTAAAAACATAATACAATGAAATGACATTTATTTTACTGGGTTAAGTCAAAGGATCACGGAAACCCCAGTAAACAAATGAGCTGGTTTCCAGGAAGACATTTCCTCCCTTCCCTTCACCTTCAGCCCTCTTTAAACCTACTGGAAGAGCTTGAACTTCTTGAGAACCCTTTGGAGAAAGTAAGGTCTTGCCCACTATATGCCCATATGACTGTGCTTGTAGCTAAATTAATATGTAGGTGTTATTGAGGAAATATGAGATGCTTCTGGGCATGGAGTTAAGAGAAATTGGCTTGGAGACTGAACATACAGGGCCTGAGAAGATAATTTGAGAAAACAAATTCATTTGCTAAAAGCTGGGAAAGGTGCTGAGCTATCATAGGGGTCTGGCTGAGCCAGGGTAGATGAGGATTAAGGCCCACAGATAGCTGGTTCTATGAGAAGGGAGCCAAGACGGGCATGAGGTTGATTGGGGTAGGAAACTGGAAGATCCAGGCAGACCTCTGAAGGGGTTGGTGCGAGAGGATCTGGGTCAGGGATGGGTCACTGGCAGGAATCCAGGGCTTACCGGTGACAGAGAGTCTCAGGGTCTCACTGCTCTGGGGGCCAAGGCCATTGTCAGCTGTGCAGTAGTAGTTCCCAGAATGCTCTGCAGTCAGAGAGAATCTATAGGACGTTGTTCTCCATAAAGTAGTTTCTATCTTCATGAGCAGCACACCTTCACGAAAAAACTGATACCAGATGGGCAGAGAACCTCTCTGAGCTTCACAGTCAAAGCTCACCTCATCTCCCACAAGAGTCCGGGTCCCAGGAGGGTTGAGGGTGAGGACAGGTTGAGACACGGGGACTGAGGGAAAGAAACACTTAGTCAACAGGTGCATCTGCCACTTCCTGGAGCTTTCAATCAGTGGCTAGTGAGTCTCAAGTCCACTGGCCCTCAGGGCAGCCCAGTGCCTCCCAGGCTTTTCTCCCCAGCTCTCTCCTGTTCTCCATGCTGGTCTTCTCCTTTCCCATCAGACCTGGCCCTTCTCCTCTCCTGTCTCCCTTTGTTAGGTGACCTCATTCCTGTTTTCCAGAGGAAATGATGTTCTTGGGGAAGAAGTCCCTTATCTTGCTTCCACCAGACTGACAGATTTACCTTGTCCCTTTCCTTTGCCATATGACCGTGGAAGATCTGTTCCCTCACCTGCCAAGCCTCTCTGAGTCTTGTTATCTGTCCCTGCTCTATACTTCTCCCTTTGCTGGGATTGGCCTCAGGCCTCTGCCCTTAGCCCATTTCTGTTCCAGATTCACATACTCTTCCAGGACCCTCTCCTCTGTTCCTACACTCTCCCTGCATCCAGCCTGACCCTCTCTATTTACAGGTGAGAAAACTGAGTCAGGAAAAGGTTAGGAGATCGACCTGTGGTCCCTCAGCAGGCTGTTTTCAGGGCCAGATAGGACCTGAGTCTGTCTCCTTACTCATGGTCTAATGCTGAATCATATCATCTCCTTGAAAGTGGAACTGGAGTTTGCCACCAATGAAGGGAACAGCACAGGGCTCTACAGAAGCTATTTTCCTCTCACTACCACAACTACCTTAATAGCTTTCAGGGTAAGATGGCATCAGATACTGGTAAAGTAGGTGGTGTAGTTTGGGGTGGTGTAGTATGGTGTAGTAACCATAGTTACATGGTTGGAGTAACTGTGATGTTGCTACCTGTCTGTATCCTACATGGATTTGCACATTGGTTATTGCCAATAATTAATTGCTGATTGGAACAACAGATATCTCCACAACTCTGGGATAGAGAAATGATTTTAGAACTATTAAGATTGATTGGAAACTCAAGCATCTGGGGATTTGAAGGATAAAGAAAGAAAAGAGAAAAACAGTGAATTCTGTAGATGCCAGGGACCAAAGAGGGGGAGAGAGAGAGATGCTGAAGACATATTAAGGGGTGTGATGGTATCTGAACTTGTCAAAGGATGAGGCCCACAAGATAGAGACAGTTGTTCAAAGACCTGGGAGCCAATGGGGATATTAGAATGGTGTTATTGACTAAACTGTGTCCCTGCTAAATACATATGTTGAAGCCCTAATCTCCAATATGACTGTATTTGGAGATAAGGCCTTTTAGGAAATAAATGTCAAATGAGGTCATAAGGGTGGGGCCCTAATCAGATGGGACTGGTGTCCTTATAGAAGAGGAAGAGAGAAGCCTCTGTCTCTCCCAGGGCACAGAGGAAAGGTCATGTGAGGACACAGAGAAGGTGGCCTACTACAAGCCAGAAAGAGAGCCCTGATTAAATACCAATCTTACTGGCACCTGATCTTGGACTTTTAACCTCCAGAACTGTGAGAAAATAAATTTCTGTTGTTAAACCACCCAGTCTGTGGTATTATGTTATGGCAGCCTGAGCAGACTAATATAGATGAATTGGGGAAGAAGCAGGAAGTAGGTAAGGGAGTAGAGATTTGTTGGGATTCAGTAAGAGGAAGATTAGACCCAGGAATCGCTGGACTATTTTCTTTTTTTGATTGACAGAAAAATCAAAGACTGAGTATCATCTAAACCAAATAATGGTGAACTCTGACAGAATCTGGACCCTGAAAAGTTTTCACAGCTATGTTAGGAGAGTTTTGGTCAGACTGTGTATTTTACTGTTGATGATTCACTGTAAGGAATTCCTGAGAGTGTGGTCACAGGAAGGAGCCCAGATCTGCCAAGCAGAGGCAATGAACCTGCCGTGATGCCATGTGAACCAAAAGCCTGTGAATTTCTGTAGCTGCAGTCTTTAGACTGTGGGGTAACAAACAACCTGACCCTGTGACTTCTGGTGGTCAGACTTACTTCTGATGGAGAGTGGCCTCTCCTCACTGCCTGGGTCCCCAGGCCATTGTCTGAGCATGGGAGTCACTCCCAGAATGTTCTGTGGGCAGAGAGATTGAGGGATGTTCCTCTACTATAGGGGTCTGGGGTCCTCAGGATTTCAGCTTCATGATAAAACTGATACAGAATTGAAAGAGAGGCTCCCTTGGTTTCACAGGGAAGATCTGGAACTCTATCTCATTCTTCCCAACATCCTGTGCCCTAGGAGCCCTGAGGGTGGTGAAAGGATGTGTCATTTGGAACTGAAAGAGACAACGAGGTAGTGGGAGGGAGGGAATCCCTGCACATCCTTAAATCAAGGAGGCTTATGAAGAGACACGGCCCCAGATTGTTCCAGTTCTAAAATTCTGTTTGTTCTGGCTTTATCCCAGGAGCCACTGCATTTAAGCTAAAAAGTAATTTGTAAATATGAAGAATCCAGACATGTGCCAGCCACTGAGTACTTTCTCTGGCCTCCATTTCTAGGAGTTTCCAAAAGCTCCCACAACTCCTTCTATCCTTAAATCCCACTCCTGTTAGTCTCTAACTTCTGGTAGATTATTCAGAGTAGTAAATTATTGCCAACTATCAACATTCACTCCCACCCAACCACTTTGTGGTCTTCAAGAAGTTTGAAAAGCCATCCCTCAGGTAATATCTGGCAGACACACCTTTCACATTGATGGTCACTGGGTCACTGCGGAAGGAGGAGCGACTATTGCTGGCAACACAGTAATACTCTCCATCATGACTGTTTTTCACCACAGGGATCTTGAATTCTGTTTTTGAGGAAGTGTGAAGCTTTCTTTCTGTCCTCGGCTTTTTGAATTTTCTGTACCAAGAAATTGTGATGGGCCCTGGAACTCCATTTACTGAGCAGATGAGCACCAGCTCCTGCCCTTCAAACACCAACTTTGGGCGAGGGTATATACGGACGTCAGGAACAACATCTAAATGAATAAAAATGACATGTGGGATTCTTGGTATTGGGGTGTCACAGAATAAGCCATAGAAGAAGAGTCTCAGAATGGGAAGGGCTAAGTCTGCTGACCCGATGGGAAGTTGGCCTGGAATAGAATTGAGCTTGTTCCTTGGGACGAGGGAGAAAGGGGTGGAGAGACTGTGGTCCATCCATGGTTTGGGAGAACTTCAACTCCCTAATGAACTGGTGGAGCATCTGGCACAAGAAAAAGAGGCAAGCCTGCCCACCCTCCCCTCATGCCCTACCTGTTAGAACATGGACTAATCATTCTGGAAATTACACCCGGTGCCCAACAGTGGTGTTGCTTGGGGGGAAGTGGTGGATGGTGAAGGGGAGGGGAAGACCTGCCATCAGAGGTGCTTGTTCTGAAGCTGTAACAACTGCAATGGCTAGGTGGAAATCAATCATTGGCATATACAGCAAGCTTGCCCTGGAATAAGCACTTCTTAACACCTCTGCCAGTCAGTTAGATGGTCAGAGGAGGTGGACCCATAACAGTCCTCCTAAAACTGGGAAAATCTGTGATGAAAGTGTTCTATACTCCAGGTGGCTGTGGTTTTACACTAGGATGTTGGCTTAGGGCAGTGCCTTTTTGAGTCATCCTGGGGGTTTGAAGAACAAAGGAAGATACCTGGGAACAGAGAGGGAGTAGGGTTTGAGATTGGGGTTCCATCAATTATGCTGGGGGAGATCCTATACTAGAAATTACTATGTTGTAACTGTTGGGTAACACCCTCTCCACTTCCTCTCAATTTTCCAGTCCAAACTAGGGACCTAAGAAAAATCTGTTGCCTGTGACTGGAGAACAAAGATTAATAAAATCTGGACAGTTTAGAAGAAACATAGAACCTTCTTTTTTGCTTAGGAATGGGAGTGAATTTATGGAGAATGCTACCACTTTCACCCCTTCCTCACTCAGGAAAGCATGCATCCCAGATCTGCATCTTTCCTAATGCTCAAACACGTCTCCTATGGGACAGGTCAAATTTAATCAGAAGAGGCATTTGACAATTGGTTAGCAGTCATGCTTGAGGACCTACACAGTTTCAGAGACTTAGGGAAAAGTAATCGTGGGTAAAACACCATCCCTAAAGACAGCAAGTTGAAACCATTTAGTCCCCAAGCTCTTGTCCTTTGTTTTTTTATTCTTAAGTGCTCTGCTCCAGGGATCTAGCATTCTAGGAATCTGTCCATCTGGCTAAGCAGAGTCCATCCAGCCCAGTCGGAGGGCTCTGCCATAGCCCATGGCTTACGCCTATAGGCCTACCAGGGGAAAAAAATGGTGTCAAGGAAGAGAAACTTCAGAAGAAAAAGAAAGAGTTGTATCTCATGGGATTGAAAGAAAAAAGTAAACAACTGTTGTGCCACTCTGCCTGGCTCTTCCCAGCCCCAGTCTTAGCAAGTCTCACCTCACTAACACTCACTTTTCACCTGTATGTGTAATCTCTGGCTCTGTTTCTGGACAGAGGGAGTCATGCTCTGTGCCTGGCACCAGTAAGACCCTGAGTCTTCTCTCCATATGGTGGGGATCCAGAATTCTGGGGAGCTTCTCCAGCCTGACCCCAGGGACTGTCTGTCTCTGAAGAAGTGGAACTGGAGCTGGACATCTGGCCTCTGTGGAGAGAGCTGGGTCTCACAGGTCAGAGTCACTGCTCCTCCTTCGGTGGGCTGGGTGGAGCTGGCTCTCAGCACAGGACTTGGAAACAGCTCTAGAGAGAAGAATCACAACAGTCCCTGGAGCAGTGAGGCTTGGAACTGCTCTGGAGAAAAACACAGTTCATCCTCAGCACCAGCAAGCAGAACATACAAAAGCAGGCAGAAGAGATGCCACCTTTGATTCCTAATATCCTTCAGCCCAAAGCACAGTAGTGCTTTCTCTGTTTCTTGTAGGATTGTGCCCTGAGGTTCAATGGTATTACAGTCCACCCTCTTTATCCTCTACAATCTCAGGGGTCCTCCTTTTGACTATCCTATTTCACAAAATAATGAAGGCTTTACCTTGGACTTCGATTTTGACCGAGTTTGAAAAAACCAACCGATCATCTTCCTTAACTCCAACACAGTGATATTTGCCATTGTCCTTCAGACTTGCCTGATGAATATGGAAGTCAGAGGATTTTTCAAAGACTTCCAGGACTTTTCCATTCTTGTACAGCTTTATAGTATTCAGTACTGTGTTTGCCTTTGCTCGGCATCTCAGAATCACAGATTCTTTTTCAAACACATCAAGTGGAGCCTGCAGGATCAGGTTGGCTGTAGGAAACACAAGGGCAGTTGTTTGTTTCATCTGGTTGTTTCTCCCTTCTTTTCATTATTATTCCAATAGATTTTATAAGAAAGGGACTAGGAAAAAGGATTCTTAAAATAATTATCATTTCTTTTTTTCTGGTTCTATCTATCTATCTATCTATCTATCTATCAATCTATCTATCTATCTATCTATCATCTATCTACCTATCTATCTATCTATCTATCTATCTATTTTATATTTTATTTTTTGGCCATGATATGCGGCTTGTGGGATCTTAGTTCCCCAGCCAGGGATCAAACCCGTGCCCCTGAAATGGAAGTGCAGAGTCCTAACCACTGGACCACCTGGGAAATCCCTCTTTTTTTCTGATTTTAAAAGGAACACATATGTTTGAGAAAATTTTGTAAACGGAAATGTAAATTAACCTTATTATCTCACCACCCAGATTTTTTCCAGTTCTTTTTTCTATGTACATGTATATGAGAGTCTGTGTGTATTTATTTTCTTTTTATGAAATTAAAATATTTATCTACTTGATAACTTGCTTTTCACTTACTTTGCTATGAACACTTTCCTATGTCATCAATATCATTCCCTAATCTGGTTTTCAATGACCACAAAGTTTTCCTACAATGGCAGTAAGGTAATTTATTTAATGAGTTTTCTTTTCTTGACCATTTAATGTTCTTCAATTTTGGTTGTATATATCTATGATTATTTCAGTAGGTAAATTCTTAAGAGGGGAATTGTCAGGTCAAAGAAGCTCTTAGCTCTTTGCTACTATACTGCTTCCTTGTTCACTAAATTAAAGAGCATTATAACTAGAAAGATACTGCTTCACCTCAAAACAGGTGGCTTTAGGACAGAAATGGAAATTTCTGTCTATCTGTCTATCTATTTATCTATCTATCTGTCAAATATTAACAAATCCTCATGTAGATTATTATTCCAAATAAATTTTATAAGCCTCATACTATACATGGTTTCAGAAACCATTCAGATAAACTGCTTCTCAAATTTCCTTTTACCTGAGCAGTTTGTAAAATATATAAATTCCTGGGTCTTATTTCTATAGCTTTTGAATTAGTAAATATAGCTGAGTTCTGGGTAACTTTATTATTTCTAAACTTTTTTCTTTCATTTCTTTCCCACCTGGAGAAAAGAGCAAGCTCACACGATTACTCAGGAGTGAGTCCTGGGCCTGGCATCTGTAATCCCCAGATTCATGGACCTCATGGGTGTTTCCTGAGGTTTCACTTTGTATTTCTCCCAGAAGATACTGATGGTACCATTTTATTTTCTCTGATGCATCGAAGTGAATTGTTTTGCAAGTCAGTGTCACATTCTCTCCTTGGAAGACAGTGGTCCATGGAGGATGGAGGAAAATTACAGACTTTGGTTCAGTTGCTGTGGATGAAAGAGAAAGAATCTGAGGTGGAGTGGCCTGCAGTCCCCATCACAGTGGTTTGTGAGGCTCAGATTGGAGGTCCTGGCTTTTGGGAATCCCTAAGAAATCCCCCTGGGAAAGTCACTGATTGCTCAAGTCTGTGTTTCAACCAAAGCACTCACCCAGCAGAAAGTGATTGCTGAGGGGATGACAATGAGCAAAATGATTTCAAGAGGGTGATATCAGGCAAGGTTCACTGCCAAATGTCAATGGGAAATAAATGGTAGGTTAGTCTATTATGGAATTGGATCCTGGGAAATGTCATCCCCTGCCCCTGCCACTTCATCATGTTCATAAACTCATAAGAACTTCCCAGGGAGTTGTTAAAATCACAGTTTTGCACATTCCAAAAAAGGATAAATCATATTAGGATTTTGGCACTGGAAAAAGCTGGAGAGATTAACTTGTCTAACACCTTCATCTTATAGATTATGCCCAGGAAATGCCCAGAAAAATCCCATCATAGCTAATTGTGGTAGAGCAAGGAATGGACAGGTCGTTAGCTAGAATCCAGAGGTGATCTAATTAAGGATGAAACACTGGGCAGCTGATTTTGGACAGGAGACAGGTGGTAGTGAGTTCTTGCTATTTATGAGTCCTCAAATATCCAAAATACTCTCTGACCCAAAAGATTGGCAATTAAGTGTCAGAACTTAAAAAAAATGTGGGATACAGACAATTTGTCTTCTCCCTCAATCTCCTCTTTTTGTGCATTTCTTCCTTTTAAGGGCCCATTTGTTGGATGTTCTTATGCTCCCCACACATTTCCTGGAGGATCTTACTCCTAAAACTTTAGAGAATGCAACATTCCCACTGGTATCTCCACAGTGTGATGTTTTCAGAGAAGTTTTGCAGGCTTGCTGATTGGAGAACATCTTATCCCAAGTCCTGCACATTTGATATGGAGTTAAGATGTCCTGCCTTGTTATCTGGGGTCCATTTGCAATAGGAGTAAGTGCAGGACCTAGTGAAGGCCAGGAGTTGCTTGTACATTTGCTGCTTCTTCCAGGGAGGGCCAGAGGATGACCACGTGGCTATCCTGGCTCTTGGGCAATGCCAATAGACCAGGTGACACTTTCACATCTTTGCTGACCTCAGCAAGAGAAACAGGAGATATTAGAGATCCTCAGGCAATCATCACAAATATTTCATATTTATTAGGGAGACACTCTTATCCAGGGACACTGAAGTACATAAGAAAGGAGAACTCACCAAACTGTCCACTGACAGGAGCTGTAAAAATATAAAGAGCCAGAGATGAGCACAGAGCAAGGAATCTTTGGCTTTTCGAAGGGAATGCTTGTTTTTCTTTTCATTCATTTATTATTTCTTTCATTAAAATTTATTTTTTAATGTAATAGTCATTTGTCAAATGTCTATTTATACTGGTCATTGTGCTTGGACTAAAGCGTGAATAAAAAAGATGAATAAAAAATGGTATCTGATAAAAGAAGTTGATTGGTGGGATAAACAGAAACCTGAAGCAAAATAATATAATTATAATGCAGGGTATAAGTGCAGTAATAGAAATACACATGGGGCATCTTGAAGGCAGAAGGGTCACCCATCCCAGTATGTAGGGTCTGTGTGTGTGAGTCAGTGTGTGGCAAAGAGGGTGGGTGGACCATAAAAGATACCTGAAGGAAGTGATGCTTGAGAAGACTGAATGAGAACATAGGAGTCAGCCACGCAAAGGTGATTGTGTTTGGCAAGAGCTGATGGGGGGTGTAATTAAGACAGAAAGGGCACAGATGTGAAGAAATAGCACTGGTGTTCAGAAGTTGAACGGGGGAGTGGTTCTGGAAGGTAGAGAGTTTAGGGGAAATCAGATTAGACAGATAGGCAGGGCCTAAGTTATGGATGGTATGTAGCTATGGTTTCATCATAAAAGTAACAGGGAGCCATGGAAATGTTTCAAGTAGGAAAGTGACAAGATTAAATGTTGTAACTTATTGGAGCACTCTGGCAGATGTAAAACAGAAGGACTGGAGGGAAGGCAGAGCAAGAGATGATGATATTTAATTTTCTTCAGAATGTTTATCTGAAATTATCTTATTTGCTTGTTTGCTTTGTTTGCTTACTTTTCCTTCTCTAGAACAGAAGCTATGTGAAAGCAGGGACTTCTCATGTTCACCATATATCACACAGAATTTATAACAGTGCCTGGTTTATAAGAGACATTTCATAAACATTTATTGAATAATGAATTAATTAAAGTACTAAGTTAGTAAGTATCTCTACTTGGGAAGATACAGGTTTGAGAAAGGAGTATTGGAGAGGCAGAAGAGGCAAAATTGACTAGTTTGTAAACTGATTACACATTCCAGATGAGGGACAGATTTGATTCATTCATTCAGCAGAAATGTGTGGAATGCCAACTGTATCTAGGAACTGGACAAGGCAATGGAAATCCAGCAGTGAGCAAAAGGGATATTATCCCTGTCCACATGGGGCTGATGAGAAGTAATCCAAACCTAAGTGTTATAATCAGAGCAATGGATTATATGCCATTTTCTAAATATCTTGGAATCATGGATTTGTATTGTTTTATAAGTAGCTAATATTTTTCTGAGTGTATTCTATGTGGTAGATATTCACATACATTATTTCATGTAATCTTCTTAACTATCCCTATGAGGAAAGTTCTATGATTATCCCCATTTTACAGACCAGAAACTGTTTAAGTAGCTGTTAAGGGTAGAATGGAGTTTTTAACCCATTTATTTGAACCCATCCTGTTTGACCCCAAAGCACATGCTCCTGGCCATTACCCTATCCTGCTCCTTTGTTTTGGTGCCACACTAGGATGTGCTTCCTATTTCTGGAGTATTCCATGCAGCTTCCAACTATGGGGTCCTTTTTTCTCACATTGTGCTGTACCCCATCCCTGCCCCCTCCAGCTCCTACTGTCTATCTGTTTCATGAAGTCATTACCAGCTACTTGGCATATAGTTTGTTAACCACTTTTACCATCATTGGTAACTTTGCTTGGACAATTGTTTAACTGAGATCTTGTTACATAGATATTTCTTGTACATTGGCCTTGTTGAAGGACCTTCTATATCATGAGCTTCCTAAGCACAGAAATGATGCTTCCCATGTCTTCCCATCATCATTCTTAGCACCTAGCATAGTGCTGTGTATTAATGTTGCTAAATAATTTGTTGAACAAATGAATAAATATGTTTTATTCTAATATTTTCAACTTTGGTAAAAAACCAACCAGTTGATATGTGTGAATTGACAGACTTATACACACCCACAGGCACAAAGAGAATGTCACATGTTGGGAGTGACATGAGCAAGATGGCAGAAGAGGAGGTCTCTAGTCTTTGTCTCCACCCTCTACAGAAACGAAGTTTTAGCAGCCATCTACAAACAAAAACTGAGAGCTTTGAGATCTAGAGATTGTGAAACCCCATTGGAGCCCAAGACCAAGGAGCGCCACTTTGAGAAGACAAGCACATGTGCTGGTAGAAGACTCACTGACTATGATCCCAGCTACAGACTAAAAGCTGCCTTATTCTCCTGTAAACTCAACTCTAGCTCCACTTGTCCATGGTCCTGCCACCAGCCTTTTCTGCTGAGGAATCCATGCTCATCCATGCCCTTGGTAGCAAGCCCACCAGCCTCAGACCTGAGTTCTATTGCTGAAGCAGTTCTGTGACCCAGATCCAGTCCCACTCTACTGTAGTCCAAAGCAGTCTTGCCTGCCCAGGGTTCTACCCAGGGACCCAGTGAAAGCCACACCTGTAAGCACCCCTGGTAACAGAACTTCATGTCTTGAACTTGACTGTGGTCCTTAAAGCCATCCTGTGACCAAACTCCAGTACCACTCTACTGAAGTTCAGGGCAGTCCTGACTGCCCAGGCACCAGCCAAGCAACCCAATGAGAGAACGCTCAGGGACCTAGCAGAAACCACACCCATCCATGCCCTTGGTAACAGGCTTGCCAACTGCAGACCCAAATGTAAACCCAGCAATAATCATGAGATCCAGCTCCAGCCGAGCTCAACCATGATCCTGGAGGCAGTCCTATAAGTTCATGGAAGAAGCAAGAGTATTTAGCTGTTCAAACAAGTAAATACCAGAAAGAGTGTCTGCTTTTCTAAATTCACAGACACCAATGCAGAGCTACACAGATCATATTTGTCAGGCAAATATGACAACATCAAAGGAAGCTAATAAAGCTCCAGTAACTCACCCTAACGATCCATGAACTGCTTGGCTAACATTTCAAAATAATAGTCTTAAAGAAGCTCGATGAACTATAAGAAAAAGCAGACAAGTAAATGAATCTGCAAACAATACATAAACAAAATGAGAAGTTTAACAAAGAAATAGAAAACATAAAAAAGAACCAAACAGAAATCTTGGAGCTAAAGAATACAGTGACTAAGCTGAAAAATTCAATAGACACCTTCGATAGCAGAAGTGATCATGCAGGAGAAAGAATCAGTAAATTCAAAGACAAGCCATTTCATATTATCCAGTTAGAGGAACAAAAAGAAAGAAGACCAAAAAAAGAGTGAAGACGACTTAGGTGGTTTATGGGATAACATTAAACCAATCAATATATGCATTATTCAAGTCCCAGAAGGAGCAGAGAATAAGAGCAGAAAGATTGTTTAAAGAAATAATTAAAAACTTCCCAAATCTGGGGAGGGAATTGAACATCTAGATCCATGATTCCCAAAGGATCCCAAATAAGCTAGACATCAAAAGGTCCAAGACATATTATAATCAAACTCTCAAAAGTCAAAGACAAAGTTTTTAAATCAGCAGGAGAAAAGCAACTCATCACACACAAGGGAACCCTAATAAACTTACAGTGGATTTATCAGTAGAAAAATTGCAGATCAGGAGAGAGTGGGATAATTAAAATACTGAAAGAAAAAACCCTGCCAACCCAAAATACAATACATGGCAAAGCTGTCCTTTGAAATGAAGGAGAGATAAAGACTTCCCAAGATAAAAAAAAAAGCTGGGGAAGTTAACTACCATAAAACCCGTTGTAAAGAAAAGCTAAAGGAAGTTCGTCAAGTTGAAATTAAAGGACACTAACTAGCAACATGAAAACACATGAAATTATAAAATTCACTGTTAAAAGTGAGTATATATATGGTTTGACTTATGATTTTTCAGCTTTGTGATGGTGCGAAAGCAATACGCGTTTGGTAGAAACCATACTTTGAACTTTGAACTTTGATCTTTTCCTGGGCCAGCAATATGCGGTATGATACTCTCTTGTGATGCTGGGCAGCAGCAGTGTGCCAGAGCTCCCAGTCAGCCACACAGTCAAAGGGCTAAACTTACAACAATTCTGTATCTATACAGTCATTCTGTTTTTCACTTTCAGTACAGTATTCAATAAATTACATGAACTATTCAATACTTTACTATAAAATAGTATTTGTGTTAGATGATTTTGCCCAGCTGTAGGCTAATGTAAGTGTTCTGAGCATGTTTAAAGGAGTTTAGGTTAGGCGATGATATTCAGTAGGCTGGGTGTATTAAATACATTTTGGACTTATGGTATTTTCTACTTATAACGAGTCTATCAGGACATAACCTCATCATGAATTGAGGAAGATCTGTATAGTTATATTCAGACTACTCTGAATACTGGGTCTTATTCTATTCAGTCTGCTATGACAAAAATGCCATACTGGGTAGCTTATAAACAACAGTAATTGATTTCTCAAAGCTCTGGAGGCTGGAAAGTCTGATATCAAAGCACCGGCAGACTCTTCTCCAGTACAGTGCACTTCATCATAGACAGCTATCTTTTCGCTATAATCTCATATGGAAGAAAGCATAAGAGGGCCCTCTTTGGCCTCTTTTATAAGGGCACTAATCTCTTTCATGATGGTTCTGCCCTCATGACATAATCATCTCCCAAATGCCCCACCATCTCCTAATACTATCACCTTCGGTGTCAAAATTTTAACATATGAACTTTGAGGGAAAACAAACATTCAGACCATAGCATCCTATATAGTGGTATATAAATCACTTTTAACTCTAGCAAAAAGAGTTTAAAAGGACAAAAGTATTAAAAATAACTATAGCTAAAACAATTTGTTAATGTATATACAATATAAAATGTGTAAATTGTGATATCTATAACAAAATGGGGGAGAACTAAAAGTGTAGAGTTTTAATATGTAATTGAAACACATTTCTTAACTTAAATTGTCTGCTATATTTTATAAGGTCCCATAGTTATCACAAAGAAAAAAACTGAAATAGATATACAAAGACCCCCAAAAGCTAAAACTATCTTGAACCAGAAGAACAAAACTGGAGGCATTATACTTCCTGACTTCAAATTTTATTACAAAGCTATGGGAATCAAAGCTAGCATAAAAATAGACATATAGATCAATGGATCAGAACAGAGAGCCCAGAAATAAGTCCACACTTTTACAGTCAACTGATCTTCAAAAGGGGTGCCAAAAACACACAAGGGGGAAAGAATAGTTCTCTCCGTAAATCATTCTGCAAACACTGAATATCCACATGAAAAAAAAAATTGGATCCTTATATCTCACCATGTACAAAAATCAATTCAAAGTAGATTAATGAGTTAAATATATGACCTGAAACTGTAAAACTACTAAAAGAGAACATAGGGAGAAAGCTTCTTGGCATGGATCTGGGACATGAGTTTTGGATATAACCCCAAAAGCATAGGCAAAAAAAGGAATAACTAAAACAAATGGGATTGCATCAAAAGTAAAAGCTTTTGCACAGCAAAGGAAACAACAATATAAAGAGTAACCTACGAAATGGGAGAAAATATATGCAAACCATATATCCAATAAGGGGTTAATATATAAAATGTCTTAGGAACTCTAACAAATCAACAACAAAATACAAATAACCTGATTAAAAAACAGTTAAGGACATGAATAGATATTCTTAATAGAAGACATAAAAGTGTCCAAAAGTATATAAAAAGATGCTCAACATTAGTTATCAGGGAAGTGCAAATCAAAACCAGGAGATAACACCTCACACCAGTTAGAATAGCTATTACCAAATAGACAAAAGATAACAAGTGTTGATGAAGAAACCTTGTACACTGTTGGTAAGAATATAAATTCACACAGTCATTATACAGAAACAGTACGGAAGTTCCTTAAAAAATTAAAAGTAAACTATCATATGATCTAGCAATCCCACTTCTGGGTATGTATCTGAAGGAAATAAAATCAGTATCTTGATGAGAATCCTGCACTCCCATATTCATTGCAGCATTATTCACAGTAGCTAAAATATTGAAACAATCTAAGTGCCTGTCAACTGATTAATGGATAAAGAAAATGTGGTGTATAATAATATTCCGTTGCATATATATATGCAACGGAATATTATTCAGCTTTAAAAAAAAAGAAAAAAATCCTGCCATTGTGACAACATAGATAAACCTAGAGGACATTATGCTAACTGAAATAAGCCAGACAGAGAAAGACAAATACTGCATGATCCCACTTACATGTAGAATCTGAAAAAGTTGAAATCACAAAAGCAGAGAATAAAATGGTGTTTGCCAGGCACTGAGTAGGATGTAGGGGAACTGGGGAGATGTTGGTCAGAGGAAATGAACTTTCAGTTGTAAGACAAAGCAGTACTGGAGATCTAATATAGAGTATGGTGACTAATAACGTATTGTTGAAATTTGCTGAGAGTTCATCCTGAGTGTTCTTACCACACACACACACACACACACACACACACACACACACACGGTAATTATGTAAAGTGAGAGAAATGTTAACTAGCTGATTGTGGTTATTACTGCATAATACATGTATATCAAAACATCTCGTACATCTTAAATATATACAATTTTTATTTGTCAATTATACTTCAATAAACCTGGAGGGAAAAAGAAAGAATGTCATGCATCTTAGGTTTTTCCCTTGCCTTGCCCACTTCCCCCTGTGAGTCTCGGTCTTTGTCTCCCCCTCCCTGTGTTCTTTATCTGACAATCACAGCTGTGGTTTGCATTTGTGTGCAAAAGAAGGAGACATCTTTTGTATTAGAAGAACTTTCCCTCCCATGTCTAGCACCATGGTCTGGCATTGTCATACAAGGGATAAACACTCCTCCTCTGCAGAGAGAAAACTAGGGTCTTCTCTGAATGAGACAATATGAACAAGCAAACGTAATACATTTTCTGGACTTTATCAAGTAATATTTGTTGTAGAAAAAAATGAATAAACCCTTAAGTGTTGTGGTCACTGTGGTTTCCTTCTTTGTAAAGTTGAAGCTCTGACCACGCTTTCAGCCTCAAGGGAGAAATCTCTGAGCTATACAGTGAAGCCAGAGAATATAATCTCCCCAGGCAGAAAAGAATCTCTGAGCAGGGGCTGAGCCCCAAGAAAAGGTCAGGTCCATGATAGAGAGATGCTGTCCCAACCCCACCCAGGGCCCACGTTGAGCTGTTCTACTTACCCAGGACCAGCAGTGACACCCACAGCAGCATGAAGACTTGGCCTGCCCAGGGCTGAGACCAAAAGAGAGGTTTTCTCAGGAATACTAAGTTTGGCTTTGATCTTACAGTTGTACACTGTCACAGTAGCCCCAAGGAAGACATCTGAGAAACAGCTTTTTCAAAGAGCAGGATGCATTAGTAAATTAGAAAAAAGGAAGTGGAAGTACCCATCCTCAACTACTAATCAAAGTTTCCTGCCCAGTGATCAAAGTGAAAAAATAAATGTTAGGGTTTTTAAAAAGCTCATATCCTTGACCCCACATTTCTATTGCTTGGAAAATACCTTAAGGGAAGTATGGAAGATAGCTCTAAAATAATGTTATTGTGACATTATTCATAATAGGCAAAACACTTGAAGCAACATAATGGGACTGCTTAAGAATATTCTGATACATCTAAACAATGACATAAAATGCAGACATTAAGAATGAGATAAACTTGCACATATAAGAAGGCAAGACAACCTTGATTAATGTGAAGAGAAAAAAGTGAGGAGTAGATTGGTATTTGTAGTATTATCACATTGGGGTAGATGTAAAAAATAGAGTACGTGTGTATATAAACTGACAAAGTATCCTTTTTCATTTCCTGGAAAGTATATCTAAAATAGTGGTTATATTTGAAGAACTATGGATAGGAAGGAGACATTTTATTTTATGTCTTTCTATACTGTTTAACTTTTAAAAAATTACTATGTTTGTGAATTGCTTTTATAACTTTTTAAAACTCAAGTTTCCATCCTGGTATATTGACAGCAAAGATCCCTAAGACATTAGCTGCCATGAGAAATGCCAGTTCCTTATTTTTAAATAGTTTTCCCCACCCTTTCTTTCTGGGTCCATACCTTGGTCTTCTTAAGGGACATTTAATCTCATATCTGCAAATGCATATCACCTTACATACATTACGTTATATCCTACCTACTTCATTCTGAGATAAGAAAAGCATATAAGGGTAAATAGAGATTATTCCATCTCAGTCCAGCAGGAGGACCTCAAGGGAACAAAGAGCTTTTACTTGCTTTTGAAGCTAATACAAATAGCTCTGCTACATATATTCTTGTATAGGTCTCTCGGTGCATGTGGGCACGCATATCCGTTGAATATATACCTGGGAGTAGAATTCCTGGCTCTTAAAATTATTTTAGAATGCTCAGTTTAGAAGGTACTGCTAAGTTATTTTGGAAAGTGGTTGTGCTAATTCCTACCTTATCAACCAGTGTGTGAGAGTTCTTGTTGCTGTAAAATATTTACTGATATTGGTATTATAATCTTGTAAAATTTAGCCACTGTGCTAGGATTATCTTAATGCAGTTTTAATTTTCATGTCCCTGGTGAATTATGCAATTGAGCATCTTTTCATGTTCTAATTGGTGAATTGGATATTCTTTTAATCTCTCTGGTCATTTTTTCTTTTCTTGCCTTAAAATACAAATTTTATTTCATCTGGCTTGCAATTTTTCTTTTGTGATATCATTGTCTGGTTTTGGTATCAGTGTGATACTGGTCTCATAAAATGACTTCAGAAGTGTTCTTTCCTCTGCAATTTTTTGGAATAGTTTGAGAAGGATAGGCGTTAAGTCTTCTCTAAATGTTTGGTAGAATTCACCTGCGAAGCCATCTGGTCCTGGACTTTCGTTTTTTGGGAAATTTTAAATTACTGATTCAATTTTATTACTGGTAATTGGTCTGTTCATATTTTCTATTTCTTCCTGGTTCAGTCTTGGGAGATTTTATCTTTCTGAGGATTTGTTCATTTCTTCTAGGTTGTCTATTTTATAAGCATATAGTTTTTTGCGGATGAAATGATACTACAGGGAGAAAATCCTAAAGATGCCACCAGAAAACTACTAGAGCTCATTAATGAATTCAGTAAAGTTGCAGGATACAAAATTAATATACAGAACTCTGTTGCATTTCTATATACTAACAACAAACTATCAGAAGAAAAATCAAGGAAACAATCCCATTTACCATCAAATCAAAAAGAATAAAATACCTAGGAATAAACCTACCTAAGGAGGTAAAAAGCCCGTATACAGAAAATTATAAAACACCAATGAAACAAATTGAAGATGACACAAGTGGTTGGAAAGCTGTACCATGTTCTTGGACTGAAAGAATTAATATTGTTAAAATGACCATACTAGCCCAAGGCAATCTACAGATTCAATGCAATTCCTATCAAAATACCAATGGCATTTTTTTCCCCAGACCACAACAAATAATTTTAAAATTTGTATGGAAACACAATAGACCTTGAAGAGCCAAAACAATTTTGAGAAAGAAGAACAGAGCTTCCAAACAGCTTGAAGCTAGGTACTGAGATACTTCTCTTAGGAACTCTAAGAGGTCTTGGCACATCCTCAAATACTGGGAGCATTTTAAAATATAATAGGCTGTTTGAAGAAGCACAAAGATTTGAGAGATGACAAAGAGCTGGAGCAGGGTTGAATGATAAGTTTTATCTCCTACATGTGGCCACTCTTCAATATTGGGAGAGGTCTTCATTTCATCTACTGTATACAAACCATAACAGAGTCAAGCAAAATAAAGAAACAGAGGAATATATTCCAAATAAAAGAACAAGATAAAACCTAGAAAGAAAAAAACCTTAATGAAATAGAGATAAGTAGTTTACCTGATAAAATGTTCAAAGTAATGGTCATAATGATGCTTACTGACCTGGGGAGAAGAATGGATGGACACAGGAAAACTTCAACAAAAAGAGGGAAAATATGAGAAAGTACCAAATAGAAATCACTGCTGAAGAATACAATAACTGAACTGAAAAATACACTAGACAGATTCAACAGCAGACTAGATGAAGCATAAAAGAGGATCAGTCAACTTTAAGACAAGGCAGTAGAACTCACCCAATCAGAGCAGCAAAAAATAAATTGATTAATTTTTTTTTTAAAGTGAAGATAGCTTAACGAGCTTATGAGGCAAAACCCAATGGACACACACTCAACTTATAGGTGTCCCAGAAGGAGAGGAGAGATAGAAAATAACAGAAATCTTGAAGAAATAATGGACAAAAACTTCCCTAACCTGAGTAAAGAAATAGACATCCAGATCCAGGAAATTCTGAGTTTAAATAAGATGAATCCAAAGAAACCTACACCAAAACACATTATAATTAAAATGTCAAAATTAAAGACAGAGAGAGAATATTAGAAAGCAGCAAGAGTGAAATATTTTGTTATGTACAAAGGAACACTCATAAGACTATCAATAGATTTTTCAGCAGAAACTTTGCAGACCAGAAGGGAGTGGAATGATATATTCAAAGTGTTGAAACAAAGAATAAAAAATCCAACAAGTAATACTCTACCCAGAAAAGTTATCAGGTAGAATTTAAGGAGAGAGAAAGAGTTTTCCATACAAGCAAAAGCTAAAGGAGTTTTCACCACTAAACTGGCCTAACAAGAAGTGTTAGGAGGACTTATTTAAACTGAAAAAAAAAAAAGGTTAATTTCTAACAAGAAAACATATGAAAGAAAACATTTCACTGGAAAGGTAAATATATAGTAAATGTAGTGGTTTAGTCACTTATAAAACTAGTATAAAGATTAAAAGACAAAAGCAGTAAAAACAACTATTACAATCATTAGTTAAGGGATACACAAGACATAAAGATATAAACTGTGAGGTGGAAAGTAAAAATGTTGAGATATAGGGATCAAACTTATGTTGTTATCAATTTAAAACAGAATGTTATGTTATTATACGAAAGCCTCCTGGTAACCATAAAGCAATCCTTTAGTAAATACCAAAAGAGAGAGAGAGAGAGAGAGAGAGAGAGAGTAATATAAGCATAACAGTAAATTTAAAAAGTCATCAAATCACAAAGGAAGAGAACAAGATTTGTTCTCTTTGTTTGAATAAGTGGTGCTGGGAAACTGGAGAGCTACATGTAAAAGGATGAAATTAGTACACTTTCTCACACCATATACAAAATTAAACTCAAAATGGATTAAAGACCTAAATGTAATATGTGAAAAAGCTCTTAGGAGAGAACATAGGCAAAACACTCTTTGACATCAATTGTAGCAATAGTTTTATGGCTCAGTCTCCTAAGGGAAAAGAACCAATAGCAAAAATAAACAAATGGGACCTAATTAAATTTAAAAGTTTTTGCAAAGCAAAGGAGACCATCAACAAAATGAAAAGATAACCTACTGAACGGGAGAAAATATTTGCAATAAGCTCATACAACTCAACATCAAAAACAAACAAACAAACAAAAAACAGAATTAAAAATGTGCAGAAGAATTCAATACACATTTTTCCAAAGAGGAAATGCAGATGGTCAACAGGCACACCACTAATCATCAGGAAAATGAAAATCAAAACCACAATGAGATATCACCTCACACATGTCAGAATGGCTATCATCAAAAAGAAGACAAATAACAAATGTTGGCGAGGATGTGGAGAAAAGGGAACCCTCGTACACAGTTGGTAGAAATGTAAATTGGTGTAGCCACTGTGGAAAACAGTATGGAGGTTCCTCAGAAAACTAAAAATTGAACTACCGTGTGATCCAGTAATTCCACTCCTGGGTATACATCTAAAAAAACCAAAAACACTAATTCAAAAAGATACATGTGCCCCAATGTTCACAGCAGCATTATTTACAATAGGCAAGATACGGAAGCAACCTATGAATGAATAAAGAAGATGTAGTATATATATTGAATATATATATATATATATATAATGGAATATTACTCAACCAAAAAAAAGAATGAAATTCTGCCATTGCAGCAACATGGATGAACCTAGAGGGTACTATGCTTAGTGAAATAAGTCAAACAGAGAAAGATAAATACTGTATGTCATCACTTATATGTGGAATCTAAAAACAAAACAAGCAAATATAACAAAACAGAAAAAGACTCACACCTATAGAGAACAAAGTAGTGATTACCAGTGAGGAGAGGGAAGGTGGGGGGGGGGGCAAGATTGGGGTAGGGAATTAAGAGATACAAACTGCTATGTATAAAATAAATAATTATATTCTACAGCATAGGAAATGTAGCCACTATTTTGTAATAACTGGAAATGGAGTATAATCTATAAAAATATTGAATAAGTATGTTGTATACCAGAAACCAATATAATATTGTAAGTTAACTATGCTTCAATTAAAAATAATTATAATTTAAACTGGTACACTCTTACAGAGACACCAAAGGTGATTTTAAAATTTATCTGAAAGATATTTAAATTTCTAAAAAATTACGAAGGTTGTTTAGGATGAAAAACTAACCCTTGTAAATTTGGTGTGATAAACTTAAAAGAACAAACATGTTTGGAAACACATCAATGATTGTAATTTAATTTTGTTGAACATATAATTTCACTTGCTTGTATATTTAAATATTTTGTAGCTAAAATATTCACTTAATGAATAAAAATAATATAAAATTTGGAAAGTCTATTAAAAAAAGAAGAGTGCAAGAGAAGAAAAAAAGGAACACAGAAGAACTACAAAAACAACTAGAAAAGAATTAACAAAGTGGCAATATGTACATACCTATCAATAGTTACTGTAAATGTAAATGGACTAAATGCTCCAACCGAAATACACAGAGTGACTGACTGATAAGAAAGCAAGACCCATATATATACTGCCTACAAGAGAGTCATTTTAGATGTAAGGACACACACAGACTCAAAGTGAAAGGATGAAATAAGACAGTCTACGCAAACGGAACCAAAAGAAAGCTGGAGTAGCTATACTTATATCAGAAAAAATAGGCTTTAAAACAAAGACTGTAGTAAGAGACAAAGATGGGCATTACATAATGATAAAGGGGTCAATCCAACAAGAGAATATAACATTTATAAATATTTGTGCATCCAACATAGGAGCATCTAAATATATAAAGCAAATTTTAACAGACCTAAAGGGAGGAATAGACAGTAATAGTTGTAGGGGATTTTAATGCCCCACTTACATAAATGAATAGATCAACCAGAAAGAAAATTAATAAGGAAACATCTGCCTTAAAGGACGTGTTAGCCAGATGGACTTAACAGATATATACAGAATGTCACACCCAAAAATAACAGAATGCACATTCTTCTCTAGGGCTCATGGAATATTTTCCAGGATAGATCATATGTTAGGCTACAAAACAAGTTTTAATAAATTTATGATAATTAAAATCATATCAAGTGTCTTTCTGAACACAATATTAAAACTAGAAATTAATTACATGAAGACAACAAAAATTCACATATGTGGAGATTAAACAACATACTACTGTGCTTGCTTCGGCAGCACATATACTAAAATTGGAATGATACAGAGAAGATTAGCATGGCCCCTGTGCAAGGATGACATGCAAATTTGTGAAGCATTCCATAGTTTTAAAACAAAGAAACCAATCCAAAAACGGGCAGAAGACCTAAACAGACATTTCTCCAAAGAAGATATACAGATTGCCAACAAACACATGAAGGGATGCTCAACATCACTAATCATTAGAGAAATGCAAATCAAAACTACAATGAGGTATCACCTCACACCAGTCAGAATGGCCATCATCAAAACATCTACAAACAATAAATGCTGGAGAGGGTGTGGAGAAAAGGGAACCCTCTTCCACTGTTGGTGGGAATGTAAATTGATACCACCATTATGGAGAACAGTATGGTGGTTCCTTAGAAAACTAAAAATAGAACTACCATACGACCCAGCACTCCCACTACTGTGCATATACCCTGAGAGAACCATAATTCAAAAAGAGTCATGTACCACAATGTTCATTGCAGCTCTATTTACAGTAGCCAGGACATGGAAGCAACCTAAGTATCCATTGACAGATGAATGGATAAAGAAGATGTGGCACATATATACAATGGAATATTACTCAGCCATAAAAAGAAACAAAATTGAGTTATTTGTAGTGAGGTGGATGGAGTTAGAGTCTGTCATACAGAATGAAGTAAGTCAGAAAGAGAAAAACAAATACCGTATGCTAACGCATATATATATGGAATCTAAAAAAAGAAAAAAAAATGGTTCTGAAGAACCTAAGGGCAGGACAGGAATAAAGACGCAGATGTAGAGAATGGACTTGAGGACAAGGGGAGGGGGAAGGGTAAGCTGAGACGAAGTGAGAGAGTGGCAAGGACATATGTACACTACCAAATGTAAAATAGATTGCTAGTGGGAAGCAGCCGCATAGCACAGGGAGATCAGCTCAGTGCTTTGTGATCACCTAGAGGGGTGGGATAAGGAGGATAGGGAGGAGATGAAAGAGGGAGGAGATATGGGGATATATGTACACATATAGCTGATTCACTTTGTTATAAAGCAGAAACTAACACACCATTGTAAAGCAATTATACTCCAATAAAGATGTTAAAAACAACAACAACAAAACCCACAACATACTACTGAGCAATCAGTAGATCAGAGGGAAGTCAAAAGAGAAATAAAAAACTCTGAGACAAACAAAAATTGAAATGTACCAAAATTTGTGGGATAGAGCAGTTCCAAGTTCTACACCCACAAATCAGTCATGTGATATACCACATTAACAAAATGAAGGTTAATAAGCTCAATAAATGAAGAAAAAGCTTTTGAAATAATTCAACATTCATTTATGATAAAAACTGTCAACAAAGTTGGCATGGAAAAAGTACCTCAACATAATCAAGGTCATATATGACAAGCCCACAGCTAACATCATACTCAACACTGAAAAGCTGAAAGCCTTCCTCTATGATCAGGAGCTCGACAAGGATGCCCACTCTCTCCACTTTTATTCAATATGGTATTGGAAGTCCTAGCCAGAGCAAATAGTCAATAAAAAGAAATAAAAATGTGTCCAAATTGGAAAGGAAGAAATAAATCTTTTACTCTTTACAGATGGCATGATATTATGTATAGAAAATCCTAAAGACTTAATCAAAAAACTGTTAGAAATAATAAATGAATTCAGTAAAGTTTCAGGATACAAAATCAATATACAAAAACCTGCTGCATTTCTATACCCTAATAAACTAAACTATCAGAAAGAGAAATAAAGAAAACAGTCCCATTTACAACTGCATCAAAAATAAAATACTCAGGAATAATTTTAACCAATTAGGTGAAAGACCTGTATATTTAAAAGTTCAAGTACTAATGAAGGAGATTGAAAATGAAACAAACATATGGAAATATATACCATATTTATGTACTGGCAGAATCAGTATTTTTATTTTATTTTAAATTTGTATTGGAGTATAGTTGATTTACAATGTTGTGTTAGTTTCACATGTACAGCAAAGTGAATTAGTTATATATATATATATATATATATATATATATATATATATATACGTACGATATTTGTCTTTCTGTGTCTGACATACTTCATTCAGTATGACAATCTCCAGGTCCATCCATGTTGCTGCAAACGACATTATTTTGTTCTTTTTCACGGCTGAGTAATATTCCATTGTGTATATGTGTATATATATATATATATATCTCACATCTTCTTTATCCATTCATCTGTTGATGGACATCTAGGTTACTTCTATGTCCTGGCTATTGTAAATAGTGATGCAATGAACATTGGGGTGCAGGTATCTTTTCAAATTATGGTTTTCTCTGGGTATATGCTTAGGAGTGAGATTGCTGGGTCATATGTTAGTTCTATTTTTAGTTTTTTAAGGAACCTCCATACTGTTGCCCATAGTGGCTATACAAATTTACATTCCCACCAAACAAAGTAGGAAAGTTCCCTTTCCTCCACACCCTCTCCAGCATTTGTTGTTTGTAGAGTTTCTGATGATGCCCATTCTAACCAGTGTGAGGTGATACCTCATTATAGTTTTGATTTGCATTTCTCTAATTTTTAGTGATGTTGAGCAGCTTTTCATGTGCCTCTTGACCATCTGTATGCCTTCTTTGGAGAAATGTCTATTTAGGTCTTCTGCCCATTTTTTGATTGGGTTGTTTGTTTTTTTGATATTGAGCTGTATGACCTGTTTGTATATTTTGGAGATTAATCCTTTGTCCGTTGATTCATTTGCAAATATTTTCTCCCATTCTGAGGGTTGTCTTTTTGTTTTGTTTATGGTTTCCTTTGCTGTGCAAAAGCTTTTAAGTTTAATTAGATCCTATTTGTTTATTTTTGTTTTTATTTTCATCACTGTAGGAGGTGGGTCAAAAAAGATCCTGCTGTGATTTATGTCAACGAGTGTTCTGCCAGTATTTTTAAAATGTTCATACCACCCAAAGCAATCTATAGATTCAATGCAATCCCCATCAAAATTCCAATGGCATTTTCATAGAAATTGAACAAATACTCCCAAAATTTGTATGGAACCACCAAAAACCCTGAATAGCCAAAGCAACCTTGAGAAAGAAGAACAAAGCTAGAGGCATTACACTCCCTGATTTCAAATTATATTGTAGAGCTATAGTAATTAAAACAGCATGGTTTTGAAGTGGGACTTCATCATAATAAAAAGTTTCTGTTCTGTGCAGCAAAGGAAACCATCAACAAAATGGGAAGGTAATCTACAGAGTGGGAGACAATATTTTCAAATCATATATCTGATAAGGAGCTAATATCCAAAATGTATAAAGAATTCATACAACTTAACAGCAAAAAAAAAAAAAAAAAAATCCAATTTAAAAATGGGCAGAAGATCAGAATAGACATTTTTCCAAAGAAGACACACAAACAGCCAATAGGTATCTGAAAAAGTGCTGAACATCACTGATCATCAGGGAAATGTAAATCAAAACCACAATGAGATCTCACCTCACACCTATCAGGATAGGTATTATCAAAAAGACAAGAAAAAACATGTTGGTGAGGATGTGGAGAAAAGGGTAGAACTACCATATGATTCAGCAATTCCACTTCTGGGCATTTATTTGAAGGAAATAGAAACACTACCTCAAAAATATATGCACCCGTATGTTCACTGCAGTATTATTTACAATAGCCAAGATATGAAAACAACCTAAGTGTCCATCGATGGATAAATAGCTAAAGAACTTGTGGTACATACGCACGGTGGAATATTATTCAGCCACAAAAAAAGACGAAATCTTGCCATTTGTGACAACATGTGTAGACCTCAGGGGCATTATACTAAGTGATATAAGTCAGACAGGGAAAGACAAATACCATGTGACCTCTCTTAGGTGTGGAATCTGAAAGAGGCAGGGGGTTTGGGGTGGTAGAAATAAGGGAATGAAAAGAAAAAAGGAAAACAATGTACAGGTCTTTTTGTAAGCAGCCTTTGGCAGGAAAGAGCTCTTTGCAGGAAGTCCCTTTTGTCTTGTCACTAAACTTAAACCAGGCACCCCTATGCTGTACTCATCTCTAGCCCTAGCACAACTTTCAAATCTTTTGATCACACAATACCTTGCTTAACCTGTTGGTTCTTTCTGTGGGTCAAAGAAGTAGAAATGAAGAATAAGTAATTAACAGATGACCAGATCTCTTCCTTAGCTTCCCCTTCAGTAATCTTGTGAACAAACTGTGTGAACAAGACAGTATCAAAAGAAAGATCACAAGAATTTGACAATTCTGGGGGATGGCAATGACTCTGACCCCCTATCTCAATGATTAACTGAGATAACTTCCCCTTTTCCCTTTAAAACTTTCATGGCTGAGCAGAATCTTGGGAGGCGGTTTTTGGGGAACACTGAGTCCACCATCTCCCCAGACGGCCGGCATTCTGATTAAAAGCAACTTTCCTTTCTACCAACATTTGCCTCTCTTGAGTATTGATTTTTGAGTGGTGAGCAGCTGGACCTGATTTGGTAATACTTTAAGAAAATTGTAAAATTTATTGATAAATGGAGAGTTATATCATATTTGTGGATAGCAACACAATAACATAATGACCTTAAATCTTACCACATTAATCAACAAATTCAAGATGAAAAAAAGAAAGAAGAGAAGTAACAGAAGTTTAAGGAGGGTGGAAGGGAGTGACCTGGACACCCAATAACCCTTCTCTAGTAACATCCTGATGAGTTAAGTATAAATGAATCAGAAAGAAATGGATTTTTTCCCTTGAAATACACATGAGTTTAAATACCAGCGAAAAATATGCTTGGAAAAAATGTTTTGTTAAAACTCCCCCTCCCCCAAAAAGTTTCATTGAAGATGGAGTTTTGTTTTTCACTCTTTTAGTCATTTGTGGTTTGTCTCAGAAAGTAAAATGTGGTAGATATGCTTTTATTCTGAACTGAAAGTGATGTTTATCCTGATAGCTTACCATATAGTGGATGCTTACTGTAATACAATGTCACATCAGGTACTATGTATATATTACTTTATTTAATCGTTGCATCAACACTAAAACAGTTAAACAGTGAAATAACACAGGCAATGTTCTATCAGGTGGGTATTATTGTCCTCATTTTACAGATGAGGAAAACTGAAGCTCAAAGAAATTAAGTACCTTAATTTCAAGTACCTTGTAAGCCCAAAGACTCACAGACAGTAAGTAGACTCACAGACAGTAAGTAGTAGAGTCAGGTCTGGAACCCAGCTCTGTCTGAGAATGAGCATAACCAATTCAATAAAGAGATTCAACAGTCATTAACATTTGAATAGGAATCTAGGTAAAGCATTGTCCTAAAACCATCTGTAGCAGTAACAGTTTCCATGGTTAAATGGTTATCTCAAAGGCAATATTAAGGACCTATTCTGGGTTCCTGATGGCAGGAAATGGAAACTTGGTATTCTGAAGTTTATAAGTAAGCACTGTACTATCTATAACAGTACAGATTAGAACCAAAGGCTTCTGGAGGACAAAGGGAGAGACATATTTAAAGTAGGACGTGAGGAATTAACCACAGTAATCTCATGATCACTGGATAAGCCTTTCAGTTCAAGGGTTCTGTCAATCAATATGGAAAAGGGTTGGAACCTCTCAGGTGCTCTGGCTATAAGCAGCTGGAGGAAAAGTGTCAGATACAGTGATGAGAGAGGATTGACAGAGATGAAGAGGGAGTGTTGGCAGCATAAACAAATCTGGACAAAGGGAGAATTTAAATATTACCATCAGGTCATTTTCCTGAAGGAAAATCTAACCGGCAACGTTCTGTCATGACAGAGAGGTAAAGGAGCACAGGCTCTGTTATCAGAGAGACTCAGAGCTCTGCCACTTACCAGAGGGATGACCTCTAGCAAATTATCAAACTTGATCTCAAGTTTCTTCACCTTTATAAAGGAGACAACACCACCCATCTTACTAGGTTGGTGCCAGCCTATTCAAAACCCAGACCTACATGAAACCAAAATCTGCTGTTCTTTCAAACTTTTATTCGCTTTCTACACTACAGCCTTTTTACCAAATTGCCTTTATTTGTAATTAATGCTTATTAATAATCACTGGGTGAATGCATATATATTTAATAACTCTATTGAAGTATAATTTTCAAACATAAAATTCATTTGTTTTATCACTGCAATCTAATTTTTTTAAAATTTCCACTACCCCAAATATAAACTTGGCACCCATTTGTACTCTCCATTCCCACCCACAGCCCCAGGCAACAGATTACTAATTTACTTTCTTTCTCTATAGATTTGCCTATTCTGAGCATAGAAATTGATTCATACAATATGTGGTCTTTTGTGTCTGGCTTCTTTCACTTAGTATGCTTCCAAGGCTCATCCGTGTTTTAGCATTCATCAGTACTTTGTGAATGTATGCTTTGTTATTTGAATCTTCTTGGCTAGGATAACAAGGTTTGTTAAGAATCTCCTTGAATATTTCACAGTTTCCTTGAGGGCACTACATCAACCTGAGTTTGATAAACAAGAGCAACAGCCAGAGATAATAAAGAAAGAACATGTCTGATATCCCCCGTTAAACTTTCTAGGGTTCTGAGGTGAGATACCCATGCCTGTGGGTCACTTTGCATACTTGCTACCATTTTCCTGACCATGTCCAGAAGGGATATTAGGTCAGATTAGGCTGCTCTTGACCTCTGTCTTTGAATGCTGGACATTCTTTTTGTGTGCTGTGGCTTTGCTACCTTGAACAGGTAGCAAAGAACAAAAGCTCCCCAGCTTTCCAACTTTTTGCTAGTTCTCCAATCTATGTCCATTCCTCCACCTAATTCAACTTCTGAATACCCTCTATTCATTACTTCATATTGATTTTTATTTCTTATTAATTTATCTACCTGGTTACATTTAGAAAAAGTAATCGAAACAGGCACCCATCATTGGGTTTGTCAAGCAAATCTCTCCCCATCTTAAGATACATGCTGGACCTGCCAAGGTGAATCTCTACACAAAGACCCTTCTCCTTTCTGTGGTTTTTTTCCAACTTGGCCATCCCAATACACCAACTGCCTTGTGTTTTCAGACTCTGATCTTTGGCCAGGGAGGAAGCTTGTTGTATGGGAAGAACATTCGTATTCGAATTGGATAGACATGAAACTGAATCTTAGCTCTGTCAGTTACCCTCTGGCGGACTTTGGGCAAACAATTCAAGATTTTGAGTCCCAGTTTTCTCATTTATAAAGCAGGTATTAATTATACTTGCCTTCTAGTTGCTGTCAGCATTAAATGTTTGCAAAGTATATGTCACAAGAACATAGTAGATGCTGCATAAATGGCAGTTATGAAGCTTATTAGCCTGCCACCCTGAACTCAGCCCTTTTTTCCATTCATGTAACCGAGCAGGACCCTATGGGGCTTTCCCATGACAGACCCCTCCCCCATATCCTCAGCTTTAACTCCTCTCCGAAGTACCCAGATAATAGTATCTCATGCATATTTCCTGAGTTTTCAGATGCTAAAAACCACCACCAAAGGGAAGAAATTAACTACTTGGTGATCATGCACACATAGCACACAGACCGCCCTGTTACTTCAACATCAACCAATCAGAGAATTGTGCACGAGCTGATCACATACCCTGTTACCACCCCCATCCCCCAACTTGGCCTTTAAAAATGCTTTGCTGAAGCCCTTTGGGGAGTTCGGGTTTTGGGGTGGGGCATGAGCCACCCGTCTCCTTGCGTGGCCCTGCAATAAACATTTCAGTGCTCCAAACTCTGACGTTTCAGTTTGTTTGGCCTCACTGTGTGTTGGGCTCATGAACTTGTGTTAGGTAACATTCTCCAAGGCTGCCCTCAGCCCGGGGCTTTCAGATCCAATTGCCTTCTAATCCCAGCACTAGCATAATCACAAATTCCAATGACGGGTTCAAATATTTAGTTAGAAAGCATTTAGAAAAAGAGAGAAATTGTTTTGGGCCTGTTTGATTCTGGAAGGTCCATTGGAGAATACCTGTGACTAGCCACTTATGACTTGCTGGAAGCATCACAACTACATCTGCTTTCATGAACATATGACCTGTACAGTCACACAGGACCCTACATTTATAAAGGCCCTGAGCCTGACCTCATACTCTGCTGTTGCTGTCTTGAAATTTCTAATAATTTTATCTTTAAATTGTGTATTGTAAATGAAGTCTGATGGAACAATGGAGTCAGCACATGAGCAGAGAAGATACTTGTTATAGGTGTGTCCACTTTCCTTGCTGCCCAAATGCAAATAGCATTCAAATACCCCAGGAACACAGAATTCCTGTTGGATCCACAATATGTGTGAGTCAGCAAGACTCAAAGGGAGTACAAAGTAAACATATTACATCAATGACTAACAGCCCCGAGAAGCCATGCTTTCCATTTGAACCAGAACTTGCTTTAAACATAGTAAGAAGGCAATCGTGTTCTAAGAAACTTCAACAACCAAGGAACCCTAATATAAGGTACTTCCCTATATTAGCTAATCAAGTAAGCTGAAAATAACGTAAAAGGAAAAGGAAAGATAAGACAATCTCTATATTTCAGTCTTTCCTTACTTGTCAGTAATCTAAAGATAGAAAGTGTTGGCGTAATGTGCTCATATTAAGAAATGAAATTTTAAAAGTTGAGAGTTTTTTTTTTTGCAGAATTTCCACTGTTCTCAAAAGAACAAAATACATATGCGTGAGTGAACTATGAAATACAAATTGTCTAATTTCTGTGGTTCTACATATGAGTAAAATACTCTCACATTTGCAGTTAAAGCTGGTATTGCAAAATATAAAGGTGAAACATAAAATTCATGCTAATGATTTAAAATTTTGTTTTTTCTTTTCTTATAATGACCTTAAATAGCAAATAAAAAGCATCATGACAAGAAGAGGCAGAGACCATGGAAAAAAGAAAAAAAAAAAAGCTTTATATTTTAGTACCTTTAGCATCACTTTTTTTCTCTTGGTTTTTGAACAAAGGGTCTTGCATTTTCACTTTTCACTGGGCCACAAAAGTTATGTAACATCTTGCATCTAGCTCTGCTCTCTTCTTGGTGGTCCTGAATAACTTCCTGGGGAGAACTGGGGCTACTTGTGCTCTTAGGGAAGGAGGCCCTATGCAAATGAGCTGACTTCTTTTCGTAATGAAAATTCTCATTTTTTTAGCCAGAAAATAATAGAAGCCAACTGGTTTGAGGCTTTCCCCTTACCCCTCCAGCTATGTAAATTTCTGAGGTGTTATTTTTCCATGCCTCTGGGAAGTCCGAAGACACAACACATTTTTTGCATAAACATAAATGATATATTTATCTTGGGGTTCCTCTTTCTGAGACTCTTGAACTGATGTTTGTGTGGGGGCTGTTTTTACATCTTATCTCAAGGTCAAGCTTAGCTTTAGAGATTTTATTAAATATAATAAGCAAGAAACTGGGATGGAGCTAATGAGAACAGAAGGCTGATGGTGTGCACAGCAGAATCACCAAATACATAAGATTGAAGTATTGTAGAGATTATCTAGGTAAACATTTTAATGACTCAAGAGTGAAGGCAAGGAATTTCAAATTCTTTAAAAAAAAAAAAAAAAGTCTAGGCCACAAAGTGATTGGCCAGGAGGAGAGAAAGCTGAATGTGAATCTCAAATTTTCTTCAAGTTTTTTTGGTAAATAAAATCCTGGCACGTAAAATGCAACACTGAGAGGAGTTGGGTGAGACTGCACTTATGCCAAGGAGTTTTTTTTTTTTCTTTTGGGTGTGCCCATGTTCCAATAAAACTTTTTTGACAAAAACAGGCAGTGGGCTATATTTGGCCCACAAGCTGTAGTTTGCTATCCCCTGATTTAGAACACCAAAAATAGAGATAGATGTTAGGAGCTTATTGGAGGGAGGACAATTCAGCTGGAAGGAATGTGAGAGCAAAAACATAAGAAAAAATACAGGGAGTAGGGAAGGTTAGGCATTTAATGGTTGGCTAGTATAGGATGGGCCCAAGTCATACAAGATCTGAACCTAAGCTGAAGTCTATAGATTTTATTGTGTAGCTGAGAGAGAATCCATTCATTTTCATGGGACCATTTTAAGTCTTGGGGACCTAGAATGCTCCCAGGATGACTGCTATCTCTGAGAAATTATGGGGGGATTCCAAATCTAGAAACGCTGATTTTGACCTCATCTCTATGTTTTTCTATTTTCTTGCTAACCTCCATTAGCATCTTATAACTCACTCCATTTTGACATATCCCGACGCCAGAATTTATCCAGCTGGAAGAAATAGGAGTGAAACAGAAGGGGAAGTTCTACGTTGGCTGCTGCTTCACTGGACTATGAATCTCAGTGCATGTCATGGAGCTCGAGTGAGAGCAGCTGGTCACCCAGATGTGGGAAGTCAGCTGGCTCCTTGGCCTAGAGAATAGGCCTCCTTCGGGGTATGCATCTCTGCCAAGGAGTTTTTGAACGATACTTCAGTCTGTCTTCATCTATGGCATCGTCATTCCCTTGGATGCCTAAGCCAAATTCCTGGGACTTGTCCTAGATGCCTTCCTTCACCTCCAATCAATCACTGCTTTTACTGAGTTTCCTACAAAACAAGATGTGTGCCCCTCCCCTCTACTACATCTGTGGCTCTACCCTGCTCATCTAACCTTGATGACAGTAACAGTAACTAACCACTCTCCCTGTCACCAGGCTCTCCCACCACGAAGTTGTCTTTGACACAGCCACTAGAAACATCTCTCTGGAGGACAAATCTGAGACACATGGTTTGACTAAAACATCTGTGGTTCCCTGCGGTTACAAGATAAAGCTCTTTATGGCACCAAGGCTACTGGGATCTCTCCCTTTCCAGATTGACACAATTTTCCAGTAAACAGAGTTTTATTTTGCAAATGTACTAAACTGCTTGTAAGTTCCTGAACACATTTTTCTGTTTTATGCCTGTGCACATTTTCTATGTCTGCTTAAGTCCTTTTCTTCATTCCCTAGCCCATCCTTTCTGTGTCTAGTTTTCCAACTCAGTTTCCTTTTCCTCTTCTTCTTTCTATTCTTCCTTCTTCCTCCTCCTGACAGCTAACATTTATTAAATGTTTACTGTGTCTAGGCACTATGCTTAAGACTCCACACATTTAATCCTCACAGCAAGTTTATGAACTAGATTCTACAGTTATTCCCATTTTTAATCTCTAAGGAGTTATTTGAGTGACTTAACTAAGGTTACATAGTTATGAACTGTGACCTGGATCTGAACTCAGATCTGGTTGGCTCCCACATATTAATACTCTCTTAATCACTGTGTACTATCTCTTCCAGAAAAATTTCCCTTGGTTGAGTCGGGCAGTGACTGGCTGTGATGTTCACCAGATCTGTGTCTTCTGTTTCCCAGGCCACAGCTGGATTGCTTTTCCCACCCCTGAGTTAGGCAAGGAAACTGTGGCTAAGTTCTGGTCAATGGACTATGGGAGGAATGAGCGCATGCCACTCTCAGGGCTGGCCCCTAAAGCCTCTCTGGTGACCTTCCACACTCTCTCTCTTTTTGCAAAGAAATTGGAAGCCCAGAAGATGACAGTACCATGAGATGTAAGCAGCCTAGGTTCCTGAATGGCTGGGTGGAGCACAGCCTTGCCCTTCATCCTGAGGGTAAGTGATGCTTTGTTTGGAAAGCTCCTAAGACTTCTGGGATCATGAGTTAGAACTGTTTTTTGTTTTTAATTTTTGTTTTTGGCTGCGTTGGGTCTTCGTTGCTGTGTGCCACAACTCTAGTTGTGGTGAGCAGGTCTACTCTTCGTTGTGGTGCATGGGCTTCTCATTGCGGTGGCTTCTCTTGTTGCGGAGCACAGGCTCTAGACTGTGGGCTTCAGTAGTTGCAGCCTGTGGGCTTCAGTAGTTGTGGCATGTGGTCTCAGTAGTTGCAGCATGTGGGCTCAGTAGTTGCGGCTCATGGGCTCTAGGGCGTGAGGGCTTCAGTCGTCATGTGCATGGGCTCAGTAGTTGTGGCTCACAGGCTCTAGAGTGCAGGCTCAGTTGTTGTGATGCATGGGCTTAGTTGCTCTGCGGCATGTGGGATCTTCCCAGACCAGGGCTCAAACACGTGTCTCCTGCCTTGGCAGGCAGATTCTCAACCACTGCGCCAGCAGGGAAGCCCACTAAATACTAATATTGATAATTAATATGTTTTGAATACTTATATGCAAAAGGCACATTATCAAGCACTTATATTCATTGCTTTATATAATTCTAATAATTCACAAATGTTAATTAAGTGCTTACCATGTATTGTGTATTGGGCTCTGAAAGAGGCCCTGGGGATACATTAGTAAACAAAACAAAGTCCCTGTTTGCATAGAGCATAAATTATACTTTGGGTAATCAGATAATAAACAAATAAGAAAAACTCTTAGAATGTCAGATGGTAAAAGTGCTTTGGAGAAATATGAAGTAGCATAAGAAGAAGAGGAATTAATGGGGGTTAAGAGATGTGGCTATCTTAAATGGGTGATAAGGAAGACTTTGTGGGGATTATAACATTTGAGTAAGGTTGAGAGGAAACAAATTGTGGTTATCAGGAGGAAATCATTACAGAGGGAACAGCAAGGACAAAAGCCTTGAGTAGGAATGTGCTCACAACAGCTGTACAAGGTACATAGTATCTTCATTTTGCATAGAAAGAAATTGAACCCAGAAAATTTAAGTAACTTATCAAAGAATTTATAAGTGGCACATTGAAGGCTTGAACTGAAATCTTTTGGATTTAAAAGCCCATATTCATTCTGCTACATTCTCCAGCCTGTGACTTTTACTAGTTACACTAAAAGTACACACACACACACACACACCATTCTAAAAGAACTGTCATGGCAGGTCATGATGAATGGCTTTCCTAATACCAATGCTTTCTATGTGACTTTTATTCAATAGAGACTAGAAGGGTGAAGCTAGGGTTTCTGCATATAGCCTCTCCTTCACTAAACAGATCACCTGCCAGACTTAGAAGTGGACTTTGGTGTAATGAAATTGCAGCTGTGAGCTCTTCTGGAAGCTGCATGATAGAGCTGGATGTTTTGATTTTTCTGAGCTGCAGAAGGAGAGGCTTTCGTGTTGAATGGAAGTTATAGCAGCTTCTCGGTTTTGGAACTTTGCCAGTAGCAGCTGAGACCCTGTGGATCTTGCAGTGGCTGCTCTCTTGCCAGGCCAAATTGGCAGTTTTATTCTGGGAGTTGCTCTTGGAGGCTCAGCCTAGAGCCTCATTCTCCAGCCTGTCCCTTAATACCCTATATTAAATCCCTTTCAGGCGTCCAGTTTGCTTTAAGTTGTACATATATAGCTTGCTCATCTATTTTGGTACCATGATTCAAAGTCCTTTTCAGCCATAGTATTCTAATTACCATTCTGACCTTGCTTCCTATTATAGTAGACACGCCTTCCTTGGACTCTGCTACACTGAACTCCATCATTATCAGGGAGCTTATTTCAGAAGTGGTATCTTCTCCTTTGCCTATTTCTATTATGCTTCACAAAGATGCTTGGACTTTTATCACTAATGTATTTTTCACTGCTATGTGTGGAAAGGGGTGTCCTCCAGGCCCTCTTGGGAGATATAGTCAGAGTGTATGTGAGTGGGTCATGTGTGATAAATCCACTTCAGCAATCTCATTTATATTAATCTTTGAATCTTTCCACTATATTATACCAATAAATAGTTGCTATCTCAACCTCATTTAACCCAGGCCACTGTTGAGAATAATTTTTGTTCCTCCAAGAGAGCAACTATTTAGGACCACTCCTAGCTGCTTGTGTTCATACACTGAATCCAGAATCTCTACCAATTGAAACTATATCAATTAATTTAGCCCCAAAGAAAATTATCTTCCTCCTTCCCTAGTCTACTATCCTCAGCAAAATATCCAGGTTTTTGTTATTATAAATTCATAAATGTAAAAAATTCTCTTAATATGTTATCCTTCCTTTTCAGGGTTTTGCAGTATTATTGGTCCTCTACAACACATTGGGATAGTCCTCTCAAAGTAAGATTAGTTATTACTGCATTCTATTAAGAAAGAAGCCCAACCCAGACCTCTGGATATTGGAAGCAACATATATCACATTGGTTGCCCTGTTCTGACTCAATAACTGAACTGCCCATGAAGCTGTTATCTTTGAGAGAGTCCCTGAGGAAGGGAGAGTTCTTCAGCTGGTCTAGGCTAGAGTACAATCAGTTCTGTCCTTGGTTTTTATGATCCAGTATACCCAAAGGGTCCAAAAGTGCTGAGGTTGATTAGGATGTTTTGTGGATGCTGTAGCAAGCCTAGACAGGAGAATCACAGTCAATGACCCTAGGGTTTTGGAGCAAACCTATGTCCTCTTCAAGTAACTACCATCTTTTTGCAAAAGCTCTTGGGTAACCTTGCTCAGGTAGTCACTGAACACTTGAACATGACACACCAGAGACCTGAGCTGTTCATCATTAGCTGGAAGATGTCTGATCCACTAATCAAGAACTCATACCATCACCAAGCGGAAGTGATTACAGATCTGACACCTGAAGGTATGAGTAAGTTGAATAAATAATGACTGGCTCATATTCCTCTCTCCAACTCCTCTCTCAACCAACAACTATGACCTGGTGGTGAGTTCCCTATGACCAGTTGACAGAGGAGGAAAAAGTCTATCCTGGCTTAAATATGCCAGCATCAGCTGGAGGTGACTGTTGTAACACTGTAGCCCCATCTGGGGAGTACTTGAAGGACTGTGAAGAAGAGTTTTTCCAGTGGCAGAACTTTTAGTTGCACATCTAGAGGCCCACTTTGACTGGAAGATGAGATATCCAGAGATGGATGTCTACTCTGATTCATGAGCAGGGGCCATATGGTCTGGGGGTTGGAAATAAAAAAGTTAGGAGATTAGGAAAAAGTTACATGGGTGGACCTCTCTGATTGGACCCAGAGCATGAGAGTATTTGTGTCTCATATGAATGCTTACCAAAGGCCTTGCTGCAGAAGAGGATCTCAATAATCTGAGGGACATGATAACTTGCCCTAGGTGAATGTCAGTCAGCTCTTTCCCCGGCTACTCCACTGATTGCTCTAAGGGTTCATGTAAAAAGTGGCATTGGTGGAAGATGCAGAGATTAAGTATGGATTCAGTTATAGAAACATCTGCTCACCACGGCCAGTCTGGCCACTCTTAAGTGCCCAGCCTGACAGATACAGAGGCCAGACAGAGTTTGATAAAGTGCCAGATCCATGGGGAGCCAGCTTGTTACATGGTAGTAGAGTGTTTACATTAGATCTCTTCCATTCTGGAGAGGGTGGTTATTCTCCTCAATGAAATAGGTAATTCATTCATTCAAAAGTATTTATTAAGCACCTGCAATGTACCAGGCACAGTTCTAGGTGCTTGGGATATATCAGTGAACAAAAAAGACAAAGGTTGTTGCCCTTAACTTACTTTCTAGAGGGCTGACATACAATAAGCATAATAAATAAGCAAATTGTATAGTATATTTTAAAGTGATAAGTGCTGTGGAGAAAAAAAGTAAAGCAGAGTAAGGGAGATTGGGAGTGCTTAACGTTTTATCATGGAAATTTGAAACATACAAAAGCAGAGACCAGTATAAGCCCTCCTTCCTCCTGTAATGTACCTACCATCCAGCTTCAGAGTGATGCTCACATGACCAATCTTGTTTCATCTATACCCCTATCCACTTCCTGCCCACCCTCTCACTACTGGATTATTTCAAACAAAAACATATCATTTAATCTACAAATACTTCAGTATGAAGTAAAACATGAATTTTTTTAATAAAAGCATAACCACAATACTATCATTTATATCCCAAACACATAAGTTCTTCAAACACATAAATTATCCAAACATAATTTCTTTATATTAATGTACAAATTTCCTTTAGTATTTCATAAGTAATTCCTTTTTAACTTAATTTGTTTGAGTCCAGCCTCACTTATTCCTTTTGACTGACATGTCTCAAGTCTCATTTAATTTATAGGTCTTGCCTCTTTCTTTCCTTCTTTCCTTCCTTCCTTTTTTCCTTCTTTCCTTCAGTCATTTGTTTGTTGAAGAAACCAGGTCATTTGTCCTGTAGAATTTTTCCATAGTTTAGATTTTTCTGATTGCAATCCCATGGTGCTATTTAACATAGTCCTTTGTCCCATTTATTTCCTGTAAACTGGTAGTTAGACCTAGAGACTTGAGTGGATTCAGTTTTGATATTTCAGGCATAAATACTTTGTAGGTGGTATTGAATACTTCCCTCAGGAGGCACACAATATTAGGCTGGTTTTTGTATGTCAACTTGATCAGTAACATGAAACATTCACACAAAATAGTCGTTTTCTATTTCTTTCAGTCTTTCTTCATCTATTGGAAGAATTATTCTAACGTCACCTATTTGATAACTCAAAGATACAGCTCCTACAAGAAAGGCAGCTCTGTGTCCTTTGAGTAGGGAATAGTATTTAGAGACTACAATATGTGCAATGGGTGCTCATTGTTATTGAGTTGTTAATTATTTCTAGACATTTCCAGTGGACAGAACTAGGAAATAAATAATTTTTTTAAAAGGCAGCGTTTGTCATCAGTTTGTACTAACATTTCCAATTCAAATTTAGGTTTTTGGGGTTACTTAAAGTTACTTACTTAACTTTTTAATTTTATATTTGTATTTCTTGTCTCCAGTGTTAAAAACTTTGTCCCTAATAACATTAACGTAATTAGCTTTTGCTTTTGGAAACTTAGTCTAGAGCCTGCTTCTTCAACTCTTCTAATGATTTTCCGAAGTAGTTAATATAAACTTTTAAATTCCTTTATCTGTAAACCACTTGGAATGAATTCTTCTGTCTGCAACTGAATCTTGACAGTGTAAACAGTGTAAGCAGGAGGGATGGGGTTATGCATTGCTTGTATAGTATACATGCAGTCACTCATAGTGAAACTAATTGATGCAGCTGATTCCCCAGTGGGAGAATTGTTGAAGATGTATTAAACAGAGACCTGAGTCACTTGGTCCTTTCTGTCTAGATGCAAATCCCAGTTCTCCAAAATTTGTGCTTCTGTTTTTCAGCAGCAGTCCTTCTGCCTCCTTACTCCTTTCCCCTAAATCACACCCTAGGGAACACATTAGGTTAGGCTCAGAGCAGGTACACAGGCTCTTCTTTAACCATGGACCCTGGTCATTTCAGTGACGTCTTTGAGGGGCTTTCCCATCACGGCATCAGAGTGGGTGAATCAGAAGTCCTGGGAGTGAATGCACATGGGCAAGAAGAACCGGAAACTTGGAACTAGTTGGTCACTCTAGAGACCTCAAGGACTGCACTGAGTCGGGTCTTGGGATCAGGGACAAGTCACATTAGTAGGACACCCTTGTGATTTTCCATGATATCTTCATCTTTAGAGCTGACCTTTCCAGTTGAATCATCTTGGAGCTGTGTCTTCACCTCAGAGTAGACAATTGAGGCATTCTGGGGTGGAAAGAAGATAGAAGAAGAACTGGAAGGAGAAGGCGTATGGGGCTATAAGCAGTAGTGGGAGAGAAAACAGTCAAAAAATGAAACTCACCTGGTCCTCTAGAGATGTTCTGAAGGTATTTCCTGTGGAAGAAAAGGAAACCACTGAACTATGAGTATTTGGATCCACTCAGAACTCAGTCTTATAGCTTATTTCCCAGAATCTGGGAGTCACTGGGCCTTTTGCATTGATTGTCATGTTTTCTCCTCCCTGACCCCCAACATGTCCTACAACACGTGTGACTTTGTTTTACCATTTCTTAACCCAGCCCTCTGCATGTCCTTGTCAGGCTCCCTTGATCTATAATGTTCTCCCTCAATACCACAGAAAGGAACCTCACTCCCTTCCTTTACCAGATGTTAAGAGATAATTTCTCTCTTAGTTACAATTCTTGCCTCTCTTAACTTCCATCTTACCGACCTTGAAGTCCAACCCCTGCTTGTTCTGCAAGTTCCCACTAGACCTCTTCAAATGTATGCCCTGTGAGAAAAATTCTCTTACATTAGCATGTTCTGGTTATTGATTTTATTGCCAAAGTTTCTTAGAGATGGAGCCATAGTGAGAGAAAAGTTTAGCAGGTGTGATTTGTCACATCCTGCATATTAGAAATTAAGAATCTCAGAGAAGTTAGAATCATGAGAGCTATATATAGTAATTTTATGGAGAGATAGAGCTTGGGAAAAAGGTACATCCTGGAACTCTCTCTTTTTCGTTATATTTTTACCATAGACCTTTTGGGTTTACAGATCTTTTTAATGACCTGATAGAAGCTATGTACTCCCTCCCCAGAACAATAGACATATGCACGGAAATTTGCATACAATTTCAGGGGCTTCATGCAAACACTGAGGCACTGGTGAAGAAATCTTGCTACAGATCATCAACACATAAAGTGCCTAAAATAGAACTCGTCCACCAACAGAGTGCTCAGCTTCAGTGGTGTTTTGACAAATATGTCAAGGACAGAGTGTGAAGAGCAGCAACTGATCAAGGTGACTCTATAAGATGTACCCAATTAACCCAATCAAATTGATGGCAGTTCTAATTCTATCATTCAAAATGTCCTGATTAGTGGGGATGGCTGAGAAATCAAAGTAACAGACAAAGCAGGTGTTCAGATGATGCATGTTAGTCAAATATAGCAATAGGCACTTTATGCAGCAAATATTATAGCAAAACAGAAGACTTAGTCTTTTACTGGCTTATGACCTTGTAAAAGTCCTTAACCTCATTTGTAAACCAAGTTCAGGATCAAGTTACAACTGAAATTTCTACTAGGCACAAAAATACTGGAGAGGTGCTACAGGTGGAAAAGGCAGCTTACAAAATACTTGCAAACCATATATCAGATAAGGGTTTCATATGCAAAATATATAAGGAATTCGTACGACTCAATAGCTAAAATAACAACAATAACAATAACCCAATTTTATAATGGGCAAAGGTTCTGAATAGATGTTTCTCTAAAGAAGACGTACAAATGGCCAACAGTTATTGAAGAGGTGCTCAACATCAGTAATCACACAAATCAAAACCACGGTGAGATATCACCTCACACCTGTTAGGATAGCTATCATTAAAAAGACAAAAGATAACAAGTGTTGGCAAGGATGTGGAGAAAAAGAAATTCTGGTACACTTTTGGTGGGAGTGTAAATTGGTACTGCTACTATGGAAAACTGTATGGAGGTTTCTTAAAAATTTAAAAATAAAACTCTCATGTGATCCAGCAATCCCACTTCTGAGTACATATCCAAGGGAATTGAAATCAGGATCTTGAAGAGATCACAGCACTATTCATAATAACCAAGATATGGAAACAACTTAAATGTTTATTGATGGATGAATGCATAAAGGAAGTATGATACACACACAGACACACACAGAGACACACAGACACACACACACAACGGAATATTGTTCCACCTTAAAAAAGAAGGAAATCCTGTCTTCCGTGACAACACAGATGGACCTGGAGGACGTTATTCTAAGAAAAATAAGCCAGTTACAGAAAGACAAATACTGTCTGTTCTCAAACACATAGAAGCAGAGAGTAGAATGGTGGTTCCAAGGGGCTGAGGGAAAGGAGGCTAGAGGTATTGCTCAAAAGGTACAAAGTTTGAGTTACGAAGGATGAATAAATTCTGGAGATCTACTATACAGCATAGTGCCTACAGCTAACTATATTCTATTGTATACTTAAAGTTTGCTAAGAAGGTAAAATCTTATGTTAAGTGTTCTTGCCACACATCATCATCATCATCATTATCAAGTGTGTGGAAGGAAACTTTGGAAGATGACGCATATATCTGTGGCCTTAATGGTGGGGATGGTTTCCTTGGTGTTTGTTAATTTATCTCCAAACTCATGAGTTGTATACATTAAATGTGCATAGCTTTTTACGTGACAAAAAAAATAGTGAACTACTTATAATATGCTAGAATACGGATGAATTGCAAAACATTATGTTAAGTGAAAGAATCCAGACCCAAAGACTACGTTACATAAGAGTCCATTTATATGAAATTATAGAAAAGCAAAACTATAGGACAGAAGGCAGATCCGTGGTTGCCAGGGGTGGAGCTGGGGGGAGATTAACTGCAAAGGAGCATGAAAGGATTTTCTGGGCTGTTGGAAATGTTCGACCTGGTGATTGTGGTGGTGGTTCTGTGAGTGGATGCATTTATTAAAATAATTTGAACTGTATGTTTAAATGTAGAGAATTATATTGTATGTCGATTATACCTCAATAAAGCTGATTAAAACAATCAATGAGTGGAATAGAAAACAGAGTGCATCACACTAAGTATTGTCTCCTAAAACTTTAGTTCAGTTATGTGTGTGTTTTTGTGTGTGAGTGTGTGCACATTCACACTGCTTAACAGTACAATTTGCATTTCTTACTGCAGATAACAATAAAAAATATTTCAACACCCTTATCAAGAGCGTTGAGAGTTCTGACTCATGACTGCTGGTGGGATCAGAAGAAAGCTGCTGGGTCAGCAAGGACCTGAAATTCCCAGGTGTCCCCAAGGACAGATGTGGTCCACGTGGGAGACAGAACAAGCAGGAGTATGGTCACTTTGGGTCCTGTTCAGTAGGGCCTCCAGGTACCAAGGGAATTCAGCAGCAGGAAGCTGGATGTGATTGACTGGAGGTGAGGCCAGTGAATGAGTCACACACAACTCCTGGAATTCGAAATGCACCAGCTGTGCCAAAGGAATTTTAGGAAGGAGGGATCCAGCAAGAAACCTCAAGAGACCACACATGTACCTTATACTGGGGAGTGCCTCCTTAACCATCTGCCATCCCAGAGGGGCAGAAGCCAGCTTCCAAAATACCAGCTGGAGTAACTCCTTTCCCACTCCTTTCTCCAGGCTAATTAGGGGAAGCCAACCAAAGAAACAGAGAAGCCAACTCTGCCTGGTCCTCCCCCTCATCCCTACCATTGCCAGCTTCCATTCTGAAATTTGCCTGAACTAGGAGAGGGGAAAGTTTTTCTTAACATCTTCAAACTAGGTGTTCTAGTTACTTAATAGAGACTATGACATAAAGTGTCCACCTACTGTCTATTGTCTAAGATAATGTTTTGTAAGGACTTTGGCTGCCAGAATTTTCATCCTGATTGCCAGAGAAGATCTCTCACAGAAGAAAGTTTAAAGAGACAGTGGGAGACAGAAGATTTTTGTAATTAAGTCATGAGTCTTGCTTGTTCAGTACACTGGTTACACAAGGTTGTTATATGGATTAACTAAACATATACATACATATGTATATTTAGATATATTATAATGCATATATATCCTTATCACATAATAGGTGCTTTGCAATCATTCATTCATTACTTAAGGGAGATCTTTGTACATACACCTTCATGATTACAGTATCTGTTAGAAGGATGTTTAGTTTTTGTTCTGATCATGAGCAAAGATATGTTAAAGTTTTCTGTGTTTGTCTTCTCTTTTCAGAATCTAAGCATCACACTGTAGGGATTTTTATCTGCCTTGTTCACTGATTTACTCCCTTTACTTAAAGCAGTACCCATCACATAGGAGGTGCTCAGTAAATATGTGTCGAATGAATGAATATAGTTTGCAGCAAGAATCTCTCCCCAGTGACTTACCTTCTCCTTCTTCCCCAGGCTGAATAATCTGGACCTCAGAATATACCAGGTCTCTTTCTTTGGGGTGCACTGAGAACAAAAAAAGCAACACTTTCTAAGCCTTCCCAGTCAGTGAGGTATGCTGCAGATGCTTCTTCCTAAGCAATTATTTATTGGGAATGTCTGGGTTTGGGATAGTTAGGGAGACCAGGGGCCTTTGCCAGGCCTCAAAACAAAGTATCTCTCCCTGGCTCAGGCTGGGAGCAGTTTCCTACCAGGAAATCCTTACCATTGCCATACAACTGCTGCAGCTCCACTGGGGCAGGGCACATGGGATGGAAGGACACTCCTGGGTCTAGGGTTAGGGGTCTCCTGTGAGGCACAGAAACACATGATCGTCCTTGGAACATTATAATATGCACAAGAGTGGGACAGACAGAGACAAAAAGGAATGGGGAGAAGTCAGCAGAACAAGGCCAGAAGAGTCTCTAACATCATAGGAATGATGATCTCATAGATAGAATGGTCACTCTTAGTTGGTTAAAAAAACCCAGCCTCATCATCAGGAGGAAGTGTCCTCAAAGCATTCTATCTGGACAATTCAAGAAGAAATTAGACATAATCCATGCTCCAAGTCCCTGACTATAAGACTGAGGCACTGACACAGACAGAAGAAGACCATATTTTCCAAACCAAATTTAAAAACACAAAATCTGATGAGTATATGAGCACATGTGGGGCAAAAAGAAGATTCCTAGAAGCTGAGCTTCCTCTAGAAAGTCTAGAATTAATAGTCATTTTATACATAGTTATAGTAACACATTGCCTAACTATAGGACTATTTGCACCAGAAATATTCTGTGGCAACCTAGAAAATCTATAACCTTTGGTATCTTCCATTCAGATAAATGGATAAATTTCAAATAAGAAACTGATCTAAATACATGCAAAATCCATTATATAAACTATTAGAAGGATTCTAGGAAGCTGTGATTGTGGCCATTTCAAGGAATGTGAAAATGGGAGTATCTAGACACAGGGACACAGAGAAATCACTTGGCCTAAACTTTCAGCCCCACAGTTCTGCAAATTTTATTCTTGGGAAACCAGAAGGCTGAGGCCTCACCTGGTTGTGTCTCCCAGAGAACCGTCTCCTGCAAAATAAAACGAAGGCAGATTTGTGTCAGCAGAGGGAGCTCATTCTCAAATATTTCACACACATGCACTGCCTAAGAGAGGTCATCAGAAAGTTATTTCAAACATGGGCCCAGTCCCATATTCTCATGAAAACGAGGTGAAAAAGAACTGAACAAAGCATATAACTTGCCGGGGACAGGGCTACACATTTCTATGTTGAATGTGCAATTACTTGAGACTTGATTAAAGTTCAAGGCTGTGTTGATATACCTCAGGAAATACTAAGTATAGCCAAATTGTCTTTCTTGCAGAGTAGTGAGGAGCTGTAGATGGATTTCCAGGAGCATCTGTGGTCATGCTCAGAGGAACCTCAGGCTCAAGCTCGTTAAGGAGACTCATGGTCAAAGGTCCAAATCTCCCTACATTCAGCCCAGTGCAGGGCACATAGCAGGTGCTCAGAAGGATCTGGTGAGCTGAGTTGAATTGAATTAAATTAAGAGACAGGGATGAAGGATGGGTAATTATACTAGAGCTGAAAAAGTTTCTGTGCCTGTCTTCTACACCAGGTTTCCTGGCATCTGAAACTAGCCTGACCTGGGTTAAAGCAAGAAGCCTTTGGAAGCACATGGCAGATAGTACCAGGGAAAAACTCTCTCCACCAGGTAGAGGGGGAGGCAGTGGCCTGACCCGTGGAGAGCAGAGCCATTGGAGCACAAGGTGCTGGTTTCGGGCTTTGACTCTGGGAAGTCTCTGAGGAAGAAGAAGGATAAAGATTAGCCAGCTCCCATTCTCAGTCATTTCTTCAGAGGGGCTTTCAGTTTATTTTGATTGTCCACTTATAGGGGATGTAGGATGGGCTGAAGCATCTAGCTGACCAGTCTGTTTGGACCAAAGAAACCACCCAAGGAAACCATTTAAAGTTTTTGAAACTTTACATTAAAATGTTTATTTCCTCCCTACCTTTCACTTGAGGCTTAGTAAATTAGAGTAGATATCTATTAAGGAAACTGCCATTTCAAGAAAGAGTATGAGTGTGTCTGTGAGCGCTGGGGTGGGGAGGTGGAGGACGGTGGTGTGGCTGTTACTGAGGTTGGGGTGAGCTGGGGTGTCTGAGGCAGGGACAGGGCATGGACTCCAGCAAAAGGTAAGAGAGAACACAAACCTAGTTTCCTCTGGTGCCAGCAGTAAAACAGCAGGGCCACAGCCAGGAGAACACCGAATGTCCCCCCAGTGGTTCCCGCCGCAACAAGGCCTCTTCTTTTCCCTGGGGTGCCTGGAGGGGAAAAGCCTGTATGAGCCTCCGGGGGAGGGGTCTAGGGCCTGGAGCCCTGGAACCTTTCCTCGGCTTGGCTGGGGTCCTGAGCCCTGGTAGAGGGAAGAATCTAAAAGATGAGGACTCATGGGGGCCTTTGAGGACTAGGCTAGGACTGGTGTGGCACAGGAAGCAGGTTTCTACTTGTGGCCAGCACAGCCCTGAGCCTGTATGTGACAGGAAGTGACTCACTGTGAAGGGGTAGAAGACAAGAGCCTGGGTGGATTGTGGCAAAGGGGAGAAAGCTAGACAGCTCCCTCCACCGACCCCCAGACATCATTTCAGAGATTAATATTTGGGGGAGAATCTACATCTGCCTCTCTATCTCTCTATCTATTCTGTACTTTGGCCTTTTGGAAATTTCCCCTAGACTTCTGGACGGATGTTATGCGACAGCGGCTTGGCAGCACCTAACTTTGGAACAGCAGCCTGCCTGAGAAAGAAAACAAATATCACCACTGATTAGGGCACTAGCTGAACCAGCAGTAACTCTGAGATTGCTCTCCATTAAAAAAATATATTGGGGGCTTCCCTGGTGGTGCAGTGGTTGAGAATCCGCCTGCCAATGCAGGGGACACGGGTTCGAGCCCTGGTCTGGGAAGACCCCACATGCCGCGGAGCAGCTAGGCCCGTGAGCCACAATTACTGAGCCTGCGCGTCTGGAGCCTGTGCTCCGCAACAAGAGAGGCCGCGACAGTGAAAGGCCTGCACACTGCGATGAAGAGAGGCCCCCACTTGCTGCAACTAGAGAAAGCCCTCGCACAGAAACGAAGACCCAACACAACCAAAAATAAATAAATAAATAAATAAAATTAAAAAAATATGTATATATATATTGGGTCACCACAATGAAATGCCACCAGTTTCCTTCCTCATAGAAGCCTGAGTCTTACGTGCTTTGAAGGGGAGGTGGGAAAGAAACTGATGGAAGGAATAAACTAAATTGTTGGGGAATTCTGATTTTTCCATTGGATCCATTCTCCAAGGCAAGGGTGTCCTCTCTCACCACTCCTATTCAACATAGTTCTAGAAGTCCTAACCAGAACAATCAGGCAAGAAAAAAATAATAGAAGGCCTCCAAATTGGAAAGGAAGAAGAAAAATTGTCTCTGTTTGCAGATGACATGATCTTATATAAAGAAAATCCTAAAGACTCCACAAAAAATCTGTTAGAGCTAATAAACAAATTCACTACAGTTGCAGGATACCAAATCAACATACAAAAATCAGCTGTGTTTCTATCCATGTAACAATGAATTACCTAAAGAAGAAATAAAGAAAACAATCCCATTTTCAATAACATCAAAAATAATACAATACTTACTAGTAAATTTAACCAAGGAGGTGAAAGATCTGTATATTGAAAACTATAAGATATTGTTGAAAAAAACTGAAGAAGACACAAATATAGAAAGATATCCCATGTTTGTGGATTGGAAGAATTAATATTGTTAAAATGTCCGTACCATCCAAAGTCATCTACAGATCCACTGCAATCCCTATCAAGATTCCAACGGCAGTTTTTACAGAAATTTAAAAAAAAAAATTGTATGGAACCACAAAAGACAACAAATAGCAAAAGCAATCCTGCAACAAAAGAACAAAGTTGGAGGCTTCACACTTCTTGATTTCAAACTATATAACAAAACTAGAGTAACCAAAACAAATTGGTGTTAGCATAAAAACAGATACATAAATCAGTGGAACAGAATCAAGAGTCCAGACATAAACCCATGCATATACCGTCAACTAATAGTGGATAAGAGAGCCAAGAATACTCAGTGGAGAAGATAATCTCTTAATAAATGGTGCTGGGGAAACTTGATATTCACATGCAAAAGAATGAAACTGGACCTCCATCTTATACCACTCACAAAAATTAACTTGAAATGTATTAAAGACTTAAATGGAAGACCTGAAACCATAAAACTCCTAGAAGAAAACATAGGGAAAAAGCTCCTTGACATTAGCCTTGGCAATGACTTTTTGGATACGATACTGTAAGCACAAGCAACAAAAGTGAAAATACACAAATAGTACTACATCAAATTAAAAAGCTTCTGCACAACAAAAGAAATAATCAGCAAAATGAAAAAGCAATCTATAGAATGGGAGAAAATACATGGAAATCATGTATCTGATAAGGGGTTAATATATGATAATATAAGGAAGTCATACAACTCCATAGCAAAAAAAACCCTCAAATAATCCAATTTAAAAATGGACAAAGGATTTGAATAGACATTTTTACAAAGAAGACATGCAAAAGCCAACAGGTTCATGAAAAGGTGTTCAACCTCACTTATCATTGGGGAAATGCAAATCAAAACCACAGTGAGGTAGCACCTCACACCTGTTACAATGGCTTTTTTATAAAGTTTGTTTAGAATCAGAGCGTAAGCAAAAACAGTAAAATTAAATTTCAGCATTTCAGTTTAATAAAGCAGTCTACGTTATGGTGATTAGGCAGAACATAGGAAAGCAAGAAAATGTGTCACACTTACACTAAATTAAGGACGTTGAGTTATATTACTAATGTATGCAATTTTAATTTTGTTTAACACTCTCTGCCAAAATAAACTTTATTCCCTATAACTTAAAAAAAAAAGACTAGAAATAACAAGTGTTGGTAAGGATGTGGAGAGAAGAAAACCCTTGTACACTGTTGGTCAGAATGTAAACCTGTGCAACCACGATGGAAAACAGTATGCAGGATCCTCAAAAATTTTTTAAAAATAGAACTACTATATGATCTAGCAATCCCATTTCTACGTATATATCCAAAGGAAATGGAATTACTGTCTTGAAGAGATATCTGCATCCCCATGTTTACTGCAGCATTACTTACAATAACCAAGACATGTGCAACCTAAGTGTCCATCGATGTATGAATGGACAAAGAAAATCTGGTATATATATATATATATATATAATATTCCATCATGATGGAATGTGAATATGATGGAATATTATACAGCCATAAGAAGGAAAATTCTGCCATTTGCAACAACATGAATGAAGCTTGAGGGCATTATGCTAAGTATGACAAGTCACACAGAGGGAAAGATCTCTGTCTCTTTGAGATAAAAGATTGTGTCGAGGTTCAGATCTGGGCTGCCAGGTATAAACTTTGTGACCATAGGCAAATTACCAAACCTTTCTGAGTTTCACACTCCTTTTCTGTAGAATGGAGATGATAATATCTTTATTTTCTAGGATTATTACTACGATAAGCAAAAATGATATGTATAAAACTTATTCATTCAGCAAATATTTACTGAATGCCTAATATGAGCTAATCAGTAGAATAGGCACTTGGGATAAAATATGGTCAAAATAGAGATTTACCTTTATGAGGCTACTATGGGAGGTGTGGAAAGAGACAGAAAAAGACTGCATGGCATGGCAGTTGGTGACACATGCTGTGAGGAAGAATCAAGCAAGACTTGGAGAGGGAGGGCCTTGGTGAAGAGCTGCTATGTTGTACAGGGTGGCTGGGAAGGTCTCATTGAGAAGGTGAGTAAGGTCCTGGAGGAAGTGAGGGGATGAGCATGAAGATATTGGGGAAGAGCAGTGCAAAGGCCCTGAGGTTGGAGTGTGACTGGAAGTTTTGAAGAAGAGACAGGGGGCCATGGTGGCTAGAGTGGAGAAGGTGAGGAGAGAGTGGTGGGCCATCAGGTCAGAATAGCAGGACAGCCAGATCATCAGGACCTGGTGGGACATTGAGAGGACATTGGCTCTCCCTCTGAAGGAGAAGGGAAGCCATGGGAGGATATTGAGCAGAAGAGTAACATGATCTGATTTATGATTTAGAGAGTTCCTTCTGATACTGTGTTGAGAATAGGTTGTGTGGAGCAACAGGTGAAGCAGAAAATCAGAGTGTTATCGCAGTCATCCAGGTGGCTTGGGTCAGGTGGTAGCAGTGGAAGTGGTGGGAATTAGTCATATTCTGGTGATACTTTGAATGTAGAGTTATCTGGATTTGCAGGTGCATTAGAGTTGGAGGATCTAGAGAATCCGCCTGCCAATGCAGTGGACATGGGTTTGAGCCCTGGTCCGGGAAGATCCCACATGCCACAGAGCAATCAAGCCCGTGCACCACAACTACTGAGCCTGAGCTCTAGAGCCCGCGAGCCACAACTACTGAGCCCACGTGCCACAACTACTGAAGCCCTCGCACCTAGATCCCGTGCTCTGCAACAAGAGAAGCCACTGCAATGAGAAGCCCCCACACCGCAATGAAGAGTAGCCCCTGCTCACCACAACTAGAGAAAGCCCGCATGCAGCAACAAAGACCCAATGCAGCCAAAATTAAAGTAAATAAATTTATTTTAAAAAAATATGATGGGGATCCAGTAAAAAAAAAAAAAAAAAAAAACCTTAAAAGAGGTATCTGATGAATAGATATAGAAGTACCATTGGAGTGAGGCAAGCCTCAGGGTGATGGGTTTGAGAGAAAATAGAAGTGAAGACAGTGAGTAGAGATAACTCTTTTAAGGGGTTTTACTGTAAAGGAAAGCAGGGAAATCTAGCTTTCCAGTAGTTCCTCCATAACAGCTAGCTTTATTGGATAGCCTGGGATGCAACTGAACCTGAGATAGAGGATGAATTGAAGCCCCATAGAAACCATTTCTTTAGTGCCAGGGGAGCTGAGTGGGAACCTGGCTTGACCTAGTATGACTCCTTGGAGACAGAGGAAGGTAAAGATATAAGCTACGACTGTGCTATCGCAAAGGAAGGCTTATCTCCTCTGTGGACATAATGGGGCTCTGTATTCGCTCTTGGTACTTGTAAGTTTCCTGACCTGAATACAAGTTGGTACTGAGACACTCTTAGACCTACAGTAATGGAGTAAAGGGATGTTTTATGTCTTTGGTCCTGTGGAGGATTACCAAAGGGAGAGTACAGTTGACGCTTAGGATGAAGGAGCTATACCCTACCCTAAAACACTGCTGATGACATAAGACTGCTCTTTGAGAGTGACACACAATGGATCAGCGTACAGGCACATAGAATCATCCCCAAGAGATGAAATGGCCCCTGGCCAGCATTACCTCAATGTAGTACCTCTTTATAACCTGAATTATTGACATTTAATGGAAAAAAGTGAACGTTGCAGTGGAAAATGGCAAAATGGAAATAGAAAAATGAGAATCACAAAGATAGTGTTGGTTGTGCCCACCCGTAATTTGAGAAATCTGAGAATAAATAAGGTCAATGGGGGTTAAAACTTACTTCTCACAGAGACATTCACCGCCTCGCTCTGGATGATGCCGTAGCCGTTGTCAGCTGTGCAGTAGTAGCCCCCTGTGTGGCCCTCCCTGATAACAGGGATCTCCAGCTCTGCTCTCTGGGAACGCTGACTTTTCTGCCCCAGACTCTCCCTCGTGTCCTCTCTGTGCCAGGAGAATGTGGTGTTCCCCGTGCCTTCAGCCACAGAGCAGACAAGGACCAGTATCTCCCCTTCAAGCACTGGGTCCCCCTGGGGCTGGGTCTCCAGGAACACTCCAGACACGGGGATTCCTGTATGAACACAGACAACAGGTGAGGGCATGATGAGAGGAGGACAGGGGTGGGATGTTGGACAGGGTCACTTTTTATGAGACTTTAAGATATACTCTTCTGCAGGTGTTAGCACTGTAGCTCGTAGACTGTGGATTTGGGACCTAGAGTATCATTAAATGTAGTAACCTTTCCATCCTGATGCACAGGCTCCAGGAGAGAAAAATTGGGTCTCCCTGATAAAGCATTTGGGTTTTATGTCATGTCCTAGTTGTCAGTGTGAATTATTTTGACCTGGGATAAGTAATAACAATAGTGGCTATCGTCACACTGACCTAGACCACATCTGTTTCCAGAAGTCCTGTTTTGGTACCTAAGACAAGCTGATATTTATTGTATTTATCTTTGTGTGTATGTATGTCCTTCTCTTCTGCTTTACACATCACACTGTTGTTGTTTCTGGTTAGGGTCCAGCTCTGTGGATATGTGTCTTCTAAATAGTTTACCCCAAGATCTGACATCCTAGAATCTGTCGATTCAGTAGCAGAGAATTTTGTTTCTTGTTTTCATTTTGTTTTGCCCAACTGTTGTATCTGCCTCCATGAATCACCTCTGTCATTTCAAGGTGCTAGAATTTCAAAGAAAGACTAAGTTTTTAGAGAAATAGAGGTGGAAACGAAATCCTGTATTTCCTTTATTATCCACCTCACTTCTCAGTCTAAGCCTGGTGCCTCTGTTAGGATGACAAAATCCATCTGTACTGGGCAGTCCCTACCCTCACTGGGCCAGAAGGAGCGGTCAGGGGAGACGCCACAGCCCGGCTCTCCAACACTCACTCTGCACGTCAATCTGAAGCGGGAGGCTGCGTTTGTGGATGCCGCTGGTCACGGCCCCACACCAGTATGATCCTGAGTCTTCTCTCCAGATGGCTGTGACCTGGAGTTCCGGGGACGCACTCCAGTTTGAGAGGATGACCCCATGGTCTCTGAAGAAGACAAAGCGAAGCCGAACGTCTGGCCGCTCTAGAGGAAGCTGTGTTTTACAGCTCAGGTTTACAGAATTCCCCTCTGTAGGCTGGGAGTCTGTGACTTTCAGCTTTGGACGTGAAAATAGCTCTGATTGGAGAGAAGAGGTGAATCAAGTTCTCAGTATGAGTCAGGCTTGGATTCTCGGTTCTGGAAAACTTCAGACACCCAGCAAGACAAACTTATTGACCCCTCTATCACATTTTTCTTTCCCAGGATTATTTAAGTCAAATTGCTCCACTTTCTCTGCCTCTTAGAGGACATAGGTCTCAAATATTTCTAGAGTTTGTTATGATATCAACTTATATAGGGAATTCCCTGGAGGTCCAGTGGTTAGGACACTGTGATTTCACCGCCGAGGACCCTGGTTCGATCCTGGTCAGGGAACTAAGAAGATCTCACAAGCTGAGTGGCACAGCCAAAAAAAACAAAAACCAAAGAACACCACTTACATAGATCCCCTCGGATGTGCCCAATTTACCCTGCCCTGACATTGCTAAGCAAATTTGTATGAAATGAAGTGTTTACCTTGAATTCGAATATTTGTGAGACTTGTTCTCAATACACGCTTGTTTTCCAAGGATCCAATGCATTGGTAACAGCCACTGTTGTTTAATCTTGCTTGTGATATCAGAAGATCCAAGCTTTTATTAGAATCAGAAATAACTTTTCTATTCCAAAAGTACCTCACAGCAGTCAGTTTCTCTTTCCCCCTTTTCCGGCATCTCAGAACCAACTCGTCACCTTCAAACACAGAATGTGGGGCCTGGAGGATGAAGGAGGCTGGAAACCACACACAGATAAGACATTGTCATCGAGGCACTCTTTCCTCTGTGCATCCTGAATTACAGAGATTTTTTTTCTTCCCCAGGATTTAGTCTCCTGACTCAAGTTCACTCATTTCCTTCCAAATCAGTTGACCTGCTTCAGATACAATTCCTAAATAAATCCTAAACACATCTATTTAACCATTCAGGGACAGATTCAAAACTATAAGGATTCTAATGTGGAGAGGAAAAGCTGAGAGGAGGTGTGACCGAAATCTCTGATGTCATTGATTACAGAGAAGATCAACACCAACTTGCTCGCCAAATAACAGAACAAGAGTCATCAAAGACGTAGTTCTTGGAGAAATACACTAGGAATTGTTACAGCGCATTGGAGTGCGCTCTGCAGAGGGCTTATGGTCACAGATACAAATTCAGGGTCAAGGGACAGTGAATGTGGTCCACTCATGAAACTGTCATGCTCTTCAGATTCTGATTAGAGGCTATTTCCATCCTTTCTCTCTGAGATGATGCAGTGAATGCCTGCTCCTATAGACCAATGCCTGAGGAGTGATCTAAATTTTCTGAAATAGAGGAGGGACAGATCCTAAGACAGGTGAAGACCCAAGCCCTGAGGCTGGAGATTTCCCACCTCTGAATTCTTATTTTATGGAACTTTTCACTTTCTATTTTGTGCTTAGTACCTTCATGTATACATAAATTCTCCCCAAGGAGGCTGTAAAGCCCTTGAAGGCAGGACCTAAGACAGCTTCACTTTTGATTTCCCTAAAACTAAAACTTCTTTCTTTAATTGTGTGTGTAAGAATGTCTGTTGATTAATATCAGACATTTAAACTCTAATGTCAATAGTAGTTTGAAAAACACTTATAGACAGTGAGAGAGGACATGAACCTGAAAGATCAAAGAGTAGAATGAAGGGCCTCAGTTCTTGGACAATCCAGGGAGCTAAGATGTACTGCAACCACTTCCAATGTTTTAACTAATTCACCTTCTTTCTCACCTGTAGAAAAGAGCAAGCGTACAGGTCTACTCGGGAGTGAGCCTGGGGCCTGGCAACCGTACTGTCCAGAATCACGAACCTCGAGGGTGTTTCCTGGGGTTTCACTTGGATGTTGTTTCCCAGAGTACCAACGGTACCATTTTATTTTCTCTGGTGCATAGAAGTGAAATCCGTTGCAAGTCAGATTCACTCTCTCTCCATGGAAGACAGTGGTCCACGGAGGCTGGAGGGAAATCATGGATCTGGGTACAGTAGCTGGGGAGAAGAGAAATGAGTCTGAGGTGGAGGTGTCTGCAGTCCCCACTGCAGTGGTTTGTGTGGAATGGACTGAAGCACCCAGCTTTGGAGAGTCTCTGAAAGGCCCCCTGGCAAGGCTGCTGTTTCCCCAGGTTTCAAGTTTTCCAGCTGTGTTCACCTTACCCAGGAGTGCAGCAACTGCTCTGTGATCTATGGGAACAGACTAAACTTTCAGAGGGCAACCCCAGCAGGACCTACTCACCACAGAAGATCAGTGATGGGAGGCTCGCAAACCCCCTTACCTTTTCCAACAGGCCAGGTCCTCAAGTAGATTCCTCCTGAACTCCCTCCCACCCGGGGTTCTTCATGTTACACACACCTCTCTAGGATGAGCATTTGTGTGGCGTGGCCATATGGTGGGGTGAGGGATTGTAGAGGGAGGGAGTATAGGAATTTGGGGTCAATTACGCAGTTATGGAAAAGGGTCCATAGTATTTTTTTCCAACAAGAAGTAGGTAGGGGAGGGGTGAGCAGGCTGTTGTCTGAAGTGAAAATTATATTGAAATAACTACAAAGAATATAAGTGCTGGGAACTAGGTGCTTCTAACTCCCCACACCACAAAGATACTCTTTCATGAAAATAAAATGTGGCCACTGCATAAAATCAGGCCTTAAGATCTTTGAATTATTGATGGACAGAAGCTGGAGAATGTAAGGGTAAATATCAATACAAATTAAAGATAAGAGGTTTAATTCTTCCTGTTGAAAATAAGGAAACAACTTCTCCCTCTCTTTTTTTCTTTCAGAATTTCTTTCAAATGTACGTGAATCTTTATAATGGCTAAAAAGCCTCTTGCCAGTCTCATAACTCAGGAACATCTTTCTCAAGAAGGAGCCATCTTTTTGAAACGCAGACATGTAGGGGATTAGCTCCCCTGGATCCTGTCTCCCCATTCCTGCGGAAGGGTAAGCATTTACCTTTGGTAGGTACCTTGTTGCAGTATGCAAGACTACCTCCAGTCCTAAAGATATGAGATGTTTATTCCTCCTCTGGATAAAAACCAATAACCATGATAAATTTAGGATAAACTATGTGTGACAAAAGGTGCTGTCAAGTCCTGCTACTTGAGAACTAGTTACTGTTTAATCTTGAAAACATGTATGTAATGGGCTGAATCCCCTTGGCAATATAAGAGTGGAAGATCCTTTTCTGTCTTTGCAATCTCTTGGTGGATTGCCTGTGATGGGCATGCTTATTATTAAGCATATGGTTTAATGCTTATTCAATACTAGAAGTGTTTGCTTTCTTTATTACCTTTGTAGAGAGGATTTCTCGGTTGGGAGATTTTGTTTTTAACTTTATTTCCTGCAGCCGTTACTGTGGCTCTTTCTTATCTGAGTGTTTATTTCCTAAGTTTTGTAGCTTCAAGGTGTGAGAGTTAGTAACTGAAGGGTGAATCCACCACTGTGGCATAAAAATTATTTTGAGCTGAAGGCATTTGAGAATAGATTTTATTATTTTAATTCTGAATTCCCTTATCTGCCTAAAAGCAAAGCCTCTGAAGAGTTCAATTGTCATAAATCACCTCTCCAGGAGCAAATAAATGATCAGCTCTTATCACCAGACACTGGAAGTTGGCACCACACCTAAAGCAGAAGTTGTCACAAAACTAGCATAGCTCCCACCTATTCTCTTAAGGGCCAATTTATCTTTCCTAAAAATCATTTGTTTTCCAGTAAGTGGCCTTCTCACCTGCCCCTTTCCCTATCCAGATGTTATATAAGTCTCAAATTCTAACTGCCTCCTTAGTTTATATTTTTCTGTGTATTCCCATAAGTTTTGAATAAAAAATTTGTCTTTTCTCTTGCTAGTCTGCCTTTTGTCAGTTTAATTTGCAGGCCCTCATTAGCAAACCTAAGAGGATAGAAAAAAAAAGTTTTCTTCCTTGACATAATAAAAGTAATCACAGACCAAATTATTCACTATTGGAAACACCCACTCAAACATTCTCACCCCTTTAACAGTACTATTTTCTAGCCTGCACAAAGATCAATGCTTTGATAGGCTAATCCTTCATTGTGTATACAATGAAAATTGATTGTAAAGTGATACTTCAGATTCTGCCAAAGATGCAGTAATTCATGAAGGTGGTAAAAGTGTTGTGGGACCACTGCTCTGATGGTTCCCAAAGTCACTGACAAGTGTAGTAGAGCAAGATCTGTTAACAGTTGAAGAGGAGCAAACAATGATAGGGAAAATATTTGTTTGGCTCCTGAAAGTTAGTCCCAATGCCCTTCTATTGAGCCTGTTGCCCACCAGCGGGTTTGAAAAACTGAAGCACTAACTTGCCCAGCCATGTGACACAGTTCTGAGTAAGGAGATGTCAGAGGAATAAAGCTAGGAGAGAACTAAGGAGTGAGGATTCTGGGGAAAGATTTTTCCTTTATGATGAAAGGAGAGAAGCATAGCAGGGGAGCTCTTTTGCAGTTTTGGTTTCCTACAGCTATCACATACAAAAAAACAAAACAAAACCAAAAAGAACACACAAAAAACTACATTTGATTCATGCTTTGTTCTACAAATTGCCTTGGTAATCTAAATTCTGTGATGTAGAAAATAAAACACATTATTTCCATTTGTATTGTCTTTTTTCCAAAAATAAAATCTCACTGTTGGGGATATGCAATTTACCATAAAATCATAAGTGGAATCAATTAAGTGTGTTTTTATCTTAGTACTTTTTATACTCAGGTAAGGAGGACTGTCTGTATTCAAGGGTGTACAAGCAATTGTTTTTTTAAAGCTTGAGACTTTAAATATTCTCACCTTTTTCTGTAAGAACTGCCCCAAATACGCCTTAGAATTGTACCCAAATGTAATGGAAATACTCTGTTTGGGGGCAAAAACTGTAGAGTAACCTGAACGCTTGTTTTAAATAAAGAAATTAAATGTTCTGTTTGGTTATAGAAACATTCATGTGTCTCTGCAGACTTTTTTTCCTTTCTCTTTCTCTAGAGGTTTATACAGATATACTACATCCCAGTGAGTATGGGGTTGTGTTTCTCTTGAAGAGAATAGAAATCTGCACTGTCTATGTTCCTGGGAAGCACCTGCGGTTAGGGAAATGGAGACTGGGCAGTAAGTCTTGTACTGGAGGGAAGGGAGAACTTCTTTGGTGTATGCAGCTTTATTCCTCGCTGGTCCAAGTAAGTTGCCCCTGCTATGTGCAGGTGGCCAGGTGGTCAGGGGGAGACACATCTTGCCGGCATCTTTATGAGGTTGGGACTGAGTCAATGGGTTCTGAGATTAGCCACATCTACTAGCTGACACTCTCTGTATTTTATTTCTCCATCCTAGAATGTTTAACAAAACCTAGTCAAGTTAAGATCTCCTCCCAGTTAGGCAGAGATTTGTGGGAAATGGCCTGTAGCCACAGCACTGATGGGGAGAATCACAGGCCCAGAAGCTACAGGGGACGGTGTGCATCAAGGGGCAGTGGCTCCCACTGGCTGGAGCTGGCTGACCATAAGCAGCTGCCTGGATGGGGGGGTGGGAGGTGGGCTGGACAAATCCGCACGGATTGCCAAAACTCGTGGAGACAGCTCCCAATAGAAGGCTGGACTTTCTGCTGACCAGTAGGATGGGGGCTTAAAGTTATCATGATCTGAGCTTATTAATAGAGAAATGTCTACACAGAATGCTGACGTTTGGGATGAGTTGGTTGCACGTGGCTCTGACAAGCTGGGGGAGACGTGGGGAAGCCGGCAAGTTGGTTGCACCTCAGCCTCCCCCAATGAGGTAATGGCTTATTTCTATCCTTCCCCTCTCAGGATTCTATGCATTCTGTCAAGTTGGCTAGAATCCCACATCAGGTGGGGACACCCCCTTTCGTTGAATTCTGTGACATGTATCCCAGCCCCGCCTCCAAGATCATCCAGCACGATGCCAGGTTTCATCCAGGAGTGTGACTCCCAAACTCTTAGGGTCAGAGTCCTAAGACATGTTTTCACCTGCCCGTAGTCCTCAAGAAAATGATGCGGGCAAAACAAGCCCTCTTTTTTACAAGTATTTGAGATACAGGATGGTTATTAAGATATCCAGAAACATAAAAGAGAAAGGGAAAGAAAAGAGGGACTTACCAAGTGGTCCACTGACTGGAGCTGCTGCAAGAGAGTCAAGAGCCAGGCATCAGCACAAGGCAAACCACAAGTCCCAAACCATTCTACCGTAAGAGTCCACCCGCCCATTTTTGACTTCCAGCCAAACGGAGGAGAAACATGCCCAGTTCCACCCACCCTGGAGAAACAAGGTAACGCCATGGCCAAAAACTCAGGCTGCAGACTCAGGCAGAAACAGGTTTGAATTTTAGCTGTGTGGCCCTGGGCAAACTACACAAAACCTCCAAGGCTCAGTTTTCTCATCTGTAAGACGGGGGTGGGGGGGCCATGAAACTGACCTCATGGCCGTATTTTAATGAGTTAAATTACTTAGTCGTCAATTAAGGGTTGCTATAATTATTTTTTTGACATAACTGTGGCTGCTGCTGAGGCTTGGCTTCACTATCTTCTTGCCTGGAGTGTTATTCTCCTCCTTCATTATGAAGTAAAAGCAAGTTACACCCATGCATCAAAACCCAGATGAAATCCCACCTCCTCCATGAAGCCCTCTGAGATACCTCTAGGCTGCAGCACCCTCACTTGTCTATTGATTCAGAACCCCTCCCATTCCAGCTCAGTTGAAACTCATAACTGGACATGCAGTATGGGGCAGTGGTTAAAAGCACAGCTCCAGTGTCAGAGTACGGGTTTGAATCCTGACTCTGCCACTTTACTACTGCATGAAACTTAAGGCAAGAGACCGTCTCTATGCCTTAGGTTCCTTATCTGTAAAACAGGATTTATAGAAGTTCCAGCTCATCTATTGTTAGAGGATTGGATACATTAATACAATGGGATATTCTTAGAAGACTGTCTGACATAGGGCTCAGCAAGAATTAATTATTATCAGCAAGAATTAATTATCATTATCCTATGACCCACTGTGTAATATTTTTCTTGTATTGCCAAGTCAAATGCTCTTTCATTTGTCCTTTGATTTCCTTATCAGAATGTCAGTTCTTGAGGGCAGAGGCCGTGTCCTCCGTGTCCCTGCATCCTCTGCATTGCCCAGCACCATGCTATGCCCCATATAGCCATTCATTCACTATTTACTGAGTTCCCATAATGTGCCAGTCACACTAATAACTCTTCCTTTCTTAATTGGAGTCTGGAATATAGCTGAGAAGAAGGCAAACACATTTAACAAAATTCAGTGTACAAATGACTTTATTTCTTTATTTCCCTAAGCTTGAGCTACTAGAAAATCAGTGTCTCATTTGGACAAATGTTGGCAGGCAGGGAAGAAAAATCAAAGGGAAATTGTCTTAGTTCTCCTCTTCTCAGGCTCTTTGCAAACATCAGAGCAGGTTTGATCTTAGAATACAAGAAAGAAATAACTATTCTCAGCAGAAAATCATTCTACATCAGCTCATGGTCAGAACATGGTCCTTTCACAAGGGACTTAGTTCATCTTTCACTCTTGGTTTTCATGATCTGTGATTAGAAAGGTAACCAAATTTAATTGTAGTTTTCTGCATGGAAAAATAAGCCCACTTTTGGGGGGGTAAGAGGAATTTTTCATAGGCAATTAAAAGCAAACAAGGAACACATTATTAGAAATATTTTTTTCCCTCAAATTCCATTATATCAATATCTTTCCCCTTTGTTCATTTTCTGCTGTTCTAAATGGGAGTAAAATCCATTTTTTCAGCAGCACAGAGGAGAGGTCTTTTGCCTGTGGAGAGGCTCAGTTTTCCCAGCAAACAGAGGCCTCCCCCCACTACTTACCGAGGACCAGCAAGGATGCCCACAGTAGCATGGAAGTCAGCTCTGGGATCTTGAAGAGCATCTCATAGGAGACAGGCCAGTTCCCAGTGCTGGAGAGTGAGTTCAGCAAGTTGTTCCTCTGAGTATAGCTGGTTGAGTTAATGAAGTTAATGAAGTGAAAGGGGGAAGTAGGGGAATCTTTCTTAAAATATCGAACACTTACTTTACCTGGTGTAAGAAAATCTCAATGACGGAAGTCAACATTTGATAAAAAAATATTTAAGTACTGCTCTGATATATTGGTCTGATGAGCTCCTCAAGGCTTTAGTTGTCTTATTTTCAGAAAGCTCCAGTCTCTGCCTTCCAAGGAAACTGCAACTTATTCTCTCTGCTACCAGATATCAGGTAAGACTGCAGTTCTGTTGAGATTCACATAATCCAAGGATGTGTCTAAATCACTCCTGAGCTGGAAATCTTCTCATTCAATACAGAAATGCCCTTCTCTGACCCCTGACAGACTCTGCTGGACCACCTCCAGATGACCATCTGTATATGATGAAGTATCTGAATCATAAGACAACTTGCACCTTGTCTGACATATATGAAAATATCCTGACTCATTTGTCTCAGAGGAAGCCACAAACTTTGATCTGAGTAGGCAGCAACGAATAAATTGTAGTCCCATCACGTTCTTCCTGGAGAATGGACTGTGAAATTTTTAACTTAAGGTCTTAGAACCCAAAATTTGCTACAGGAATGTCTCAACAAATACATATTGATTATATAACTGTATGTTAGGCATGGTGCCAGGTGATGGGAACACAGTGGCAAGCAAGACTCTATAAGCTTTCATTCTAGTGGGGAGACAGAAGAGCCAACAGGGAGTTAAATACAGAGGGAAAAGCGTTCCTAGAGTTCAGTAGGAGGGAATCTGACCCAGTTCTGGGGAATCAGGAGAGGCTTCCCTGTGGAAGAGACACCCAAGTTGACTGAGAGATGAGCAAGGACAAAGGTGAATGCAGAAACATCACTGTCATCATCATACTCATGATATCTGTGAATAAATGACCCTTGGCCTTCCTAGGAGGGGAAGATAACAGACATAGGATGAATTATGTGGAATGGTCTGTATTCTTCTCTTACAGCAACATTTTTCTATATATCTATAATAGTTTCTTTCTCTAATTAGGGGTTTGTATTGAACATCAATTCCAGGCAATGCCCATGAACTTAGAAGTATCACAAAATAAATAAAATGCATCTCCTTTAAAGACTTTGTAAAATGTGGTAAGGGCCAAAGTAGACATAGACATGAGGCACAGTGGGAACATAAAGAGTGTCAAGGTGGCACTTATGTCCTTTGTCACCTAGCCCTGGGACCTTTCTATCATCTTTCAGCTCCGGAGGGGTGAGACATGATGAACCTGGATTCATATCTTGGCCCCAACTTTTATTAGTTGTGTGACTTTGGTCAAGTACTTGGCCTCAACTTCAACACTGGTATAAAGAAGATAAAAATAATATCCACGAGGGCTACCCTGGTGGCGCAGTGGTTGAGAGTCTGCCTGCCGATGCAGGGGACACGGGTTCGAGCCCTGGTCTGGGAGGATCCCACGTGCCGCGGAGCAGCTAGGCCCGTGAGCCACAGCTACTGAGCCTGCGCGTCTGGAGCCTGTGCTCTGCAACGAGAGAGGCCGCGATAGTGAGAGGCCAGCGCACCGTAATGAAGAGTGGCCCCCGCTTGCCACAACTAGAGAAAGCCCTCGCACAGAAACGAAGACCCAACACAGCCAAAAAAAATAAATAAATAAAAATAAATAAATAATAAAAATAAGTAAATTAAAAAAAAATATATCCACTTTAAGGCGATGTTGCTATTGATGTGTGTATGAATGCAGTAATGATGTAGAACTCGTGGCCCAGGGCCTGGCACCATGTAAACACTCAATAAATCACTATTATTATTTTAGGACCATGGGCTGGAGAGCACTTTATAAATGATGCAATATTCTACAAAGAGTATTTTAGACTAAACACTAATAATATTGATTGAGTAAAGGTTGAGGGGAAGTTGAAATTACATCTTCTGTTTTCTCGTTTCTGGCATAAATTTTGTTGAATGAAGGATTTTCAATTAGCAAATAAAATTTTATATTTATGACATTATATAAGATGTCCAAACACAAAAATCATATTGGCAACCACTGTGTAAAATTTTAAATAGTTTAAGTCAGGTACTATTTTTGTTGTTGTGTTTAAGTCACTGACATAAATGCCTCAGTTATTGGTATCAAAACTGTAGTTTCATTTCAGAACACCAGCATATACCACAATTTATTAGGCAATTGCTTAACTAATCAGGGACAACTTTTAGATTTTATATTAACGAGGGAAAGTAATACTTGTATTTAGTGACAGCGTAAGAAACTGTGAAAAGTCTGACCTTTTTCATATATGAAAAAAGAAGCATTTAAAACTCTACATTTTAAAAATAAATTTTAAATTTTGGAATAATTTTAGATTTACAGAAAAGTTGCAAATATAGTACAGAGGGTTCCTATGTATCCCTCACCCCATTTCAGTTTCCTGTAATGGTATCGTCTCATGTTATAGTGGTATATTTGTCAACTACTAACTCCACGCTTTACTCAGATTTCACCAATTTTCCCTTTAATATCCTTTCTCTCTTATAGTATCCCATCTAAAATACCACAATACATTTAGATATTTCTGCTTAGTCTACCCTGGTCTGTGACAGCTTATCAGTCTTTCTTTGTTTTTCATTACTTTGACAGCTTTAAGGATCATTGGCCAGATATTCTGTAATGCCCTTCAATTTGGGTTTGTCTGATGTTTTTCTCATGACTCAACTGGGGTTATGGGTTTGCAGAGGGAATGCCACAGAGGTGGAGTGCATTTCTCATCTCATCATATCAAGGGATACGTGATATCAACATGCCTTACTGCAAGTACTATTTATCTCAATCACTGGGTTATGGTAGTGTTTGTCAGCTTTCTTCAATGTAAAGTTACTATCTATCCCTTTCCATACTCTAATGTCTGGAAGCAAGTCCCTAAGTCCAGCCCACACTCAGGAAGTGGGGCTGGGAGGAGATTAAGTTCCACCTTTGTAATGAAGATTTGTCTTTTCTCCCCCATTTATTTACTGTTTGGCTGTTTGTGTGTTCATTTGTTCATTCATTCATTCATTCATTCAATCTTTGTGTATATCCCTATGGGCTCATGTGCATTTATTTTATACTTTAGGTAATAATCCAGTGCTACGTCACTGCTTAAACTGTTTCAGCTTTGGCCATTGGGAGCTCTTTCAATTGAGCCTCTATTTCCCTTTGACGTGGATTGTGCTGTGGGATGGAGCTGGGTTTGGGGAGAGAAGGAGGAAGCTGCAGGCTTGGGACCTGCAACCAGAGCTTGCATTTCTTATGGTTCTATGTTCCAGTATGGAATTCCAAAGATCCAAGAATTTTATATTTGAACCTAGACTACCAGGTCATTATAAAGGTATATTTGTCAAGGTGTAGGATAAAAATATTTTATTAGTTCACTAGATTGATTGATAACTTTTAAACCTCTGGATATATACAATGAAGGCCTGCATTTCTACTCTTGTCTTGGACCACACATGTTAGGGGTTCTCTAACATGTATTTGGAAGGGAAAGTGAGATACTGCTTTTCCAATGATTTTGTTTATATGTAGAAGTTGATTTTCTTACTACTTCACTTCCATTGGCCAAAACATTTTGAAAAAGAATAAACAAAATAAAAATTTTAAAGCCATAACTTTCAGTTAGATTTTGTAATTTTCCAAGCCAGGCAACTCATTAGGAGGCTGTATATTAAAGAATTTAAAATTTAGGTACCAAAGTAAAATCACCCATCACTGGTAAACAGCATTAAACTATGCATCTGGTTCTAAATTTTGTCTGTAACTACCCATTTTTAGCTGCAACTGCACATCACAAAAACCTTGAAAGAGAGAAGGCTGCTTTTTCAAGAGGCATAGTCTTAAAAAATTACATGGGAGGGTGCTCTCTACTTTATGGGAGTGGGGCAAGTTTACATTTTACCAATTTATTCTGTTTTAATTGCTTTTCATAGATTGGTGCCTTTGGCATGTTTTAATCTGACTCAGCCTATTTCAAGGGGTGTGAATTCAAAGTCTATGGGAGTCAGGCAGGCAGTGTAGAGTGAAGAAAGTCAGGTGTGAGAAAAATCAATTACCATAATGCAATAAAAGTTTAATTATTTTATCAAACTATTGGATATGTGTGTAACATAATATAAGCATGTGTGAAACTAGAGATTATATTTTTATATCCAAACTTGAAAACTACAAATTGGAATGCAGACATAATTCATTATTTTTTCTCTTACATTATTTATTATTTCTCCATTGGGAACTGGAAACTTGACATCTTTTCTTCTGCACCAAGAAATCAGTATCAGAATTTACATTTCACATTGTATATGCAACATAAGATTCAGTTTTGTAAACCTTGTAACCTTTAAATGGCATGGAGAGTCCTTAAAAAAATTAAAAATAGAACTACCATATGATCCAGCAATTCTATTCCTGGATATTATCAGAAGAAAATGAAAATACTAATTCAAAAAAACATATGCAGCCTTATGGTCATTGCACTATTATTTTCAGTAGCCAAGATATGGATACTACCTAAGTGCCCATCAATAGATGAATGGATAAAGAAGATGTGAGATATATATATATATATATATATATATATATACACACACACACACACACAATGAAGTATTATGTATATATGTATATGTATACATATAAATACACAGTGAAATATTACTCAGCCATAAAGAAGAACGAAATCTTGCCATTTGTGACAACATGTATGGACCCAGAGGTATTATGCTAAGTGCAGCAAGTCAGACAAAGACCAGTACTGTATAATTCACTTATGTATGGAATCTAAAAACAAAATAAATGAACAAACATAAGTAAACATAAATAGTCATAGATATACAGAACAAAAATGTGGTTGCCAGAGGGAAAGGGGGTGGGGGGAGGAGAGAAATAGATGAGGGAGATTAAGAGGTACAAACTTCCAGTTTCAAAATAAGTGAGTCTGGTTTCTAAGTCGGACCTAGGCCAACTCCAGTTGGTTTTGGGACCCAGTTTGGAAAAAAAAAAAATGCTCAGAGTCTGAAAGCTCATGAAGCAAAACTGCTAAACAAGGACCAGATTCCTAGGGGACATCCCCACACCTCCAGAGGCAGCAGGCAGGCAACAGCTCCAGGGGGCTCGGCAGTTTAAATATTTCATCTATTCTCTTCATGCCTGTATGGTTTCTGAGGAGAAGCTGAACGTCATTCTTCTCTTTGTTCTTCTATAGCTGTGTGGCTGACAGGGTCTTGGTGCTCTGGCCGGGTGTTAGGCCTGAGCCTCTGGTGTGGGAGAGCTAAGTTCAGATCATTGGTCCACCAAAGACCTCCCAGCTCCATGTAACATCAAATGGTGAAAGCTCTCCCAGAGATCTCCATCTCAATGCTAAGACCCAGCTCCACTCAATGACCAGCAAGGTACAGTGCTGGAAACCCCATGCCAAACAACTAGCAAGACAGGAACACAACAGCACCCATTAGCAGAGAGGCTGCCTAAAATCATAATAAACTCACAGACACCCCAAAACATACCACCGGACACGGTCCTGCCCACCAGAAAGAAAAGATCCAGCCTCATCCACCAGAACACAGGCACCAGTCCCCTCCACGAGGAAGCCTACACAACCCGCGGAACCAACCTTACCCACTGGGGGCAGGCAACAAAAACAACAGGAACTATGAACCAGCAGCCTGCAAAAAGGAGACCCCAAACACAGTAAGTTAAGCACAATGAGATGAAGGAGCAAGGTAAAAACCCACCAGACCAAACAAATGAAGAGGAAATAGGCAGTCTACCTGAAAAAGGATTCAGAGTAATGATAGTAAAGATGATCCAAAATCTTGGAAATAGAATGGAGAAAATACAAGAAATGTTTAACAAGGATTTAGAAGAACTAAACGGCAAACAGTGATGAACAACACAATAAATGAAATTAAAAATTCTCTAGAAGGAACAAATAGCAGAATAACTGAGGCAGAAGAACGGATAAGTGACCTGGAAGATAAAATAGTGGAAATAACTACCACAGAGCAGAATAAAGAAAAAAGAATGAAAAGAATTGAGGACAGTCTCAGAGACCTCTGGGACAACATTAAATGCACCAAAATTCGAATTATAGGGGTCCCAAAGGAGAAGAGAAAAAAAAGAGACTGAGAAAATATTTGAAGAGATTATAGTTGAAAACTTCCCTTATATGGGAAAGGAAATAGTTAATCAAGTCCAGGAAGTGCAGAAAGTCCCATACAGGATAAATCCAAGGAGAAACACGCCAAGACACATATTAATCAAACTATCAAAAATTAAATACAAAGAAAAAATATTAAAATCAGCAAGGGAAAAACATCAAATAATATACAAGGGAATCCCCATAAGGTTAACAGCTGATCTTTCAGCAGAAACTCTGCAAGCCAGAAGGGAGTAGCAGGACATATTTAAAGTGATGAAAGGGAAAAACCTACAACCAACATTACTCTACCCAGCAAGGATCTCATTCAGATTTGATAGAGAAATTAACACCTTTACAGACAAGCAAAAGCTAAGAGAATTCAGCACCACCAAACCAGCTTTACAACAAATGCTAAAGGAACTTCTCTAGGCAGGAAACACAAGAGAAGGAAAAGAACTACAATAACAAACCCAAAACAATTAAGAAAATGGTAATAGGAAAATACATATCTATAACTGTCTTAAACTGTAAACTGTAAACGGATTAAATGCTCCAACCAAAAGATATACACTGGCTGAATGGATACAAAAACAAGACCCGTATATATGCTGTCTACAAGAGACCCACTTCAGACCTAGGGACACATACAGACTGAAAGTGAGGGGATGGAAAAAGATATTCCATGCAAATGGAAATCAAAAGAAAGATGGAGTAGCAATTCTCATATCAGACAAAATAGACTTTCAAATAAAGACTATTACAAGAGACAAAGAAGAACACTACATAATGATCAAAGAATCAATCCAAGAAGAAGATATAACAATTGCAAATATTTATACACCCAACAAAGGAGCACCTCAATACATAAGGCAAATGCTAACAGCCATAAAAGGGGAAATTGACAGTAACACAATCATAGTAGGGGACTTTAACATCCCACTTTCACCAATGGACAGATCATTCAAAATGAAAATAAATAAGGAAACACAAGCTTTAAATGATACATTAAATAAGATGGACTTAGTTGATAGTTATAGGACATTCCATCCAAAAACAACAGAATACACTTTCTTCTCAAGTGCTCATGGAACATTCTCCAGGACTGATCATATCTTGGGTCACAAATCAAGCTTTGGTAAATTTAAGAAAATTGAAATTGTATCAAGTACCTTTTCCAACCACAACACTATGAGACTAGACATCAATTACAGGAAAAAAGTCTGTTAAAAATACAAACACATGGAGGCTAAACAATACACTACTAGATAACCAAGAGATCACTGAAGAAATCAAAGAGGAAATAAAAAAATACCTAGAAACAAATGACAATGAAAACACGAAGACCCAAAATCTATGGGATGCAGCAAAAGCAGTTCTAAGATGGAAGTTCACAGCAATACAATCCTACCTCAAGAAACAAGGAACATCTCAAATAAACAACCTAACCTTACACCTAAAGCAATTAGAGGAAGAAGAACAAAAAACCCCAAAGTTAGCAGAAGGAAAGAAATCATAAAGATCAGATCAGAAATAAATTAAAAAGAAATGGAATGATAGCAAAGAACAATAAAACTAAAAGCTGGTTCTTTGAGAAGATTAAAAAAATTGATAAACTTTAGCCAGACTCATCAAGAAAAAAAGGGAGAAGATTCAAATCAATAGAATTAGAAAGGAAAATGGAGAAGTAATAACTGACACTGCAGAAATACAAAGGATCATGAGAGATTACTGCAAGCAACTATATGCCAATAAAATGGACAACCTGGAAGAAATGGACAAATTCTTAGAAAACTACAACCTTCCAAGACTGGACCAGGAAGAAATAAAATATGAACAGACAAATCAGAAACACTGAAAACGAAACTGTGATTAAAAATCTTCCAACAAACAAAAGCCCAGGACCAGATGGCTTCACAGGTGAATTCTATCAAACATTTAGAGAACAGCTAACACCTATCCTTCTCAAACTCTTCCAAAATATAGCAGAGGGAGGAACACTCCCAAACTCATTCTATAGTGGTGATGGAGCCACCATCAGCCTGATACCAAAACCAGACAAAGATGTCACAAAAAAAGAAAACTACAGGCCAATATCACTGATGAACATAGATGCAAAAATCCTCAACAAAATACTAGCAAACAGAATCCAACAGCACATTAAAAGGATCATACACCATGATCAAGTGGGGTTTAACCCAGGAATGCAAGGATTCTTCAATATACACAAATCAATCAATGTGATAAGCCATATTAACAAAATTGAGGGAGAAAAACCATATGATCATCTCAATAGATGTAGAAAAAGCTTTCAACAAAATTCAACACCCATTTATGATAAAAACCCTACAGAAAGTAGGCATAGAGGGAACTTACCTCAACATAATAAGGCCATATATGACAAACTCATAGCCAACATCATTCTCAATGATGAAAAACTGAAACCATTTCCACTAAGATCAGGAACAAGACAAGGTTGCCCACTCTCACCACTATTATTCAACATAGTTTTGGAAGTTTTAGCCACAGCAATCAGAGAAGAAAAAGAAATAAAAGGAATTCAAATTGGAAAAGAAGTAAAACTATCACTGTTTGCAGATGACATGATACTATACATAGAGAATCCTAAAGATGCCACCAGAAAACTACTAGAGCTAATCAATGAATTTGGTAAAGTAGCAGGATACAAAATTAATGCACAGGAATAACTTGCATTCCTATACACTATAGATGAAAAATCTGAAAGAGAAATTAAGGAAACACTCCTATTTACCATTGCAACAAATAGAATAAAATACCTAGGAATAAACCTACCTAAGGAGACAAAAGACCTGTATGCAGAAAACTATAAGACACTGATGAAAGAAATTAAAGATGATACAAACAGTTGGAGAGATATACCATGTTCTTGGATTGGAAGAATCAACATTGTGAAAATGGCTATACTACCCAAAGCAATCTGCAGAATCAATGCAATCCCTATCAAACTACCAATAGCATTTTTCACAGAACTAGAACAAAAAATTTCACAATTTGTATGGAAACACAAAAGACCCCGAATAACCAAAGCAATCTTGAGAAAGAAAAGCAGAACTGGCGGAATCAGGCTCCCTGACTTCAGACTATACTACAAAGCTACAGTAATCAAGACATTATGGTACTGGCACAAAAACAGAAATATAGATCAATGGAACAGGATAGAAAGCTCAGAGATAAACCTACACACATATAGTCAACTTATCTTTGATAAAGGAGGCAAGAATATACAATGGAGAAAAGACAGACTCTTCAATAAGTGATGCTGGGAAAACTGGACAGGTACACATAAAAGAATGAAATTAGAACACTTGCTAACACCACACACAAAAATAAACTCAAAATAGATTAAAGACCTAAATGTAAGGTCTGACACTATAAAACTCTTAGAGGAAAACATAGGAAGAACACTCTATGACATAAATCACAGCAAGATCCTTTTTGACCCACCTCCTAGAGAAATGGAAATAAAAACAAAAATAAACAAATGGGACCTAATGAAACTTAAAAGCTTTTGCACAGCAAAGGAAACCATAAACAAGACCAAAAGACAATCCTCAGAATGGGAGAAAGTATTCATAAATGAAGCAACTGACAAAGGATTAATCTCCAAAATATACAAGCAGCTCATGCAGTTCAGTATCAAAGAAACAAACAACCCAATCCAAAAATGGGCAGAAGACCTAAATAGACATTTCTCCAAAGAAGATATACAGATGGCCAACAAACACATGAAAGGATGCTCAACATCACTAATCATTAGAGAAATGCAAATCAAAACTACAATGAGGTATCACCTCACACCAGTCAGAATGGCCATCATCAAAACATCTACAAACAATAAATGCTGGAGAGGGTGTGGAGAAAAGGGAACCCTCTTGCACTGTTGGTGGGAAGGTAAATTGATACCACCATTATGGAGAACAGTATGGTGGTTCCTTAGAAAACTAAAAATAGAACTACCATACGACCCAACACTCCCACTACTGTGCATATACCCTGAGAAAACCTTAATTCAAAAAGAGTCATGTACCACAATGTTCATTGCAGCTCTATTCACAATAGCCAGGACATGGAAGCAACCTAAGTGTCCATCGACAGATGAATGGATAAAGAAGATGTGGCACATATATACAATGAAATATTACTCAGCCATAAAAAGAAATGAAATTGAGTTATTTGTAGTGAGTTGGATGGACCTAGAGATTGTCATACCGAGTGAAGTAAGTCAGAAAGAGAAAAACAAATACCGTATGCTAACATATATATATGGAATCTTAAAAAAAAGAAAAAAATGGTTCTGAAGAACCTAGGAGCAGGACAGGAATAAAGACGCAGACGTAGAGAGTGGACTTGAGGACACAAGGAGGAGGAAGGGTAAGCTGGCACGAAGTGAGAGAGTGGCATGGACATATGTACACTACCAAATGTAAAATAGATAACTAGTGGGAAGCAACCGCATAGCACAGGGAGATCAGCTTGGTGCTTTGTGACCACCTAGAGGGGTGGGATAAGGAGGATAGGGAGGAGATGAAAGAGGGAGGAGATATGGGGATATATGTACACATATAGCTAATTCACTTTGTTACACAGCAGAAACTAACACACTATTGTAAAGCAATTATACTCCAATAAAGATGTTAAAAAAAAAATAAGTGAGTCATGGGTATGAAATGTACAGTGTGGGGATATAGTCAATAATTATGTAATATCTTTGTATGGTGACAGATGGTAATTAGATTTTTCATGGTGATCATTTTGAAATGTATGGAAATATCAAATCACTATGTTCTGTAACAGTAACTAATAGTATTTTATGTCAATTATACTTCAAAAACAAACAAACAAACAAACAAACAGATTCATAGAAATGAGATCAGATTTGTAGTTACCAGAGGCAGGGGGGTAGGGTGGGGGTGTGGGAGGGGGAATTGGATGAAGGCAGTCAAAAGGTACAAACTTTCATGAAATGGAAAAAAAATTTTTTTCTACTTCTTTAATTTTGTATTTGTATGAGATAATGGATGTTTACTAAACTTATGGTAATTATTTCATGATGTATGTAAATCAAATCATTATGTGGCATACCTTAAACTTGTACAGTGCTGTATGTCAATTACATCTCAATAAAACTGGAAGAAATAAATAAATGGTCACAATATTTAGTTTTGTTTTTTTATAAGGTCAAATAGCTATTTGCAATTATAAGCACATCTGATCATAGGTAGAAACTTTGCACAGTGGTTTTTATATTTAGAAGGACTACTTCTTGGATGTTTGGAATTCTGGTGTTCCTACATTGCCATGTTTGTTGTTCAGTTATATTGCTTTACTCTTCAATTATTTCTATTTGTAACTCTTGAACCCAACTGTCACATTCATTGGAAAAGGCCAATCTAACCATGCTGGTTTATTTTTACATTTTTTTTCCAAATATACTTTTCAGCTCCATAATTTGGGATAGATAGTTCAATCTATCCCTTTTGTTTCTAGAAACTGATTTCAGTGAATGGGATCATAATTTTGGGTAATTACTAATGAATGCCTCCCTGAGAAAATAGTGTTTAAATGAATTGTATCATTCACTAAAAAGACCAAGTATTTGATCTAATCTTTGGTGGGGAGCCAAGGTCGATGACGTGAACGAGTTAATTTTTTTCAATTCTCCTTTGTACCCTGTTACAAGTAAGTCACCTAAAATTCGTGTATAAATGACCACCATACTCTGCCTTTTATTCATCGAGTAAAGTGCTAATCTGTCTGTGTTCCTAAATCCTAGGAATTTATCTGGCTTATGGTTTTAATGACTGAATTTGAGATGTGTTCTTTTTCAGCACAGAGTGATTTCTCGTGAATGGTGCTATGATAGAATTTAGTTCTTTACATAACAAGTTCAACATTAACACTGGCCACTGTAGGAGCACATTTATATTTGTCTTACTAATTTTGACCAGGCTATTTTCAACTTTTCAAGACTTGTGGTAGATGCAAAAATGGCCACATACTCTTCCCCAACCTGCATCTGTGACCTTATAATGTGACTTGGTAGCTTCTCTCATAAAAGAGGGGGAAATCTATTTCTTTACCTCTTGAATACAGTCTGGCCTTGTGTCTTGCTTTGGCCAATAAAGAGTGGCAGAAGCAATGATATGAAAATCATAAATGTCTCAAGATGTTTTGCATGCTTCTGCTTTTACTGATTCATCATAAACCAGACAGTCCAAACCCAGCCATCAGCTGACGGCAGAAATGCATAAGTGAGTTCAGCCAATAACGGTCCAGCACCGCCCAGGCCAGAACAGCGGTCGAGATAAATCCAGGCGGAGTTACCATACTGCCAAATCATAAGATAAATAAATGGATGTTGATTTAAGCCATTAAGTTTTAGGATGGTCTTTTACACAGAATTACTATCTGATATGACTTATCTCAATACACTATAAGCATCATGACCAAAGTTTTTAGTTCCATCTTAATTCTTAATGATATTGAAATAAATATAGTTTTTCCAGGTGGTAGTATTTATACTTTTATAAACTGCTGTAGAAAATGCCATGCATTGGTTAAAAATATCACACACTTAGCCTTTCAGCTCTTAAACCATATTTTCAACTTCCTGAACATCAGCCAATGCTTGATTCTCTTCAGGAAACATAATATTTTTGCCCTCAAGAGACATTCTTTTATAGATTTACCCTCTGTGAAAGTTTTTGTACTTGGAAACTTTTTGTTACTTACTGAGCACATAACTGCATTTTATAGTGGTAGTATTTAATTTATGAACACTAAAAAGAGGTCCTCTTTAAAGTTCAGTTCTTTATTTTTTTAGTTCATTAAGTTCTTCAATGTGAATCTTTCTCTAGTCTGTCATAATTCTTGCTATAATTTGTTTTATAATGGTACCTTTATTTGCATTTAATAAAAAAAAGGCACACTGGAAATTCCCTGGTGGTCTAGTGATTAGGATTCAGCGCTTTCACTGCTGTGGCCCGGGTTCAGTCCCTGGTCAGGGAACTGAGATCTCACAAACCTCGGGTAGTGGCCAAAAAGGAAAAAAGAAAAAAAAAAGACACACTTTATTTGCATATATATGTAGGAATACTTTTTACTTTTATAAAGAAATGATCTCTTCTTGAAACCACAAGTTCTTCTCGAAACCACAAGTTCTTCTCATTCTGTCTTCTGTTTTCCTACTTTTGGTAGAGACATAGGTAAAAAAGCCACTCTTTTCTTAAATCTACTGTAAGTAAACAGTTGGACATTTGAGAGAATAAATGGAAACTGCTACTTGGCTTAGATTCAATGAAACAAAGGGAATAACAGATACTCTGGTCAATTGGAGAGCATGTGCTCCATTTGAAAGCAGAAGCTGATATTCAACTCTAGAATAATGTCACCAAATCTGAAAATCTGTTATCTGATTTTTCAAACTTCTTAAGAGAAGCTCCAAATACAGATTTTTGTGTGAAACCTCCTGAGTTCTAAATTACAACTGATTTAAACCATAACTTTAAACACTGTGTGAGTCAAGGATGTGCACCAGATGAACATGAGCATGGTGGGATTTTTACATTTCTCCTCCCGGTCAATACATAGTATTAAGCAAAGTGGCCTAAACACAGATTAGATGAATGAATGTATAAATGAATGATAGGATAGTATAAAATAGGGGCACAAAATAGGGAAGGACAAAACCTTTTCAGGGTTTTGCTCCAGGATTTGGTAAAGTAATTCAGGGAGGAAAAAGAAAAGACAAAAGTAGCAGGAGGCCGACTGAGGAGGCATTTTGAAGGAGGCTTGATCTCAAGAAAGAAGAAAAAAATCTCCCTCTCCCATAGCTTCCTCATGCTCTGCACGATAAAACACTCTACCTCTTTGACAGAGATGCTCTTCTTTAATGGGATCCTAAAGTCTGAACTCCTTTTGAAGCAAGCCCTCTTGCATCCTCTCCAGATTATGGAAAGGGTTATGGTTGGAAGAAAAAAAAAAAGATGGGATACCCAAAGAGATGAAGAACACTGAACCATCAATTTTCCAAGAAAGGGCTCTGCTTGGGGGAGTAGGACAGGATCCAAGGACCCTTTCTTCTCTCCCTTCCCCATTCATCCTGTTACTTCTGAATATAATGGTCTCTCAAGCCCAAGAAGACATTTCTTAGGTTCAGATAGTTGGAGGATTTCCTAAGCTTATCTCCTGGTCCAGTTCTTGGCAACTGGGTGGAGTTCCTACCTTGAAGAACTCCAGAATTAAAAAAAAAAAGAAAAAAAAAATCTCAGCATATGTGTGGTTGCCAGAGCTGGATTGAGTTTATTGTTGGTTTGTGGGAGTTAATGGTGGTATAAATTGAGAGAAAAGCAAGAAGAAATTGATCCTTCTGTATCAGGGTAAGTCACACCAGCAAGGTATTTTTATAAGGATCACAAAACACCTCTAATCACAAATCTTCCATTCCATAGTAGAAAGTAGAGTCAAGAAAACACTCTGATTAATCAAATAAATCTGTGATTGGAACATACAGAATCCAGAACTTCTGAGATGCAAGTTCTTTTAATGTCCTAGTTTTCCAGTCAGGAATGGAACTTGGTGAGTGTGGGTATGCGTGGCCGTAAGGGGTGAGGTGTGGGGTGCTAAAGCAGGCCATAAACAACTAATTTTAGGTATCTGTGGAGCTGGGACCAGCAGAACTTGGCACTCTCATGAAGATGTCCAGGGGTAAGTACTGGAATATAAATAGTACCACTGACTTGCAAACTCTCGATGCCCCAAAGCTGCTATGAGAGTTGTGGTTATTGAGGTTCTCATGAAGTTAGGATGAAAAATTTATAAGAAGTGGACGTTCAAAGAATAATATCCCCATGGATATTCTCTACAATTTAAGGAGAAAAATAAAGGTATAGACCCAATTAGTCATATTCTAAGATGCCCAAGTTACTATCTTTAGTAGACTCTTGTTATTTACTTATTTATTTGATCTCTTGAGTAAAACACACCCTATTTATCATCACTTTGATTTCCTTTTAGGTGGACTAACCTAGTGTATGGTCTTGGTGGGAAATAGGGCAGCCTCTCCTTTTAAAATCCCAGTGAACAAGATTATTCCATCCCCTATTCCTGGGTTGTCAAGAGATGGGTGTGTGACCTAGGCTCGGTCAGTCAGTCCTTTGCCCTGGGACTTTGCAGCTTGAGCTGGTGGCATTAGGGTGCGGGGTTGCTGCGGTGGACAGGTCCGTGTGTGGATCACAACATTTCTGTAGTATGACATTTGCTGTGGTCCCTACTGCTTGGGCCTCCCACTCTCTCTTGTTCCTATTTATTTCTGAAGCCCAGTCCTCCCATTTTCTGAGTCTCTGACATACTTTCAGTAAAGTATCCCCTTTTTGAAAAGAGAGCCAGAATTGATTTCGGTTGCTAGAACCAAGAACCCTGACTAAAATATTACCTGAAGACTGGAGAAGAGACGTGAGCTTTCTGCAAAGTCTACTCGATTGATTAGAATACATAAGGGTATGTAGAATGCATGTAGGGTTCTAGGTATGTGCCTATGTTTGAGAAAAGGGGGTAGTAGCAACATGGGTAAAATTCACTAGAAACCTCTTGATAAACTGTTTTTGGAATGTCTGTAAGAGACAATCTTTCCCATAATAATGATGATAACAATAATTCAAATATTAAAATTACCACTTATTACATGCCTTCTTTACAAAAGACATTTATTTCTTAGAAGGTCTCAATCTTTTAATAGCCCTATGAGATAAGAGCATTTACTCCCATTTTATAGGTAAGATAACCGAGGTTCAGAGAGGATAATAATTTCCCAAGGTCAGACAACTGGTAAAAAATCAGTCAACATTCCCCTCCAGTCCAAATCTTGTTCTCTTTTTGTTCTACAAGGTCATCTCTCTTCCAAAAACAGAGGGGGGAAGATTCTAGCCCAAAATATACCTTGTGAACCTCATATTGCTAAGTCTCTGCAGTTATCTTTTTTAACCACCGTGTCAACCAGACATTCTCAGACCCTCATTTTATTTTTAGATCTCACTGGTTTGTAACTTACTGGCGGTTGCATGTCAGGATTGCTAGCTCCAGAGCACAGAGGCAAGTGCTGCTAGGTGGAGTATGCATGCTCTTATTCCAAACACACCATCCTCCTTTTTGTTGACCTAGATAGTCCTTTGTGCTTTGTATTTTTGTTAGGGTTCTCTAGAGAAACAGAACCAGTAGAATATATGTAGGTATATCAAAAGAGATTTATTATGAGGGATGGACTCACATGATTAAGAAAGCTAAGAAGTCTCATGATCTACTGTCTGCAAGCTGGAAGCCCAGGAAAGCCAGTGGTGTAGTTCCAGGCCAAACCTGAAGGCCTGAGAGCCACTGGAGCCAGTGGTGTAACCAGTCTGAGTCTGAAGGTCCAAGAACCAGGAGTGCTGATGTCCGAAGGCAGAAGCAGATCAATGTCCCAACTCAAGCCCTTTCTCCACTTTCTTGTTCTAATCTGGCAGTCAACAGATTGCATGATGCTCACCTGCATTGATGAGGCTGGGTCTTTTATACTCAGTCCACTGATTCAAATGCTAACCTCTCCCAGAAACACCTTCACAGATACACCCACAATTAATATTCTACCAGTGATCTGGGCATCCCTGAGCCCAGTCCTGTCGACAAATAAAATTAACCATTGCTTATCTCAACTTCAACGGAGGTAGTTGTCAGGTTTTCCTTTCTTCTTTTTTTTTTTTTTTTTCTCCTTCCCTTTGTCTGTGACCTTTTTATTATTTCTGCAGTGACCAGGGGCTGTTTGACTCATCATTTCTCCTTTTCAGAATTTATTTTCCTCCCTTTTGTTTCAGAAATATATGTCTTGTCTAATTTGCCTAAACTTTCTGGAAACATTTCAAAGATTTAAATTTTTCATGCAATCCAGAGCAAAGAGGCTGAAGGTAGTGTAGGGTAGGAAGTAAAGGTGGGGATAAGGAAGATAGGAGAGACAGTCTGTGGTATTTGGGGGACCATGGGCTTTGAAAATTTTGGAATAAAAGGGACAGGTCTCTGCTTTCAGGGACAGTGAAATAAACTTTCTGTAAAGGCAGGTTTATATTGGTCTCAGTTATTTTGTATTTCTTGGTATGAAAGCCTCATTTCATAACTATCTGAAATCTCTAGGACTAGGGATTAAATGGATATGAAATTAAGGCTGATGGTATATAAAGAACGATTCTGGAAAGAATATTTACACTTAAATTGCCTAAGAAAGTCATTTCTTTTTCTTTTAAATTTATGTGAAGTTAAAAGTTAATCTAGAAGCAGTTTTAAAAATTAATTTGGGTTTTGGTGGGGGGGAATGGGAAGTAGAAGGTACAGAGTGAGGAAAGAAACCCTTTAGCTAGGAACTTAATGGCTTTAAGGTAGTTTTTCATATAATTAAGCTACATTAATGTAATATAATGTAGTCTGACTACATTACTGTAGTAGAAGCAGATGAATATAAAAATATATTACCATCGATACAGGAAGTCATTGCAAGAGTTTGTTTTTCACAACTAGTTTTTTTATTCCAATTAGAATTACTTATGCTACATTATTATGTTTAATTTATTGATTTATTCTAGCCTCATGAAGCTAGAATATATATAAAAATATATATGACGATCAAGACTTAAATGGATGTCGAAAGATGAAAGGTGAAGAAATGGGGTAAACTAGTAAACCAAAGCCAGGAGTGGAATTAGAACATGACACACATACCGCAAGGTCTTGCCTGATGGGAAAAGTGCTTGAAAGTTCAGGTCTTGGTTTCTTGTGACCAAAGCAAAGAAGGCAAGATCATGAGTTGACACTGTTCAGGAATGTTGTTAAGAGAAATCAGATCTTGCTCTGGCACGAGGATTCACTGGACAGCAGAATCACAGTTTCTGACAGGGACACCAATTTTGCAGTGTGAGTGGCTGAGTCTACATCTCCTCCCACTGCTTGCCAAGTCGAGAGCCCTCTCTCACAATTAAACTCAAGGATTCTTCAAAGTCTCCCCCACGGGCCCTGCAACTTGCTAACAGAGGCCCAAGGCTTCTGCTCACTGTGTGCAGGTGCTGACTGCAAAGCTGGCCCTCAAGGGATTTGTGGGCAGCTCCTACTCACAAGGGTCCCCTTGCCTTTGTGTCCTGTCTGTGACCTGGGTCTCCTGGCTGAGGGCCCCTGGGCTGTTCTGGCTCCACCTCAGGGTGGTATAGGGATAGTCCGGGTGAGGGCATGAAGAAAACTGGAAAGACGGCTCCAACAGCAACACCTGGTCCCTGAAGGAAACGCAGGGTCTGGGTCACAAGCAGGTCATGGGGATTGGATATTCTCATAACCTTCTCTAGCATCCTCATGGCGTACTTCTTAGCCCTGACTTTCCTTGCTCAGTCCCTGGCAAATAATTCTTTTCCTTGAAATAATGGCTGAGGAGTCCTGGGAGAGAAGTACACGGTTATCCTGGTGGGCACCTGAAGACCCCAGTGATCTGAGTCAAGGTCAAGACATGCCTGCAGGACCTGTTCTGACTCACTGCAGGTGCCTCTCAGGCTCCTTTCATGCTCAGATGAGGCTTCTGGAGGCTGCCCTTTCCCCACCTTAGGACAGACAACGGAGGAATTCTGAGGGGAAAAAGCTCATGAGAGAAAGGAAGTTACTGTTTTTGTTGAGGGTCCACTGTGCCTAATGCATTGAACTACGTGCTTCATTGAGGGAGAATAAGTCCTGGGAAGAGACAAGCCAGGAACATGGACCCACTTGCCTTCCAGACGTGTTTCTAGGTGCTCTGCTGGGGAGGAAATTAGAAAATCATGAGCAGTGAAAAACAGCAAGCCTCTTACAGCCCAGTCCTTAAACTGTCCCCCAGCGTTTCAGCCTCTCTCCCAAGACAGGAAAGAGACACAATAGCAGCAGGCTCTGAAAGATTCAGCCATCAGGAGAGACCCACATTGTCTTCTCATGTGCAGGGCGATGACTGCTATCAGTGCCAAGGGACAGACATTGCTGCTCTGGAAAGCTCTCCTGTGCCTTACAGCCCACTTACCCCCTCAGCTCCAGTGAAGACAACAGCATTGCCCCAAAGCTCACCTGCACCCTTCTGTCCCTGCTGGGTGCTCCAGACCTGGGAGTAAACCATGCACAGACACACTGGATTCACTGAAAGAGGGGACAAGATTAGACAGGTGGTGGTGTTCAAGGACTCACACAGGCGCTTTTCCTGACCACATGCTTCATACTTACCTTGACAACCCCAAATGAGTCCCAGCAGGACCTGGGATGTCAAGGACATCCTTACAAGCCTCACCTCATTGGCCCTTTCCCTACACCTTTCCTCACCTGGAGCCCTGACAGACAGACATTTCACATTTTTCATTCATTCAGGGCAGACAGCAGGTGCTTTACACCTGGAAAATTTAGCGATTTGGCTACTGGCTGTGTAACCTAAACGAATCGCTTAGCTTCTGTAGACCTTGGTGTGCTCTTTATGAATATAGTGTAGTGCATTAAACATGAGCTCTGGGGCCACACTTCTTCAGCCAGCCTGTAGTTGGGTCACTTTAAGGTTACTCATCATTCCTGTACCTCTTGTTTCTGTATTTGTGAAATGGGGAAAACAGTAATAATAATAATACCTCTCAAATGAAGATTAAATTAGTCAATGCATGCTAAAGTGACGGTAACAGCATTTGATACACGGTGAAGATATTGCTACTATTTTTTTTATTATTATTATTTTGTTAGTTTTACGAATTAGCCCAAACCTGGCTGTGCTTTTGAGTTACTCAGGGAATTAAATAAATACCATTTCTTGATTCTCATTTCCAAAAATTCAGGTTCAGTAAGTCTGGGCTGGGATCAGATATTTGTTTATTCTATGGCTGATTCTGTTGTGCAGCCAGATTTATTGACTCCAGGGCTATGCTGCTTAACACTATGGGATGCTGTCTCTGTAGACTACCATGTGAATGGCATCCCCTGGAGTTGTACTGTGTGGTGACTCTGACCTGGTTTCTTCCAGTCTTAAGAGGCTGTGATTCTGTTCTGTGTCCCAGATAGGCACAGTTCAGGGTAATCCTATAGCATATATTCAGGACATACTTGATTTTGAAATTAAAGGACCCACAGTTTTGAATTCTTGAGGGTTTTTTTTTTTTTTTTTTTAATTTATTGGCTGCATTGGATCTTCATTGCTGCGCAGGGGCCCTCTCTAGCTGCAGCGAGAAGGGGCCACTCCCTGTCGCGGTTGCGGGCTTCTCATTGCGGTGGCCTCTCCTTGTTGTGGAGCACAAGCTCCAGGCACGTGGGCTCAACAGTTGTGGCTCACGGGCTCTAGAGCGCAGGCTCAGCAATTGTGGCCCACGGGCCCAGTTGCTCCGCGGCATGCGGGATCCTCCCAGACCACGGCTCGAACCCGCGTCCCCTGCATTGGCAGGCGGACTCCCAACCACTGCACCACCAGGGAAGTCCCTTGAGGGTTTTAATTATTTGGCCATCACTGATTCGCTTTGCACAAGTAATATACAGTCTTGCCTGGAAGGTTTAAAAAGTGAATATTTAAATGAAATAAACATGAACTTTAACAGGTACCCTTAGCAGGCAGGGTAGTTTTCATCCTGCTGGAGTCTATATTCTTCCTTCCTCTGTCCTGAAAATAAGGCGCTTTAAAACACTCTAAATACCCTTCAAGGCCATGGAGATCTGCAACCACTTGTTTGGTGTGTGCCAGGCTCCCTTCTGTCCCTCTGGTTAGTATCTTCATGGGGACATTTCGCTCTGAAGGTCTTCTGCAGTCTCTTGGCACAGGGCATTTTAATAGGCTCCTTTTGTGACTGGGGATATTAAGTGAGGGCCGGGGTCCTTTTCCTTCCCTGTGTTAGGATTTTCTCTAATTTTGACATTGTCTTTATGTGAGCTTGCTGGATATCTGGAGGGCTCCTAAGGATGGAAGTGCTGTCCTTGGCACCAATATGCTGGGCGTCCCTAATCCATCTAGTAAGTGCATTATGGCATAATATTACAGGAGCCTTTTTTTAAAAAGGTAAAAGTAGTGGAAAGACTCCCCAGAGAGAAACATCAAAAGCCTCTCTTGGGATTAACAGCTCTTCTTAGGGCATAAGAATTGAAAAAGGTGATGGAAGCGGGCTGAATTGGGAGAGGAAATGTGATTATTCCATTGTGGGTAAAGGACCCAGCCTATATTAATTTTGGAACAAGTGACTTCTTGGAGTCAAGGTAGTGATATCGGATTGTCTATTGTCAAGATTTTAGCTGGCTTTGTGTGTCCAATAAAGTCTTCTTCTGGGGGGAGGCACCCCTCACCTATTAGATGACAATTGTGCTTGGTTCATGAGGTTTGGGTGAGGTTGCCTCCTCCTTCCTTACTCCTGTGAAGGGTGGGACATGTGCCATTCATGCTCCAGGCTGGCTCGTCCCAAGTTCTCCTTGAGACTTCTGCAGGAGCCATCTGGATCCTGAGCATTAAACAAGAGGCAGGCTTGGAGTAGCCAGCACCCTCCTGCTACCAAGAGGGCAGCCTAGGACCTGTCTCTGTGTGAGTACAAGCTGAGGTAAGCAAGCTGTGGCTGACTTCCATCTATTTATGTTTTCCACGGGCTTGATTCTCTACTTGCACTTCATTCTTCTCTAATTGTCAATGTTTTTGTCACAAGCTTTCTCAAGTCCTTCATGCAATGAATTAGAGGTATAACTAAATGAGTAAATGAAGTAAAAGACATTTTATATAAAATGATTGTGTACTTCATGTTATCCTCAGAATGCCTCTATGAGGGCAAGGAGAGGATGCATTAATATCCCCATTTTCAGAGAAAGAAAATGAAGGTCCGAGAGATAAAATCATTGTCTTGGTAGGTTTTTAATATATCCCACCCAGCAAGTGGCAGAACTGTGGCTAGAACTCATCTCTTTACTTCCAATCCAAGGCTCTTTCTATTATATTATACATTATCATATATAATTATGCATAATATAGTATATTATAATATATTATAATTAATATGCCAGTTATACTGTACTTAATATACCCATTGTATTATATTCTATAGTACTTAGAATACTCAGATTATTTCTTTTCAAATCTAGTTCCCTGTTGTATTTCTCTTGTCTATGCATCTTCATGGAGATTGTTTCTAACCCATAGCTATTTTGTCAGAGTTCTATTGAATAAACAAATGTAAATGGGCAATCAGTCTCACTTGAACTCACATATGTAAAGCACTTTCTTGGAGGGTTGAATTACTTTAACTGACAGCCTCACCCACTGGGTGGTAGCTTCCAGACTACGTGTATGCCACCTGCTGCACCCAAGGAGCATTTTGGGTGATAATCAGCAACAAAGAGTAAAAGCAGAAGTTACAAACCTGACTTCCTCTGGAACCTTAAGTAAAAAACAGAGCAGCAGTTGCCAGGAAACCAAGCAGTGACTCCCCCCACCTCCCCGCCATCACTGCCTCCGGAAGGTGGCTCTTGTCCTCTGCAGGTTCTGAAGAGAGAGGCCTGGGACTCAGGCTGGAAATCTGTGGATACTGCGGGGGAGGGGGTGTGAGGTCGGGGATGGGGCAGGGGTCCCAGTGAGTTTTGCCTTAGTTTGAAATGGTTAAGTGGATGTTCAGTTATTTGTCCAATGACCTGGAGTGTAGTCCACTCCTCTCAGGCTAGTGTGAGGCTGGCTGCTAACTTTCACAATTTCTAGTAGTCTCTATTTCCAGTATGAGTTACTGAGGAACCCCAATTTTTTTTTTTTTTTTTTTTTTGGCTGTGGCACATGGCTTGTGGGATCTCAGTTGCCTGACCGGGGACTGAACCTGGGCCATGGCAGTGAAAGTGAGGAGGCCTAACCACTGGACCACCAGGGAATTCCCGAGGAGCCCCAATCTTAACCAAATGCCCTTTCTCATTGACCGGCACGCTTAGAGTCTTTCCTCTGGAAGGGAAGCGTGTAACCCAGGCTCACGCAACACACAAATGACACCGAATAGCAGTGCCTCACTGCGCTGGGCCCCCAGGCCATTGTCAGCCTCACGGAGTAGTTCCCAGAATGCTCTGCCATCAGAAGGAGGTTGAAGGAAGCTCCCCTTCCAGAGGGGCTTGAGCTGCTCCCCAGGCTGACATCCTCATGATAAAACTGGTACAGGATCGGGGGAGAGCCTCCCCGGGCCTCACAGGGAAGCTCCATCGCGTTCCCCACCACAGCCTGGGCCCCGGGATCCCTGAGGGTGAGGACAGGGCGACACACAGGACCTGAGGGGGACCGCGGGCTGTCAGAGAGGGTCTCTTCCTCTTGACAGTTCACCGCCTACCCCTGCCTCTGTTCCCACATTCCAGATTTAGTCCTTAGATCAGGGCTGTCCAACAGAACTTCCTGCAATGGTGGAAATGCTCTATTTCCGTGCTGCTCAGTATGGCAGCCACTACCCCATATGGCTGTTGTGCACTTGAAATGTGACTAGTGTGAATAAAAGAGAAAATTTTTTATTTTAATTAATTTAAATGTAAACAGCCAAATGTGATGAGCGGCCACGGTATTGAACAGCACAGCTGTAGAGGCATTTACCCCAGAGCTGTGAGGATGAATTCCAGGAAGCCTTTCTCCGGCTGGCTGACAGCATCAGTGTTCTTTCCTCTCTTTCGTCTTACTATCTTATTTTTTTTCTACCGAATTTGTAGTTCCCCTAAAGCAGCTATTCATTTTGGAAGGTCTGCCTTTGTTAGAAAAGAATTATCTCTTCATAGCTCTGGTCCCTATGATCACCTTAAAGTGTTCTCATGACCCAAAGGATCCCTGAGCCCAGTTTGAGTACCTCTGACTGAACTGTGGGCGGGTGAAACTCACTTCTCACAGTGATATTTACTGCCTCACTCTGGATGAGGCCATAGCTGTTGTCAGCTGTAGAGTAGTATCCCCCAGCCTGGCCCTCCGTGATAACAAGGATTTACAGCTCTGCTCCCTGGAAATGCCAAGTTTTTGTCCCCAAACTCTCCTTCACGTCCCCTCTGTGTCAGGAAAAGGCGATGTCCCCTGCGCCTTCAGACACAGAGCAGACAAGGACCAGTGTCTTCCTTTCAATCACCTGCCCTTTGGGGGGGCAGAGTTTCCATGGAGACACAAGACACAGGGATCCCTGTGTGAATAGGAGACAGCAGGTGAGGCTTGACTCTTGGGAACATCAAGGCTGAAGTGGTTGGTATCACCCTAAAAGTGACAGCAGATGGAGTTGGAAATTTTGAGCAAGATCAGAAAAGACAGATCTTTGTAGAGTACGAATTGAGAATGCTGGGTGTCAATCCTGAGTATATTTCTGTGGGAGGCAAGATTCTCACTTCTCAGCCTTCAGTCACATAAGGTTCCTCATCTCATAATGTACTCATTTCAGGAGCTTATTTCCCCTAGTGGGCCAGGGTGGGCAACACCAGGGAAAAAATCCTTGGGCTTGTGCTTGGTGACAATGGGTAGAAGTCTTGTGCTGAGAACTAGGAAGAATAATGGAAAATATTAGCCCTCCTTTAAAGGGACATCATGCAAGGTGATAAACTGCTTCTCTCCCTTCTTTTCAGACCTACCTGAAGACCCTCTGCTTCAATACTATCTTCTCTAATTGCTCCGATATAAAATGGGTCTCTCTGTTCTCTCAAATCCTATTGTGTTGGATTTGGTACTAGGCTACTCTCTAGCTGACTGTCAGCTCCCTGCAAAGCCTCTATAGCATAATAATAGGCACCCAGTATATATCTGATTATATTACAATAGGAAAGGTAAAGTTAAGAGGAATGTGGTGGACATTCTGAAGTTTTATGATTCTTGAAGCCTCTCGGTAACCATTCCAGTCCTAAAGCACTATTAGAAATGAGAGGAGCTCAGGATAGCCTCCGGATCTCTCTGGAACAGACCCCCATCCCCATCTTATGGGAAAAGAAGGAACTAAGGTCTGAATAATGTCCTGCCCTACCTCCCCTTTTCCAGCCCCAGTGTCCCTTTTCACCAAAACTCACTCTGCACATAAATTTGGAATCTCTGGCTCTGTTTCCAGACACAGGAAGTCACTTCTGTACCTTGTACCAGGAAGACCCTGAGTCTTCTTTCCACCTGGCAGTGATCTGGAGCTTTGGGTAGCTGCTCCAGCATGACCCTAGGTCCTAGACATCTCTGAAGAGGTGAAATTGAAGTTGGGCATCTGACTCTGTGGGGAGAGCGGAGTCTCACAGGTTAGGGTTACTAGACTCTCCTTGGTGGGCCAGACGGTGTTAGCTGTCAGCACAGGAGGTGGAAACAGCTCTAAAGAGAAGAACAGACATAATCCGAGGGCAGCGAGGCTCAGAGCACCTGGAGAGACTCATCTATGTTCTCAGCACTATCAAATAAGTCTTACAAAACCAAGTCAATAGAATCACCACCCAACTCCCTGGCACAACTGAAGTATCATAATTTCTACCCATGGCTTTCTAGGGAAGCTTGATGAGCACACCCTCTTCCTCCCCGCTCCTTGACGAGCCTTGTTTGCACCCAACCCTGCTATACCTGGAGTGTAGTTATTACCTTGAATTTTGACCCTTACAAGGTTTGAAGTTCTTTGCCACAGAGATACATAACCTTTCTCAGAAAGCAGCGCAATTATATAAGCCATTGTATCTGGAGACCGCTTTTGGTATGCTGAAGCTTGAGTTCCTTGTAAAAGCAGCAAGTTTTTTTCTTTTTTTTTTTTTAAACATCTTTATTGGAGTATAATTGCTTGACAATGGTGTGTTAGTTTCTGCTTTATAACAAAGTGAATCAGCTATACATATACGTATACCCCCATATCTCCTCCCTCTTGCGTCTCCCTCTCACCCTCCCTATCCCACCCCTCTAGGTGGTCACAGAGCACCTAGCTGATCTCCCTGTGCTATGCGGCTGTTTCCCACTAGCTATCTATTTTACATTTGGTAGTGTATATATGTCCATGCCACTCTCTCACTTCATCCCAGCTTACCCTTCCTCCTCCCCGTGTCCTCAAGTCCATTCTCTATGTCAAGCAGCAAGTTTTTTCCCATCCTTGTAGTAAATCATTTCATTCAATTCCCCTCCCTCCCTTCCCCAGCAACTCAGGATCACTCTATACCCTTCAAAGATAGAGTGTGGGACCTGGAGAATCAGCCAGTCTGCAACAGACAGTAGACACTCAATTCACTCCTTGATTTTCCATCCTCTGGGTGCCTGTTGATATCTTGCACTCACTTTCCCCACAAAACCTACCCATTCATAGTTTCTTCAATGACAGTTTTGCTTTTTCCTCATGAATTTTACCCTTCACCCAGGAGCAGATGATTTCTGAAGACTGACCCTCCTCTCCCTCACCTGAAGAGACTACCAGGTACACAGGGTCACTGGGACTCAAGTTCAGGGCACAGCACTGGTGCTTTCCAGCACGTGTCTCTTAAATAGCATTTGAAATGAAATTTTTAGTGCATATTCTTTCATAGGCTTATCATGCTCTCTCTGTTCCTGGGTAGAGGGATGCTTTGCAAGTCATTGTTACCACTGTGCCTTGGAAGATGGTGGTCCATGGAGGATGGAAGAGAGCACAGCTTTCGGTTGGACAGCAGATGGAAGGAACCTGTCATGAATCAAGTTTCCACTGGGCGCCAGGCACCTAGCTGTACTCTTTACGTGAGGTCACTGAATCCTCACGAATACCCATGGGGTCATTATCATCATGTCTTATTTGTAAACATGTAAGTCAGTGGGGGATCAGGCCATTTTGCCCATGGTCACAGAGCTAGAATGTAGCAAAGATAGGATTTGAACCTCATTCGCTGAATTTTAAGGCCATAGTCTTTCTACTAAACCATGCTCTCTGCTTGAGAAAGAAAGAGACAGAGAAAGAAAGAGAAAGAGACCCTAAGTTTGGATTGGCTGCCAAAACCCTCATCCCTTGCTTGGCTGGTGCCAAGGAAGTGAGGAGCCCACACTGCTCTGGGGTAGTTATGGGACTTTCTCGTATGATTCTTTATGAGTATCAGGGCCTGAAATGAATCAGACAAATGAGTAAACAGTTCCTCCTCCCACACCCCAAAACAGCTCTGACTCTTGCTCAGACCAGGAAATAACAAGTTGAGACAGGGTCAATATGAAATATTGAGTTTGTAGGTAAAAAGGATGGAAATGACAGGAGTTTGTTCTGAGCCTGGATCAAAGATTTGGGTGAGACATTTCCTGTGAATATTTCTGTCCGAGCTGCCTCCCTGTTCCTAAAATGGACTTCCAGCTGGGGTGCTCCCAGGAGACTTCGTGCACCTGCAGCCAGGGGAAGACACTGTCTCCTTACTTGCCTTTCCTTTGTCAGGTGCGTCCTCCTCCTTTTGCAGAAGAGGTCAGAAAGTAAACTCTCGAGCAGAGCAGAGCAGGAAGGTGCCAGGAACAGAGAGGTAGATAGGACTAGAATGACGGCCTAGGGGAAAGGGGGACACTTCCCTGCAGCTGTGGGGAGAAGGATTGGTACAAGCTTCCCCAGGCTCCTGTGCCGGGCACTATAACTCCAAGGCCATGAAGAAGAAACAAAGAGGAACTTGCAGGACTCTCCTCAGCCAGGAACTGCAAGAGAGAGAGACATGAGAAATTAGCACAGTACAGGGATCCCGTCCTCAGCTGCACACTCACACTTTCTCTGCCTTTCTTTGCCTTCTCTATGTTGCCCTGTCCCTACCCAAACAGCCGATGGACACTTCTGCAGTTCATCATCAGGACCTATTGGCTACTCAGCAGTTCTCTTTTTTGGTCCCAGACGCTAGTGTGGAATAGCCCAGAGGCAAGAAGGACAGTGGAGAAAGAAGTCTAGCCCTTCCCTTTCCTCAGCACTGGTCTCCCTTACCTGCTCTCTGGTTTGACTTTGTTGCCCAGAGAAGGGCTTAGCAGAAGTCTGATCTCACCAAGTTCTCATCTGGGGGATTGTCCCTTTATAAGGGCACTCAGTGGAAGCAACTTCCTTGTTCACGCACTCATTTATTCAACAAGCGTTTGGTAAATACTTACTGTGCCAGGAGTGGGTCTAAATATTAGAGTTACCAAGAATAAGACACTGCCCCTACCCTCAAGAAAATTACAGTCTAATGGAGGAGATGTTAAGTTGATAAGAAATTACAATACAGTGTGATAGGGCTATGACAGTGGGAAGAGAGAGAATTGTTAAGAACACAGAAGTGGGTATCAAACGTCCCCTTTTTAAATAAAAAAAGACCATTTATGTAGTTTTGCAATGTAACAGGGATATATCAGAGTAAAAATGCTAAGCCTACTATCAGAATTGAAGTTTGAAACTCTTATTTTTCAAATATTTTAAATATTATTTATATTTAAAAAAATATAACTGCCCATATATATTTTCAATTCCACTGCTCATCAGATTTCACTATTTCCTTCCAAACATTTTTCTTGTATGTGTATTATCTTAACCTAATTTTAGTGCTTGTTAAGGTACAGTTTAGAATCCTGCTTTCATTTCTTTGATATTATCATATTATAATAAATACAGTGAACATCATGGTGCATATTTTCTTCTCCACGCTCACCCCTTTACTTTAGATTCCCAGAACTGGGATTCCTAGGTCAACATACATGCCATTTTTTAACTGGCTTTCCAGATATGCTTTACCACTTCCGCTGTCAGGAGCAATGTGACTGCATCTGCTTCACTCAATCTTCCCGCACTGGGAAACTAGCATGTAGCCTTCTGGGATTATTGTTGCTGTTGCAAATTTATTGACTGTAAACTGTACCGCCATGCTTTAATCTGTGTTTCTTGAATGGATTTACTCATTCATACAAGAAATATTAATTGAGTGCAGCCTATGTGCCAGGCACTCTGCTAGGTTTTAGGGATAAACAATGGTTTTTGTGAAGCGGGTGATCAAGCAAGCAGCTGCTGCAGGAAGTGTCTTTTAGTAGATCATCATGATCTTTATCCATTTACCCAAAACATTTTCAAGTTTTTTTGCCAATTTATATGAATTCTTTACATCATATCTCAGCTCTTTGCCTTATTAGCTGTAAATATTTTCCAAAGGTAATACTCATTTTTATTATAGTTGTATTAGTATCATAATACAGAAATATCAAATGTTTATTTTAGAAAATCTTCTCTGAATTTTCTACTACTTCAGTATTTAGGAAGACATAATCTGTATAAAAATCCAATACAGTTTTAATTCATTTTCCATGTTTCTGAGAATTAAAAAAATACACTTATTTCTTAATTATCTGGTTTACTTTAAAATTTACAGTGGAATCTGTAAACATCTATTGTGTGATGATGTCTACTTACCATAAATTAAGCTAATATGTAATTGAACGTATTTCTAGATTTCTATTATTTTCCATTGATCTATATTTATATCTTGTACCCATAACATCATCTTTTTATATTGTTCTAGAATCTATTTTTAAAATATATGAATTAGATTTCCAATGTTACTCTTTTAAAAAAAAATCTATTCTTTGATACTCTCACCAATAGATTTTTCCAGATAAGTTTTTGAACATTTTATTGAATTCCCAGGAAAATTCTGCAGGTAGTTTGATTGAAATTATATGGAATCTATAAATCAACCTGGGGAGAACTGACATCTTTATAACACTTCTACCTTAGTGTTCCTATCCAGACTAATGACATGTCTTCATTCATTGAAGTTTTCTTTGTACAGTTTTATAGATTTCCTTTTATAAGTCAAAAAACATTTTTAGCACTCCTATTTTTTTCACTTTTATGGCTATTTTAGATGGCATTTCTTTGCTATAATCTCAAACTAATATTTGATAATATTCAAGGATGTCACTGTTTTGGTTGTTTATCTTGAATCTTCCTAATTAATTCATATTCATGTACTTCAAACTATACCACATGAATGATATAATCAAGAATAGAGGCTGCATAGTTCATAACACAATAGCAAACAAGCAAGTGCCAAATAAGTGTGGTGGGAATGAATAAAGAATGAATAATATATTTTAAATCTTGCCTTCCAATGTGTATGCCTCTTACTTTTGCTACTAATGTTAGTGTATTGGCAAAATTTAAAAACTATTACAAATAATAAGGATAGCAAGCATCTTGGTTCTAGCTCCAATTTGAATGGCAATTTTAGTGTTGTTCTGTTATGTATAATATTGGCTGTCAATCTAGAACAGGTATTCTTTGTTATGTTAAGTAGGTAGTCTTCTGTTCTGTGATACTTATATTAGGGATAGATATTGATTTTTTATACCTATTCTAATACTTTTGGCACCTGTTGTCACCATAATTTTTCTCCTATTTAGCATTTTGATGTGGTTAATTATATAATAACCGTCGATTTATCTATTCTTCAATTCTCACACAAATTCTACTCAGTAGTAGTTAGTGTAAGATGAAAATACTTAACACAAGCAAATTGCTAGTGAGCACTCAAAAAATATTAACATTTCTATTGTCATCATTTTTATTTTGACACGCTGCTAAATTCTTATTTAAGAAGATAGGGGCCCACATTCCAAGGAGAGCTTTCCCAGTCCATTTTACCCCTAGAGAATGCCTGAGGGCAGAGCCCAAGGGAATTTTTATGGGCATCTGAGACTAGTGCTCTGGGGACGCTGAACAATCCATCCCATCCAGGTCTTGCTCTGTGGTGCCCACTCACCTAGAACCAGCAGCAAATCCACAGCAGCATGGAGTCTTGTTCCAGGAGACTCAGAAGCAGTTCCTCTTGGAAATTGACAGTTGTACTTGGATCTGAGGACAGAGGCTGTCCACAGTGGCACCAATAAGCATGGTCCAGAAGATTCTGGAAAGGGGAAGCCGAGGACACTGCTATTTGCTAATTGCCATTTCCTCTGCTGTGGGTCCTAAGGAAGTGAAATTGTTCTCTTGTTTATATATCTGCTTAAATATAGGTCAACAATGTAGCTAAAATAGTCAAGAAGTCATCCAGGAACTGTAAGACTTGGTATCCCATTATAACAGTTCAAGTCTCCCTAGTTTCTGTGTCTGGGGGATTTCATTCATTCCTTTAACAATTATCTATTGCTTATTTACTGTGTCTCATGGGCTGAGTTATATAGGTGACCTATATCTCCCTGGCCATGTTGTGTTGAACGAAGCTAACGATCCCTGCCCTCGTATAGTTTCTAGTCTAATGAGGGGAGAAAGCCTTGATAGAGAATGACATATCTATTTTCCTGTTAGGATCAAAAAACTTACCTGAACCTAAATGTAAGGCCAGACACTGTCAAATTCTTAGAGGAAAACATAGGCAGAACACTCTATGACATAAATCACAGCAAGATCCTTTTGACCCATCTCCTAGAGAAATGGAAATAAAAACAAAAATAAACAAATGGGACCTAATGAAACTTCAAAGCTTTTGCACAGCAAAGGAAACCATAAACAAGACCAAAAGACAACCTTCAGAATGGGAGAAAATATTTGCAAATGAAGCAACTGACAAAGGATTAGTCTCCAAAATTTACAAGCAGCTCATGCAGCTCAATAACAAAAAAACAAACAACCCAATCCAAAAATGGGCAGAAGACCTAAATAGACATTTCTCCAAAGAAGATATACAGATTGCCAACAAACACATGAAAGAATGCTCAACATCATTAATCATTAGAGAAATGCAAATCAAAACTACAATGAGATATCATCTCACACCAGTCAGAATGGCCATCATCAAAAAATCTAGAAACAATAAATGCTGGAAAGGGTGTGGAGAAAAGGAAACACTCTTGCACTGTTGGTGGGAATGTAAATTGATACAGCCACTATGGAGAACAGTATGGAGGTTCCTTAAAAAACTACAAATAGAACTACCATACGACCCAGCAATCCCACTACTGGGCATATACCCTGAGAAAACCATAATTCAAAAAGAGTCATGTACCAAAATGTTCATTGCAGCTCTATTTACAATAGCCAGGACATGGAAGCAACCTAAGTGTCCATCAACAGATGAATGGATAAAGAAGATGTGGCACATATATACAATGGAATATTACTCAGCCATAAAAAGAAATGAAATTGAGTTATTTGTAGTGAGGTGGATGGAGTTAGAGTCTGTCATACAGAGTGAAGTAAGTCAGAAAGAGAAAAAGAAATACCGTATGCTAACACGTATATATGGAATCGAAGAAAAAAAAAAAAAAGGTCATGAAGAACCTAGTGGCAAGACGGGAATAAAGACACAGACCTTCTAGAGAATGGACTTGAGGATATGGGGAGGGGGAAGGGTAAGCTGTGACAAAGTGAGAGAGTGGCATAGACATATATACACTACCAAATGTAAAATAGATAGCTAGTGGGAAGCAGCCGCATAGCACAGGGAGATCAGCTTGGTGCTTTGTGACCACCTAGAGGGGTGGGACAGAAAGTGTGGGAGGGAGGGAGACGCAAGAGGGAAGAGATATGGGAACATATGTATATGTATAACTGACTCACTTTGTTATAAAGCAGAAACTAACATACCATTGTAAAGCAATTATACTCCAATAAAGATGTTAAAAGAAAAAAAAAAAACTTACTTGATGTCTTTCAACAGAATGCTTCTTATCTATCACTTGTTTATACTCCATGTGGTTCCTTATACGTAGTTTCTACTCTGCTCACACCCTGCAAACACACTCATGTGTTCTAAGGCCTATTGGCTCTCACTTTGAGCAGAAATCTCAACTTCTCCATTAAATGTTACTATGCGAAAACACTTAAACTAGCACCTGACACATATAAGAAATAAATGAATGAAAAGGGAATATCTGTCTGTCCCATACTCGGCATGCACCAAATTGTTTCAGTTCACCTCCAGAGTATATGTGTTACCGAATTAGGTCTGGCTGCTCGCCGCTCAAAAATCAAACTCAAGAAAGACAAATGTTGGTAAAAAGGAAAGTTGCTTTTAATCAGAATGCCGGCAATCTGGGGAGATGGTAGACTCAGCTTCCCCAAAAAATCACCTCCAAAGACTCTGCTCGACCATGAAAGTTTTAAAGGAAAAAAAGGAAATAATCTCAGTTAATCTTTGAGATAGGGGGTCAGAGTCATCGCTATCCCCCATGGCACGCAGGCCCGTTTACTTCTTGTGATCGTCCTCTAGATGTTATCTTGTTTACACAGTTTGGTCGTAAAGTTTGTTCACGATATTACTGAAGACAAGCTAGGGAAGAGATAAGGTCATCTGTTAATTACTTATTCTTCATTTCTACTTCTTTGATCTAGGAAAGAACCAACGAAGTATTGTGCGATCAAAAGATTTGAAAGGTCTGCTAGAGCCAGAGATGCGTAGAGCAAGGGGGTGCTTGGTTTAAAAGTTAGTAACAATATAGCGTTGCTAAAGTGACAAGAAAAGGGGTTTCCTGCTGAGGGCATTTTCCTGCAGAGAGCTGCTTACATATGCACTCCAACTCCTTCTCCACCCAGTGGGTCTTAGTGATCACATAGATCTTACAAGTCCTGGGATGTGTCCTATTGCAGTTCCACAGTAAGTGGTGCTCAGTACGCTGAAGACCGTGGGTGACCATGTTATCACTCATGTGGTAGGAGGGCTTCTTTGGAAAGAGTACCTCTGGGATGGGTCCTCTGTTTTAGCCACCACTGCTGGACACTTTCAAGATGTCCCTCCCAGTAGTAGAGCCTATGGTTGATTGACCCTGGGACATCCTGGGACACAGACAGATCCTGAAAACAGTGTGAGGGAGACGTTCAGGAGCTCCATCTGTTCAGGAGCAGATAACTACCTCTTTCCTTGACGCAAAGCCTCTGTTTCTTTTCCTTCCCCTTATTCTCACACCAGCTCTACCACTGCCTTTGCCTTTTGAACTCAAAGTATTCATTTCCTTCTTGAAAGTAAAAATTAAATTGTCTGTTAGGAAGGTTTTAGCCCACAGGAACCCGTAAAGACCTGTTTATTCTTTCTAGGATTATGGAGGGTTTGGTACTTAGGAACCCAAAGGCCTGTTATCCTCCTGGGGATGGAGGTCACTGTACCCGCCCCCTGTCCTTCCCCACACCCCTGCCCTGATGCACATTCACACAAACATACACAGCAAGTATGGACCAAGGATACTTCTTGTCACTTTCTTGCTAAAAACTGTAAAACAAATTGTCTAGGACTTCACTGGAATATAGCTACATATAAAATGACTTAGACACACAACGGCTGTTTGTACTGTTGACCTGAAACAAATAGACCACCAGGTATTTCTCCAGCAAAGGTGGGATTATTTGGGATCAGCAGAGAATTACAATTCAGGGTCTGCAACCACGGTTAGCCACATGCAAGTCCCCACACAGCGAGGGAAGGAGAATGCTTTTCTAGAGGGAAAAGGAAGCTGAGAGGGCTGCAGTAAAAAGAGTCCATGACTTCATTAGCTGCTGAGTCCTTGCTAAAAGAGAAGTCTTTCTTCTTCCTGGTCGGCTCTGCTGCCATCACAGGGTGTGAGAGCTCCCCCTGCTGGTCTTCTGACTCTATTTAATCGCAGTTCCTGTTCATTAACTTTTTACAGGAGAGATCTAAGCTGGCTTCTTGAATTTGATAGCTGCTTTTTATAATAGATATGAATACAGTTATGGCTACTTCAAATGTCATCTCTACCCTTTTCTGACTCTGCTGATTGCGGTGTGCAGTGGTGAGGGGTGGAAGAAAGAAAGTTTTTAAAAGTCTGAAAAGGCATTCTCTATGCAGTCTTGCTGAAATAATAAACAGAATCATCATCACCCCCATCATCCTCTGATCTAATACTTACTAAGGACTTACTAAATGCCCTACATTGTGCCAGGTATCTCATGTTCTCCTCCCGAAACCTCTGTAAGTTAGATGATATTATTATCCCCATTTCAGGACATCGCCAAAGCCAATTATTGCACCTCACACCCCCTTATCACTAAAGAAGAGGCAAAATCCTTGGTAGATTTTCTTTTTTATTTTGGAGGCAACGTATTCCTCATTTAAGTGTACTGCTCTGACCCAATCACTGAGTAGCCCAGACGACTGTCAGTTTTGAGTGAGGGCCAGGGCAAAAGACGGGTCTGCAACAAGTCCACGTTGCCATGGAAGCTGCTCAACCATGGGAGGGGTACAGTCCTGCAGATCTGATGTTGCCTGAGATGACTGTGGCAAGTATGGATGTTGCACGGGGCATCCGAGGAGCCAGGAGAGGAGAATTACAGCATAGCGTCCTAAGATTTTAGACAAAAACTATGTACTCTCTTCTAGAGATAACTCCTGAGATAACTCTTCTTCTTTTGAGAAGTAGCATCTGATTTGTTACTGGGTCTTACTGGAAATTGAATGCTTAACCATGGGACATCAAGTGACCACAAAATCTGAACTTCTCATCATGAGATAGATGTTATATAATCATGTTGTATATGCACAGCAGCAATCCATCCTCAAGAGTAAAAACAAAAAAACAAAAAACACAAAAAAACAAAACAAAACACAAAACAAAACAAAACTAGGCTCAAGCAAGCATAAGTAAGTTGTGTGATGTGTGAGCAGGTAGCTCAGGCTGCTATGGCACCAACTTTTGCCCTATTTCCTCCTCTCTCTCAGTCCACATGTAGAGTTCCTTATAACTAGTGAACTAAAGAAGAAAAACTAGGGCTTGTTTCATGACGATTTTGCACAAAGTGCTGAAATTAATTGGAAGTGAACTGCTATAGCATTACCACTCCAACTAGGATTGTTCCTGAAAAAAAAGTGATGAAGGGAATCCTTACAAGGGACAGAACTTCAAGCATTATAAATGGTCATCTTCTCAGTCTGACTTGAAACCAAACGAATTCTGATTAATTCATCTTTACAGTTGAGGCTCAAGGAGCTCCCCTCCTTGGGGTAGGAAGTCCAGCATTTAGCTAGGGAGATAGAACCAGCCCTGGGGATGAGACACTGTTACAGTTTCCGGAGTACAAGTCTGGGTAAGAAACAAGCTGAGAGTTCTCAGCACCAGCAATCAGGGCACACAGCAGGACACCCACTGTCCTTGAGGTTGTGAAGAAACTTACATACTAGTGGAGAAGGCAAATATTATACAAATAAAAGATTATGTAAATGAGATAGTTTCAGATAGTGGGGCTTTCTATGAAAGAAACAAAATAGAAATCAAAATATGTGGTTAGATAAAATGCAGCAAGCAACAACAATAGCAACAGCAACAACAGCTACTATTTGAGTGTTTAGTAAACTTCAGACATAGTTCTAAGCCCTTGGCACAAGTTAACTCATTTCATCCTCACAAAATCTTGTTATTCTCATTTTAATATGAGGAAACTGAGGCATAAGGAAGTTGAGTATTTGTCCAAGGACACAGGGGGCTGGTGGACGAGTCTGCCTGGTTTCAGGGGCAGGTTAGTGCTGAGGTTCCCACAGCATCCCACTTTCTGATTCCAATTTGTTTCTGACCTTTCTGATCAGTATTCTAAAAGCAATTGTTTTTTAATAATAATTTCCCACTTCTATTTAAGGTCACATAAGTTGGTCCACATTCCCTGATACCAAAAGAGTCCTATTGATATTTTATGAGTAAAGAGCAATTTCCACTTTCAGTAGATTGAAACCTGTGTGGAGAGCAAGGTTCTCCTCTTTACCATATTAGTGTTAGGGGCCTTTCTTTCCATTAGGTACTGAGGGACCAAAAAAATAAAAAGTTTATATGAAGAACTAGTTGAGGCACCTGGTTAATGGGAAGCTAAAGCTAAATGGCTGCGTTGGCTATTGAAAGCAGATGATGATCACAAGGATACTACTTTATTCTGGACGTGGATCGTGGATTTATCTGCGAGATTCCCTTTGTTTTCAGGATCCATCTCACCGAAGTCTGTCATTTGCCAAACCCCAAGGAGATTGATGGCACAGACACTGTTCCATCAATAGCCACCTGTAAAACCTGCCCTTCTATTTGAAGAGCTCTTATCCCTCCCTCATTAGCATTCCTCAGCAGATAGGTTTACCTTTTAGGGCAGGCCCTGCTCACACAGAATGACAGGCAGGAGACTGGGGTGCAGATGGGTGTAACCACAGAGGTCTCTTGGCCTCAAGTGGTGGGAGCCTCACTCTTGTAGCTGTTAGAGAGAAGGGGCTTAGATGGATATATATGAGTGTTCTCGGTGCTGATAAAGGGAGTGGACCTTGCCTGGAGACCATAAAGCAGGAACAGAAGTCACAGATTTTTTTTTTTTTTTTCTTCTGCCTGGAACTGCCAAAGAAAAGAAACCAGAGACTTGCACAGAATTGCTCATTTTCCAATCTTTTCAATTTGCAAACGTCTGAGAACTTTCTCAGCAACCTACTAACCACTACTTCTTCCTTTTGTGCTTACTTCCCTCTGTTCCTTTTTTACCCCTCACACCATATGTAAAGCAGCCCAGTCCCTGCTGAAAGGCTGAAGAAATTAGCAGTTGTTGAAGCAGAATCACATTAATTATCCATCGATAGAGAAGAGGGGAGAGATTCATTTTAAGAGTGGCTTGTGTAGATAGATCCATTCAACTTCCTTCAAACCAAGGAAGGGAGAGAGAAGAATTTACAGTTGTCAGAGAGAGTAATGTGTAAATATGATTTCATCTACTAGAAGGACAGTACTGGGAGGAAACTGAAATGTCAAAGGGACCTGTGAGAGGCTATTTCATTGTAAGTTATAATACTTGATATAAGTGTCTCTTTATTCTCCAACAAGGCACTGCTTTTGGCTTGCATCTTAAGAGTATGTCCCCTGTAAGTGCGTAGCATGGACAAAAGTGGATGCTCCAATATATATTCCACCATACTTGCTTTTGGAAGAATGAAGCTGTTCTCTAGACTGAATGACTCAAGGATTATGGTTCTTTTAAGCAGTAACCCTTAGTCCATGGTTCTGAAATCGTCCTTTGTTGTTAGGTTGTTTGCAGTTAGGGGTCCCTATCTTTAATTCTTTCCGTCTGACACTTAATTTTCAGAGATTTTTGAGCATCAAGACACCCTGCTTTGGAGAACGCAATTCAAGAAGTGGCATGTCTTCCACATTACACATGGGTATTTCCTCTCTTCAGACCAAGTTTTGGTTTCATGTTTAGAGAAATTTAGAGAAGTGTCAGCAGATGTCCTCTCTCTTCACCCATGGCTGGAAGAGGGCATTTTCATAAATGAATATATCTTTATATTCTATTAGATAACTTTGGCATATTAAAATACCATGAACAAAAGTATAAGGCAAAGGACACACCATGAATATCTACATCACACATAATAAGTAAAGGATTAGTATCATTAGTTCATAAAGTAATCACACAGTTCACTAGGAAAAGACAGTTCCAACTGCTAGAAAAAAATATAAAAATATTATCACAAACTGACTATCGGTTTAAAGAAAAAGAACACTACCCCACACACATAAAATGATATTCAACTTCGCTAATAACCAAATAAAATGTAAACCATCAAGTATAGCTTCTGTTATCATATTTGTAAAAAAAAAAAAAAAAATACACCACCCAGTGTTGGAACACATGCACGTTTCTGGAACAATAAAATATAAAGTTGTACTGGATTAAGAGCTTTAACATTCTTTATAATCCATTTCCCAATAAGAATTTAGTGTGAGAAAATAATCGGAGATACAGAAAAAAGTTACACCTCAAAGTTTTTACAAAAGTAGAAAAAAAATGAAATATCCTAAAATGGGAGAATCTATATCATGCAATACTATATAGTTATTAAATTCATGTTTTAGAATAATACGTAAGAGCATGAAAAATGTCCAAATATATTAAGTACTGAAGGAAAATTATATCAGAGGGAAAATTGGATCTTCAGGAAAAGTTAAGAGCATTGAAATATCTGGAGAAAAATAAAAGATTACAATTTTCTACTTGTTATTTAAAATATGTGTGACTACTTAAAACATAAATTACAACAATCACTTATGTGATTTTTTTACATGTATGTAAATGTAGTACGTATGACAAATTTCACATAAAGAATTCAAGGAGCAGGGATATAAAGATACCTATATGGTTTCATTTCTCCCTTTTCTATGGAGAAGTAGAATACTAATTTCAAGCAGATCAGGAAAGATTAAGAATGTATATTGTAATCTCTAGATCAGCCTTTAAAAATAATATAAAGACATATAGGTAAAAAGATAATAAAATTGCCATATTTAACACACTAAAATAGGATACTAAAAATATTCAAATAATTCGAAAGAGGGAAAGGGAAAAACAAAGGAACAAAAAAACAGTAGAGAAAAACAGGAAGCAAAAAATAAAATTAATAAGTCCAATCATATCAATAATGATCTGAAATGTTAGTGGTCTAAACACTAATGAAATGAAAGAAATTATCTGAATAGTTAAAAGAGTGAGACCCAACTATACACTGCTTAAAAGAAACACACTTGGAATATAAAGACACTGATTGAAAGTAAATGGATAGAAACATATACATTATTCAAACAATAGCGTAAGAGAACTGGAGTGGTTACACTAATATTGGATAAAATAGATCTCAAGACAGATTATTATTAGAGTTAAAATGGAATTTCATGATGAAAGAGACAACTTCAGGAATCCATAGTTATTAATGTGTATACATCTAGTACCAGAGCCTCAAATACATGACACAAAAATTGATGGTAAAAAGGGAAAAATACATAATCTCACAATCGTAGTAGGAAATTTTAACATTCTTCTCTCAGCTCTTGAAAAAACGTTAGACAAAAACTCAATAAAGACACAGAAAATTTGAACAACACTCTCAACTTCCTCGACTTAATTGATATTTATAGAATAGGGCACTCCAAAATTGCAGAATATATATTATTTTCAAGTGCACATGGTATATTCATCGAGACAGATTATATACTGGGTCATAAAACTAGTCCCAATAGGTCTGAAATGACTGAAATAATAGAATGTTCTCCAATAACAATGCAATTAAATTAGAAATCAGTATTGAAATCATGTACATACCCCTGTGACCTTGTCTTTTGAAGTAAAAGGCTGACTCAAGAGTTAATGATTGGGAAATGTGAAGATGTAGAAACAAGGAATAGCTGTTGGGCTGGGGAACTGGTAACAATTTAGACTATAAATCCACCACATCAAATTAAAAATGTTTGCTTTTGAAAGGTACAGTTAAGAAAATGTAAAGGCAAGTCATGTATCAGGAGAAAATATTTGCTAAGCATTTGTGACAAAGGTATACATATCCCAAATACGTAAAGAACTCCAGTAACCCAGTAATAAGAAGACAAAGAACTCAAATTATAAAGAGGCAAAAGAAAGTTTACTCAGCAAATTGTGCTGGAACAACTGGATATTCACAAGAAAAAAATGAACATTTTTCCTCACACAGTACACACACACAAATTTTCATTCTAAATGGCTCTTAGGTTTATATGTAAGAGTTAAACTATAAAATTTCTAGAAAACGAAATAGGAAAGAATCTTTTGACTTTGTGGTATACTTTCTTATATAAAAAACACAAAGCTTACCCATAAAATGAAAAAGTAGATAAATTGGATTTTATCAAAAATAAAAGAATATCTTCTCTTCAAAACACACCATTAAGAAAATGAAGGGCAAGTGACAGACATGGAGAAAACATTTGCAACGCATAAATCAGACCAGGATATATAAACAAACAAACAAACAAAAAACTCTTGTAACTCAACCATAAAAAAGACTATCCAATAAAGAAGAGGTAAAATGTGTGAACAGACACTTCACAAAAGAAGACCTACAAAGTGCTAATAGGGAATTGAGAAGATAATCAACGTCATTGATTATCAGCGAAATCAAAACCACAATGAGATAACACTATACCACACGACAAACTCCTTAGAGTGACCAAAATTAAAAACTGAAAATGCCAAGTGTTGACAAGGATGTGGAGCAACTGTAACTATCAAACACTGTTTATGGGAATGTAAAACAGTACAGCCATTTTGGAAAAGAGTATTGCAGCCTCTTAAAATGTTAAGCATCAATCTACTATGTGACCCAGCAATTATACTCCAGAGTGTTTACAAGGGAGCGATGGAAACATATGTCCACACAAAGAATTGTACACGAATTTTCATAGCAGTTTTATTTTTAATAATGACAAATGAAACAATCCAAATGTCCATTAGGAGGTAAATGGATAACCAAAAGTGGTATATACATATAATGGAATATTTACTCAGCAATAAAAAATATATATATACTATGGATTCATGAAGCAATGTGAATGAATCTCAAAATCTTTCTGCTTGGTGAAAGAAGCCAGGCACAAAAGAGTATATACTCTATGGTTCTATTTATATAATATCTTAGAGAATACACTGTAATCTACGGTGACAGAAAGCATATCAATGATTGCATAAGATAAAGGTGGAGGGAAAGAAGTATTATGTACAGGATAAGGGAACTTAGGGGGGTGATGGAGATATTTGGGATCTTGATTGTAGTAGTGTCTTCATGGATGCATATATTTGTCAAAATTCACCAAATTGTATACTTTAAATACATGCAGTTTACTCCACATAAATTATTCAATTATTTGTAAAAAAATAAAATAAATGTAAAGAAAGAAATTATATTAATGTCTTGAATCTTAATGCCTCAACTGTTACCTTCCTGACTAGTTGGGAAAATAATTTCCTCATGAATCTTCTCCCAAATATTCCTTAGACTCTCCCTGACTGCTTACAGGTACTACTATTTGCCCTTAGTTTGAAGACCTGCATAAGGGGTTCTGGGAGGGAGGTCTTCCATACACTCGGAACTATTCTGTGGGCTGTACAGCCCCTCTGGTGTCCCCATTTCTTGCTGGCATTTCCTGATTCTGTCCATCTTAGAGGTTGCTGTCCTTGGTGCTGCTTGCACCTCTTGCATGCACTCCTGGAGAGTGACTCTCACTGTCCATGGGAAGCTACCTCAATCCTGTCTTTATCCCTTAGGGATTTTTTTCTCTCTTAAGTCAATAGAGAAAACCTGCCTTTTGTCACCACTCTTTTAGATGGGTTTCCCACAGCTGGATCTAGTGTCATGTTTCCCTTCTCCTGTATACCTTATTCGTTCTGGAGCTCAAGGTGGGGAGGCATTTGGAGCAAAATTTAAGCACAGACACAGACGACACCTAGATTCCTTGCTCCCTCTAAAGGCCAGGCATACATTATGGATTGCATGTTGTACCTACTAATATGGAAACTAGAATGGTAAGTCCCTCTTTCATAATAAAAATATGTATTTCCTCTTTAAGAAGGCAATCATTTTTTCCCTTGGCAAATGATCTTGTTAGTTGAATTCATTAGTCAAGGCTAAAAGCCTCAAATCAGATTGCATTTTGATATATGTTATACTTCCTGATGTCTAAGCTTCTGACACCCAAGGGGAAAAACATAAAATTTGAAATACACAATACTTTTATGCTTGACTTGTTTTCAAGGTTTGCAAAGCACCATTTCATTATTTACTTAACGTTATCAACAATGGCTGGTGTAAAATCAATGATGTCCATAAATCGTATCAGTTGAGGTGCATCAGTCCTCGGTGAACTTCTAGCTTCTTTCCTTAAGGTCTATTGTTTTCAAAGCTAAAAAAGTTCAGTGTAACACTAGGTGATAGAGGCTAACAATTTCAATTATTCCTTTTCTGCCTCAGCAGAACTTATGAATAAAACTGCTTCTGACATTTTTTGCTGGCATACTTAAAAAATGTTTTTTCTTCATTGGTAGACACCCAATATCTGTCAGTCAATTGAGGAATTGATTAGGAGTCACTGAGCAATGGAAGGGGATGTCCTCCTTTGAGCCTACTAATTGCCTTGCATCTCTCTCTACATCCACTGCCAGCTCAGGTCATGAGGGCTCCTGAGTGACACTAAGCTTTACCATCTGAGTCATGTGAATCATTGGCTCTACTGACCTTCCAAGATTGATGTTGATGCTTCTGTAGCCAACAAATAGTGGATGTCGAATAATTAAACAGTAAAACTGAGCTGCAACTGGTAGGAGGAATGTTTGATCTTATGAGAGATGAAGTATCTTGAAGACTACAAATTCTGTGTGGGCTGGGGTGTGTATGTGTGTGTGTGTCATATACCTGCATCTATCTTTATCTGTCTATTTATCTATCATCATCATCATCATCAATCATTTATCATCTATGTATCTATGTATAAATTTGTGTTAGTCTGCGCTGGCTGCCATAACAAAATACCACAGACTAGATAGCTTAAATATCAGATATCTATTTTCTCACAGTTCTAGAAGTCCAAGATCAAGGTGCTGGCAGAGTTGGCTCCTGGTGAGACCTCTCTTCCTGCCACCTTCTGGCTTTGCAGATATCTGTCTTGCTGTGTCTTCACAAGGCCTTTCTTCTGTGTGCATGAAGAAATATAGAGAGGGCTCTGGTGTCTCCTCTTCTTCTTAGAAAGACACCAGTCCAATTCAATTAGGGGCCACCCTTATGACCTCATTTAACCGTAATTATCTCCTTAAAGGTCCTATCTCCAAGTACAGTCAGATTGAATTTTGAGAGAATACAATTCAGTCCATTATACTATCTAATCAGACAGTTTGGAAGCTCTCTCCCATTAAATAGAATGTGTTATTTGAAAAAATCTTAATACTGATATATATTTCATGAAGAAATAGTATATATGTGGATAGAACATAGCTTTTTGTTGTTTCCAATTTGGTAGCTGGAACAAAGCATGTACAACAGAACATCAGCAATGCCACAATCAACCACACAAAAATGGAAACAAGATGTTTAAAACAAACTGTTTATGTAGAGATAGTACGTTAAAAGATTTTGATCCCACTTAGATCAACCGGTCACAATGGCATCCTTGTGATCCTGGCTAGACCGTTTCTCCCTTCTCATCAACAACCCTGGGAGCTGAAGACCCAACTGCCCTGCCTTCACACGTGTCTCTACTGTGAAAAGAATGCAGAATATACTCAAATGCTGCTCACTATGTTCCTAGAGAACAAACAGACTCAGGCACAGAGGAAGTTGGCAGAACTTTCACCCAGCCTGATGTCCCCAATAGCCCAGCCTCTTGGGATGCTGAGCCCTGGAGGGAAAGAGGTAGCATGGCTGGAGATAACAGAGATAATGACATAGGCTGCTTCTCAGGGTCTCTGTGAGCCACTATGGGTACGGAGCTAGTGGTCTATGGCTGAAAATGCACGTGGGACATTCTCATAGTTTTCTGCAGCATCTTCAAAGTCCCTGTCTTGATTGATGGCCAGCCCTGCAGAATCATCTAGATGTGCCTTCTTCAACTCTGAATAGATGACTGCAGGCTCCTAGTGGAAAAAAAAAAAGCAAAACACAAATAGTAAGTACCTAAATGTAGGTGAGGAAGAGCAGAGGGGAAAGCAAGCCAGAAAATATGACCCACCTTATCCTCCCAGTGTTTCTTTGGTGAATTTGCTGTTGGATGGGAAGAGGAAAGAAAAGTATTAAACTGTGGGTAATACATTGTAACTTACAACCTACTCACAGTGCATTCCAAACCAATCTTTCCTCTGCTGACTCATTTCCTAACTGTCTCCTCTGCTGAATTCTTCCAAGCCCTCACAGACCAAGAATCTCATCCTCACACAAACAATAAAGCCTTTCCTCTGCCCATAAAATGCCCAGAATGACTTTCCTGAAAATATCTTTCTTTTTCCACTGCTCATCACAACCCCAGCTGAGCAACTCTGTTATTTCCACCTCCCTACCGCTATTTAGGGCCTCTATGGCTACACTGATCATCTGGGAGAAGGAAGTAAATATGATTCACTTCACTTTGCACAGAGAAATTGGAGGAGGCAGCTCCAATAGGGACTTGGTATTCTAAGGCCAAACAGAAAATGCCCAGTAAGGCAAAGATATGCAGTGCTAACATTGAGAAAATTCAGTGTGTGTATTTCTCCTATTCTTCCAAGGGATTCTTTGGATCTCTTTCATTTAGTTATTCAGCCAACAAGCATTCAGTGAACAATGACCTTCTATTAAGCATTGGTAAGCTATAAAGAGGCAAAAATGACATAAACTCAGTCCATACAATTAAGAATCTTATCACTTTTAAGGAGAGGAATAGAGAAATAGACATGGAAACAAATGCAACAAGTATTATGAGCACCAAGATAAAAATACATATTAAACTATGCTGTTGCCACAAAGGGTAATCAGTTCCTCTCAGGTCAGGAGATAGGGAGGGCTGGTAGGAATTATTGAGTTTCACGATGGTAACTGAATTATTTCTTGAAATGTGAGCAAGGGTCACAGACAAACTAGAGGCAAGAACATTACAAGACAAATAAGAAGCACGAGCACCAAAGCACAAAACAACCCAGTTTGATCAAGGAAATGCTAAGAGTTCAATATGGCTAAAGTAAGGACATAAGGCAGAGCTTAGAGGAGGGACAAAATCACAGGGGGAGGCAAGGGTCATGCCTTAAAATGGAGAATCACTGAGGGCAGCTAACCTAGACAATGATATGATCAACTCTGCATCTCAGAGGGATCACGCTGGAAACAGGTACTTAGAAGGTTGGAAGGAGAATGAGATTAGAAATAAAGAGACCAGTTAAGAGAATTACAATTGTCTACACATTAGATAATTAGAGGCTTAATTTAGCAATTATGTTCATTCATTCATTAAAAAAAATTTGAGGGGGCCTATCGTTTTCTAAGCATAACACTATATGCTACTGATATATTAGCAAAGAAATAAGGTGTCTGTCCTTAAAGAGTTTATGGGGTAATGGTAGCAGTGTAGACAGGTAAGAGGGAATGGATGTGATTATAGGATTGGTAATATAAGAGGAGCAGTTAATGCCTCTCATGTTGGATTCATATTGAGATGACTCTTTGATCAAAAACCCCTTGCTGGATTTGATAAAACACTGCCACCTTACCTCTACTTGTGTCTCACCTGAATTTTCTTTTTTATCTTGGATGCTCCAGATCTGGGAATAAACCAGGTTGTTCTCACCAAGATCCACTGCAAAAGAATAGATCACAGTTGGCTGTAGTCAAGAGCTCACACTATAAACTCTTCTTCCCAGTCACCAAGTTTATAACCACCTTCTAACCTTGATATAGTGCGAGAAATGACATTTTTATATTGAATATGACTGAGCCATGGACTGTTGCTCAATCTCTCTTCCCTCCCTGGTTCATCCCTGGAGCCCTCTGTTCCTTAGGAAGTTCTCACCATTGCTGTACACTGGCTGCAGTTCCATTGGGTCTGGTGGTTCAGAGTAACTGGGCTCTTGGGGGTCTGTGTTGGAGGTTCTAGAAGGTTCCCTAAACTCCCTGGGACTGTAACTGTGACAGAAGGGGAGAGAGATAAAAACGAGAAAAGTATTTGTGGATTATATAGAATCTCAGGAAAATCAATATCCAGGAAGAGCTCAGCATGGTTCATGTGAAAATATCATGGCTGCTGCTCTAAGAGTCTTCATGGCTCTTTTGAGAAAACGTCAGAAGTATGGCACAAGACAGAGCCAGGGCAGCATTACAGAGAAGGCCAGCTGAGGCAAGGTCAGAGGACAAAGGCTACATAGTTCAAGGTCCCTTTGATAGAGTAAACACTTGTGTTTGCCTATTTTTTATTACTTTCAAAAGTTTAAATGTTTCAACATAGATACACAAGTCTTCTGCATTCCACAGAAGTTGACCTTTGTCTTTTTTTTAGGTTCCTTTCAGTTTTCTACCTCATATTACAATGATCTACCTTTCCTGTAAAATACTATGAAGGCTCTTCAGGAAAAGTATTTTTTTCCAATTTCATTTCCTTCTGCAGTTAATATTGTGAGTTGAACATTGCCAGCATTCAATAATCGTTTCCTGAATGAGTGTATGAGTGGGGAAGTGAGCGATAAGGGAGTGAATAAATGTAACCTTATGAAAAATGATATCATTAAGAAATCAGTGATCAATTCTCTACTGGCGCACACTTAAGGAAAGAGATAAATTAACCATGGATAGTAAATAACATTAATTCTGTGTATAAGTAGGTATAAGTGAGTATTATTCACAACTATGATCGAAACTGGCCTTCTTAATCACATTTTTTTATTTCATAAGAATTTGCAATTTTTAACAGGAAATGAGTAAAATATTTTTTTAATGTACACAACTCCATGTTCTATCTTGTGAGCATAAATAAAATGAAAATGCTGACAGCACAAGAAGCAGAGACCTCACCTAGGTGTTCCCGTGGTGGAAAGTCCTCCTGAAAAACGAAAAAAGGAACATTGATGATAAGTGATCTCTGTGGACAATGTGCTCTATGTTAGAATATCCTTTCCCAGAAATCAAATTTAGCCTAGATTTCAGCTATGGCAAATCTTTGAGAACATCCGGCTCCACCCCTTATGTCATGTTATAGATAAGGAAGGTGGGGTCTGGAGAGACATTTGCACAGAATCACACTTATTCTCAATCATTCAATCAGTAATAGCAGCATGAACTCTAAGTAGTTGTGACCACATAGCAGAAGAGAGACAACTTAATATTTAACTCTAGATCAAGTGCTTCCCGTACTCCCACTTCTCTCTTCTCACTGCAGCCCTATGAGGTAGAGACAAGGAAACTGAGGCCTAGAGGGGGGTTAAAATTAATACTTGTTACACAAGTATGACTCAATAGGACTACTAGAATAAGCTCAGACCTTTCTTTATCTGTGACCTTGCAAATCCATTTCAACAACATTGGGTGCATATTGTTTTCTCCATGCTCCTTCTTTCCTTCGCTTTCACCTGGCTAATACCAATTCATCTTTTCTCCTCCAGAGCTTTCCCTGATGCCAACAGGCTGGATTAAGTGACCTATATCCTTGCACATAGAACCCTGCAATATTAAAATTACTATATTGTATTTTAATTATTTATTTCTGTGTTTGCCTCTAACTCTCTCCTTAGTGAAAAGGTGTGTTACTTGAGCGTGCAAAACTTGTCTTAATTATTTTTCTATTTCCAGTGCCTAGAAGGTTGAAAATATTTAGTAAAGATTTGTTAAACAACTGAACAAATTAAACTATGTACTATGAGGACTAAAAGAAAAACAAGTTGACAATTTTTTAGTAGGTGACTACATGTAAACCTAATTTGGAAGCCTACTCCATCAGCCTTGAAAATATGCCAGCTTTCCATCAACACAAAACTATTGAAATCTTTCTGGCCTGCCCAGTACAGCCTCCTCCCAGTTTCCCATCTCTGCCCTTTGCCTACTTATCTGTGGCTCTATATCTGTCTCACTGGTCTTAGAGAACACAAGTTTTTTCCCAAAGTAAACATATTCAGCCTTACCTCTCATGGAAAATGACTGATTAATGCCCACACACCCCGTCTTTGGGAACCAGGTGTCCTGAGTTAAACTAGAGGTGTGTAAGAGTGATCCTGGCCTGTATCTCTCTCCTCAGGGCCATTGTAACCACATCAATCAACAACTAATATCCTTACTTGTAAGCAGGTTAACTAAGTCCCAGGATGCATCTAAGAGTCAGATTATCTCTTCATCTGCATAAAGGAAAACAGACCCAGAAGGTGGCTATTTATAATATAAGCTAGTATTCACTAAAGATATATGGGCCAGGCACTGTGCTAAGCAGTTTACATAGATTGTCTCATAGCACCTAAAAGGTATATACTATTATTATGACCATTATACAGCTAAAGAGACTGGAGTTTGGAGAGTTACATTACTGGAATTTAATTCCAAGCAGTTATAGAGTCAATAAATAAATCATTCCCTTAGGTAACTTGGAGGAAACACTCAGGCTTAAGGAGCAGAGTCCTTCACTTTTAGATGAATTTGAAAGGGCTGAGCTCTTCCCTGAGAAGACTGGTCAATAATGAGAAGGAAGACTTTGCTATGAGGGAAGTACAGTAGACAAGATTTTGAGATGTGAAAGGCAGAGACCCTCTGATTGACACTGTCAGAATTCCTTCGTTGAGTTTGCTATTTAAAAACACATTTCCCTTAGATCTAGAGGACAGAATCTCCTGGGTTTCTGCCCTCATGGATCACATAAAATAATGATTGGTAATCTTTCCTTCCCTTGTGTTATTTGGTGTTGTACTGACTGAGTAACCTGTTTTTTGAATATTATCAACTACAATACTGAGGTTCTAATGTCTGCACTTCTAGTATGTTACTGATTAATAAATGACATCCAGATAGGCAATGAGATAGAAAAGTAACTTTTAAAGTAGGAGGTACAACCAGCCTTTTACAAGTCACCAAGATGTAATGGAGAGAATTTGGACTCAAGGGCTAGGGAGACCCCAGTTAAGCCCTAACTCTGACTCTTAGTAGATACACATGAATTTGGAAAGGTTGCTAACTTCCCCAAACCTTCATTTCTTCATCTTTAACATGGTTATAATGATATTGGTTGAATTGAATTGAAATGTACATACTGAAAAACTGAGAGAATTAGACACTATAAAATTGCATATAGGGGCTTCCCTGGTGGCGCAGTGGTTGGGAATCTGCCTGCCAATGCAGGGGTCACGGGTTTGAGCCCTGGTCTGGGAAGATCCCACATGCCGTGGAGCAACTGGGCCCGTGAGCCACAACTACTGAGCCTGCGCGTCTGGAGCCTGTGCTCCGCAACAAGAGAGGCCACGATAATGAGAGACACGCGCACCGCGATGAAGAGTGGCCCCCACTTGCCGCAACTAGAGGAAGCCCTCGCACAGAAACGAAGACCCAACACAGCCAAAAATAAATAAATAAATATTTTTTAAAAATTACATATAATGGACTCTAAATGAATGACAGATTTTATGATGAGTACTATCAGGGTTAGTGCTACACACATAATTGTATATGTAATATTATTTAAGAAACTATTAAGTAGCTTTAAATATCAGTCGTAAAATGATGATGCCATTTTTTTGTACAAAGAAGAGGAAGGATGGATGCTCATTGATTGACCTGAAAGTGGAAGTCAGAAGACAATGCTTAACCACTATCATTAAGGAAAGTATGTAAGGTCTTCATTAAATTGAGACTCAGTTATTTGTTTATTTGCTTGATTTCAATATGAGCCCTGAAAAAGGAAAACAGAAGCATTTGGTCTGACAGAAAAAGAGAGTTCATGTTACACCACAAAGAAAGACAGAAAGTAAAGGATTAGTAATTCCAGATATTAAGTCTTGAAACCTTATAAGCACCCAAAGCACTGAATAAAACAGTCCATGCATTCAAAGATTTCTGATCCACGAAAAAACATTCAGAGAGAAAAATAAAAGAAATCACATAAGAAAAAGACAAGGATGATGGCAGATTTCTTGTTAGAAATCATGCACACAGGAAGACAGTACAGCAACATCTTTAAAATATTGAAAGAAAAAAAATTTTTCAACCCAGAATTCTATGCCAGTAAAAATATATTTCACAAATGAATGCAAAACAGAGACTTTTACAGACATACAGAAGCTGAAATAATTCATCACCAGCAGACCCATACTACAAGAAATGCTAAAAGAAATCTTTTAGGTGGAAAGGAAATGATACCAGATCATTGGATATGGTACATATGGATATACAAAAAGGAATGAAGAACGTTGGAAGTGGTAACTTTATGAGTAAATGTATAATATTTTAAAATTATATGTAAGCTTCTTTAAAAGATAATTGTTTACAAAATTAATAACTATGTAACAGGCAGGGGAGAAATGGAGTACACAATGGTAAGATTCTTATGCTATACATGAAGTGATATAATGTCACTTGTAAGTAGACTGTGATAAGTTAGATATGTATACCATACACTCTAAAACAACCACTAAAATAACAAAGCAATGAGTTATATAGATAATAAACCAAAAAAGGAAATAAAATGGAATCATAAAAAATACTCAAGTTGTCCAAAAGAGGGTAGAAAGAAAAGGAAACGGAAAACAAAGAACAGATGAGACAAATAGAAAACAAATAGCAAAATAATAGATTTAGGGACCTAACCCTATCAATAATCACATTAATGTAAATGGTTTAAATTTTTAAAATTACAGGGTAGAGACTGCCATATTAGATAAAAAATCCAAGTTAACTATATGCTATCTATAAAAATACACTTTAAATATAGAGACACAAATAAGTTAAAAGTAAAAGGGTAGAAAAAAGAAATGTCATGCTAACATTATTTATATTAATATATTAATATCAAAGAATATTTCAGAGTAAATGATGCTACAGGAATAAAAAGGTCATAAGGATAATGTGGTAATTTCTTCAAAAACACATAACAATGATAAATATTTGTGCACCTAATAATAGAGTTTCAAAATACATGAAGCACGTGTGATAGAATTGCAAGAAGAAATGGAAACATCTACAAATATAGTTGAAGATTTCAATACCCTTCTCTCAATAACTGATAGATCAAGTAAAAAGAAAATCAGTAAGGATATAGAAGGCTTCAGCAACACTATCAATCAAGTTCACAAACAAACCCATACTACAAGAAATGTTAAAAAGAAGTCCTTCAAGCAGAGAGAGAATGATACCACATGGATGTATGTATATACAAAAAGGAATGAAGAATTCTGGAAGTGATAACTAAGTGGGTATTACCTAGACATCAAGCCAGAAAAAGAAATGACAAGAAAATAAAACTACCAAATCAATATCCCTTATGAACATAGGTGCAAACGTTCTTAAACATTTTAGCAAATCAAATTCAAAAAGTATAAGCAAGTGAGGTTGACCCCAGAAATGCAAAGCCAGTTCAACATTCAAAATCCAAAATCTGTATCACTAGACTAGAAAATAAAATCATATGATCATCTCAATCAATGTAGAAAAAGCATTTGTCATTTTTTTCTGTAAAAACTGCCAGCAAATTACAATAAGTAGGGAGTTCTTCAGCCTAATAAACAGCAGCTACAAGAAATCCACAGCTAATATTATCATATGCAGTGGTGAAAGTCCAAATACTTTTCCCCCTTTAAGTTCAAGAACAAGACAAGTATGTCTATTCTCAACACTTCTATTCAACATTTTACAGGAGGCTCTAGCCAGTCCATTAAGGCAAGAAAAAGAAAAAAAGGAATCCAGATTGGAAAGGAAGGAGTAAAATTATCTTTATTCACAGATGACTTGATCATCTATGTAGAAAAATCTGATGGAATCTACAAAACTAATACTAGAACTAATAAGTGTGTTTAGTAAGGTTGCAGGATATGAGATCAATGTACAAAAATCAACAGAATTTCTGTATACTAGCAACAAACAATCAGAAATTGACATTTTAATTTCATTCTCAGAATATCTATTAGTTTTATCTACTAATAAATATCACTGTCTTTAGATGCTTTTCAAATATATCTCAGAGTTTATGGTTGGTACTTATAGCTATTGTCTATTTTTGTGGTTGTTACAAGTGGAGGACTTTGTTTTTCCTTCTTTTTGTTTTCAGTAAGCTTTGAACTGGGGTTGGAACAGTAAATACTTAACTTTCTAATTTTTAAATGGAAGCAAAACTCTGTTCTCTGATTTAAATCTCAAATTAAACACATGGAGTAGTAACATCATTAAGAAATTTGTTCTACATTTTTGTCACTGCCACAGAGTGGCAGTGATTAGAACTGAGGGCTTAGTACTTGGAAAGGAATAATTGACATTTATAGGATGTACTACACAAGTCCAAGTTATTATAGCAATGGCAAAAGTCACAACATCAAAGGGTAAGATATAGTCACTCACCTGAATTCCTTTGGGTCCTGAAGTAACACACCAGAGCAGCAGTAGCGGCAAGGCCAAGGATGCTTAGCAGCCCTGCAGTGACCCCCTCCGTGATAAGCGTTATTTTGTTACTGGAAGGCCCTAAGTGAAGAGAGCTATACCTGAGTTCAGGGCCAAATATTTTTTTATCTAGACAAAAAACATGTAGGTGGGGGCTAGCGATATATTAGGACAGGTTTTTGCTAGGTTCTGATTTCTCAATTTGAATCATTTACAGTATAATTTGTAATTTTCAAAATAATAGCACATGAGAGTGATTGCCAGAATCTAACGTTAAAATTTATTCCTTTTCCCTCCCCCTCCCCTACCCCCATGAAATCAGTACCAGTCTCCAGAAGCCACAAGCCTTGGTTTCATGTTAATAACTCTTTGACACTGGGAGAATTTCTACAGTCTACTGGAGAAATATTTTATTGATTATAAATGTAACCTATAGCCCAGGTACCACCAACCCACCTGTGATGCTGAGTGTCACCATCTCACTGCGCTGGATCCCCAGGCCATTGTCAGCCCCACAAAAGAAGTTCCCAGAATGCTCTGCCATCAGACTGAGGTTGAAGGATGTTCCTCCTCCAAAGGGGGCCGAGATGCTCCCCAGGGTGACATTCTTGTGATAAAACCAGTACAGGATAGGGGGAGAGCCTCTCTGGGCCTCACAGCGAAGCTCTAACACATCTCCCACCATAGCCTGGGCCCCAGCAGGGTGGAAGGTGAAGACAGGATGAGACACTGGAACTGAGGGAAGCAACATAGTTCATGAGCAGTTTTAATTAAGTGTGTGTACAAGATAAGTTAATAAAGGAAATATTTAGTTTAGTTTAGTAGTAGGAACATAGACCTGGGATTCAGGAAAACCTGAGTTTAAATCCCATCTCTGCCCTTTATTAGCCCTGTGATCTTGATGTTTTAAAAACTTTTTACTAGCTCCAAGTCTCAGTTTATTCCTTTGTAAAATGGAACTAATAATAATTATATCACAAGCTATGGTAATAAGAATCATGTATGTAAAATGCTCGATAAATGTTAGCTACTATTACTGATAGAAATAGTAACTAAAAGCAAGGTTTGTTTCTCCATGTCATTGATTGACTCCTGAGACTTAGCTGTAAACCTAGACTTCCACACCTATCTGAAGTAGGACCTCATTACCTTTTACCCAGTTACCTTGCTTTATTTTTCTGCATAGCATTAGCACTAACATCTATCAATCTGTGTATCTATGTATCTCTCTCTTATTTATCTATCTATCATCTATAATTGTTGTATATCTGATTCCTCCAATAGAATGTAAGTTTCATAAGAATGAGGACTTATCTGTTTGTTCAATTTTATATTTCCGGCTGCTGGAACTTTGCCCTGCCATGTAATAGTTCATCAATAATTCATGAATGAGTGGATGACCAAATTGATCCAGATTGGCCCCAAAATATCCAGATACAGCAATAACAACATGATTTCCATTTTACTTTGTGATTATAGAAATAGAACAGCCAGGAAAAACAGAAAATCATTATGTTTTTAATTAATATATGGAATTATTAATCAATAATTAATTAATGTGAAATGTGAACTGTGAGACTGCTGATTCTGCTAAGTTGTGAGGGAACCTGGATGAGGCAATCTGTGTGCAGTGCTTTAGATATAAGCTGTGTGCTTCATTGGCAAGAGAGGTTTGGTAAGGATCTTAAGCTTTGCTTTGCATCTGAGATAGGCTAAAGGGGAGGGAGCACGGAGACAATCCGTTGAATGGGAATAATTCAACTCAAAAATGCGCCATCTGCTGGCTGCAAGACAGATGGCACCAGCTGCCTCACCTGGGTAGAAATACCAAGCCTTGTTTTTGGAAATGTAGGATTCCTGCTAAATTTAAACAGCTTGAGTTTTGCCCTTCTGTACATCCTTTGCAATATATAGTGACCTGCGCCAAATGCTAAGGGTCTCAGGGGTAAGGCTTTATACATTCTTTGCACATGTCAGTGTGCCTTTCCACACATGTCACCACCTCATATATTTTTATCCAATTTTTATTGCTGTAAAATACACATAACTTAACATTTTCCATCATAAACTTTTTAAGTGTACAGTTAAGTGGTATTAAATACTTTCATAACATTGTGAAAACAACACCACCATCCATCTCCATAACTTTTTACCTTGTAAAACTGAAACTCTATACCCGTTAAACAATAACTCCCTATACTCCATTTCCCCATCCCCTGACAAGCAGCAGGCTACTTTCTGTTTCTATGATTTTGACTAACCTAAACATCTTATATAAGTGGGATCATACAGTATTTGTCTTTTTCTGACTGGTTTGTTTCACTTAGCATAATGACCTCAAGATTCATCCAGGTTGTAGCATGTAGCAGAATTTTCTTTCTTTTTAAGTCTGAGTAATATTTCATATTATGTGCATACCACACTTTGCTTATCCATTTATCTGTTGATAATGGATATTGGGTTATCAACAGATAAATGGATTGGGTTGTTTCCACGTTTTAGCTATTATGAATAATGTTGCTCTGTACACACATGTACAAATATCTTTTTGAGAATATATTTTCAGTGTTGGGGGATGTACATCCAGAAGTGGAATTTCTGTATCATATGGTAGTTCTATTTTTAATTTTCCGAGGAGCCTCCATAGTGTTCTCAATAATGATTTCATCATTTTACATTCCTACCAACATTACACAAGGATTCCAATTTCTCCACATCTTAGCCAACACTTGTTATTTTCCATTATTTTTATAGTACCCATCCTAATGAGTAAGAGGTGCTATTTGATTGTAGTTTTGGTTTGCATTTCCCTAATAATGAGTGATGTTGAGCATTTTTTTCATGTATCTAATAGCCATTTATATATCTTCTTTGGAGAAATGTCTATTGAAGTCCTTTACTCATTTTTTTTTAATGAGTGCCCCATGATGCCAGCCCCTGCCCCTCAACCCACAGCAGCAGAGTCCACAAACCTTATGACACCAGAAAGGGTAGAGGTGCCAGCCTGACCCTGGTTCCCACCCTAGCCCCTTGCTTTCCCTGCATTGGTGGAGCCTATGACTCAAGGGATCCCAGACATGAGAGAACAGCCCACCATCCTAGGGCACTAGGTGGTGATAACAGCAACACTTCAGGAGCAAAGCAACAGTAACCCCGGAGGCACAGGAAGTGTTAATAGATCCACACTTCTTATAGAGACAGGGGAGGATGGAAAGTGACTACTCTCAAACATAGCCAGAGACAGCTTAGGTAAGAGAAACCAAAAACTTATTCCATATCACCACCTACTGGAAAACAAAAGAAAGGCCCCTGATTTCTAACTGTCACTACATCAAGTGCACCAGCAGAGAAACCACACATCAAGTACCATGAAGAATCACAGTAACACTGTACCACAAAAAGAAACTGGCAATTCTCCACAAACCAAACTTACAGTCATGAAATATTGTGATCTAACTGAGAAAGAATTCAAAATAGTTGTCATGCAGAAACTCAACAAGCTAGAAGAAAACTCAGAAAGTCAGATTAATGAGCTCAGAAATAAAATTAATGAACAGAAGAAATACTTTACCAGAGATATTAAAACTCTAAAAAAGAGCCAAACAGGAATTCTGGAATTGAAGAACTGAATAAATGTTGAGAAGGATGCCTTGGAAAGCACTAGAAATAGATCAGACTATATGAAAGAGAGAATTAGCAATCTCAAGATAGAAATCTAGACATGATACAAGTATAAGAGGAGAGATAAATAAGATAATTTAAAAATGAGGGAATTCTCCAAGAGCTATCTGACTCTTTTAGGAAAGGCAACATTAGTATAAGGGGTGTCCCAGGAGAAAACAGGGAGAGGGGAACAGAGAGTATATTTAAATAAATAATAGCTGAGAACTTCCCAAACCTAGGAAAGAAACTGGATATACAAATCCGTGAAGCTAAGAGAACACTTAATTACTTCAATGCAAAAAGACCTTTTACAAGACATATTATGTTAAAATTGTCAAAAGTCAATCACAAAGAAAGAATTTTAAGGCAGCCTGGGGAAAAAAGGATGGTAACCTACAAAAGAATCCCCATGAGCCTATCATCAGGTTTCTCAACAGAAACTCTACAGGACAAGAGGGTATGGAATGACATTCTCAAAATACTGAAAGATAAAAAGTGTCACCCAAGAATACTTTTTCCAGCAAAGTTATTATTCAGATATGAAGGAGAAACAAAGACCTTTCCATATGAATGAAAGCTGAGGGAATACATCAACACTGGTTCTGCTTACAAGAAATGTTGAAAGAAGCTCTTCTACAAAAAACAAAAAGGCAAAAGTACACAAAACTTTGAGGAAAGTGATAAATAGACAGAATCAGAAAATTGCAGCTCTTTATCAGAATAGGTTTTAAACACTTTATTATAGTATAAAGGTAAAAGGGGGGGAAGCAGAAAAATAACTATAGCTACTTCAATTTGGTAAAAAACTCACAACACAAGAAGAGATAATTTGAGACAATAAAAACATAAAAGGGGAAGAAGAAAAGGATGGAACCCATATAGGTAAATGAAGATAAGATTCTATCAGCAGAAAACGGACTATTTTATCCAGGAGTGGTCTTATGCAAACCTCAGTGTAACCACAAAATATAAATCTAGAACAGAGACACAAAACATGAAAAAAGGGAAACCGAGAAAAATATCATAGAAAACCACAAAACCAAAATGGCAGGCAGAAACTTAAGGGGGGGGGGGGAAATGGAGATATAGAGCAACCTGAAAATGAAAGGTAAAATGGCAATACTAAATTCTCCTTTATCAATAATCACCTTAAATGTAAATGGGTTGAATTCACCAATCAAAAGACAAAGAGTGGCTAGATGAAGTAAAAAATAAGACCTAACTCTATGCTGCCTCCAAGAAACTCACATTACCTTTAAAGACAAACATAGGCTCACAGTGAAAGGATGGAAGATGATATTCCATGCATATGGCAGCCAAAAAAAAAAAAAAAAGTGGGTATAGCCATGCTCATATCAGAAAAAATAGACCTCAAGCCAAAAAAGATAACAAAGGACAAAAATGGACATTAATTATGATAAAGGGGACAATTCATTAAGAAGATGTAACGGTGATAAATATATATGCACATAACATAGGAGCACCAAAATATACAAAGCAATTATTAGCAGACCTAAAGGGAGAAGTTGACAGCAACACAATAATAGTAGGGAACTGTAACACCCCACTATTAATGGATAGATCATACAGAAAGAAAGTCAACAAGGAAACAGCAGCCTTAAAAGAAACATTAGACCAGATGGACTTGATAAATTTATACAGAACATTCTATCCAAATGCAGTACAATACACATACTTCTTAAGTGCTCATGAAACTTTCTTAAGAATAGACCATATGTTGGAACACAAAACAAGTCTCAGTGAATTTAAGAAGATTGAAATCATTTCAACCATCTTCCCTGATCACAGTGGTATGAAACTAGAGATCAACCACAAGAAGAAAGCTGGAAAATTACAAATATGTGGAGACTAAACAACAAGCTGCTAAACAACTATGGGGTCAAACAGGAACTCAAAGGTGAATTGAAAAAATACCTGAAGACAAATGAAAATGAAAATATGACACACCAAAATTTAACTTTGCACATAAAGGAACTAGAGAAAGAAGAACAAATGAAGCCAAAAGTCAGTAGGAGGAAGGAAATGATAAAGATTCAAAGAGAAATGAAATATACACTAAAAAGAAAATAGAAAATATTGATAAAAACTAAGACCTGGTTCTTTTAAAAGATAGACAAAGTTACCAAACCTTTAGCTAGCTTCACTAAGAAAAATGAGAGAAAGCTCTGATAAATAAAATCAGAAACGAAAGAGGAGCTATAACAATGAATGCCCAGAAATACAAAGGATTATACAAGAATATTGTGAACAGTTATATGCCAACAAATTGAGCAACCTAGAAAAAATGGACAAATTCTTAGAATCACACAACCTTCCGAGACTGAATCATAAAAAAATAAAATCTGAATGACCAATCACTAGGAAAGAGACTGAAGTAGAAATCGAAAGCCTCCCAAGAATAAAAGCACAGGACCAGATGACTTCACAGGTGAATTCTACCAAACAGTCAAAGGTGCTGTAAATCCTACCTTTCTCAAAATATTCAAAAAACCTGAAGAGAAGGGAATACTTCCTAACTTATTTTACAAGGCCAACATCACCCTGATACCAAAACCAAAGACAACACAAAAGAAGAAACTTACAGGCCAATGTCTCAGACAACATAGGTGCAAAAATCCTCAACAGAATATTAACAAACCAAATACAACAGTACTTTAAAAGGATCATACACCATTACCACGTGGGATTTACTCCATGTATGCAAGAGTAGTTCAACATTTGCAAATCAATCAACATGATACATCACGTCAATAAAATAAAAAATAAAAATCATATGCTCATCTTGATAAATGCAGAAAAACCATTAGGAATGGCCTAAGTTCCTGAATGTATAGTCAGAAGAAAGAATCCCCGGACTCTCAGGTAGAGGAAGAAAAAGTGGGGAGTCTGCTGGAATGTCACACCAGCAAATAGCCCAAAAGAGAAGACAAAGTCTGTTCTGGGCTGTAATTGCTGCAGGCATCGCTACTCACCTGTGACACTGAGAGTCACTCTGTCACTGAGCTGGACCCCCAGGCCATTGTCAGCCTCACAGGAGTAGTTTCCAGAATGTTCTGCAGTCAGAGAGAGGTTGAAGAACGCTCTTCCAGACGGAACTGAGCTGCTCCCCAGGCTGACATCCTCATGATAAAATCGGTACAGGATCGGGGGAGAGCCTCTCCGGGCCTCACAGTAAAGCTCCATCATGTCCCCCACCACAGCCTGGGCCCCGGGAGCCCTGAGGGTGAGGACAGGGCGAGACACTGGAACTGAGAGAGATAGTAGACTGTCAGAGGGGGTCTCTGATGCTGTGACAGACTCATAACCCCACTCAAGAAACTTAAATATAGATATATCTCTTGAACCATGAAGAGCAATCCTGGATAATTTTGTTTTCATCACTACGGTCCTCTCCACAAGTAAGATACCTTCAACTTTTGTCATCTTTGCCATTCCTTGGTTGGCTTCTAAATCTTCACAACTCTGTTCCTTTGCCTTCTTCCAAAGAGCCTCATGGCTGATAGAAAACCTAAACCCTGGCTTGTGAACCGAGGCTGAATAGAAGGAATCGGGAACTTACTTCTCAGTGTGACTCTAATCAGTTTACTGAGGATAGGGCCGTGAATGTTGTCAGCTGCACAGTAGTATCTCCCAGCGTCACACTCCTTCACAGTGAGTATCTGCAGCTCTGCCGACAAGGAACGTTGGGTCTTTGTTCCCAAACTTCTCACTGTGCCCTCTCTGTGCCAGGAGAATGTGACAGCCCCTGTACCCTTGGCTACTGAGCAGATAAGGAGCAGATTTTCTCCTTCAATCAGCTGCCCCTCGGGGGGCTGGATCTCTAGATTTACATCAGACACAGGGACTCCTGGGAGGACACAAGATGACATATGAGGGTTCTCATGGCAGAAACTTCAGGGTCAAGGAGAAGGCCGGTTCTACCACAAACAAGCCAATAGCAGCAGGTACAATAAGCAGGGGTCCAAAGTGGGCAATAGGGAATTAATTGTGTATGTTATTATAAGGGCAGCAACACCCCTCTCACCACATACAACAGTTCCTATCCTTGGGGAATGTGGGGACTAGTTTTCTGACCTTCTTAAACCTAATGCTGACTGCAGTCACATTTTATTTACATTTATATCTAAGGAATCTTTGGTGCACCAATGGATCACAAAATAAGAGTGAACCCTGAGAATATTACTTCTATCCTGAAATACAAACCCCTTTCCTATCCTTCAAGACTCTTCTCCAGTCTCACCTCAATCTTCCCACATCCTTTTCTGATTATTCCAGTTCATGTTTATCTGCCAGTTTTATTCTAGAGTATGTTTAGGTCAACAAACGGAAGCAGCATAGGGACCTCTAAAGACTGCATGTGGTCTCTGTGCTTCTAGTTATCTGTTGACTCTTGAGAGAACATATCCTCTATGGCTCTGTAACCCCCCACAGGGTTGGGGACCCAGTAACTGATCAATAACTGTTATTAACTGAGTTAGATGGAAGAGAATGTTCTAGGGACATTAGGCCAGTGTTGAACCTGAAGAGAGAAGGATATCAGGACAGCTGAAATCTCCTCTCTGTTATGTTCACTGTCCTAGGGAGCAGGAAATGTCATTGCTCTGCTCTCCTCTCCCCGCCTCTGCCTCTGGAAGTGCAGCCCCACAGACACTCACTCTGCACACGTATCTGGGATCTCAAGCTTCTTTTCCTGACAAGGTGAGTCACTGTCTCTGCCTGGCACCAGTAAGACCCTGAGTCTTCACTCCATATGGTAGGTAACTTGAGCTCTGGGGAGCTGCTCCAGCCTGATCCCAAGGCCTGGTCTTCTCTGAAGAAGCAGAATTGAAGCTGAATGTATGACCGCTGTGGAGGGAGCCAAGTCTCACATTTCAGGGTCACCGGTCTCCCCTCTATGGGCTGGGAGGGTCTGGCTGTCAGCACAGGATGGGGAAACAGCTCTAGAGAGAAGAACAAACACAGTCCCCAGGGTAGTGGGGCTCAGGGATCCTGGAAAGATGCAAGTGTGCTTTCAGCACCAGCTATCAGAACACAGAGACCCAAGCAGGTGGAACCACTTCCCATCTCCCTCCCATGACTGGAGGCTTTTCATGAAATCCCCACTGATGAGCCCCTCCCTAAATCCTCACACAGTTTCCCTGCCAAGTCCTATTACCCACAGGAGGGCAGCCATTACCTTGAACTTGAATTGTTAGAGGTTTTGAAGTTTCTTTCTTTGTAATTCCCCAAAAATTTTTCTGAGAAGTAGTACAATAATATTTGTCATTGTCCCTGGAGACTGAATTTAGTGTGAACGTTGATTTAGAACTCTTACTAATTTTTTTTTCATTTTTGTATAAAACTGTTTCACTTGTTTCTTCTCTCCCTTGGCATCTCAGAGTAACATCATCTCCTTCAAAGACAGGGTGTGGAGCCTGGATGATCAGTTTGTCTGCAAAGAGTGGAGGAAGGCAATCAGTTTATTTCCTGATGTTCCTTTTTTTTTTTTTTCACACACACACACACACACTGTATTTTATTTTTACAAGAGATAGACTGACACCAATGATGCTTCTTTCTTCAAACTCTCATTTCTGCCCATGAAGAAAGAGCTGCAATCCTATACATACCTGCAAATGTCCTCCATCAACATTTCCACATGATCCCAAAACCCAGTTCTCCCTTGTCCTAGGATAATGAACTAATTTCCAGAAAATATCCTTAAGAAATCCCCATACATATTGTTAAAAGAGAAGTTTTATACCATATCTTTCTTCAGACCCAAGTCCCTTTTTCCTGGTGACTTCTGACTTACCAATACTTCTCTGGATGGAGAGGATGGACAAGGCAGCATCCTGTTGCTGCCCTATCTCCTTATTTTCCCCACTGGGGTCAATACATCAAATATCCCCATGCCTGTTTACAGCCCTGCCTAGGCTCCCTGCATTAGCCTAGCCCTTAGACATGCTGCCCAGTGGTTTAATTTCAGAGACTCCCTCCTTTCTTTCCTCACCAGATAAAAAATCCACATGTACGGGGTTGCTGGGAGAAGATCTTCGAGTCTTGCATTTGTAATATCCAGTCTTGTGTATTTGGATCTCTTCAAATTTATTATCCAACAAATGATCATTATAATACCAAGATATGTCTCCTTGGGCTGGAGAAAGGGAATCCCTGCATGTGAGAGTCACTCTGTCGTTTTTGAAGTTTGTGGACCATGGAGGATTGAGGAGAAGAAAAGCTTTTGGAGTTACTCCTGAATAGGAAATGGAAAGATGAAGGCAGGTAAAGGTGAATGAGAGGTGGGTGGAGCATAAGGAAGGGCCCAGCTGCAACTAGGAGTTTTTCTGGGCTAATTCCTATTAGGACCAGGGTTGGAAATGGAGCAGACACAACTTGGGAAACTGCCTGGGACAGAATCTGTTCTTTGTCATTTTTTGCCTAGTAGCAGTGGGCGGGTAGGTGTCATGGGGGATAGGTCTCAGGTTCCTGGTATGGGCTCAGAAAAGTTCAGGAGACATGATTCGTAGTTGGGCAAACACCGTGAGGGCCTCTGAAGGTGGGCTGATTCTGAAATGCTCTTGTCCTATACATTCCTGTCAAGGTAAAAGTCAGCGTGGGATGTATATACCTCAGAAGCAGTTTCTAGATTCTGAAAAACCAGTACCTACTTGGTTATTAATATTTAATGAACAAGATTTGTTTCACTTACAATTCTTTTAAACTTTGCTTAATTTGAGAGTCTATGGGGAAGGCAACATTTTTCTACTCTCCGCCTAAGGTGACCATAATCAGTCATTGATACAGGATACAAAAAATTTGAACAAAGAGGCATGGACTGCTTGCATAATCATATTTGCATGTATAATTGCAACTAACCAATGGGACCAGAAATTGAAACAGTGCAGTGACATGAGCTTCTTTTGGAGATGTATAAAGATTTGGCTATAGCATTTTCTGCTATGAATAGGAGATATTTCTATGTTCTTTGATAGTGGCACCAGCTTGGACATACAGAGGGAGGGGTCTTAGGGAATAGAGGAGATCAGATCTGAGTTTCTCTCAATATCAGCCTCCTGCCTCTGCCTTTCCTTCTGCAAATATTTCCTTCCCCTCTACACTGTGGCATTCGGTAATAGGGAAAGAACTGAAGACTGGAGAAGTCAGAGGAGGGTCTGCTCACCCACTAATGCAACAGGTGTGACCTCAGAGTAGCAATACCACTGATGTTGGCACATCACCACAGGCCTCATTTATGGATACAGGCAGTGCTGGCTGGGAGGACCAATGCCCAGAGACCAGGAGGAACAGAGAAAAGGGAAAACTGACCTGCTTGATCTCTTCCAGGAGCTGTGAGGGAGCCAAGATTTAAAGGTTAGCACAGAGCAATGTTTTTCAAACCTTTTCACTTACACAAACTGAGAAATGTTCCAACAACCCAGCCACAACCACTTCTTTGGCTTTTCCTTCCCATTTCTTTGCCCCCATTCTATGATACCCATAGTCCCCAAACAAAGAAACAAAAAAGAATAGCCTATAATTTATTGTATAAACATGAATGACTTGTATCCACAATCCTGACTCTTCTCTTTGCTATTTAATACTTAACAGCTTCATAGTTCCTTCCCCCCTCTCTTCCCTAGCCTGAACTCAGCCATGCAGAGACAGAAAAGGGCTTGGAGAAATGGTTTCTCCTCCCCTCATTACTTGGGTACGGTTCCTCTTACTCTTTCAATCTCTGGTTAAATACTGGCTTAAAGTCTCAGGAAAGGGGGTCATATTTCTCAGTAGATCTTCCCTTACTCACTTGAATTTTGAAAATAATTGTTTATGTGAGGGATTTTGAAGGGGTTTGGTGGAAAGAAACATCCAAGCTTCTTATGAGATGAAAAAGAAATGGTTGAAGAATCAAGGGTTTGCTCTGTTGGCTTTGGTTTTCCTGGGACCCAGCTCTGCTCATTCTTCATCTCTTGTGTAAAGAAAAAAAGTGTTGCCTGCCATTCCAGCTCTACAATGATCAAGCTATTAGCCATTGTAGTTGCCCATAGACAGTGTACTCTGAGGAATTCAGGATGAAGAAAGACAGGAAACATTCTGTGCTTTGGATATATTGGCCCTTAGATAGTTAAGATGCATATCTACGGGAAAGTTTCAAATGACCCCAGATTCTTGCATCATCCCATACAGAGAAAAACACTAAAATCGTTGAGATTTCTCCTCTTTGTGATTAGCGGTAATCTTTTGATGCTTGACTACATGTTTTTCCAGCAAAAAGTTTGTATATATCTTGGCTCCTCCCTTACCTCTTCAGAGCAGTTCCTCAGATCTACCTGAGAGGCTGTCTTCTGGGCTATAGTCTTCAGTAATTTCCCCAAATAAAACTTAACTCAGATTTCACATTGTGCAGTTTTCTTTCAGTCAATAGTTTTGGTGACCACAAAGGGACCCAGAGCAGACTTCACTCCTTTGCCTGAGGATCAGGAGCTTTGGTACCAGCAAGGGCCTCTTGTGCCCATTTGCCTCTTCCACGAGTTTAGACAAATTTGGGTGAGTCTCTCCTGGTTCTTGGATCTCCCAATTATTATTATTATTTTTTTGGTTTAAGGCCCATGTTCATCATGTCCTTTATTATATCATCCATGCATATTAAGACTACAAATGACTTTCAGCTACTTAAACATATAATCATGATATAATATCCATGGCTTTATAGAGTCCCAGCATAATGTTTCATATATTCTTTTTTTTTTAACATCTTTATTAGAGTATAATTGCTTTACAATGGTGTGTTAGTTTCTGCTTTATAACAAAGTGAATCAGTTATACATATACATATGTCCCCATATCTCTTCCCTCTTGCATCTCCCTCCCTCCCACCCTCCCTATCCCACCCCTCTAGGTGGTCACAGAGCATCGAGCTGATCTCCCTCTGCTATGCGGCTGCTTCCCACTAGCTATCTACTTTACGTTTGGTAGTGTATATATGTCCATGCCACTCTCTCACTTTGTCCCAGCTTACCCTTCCCACTCCCCTTATCCTCAAGTCCCTTCTCTAGTAGGTCTGCGTCTTTATTCCCGTCCTGCCCCTAGGTTCTTCTGACCATTTTTTTTTTCTTTTTTCTTTTAGATTCCATATATATGTGTTAGCATACGGTATTTGTTTTTCTCTTTCTGACTTACTTCACTCTGTATGACAGTCTCTAGGTCCATCCACCTCACTACAAATAACTCAGTTTTGTTCCTTTTTATGGCTGAGTAGTATTCCATTGTATATATGTGCCACATCTTCTTTATCCATTCATCTGTCGATGGACACTTAGGTCGCTTCCATGTCCTGGCTATTGTAAATAGAGCTGCAATGAACATTTTTGGTAATGACTCTTTTTGAATGATGGTTTTCTCAGGGTATATGCCCAGTAGTGGGATTGCTGGGTCGTATGGTAGTTCTATTTGTAGTTTTTTAAGGAACCTCCATACTGTTCTCCATAGTGGCTGTATCAATTTACATTCCCACCAACAGTGCAAGAGGGTTCCCTTTTCTCCACACCCTCTCCAGCATTTATTGTTTGTAGGATCTCCCAATTATTGGTTGATGATCCTGAGTTAGTTCTATTTTGTGGTGTATAACAGGGATTTGTCTCCCCTCCCCCTGAGGCAGGAGATAGATGGGCCCCAGGTTAGACATTTACAACTGGCCTCCCATTTACATTTCATGTGGCAGGAAAACGTGCGCTTCGGGCTGGACGCTTACAGCTAGACTCCCGTTTGTATTTCCTGGGACAGGAGATAGATGGGTTCCAGGTTAAACATTGAAAATCAGTCTCCTGTTTGCTCTCCGAAATGGAAGCAATGACAGATACAGTGTAAGTAGCCAGGTTTTGTCTCCTGTGGACACCTTCAAAGGCTGAGGGGTGATCTGACAAGCCCAACCACACGCCGCCCTGGCTGGGAGTCTCCACTCTGTGTCCAGTTCTGTTCATGTGTACTTGCGTGCAAGTGTGTGTGTGTGTGCACATGTATGCATGCAGGGCGTGTACAGCTGAATAACAGGAGAGGATCTGCTGGGTTCCAGTGTCCTGTGTCCCCCTCCCTGGCTGCCCTTGCTCGGGGCTACCTTAAGATAACAGTCATGGCTAGAACAGAGAGGGGCTAAACCTTGTTTGAGTAAAGGGTCAAGAGGTCACATATTTCCCCTTCTTGGGGCAAGGGAGACATTGCACATGGACAGAAAGTCTACTTGAGGGTCAAAAAGGAGGGCTCACCACCCCATAATATGTGATGCTAAGGCCACCCCATAGGCCTTTGGGCTGAAATCCATCTTGGAAAAAAGTTGCACACACATGTTGGGGAGGGTCCTAGGGCAGGTCAAGTATGGAAAAAGAAGCCAGATAATTGGCCAAAGGTAAACAAAGACCTGGAAGAACTGCCCTTTATAAATTATTTAACCGCCTCTTTTCTGCTCTCCTCCTCCTTAGGGAGGATGCCCACACCCTTTCTCTCCAGGTGTGCATCTCTGCCTTGCTTCTATCATAACTAAACAAACTGTTTCTCTGTGTGCTCTCCCACTTGTTGTTGTGCTATGTCTCTAATAATAAACTTTGTACCTGATTTTACAGTTTTTACCTCCGTGAGAAATGCATTTTTCACTGGGGGCAAGAGCCAGGGGCTCTGGTGGCTATGATTCCTGGTTTTCATCCAGGGTACCCAGGTTCAATTCCTGGGCAGGGAATTAAGATCTCACTTCATGCCACCACTCACTTCTGCCTCTCCAAAATCACCTCCACCCCAGTTTAAAGATACTGGGGGAGCCTGGTTAAAAGATACAAGGATTTACTCAGTTGAAAGACACTGAGCCTCTGGACTGGGTAAAATGAAGGGCATCAGAAAGCCAGTCTCCGACTAACACTCCAGCCATGTTTATGTACATATGGAATTTATACTTACAAATATTAAATACTTATTTAATTGGGAATTAAAGGAAATCTTGCCCTAAAATGGCCAAGATAGGGTTCTTTTGACATTCTAAAAATGATTAGAAGAAAGCCAGCTTGATAAAACATCTTTTCAAAATTTTGACCTTAAAGGAAAAAAAGCCCTTCTAGGAGGAACTTGCATTTCTCTCCCTGTGCTTTTGAGATGTAAACGTTATATCTGATCTTCTTAGGCATTTTATTCCGTGTTTCGAGAGCTTGGTCTCTGCCATCCAGAAGGTACACATGTGGTGTACATTTGGCAGCCAGTTGAATAGACTGGGATTCCAAGCAGTCTTTTTGTCTGGCTGTGCCAGCTCTCAGGAAAATTTGTTATAAGGAGTCCCAGCCCATAAGGGGCCTTGTCATCTCAACCTTTGTTGTCTCTACCTGCACAAAAAAGACCTTTAGTTTCTTAGACTGTTATGGGGAGTAAACTTTCTGTATTTTGAGAAGGCTGCATTCTTTGCACTCTCTTGTGGGGATGCCTCTTGTGTCTTATTGGTTTGAGTCGCTATTAAGATACTATTCATCAATGGCCAGACACTGGATTCTTTAAATTGGAGAAACTTCTAAACTGCTAAATTTTTAGAGAGCTCTCATTTTAAACAGCTGTTTTATTGGTGCCTATGAAAATGCCAGATTAAAAGGTAGATGCAAAATATATATATATATACATATATATGTAAAACAGGTAACCTTAAAACTCCCTTAGTTTAAAACTAACGAATAAAAACTGTTTTTAGGACGCCTTATTTGTGGTCTCAGCTTCCCTTCAATGGTTCTTGCAGGTGCTAATGAAAACATTAGCTTAATTAATGTTAATTAGGTTGATTAACAGGGGAATAAGAAGAAACTGAGGGGAAAGTCAAGAGACTTCTTCCCAACAGGGTGAAAATTTTAAAGGGACTTATCCCAACAGAATGGAAATCTTTAGATGATTATTAGGAAATGGGATAAATAAAATGGATTTTGATGGGATTAAAACAAAAGTTTTGATACACTACCTGGGGTTGGGTAGACCAAAGGGACCCCCCAATTAGTCCCCCCAACATTAAAGTGCACACAACCCCTGTTTTGAAACAAAATTTAAAGGCTGGAAGAAAATTACACTGAGATACCTGACTAGCATTTGCTTGGGACAACAGTGAGATCAACTAATGAAGTTAAGATTGACAAAAGGGCCTGTGTCCCTTGGCTTGAGCCCTCACTGGGGACCCCAAAGCTTTTTATGCAGAAATGGATAAAATGGCCAGGGGATAAAAAGGAAAGTTTCTGGGCTCCTTGTAAGACCAAGACTTGTTGATGGGGTCCTAATGGAGGCTTAAGTTAAAGGTATAAGAGTTATAAATTTGAAATAAAATCTTATAAAAACTGGTGTATCTGAATGGGCTTTATATAAGATGGTTACATCTCTTTTGTCTAATTGTACTGTGGGATAGACATTACATCTCTATGAGGAATGTTTCCCCTGACTGGTATTATAAGACAGGGCATATAAATCTGCCCCTTAGGCAGTATTAATTAAACATACTAAAAAAAACCAATAGGGACTTCCCAGGTGGCGCAGTGGTTAAAAATCCGCCTTCCAATGCAGGGGACTTGGGTTCGATCCCTGGTCAGGGAACTAGATCCCACATGCATGCTGCAACTAAGAGTTTGCATGCCACAACTAAGGAGCTGGCGAGCTGCAACTAAGACTCGGTCCAACCAAAATAAATAATTAATTAATTAAATTAAAAGATGGTTTAAAAAAAAAAAAGAAAGAAAACTAATAGAGTTACCTGCACCCACACAGTATAAAGTAAAAACTGGGCCCCAACATTCAGGGACTAATAAAAGCAATAATAAATATTTTTTGCCCCTAGGGTAAATTGCTCTGTTTAATTTGTGCACGCACAAAGAGGGCCTTTGTAGAATACCTTGTGCATAAATTTTTGAAGGCATGATAAATTGAATCCCAAAGTTCTAGAACATAGAACTCTTGATTTCCAGTTTAGTGGAAAATCTTCTTGCTGATATTAAAAAAGCAAATGAAAGAAAATGTAATTGGGCCAATCAATCTTTTAATATCATTTAGGCAGCAGACCAGTTCTTTGGGGAATTAAAAGCAACTGTCTTTGTCTTGCCAATCTACAAATCAGAAATGTAAATACAGCCCACAGTGACCTGAGACTGAGCCTAATTAGCTCCATCAGGTTGAATCTGAAGCTGAAGAGGGAAAAAAGGAAAAAAGAGGCCTTTTATCAATAAAACTCAAACTGTTGGTGCTCTGGCCTTCTGAGATGGCCCACATTCTATCTGTGTAGTGTGTTTCTCCCAGGGCCGTCTCGCCTTTTGAGACGAATCGCATTCTCTCTATGGAAAGTGTATCTCTCTAAATAAACTCAGCCATAAAAAGGAATGAAACTGGGTCATTTGTAGAGACGTGGATGGACCTAGAGAGTGTCATACAGAGTGAAGTAAGTCAGAAAGAGAAAAACAAATATCGTATATTAATGCACATATGTGGGATCTAGAAAAATTGTATAGATTATCCTATTTGCAAAGCAGAAATAGAGACGTAGAGAACAAATGTATGGATACCAAGGGGGAAAGGGGTGGGGATGGGAGGAATTGGGAGATTGGGATTGACACATATACACTATTGACGCTATGTATAAAATAGACAACTAATGAGAACATACTGTATAGCACAGGGACTCTACTTAATGCACTGTGGTGACCTAAATGGGAAGGAAATCCAAAAAAAGAGGGGATATATGTATGTGTATAGCTGATTCACTTTGCTGTACAATAGAAACTAACACAACATTGTAAAGCAACTATACTCCAATAAAAATTAATCAAAAAAATTAAAAATAAATAAATAAATCCATTTCTTACCTATCTAAAAAAATAAATAAATAAAAACTAAACAAAACAAAAACAAACAAACAAACTCAAACTGCTTGAAAGGCTCCCTCACCCAAAATCGAATTAACGGCCTCCTTAAGGATTTATCAAGGACAGATACAAATCTCAAAGTCTTTTCTGCAAATAGTAAAAAGCCTTAATTATCTGAGCAAATAAATTTAACTTACACCAACTGTCATTTATAAATTAGTAAGTTTATACTGTAATACCTGATTCATGACTCAGATTTAAAATGAAGCTATGAGATCTCTAGTTATGTCTGTTTATACATCTGTGTGTACATTATACATATGATACATCTTTACCTTCAGATAGTATTATCAAAATTAAATTTATAGAAGAGCTCTATTTAATTGACTTAAAAGTAGGCATTTACAAATTAAATATTTTTAAATGTAGTAGAAACTAACCCAAATGAATTTCAAGTTCACATGATCTGGGAAATATTCAATATTAAATTAGTATTCGGTATTAAAGTTCAAGTTTGTTGGTTTAATTAATACAGATATGTCTTACTTTTATTACACTTAGGTTTACTAAAAGTCAAATAAGGTCATATTATCTCTATTATAAAATTTATCAGTGAGAAAAATAGCTTGGGATGGTGGCTGACTTGGTCTCATGTCTCAAAGTTTTCATGGGTAATCTAAACATAATTGTTGAGAACAAATGAATTAAATAGATATAAATGGGGTAAGAGCTTTTAGGTGAACTCTTGAAGAATAATTATGTTTTATGGTATATCTACTTAAAAATAGTTTCTCTAGATTTTTGGTAACTTGAAACTTTAGAATTTTGCTAAGTGAATTTAAATGATGGAAATTTATTAAATACCTAGACCATTTCCAAATAAAATAAGATACTGAAATATTAATTACTGAATATAGGCTTCATTTTGCGGAGAAACTAAAGATATTTAGGACTGTTTATAAAAATGTTTGGTGCCACACTAAAAAATAGTCTATAAAAAAGCACGTATTTTTAGAAATCATAAATAATATTTGTAAGTTTTGCCAATCTACAGAATGCTAATGTAAAAGACAGTGCATTGTTGCTTACTTCTTAGCTTTTACTAGAAATTACAGTACTTAAACATTAAGAATTCTAAATAATATATATAATTAAAACTACTAAAATTAATAAGGGCAACAACTTTGCATGAAAGGAAAAGGACATAAAGAATGGACATTTTGTTATGGGAAAAGAGAGTTATTTTGTTCTGGAGAGAAAAAAAGGAAGAAAAAGCACAGGACTAAATCTGAAAGTAAAACATAAAGTTACAGAAGGTTTGTGGGAAAGTAACCCTGAGAAAAGAGTTTTGTGCATGGTCAGGACTGGCTAAAATTAAGATAAAATTTAATTGAGTAAATAAATTTAAATATTAAAAGTAAGTTGGTACAAAACTAGAATTTGGTTTTCTCTCCAAGTTCAGAGAACAAAGTTTTCTTGGAATATTGATCTGCTTTTGATAACAGATTGTAAAGTTTCTTTACCTTTTAAGTAATTTGTTGTAGCTTTCTGTATTTGCCTTTAAAATCTTTTATTGTCATGTTGGTTGAGTGAATAAGTATTGTTTCACACGGACCTATGATCCTATTTGACCAAGCGTTTTAAAAACCTTTTGATATCTTTGACAAACTTCCCAAGTCAAATTCCAATGAATTCTTTTGACTTCTAGCTAACTTTGTGATGCTTCAAAGGGCCACTGAAACATCCCAAAGAGAGATATTAAACTAATTAGGTTTGTTGAGTATGTTAAATTACATGGGAAATATTGTCAAATAAGTTGTGATAAACTTTCTTAGACTATATTATATGGGTATATATCATTAATATAGACCTTCTAAAAATTTTATGAAATTCCTAAAAATCCGGTATGTCCTGGTATAGTGTTATTAGTCATAATTCTAATTATTATCTTAAAAATTCTAATTATTATCTATTATTATCTTAAATAATTCTAATTATTATCTTAATAATATTATTATTAGTCATAATTCTAATTATTATCTTAATTATAATTATTATCTAATTATTATATTATTAGTCTTAATATCTAATTATTATCATAATTCTATTATTATCTTAATTATCTAATTATTATCTTATTATCTAATTATTATCTAATTATTATCTTATTATTATTAGTCATAATTCTAATTATTATCTTAAAATCTAATTATTATCACAGAATGTTGTATATTCTTTGTCAGTTATATTGCAATCAGATATTTAACCATGCCATTTAAAATCTTTTGTCTTTTATAGACAGTCATTGTTTTACTATGATGCTTTTACAAAATCAGGATCTTCAAGAAGATTCACAAAAAGGACTTTTTGACAAATAAGGTTTCTGATGACTTCTAGATCATACCACTGAACTGGGTAAGAAATTACAAAACTCTAATGGAAAACCTGATGACTTCATCCAGATCAGCAAGAATCAATTACATGGGACTGAATGAACTAATAAACACAATTTGTATTTTATAACTTTGTTCTGAAATATTACTGACTTTTAATCTTTATTTTCCAGAAAACCTTTCCTCTTACACTATGACCTACAAAAAATTGATAAAGTATACCTTTGTAAACAAAGATGAAATATTTATCTTTTTCTCTCTACCTGATCCCTCCAGAATTTGGCTTTTCCAGCTGGCTCCCCTCTGGACTTTATGGCTTATTGCAATCCAGATTACAACTAGTTATACTAATCATTATTTTAATCTGTTCTTTCTTTGTTGTTTTCAAACTATGCTTTGTGTCTCTCTCTGCTCCACTCTGAGCTATATTACTTATATTCTGTCTATTTTGTAATATTGTTGTCTCTTAAATTACCTGATGTGTAACCAGGCCTCCAACAAAATTAATGATGGCTAAAAGTCTTGAGGCAATGATCACATATATAACTCTATACAGAATAATTGTAATAGTGCAACTCTAGATATGGGAAGAAGCAACAAGGGAAAAACATTTCCTGGATCATAATAGACTAGTAAGACAGGTGATCCAGAGAACTTTAGGTTATTAACAAGGCCTAATCCAGATACAGCACATGAATGACCTATCACTGAGATCTTTGCCTTACTTAGGAATAAGTGTTCTTAGCGCCACGGGACAAATAGGTCATGAAATGCCTCCCAAACCTTAGTCAAATTTATGACCAACAAAGGGCACTGTAAAGAAAAAAATGTTGCCTGCCATTCCAGTTCTGTAAGGATCAAGCCATTAGCCACTGCAGTTGCCCCCCAACAGTGAGCTCCAAGGGGAACTCAGGATGGAGAAAAACAAGAAACATTCTGCGCTTTGGATATACTGGTCCTTAGATAGTTAAGATGTATATCTAAGGGAAATTTTTAAATGACCCCAGATTCTTGCATCTTCCCATACAGAGAAAAGCACTAAAATCATTAAGTTGAGATTTCTCTTCTTTGTGATTAGCAGTAATCTTTTGATGCTTGACTACATGTTTTTCTAGCAAAAAGTTTGTATATATCCTGGCTCCTCCCTTACCTCTTCGGAGCAGTTCCTCAGAGCTATCTGAGAGGCTGTCTTCTGGGCGATAGTCGTCAGTACGTTTCTTAATAAAACTTAATTCTCAACTTATACGTGGTGCATTTTTCTTTCATTTGACACTTGCTATCTGTCTCTGAACCCCAAGTGGAAGCACAGACAGAAGCTCCTTGGTCTTCCCTGGCTGACATTAGGAACTGAGGTCCCTGTCCCAGTTCAACCCATCTACTCACCCAGGATCACCAGTAGCAGCCACAGAAACATGGGGACCTGGCCTGGCTGAGGGCAGGGAAAGTCTGTCTCACCACAAGCCGGGCTTATTTCTCATCCACGAAAGAGGACAGAAGGGAGGTACTCAGATGAGATCTGCAAGAGTTAGAAAAGGGGAAGTAAAAGAATCATATCTTGCCTCAGGTTCTGAAAAATTAACACAACTATCCTCCTAAATGTTGTTTGTATTTCAACCCCGGCAGTCTTAGACGTTGACAGTTATCTTCCAGCAGCTCAACTCTCTCTGGAGAAATGTCTCCAAGGCTGTGCTGGGTTCTCTGAAATGCCACGCTATAGATTTGCTAGTATTCAAATAACTTTTTTTCATTTTTCAAATGGAAAAACCCTTCCATTACCTTGAATTCATACAACATGTGGTTCTGCATAAGGTTCCTAATATAGACATATCTTGTGACTGTGGTGTCCTGCTATGTTTTATGGTGTAAGTCACAAAAAGTCAAAGTATCAAAGCAGACATGAAAGCCTTTTGACCTTACATAAACTGGCACAAAGTTGTTGAGGAGGAAAAATTTTTAAAAATTCACCGACTACAAAAGAAGCCGCCCCTAAATTCCTCCCAGATCTGTGCAAATTAGGAGATAAAAGAACAAGCATTAGGTAGGAAACTGTTTTGTGCCCCATCTCAGCCTATAACCAGTGCTGTGCCTGAGCAGGCCCTTGTGATTCTTATTATGATTGCAAGACACCCTCAGCAATAACCATGAAGAAACTTTGGAAAAAAAAAGAGTTTATTACTCACAGGTCTTGGAAAGCACATGGCACACCTGGGGCTACACTGTGAGGTCATGTGCTGGGGTTCTGCTTTCATTGGGGTGGAGGGTGGGGCTTAGTGTTTTGAGGGCTCACTCTTTATTGGTGAATTTAAAATATAAAATCCAGAAGTTAAAGCACAGGAAGAGAAAAAAACAAGAGGCCCAAATGGCCAGTTATCAAAATCAACCAATATCTCTAAAACAAAGGAGCCTGGGGGAGCAAAGGAGGGCGGTGGGGTGGGCTTTGGTGCTGCCTTTTATCTAGTGGCTGGCAATGTGTTTATTCAAAGTAGCTCTTTAAAGTGGATGCCTCAGCAATCAAAGCTTAAGTCAGGCACTTGCATTATGAAAGAAAGAATAACTGTTAGGGCCCATACTACAGAACCTCTCTTTTTAAAGCCAGAGCTCTTATCAGAGAGGCCTTCCCTGGCCTTGCAATCAAAGAGGTCTCACCTGATTATTTTCTGTTTCAAATCCCTGTATGCTTTTTTTCATAGCATTTATCATTATTTGTAATTATTTCCTCTATTTTCTTGTTTGTTTTTACGTCTTCTCCTCAGCTATCATTCAAAGGCCCATGTTTATCTTACCCATTGTTGTATCCCTTGTACCTCTACCAATTCTCTCTTGCAGGGAGGCATTAAATAAGTATTTTTTGAGAAACTATGAAAAACTCTGGACCAGGGTTTCTTGACATTTATTTCATTAGCACTTCCCTAAGGGGCCTTTTCAGATTTTTTTTTCTAGCCACCCCCCTCCTCTATGAAACATTAATAGCACAGATACGCTGTATGTATATATATACATAAAAAGTAAGATTTTTTTTTTCACCTCCACAAGGACCAATTTTTGCTGCTTTGAGGGTGATATCACCTCTGTTGGGAATGCATGCTCGAGACATAGAGACAGACCATTCTCAGCAATCTAACTACCAGGATAGAAAGTTATGACCATTCAAAGACATCTTTGTATTAGAAACAGAAACCTCTGATCAAGTTTCCCTTCTTTGTGGAGGCTATCCTGAGGCTATAATGGAAAGAAGTCCTCTTCTTTAACCAGATGGCATTCTATTCTTCCCCCGCCCCCATGACAGTTACCAAATTTTGTTTTTCCGTATGCATTTATGTGATTGAATGATGTTCCTTTCTCTCCTTAGACTGTAGTATCACAGGGATGAAAAGAGTCTGGTGTGTTCTCCATCATGTTTTCTTTCTTTTCTTCCTTCCTCCCGTCCCTTATCTCCTCCTACACTCCTTCCTCCCTTCCTTTCTTTTTTTATTGTAGAAAGAACACTTAACATGATATCTATCTTCTTAACAAATTTTTCATTATACAATACATTGTCGTTGACTATAGATACAATGTTGTACAGCAGCGCTCTAAAACTTAACTTAATCTTGCTTAACTGAAACTTTACGCCAGTTGACTAGTAACCCCTCATTTCCTCCTCCTGGCACCCACAGTTCCACTCTGATTCTATGAATTTGACTATTTTAGATAGCTCATGTAAGTGGAATAATGCAATGTTTGTTTTTCTGTGACTGTTCTACATCACAACATAATTGTCCTCATGGTTCACCCATGTTGTCACATGTTGCAGAACTTCCTTCCTTTTTTAAGGCTGAGTAGTTTTTCATTGTATGTACATATAACAGGGAAGAGCCAATCCTGACTCCATGTTGGATCTGTTTCTTTACTTTAACCTTTGCTTCCTGTTGCTTTTGTTCACTAAAAGGACACTGTGTGTACCTAATGGCTTGCCTCTGGGAACCCTGCCCCTCTGCCTGAATGTTAAACCAAAGTGCCTTTGTTCAGGGAAGCATCCTGACCCTGCCCACCTGTGAATAGCCGCAAGAAAGAAGAAATTAGCATGTCCCCTCTCCGAGGCTGGCCATTCCAGGAGATATTTGCAAGACTTATGGCCTTTTTATTTTACTTCCTCACCTCCTCCCACCCTCTGTTCTATAAAAGAAACTGACATCCAGACCCCGATAAGATGGTTCTTTTTAGACACTAGTCTGCCATTTTCTCCACCTGCCAGGTTTCCAAATAAAGTCATTATTCTTTGCCTCAACACCTTGTCTCCTGATTTATTGGCCTGTTGTGCAGCAAGCAGAGGGAGCTTGGACTCACTAACATACATACCATGTTTTCTTTATCTATACATCTATTGATGGACAGTTGGGTTTTTTCCACATCATGGTTATTGCGCATAGTGATTTAATGAACATAGCAGTGCTAATATCTCTTCAAGATCCTGATTTCAATTATTTTGGATGAATACACAGAACTGGGATTGGTGGATCAAACAATAGTTCTATCTTTAATTTTTGTTAGAAACTTTATACTGTTTAATATAGATGCTCTATCTTATAGATTAATAAATGATGCCTTACTAAAATTGGTGAAACTTATAAGAGGAAAATAAAGTGAGGAGGTGCAACAAAGTCAGGTTTAAGCCTCTGCAGTCAGGAAAATATGGATTCTGGTCTTAGCTCTACCCTCTACTGACTGTGTGAACATGGCAAGCTACTTCCCCAAGATTGTTCACCATGGGCAATATCACACACTTAAAACATACTTTTTTTTTTTATAATTACAGATAATATGTGTAAGTTTGCCATACATAATAGACCCAAAAATTAGTCATTGGTAACATTTTTTGGCTAGTAGAATATTAGTAGGGATCAGTATGATATATCAGGTATTCTCTAAGTTTTTGGTCTTAAAAATAATATATTACAAAGAGATATATTTACGCTGAAAAGGCTAAAAACATAACACCTTTATGAAAGTGTTGGTTATAAAAGGTGGATGCTTTTATGCTTCCAGTAATGATGGAAGAAGAAACTGAACTAACCTTTCTTCTGAGGATCACTAGAAATGCTGGGCGAAATTCTTTTAAAAGTCTCTTTCAAGGTACTGAAGAGATAATAAGACAGTGAAGAATTCTGAGACACGATTAGAGAAGAAAGGAGCTCAAGGAGAAAAACCTGGCTTCTGAAAACACTTGTTTAAAAGGGCACTTGCCAAGTCCAGAAAGGGCAGCAGGGAGGCTTGTGCTTTAACACAGTCCTGTGGGGTTGGGAGACATGGACTGGTACTCATGTTGGTGTGTGTGGAAAGGTTTAAAATATGATTGTAAAATAAAAAAGAATAAAATACTGCCATTTTCAGCAACATGGATGGATCTAGAGAATACTTAGCTTAGTGAAACAAGTCAGGCAGAGAAAGACAAATACTAAATGATATCAGTTACATGTAAGTAATCTAAAAAATAATACAAATGAATAAATATACAAAACAGAAACAGACTCACAGACATAGAAATCAAACTTATGGTTACCAAAGAGGAGACAGAGAGAGGTAGGGAGGGATAAATTAGAAGTATGGGATTAACATATACAAACTATGATACATAAAATAGATAAGCAACAAGAGTTTACTGTATAACACAGGGAATTATATTCAGTATCTTGTAATAACTTATAATGGAATATGATCTGCAAAAAAAACCCCAGAAGCAGAACCAAATCACTGTGCTGTACACCTGAAACTAATGCAATATCATAAATCAACTATGCTTCAATACAAAATATATATATGGCTGTAAAATTTTTGACAGCTCCTCAATTTAGAGGTGGAGTCTACACTCCCTCCCCTTGTATCTGGACAAGTTTGTTAGGCACTAAGACCCAATAAAACTGTGATGGAAGTGATACTGTAAGTTTTGAATTAGTTGATGAGATATTGTAGATTCACTGTCACATTTTTTTTTGAAGCTTAAGCCAACATATAAAAAGTCTGACTACCCTAAGGCCACCATGTTATGAGGAAGTCCAGACCACATTGAAGGGTCACACATACACACTCTAATTGACTGTCCAGGTTGAGGTCCCAACCTATAGCCAGCATCAACCACCAGACATGCAGGTGAAGATGGCCCCTTATGATCCATATAATAGATCCAAGAATTCAAAAAGGAGTCACTGTTCTTGTCATGAGTAGGGTGACTGAGAAGAAATTGATAAATAAAAGAGAAAATATTATACTAAGTTGTTTTCATTTATTTAAATATAACTCTTAATTACATTTTACTCCATTGCATATAAACTAATTTTGTCTATTGAAAATAATTAAATTACATTTAATAATTGGACTTTTTATTTAAAAGTCAAGCATGGAGGAATGTGTTAATGGTTTTAGTCTCAAGTGACTACACACAGGGAAAAATGACGTATTGTAAAATTAGTAATATGGCAACGTTGCCTGCTGCATGGAACCTTAGGGAATTATGAAGCATGAAAATAAATGATCAGAGTTTTGAAGGTTTTCTTTTTTCTCTCTTGTTTTTTTTTTCAAATCCAATCTATACCAGTAATGGGCCCTGGAATCCTTGCCAATATTATGCAGAAACAGTAAACATAAATTCATGTAACTTTAAGCATAGTGTGTACTTTTCAGGTTAGTGTGGAGAGAAGAAAAGCAGTCAGGCATGGAGGGAGCTCACCTTCTCCAACTCCCCCCATACAGCAGACATCACCTAGACCTCCACCTATTTTCTGAAACCCAAGTACGGTACCAATATAAAGCCATTGACTATAATACTACTCCTGTATCCAGGGACCATCAACCCACCTGAGATGGAGAGTGGCACCAGTTCAGAGAACTGGGCCCCCAGGCCATTGTCAGCCTCACAGGAGTAGCTTCCAGAATGCCCTGCGGTTAGAGAGAGGTTGAAGGATGCTCCTTCTCCAGAGGGCGCTGAGCTGCTACCCAGGTTGATGTCCTCATGATAAAACCGGTACAGGATTGGCGGGGGTGGGGGTGGGGGGGATGTAGGAGCAGCTCCAAGCCTCACAGCAAAGCTCTACCATATCCCCCATGACAGCCTGGGCCCTGGGATCCCGGAAGGTGAGGACAGGACAAGATATTGGAACTAACAGACCCAAAGGGGGCTATCAGAGAGGATTTGTGATGCTGCATTAGACTCATGAATTCCCATACCAGGATCTCAGCAAAGGGCCTGGCTCTTGGTCACTGTGTATTCCTTCCATTCCTGTAATCCCATTAGAGCAATCAGAGGTTGTTTTTTCAAAGTGTCTTTAGAAATCTGGGGAAATATCAATTCTGGGTCATTGTCTAGAGACATGATCATTTGTCGTTCTCATCTTATTTACTTCTAATGCCAACCCAACCCCCTTTGTGTTTTCTACTATGAAGAAAAAAAGATGTCAGCAGTTTAACTTGTGAAGGTAACCCATCCTCAAATTGTTGGTGGTTCTCCACAGCACTGATCACTGGGATCTCCTGGAATTTCCTCATGACTCCTGGCTCTTGGTTTGGAGATTTCTGTCTGAGATGAATAGGAGTGAAATTTACTTCTCACAGAGACATTCACCACCTTGTTCTGGATGGGATTGTGGCCATTGTCAGCTCTATAGTAATATTGGCCAGCATTGTGCTCCTTCACAGCTGGGATCTCCAGGTCTGCTGACAGGGAATGCTGGGCTTCTGTCCCAGACTGGTTCCTGTGGCCTCTCTGTGCTAGGAAAATGTGATGTTTCCTGTGCCCTCAGCCACTGAGCAGAGTAGGGTGAGATCCCCTCCTTCAGTCTCTTGTCCCCCAGGGGCATGGGTATCTAAGCTTACGTTAGAGCCCTGGACTTCTAGCTGAATAGAAGATGACATATGAGAACCCTGACTATGAAAGACTCTGGGAACAGAAGGTAGACTTATTTCAGCCTCTAATACAAGGAGTGGGAATATGGGTATTGCTTATGTAACATATTACAAGTATACAATGGTAAGGAATCCGTGGTAATTATCCTTGAAGAATGTGGATACAGATACTTGCAGGTCCTAACTCAGATCTTGGCTAATTTCATGGGTAGCAATCATTAAAGAATCATGATGAATCATCCACTACACGAGAGAAGAAACTTTTTTTTTTGGATAAGTCACTGTGCAGACGCATACCTTTTGCATAGAATGAAGAAGTTCACTGGTAGCATCAGTCTACCTTGAAAAAGACACTGTTCCTAATAATGTCAATAAAAATTCCTCCATTATTCCCAATTTCAAGGATCAACACAAATTGTCACCCCCTCCTCTGACCACTCCAGTTCACTTTGATTTCTGCTCTTCTGACTCTTCATTTTAGCCCCATATGTTTTGCAATCCAGCATGTGGAGACATTTGGAGAGCAGGAGCCTTGTCTTTTAAAGTTCCCAACCCTCTGCTAAATGCCAGCACACACAGTCAGTGATCAATGAAGATCTGATTGATGATATTACTTTAATAAGAAGAGAAAGATTATAAGGAGCTTAGTCCATTTGTTATTCTTATGAAATGCCAAGAGCAATTTGGAGAGTTTCTCTAGTCCAACTCCTACTTTCCACACGGACAGAAGTTGCACAAAGAAACAAAAGACTAGCCGTCCATGCTGAAGCTACAGTGTTCATGTTTCCCCCCATGCTCAGCCCCACTGATACTTATTCTGCCCATGAATTTAAGATTGGAGGCTCCAATTTCTGACACTGTGAGTCACTGTCTCTGCCTGGCACCAGTAAGACCCTGAGTCTTCACTGCACATGGTGGGGATCTAAAGCTCTGGGGAGGTGCTCTAGCCTAACCTCAGGGTCCTGCTATCTCTGAAGAAGCAAACTGGAGCTGGGCATCTGAGCTCTGTGGAGAGGGGTGGGTCTTTCAAGAGAGATCAGGGTCACTGGGCCCTCCTCAATGGGCCCAGAAGAGCTGACTGTCAGTCCAGGACATGGAAACAGCTCTGGAGAGAAGGATCACAACAGTTTTCAGAGCAGTAAGATTTACAGTTCCTGCTGAAAAGTACCTGGTGAGAAACAACTCCAGCAAACAGGACATTCAGAACCAGACATGCCACGTACCATGTTTCCCTTGCATGGTCAAACCACAAGGACTCCAGTTCATGTTTGGTGTATGGGTAGCTTTCCCTTATGAGGTACCCGCCTGCTCTGCTACCACTGTCTCCTATCCACCCCAGCTCCCACAGGAGTGACAGTTTTACTTAAGACTTCAATCTTTACTACTCTTTACTATTTCTGTTTTTAGAATTTTCTTCCAGTACAGTACAGTAATACTTGCCACTGTCACTCAAAACTGCATTTTGGATAGGAAAGCTTGAGACTTCATCTGTAAAAACAATAACTCTTTTCTATCTTTGTAATAAATCACTGTCTCTATTTTCCAAGCCTTTTCTCTCTGGCATATCAGAACTACACTGTTTCATTCAAAGACAGAAGAGGGAGCCAGGACAGTGAGCCAGTCTGAAAGAGAGGGGAGGGGGGAACTGGGTTTTTCATTTCTGCAGAGAATCCAATGTCTGACCTTCTCCCTTACTCTTAGGCAATGAGATGTATCAGGTGTAACCTCTTCATCTTTAGACAAGATAGAAGTTTCAACCCATTCCTTAGTCACTCTGAGATGCATCTTATTTTTCCTGAGGAGATATCTTATTCAGCTTGGGCTGCTCTAACAAAATGCCATAAACTAGGGAGCTTATCAACAACACAAATTTATTTCTCACACTTCTGGAGGATGAAAGTCCAAGATCAGGGTGCCAGCATTGTCCAGTTCTGGTGAGGACCCCTTTCCAGGTTGCAGACTGCTGACTTGTATTCTCATACAGCAGGAAGAGACCCAACTAGCTCTCCAGCCTCTTCTTATAAGGGCACTAATCTCATTCATGAAGAGTCCACCCTCATGATCTAATTACCTCACAAAGCTTCCACCTACAAATACTATCACATTGGGAATATGGTTTTAACATATGAATGGGTAACAGGCTAAAACATTCAGTCCATTACAGGGAATGTCAAGGTAAACATAACTTTTTACATGGATAAAGGGTGTTCTGCTAAAGCTCCTACTCCTTAGCTCGCTCCATTGGTGACTTCACATAGGGAACCCTTGTCCTCAGTGGACATTTTGCTTTCCCACCTGCTATGCTTTCATCCAGTCTTTAAAGGCACCACATTGTATTGTAAAGTCATGTTCTGTTCCTTCTTCTGAGCTTGCTAGATGAAACCACCAAGTGGCCTGGATAATGGGAATAAGCTGGTTACTGGAATAAGATCTAGTATCTTTTTTTTTTCTTCTTCTTTTAACATCTTTATTGGAGTATAATTGCTTTACAATGGTGTGTTATTTTCTGCTGTATAACAAAGTGAATCAGCTATACGTATACATATATCCCCATATCTCTCCCCTCTTGTGTCTCCCTCCCACCCTCCTTGTCCCACCCCTCTAAGTGGACTCAAATCACTGAGCTAATCTCCCTGTGTTATGCACTGCTTCCCACTATCTATTTTACATTTGGTAGTGTATATATGTCCATGCCACTCTCTCACTTCCTCCCAGCTTATCATTCCCCCACCCTGTGTCCTCAAGTCCATTCTCTACATCTGCATCTTTATTCCTGTCCTGCCCCTAGGTTCTTCAGAACTTTTTTTTTTTTTTTAGATTCTATATATATGTGTTAGCATACGGTATTTGTTTTTCTCTTTCTGACTTACTTCACTCTGTATGACAGTCTCTAGGTCCATCCACCTCACTACAAATAACTCAGTTTCGTTTCCTTTTTTGACTAAGTAATATTCCATTGTACGTATGTGCCACATCTTCTTTATCCATTCATCTGTCGATGGACACTTAGGTTGCTTCCATGTCCTGGCTATTGTAAATAGAGCTGCAGTGAACATTACTTTATTTGAATTATGGTTTGCTCAGGGTATATGCCCAGTAGTGGGTTTGCTGTGTCGTATGGTAGTTCTATTTTTAGCTTTTTAAGGAACCTCCATACTGTTCTCCATAGTGGCTGTATCAATTTACATTCCCACCAACAGGGCAGACGGTTCCGTTTTCCACACACCCTCTCCAGTATTCATTGTTTGTAGATGTTTTGATGATGGCCATTCTGAGGTAATACTTCATTGTGGTTTTCATTTGCACTTCTCTAATGACTAGTGATGATGAGCATACTTTCATTTGTTTAATGGCAATCTGTATATCTTCTTTGGAGAAATGTCTATTTAGGTCTTCTGCCCATGTTTGGATTGGGTTTTTTGTTTTTTTGATATTGAGCAGCATGAGCTGCTTGTATATTTTGGAGATTAGTCCTTTATCAGTTGCTTCATTTGCAAATATTTTCTCCCATTCTGAGGGTTGTCTTTTCATCTTGTTTATGGTTTGCTTTGCTGTGCAAAAGCTTTTAAGTTTCATTAGATCCCATTTGTTTATCTTTGTTTTTATTTCCATTTCTCTAGGAGGTGGGTCAAAAAGGATCTTGCTGTGATTTATGTTGAAGAGTGTTCTTCCTATGTTTTCCTCTAAGAGTTTTACAGTGTCTGGGCTTATATTTAGGTCTTTAATCCATTTTGAGTTTATTTTTATGTATGGTGTTGGGAAGTGTTCTAGTTTCATTCTTTTACATGTAGCTGTCCAGTTTTCCCAGCACCACTTATTGAAGAGGCTGTCTTTTCTCCATTGTATATTCTTGCCTCTTTTATCAAAGATAAGGTGACCATATGTGCATGGGTTTATCTCTGGGCTTTCTATCCTGTTCCATTGATCTCTATTTCTGTTTTTGTGCCAGTACCAAACTGTCTTCATTACTGTAGCTTTGTAGTATAGTCTGAAGTCTGGAAGCCTGATTCCTCCAGCTCTGTTTTTCTTTCTCAAGATTGCTTTGGCTATTTGGGGTCTTCTGTGTTTCCATACAAATTGTGAAAATTTTTGTTCTAGGTCTGTGAAAAATGCCATTGGTAGTTTGATAGAGATTGCACTGAGTCTGTAGATTGCCTTGGGTAGTATAGTCATTTTCACAATGTTGATTCTTCCAATCCAAGAACATGATATATCTCTCCATCTGTTTGTATCATCTTTAATTTCTTTCATCAGTGTCTTACAGTTTTCTTCATACAGGTCTTTTGTGTCCTTAGGTAGGTTTATTCCCAGGTATTTATTCTTTTTGTTGCAATTGTAAATGGGAGTGTTTCCTTAATTTCTCTTTCAGATTTTTCATCATTAGTGTATAGGAATGCAAAAGATTTCCGTTCATTAATTTTGTATCCTGCTACTTTATCAAATTCATTGATTAGCTCTAGTAGTTTTCTGATAGCATCTTTAGGATTCTCTATGTATAGTATGATGTCATCTACAAACAGTGACAGTTTTACTTCTTCTTTTCTGATTTGGATTCCTTTTATTTCTTTTTCTTCTCTGATTGCTGTGGCTAAAACTTCCAAAATTGTGCTGAGTAATAGTAGTGAGAGTGGGCAACCTTGCCTTGTTCCTGATCATAGTGGAAAGGGTTTCAGTTTTTCACCATCGAGAACGATGTTGGCTGTGGGTTTGTCATATATGGCCTTTATTATGTTGAGGTAAGTTCCCTCTATGCCTACTTTCTGGAGGGTTTTTGTCATAAATGGGTGTTGAATTTTGCCAAAAACTTTTTCTGCATCTATTGAGATGATCGTATGGTTTTTCTCCTTCAGTTAGTTAATATGGTGTATCACATTGATTGATTTGCATATATTGAAGAATCCTTGCATTCCTGGGATAAACCCCACTTGATCATGGTGTATGATCTTTTAATGTGTTGTTGGATTTTGTTTGCTAGTATTTTGCTGAGGATTTTTGTTCATCAGTGATATTGGCCTGTAGTTTTCTTTTTTTGTGACATCTTTGTCTGGTTTTGGTATCAGGGTGATGGTGGCCTCCTCCCTCTGCTATATTTTGGAAGTGTTTGTGAAGGATAGGTGTTAGCTCGTCTCTAAATGTTTGGTAGAATTCGCTTGTGAAGCCATCTGGTCCTCGGCTGTTGTTTGTTGGAAGATTTTTAATCACAGTTTCAATTTCCGTGCTTTTCATTGGTCTATTTATATTTTCTATTTCTTCCTGGTTCAGTCTCTGAAGGTTGTGCTTTTCTAAGTATTTGTCCGTTTCTTCCAGGTTGTCCATTGTATTGGCATATAGTTGCTTGTAGTAATCTCTCATGATCCTTTGTGTTTCTGCAGTGTCAGTTGTTATTTCTCCTTTTTCGTTTCTGATTTTATTGATTTGTCTTCCTTTTTTTCTTGATGAGTCTGGCTAATGCTTTAGCAATTATGTTTATCTTCTCATAGAAGCAGCTTTTAGTTTTATTGATCTTTACTTTTGTTTCCTTCATTTCTTTTTCATTTATTTCTGATCTGATCTTTATGATTTTTTTCCTTCTGCTAACTTTGGGGTATTTTTGTTCTTCTTTCTATAATTGCTTTAGGTGTAAGGTTAGGTTGTTAATTTGAGATGTTTCTTGTTTCTTAAGGTAGGATTGTATTGCTATAAAGTTCCCGTTTAGAACTGCTTTTGCTGCATCCCATAGGTTTTGGGTTGTCGTGTTCTCATTGTCATTTGTTTCTAGGTATTTTTTGATTTCCTCTTTGATTTCTTCAGTGATCTCTTGGTTATTAAGTAGTGTATTGTTTGGCCTCCATGTGTTTGTATTTTTTACAGATTTTTTTCCCTGTAATGGATATCTAGTCTCATAGCATTGTGGTTGGAAAAGATACTTGATATGATTTCAATTTTCTTAAATTTACCAAGGCTTGATTTGTGACCCAGGATATGATCTGTCCTTGAGAGTGTTCCATGAGCACTTGAGAAGAAAGTGTGTTCTGTTGTTTTTGGATGTAATGTCCTATAAATATCAATTAAGTCCATCTTGTTTAATGTATCATTTAAAGCTTGTGTTTCCTTATTTATTTTCATTTTGGATGATCTGTCCATTGGTGAAACTGGGGTGTTAATGTCCCCTACTATGACTGTGTTACTGTCGATTTCCCCTTTTATGGCTGTTAGCATTTGCCTTATGTATTGAGGTGCTCTTATGTTGGGTGCATAAATATTTACAATTGTTATATATTCTTGTTGGATTGGTCCCTTGCTCATTATGTAGTGCCCTTCTTTGTCTCTTGTAATAGTCTTTATTTGAAAGTCTATTTTGTCTGATATGAGAATTGCTACTCCATCTTTCTTTTGATTTCCATTTGCATGGAATATCTTTTTCCATCCCCTCACTTTCAGTCTGTATGTGTCCCTAGGTCTGAAGTGGGTCTTTTGTAGGCAGCATATATATGGGTCTTGTTTTTTTATCCATTCAGCCAGTCTATGTCTTTTCGTGGGAGCATTTAATCCATTTACATATAAGGTAATTGTTGATATGTATGTTCTTATTACCATTTTCTTAATTGTTTTCAGTTTGTTACTGTAGGCCTTTTCCTTCTCTTGTGTTTCCTGTCTAGAAAAGCTCCTTTAGCATTTGTTGTAAAGCTGGTTTTGTGGTGCTGAATTCTCTTAGCTTTTGCTTGTCTGTAAAGGTTTTAATTTCTCCATCGAATCTGAATGAGATACTTGCTGGGTAGAGTAATCTTGGTTGTAGGTTTTTCCCTTTCATCACTTTAATACGTTCTGCCACTCCCTTCTGGCCTGCAGAGTTTCTGCTGAAAGATCAGCTGTTAACCTTTTGGGGGTTCCCTTGTAAGTTATTTGTTGCTTTTCCCTTGCTGCTTTTAATATTTTTTCTTTGTATTTAATTTTTGATAGTTTGATTAATATGTGTCTTGGCGTGTTTCTCCTTGGATTTATCCTGTATGGGACTTTCTGCGCTTCCTGGGCTTGATTAACTAGTTCCTTTCCCATATTAGGGAAGTTTTCAACTATAATCTCTTCAAATATTTTCTCAGTCCCTTTCTTTTTCTCTTCTTCTTTGGGACCCCTATAATTCGAATGTTGGTGGTTTAATGTTGTCCCAGGGGTCTCTTAGACTGTCCTCAGTTCTCTTCATTCTTTTTTCTTTATTCTGCTCTGCAGTAGTTATTTCCACTATTTTATCTTCCAGGTCACTTATCCGTTCTTCTGCCTCAGTTATTCTGCTATTGATTCCTTCTAGAGAATTTTTAATTTCATTTATTCTGTTGTTCATCATAGTTTGTTTGCTCTTTAGTTCTTCTAAGTCCTTGTTAAAAGTTTCTTGTATTTTCTCCATTCTATTTCCAAGATTTTCGATCATCTTTACTACCATTAATCTGAATTCTTTTTTAGGTAGACTGGCTATTTCTTCTTCATTTGTTTGTTCTGTTAAGCTTTTACCTTGCTCTTTCATCTGCTGTGTGTTTCTCTGTCTTCTCATTTTGCTTAACTTACTGTGTTTGGGGTCTCCTTTTCACAGGCTGCAGGTTCGTAGTTCCTGTTGTTTTTGGTGTCTGCCCCCAGTGGGTAAGGTTGGTTCAGTGGGTTGTGCAGGTTTCCTGGTGGATGGGAGCAGTGCCTGTGTTTTGGTGGATTAGGCTGGATCTTGCCTTTCTGGTGAGCAGGACCACATCCGGTGGTGTGGTTTTGGGTGTCTGTAAACTTATTATGATTTTGGGTAGCCTCTCTGCTAATGGGTGGTGTTGTGTTCCTGTCTTGCTAGTTGTTTGGCATAGGGTGTCCAGCACTGTAGTTTGCTGGTCATTGAGTGGAGCTGGTTCTTTATATTGAGATGGAGATCTCTGTGAGAGCTTTCACCATTTGATATTACGTGTGGCCAGGAGGTCCCTGGTGGACCAGTGTCCTGAACTTGGCTCTCCCACTCAGATGTTCAGTCCTGACACCTGGCCAGAGCACCAAGACCCTGTCAGCCACAAGGCTCAGAAGAAAAGGTAGAAGAAAATAAATAAATAAATAAAATAAAGTAAAATAAAATAAAACGTTATTAAAATAAAAAAATAATATTAAAAATAAAAAAATAAAACAGTAATTAAAAAAAGGAAAGAAGAGAACACCAAAACCAAAAAACAAATCCACCAATGATAACAAGCACTAAAAACTATACTAAAAATAAAAAAAAATTTAAAAACGGACAGACAAAATCCTAGGACAAATGTCAAAAGCAAAGCTATGCAGACAAAATCACACAAAGAAGCATACACACACACTCAGAAAAAGAGAAAAAGGAAAAAAATATATATGTATAAAACGAAAGGAAGAGAGCAATGAAATTAATAAACAAATCTACCAATGATAATAAGTTCTAAATACTAAACTAAGATAAACATAAAACCAGAAACAACTTAGATGCAGAAAGCAAACCCTAAGTCTACTGTTGCTTCCAATGTCCACTGCCTCAATTTTGGGATGATACGTTGTCTTTTAAAATATTCCAGAGATGCAGGGTACATCAAGTTGATTGTGGAGATTTAAGCCACTGCTCCTGAGGTTGCTGGGAGAAATTTCCCTTTCTCTTCTTTGTTTGCACAGCTCCTGGGGTTCAGCTTTGGATCTGGTTCTTCCTCTGCATGTAGGTCGCCCTCTGGCATCTGTTCCTTGCCCAGACAGGATGGGGTTAAAGTAGCAGCTGATTAGGGGGTTCTGGCTCTCTCAGGCTGGGGGGAGAGGGATACAGAATGCTGGGCGAGCCTGCGGTGAAAGAGGTTGGCATGAGATTGCAACAGCCTGAGGCACACCGTGTGTTCTCCCGGGGAAGTGTCCCTGGATCACGGGACCCTGGCAGTGGCGGGGTGCACAGGCTCCTGGGAGGGGAGGTATGGATAGTGACCTGTGCTTGCGCACAGGCTTGTTGGTGGCTGCAGCAGCAGCCTTAGCATTTCATGGCCATCTCTGGTGTCCACACTGTTAGCCGCAGCTTGCGCCCATCTCTGAATCTCGTTTAGGCGGTGCTCTGAATCCCCTCTCCTCGCGTACCCTGAAACAATAGTCTCTTGCCTCTTAGGCCAGTCCAGACTTTTTCCTGGACTCCCTCCCAGCTAGCTGTGGTGCACTAGCCCCCTTCAGGCTGTGTTCACACAGCCAACCCCAGTCCTCTCCCTGGGATCTGACCTCCGAAGCCTGAGTCTCAGCTCCCAGTGCCGACCCACCCCAGCAGGTGAGCAGACAAGTCTCTCAGGCTGGTGAGTGCTAGTTGGCACCAATCCCCTGTGTGGGAATCTCTCCGCTTTGCCCTCTGCACCCCTATTGAGGCACTCTCCTCCTTGGCTCTGAAGCTTCCCACCCACCCACCCTCTGTCTCCACCAGTTAAGGGGGTTCCTAGTATGTGGAAACTTTTCCTCCTTCACAGCTCCCTCCCAGAAGTGCAGGTCCCATCCCTATTCTTTTGTCTTTGTTTTTCCTTTTGCCCTACCCAGATACTTGGAGAGTTTCTTGCCTTTTGGAAAGTCTGAGATCTTCTGCCAGCGTTCAGTAGGTGTTCTGTAGGAGTTGTTCCACATGTAGTTGTATTTCTGATGTATCTGTGGGGAGGAAGGTGATCTCCATGTCATACTCCTCTGCCATCTTGAAGGTCCTCCCAAGATCCAGTATCTTTAATTTTCAGAACTTTCTACTTAAATGCTTTCAAAATTTTTTGTCCATTTATTCAATGTACAATTAGGTGGAAATGAGTTTAAATCCAGGGTTCAGTCCTTAGGTGACTGATTATAGTGGAAAAGAAAATCATTGCCAAGGACAAATATCCTCCCCTGGGGCTGCTCTTCTTAGATTGGTCACAGATTCTCTAGTTTCTACCCTGTCTCTTCACTTATTTATGGTATCAGACTATGTTCTGTCTGTGACATCTGCATTATATTTTAGGATTATAGTTGAGGGTTTTGACCTCAAGGTGAGGAACTAAGTTATATCTCAAATGAAAATATTCTTTCTATCACTGTTCAATTATACCATGATTACCAGAATTTGGATATGTAGTATCAGGAAGCAGAGGTCAGTCATATAAGAGAAGCGATAACTCCAAAAATATCACTGCAAAGCCAGAGCCAAAAGCCACAGGAAGCTTGTGGGATTTGGAATTATAATTTTTGAGAAAAATGTGTGGTTTGCTACTGACTGTTACAGGTGGAAAACCAGACTTACCTGTTGAACATTGAGGGACAACCTGTTGTTGTTGTTTAATGAAATTAGAAGAGCAGAAAATGTGGGTTACAGAAACAATTAGCTTAGTTCAAGAATTTTGCCCTCCTTCACAGATAGAGACTAGATCCCACAGGGACTTGGCCCTGGGGCCTACAGTCAAGCTGATTTTTATACCATTAGTAGTCTTCATCTAGAAGTTGGAAAAAATTCCCCAGGAGAATGCTTTCCAAGATAGGAAGGAAATATTATAAGTCATGGTTAGAGGTGCGTTTGAAAAGGCACATGATGGGCAACCTCACAGGCTCAGGGCTGTAGTTGACTAATTGAACATTTGAGTCAGTCACTAGGGATTATTCATGGGACAGAGTGAATGCAAGAGATGAGTCTTGCTCCTGAGAAAACTCCAGGCCAAAACTCCTGTAGGTGTTCCTATGCATTCCTGTTCCATTAATATCTCACAATTCAAGGTGAGACAGGGGTCTGTTTATCCCAGTACAGTTCCTTAGAGCCCACAGAGCCCCTTCCACTTGGTGGTTATCATTAGATAAGCAAGAGAACAATTCTCCAACTCCTCAGATTTAGTCTTGGCTCATATGGATTTTCTATGTATAGAATAAAATATTGTTTTCATTTACTTCTTTTGTTGAGCACAGCTTTAAATCAAGAAGAGTGAGATGAAATTAGTTGTATTCATACAACATTAGAAAAGTATCACACATATAAAAAAGTCCAGATTTAAATAATGGTCTAGAATAAAGACTAGCAGACAGTGGCTTGTGAGCTTGTCAGCTGCCTGTTTTGGTAAATAAAGTGTTATTGGGACAAAGTTGTGCCCATTCATTTACACATAGTCTATGGTGGTTTTCCTACTACAATGACAGAGTTACATAGTTACAACAGAGACCTGAAAGGCCTAAACTATTTATTCTCTGGCCTTTTACAGAGAAAGTTTACTGACTCCTGATCTAGAGCCAGAGAAACAATGATAGACAAATGGTCATTCTGCCCATAGGGAAGTTCTTAGCCATTTTCCTCAGAGGTTACTATTTTCAGAACTTGTGAGGATGTTCAGTGAGACAATGTTGAAGAGTTATGGTCCTGTGGCCAGAAAAACAATTCTCTCCAAATCAGCCTTTTGTCCAGACTGCACATCCTCTTTCAGATGTCACTTTCCTCCCTCCACCTGGGGTCTTAACAAGGAGGTAAACACTGGAGCCTTGCGAAGGCTGGGCAGGGCTTGGTCATCCAGCCAAGCAGGAAGTGTCGGGAGCAGAAACTGTGTGACGCTGGAGCAGGTTGGCCCGGGGAGCAGTAACATGTAGACATCTCTCCAGTCTTTCTACATCCATCTCTACAGGACCTTGTGGTAGCTGGGTGGCTGATATACCACAGATCAAAACAAACAAACACAAAGTGTGACTCACCTGCCTGTTCACTGAGCAGAGCTGTGAGGGGATCAAAAATCCAAGGTTAACACGGAGCATTTGCATCACAATTTAGAAATTTATATTACTCTGCTAAATTGCTCAAAACATTCCAGCTTTCCCTCATTTTCTATTCCCCTACCCCATTATCACCAACAATTCAATCTCCCTCAAACATACAACCAATCTACATTCATTTTATTTTTTTAAATTAATTTTTGTTGGCATATAGTTGCTTTAACCCTTATTCATTTTACAATCATGAGGCAAATTGCAAACCTTCTCTTCCCCAAAGGGATTGCCAGAAGCAAGTCCCATGGATGTTGGATGTTTAGTGATTCCCTCCATTTCATTTTGCTTCCCCTCTCCCCCACCAACTGCCTTCTCACCCATGCTTTTCAAAGGGTAGACACTGTGCTACATGATAACATGGTCTCAAGTCACAAAGAGTTCATCAGGAAACATACCCAGTGAGAGTTTATGAGAGTTGAACCCACCCTGAACTAATGTTTTCTCTAGTCATATTTTATGTGAGAGTCCTTTTACTCAATTAACAAATATTTATTTAGTGCCTACTGAATGTAGAGAAAGGAATTTTGTTTCTCAGAAGCAGACTTCTTCTCCCTCATAGCCCATGATTAAGCAAAAGGACATTAGCAAAGGGTCTCAATGTATCTTTTAAGCCAAAATCTTGTAGATAACTATCTAAATACTTTTCATGGAGGAGTATTAAGCATTGAAATTATGAAAATTTTATTTATGAGAACATATTACTCTCTGAGATCTAAGAGAATCAAAACAGATTCATTCATTCATTCAATTCATGATCAACAAATGGTAAAGTGGCCTGCCTTAAACATTAAGAATTAGGATGTAAGGCAATATGATTTTCCTGGGGCAACTGTTTTGTATTTGACTATGAAATCTAAGCAGGAAGCAGAGAACTGAGCATTTCTACTGGTCCCTGGGCTCTGATAAACCCTTAGACCTTTCAAGAGTTAGAGATCTCATCTTGCTTCCACCTCAGTTCTAACTCATTGAAGATGATTAGTAACGACCATAAGAGCGTGAAGGCCTAGTTCAGCTATTTGAGAAGATGTTCCCTCAGCCACCTGTTGAGTCCCGTGTTCAGGAAATGAAAACTACTTTTTAAAGTAAGTTTTGCACAATTAGCAAGAAAAGGAAGTAGAAGAGCTCTTCAATGTCTCACCACTATCTTCTTTTCCATAGGTGCTAGAGAATTAACGATGATCTTCTCAATGCCAGAGAAATTCCACATCTTGACACTGATGATAGCTAACACTTATATATGGCTGTTAATAAGTTGAAGAAATTCAAAATGCTTTATGCCCACAAAGTCATTAATACCCTCAGTAAGCTTGTGAAGTCAGGACTATCCCCTTTACGCAATTGAGGAAACTGAGGCACCAGAAAAAGCAAGTAAGTTGATCAAGACCAGTATGGTCAATTTCTAGTAGTAACAACTGGGAGTCAAACCTAGGCAGTCCAGTTCCATAGTCTGACTCTTAAACACTTTGATGTCTTGCTATGATATATCGTCTCTCAATATTTCTTAAGATAACAGGGCCGTTGTTGCAATGGCTCAGGTTTCTTAGGTGAAATTTTCCTTAGTCAATTTCTAACTTCATAGAATGGGATTTTTACTAAGATTCAAAGCACTTGCTCTATATCATTACATTATCCCCTTCCCTATTTCTAATCATGCTTTTTATACCACGGGCTTGTCTTAATACGTCTACACCCTGCAAAGCATGCATCACGTCAAAGCCTATTGTCACTCTCATTCTGATAGTATGTAGTCCTCAGAAATGTTATACAGAACAATCTGCTCAGATCAGGCTGTCCAGACAGATGTGAGTTGCCTTTTTGGACCTTATGCAGCATGAAACTTTAAATCACAGAATCACAGGTGTTTGTAACCTGGAGACTGATAGTGAAATAATAACCATAGACTCAATGTTATCTGTTCAGGTGAATACTTAACAATATTATTCACTATAAACCTAGTTTTACTTTGGGAAATGCTGATGTATGTATGTGATGTGATGAAACATTATAATCATGTAATAAGAAAAGGCTAAAGACACCCAACAAAGGCAGTTTGAAATTAAATTATATATGGATTACCAAGCTGCCATTAAAATGCTTCTGTAGAATAATATTTAATAGCAATAAAAGATGCTCATGATATATTGCTAAGGGGAAAGTGGCTACTAAATGCAATTTATCTGCTGCACACCACTCTCTTGCTCTCCAGTAAAAAAATGTCTGAGACAATAAACACCAAGTTTTTACTGTAATTATATCTGAATAATGTAATTAAAGGTGATTTTTATTTTCCTCATTTTGCTTATTAGTGTTTTCTAGTATTCCTACAATAAACATATGCTATTTATATATGTTTAAAAGATTCATTTAAAAAATGGTCTGGGTTTTTTGGCCTTTCTAACCTTAAAGTATATCAAGCAATGCTACTTTAACTTTCTTCATAAATGGCTTATTTGTGTTTAGAAGAGGGACCAGAGCTGATCTTCAAGTTCTTGCCTACTGGAAAGGTTCCTAGGTGGCCTGTAAATTCCTCCTCATCCTGGCCAGCCAGGAAGTCATAGGATTCTGATGGATGGAAGCAAATTAGGGAAGAGAGTAGAGAGAGAAGCAAGCAAAAGATGGTGGAGGAGTTCATGGTAGGTATAAGTTTTTCATAAACATGTGAGGAGATTTTTCAAAATGTTCACAACCTTTCATTGATTCCAATATGTCTTCTATGGAAATGTATCCTGTTTGGTTGGAAGTTAATATTTCCTAAGGTGTTACCAAATGGTGTGGGGCAGAATTCATGGTTTGTGTGAAAGTGAGTGTTGCAGGTGGAAAAGAGAAATAATGAGTCGTTAGAGACAAGTGTTGTCATAGTGAGGTTGATGCGGGCCACAATGGTGACAACAAGTCCTCTGAAATGATTGACATACTCCATCTGGGTGCTGCTCTGTATTTGACAGATGGTAGGCATTTACGTATGGATAGACATAGACTGGACGCATACCTAAACTTGGAAGCAAACTAGGGACCACATGCAGAGATTAGGAAGCTAAATGGTTCAGTGGAGGGAAAGGTAACTTAATGTTTAAGACTGTAATGGCAAAAGTGAAATTGTGTGTGCATATGTTTAACCAAAGTGAGAGATAAAACTATCCCTCTGCAAAGATATTTAGCTACCAGTCAGATGGAGCCACAGGTACCGCAGGGAAGCAGAGTTACACATAGATATAAAAGCCTCTTGGCACAGCCATGTAGACTATTGACTTAGAGATTCCACACGTAGCAGCAGGCAGAAGGATACTATCTCAGATGCAGGGCAAAAACAGTCTCTGCAAATTCTGTTCAATGTCTTGAATGGGACACAGAGCATAGTGCCAAGATGGGGAATGCCAGAATTGAAACAGAGAAGAGAATCTTCATGAAATACAATTCAGAAGAAAATAGATAACATCTCCCATTTGAGGAAGTTGACTACTAGGACAGTTAGGGTAGAAAAATGAGGCTGGTAAACTTCAGAGATCTCTGGATATATCTGGTTGAACTTGGGGCTCCAAGGTCACTACGGCAGAATAAGTGTCATAATGTATATAAATATGCTGCATATATGGTCGTAGAAGTAGTCATTGTCATGGTCATCATCATTGTGTGGTAGTAGTTGTAGTAGTAATTTTAGTAGTTACTGTAATTATGTTGAACAACATATGTCTTTCTTGAGTGGGGCTTGACCTAGGAATTTTATGTCCAGGGTAATAAATATATACTTTTGAAGGTGATAATGTTTGTTGGAGACCTTCTGGAGCAGAATTGGCTAGTGGAAATATTGATTTTGTCTTAATAGACAACACCTAGATGTTATTTAGGCAGAACCAGACCCTTCTGCCCAGCAGATTCTCTACAATGCAATTAATTAATTTCTAGAAGTCTACTGGGGCCCTGCATAGGCCAAACAGCATGACATGGAATTCAGACTGAGTAAGAATGCCTGGAAGCTGTGCTCTATTACCTCCCTGGCAGGTATAAAGATGGAGGTGCTCCAGAGACCCAGTTTCTAAAAGAAGTATCCCCATATTTGCTCAATTAGAGAAAGGCAGGAGGAAGTTTTAGTTTCAGATAGTGATTGTTTTTAGAGACTGGAATTTTACCAAACTCAATTTTTTCTTCTTCATGAGGAGTACCAGTTTCTTCAGTATTAGTAGAAGTTTTTATAAACCCCTTCTAAAGAAGGCATTGCTATTCCTGGGGTGGGGAGTAGAGGTAAACCTAGTCTTGGAGTCTGAGGGGAGACAGAGGCACAGGAAGACTTAGTGAGTCTCCTGGAAGATATCTGAGCAGAATCTGCAACAAGGAGCCATTCTCCCTCCATGTGTGAAAATACCGCCCAATAAGTGACCTAGACTCCCTGGGGACGGCAGGTGCAGAGGGGCCCCCACGAATCAGACAATTCAATCTGAAGCTTTCTATTTTCTGTTTTAATTGTATGTTTGTGGGGTTTCCAGAAATGTGGATGGGATATGACTTTCCATGCAGGAAGGACAATTACCAAAAAGAACTGTGGACCATGGGTCATTGACTATACCAACCCTTAATAGCATCACCCAGAACAGCTTCCTGTGCATATCTTCCTGGCAGTTGAACATCAGCTGTTGGTGACAGAAAATAAATGAGTACTACCAAATCATACCCTGCTTTCAATCTCAATTTCCCTTCAGAGGTTTTTGCTCACTCTTCTAACATGCTCTCCTAGCAACTCTTTCCCAGTTCACAAAGGTATAATTCCCAGTCAGAAAAAGCATTCATACATTCATTCAGGGGTGGATAAATTTTACATAATTTTTAAAATGCATAGCCAAACAGGTAAGAAGGGAAATTCCCCTATTACAGATTAAAAAAGGAAGTGAAAACAGAATGTTAAACATGTAGATTACATTATTGTTCTCCTAGGAGGAGTGGGAGAGAAAATGCTACATTAAATAATTTTTATGAGCTTCGCACTTAAAGTCTATGTGGAATCAGTAGACAAAATTTTGGACCTACGAAAGGCAGAAACTTGAAACTAAAGCACCACAAGACTTTCTTTTTAATAAATGAGTGGTTTGGTGAGGAAAAAAAATTACCCACAAGCACAGATAGAGGTCAAATAAGCTTGTGTTTGTATCAAGCTTGGGGAAAATAGAAAGTTTCCTCTGAAACAATAAAAGCCCAGGACTGTGCCATGCTCCTGTGCGTGCCCTGGGAAATCCCAAATAAAGAATTATTATAAAAATTGGTCCTGGGCCAGTGAGCACCAAGGGCTTAGAAGAATTAAATACAAAATGGCTTTTGAGAGACACAGTCAGAAACCCAGGTCACGTGGAATTCCTACACTGCACAAAAAGCTTCTTAATCTAAAATCACAAAACCCATCAACTTATGAAGAACAAGATTCAAAATATACAATAAATACAGGCTTTAAATACCTAAAACTGCAGAAGAACTATCTAAGAATTACAGTATATTGAATGTATTTAAACTATTTTAAGGTTGTTAAAATAATAAAGTACAGTTGACTCTTGAATAACACAGGTGTTAGGGGCTCCAACTCTCCATGAAATTGAAAATCCATATATAACTTTACAGTTGGTCCTCCATATCTGTAGTTCTGCATCTGCGGATTCAACCAATTATGAATCATGTAGTAGTACATGTATTGAAATAAAAAGATATATAAGTGGACCCACGTAGTTTAAACCCATGTTGTTCAAGAATCAACTGTATTAAGCCCATAGCAGTAGAATACTATAAATAATAAAAAGACAAATTTGAAAAGTTATAATAATAATATTTTTGAAAACTTAATATTTGCCAAGTATACTTTTAAGCATTTTAAACAAATGATTTTACATAATTAGCAAAACAACATCATATATTAGATATAATTGCTATCCCAGTTTTAAGCATGAAAAACATACAGAGGTTAATTAACTTGACCCAAACTGCAGGACTAGTAAATGGTGAGGCCAAAATGTAAATCCAGACAACTCTTCAGAAACCATGCTTTAAAAATTTTGCTACTAATATCTCTGAGAAGAAAAAAAAAAAATGTAGTCATTGAAATAAGGAAGAAATAGGTTAAACTGATATAGCTGAAGAAACAATTAGTAAACTGAAAGATAGAGATTAAGAAATTGCCCAGAATGCAACAGGCCCAATAAAGAAATGAAGAATTGGAAGACTAATTAAGAGTCATGAGAATAAAGTCAGAAGGTCTAGAAAACTTCTAATATGAATTTCTGAAGGATAGAATTAAAACAATGGTGAGGCAATATAATAACAGAGATAATAATTAAGTATTTTCTAAATTTGAAGAAAGCCATTAATCCTCAGGTTTAAGAAACATTTATCTCAAGCAAAATAAATTCATATTTAGACACAGCAGAGTGAAACTACATAAGACCAAAGATAGAGAGACTTAAAAGTAACCAGTGAGAAAAGACAGATTAACTACAAAGAAACAACAATTAAACGGAGAGAAATTTTCTCAAAGGCAACAATAGAAAGAGGAAGACCATGGAATAAAGTATTAAAACTATTGAGAGCAAATCTAAACTATCAGTCTTAAATTCTGCTTTTGCACCTTCTGGACAAATGAACTCACAGATTGTAGCAAAAAGAACTAGAAAGTAAAAGTTCATAAAGAAAGAAATTGGACCACAGTGACATTATCATCATAGCAGAATAAGAATTTTCTTCTGTCCTTCCTCCAAGACCACCAGTTTAGACAATCACCAAAGAACAAGAAAGTCTTGTGGAAATCCAGGAGTCCAGCAGAGAGTTTCTGACACAGTCTCAGAGCAAAAAACTCAGATATTGGATAGATTGAAGGGGAATATTGAGGTGTGCTGTGTGACTGAGTGGTGGGGAGCAACTGGGAAAGTGGCAGATAGGGCTCTCAGAGGGGACCAGAGGGACATGAGTGCTACTAACTGCATCACAGAATCCATCAGGATGTCTGCCTGTGAACCACAGGGGATGCCTCACCTGCAGATACCACCAACTGGCCCACAGGCACCAATAGCACTCCACAGGCCTCACTCACACATTCCCCCACTGCAGGAATGGTTCTTTATGTATGTTCCCAATAGCTTCAAGAATCAGGCTTTGAAGATGGCCAGTGAGCACACACAGAAAGCTGAACCAGCTCTGTGGACTTGGGAGAAATGACACAACTTAAGCATTCAGGACCACCCTAGAGAAAGCAAAAAGGAGTCTGGCAGCACTTGGCCTGGCAGATCAAGAGAAGGCATACAAGCTTAAGAATTCTCTTACAAGAGAGAACACAAAATGTGGATCAGGTGTACCCATAGAAAAGTTCTAAGAAAGCCTTAGAATTCCTAGCAGGGTGACAGAAAGTATTTTTCTCCCAACGTCAGCCAGTAAAGACTGGAGAAAGAGACTGCTTCCTCAAATGTGAAGACAGCAATGCAAGACCCCAAGAGATATAAAAAATAAAGGAAATATAATACTACAAAAGGAATACAATCATTTTTTCAATAACCAGCTCCAAAGAAATATGGATCTGTGATTTATGCAATAAAAAATTCAAAATAACTATTCTAAGGAAGTTCAGTGAACTATAAGACAACACAGAAAGACAATTCAATGAATTCAGGAAAATAATATATGAGCAAAATGCAAAATTTAACGTAGAGATAGAAATCTTTAAAAAGAACCAAACAGAAATCCTGGAGCTGAAGAATACAATAAATGAAATAAATGTAACAGAGAGCATCAATAATCGACTAGATCAAGCAGAAGAATCTGTGAAGTATAAAAGACATATGCTTTGAAATTATCTAATTAGAGGAGAATAAAGAAGAAAAGAATGAAAAAGAGTGAAGAAATGCTATGTGAACTATGAACTACCATTAAGAAAAATAATCTATTCATTATTGGAATCCCCAAAGAAGAAAGGGAGAATGGGGCAAAAAGCTCATTTAAAGTAATAATGGCTGAGAACATCCCAAATCTGGGGAGAGATTTGGACATCCAGTTCATAAAGCTAATAGGCCACCCAAAACTTCAACCCCAAACAATCTTTTCCAAAACATATGATAATAAAATTGTCTAAAAGCAAAGGCAAAGAAAGAATTATTTAAATAGCAAAAAACAAAAAACAACAAAATCTCATACATAGGAACACCCATAATATTATCAAACCTTGCAGGCTAGAAGAAAGTGGGATGATATATTCAAAATACTGAACAAGAACAAAAAAAAAAACAACTAAGAAAACTACTGGGAAAAGTTGTCCTTCAGATACAAAGGTGAGATAAAGACTTTACCAACAAACAAAAGCTGAAGGAGCTCATGACCCACTAGACCTGCCTTATAAGAAATGTTGAAAGAAGTTCTTTAAGTTGAAGTGAAAGGATGCTAATTAAGAACATAAAAGCATATGAAGACATAGAACACATTGGTAAGGGTAAATATATAGTCAAATTCAGAATACTGTAATACTATGATATGGTGATGTGTTAATAACTTAACTCTAGTATAAAGTTTAAAGGACAAAAGCATAAAAATAAATATAATGATAATAATTTGTTAATAGCTACACAATACAAAAAGTGGTAAATTGTGACATCATAAACATAATGTGGAAGGAGTAAAAGGGTAGAAGTTTTGTATGCAATTGACATTAACTTGTTATCAGCATAAAATGGACTGTAATATCTATAAGATATTTTATGTAAGCCTCATAGGAACAACAAAGCAAAAACCTACAGTAGATACACAGAAGATAAAAAGAAAATCTAAGCATACCACTATGAATAGTCATCAATTCAGAAAGGAAAACAATGAGAGGAAGAAAAGAATAGGAAGCTAAAAAAAGGCAGAAAATAATGAATAGGATGGCATTAGTAAGTTCTTACATATCAATAATTATTTAAATGTAAATTAATTCAATTCTTCAATCAAAAGGCTGAGTGGATAATAAAACAAGGCTCAACTATATATGCTCACAATAGAAGCATGTCACCTATAAGGACACACATGGGATCAAAATGAAGGAATGAAAAAAAAATTCTGAGTAAATGAAACCAAAAGAGAGAAGCTATATTTATATCAGACAAAACAGACTTTAAGTCAAAAGCTATAACATGAGACAAGAAGGTCATTATATAATCTAAAAGGGGTCAGTTTATCAAGAAGATATAACAATTGTAAATATCTATGTACCTAACATTGGAATGCCAAAATATATAAAGCAAATACCAACAGAACTAAAGGAGAAATAAGCACCAACACAGTAATAGTTGGGGGCTTAACTATCCCATTTCTACAGTGGATAGATCATCCAGAGAATTAATAGGGAAACAGCGAATTGGAACAACACTACAGACTTAATAGACCTAATATACCTATATAGAACATCCCACCTAACAGCAACAGAATACACACAGTTATCAAGTACACATAGAACATTTCCTAAGCTAGATAATATGTTAGGCCACAATACAAGTCTCAACAAATTTAAGGAGAAATAAATTATATCAAGTATTTTTTTTCCTACCACAATGGTATGAAACTAGAAATCAATAATAGGAGGAAAGCTGGAAATTTTACAAATAAATGGAAATTAAACAACACACTTCTGAACAACAAATGGATCAAAGAAGAAAGCAAAAGGGAAGTCAAAAAATATCTTTAGACAAAATAAAATAAAAACATAACACACCATTACTTGGGAATGCAGCAAAAACAGTCTAATGAGGAAAGTTTATGGCTATAAAAGCCTACATTTAAAAAAACATAAAAGAAAGACCTCATATGAACAACCTAGCATTGTACCTCAAGGAACTGGAAAAACAAGAAAAAACTAAGCTCAAAGTTAGCAGAAGTAAGGAAATAATAAAGATTAAGCAAAAATAAATGAAATAGAGAATAGGAAAACAATAGAAGAGAATAAGAAAACTAGAGCTGGTTCTTTGAAAAGATAAACAAAATTGACAAATCTGTAGTTAGATTAAACAAGAAAAAGAGGACTCAAATAAATAAAACTGTAAGTGAAAAAAGGAGACATTACAATTAATACCACAGAAATACAAGGGATCATAGGAAACTACTATAAACAATTATATTATGACAAATTGGACAACACAGAAAAAATGAATAAATTCCTAGAAACATTCAACCTATGAAGACTGAATCATGAAGGAACAGAAAATCTGGAGAGATCAGTAATAAATAGGACATTGAATCAGTAATCAAAAACTTCCCCAAAAAGAAAAGCCCATGACTGTATAGTTTCACAGGTTAATTCTAGAAAGCATTTAAAGAAGAATTAAAGCCAATTCTTCTCAAGCTGTTCAAAAAATGGAAGAGAAGTAAACATGTACAAAAACATTTTATGAGGCCATAATTACCCAGATATCAAAGCAAAACAAGGACACTACAAGAAAAGAAAAGAAAAGAAAAAAAAAAAAAACCTACAGGCCAATATCCCTGATGAATATAGATTCAAAAAAAAAAAAAAAATCCACAAAATACTAGCAAATTGAATTCAACCACACATTAAAAGGATCAAATATCATGATCAAGTGAAATTCATCCCTGGGATACAAGGATGGCTCAACATATGCAAATCAACAACTGTAATATATCAATTTAATAGACTAAAAATTAAAACTATAAGATCACCTCAATAGATGCAGAAAAGGCATTTGACAAAACCTTTCATGATAAAAAAAACTTTCAAAATTGAATATAGAAGGAATGTACCTCCATATAATAAAGGCCATATATGACAAATCCACAGCTAATATCATACTCAAAGGTGAAAAGCTGAAAACTTTTCTTCTAACATCAGGAACAAGCAAGAGTGGTCATTCTCACCACTCCTATTCAACATAATACTGGAAGCCCTAGCCAAAGCAATTACACAAGAAAAAGAAATAAAAGGTATCCGAATCAGAAAGGAAGAAATAAAATTTTGTATGTGGATGATATGATTTATATATAGAAAACCCTGAAGACTCCACCAAAAATCTTCTGGAAGTAATAAAATACAGTTAAATTTCAAGATAAAAATAAACACACAAAAAATCAGTTGCATTTCTACACATTAACAACAAATTATCTGAAAAGAAATAAAGAAAACAATCCCATGTATTATAGCATCAAAAACAATAAAATACTTAGGAATAAATTTAACCACGGGGGTGAAAGGTCTATATATTTAAAACTATAAGACCTTGATGTAAGACATAGAAGAAGACACAAATAAACGGAAAGATATCCCTTGTTCATGGATTGAAAGAATTAATATTGTTAAAGTGTCCATACTACCCAAAGCCATCTATACATTTAATGCAATATCCTTATCAATATCCCAATGACATGTTTTCACAGAAATATAACGAAGAATTCTAAAATTTGTTTGGTGCTACAAGAGTCCCCAAATAACCAAAGCAATATTGAGAAAGAAGAACAAAGCTGGAGACATCACACCTCCTGATTTCAAACTATATTGCAAAGCTATCATAATAAAAACAGTATGGTATTGGTATAAAAACGGACACATAGACAAATGAAACAGAATTGAGAGCCCATAAATACACTCATGCATATATGGTCAATTAATAATTGACAAGAGAGCCAAGAATATTCAGTGGAGAAGGGACAGTTTCTTCAATAAATGATGTTGGGAAAACTGGATATTCATATTAAAATAATGAAACTGGACTCCTATCTTACACTACTCACAAAAACAAGACAAAAACAAACACATAGATATAAAAAACAGATTAGCAGTTACCAGAGGAAAAGAGGGTGGGGGGGAGGGAAAGTGGGTAAAAGGAGCCAACTATATGGTAATGGACTGAAACTAAACTTTTGGTGTTAAGCACACTGTAGTGTAAATGGAAGTCAAATTATAATATACACATAAAATTTATATAACATTATAAACCGATGTTACCTCAATTAAAAAAAGAGAAAAATAGAAGAAACACAAATGAGGAAAAAAATGAATAAAAAGAACTTGATAACTGGAAATAAAGAGAAACATGGTTAAAATGGTAAATTTTATGTTATTTATATTTTAGCAAAATAAAAAAAAGAAAAAATATATTATGATGTATCATATAACAGGACACTACACAGCTTTTAAAACAGTACAATAATCTACATACAGACTTCAAAATATTTCATGATATTTTATTAAATAGGTATACTTCTAAATATCTATATATTCACACGTATGTAGAAGTGTTTCTACAGAAAAATAGAAAAATATCTGCAGAGCTAATATTTTAACAATGCTAAGCTTTTAACAATGGGTACCACTTGCGGTAACTTATAGCGAAGACTTTAACTTTTACATTATATACTTTTAAAATGTTTTAATTTATGTGCTAGCTTATGATTGCTTTAAAATTAAAATACAGACTTCAAACCATATTGTCACATTTTCAAAAAGTTTGTGAATTAAGGAAGAAAACATATTCCTAAAGCTTTTAGAGGTTGCAACAAGTACAGAACTTTGGATGTAGTGAAACCTACTGAGATTACGTCTCCTTATAAATATGGGGGCGTCTAGATTGGCACCTAGATTGGCCTGACAGACAAAATATGTCATTACAGTTTAGTGTAACCGCAATGGTATTTTACGTAACTTTGCTTTAATTTTAGTCTGGTAACGGTGACCCCCAAATTCACTGAGTCACATATTTTATGTAGAAACAGGATGATTAATGTAAGGGGCAGGGCTGGAGCTCTGTACTCTCTAAGCAGGGAAAGCACTTGGACAAAAAATTATGGACACAGCTTTCTGTATGGAGCAGTCCCACAAAATCACTAACCTTGGGTTCATGCTTTCTAAGCTTCATTGTCCCTCTACCCCATGACCTCAAGTTCTTTTATTCCTGTCCTGTTTTCTCTTGTAAAACGAACTCAGAGCTGAGTTTGACCTGTACCTGAAAGAACCAATAGGAATCCGGCCCTAGTAACAAAGTTCTTCCCACTCCTGAGTTCACGTTGGTTCTCCTGGGCGATCTCTTCAAAGCTTGAGCCAACTTCACTTCACAGTAGATGCAGGAATAATCTCATGGAGGAAAGCACCTGGATGAGGTGTACTGGAACGCTGATTCTCCCAGGATCTCTGAAGGACATATTAGTCCCGAGGTATGGGGTCATGCATGGTTTCCCAAGAGCAGAATCTTCTATAACTTTACATAACATCTTCATAGTCCACATCTGTAAGATCCGCCTTCTTCAGCCTAGAATAGATGGCTGAGGAGTTCTAAGAGCAAAGGGACATGGATAGAACCTGAGCAGGGAAGACAAGTCGAACATGTTTCCCACAGGTCTTCTTCCCCAGTCCTCTTCCAGTCAGCCTGGATGCACCCTATCATGGTGCACCACTCAAGACAAAACTTGGAGCCTCTTGGAAGACTGTGGTCCTAGGCCACCATTTTCAAAAGGCCTGCGTCCCACTGTTGGGCTACTGAGATGCTCCTGATGAGCTGCAAACTGACCCATACAAAGCCTTCTCTCATTTTTATGAGTCATTATTAGGCTGTTCCATGGACTATAATTTTTCAAGGATGTCAGAATTTTGTATTCATAAACTAAATTTAGCCTGTTACTGGAGTTTATCAAGGGCTTGAACTCTGTCCTGAGATATTTGTCTGCCACACCACACTAGACTCAAATACAAAGCACTTACTCTATTTGCACACGTGCAGAGTTGGAATTTACGCAATTTTCTGAAAGCATTTTTGTATCATCAGTGAAGTCTTGAATTGATCAAGCTTTAGAAATTCCTGATTTTTTAATGACAAAAATTACTTAGTTTAGCTTTATTCAATATTAATTTAGTTTTTGACATGTTGTTTGGTTAACTTCATAGCACGAAATGATGTATGTGTGGTTCAACAGTATTTCAGGATAAAGATTTTCAAATCTATAGAATTCTTAGACTAAGCATGCACTACAGTTTAGCTACAAACCTTCCATATGTCCATTGCTAAAAAAAGTATACGTGAGCCTCTAAAATTACCTTGTACAATGACACTTTACTGTTATAATCAAATGTTTTTATCCCTGTGGTGTGAGGAGATAAGGTAGGAGATAGACCATGAGATATCTTGTTTTTCCTAAGGGGCCATAATTTTAAAAATTTGAGAGCCTGTCCCCAGAAGAAAGAGAGAAAGAGCATGGAGGAAAGAACAGGGATTCTAACTCACCTTATCCCCAGTATGCATCCCAGGGGGTTCTTCTGTGGAGACAAACATATGTGAGATTCCATTTAAAGTCCTTCATTAAATTAGTGTTAATAAAGGCTTCTTTCTCTCCTGTCTATTTCCCATGGACTTACTTCCATTAATATTTTTCTGTCTCGCTTTTCTGCCTATCACAAATATGACTCCTTACTGTACAGAGGAAAACTAGCACCTGGGGGGAGTGTGGGTCCGCCAGCCCCTCCTGGCATTTGTACCTCTCAGCATTTCTGTGCCCACCAAGTACGGGATGGGACAACAGCCACAACCAGGCAGCTGTATTGGGGTGCTACAGGGAGTCCATAGCTGGTACCGTCTCCAATGCTGCCATTTGACTGGGGAGTGAGATATACAGGAGGCCAAGTTAGCATCAGCATTGGGCTCTACTCAAGACACCTTCCAGACCAAAGGCCAATCTTCATATAAGGCACAGCAATGCTCATAGTCAGCTCCAAGAGCAAAAGCAGCAGCACCAAAGAACAGAGCCATGTTGCCATACACGGTCACTGATTATCCTCCCGGTTCCAGGAAAGACAAAAGTCAGAGACAAATTCACTCCCTCATGTCTCACCTGCCGCTGGTTGCTGTTCCTGCTGCACACAGTACACCAAAGAATAAACCTCATCCCTACTTACAACATTCACTGAAAGAGAAAAGAGGAGGCATCGTGACATGACACAGTCCCTTCTTCCTGCCATTTAACTCACTCCATACCTACCACCTATCACAGCCATGAAGATAGATGAGTCATTTATGTGTAGAGGTGGCTGGGACACAGCAGGGTCGGATTTGGTTAATAGACATAACCTTATTGCTTCTTCCCCAGCTTGCTCTGCCTACTTTGGCCCAGGTCATTTGGGAAGCCTCACCATTTTCATAGTCAGGGTGTAGTTGCTCTGGGGCTTGTGAGTTGAGGTAGGTGGATTCTTGGGGTACAGGGCTGGGAAGGCTCCTGCAAACACAGAAACACATGCTACCTATCTGGGATAGCATCCTAGATGTCCCAGACATAACTATCCGGGATTATGAGTAAAACACTGAAGGAGAGAAGCCTGTTACAAAGTGTCCTGAATAGAATGCTAATTTATGGGGAAATCAGCACAGCTGTCTGGTACAAGGCACAGCTCTATACTTACACTGAGCAAGGCACTGCAGAGTATCACTGGAGTATATATTCCGCAAGTGTAAGGTTCTTATTTGACAGCTTACTGTGGTATTGCCCACACCCAGAATAGTGCCATTCACATCATAAGTGCTCGGTAAATACTGAATGAAAAAATATTGATTCACCCCAGATGGAAACCGGTTGCTAGGCAGAACAAGCAGCTTGAGGAAGGGAAAGAAGAAAATACTCTTGCATGTGCATGTATCACTGAAAAAGTGCTATTCTGATTTGGAAAAAAATCTGTTTTTTTGTTGGCAAAAATAATAACACAGTATAAAATGTATCAGCTAAACACTGATATCCCCCGATGGAAGTATTTAAAAACTCTTTTCCTCTTCTAACCAACAAGGACCTATCATACAGCACAGGGAACAATACTCAATATTTTGTAATAACTTATAAGGGAAAAGAATCTGAAAAAGAATATATAACTAAATCATTGTGTTGTACACCTGAAACTAACATGACATTGTAAATCAACTATACTTCAATAAAATAAAATCAAAAATAAATTTTACAAAATCTTTTCCTCTTCTAATCTTCTAAGGAACTTCATCAACAATTTTTCAGTATGTTTATTACTTATTCTCTGGCCTGCATTATGGAAATGTGTGTATATCTTAACTACTCTAGGATACTTAAAACTCTCAAGATCTCTCCATATTTTCATGCTTTCTAGCACTCAACAAAATGACTTACAGACTCTCAGATATTGGTTGATTGAATAAATGCATGAAACTGGTCAATATAATGGAACTGTCTTATTCTGCACATTTAGTGAAGGAGATAAATTAGGAAAAATGATGAAAGGATTTAAATTAATTAGTTAATATATAAAAGAAGAGGAATAGCAAATGAAGTTATCAGTGGAAGAACTCTGGAGTAGTAGTTTTGGATATGACAAAATATGGAAAAAAGCTCATGAGAGAGAACAATTCAAAAAATTGTTTGAAATAGATTTTTCTACATTAACTGTGCACACAGAGAAAGCAGAGGTCTCACCTGAGTGAATTCCCGGCTGAACGACTTCCTGCAAGTCAAACAAATGAAAATACATGTCAATGAAGGAACTCTCTTTCTCAGTGCTTTCATACAGCGCTTGTGCGGGGAATGTGCCTTGTTTCAGGATGCCCATTGCAAGATGCCACTGTGTGCTCAGAGGACATCCTGGTAATTATTTGGGCAGATCCTTCATATTGCAGATGAAGAGATTTAGGTCCAGAATAGTTAAGCGAGCTTCCCAAAGACAGTTAATACCAGAATTGGACTTGAGCCCAAGGCTCTGTACCTGCACACCTATAACATTTTTTGGTTTTGGTTTTAGAACCATACGACCTAATCCTATCATGACAAAAGGCACTTCCATAGACACAGTATAGTTGGGGTGACGTCTCCAAAGATGCCCAAAAGCTTGGAATTTAAGTAAGAATCTCACATTGTCCTCTCTTGCCCCATCTCCAACTTGCTCAATGGAGAACAGGAGACCAAGATTAAACATACAAATAAATAGGTAATAATCAATTGTAATAATGTGTGAAGTTATTGGTACTCTGAGGAAGAATAATAGAAGAGAATTGTAAGCTGTGTGGCCAGGTGAAGCCTCTTGGAGGAAATGACGTTTAAGCTGAAAAGTGAGAAACACTCAGCAAAAAGCATATGTGTGGATGTGTGGGTAAATATTTCAGGGAGAAGAAAAACCATGTGACAGTATTCTAAGGCAAATAAGAATTAGTGCAATGACTTTACCTGGGAGATTGTCAGTATAGCTGGAACTGCTAACTGTATTTCTCTTATAAGTGGCTGATTAGTTATTTTAAGTAGTTACATTTTTGTATAAAAATTAAACCACAAAAGTACAAGGTATCAGTTTAACCTCAATTGATAATACATCGGGATGAAGGTCTTTACTAAAAACTTTCACTACTTTAATAGGTGCCATCCCATGTGCTGGGGCAGTGGGGTTGGCTATGAGCAGATCTATAGGCAAGGTGGCTAATGGGATATATTCATCCTTATTAGTATATATGTCACAAATCTTGCCCTATTTCAGTGAGAACAAAGGTCACAGTAACAAAATACCAATCTCTATAAATACAAACCTATTTTTCTCTTGAGCCAGCAGCAAAATAATAGGGCCATAGTGGTGGGACCAGAGATGCCAAGCAGCACCTCCATGACTCTTGAAGTAAGAACTTCTTTTCTGTCCTCCGTAGGCACTGAAGGGAGAGACCTGTACATGAACTGCCAAGGAGAAGGGCTTGGGTTTGGAGAGCAGATATCTTGAGTGTGGGTTGAGGCAAGGTCTGCTCTTCCTGGGGGAGGTGGGGAGGTAGGACTTATTTATGCACCTAGGGACTTGCAGCTTATCACATTGATGAGAGAAGAGAGGCACCAGCTTTGATGTCCCCCATGCCCCCTCAGATACATCTCCCAGGACAGGATTACCCATAGAAGCCTCATCTTTGGTAGCACACCACCAGAAACTTTGTGGGGTCAGCAAAACTCTCCCAGAATGCTGAGAAACAGACATTGACCGAAGTAGTTCCACAGCGTGAGCTATACCTATGATATTGAGTGGTACCACCTCACTGCGCTGGGCCACCAGGCCATTGTTGGCCTCACAGTAGTAGTTTCCAGAATGTTCTGCAGTCAGAGAGAGGTTGAAAGACACTCCTCCTCCAGAGGGAGCTGAGCTGCTCCCCAGGGCGACATCCTCATGATAAAACTGGTACAGGATTGGGGCAGAGCCTCTCCAGACCTCGCAGTGAAGCTCCATCACGTCCCCCACCACAGCCTGGGCCCCGGGAGCCCTGAGGGTGAGGACAGGGTGAGACACTGGAACTGAGAGAGATAGTAGACTGTCAGAGGGGGTCTCTGATGATGACAGACTCACAATCCCTGCCCACAGAGGCGCAGCGCCAGTTCACTTCCTCAGGGTGCCCCAGGGGAACATGCTGGCTGAGCAGAAAGGCAGTGGAACTTACTTCTGACAGTGATGTTCACCAGCTCACTGAGCCTGGGGCCATAGCCATTGTCAGCCGCACAGTAATATTGCTCAGAGTCACTCTCCCTCACCACAGGGATCTCAAACGTCGCCGTCAGTGAACGCTGGGTCTTCGTTTCCAGGTTTAAACCCAGGGCCCCTTTGTACCAGAAGAAGGTGATATCTCCTGTGCCCCCAGTGACCAAGCAGACAAGAACCAGCTTTTCCCCCTCCATCAGGTATCCACCGGGAGGTTGTATCTCCAAGTTCACATTACTGATGGGGACTCCTACATGAACACAAGATGACACAGGAAGGCCCTGAGTAGGGAGGGTTTCAGGGACAGGGTAGGTGCGACAGTCCTGAAAGCAAAGGCCTCCGGTGAAGTCAACAGCTTATATTATTTAAAGGTGGGGCAGGGAGCTAGTGGGCAGAGGGGGTCCTGCTGATTTGGAATTGGCATTAGTTGGGTTGATGGTGGTAGGGTAAGAAAGACACCATAATATTCCCATGGAGGCTACAGTGTCTTCTCCCTGCCTAAGACAGTGTGATTCCCAGAACCATGATCTCTCAAACTCCCATTTTTCAAGCCACAATAGTGTAATGGCTACAAGTCTAGGTTACAAATCAAACTGCCTGGGTTTGAATGTTGGTTCCAACTCTTCTTGTGCATGCTTGGTCAAATTACTTAACTTCTCTGAGACTCAATTTCCCACCTGGAAAATGGAGAAGATAATGACAGTTATCTCCTACAGTTGTGATGCTTCAATTGAACAACATGTGGGTCAGATTGGTTCAAGATGACGGAGTAGAAGGACATACACTCACTCTCTCTTGCGAGAGCACTGGGATCACAACTAACTGCTGAGCAATCATTGACAGGAACACACTAGAACTCACTAAAAGAAATACCCCACATCCAAAGACAAAGGAGAAGCCACAATGAGATGGTAGGAGGGGCATAATCACAATGAAATCAAATCCCATAACTGCTGGGTGGGTGACTCACAAACTGGAGAACAATTATACCACAGAAGTCCACCCACTGGAGTGAAGGTTCTGAGCTCCACATCAGGCTTCCCAACCTGGGGTTCTGGCAACAGGAGGAGGAATTCCCAGAGAATCAGACTTTCAAGACTAGTGGGATTTGATTGCAGGACTTTGACAGGACTGGGGGAAAAAGAGACTCCACTCTTGGAGGGCACACACAAAGTAGTGTGCTCATCAGGACCCAGGGGAAGGAGCAGTGACCCCATAGGAGACTGAACCAGACCTATATGCTAGTGTTGGAGGGTATCTTGCAGAGGCAGGGGGTGGCTGTGGCTCACTGCGGGGACAAGGACACTGGCAGCAGAAGGTCTGGGAAGTATTCCTTGGCCTGAGCTCTCCCAGAGTCCGCCATTAGCCTCACCAAATACCCTGCAGCCTCCAGTGCTGGGTCGCCTCAGGCCAAACAACCAACGGGGAGGGAACTCAGCCCCACCCATCAACAGACAAGTGGATTAAACTTTTACTGAGCTCTGCCCACCAGAGCAACACCCAGCTCTACCGACCACCAGTCCCTCCTATCAAGGAGCTTGCACAAGCCTCTTAGATAGCCTCATCCAGCAGACAGCAGAAGCAAGAAGAACTACAATCCTACAGCCTGTGGAACAAAAACCACATTCACAGAAAGATAGACAAAATGAAAAGGCAGAGGGCTATGTACCAGATGAAGGAACAAGATAAAACCCCAGAAAAACAACTAAATGAAGTGGAGATAGGCAAAGGTCCAGAAAAAGAATTCAGAATAATGATAGTGAAGATGATCCAGGACCTCAGAAAAAGAATGGAGGCAAAGATCGAGAAGATGCAAGAGATGTTTAACAAAGACCTAGAAGAATTAAAAAACAAACACCTAGAAGAATTAAAGAACAAACAAACAGAGATGAATAATAAAATAACTGAAATGAAAAACACACTAGAAGGAATCAATAGCAGAATAACTGAGGCAGAAGAACGGATAAGTGACCTGGAAGACAGAATGGTGGAATTCACTGCTGTGGAACAGAATAAAGAAAAAAGAATGAAAAGAAATGAAGACAGCCTAAGAGACCTCTCGACAACATTTAATGCACCAAAATTCACATTATAGGGGTCCCAGAAGAAGAAGAGAGAGAGAAAATATTTGAAGAGATTATAGACGAAAACTTCCCTAACATGGGAAAGGAAATAGCCACCTATGTCCAAGAAGTGCAGAGAGTCCCCGGCAGGATAAACCCAAGGAGAAACACGCTGAGACACATAGTAATCACACTGACAAAAATTAAAGACAAAGAAAAATTATTAAAAGCAACAAGGGAAAAATGACAAATAACATATAAGGGAATTCCCATAAGGTTAACTGCTGATTTCGTAGCAGAAACTCTACAAGCCAGAAGGGAGTGGCACGATATATTTAAAGTGATGAAAGGCAAGAACCTACAACAAAGATTACTCTACCCAGGAAGGATCTCATTCAGATTCGATGGAGAAATCAAAAGCTTTACAGACAAGAAAGACCTAAGAGAATTCAGCACCACCAAACCAGCTCTACAACAAATGCTAAAGAAACTTCTCTAAGTGGGAAACACAAGAGAATAAAAGGATCTACAAAAACAAACCCAAAACAATTAAGAAAATGGTAATAGGAATATACATATCGATAATTACCTTAAATGTGAATGGATTAAAAGCTCCAGACAAAAGACACAGGCTCGCTGAATGGATACAAAAACAAGACCCATATATATGCTGTCTACAAGAGACCCACTTCAGACCTAGGCACACATACAGACTGAAAGTGAGGGGATGGAAAAAGATATTCCATGCAAATGGAAATCAAAAGAAAGCTGGAGTAACAATACTCATATCAGATAAAATAGACTTTAAAATAAAGAATGTTACAAGAGACAAGGAATGACACTACGTAATGATCAAAGGATCAATACAAGAAGAAGATATAACAATTATAAATATATATGCACCCAACATAGGAGCACCTCAATACATAAGGCAACTGCTAGCATCTATAAAAGAGGAAATCGACAGTAACACAATAATAGTGGGGGACTTTAATACCTCACTTACACCAATGGACAGATCATCCAGAGAGAAAATTAATGAGGAAACACAAGCTTTAAATGACACAAAAGACCAGATAGATTTAATTGATATTTATAGGACATTCCATCCCAAAACAGCAGATTACATCTTCTTCTCAAGTGCACATGGAACATTCTCCAGGATAGTTCACATCGTGGGTCACAAGTCAAGCCTCAGTAAATTTAAGAAAATTGAAATCACATCAAGCATCTTTTCCAACCACAATGCTATAAGATTAGAAATAAATTACAGGGAAAGAAAACGTAAGAAACACAAACACATGGAGGCTAAGCAATACGTTACTAAATAACCAAGAAATCACTGAAGAAATCAAAGAGGAAATGAAAAAATACCTAGAGACAAATGATAAAAAAACAAGATGATCCAAAACCTAGGGGATACAGCAAAAGCAGTTCTAAGAGTGAAGTGCATAGCAGTACAATCCTACCTCAAGAAACAAGAAAAATCTCAAATAAACAATCTAAACTTACACCTAAAGGAACTAGAGAAAGAAGAAGAAACAAAACCCAAAGTTAGTAGAAGGAAAGAAATCATAAAGATTTAAAGATCAGAGCAGAAATAAATAAAACAGAAACAAAGATCAATAAAACTAAAAGCTGGTTCTTTGAGAAGATAAACAAAATTGATAAACATTTAGCCAATAAGAATAAGATTAGAAATGAAATAATTTCTAATAATTAATAAGATTAGAAATGAAAAAGAAGTTACAATGGACACCACAGAAATACAAAGGATCATAAGAGACTACTACAAGCAACTCTATGCCAATAAAATGGACAACCTGAAAGAAATGGACAAATTCTTAGAAAGGTGTAACCTTCCAAGACCGAACCAGGAAGAAATAGAAAATATGAACAGACCAATCACAAGTAATGAAATTGAAACTGTGATTAAAAATCTTCCAACAAACAAAAGTCCAGAACCAGATGGCTTCACCGGTGAATTTTATCAAACATTTAGAGAAGAGCTAATACTCACCCTTCTCAAACTCTTACAAAAATATTGCAGAGGAAGGAACACTCCCAAATTCATTCTACAAGGCCACCATCACCCTGATACCAAAACCAAAGACACTACAAAAAAAGAAAATTACAGACCAATATCACTGATGAGTATAGGTGCAAAAGTTCTCAACAAAATACTAGCAAACAGAATCCAACAACACATTAAAAGCATCATACACCATGATCAAGTGGAATTCATCCCAGGGATGCAAGGATTCTTCAATATATGCAGATCACTCAATGTGATACACCATATTAACAAATTGAAGGGGGGAAACCATATGATCATCTCAATAGATGAAGAAAAAGCTTTTGACAAAATTCAACACCTATATATGATAAAAACTCTCCAGAAAGTGGGCATACAGGGGACCTACCTCAACATAATAAAAACCATATACAGCAAACCCACAGCAAACATCATTCTCAATGGTGAAAAACTGAAAGCATTTCCTCTAAGATCAGGAACAAGACAAGGATGTCCACTCTCACCACTATTATTCCACATAGTTTTTGAAGTCCTAGCCACGGCAATCAGAGAAGCAAAAGAAATAAAAGGAATACAAATTGGAAAAGAAGATGTAAAACTGTCACTGTTTGCAGATGACATGATACTATACGTAGAGACTCCTAAAGATGTCACCAGAAAACTGCTAGAGTTAATGAATGAATTTGGTAAAGTTGCAGGATACAAAATTAATGCACAGAAATCTCTTGCTCTCTATACACTAACAATGAAAGTTCAGAAAGAAAAATTAAGGTAACAACTCCATTTACCATTGCAACAAAAAGAATAAAATACCTAGGAATAAACCTACCTAAGGAGGTAAAAATCCTGTACTCAGAAAACTGTAAGACACTGATGAAAATCAAAGATGACACAAACAAATGGAGAGATATACCATGTTCTTGTATTGGAAGAATCAATATTGTGAAAATGACTATACTACCCAAAGCAATCTACGGATTCAATGCAATCCCTATCAAATTACCAATGGCATTTTTTACAGAACTAGAACAAAATATCTTAAAATTTGTATGGAGACACAAAAGATCCCAAATAGCCAAAGCAATCTTGAGGAAAAAAAACGGAGATGGAGGAATCAGACTCCCTGATTTCAGACTATACTGCAAGCCTACAGTAATCAAGACAATATAGTACTGGCACAAAAACCCAAATATAGATCAATGGAAGAGGACAGAAAGCCCAGAGATAAACCCATACACCTACGGTCAACTAATCTATGACAAAGGAGGCAAGGATATACAATGGAGAAAAGACAGTCTCTTCAATAAGTGGTGCTGGGAAAACTGGACAGCTACATGTAAAAGAATGAAATTAGAACACTTCCTAACACCATACACAAAGATAAACTCAAAATGGATTAAAGACCTAAATGTAAGACCAGACACTAAAACTCTTAGAGGAAAACATAGGAAAAACACTCTTTGACATAAATCACAGCAAGATCTTTTTTGACCCACCTCCTAGAGTAATGGAAATAAAAACTAAAATAAACAAATGGGACCTAATGAAACTTCAAAGCTTTTGCACAGCAAAGGAACCTGTAAACAAGACAAAAAGACAATCTTCAGAATGCGAGAAAATATTTGCAAATGAATCAATGGACAAAGGATTAATCTCCAAAATATATAAACAGCTCATGCACCTCAATATTAGGAAAAACAAACAACCTAATCAAAAAATGGGCAGAAGACCTAAATAGACATTTCTCCAAAGAAGGCATGTCCAAGAGGGAAAATCTGCTCAACATTACTAATTATTAGAGAAATGCAAATCAAAACTACAATGAGGTATCACCTCACACTGGTTAGAATGGGCATCATCAGAAAATCTACAAACAACAAATGCTGGAGAGGGTGTGGAGAAAAGGGAACCCTCTTGCACTGTTGGTGGGAATGTAAATTGATACAGCCACTATGGAGAACAGTATGGAGGTTCCTGAAAAAACTAAAAATAGAATTACCATATGACCCAGCAATCCCACTACTGGGCATATACCCAGAGAAAACCATAATTCAAAAAGACACAGGCACCCCTATATTCATTGAAGCACTATTTACAATAGCCAGGTCATGGAAACAACCTAAATGCCCATTGACAGACTAGTGGATAAAGAAGATGTGGTACATGTATACAGTGGAATATTAGCCATAAAAAGGACTGAAATTGGTTCATTTGTAGAGACATGGATGGACCTAGAGACTATCATACAGAGTGAAATAAGTCAGAAAGAGAAAAACAAATATCGTATATTAACGCATATATGTGGAACCTAGAAAAATGGTAGAGATGAACCAGTTTGCAAGGCAGAAATTGAGACACAGATGTAGAGAATAAACGTATGGACACCAAGGGGGGAAAGTGGGGGGGGGGGGGGGAAAGGGGGGTTGGTGAGATGAATTGGGAGATTGGGATTGACCTGTATACACTAATATGTATAAAATAGATAACTAATAAGAACCTGCTGTATAAAAAATGAAATGAAATAAAATAAAATAAAAAAAAGTAAAAACAACATGTGTGAATCACAAGAACAGGGCCTATGGCATATGAACGGTCCAGAGGCTTTTTGTCGTGGTCCAGGTTCATGGAGTTGAGTTTTGAGGAAGTCTGGGAAAGCCCAGCTTTCGGAAGGTATTAGCAATTGCTTTATGGTATCATGGCTACATCTTTGTCTGAGAGTGGGAGAGGATGTCAGAAATGTCAACCATGTTATATGGAATAACATGGTTCAGAATCACAAAACACCCTCATTCCTTTTTATCTTTCAAAATCAGACCTCAGCTTCTCTTCCGTAAGCCCTTCCCCCATAGCCTTTTCCTCAAAGCCTCCTCTTACCACCTCAGTCAGATTTCTCCCTTCTTTGTAGTTTCTATTAATAGTCGACCTTTACGACACCACCACACATTTCACCCTCGTTGTTTAGGATGCCAGTTAAGCATCAGCTTCTCATAGTCAGGGACAATATATTATGCAGCTATTTCCTCCACACCCTCCAGCACAGTGATGACACACAGTAAAGGCTTCCTAAAACTTCTTTTGTTTGCTTGAATGCGAATAGCAAGGATAAGGGAAGACCCCTTAAGAACTCTGATAATAAAAAGCTCAGGTACATGTGTCAAAGAGCATCCATGCATGCAGGAGCAGAACACAACAGTCAGGGAAGACCAGCCTCGTACCTCTGCCCTTCTCAGCCCAGCCCAGCAGAGGCCCCCACCGGAACTCACCGTGTACTTGGATCTGGACTCTGCGGCTCCATTTGACTCTGAGTGGTGTTGTCTTTGCTTGACACCAGTAGGACCCTGAGTCTTCCCTCCACACAGCAGGAATCCAGAGCTCTGGGATGCTGTCCCAGTTCAGCCCTAGGGGCCTGCCATCTTTGTAGAAGCGGAACTGGAGCTGAACATCTAACTTCTGTGGAGGGGGCTGGGTCTTACAGGCCAGGGTCATTGAATTCCCCTCTATGGGCTGAGAGGGGCTGACTATCAGGAACAGCTCTAGAGGGAAGAGTTAAACACATGTTCTAGGGCAATGGGGTTCAGAGATCCTGATGGGTGGCACTTTGTGTTCTCAGCACTTGCTGTCAGCAAGACTCAAAGGTCCAGCTCATTGGACATGCAGACCACTTCTCACATTACCGCCCTGCCCCGACATGGCGCATGGGCTTTCAGCTGCTCACCCCCAGCACCTCCTGCCCCTGTGCAGCACCACTTCCTTCTACAAGGCAACCCTTACCTTTGACTTGGTTATTACTCTTTGAAGTTTCTATCCATGAACTGAAAACACTTTTGGAGACAATGCAGGGATACTGATGACTGTCACTAGAGTTGGCATTGGAGATGGTGAAGCTTGAAGTTTTAGGAAAATATATTTCATTCATCCTTGTTATAAGCCATATTGGTCATTTTCTTCTGTTCCCATTCCCCTGATGTCTCAGACCCACGCTATCTCTTTCAGAGATAGAATATGAGACATGGAGAATCAGTCTGGGGAATACTCAGAGGAACTCTTATTTCTTCTGTACTGTTTCTCTCCTGCCCCTTTTATTGCTATTCTTAATGGAAGGAAGAGGCATGCATTTGCCTAGAAATACCCTGCATCCATACATCCACATGGCCCAGATCCCTTGATCTGGGACCTCTATACAAACCCCTATAGAAAGCATGTATCCCTTTTTGGCCATAGGGGTTCTTTTCCGGATGAATTAAAGATGAGTAAAGTTGTGTTCTGCTTTCATCTCATATCCTTATCTATCCCAGTTGCAGCAGCCCATGAAACATCGAAAGCCCTGATTGCGTTTGCTCTCAGGACATTTGTTTATCCAACCTTCAGAGCCTTTGTTCTTTGGGAAGTTTTAAGAGTATTCCTAAGAAAAGCCTCTTTGTCTCCTCATCAGATGAAAATGCTAAGTGTTCTAGATCACTGAGGGGTGATTCCTAGTCCAGTATCTATAATCTCCAAGCCTTTCGACTGGAATGCTTTACCCTAGGACTTTTAAAAATTCAGTTCAACTGTGGTACCAAAATGTTTGCCCTGTGCTGAGGCCTGGAATACCCTGTGCATTAATCACTTTCTCTCCTTGGAAAACTGTAGTCCCCAGAGGACTGAGGAGCAGCACAGCTTTGGGAGCATAGCAGAAAAAGCAATAAAAAAGGCATCTAGGCACCTGAAACCCACTCTTTTGAATGGGTCTGGGGTGGGGATGGAATAGGACACTGGACAGGGCAGTTTGCATGGGTCCAGAGCTCAGTCTTGCAGCTTGGAGCTTGTTTCAGAAAATTCTCAGGCACAGAGACTACCTGGCAAATTCCTGGTGGCAGAAACGTTGTTTCTTCATCCTGGATGTGGCTTTGGATTTTTGCTTAGGCTATGACTGGTCAGGCATATTTACAGAGTAAAAGCGGAGCCAAGCACAAGGCATCATGGAATTAACATAAGGCATGAGTTAGACTTGGACAAACATCAGGTGAGGAAACCAGAAGCCTGAGTTGGTTCTGAGTATCTCTTGTCATAGGAATTCCAAACCCTGTGTTCCTAGTTGCACATGCAGCCTGTGTTGAAGTAGCAGGATAATCTCTTTTAACCCTGTGCTTATTATTTTAAGCACAAGACAGCAGTCCTCATATACTTTAGTGGAAGATTTCTTCTGGGGGAAAATTTCCTCCTTTCCTCATCCGGTACAATTAAGACTGAATCAGGAGCAAACTAATGAAGTAAGTTTGCATAAAGCAGAATCTGAGAGAGAAAATGCACCGGGGTAACAGTTGTGACTGCAGAGCAGGGCTGAAAACAGGAAGAAGGCAGCAGTCTACAGTTTGTACATGGCCCACGCACTGACTGTAATGTTGTTCTCCGTGGAGGCGTGACTTTGGCATTTTTTTCCAACACTTCTGGTGGAGTACCCAGCTGGGAGTACACAGGGGCTTTGGAGCCCTTCTGCCAGAGGGCAGAGATTCTTCTATAACATCAACCTTCAGCACCCCCTGACTTCCTTGCGCAAACAGCATTACCCTCCCTAAGCTGGGACGTCCCAGAAAAAAAAGATTGTGGTCTTGAGAAGGTCAGAGCAAGACCTGCTCCATCAGCTGAGCATGTACATGTCACGTGCAGAGACTGGTGTGAACAGAAGCAACCTGGGCCCAAGGGGGCCGCTGTCATCTGTATACCGGATATCAAACAGCCATCCACAGGCCTCCTGCACTGGCTCAAGTGACAAGATACCCACAGACCGTGAAGAAGAAAAGGAAGTGCAACTCACCAGTTGGTTCACAGAGTGGAGCTGGGAGAGAATTTAGCAGAGATCAGTACAGGGCAGCAAATCCCAAACATACCCAAAGTTTAACTCCCACAAGCGCTTTCCCAACAACGCACCCTCCTTCTTTTGTGCCCTTCCTCTCTTTTTTCTCTCTTTCCCTCTCTTTTTCTCTTTTCCCCTTCCTATCTTCTTATTTTCTCCCCCTTCCCTACCCTGCTTCCTTCCTCCTTTCTCTCTGTTCCTTTCCCCACATTCCACATCAATCACCTGCCTACAAAATGACACAGAGTTCTGTTTTATGATTGTAATTTCCAATAACTTCTCTCACCTGTGGTTACGAGGTGGCGCCTTTGTTGTATAACTACTTAGCCGCTCCCTTCCTCAAGCCCATCATCCTCATTCCCTCTCTCAAAAGTCTGATGATCCACCTCGAGACTTGCTGACTCATGGTAACAGCGGTCAGGCAAGGAGAGTGGACAGGCTTATGCTCAAAACATGATGCCCCTTTATTTAACAACTTCAGGGCAGAGGAGGCTTAGGTCCAGAGAAGGACTTCAGATTTCTCCAAAGATTCTCTCTTATCCCAAGGATTTGACCATAATATTATGGCATAATGGTCAAGAACAGAAAATTCTGGGGAAAACGCAGCCTTTGTAGCCAGATGACATAGACCTGAATCCTGGCTCTTCCTCTTACAAGCTGTGTGACTCTGGGAAAAATGCTTTACCTCTCTGTGCTTTAGTTTTCTGTAAAATGGAGATAATAATAGACCTACCTCACATAGTTTTGTGAAGATTAAGTGAGTTGATATCCACAAAATGCTTAGAAGAATGCCTGAAATTTATCTAGCATTTAATAAATATTATCTCACTATTATTATCTATTTTAGTTCAGTTTGGTCTGAGATGCCTACTGTTTATATTAAATGTTTATTTGAATAATCAGTTCCTCAGGAAGGAGAAGGGAATCAATGAGGGCTAGCATGAAAATCACATTTTATTTATTCATCCATACCACAAATAATTTTGAGTGCCTATTATATGCCAGGCATTGTACATCACACTTAGGTTGCAGGAATGAACATGAATGACAATCTTTTCTGTCAAGGAATTTACATTATAGTGGGAGAGAGCCAATCAAACAAATATATATGTAACATGATTTTAGAGAATGGTCAGTGCTATAAGAAAAGTACAGTAGAAAAATAAGTTACGGAGTATCTTGGGATGGTCTTGACTATTTAGATAGACGTCAATTGAGTAGAAACATGAATGAAGTTAGAGAGCAGGCCTTCTGAATATTTGGGAAAGCGCATTCCTGGCAGAGAAACAGCAAATGCGAAGACCTTGAGAAGGAATGAGCTTGTCCAAGGAAGAATGAGAAGGCAGGTGCACTGGGAACTGACTAGGTGAGGGGAACAGTGGTTGATACTGGTGTGTGAGAAGTAAGCAGGGGCCAGTCACAGAAGGCTTTGTGGGCTTGGTAATAGCTTTGGATTTTGTTCATGATGTAATGGAGAGCGATGGACAGTTCTGACTTAATTTGCATTTGTAGAATCATTCTTCCACTGTAGAAAGAACAGACTACAGACATGCAAGAGTAGCAGGGGGAACACTAGTGGGAGGTTAGTCTGGAAGAGTGAGGATGGTGGCTCAGGCTAGGCAGTATTGGTGCTGTGAAGGGGACAGATCTCAGTATAAATTCGGAAGTAGAATCAATGGGAATTACTTATGGATTGGATATAAAGTGTCAAAGACAGAGAGGAATTAAGTATAACTCCTAGATTTTTGGCCATAGCAACCAGAAGAATGGTGGTGACATTTACAAAATGGAGAAGCGGTGGGGAGAAATAGGTTAAGTCCTAGGTGTTGGTGACTCATGTGGAAGATCAAAGGATCTGTTAGGACATGTTGACTTTAAAATGCATATTAGACAGCTGAATGGCAGTTGAATATATGAAAGGTGTTCAAAGGTGGGATCGAAGTTGGATAAATAAGCTTGATTTTAAGCTGTTTAAGCTTAAAATGACTAAAGTGTAAAACTTAGGGAATGAGTATGGATGGAGAAGAGAAGGCTACGTACCAACCTTGAGAAACTCAAACATTTCAAAGTCAGTAAAGAAGCAGGTATTAAATTAGAAAGAACACCAGCAGAATACGGTATTTAGAAGCCAAGTGGAAAAGTATTTCCAGGAGAGGGAATGATCAACTTATGTCAAATACCCCTGAGATGCTGAATAAAATGAGAAATAAAAATTGAATCCTGGGTGAGGCAACATAGAGGTGGTTGATGATATTAACAAGAGCAGTTTCAGTGGAGTGGTGAGGACAAAGATTGATTGAAGTGGATTCAATAAAGGATAAGGAAGAACTATAAGGACCTAAAACAGTTTAGCAGTTTCCAGGGGTTAGGAATGAGGGAGGAGTTGACTCTAAAGGGATTGAGGGCATGAAGGAATTTTTGAAGTGATGGAAATCTTCTGTATTTTGATCGTGGTGGTAGTCATATGACGCTAAATCTTTGTCAAAAATCATAGACATTGCATCAAAAATGTGTATCTTACTGTAATGTAAATTAAAAATGAATTTTAAAATGAAAGGATGGGAGGAGATCAAGTAAAGATAATGACTCACTGAAAACTATAAAAGGATGTGCAGAATGGTGAAGCAAATGGAGGTCACATTTCTATTATTTTAAGATAGAAGACATTATGGCATATTTGTATACTTATAGGAATAATCCAGGATGGAGAAACATTTTGATGATGGAGCAAGGGAGTCTGGGACCCAATGCACAAGTGGAGAGTCCTGTCTTCAATTCGGATGAGGGAAAATATATCCATAATAGGGAGAGAAAAGGCAGAGTATGTAAATGCAGAGGTGGGCAGGTTGATAGATACAGCCGTATAAAGATGAGGAAATTGTCTTTCGATTGCTTTTATTTTTCTCAGGTTATAAACTAAGAGTAAGAAGAGAAAAGTTTGAGGAGAAAGGAGTGGGTATGAAGAAGTGGTCATCAAGAATGGAAGAGCATTGGGGCTTCCCTGGTGGCGCAGTGGTTGAGAATCTGCCTGCCAATGCAGGGCACACAGGTTCGAGCCCTGGTCTGGGAAGATCCCACATGCCGCGGAGCAACTGGGCCCGTGAGCCACAACTACTGAGCCTCTGCGTCTGGAGCCTGTGCTCCGCAACAAGAGAGGCCACGATACTGAGAGGCCCGCGCACCGCGATGAAGAGTGGCCCCCGCTCGCCACAACTAGAGAAAGCCCTCGCACAGAAGGGAAGACCCAACACAGCCAAAAATAAATAAATTAATTAATTAAAAAAAAAAAAAGAATGGAAGAGCATTGACTCTGAAAGAATAGGAGGATTGCATGGCACCTGAGATTGGTGGTCCTACATTTAAAGGAAGATAAGTCAGCAGGATTGTACCTTTTGTTTAGAGTCACATTCAGCTGCTTAGGCACAGGTGTGAAGCATGCAGAAAAGTGTGTTAGTCAGGAAAGTGCTATGGGGAAGAGGGACGAAGGTACATCCAAGGGAGTATTGTGATAAACTACAGAATCTAAGTATTGTGAGAAGTGAGGACATGGAGTGCAGTAATTTGACAGTGGAAAAGTAAGCCTGGGGAGGGGAAGGCATGTTGAATATGGAGCATTAGAGAAAGTGAGCTGGAAATACAATGTAGTCAGGTAGGGAGGTGGGTGCTGAAGTCAAAGATTTTGGAAGTGGGACAGTTGTTGGTAATGATAAGTTCTAGGGTTTGATGGTAGAAATGGGGAAGTCAAGGAAGGATATAGGAAAATCATGTTAATGATAAGAAGGGCAAGGAACTGAGAGGCCAATTTGTTGTTTGAATTATCTTTGTGGCTATCGAAACCACCAAGAAGCAAGTCAGAATCAAAAGTGGAAAGAAAGACAGAAAGTGAACACTTCCTATGAGATAAAAACTAAAACGACAGTTTTCTTCCAAAATCTGGCTTTCCAGTATCTATGACTTTCTGCCCAACTCTAAGCCCTCAGTGGGAAGTAAAGATCTGAGCATGCCTGACCATTGCCCAGCAGAAACTTAGTCCTGAGAAGTCCCAATGCTCTTCAGGAAACCGGGCGCCAGGGAATGGAATCCCATACCCTTTTCTGGGTTGTCCTACTCACCACAGATCAACAGCAAGAGCCTCAGCAGCATGAGGACCAGGTCGGGGTACTGGAACTGGAGGTGCTCTCTCATCGAAAAAAGAATTCACCTTAGAATCAGGAGGCAGTGGCTTGTCAGAGGTTTGAGGAAGTCGGGATCAGAAGTCACACAATCGAAAGCACACATTTACAGAAATAGAAAAAGGAACAAGAGCCTTCTCATGGCCATTCTCTATTTCCTCAGCTCTGGAGGCCAAGAAAATTAAAAATAATCCTGTTTATAGTTTGGTTCTATTTCCAAAATGTGAAGAGAATGCATATTAATACATCAGCTCCTTCTTCAAGAACACAGGTAGCTCAAAGGAAGTTTCCCAAAGGCAGTTTCTGGCTTTGATGAGCATCTCATCAGGCAGTGGTCCTGCTGAAATTCAAATGGCATGTCTGTCATCTTTGATAAAGATGTCTCCTCAACCATGTCTAATCAGCACATCCTTTTGTCTCACAGCAGCCTCTATCGTAGTCACGCTATGCACAAGTGCCAGTAAGGCGGGGACCGATGGGCTGTCACCCAGGTTATGTGTAATGTCTGACAGTTGTTGCACAGGATGATTTTTAGGGTCAAGCTATCCATAAAATACTAGCTGGCATATTTAAACTTTCACAGTGTACCAATAAGTGAGCATGAAACAGCTGAAAAATAAAATCATGGGAAATTACAACCTGGGCAACATTTATAAGTGAAATACAGGAAACAGGCATATGCAAATTATCTTCTGGGCATTTGGGGTCAGTTCGCCATTATCACTAACCCTGGCACTTGTAATATTGTTCCCGCCCTCACCCAAAATCAGGATATTTATAATCTCTTCCATTTCTTCCTTTAGCACCTTGTGGCTACCAGTTCTCCACACTTGAAGCCTGTATTTAATTCAGATTGTGGATTAGAGGGGAATAAGACATCTTAATTTTCAACATTTCTTGAATCTTTGAGTATCTAGGCATAAGAATGTGTAGAAGCTGAGATATTAGGGACCTGGGAAGATGCTATTCAGTAATGACATCCAAGTCCAGGTATCGAGTCCAAAGAGGAAGACTGAGAAAAGAAACAAACGGTCTTGTAATAACCTAAATGGGAGAAGAATTTGAAAAAGAATAGATATATGTTTATGTATAACTGAATCACTTTGAAACTAACACAACATTGTAAATCAACTATAGTTCAATATAAAATAAAAACTTTAAAAAAGAAAGAAACAAATGGTCAGTGATGTACAAAGCTGGAGGGAAGAGGGAGCAATGTTGGGGACCAGACTAAAGACCCCTAGGAAATTGCCAAAAACAGGAAAAGTGTGCCACAGCTTTGTTGATTGACTTGGGAAAGCCTGTGTGGGGATGAGTTTGCCTGGTTTAAAGTTTCAGGGCCAAGGCAAAAAACTCAATGAGAAATGTGGAACCCTCTAAACTCAGAGTGTAAGGGTATGATTCTGCATACACTGTGCCGTTTAACACCTTTTCCTGTGCTCATGTGTGTGCCTTCACAATTTCTTCAGATTAAAATATCTGTCTCCTCCTTCTCCATGGGTTTAAAGACTGCATTATTTATCAAGTTCTCACATTTTATTTTTATAACATTAGTACATACATATATACCAAGAAATGGAACACGCCTTTAAGTTATGCAATACTATAATGAAATGAAAAACCATGAACCCACTCACAAACCATGAACCCACTCACAAAAACCATGAACCCACTCACAAAGTAAATGGGGATAAGAGCTGATTCAGGAGGTGGTAAGTGAAAGGGTGCACCACTAGAAAGGAGAGGAATGTGAAATCCTCTGGGGGAAATCACTGGGGCGCCAACATCAGGATACGAATTTACACAAGAAGATGCTTCTATTGAGAAATCAGCACCTTTTGCTCCACGGAGCAGTGATGAGGACACAGAGGTGATTTGAACTCAAATGCAATAGTTTGGAGAGTGAAGTAACATAGCACAATGCAGAGAAAAGATCTACAATGCTCATGGGTCATGTCTAACAAACCCCACTTTCTGCAGGGGAAACTGTGATGGTTAATGTTCCATGTCAACTTGTCTGGGCTATAGTGCCCAGATGTGTGGTCAAAAACAGGAATCTTCATTCCCATATATTACAGATGAAGAAAATGTGGTCCATAGCGGAGAAGAAATTTGTTTCAAGTCACTGTAATAGATTGGATTACTACTTCCAACTATTGGCTCCCTACCTATAAGAGAATTATATATGCTTTCTCATCGTCAGGTGACTTGCTCAAGTTTCCTTTGGGAGAAGTGGACATCCCTGATTCACTGGCTTTTGGCTTGGCTATGGGACATGCCAAAGGGATATAAATATACAAGGTATTTGCTGCATCCATTCAGACACTTAATCGCAGTTTCATGGTTTGATTTGACTGCTCCTTCAACACACTTCCTAGAATGAGATGACAGAGGAAACTTGAACCCAGCCTACAGCCTGTAGCCAAGCCCAGATGAGCCCAGAAAAACCTCAGCTGACCTGCAACCCTCAGTTAGCCTGGGCAAGAAATAAAAGTTTACACTGTAAGTCATGAGATATCGATATGGTTTATTACCATAACAAATGCTAACACAGTCACACAACAGATTTGTGGCTGGGTGCTACTAATATGCATTGTCAATTTGATTTCATCTTCAAATTAATATTACTCATTTACTTATTGGATCTCTGCTCTGGAGTGATAGGAGTACACATCCTCTATTCCTCTGTTTTCATAAAAGGAAGAGATTTTCTGTCCATACTTGAGGAAGAATATTATCAAGGAGATGTGATTTATTTGATTGATACATTTAGGAGAAGCAATTGAGCAAGCTTGCCCTAGTGCCACCTGGGTTTTCTCTTTGTGCCACCAGGCTTCACCATGCTCTAATCTGCCACTGTCCATACAAAAGGAGTCTGTCCCTGATGCAGAGGCCCATAGGTGTCTCGACTGCCTGTGGCTGGCATGGTAAATCTGCTTAGTACAGCGGTTAGTTATCAGAGAACCCACTGAGGTCACACAACTGAAGCCACTTCCTCCAAAGTACTTTTTATTGGTGAGAAAGCTGAAGTTTGATTCCCTCTGCATGACTCTTGCTACTCTCAGTTTGTTCCAAAGTTGGGTGAGTAAGAAAGGGGTGTTACTTATTGGTCTCTAAAAATGATAATATGCGCCACGCACTGTACTGCATGCTGGGTTTACAGTGATTTTTTATAAGGCATGTTTCTTAAGTGCCAGGAACCCACAGTATAGTAGAGAAGAGAGATACATAAGCAAACAAAACACAATGAAGTGATTAACATGATAACTGGAATAGTTATGGGTATAGAGGTAACATAGTGGAGAGTCTAACTGAACTTATATCAGGAAAGGGGTGGGGTAAGGGAATTAAGCAAACCTTTCTAGAGGACGTGATGTGTAAGCTGAATTTCCAAGAATGAGTAGTAGTTCAGCTAGCTTCTAGGTAGGGGAGAACATTCTAAACACACAAAATCATCAAGTCATGAGTAGTGAGGCATTTTTGCTGAGATATTTGTAGCGTGATTTTTTAAAATTTATTTATTTTACTTTATTTATTTTTGGCTGCGTTGGGTCTTCATCGCTGCGCACGGGCTTTCTCTAGTTGCGGTGAGCGGCGGATACTCTTCGTTGCGGTGCGTGGGCTTCTCATTGCGGTGGCTTCTCTTGCTGCAGAGCACGGGCTCTAGGCGCCCGGACTTCAGTAGTTGGGGCACGCGGGCTCTAGAGCGCAGGCTCAGTAGTTGTGGTGCACAGGCTTAGTTGCTCTGCGGCATGTGGGATCTTCCTGAACCAGGGCTCAAACCCGTGTCCCCTGCATTGGCAGGCGGGTTCTCAACCACTGTGCCACCAGGGAAGCCCTGTTGTTTGATTTTATTGGAACAAAATATGAAGAAGTGCTGACATGAAATGAGGCTGAAGAGACACAGAGGATAAATCATGAAAGGCTTTAAATGCTATCCTAGGAGCTTTGGAGTGTACTTTCCAGGTGGTGAGTTGGGCCAGGTGGGGCTATGATGAGCTGGAGAAAGCTTTCCTCATCTAAGGGAGCAGTTGCTACTCTGTTTCAGTTGGTCATTGCCAGGAGGTTAAAATAACGTGTTGCTAGATCGTCTGACTGTCCAAGGAAATCAGAGTTTAGGAATTTTATGTAAAATCTACTAATTTTTAAATGTTTGAGACTAATTTTAAAAATTGTTTGAAAACAAGCGTTTTTGTAGAGCCCCACAGCTTTGTGACCTCTGCTCTAGGTCATGGTCAGGGCACAGACACTACTAATCATACAGAAAATGAATTAGGGAGAGGATAACCTGGGCATTATGAGGCTCTGAAGCAGGAGTAAGAATGGAGAGAAGTGGACTTAGTTAAGGAAATGTCTGAGAGAACTTGGCGACTGGCTGGATGTGCAGGGAGAGAGACTTTTTGTTGTTGTTGTTGTTTTCTTTTGGCCTAAGGTGGAATGATAAGGCCACCAACTAAGACAGTAATAGGGCAGTAACAGAAAGTTCAGGAAATAAAGAGGAGATATTATAAGTTTTAGATGTGATGAGTTTGAACATTTTGAGGTAGAAAATTTACTCATTTTACACATGAGGAACCTACAGCTCAGAAGTGTTAAGTAATTTTCAGAGTTTTACTTGTGATAAGAACTAAGGCTGGTATAACCCCAATGACTTTATCTTACACCTACATGTGCTGTCACACATAATAGCCACTAACCACGAATGTCTTTTGAGCACTTGAAATGTAGCTAGTTCAAATTGAAATGCACCGTAAGTGTAAATTACATACTGGATTTTGAAAACTTAGCAAGAAAAAAAGAGATTGTAAAGTACCTTGTTAATTTTTTTATATTGATTACCTGTTAAATGATAATATTTTGGGTATATTGAGTTAAATAAAACATATTATTAAAATTAATTCCACCTGTTCTTTTTTTTTTTTTACTTTTTTCTAGTGTGGCTACTAGGAAATTTTAAATTATATATGTGGCTCATATTATATATCTATTGGACAGAGCTGCCCTAGACCATGACCCTCAACAAGAAGGTGCTTTCTAACTCTGCCCACAGCCAGTCTATAGAGAACAAATGGGCCATTAGGCACACCTATCCCATTATCATGTGTTAAGCCCCATGAGAGGATGCCTTCACCTCAGAGTAGAAGAAAAGAAACCCAAGGAGGGGGGGACTTCCCTGGTGGCACAGTGGGTAAGACTCTGCACTCCCCATACAGGGGGCCTGGGTTCGATCCCTGGTCAGGGGACTAGATCCCACATGCATGCTGCAACTGAGGAGCCAGCAAGCCTCAACTAAAGAGCCCTGGAGTCTCAACTGAGGAGCCCACCTGCCGCAACTAAGGCCCGGCGCAACAAAAAAAAGTAAATAAATAAATAAATATTACAAACAAAGAAAAAAGAAAAAGAAACCCAAGGAGGGGAAAGCATGGGTTAGGGGAAGAGTAAAAATGACATTATCTAGTTTCCCAAACATCTCCAAGGAGCGTTTTGGATCTAGGTCCTGCATCAGGAGGACATCATGAGATGAGGACATTCTTACAACTTTCAGCGCATCTTCATGAATTTAAATAAAACTGTGGGCCCATCTTACTGACTGCTTTAGGTCTAGGTGACCTTCCCCTCAGAATAGATTACTGGGTGGTCCTGATGAAGAAATGCTGAAGACCTAAGTGAATCCCATGAGGCAAGATCTGAGCGGGACTCCTGCGAAGCATCTCTCAGTGCTGGGGAGCTCGGTGTCCACCTTGGGCTCTCTTTTCCTACTGGAGAAACAACAGGCCCAGGGAGAACCTCTCAGTGTGGCACAGTGGCAGCCTAGGGGACGGACGATGCAAAGTGAAACTGCCCCTTTACCCTTCTAATGCAGTCCCTCTCAGTCTCTGTGGTCCAGGGGTTCTTTTTCAGCCTCACCCCCAGGTTCTGGAATTTTCACAATGACATTCTTGTCTATGGATAGTTGCTAGTTGGTTTTCTTATGAGGGCTGAAGTCTGGAATGACCTATGTCACCATCTTGATGGCAGTACCTCAATTCATCTGTGTTTTAATAAGGAGGGCATGAGCTATAAATGTCACCTGCGTAAACAAGTTGATTGGTCATCCAACCGACCAGAATCACTCAAGGATAATACGACGTAGTGGTACCTCTGTTATAGATCTTAGTCCTCATGTTTTCAGATCCATAAACTTGATTTTATAAATGCAGTGAGAATTGATTCATTACTGATAAATGGGCTTATCTAACTAAACTTACATAGGACAGGTCAATTACCACTTTATTAAGTTAAAACAGGAAAGTTGGTTAGGGTTATTTTGGTTAGAAATACAAAAACCAATGAGATAGAGACTTCCCTCGTGGTCCAGCGGTAAAGAATCAGCCTTCCAATGCAGAGGACGAGTGTTCGATCCCTGGTCGGGGAACTAAGATCCCACATGCCTTGGGGCAACTAAGCCCATGTGCCGTGACTACTGAGCCCACGCGCCTCAATTAGAGAGCCTGCATGCCACAAACTACAGTGCCCACATGCTCTGGAGCCTGTGTGCCACAACTAGAGAGAAGCCTGTGCACCGAAATGAATGATCCTGCATGCCATAACTAAGACCTGATGCAACCCCCCCACCCCCAAAAAAGAAAAAAAATGAGATAATTCAATAAAAATTTAATATATATTAATATGTATACTATAATATATATTACATATCATGGTATATAATATACATATATTATAAACCTACAACAGTTTGTCACAGAACCCAAGACCAGGAATGCAGTTGGATTCCAGGAAAAGATGAGAACCAGAAATTGAAAATGTTGTTTGGGTTCTATGTCTCTCATCTATGTTCCTCTCTGTGCATCTCGTTCATTCATTTCATGTATCTCTGTGGAACTGCTTCCTCTCATTCTCTTGTCTATGTGGAAAATGAACACCCATAGCTCCTGGGTTAATTTGTTACAAGTCTAGCTACTTGGAGAAACTAACCTGATTTCAGTCAGAGTTCCTGTCTCCTGGGAAGGGTTGATTGATCTAGCTTGGACATAAGCCCACTTTTGGTATCAATCAACTGTAGCCAGAATGGCATGCTTATATTGTTGAAATATACTCCTTACTATTTACCCAAAAGAGTTTAAAACTTATGTCCACACAAAAATCTGCACACAGATGTTTATAGCAGCTTTATTCATGATTGTCAAAACTTGGAAGCACCAAGATGTCCTTCACTAGATAAATGGATACAAAAAAAAAAAAAAAAAGTGGCATATCCAGACAATGCAATGTTAGTGCTAAAAAGAAATGAGGGCTTCCCTGGTGGCACAGTGGTTAAGGATCCGCCTGCCAACGCAGGGGACACAGGTTCGAGCCCTGGTGCAGGAAGATCCCACATGCTGTGGAGCAACTAAGCCTGTGCACCACAACTACTGAGCCTGCGCTCTAGGTCCCGCGAGCCACAACTACTGAGCCCGCGTGCCACGACTACTGAAGCCTGTGTGCCTAGAGCCACCGCAATGAGAAACCCGCACACTGCAACTAGAGAAAGCCCACGTGCAACAACGAAGACCCAACACAGCCAAAAATATAAATAAATAAATAAATAAAATTAAAAAGAAAATTTTTTAAGTAGATTGTAAACTAATACTAAAAAAATTTTTTTAATATAAATAAATAAATAAAAGAAATGAACTATCAAGTCATGAAAAGACACGGAGGAAACAAATACATATTACTAAGTGAAAGAAACCAATCTGAGAAGGCTATATACTGTACAATTCCAATGATACGACTTTCTGGAAAAGGTAAAACTATGGAGACAATAAAAGGATCAGTGGTTGCTAAGGGTTAGAGGGGCATGAGGGATGAATAGGCAGAGCACAGAGGATTTTTAGGTAGTAAAACTATTCTGTATGATACTCTAATGGTGAATACACATTTATAAATTTGTCCAAACCCATAGAACAACACCAAGAGTGAACCCTAACGTAAACTATGGAATCTAGGAGATAATGATATTTCAATGTAGGTTCATTATTTTAATAAATATACTACTCTATTGGGAATGTTGAGAATGGGGGAAGTTATGCATATGTGAGAGCAGGAGGTGTATGGGAAATCTTTGTACCTTCCACTGTGTTTTGTTGTGAACCTAAAATTGTTCTTAAAAAAAATAATAAAGTCTTAAGATACACACCAAATAATGTTGGCAGGGAATTCTCCAGGAGCATCTTGCATGGTTTTTAGAAAAAAAAGTATGTGCGGAGGGGGGCGGTCAGAAGACCATCAAAAATAAATATCCAAAATAAAATATAATTTATAGTAAAATAAAGTGAGTGAGCCAAGTCTCACATTTCCTGATTAGCATGGAATATTAGATATCTAGAAGCTTTTGAGGAAGCCAAATGATCATCAGAAATATTTTTGGTGAGCTTTGAAGGAATGCAATTGATTTTTTAAAATACTATTTATATCTGTTTTAGTCAGACTAAACTAATTGCTGTAAAAACCACCTCAACACCTCAGTGACTTAACACAAATAAGGTTTATTTCTTATTCATGACACAGTCAGCAGAGTATGCATCATTCAGAGATCCACACTGTCATTCAGAGATCCAGGCTCCTTCCACCTTCTGGGTCTGCCCTCCCCTAGGTCTTTGGGGTCTTCTCTAACAAGCCAGCAGGTAAGGAGAGAAAGAGCATTGAGAAGGCACACTATTGTTAACTGCCTTGATATGAAAATGTCGTAAATTATTTCCACTGTGAGAATGGGACATATGGTCCCACCTAGATCAAAGGGACACCTGGGAGCCCTAGTTACTTGAGAAGCCTGGGACCATCAGGCAGCAAGTCCAAATGGGGACTGATTGTGGCCAATTTGCAGCTGCAGCCTCAGGGTAAACTCCCAGGGGTGGGTCCCCTCCCCACTGGAGATTATGTAGGTGCTTGGTGTTAGGCTCTAGCTCCATAGACCTGGAGACCCATTGCTGCCCAGGACTCCTGTAAGAAAGTGTAGTGAGCAAGTGCGTGCTGAGAACTTCGGGGGTAGCTAGGGATCTGGAACTGGGCAAGTGTCAGGAGATGCCTGTTACAGGACAGGTACTTGGAGGATAAGGTGTATGCCAACTGGCAACTCCTAAAATACCCAATGGGTAATATTCTCATTGAATGAAGAGCTCCAGTTTACTGCACTGCTTTGCTAGGGTGGGGGCAGGAGTCTGGTTGGGGTATCTTCTATAACACAAACTTGGGATAGACTAGTGGCATGTCCAGGAAGAAGAAACAAACATGAATATCTGTGAGCACTGTCAGTCCTTGTCACTATGCTAACTTCTTCAGGCTCTGATGTACTATTTCATCCATGTCCACTTTGGAAATCAAGATAAAGAGCCATATTCTTGGGTCAGGGAACAATTTTCTCCTGGACAGTGCTAATAGGCTGGTGTCAACTATGACTTTCAGCTTCTCAGTTTCCTCTATTTAAGTGGCACACTCTTATTGGACGTCCAACGCTACCTCTTAGGCTTCTGTCATGTCTTGCCTTCTGCGTTGGATCACCCAGCCTCTTCCAAGAGGTGTTATTTTTATCTAATTTGTTCTCAGGGGTCTTGCTAAGTAGGAATTTTACAAAAGAAATTTTAATGTAGAAATTAAGGGGAAATCAAAGTTCCTTTTGTGAAATGCCAATCCTGTTCTACTCTACTTAGGGTAAAAGAGCTTTTCAATGACTCAATCAAGGCAGTTCAGCAGGCCTCTAGATTCTAGATATAATACTGTGCGGTTTAGGGAACATGATACTAGTCTGTAGGGAAAATCAGGAAGACCTGAGATAACTGATCAGATAAAGGCAAAATCTCTTTGAGTAGACAGGATAGATCTCAAAATGTCTGTTAAGGCATTTTCTTCTCTTCTATGAAGCTAGGTTTCTTTACATATTTTCCCGTTATAGGAAATAGACAGGGAGAAAGTTCTCCATCCAGAGGAGAGAGCTATATTACATATAAGATTGTATCTGCTGGCAGATTGCATCTTCTACCTAATCCTGCCTAAAAGGTCATCCCTGTAAAGCTGAGACACCTGCTTCCTCTTGGGTAGAAAGAGTATATCACAGAGAGAGGCAACTGTTGAGACTGTGAGATCTATTTTATTAGAAAGCATAAATGTAGGCATATTACAGGTACTCGGCTCAGCCTCAGAATCTAAAGTTGTCAGTTTTTAGAATTAAGTCATGATTCTCTCCTTAGTATCATTCTATCTTGCCTCAGACTTGCAGATCCTAAAGTCCGAGTTGACAGAATTAAAATGATATCATCTGGTTGGCCTGAGGCATGACTCTGGACCTCCCTAAACTCTTTCTGCATCTCTTCCTTTCCCTTCTCCTAGTGGCAGCTCCATAGCCAATACATTTTTCCTTGGAAAAATTAGAGTGAATTTGTGAGATTCTTCTTGTTCAATGCACACCACGTTGGCAAGATGTATATGGATGGTCAACAAAGATATTTTATTATGGGCATTCAGGGAGTGTGGTATTTTTTTCCAAGTGCAGTGAAAAGGTCTAGGATTACGGGATACTGCACTGCTCTTGAAAGAATGGTCTACTTTCATCAAAGAATAGGAGAATATTCAGATGTTAATTGTTGTGATCACCTGAAGGTTAAGAAAAAGCGTTCAAAAAGACTCTAAGCTTTCCCCCAACTTTCAAGTAATTGTTAACCCATATTCCCCTTCAAATGTTCTTTTGTTGTCTCATTCCTTTCATGTTCTTTACAGACATAGATCTTGTCTTGAAAAGGGCCTGTAGTGGTCAGAGTAACAGGCCTGGGGATGCCGGGCTGGTTGAGAAGAAGCAGGAGAGGCCAGAACCAATGCCAAAGGGTCAGCAGTGAGGAGAGGGCGACTAGGAGCTCATCTTCCCCAGCAAGAGAGAATTCAACAGCTCATATCTCCAGGCAATGATAGGGGTGCTTGGCTCTGAGAGCAAAGTATAAGCAGAGTGTTCAGATTCCTGCTGAGGGGCTGAGGGAGTGGTAGCTAAGCCTGCAGGCTCAGTGCTCATGCCAGGCCATTCTGGCCCAGGAGAAAGCAAAAGACACTCAAGGCCTGCAGGGATCAGGTCAAGCATCAAGAAGACCAGGCTACAGTTCTGTAAAGAGAAGAAGAATGTACAGTAAAGATGGGGACATGCCAAGAGGGGATTATTTCATTCAGACACAAAGAGGCCACGAAAGAAGACTGGGTTCCAGAATAGGAAACAGAGACCCTCCCAGACCTAATCACACACATATCTCACACTGATGTGAACCATGTCAGAATCTGGTACAGTGCCCCAGGCACTTAATTCAACCAGCTCCCCTATGAGTCACAAACAGTATTCACATATATTAACACTTCTCACCCTCACACAATCACAAAACTCTTCAAGAGGAATGGGACAAGTGTCTCCCTTTTTACCAGTGAAAATACTGAGGTCTTGAGCAGTTAAAAGTGACTATCTAAGATTAACTAGCCTCCGAATGGCAACAGCAAGGCTCAAATCCTAGTCTTCTGTCACTAAAGCCCTCCTTTTCTGGGCACTAGCTGCTCTTCATATCTTTGGTCCACTATCAGCTCTTACCCAGTTCCATAGCTGAGTATTTAACCAGGCAGCCCTGCACACCAGTTTCCCACCCTGATTAAAAAACTGGGCTTCAGAACTGTGACTCTCTTGAGTCAGTCACCCAAGGGCTATGCTTGCATTTCCTGACTCACATCGGGACAGGATTTCTTCCTTCACTCCCCCATAGAGGTTTAGAGTTCAGGGTTAGTATCCCGGCTTCTCTAGAAAGACACTCATGGGCATTCCCAAAGAGCCCCCTACCCCAGCCCTATTCCCACAGGTTAACTTAATATCTGGGGAGTGACAACAGGTAGAATGAGACGGGACCATTTCCTATAGTTTAAACTCAGAGTTTGAGGACTGAGGGAATCTAAGGCAACTAATCCTGAGCTAAGAGTCAGTACTGGTCATTTTAGCTCTGCCCTGTCATTTGGAAACAATTGTTATGATTTTGGAAAGTTGCTTATTGACTGACTCTTACTTTCTTCATGTTTAACATAAAGATGTTAATTCAATAATTTTCGAGATGCTTTTTGTTCTCACATTCAGTAACTGTGCGGTATGGGTTTTCTAAGTATGATTATTATTATCATCATTCTATTCACTACTAGAATGTCTCAGTTAAATTCCTTGAAGAACACATAAAGTAGGTGACTATTATGGGCGGCTGTACGGCACTGGTAGAATAACCCTTATCCTCAGAGTTCACCCCCACCCCCGCCTTCTTCACCTCCCTCAATGCCAGTTCCTTTGGGGTCCATCTACAGGACTTACCTAAGCAGGTCATGGCCACATCTTCCTTGTGGTTGCAGTTGTGATACCCCCAGAACCTGTGCCGACAGTGCTCCAGGGACTGCTCCTTCCCTGAGCAATGAACATCATCTAGCCAGATGCGGCCGGCTCCAAGGCCAAAGTTTCTCCGGGCTTTGGCAGATAGAAAGATCGACTCCCCACAGCCCAGTTGCTTGCACACCACCTGTTCCTCATTTTCTCCCCAGCCATCATCACAGACGGAGCCCCATTCACCCTTGTGCAGCACCTCCAGTCTCCCAGAGCAGCGGGAGCCTCCTCCTACCAGCCTCAAGTCAAAGGGATCTGCAGGGTTCAGGGGATGGAGAGAGGCATGGAAAGAAGAAAAACTAACATCATCTACGTCCTCATTCAAACCCCATCAACACTTTTGAGACTCTTCGCCTGTGTTTCTGTGATTATAGCCCTTGCTCTAGGTTCCAATCCATGTGGCCCAGGACTGTTTCCTTAACTAAGACCTTTTCACTTTCCTATCTATTTTATAAAAGTCTAATATTTATGAATGACTTTCTAGTAGCTTTTTAAAACTGAAGACTTCAACAAGTACATGGAATGGTGTGTCCTTTTCCTATTATATAGAATTCAGTAAAATAATAGTTCATATTAATATATTGCTTAATATCATTTAAAGCATTTTCATATACAAAGGCAGGTATCATTATCTCCATTTTAAAAACAAGACAATTGATGGGCAGCACAATTAAATAACTTTGCCATGGTTATGTGATGCATGAGTAGTTCTCTGTAAACACTGATTGAATAGAACTCCATTTAATCAAATTCATGAATGAACCTAGTTGCTGGACTTATAGGCATTACCTTCACATTCAACCCATGTGTCTTCATCATGGGTGCAGTTATTCTTCCCCCAGAGCCCAGAAGAGCAATCCTGAAGGTTTCCTTCTTGTCCTGAGCATGACACCTCACTCAGCCAGATGGGCCCTTGGCCCTGGGTATCCTTGTTGCAGGATCTTTGGGTCAGTATGGCCCTCCCACACCCCAGCTGCCGGCACACCACCTTCGCGGCTGAGAGATTCCAGCCTGCTTTGCACACGGTGCCCCATTGCTGTTGGTGCTTCACCTCCACTCGCCCTTTGCAGTGATCAGGGCCACCAACCAGCCGCACAGTCTCTGGAACTGTGGGAAAAGAAAGATGAAGCATCTGCTCTTTGTAAGAACACATCCTTCCCAGAAAAGGGGGCTCCTAACACTGAATTTTTCTAAGAAATAAGAATGAGACCTCAGCATCAGGGTGCAAGCATTTAGTGATTGTTTCTCTGATAACGAACTGTGGGGTAACAAAGAGAAGACATGAACTAGTCCCTTAGCCAAATCACAGTCTAATGGAGGAGGAGATAGACACACAGAGGGAAATTATTAATACATAGAAAGCAAATATATGAATGGAACAAAGGAATACAACAACAAAAACAATCATATATATATATATATATATTCACATATATATGTATGTATGTGTATATATATATGTATATATATGTGTGTGTGTGTATATATAGATATATATATATACACGCACACACACACAGTTGTTGTGTGTTGGTTTCCTATGAGCGTCTCCTGTCTACCTAGCAAGATGGTGGAATCCTTGAGAACTGAAAAAGCATACATTATACTTTGGGAGCTCATTTCTTCCCCATAACTCCACCTGAGCTCTAGATACAAATGTTTAGTGTTTGCTGGATCTGTGCATGTTTGTGTGTGTGAAGAAGAGAAGCAGGTTCTCATATAGATTGAAACTAAGAGACAATCATTAGTTCAACCAAGGATGAGTAGCAATTCTAGCTGAGGATAATGTTTGTCACCAGGGTCCACAACTGAGGAAGTGTAAGATGTGAAGGACAAGGATCCAATTAGCCATTAGTTCATGGTGGAGAATAAGGACAAAGAGTGGTCATGTGGGGTGTGGGCAGCTGGCACACAGTCCTTGAGCCCTGCCATACTTACTTTCACACTTCGCCCCTGCATCCTCACTGTGGGAGCAATCAAAAACATCTTCCTCTTGCTCACAGTGAATCAGTTCACTTTCCATCCCACTGCAGCTGACCCCTTGGATGAGGACTTTTTGGTCTTTTTCTGCCAATGGCTTATATAAAGTACCACTGGGTGTCCCTGTGGCTGCTCCACAGCCCAGCTCCCGGCACACCACTTCCACATCTTTCATGTCCCAGCCGTCATCACACACGGTGCCCCACTGGCCGTCCCGTTCCACTTCCACCCGCCCTTCACAGCGATGGCGACCTCCCACCAGTCGCAGTCTAGATGAAGACTCTGCAAAGAAATGAGATATTGGCTGGAGATCTGGGAGGAGCCCAGAGAGTACTCAGGCACGTATGCAGTCTTCTTAGAACCCTTCCACCACTGCCAGTGTGTGGAAAATTGAGGGATGAAAAACGAGGGGGCCAAAAGGGAAGAGGAGGAAGAGGAGCTTCAGGACTCCATCTCTGAGTTCTAGCCCTGCTACACTCTTAATTGTACCCTACCAAGAAACTCCACTTCAAGACACCTAGATATGACTGCTAGTTTTCGAAAACCAGCAGTCATATCTAGGTGTCTGAAGGTTAAGAGAAAGAGGTTCGTTGAGCATCCAGCAGAGTTTTTAGAACCTCTGGTGGTCAGGATCAGAAGGACCTATAGAGATCATCAAGTCTACCCCACCATTTCACTGATGAAGAAAATGATCCTCATGAAATTCAAGGTCATATGGTCACACTGTCAAATAGTGGAAACCCCGGGTCAGAACAGGAGTGTAGAGATGATATCTGTTTTTGTTCTTTCTTCCTCATGACTCTGTCTCCCCCCATGGCAGCTAGATTGAGACAAGGTGTCTGGAAATAATTTGGGCTGAACAACCTGACTGTCTCTCCCAGTATCAGCGATCCACCCCCACTCATCCTTGCTACTTCTATGACATTTTCCCATGTCCAAGAACCCAGCTCAGAAGAAATACAGAGAGTACTGGGCAAAGGAAGAGTCAGAGCCTCAGAGTCTCAGGGCCCCAAAACTGAGTCTAGAGGATTCTAGAGGTTGGGAGTAGGAGCTAGGCTTCACAGAGTGTGCAGATAAGTTCTGAGGAATCCAGGACTTGTTTCTGCTTCTTGACTACAACCGTGAGGTAGAAAAGACTGATAGAAATTCTTTCCCTTCTACTAAGACTTAGATGTGGAGTAGAGATGGTTGTGTAGGGAGACCAGGGAAGAGCCCATTAGGAAACAAACTTCTGGATACTACATTCCAGGTATTGTTTTATGAAGTCAGAGAATAGTGATGACAAAATAGTTAGCATTGTTGCCCTCAAAGAGATTCTATTTAATAGGCTTGAGGCAATCCCACCAAGTCCTCTCAGCCCCAGAGTGACAGAGTGATACAGAAAGCCTAAATTTGCCATACCTCCATGGAGAGGTCTGTTGAACCTGGAGGGGCCACATTCGGACTGGTGGTCTGTGATCTACTAGAATATGAACAGTATAACATGTGACAACATGGGCCACATGGAATGACCCAGATCCCTGCAAGAATGGAATACAATTTCTCAGGACCAGATTTTCCACTGCCTACCTTGTCTCAACTCTGCATAAACTCCCTGGAACTTGGCATCAACCCCAGAAGAAGCTGTTGGGTGAAAAAAGTCTGACCTGATTTTAAACTGCATTGGGAAGTTTATGTTTGGTTTGTTCATTTGTTTTTGTTCTCCTTTTCTTCCATAATTTCTTGAGGGAAGCAATATGAAGAATGGAGGTTAGAGATAGAAATTAAAATAAAACTATAAAAAAACTAAGAAAAGTCTCCATTTTTGCACACCAAAGTTTAAGGCATATATACCTGAGTACAAATATAATTCAAGAAGAGTCATCTAGAAATAACTTTTGGGTCATTGTAACTAAGATTAGAGCTTGGAGAGGCATTATTGTGTACTCCAGCTAAGATTAGCTATCAGAATCATGCATAGGTTATTTCATTTTATTTTGAATGATAAAACTCTGGTTTTAAATCAGTTTTCATTTTCATGAAGTGGAGGACTAGAACACCTCCTAAGAAAGAAGAAATATGTTTTTAAAAAGAGACAGACACTGAGAGAGAGAGAGAGAAACACAGAATAAGTATAAAAGAAATCCAGGGGCTTCCCTGGTGGCGCAGTGGTTGAGAATCTGCCTGCCAATGCAAGCGACACGGGTTCGAGCCCTGATCTGGGAAGATCCCACATGCCGCGGAGCAACTGGGCCCGTGAGCCACAGCTACTGAGCCTGCGCATCTGGAGCCTGTGCTCCGCAACAAGAGAGGCCGCGAAAGTGAGAGGCCCGCGCACCGCGATGAAGAGTGGCTCCCGCTCGCCACGACTAGAGAAAGCCCTCGCACAGAAACGAAGACCCAGCACAGCCAAAAATAAGTAAATAAATAAATTTAAAACCACTGCCTCTTCCCTTACACCATGATGCAGTCACATTAAAAAAAAAAAAAAAAAAGAAATCCAGCTTGAGGGGAGAAAAGTTGTGAGAAAAGATTTGAAAGCTAGAGAGAAGAACAGAGGGGCTCGTCAGTGCAGTGTGTCCTAGGCAGTGTTTTAGCTTACTTCATTAGCTGAGGTCTTGAAAGAGGGACCCAGGGATGGAGAGCAACATCTTAGGATGTGAGCAGGCTGTAAAGAGAGCAGGTGTCTCCCGGCACTTGCAGTAAGGGATAGCCCTGGAGGCCAGAGAAGAAAGACCAAGTAATCTGAGTATTGGACTGAGACCCAGAAGCAGCACTCCTTTAAGGAATCAAACTGCATCCCTCAGGGTGTAAAATCCTCCACATTCATAGCGGAGTTTGTAGCTGCCCCTCTCTGGTAAAGCCTCTACTATCACGAGAAAGACTAGGGCTTCCCTGGTGGCGCAGTGGTTAAGAATCCGCATGCCAATGCAGGGGACACGGGTTCGAGCCCTGGTCCGGAAAGATCCCACATGCCATGGAGCAACTAAGCCCGTGAGCCACAACTACTGAGCCTGCGCTCTAGAGCCCGTGAGCCACAACTACTGAAGCCCACATGCCACAACTACTGAAGCCCGCATGCCTAGAGCCCATGCTCCGCAGCAAGAGAAGCCACCGCAATGAGAAACCCGCGTGCTGCAACGAAGAGTAGCCCCCACTCGCCACAACTAGAGAAAGCCTGTGCACAGCAACGAAGACCCAACGCAGCCAAAATTAAATAAATATTTTTTTTTAAAAAAGAGAAAGACTAGGTTTAAGGGATAATGTCATAGAAACTCATAATCAACAACCAAGCCCCTTGATTTTGGACCATCAGAGCCTTCCTCTTCCACAGAGTAATTCTCTCTTTGCAGCCCCTTTCTCTCCTCAGTTGAGCTGTTTGTGCTCTGCCCAAAGACTCCTCACAGAAATGGCCAGTGGTGGCTGAAATCCAGCCTGCACTCTGCTGGTGAAGCCATATGCTGCACAGAAGCTGATGCATTTCTAGTTCAGTGGTACCATTAAAGCTGTCAGAGAGAACTGGAAATGGTAGAATTCAGCAGGACAAAAGGAAGTTTGTTTCCCAGGGGAGAGGTGTCTTCTGAGCCTGAAACAAAGCCATCTGCTACTTAGAGGTGGCCGAGAGCCTTGGGTCACAGAAGCCAAGTGGAGAGGAATCCTCTTGCAAAATAAACCACCCAACTTTTTTCTTATGTGGAAATCTACCCACATGAGACTGAGTGGGTGGGTTGGGAAACCAGAAAGGAAATCTACTTGGGCTGTTTTGAACCAGAGGCTCTCTCCATGGCCCAGAGAAGTTTCAGAATTTCCACTCTCCAGAGCTTAACGTCCTCCCTCTTAGGAACCCAAAAATCTTACCTAAGAGGCCAAGTCCATTGCAAAAGGCTGAGGAAAAAAGAGAGAAGTGAATGAGATCATGTAGTCAATTTCCAACGCTTTGTTCAAAAACGCAACTCTAGAAAGCCTTTGCCAAACTTTGTGGGACAGATAGAGTGGTAGATACGCAGCCTCCAAAGTTAGTCCTTGTTGGGACCTTCTCTTCCTGGAATGACCAGTCTCAAAGGACACATGAGCACTGAGTAGGAACCACAAAACCAGTTCTACCATAGCTAATTGACCCTTCATGTTCCCTTTACATCTGATGTTGGCTCTACCCCAGGCATGGATAGATTTGGTTTTCTATTCTAGTCAATTAGACTGGTGATTACCACCTAAAGTAAAAGTGTGGTGATGCAGCATCTGGGCTCAAAAGGAAAGCATGCTGGAGGCCTCTGGGCAGACACACTGGTTGGGGAAGATAAAAATGTCATGGGAGGCAGCACAAAGCATAGGGAGAAATGGCAGGATATGTCTGTGTTCACTGACACTGCATTTAGACCAGGGTCAGCAAACTTCTTCTGTAAAGGGCCAGATTGTAAATATTTTAGGCTTTGTGGGCCATATAGACTGTTCTAACTACTCGACTCTGTCATTGTAGCATGAGTGCAGCCATATATATATAAATGAATGAGCATGGCCGTGTTCCAATAAAACTTTATTTGTGGACAATGAAATTTAGATTTTATGTCATTTTCATGTGTCACAAAATATTATTCTTCTTTTGATTTTTTTCCACCATTCACAAATGTAAAATCCATTCTTAGTTTGCAGTCTGTAGTTTGCTGAACCCTGATTAATAGGTCAGAAACAGTCCTATGTTGAGTTCCAAACTTCCAGGTTTAAGCACCAGCACATCTTTGAACCATCAGAGTTTCTTCCTACAGGATATCTACATGATCAGACTCTTCTATTCATTAGACTCCCTCCTAATGCTGTAGAGAGAGTCCTGAACACTGCTGAGTGTCAGTGGCCTTTGAACTGCAGAACTCATCATTGCCAACCCCCGCCTGCCATCCCATCTTATAGGATCTTTCTGAAGGAGTTAATATCTTTGGACTTCCAGCCTAGAGCCTTTTAGGTAAATCTATGTATTTCATTGGCTTGTCCTGGAATATTTTCTTCCAAATACTTGCTTTCCAAATAATTTCTTAATAACCCCATGTCCTTAGTTTTCAGGATATGGCCACTCCCACACTCAATGAGACCTTGTGTGTAATTGTCTAAAACTCAAAATTATGTTATACATAACACCCTACATGTCTAATAAAGAACACAAAACATGTGTACATGCAAAGGAAACTGAATGTGATGAACCTGATATGTAGGTGTGAAAGCGACATAGCCCAAAAGTGACTTGAATACTCTGTAGCAGGGTCGATGACCATGGGTGTCACAGATCAGGAAAGCTTCATGAAGGAGGTGCGACTGAAGGTAAGCCTGAGAAATTCAACAGCACCTTCATAATGGGTGGGACTATCTGTTGGGTGATATAAGGGGTGTATAGATGTTTAAGCATGTGGCCAGCACCCTGCATAGAACACACAAGTGCCCAACTGAGAAACCGGTGTGGACTTCAGTGATGTACTGGATCATCAAGATAATTAAAATGGATGTGATTGATTAGGGAAGGGACCTAGCAGGCACTGTTATCTTGTGAAAATGTGCCTAACAAACGTCTGAGGAACATACCATTATCTTTATTCATAGATGAGAATGAGATTTCAGAGAGATATGGTAACTTTAAAATTCAGACAGCTAAGAAATCAAAGAGCAAGGATTGAAACTTAGATCTCTTTGATTCCAAAATCCCCATTTACTCTAAATTAATCTAAGCAATAAGAAGCTGGGAAAAACTAGGGAAACATTATATGAAGCACATTTGAAAGGAAATTGTACAATATGATAAATGAAAGGTGTTTGTCCTGCAGTTCTACTTCTCTTTCTTGCTTTACCTGCTGCTAACCTTGGTCCATTTATTTGTCTTTTTATAAATAGTGCATTTAGGAAAATTTATGTGATAAGGCAATGGGATAAATTATTACAAATTTGTTAGTGCAAATATAGTGAAATAGGAAATTTTCTGGTAATCAAGGTGGATTATAAATTGGGTATAGATTAAGTGGCTTTGGGGATTTAGAATAATTGCCAGATACAGAGAAAAGAGGAGAGCAAGGAAGAGCCTTTCCTTGAATGATACATAGATCTGCACCAGATGGGCAAGGAGAGGATTCCCCCAATCAAAGTTCCAGAGTATTCTGAAGCCTAGACCAAAAGGAGCAGAAATACTCACCAATGATCAAGAAGAATAGCAGAGCCATGACCCGGGTAGCTGAAGATGGTGAGCTGAATCGTAAGGCTGGAAGGAAGCCACAGAACAGCAATATTCAGCTTTGGTTGCAAGTATGCTGGGAGGAGGGAAGGAGGCAGGTCCTGCCTGCAGCAGAGGCTTTATCAGATGACCAGAAACCAATGGGCTCAGGGGGCAGAACTGATAGAGCTGGACTTGCTGAATTCAGCATGTCCCCAGAGGAAGGGAGGTGGCCGGAACTGGCAGAAAGATGCTGAAAAAAAAGAAAACAATCAAAAGATTCCCAAGCTGTTATGATTTGGTTCAGCTGTAATCCCAGCTCCATCAATCTCTGCTTCAGTCCCTTCACTATGTAAACAGGGGAAACAACTCCCATAAGGAAAGGTAAGTACCAAGAATGGGGTCATTTCACATTAGAATATCAAGCAATGTTTGTCCCCCATGTATGGTTTGTGGGGGGCAATAGGCCAATTTCAATTCTTTCCTTCCAGGTGGAAGTGACTAGAAAGTATAGAAGGCAGAGATCACAGAACAACTCCAGAGTTGCCCTTGTAGGCACCATAATCCAGAGTCAAGATGGTAGTCCAGAGTCAAGGTGTCAATCTCTGCAAATAGGGCTGGATTTATTTCCTTCAAACCAGATTTTCCAGTGCTAAGCAGAGGGCCTAGGACTTGGATCTGCTTTTCTTCTATGCTTGTCCTCATTTATGCCCATCTTTGGAAGTTGAATGGAAACAGGTCCTTATGGTAATGAAATCAAGTCATTCTTAAGTCTAAGATATGGTGGGCAGGGATTGAGTAGCAAGACCCTCAGTATTCCCAGGTCCCCCTGCCTTGTTATTAAGTATAGCTTCGTTTCAAGAGCTATTCAACTCTAGACTACTCAAGAACTCAACTACATATGCTAGCATCACTCCCTACTATTTCGAACAGGGTAATTTTGTCTCTCTAATGAAACATCTTAGCTTTTTTGTAATATTTGGATCACTCTATACAAAGATTAGTTCATTATAGGTATTTATGTTTAATCCTGTTTTTCTTCCTATAATGTACATATTATTATATTCAGTAGAAAGTTTTTAGCTGCTATGTGTGTTAGGTGAATGTGTTGGGTCAAGGGAGTACATTGATGAATAAGGGAGAGTTTGGTGCTCCAAAATGATATGGTCTAGTAATTTTAATAACACGTAAAAACAGCTGTAAGAGAGGAAAGTATAAGAAACTTTGGGAACACAGTGGAGGAAATGGTCACCTTTACTTGGTGCTAATAATAGACTTTAGAGAGATGATGACACTCGAACAGGAATTAAAGGATGAGTAGAAGGGAGAATCAGACTGGGAAAAGACTTTGCTGTGCATATGCAGACAAATGAAACAGTATTACCTATTTAAGCAATGACAGGTAGTTTGGAATGGCTGGTCACAGCCTGCTTGGTGGTCAGGTGTCAGGAGATATTGGTGTTGAAATGTGAAGACACTAGGTGATATGAAGGTATCAATAGGATCCAGATGATGGAGAGTCCATTATAAATGGTTTTGTAAATGCTAATTACTCACATCCCACCTTCTGCAGATTCTGAAATGATGCAGTAAGAGACACAGAATTCAGAAAAGGCTCAAAACATCAGCTTTACTTTGAGGAATCTAGATTAGTTTGCAACTGGGATCCAAGATCCTATGCTTTTACCTTCAGCCTTCAGAAGTCAGACCTGCCCTACTGAGTTTTTGCGTGGAGGAGAAAAGACTTCACGTGGCCTGTGGGCAGACAAATCCACCAGAGAGCTCAGGCTTCAAGATTGAGATATATTTCTCCACATATAATGTAGAAGATTAAGTGAAAGAAAAGGAGAGAAAAAATAAAGACTAAAGCTTTCTCCTAACTATAGTATTTTATTAACAGAGTCAAGAACATGAAGAAAGGAAAAGGAAGCTTTTTCAATCAGAAAGAGCATTATGCTAAGGGAACAAGAAAAACCATTGAAGGATGTTATGTATTTTAGAGCATGCGTTCTGACTGCAGCTTGAAGGAGGAATTGGAATGGAGGAAGTCTGGAGTCAGGGAGATTCATGAAGAGACCACTGCACCAGTCCAGAGAGAGTAGAAGCGAGTCTAAACTGCCAGGGTGCCAAGGGGTGTCCAGGGGAGGGGATGGATATGAGAGAGAGTTAACTGTAGAATCTATAAGAAGATTTTGCTCTTTGGATGTGACCATAAGGAGTAAATAGTCATTTAAGATGATTCTCAGATTTCTGGAAGGAAAAAATGTGACAGAAGGTGAAAATAAAAATAAATGTCAGCTACAGTAGGTAGAAAGTAGGACACTACACCTCATAGTGTTTTGTGGGTGAAATGGAAGATAAGTTGCTTAACAGGAGCCAGGGAGTCTGGATTGGAGAGGAAGCTTCTGAAAAACGGTAAGGGTCTGAAATAATCGCTGAGAGGGAGGGAGACCCTGGATAAAGACAAGCACTGGATTGAAAACCTGCATTTGCTAAGCGGCACAAATGTGCCCGGTCAAGCTACAATCAGGAGGTCAGTGTGAGATTATCAGCCTGACCGATTCAAAGTTGGAGCATTGTAAGAAAAGTATGTTGGGAGCCTGACAGAGTCAGGGAGTTTGAGATGAGAAAGAAACTCAAGTGGCTGGCAAGACTTAGAGATCAGGAAATGGGTTGATAAAAAGTGAAAACAGAAATAAGTGGTAGGAAAGAGGATCTTACTGAGGAAGGGCTGGGGAAAAGGAAAGTGCTAGAAAGTTCAAGTGATGGAAAGTTGTTCAGAGATTTGGAGAGGAGTGGTTAGGGTTTTAGAGGAGAAGCAGTTCTGGGCAATGACAAGTCCCAAGTCAGTGAACTGAAAGAGAGTGAAGGTAGAAGTTTCAGAAGCTGAGGAGTTTAGGGAATTGAGAAGGGGTTATCAGTAGGAGGCTTATCTAGGTGAGGAAGATGGGGTGGGATGCAGGGAGTGGTAAGCCCAAAGCTGTGTGGAAGTAGACAATTGTCTGGAGAACATCAGTATATAACACATATAAGAACATAGAAGACCCTCTCTGGGGTACTGTAATGAAGGATGAGCTGCATGCTCTGCTGGTTTAGCATCAAGGTGAAATCCCTCTGACAAATAACTGAGTATGTCAATTATTAGTGGTCTCTGTGAGAATAGGAAACCATCTGAGTTGTTCCCCTTGCATTCCCAGTGTTTGATATGCAATAAATGATTGTTGACTCTGTGAACGAATAAATGATTATATTACCAGCCAAAGAACATCACTGAGCAGTTAGAACCATAAGAAACATCGTCTCGGGACTTCCCTGGTGGTGCAGTGGTTAAGAATCCTCCTGCCAATGCAGGGGACATGGGTTCAATCTCTGGTCTGGGAAGATCTCACATGCCGTGGAACAACTAAGCCCATGTGCCACAACTACTGAGCCTGCACTCTAGAGCCCGTGAGCCACAACTACTGAGTCCATGCACCACAACTATTGAAGCACACATGCCTAGAGCCGGTGCTCCACAACAAGAGAAGCCACCGCAAGGAGAAGCCAGTGCACCACAACAAAGAGTAGGCCCTGCTCGCCGCAACTAGAGAAAGTCCGCACACTGTAACGAAGACCCAACGCAGCCAAAAATATAATTATTTCATTAATTAATTAATTAATTAATTTAAAGAGAAAGAAACATCGTCTCTTGTCCATCATGTCCCCATTGTCTTGTATGGGCTGAGGGATAGAGACTTTAGAGTCCCTAAGAGAAAAACCTGGCATGGAATAAGTACTCTGTCTATCTGGGGTGTGCATAATCAAAGGATGATCTGAAGAGCTAATAGGATACTAGGTCAATCAGGTGTCTACCACCATAATAATGGGATAGGTATTTTCCAGGAAGACCCGTTTCAGTCACTCTTGGTGGGACAAGGTTTTTAATGTGTACCTATCTCACGCAGGATTGGCTTTAGAACTGGGTGGGGCTGAACCCACAGGTGAGAGTCACTGGCGTGTGCTTCCTCGGTGGGAGAAGGTAAAGACTGACATCCTGAGATGGTTGTCAGAATGACTGGGGCTCATGGGCTGCCTTTCTATAATAATTGATCTGAAATCAGGCTTCTGGCGGGTGTGGCTGTCCTTTGCTGTGTACATCTGTAAACCCCTGTAAATAGCACCACTGATTCCCTTCTGTTGCTCTCATTTGTTTATCTGCCTCCCTCCCCCATAGCGACCAGGATGGAGAAGGAGCTCAAAATAAGGAATAGATCCAGGACTTGGGATTGAGGGAGCATGAGCACAGTCTTCAGGTATTTAGGAGAAAATTGCTTTGTGGTATTCCTGAGGAGATAACAAGACTTACATATGGACACTTCCGGAAGACATTTACTTTCAACTCATCATGAGAAAAATCTGAAGACAAAACAGATTGTCCCAGAGGACATGATCTATAACTGCAGATGTTTATTCATATGGTCTGTTAATAGATTCCATTATTTATGGTTGGGTGATTATTATTAATTATTCTGTTGTCACCAAGTCTCAAAATTGCAAAAATATTCTAAACATCGTCAGGAAAAAGATCCTAAATCCTTATTAAAATTCCAGCATCACCTCTGTTGGGCTGAGGGCCCTTGTTCATGCTGAAGGACAGGCAGGACACCTGAGCTGTGGCCTCTATCAGGATGTGACAAAGGCTTAATGGCCTCTCACCCTTCAGGTACCAGAAGCAAGAAATCCAAGAGAGAGGAGAACGGGTGATGGCAGCCAAAAGAGTAGAGTCTGCAGGGAGGAAACCCTGTAAACCTGGCTGTCCTGTGTGCATCCTGCCTGGCGGTCCACTTCCTGCTGGCAGAAAACTGGCCCTAGCTGTCCTTATGTCCTTGGTGTGTGTTCTGGTCAGGGCACTTCAACCTGCTTTTCTGGACTTTCCTGGAATCATCCTTACAAAGAGGCATTACAGTGCAGAGGCTAAGAGCATGTGCTTTGGAGGCAAGTGGACCTAGTTAAAATTCCAACTCTGTCACTTAATAGCCATGTGGCCTTGAACAAGTTACTTTGACCCTTTGGGGTAGTTCTGTTGAAGAGGATTTATACCTTTTTTGCTAGAATGATCAGTTTTCATTTCTGCCTTTTATTGAATAAATATTTAACTAATTTAATCTTGCTTAATCCACTTTCATGTTCCTTTTTTAAATGGGAAATCAAAAATGACAGCAAAGCAAGTAGCTTATAGAGTGACTCCTCAGATAAGCACCAAGCACAGAAGGCCAGCTCATTTCCTAATGGTAATTAGCCTTTATTAGTTTTTCTGTGCCTCAAAGTTGGTTCCCTGGACATCCCTGATCCTAAACCTAGTCCCTATGAAAGACAGATATTCCCATGTTTTAAAAAATGCCCCTATTCTGGTAGCATAAGAATAAATGGTCAGTATGGGGCCCATGAGAAGACAGCAAGAGGAGCTGTCTGATGAACCAGCCACAGATTGGGCAGTTTCCCAGGGGTTACTAGACATCACTGCACTGTGCTGCCTCATCATTATACTTCAGTAAAAAAAAAAAAAAAAAAAAAAAAAAATTAAGTAAATAACAATTGTAAATATCTATGTAGCCAACATTGCAGTGCCTAAATTTATGATATAAATATCTACATATATGAAAGGAGAATTAGACAGCAAAACAATAATAGTAGGGGGGAATTTCCCAACATTCCAGTGGTTAGGACTCCATTCTTCCATTGCAGGGGGCACGGGTTTAATCCCTGGTTGGGGAACTAAGATTCTGCATGCTGTACAGTGTAGCCAAAAATAATAATAATAATAAGGGACTTCATTACCTCACTTTCAACAATGGATAATCATCAAGACAGAAAATCAATATGGAAATATTGGATGTAAACTACACATTAGACCAAATAGACCAAACCTAATAGATATATGCAGAACATTTCATTTACCATCAGAAGAAAACACATTCTTCTCAAGAGCATGTAGAATATTCTCCAGGATAGAACATATATTAGGCCTCAAAGAACGAGAAAAAGAACAAACTAAACCCAAAGTTAGTAGAAGGGAAGAAATAACAAAGATCAGAGCAGAAATCAATGAAATAGAGATTAGAAAGGTGATTAAAAAAAGATTAATGAAACTAAGAGCTAGTTTTGTAAAAAAGATAAACAAAACTGACAAAACTTTTGCTAGACTAAGGAAAAAGAGAGATGACTCAAATAAATAAAAACACAGATGAAAGAGGAGACATTACAATTGATAACACAGAGGTACTAAGGTTCATAAGAAACTACTATGAACAATTATATGCCAAAAAATTAGAAAACCCAGAAGAAATGAGTAACTGCCTAAAACATACAACCTACAAAGACTGAATAATGAAGAAAAATAAAACCTAAAGAAACCAATAGCAATGGAAAAGATTGAATCAGTAATCAAAACTTCCCAAAGAGAAAAGTTGAGGACCAGATGGCTTTACAGAAAAATTCTACTAAACATTTAAAGAAGAATTAATACCAATCCTCCTCAAATTCTTCCAAAAGATTGAAGAGGAGGTAACACTTTCAAATTCATTTTATAAGACCAGCATTACCCTGGGACTAAAGACAGACAAGGAAGCTACAAGAAAAGAAAATTACCAACCAATATCCCAGATAAACATAGATGCAAAAAACCTCAATAATATATACTAGCAAACAGAATTCAACAGCATATTGAAGGATCATATACCATGATCAACTGGAATTTAGCCCTGGGATGCAAGGATAGCACAACATTACACAAATCAATAAATGTGATACAGGGACTTCCCTGGTGGTGCAGTGTTTACGAATCCACCTGCCAATGCAGGGGACACGGGTTCAAGGCCTGGTCTGGGAAGATCCCACATGCCGTAGAGCAACTAAGCCCCTGAGTCACAACTACTGAGCCTGAGCTCTAGAGCCCGTGAGCCACAACTACTGAGCCCACGTGCCACAACTACCGTCCACACGCCTAGAGCCCATGCTCCACAACAAGAGAAGCCACCACAATGAGAAGCCCGCGCACCACAACAAAGAGTATCCCCTGCTCGCCGCAACTAGAGAAAGCCCGCACACAGCAATGAAGACCCAACATGGCCAAAATAAATAAATAAATACATTTAAAAAAGAAAAATAAATGTGATACAGCTCAGAAACAAAATGAAGATTAAAAGTTGCCTGATCATCTCAATAGACGCAGAAAAATCATTTGACAAAATTGGATATCCTTTCATGTTAAAAGCTCTTAACAAAGTAAATATAGATGGAATGTACCTTAACATAAAAAAGGTCATATCTATCTATCTAACCATCTATCATATATATATATGATGTGTATATATATATATATATATATATGAAAAATCCACAGTTAACATCATATTTAACAGTGAAAAGCTGAAAGTTTTTCCTCTAAGATCAGGAACAAGACAAGGATATATAACTGCCCCACTCCTCACAGAAGACTTTGTCTTTTTTCATTAACTCTTCCTGCCCTGCTCCTCCCTACTTCCTGAGGGGTCCCAAAGAGCAGCTAATGTATTGAGAAGAAAGTGAAGCAAAAAAGAAAAAAGACACTGATTAGATCTCATTTCCTTGCTGCAGACTTCCAAATAGGAGTCAGCCCTAAGCTGAGAGAGGGGTGAGGAAGACACCATCAGATGAGAAAGTCAAGTTCTAGAATGGACCAGATTTGTTCCATCATTTTCTTCTCTTTTTTTAAAAAATAAAAGAATTATTGATTGATTGATATTTATTTTTGGCCATGCCATTCTCGGCATGAGGAATCTTAGTTCCCAGACCAGGGATGGAACTGGTGCCCCCTGCAGTGGAAGCCTGGAGTCCTAACCACTGGACTGCTAGGGAATTCCCTGTCATTTTCTTTTCTTTTCTTTCTTATTTTTACTATCTGAGGAGATGACTACTTATTGATATCTGAAAGTGATTGGAAAATTTAGAAGATGTGCTAGAGATTTCTTTTAGTGGTGAAAAACAAAAAGATTCAATAAAGTTAGGGTAAGTTATTGGAAATAATAAAATTAATTTGTTTGCACCCTACCAAAAAATTTAATAAACTGAACTTTAATAAACTCAATAAAGTTATACTCAGTAATGCTTTGCAGAGAGGGTGTTTACTTTGGAAATGAGAAGAAGAGATGAGTACTGTAAAATTGGGCATTGGGAGAACAAAGTTTGCAGCAGAGATGGTCACCATCCAGGTCACAGGGGAGAAAAGGACAGGATACAAAGTGCATGCTGATCATAATGTGACTCCCATTCAAAATGAAAACTCTGGGTTAGGCTAATAAATGTTTATTTTGAAAACACATATAGTCTGATATTGGGTACTTTACACTGAGTTTCAATATCAGACATATGTGAAGGATAGAATAAAGCTTTCATACCACAACTCAGATGTGAAAGAATTTAAACTGTCCTTTTTATCTATATAACTGATCGCATCTTAATTTGAAGTTCTCAGCCTTGATGAAGTCATAAGAAAAATTTATGTCTGATCTGAAAATCAGTGTGGTTTTGGTGAGAATGAGCCAACAGTGAACACTGTCTTCTCTATTGGGTAACTGAGAGTAGCAACAAATTTTACATGTTTCTGCAATTAAGCAAAACAACTGGCTACTAGGGAAATCTTGGGAGAAATTTGTACCCAAGAAATTCTAAACATCTTCACCACATTAGGGCATGATGTGAACTTCAGCAAGCCTGGGAACTTCAGATCTGAAAAAGTTCTATCCAATCTTGGAGGCTCTGATATTAACAACTGGAGACGGCAAAGTCCATTTAAGGCCCAAGTCTCACTCAAAGTGAAGCGCACCAACGTAAGAACCACACCCTGGGCAGGGTCCAGCTGTGAAGGCTCAGATCCGGAAGATTGTTCCTAAGAACTAACCATGTCTGCACCCACTCCAGGGGACTTCCTTCTTCTGGATCCTTTCTCCAGAAGTTGTCCAACACTTGAACAACTGTAATCTATAAATTTCTGTCACAGTGAAAGAAATAGTAATGGAAATAGCTTATATTTGCAGAGCCCTTAACAAATGCCAGACACTGTTCTAGGAGCTCTATATGAATTAACTTATTTGGGTAATTTTATTACCCTATGATAAGCAAACTTGGTGTAGTAACTAACAGACCTTAATTAGATGAAAGAATTTCAAATCTCCTAAAGACCAAAGGGAAGATCCTCCCACATATTCAGAATATTGGAGCTGGAAGGAAACTTAAAAACTAACTGGTCCAGGGGCTTCATTCCACCAATAAAAGAAGGACTAGGTTCAGCCTTGTAGAAAAGAAAGTGCTGATGATATTTTAGAAGTGGGGGAAGAAGAAAGAGGGAAAGAATAGGAGAGATTTTTGAGTCAGAGAGCCCTCCCAATGGCTTATACGTTACTGTTTCACTTCTTTGAAGGGGACTATTTGGTGGTTTTTAGCCTATAAACCATCCATTAAGGTCTCTTTGTCTAATTCAGGTCCCTTCTCTTCAAATGGAAACTGAAGGCCATAGAGGTGCAATGACAGTGGCGAGGGTCACACAATGCAGCAGTGGCAGAGTTGCCTCTAGAGCCCTGGATTCTGATTTCTTCTAACACATTGTGGTACATTTTCCCCACACCCTGTTACACAACACACAACTGTAGATGGGTCTTCAGCAGATTTGCATTAACTGACCAATGTAATGATTCTAACATGGAGGGAGTGTTCTGGGTCAGGGAGCACTGGTATAGATTTGTGGGACAGTGACCACAAATGTCCACTTTTGACTCTCTTCTCAGTTTGTATTACAGTCTTGCATTTACACTGCTTCTTCTGAGGACATATCAAGTGTTAACAACTACTACGTTGACATGTATGGTCTTGAACAAGTTAGATAATCTCTTTGGACCTTAGTTTTCTCATTAAAGAAAAAGACAAATAATACAACAAGCAAAACTCTTGACGCTTCTCTCTGCTAAGGTCTGTTCACTTCTCTCCACCAGTCAGATCTCTCACATGGATGACCCCTATGGGGTTCAGGGAACATAATTCAAGCACTCTTTATTCCCACACACTCCAGGAGAGTAAGATTCAGAGAGTGGAATCCTCTCAATAGCTCCGTTTAATCTCAATACATAATTAAAAACAAAACCAAAAACTCTCAGTAAACTAGAAATGAAAGAAAATTTCCTTAAGCTGATAAAGGATAACTTTGAAGAAACTGTAGTTAACAGTCTGCCCTCACCACTTGTATTCTACATTGTACCATCTTTCCTAGCCAGTGCAATATGACAAAAATGATAAAAAGCATACAAATTAGAAAAATAAATCAGTAAAACTATTGCTATTTTTAAACAACATGATTGTGTCCATAGCAAACCTATGTAACCTACAAAAGAAAAACACCTACTAGAACTAATAATTTAATAATACTAGAGGATTCAAGGTCAAAATACAAAGTCAGTTGCTTTTCCATATACTGGGAACCAAAAAATGGAAAATAAAATTTCAGCGACTGGTTGGGTCCAGTGGTAGGACTTGGCGCTTTCACTGTTGTGGGCCTAGGTTCAATCCCTGGCTGGGGAACTGAGATCCCACAAGCTGTGCAATGTGGCCAGAAAAAAAAAAAAAGAAAGAAAAAAATTTCGAACAACACCATTTACAATAGCATCAAAATACATTAAGTACGTAGTAAATGATCTAATGACATATATACAACACCTCTACACCAAAAACTACAAAATATCACTAAGAGAAATTAAAGACCTAAATAAATGGAGAGGTAGACGGTGAAAGGGTAAGCTTAACACTGGTAACATGTCTATTTTCCCTAAAGAAATAGAAACTTGAGATGTGTCACAATCTTAAATATAAAACACAATCTGTCAAACTTCTGAAAGAAAACTTAGGAAAATATCTTCATGACCTAAGATCTGCTTAGAGACTTCTTAGGACACAAAAAGCTCTAACCATTAAAAACATTTGATGTTAGACTTTATCAAAATTAATTTTTTGCTTGTAAAAAGACACAATTAAGAAAAATAGAAAAGGCAGAATAGGAAAAAATATTTGTACCTAGACTCTACAACAAATTTTTACAAAAAAATAAGAATGAGCAAGCCAATTAAAACTGGGCAAAACTTTTGAGCATGCTTTGACAAAAGAAGATATATGAATGATCAATATATGCATGAAAATGTGCTTAAGACCATTCACTAATCATTAGGTAAACTAAGGCCACAATAAAATATACAATGAAATACTTATCAGAATGCTAATAATTTTTTAAACTGATAACATTAAATGTTGGTAAGGATGTGGAGCAACTGGAACTCTCATACATTGCTAGTGATAGTATTAACTGATCTAATCACTTCGAAGGACTGTTCAGCAGTTTCTAAATTTAAACACACATCTACCTTTTCACCCAGCAATTATGTTCCTTGATATTTATCCCATATCCCATAAAAATATATGTCTTCAAAAAGACTTGTACAAGAATGTTTGTAAGGACCTATTCATTATAGTCCCAAACTAAAAACAACCCAAATGTTTGTCAACAGGAGGATGAATAAATAAATGATAATATATTCATATAGTGGTAAAATACTAAGCAATTAAAAAACACAAAGTACTGATATATGCAGAAACATTTATTCTTCTCAAAAATATTATGTCAAATTTTTTAAAAAAAGAAAAAAGAGAAGATAATGTATGATTCTATTTATATAATATCCAACATCAGGCAAAACTAGTTTGTAGTGGTAAATCAGAAAGAGATTGCTTTAGGATGGGGATTGTACACTGATCAGAAAGAGGTATATGGGAACTTCTTGGGGTGATGGGTATGTTCTATATTGGAGGGGAGGTGGATATATAAGTAGATACAATTGTCAAAATACATCATACTGAACATTTGAGATCTGTGCATTTTATTCTTCACTAATAAGAAGTTTTTGTAGATTCTCATCATTTAAACAGAACTGCGTTGATGTAGAAACGAGTGTCACAAATTATAATGTAAAAAATCAAAATTACATGTGAATTTAGTTTATGGTAATGATGTAATATTAATGGGGGAAAGATTGATTACTCAATTAATCAGATTGGGAACTCTAGTGGAGACCTGAAAAGAATAAAATTGTGTCCAAATTGAGGGGGTGGAAACAACAAAATTAAGAGACAATTTAAAAAAAATAAAAATATCTATGGCACTCAGCTTCAGTCATATTAGGAAAAATGTAAATTAAAATACACTGAAATACTATCAGATTTGCAAAGATAACAATCTTTTGCACATGGGGAGGGGGAAGGGTAAGCTAGGAGAAAGTGAGAGACTAGCACTGACATATATACACTACCAAATGTAAAATAGATAGCTAATGGGAAGCAGCTGCATAGCACAGGGAGATCATCTCCGTGCTTTGTGACCACCTATAGGGGTGGGATAGGGAGAGTGGGAGGGAGACGCAAGAGGGAAGAGATATGGTGATATATGTATACGTAGAGCTGATTCACTTTGTTATAAAGCAGAGACTAACACACCATTTTAAAACAATTATACTCCAATAAAGATGTTAAAAAAATATGCAGTAATATCTTGAAAGGACTCTTTTTTCTGAGCAGTAGGTCTCAACAGTGGGCTTAAAATATTCAGTAAACCATGTTATAAATAGATGTGCTGTCATTCAGGTTTTGCTGTTTTATTCACAGAACACAGGCAGAGTAGATTAATCACAATTCTTTTTTTATTATTAATTTTTATTGGAGTATGGTTGCTTTAGAATATTGTGTTAGCCTCCACTGCACAACAAAATGAATCAGCCATACACATACAGATATCCCCTCCCTTTTGGACTTCCCTCCCATTTAGGTTACCACAGTGCATTAGGTAGAGTTCCCTGTGCTATACAGTATGTTCCCAGCAGTTGTCTATTTTATACATAGTATCAATAATATATGTGTCAATACCAGTCTCCCAATTCCTCCTTCCCCACCCCTTCCCCCCTTGGTATCCATACATTTGTTCTCTAAATCTATGTCTCCATTTCTGCTTTGCAAATGAGATCATCTATACCTTTTTTCTAGAGTCCACATATATGCATTATTATATGATATTTGCTTTTCTCTTTCTGACTTACTTCACTCTGTATAACACTGTCTAGGTCCATCCTTGCCTCTACAAATGACCCAATTTCATTCCTTTTTATGCCTGAGTAATATTCCATTGTATATATTTACCACATCTTTATCCATTCCACTGTTAATGGACATTTAGGTTGCTTCCATGTCCTGGCTACTGTAAATAGTGCTGCTATGAACATTGGGGTGCATGTGTCTTTTAGAATTATGGTTTTTTCTGGGTATATGCCCAGTAGTGGGATTGTTGGGTCATATGGTAATTCTATTTTTAGTTTTTTAAGGAACCTCCATACTGTTTTCCATAGTGACTGTATCAATTTACATTCCCACCAACAGTGCAAGAGGGTTCCCTTTTCTCTGCACCCTCTTCATCATTTATTGTTTGTAGATTTTTTGGTGATGGCTATTCTGACTGGTGTGAGGTGATACCTCATTGTAGTTTTGATTTGCATTTCTCTAATAATTAGTGATGTTGAACATCTTTTCACGTGTTTGTTGGCCATCTGTATGTCTTCTTTGGAGAATGTCTGTTTAGGTCTTCTGCCCATTTTTGGATTGGGTTGTTTGTTCTTTTGATATTGAGCTGTATAAGTTGCTTGTATATTTTGGAGATTAATCCTTTGTCAGTTGCTTCATTTGCAAATATTTTCTCCCATTCTGAGGGTTGTCTTTTCATCTTATTTATGGTTTCCTTTGCTGTGCAAAACCTTTTAAGTTTAATTAGTCCCATTTGTTTATTTTTGTTTTAATTTTCATTACTCTAGGAGGTGGGTCAAAAAAGGTGCTGCTGTTATTTATGTTGGATTAATCACAATTCTTATGGGCCCTAGGATTTTGGAATGGTAAATGAACATTGTCTTCGACTTAAAATCACCAGTTACATTAGCCTCTAACAAGAGATCAGCCTGTTCTTTGAAGCTTTGAAGCCAGGTATTGACTTCTCCTCTCTAGCTATGAAAGTCCTTGATGACATCTTCTTCTAGTATAAGCCTGTTTCATCTACATTAAAAATCTGTTGTTTGACTAAAAGTAGAGTCACTGTATGATCCAGCAATCCTACTTCTGGGCACATATCTGGAGAAAACTATAGTTCAAAAAGATACCTGCACCACAATGTTCATAGCAGCACTATTTACCGTAGCCAAGACATGGAAGCAACCTGAATGTCCATGGACAGATGAATGGGTAAAGAAGATGTGGTATATGTATATGAATATTACTCAGCCAAAAAAGAATGAAATAATACCATGTTGCAGCAACATGGATGGACCTAGAGATTATCATACTAAGTGAAGTAAGTCAGACAGAGAAAGACAAGTAACATATGATATTACTTATATGTGGAATCCAAAAAAATGATACAAATAAACTTATTTATAAAACAGAAATAGACTCACAGACATAGAAAACAAATTTATGGTTACCAAAGGTGATAGCAGGACAGGGAGAGAGATAAATTAGGATTGGGCGATTAACAGATACACACTACTACATATAAAACAGATAAAAAACAAGGACCTACTGTATAGCATAGCAGTCCATTTCCTGATCTTCTCTAAGCCTGAACCCATGGTAGGCAACTTGAGTTGCTCTCTCAACTTGATCCCAACCTATTGGGTATTTGATTACACAACATCCTGCCTTTTAACATCCTCAAGAAGACAGTAAAGTAAACATCTGCATCTAGACTCTTTTACTCTTGATTCAAAATCTGATGGAGCCCAAACCTGGCACTTATTCATCATTCCTATACTCATCATTCCTAGCCTTAAATCGGAGTCAAGTGTTTCATATATACTCAAATCTCAAGATATCAGTCCTAAAGCAAGGATATCACTGACATTTCCTACACTGCACTTGGTTAAAACACTACCTTTAAAACTCCCATAAGGGCTTCCTTGGTGGCGCAGTGGTTGAGAATCTGCCTGCCAATGCAGGGGACACGGGGTCGAGCCCTGGTCTGGGAAGATCCCACATGCCGCGGAGCAACTAGGCCCGTGAGCCACAACTACTGAGCTTGCGCGTCTGGAGCCTGTGCTCCGCAACAAGAGAGGCCGCGATAGTGAGAGGCCCGCGCACGGCGATGAAGAGTGGCCCCCACTTGCCGCAACTAGAGAAAGCCCTCGCACAGAAACGAAGACCCAACACAGCCATAAAAAAAAAAAAAAAAAAAAAAACTCCCATAAATGTAATACTCACTCTATTATTAGCGTTTACCTGAATCTCACTGAAAAGTTGAAACTCCATTCTTACATCTGCAGTGATCATTGAGTTGTCAGCAACATAAAAGTGAGTTTATTCTAATACTAGACTCATTTAATTCAAAATCACATGAAAAACTTTCTAATGATCCTGGTCATTAATATCTTCTAGAATATATTTTGATGCCAATCCAAATGCTAATCTTAATTACCATGAAACATACTGACACCAAAATGATTTCTGGATGATTCCTGTTCAATTAGATTTGTAACCAGATGTACAGAATAAAAATATAATAAGTCACAAACTAAAATGTACAATGATAATTTTCTCATATTTTTTATAATTTAACTTCTATTTCTAATCTCCATTCTGCATACTGCCAAATAAATAGTCTTTAATCGTGCCAATTCTGGTTAATTTCAGATATATCAGAGTTTTCTCACTCAACCCAATATTTCCCCCTCCCACTTATCTCTGAGAATAATTCCAGGATCAGGTGTGTGTGGGACACAGTGCAGAAAGGCATATATTGGGTATCTGGTCTAGTCCTTTTTAAAAAGTCCCTTTTTAGTCCATGTAGACATCTGGTTCATGCCATTCGGTCTTCAAGATCATTCCTCCATGTTGGCATCTCTTAAGGTGTCCATATTTCTATAGGTTTTAGATCATCATTCCATGCACTTTGCTTCTTTGTCCCAAATATGGTCCCTTCAGGAGACTTAGTGTGCTACCTTAAGCTCACTAAATATAAGCTCCTGAGGGGAAGGAATGCTGTCTATCTTGTTCATAATTGTTCTCAGAACATAGAATAACACCTCAAATAAAATACATGCTCAATAAATGTTTGCTAACTGAGGAACTTTTTGTTCCTTGATGTCTCTGCCCAGCCATCTCTAACCTACTTCCGTGCTTTGGTAGAATAGAGAATTTCTATCATATTACTTATACGTATGTCTCTGGCCATGAATCTGCCATGAGTATTGGATTTCCCATAACTTATCTGGAGGTTTATGGAATCTACCCCACAATTGTGTCTTCACTGAATTCCCTAGAACAGATGTTGGGTACTACAAGTCATGACACTAGTGTACCCCAATATATTGGGCCTCTAATATCTCTCAATATCCATTTTGGCAATTTGGCACTTTCAAAAAATACAGAAATTTAACCCCCCAAATTATCAAACAGTAACACAGACCTTTATAGACTATCTCTTGAGTAGTCTCTCTCCACAATGTGCATTAATCACAGCATCTGCCTACCCCAAACTCTTTTGATTTTTCCCAAATCTCCAGTTTCCTGATCTCACTCTTGACCATCTTTCCCAATCTCCTTATTTCTCTTGCCCCTCGTCCTACCTTCTAGAGCTTTTTTCTATATCTTACGTTTGTGTACCTTCAAGTTTCCTCTTTTCGTTAGAAAGACTCTAGAAGCTGTGGTTTCAGATCCAGAAGCTGACATGTAAGACATGCTGATTACAATCATATGCTATCCAAGTATCTATGAGAATTGTACTCCTGCCAATTAAAAATATAGAGAGAACTTGGAATGCAATTAGTTGAATCCAATCTAATGGCAAAAAGGTCTGATGGAGGACTAGGGGTTGGGGGTGGTCATAAGCCCAAATTAGGCTTGAAATTTTGTCAAGATGAATTTAAGGACAGTGAGCTGCAAGACTATCCCATTTATAGGGCATTGATTTGAAGTATCTATTGGCATGGAGAGTTTAAAACAAGGTTTGACTAATTTTTCACAGTTTTGAGAAAATTAAACCTAGAGGTCTGTTCCATGTGCTATATCAGTTTACCTACACCATAAAGCCAAGGTGCTTGACAGGTTATGGCAGAGACTGCTGGATGCCCACCAAATGTTCACTCTTTCTTTATGCAGTAACAACAGGGGGCAATAATGTGACCAGATGAACATCCAGATTCCCCACCCACTCCCTTTGCAGATAGGAGTAGTCATATGACAGCATTTTGGGCAATGGTATGTAGGCAGAAGTTGTTGAGTGGTACTTCTGGGAAAACTCTTCAGAGAGGATGAGGTTGACTCAACAGGGAAGGCTTTCTGTTCTTCTTTCTTCCTACTTCAAATGGGAAAATTGTTGCTACAACCCTGAGGCAACCTTTAGGATGGAATCCATGTGCTAATCATGACAGCAAAGAAAGCTAGAAGGAACACAGACGTTGAAAAATTTTTAAAAGTCAAATTCAGTAGGAGGAAGATAATATCATGAGTGAAGGGTAGAACTTGAAGTGGTAGGGACCCTTCATAACCCAATTACATTTTGTGAACCTCTTGGCAAAGACTTAATTTTTGCAGGGATAAGCATCTTTTAGGTAAAGAAAAACAAATTCCGCACATTTTAAAGCCATCATCATTTACGTTTCTGTGACAGGCAATTAATCAAATTCCTAATATTTAGTAACTTCAAATTATGTCAAAATGCTAAAATTGTTTCTTTAATGGATATGGGGCTTTATTCCAATAAAAAGAGAAGTAAGGATTGATATGATGAAGTTAAAAAAAACATATTATTAATATTTCTCTATGTTGAAAAATAATCTTTAACTATTTAATGTTTAAAACATCTGTAATATTTAATATAATATGTATATTGAAATGCTTAACAACTATGAGATTTCAATATTTAAAATGTGTAATAAGTAAGTGATTTAGAATTGGGGGTGGTGAGAAAAAAATAAATATTTGAGTTCTAATGTGTTTTGCACCTAATTCTCTAAACATTTTCTAATTAAGGAAGAATATTCATTATAATCTTAGGAAACAGCTCCAAATACTCTAAATAATTGGCATATTTTCTTGAAGACAGCACCTTTTTTTCTAATATTCCATGGATTAAATCTGATGATCTTGAAGTGATGACTTGTGTGTGTTCTTTTTCTCTTCATTGTGGTTCTCATTTGTCTCTTCATTTACTAATTTATACAAGTTGTCATTTTTCTGTTTTATATCATAAAGAATGGAATCCATAGAATAGCCAAATTCAACAAGAGCATAAACCTTACCTCTGAATTTATAAGAACACCCAGTGGAATGCAATCAGCAACTAACTTGCCAGATGCATTAAATGCAAGGGAGCCAGGGAACCTTTAGAGAAACAAGTATCATAACTAAGTGTGTCAGAGCTCCAAACCTCTATTAGAAATTTTCTTTGGGTAAACATAGGGCAAGCATGATAAGTGGCAGCATAGGATCTGACCAACCCAGCTTGATAATGCTCTGGATTTAGAGAAACGAAAACACAACCATTTATTTCCTGGATCAGACCTACTGGGAGACCAGTTAAGTAAGACAAACCACTAAATGATTGAGGGAGAATTTGTTTAATAGAATTGTTGTTTTAAGTTGAATGTTATAAGAGAATTTTACTGTTGTAAACATCATTGAGGAGAACATCATAGTCACCATACTTTTAAGAGCAATTTATTTGATTTGTAATTACTTAAGTACATGAGAAGGTTTGTTAGACTGAGAATTTACTAGGAAAGAAAAAAGAATATAGTACATTAAATTTATCAATGCAGTTGAAAATGTCTAGGAAATTTAATTAACTAAGCTATAAAAATCCCGCTTAAAAATACTTGTTAAATTTTCATTAACATAAAGTTTCATTGTTAAGTATCATTTTTGTTTTTCTGTTGGTTTTTTTTTCCTATTGTTTGGGTTTTTTGCTGTTGTTGTTACTCAGTTCATTTAAAATATCTAACCATAAATATCTACAAAGAATTTTATGTGTCCTCAATCTACTTTCAGTAAATTCCAAAATTCACATTGACACTCTCCTTGGATTATATTGATCAGAGCAGTGCAAACAAAGAATTTTTCACAAGAAGCAAGGATGAGGGAAATGCTGGAAACTGAACACTTTAGGTTTTGTCCTGACCAATTTTCTACCCAGGAAAACTATTGTAATCTTTTAAAAGAAGTTTAAAAAATCTCATTGGGTGTCTTAGAGTCCCTTCAATTTCAAACTTCATTCTCATCCTTGATATTATCTTGCTCTTACTGGGTTTTCATGGGTTCTCTCCATCAACTTTAGGGGTGGTTTTGAGTAATTCAGCCCAGAGTTGTCTGCAAAATTTGCTTTAGAAAATTTTATATTTTGGAAATTTGTAACAGTCCTGAAAAAATACATTACCAGGGAGAGGGCAGGCAGCAGAAGCAAGAAGAATTACAATCCTGTAGCTTGTGGAACAAAAACCACATTCACAGAAAGATAAACAAGACAAAAAGGCAGAGGGCTATGTACCAGATGAAGGAACAAGATAAAAACCCAAGAAAAACAAATAAATGAAGTGGAGATAAGCAGCCTTCCAGAAAAAGAATTCAGAATAATTATAGTGAAGATGATCCAGGACCTCGGAAAAAGAATGGAGCCAATGAGCAAGAAGATGCAAGAAATGTTTAACAAAGACCTAGAATAATCAAAGAACAAACACCTAGAATAATTAAAGAACAAACAAACAGAGATGAACAATACAGTAACTGAAATGAAAACCACAGTAGAATGAATCAGTAGCAGAATAACTGAGGCAGAAGAACTGATAAGTGACCTGGAAGACAGAATGGTGGAATTTACTGCCATGGAACAGAATAAAGAAAAAAGAATGAAAAGAAATGAAGACAGTCTAAGACACTTCTGGGACAACATTAAATGAAACAACATTCACATTATAGGGGTCCCAGAAGGAGAAGAGAGAGAGAAACGACCTGAGAAAATATTTGAAGAGATTATAGTCAAAAACTTCCCTAACATGGGAAAAGAAATAGCCATCCAAGTCCAGGAAGCACAGAGAGTCCCAGGCAAGATAAATCCAAGGAGAAACACGTTGAGACAAATAGTAATCAAACTGACAAAACTTAAACACAAAGAAAAATTATTGAAAGTAACAAGGGAAAAATGACAAATAACATACAAGCGAACTCTCATAGATTAACAGCTGATTTCTCAGCAGAAACTTTACAAGCCAGAAGGGAGTGGCATGACATATTTAAAGTGATGAAAGGGAAGAACCTACAACCAAGATTACTCTACCCGGCAAGGATCTCATTCAGATTCGATGGAGAAATCAAAAGCTTTACAGACAAGCAAAAGCTAAGAGAATTCAACACCACCAAACCAGCTCTACAACAAATGCTAAAGAAACTTCTCTAAGTGGGAAACACAAGAGAAGAAAAGGACCTATAAAAACAAACCCAAAACAATTAAGAAAATGGTAATAGGAACATACAAATCGATAATTACCTTAAACGTGAATGGATTAAATGCTCCAACCAAAAGACACAGGCTTGCTGAATGGATACAAAAACAAGACCCATATATATGCTGTCTACAAGAGACCCACTTCAGGGCTTCCCTGGTGGTGCAGTGGTTAAGAATCCGCCTGCCAATGCAAGGGACACGGGTTCAAGCCCTGGTCCGGGAAGATCCCACATGTCGCGGAGAAACTAAGCCCGTGTGCCACAACTACTGGGCCTGTGCTCTAGAGCCCGTGAGCCTCAACTACTGAAGCCCACGTGCCTAGAGTTCGTGCTCCACAACAGGAGAAGCCACCAAGATGAGAAGCCCACACACCACAATGAAGACCCAAAGTAGCCAAAAATAAATAAATAAATAAATAAATTAAAAAAAAAAAGAGAGACCCACTTCAGACCTCGGGACACATACAGATTGAAAGAGAGGGGATGGAAAAAGATATTCCATGCAAATGGTAATCCAAAGAAAGCTGGAGTAGAAATACTCATATCAGATAAAATAGACTTTAAAATAAAGAATGTTACAAGAGACAAGAAAGGACACTACATAATGATCAAGGGATCAATCCAAGAAGAAGATATAACAATAATAAATATATATGCATCAAAAAGTTATGACAGACAACCATGAGCTGGGGCAAGATTGAAGGATAAGATTTATCTCCTATACGAGGCCACTCCTTCAAGACTGGGAGAGGTGCCTGTCTTACCAAATGCATCGAAACCATCACAGAGAGTGAAGCAAAATGAAGAAACAAAGGAATGTGTTCCAAACGAAAAAACAAGAATGAAGCCAAAGGTATGGAAAGCTCATTCGTCACTGGATAGCTTCAGAGGACACAGTGTTCTCCAACTACATCTCATATGGAGGCAAATGTCTTCCTAAAGCTGGAGAAATGAAATAGAGAACGACAAGAGCAAAGTAAAGACTTAAAGGAAAAGAACAAAGCAAAACCTATATTCAAGATGAGCATTCTTTGTAAGATTATTTGTTTGGTATAAAAGACAAATGGGGGCTTCCCTGGTGGCGCAGTGGTTAAGACTCTGCCTGCCAATGCAGGGGACACACGTTCGAGCCCTGGTCCGGGAAGATCCCACATGCCGCGGAGCAACGAAGCCCTTGCGCCACAACTACTGAGCCTGCACTCTAGAGCCCGCGAGCCACAAATACTGAAGCCTGTGGGCCTGGAGCCCGTGCTCCGCAGCCAGAGAAGCCACCGCGGTGAGAAGCCCATACACCTGAAGGAAGAGCGGCCCCTGCTCGTCACAACTAGAGAAAGCCTGTGTGCAGCAACGAAGACCCAACACAGCCAAAAATAAATTTAAAAAAAAAAGACAAATGGTGTGAGTCTGTACAACATATGCAGTATAAAAACTGAACATTAGTTATATTTCCAAGAATAGCAAAACATAGAACATATTTCTGAAAAGTTACAAATACTGTCTTTTCCCCCACAACTTTAGTTTAAATGCACATATTCTCCCCACTCCCATGACCAAAACACAAAAAATTTAAATAGCATATCAACTTTTCAAGCTAGTTCCAAGGTCTCTAATTCCATTAAACTCCCTCCTAGGAGAGGAGTTGTGAGTTTTATGCTTGTGTGTGGGTTAATGCATTTTTGACATTTTCATGTAACTTCCCTGTGATGGTTAATTTTATGTGTCAGTTTGACTGAGCTTAATGATGCTCAGATAGCTTGTAAAACATTATATCCAAGTGGATCTGAGAGGGTACTTCCAGAAGCGATTAACCTTTGAATGTATAGAATGAGAGAAAAATGTCACCCTTACCAATGTGGGTAGGCATCATCCAATCCATTGAGGGCCCAGATAGAGCAAGAAGACAGAAGAAGGGTGAATTTGCTCTTTCTGCCTAAGCTGGGACATCCACATTCTCCTGTCCTCAGGCATTCATGCTCTTGGTTTGTGGACCTTTGGACTCAAGCTGGGATTTATACCATCAATTCCCCTGGTTCTCAGGCCTTTAGACTAAGACAGAATTATACTCCCAGATTTCCAGGTTCTCCGGCTTGCAGACAGCAGACTATGGGACTTCTCAGCCTCCATAATAGTGTGAAACGATTACTATTATACATATTATATATTTTATATATATTTAATATTATATATTTTTTATTTAATATCTTACATAAATGCATATATTTTATTATATATATTTGTCTAATATATCCTATATATTTCCAATATATAAAATTTGTGTATATGTGTGTATATATTTATCCAATATTCTATTGACTGTTTTCTCTGGAGAACCCTAACTAATACACACTGTTTCTGTGACTCTTGAAAAAACTAAAATCAAAATGTGAATGTGTCCTATGTTTATTAGATAACTCTATGCATCAATGTATTGTAAGGGTGTGGTTGTCCTTCTCCAATAAGGATATTTTTATATAGATTCCAGGAATATGATTTTCATTTATAATCATATAAGCATTTATTTTAGTTGCTTCATTTATTGAGTAAACAATAACTGAATGCCTATTAAATGAAAAGATGATATAACCAAGCAGTTAGGTATGCTGACTTTGGAGTCAGATTCTTTGGCTGCCAAATCCACAATTTACTGTTTCTGTGATTATGGACAAATATATTTTCTTCTTTAAGTTACAATTTTCACATCTGCAACGTGGAGATAATATAATATCTACCTCATTGGATTGTAAGGATTAAACAAAATAATGATTTACAGTTTTTAGGCCAATGGCATGCTATTAATACTAGATGGTCTTGTTCTTCTCATTTTAAGTTCTTATTATATGTTGGGTATCATACTAAGTCCTATATATACATATATATATATATATATATATACATATATACAGATATATACATATATATATATACATATATACAGATATATACAGGGATAAGGCACAGTTCTTACCCTTAGAGATATCCACCTAGTGGATAAGACTGAACATAAATCTATAGTTGCATCGTGGTATTGTAAATGAGAGAGGTAAACACAAGGTTTTATGGAAACAGTGGGGGGTCAAGTGAAATTGAGTTGATGGTGGTATGAGAAAAAATTATTTATTCCTTGACTACAAATAAATTATCTCTGACTTAGGAATGACACATCCCCTTAAAATTAAAAGCCTGAAATATATTTATCAAAACTTTTACATTTCTTATTACAGTATTGGGGCTCAAGGTGGGCTGCCCCCAAATATGTCACAATGGTATATTGATTATTTTGCATTAAAGTTACTTAAGAAACAACCAGTGCAAGACCCTCCTTTCTGTCTTCCTGAAAGCAGGAAATGTATCTCCCATGTTAAAAGTTCACTCTCTGTATCTGTAGGTAGAGGACATCCTTACTGACAGAGATAGGGAATTTAGATGAGAAGCCTATATAAAACTTGGTTACTTTAATTTACTATCTCAAGCTCAAACTCTGTTTAAATTCTTCATGAATTGTGTATCCAAAACGTAAATTTCTTTGTACTTTCCATTCCTTTCAAGTGTATTGTTTCTTTGTCTAAAAAGTGTAAAAGCTGCTTGCTTTGGCCACTTCTTACTTCTTAGGTCCCATTTCTCTGAGACATAGTCCACACAAATTAAAATTTGTTTACTTTACTTCTGTTAAAATAATAATATAATAAATATATATATATATATATATATATATATATATATATATATATATATATATATATGCATCCAACATAGGAAAACCTCAATACATAAGGCAACTGCTAATCGCTATAAAAGAGGAAATCAACAGTAACACAATAATAGTGGAGGACTTTAACACCTCAATTACACCAATGGACAGATCATCCAGACAGAAAGTTAATAAGGAAACACGAGCTTTAAATGACACAATAGACCAGATAGATTTAATTGATAATTTTAGGACATTCCATCCCCAAACAGCAGATTACACTTTCTTCTCAAGTGCACACGGAACATTCTCCAGGATAGATCACATGTTGGGTCACAAATCAAGCCTCAGTAAATTTAAGAAAGTTGAAATCATATCAAGCCTGTTTTCTGACTACAACGCTATGAGATTAGATATCATTACAGAGGAAAAAAACGTAAAAAACACAAACACATGGAGGCTAAACAATACATTACTAAATAACCAAGAGATCACTGAAGAAATCAAAGAGGAAATCGGAAAATACCTAGAGACAAATGACAACGAAAACATGATGATCCAAAACCTATGGGATGCAGCAAAAGCATTTCTAAGAGAGAAGTTTATAGCAATACAAGCCTACCTCAAGAAACAAGAAAAATCTCAAATAAACAATCTAACCTTACAGCTAAAGGGACTAGAGAAAGAAGAAGAAAAAAACCCCGAAGTTAGTAGAAAGAAAGAAATCATAAAGATCAGAGCAGAAATAAATGAAATAGAAACAAAGGAAACAAGAGCCAAGATCAATAAAACTAAAAGCTTGTTCTTTGAGAAGATAAACAAAATTGATAAACCATTAGCCAGACTCATCAAGAAAAAGAGGGAGAGGACTCAAATGAGTAAAATTAGAAATGAAAAAGGAGAAGTTACAACAGACACCGCAGAAATACAAAGCATCCTAAGAGACTACTACAAACAACTCTATGCCAATAAAATGGACAACCTGGAAGAAATGGACAAATTCTTAGAAAGGTATAACCTTCCAAGACTGAACCAGGAAGAAATAGGAAATATGAACAGACCAATCACAAGTAATGAAATTGAAACTGTGATTAAAAATCTTCCAACAGGAGGAGAGAAGATGGCGGAAGAGTAAGACGCGGAGATCACCTTCCTTCCCACAGATACAGTAGAAATACATCTACACGTGGAACTGCTCCTACAGAACACCCACTGAACGCTGGCAGAAAACGTCCGACCTCCAAAAAGGCAAGAAACTCCCCCCGTACTTGGGTAGGGCAAAAGAGAAAAAAGAAATAACAGAGACAAAAGAATAGGGACGGCACCTGCACCAGTGGGAGGGAGCTGTGAAGGAGGAAAGATTTCCACGCACTAGGAAGCCCCTTCGCGGGCAGAGACTGCGGGTGGCAGAGGGGGGAAGCTTCGGAGCCACGGAGGAGAGCGCAGCCACAGGGGTGCGGAGGGCAAAGCGGAGAGGCTCCCGCATGGAGGAGCGGTGCCGACCAGCACTCACCAGCCCGAGAGGCTTGTCTGCTCCCCCGCCGGGGCGGGCGGGGGCTGGGAGCTGAGGCTCGGGCTTCGGTCGGATCGCAGGGAGAGGACTGGGATTGGCGGCGTGAACACAGCCTGAAGGGGTTAGCGCACCACAGCTGGCTGGGAGGGAGACCGGGAAAAAGTCTGCAGCTGCCGAAGAGGCAAGAGGCTTTTTCTTGCCTCTTTGCTTCGCTGCGCGCAAGGAGAGGGGATTCAGAGCGCCGCCTAAACGAACTCCAGAGAAGGGCGCGAGACGCGGCGATCAGCGCGGACCCCAGAGACGGGCGTGAGATGCTGGGGCTGCTGCTGCCGCCTCCAAAAAGCCTGTGTGTGAGCACAGGTCACTCTCCACACCGCCCCTCCCGGGAGCCGGTGCAGCCCGCCACTGCCAGGGTCCCGTGATCCCCAGACAAATTCCCCGGGAGAACGCACTGCGCGCCTCAGGCTGGTGCAACGTCACGCCGGCCTCTGCTGCCGCAGGCTCGCCCCGCCTCCTCCGTACCCCTCCCTCCCCGCGGCCTGAGTGAGCCAGCGCCCCTGAAGCAGCTGCTCCTTTAACCCCGTTCTGTCTGGGCGGGGAATAGACGCCCTCAGGTGACCTACACGCAGAGTCGGGTCCAAATCCAAAGCTGAACCCCAGGAGCTGTGTGAACAGGGAAGAGAAGGGGAAATCTCTCCCAGCAGCCTCAGAAGCAGCGGATTAAAACTCCACAAACAACTCGATGTGCCTGCATCTGTTGAATACCTGAATAGACAACGAATCATCCCAAATTCAGGAGGTGGACTTTGGGAGCAGGATATATTAATTTTTCCCCTGTTCCTTTTTTTTTTGTGAGTGTATATGTATATGCTTCTGGGTGAGATTTTGTCTGTATAGCTTTGCTTTACAATAGCTTTATTTTGCTTCACTATATTATAGCCTCTTTCTTTCTTTCTTTCTTTCTTTCTATTTTTTCTCCCTTTTACTCTGAGCCGTGTGGACGAAAGGCTCTTGGTGCTCCAGCCAGGCATCAGGGCCGTGCCTCTGAGGTGGGAGAGCCAACTTCAGGACACTGGTCCACAAGAGACCTCCCAGCTCCACGTAATACCAAACGGTAAAAATCTCTCAGAGATCTCCATCTCAACATCAAGACCCAGCATCACTCAATGACCAGCAAGCTACAGTGCTGAACACCCTATGCCAAACAACTAGCAAGACAGGAACACAGCCCCATCCATTAGCAGAGAGGCTGCCTAAAATCATAATAAGGCCACAGACACCCCAAAATACACCACCAGACGTGGATGTGCCCACCAGAAAGACAAGATCCAGCCTCATCCACCAGAGTTCAGGCACTAGTTCCCTACACCAGGAAGCCTACACAACCCACTGAACCAACCTTAGCCACTGGGGACAGATACCAAAAACAACGGGAACTACAAACCTGCAGTCTGTGAAAAGGAGACCCCAAACACAGTAAGATAAGCAAAATGAGACGACAGAAAAACACACAGCAGATGAAGGAGCAGGGTCAAAGCACACTAGACTTAACAAATGAAGAGGAAATAGGTAGTCTACCTGAAAAAGAATTCAGAATAATGATAGTAAGGATGATCCAAAATCTTGGAAATAGAATAGACAAAATGCAAGAAACATTTAACAAGGACGTAGAAGAACTAAAGAGGAACCAAGCAATGATGAAAAACACAATAAATGAAATTAAAAATACTCTAGATGGGATCAATAGCAGAATAACTGAGGTAGAAGAAAGGATAAGTGACCTGGAAGATAAAATGGTGGAAATAACTACTACAGAGCAGGATAAAGAAAAAAGAATGAAAAGAACTGAGGACAGTCTCAGAGACCTCTGGGACAACATTAAACGCACCAACATTCGAATTATAGGGGTCCCAGAAGAAGAAGAGAAAAAGAAAGGGACTGAGAAAATATTTGAAGAGATTATAGTTGAAAACTTCCCTAATATGGGAAAGGAAATAGTTAATCAAGTCCTGGAAGCACAGAGAGTCCCATACAGGATAAACCCAAGGAGAAACACGCCAAGACACATATTAATCAAACTGTCAAAAATTAAATATAAGGAAAACATATTAAAGGCAGCAAGGGAAAAAAAACAAATAACACACAAGGGAATCCCCATAAGGTTAACATCTGATCTTTCAGCAGAAACTCTGCAAGCCAGAAGGGAGTGGCAGGATATACTTAAAGTGATGAAGGAGAAAAACCTACAACCAAGATTACTCTACCCAGCAAGGATCTCATTCAGATTCGATGGAGAAATTAAAACCTTTAGAGACAAGCAAAAGCTGAGAGAGTTCAGCACCACCAAACCAGCTTTACAACAAATGCTAAAGGAACTTCTCTAGGCAAGAAACACAAGAGAAGGAAAACACCTACAATAACAAACCCAAAACATTTAAGAAAATGGGAATAGGAACATACATATCGATAATTACCTTGAATGTAAATGGATTAAATGCTCCCACCAAAAGACACAGGCTGGCTGAATGGATACAAAAACAAGACCCATATATATGCTGTCTACAAGAGACCCACTTCAGACCTAGAGACACATACAGACTGAAAGTGAGGGGATGGAAAAAGATATTCCATGTAAATGGAAATCAAAAGAAAGCTGGAGTAGCAATTCTCATATCAGACAAAATAGACTTTAAAATAAAGACTATTACAAGAGACAAAGAAGGACACTATATAATGATCAAGGGATCGATCCAAGAGGAAGCTATAACAATTGTAAATATTTATGCACCCAACAAAGGAGCACCTCAATACATAAGGCAAATACTAACAGCCATAAAAGGGGAAATCGACAGCAACACAATCATAGTAGGGGACTTTAACACCCCACTTTCACCAATGGACAGATCATCCAAAATGAAAATAAATAAGGAAACACAAGCTTTAAATGATACATTAAGCAAGATGGACTTAATTGATATTTATAGGACATTCTACCCAAAAACAACAGAATACACATTTTTCTCAAGTGCTCATGGAACATTCTCCAGGATAGATCATATCTTGGGTCATAAATCAAGCCTTGGTAAATTTAAGAAAATTGAAATCGTATCAAGTATCTTTTCCGACCACAACGCTATGAGACTAGATATCAATTACAGGAAAAGATCTGTAAAAAATACAAACACATGGAGGCTACACAATACACTACTTAATAACGAAGTGATTACTGAAGAAATCAAAGGGGAAATCAAAAAATACCTAGACACAAATGACAATGGAGATACGACGACCCAAAACCTATGGGACGCAGCAAAAGCAGTGCTAAGAGGGAAGTTTATAGCAATACAAGCCTACCTCAAGAAACAGGAAACATCTCGAATAAACAACCTAACCTTGCACCTGAAGCAATTAGAGAAAGAAGAACAAAAAAACCCCAAAGCCAGCAGAAGGAAAGAAATTATAAAGATCAGGTCAGAAATAAATGAAAAAGAAATGAAGGAAACAATAGCAAAAATCAATGAAACTAAAAGCTGGTTCTTTGAGAAGATAAACAAAATTGATAAACCATTAGCCAGACTCATCAAGAGAAAAAGGGAGAAGACTCAGATCAATAGAATTAGAAATGAAAAAGGAGAAGTAACCACTGACACTGCAGAAATACAAAAGATCATGAGAGATTACTACAAGCAACTCTATGCCAATAAAATGGACAACCTGGAAGAAATGGACAGATTCTTAGAAATGCACAAACTGCCAAGACTGAACCAGGAAGAAATAGAAAATATGAACAGACCAATCACAAGCACTGAAATTGAAACTGTGATTAAAAACCTTCTAACAAACAAAAGCCCAGGACCAGATGGCTTCACAGGTGAATTCTATCAAACATTTAGAGACGAGCTAACACCTATCCTTCTCAAACTCTTCCAAAATATTGCAGAGGGAGGAACACTCCCCAACTCATTCTACGAGGCCACCATCACCCTGATACCAAAACCAGACAAAGATGTCACAAAGAAAGAAAACTACAGGCCAATATCACTGATGAACATAGATGCAAAAGTCCTCAACAAAATACTAGCAAACAGAATCCAACAGCACATTAAAAGGATCATACACCATGATCAAGTGGGGTTTATCCCAGGAATGCAAGGATTCTTCAATATACGCAAATCAATCAATGTGATACACCATATTAACAAATTGAAGGAGAAAAACCATATGATCATCTCAATAGATGCAGAGAAAGCTTTCGACAAAATTCAACACCCATTTATGATAAAAGCCCTGCAGAAAGTAGGCATAGAGGGAACTTTCCTCAACATAATAAAGGCCATATATGACAAACCCACAGCCAACATTGTCCTCAATGGTGAAAAACTGAAACCATGTCCACTAAGATCAGGAACAAGACAAGGTTGCCCACTCTCACCACTATTATTCAACATAGTTTTGGAAGTGTTAGCCACAGCAATCAGAGAAGACAAAGAAATAAAAGGAATCCAAATCGGAAAAGAAGAAGTAAAGCTGTCACTGTTTGCAGATGACATGATACTATACATAGAGAATCCTAAAGATGCTACCAGAAAACTCCTAGAGCTAATCAATGAATTTCGTAAAGTAGCAGGATACAAAATAAATGCACAGAAATCTCTTGCATTTGTATACACTAATGACGAAAAATCTGAAAGTGAAATTAAGAAAACACTCCCATTTACCATTGCAACAAAAAGAATAAAATATCTAGGAATAAACCTACCTAAGGAGACAAAAGACCTGTATGCAGAAAATTATAAGACACTGATGAAAGAAATTAAAGATGATACAAATAGATGGAGAGATATACCATGTTCCTGGATTGGAAGAATCAACATTGTGAAAATGACTCTACTACCCAAAGCAATCTACAGATTCAATGCAATCCCTATCAAACTACCACTGGCATTTTTCACAGAACTAGAACAAAAAATTTCACAATTTGTATGGAAACACAAAAGACCCCGAATAGCCAAAGCAATCTTGAGAACGAAAAATGGAGCTGGGGGAATCAGGCTCCCTGACTTCAGACTATATTACAAAGCTTCAGTAATCAAGACAGTTTGGTACTGGCACAAAAACAGAAATATAGATCAATGGAACAGGATAGAAAGCCCGGAGATAAACCCACACACATATGGTCACCTTATCTTTGATAAAGGTGGCAAGAATATACAGTGGAGAAAAGATAGCCTCTTCAATAAGTGGTGCTGGGAAAATTGGACAGGTACATGTAAAAGTATGAAATGAGAACACTCCCTGACACCATGCACAAAAATAAACTCAAAATGGATTAAAGACCTAAGTGTAAGGGCAGACACTATCAAACTCTTAGAGGAAAACATAGGCAGAACACTCTATGACATACAGCACAGCAAGATTCTTTTTGACCCAGCTCCCAGAGAAATGGAAATAAGAACACAAATAAACAAATGGGACCTAATGAAACTTAAAAGCTTTTGCACAGCAAAGGAAACCATAAACAAGACCAAAAGACAACCCTCAGAATGGGAGAAAATATTTGCAAATGAAGCAACTGACAAAGGATTAATCTCCAAGATTTACAAGCAGCTCATGCAGCTCAATAACAAAAAAACCAACAACCCAATCCAAAAATGGGCAGAAGACCTAAATAGACATTTCTCCAAAGAAGATATACAGATGGCCTACAGACACATGAAAGAATGCTCAACATCATTAATCATTAGAGAAATGCAAATCAAAACTACAATGAGATATCATCTCACACCGGTCAGAATGGCCATCATCAAAAAATCTAGAAACAATAAATGCTGGAGAGGGTGTGGAGGAAAGGGAACACTCTTGCACTGTTGGTGGGAATGTTAATTGATACAGCCACTATGGAGAACAGTATGGAGGTTCCTTAAAAAACTACAAATAGAACTACCATACGACCCAGCAATCCCACTACTGGGCATATACCCTGAGAAAACCATAGTTCAAAAAGAGTCATGTACCAAAATGTTCATTGCAGCTCTATTTACAATAGCCAGGACATGGAAGCAACCTAAATGTCCATCGACAGATGAATGGATAAAGAAGATGTGGCACATATATACAATGGAATATTACTCAGCCATAAAAAGAAATGAAATGGAGGTATTTGTAATGAGGTGGATGGAGTTAGAGTCTGTCATTCAGAGTGAAGTAAGTCAGAAAGAGAAAAACATATACAGTATGCTAACACATATATACGGAATCTAAGGAAAAAAAAAAAAAAGGCCATGAAGAACCTAGTGGCAAGACGGGAATAAAGACACAGACCTACTAGAGAATGGACTTGAGGATATGGGGAGGGGGTGGGGTGAGATGTGACAGGGTAAGAGAGTGTCATGGACATATATACACTACCAAATGTAAAATAGATAACTAGTGGGAAGCAGCTGCATAGCACAGGGAGATCAGCTCGGTGCTTTGTGACCACCTAGAGGGGTGGGATGGGGAGGGTGGGAGGGAGGGAGATGCAAGAGGGAAGAGAAATGGGAACATATTGTATATGTATAACTGATTCACTTTGTTATAAAGCAGAAGCTAACACACCATTGTAAGGCAATTATACTTCAATAAAGATGTTTAAAAAAAAAAAAAAATCTTCCAACAAACAAAAGTCCAGGACCAGATGGCTTCACAGGTGAATTCTATCAAACATTTAGAGAAGAGCTAACACCCATACTTCTCAAACTCCTCCAAAACATTGGAGAGGAAGGAACACTCCCAACTCATTCTATGAGGCCACCATCACCCTGACACCAAAACCAGACAAAGATACTACAAAAAAAGAAATTTATAGACCAATATCACTCGTGAATATAGATGCAAAAATCCTCAACAAAATACTAGCAAACAGAATCCAACAACACATTAAAAGGATCATACACCATGATCAAGTGGGATTTATCCCAGGGATGCAAGGATTCTTCAACATACGCAAATCAATCAATGTGATACACCATATTAACAAAATGAAGAAGAAAAACCATGTGATCATCTCAATAGATGCAGAAAAAGCTTTTGACAAAATTCAACACCCATTTATGATAAAAACTCTCCAGAGAGTGAGCATAGAGGGAACCTACCTCAACATAATAAAGGACATATATGACAAACCCACAACAAACATCATTCTCAATGGTGAAAAACTGAAAGCATTTCCTCTAAGATCAGGAGCGACACAAGGATGTCCACTCTCACCACTATTATTCAACATAGTTTTGGAAGTCCTAGCCACGGCAATCAGAGAAGAAAAAGAAATAAAAGGAATACAAACTGGAAAAGAAGAAGTAAAACTGTCACTGTTTGCAGATGACATGATACTATACATAGAGAATCCTAAAGATGCTACCAGAAAACTACTAGAGTTAATCAATGAATTTGGTAAAGTAACAGGATACAAAATTAATGCACAGAAATCTCTTGCATTCCTATACACAGATGATGAAAAATCTGAAAGAGAAATTAAGGAAACACTCCCATTTACCACTGCAACAAAAAGAATAAAATACCTAGGAATAAACCTACCTAGGGAGACAAAAGACCTGTATGCAGAAAACTATAAGACACTGATGAAAGAAATTAAAGATGATACAAACAGATGGAGAGATATACCATGTTCTTGTATTGCAAGAATCAATATTGTGAAAATGACTATACTACCTAAAGCAATCTACAGATTCAATGCAATCCCTATCAAATTACCAATGGCATTTTTTACAGAACTAGAACAAAACATCTTAAAATTTGTATGGAGACACAAAGGGCCCTGAATAGCCAAAGCAGTCTTGAGGGGAAAAAACGGAGCTGGAGGAATCAGACTCCCTGACTTCAGACTATATTACAAAGCTACAATAATCAAGAAAATATGGTACTGGTACAAAGACAGAAATATAGACCAATGGAGCAGGATAGAAAGTCCAAAGATAAACCCATGCACCTATGGTCAACTAATCTATGACAAAGGAGGCAAGGATATACAATGGAGAAAAGACAGTCTCTTCAATAAGTGGTGCTGGGAAAACTGGACAGCTACATGTAAAAGAATGAAATTAGAACACTCCTTAACACCATACACAAAAATAAACTCAAAATGGATTAGAGACCTAAATATAAGGCCAGACACTATAAAACTCTTAGAGGAAAACATAGGAAGAACACTCTTTGACATAAATCACAGCAAGATCTTTTTTGATCCACCTCCTAAAGTAATGGAAATAAAAACAAAAGTAAACAAATGGTACCTAATGAAACTTAAACGCTTTTGCAGAGCAAAGGAAACTACAAACAAGATGAAAAGACAACCCTCAGGATTGGAGAAAATATTTGCAAACGAATCAACGGACAAAGAATTAATCTCCAAAATATATAAACAGCTCATGCAGCTCAATAATAATAAAAAAAAAAAAAACCCAATCAAAAAATGCGCAGAAGACTTAAATACACATTTCTCCAAAGAAGATATACAGATGGCCAAGAAGCACATGAAAAGCTGCTCAACATCACCAATTATTAGAGGAATTCAAATCAAAATTACAATGAGGTATCACCTCACACCAGTTAGAATGGGTATCATCAGAAAATCTACAAACAACAAATGCTGGAGAGGGTGTGGAGAAAAGGGAACCCTCTTGCACTGTTGGTGGGAATGTAAATTGATACAGCCACTATGGAGAACACTATGGAGGTTCCTGAAAAAACTAAAAATAGAATTACCATATGATCCAGCAATCCCACTACTGGGCATATACCCAGAGAAAACCACAATTCAAAAAGACACATGCACCCTAATATTCATTGCAGCACTATTTACAATAGTCAGGTTATGGAAGCAACCTAAATGCCGATCGACAGAATAATGGATAAAGAAGATGTGTTACATATATACAATGGAATATTACTCAGCTATAAAAAGGGATGAAATTGGGTCATTTGTAGAGACAGGGATGTATCTAGTGACTGTCATACAGAGTGAAGTAAGTCAGAAAGATAAAAACAAATACCGTATATTAATGCATATATGTGGAACCTAGAAAAATGGTACAGATGAACCAGTTTGTAGGGCAGAAATTGATACACAGATGTAGAGAACAAATGTATGGGCACCAAGGGGGGAAAGTGGTGGGGGGGGGGGGTGATGAATTCGGAGATTGGGATTGACATATATACACTAATATGTATAAAGTGGATAACTAATAAGAACCTGCTGTATAAAAAATAAATTAAATAAAATTCAAAAAACAATTACATTACCAGATATATCTGGCTCCTATTGTATGAATATCTGACAATATCAGGCCTCTTGGTGAGTGAGGAAGAGGATGTGTTCACTTTTTTCTTCATGGGTGCCACCAAGTGTCGCTCTTCTCCAAAACTAAGGTCAGTGCTAATGCAGGTACCCTTAGCTTCCCAAATCCTGGGACGTCCAGGATTTGTTACCAACTCTGTGCCAGTCATGGGGGGCATTGCAGGCATCAACAGGGCCTTGCAGATTCTCACTTAATCTGCAATATTTCTTTACCTCCAAGGTTGGCCAACCTGTAAGCTTCAGGGGGGTGGTTTTACCACTACTCCGTGTCTTCCTCTACCATCTCCCCCCATGAGTTTCTCTTGTTTATGGTAACACATGGTCTCTACTTGTGGTTCCAGTATTTGTTTAATGGTGCACACAACAGCCATTCAGTCCCCAGAAGGCTTGTCTTACATGGTGCAGAAGGGCAAAGAGCTACCCAAAACCTTTCTCCTTCTAAGAAAGACTCTATTAGGAAATTGTATTTCCATGGAAGTGAGTTAAAAAACAAATTCCTGTAGGGAGAGTTACTGAGACTTCATATGAAAGAACTCACTGAACACTGTAATTCTGGTTCTCCATCTCATATAACCAGATTTAAACTGCAATTATTTCCTCAATGAGCATTATTAAGATATCATAATTTTCTCTACAATATCCTTTTAAATTTGAGGGTGTATTTTGAAGACCATTGTAACTTAACGGGGATATATTTCTACTTATTTATACTAGAAGCCAAAGAGTGTGGGAGTCATGGGGAAGGTTATCGCTTTCCTAACTACATTTTAAAAAATTTCATTGCACAACACCAAGTCAGCCTTTCCTCAGTATCTTTTTTCTATATCTTTCTCCCTCAAAATTGCACTCAGCATAATAGCTATTCCTTCCAAAACTTTGCAAATATCTCTTCCAACACTGTTTTCCCTAACTCTTCTCTTTCATCACCTCTTCTCCTATCTCTAACCTCCCAGTCTCTTTCGTTCAGAATTTTTTTTTCTACTGTGTTCTTTCTCTGGAAATCAATCACTCCCCTCTCAGCTTCTTCTAGTTCCTGTGACCTCAATCAGGCCTGGACACTGAGCAAAGCAAGCAATGAATTTTACTTAGAAAGAGGAACTAGAGGAAGGGCATGTATAGTTATATTTCAATATCTTCCTAGGCACAATGCAGTTAAATTAACAAAAATCAACATAAAGAATACATTGCAGTGATAGCAGATTGTTCAGAAACAATTATATCACTAGTGGCATTGGAAAATCATAGTTTTTCAGAAAAATAATTTTACAATATGTGAAAGGATCCGTTCAAATTCTTTCTGATTCAGTAATTCCATTTCAGAAATATGCCCCCAAGAGGAAAGTAAACGTCAAAATGTATAATGATGTCTGAAGCCGTGCACTGTGAAGTGAGGTGACAGAGGGTGTCATAAATACGATACCTGATTCACAGTCAAAATAATAATAGGAGCTGTCTATATAGGATGCAGCCCCAGAATCTGAATAAAAATAAAGTACTCCCATGCTGTGAAATGTAAGCACACAAGATTCAACATATAATAGAAGGAATATGCCATGGTCTAGTTCTTCCCAACAGGAGTCCAGAAGAGTCATATGTAGATTTGTTTTGATAAAGTTTGGTAGTTCCCAGTTCCCAAGAGGGCACCTAAAGCGTAACAAGTGGCAATCAGTGAGCTATAATGTTGGAAACCATAATATCAAATAGCAAGTAAAATATCTGGATTGACTATCAATAGTTCTCAGTCATTTTTCCTCCCTAATACTTTTAATGGATATCATATGCTCCAATCAGGCAGAGAAGCTCACTAGAACTAGAAAAGTTTTTCTCAATTAGTTGGATGTGGCAAGGATGTGCAAAGATGGGTAGTAGGTGGAAGGTAAAAAGAGAAGAAGAGAGCAAATTAGTCTCCTTGAGCTTCTAAGACCTGTGTAGTCAGAAAAATCCACTTTCTTCCAAGATTTTGATATTGATACATACCCCCAGGTCACTTCACCATCACCCTACATAGCCTTGGAGAATCACTGCCCTACACTAGGATCAAAGTTTAAGTATGTGTATATGCGTCTCCAGCACAATCTGTAGAGAAGAAACATCCTTCTCAACTGATACAAGACAAAGTTAGAAAAAACTTGTACTTCCAGTCAATGCTTCCGAAGGTATTCCATGTCGTGACATTTTGGGGGTAATTTGGTATAAACTGGAGGGGATCTGAAGGCCCAAGTGAGGCTGCTGCAGCAGGAAATGAGTGGTCCAGGGGTTCCAGCAACTTCAGACACCACCCCAATCAACTAAGGGCTTAGGGGATCAATATCTCACCTGGAGCATTGGGTCACAGTATAACAAAAGTTGGGAAAGTCTGTTTAGAGGAGAGGAGATCAAGATCTACCACAGTCCAAGTGACTTATCTATCATAAGCCCTTTACTCTGATTCTATGTCTTTTAAACATTCCAATGGCTGGATGAAACACCCCAACACAGGGTGTGGGAGGAGCAGGTAAATCCTCCATCCCTCGTTGTTCTCATGGACCACTCAGTAGCAAGATGTTTCACTGCAGCCTCTCCAGAGAAGTTTTGCCAGCCACGTGGCTGTACCTGTTTTGTGACCTTACTGCCTTTCTTCACGCCTTTTTTATGATCAAGACCAGCATGACAATGCACCACTTCATGGTCTCACATCTCCGCTGGTCTCATGCCCTTCTCCCAAGCCCTTGTCCACTTGAGTTAATGCTGCCCAAATAAAGGGTCAACAATTTAATCCTTGCCTCAGGCTCCAATGTCTAGAAACCTCGGGCTAAACAGCCATTACACTTTCTCTCCTGTTTTCTCTCTTTTTACCTAAGCTGAGTTGTATTTTTCTCACTTGCGATCAAGAACCCTGACAACTTTAAGCTCAGTACAAATGTTTACACCACTGGATTTGTTCCTAGCACCCTATAATGTTCCTTTGATCACTTTATCACAATTTTTAATGTCTGTCTTCCTGCATTAGACTCTAAGCATCATGGGAATAAGGACCATATATTTTTTGTATATTACTAAAAAGTCAGCATCTACCACAGAATTCAGCATAAAGTAGGCAATCAGTAAATATTCACATTTTTTAATGAATAACTGAATTAATTAATTAATTAATTATATCTTTCAATTACCTTGGGACTAAGCTATAATAGTTCAAACAAGTGTTCTAAACCTTGAATGATATATTCAATACACAAAACTTTAAAAAAATGATATTTGGGTTTGTAAATGTGTCTTCTGTGAGTCTGGCCAATGAGAATTAATCAAGCTGTATGTGTTTAGCTCTGATACTAATAAATTTGAGTTACTAAATCTAAAACATACACAAACATGTTTTAGTAGTTACCAGCTCTGAGATTTGGGGTATGTCATTGAAACTCTTGGATATGATCTTTTCATTCAGCAAATGATAATGAGTGTGTTCCTCTGCCAATCTTATAGGCAGTTTTGAAGACCCAATACTTCAAATGATGTGAATGCTCTTTGTACCTGTGAAGCGCTGCATATATGTTGTGTTTGTCATGAGTATGACTACAAAGGACAACCACCACATAAGGAAGTTCCAGCCTGAAAGAATGATCTCTGACTTTCTAACCCAGCAATGAGAAAAGCAACTGTATAATATTTTTGAAAATGATTTTCTATATTGCTTAACTTTTTATTGTAACATTCAGAAGAATTTTAACTGTTCTTGGTCTACCTTCTACTACCTGGATGTGGCATTAGGGTGGAAGTGGGGAAGGTGTTAAATTTCTTAACATAATCAAGGAGCACAGCAAAGTATTTTTCTCTAATAAAAGGGCTGTTATCTTCCTAAGATAAATTTTGTTTCCAATCTCTAGACTAATTGATATAAGTTGATATTGACATTAAGTTGAAATTAACTAGTAATTTCTTCAAACACATGTAATAGGATCAGACTATAATGCTGCTTTATAACCTGCTTTTGTTTGCTTAGTTACAAAACAAACATGGATAGCTCTACATAAAAAAAAAAAGGATTTTTCCTTCATACATAACAACACATTTCATTTTTTGAATGTACAATAATTAATCTAACCAATTCCCTAAAATTAGACAGTTTCATTATTTTTAGTATAATTAATACCCCAATAATGAAGTTCTTTTGCAACCACCTTAGCTTGATATATTTTGGGATTAAATGCAGGACATACAGTACTTTAGATTTTTTAAGTTAGGAATTTACAAACATAAAGACACTGTATTTAGCATCGTTTTTTTTTTTTTTAAAGGAATTCCTTTATTTTTATTTATTTATTTATTTATTTATTTATTTTTGGCTGTGTTGGGTCTTCGTTTCTGTGCGAGGGCTTTCTCTAGTTGTGGCAAGCGGGGGCCACTCTTCATCGCGGTGTGCGGGCCTCTCACTATCGCGGCCTCTCTTGTTGCGGAGCACAGGCTCCAGACGCGCAGGCTCAGTAGTTGTGGCTCACGGGCCCAGCCGCTCCGCGGCACGTGGGATCCTCCCAGACCAGGGCTCGAACCCGTGTCCCCTGCATTGGCAGGCGGATTCCTAACCACTGCGCCACCAGGGAAGCCCCTAGCATCAAGTTTTTAATCAGTATTTTTCCATGAAGGGAAAGCAATGATAATTGCCTAGTGAGAAGTATCTCCCTAGGAAAAGATACAACTCATCCCTGGAAATCCCGTCTACCCAGTTACTAATGCCTCTCCTAACCCATGGTTTCTGTCTCTAGATGACAGTTTTGGAAATTTATCAGTCCTGACCCAACAAAAACCCTGGCTCCAAGATCATGACTACATTTTGTTAGAGTGAAGAGGGAAGAAGTAGAGGGGCTGCAGGATCCCTGAGCTTCCTCCTTCACATGCAGCCTCTCACAAATCAGAAATGTCCTTGTTCCTTCTGGGAAACTACAGCAGCTTTATTCAGAAACACAGAAGTTGTGCACTGGTTCTGTACCCAGATATTTGCTTCCTGGGGGGTAGAGAAAAGGAAGTGGTTTCAGCAATACCTCCTGACATCTGTGCCTCTAGTCCAATCTACTCTGCCTGTGCTACACTAGTCTCTGTCACCAATTCATATGTACTGTCCTATCTTCTCCTTTCTAGGCACAGAACACCTCCCAGGTAGAAAGGAAAAAACAGAGACACCCTGAATAGGGCCATCTGAAGTAACATATGGAGTTTGACATAAGCTGAAGTGTAATCCCTTTCCAAGTCAGTGAATTGAGGGTACAATAAGACTAAACTCTCAAACACTGATATTATTCATTCTTTCCACTGATGTTGAACATTTGCATGTAGGAGGCACTATTAGACCTGGATGATATAACAGGAAACGAAGGAGAAAGTCTTTGCCCTTGTGGAGCTTATATTCTAGTGGGAAGAGAAAATGTAAACAAAATATATAGCATTTCATATATTGATAAATGCTATTTTTAAAGAATGTAAAGGAGATGGAGGAGAGAGTTGCTCTTCCATATGAGTTAGTCAGGCAAGGCCTCACTGATAATGTTCCCTATGAACAGACATGTGACAAAATGAAGGTATAGACCACACGGTTATCTAGGGGAGAAATAGTCTAAGCAGAGGGAACAGCCATCGCAAAGGCCCTGAGACAAGAGTGTGTTGAGCATTTTCACAGAATAACATGAAGGCTCCTGTGGCTGAAGTTGAAAGCATTAGGGGAAAGCATTAGGAGATGAGGTCAGAAAAGTATATCTGGATAGCTAGATGACATTGGTAGAGTCTAATAGAGCACTGTGAAAACCTTTGTACTCTTTCTCTAATGTGAGATGGAAAATCACTGGGTGCATTTTAAGAGAAAATGAACATAATCTTTCTCAATGCCTGTTCAGCTGCTTGAGTGTAGGCTTTCCTGCGTGCCACAACTACTGAAGCCTGCGTGCCTAGAGCCCGTGCTCCACAACAAGAGAAGCCACTGCAATGAGAAGCCCATGCACTGCAATGAAGAGTATCCCCTGCTTGCCACAACTAGAGAAAGCCTGCACATAGCAACAAAGACCCAATGCAGCCAAAAATAAATTAATTAATTAATTAAAAAAAAATAATAATAATGCTGAAAGTCCTAACCACTGCAATAAGACAAGGGGGAAAATGGCATACAAACTGAAAAGGAAAAAAATAAAACTGCCTCTGTTTGCAGATGACATGATTGTCTACATAGAAAAGTCCCCAAGAATATACAAAAAGAAAACCCCCAAAACAAAAACAAACACACAAACAAACAAAAAAAACCTCCTAGATCTAATAAATGAGTTCTGTACAGTCAATGGATACAAGATCAACGTGCAAAAATCAACTGCATTTCTGTATACTGACAGCAAACAGGTAGAAATATAAATTTAACACATGCTATGTACTTACTAATTTGTTAATAAGTACAATTTGTTAATTGTTCTGGGATTGTTTTTGCAGGGTTCTTTGTTGTTGTTGTTTCTTTCTTCTTCTTCTTTTGCTTTCTTCCCTGTGGTTTGATGGCTATCTTTATTGTTATGTTTGGCTTCCTTTCTCTTGTTTGTGTGAGTATCTATTACAGATCGTTTGTTTGTGGTTACCATGAGGTTTATATATAGCGATATTTTATATATATATATATGATTATTTTAAGTTGCTAATCTCTTGAGTTCAAATGCATTTTAACAACCCTCCATTTTTACAACCTGCCACACATGTGTTTACTGTTTTTGACATCATATTTTACATCTTTTTATTTTGTGTATCTCTTAACTATTTATTATGGATATAGATGATTTTATGACTTTTTTACCTTCCTACTAGCTTTATAAGTGATTAATTTACTACTTTTACTGTATATTTTACCTTTACCAATGAGATTTTTCCTTTCATAATTTGTATATTTCTAGTTGTGGCCTGAACATCAGTTTAAATTTTATTTTGGTATCTCTACTCTTGGAAGTGGGACTTTGATATCCCCATATTCCAACATGACCTCATCTTGGACAATACGTATATGACACCTGCTTCTGAAGCCTGACTCAGAGCATTTGTGCTTGTACTTATACCCTTTCCTGATCATCCTCAGTCCTGGAGAAAGACAGGAATTCCTACTAGTGCAAGGAGGCATCAGAACTTTGAGGATTTAGGATATTACTATAAATATGACCTTGCTGTAGTCACTGAATTCACCATGGGTCTCCCCATGTTTACTTTAGGCTAATGGCCAGACCTAGAATACATCACCTACTGGCCAAATGTACCACAGATTCCAGGCTGACCCTTCACATTCTGTACTAGACCTTGAGATACCACTCCAAAGGAAAAAGGAAGATTTTGAAAATATTTCTATGACAACATCAGTGACCTGGGTTAGGTGGAGGACAGGAGACCATTGTAGGGAAAGCACCGATAGAGACTGGACGTATCACTTATAAATTCTGCCACCTGCAGTATTCCTAGAGATCCTGGGAAAGATTACTTTCTCTCTCAAATTTCCCTAGAACCTGAGAGGGGGTTATTTCACATTTAATTGGATCTTTTCCCTGAAGCTCCACAGTCTCTCTGCTCCAGTGGTTATGATAGACCTGCCAAACAAGGTCTGCTGTCAAGAGAATTGACTCATTGCCTTCATGACTCTTCCCATTCTCCTGGCAATCTCCTCCATTCTGGAGACATGGAGGCAAGACAGGTAAACATTCACAACATTTCTCAGAGCATTGCAAGATTTAAAGTTTGAAAAGTCCTTCCTATGAAAATTGCAGAACCTTCACCCCCTAGTGTATAAATAGTTTCATGAGTTCCCCTCCTCTTCATTCTTTTGAACCTCTGGGTACTATGGCACCATAAGACAGAAATCTATCAGATGTCTCTTTCAGTGGCAATTGACTATCCAGTCCCTTTTGCCAAAGTTTACAGGAATAAGCTTCCTGCTCTCCAGCTTATGATTGCTCTGAGGACATACTAGTCCCTACCTCTGACATTTGCCCATTCTCTTGGTTTTAAGTGAGGTTTTCCTCACCCAAACTGGGAGGGTCACGACATCTATAGAGAAGACGTTGTGTGTGGAGCTGGAGGATGTGGGGCTAAAAGATGCTCCAAGATCTCTATTTTCCCTAGCTGGGCGTCCTTACCAAGAGGGATGGAGGATGTTCTGGAGAATAGGAGCCATGAGAGCTCTGAAAGCTTAGGAGTCCTATATTCTCTTATTTGGATAATAAACTGGCAAAAGCAAACCAGGTTTCTTTTCATGTCTTAAAATTCTAATTAACAAAGAGAAGAGCCAGTTTTTACCATCCACTAAGAAAGTTGTATTTTTCAGGAATTTGTCCTTTGTATAATAGTCCATCTCTATCTTGTCTAGCCTTTGTGCTACATAGCAGTAGGCTAGTGGCTCTTAATCTGATGTCCCTGGATCATTTATGAAAGTTTTGAGCCTCCCAAGTTATCTGAAAAATGTCTACCTTTGTGTCTTTGTATATTTGAGAAGATAAAGTGTCCATATGTTATAGCAAGATCTCAGAGGAACATGTAATAATGAAAACTCATCAAGTTTGCAGTTCACCTGCTCCTTAACTGTCATGTCTTACTATTAAATCCTTGATTCATGGTTGGAATGTTCCAGTGGCACCATTTCTTCTCTGTCTCTGGTTCTGTCATTCATTCCCACTTTTGTCATATAATCTTGTTCTTTCTCAAACATTGCTTTGACTTAAATCACCTTTATATATCTACCTCTGAATAAAAGCTTACCCAGAACATTTGTTTGTCACTCTTCTGGAGGGTGAAATGTCAAAGGTGTTATAAAACAGAATGTATATGTATCTATATGGATGGAATTTCTTTGTTACCCTCTCTTGTTCCATATATTCAACAAGGCAGGCCTGGAGTCTGTGCCCTCAGATGCTGCCTCCTCCAGCCTCCTGATCCCCACAGATGCCAAACATAAACAAATCAACAGAGAAAGACCTGCACCTAGTAGCTTAGACAAGCTCTAGCTTGTTTCAACACTTATGCACACATCTGTATTCCAGGGGTAGACTGACTCAGAGAAAAGGCATTGTAAAGTCATAAAGGTCTATAGCCTAGGCTAAAAAGAGCTACCTTTGGAATCTGGATCTGAAATTGTGTTGGAGGAGGTAATCAAGAGGACGTGACCTCCAGTTGACCTGAGACCTGAACCTGGGCAATCAGAAGCTCTTCATGCCCTCCACTGTATTTGAAGTGTACATCCTGCCCACTGTCCTCACAGTGGGAGCTGTTTTCAAGGATGCAGCCTTGACAGAACAATGTGTTGTTGAGAGCATCTGGAGAGCATACATGACTGAACCCAGTTAAGGCCTCTATATAAACTTATAAGATTTGGCAAGAGGGTGCAGAAATCTACTCATCTTGTAGCCATCCAAGACAAGCCTCATAAGTAAGTTTCCTTGCTTGTTAAACCTGCCACCTACCAGTCTGGAGTGCTTTGCCTCTTTCTTCCGTCTCTCCTTGCCTTCCGTGTATGGGGGCCAGTTTGTGAACCAACAATTGGTGAGCCAGCCAGGAGACCAACGTAATGGGCCTTGGGAAACTGACATCTATGGGGGAAATCCTGAGTTGGCCATCGACCTCTACATGTGGAGGGGTGGCTTCTGTGTTAGATGTGTGTGGACTGCCAAGTGAGTACAGGGATGTCCTGAAAATGCCAGCTGCTTTAATACATTTGTTTGAGAAACTACACATAGTGAATGCACTGTGGCAAAGAAGAGAAATGAATGGCTGCTTCAGTGGGCTGGCCTCTACTTGGGCAGTTAGGCTTGCCACCAATACCCAACTGGAGGCTGAAGCCTGAATTAGAAAGTTGGAACAAGAGGTTAAGTTAGAGAAGGATGTGCTGTTGTCCACTGTTGTGCTAGCTCGGGGCTGGCAGAAAGGTGAAAGAGCAGAATAATCAGTTGGAGACCTTGACGCGCTGTTTTACAAAGCTAGGAGGGCACAAGCTGCCACAGGTTAAGGTCCAAGTGCTTGTGACAAAGCCTGATTAAGATGCTAAGAGGTAAAATCCCTGGGAAAGTGAGCAGAACAAGGGGAAGGATATTATGATGATTGACCATAAAACAGACGGAGCTCCTCATGCCATCTGAGCCCTCATACAAAGGAAAATTTTAAATAACAATTAATCTAGACTTCCGATAATAGAGAAATATAGCCCAAAACACCTAGGAGAAATCTTGCATTCTTTCTCTGTCCCTTGAAGTTGTAAATCTTATCATGTCTTTAAAATATAAACACCCCAGGAGATAACTAAAACACTGCCCAACACAGTGGGCAAATACTGAAAAGAAGGCTGGGGTGGGGGGACAGAATTTTTAAAATACTGAAAAAAAGTGGGGGGACAGAATTTTTAAAATACAGACTGCTATAGAATCTCTCTTGCTCAAAATCTAATCCACAGCCTCCATAAGGTTATTCATCAAAGGCAAATACAAATCTTAAAAGTCTTCCCCAAAAATACTAATAAAAAGCATTTGTCATTTAAGTGGGTACCTGATTCATGGCTAAAGTTTTTGAATAAAAACTGTAGGGTCTATGTTTAAATTTCTGTGTATGTTTACATATATCTATGGCTATATGTTATGTATATGTGGTATTTTTCTACCTCTGAAGGATATTGCTAAAATTATTTTTTAGGAGCTCTATTTAACTGGTATAAAGAAAAAAATGAAACTTGATGTCAATAATGTACTTATGTAAAACTGAAACTTCATTTTATTTCATCTACTAAAAGGACAAAGTTTTCTTATATTATTGGTCAAATAAAAATTGATGCTAAACTTTCTTTAGGTTTATTTTATATAAATATATGTTATTAACATAAATGTTCTTACAAAAGTGCTTCATCTTCAAGAGACTCATGGGAAAGACTCTTACAAATAAGGTTTCTGATAACTAAGATCGTTTTGCCTTCACGTGGACCTTTCAAGAACTTCCCCAAGGTTACCTGCACAGTTCCACAATATGTCACAGGATGGTAACTCAAGATCTGTCCTTCCTTTTCTTCCTCACATCAGTAAAATGGGCCCATTACATTAATAATATAATGTTAATGTGAAGACTTGCATCTGCTGCAGGGCACTCTGTAGGCTTTGCTGAAACATCTGCAAGACAGAGGATAAGTAGTGAACCTGCAAAAATTCAATGCCTAGGCACTACCATGAAGTTTTGGAAGTTGTTTGGTCAGGTAAGATGTGCGCTGTCCCAGAAGCTGTAATTGATAAGATGCAAGCCTATCGAACTCCTAAGAATGTAAAAGAGATGAAAACCTTTGCAGGGATTTGGGGGTTTGGGAAGACTTTTATTCCCCCCGGCACAGTGCCTCTGTCCCTTATACTGCCTAGTAAAAAGAAGGCATATGGGGGGCTGGGGATCAGAGCAGCAAGCCACCTTTGAGAAGGCAAAAATACTAATGAAACAAATTAAAGCTCTGGGCATCTCCCGAGCGGGGCTACCATTTGAGTTAGATGTATCGGTGATTCTGGAAGGTGTGAGTTAGGCACTGTGGCAGAGACAAAAGAAGGAGAAAGTATACTTAGGATTCTGGAAGGAGGCAGAAACCTGATAGACTCCCACAGAGCAACAGCCCCTAGCAGTGTACACAGCACTCCTCAAGGTACGGCATCTCACAAAGGAAAAGCACATCACGGTAAGAACTTCCCTTCCTATCAGGGCGTGGATTAAAAATATGTTCCATCAACCCACCTCTGCCATGGCTCAAACCCCCACTCTAACTAAGCTGCAGCATATTTGCAGCAAAGGAGCACCTTATCTGCCAGCCCACTGTCTCTAAAAATGCGGGCACTACTAGGCCTTGTAACGTATGTAGATTCTCCAAATACCACTCCTCTATTCCTGTGGTAGCCCCCTGCTACCACAGGAATAAAAAAAAAGTGAATGAAAAAAATTCCCTCTATGTCTGGTATTCAGATGCCTGCAAACACAGCAGCCAGTGGGCTAGTGTCAAGCAGTTTGGCTGGCGATCATTCATGAACTCGGGCCATTAACCCCTTGTACTGACTACTGGGCTTTTCTAATGGGATTAACCCTATGGCTTGAACAATGGGGAGCCAAGGGGTGGACGATCATAAGTAAGCCCTTGGGGGTCAGGGTATGTGGAAAGACATTTGGGTTCACCTGCAAGAGCCTGAGGCCATCCTCACTGTCTTCCATGTTCCAGCTCATCAGACACTGACATCTCTTGGCAATCAGGAAGCTGTCGCCCTAGCTTAGGTACAAGCCCTAGCAACTGACCCTTCAGTAGATAAAGCAGATTGAGTGCATAAAAAGAGTGGCCAGCGCAACACCTGGGTAGGATGGCATAGTGCCAAGGATGCCAGGTTGCCTTTAAAATATAGTGACTTGGTTAATACAGTAACAGCATGTTTTGTGTACTCTAAACAACATCCAAGGCAACTGCCAAAGTAGTCTGGAACCATCCAGCAGAGTTCCCAATTGGTGAGGGATTGACAGATTGATTATATTGCCCCCCTCCCTCTGAGTGAGGCTTCTAAATATGCCTTGGTTTGTGTGTATACTGTGTCTGGCTTAACTCAAGCTCTTTCCTATTGCCAAGCAAATCAGGCTACCACCATTAGCGGATTAAAGAAGCTGAGAACCATGTAAAGGTACCCTCATCAAATAGACATTATATAAGGGTCACATTTCAAAAGTCATGATATGGGAAGAAGAACAAGACCTTAAATGGAGGTTCCATCTCCCCTATAACCTGCAAGCAGCAGGTTAATAAAAAAGAAAAATAGAATATTAAAACAGCAGATTAAATTACTAACAGGTAAACCCACCTTGGCTGAGTGGACCAAAGTCATGTCCCAGGCTTTCATACGTTTGAATGATTAACCAGCAGGGCCTGTTGCCCTATATGCCAGACTGGGGACCCCTGCTGAGGCACTAAATATCATAAAGGTATGGGAATCACGAGAAACAGCCATTGGATCAATGAGCTATGCTGCTGAGAACATCAAGCCCCATCACGCCTAGGTAAGGAATTGTCCACTGAAATTTTCAGTGGGACATCTTGTCATCGGGCCCTTTCCAGATTCTTAGACAGCAATATCATAGAATTGAATATGGCCTCCACAAGATTCTTAGGCAAGCAAAGCTTTTTATTAAAAGAGATAACTTGCGCAGAAGGGCAAAGGCAGAAAAAAAGTGCCAGCTCCCCCAGTAGAAGGGGCAAGTTGCTTTTATAACAAAAGTGAGGTTTTGTCTCATTTCCAGAAATCATCAGACTTCTTTGATCTGCAGCAGGTGATCAAAGGGTGGCTATCAGGAATAGGGAGTGCTTCTGTGAGGGGAAAGAAATGCATGAGACTTTTCTGCAAGAAAGCACAGGAAGAGGTAAGTTTAAAATTTATAGTTGAGTTTCTTGTCTTCTGGCAACCAGGTACACTCATTAGCGTAACAGAGATAAAGCTAACTTTTTATTCCTGGGAGCCTAGTTTTTTGTCTCTGGAACTCTGCTCCCCAGGGCCTTTGTTCTTTAGCTGGCAAGGCCTGTTTTGCCCAAGGCCGTTCCCTGGTCCTTTTCCAAAATGGCTGCATTCTTGTCTTCCTGTCTCAGTCCCACCAGAATGGGTGAGATACTTTGCACCCCTGGGTGAGGGAGAACTACTAGATCTCCATTGGGGTCCAATTGTCCTGCTACAAACTGGACTTGTTGAAACACACTGTAGCTGGAATGGGATACACACCATTAAAAGAGGAGAAAAGGTAAGGGTTCTGGTCTGGCATATCCTACCCCCAGACCATCTCCTCATGCCTGGCAGTGCTGTCTCACCCAGGGCACAGCCAAGTCAAGTTCCTAAAGCTGCCAACCTCATTCTCCTCGAGGTCAGGTGGGCATGTTCTGTTTTCCATTAGTACGGTCAGTTTGGCTGCTGTCTATGTTCCCTCCATTGGCCTGGAGGACATTACAGCATATATAGAAGTCCTTACAAATTTCACCCAGCAAGCCTTAAATGACAGCCAGCAAAGCCTGTCCTTACCAAACACTGAAATGCTCTCAATGGAGGAGAAAAGTTGCTCTCCAAAATAAAATAGCCTTGAACATTATTACTGCCTCACAGGGAGAAACCTGGTGCCATGATCCAAAAAGTGTTGTATGTTCAGAGCTGGATCTGCTAATGTTATCATCTTTAAATCATATAAAAACACAAGTAAGCAAACATCCTGAGTGATCGGACCCCCAGCCTAGGGGCTTAGTAAATCAGTGGTTTGAATCATGGGGCTCTTCGTGGAAGAAATGTTAATTATTTTAGGAATCATTATCTTGATCTGTGTTTCCTCTTACAGGTGCCCGTATTACTGCTGTGGTATCTGACTCTGGTGCAGCCAGATAACCACTAAATGAGCCACCTCCACGCTGATGAGACCCCTTGCTGACCACTCAGCGCACATCGTGGGAGAGGGGGCTGTGTGAAGTTGTAAGAGTCGATCACGAGGGGTAAAATGTTGGAAGAAATAACCAGAGCACATGACTGCCACTTGACCCAAGAACCGGACCCGGACAATCGTAGGCGCCTCACCCCCTCCCTGTGCTCCCACAGTGGGAGCCATTTTCAAGGACACAGCCTTTGAGAGAGCAATGTGTTCTTGAGACTGTCTTGACAGTATATATGCCTAAACCCAGTTAAGGCCTCTAAATAATCCCACATGCCGCGGAGCAACTAGGCCCGTGAGCCACAACTACTGAGCCTGCGCGTCTGGAGCTTGTGCTCCGCAACAAGAGGCCGCGAGAGTGAGAAGCCCGCGCACCGCGATGAAGAGTGGCCCCCGCTTGCCGCAACTGGAGAAAGCCCTCGCACAGAAACGAAGACCCAACACAGCCATAAATAAATAAATAAATAAATAAATAAATAAATAAATAAATAAATAAATAAATAAATAAATCTAAATAAACTCAAGATATGGTGGGTAAGGGCAAAAATCACTCACTTGTGGCCACCCAAGACAAGCCTCGTGAGTAAGTTGCCTTGCTTATTAAACCTGTCACGTACCCGTGTGGAGTGGTCTACCTCTTTCTTTGGTCTCTCCTTGCCCTCCATGTACAGGGGCCATTTGTCAGCCAAGAAATTGCTAGTGAAGAAGAGTTCATTTGCCTTGTTTATTCCATTGTCAATATTCCTCCCTAGTGTGGCTGACTGAGGATGATCAAGGTCCTCAGTTTTGCCTCACCCAAATATCTTCCTGGTCTCATCTCAACAACCCACACATTGACAGTATCAGGTGGGGAACATGGAAAAAGAAAGGTTTTTGCTGGGAAGGAGCTTCTAATGCTGGTATAACCTTTTTTCCCCCCATTTAGGTCTACACTAGTTACTCTCGATTTGAGCCACTCTCACCCCACCCCAGACCCATGCTCTGCCCTTCTCTGCTGCTCTGTGCCCTGGGATGCTGACCCCTGCAGACTGCATCAGCCAGCCTCTCTGGTGTACAGTTGGACTCCATCAGTAGGAGGTGCTAAGGGGAGACCAGGCAGCAAGGTGAGGCCAGGGCATTCTCCCCCTCCCTCTCAGTTTCAGTGTCTCATCTCCAGCAGTAGTTTCATCCTTCCACAGTCACAGCTCCACCTGGCAGCCCCTCCTTGGTGACTCCAGTTCTCACTGGGCTCTTGTAACTCTCCTTCCTCCCCTTGCTTCTTCACGCTGCTTCTTCAGCTGAAACAGTGTCCCACTGTGACTGGCCTCGGGGTGACCCATCATGTTTAGTTTGTTGTTTCAACCCTGTCCCCATCTCTGTGAGTCAGTCCTTTCATTAAAGTCTCTTCTTTTAAGCACTAGGCTGATTCTATTTCCAGCCTGATATAAGAGCTCTCTTTCAAAATTTATTCTTGAACTTTGGAGTGTGAGGAGACAGATGTGACCTGTCCTGTGTGTGTTAAAGCTCTTCAGAACACTGTAAAGTAATTTGGGGCTAATGCCTCAAGGTTAATACCATAGGGTGTATTACTTCTTCCATTCTGCTTGTACCCGTCTGGAACATCCCATGGGCAGGGATGACTTGGGTTGGGCAGAATCTGTATCTTCCTGAGTCCCCGGACTACATAATACCAACTAATATCATCCTAATCCACCATTATTTTTAACAAATGCTTATTTATTTCTTCATGTGGTCTGGGCAGATCTCCAAAGAGCGGCATCCATGAAGTGTTAGCGTAGTGTCACAATATTAGGAATTGCATAACAGACCATGCATTCTGAGTAGTAAGGGGGCTTTCCCTTTGAAAGAGACCATGCAGGTAATTTGAATTTTAGCAGGTACAGAACTAAATCAGCAAAGTCAAAACAAGTTGGAAAGCTTCCCTAGAGGGACTTTAGCTATAAGGTGAAGACATCTTACATTTTAAGGAGAATTTCTAATCAATACACACATATGTAAGAAACCCTGTAAAGAAGAACATTTATTTTCTCAGCATATGTGGGGCTGGGGGTGGGGACAATGCTGATCGTCAAACAGAGAGCTTTCCTACTTCCGTTTTTTCTGTTTCTATAAAATCCCTGCTGAACCACAGTGCCCAATCCCGGCTTCCCAGTCCATGGGGATAGTCTGTGGATTCTGCTTTAGGACCTGAGCTGCACCTGTCACTGGGAGAACTTCTTGCCTCCAACCTCATGTTGCTGTGGCCATTGCTTCTGGTCCTTGGTGGGTAGGATGCTGGAGCAGGATTTGGGGGCAGACAGGGCAGAACCACCTGTGCCTGGGCATCCCAGAACCTCTTCTTCTTCTGCTGGGATGAGTAGGGATGGGCTTCAGCTTCTAACTCAGGACCGATAGGTAAAATGCAGATGGGTACTGAGCAGAGCAGGGTTCCCAGGAAAAACAAAGTACTGTGAGTTTCTTTTCCAAATACTGATGCCTTCTCCCTTTGTTTAATAACCATTTCTACTTTGATCTCTAGGAAAATTGGAAAACTTCTTAAAAGGACATCAAAGGAATTTTCTGTTCGGGTAAATTCTATTTCTAGCCCATTTAAATCCTACTCTGCCCCCAACCCCACTTCCACTTCAAGCTACCACATTTTTGGCTAAGTTCTAACTTTCCTAGACTTAAATTTTGGAGAGGCTTCAAAGATGATGAGATGAGATTGTGGTTTTTGCTGAATAATATGACTCTTGTATATGGATGCAAATACAGTACTAGATGTAAACAGGGAAAAAGGGAGAAACAGTGTCAACTAGATGTGAGAGGACACCTCCATTTCCTTCCTGGCCCTTCCTGGCTTGTGTGTTGCCACCAGGCAGGCAAAATATCTCAAAAAAAAAAAAAAAAAGTCTTAAAAAGAGAAAGTGGAAGAGGAGAAAATAAATCACGAAACTTCTGAGATTTTACCTACAAAATAACCAACTTCTGGTAAGTGAGATGGACTGTATTTATAAACTGTGGGTCTTACAAAACAAGTGTTTGATTCTATGAGAGTGTTGCTTGCAAGTCAGGGAAGAAGGAAAGATGGAGGGGAAAAATAGGAGGGAAAATAAAGACAGGAACTGAGGGAGGGAGGATAGAAGGGAAGGGAGGATGGGGGTAGAGGAAAGAAGGGATAGAAAGAAAGGGGAGAAGAGAGTTGTTGGGAAGGTTCTTAGAGGGTTATAACTTTTTTAAAAAAGATCTTTATCCTGGTCCTGTGGTAACTCTCTGACTCTTCTCTCACAGCTCCTCTCAGGGTGCAGTCAGGTGAGTTACTTGCTTTTTCGTTCTTTTCAGTCTCTGGGAATCATACTTATTCTTCCATGCAAGGAAGGTACCGCCTCTCCCAGCCTCCCAGGGATCAGGGTCTGGACTGGGGTAAAGAGAGCAGGAGGCCAGTGTCTCACCCTAGTCCCAGCCAGGGCAGGAATACTCCAGTGTCACATTCATCTTTGTTACCTGCCTGCTTGATGGGCGAAAGACCCTACCCTGACCCTCCAAGGCAATGAATTCTTTTCCCTTTACTATTAAGCCCTGGGACAGGAAAGAAGTTAACTGTGAAGGAAAAGCAAACAATGCAATGTACTGTTGGGAAAATGTTCTCCTGGTTCTGGCCACAGGAGCTCAACGGCCTCCACCAGAAGCACTGGAGGCAGTGATGGAAAAATATTTATAACAGAGAGAACACCAGTGGGCTAGGGAGATGCTCTGCATCAAACAAGAACTTCCCTCAGTCTTTTATTTGGATTGCAAACTACCTGTGCCTAACTTGTTTTCCTTCCTTTCCTTTTTTTTTAAATTAGAATTCTAATGTAATGAAATAAAGAGGAAAGCTTTGTTTTATATTAGACTGGAAAGTTACATTTTCTTCCTGAATCATTCCTTTGAGAGAGTATTCATTCTATTATAAGGAGGGGAAGTGATACTTATAAATCTAGTACTTTTATGTCTGATGATATAAATTCCATTATATCTAACATAATTTTAAGCAAGAGTGTTCTTAACACATTAGAGGGTCTCTGAATCAGCCCCATAGGATCCAGTGAACTCCCTGAAATCATGGTAAAATGTGTGCATATGTACAATTGTACCTTCCTCTAGGGAAAGGGTCTGTAAGTAATATGTCAACGTTAAAGGCCACTTATGGTCCAATCCTTGTTCCAGGCTCAGTGTAACCTGGAGTCATCATTTCTTATTCTCTCTTGCCCTGTCATTATTACCAAGTTGGTCACATAAATCTTATTTCTCAAGTATTTCTTTAATCAAATAGATTTCATCTCTATAATCTTTACTGGAAAACTTACCCAGTCTCAATGTGGAGGAAGAAAACTTTTGGCCTCCAGGAGGGCTTAAGACTTCTTTTTCTTTATCAATATTTATGCCCCCTTGCCCTCCACCCCAACCTCCTAGTCTAATGGTGGAACTTTCAAAGTGGCTAAAAAGTATATAGTAGTTGTCTCTGAACTTATTTGATCACTTTGCTCTATCAAGAAAAAAATTTTCAGCATGCACTTTAAATGTATTACATAGATATAGATCCCTATATTGATGGTGAATGTTGTAAAACATACACAAAAACAGAACATTTTGGGGCTTTCCTGGTGGTGCAGTTGTTAAGAATCCGCCTGCCAATGCAGGGGACACGGGTTCGAGCCCTGGTCCGGGAAGATTCCACATGCCACAGAGCAACTAAGCCCGTGTGCCACAACTACTGAGCCTGTGCTCTAGAACCCCCAAGCCACAACTACTGAGCTCACGTGCCACAACTACTGAAGCTCATGCGCCTAGAGTCCGAGCTCCACAACAAGAGAAGGCACCGCAATGAGAAGCCCACGCACCGTAACGAAGAGTAGCCTCCACTCCCTGCAACTAGAGAAAGCCACACGCAGCAACGAAGACCCAATGCAGCCCAAAAAAGTAAATAAATTTAAAAATTTTTTAAAAACACAGAAAATGTTTTAATGAGGAAAGATGAGACAATGTTTAATATAATACGAAAGCTCTAAATGCTTTTTCTCCACCTCCTTATGGATCCCGCTTTGCATGTTTTTAAAATTGAAGTATAGTTGATTTCTTATTTTCTGTTAGATTCTGGTTTTCAGCAGAGTGATTCAGTTATACATATATAACTGATATACGTAACATATATATTCTTTTTCATATTCCTTTTCATTATAGGTTATTACAATATATTGAATATAGTTCCCTATGCTATATAGTAGGACCTTGTTGTTTATCTATTTTATATATAATAGTTTGTATCTGCTAATCCCAAACTCCTAATTTATCCTTCTCCCCTTTTCCCCTTTGGTAACCATAAATTTGTTTTCTATGTCTGTGGGTCTGTTTCTATTTTGTAAATAAGTCCATTTGTATCATATTTTAGATTCCTCATATAAGTGATATCATATGATATTTGTCTCTCTGACTTACTTCACTTAGTCTGATAATCTCTGGGTCCATCCATGTTGCTACAAATGACATTATTTCACTCTTTTTTATGGCTGAGTAGTAGTATTCCATTGTATATATTGTATTGTATATACGACATCTTCTTTATCCATTCATCTGTCGTTGGACATTTAGGTTGCTTCTGTGTCTTGGCTATTGTAAATAGTGCTGCTATGAACTTCGGGGTGCATGTATCTTTTTGAATTAGAGTTTTCACAGATCCCACTTTGAAGACTGGATCTTGACACAATGAGAGAAGACCCTGAGAGCTGGCACTCCTTCCCTCCACCATAAATTTGTGGCTGGAAGGGTGAGCTGGGCAGACAGCCTAAGCAAACCCTCTCAAGTCCAGTCTCTTTCTCCATTCCATTCCTTCATGTCTGACACCACCTCTGTTTTACACTGAAGGGGAATGATCCAAAGTTCAGGCCTGGGATTAAGATTTTTATCAGAACAACAAACATTTTCTCTGCAATTCATCCCAATGTGCTACAATTCCAAATTGATTTTTAATAATTTCTAGCTCCATTGCCAACTGAAAAATTTCCCCCAAAAAAGCCCAAGGCTGTAGGGCTGGGTCACAGAGCAGTGTGGTGGCTGGTTCTTTCTTCTTCAAGGATGGCCACACCCTGAGGTCAGACTGGCGCTCACCAGAGTTTTGGATCTCATCAATACGGAAGGAAGACTCAGGATATTCCTGGTGTGAAGCGATGACAACATCTCACAGTGTCCCAAAGCAGAGTGACCGATCCTATATACAAGTGCAGATTGAACATCAGTGCTGGACTGCCGGGCTGGGTGGGGCAGAGAAGAACAGTAGCTCCTATTCAGACCTGCGTTTGTCCTTTCAACTGTGCTTCCCACATCCCCGTGGGTGTGGGGGCTACAATGACCCATCTGGGTTCTGCTTTATTAACTGCTACCATGGCATCATTTCCCAATAGCTTTGCTCTCCCTCTCAGAAAATAATCCCTCTCTGGAGCATTTATGTATGCCTAGCACTGAAGTATGCTCAGTGAACCAAGAGATAAATAAATCATGGTCTCTGTCTGCAGAGAATGACCCCTAACTAGAAGGAACATTTAACCCAGGTAGAGCCATGAAGGAACAAAGTGATGATGGTGATAATGATGATGAGATGATGATGATGATGATGATGACAGAAGCAACAATAACGATCCCCAGCATTTATAAAAAGTTTACTAAATGCTAAGCCTGAACCCAAGCTGTTGTACTCAATTCAGAACCCCTCTGATGCTCGGAAATATTTGCAGAGGGGAAGACTTGTAGAAAGTTTACCGGGGGAGGGGCAAGATGGCGGAAGAGTAAGACGCGGAGATGACCTTCCTTCCCACAGATACAGTAGAAATACATCTACACGTGGAACTGCTCCTACAGAACAACCACTGAACGCTGGCAGAAGATGTCAGACCTCCCAAAAGGCAAGAAAATCCCCACGTACCTGGGTAGGGCAAAAGAAAAAAGAAATAACAGAGACAAAAGAATAGGGACGGGACCTGCACCAGTGGGAGGGAGCTGTGAAGCAGGAAAGGTTTCCACACACTAGGAAGCCCCTTCGTGGGCGGAGACTGCGGGTGGCAGAGGGGGGAAGCTTTGGAGCCACGGAGGAGAGCACAGCCACAGGGGTGTGGAGGGCAAAGTGGAGAGATTCCCGCACAGAGGATCGGTGCCGAGCAGCACTCACCAGCCCAGGAGGCTTGTCTGCTCACCCGCCGGGGCGGGCGGGGGATGGGAGCTGAGGCTCGGGCTTCGGTGCTAGCCGGGAGGGAGTCCGGGAAAAAGTCTGCAGCTGCCGAAGAGGCAAGAGACTTTTTCTTGCCGCTTTGTTTCGTGGCGCGCAAGGAGAGGGGATTCAGAGCGCCGCCTAAACAAACTCCAGAGACGGGCACGAGCTGCGGCTATCAGCGCGGACCCCAGAGGCGGGCGTGAGCCACGGCTATCAGTGCGGACCCCAGAGACAGGCAGGAGACGCTAAGGCTGCTGCTGCCGCCACCAAGAAGCCTGTGTGCAAGCACAGGTCACTCTCCACACCGCCCCTCCCGGGAGCCTGTGCAGCCCGCCACTGCCAGGGTCCCGTGATCCCCGGACAAATTCCCCGGGAGAACGCACTGCGCGCCTCAGGCTGCTGCAACGTCACGACGCCTCTGCCATCGCAGGCTCGCCCCGTCTCCTCCGTACCCCTCCCTCCCCCCGGCCTGAGTGAGCCAGAGCCCCCGAAGCAGCTGCTCCCTTAACCCCGTTCTGTCTGGGCAGGGAAAAGACGCCCTCAGGCGACCTACATGCAGAGGTGGGTCCAAATCCAAAGCTGAACCCTGGGAGCTGTACGAACAGAGAAAGGGAAATCTCTCCCAGCAGCCTCAGAAGCAGCGGATTAAAGCTCCACAAACAACTCGATGTGCCTGCATCTGTTGAATACCTGAATAGACAACGAATCACCCCAAATTCAAGAGGTGGACTTTGGGAGCAGGATATATTAATTTTTCCCCTTTTCCTTTTTTTGTGAGTGTATAGGTGTATGCTTCTGGGTGAGATTTTGTCTGTATAGCTTTGCTTTCACCATTAGTCCTAGGGTTAGGTCCGTCCGCGTTTTTTTTTTGTTTTGTTTTTTGTTTTTTTCCAAATAAATGTTTTCTTAATAATTTTTTCCTTATTTTCTATTTTTAGAAATTAAAAAAAAAATTTTTAATAAGTTTTTTCATATTTTTTATTTTAAAAAATTAAAAAAATTTTTTCTTAAAAAATTTTTTTCTTAATAATTTTTTTCTTATTTTTTACTATAAAAATTAATAAATCTATTTTTAAAAATTAAAAAAAATTTTTTCTGAATACATTTATTCTTAATAATTTTTTTCTTATTTTTTATTATAATAGCTTTATTTTACTTTATTTTATCCTCTTTCTTTCTTTCTTTCTTTCTTTCTTTCTTTCTTTCTTTCTATTTTTTTCTCCCTTTTATTCTGAGCAGGGTGGATGAAAGGCTCTTGGTGCTCCAGCCAGGCATCAGGGCTGTGCCTCTGAGGTGGGAGAGCCAACTTCAGGACACTGGTCCACAAGAGACCTCCCAGCTCCACGTAATACCAAACGGTGAAAATCTCTGAGATCTCCATCTCAACACCAAGACCCAGCTTCACTCAACGACCAGCGAGCTACAGTGCTGGACACCCTATGCCAAACAACTAGCAAGACAGGAACACAGCCCCATCCATTAGCAGAGAGGCTGCCTAAAATCATAATAAGGCCACAGACACCCCAAAACACACCACCAGATGTGGACGTGCTCACCAGAAAGACAAGATCCAACCTCATCCACCAGAACACAGGCACTAGTCCCCTCCACCAGGAAGCCTACACAACCCACTGAACCAACCTTAGCCACTGGGGACAGATACCAAAAACAACGGGAACTACGAACCTGCAGCCTGTGAAAAGCAGACCCCAAACACAGTAAGATAAGCAAAATGAGAAGACAAAAAACCACACAGCAGGTGAAGGAGCAGGGTCAAAACACACCAGACCTAACAAATGAAGAGGAAACCAAGAGGAACCAAGCAACGATGAAAAACACAATAAATGAAATTAAAAATACTCTAGACGGGATCAATAGCAGAATAACTGAGGCAGAAGAACGGATAAGTGACCTGGAAGACAAAATGGTGGAATTCACTGCTGCAGAACAGAATAAAGAAAAAAGAATGAAAAGAACTGAGGACAGTCTCAGAGACCTCTGGGACAACATTAAACACACCAACATTCGAATTATAGGGGTCCCAGAAGAAGAAGAGAAAAAGAAAGGGACTGAGAAAATATTTGAAGAGATTATAGTTGAAAACTTCCCTAATATGGGAAAGGAAATAGTTAATCAAGTCCTGGAAGCACAGAGAGACTCCATACAGGATAAATCCAAGGAGAAACACGCCAAGACATATATTAATCAAACTATCAAAAATTAAATATAAAGAAAACATATTAAAAGCAGCAAGGGAAAAACAACAAATAACACACAAGGGAATCCCCATAAGGTTAACAGCTGATCTTTCAGCAGAAACTCTGCAAGCCAGAAGGGAGTGGCAGGATATACTTAAAGTAATGAAGGAGAAAAACCTACAACCAAGGTTACTCTACCCAGCAAGGATCTCATTCAGATTTGATGGAGAAATTAAAACCTTTACAGACAAGCAAAAGCTGAGAGAGTTCAGCACCACCAAACCAGCTTTACAACAAATGCTAAAGGAACTTCTCTAGGCAAGAAACACAAGAGAAGGAAAACACCTACAATAACAAACACAAAATATCTAAGAAAATGGGAATAGGAACATACATATCGATAATTACCTTAAATGTAAATGGAATAAATGCTCCCACCAAAAGATACAGACTGGCTGAATGGATACAAAAGCAAGACCCATATATATGCTGTCTACAAGAGACCCACTTCAGACCTAGAGACACATACAGACTGAAAGTGAGGGGATGGAAAAAGATATTCCATGCAAATGGAAATCAAAAGAAAGCTGGAGTAGCAATTCTCATATCAGACAAAATAGACTTTAAAATAAAGACTATTACAAGAGACAAAGAAGGACACTATATAATGATCAAGGGATCGATCCAAGAGGAAAGTATAACAATTGTAAATATTTATGCACCCAACATAGGAGCACCTCAATACATAAGGCAAATACTAACAGCCATAAAAGGGGAAATCGACAGTAACACAATCATAGTAGGGGACTTTAACACCCCACTTTCACCAATGGACAGATCATCCAAAATGAAAATAAAAAAGGAAGCACAAGCTTTAAATGATACATTAAACAAGATGGACTTAATTGATATTTATAGGACATTCCACCCAAAAACAACAGAATACACATTTTTCTCAAGTGCTCATGGAACATTCTCCAGGATAGATCATATCATGGGTCACAAATCAAGCCTTGGTAAATTTAAGAAAATTGAAATCGTATCAAGTATCTTTTCCGACCACAACGCTATGAGACTAGATATCAATTACAGGAAAAGATCTCTAAAAAATACAAACACATGGAGGCTACACAATACACTACTTAATAACGAAGTGATCACTGAAGAAATCAAAGGGGAAATCAAAAAATACCTAGAAACAAATGACAATGGAGACACGACGACCCAAAACCTATGGGATGCAGCAAAGGCAGTGCTAAGAGGGAAGTTTATAGCAATACAAGCCTACCTCAAGAAACAGGAAACATCTCGAATAAACAACCTAACCTTGCACCTAAAGCAATTAGAGAAAGAAGAGCAAAAGAACCCCAAAGCTAGCAGAAGGAAAGAAATCATAAAGATCATATCAGAAATAAATGAAAAAGAAATGAAGGAAACAATAGCAAAAATCAATGAAACTAAAAGCTGGTTCTTCGAGAAGATAAACAAAATTGATAAACCATTAGCCAGACTCATCAAGAGAAAAAGGGAGAAGACTCAAATCAGTAGAATTAGAAATGAAAAAGGAGAAGTAACCACTGACACTGCAGAAATACAAACGATCATGAGAGATTACTACAAGCAACTCTATGCCAATAAAATGGACAACCTGGAAGAAATGGACAGATTCTTAGAAATGCACAAACTGCCAAGACTGAACCAGGAAGAAATAGAAAATATGAACAGACCAATCACAAGCACTGAAATTGAAACTGTGATTAAAAATCTTCCAACAAACAAAAGCCCAGGACCAGATGGCTTCACAGGCGAATTCTATCAAACATTTAGAGACGAGCTAGCACCTATCCTTCTCAAACTCTTCCAAAATATTGCAGAGGGAGGAACACTCCCAAACTCATTCTACGAGGCCACCATCACCCTGATACCAAAACCAGACAAAGATGTCACAAAGAAAGAAAACTACAGGCCAATATCACTGATGAACATAGATGCAAAAATCCTCAACAAAATACTAGCAAACAGAATCCAACAGCACATTAAAAGGATTATACACCATGATCAAGTGGGGTTTATTCCAGGAATGCAAGGATTCTTCAATATACGCAAATCAATCAACGTGATACATCATATTAACAAATTGAAGGAGAAAAACCATATGATCATCTCAATGGATGCAGAGAAAGCTTTCGACAAAATTCAACACCCATTTATGATAAAAGCCCTGCAGAAAGTAGGCATAGAGGGAACTTTCCTCAACATAATAAAGGCCATATATGACAAACCCACAGCCAACATTGTCCTCAATGGTGAAAAACTGAAACCATTTCCACTAAGATCAGGAACAAGACAAGGTTGCCCACTCTCACCACTATTATTCAACATAGTTTTGGAAGTGTTAGCCACAGCAATCAGAGAGGACAAAGAAATAAAAGGAATCCAAATCGGAAAAGAAGAAGTAAAGCTGTCACTATTTGCAGATGACATGATACTATACATAGAGAATCCTAAAACTGCCACCAGAAAACTCCTAGAGCTAATCAATGAATTTGGTAAAGTAGCAGGATACAAAATTAATGCACTGAAATCTCTTGCATTCCTATATACTAATGATGAAAAATCTGAAAGTGAAATTAAGAAAACACTCCCGTTTACCATTGCAACAAAAAGAATAAAATATCTAGGAATAAACCTACCTAAGGAGACAAAAGACCTGTATGCAGAAAATTATAGGACACTGATGAAAGAAATTAAAGATGATACAAATAGATGGAGAGATATACCATGTTCTTGGATTGGAAGAATCAACATTGTGAAAATGACTCTACTACCCAAGGCAATCTACAGATTCAATGCAATCCCTATCAAACTACCACTGGCATTTTTCACAGAACTAGAACAAAAAATTTCACAATTTGTATGGAGACACAAAAGACCCCAAATAGCCAAAGCAATCTTGAGAACGAAAAATGGAGCTGGAGGAATCAGGCTCCCTGACTTCAGACTATATTACAAAGCTACAGTAATCAAGACAGTTTGGTACTGGCACAAAAACAGAAATATAGATCAATGGAACAGGATAGAAAGCCCAGAGATAAACCCACGCACATATGGTCACCTTATCTTTGATAAAGGAGGCAAGCATATACAGTGGAGAAAAGACAGCCTCTTCAATAAGTGGTGCTGGGAAAACTGGACAGCTATATGTAAAAGAATGAAATTAGAACACTCCCTAACTCCATACACAAAAATAAACTCAAAATGGATTAAAGACCTAAGTGTAAAGCCAGACACTATCAAACTCTTAGAGGAAAACATAGGCAGAACACTCTATGACATAAATCACAGCAAGATCCTTTTTGACCCAGCTCCTAGAGAAATGGAAATAAGAACACAAGTAAACAAATGGGACCTAATGAAACTTAAAAGCTTTTGCACAGCAAAGGAAACCATAAACAAGACCAAAAGACAACCCTCAGAATGGGAGAAAATATTTGCAGATGAAGCAACTGACAAAGGATTAATCTCCAAGATTTACAAGCAGCTCATGCAGTTCAATAACAAAAAAACAAAGAACCCCATCCAAAAATGGGCAGAAGACCTAAATAGACATTTCTCCAAAGAAGATATACAGATGGCCAACAGACACATGAAAGAATGCTCAACATCATTAATCATTAGAGAAATGCAAATCAAAACTACAATGAGGTATCATCTCACACCGGTCAGAATGGCCATCATCAAAAAATCTACAAACAATAAATGCTGGAGAGGGTGTGGAGAAAAGGGAACCCTATTGCACTGTTGGTGGGGATGTAAATTGATACAGCCACTATGGAGAACAGTATGGAGGTTCCTTAAAAAACTACAAATAGAACTACCATACGACCCAGCAATCCCACTACTGGGCATATACCCTGAGAAAACCATAATTCAAAAAGAGTCATGTACCAAAATGTTCATTGTAGCTCTATTTACAATAGCCAGGACATGGAAGCAACCTAAGTGTCCATCATCGGATGAATGGATAAAGAAGATGTGGCACATATATACAATGGAATATTACTCAGCCATAAAAAGAAATGAAATGGAGGTATTTGTAATGAGGTGGATGGAGTTAGAGTCTGTCATACAGAGTGAAGTAAGTCAGAAAGAGAAAAACAAATACAGTGTGCTAACACATATATATGGAATCTAAGGAAAAAAAAAAATGTCATGGAGAACCTAGTGGCAAGATGGGAATAAAGACACAGACCTACTAAAGAATGGACTTGAGGATATGGGGAGGGGGAGGGGTGAGATGTGACAGGGTGAGAGAGTGTCATGGACATATATACACTACCAAATGTAAAATAGATAGCTAGTGGGAAGCAGCCGCATAGCACAGGTAGATCAGCTCGGTGCTTTGTGACCACCTGGGGCGGTGGGATGGAGAGGGTGGGAGGGAGGGAGATGCAGGAGGGAGGAGATATGGGAACGTGTGTATATGTGTAGCTGAGTGACTTTGTTATAAAGCAGAAGCTAACACACCATTGTGAAGCAATTATACTTCAATAAAGATGTTTAAAAAAAAAAAAAAAGTTTACCAAGTACTAGGAAGGCACTGCTCAGAGCAGTTTTATGTTTAGTCCTCACAGCAAGCCTGTGAAGTAGGGTGAAAGTATCTGTAAAATGGATACTACTGTCATCCCCATTTTACACATGAGGAACTGAAAGCACAGAGCTGTTAAATGGCCTGCCCAAGGGAACCCAGCAAATAAATGGCACAGCTGGAATTTAAAGCCAGGCACTCTGGCACCAGTGTTTGCCCTTTTAAGCACCTTGCTACATTTCCTACCTCAACCAGGTTCTACCGGCTCCACCTGCCATAACGCTCAGCAGGTGGTAACAACCTCCACATCAGGCCCTCACCTGCCCTCTTATGTTTACACAGGAATCCCCATGTCTGGAGTGTTCCTGGAGACCCAGCCCCAGGGGGACCAGGCGGTCGAAGGGAAGATGCCGGTCCTTGTCTGCTCTGTGGCTGAAGGCACAGGGGACACCACATTCTCCTGGCACAGAGAGGACACGAGGGAGAGTCTGGGGCAGAAAAGTCAGCGTTCCCAGAGAGCAGAGCTGGAGATCCCTGTTATCAGGGAGGGCCACGCAGGGGGCTACTACTGCACAGCTGACAACGGCTACGGCATCATCCAGAGCGAGGCGGTGAACGTCTCTGTGAGAAGTAAGTAGCACTCTCCTAATTAGCCAGAGAGTCCCGACTGGGGTCAGTTTCCTTCTGTGGCAGTGAGGATGGTCCAAGGATGATACGGAACAGGGCCGTGAAGAGGTTAAGAGGCCATCTGAACATGCTAGGATTGTTACCGCCATGGTGGTGGCGGCGGTGGCAGTGGCTACAGTGGCAGAAGAGCTAAAGGAGGATGGCAAGGGGAGACAGGAGGCAGGCTACGTGGCACGGCCAGAGGCACGCGCTCCAGAACTTATCAAAACTCTACGGGAACTGTCTCTGCAGTGTTAGATCAGGAGGTGCGACAGCGGGAAAGAATCCCTGGGGCTCGAGGGATACTGTGTGGACACCTGGGTAAGGATGGAGTGGGTTATAAGTCTGTGCCGGCACGAGAGACCCTCTTTGATGGAGGGTCCTGCCTTTATCAGTTCCAGTGTCACATCCTGTCCTCACTTTCAGTACTTCTGGGGCCCAGGCCTTCACTGGGGACGTGGTGGAGCTTCGCTGTGAGGACAAGAGAGCATCTCCCCCCATCCTATACCGGTTTTATCATGAAAATGTCACCCTGGGGAGCACCTCGGCGCCTTTCGGAGGAAGGGCATCCTTCAGCCTCTCTCTGACCACAGGGCGTTCTGGTAACTACGCCTGCGAAGCCGACAACGGCCTGGGGGCCCAACGTCACGGGAAAGACATGTCCAACATCTCCTTCCACAGTACTAGCTGCCATTATGCCAAACCATGTCTTGTGCGCCCTTTCCATGGATTTTCCTCTCCCTCAGGGAATCGAAGCTAGCCTAGAGAGGCTGTCAGCTCTCCCAGCCTCTCCTTCTCATTGGTCTAAACAATAGCATCGCTGGCCTTCCTGTTTCCCTGTCACTTAACCTCATCAGATAGGTGTGAAATAGGTACTGTACTAGGATCAAGGCAGTACTGGAAGTGGGGTAAGTGTGCACTCAGAGCTCTCAGCGAGCAAGGCGTTACAACCAAACCTTGTACAGACTTAAGGAAAAAGTAGAGACCCAATGAATAAACCAGATTCTCGGATTCAAAACTTTACTAGGATTATCTCATTTAATCTCCATTAACAATTCTCATTTTACTAATGAGGAAACCAATATTTAGAATAAGTAACTTGCCCACCGTCACACAGCTAATAGGTGCAAAGATAGAACTTTAGGCTAGGGCTACAGAATTGAAAAACTTTGCTCCCTGCCACTATTTTAATATGATGGTTATATAATTTTTTTCCCTTTAATTTATTATTGTGGAGAAGTGCATTAATAGATTTCCTAATACGGAACAATTATTGAATCCCTGCTATAAACCCTTCTTAGTTGTTATATCATCATAGGTAGCAGCTACATACAACTTACTAATATTTATTTCAAATGTTTGCATCTTTATTTAAAAGTGAGTTTTATTTTTTGAACTAGTTTTGGTTTCAGGGATAGGTTAGCCTCATAAGAATGTTTTCAGAGGTTTTCCATATTTTCTGTGCCCTGCAGCTTAAAACCATATTGGAATTATGTGCTATTTGATAAGTCTTTGGAACTAGCCCAAACAACATTCTGAGCCTGTTAGATCTTTACCTCCATTGTCAAATCTTCTTTTCTATTATTCTCCAAATTTTCTGTCCTTTGTTAAAACAATTTGGATGATTTTACCCAAATTTAATACATAGTATTCTCATCGAATTTTCAGACAGCCTTTACAGATGTGATTATGCTCTCTTCTCATTTCTGGTTTGTGTGACCCCTTTCTTAATCATATTTGCCAGAGGTTTGTCTTTATTCCTCTTTTTAAAGAGCCAGGTTTTTTTTTTTTTTTTTATTCAAATCTATTTGGTGTTTGGTTTTCTAATTCATTTATTTCTCCTTAACTTCAGTACATCTTTCTTCCTTTTTAAGTTTATTTTATGTGGTTCTTTAGTGTCTTATTCATTTTTCATCTTTATTTGTTTCCTAATAAATGCATTTAAAACTGTGTGGTTTCTTCTCAGTACCATTTTATCTCATCCTACAAGTTTTGATGCATAATATTTTTATTTGTCTAATTTGTCTAAGCATGTGAAATATGTTTCACATATTTATTTTATAACTTGAGACAACAATTTCTTATGAATACAGTTTTATCCTCTATTTTATTAATTTCTTATAGATTTCTTTTTTAAAAACTTTTCATTATAGATTTTTTTTTATTATCCTTGTATTAAATTTTATCAAAGAATATGGTCTGCATAATTTTTACATTGGGGATTTACTGAGAATTTCTTTATGACCTAACACACAGTCAACAGTTTTCTAGATACTATAAATGGAATTTGAAAAGAACGTGAATTTTCTGTTTAGGATATACAAAGTTCAATATTTATTTTTTTATTAAATTAAGCTAGCTGCTTGATTTATTCAGTTTCTATAGAGTCTTACATATGTTTGCTCTTTTTAATCTATTAGTTTTTGAGAATCATATTCACATTATTACCTATAATTCTTTTAAATTTAGCTTTTTACAGAGGCTTTGCCAAGAACTTGGTAATTGACTGTGTAAGATGTGGCATTTTGGTTGTTAATGACAGAAATCCCATACAAAAGGGCTTGGTCCAAAAAAAAAAAGAAATGAAATTGGTGGGAAGGGTCAGGTATGGACATGGCCTAATGTGCAACTGGCCAAGCAATCTGTCTTTGCCTCCCCTCTTCCCCCTGCATTTCTCCATGAGCTTAATTCTCAGACAGGCAAAGCTGGCCACTGACATCTCCAGGTTTATATCCCTCCTTTTTGCTAGATATCCCAGAGAAAAGAGTCTCTTTACACATTACTCCAGTTTAAAAAACAAAAACCAAATAAATAGGCAGAGATTATGGATTGACCGGTCTGTGTGATGTGTTCACCCCTTTCCTTCTGCAGAGAACATGAGCCTGTGATTGGTGAAGTCAGTAACAGCGTGGAGCAAAAGAAAACTGAGTAACTCAATTGACCTATTCTAGGCCTTTCCCTATTCTAAGCCTCGGTGTCCATTTCTGGGAAAGATCTAGTTCTAACCTCCTCTTTCTCTAAGATCTTTCTGAGCTCATAAGAATCAAACCATAAGTCTCTATGTGCCCATATTCCTTTGTTTTCAGAAAGCAAAACTTTTCCTAGATGTCTTTGAGTGAGGGCCTTAGGTGGGGTGGGATGCTCTTAGGAGATGGTAATAGCGTGGGATAGAGCAAAGCTCTGTGGTTCCCAACTCAGCAAGCCCCCTACCCCCACACCACATATCACCACCACTATCAAACAACCTCTCTTAACACTGGGAACTGCCCTAAGAGGACATTTCTTTCTTTCTTTCTTTTTTTTTTTAATTTGTTTATTTTTTTTAAATTTTGTCTGCGTTTGGTCTTCGTTGCTTCTTGAGGGCTTTCTCTAGTTGCGGTGCACAGGCTTCTCATTGCAGTGGCTTCTCTTGTTGCGGAGCACGGGCTCTAGCCACGCAGGCTTCAGTAGTTTTGGCACACGGGCTCAGTAGTTGTGGCTCGCGGGCTCTAGAGCGCGGGCTCAGTAGTTGTGGCGCACAGGATTAGTTGCTCTGAGGCATGTGGGATCTTCCCGGACCAGGGCTCGAACCCGTGTCCCCTGCATTGGCAGGTGGATTCTTAACCACTGCGCCACCAGGGAAGCCCAAGAGGACATTTCTGAATGCGCTCTGACCCCTTCTGTTTGCAGAACATCCACCTAAAATCCGCCTGGTGAATGGTGCCCACCACTGCAACGGGCGGGTGGAGGTGGAAAAGGAAGGTCGCTGGGGCACTGTGTGCGATGACGGCTGGGACATGAAGGATGCGGCCGTGGTGCGCCGGGAGCTGGGCCGTGGAGCAGCCAAGCACACACCTGCAGGCATGTTGTATCTGCCAGTGGCAGAAGAGGACCAATCTGTATTTATTCAGGTAGCCCTGTGCAATGGGACAGAAGAGGCCCTGGCTGGATGTGAACAGGTTGAGACCTTTGACTGTGGGCACGATGAGGATACAGGCGCAGTGTGTGAAGGTGGGTGACGGCAGGGCCTGGGGCATGGGAACTGGCTTACCCGCCTCCGAGGCCCTTCTCTATGCTGCCTCCAATCCACCTTGATACTCACCATCGCCCCTGCCACCTTTAGAACCACTCACCCATTCCACACTAGCATGTGGTCAGGACAACACCGTTAGTTCACATGAGGTAGTCCAGAATTATAAAGGACTCTCTTATGCATGCTATTATTAGCCTGTATCTGCCACCTCAAAAGATAAGATGTTGGCATTTTCACAGCCATGAGTTTGGCCATAATACCAGGAAAATCATTATGAAACCATAGCATTACACAGTTTGAGTGATTTTAATCCGGGTCACACTGCTTATATTGTTCTATAATCCCAGCAGCTCTTCTGCATTCTCTCCCCTAAACAACTCTACTCATCAAAATGAATCCCAGAATAGAAGGAGCACTGGGTGGGGAAGATCCAAGTGCTCCTTCTCTCTCAAGATCCTGATGGGACGGAGGTGGGGGATGGGAAGGACACTGGAAAGACTCTGGGTCCGTCAAGGAAACCAGGCCACAAACTGAGGGTGGAAGTGAAATAAAGCAAGCCCACTGCAGATCCCAAAGCCTCTATAACACTTGTGACTAGAGCAGAAGCCAGTGGGACTGCTCCCTCAGGCCCAGCCGCAGACCCTATCTCTGGCGGAGCACCCCAGTCCCCTGGGCCAGGAGTGCAGAAGCAGCCCTTGAGAGGTGGTGAAAAGAAGGGTCTTTAGAACTATTGAGCCCACACCCAGTTTTAGGAGCATCTAAAGGCCTGTGGCTCATTCAGGGAAATGAATCAGCTTTGGAAACCAGAAAGAATTCAGGATTTATAGTCAGCTATGCAGAGCTTGAGACCTGCCTGCCTCACCCACTTACCAGCCACAGAAGCAGCAAACTTCTCTGAAGCTCATTACCTCTGTCAGAAAAGTGGGATAATACCTGGCCCAGCTTCCTCACAGAGTTGGGACAAGATTGAACACTCACCACTCATAAAGACCTTTTGGAAAGAGCAAAGTCCAGGAAGAAGCCCCAGGGACTGCTCCAGCTTACTGATTTGGGATGGTCTCCATGAGAGGGACAGGTCTGGGGCTCAGGTTTGGCCTTCTTCCTATACTGGGCCTCACCTCTCCAGGGAGACCCTGTGAGTTTGTCCAGAAAATCCCTTTTCAGATCTCCCTCTTCTTACCACCATTTTCCCTTTCTCTACAGCATTCTGGCCTAGTTCTTTTTGAAGATATGGAGACTAGAGACTGGAGACTGAAGAGGCCTCAGATTCTCTCCTTTTTAGCCTCCCAGGCCTGGTTGGTCCAACAGTTCTGGACAGACCTTAATGTTTACCTGCGGCTCTATTGCAGCTCCCCTCAACAGGACTCTAAATTGCTCTTCTGAGCCAAAGTTTCAACTGTGCCTGCATCTGGGGCAAAATCCAGCTCCCAAAGAAGCCAAGCTTGAAGAAATTCTCCCTCCGTACTGACACCTTGGCCCCAGCCCTGGCTTTTCCAGTCTCTTCCAGAACTGCCTGGGGATCCCAATACTACTTCCTTGGGCAGATGTAGCAGCTCCTGAGGTGAAACAAGCAAGGAATTAATTGAGATGGGCCCTACATCTGATGGTAGACATGTGGGCATATAAAACAGACAAAATGTGGGGACTTCCCTGGTGGCGCAGTGGTTAAGAATCCGCCTGCCAATGCAGGGGACACGGGCTCGAGCCCTGGTCTGGGAAGATCCCACATGCCGTGGAGCAACTCAGCCCATGCGCCACAACTACTGAGCCTGCACTCTAGAGCCTGCGTGCCACAACTACTGAAGCTCGCGCACTGCAACTACTGAAGCCTGTGTGCCTAGAGCCTGTGCTCCACGACAAGAGAAGCCACCACAATGAGAAGCCCATGCACTGCAACAAAGAGTAGACACCGCTTGCTGCAACTAGAGAAAGCCCGCGCGCAGCAACAAAGACCCAATGCAGCCAAAAATTAAAAATAAATAAAAATACATAAATAAATTTTTTTAAATAAATAAATAAAAGAAAATAAAATGTGGGTACAGTATTTAATTTTGTTTCCAAGTGACTTGGGAAGAAACTAGGTCCTAAATAATTTCTTTTTAAAATATTTCCTTAAATTACAAATATAAAGCATATTATAAAAAGAATAGTATACAAAAAAAGAAAATGAAAATTAGCTAACATTTTAATACTCAGAAGTAACTGCTGTTAATATTCTGATAATTCTAAAATGTTCTATGAATATATAAATATATATGAATGAGTATATGTGTTTTTATATTTTATACATATATATGTGTGTGTGTGTGTGTGTGTGTGTGTGTGTGTTTTCACAAAAACTGACCTCTCAGGAGAATCTTGTCCTACCCGGTTACGTGGAAATTTTCTTGCCCTTTTGGAAGTCTGAGATCTTTTGCCAGCATTCAGTAGATATTCTGTGAGAATCATTCCACATGTATCAGTAGATGTATTTTTGATGTGTTTGTGGGAGGAGGTAAGCTTCATGTCCTACTACTCAACCATCTTGATCGCTCGCCTCAGGAGAATGTTGATTCATAAGGTCTTTTATTCTGCTGAGTATCTTGATTGGATTTGGGTGTGCAAACTGAAGAAAAGGAAAAAGCCACGTGTTCCATGATGTAACCCATCCTGTGAGCCCCCCAAAACTTCAGTAGTGTCTAAGTCTCAAAAAATATTTGAGTGGGTGTTTTCTTTTAGAAATTTGTAGCTAAGTTTTGAATCTTAGTGGATATGGGAAGAAGAAAACTGAAAATATATATTCCTTCATTAACAGTTTTCCTAATAATGAATAATTATCACAATCTTACCTGGCTGTGACATATATTAATATCCTACTGAATCCAATTTGATAGTATTGATAGCTTATGTAAAACTTTCGCATAGATATTCATAATGAGGATTTCTCTGTAGCTTTTTATGCTTTCTTTGAAAAGCTTTGATCAATGCTGTGTTGGTTTCTTTTTTTTTTTTGAATTGTATTTTATTTGTTTTTTTATACAGCAGGTTCTTATTGGTTTTCCATTTTATACATATTAGGGTTTCTTATTATTTTGGAAGTTTTCTTTCTCTGTTATTGCTCAAAAAATTTTTAAATACTACTAAATTTGTCTTTTCCTTGAAGACTAATTAATATTAGTGTGTGAAACCATCTGGCTTGATATGTTCGTACATGTAGCTCCTAACAATGTTCTCATTGTTTTTCATGATTATTGTTCTGTTTATTTAACTGCCTCTACTTGCAAAAAAAAAAAAAAAAAAAAAACAGTAATTTATATTTTTTAGAAAGTCATCCATTTAATGTAGGTTTTCAAAAGTTGTGTATTTACTCATTGTCCCCTCTTTCTTTTTTTTTTTTTTAATTTATTTTATTTATGGCTGTGTTGAGTCTTCGTTTCTGTGCGAGGGCTTCCTCTAGTTGCGGCAAGCGGGGGCCACTCTTCATTGCGGTGCGCGGGCCTCTCACTATCGTGGCCTCTCTCGTTGCGGAGCACAGGCTCCAGACGCACAGGCTCAGTAGTTGTGGCTCACGGGCCTAGTTGCTCCGCGGCATGTGGGATCTTCCCAGACCAGGGCTCGAACCCGTGTCCCCTGCACTGGCAGGCAGCCTCTCAACCACTGCACCACCAGGGAAGCCCTGTCCCCTCTTTCTTGATCAGTCTATTCAGTGGTGTATCTATTTTTCATAGAAAAGCTTTTGAGTTTATTCATATATTCTGTTGGCATTTTTCTGTTTGTTTTATTCAGTAATGTTTGCTTTTATCTTAATTAGTTTTGTTGATATTTCCCTGTTCTTAATTTCAATGCTTAGTTCATTTCTTTTCATTTTTCCTTGTTGGTACTCTTTCCAATTGTTTAAAGACCAGTTTTAATCATATCCCATAAGTTTTGATAGGTAGTGTTTTGATTATAATTATTTTCAAGTCTGTAATATCAGTTTTATTTTCTTCTTTGACCTTGAAAATTATTTAAAAGAGGGATTTTTTAATCACCTGATGAAAGGATTTTTCCCTTAATTTTGTGATTTTTAAAATAATTTGATTGCTTTTATAATATTTAAAGGTTTTCTTTGTGACCTAAAATATGGTCAATTTTGATAGATCATCTATGAGTACTTAAAAGAAAGTGAATTCTCTGTTACCAGAATCAGAAGTTCAATATATATTCATTAGGAACTTCTTATTAATCATATATCATTAGAATCATATGCACCCTTATTTTTTATCTACTTGATCTGCTGTGGGTCTACAGGCATCATTTGTTTTTGTCGTTGTGATTAAGTTTATTTCTCCTTCCATTTCCTGCAGCCCATGTGTCAAGTATTTTGATGGCATGATATTTAATTCCAAAGATTTATGAGGCTTAGAGCTTTCTCATATATTTTAGCCTTTTCCACTCTCATTCAGTGCTTTTTGCCTTCATATGTCTTTGTCCAATCTTTCACTTCTTTCTGAGCAACTTTCCTTTAGATATGTCTCTTATATGTAGCATATAGGTTTTTTTTTTTGTTTGTTTTGGTTTTTAATTGATTTTATCCAAGTATAGTTGATTTACAGTGTTGTGTTAATGTAACATATAGTTTTTTGGTTTTATACTGAATAAAACATTTATTTTACTAACAGTTTGCTTTTTTATTCTATATTTTCTCTTCTTATTACTTCCTTCATTTTTTCGTTTGTTTTGTTTTCCTTCCTCTCTATTTTGTCACCTCTGGTGCCTAGTTAATTGCACTTCTCAGCTCATGCTCACTCCCACTGTGGGGCCATACCTATTTTCTCTAGTTTTCCTTATTTACGGCCTTGTATCTTTAGTTGTTATTCTCATTCCTTAGCCTCCAATCATTCTAATATGTTTGATGTGTTTCCTTCACTTACATGTGTTGAATATTATTTTCGGTGAGCCTAAATTTTTTATTTACCTATGGTATTGCTCTGTTTTTCACTTGGTGCTATTTTTTGATCTACCCATGTTGCTGTGTGTACATCTAGTTCATTGCTCCTAACTTCTGCACATTATTTCACCACACTTTCCTTATCTAATCCCCCAGTGATGGACACCTAGATTATCCCCAACTTGTCACTACTGCAAACACTGACAAACTTCCTTTTTCATGTCCCACCAAGGACCTGTGTGAGAATCTCTCTGAATATATATCCAGGAGTGGGATTAATGCAACAAGTACTGCCAAGTGGTCCCCCAAATTGCTACAGCCTCTATCAGTGCATGACCATCCCCTAACCTGACATCCCAAGTAACCCTTGGCATTAGTTAGTGCTTCAATTTTGCCAACCCAGTGGGCATAAAGAGAGATCTCACTGGCATTTTTGTTTCCATTTTTCTAATTATCACATGCTTGTTAGCCTTCTGGGTTTCCTCTTCTATGAAATAACTGCTTGCCCATTTTTTAAACCTTTTTTTAATCGAAGTATAGTTAATTTACAGTGTTGTGTTAGTTTCAGGTGTACAGCAAAATGATTCAGATATATATATATATATTCAGATACTAGTAGTCTATGGAGGAGTTCAAGCACCAGATTCTTCCAGATATGAGTAACCCAATTTTACTCCAGCTCCTGCAAAAAGGGCAGAGCTCTGGCAAAAGGCTGAAGCAAACCCCAGGAGCTTCACATTCTGGGGATAGAGGGAAAAAAGCCTCTGGCATAGTGATGATTGGGAGAGAATGCAAAGGTCACCGGGTATGGGAAGAGAGTCAATAATCCCAGGCTCATATAAGCAGTGTCAGAGGGACCAGTCTGCCAGACTGGGGCTGAGAAGAGGGGGACTGTACTTGTTTCTTCTTTTTCAATTTTGATCTTGGAAATGGGGCTCTGCTTGAAAGCAGATAGGTCCTGTCAGCCATCCTGGTCTCCTCTATTTCCCATCGGTGCATAAAACTGGGGAAGTTATCATGATATTACAGTAATCTCAAGATTTATAATTCCTCTGCATCCCTGTAACCTTGCTCCTTCCAATCAGTCAAACCACCAGGTATTTACCGTAATTATGGGGATGGGGTGCCCATCAGCTGAACACAGAGGTTGTGGGGGTATGAGGAGTGATCCCTCCCGACACTAAGCTGGAAAACAATTGAGAGCCACCACTCACAAATCTGGAACATTACAGAAGAGAGAGAGACAGTATAGACTGGAGCAGAGAGAAGACGGGGTCATGGCCACACTTGAAACACTTGGGCTTGAGATAAGTGTGGAAACATGAGAAGAAAGAGGGATTTATGGTCTTTGGGGTGTCCTTCAAATGAGGGTTAATGTCGTCCAGTGTCCTCCCCCAGATCTACCCGATAAGCCCCCAGGCACATGCCCAATGATGTCACTGTAGCTGCCCACCCTGACCCTCCTAGGGAAATCAGAATTCCTAAAATGAGTTCTTGTTTCAGGAGGCCGTATTTTCCTAAGCAAGGAGGTAAGAATTCCGCCCATCTCCACAGACATATGTTTAAAATCGACTCTGATTTTATGTAATGGATGCTGTGATACACCGCCCAGATCCTCTGTCAGGAATGGAGGACTTATTCCCCCAGGTGCTGGGATTTCCACTGGCAGATAGCCTGCAGTCATCGGCCCTCTTGGGAAAGTTCCTTGGTCACTTTATTCAAGATCACTTTCCTTTCCCACAGTAATGCATCCAATGGTTGATCATCAGTCACTGTGGTATAGAAGCAGGACCCCTTCACTCCAACTCAGGACCACTTTGAGAGAACATCCCAGCCCACGCTATCTATGGGGGTTGGCTGAGACCTTTGTGGAGACCGCTTCAAAGCCCAGCTTCAGCTTCTCCCTCTATACAAGCTTGCTTCCTCTGGCAATTTTTGATACTGAGATCACTCCCTGATAAATTTCCTACATGCTAATTTCCATGTCAAGGTCTGCTTCTCTGGAAACCCAACCTGTGACATCTTGTGCTCACCCAGTGAGCTCTGAATCTAGAGTGATCATTGAGTCCCAGCCCAGACCCTTCCCCAGAGCAGGGGTAAGTTATTGAGAGAAGCTTGTTCTTGTCTTCTCAGTGAAAAAGAGAACCACATTCTCCTGGTGCACAGCAGGCAGAGAGAATTTCCAGGGAGGAGCACTCGGTACTTCCAGAGAGTGAACTGTTGTGAGGGAGAGTGATTCTGTGCAGCTGGGAACAGCCATGACCATATTTTTAGGGGATGGGTAAATGTCACTATGAGAAGTACATTTGCGTTCACTCATCTCAACCAGCAATTCCCAAACTAGGGTCATTGACCCCAGAGAGATCATGAGAACTTTTCAAGGATGACCCAGAGACCAGTCCTATAGAACACATTTAGCTACTTTTTTCTTTTTTCAGGCCACGCCGTGCAGCATGCGGTATCTTAGTTCCTCGACCAGGGATCGAACCCAAGGCCCCTGTATTGGGAGCACGGAGTCAACCACTGGACCACCAGGGAAGTCCACATTTAGCTACTTTACATGGCAGAGCCTATGAGATACCTTGCTACCTCCTTGGTGCTACTGCTATTATTTGTGTTGATGGTAAAAAAGGTACTGAAGGGCCCTGGGAAGATCGCCATGTGGAATTTATGGAAATCCCAGATCAGGAGGGTTGCACAGAAAAATGCTGTCCAAAATTCCTCATAAGAGCTCTAGGGGTGATTGCTCTGAACGTAAGATCAGGACTGTGGGATGCTGTATATTAGGAATGGACTATTTGCCTACTCTAGCCCCCTTGAGTAGATGGAGAGATGGGACGGGGTATTTGTGGAAGCAGTGAGGCCTTTTCTAACAGCTCCTTTATCTCTGTCATCTCCAGATTCTCACTCTGCCATAACCATCAGGGCTCCTGGGATTCAGAATGACATGGGGGACATGGTGGCGCTTCACTGCCAGGCCTAAAGAGAGAGTCTCTCCTGCAATCTTGTATCATTTTTATCATAAGGATGTCACCCCGGGGAACATTTCAACCCCTTTTGGAGAAGGACCATCCTTCGACCTCTCTCTGACCCAGAGCATCTGGGAACTACACCTGTGAGGCTGACAAAGGCCCCAGGACCCAGTGCAGTGAGGCAGAGACACTTTTTGTCACTGGTTGGCTATCCCTGGGCCATGAGCTACGAGCCACTGATCTGACACATAATTTCTACCCTTGTGGCCCAAAACTACTGTCTGATTTGAGAGGATGTGGCAGTACCTCTGACAAGTTGCCCAAGTGAGAGATATCTAAGAACAAGTTTTCTCAGTATAGTGATTCTACCTTGCACACTCAAAAAGCTTTGGGCACCATGCTTCCTGTGTCATCGGGTCTCAATTAAAGAAACAGAACCACTAGGCAATATATAGACTAAAGAATATTACTGTAGGGATTTGGCATTACACAATTTTGGGAACTGTCAAACTGTCTGTGGTTGGGTTGAAGACGGACTGGTTAAAGAGCTTTCTGTGTCTGGTGTGGCAGCCTGAAGTCCACAAAGCAGGCATTTAGGAGAAGCAAGGACACTCTGGAACCTGCACGAATGAGTAGCACCTATGAGAATGAGCTGAGACCTGCATTAGTCACTGAGAATTGCAAACCACTCACTTTGATGATGAGGTTGCCCTGGAGGAGAAGTCAGCACCCTTCATCACTAAGCTAGACATGAACGAGGCCCAGGAGTCAGAGAGCTGAAGGAGAAGATCTGGTAGGAGCTGAGCTGCAGGCTGCTGCCCCACACCAGCAAAGTGAGCTACTAGAGAGAGGACCACACAGGGCCTTGGGTACAGCTATGCCTCTCAAAGCAGAAAAAGAATAGAGAGCCACTACTTTACTTCCACCTTGCGAACTTGCACAAGTATCTCGTGTGGTCCACGCTTACGTGGAACTATGCAGGGGAGGGAATTCTGGGAAATTTAATTCCTGCTTAACCAAGTTGACACAGTGCAAGTCTACCACACTTCCCATCCTGACCCACTCCCCTAACTGGGGAGGAAGCACGATATGATGGCAATATCATGAATTTTTTTAGTCAGACAGACTTGGATTCAAAATCCATCTCTACCAGACATGTGTCTTTAGGAAAATTATCTAATCCTGCAGAACCTTTCAGCTTCCTCTTCTATAACACGGACATGTCAATTCCTAGTTTGTTAAATGGGAAATGGACTTGAATGTGAAGACGCAAACTACCTTACTAAGCATTGGTTCTCTTTCTTTTCCACCAATTATTGATTCTCTTAGAGGCTACTGGAGTAAAGATTAAATAATATCTTTATTGCTCAGTCCGTACCTGTCACCTTTTCCTCCTGACAACTTCTCAAGGATTCACTACATTCTGGGGGACAAAGAAAGAGTGTGTCTTGTATCACCTAAAAGTCCTACCCATGCCATGGGCCTTCCAAATGCAGTGATCATTGAGTCTGTGTCTCCTAGAGTTCCCAGGCCCTGTGGACTTCCCAGAATGGCTAGGCCTTCACCGTCTGAGGGGACTTTCAGACATGCAGTCTGTTTCCCTGGCCTGTGGTGGATGCATATCTCACGAGGTCATTGGTTCAATCTTGACTGCATATTGGAATCACTGGGGGGCTTTAAAAGGTATGGATGCCTGTATCTCCCTTCCAAATTCTTTAAGAATCTGACGTGATGCCCAGGAATCAAGATTTTCTAATTCATTTTATTCCCCAGGTGATTCTAATATTTAGACAAACTGAAAACTACTTAAGATCTTACAGACCCCTATATTGATTGCTGGCCCTGAGAGGGATTGTGTCCTCATTCACTAGATCATCCTCCATGCTGCTGATATTCTGATTTTCTTTGGATCCAGAAAAGAGAGTGATGAGTAAACTATATTTGATCTTGCATTCGTTTTCCAGGACTGCCGTAACAAAGTACCAGGGTCTGGGTGGCTTAAACAATAGAAATTTACTTTCTCACAATTCTGGAGGCTGAAAGTCCAAGGTCAAGGTGTTGGCAGCGTTGGTTTCTTCTGAGGTCTCTCACCTTGACTTGCAGATGGTCGTGGTCTTCCTGTGTCTTCACATGGGCTTCTCTCTTTATGTGTCTGTATCCAAATGTCCTCTTGTTATAAGGACACCAGTCATATTGGGATTACAGCCCACCCTAATAGTCTCATTTTAACTTAATTGCCTCTTTAAAGGTTCTATCTCTAAATACAGTCACATTCTGAGGTCCTAGGGGTTAGGACTTCAACACATGAATTTCTGGAATGCACGACTCAGCCCATAGCAAGTCTCCTCTGTTATCTCCTGTTGGTCAATTTAAAGCTTACTCATGACCACCTAATGTCTAACCACAATAGCCTGATAGGACTTCCCATTCTTACCGTCTCTGTAGCGACTGACTATTAGTTTGCAACCTCATCTCTCTAGCAAATCTCTCCCTTGCTCCCCTAAATCTCTTGGGGCTCAGTCTTACTCCAACTTCACATTTGCTCTGTCCTTTGTGGACTTCTTCATCCTTTTGATGGATTGTTTCTCAGGGCCTGATTCTTCCCTCTAGCCTTTCTACTCTCAAGAATCCCATCACTTTCAAAGCTTTAACTATGGCTTCTATGCAAATAATTAAAAAATCTGTATCCCCTAACTTCTTTCCTGAGCTCCATGTTTAAAGGACTGTTCCACTACTAGAAGTTTTGTTCAGGCATTTCAACCATCTCAACTTAACGCATCTAGAATCAAAAACCTCTTCTTCTACAGAACTAGTTCCCTTCCTCATGTCCTATTTCTGTTGTAGATTTCAACATTCTCTCACTGGCCCCAGCTGCCATCTCTGAGTCACTCCTATCCTTTCCTGTTCCTTGCCTCAAGTCAGTAAGGACAGCATTTGTCACTACCTTTTATTCTAAACTCTTGTCAATCTCCCTTCATCATAGTTCTCCCCTCTTCCCTATATCATTGTCACTCCTAGAAAAGTGTCCCCATCAGCACAGAGACTGAGGTTCTCTCTTAGATCAGGGAGTCTGTCTGTGGTCCCTACTAGCTCAAATCTGTGAGTTCTGAGCCCCATGGGAACCACAGCGTGGGCTACTGAACCCCTCCAACTCACACGACATAGTCCCTATGGGGGACATGAACCTCCACCCTTGACTCACACAGCTGAACATGGACACTTCCACTCTGCAAGAAAAAGGGCACTAGTGTGTGTTGAGGTGGGAGTTGATTGAATCTCTGTCTTCCAAGCGATCAGATATCTAACCCACATCCCTCAATCTTCTTGAGAACTTCCACTCTCTCACAGAGTCAGTTTCGGTGACCAAGGCAAGAAAAATCAATCCCAAAACACCTCTTTCTCTCCCCTTCCTAACACTGGATGGTAAAATAAGCAACCAGATGCTGAGCAGAGAAAACTTGTCCTGAAAGGGCACCTTGTTTCTCAATTTTTACAGAGGTCACATTAAGTTAAGCTGTCCTTTTGTGTCAGGCTGACTATAGCTACCAGTGGCTTCTGTTCTTAGATGCTGGAGTTGCCCTGGACAGACCTGCCTTCTCCCTATGCAAAAGGAGGGAGAATGCAGAAGGCATTCTTCAACAGATTCTTGTCTTCATGAATCTGCAAGCAAAGAACTGAATAGATACTCAAAGAGAAAGCCATGTTTTCGGTGCTAAACGTCTGCTGGAGTGTTCAGAACTGACTTACCAACTGCAAACTCTTTGGAGCTGTTGTTATGAAACCTCTGTTATATAATATGCATGGCCTAAGGTATAGAGAGAGAAAGATGAGTCAGACATAGTTCTTCACTGTTAGGGTATTTCATAATCTAGTATCAGACACGTATATGTAAAGATTCCTCTTTAAATCCAGTGTTCTGGAGTTCCCTGGGGGTCCAGTGGTTAGGACTTGGCGCTCTCCCTGCCTTGACCCAGGTTCAATCCTTGGTCAGGGAACTATGATCCCGAAAGCTACGTGGCATAGCCAAAATAAATAAATAAATAAATGCAGTGTTCTGACAGAAGTAGAATCTATCTTTACAGTTGGTGAATTTTATTAAGGTTCTATAAAATTATTAAGAATAGTTCTCTTAGAGGCTTACTGTGTGCCCACTCTGGAATGAGCAACTTTACCAGCATTGTGACTTTTAACCATCAGAACAGCCCTCTAAGGAAAATTATGTTCTTTCCATTTTATAAAGTGAGAAGTAGGTAACCTGTTCAAAGTCTCATGACTAGAGATGGTGGGCTATGGTTCACACTAAGGTCTGTCTCCCCAGCTGGTAACCACTGCTTTCTATGGCCTCCTCAAAGGTATGTTTAAACTGGGCAGAGTAAGTAAAAGTTCAGTAGATAGGAAATAAGGAACAGGATAGTACCACTTGGGATTGGCAGACGAAAAAGCCACAAAAATATGCAAAGTCACAATGTGTTTAGAGGTTGTTATGGACTGAATTGTGCCTCACCCACCATCCATATGTTGAAGCCCCAACCCCCAATGTGATTGTATTTGGAGCCTGGATCTTTAAGGAGGTAACTGAGGTTAAATGAGGTCATAAGGACACCAATATGACTGGTGTCCTTAGAAGAAGAAGAACTGGCACCAAGAGTGTGCTTGCACAGAGGAAATGCCCTGTGAGGACATGGTGAGAAGGCGGCCACCTGCAAGCCAAGAGGAGAGGCCTCACCAGAAACCAGCCCTGATGGCCCCTTGATCTTGGACTTCCAGCCTACAGAACTGGGAGAAAATTAATTTCTGTTTTTTAAGCCACCCAGTGTGTGGTATTCAGTATGGCATCCTGGGCTGACAGATACAGAGGTCAATGAGTAAAAGGATACAGAGACATTAGACAGGCAAGTTGGAACTTGACTGTGAAGGGCACTGAATGCTCCAATAAGGAGCTCTTCACTTGGTTGGTGCAGGAAACCTCTGAAGGTTGATAAGAGAATATGAAACACTGCTCATCCTATTTTACGAATACCCTGTTGGTGGGTGTATGGAGAGTCTGAAGAGTAGAGAGACTGATGAGGAGGTTGAGAACACAGGTAACACACTTTTCCCAAGCCCAGGCCAGCAGTGCAGAGTCCATCAGCCCTGATGACAGTCATTATACCTTAACCCATCTTTCACCATGCGCAGAAGGCACCAGCACAATGCACACTCAGAAGATTTGTTGATTTGCTAGGTATTCAGGCATCTAATTTGAACATCAGGGCAGCTTTGGAATGGGTCAGCAAACAGTGGGCACCATAGTCTCCTTTTCATAACTAAGAACAACCAGGAACCCCAGCAGGTTTTACTTGTGCATCCTGTACTTGACCAAAGCATTTGACCTATCAGATGTATGAGACATCTTGGAGAGAACTGACCCCTCTGAGAAGTTCATATACATCCTTCGTGAGTGAAAGGGAGATACATACCAGGTGCCTTTTCTGTAACTGCCAGCACCCCAAAAAGGCCATCATCCTACCCGACGTTTGTTCACACAAATGACACTGCAGAGCTTTGTGCTGCTTCATGAGGATGGTTCAGACAACAGTACGATTTTCAAGTCAGATGGGGGGCAGATCAACAAGAAACTCTGAAAATCACAGCCAGATCTGCCATTGCCCATTCAAGGCTGTCTACGTGAGCCAATTATTCAGTTGTCATTCAGAAGCAGAAGGTTAGTTTCACCCTCAGCTGGGTTCTAACAGCCAGGACCCAGAGACCCTCTATTATTTTTGTTATTCATTTTTATTGGAGTGTAGTTGCTTCACAATGCCGTGCCAGTCTCTGCTGTACAGCAAAGGGAACCAGCCACACATATACATTTAGCTACTCCCCTTCAGATTTCCCTCCCATTTAGGTTACCACAGAGCATCGAGTGGCGTTCCCTTCGCAGAGGTCCTCTATTATGATACTGACCTCCAGGGCATCACTCTTGAGAGTTCCTATGGCTATAAGACCTATGGCTACAGGCAACTCACATCTGATCAACTGAAGCTACAGCAAAAGATAATACCCCATACAAGTAATAATTGCATCTTGGTAGAGAAAGAACAAGAATATTCCAGACCTGCTAGCAGATCCACAGGGAAGAAGTTTTCATGGAATCTGAATATTGAAGTTAGAAAGAATCTTAGAGATCAGCTTGGTCAAGGATCCCCACCTTTGTGGATGGAAAGACAATGTTCACCCTAAAAGCATCATGGGAGACCATAGGGGCTGCTAATATGTGCAAGGAGGGGACAAAAAGATGTATGGGGGGGGGCTTCAGATTCATTGGAACCACCCCATGATGGACCCTTTGAACTGCCAGGTGGATCTGACAGTGCTACTATCATGATGGCAACCAGTCTGCAAAACCCATGATCAAGCTGATCTTTTCCCCCTCTAGATAAGGAGAACTGAGAGCTAGAGAGATGAAGTAACTTGCCCAAGCTCACCATGTTTGGTGGGAGCAGAGCTGGCATAGCTCTGTAACATCCCATACTTCTTTCTAGCATTTAGAATACTTCCAACTATTTCATTTATGTATAAGGGTTCTTTTTCTTACCATCTAGATTGTAAGCTCCATACAGGTACTATCACATTTGTCTTCACCACACCATCCCCAGCCCCTGACAGAGTCCCTGAAATATTACAGAATACTCAATAAATATTTTTTGACAGACTCACTAAAGTGAGAGCTTCTTGAGAACAAGACTAATAGCCAGCATTTAATGAGAGCTTATGTGTGCCAGGAAGAGTTCAAAGAATTTATCTGTGTTAGTTTATTTAACCCTCAGAATAACCCTGAGTCAGTGTTCTTATCATCTTTGCCATCTTAGAGAAGACAACACAGCCCAGAGAGATTAAGTAACTTACCCAGGATCACACAGGAAGTGGCCGGCCTGTGTCTCTCACCCAGGCATTGTATATCAGAACCCACTCTCTAATTCACCATAAAATATCGCCTCCTCATCCATCTCTTCTGTATCCACAGCTGATACATAGACGGCACTCAATCCATATTTATAGAATAAATGCCACATCAACAGACAAGAGCCCAAGTCTATGACTCTTTCAGCATCAGGTAATCCCGCTGGTTGCACCACATAGGTGGCCACTGTCCCAGCTCTGAATGAGGCACCCTGATCCCCTCTGGCTGAAAAGAATGGCTAGTTGGGTTTTTTCTTATTCTGGCTGAGCCTCCTTCCTCCCTCAGCCCAGTCTTCCAGAGTCAGCCCCGTCCGTTAGGAAAGAGTGCCCTCTGCTGACACAGACAAGCTCTTGCTGTGTGCAGCCCTTTGGTACTGCAGTGTGAGCTGTGAGAAAGATTCAGCCAGCTCCAGCCCGAGCCCTCTGGACACATCACCTCCTGCTGCTGCATCCAGATTAATTTTAAGACCAAGCCAGATGGAGAATTGAGGTAACTGAATAATGAGCACGCTTTGGCCCTGAGTCTTGTTGCCTGTCCGCTCCTCCTGCTGAGGCACCCCTTGGCCATCTTCTGCCTCTTCCTGCTCCTCCCCCACTACGGGGTCCACATTGAAAAATCCCACACAAATTGCATCACTTTGTTATCAGTAGAGGGCCTTTGGTTTTCCTGACTGCTGATTTTCTGAGATTTTCTCCCTGAGCCCTATTTTCTTACCAGCTCCTCTCCTATTTTCACTTACTGTCTCAGTGAATACTATGTTTTCCTTGTTGCCACAGGGGCCCACATGCAGCCTGAGATGGCTCCCAGGGCGCCCCCCCCCATTCCAATTCCCCTGCTCCAGTGGGGCTGCATTCAGTGTGTGGCAATGATGATGATTTCTTCTGGGCTTAAATTCCAGAACTGAACCCAAGGAGGAGGAGAGATGTGGTGAAGTCACCACTGGGTGAGGATTGGAGGGGGTCTCCTAACCACTCCAGCCCCTGCTGAGGTTCTAAGGAAAAGAAAAATGACAAGTGATATTATTGTCACTCATTTTTTAACTTCCCCTTCATAAATTCTTAAAAATGGTATAAAAATTAATCCAAGGGGCACTGCGAGAAAGAGAGAGAGAGAGACTGACAAACATAGACAAGCATCTACCCAAGAGCCATGGTCCAGATATAGCATGGCAAACCATTGGCCATACAGGACAAGAGCAGGTGAGGGAGACTTTTGGACACCAGAGGGGCAGACTCCCTGAAAAAACATTGGCTACATAGCCTCTGAATGGTCCAGCTCTGACCATCCATGTTGGAAGACTGTGGGAAAGTACTTCAATGACTTCATGATACAGAAAATTTGGGTGGATGATAGCTAACGTGTTCCGTAAATCTCTCAGTTGATTTCATTCCCTTCTACTGAATCCCCATCCAGGGTAGAGTGAAAAAAGACCCAGATGCCTCTGACACCTCTACTTCTTATGCCCATCACGACGCTCCCTTCCCAACTTCCACATTTATGGGTATCAGTGGGCTGGACCAGAGGCTGGATCCTAGATGTCCCTCCTCTGGAGACCTCTGAGACTCCAAAACTCCCACTTTCCTGACTTCATTTCCAAGGAGCGAAAAGATGAAGCTTGTATGAGAAACCATCTCTCTTCTTTCCACTTCCTCTGAATACATGACCCCTATACTGTTCGCAAAGGCTAGTTGTGCTTATCAGGATTCTCAGTTGTAGTTATTACTCCAAGTGATAGATAATTAACTACTTAGTTCTTTTTCCTTCATTAAACTGTAAGCAAATTGAGAGCAGGAGCTTCTTCTTGTTTTCTGTTCCATCACCCATAACTAGTACAAGAGTTGCATCATTGCTATTCAATAACTGATGGTAGAAGAGATGAAACATTTGCTTAAAAATAAGTTGCCCATTCTCTGGGCTCTGGGCTGCTTTGGGAGCCCACCCAAGCACACATGTCAGATCACCTGAAGTTGAACATCATTGTTCCTGGAGAGGACCTGCTCAGAGTTGCTCACTCAGTTCTGCTAAAGAGAAGCTGCCAGGGTCTCCTATGAATGGACCTGCTCAGTTTGCATCCAGCCACAGGAACTAAGCTCTTTTGCACATCATGTGCTTCTAGGATGGGCAGTATTCCTGGCCCTCCCGGAGAGCGTTAGAAGGAGCCCTGTGACAGCCTGGAAGGTACACTGCTCAGATCTCCCTCTAAGAGAGAACCTGCCCCCAAGAATGAACTTTCAGGATCCACTGCAGCATTTGAACCAATGCTAACCTCTCCCCAGATGGCTCCAGCCACTGAGCACAGCAGGGGTGCTGTTGATCCTGGGAGGAAGACACTAATGTGCATTCCCAAGCATCCAGAAATCATGGCATCAGTGTCGGACTTCAGAAATATTGCCTTGGATATGTCTCTGATTCTTGTACAACAGGATTTGGAGGAAGGGTCCAATAAGAGTGTCTGCCACATAGACGGAGGAAGACGTGAGATAAGGATGTGTGACAGCCAGGGGAAGATGCTTTTACCATGTACACTTTATTGTGTAAAGCAGTGGAAAATTGTATTCCCTGGAATTCCCAAAGTTTCTGATGGTTGTGAGAAAAGCTGCAGTCATGTGTGTGAGTAGGGTGAATTATACTTCCCAGGGAATACAGTGCAGCAAAAAAAGTTCACAGGTCTGGAGGGGTGTGTGTGTGTGATCAACAAGGGAGAACACCACAGTAGGGAGATGCCTAGAAGGGCAGAGAAGTGCACAGGAGAGCTCAGTGGACTCAGGGATAAGGGGAGTTTGTGGAAAGGAGAGAGAGAAAAGAGAGGAAAGAGTTGGTCCTAGACCCACTGCCTGGCGAAGGAGACAGACTGAAGCTAAGAGGGGTGTCTAAAGAAGACTGCACTGTATGAACATAGGCTTCCTTGTGAAACACTTGAAATACTTTCAGTTGCATTTTTCTACCAGATGCTATTTCTTTAAATGTGACTTAGTCCAGGCTCAAAAAGTAATAGTCTGATCACATTTTGTGTGGGCACCTCCTCTTTTGTGCTCTAAGTATTTACACTCTGGGCCAAGCATCTTTCATGGGGTCCCATGACCCTACTGGGGGTGCTGAGCTGTGAAGACCTAACTCAGGGACCAGTATGATGCTGAAACTAAGCCTGATTTACAAGGTACAATTAAGTCAATCCGTCTGAGTTGTAGTTACATGCGCAGCTGTTCCTGAGCTGCCTGCCATTATACAGGGATGGTTCACATGCTTCAGGGTAAACAAACATGTATTGAGCTCCTGCTGAATGACAGGCACTGGATGCTCGATGGCCTCAGACCAATGGTCCATGACCTGGATTCAGAGCCCACCAGGTGCCACTCTTGCAGAATTCTTACTGAAAAGGAAAGTTAACAGTGTCAACATCATTCAAGTATCCTTTCCAGGAACCCATGTGTCCTGAGTCTAGTCTTTCTCTCTGCCTTCTAGCTACAAAGCGGTTTCTGAAAAAGTGTTCTGTGGGAAAGGATCTGATATTATGATGTCTCCCTTACTTAAAGCCAATGAGTGAGTGCATGAGAATATAAGACACATGGATGTTCAGTGTAACATGGTCTATAATAGGGAAAAACTGGAAACAGTTAAATGTCCACCAACAGGGAACTGATTAAATATATCACCATATATCAATACAATGACATATTAAACTGTTTCTAAAGATCTATGCTACTTAGGGTAAAGCGGTGCATCCCTAGTGAACACAGGCATATTCAAATTCCCCAACCTTTCTTAGGACCTCCACAACAATTAAAAAATGCAAAATCTTAAAAAAGACGAAAAAAATACTGCTTGCTATACTAGGCAGTTCTAAAAATACTGGTTTATGAAATGGTCACGCACATGAGAGAAGAAAAGAAGAGAAATGTGTGAGGAAAAATAAAATGCAACTAAAAGAAAAAAGAAGTAGATCTACATATAATGACAGAAAATATGCCCAAGATATAGTATTTTGCTTAGCAAGAAAAGCAGATGGTAGAATAATATGTGTAGAATAATCCCATCTGCTGAATTAAATTATATGGACTGTCTTTAAGTTTCATTTCAAGCCCCAAAGCTGAAAACAGTAGGTGTTAAAGACCCCTACATTCTAAAGGGAAGGGCCAAACACAACTTGCTGAACTTGTGAAAAGATGGCAAAAATTGTCCTGAGGCCCTCACTCAGTTGCTGACTCCCACCCTAGAGAGAAGACTAGAAAGTCAAAGGGAAGTTTAGGTTACTCATATGAGTAGAGTCTTGTAATGCTTTTCTTTTTCCCCTCAAAACTAGCCAATAGATGAAAATCCCAAGGGAATAATTCACAAGACATGAGGTACCTACAGGAAAGGGAGACTGGCTTCTTACTGCCTTAGCTTAACACTTGCTGAGCTATAGCATCTCATAGGCTTACCTGGGTGTACCACAGCGTAACAAGGTGAGAGTTCTGAGCAAATGACTGCTGCCTACTTACCACTGGCTGGAGCTAGACATGAGGGAGGACAAGAGGAGAGGGGTCAGTGGTTGGGCAAGCTGCACTTCCACCATTCAGTGGGTCAAGACTGTTTCCAGTGAATTTCCTATGAGTTTCCTATGAGCCTAGTGGATGCTATGAAGAGTAACCATACTATTCCTTTTTATGGCTGAGTAATATTCCATTGTATATATGTACCACATCTTCTTTATCCATTCATCTGTCGATGGACATCCAGGATGCTTCCATGTCCTGGCTATCATAAATAGTACTGCAGTGAACATTGGGGTGCATGTGTCTTTTTGAATTAACCTGCTGTATAGCACAGGGAGTTCAGCTCGATGCTCTGTGGTGACCTAGACGAGTGGGATGGGGGGTGGTGGTGGGAGGGAGGTCCAAGAAGGGGGGGATATGGGAATATAGGTATACATATAGCTGATTCACTTCGTTGTACAGCAGAAACTAACACAACTCTGTAAAGCAACTATATCCCAACTAAAAAAATAAAAGTAGCCATACTAGAACCACTTTGATGAGATCCCACCCAACAGGGCTGCCCTCTGGGGCAAAGGGAGTCCACCAGTAGGAAGCTATTGATTGTACCTGTAGGGGCAGGTCCCAAGTAAGGCTCACAATAGGTCAACCAGCAGGAAACTGGGCAGTGAGGAGGTCCCCTATGACAGACCTCCCAAGAACTTGCTGCCATACTAGAAGATGTGTAGTAACTACATCAGCCAAGAAAGAACTACAAGAGCGGCCACTAAATAAAAAGAACTTTATCTCTCTTCCTCTGGTCCTGGGAGGAGGAGACAGAAGGAGAAGGAATGGCCCCTTTCCCACTGCAGGTTTCTGAGCCACAGGTCAGGCTGATGATTAGGGGAAAAGAGAAGCTTTGAACTGGATGTGACACTTCAGTTTTCAATTGAACTAAGCTAGACTATTTTTTCAATGCCTGAAAGTGGTCAGAAAGCTATTGTGTCTGCTCAAGCCAGTCTTCAGGGGCAAGTCAGAGAGCTTCTATAGAATGCGATAGATGGCAATAGCAGAGCTAAGAGAAAAATGAAGCTGTTTCTTGTTTCAGGTTCAAGCCAGTCAATGAAATTATATATATAGCTATTCTTCTGTATCCACAAAAGACTTCTGGAGAAACACAAAAGGAGATGGAAGTGGATATCGCTGCAACCAGATGGGATAAATGGAGTGAGACCTTGATTTTCGAAAACTGTGGGTATGCTAACCAAAGTGCCTAGTCCAGAATCTTGCAGTCTCCCGCTCAGCTAGTGAGTTTTAGGAGGAGAAGGGTTTGTTCGGTGATGCAATGGTACACCAGTGGCTGGAGGAGAAAACCATTCCTGGGTTTGTGTTATTTACCGAGTTCCATGGTGGAAACACTGCAACCACAGTTGATTTCAAATTACCAACAGTTTAACCACTAGCTCCCCAAATCCCTGGCTATTTAACAGTTGGGCTTAATCCAGCTGCAGCGTAGCAGAAGAGCACCGCGTAGGAGGCAGCGGCTGGTGTCCTTTTCCTGGACCCTGGCAGTTCGTCTCCAGGCTCTGTTAATTACCAGCTGACTGCCAGGCCAGCCTCTGCCCAAGAGCGATGAAGGGTCCCCAGAAAATGTCAGGGCATTCCAGCAGGCCGGCTGGACCCCAACAAGCTGCTCATTTGAACCACGTGGAAGATTCTAGGAGAGCTGCGAGGGCATTAACAGGGAGAATGGTGTGTCAGAAGAGACAGAGGAGTGGTGCAAAATCTCAGTCATAAGTGACCCTTTGCAGCCATAGAGCTCCTCCGGAGCAAGGGTGAGAAGAATGTTGGGAAGTCACAAAGCTGAATATTCTACTTCAACCTGCCACTGTCTAATAATGGTAGTAATGTGACCATAACAACAGCAGTTTACATTATATATATATATAGTCTTTTTGCAGATTCTTTTCCATTACAGGGTATTGCAAGATATTGAATATAATTCCCTGTGCTATACAGTAGGTCCTTGTTGGTTATCTATTTTATATGTAGTAGTGTGTATCTGTTAATCCCATACTCCTAATTTATCCCTCTCCCCACCTTATCCCCTTTGGTAACCATAAATTTGTTTCTATGACTGTGAGTCTGCTTCTAGTATGATAATCTCACCTAATATGATAACTTCAAGGTCCTAGTATGATAATCTCAAGGTCCAGCCACGTTGCTGTAAATGGCATTACTTCATTCTTTTTATGTCTGAGTAATATTCCATTGTGTATATATATATATATATATATATATATATATATATATATATATATACACCACATCTTTATCCATTCATCTGTTGATGGGCACTTAGAACAACGACAATTTATTGAAAGCTCACTCTGTGTTATGTGTTTACTATGTGCTAAAACGCTGTATATGGAGCCCCTCATTTACTCCTCACAGCAATCATACAAGATAAGAGCTGTTATCATTTCCACCTTACAGGACAGGAAACTGAGACTTAGGTTAAACAACTTGTCCAAGACCCTCAAGTTCGTTACTGGTAAAATTGAGATTCAAACCAACGTTTTATTCCAAAGCAAAGCTGGATTTCTGCACAGGTTCATAAAGCCTCATGTCAGAGTGAAGCAGTGTCCCCCACAGTAAACCAGGATCCAGTAACAGATGTGGAAATCTGACCTGAAAACGTCCAGATCTAACTGCCACCTCCCTGTCTCCCCTAGGACAGGAGTGCTGGATCTGGGCACAGCTGCTGCTTGGTGATAGAGCAGAGTCCAGACGCTTTCTAACGTTGCTACGTGAGCGTTGGGCAAGTCATTTCATCTCTCCTAGTCTCCGCCTGTCACTTATAAAAGTAGAGAATTGAATCAAATAATCTCTAAGAATGACAGACCCTTGTTGACACACCCATTTCTCTATCAGTGCAAATACCAGGAAGCCTAGGGAAATGAGTGTCTACTTTATGTAACGGTCGTTCCACAAATACGTATCAGTATGCATCAGGCATGGTTCTGAAAGACATTGAGGATACACTCTTTTCTAACAAAAAGCTGAGGTCTTCAGAAATCAGAAAAGGGAGACGAATTGGTCGAGGAAATTAACAATTCCACACATAGATGTACTGAGTGCCTACAGAGTGCCTGATATTTGACAAGATCTGGGGAACCCACTCAGAAGTCAGATTGTTACAACAAGAAACAGAGGGCCGCTGGAGTCAGACTGACCTGTGGAATCGTGTGGCCCTGGGCAACCCATCTCCAAACCTCTGTTTCCTGGTCTTTAAGTCAGGGATAGTGCCAAATTCCCTTCCCAGGATAAAATTGAGATAGCCTATGTAGAGAGCTCAGTGCAGTCTCAGGCATGAGTGGACCCTCAATAAATGCTAGCTGTGCTGATGGTGAAGAAACAGCCTACTTTATTGGGATCCCACAGGCACAGCTGTTCAGGAATGGGCAGAACTCACATGGCTATTTTGATGGAGTCAGGAAGTAGTTGAGCTCCTGAGAGGAGGCACAGTGGTGTCATGTATCAGGACTCAGCGACATCTATGTGTTACATAGGTTTGGGCGCCTGGAGGTTCCAGAGCCTCTGGGGAGGATGAGGAAAGAAGAGGATACCCTTGCCAGGTTTCCTTGAGCTCCACAGAGATAGGCACACATTAAAAGCCCCTGATGCTCCGGATATGGACAGCTGGGGAATCTCCCCTAGAAATACCTCCAAGCTTTGATTATAGCAAATCCAGGCAAAACATATTGCTGTTTTCAGGGCCTTCCCACACCTCTGTTCTGCACCCTTGACCCCAGAGCCCTGAACTTCACAATGTTCATATTACAGTCACCCCTGTCTAACACCAAGGGGAAGGCCTACGGCTTTTCAGAACTCTTTCTCCCTCTGTATCAAGTTATTCGCTGGTACCTCATCCCCGCTCTCAGAAAAGCAACTCTAGGGAGCGTATGTTCATCAGGGCGGCATACTCTGTGGCTCCTTCCTTTCCGCCTCCCACTTATGGAGGTTAGAGAGCTTCTCCTACAGCTAGAGGTGGCAGGTGAAATCTAAGGAGACATCCACTAGGAGTTTTTTTGCGGAAAATCTTTTGCTTCCTCATAAAAGTGACAGGAACAGTTGGTGCCACTGGCTTTCCTCCTTCCTGCCTTGAGTAGCTGTGTGATACCTAGAGTTGCAGTAGCTATCCTGTGACCTCAGGGTGACAGTCATGAGAATGAAAAGCCAAGATGCTAAAGACGGTGCCTAGGTCCTCAATGATACTACTGAGGGGACACATCAGCACAGAGACTGCCTATGCCCAGAATGCTTGTTTGTAAACCATAAATGCTCTCATATCAAAAGCCAATGTGAGCTGAGTATTCTATTTCTCATGAACAAAAGCACCTCCAACAGGTAAAATCAAGTAAACCAGCAACTGAAACATGAATATTAGAGAAGACGGGGCTTAGAGATAGGGTGACCAACTTGCCCTGGTTTGCCCAGGACTTTCCTGGTTTGGGCACTGAAAATGCCACACCCTGGAACTCCTTCGATGTCAGGTAAACAAGAATGGCTGATCATCCTAGTAGACATACCCTCTCAGTTCACAGAAGAAAATACTAAGCCCCAAGGAAGAAAGAGGTATGTCCAGGATAACCCAGGATGTGGCCAAGCCTGGACCATAATCCAGATTCCTGACTACACTGAGAGCTCTTTAGTCCTGTTGCAAATCCACAGAGATGTGCTGTCCTTCCCAAGAATCAAAATGACCAAAATCACCTCCTCCCAGTGGAAAGCATGTGATTCCCTGGGGGTCCTGATTAGGACCTGCTTCAGTCTAGTGTATAAGACATAGCTTCTGTGAATGCTGATGAATTTAGGGGAATGAGGCAAAGCCTGCATCTTCAGAGATCACTAGAGCAAAGTTGGAGGGAGCAAGACCGCCTCCTGGCTCCTGGAATGGGCTGGGGCAGGCGCAAAGCCTCTAGTCATCAGATGTTGTGCTTTTGGTGAATGAGTGGCTCAATATTAATGTAAGTTAATAGTCACAGGACATAAGCAGCACTGAATCAGTCCTCTACTCTTCATGGTTTCACATTCGACAAACACTTACTGGGGGCTGACTATGAGTTGAACACAGGGGCTACTGGTTTTCACCCTGTTATTTCACTTAACTTTCAGAATAGTACTGTGAAATAGGTACAATTGTATTATCTCCACTTCATAGATGAAAACATTTCCCTGAAGACCCAGCTTGGGAACTGCAGACTCAAAAGTCCACTGATCTTTCTATCTTGCCTCAGTGTTGTTTTCCTTCTGTGCCCCCTCCTGCCTCCCTCCCCTCTCTTCTGTGGCTCTCCCTGGCCATTCCTCCTCTCTGCACTCTTCTCCAGGCTCACACTTGCCCCTCTTGAGCCTCGGGGACACAGGAGAGAAGCAACCAGCTGTAGCATGCCCCTCTTATCCGTATAGATGCTGGGTGACCTCACAGAGAGATGCTCAGGCTAGGGTTTTTGTGGAGCAGAGACCGTGGGATCCCCGTAAGCACGGATGTCAACATTTCACATGCATGGACGGAGGGGTCAGAGCTTTCAGATACCCTGAACTACAACCCAGGCCCAACACTCACACTATGATATACAGTTTGATATCATTCATCTGTACTAACCTCTGAGTTATAAACTCTCTGAGCCTCAGGTTCCTCGTCTGTTAAATGAGTATGGGATTACTCACCATACAGATCACTATGGAAAGGTGCCAAAGAGAAACCAGCCAACAAGACACAGCTCCTTTCCTGGAAGAAAGGGGTGGTGTTGGATTCCTGATAGCCTCTTCCTACAGCCTTTCCAGAAGCACCTGCCCCCTTTACCTCCTCAGGACACACAGGGAGGCCTTCAGTGCTCCTGTCAAGGGGCACCACAGCCACAGCCTCGGGCCTCCGCCAGCTCCTTGGCCTGGACTTGGAGGGGCTTGCTTGACAGTGTGGGGACCTCACCCTTGGGAATTAACTGCGTTTTCCCTTTTGCAGTCAGTTTTCCCCTCAGACCCAAGAGGACGGTTTTCTGTGTCTGCCTTCTTTTCTTTTTCTTTTTTTTTGAACAGGGACCTATCATGTTAGTTACCTGCCTGCAGGAGAAGATTAGAGGGATTGGAATTAAGAGGGAGAGGTGGGTGGGATCTTGGGGTAAGAGAAACAGAGAGTGGTACAGAAAGTGTCATTTACACAAGACAAGTTCTAGGGCTCTGCTGTACAACATAGTACCTACAGCTAACAACACTGTATTGCGCGCTTGAAATTTTTTAAAGACGGTAGACCTCATGTTAAGTGTTCTTGCCACAAGAAAAATGAACAGAAAAACTACTGCCCTGGCAGCTGGATCGGCTGGTGGCTCCGGCCAGCAGATGGCAGCACTGCACCACAGAATCTGATGTGACCCTGCTAAAGGGACACCAAAGTGTCCCGAACAAGAAGCCGGCAGGAACAACAGGAAGTGTGGGATGGGTTTGGAGTAGGGAGCAGAGAGAAGAGGCAGAAGCTGTGACCAGAACCCACAGCAGGAGGGTCAGTAGGGAGACTGCTCGATGCTGAGCCTCAGCTCCGGAGTTTCACTCCCAGGACGGAGTCAGCAGGATCTGGTACATCCAATGGGACCCAGTCTTAATTTCAAGACCTCACTCTGTCATCTACCCTTTGGATGACTTTAGGCAAGCCGTTTCACTTCTCTCAACCTGTAAAAGGAAGCTGTCATAGTCCCCTCAGGCAGCCATAACCATATACCACAAACCGGGTGGCTGAAACAGCAGACATTTATTCTCTCACTGTCCCGAAGGCTGGAAATCCAAGACTGAGGTGCCCTCAGAGTTAGTTTCTGATGAGACCGCTTTTCCTGGCTTTTTGCTTTGTCCTCACGTGTCCTCTGGGACGGGGTGTGGGGGGACTCGCTGGAGAAAAAGAGGACAATCTCTCTCATGTCTCTTGCACTTACAAGGACACCAGTCTTATCAGATTAGGACCTCATCCTTACGAACTCATTTAACCTTACTTACCTCCTTATAGGCCCTATCTCCAAATAGAGTCACGTTGGGCAGTTAGGGTTCCAACATACAGATCTGGGGAGGACACAGTTCGGTCCGTAGCAGAAGCTAACAAGAATACCTATTTGACATGGATGTTATGGGAATCCATCAAACTAAATAGATAACAAACCGTATGATTCTGTCCACTCTAGGCAGTGACTAGAGACCTATTTAAAATTCCCTAAGGAAGGAGAATGATGGTGTCCTTTCTTTTCTCCTACCTCATCTCAGGCAGGTCCAGGCTTTCCCTCCCTGAAAGATGAGATGTTTAATATCCTACACTTTCTTCTTGACTGCCTAGGACTAGACTTCAGAAAGGACTTGCTGGTGGGCAAGAGGCATTAGGCAGAAGGTGGGGAGAGGGCAAATTATCTCCTTTCTCTTCCCACTGGAGATCTATAAATAGGGAAAACTGTCTTGCTGAAGTCTTTGTTGTCTATCCAGGCAAGATGGTATTGATACAAAGGGAAGAGACCTCATTCAAGTGGCCTCAACCTCGGGAAACAGCTAAACCCCCCTCAAGGTCAGGACACTGGGAAACACATTTGGAATCTGTAGGGTCTTGCCGGAAGGTTATGGGTGGGATAGGTGTGGCTTGGAAAGGATCTTCGATAAAAGTGTAGAGCATGACATTTGCACTTGGGTCTCCGTCCACTTGCTTCCTTTCCAGTGACTCCACCCAAGCACACCTCTCCATCCCAACAGGGGCTCCTCTCTCCACGTATGGTGCCAGTTAGAAACTCAAAGAACCTTAAAGATTGGCCATGTGCTTCCACTGTCTTTGGGGACTGGGGGAGATATGAGAGAGAGAAGGGAAGCAGAGGTGGGAGGCTGAGGAAGTCAACATCACAATTGTTTTTATTATCATCATCAACAACAGCCCACATTTTTTAACTCCCTGGGGGGCAGACTCTGGGCTAGCTGGAGCAGGGGTCATGTTCAGTTAATGCTGAGTCACCTAGTTTAAGGAGACACCTAGTATAGCTGGGGAGACAGGCCTATCAATGACACGTGTAATGTATTTAATGTATGCCTGGCACTTCGTAGGTTTTCAAGAACTTCACGGAGGCAGTAAGCCTAGTTCAGGTAGCCTGGGAAGACTTCATGGAGGAGGTGGCTTTGAGCTGAAAACTGAACAAAAAAGTAGCAGTTAGACAAGAGAATAGAAGGGCAATGCAAGCAGAAGGGATGCTGCAAGCAAATGCATAGAGAAAGGACAAGACACACCTTGTTTGGGGGCTCCAATGGCTAGTGCAGGGATAAGAAGAGGAGGAACGATAAGACTGGGAACAAACTGGGGACAGTTCTTGGAGGGTCTTGAATGTCAGGTGGGCATTTAGATTTCCACATGAGGCCCTGGAGAGCTCCTGAAGCTGGGGTTTGTCTCGCCTCCACCTAGAGGTAAGACCTAACATTTTTAGACCAGTCTCTACACATTTATTTTCTCCCTTCACTGTCTCCCCAAAGATTAGACTAGGGACTCACATCCTTCTCCCCGTAACATCAATTTGACTTAGAGCGAATTGTTGGGGTCTGCACGCCTTCCCCCTGGATCCAGAAGGCCCAGCATAGATCTGGGGGGAGGACCCTCAGCTCCCCTTCCCTTCCCTGGCCTTCCCATTCCAGTTCCCCTGGCTGTGTACTTGTGTGAGATCATAAGTCACAGTACCATAAACCACTCCAGAGTGTGTATAAGTGAATTATTTACTAGTGACCCTGGCTAAATGTTCGGAGGGATAAATGATTAAGCCACAGATCTGTCAAAAAGTTCCCATAAATAAGTAATTCTGTGCTGCCTTAATGGGCTTTGTAAATTACTCATTCGTGCCATTGCTTGATCACTCTCTGGGGTAAATTCCTCACACCTGCTGATTTACCGCTGCAGTCTGGACAAGACGGGACAAATTCTGCTAGCCAGCTGGGTAGATTCCCAGGTGTCAGGCCACCTGGCAGAGTCCCCAGGGATGAGGACATCTTCCTGTGTCACCTCACAAGAATGTGGGGTCAGAGGTAGACTGGCCTTCTTGGCCACCTGGAGGTTCATCGTGCAGGGTAACTGCAGTGCCCAGGGTTCTTTTCCTACAGACATTCACCCAGTGAGCATGCTTTTAACACCTCCCGTGTTCCAGGCTCTGTGCCGGTGAACAGAAACACAGAAGTGTGCCCTGCAAGTTCAGTCTAATGATGGAGACAAGAATGGACATACAATGTGATCAAAGCCATGCTAGAGTGCTACTCGAGCCCATTGGGGAAGTAGCTAACTCAGCTGGAGAAATCGGGGAAGACATCTGCGTGTGGGATTTAAGAGTGTTCACTGTCTAGAGAGGTCTGGTTCCAACTCAATCGAGATGGGCTGCACTGTGTCGCTGTGATAACAAACAGTCCTACAACCTCAGTGTCGTACAACCACAAAGACTTACTGCAGCTCAGCTGAGGGCTCTACTCCACCCCGCCACCATCCTCCCGCCAGGACCCAGGCTGATGGTACCGCACCACCTGGGACACTGCCAGTCGTTGTAGCCGAGGAAAAAGAGAATGTGGCAAAGCACACCCCAGATCCTAGAGCTGCTGTCCAGAAGGGTCACTTCTACTCCCATTTCACTGGCCAGAGAAGTCATATAGTTGGGCTCCAGTTCAATGGAGACAACCTGGAGAAAGAGAGAGAGAAAGAGACAGGGACAGGGACAGAGACAGATTGAGAGGGAGAAATATTTGTGAACAGCCCTAAGGCTTACCCCAAGTGCAAATTCCGACTCTATGAATGTATTAGCTATACAGCTGTCAGCAAGTTCCTGAACTTCTTTATCTTTTCATTTCTTCAGCTGTGAAATAGGGGTAATAATAATAAGTACTATTTTTTAGAGCATTAAGTGAGATCACCCATGTTATACACTTAGCACTGTGCCTGGCACGTGGTAAGTGCTCAGTAGCTTGGTTGGCTATTGTTATTACAGTTCCCATTATCAGTAGTAATAGTAGTAGTAGTAGTAGTAGTAGTAGTAGTAGTAGTAGTAGTAGTAGTAGTAGTATCCTAGCAGAAGCTGAATATTGAAGAGTGAATGGGTCACACCCACAAACACACATGCACAAACACATATATGCACACTGACTTTCACTGGTGAACTTATTCTTGGGTGAACCATCCTCCCAGCATCTGCTCTCCATCACCACCAACACCATCTTCAATCAGAAGCAGATGGCAGTGACGGCAGGGCAGCAGGCCTGAGCAGCTGAGCCACCATCTTCCATCCTCTTTGCACACACGCTAAGCATTTGCCTCGTACAGGTCACTCACCCACGCCAGGCCTCAGGTACCTACTTCACTGCAAATCCAGAGCAACAATATCATCTAAAGACCCTGAGAGCTGGGCCAGATGATCTCTTGAATTCCCCTTCCATTCCCAGGCCTTTGATTCTCCCTTCCAACTGTCATCACCCTCAAGCCTTGCCGCTCGCTGGCCCACCTCCCTGCACTGGTCCTGCATGACTCAGGCCTAAGTTCCCAGTGGCCTGGGAAGAAGACGAGGAGCATCAGATGTGGCATGGGCTTCCTCTGCCTTCCCAGAGGCCAGAGACACATCTGTTCCCGTGGCTCTCACGGCAGCCTAAAACGTGTGCCACGGGAACAGGAGGAAAAGATCTTGTAAATCAGCTTGTTTAGCTCTGAGTGTTTCAAGCTGACTGGTAGAGACCCAAACCCACTGCTGGGAGGAGGGCCCTGAACTGTCGTTGACCATCAAGGCTCCATGCCTTCTTCAGCTTTCATGGGGACCACAAGGCTTAATGAGCTGCCTGTTGTTTAGCTTATCAAAGATACCATTCTGGGCCCACAGGTCATAGCCCTGCCCACTCTGTCTAAGTAAGCCTGGGGCGGCCGCGAGGTTTTATTTCCACTCTAAAACTGAAGACGTGATTTCCCATCTTTCATAATCCAACCAATTCACACTTACTCACAGCCTGGCAGGCTATCGGTGCTGCTGGAACATCGGTCAACTCTTTATTCAGTTCATTCCACACCAAGTCCCTACCCTGAGCGAGGTGCTGTGCTGGGAGAGGTGGGGCCTCAGACATCTCTACGGTGCTGTCTGGGCCTCCTGGACATGTGCCGGCTACTGGGGAGAATGACACGTGGGTGTTGGGAAATGACTTAAAGCAAAAGGTGTTACAGGTGTCAAGGGTCAGTGGAAGAACAAGAGCCCTGTGATAACAAGCAGCTGGTAAAGGAAAGGCTGTGACCTCAGAAGCTTTCCTTACTCACTTTCCAGCCCTGTGGACGTGGTCCTGGCCTTGGAGAAGGCAGGCACATTAGGACTATCAGGGTCTGACCACTGAGCAGAGGGAACCAGACAGCTACAGAGGTGAGAAAAGCGGGACAGGAGAGAGCGAGAATGGTGCTGCGTAGGTCGGGGGCCCCCTCTCGTTTCCAGAAGCCAGGGAGATCTGGGCCTGGTGGGATGGGGCATAAAGATGGGGAAACTGGGACTTCTCTGGCAGTCCGGTGGTTAAGATAAGACTCCGCGCTTCCAATGGAGGGGACGAGGGTTCGATCCCTGGTCAGGGAATTAAGATCCCACATGCTGCGTGGTGCGGCCAGAAAAGATGCGGAAACTGACAAATTTTTGCTCCTCACATGTAATGCTTCTCATAATAAAATCAAAACAAATATTTAGGACTTCCCTGGTGGCACAGTGGTTAAGAATCCGCCTGCCAATGCAGGGGACACGGGTTCGAGCCCTAGTCCGGGAAGATCCCACATGCCGCGGAGCAACTAAACCCAGGCACCACAACTACTGAGCCTGTGCTCTAGAGCCCACGAGCCACAACTACTGAGCCCGCACACCACAACTACTGAAGCCTGCGCACCTAGAGCCCGTGCTCCGCAACAAGAGAAGCCTCCGCAATGAGAAGCCCGCGCACCGCAACGAAGAGTAGCCTCCGCTCCCAGCAACTAGGGAAAAGTCCACGTGCAGCAGCAAAGACCCAACGCAACCAAAAATTAATTGGTCAATTAATTGATTAAAAAAACAAATATTTGTTGCATATCTACTACGTTTCATGAACTGGGTTAGACACTTTCATTCTACGACTTAATTTACTCCTCACAGCAGCCCTTTGCTTGCGTTTTGTAAACCCTGCTTCCCAACAAAACAAGGCTCAAGGAAAGAACTGCCTCACACATTGATGAGTGTGACGAGCCAGGACACACCATCAGGTCTTTGGAATCCTGCCTCCAGGATTTTGCGATTCCCCTTACAACCATCTTCCAGTAGGCGGCCACAGTGAACCTCTTAAAACACTCATCAGATTGTGTTGTTCCTCAGCCTAAAACCCTTCAACGGCTCCCATCCCCCGAATGAAGTCCAAACCCTTAGTATGACATACACGTCCCTCGATGTCTGGCTAGCGATGTCTTCAATCTTACATCCTATCAATCCCTGTATCATTGTCTGCACCCAGTAATCGGAAGAGCTAGTATTTGTGGAGCATCTACTATGCACCAGACACTGTTATAAGCATTTCACATGTATTGTTTGTTTCATCCTCATGACAACCCTACGAGGCAGATACTACTGCATCCCCACTTTATGGGTAAGGAAACAGATTCACGGAGTGGGTTAATAATTTGCCCAAGGTCACATATCTTGCAGAGTCTGGGAGTCACCCCCATGCAGTCGACTTCTAGAACAGAAATGCTGACCTCTTTGTGATCCCCACACCCAACAAGCTGCTTCAGGCTTCCATGATTTGACTTACATTCTTCCTTTTATCTAAAATAGCATTTCCTTCTTTCTTCCCCTGGATAAAGATCACTTATCTTTTAAGTCCTGGTGTAGGACTTCTTTTCAAAGTATCTTTTCTCCCCTAAATTAGGTTAGAGTTTTTAGATTTTTCTAGAGTGTATTGCTTTGGAACCAGGTGAGTATCTCTATGTGATGACTTCTGCTGATGTGTCTCTTTCCTTTTAGAATGAAAGGAACTTGAGGACAGACTCTACCATGTTCACCTTTATTTCTTCAAACTGAAGGAAAAAGCTCGACCCTACTCCCCCCTCCAGATACCACCGTATTTTCACTTCTCTTTACAACATAACTTCTCAAACAGTTGTCTGTACTCACTGTTTCTAACATCTCTCCTCACATTCTTTCTGGAACCCACTTCAGCCAGGCCTCAGCCCTCATCACTCCACCAAGAAGGTTTATGTCAAGGTCACCCAGGACTTCCTTATTTTCATTGTTATCTTGACCTACCAGCAGCCTTTGAGACAGCTGACCACTCGTTCCTGCTAGAAATTCCCTCTTCCCTTGCTTCCAGGACACCACACACACTTCCCTGTGTTCCTCTTCACTTTCCTTCCAAGTCTCCTTTGCTGGTTCCCTCTCATCTCCCTGACCTCTAAACATTGGAGTGTCCCCAAGTTCTATCCTTGGATCTCTCCTCTTTTCTTATCTACACTCACATCTTAGGTGATCTCATCCTGTCTCGTGGCTTTAAATACCATCTATATGCTAACAACTCCCAAATTTATATCTCCTGCTCAGAATATTCTCTTCTGAATTCTAGATTCCATTACCTAACTATTCACTGGCTAGCTCCACTTGGGTGTCTGATGCACACCTCAAACTTAGCATATTTAACACCAAACTCCTGATCTTCCCTTGTGCCCTCCACCCTCTCCCACCAAGACCTACACCTTCTGCGTTCTTCCCTGTCTCAGGAAATGACCGTGGCTCCTACTTGCAGCCGCTCAGATCCTGAGAATCATTCCTGACTCTGCCGTTTCTCTCACACCTCACATCTAATCTGTCAATGAATCACATCCATTCCACCTTCAAAGCAAAACCAGACTCCATCCCCTTCTCACCCCTCTCGCAGCTCTCACCCTGGTCCAAGTCACCCTTATGTGATTGTTGAGCCATGCCTCCCCACCCCCTCACCCCCAACCCAGCCTGTCTGCTTCTGCCTGTTTCCCGTGGCTGCCAAAACGTTCCTGTGAAAACATGTCAGGCTGTATCATTATCATTCCTCTGCTCTAAACCTTCCACTGGCAGCACAGCACATCATACCGATATTAGAAGTCAGAGTCTTTGCAATGATCTCTAAGGCCTTTCTGACCTCTCCCTTTCTGTCCCTTTACTGTTCTCCTCACCCTCTGTGCTCAAGTTACACTCTCCTCTCTTTGCTGTTTCTCAGACACATTAGATGTGCTCCCACCTTATGGCCTTTGCATTTGCTGTGCCCTCTCTGGAATTCTCTCCCCAGATTTCTGCGTGTCTAACTCCCTCACCTCCTACAGTTCTTCATTATATGTCACCTTTTCGATAAACCTTTCCCTGGCAACCCTCTCCTAACATTTTCTATTCCCTCTTTTTGCTTTATTTATCTCCTTAGTTATATCTAATTATCTATCTATCTTATTTATAGTATTGTCTTATATTATATAAACTTATAAACTTATAAGTTTATAATTATAAACTTATTTATAATATTGTCTATTTCCCCTCCATAAAGGCAGAAGTTTTTATTTGGTTGGTTGGTTTGCTTTAATTTCTGCTGTTTCTCCAATGCCTAGTGCAATACTTAGCACATAGTAGGCACTCAATAAATATTGGATGAATGAATGAATGAACCTTTGTAACCCCAGCATCTAGACAAGCATTTGAGGACCTGAACAAGTCCTCCAAAATCCACTATACAGTGACGGTGGTGTTTCTCCATTGGCAGCAAGCACTGCACATTTTCAAAGCATCAGATGTCACCCCATTCACATGTAAATACAGAAACATAGCCCCAAGCCAAAGAGAAATTACTTTTTTGTTCTCCTATTTGTGTGGATTGCCTATGCCTCTATTCCATCTATCAGAGAGGAGAACAGACAGTCGACTGGAATGTAGTTCACTTACAAATAGAAGCAATGACTTGCAAACTAGCTACTTGACGAGTAAAGTTCTGGAAAATGCTCTCTTCCAAAGGAAAGAGGCAGCTTCTTGCTCACCTGGGAGGAAATTTCTGGTTTATTGTGTTTCTCTACAAAGTTATGGCTTTCCAATCCTGCCAGAAGCTACCCAGGGAGCACTGCCTTTCAGAACAGAGCTTCCAATTCTGAAAAACTAATTTTAAATAGAGACACAATGCACCTCCTCACAGAGCACTTAACAGAAAAGTGCTACTTAGACTCAACTTGGCTGCCAAGGCTGCTCAGGCTGGGGGACCTTTGGTGGGTGGCTCTCTGTCCCACTAGCCAATCCCCATAGGCCCAGCCTGGCTCCCAACCCCTCCTCCCTTCTAGAATTGCTACATACAGTCCTGACTTCTCTTTTAAATGGCTGATGTTCCTCATCAGCCATTTAAATTCCACACAAATTTACTAATGTCTGTTTTTCACCCTGCACTGAACTAGGTGCTGGGAGAGGGTATGAAGACAGAATGAATGTGCCATCATTTCATTCATTAGAATTGGAGAAACTATATCATAGGATCCCTCAAGAACCACCATATTCTTCATTAACTCACATTTGATTGAGGGCAGCCACTGAGCCAGGCACTGTGTACAAGTCAGCAGACATAATGTATATATTTATTAAACAGACTGAATACTAAGAAAAGGCTTTAAATGCAAAGCAAGCCAAGAGGCAGTTTGCTATAGTGGTAATAACATGTCATGGGGATTCTGATAATCTGGGTTCATGGCCCATCACTGCTGCTTCTATGCTATGGGTAAGTTTCCTTGTTTTCCTCATCTGTAAAATAGAAATACTAATAACTCTCCTGCCTACTTCACAGGGCTATCATTTACAAGAATGAGCTTGTCGTTATTTAAATTGCTATTGCTTCTAGTACAACTGCTGCTGCTACTAGACACAATCATTATTCTGGGAAGGGAGAGGCCAGTGTGAGTTCCCCAGGAAGGCTTCCTGGGGGAGGTAGAACTTGGAGCCTGGGCTGTTGCCATCTCATCCTAACCATTCCTATCTACAGCCTGACCTCTGCCCACTGCAGCCAGTGAGCTCTCTAGCCACAAGTCTGCTGTTTAATATCCTTACTACAACACAGATCAGTCCCCTGATTCTAGCCTTTAACTCCCCTTTGCCTTCAAGATAAAATCCAAAAACCTCTAATGACTTCTGTGGTGCTGGGAAATCTTCTCCAATCTCAGCTCCTGCCAAGGCCGTCCTCACACCTTGCATTCTGCCTTTCTCAAGATTCCTCTTGCTCATAGACCTAGGTCTGAACATGCTCTTCTCTCCAGATAAAGCCCACCCAACTCCTCTTTTCACCCATCTCACATCTAGTCAATCTTCAAGACATGGCTCAAGAACCACCTCCTCCAGGAAGCCTTCCCTGACCCCCACGTTGGGTTTTGTACTCCCCTCTGTTATCCCACTGTGCCCTTTGCCAACGTCTACCTCTAGCTCAGCACTTAACACAGTGCTTTGTTATTGCTTGCTCATCTGTTCCTCCAGTCTGCAAAGATCTTGAGGACCTGGAAAGTGCCTTGCACCTCTGCATCCCCAGAACACCCAGAGGTCTCTCAAAAAATAATTGCTAAATGAAAATATAAACAATGGAAGAGAGCAGAATCAGTGGAGAGAAATGAAAAAGGCATTCCAGGCAGTGTAGTCAGGACAAATGAAGGCATGGAAGCTGGAATAAGTTGATGGTGGTGGGGTGGAAGAGTAATAAGCAGGCAAGTGAGTCCAGAGCCTCTGCTGGAAGGGATGACTAGGAAATAGGACTGGGAGGCTCAGTAGTGCTGGTCACGGAGGCTGTAAATGCTGGACCTGACCCCATAGGAAATAGTATAGTATGTGTCTGGGGACTTCCTTGGTGGCACAGTGGTTAAGAATCCGCCTGCCAATGCAGGGGACACGGGTTTGATCCCTGGTCCGGGAAGATCCCACATGCCGCAGAGCAACTAAGCCCCTGTGCCACAACTACTGAGACTGTGCTCTAGAGCCCGTGAGCCACAACTACTTAAGCCTGCATGCCCTAGAGCCCGAGCGCGCCGCAAGAAGAGAAGCCACCGCAGTGAGAAGCACGTGCACCACAACGAAGAGTAGACCCCGCTCACTGCAACTAGAGAAAGCCCCTGCACAGCAACGAAGACCCAACACAACCAAAAAATGTAGGTCTGACAAGGTGATGGTATTCTGAGACATTTATTCCAAGGAGGGAAGAGATGGGAACTGGGCGCCTGCCCTGTGTGCCGGAAGGGTGCCTGGAGAAGAAACTTGGCTGGTACCAGGTAGGAGTCTATTTGGCAGTGATGAGGGCAGGTCAGGCACAAACTTGGTGCAGGGATTTTGCAGACGTAATTAAGGTCCCCAGTCAGTTGATTTTGAGTTAATTAAAAGGGAGATTATCCTGAGTGAGCCTCCTTAATCAGATGAAAACCCTTAATAGAGGAGCTGGGCCCTCACTGAAGGAAGAGACTCAAAGCAACAGAAACAGTCTTCTGCTGGCCTTAAAAAAGCAAACATTCATAGTGTGAGCACCTATAGAGAGGGTTGGCTTCTAGGAGATGAGGGCCTCAGTCCCACAACTACAAGGAACAGAGCAGAGAACCCCTTCACAGTCTCCATACCACAGCTCTACAGACTTCCAGGATGCTCTCCCTATATCCTGGGCTTTAGACCCACTGGGCTAGTAATTCCACCCCCAACCCCATTACCCTATCCCAGCTTCATGCCTTTCTTTCTGCCCAGACTTCTGACTTACAGAACTGTGAGCAAATAAATGTGTGTTGTTTAAAACTGCTAAATTTATGGTATTTGGTTACATAGCAATAGATAACTAATACAGAGAGGAAAAAAAAATTGACCTATAAGGTTTACTTCTAATCTTAGCCCCTTTCTCAGGGACATCACTAATCTAAGAGATCTTGAATCAGCAAAGTATCAAAGAAATGCATCCAGTGTGAGCTTCTGTAGGGTCTTTTTCATGAAGAAGACTCCACAGAGAAGAATGGCTACAGCTCCCCCACTAGTTCGAAACATCCCCAAGGCCAGAGACCACATTTCCTGCTACCTGTGGATCCTTTCTGCCCACCCTCCTGCCTTCCCTCCAGGCCCTTACATTTCTCAGGTATTAGGAAACCTTAATTGGTTAAGGTTTTCAAGGCTCTCCTCTCAAGAGAACAGGCATTGGAAACGACCCAAGGGTCCCTCTTTAGGGGCTTTGTTAAATAAATCATGTTACATCCATATAATGAAATACTATGAAGCTGTTAAAGTAAAAAAACAAGCCATGTGTAGAGCTATGGGGAAAATCTCCTGGATATATTGTTAAGTGAAAAAAGCAAGGGCTAGAACAATGAACATACCACCTTTCGTCTAAGAAAGGAGGACTATAAACACATTCATTTGTACTGGCTCGTGGAGGCGCTGGGAAGATGAAGCAAAAGCAAATTAATCCAGTTCCCTATAAGAGGTGGAATGGGGTTGGAGCAGGTTGAATGAAGATGGTAAAAACGAGAGTCCTCAATACATTCCTTTTTTTTTTTAAACAGGAGAAAATCGAATTTAATTTCATACATACAGAAACACCACATACATAAGAAGTTCAAAAACAGAAAGGTAAAATGAGGTATATATGTCTGTTTGTATCATCATTAATTTCTTTCCTCAGTGTCTTATAGTTTTCTGCATACAGGTCTTTTGTCTCCCTAGGTAGGTTTATTCCTAGGTATTTTATTCTTTTTGTTGCAATGGTAAATGGGAGTGCTTCCTTAATTTCTCTTTCAGATTTTTCATCATTAGTGTATAGGAATGCAAGAGATTTCTGTGCATTGATTTTGTACCCTGCAACTTTACCACATTCATTGGTTAGCTCTAGTAATTTTCTGGTGGCATCTTTAGGATTCTCTATGTATAGTACCATGTCATCTGCAAACAGTGACAGTTTTACTTCTTCTTTTCCAACTTGTATTCCTTTTATTTCTCTTTCTTCTCTGATTGCCGTGGCTAGGACTTCCAAAACTATGTTGAATAATAGTGGCAAGAGTGGACATCCTTGTCTTTTTCCTGATCTTAGAGGAAATGCTTTCAGTTTTACACCACTGAGAATGATGTTTGCTGTGAGTTTGTCATATATGGCCTTTATTATGTTGAGGTAGGTTTCCTCTATGCCCACTTTCTGGAGAGTTTTTATCATAAATGGGTGTTGAATTTTGTCAAAAGTTTATTCTGCATCTATTGAGATGATCATATGGTTTTTATTCTTCAATTTGTTAATATGGTGTATCACATTGATTGATTTGTGTATATTGAAGAATCCTTGCATCCCTGGGATAAATCCCACTTGATCATGGTGTATGAGCCTTTTAATGTGTTGTTGGATTCTGTTTGCTAGTATTTTGTTGAGGATTTTTGCATCTATATTCATCAGTGATATTGGTCTGTAATTTTCTTTTTTTGCAGTATCTTTGTCTTGTTTCGGTATCAGGGTGATGGTGGCCTCATGGAATGAGTTTGGGAGTGTCCCTTCCTCTGCAGTTGTTTTGGAAGAGTTTGAGAAGGATGGGTGTTAGCTCTTCTCTAAATGTTTGATAGAATTCACCTGTGAAGCCATCTGGTCCTGGACTTTTGTTTGTTGGAAGATTTTTATTCACATTTTCAATTTCATTACTTGTGATTGGTCTGTTCATATTTTCTATTTTTTCCTGGTTCAGTCTTGGAAGGTTATACCTTTCTAAGAATTTGTCCATTTCTTCCAGGTTGTCCATTTTATTGGCATAGAGTTGCTTGTAGTAGTCTCTTTGGATGCTTTGTATTTCTGTGGTGTCTGTTGTAACTTCTCCTTTTTCATTTCTAATTTTACTGATTTGAGTCCTCTCCCTCTTTTTCTTGATGAGTCTGGCTAATGGTTTATCAATTTTGTTTATCTTCTCAAAGAACAAGCTTTTAGTTTTATTGATCTTTGCTATTGTTTTCTTTGTTTCTATTTCATTTATTTCTGCTCTGATCTTTATGATTTCTTTCCTTCTGTTAACTTTAGGTTTTGTTTGTTCTTCTTTCTCTAGTTCCTTTAGGTGTAAGGTTAGATTGTTTATTTGAGATTTTTCTTGTTTCTTGAGGTAGGCTTGTATAGCTATAAACTTCCCTCTTAGAACTGCTTTTGCTGCATCCCATAGGTTTTGGATCGTCGTGTTTTCATTGTCATTTGTCTCTAGGTATTTTTTGTTTTCCTCTTTGATTTCTTCAATGATCTCTTGGTTCTTTTAGTAACGTATTGTTTAGCCTCATGTGTTTGTGTTTTTTACGTTTTTTCCCCTGTAATTGATTTCTAATCTCATAGCATTGTGGTCAGAAAAGATGCTTGATAGGATTTCAGTTTTCTTAAATTTACTGAGGCTTGGTTTGTGACCCAAGATGTGATCTATCCTGGAGAATGTTCTGTGTGCATTTGAGAAGAAAGTGTAATCTGCTGTTTTTGGATGGAATGTCCTATAAATATCAATTAAATCTACCTGGTGTATTGTGTCAATTAAAGCTTGTGTTTCCTTATTAATTTTCTGTTTGGATGATCTGTCCATTGGTGTAAGTGAGGTGTTAAAATTCCCCACTATTATTGTGTTACTGTCGATTTCCTCTTTTATAGCTGTTAGCAGTTGCCTTATATATTGAGGTGCTCCCATGTTGGGTGCATACATATTTATAATTGTTATATCTTCTTCTTGGATTGATCCCTTGATCATTAGGTAGTGTCCTTCCTTGTCTCCTGTAACATTGTTTATTTTAAAGTCTATTTTATCTGATATGAGTATTGCTACTCCAGGTTTCCTTTGATTTCCATTTGCATGGAATATCTTTTTCCATCCCCTCACTTTCAGTCTGTATGTGTCCCGAGGTCTGAAGTGGGTCTCTTGTAGACAGCATATGTACACGTCTTGTTTTTGTATCCATTCAGCGAGCCTGTGTCTTTTGGTTGGAGCATTTAATCCATTCACGTTTAAGGTAATTAACTATATGTATGTTCCTATTACCATTTTCTTAATTGTTATGGGTTAGTTTTTGTAGGTCCTTTTCTTCTCTTGTGTTTCCCACTTAGAGAAGTTTCTTTAGCATTTGCTGTAGAGCTGGTTTGGTGGTGCTGAATTCTCTTAGCTTTTGCTTGTCTGTAAAGCTTTTGATTTCTCCATCGAATCTGAATGAGATCCTTGCCAGGTAGAGTAATCTTGGTTGTAGGTTCTTCCCTTTCATCACTTTAAATGTATCATGCTACTCCCTTCTGGCTTGCAAAGTTTCTGCTGAGAAATCAGCTGTTAACCTTATGGCAATTCCCTTGTATGTTATTTGTCGTTTTTCCCCTGTTGCTTCCAATACTTTTTCTTTGTCTTTAGTTTTTGTCAATTTGATTACTATGTGTCTTGGCATGTTTCTCCTTGGGTTTGTCCTGCCTGGGACTCCCTGTGCTTCCTGGACTTGGGTGGCTATTTCCTTTCCCATGTTAGGGAAATTTTCGACTATAATCTCTTCAAATATTTTTTCAGGTCCTTTCTCTCTCTCTTCTCCTTCTGGGACCCCCTATAATGTGAATTTTGTTGCATTTAATGTTGTCCCAGAGGTCTCTTAGGCTGTCTTAATTTCTTTTCATTCTTTTTCCTTTATTCTGTTCCACAGCAATGAATTCTACCATTCTGTCTTCCAGGTCACTTATCTGTTCTTCTGCCTCAGTTATTCTGCTATTGATTCCTTCTAGTGTATTTTTCATTTCAGTTATTGTATTGTGCATCTCTGTTTGTTTGTTCTTTAATTCTTCTAGGTGTTTGTTCTTTAATTCTTCTAGGTCTTTGTTAAACATTTCTTGCATCTTCTCGATCTTTGCCTCCATTCTTTTTTCCGAGGTCCTGGATCATCTTCACTATCATTGTTCTGAATTCATTTTCTGGAATGTTGCATATCTCCACTTCACTTAGTTGTTTTTCTGGGGTTTCTCTTGTTCCTTCATCTGGTACAAAGTCCTCTGCCTTTACATTTTGTCTATGTTTCTGTGAATGTGCTTTTCCTTCCACAGGCTGCAGAATTGTAGTACTTCTTGCTTCTTCTGTCTGCCCTCTGGTGGATGAGGTTATCTAAGAGACTTGTGCAAGTTTCCTCATGGGAGGGACTGGTGGTGGGTAGAGCTGGGTGTTGCTCTGGTGGGCAGAGGTCAGTAAAACTTTAATCCACTTGTCTGCTGATGGGTGGGGCTGGGTTCCCTCCCTGTTGGTTGTTTGGCCTGAGGCGACCCAACACTGGAGCCTACCTGGCTCTTTGGTTTGGGCTAATGGCAGACTCTGTGAGGGCTCACGCCAAGGAGTACTTCCCCGAACTTCTGCTGCCAGTGTCCTTGTCCCCAACGTGAGCCATAGCCACCCTCCGCCTCTGTTTGTGGGGATGTCACAGTGTCCAGACTAGGGCAACCCTAGATTACCGTGTTAGCTGCAACATTTGATGGTAGACTGGTCTGGACAAGGAAGGAGTTAAGCGCTGGACTGTGTTCCCTCAAATTCATTTGTTGAGGTCGTAACTCCAGGACCTCAGAATATGACTGTATATGGAAATTCTGTCTTTAAAGAGGTAATTAAGTTAAAATAAGGTCATTAGGGTTGGCCTTAATCCGACATGACTGGTGTCCTTATATGAAGAGGAGATTAGGACACACACATGCACTAAGGGAAACCACAGGAAAGCACTGGGAGAAGACGGCCATTTGCGAGCCAAGGAGACAGGCCTCAGAAGAAACCAATCTTGCTGACACATTGATCTGGGACTTCTAGCCTCCAGAACTATGAGAAAATATTTACACCACCCAGTCTGTGGTACTTTGTCATGGCAGCCACAGCAAACTAATACAGAAGGGTACTGGAGGGCAAGGAGAACAGCTTTGCTAAGAAAGGAGTGAGGGCTTCCCTGGTGGCGCAGTGGCTGAGAATCTGCCTGCCAACGCAGGGGACACGGGTTCGAGCCCTGGTCTGGGAGGATCCCACATGCCGTGGAGCGGCTGGGCCCGTGAGCCACAACTACTGAGCCTGCGTGTCTGGAGCCTGTGCTCCACAACAAGAGAGGCCGCAACAGTGAGAGGCACGCGCACCGCGATGAAGAGTGGCCCCCACTTGCCGCAACTAGAGAAAGCCCTAGTACAGAAACAAAGACCCAACACAGCCATAAATAAATAAATTAATTAAAAGAAAAAAAAAAAGAAAGGGGTGAGCTCAGGAGAGAAGCAGGGGTGAGATGGGGGGGCGGTGATACTGAGGGAGTCACAGCTTTGGGGGATCCTGGGAGAAAAGGAAGAGAGGTAGAGCATCGAAGAGAGGAAGGAGAAACGTGTGTGTGTCTGGGGGCTGGAGGGCAGTGAGCAGCAGGCAGTAAGTCTTTCATTTCTCTCTCTTAAAATCCCATTTTCCCCAGAGCCAGCCCTTCCCCAGGGCCACACTCTCAATGTCCCTCTGTTCTGCTCCAGCAGCAGAAGGTTTGGCTCTTAGGAGGGGCCTATGTAGAGCCGTGCCCGCCCCTCCCCACCATCTGACGGCCCATTGTGCCCTCGGAGCTTGGAGGGGTGATTCTGAGGGGCACATTCCCTCGGCTCCGGGGAAGTCTCTGGTTCCCAGGGCTCCCCGGTGCAATCGGCAGCAGAGGGGGCCGGCTCCCAGGCTGGGGAGGGGGCTGCAGGTGGGGGATGGGGAGCCAGGGAATGACTGCGGCCTCAGCTGGCGGGGTCTCCTCCTGCCACCTCCGCCCCTCGGCCCTGCGGCAGCTGGGCCCGCGCCCTCTCCTTCCCCCAGGCTTTTGTGGCTCCAGTTTATTTTCCAGTTAATGAAGTGGGGGGAGGCTGCGTCCTGGCTGCTGCCCCTGGAGACGCTGAAGTTCTGAAGGCATCTCCTCCCGGAGGCTGCAGCCTGCGCCCCCGGCCCCTTCCCTCGCCCGCCCCTGCCCCAGGCGGCCTGCGGGTCCCACCTGCCAGAGCGTCTGCTGCCTGGGGCCTCACCCCGCCCGCCCGGGGCCAAGGCCAAAGCAGGCGTCCTAGGGTGGTGTGAGGGAGGAAAGGAAAACCCTGCAGCCGAGGCCGAACTCTCCTTCTGCCGTTTGCTGGCTGTGTGTCTTCCAGCAAGTCACTCAGCCTCTCTGAGTGTAAGACGAGCGGTGGAGTCTGGGAGCTTAGCTCTTCTCTTTGGAGTCAGGGGAGGTGAGGGAAACAGGGCCTAGATCGCTGGAAACAGAGAGGAAACATGCTTTTGTGTTTATCCAGGCTTTGCAGCCTCCCAGCTGAGCAACCTGGAGCAGGTGACCTAACATCTCTGGGACTTTAGTTCCTTCATCTGTAAAATGGAGGAAACAAGTAGTTGCCAATGAAAGAAACAAGTAGTTTACAATGGGGCAAACAAGTAGTTATTGAGGCGGGTAAATGAGATAATTCAGAGTTAAGCATTTATAATAACGTGGGCTCATAATAAAAAGTGCGGCCATTATAATTATTATTATTCAGCATTATCTTAATAAAATACCAATGCTGTGGACAGAGATCAACCCTATTTTACGGGCCCTGAAGCCCGTACGGGGAGGTGGTGGGGAGGGTCCTTAATAAAGGAAAGGAATATGCAAAATTATAAACGCAAAAGTAGGTAAGAAGTGACCATTTATTTTAAAAATGAAAAAAGGATTCATAACAAGCTACAGCTTTTAAAAAGTTGACAAATCAAAAATCATTAAAAATCCAGAAAAGTAAAATAATCATTTTTATTAATTAACTGCCTGACGCACCCATATAATATTTTTCTCTCCTTTTTTGGCTGTGTACCCTTTGATTCCTCATAATGATTCTGTAATGTTTTTAATAGAGGAGAAGGATAATTCAGCTTTCCTCTGGAATGGTTGATCAAAATTTATCTTTTTATTACTGATAGTCTTTAAACGTGTCTTTCAACTTTAAAATTGCTATTGGTAATACCATCTGTAATTTTAGGATTTTTGTCATTTTTGGAAAAATAAAAACCTATACACTTTTTAAAATTATTTATTTATTTATTTATTTTTGTCTGCGTTGGGTCTTCATTGCTGTGCGCGGGCTTTTCTCTAGTTGCGGCGAGCCACTCTTCCTTGCGGTGCGCGGGCTTCTCATTGCCGTGGCTTCTCTTGTTGCAGAGCATGGGCTCTAGGTGCGAGGGCTTCAGTAGTTGTGGCTCGTGGGCTCTAGAGCGCAGGCTCAGTAGTTGTGGCGCACGGGCTTAGTTGCTCTGCAGCATGTGGGGTCTTCCCGGACCAGGGCTCGAACCTGTGTCCCCTGCGTTGGTAGGTGGATTCTTAACCACTGCACCACCAGGGAAGCCCAAACCTATGCACTTTTTAAAAAAGTAATTGATCTGTAAGATATCAGGACAGTTCGAGTTTTCTTATGTTGCAACTAATCTTAAATACTTGTTATAAAGGACACCAGTCATTACTAACCAGTTTGTCCTCATTGTAGTGGTCTATTATGAGTTTTATGTTATCTTTATCAAATCACTAAGAAATTTAAAACTTTTCCCACTGTAATTGTATGTGTTACCCTCTTCATTAATTGGATTATTAAAGAATCCCAGAACCTGTTAGAAAACTATCTCTTCCGTTTTTTTTTTTTTTTTTGGCCGTGCTGCATGACATCCAAGATCATAGTGCCCAACCAGGGATGGAACCCATGCCCTCTGAAGTGGAAGCAAAGAGTTCTAACCACTGGACCAGCCAGGGAATTCCCACTATCTCTTCCTCTTAATGCAGTGTCTCTTTGGGGATAATCTGAGTTTTGTGTTACAATTCCCTTCCTAATGTCAGAATAATTTCTATCTAATCATTTAATATAAAAATACACAGGAAACATTTTTGTATGGTATATTTATAATTTATACGCTACATCATTAGGCATATTCCTGACAGGAAAGAACTTCCATTTTAACAAAGCATCAGTGAGAACCAAACCCAACACTTGCCATATTACACGTCAGGTGATTAGAAGAATTTTCCATGGACTAGCTTCCGCTTTCCATGCCTCCAGGTCCGGGTGCTAGAGGACACGTTCTTGCCACCACGACCCTCTGGCTGTGCATCTACATGTCCTGATGCTGCATGAGTCAGCTTGGTGACCGTAGGAGCATTCCCGGAAGCCATCCCAACACCAGAGAGTTAGCATAACCATTCATGCAAGTGATTGTGAGCTATACCACATAACCCTTTAATCCAACCTAAATGTACTCCCTACTCAATTTCCCCTTAGCCAGACTCCCAGAATGCCCGTGGCTTCTCCACCACCTGACAAGAGGGGAGATGGAGGTGGAGGGGAAGTTATAATGAAAAGAAACTACAGACATAATCAGTTGTGATTACAATGTCTTACTCTTGCATTTTTTATGCAGAACCACATGAACACACTGGCAGGGTACCACCCAGGGCCTTAGAAGGAGCAAGTGAGCTTCATTAACTTCATGGTAAGTTTGCCTCTGCTTGTAGACTCTTGGGCCAGCTATAATTTTATGGGCTCTAGAAGGTTTCTCTATAGTACCCCCAAAATGCCTCCTTATCAAGTATAAAGATGTCTATAACTACACTGTCAGACATATATTTCTCTGGTTAAAACATTGCCCCAGTGCTACTCTCTTTTAAAATATATCTGGGAATTCCCTTGTGGTCCAGTGGTTAAGACTTTCACTGCCAAGGGCCCAGGATCAGTCTCTGGTCAGGGAACTAAGATCCCACAAGCCGTGCGGCGGCCAAATATATATATATATATATATATATATATATATATATATATATATATATATATATATATTATATATATATATTTTATATATATATATATTTTATATATATCTGTGGGGGTGGGAGGATATGGAGTCTTTCACATTTTAGTATAAACTCATTGGACAGTGAAAGTTTAGAGCAGCAAGAGAGCTCTCAAAATTGTGGAATAACACTTCAAGAAAGAGACTGTATCACCAAAGGCAAACTTCTTTCAATTCACACTTTGCGCGGTGAATGAACATGCTGGATTCTGCAGCCAAATCTGGGGGTGCAAGCGGCCTATGTGAGAAGGTGGAGTTGTGGGGAACACCTATAGGAACTCAGCATCATTTTTAGTCACTTTTCAATTCTGAGCAATAATAGAAGAGATATGAATCACTTATAATATTAATAGCAATTTTTTTTAACGAAATCACTTGGCTTGTTAAATAGTTTGGATTTTATTCAGTGCCTTAAGCCACGTGCTGGTGGCCTAGCTGAGGGTGAGTGGGGAAGACACAATTTTTCTGATTTGCTCTGGATTTCTTCCTGCACGGTCACTCTGCCCCCACTTCCCAATCTCTGCTTCCCAAACTCTGCTTGCCCGAGACCATGACTCAGGTCCCAGCCTAACTGAATTGCACCACCAAAACCCTACTCCCCACCCACCTTGGGTAATTTCTAGTTCCCACTTTCCCAGAGGTAAGCACCTGATGGTTTGTTGGTGAGAAAGAGAATCTCAGTTCACCGTTTCTTCTCTTTCCATTTAAGACTCTAAATAGAGGTGGCGGTAAAATCACCCAAGAAGATCCAGAAGCAGAGGAGGAGAGATGGAGAGGAAAGCCAGTGTCCTGAGCAGTGGGTGACTGCCAGGTGACTGACTGTTTATCTCAGTCTCTCTCGCTGGCTCTGAGCTTTCTTTCCCCCATGTAAATGAGGTAGGAGAGGGTAGGTCCCCAGAACACAGAAAGGGCCTGGGGCTTCTTCTTTCAAAGCAGTGATTCTCTCACAAGCCTCCTCAGAAAACTCCACTTTGATAACCCCAGCACCTGAGCAAGCCACCCTGGAATCAGTTGTGAAGAGGCAGGCTGTCAGCTGGCTGTGTGCAGTGTCTTTGAGAAGAGAATGCAAATCCCGGGATATTAGATAGAAACCAGGCTATAGAGCACTTAGCGCAAGGTCTCCAGGAATAGAAGAAACATGGTACATTTTGACATACTTGTTGAGAATCCTATGGTCACATTTATTGATACTTGCTCTGTACCTTTGGGCAAGCTACTTAACCTCTCTCTGCCTCAATCCTCCTACACAGAAGTGGAGATGTTGACACCTTTCTAGTTATTGTGAGGATTGAAAATCATGCCAGTACAGCTTCTAACACCATGCTGGACATGTTGTAGATGCTCAAGGGAGACTAGGTTTACAGAAGGAACAGATATTTGATTGAACAAACATTCTCTGAGCTTCTGCCATGTGGCAGGTCCTGAGAAGACCCTGAGGGAAGAACTAAGATGTACGGGGAAGGGACTCACAGTTTGAGGTGGAAACAAGACATGTCTGTGTGCAAGTTTATCATAGTAAACAAGTGACCTCAAGTTGCAGAGAGTGCAGAGTCAGTGGCGTTGTGAGGAGAGAACCAAAAGGTACACCATCCCACCAGGCGGCTCAGTGAAAATGTTGCATCTGAGTTGGGCCTTGAAGGAACAGTTTTGACTGGAGACTTATGGTAGAAAAATACACCACATGGAGGGGAAAGCATGAGCAAAGGATGAAGGGGTGAACCCCTAGGGACGATTTGGGGAAACTCACTGGAGGCTAGCGACTACGTGGCGTATGTGAATAAAGCTGGAAGCTGATAAAGCTGTCCATGGAGGCCAAAGGTAAGTGAAGGCCATGGGGGCTTGGCATGTCTTAAATGTCCACAACTCACTGGGAAACGGGGAACAGGGGCAGGTTTTTGAATGCACAGTTTTTGGGGGAGAGACAGCCCCACTCCTCAAAGCATCCTGGTACTCCCAAAGCAGGGGCCCGGCCCAGCCATCCTGTTTCATGAGAAGAGCAGGTCTGTGGCCACCATCAAACAGGAGAAGGAGGGAGGACAAACAGGCAGGGAGAAGTACTAGTGAGTTACACCGTTATAAATACACTTTAGGGCCGTGTGACTTGGCCATAAATCGCTGCACTGTGCTCAGGTGATGTCACCCCATGCTTGGCGGTATTTATAGCTTTGTTCACTGTTCCTTGGGACTTTTTTTTTTTTTTTTTTTGCACTTACATGCCATTTCTGCTCTTATTCTGGTGTCTTCAAGGATGATTATCTGGAACTTCCCCACTACTCAGTGGAGAAGTTCCTCCTGAGTCTAACTGCTAGCCCTCTGGATCTGTACTTTGTTACAGGGAACCTAGCCCCCTCTCTACTGCAAGAAATTCTTTGTAGAATTCAGAATAGGGAACATCTCTCTCTTTTTCTCAGTCCTAAGAGCCTACTGTGTGCCAGGCAGTATGGTGACAGCAGTGAACAGTACTGGCAGTCTCTACCTATACAGGGCTTACAATCCAGCAGGGAAAACAGACACTGAATATCTAATTACAAGTGTGATTAATGCTGCCAGTGAAAATAGAGGGTGCTTGAGGGCAATAACGAGGTGATCTAACCTGTTTGGAGGAATTAGAGAGGCTTCCATGGAGAAGTGACATTCAGTGTGAGGTCTAAGGGGTGAGTAGGGGATGAGGGGGGTGGTTAGGGGCCAGGGTGGAAAGGAACATTGCAGGCAAGGGAACAGGGCATGTGGAGGCCCCAGTGAAGACAGATATGTGGCCAGTTCCAAAAACTCGGAGAAGCCTGTCAGAGCTGGAGTATAAGGGGCAAGAGAGAGTGTGGGAAGCAGAAGGCTGGAAGGCAAGACAGAGCCATCGCAGGCAGGCTCCTGTAGCTAATGGGAAGATTCTGAGTGTGATCCAAAGGGCAACGGAGTCACCAGTGAGTTTTAAGCAGGGGAAATAGGTGGTTACATTTGAGCTTGAGAAAGACCACTGGGGCTGCAGACACACAGAACTGCAGAGAACAGAACTGAGCAGACACCGAGAGGCTGTTGCTGGTGGTCCAGGCCGGAGAGGCCATAGCATATGGACCAAGGTGGTAGCAGTGGAGACGGAAGGAAATGGACATAACTAATAACCACCAACAGGACCTGGAGACTGATTAGCGATGAATGGGGAGGAAGAAAGAGCAGTCAAGTACAGCAGGTCTTTGGTTTAAACAACAGGATGGAGGCTGGTGCCAATCTTTTTTTTTTTTTTTTAAATCGCATTATTGAGGGATGATTGATGTACAAAATGCTGCACCTATTTAACATATAGAACCTGGTGAGTTTGGAGGTAAGTATTCATCCATGAAACCATTGCCAGTATCTGTGCCATAAACATATCCATCACCTTCAAAAGTTTCCTTCTGCTTCTTTTTATATATTATTATTATTATTATTTTATAGAATTATGGAGGAGATAAGCTGGTGGTTGTTTTTTTAAGCTGCCAAGTTTGTTTGGTTTTTTTTTTTTTTAATTTATTTATTTTTGGCTGTGTTGGGTCTTCGTTTCTGTGCGAGGGCTTTCTCCAGTTGCGGCAAGCGGGGGCCACTCTTCATCGCGGTGCGCGGGCCTCTCACTATCGCAGCCTCTCTTGTTGCGGAGCACAGGCTTCAGACGCGCAGGCTCAGTAGTTGTGGCTCACGGGCCTAGTTGCTCTGCGGCATGTGGGATCCTCCCAGACCAGGGCTCAAACCCGTGTCCCCTGCACTGGCAGGCAGACTCTCAACCACTGCGCCACCAGGGAAGCCCTATATTATTATTATTATTTTATTTCGACATAAGATTTACTCTCATAGCAAATATTTGAGTATAGTCCAGCATTGTTGATTACAGGCACTAAGCTGCACAGTAGCCCTCTTGGATTGACTCCTCTTGCATAACTGAAACTTTGCACCGTTTGGCTAATACCTACCCTTTCCCCCTCCCCGTCCCCTGGCAAACACCATCCTGCTCTCAGGTAGAGCCTCTTGAAGGACCACCGGAGGAGGAGCCAGGTTTCTGCTGTTTTGTTCTTTTTCATCGGGGGCAAATCTTTCCCTGGGATTTACTTTCCCCTAGACCTAGTCCCAGAGCCTAGACTCGGGCTTTACATGGGGAGGACTTGGGGATGGGGCTGAAGGAAGCTGGAGGCTCAGGAATGAAGGCTGGTGGAGGAGGGGAACTGCCATGCCTGCCAGAAGAGGACTAGGTGCCAGTGCCTTATTGCTGCCTGTGTCTCAGAGGCTGGAATGGAGGCACTAAAGGGACATTAAATCAACATTCTCCATCTGTCCAGTTAGGAAATGCCACCGAAACCAGCAGCCAGACCCTGCCTGACAGCCACTGCTAGGCCTGTTCCCTGGCCCAGAAGCTGGGAAGCCAGTGGGAGCAGGGAGGACTACTCTGGCCTGGAGCGTGGCTGTCTCACGTAGGAAGACCCACCATGTCATGTGCAGGGAGGAAGGAAATTGGTCCCTGACCCTGGCTCTCAGGAGGAATAGAAGCAGTTCTTAAACAGGGAGGGGTTTCCCTGGCGGTGCAGTGGTTAAGAATCCGCCTGCCAATGCAGGGGACACAGGTTCGAGCCCTGGTCCGGGAAGATCCCACGTGTCGCGGAGCAACTAAGCCCGCGCGCCACAACTACTGAGCCTGCGCTTTAGAGCCCGAGAGCCACAACTACTGAAGCCCGCGTGCCTAGAGCCCGTGCTTCACAACAAGAGAAGCCACCGCAATGAGAAGCCCGTGCACCACAACCAAGAGTAGCTCCCGCTCTCCGCAACTAGAGAAAAACCCACGTGCAGCAACGAAGACCCAATGCAGCCAAAAATAAATAAAAATAAAATAAATTTTAAAAAAACAAAAACAAAAACAGGGAGCATTTATAGAACACCCCTATATATGTCCTGATGGAACCCCTCAGCAGGCATCTCTAGGGAACGGCCCCTGCCTCCTTAGCAGAAACATATGATGACAATACCATGGGGCTGTTAGAGCTAGAGGAAACTGAGGCCCAGAGAGGGGAGCTGTCTTATTTAAGGCCATATTTCAGACTTTGAAGATCCTAATTCTCAATATTCAAGTCTAGGAAACTTTCCTTGATGTCTCCAAGCTAGGTGCAGTAACTGGTGTTCTGCACTCTTAAAGAAATGGGCATGTTTCTACCTCTGTACTTCCCAACTCAGTTGTAGCTATCTGTCAATCTTTCCCACTAGACTGTGGCTCCAGGAGAACAAGGGGTGTGTTTTATTCATCTTTGTTTCCTAAGTGCTTAGCCTAGTGCCTGGGCATAGAGTAAGCTTTCAATACATGTTTGTGAGATGAAGAGATGGATGAATGGGTGAACAAACTAATTAATTAATCTTAACCCAAATCCTTAGCAAGCCTCCATTGGGGTTATTAGGATGGAAGTGACATTTTTTTTTTGAGTGTTTTAAAATTTTTATTAGTTTTTAAGTTTAAATCATTTAAGACTATTAATTTTCCCTTTAAGCACAGCTTTGGCTATATCCTGTAAGTTTGTTTTTGTTTTTAATTGAAATATAGTTGATTTACAATGTTGTGTTAGTTTCTTAGATTCTGGTGTACAGCAAAGTGATAAAGTTATACATATATATATATATATATATATATATATATATATATATATATACTCTTTTTCATATTCTTTTCCATTATGGTTTATTACAGGATATTGAATATAGTTTCCTGTGCTGTACAGTAGGACCTTGTTGCTTATCCGTTCTATATATAATAGTTTGTTTCTGCTAATCTCAAACTCCCAATCCTTCCCTTCTGGAGTGACATGGCTAAGGGTTGTGCTTTAAGGTAATGGCTCCCCTTATAATAAGGGTTAAGTAAGCCTAACTCTGTATTTCCATTCATGTGAACCTTATTCAACTTCACCCTTAAACCTACTATGATGTTCAATAACCTTAATACAACTTCAGCCCATAATCTTAGCTGCCAGCTTGAATGCAAACATAAACCACAATTCTCACAGCCAGACCTGATACTAAATAGATCTAATGATGGGTGGTTTTAGGTCTTCAAAGAAGCACTAGGGAATGCTAAAGATCAGGAGACTGTGGACTTGGGAGTAGGATCCAAGGGAACTAAAACCAAGGGCCAAAGGAAGATGAGAGACTCTCTCTTTCTCCTTCGCATCCCCACCATCTGTTCACTATGGTCTCTGATTTTCAGATGCCTATGGGAGACCAGAGCTGTATAATGATCAGAGCTGTTTGGACATAAGGGGTGCCTTTGCTGACAAAAGCACTTGGAATGGGCCTGGGGTGCAGGGGTGGGAAAGTAGGAGTTAGCAAGAATCCTGGCCTAAGAGGCAAGAGGCCTGCCTGGGTTCTGGTGCCAGTCTTACTCTGACTATGACTTACTTTGTGACAGATCATTTCACCATCTCAAGGGGGAATGGACCTCATGTTGTCTGAGGCTTCATCCAGTTCTGGAGCTTGATGTTTGAGTCATTAGTTGACATTACTTTCCATTTTTTCCTAATTAAGTCTATTCTGCACTCTCCCCTCCTCCATACCCACTCCCCACCTCCCTGCCCCTGTCCAGGACCCCTGAGTGCTGACTCTCTCCTCTCTTTCCCTGAGCTGATCACCTCAACTGGGCTGCTCATTTGAAGCAGGAATCTTCCAATCCCTGTGAGCAGAGGCAATGAAATCCTCATTAAACCTAATAAGAGGTAACTGGTCCATTTAGCACAAATTGTCTCCCCATGTTGGGATGTGAAGCACTGAGAAAGAGGGGGATGAAATGCATGGGAAGGAATGGACCACAGTGGCTCACAGGCAAGGCTGGTGCGTGGTAAACACACCCTGGGAGCCTGCCTTTGCCAAGGTCACTCTTTCTACTCCCCTGACTCAGAGCAGCTTCAGCCTATCCAAACCTCTCCCCAGATATTTTGGACACTCATCCTCAGTAGACAGACCCTTCTGGGGTCTGACCTTTAGTACTTTGCTTCAATAGCGGCACTGCTCCCTCAGATATCCTCCGACACCCAAGCCCCATCCGAGGAGCCTGATTCCTTTGTCCACCATCCCCCAAGGGACCTGCTGCCCTTCTTCCTGCCCCCACTCCCACCCCTCACAGTACAGATTTGAATCTCTCCCTATCGCCAATAAGAGAATCTGTCTCTACTCTGATCCTCATACATCTCAAAAGCTGGGCATCTTAAGGAAGAGGAGAACAAGAGAAAACAGACTGGTATAGCAGCAGGAAAGCCCAAGGCCTGACATGTGGAAGGACTTATGCAGCCACCTGGGCTATACGACACAAAAGTGGAGGAGTAATGAGGACAAGCCCCTTTGCTGGGAGGACTTTAGAAGAAAGGGTGCCTCTCTCACTGCTCTGGGCTGCAGTCTCTGCAGCAGGGGGAGGGACACGGTGACCTCTGGCAGCTCCTTGCTCTCGGGGACTCAGGGTTTCCTTTATGGTCAGGATTATTTTCCAGGCTGAAAATCAGGATCTTGGCCTTTCCCTTTTGTGCCTCTGGTAAGCAGCAGGAACACAATCCTCCGCCCCCTCTAGGGGGAAAAAGGACAATTTATCGAATTGTTCTGCTGTTCTTAGCCCTCATTGAGACAAAGAATTCATTTCCATCTCTCAGGGTGGCTACTCCTGCTGGTGGTCATAAATTGCCTTGCTGCTCATTCCCTGACCTCTTGATCTCTTTGCTTTTGTGCTCAGAAAATTATTAATATTTCTCTTAACTCCATATACAACCTTTGGCTGCTTCTCTCCTTCCTTCAGGGTGAAGTAGCCTCCTTAGGGATTACTCCCTCTACCTCCACGCCCTGCACACTTCTCTCTGGGCAGGGCCCTGTGCATGGGGATGAGGACTAATCCAGCAGCCGGACCCGGCTAGCTTACTGGGTGCTTAGCGCTGTTCTAAGAGCTGTATGGATATTGACCCATTTAATCCTCACAACCACCCCATAAAGTAAGTACTATTATTATCTGTTTTCAGATGAAGAAATCAAGGACTAGAGAGGGGAGGTAAATAGGCTGCCCAAGGTCACACAGAAAGTAAGGGTCAGAACCTGGATTAGGATCCCCTCGGGCTGGTTTCCATGCTCACGTACCTTGCTTTCCACTAGTCTGCTGCTTCTCTGAGGGGGAGAGGGTACCCAGCTTCTTCCTTGCCCTCGGGGAGCTCCAGACTGAGAGGACATGCATAGCTCTTGCCCCAAAGGAGCCCCAAGTTTGATGGGGAGGCAGATATCCTGTCCTGGGGAGGTATGTCTAGTCTGATGGAAAAGACACAGACTTTGCTTCTGGGAGCATCCATCGGATACTGGGGACTCAGCCCCAGGATGTCCCCAGTTTGATGAGAGTTATGTGATTAAACTCGAGTAGACTCAGTTAATCCAATTAGAATTGTGAACATTCATTTGAGAGAGATGAGAATGGAGGAAAATTAAAAGAGCTTAATTGGGGTTCTCCTCAGAAGGAGGGGAGGGCAAAGCAGGATTGGCAATAAGCGGAACTGCTGGTAGAGGGAAGAGGGCACGGCAGGCACCTCATGGCGTGCGCCCTTGCTGAGGGTAATGCCTGGAAAGCAGGGGTTTGCTTAGCTCAGTGATTCTCAACCCTGGCTGCCCATCAGAATTACCTGGGGAGGTGTTTTAAAATCCTGATGCTTGGGGCTTCACCCAAGAACAATTAATCTTTGGGAGTGAGGCCAAGGCACTGGTGATTTTTAAAAGCCCCTCAGGAGATCCTAATACACAGCTGGTGTTGGGGACCCCTAGCTGGAGTTAGGGTCTTAAGCTCTGGCATCTGGGATATTGACTGGCTTTTGTGGAGGGGATTCTGGAGAATTGTGTTTGCTATGAACAGGGCTGGTAGGAACTGGGGATTAAAGGCAGGGAGGGGGAAAGGGAAGTTAAGGGACCACGAGAGGGAAGTGAGATTACTGCTTTGGCTGTTAAGGATCTGGAGAAATTTGGCTTCTCTGCTGCTAGGGTTTCTAGGTGAGATAAGAGGCCAAGGGGAAGGGAAAGCTTTGATAACCCAGTCCCTCGTCACACTGAGAATCACCATCAAACCTGAATAGCAGAAGCTGGAAGGTGGGCAAGAAGCACTCACTAAGCTAAGAATATTCTCTTCCCTTTCTCTGGACTTTTTCTTCTGAACGTTTTCCTACGTCGTATCACCATGGGCCTCCTGTCCACGCAGAATGAAAAGGGGAAAAGGCTGTCTCACTGATACTGTACGAACATCCCTACCTCAGGGCCCTTGTACTTGCTGTTTCCACCTACCTGATATATTCTCCCCTCAGATGCCCGAACATCTGAATCTCTCAGGTCCTTCAGGTTTCTGCTTAAATGTTACTTTAGCAGAGCAGCTTTCCCAGTAAGAGTAGCAATTTCTCCTTCCCTTCCACTCCCTATTCATTGTATCCTGCTTTATTTGTCCCTCATAGCATTTACTACAGCCTGGTGTATTCTATGATTTTTCTACTGCCTCTTCCTGCTCTGCAGAATGGAACACTCTGAAGGAGGGACTTTGTTAAATAAAAAATTTTTTTCATTGTTATATCTCCAAGGCCTCGAATTTTGACTGGAACATAAGCAGACACTGAAGAAATATCTGTGGAATGCAAGATTAATGGATGAGTAAATGAAAAGCCCTTGTGTGTCTGCACGTTGGTGTGTGGCTCTTTGTATGTATTTGTGATTATATTCCTATTTCTCTGGGTTAGGTATGCTCTTTATTTTTAAACTGTGTGTTTGCCTGTGCACATGTGTTTTTGAACATATGGAGGACTCTTTGGGTCTATGCATAGTGTGCTTCTGAATGTGAGTTTGTGTGTGTTTCTGCCTGTGTTTCTGTGTCTTCTGTATGTGGATGTGTCTGGACCCTTCAGCCTGGTGTCAGGATCTGTGGAAGAAAGAGGCGTTGTAACTGCCTCGCACCAGCAGAGGGCACCAAAGAGCCATGTGCCTGAAATCCAGAAATCTTGCCGGGTCATAAGGGACTCCGAAGACTTAGGATCCGGGAGGAAAGAAGTGGAGACCTCTCTGGACCAATACAGTGCTGTAAAGTTGTGCAATTCCTGTGCAGTTTCTGATATTTCTCCTCAACTCATTCCCTAGAACCCAGAGGTCGAGGCACCCCCAATCCCGTGAGCGGAAGCATCCGGTTAGGGGTTGGGAGAGAGGCTGGTTGTCAAGCTGGGCTCTTTAAGAACGAGGAGAGCCTCATCAATCTCCAGGAATTCCTTCCCCTCCCAGTACCCAGATCCCTCAGCCTCAAAGGATCTGAAACTCTGTGCTTGGAGATCCTCCTGTGGCTGCCCTCTCCTCGGCCTTTGGAAGCCCTCTAGTTGACTACTTTCTGGATGGGTAGATAGATGCCCAAGATGAACAAAGGAAGGAGTCAACTGCGCCTCTCCCCCACCGGCTGAGGACTCCAACACAGCCTGGTGTCACTATGTGCTGGGTGAGGCCCCCCCTGGCAGGGGCCTCAGTCCGGTCCAGTAAGCAGCTGGAATTCTTCAGCTTTGGGTTTTGTAGGTGGGAAGAGAAGTGTATCCCTCCTCACCTCCAGGATTCATCAGTCAACTGAGAATTCCCAATTTGGGGGATGTAGGGGTTAGATTCTGGGTGTGGAATTAACAAGAAAAAAAAAAAGGATTTTATCCTTTTTGATTCCATGAACAGCCACCTGCCCACCCCTTCCTCTCCCACACACGCTTACACACACCCAAACACACCCAAACACTCACACACCCTTCCCCACCAGTCATCCCCTGGGCTAAAGGCTTGTCCTCAGCCCATGCCCCGCCTCCCCAGTCTACTGCCTAGTTCCGTAGCCCGGGACCAGGGCTGTATATATAAATGAGAGGGAGGTGCGGGGGGCAGGGGTCCAGCCGTCCCAGCTCCAGCGCCCGCTTCTGTCACGTTAGTTACCCCCTTTGCCCTCCACCGCTTTCTCTCTTGGCGCTCCGTCCATCTCAGTTCCAGCGAGGGGTGTGCGTGCGTGTGCGTGTGCGCGCGCACTGGGGGGGGGGGGCAGGGGGAGGGCTGTGGAGGGAGGCGCCGTCGGAGGGAGAGTAGACGTCAGGAGGAGGGACTGAGGAGGGAGAGAGAGGGAAGGAAGAGAAGGGGGGAGAAAGGGAGAGCAGAGATCGAAAGAGACCCAGAGAGATAAAGCTTGAGGCGAGAAATAGTAAAAGGCGGGGTGGGGGGGGGCGGGAGGGGGGAGGAAGGAGGGGTGGAGAAGAGGGAAAGGGAGAGAGAGTGAGAGAGAGAGAGAGAGCGAGCGAGCGACGGGACCGGGAGGAAAGAGAAATAAAGAGAAGCGGAGGGAAGGGAAGTGAGTTTGTGCGCGTGAGTGTGTGCGTGTGCGTGTGAGTGTGCAGGGGCGGGCGCGGGCGGGCGGGGGGCGGGCTCCCGGGCTCCCCTCCTCCCCAGCCCGCTCCTCTCGCTCCCTCGCCGACTCCGGGCCCCAGCCGCGGGCGGGCGGACGGCGGGCGGACAGCATGCTGAGCCTCCTCGTTTGGATCCTCACTCTCTCCGATACTTTCTCCCAAGGTAAGAGGGGCCCCCCCGGGGCCCCCCCCGCCCACCCCCACCCCCGGCAGCCCGGGGAACACTGGGGGGCTCGGCGGCCCGCGGCCGGTCCCCCGGGGTCCGGACGCCACGAGGCGGGGGCTGGGTCCCGGCGCGGAGCCCTGGGGGAGGGGGCGCGGAGTAACGGGGGCTGGTGGCGAGGAGGAGTTTTCCGTTGATTTGCCCAAGTTGTTTCCTCCGGCTGCGCGGGAGACCGGTGAACCGGGGCCGCGAGGGCCGGGGGTCGGAGTGAAAAAGGGATCCGAACACTCAAAGTCTTTTCCGGAGCATCTGGCAGCCCTACCTACCTCCACCCTCCGAGGCCGGGAGTCAGGACGCGCGGGTCTTGGCCGGGGGAAGGCTGGGAAGAGAGTGGGATTTCGGATTAGGGGGTGGGAGGGGCGCGGAAAGCCGGGGGCCCGGGCTCCGGAAGATGCAGCTAAGGGAATCCCCGTCCTCCTTCCAGCCCAGCCCCTCGGAGGGCTGAGTCTGAGCGGCGGCTCCAGACTGCCTGGGGCTGCCCCCTTCAAAGGAAGGGAGCGGTGCCTCGGGGCCTCTGGTGGGGATTTGAACCCCTGCACGCGGAGGCTCCGGGTCGGGAGTGGAGTTCCACAGGCAGCTTCGGGCCCGCTGGATATGGAAGGGGCCACTTGCGGGCGGGGCTCACACCCACGGGGGGTCAGGAAAGTGTTGATGTCCGGGCTTATTTGGGACTGGCGGGGGAGAGGCTGGGAGATGAGGGAGAGGTTAAGAGAGAGATGAGGATATTAGTGTATCCGGAGGCTGGGCTGGGGGGCGGCGGGGGAACTGAAGAAACCAAGGGCCCAGACTTCAGCCCCGACTGGGGTCTGTGGGAGTGGATTCTTGTCTCCTGGGTCGGACTCTAAGGAAGATTTAATCCTGCTGAGCAAGCTCCCCCCACCCCCCACCCCCAAAAATGGAGCTGACACACAGATGTTGACATACAAACACCAAAAACCAACCATAGACACTGAGACAGACTGTTCACCTACTGAGACAGACATACCCGCGAGCATCCCCGCACACGGAGACAGACACATACATATACACAAAGACACCGACACATCTGAGGAAGACAGATTCCTCCCCCGTATCGGCACACGCGTGCACGTTCATGCACCCAAACATAACAAAACTCACAGACACAGTACATGTATGAGGCGGGCATTTACAAGGACACAACACGCGCACACACACACACACACACTGAAACCCTTCCAGGGATACCAACCCTCCAGCTTGAACAAAGAAACTTGAACAGATATTCATATAGGCAGACACTTATGGAGATGTACAGACAACAAAATGGAGGAGGTGGTCTCCTTTTTTTGGGGGGGGGTGGGAATCTGGGAAGGGGGAAGTTAGCTTGGACAGAGCACCCTCAGGCATTGCCCCGCTCTCAGTTCCCTTCCGGCCCGGTGGGTGTGTGTTTAGGGGTGGGGTGTTATTCTGGACCCCTCCCCTCCAATCCTGGCCAGGCGCCTCCCTGGCTCCGAAGCCAAAGCCTGGCTGAGTTGCTGGGGGCCGGTCTGTCGATCCATCATTCCCCATAGGGCATCCATGCCCCCCTCCCCCCCCACACACACACTTAGGATTTGGGAAGGGCGCACGTCCATGGTGTGAGAAGTGGTGCTGGGGGAAAGGAGGCCTGGCCCTGGGGTTGGCAGGCCAAGCCAGCCACTTGGCAGAAAGTTGGGAAGATGATTTAAGTTCTGACTTTGTTCAGCCGGGCTGCTAGAGAAGGGGGAGATGGGGGAGGGCCCACGGTGATGGAGGAGGGGTCAGCTGGGTCTGTACTGATATGCGTTGGGCGCAAGCTTCTGTCTGCCCCTTTCCCCGCAGCCCTCATGTGTCAGCAACGTGGATACAAACGAGCTTCAAGGAACAAAAGCTGCAGTTAGCAAACAGGAGAGGCATGTGGATTGAATCGGGACAGAAACGGTTCGAGGGAAGTGTGTTGTGTGCCTTTCTCCCTTCGGAAAGGGGGGGAGGGGTGAGGGGTTAGCTGAGCTCATCCTCCAGCGGGGGTGAAAGCAAGACCTGATGAAAGTGTGCAAAAGTATTTGGGATGGGGGGAGGGGTTACCAAAGGGAAATAAAAGGGAGAGGATAGAACGGAGGGGAGAGGAAGTCACTCCTGAGTGTTCCTGGGAAGCTGAGCAAGGACTGGGGAGGAGGCAGGGCAGGAAGGAGTGGGGATCTGGGGCTCTTCAGGGCTGGGGGAGGTGGCAGGACCTCTCTCCTCAGCCTCCATCCTTAGAAAGAAAGAGTTGTAGGCAGGGACTGGGGCAGTGGTAGGGGAAACCAAGGCGGGGATCGCCAGGGGCTTGAGGGGGGGTGGCAGGGAGGTGGGGAGAAGGTGGGAGGAGAAGGCAGTTGAAATGAGGGGAGTGGAGAGGAGAGGGGAAAGGGACGTTCAGCCTAGCAGAGAAATAAAAATCACGTTTTAAAGAATTTCAATGGGCTTCATCAATCTTCATTTTTCACTAAATAATTTTCTGTATCTTATCTAAATGAAAACCATTATCCTTCCCCCTGTTTCCATCATGCGCTGGCTCCTCAGACTGATTGCGCCGAAAATTGAAATATTTATTCATTTTCTGGGAGATTTTCTCGCTCCCCAGTCTCAGGGAGGAGAAATTGAAAAAGAAAGATTATAGCTAATCAGAGCAATGTGGGATGACAGGCTGGCCCAGGGTGGGAGCTGCCCAGGGGAGGGTGGAGGTGAAGGTAGGGGGAAAATCTGTCCCTTCAGCCCCCAGAGTCCCCCAGGCATCCCTGCCATTGCTTTGCAGGGCGGTGAAGAGTGAAGGGAAGAGGGCCTCCTAAATTCCCAGTATTCAGCTACCGAGTACAGCTACATCCTGGCAGAGAACAACAGTCTGGAAAAAAGAGTAGCTGGGAATGGACTCTCTCCTCCCTGTGCCACAACCCCCCCCCCCCTCCCCGACAAGATGTCCCACCCTTCTAGCCCAAAGCAGGATCTTGAGGTTGGGGAAGAGGCAGGGGGCGACATGGCAGAAATCAGGATACCAGGTCCCTCTCCTTGACCTTCTTCTTTTTTTTTTTTTTTAATAAATTTATTTATTTTATTTATTTATTTTTGGCTGCGTTGGGTCTTCATTGCTGCGCGCGGGCTTTCTCTAATTGCGGCGAGCAGAGGCTACTCTTGGTTGCAGTGCGCGGGCTTCTCATTGTGGTGGCTTCTCTTGTTGCGGAGCATGGGCTCTAGGTGCGCGGCTTCAGCAGTTGTGGCAAGCGGGCTCAGCAGTTGTGGCTCGCGGGCTCCAGAGCGCAGGCTCAGTAGTTGTTGCGCACGGGCTTAGTTGCTCCGCGGCATGTGGGATCTTCCCGACCAGGGCTCAAACCCATGTCCCCTGCGTTGGCAGGTAGATTCTTAACCACTGCGCCACCAGGGAAGCCCTTCTTGACCTTCTTGATTGGACTTCGGCTCAGACCCAAAGGGAGGGTGTGAACCCAGTATTTGGTGCCTGGAATTACCTCTGGCTAAGTTCTGGACCGCAGAAGACCCTGGATCAGGAGGAGGAGGCATCTAGGCCCTCCCACCTTCTGCTGGCTGACATGGCTGCATGGTTGGTTGTCTTGCTCTGCCTTTGGTTCTCCGGTGGGGTGAGGATGAGGAAGCCCAGCCTTGTCCCCAGCTCTCACCCCCTTGACTTGAGAACCGAGTGCTCTGATGGAAGCTCTTGTAGACCCTCTTTATATCCTCGGGGACCAAATCTTAATTTCTCTTTTAGCCTTTCAGTTTCTGACACAGTGCTACACACTCGCTTGGTAAGTGCCCTTAAATATCTGATCAATTGATTGATTTGATGAGAGTTCTACGATGTTGGAAGAAGGCAGTATTAAAGGGTGCTTAAATCACAGACTCCCGTCCAGCTCCCTGGCTAAATCCCCTCCCCCTTGGCCACTGGGTAGTTGTGTTGGCTTGAACAAGGTATGTGCCTTCTCTGTGCCTTAGTTTGCTCATCTGTAAAGTAAGGTTAGGAATAACATTTCATAGGGTGCCCATGGCAGTTAAATATGTTAATCCATGTAAGGTGCATGGAACAGTGTCTGGCACAGAGAGGTGTGCTCAGTAAGTGCTTCTGTTATGACTTTGCGGCTGGACATAGGAAGCCGAGTTGTTTTTTTCCTTTCCAGCTCCTCCTCATGATTCTCTTTTTGTTTTCCTGCTCCAGCTGCCCAGATTTTTGGTCCTGGGCTTCAGTACCTCTGCTTTGTATCTCTCATGGAGAGAACTGGGTTGTAGAGGATCCAGAAGGGGAAGCTGACCAGCCTTCCCCTGGTTGGAGACCTCAGGAAAGCTCTGGAGAAGGAGAGGACCAAGTGGAAGAGGTTGGCATTCTAGTGAGAAGGAGCTAGAGCTCTCGTGAGAGATGAGGAACACTAGCCCTGAGATGGCAGCATTTCGGAGTCTGGAAATAATACGGATCATTTATTGAGCCCTTGTGCTAACTACTTTATATGCATTATCTAATTTAATCTGTACAACAGTCCCCTGAGATTGGCTCTGTAATTATCCCCATTTCATGGAGGAGAAATCGAGGTTTAGACAGGTTAGGTATCTCGATGGTAGTTGGGGGAACCAACCCACCTCAAATCCTGCACCCCTCCCCTTTGCCTGGGATCCCACATGCCAGCAGGGACAGATGCTGGGCTAGGACAGGGTCTTTCCTGATCCAGAGCCAAAGGAGAACTAAGAGGAAAAGGGAATGAGTGCTCATAAATGGAAACTCACTCAAATTTTAAAAATCATCCTTTATTCTGAGATTCTGTCCTTCTACATTTTTGGGTGTTGAATGGTTTTTCTTTGATGGTATGACGGTGCCCATAAATGACTTTTTAAAAAAGCCCTTTACTTGGCAAATCTAAAGGTTTGCAACCTGTGTTTGTTTCTAAGATTATACACAGTGTTATAGGTCCATGAGCTACAAACTTGGGCACTACCCCTGTACCATGCAAGGCTGACTCCTGGAGAATCGTGGCGAGGCAAGGGGTGGAGTGCTGAGTGGGGGCCTGGGGAGAAAACCAGGACAGTCAGCTTCCAATTCAGTGCAGTCCCTGGCAGACACAGAGGCTGGGATCTGGTGTTCCCATCTGCTTTGGGAAGCCCTGCCTGCCCTAGAGCGGGGCAAAGTGACTGTAGGAGGTGGGCTCCCTACCAAAGCATCAAAATTACTTCTTTTTGAATCCCTACTGTGTGCTGTTCACATTCATCATTCCTTATTCCTTTGAACAACGACCTTGTGAAGATACCATTACCCCTATTTTATAGATGAGGAAACAAAAGCTGGGTTTAATTAACTTGCTTAAGGCCATCCCTGGGGTATTAGATCCCAGATTTAAACTCTTTGTCTTACTACAAGGCCAGGCTGCCTCCACGTCAGAGCCACCTGTGCAAGTGCCTCCTTTCAGTTGAGGGGGCTCTGGAGGGGAGAAGAGGCCTTCTTCCTTCTCCTCTTCCCCACGGTGATGGACAGGCTCCTTCTGGTGCCTTGCTCAGCCTTCTCCCCCAGGGCTCAGCCCATCACACCTAGCCCATATCCATCCTGCTGCCTTGCTCTGATGATCATCCGTTTTATTCAGCGGGGATGGGAACTCCTTGTCTGTCAGGAGAAGGAGGTTAGTAAAGCCCCCTTTCTTCCCACCTGTAGAGTCTTTTTAACTTTGTACTTGTATAGTACTTTCCAATTTTAGCAACTTTTTCACATGTACAATCTCGTTTAATAGAGATATTGCGATCGTCCTGTGATACAGACAGTGTCATTATTACTTCTCCATTTAACAGATGAGAAAACAGAGTCCTGGAGAGTTGAAATGACTTGCTAAGGGGGAGGTTGGGCTGGAGGGAAGGGATAGGGGGCAAACTCCTCCATCCCCCCAATTTTAGGGGACTGTTTCCAGCTAAGGGGAGGGAAATTCCCCTCCATGCGTCCAGGGCTGAGAAAGCTGTGCCCCTTCCCGACCTACCACCTCCTGCCTGGTTTCTTTTCAAGGCCTCCAGACCACTTTACTTGGCCATGTCCTGGAGGATGCTTTGACCTGGAAAGGGCTGGTGTAGGGGGTGGAGGAGGCGGTGGTCAGCAGTGGAGGAGAAAGAGGCTGCCACGTCCTTGGTCCTTGATGCTGAAATGCAGCATCAAGGAGGGGCTGTCTCAGGAGTCAGGAAACAGAATGAGTTCATTCCAAGTGAGAGAGAAGGCCGTTCACTTCTGTGGAGGACCTGCTTTGTGTTTTATGTGCATTAGTAACTCATTTAATACCAACAATAATCTGTTAAGTGCAGGAGTCATTATCCCCATTTTGTGGGTGGACAAAGAGAGACTCAAAGATGTTAAGCAGATCGGCCAACGTGATACATCTAAGAAGTGACAGAGCCAGGACTAGATCCCAAGCAGGGAAGTTGGAGTGGGGGGGCCAGAATGATTCCCAGAAGGAAGCCCCTGAAGATGGGCAGATTCCACCTCTTCCACATTGCTGCTGCATGCAAGTCTCACTGCACAGTGTGTGTGCCCACGTGCATGCGCATAGATTCCCACGTGGCCTCCTGTGCACTCGCACACGCAGCCATTTCTCATCCCCATATATCTATAGACAGATATCTCTGGCTTTCCCCTGGTCCTTCCGTTCACCAGAGCAACACTGCCATGTTTCTGTGTACCATTCCCCTTCCAGTCATGGCAGCCATCCTTTGAAGAGTCTTCGAAGGCACTACTTTTTTGTCTTGTCTCGCATGCTCTGAAGATATACACGCTACAAGGTTAAGAAAGTTAGAACGCTCGGGTTCCTCATTCTGTGACTCTGGTCTCTCTGCATCCTGCAACCCCAGCTCTTACACTTTCCCACTACTGATTCACAGACAATGCAACCTGATAGAGTACTTTGAGCTCCCAGGATGAAAGCTGTTCTAGCTCCCAGACATTGCCAAAGATCACATTTTTCTTTCTTTTTCCATCCCGCTCTCCCGCACCCCCCATCAGCTCTCTCCAAACTCCCAGTTTCTCCCCCTCCACATTTAATTTCTCCAACAACTTTTATTAACCTCTGTAGCCTCTGGGAGCTGAAGCCTCATTCCTCTCTGCCCTCCTTGAGTCCATTTAACAAAATTGGGATCATATTGAAATAAATGGGCCTTGTAGCCAGCCAGCCTCCTCAGGATCAAGGGTCTTAAATCCAGGGTGGAACTCTCTAGTACTCCCTAGCAAATTCCATCAGTCTCCCAGGAGATGCTGCTGCTGCTTCATTCGTCTGGAGGTCTGGCTCTGGGACGGTGATGGGAGAAGCTCCTAGAAGGCCACGGGGACTGGGTTTTGAGGCAGGGAAGGGACAGCAGGGACCTGAGTGCTCTGTGCCCGGAGGGTAGTCCCTGGAGGCTGCCCCACTCCAGGCCAGATTAGGAACCATACATTCCTCTTCCAGACTGGCCCTTTGATGCTTTTCTTCTGTGCCCCTTCTGAAGCAATATGAGGAGTCCATCCTCACTGGAAGATGTGTGGGAAGAGAGTAAGGACTCAGTCCCTTCATCCCACAGAAATGTGTTGTGTGCCTCTACTATGTGCCAGGCACCAGTGTTGCAAAAAGAATAAAATACTGTCCTTGCCTTTCAGGGTCTCACTTTGTGATTTAGGTGCAAAAATTACTTAGCTTCAGTAGGTCTCAGTTTACTCTTCCATAAAATGGGGAGAATTAAATTTTTTTTTTTTTCAAATCAGCAAATGTATATTTCTATATATAAAACATACTGGTAGGCATTATGGGGAATTAAAAAAAAAAAACCACAAAATTGTACGGTCCCTTCCCTCCAAGAAGCTAAGATGCACATACACACGCAAAGATTCCAGGTAATGCTAGGCTGGGTGTAGTTGCTGTCAGGATAGCAGTGTGCACAGTCAGAGCTGGGGAGTTTGCTGTGGGCCGAAGAGGCCAGGAAAGGCTCCATGGAGGAAGTGGGTCTAAGGATGGACAGGATGTGGCTGTGGCAGGAAGAGGGAGAGCATTACCAGACTGACTGAACTTCCCGAGTCAAGGTGTGGCTACCGGAATGCGCGGGGTCCACTGAGGCTGGTGGCAGATGAGGATTTGGGTCAGGGCAAAATAATGGAGGTGATCCAGAACAGTAGACTGGGGCCTGATCCAAGAAGGCCTTGAAAAGCCAGGCCAGAGACTGTCCTGTAAGAAGTGGGGAGCCAGGGGTTTCTGTTTTTGAAGCAGAAGAAGTGTTAAAAACCCATGTGATCCCTACCTCATTCCTCACCAAACCCTCCTCTCCTCGTAAACTCCCCTTCCACTGCTGTAGATATCTGCAGCTCATTCAATTGGGGAAAAAAAAAAAAAAAAAAAGGTGAAACGGGCAGATGATCAGAGTTTGACCAGGCAGAAGTGAGCAGAAAACCTTAGAGAAAATCAGTTCTGCCTTGGGAAGTCTCAGATCTGTGACCTGAGTTGGGGAGGCTTTGGAATGATGAGAAGATCTTTTTTCTCAGTGAATCCTCAGGTATATGATAAAGATGCCCGGAGACAGAGTTCAATGGAGAGCCCTGCAGCTTGGTGGATACCTAGGCTGTTTGTCACATGTTCCCTGGGACCTTAGGCTGGGTCTGCACTGCCCAGAGTCTAGGGGAACCACCTGGTCCCATCAGAGGGCCAATCCGGATATAGTCCCTGCAGGATCAATCCTGGGCCGTTTCCTCTGGTCAGTGGCCAGAGATGTGTGTGCACTTGGGGGTTGAGCCTAGAGATTCTTAAAACCTCTGCAAGGAAGCCAGCTCTGGTTTTTCAAATGGAAACCTTTGAAGAAGGTTCCTGCTAGGGTGGTGAGTGCCTGTGTCCAACAAAGCCGGTGTGTTTTTAATGGCTGGGCTGGGTCGGGCACTCAACTAGGCACCGGAGGTACAAAGGTAAGTGAGATTTGGTCTCTGTCCTTGAGGCACTCTGGGGCGGGTGTAGGAGAAGGATGTATAAACACATATTGACAATACTATAAGATAAACGTTGGGAGAGAGGTATGTGAAAAATGCTGAAGTCTAGCTGTCGGAGAGGGGGGAGTGGAGGAGGCAGCCTGGCAGGGGGAGGGCACAGCCACAGATGTGAGGCTCTGGGGCTGCGCTGGAGCCTCTGGAATGCAGCGCCACTCAAGATATCCGGGCTCTGGACAATCCCTGATTGTGCCCCCTGCTCCGGATGGAAGGAGCTGAGGAATCCGAAGGAGTGAGCAAGGTCCCTCCCAAGGATTATGATTTCCAGGAACAAAGGCAGTTTATATAAAGCGCCCTTTCCCCAAATCTCCAACCTCTTGTGTCCAGTTCCCTCTTCCCCACCCCCGCTCCCACCCAACTGAGCTGATTTCTAAATTAACTTTGTCCTTGTAATCAGCTTAGCTGAGTTTTTTTTCTTTTCTTTCTTTTTTTTTTTTCCCCTCCTTCCTGAATTCTCCCAGGAACAGCCTGGGGCCCTGCTCGCTCCATTACCCAGCATTGTCAAGCCGTGAGGTGCTTTTAACTGCTCTTCCCATTCGACTCTCTTAACTGGGAGGTTATTGAAAGGAAGGAAGCTGAGATGGGCAGATGGGGACAGAGAGAGAGAGAGAGACAAGGGAGAGGGAGAAGGCAGGCTGGCAGGGTGAAGCCCCAGAGAGAAGTTGGGGTTTTCTTCATCTTGATTCCCTAGTCATCCAGTGGACTCCTGGGTTTTAATCCCAAACCCTGAGCAATTGACATGCTGCTCTATGCCTCAGTCCCTACCTCCCTGGAAATCTACTAGCTTGACCTCACTGTGAGATGGGATGGGGGGACTCGCAGAGGCCCCTGCAGTCCGCTCCCTCATTGCCCACCTCTCCCACACACATACTCCTGCTACCAGCGCTATCAACTCTCCAGCCTCCACCCCCAAGTCAGCTACTGCCTAGATGATGTTTGATCCTAGACTGATGTGCCTATCACCCTGCACACATCTGGGAATTCTTCCCTCACCAGGCCGTGGGTGAAGTGAGAATACAAATTCATTTTAATGTCCGTTTGAGCCAAATATAATTAGAAAGGAAAATCTGACTTGGCAAAAAAAAAAAAAAAAAAAAAAAAGTCTAATGCATGGCAAAGCTAAGTTAAAATGACTTCTGGATTATCTGCACTGCTGCTGTCTCCATTTGTGCAGAAAATTGAGAGGGGAGCCTGGAAAGCCTGTATCTAAGGGGTTTGGCTTGTGCACGTTGCCTTTGGTTTCATACCAGGGTCATGTCATAAGACTAGTCTCTTTCAACACACCTTTGGAGTTGGATAACCCCTCAAGTGCCCTGGGACCTCCTTACCAGAGGGCCTATGGGAAAGCCAGACTTGCCCAGAGGGGCTGCCGCCTGTGTGATCAAGACCAAGTCATTTCACTAGAGCCTCAGTTTTCTCATCTATAAAATGGAGACAGTGATACCTACCTCAGAGGGTTGCTGTGAGGACCGAATGAAGGAATCTATGTTAAGTAATGGGATTTGGAACACAGCTGGTATTCAGTAAATCATATTGCACAGTGCCGGCTTTTTATAGCTCATAGTACAAGGCAGATCTGAGGAAAGCAGACAGTAGGATGAGTGAAGAACAAATAATGGTGCAAAGACAGATAAGTCTCCGTGAACTGTGCCAGTGAGGTTGGTAATCCCTGAATTTATGGTTTCTGGAATGCAGTGCGGTGAGACTTTTGAGATGGCAGCAAAGCCTAACGGAAAGCACCCTGCTTTAGAGTTAGGTCTGAGTCCTGGCTCTGAAGATTCAGTGGTCTCTTCATCTTCGTGAGCCTTAGTCTCCTCGGCGTTAAATGGAGTGATAGCAACCACAGCCACTTACCTCTTACTTGAAGCCCTGGGAAAGCATCTGGCAACGCACAGTAAGCGTGACCGGAAGGTTTGTCGCTCCACAAGATTTCAGCTCAGTGTGTTAGAACAATGATTCTCAAACTTTAACAAGCTTCTGAAGCACCTGGGGATCTAGTTAAAAAGTGCAGATCCTGATGCGGAAGATCTGGGGTCAGGTGGCGTCTATGCATTGGCACCAAGCTCCCAGGGGACACCGATCCTGCTGCTTCTTGGACCACACTCTGAAGTGTGAGAGGATGTGTTCTTCTAGGGCAATAGATCTTCAACGTTCTAATGGGAAGCAAGAGAAAATAGAATTCGTTTACCTGAATTCGCTTTTCAGCCAGCTTAGTTGTGTAACAGAGCCCAGATGGATTGTTGATTCAGGAGTGTCTATATGTTTGTTTTAGGGAAGCAGGTTGTGGGACAGAAGAGGGGGCAGTGGGTGCCAGCGTGCCCATCTTCGGCCCCAAGCCTGACCTGCCCAGCCTCCTTCTTGCCACCTCCCAAGCTCCCAGCCGCCCCTACTCCACCCCACCAAGTCTTCACTCAGGCCAACAGCTGCCAGCTGCAAAGTTGAAAAGCAACTAGCCAGTATGTTGGTGGAAACTCCTCCATGCCTGACCCAGTCAGTCATTTCCACTCAATTTTTTTTTTTTTTTTTTTTTTTTTATGAAAAGAGTCCTCACAATCCAGCTCTCATTTGGTGGAGTTTTGGGGGAAAACATTTTGGCAGAGCTGCTAGCCAGGGCCTAGACCTTGTTGGCTTTGGCTTGAAAATTTGGGCAGGAGCAAATTGAGGTTTGGGAAGGAAGGTGGGTCATAGGCCTAACCGAGGGCATGATTTGTGGGGAGCAATGGAGGACCATCCCTGGGCAGGTCATTTTCTCACACTCCCATAGACCTACTGGTTGTTCAGGCAACATGATGAACTAACTCATTCTCTCCCTACCTTCTCTGTCTGTGTGCAGAGCCTCAGGCTGTAGAGGAAGATCCACAGGCCTGGGAAGAGAGAGCTTCTGCCTTCAGAGTTCTGATTCAATGGGGGAAGCTTGGTTCTTATATCTAGGGAATCCTGTCCACTAGGGGAAACAGGAACTCCCATTACTTCCCCTTATCCCCCCCCCCCCCCCCCCCCCAGAAAACTGACTGCACATTCAGCCATCTCCAAGTGCAAATGGAGACATATGCAGATGGCACACATCCATCCTGAGGGGTTTCAGAGTAAATAAAGAAGGAGGTGGGATCAATCAGATTGGGCTTCCTAGAACATAGAGCCTGGGGTCAAGAATGAAGATGGAGAGATGATTCTGGAAGAATCCTAACATCTTTGGACTCTCAAGATCTCTCTCTTTAGTCAGGTGGGACTAACTTGAATCAACCTGGACACGTCAGTGTTTGCCCTTTTTCTGAAGAGAAAGGAATTTCATTCGCTCTCTCTGCCTGCTCACTTTCATATCTAATAATCCCTGGCAAGCAGGAAGTTCTTCTTTGTGTCTAACCTGAACCCTTCTTGCTCCTGCATGGAAAAAAAAAAAAAAAACTGTCTTGAGACTGTAACTGAATAAGTGTCCGGTATTCTTTTTGTCTGGAAAAATAACATTTTCCCCAATAGGTTCATTTTTCTCTCACTGCAAGGCAAAGTTCCCTGTGATAGAGAAGCAAGCCCAGAGAGGTCATAAGTGAGACTGTCTCTGAGGCCCCAGTTGAGGCAGAGCAGGTTGTCTCTTTAGGGGTCAGATCTGCTTTCCAACAAACTGCCAAGGCTCTCTTCCCAGTGTCCCCAGTCAGGGCTAGAAGGATAGTGTTCCCAGGAACCTGGCGGAGTCACCATGCCCTTACTTGTCCAGTTTCCCCTTCTCAGCGGCTCGGAGCAGCTGGAGGCTGGAGAGCTCTGGTGTTCTTCACTGGGCCGCTGTCTCTGGCTGATGGCCTGAGGGCCTCTCCTCCTCCCTCCATGGGGGCCAGGCTGAGAGAGGCCCTGGCATCTGCTGCTACACCTGGTACCTGTAGGAAAGTGGGGCCTGCAGGGGAGATGGCAGAGGTAGGCCTATGCCACAGACAGGCCCTGTTCTAGCTTCGGAGCAGGAATATTTTCCTTTTGGAATCACACAGGGATGTCCTCAACCGTGCCTGGGTGGACAGGGTAGATCCCAAGTGCCATCGGTGTGGGCAGAGAGAGGAGAGGGTAGGGTGTCTGCCTTTGGAGATCTACTAATCTGTTGGAGTATGGACTAGGACCCTGGACTGTATTAGATCAGTGCAAACTTTTAGCTCTAAGCTTGAACTTGAGCGTGGAGACTTGGTTTCTGCTATCGGATAGCTAATTATAATAGAGGAGATAGATAGGTTCCCCATCTTCCTCAGGGTCTACGCACACAGAAAGATCATCTAAATAAGGGGAGGATTTTGAACGCTGTTGTACATCAGCACAGGAGAAGATGGAAAAAGAGGTACGGGAGCTGCGGCATCAGTTATGGAAGGTTTCCAGGAAGGGGCAAGAGGGGAAAATGGAACCCAGGGTAAAAGAAGGTAGAAGAGACAGCTCTTACTGGAGGGCTGGATGGGAGAATAGTGGGAGCCGGGGGTGGGGAGGGCTACCCAGCTAGAGCAGTGTGGGCTGCAGGCTCCGGGAGCTGAGAGCTGTGGTGTCGCCTTGTCAAGTCGTGGCCCCTGCAATGTTCACACTGGCCGTGTGACACACTCCCACACGCACAGGCCGGGAGAGGAATGGTGTTAAAGCAGCTCCTGCTGCCTGGAGGACGGGGCGGAATGTAAGTCCTCGAAGAGGACGAGCTGACGTGTCTGGGGGGGGGGAGACAGGAGCTCCGCCCTCTGGTCCCCCTAGAGGAGACAGCGGGGGTGCTCCGAGTTGGCTCCAGCGTGGAGCCTGCCTGTGGGGCAGCGGGTCTTTGTCGGGGGGGCGGTTGCTACCCTTTTTCAAGGGTAGCCATGGCCCGGGGTCCTGGAAGTGCTGCCCGGTGGCCTGGCACGGGACAATCTGTCCACCAGCACAGACACACGCTCCGCTGCGCCGGGCTTCTCCCTGCCCCCCAGCCGGATGATCCCCAGGCCTCTTCCTCCTGCTGTCCTTCCCTGTCTGTCGGTCTGTCACTCGGCGGGAGTGAAATGTGCCCTGCTCTTGGAGCATTTGGTGCTTGATAATTTGTGGATTATAGCTAACTCTCGATAAAGATTCCCCTAATTGCTTGGCTCACCTCAGGTTCTATCATCAAAGCAAAGCCGTGAGGCCCCCCTCTCGCCCTCCTTTTCTTTTTATTATCTCTTAATTAATCACTCTGGCTTTCACACTTAGCAGATAATTACAGTCTCCTGGGCAAGAAGCTCATTTTCATAACCTCCTGCTCCAAGCCAGCAGCAGAGGGGGGAAGGGAGGAAGCCGGAGAGAAGGGGAGAGTGGGAAGAGAGATGCTGGAGGGAGGTGCGGGCAGCAGGTAGCGGGTACATGAGAACAAGGGAGGAGAAGAAATGGACGTCGGGCAGCAGCACCGGGTGGCGGGAACAAGGAGTGCTGAGCGGGGGCATGGGGACCAGAACCCCTGGTCCACCCAGCAGGCCCAAGGAGGCTCTGCCAGTGGGCAGGGAGTATGGCCGCACTCCCTGGGGAAGGCCCCACCCGGTCCAGCAGTGCTGGCGCAGCCTGAGCTGCACTTGCCAGCTCCCTTGGCCTCCCCGGGGGTTGTGGGGGGGTGGGGTACATCAGGAGATGTGCACAGGTTGGTGGCCAGAAAGCAAGAGCTGGTCCCAAGTGAAGTTCATTGGACCATGTGCTGGGAAGTGAGGCAAGCTGGGGTGAGAATGGTGACAGGGAAAGGAAGGACAGGACCACCATCCAGTTAGGACCCAGGTCTTGGTCTGGGAACTCTTCTTCTTTGAGGAGAGCGGGACGCACACCCTGGGGCTGAATCCCATGGCCATGACGAGGGAATGGCCACTCAGTAATGTGACTGGATGAAGAGGGGAAAGCCTAGCACTTCCTCACACCTGCGCCTTGTAGGTGCTGTGCCAGGGGTCTGACGATATGCTCAGCATCCCCATTTCAGAGATGAGGAAAACTGTGGCTCAGAAAGAAGAGGTGAGGCAGAGAGAAAACACTGTTCCCACTGGGCCGTCAGCCCTGGCATCACCACAGACCTCGGGGCTTTCCTTTGGCTTCCAACTCCGAAATAAACAGAGAGGAAGATGTCCAGATGATGGATTTGAGAGGCTCGAGAGACAGGAGAGTTTACCCAGAGGGTTAGACACAGAGCTGGACTGGAGCCCAAAGCTCTAGAATGAACTCACGTCCCCACCACTGTTCTTCATTGTGTCTCTGTGGCCTGGGTTGCTGGTCCACAGGAAGTGGTGGAGAATGAGGGAACATCCATTTTTTTCCCTCTCTATATTGAATTTTCTTCCATGACCCTAGAACAATGTGCTTGATCTTGACAAAGAAATAAATTGGATCCTACTAACTTTTGCTGTTAACTAGCTGTGAGACCTTGGAATCTTTATATAACCTGAGTCTGTTTCTTCATTGGTAAGTGGGAATCTTGAAAAGACCGCAGATGGTATACGTAAACCTGGCGTATGACAGGTGCTTAACAAATGGTAGCTGTTACTACTACCGCTACTCCTATTGTTATTACCACCACGCATGAAAGCACCTAGCCCATGCCCTTAGAAACCACATAAAACAAGTTAATTTTTTTAAAAGCTGGTGACGGAAAGAGGGTCCTTTTGTTCGACTTCCTCGGTAAGGGAGGGCACAAAATTTCTACCCTGTGTTCCTTCTGGGATGTGCTATTGAGCCTTGACAACCCAGGTCACTCTGTCCCAGTGCAATTTTTCTTTCCACAAATAAGTTGTCTGTTCTGGCTGGGGCTGCTTCCAGCTCAGAACTTAATTGGCTTCCAGCTCCAGGCAGGGTTGATCCTCCCTTTGCTGACCTCCAGGCCTCAGACTGCACACTGCTCCTGCCGCCTGCAGCGGAGCCCCTGTGCCAAAGGGTTAAATGTGTCCAGTCTCACGTGGCTTGCAACTTGCAACTTCTGGTTTCCCAAGCACTACAATAGGAAAGTCTATATTCAGGAGGCAATATGGAAGGAGCACTGGATTTCGAGTCTAGCTGTGGATTTTAGCCCCGTTTGTGCCTGTCAGGGAGTGGCCTTATGCACTGGCCTGGGCTTGTTTTCTTATCATAAAACGAGAAGGTTAATCTCCAAAATTCTTTCTGGCTGTGCCGTTTTCCGACTCTTTGCCATCCGGTGGGAGTTCAAAAAAAGGACTGGTTCTTCCTGAATGAGGCCCTGGATCTCTCTGATTTGGTTTTTCAGCCAAGGCCGGAGGTACTGATTTCAGAGGGCCAGAGAGCTGGGGTGCCCCAGGAGAAGCATTATTTGCTCAGGAACCAGGGTGGAAGCAAACGTTTTATACATTTTTCAGATCTGGTCTGGACTCTAGGTGAGGACAACTGGAGTGCCCTTCTCCCCACAAACACACACACACACACACACACACACACACACACACACACACACACAGTCTGCTGTCCTGGGAATGATCCAGCCCTCTCTGGGAAGGTGGGAGACCCTGGATCAAGGATGTGGGTTCTTGTGTCTCCATGTTGATAAGAGTTTGTTCCTTAAGAAACGTGCTCTGGCTTCACCCTGAACTTTAGCTTTGGTCTGTGAAAAGGTTTCGCAGAGTCTTGTGGGAACATAAACATTTGGTAGATTTCTTTCCCTGAAAGCTATTTCTTCTCCTTTCTTTTTCTGGGAACTTTCACCAGCAAGACCAAGGCGCCCCCTCCACCCTCCCATCCTCCCTCCCCTTTGCCTGAGACACCCAACCCCCTCTCTCCTCCTCCCCACGATGAAAACAAAGTGAATTGGTGGGTACTGGGAATCATCGAGAGCAAACCGGGCCAGAAGAAAGGAGTGAGGCAAACAGATAGTTCTCCCAAGAGGAGAAATTATAAGAAGGGAAGGGAGAGAGAGAGAGGGAAAATAAGCAAATGGCATCAGTGGTGAAAAGTGAATTCCAGGCATTTAAAATTCTTTTGGTTTTAATCATCTCAGAGGCCGACCAGAGCTGAGCCGTGGGGGAAGGGAAAAAATGAAAACCAGGGCCCTCTCCTAGGAGCCAGAGCCCAGGAATTTCGGTCTGCGCCCTCCACCTCCTGCATCTGGGGCTCAGAAGGGTTACCTCCTCCAAGGGCCTTTCCTGACTAACCCTCCCTTTATCTCATTTCACAGGCTCAGTTTATACTCAGTTTTAAAGCACTGACCTTTCAGTTTTCTACCAGATTGCAAGTTCCCCAAGGCCCTGGATTATGTTTTGTTAAAAACAAAACAAAAATAACAAACAACAAACCTCAGCCTCTTTCATAAGTCATGCCTGGGCCTCCTCGGTGAGGGTCAGGGCCCCCAGAGAAAGTTCTGGGCCTGTTTTCCTCATTTGTAAAATGGATTTGAAGAGATGAGCTGAGCCTGGAAGAAACTCCAGAAGGAACTGGGAAGCTGGGAGGGAGCCTGGCAGGTCCCGGGTACCTCCTCTGTGCAGTGTTCTGTGTTGGCTGCTTTCTCTCAAGGGCTGTCCTGTCTTCTTGCCCCCTCCCTCAGGGTCGGGGCTCGTTGTCCGGAAAAGCAGCAGGCGAAGCCCCTGGACACTGGTGGGTGGGGGGATTCCAGGCTCTTTCCCTGGCCGGGGGGCAAGAGTGGGTTTTAGGTGAGGGAGTGAATCAGGCAATCTCGTCAGCCTGGCCAGGTGATGGGTGGTGAGGCACAGAGTGAAGCAGAGCCTGAGGTTAGCCTGGAAAGGAGCAGGAAGAGGGCAGGGAAGACCTTGTCACCTGCCATGCTCAGAAGCAGCCTCCTTTCCTAGTCTGGCCCCTCCCTGTGTGCTCAGCATCTTGCTTCTTTCTGAACTTCCTCCTCCCTCAGCCTCCCCCTCCCCGACTCTCTTTCTCCTTCTCCATCTGGAGGCAGCTCTTTCCATTCTACTGACCACTAGCTGTTTCTCCCAGTTTCCCAAACCCTCTTTCCCTCAAACTTCGATGCTGGGATGTTCAGACTTTGTTCCCTATAATGCGCTTCCCACTTCCTTCCCCCACTAAGATTACAAGCATTGAGAGCTTGAGGGTATATTAGATCTGATATTAGACTGGGAGTCCGGTGACCTGGATTTTCGCCTTGACTCTTCTCGGGCTGTTTCTTCTTGGGCAAGTCACGTGCTCTTTCGGGGCCTCGGTTTATTCAACCATAAAGCAAGGAGCTCACTAGGTGATGCCTGAGGTCCCGGAAGTACTCTTTACCTTCTGGGTAAAAGCAGGATCTGGAGTTCAGACTGCTTGGGTTCATGACCCTGTGCAAATCCCTTCACCTTGGTATAGAAGAACAGTGGCATCTGCTTCATAGGGTGGTGATAAAGATTGCGTTAAATAATCTGTGTAGAATGCTTGGCAAATGTATCTGAGATGCTTTAAGTATGCGGTACGTGTTAGCTCTTATTGCTAAACTGAACCCTAACATTTTATGGTGTGGAGTAATGAGAAGAGCCCTGGATTGTGGTCAGAAGACCTGGGTTCAGGTTCCAGCTTCCTTCCTGACTTTCTGTGTGACCTTGTACAATTACGTTTCAAGTTGTGAATGTGTTAATGAAAAGTCTTTGGGGACAAGGGGATCTTCTCTCTTGGTCTTGCATCTACCCCATCGTCCGTGCCTAGAACGGTGCCTGGCCTAGGTGCTCAGGAAGTGTGTGTTACATGAATGATTGAATATAAGGTACTAATCTATGAACAAGGAAATTGAGGCTCTGAGTGGGACAATGAATTGCTCAAGATGGATACAGCTAACCTTTGTTGCGTGCGGGGGTGGGGCGCGAGGGGGGGGCTGCTGTGGATTGTAGGATGTTTAGCAGCGTCCCTGGCCTCTACTCACTAGAAACCAGTAGCACACCCCGCCCACTGGTGTGACAATAAAAAATGTCTCCGGACATTTCCAAGTGTCCCCTGGGATAAAATCACACTGATTGAGAACCACAGAACCAACGAGAGGAAGAGCTAGACCTAGAAATCGAGTCTTCTGATTCCCAATCCATAGCTTTCTCTAAAATGTCAGACTGTTGTTTATTTCTCCCTTTACCCAAGTATTTAACCTTGACCCATATCATAAAATTAAGAGAGAGAGGTTTATGTCATGGAGGAGTGAGTAGAGTATTTCAATCTCTAGCCCATTTTAGAAATGATTAGGCTTCCACCTAAACCATAACTTACTGACAGGGGTGCCAGGGAAGGAGCAGACAGGTGGCAAAGACAGCCACCCGGACAATCCACTAGTGGGGAGTGAATGGAGGCCCTGACTTCCTTTAGAAACGAAATTTGGGATGAGGATTGCTGGGAGATCTACCCACTCTCTGCCTTAAGCAGATAAAAGCAGTCCCTTGTGGTGCCAGACAGCGGGACTGACTGTTTTGGGTCTCAGGCACCTGCTACACCTCCCTCCCCTCCCCTCACCCCCCTTCCCCCCAGCTATAGCTGCTGAGACGGCCTAGGGCACCTCAGAGTACAGAAAAAAACACAGATTTAATCCAACCCCTGAAATGTTACCAGTGAAAACCAAGACTCAGGAGTGTAGGTGACTCACTGCCCCAGAGCGGACACTAGAACTAGAAGTTCCACCTTCACCCTGCCCTGCCCCCCATCCAATACACACACACACACACACACACACACACACCCCTCCCAGCAGTTTGGAAAACCACTGCTTCACCTCCACAGACCTCCCTGCCTCACCTCCACAGACCTCCCTGCCTCTCCTCTCCATTCCTGACTGCACAGATCGAAAAGTCCTTTCTTGGTTGGGGGTGGAGGGGAAATGGTGAGATAAGGAGCCTATTTTCCATTAATTGCTAGAGGAATTGAGGCCCAGAGAGGAAGGTGGTGGTCCCCAGAGAATCTTGAGTAACACTGCTCCTGGGACTGCTGGCAGATCCCCCCACCTTCCCCAGACGTGCCCTTATCCTTCAACCTCTGCCCCCATCCCTCCTAAAGGGCCTACTCTTGCTGTCATGGCAACCAGGGGATTAGGCAGCTAGGAAGCCCAACGGTAGGGGAGAGGGCTTAGAGCGGAGGCAGGTGGAAGGAGGAAATGAGAGAATGAGGTGATGATAAGGAAACAGAGCTGGGTGGGGGGAGAGCAGGGCAGAGAGGAAGGTGAAAGGAAGGGAGGGGATGAGAGAAACCTCATCCATCCTAGGAGAGAAAAGGAGGGAGGAGCTGGGAGGGAAGAGAGAGAGAGAGAGAGAGAGAGAAACCTCAACTTTTATTTAAAATCAGAGAGCAGTTGTGTGCCTGGAGTCGTTGCCATGGCAACGGCAAAGAAAAGGAGATAGCTTGTGAAGCCGTGAAAACCCAATAGGGGTAAATGTTTAAAGCCAGGAACAAAAACCATTCAGAGATAATTAAGTAACAGGCTGCAGGTTCCAGACTCCTGCCCATTGTCAGGGGACTTGGCCTGAGATGCCACCCTGCTCTACCTCTCCTTCTCCCCCACCTTTATCCTTGTCCTCACTCACCAAGAGGATTTCAAAGAAGCAGCCAGGGAGCCCCAACCCTCCCTCCAATCTTCTTCCCTTTAACTGGGGACTGCCCCTCTCACTCCAGTGCCAGCTCCGCAGACCAACGCTGGACAAGCTTTCTCTCCTGCACTATTAGGAAAAATACAGTCTTGGTAGGGAAAAACAACAAAAAAGGCTTTGGTCAGATAGACAGAAGAACTTGTGGATGCTAAATTACTAGATGGATAATTAAGTTGTGGACTTTCTTCCTTTGGACAATCTCGAGGGTAAGAGCTGCAGATGTCACAGGCAGGCTGACCTCTGTGTTGACTGTCGCCCTCTGGGTCTCTGAAGTGCTGGGGCACCTGGGCTCTTCCTTCACTGGGGAGGTACAGTCTAGTCTGGGAGCTTTGCTGGGGCTGCTTCACTGTATTTAATTCTACCTCTAATTCCTCTTTGAATTCTCCTTAGGATTTTTTTCCAGCAGGCTTAATCTTCCCAAGCTTCAAGATGGCCAAAAGCTAAGCTGATATTTTGGGGGTTAGGTATACTCTGCAGAAATAAAAAAGAAAGAAAATGCCAAAGTACTTTTTCATATTTTATATGAGTCACCTCACTCCCACCCCAGACATCACAACAGCTGGCTGGCCCCTTGCCCGGTGTCCTCAGGGAAATAATCTTTTGAGTTCTGCCTTCCCCTGCCTTCAGATGCCTCCCAAGAAATCCTGGATATCAAAGAAGGCTGTGATGTTCTTTCTTCCTCTCATCTCAGGATGCAGTTCTGAACTGAAGGCCAGAATAGCTAAGTCGCAAGAGTCCTGTTTTACATCTGCAGCTTCCCAACCCCTGTCTCCCCACTGTTATCACCCACCTCCAGTCCATTCCTCCAGATACTCTAAATTTTATCCTTAGGCTAAGCCAGACCGTCAGAGAGTGGCAAACTGAGACTGAACGGTTTTGGCCCCTCGAAGAATTGCTTTTACTGAGCTGAGCCTTTGGCGCTGTGCCATCAGCCTGCACTGAGGAATGTTCTAAGGGGCAGCACTCTGAATCTCCTTATTGTATTTATGGTAGGGATGTTACCCAGGACATGGTTCAACACATCACAGTGACTTTGTATGAGGATCCACAGAAGAAAGTTCTGTAGTGGTACTTTTCCTAAGGCACCGGTTAGTTTTTATTTTATGGGTACTGTAAATTGCATCACTAATTACGAATTTTTCCTCTTTGCACGTGCTGCTTGGAAGCTCAAGGCTAGCCTTGCAATTCATCTCTGATGAGGCACCCAGGATCGTGTGGCATATATTTGGTATTATGACTTTACCCCACCCTCAGTTTATTTCTCCTGTGCTTATTCTCTTTCCCTTCTTGCCTAATCACCACCATCCCGACACAATGTCTCAGATCATCTCTTAATTTATTGTTTATATCATTGACTCTATGTATGCTGCCTCAAGTCTTTTTTGTAATGAATAAATTAAATGAGTTAAAATATATAAAACATATAGCATAGTGCCTGGCACATAGTGAGCCAGCAGCTACTAAAATGTCGGCTATTAATTTAAGTAACAAATAATATAAATTGTCTGTAATCTTCCTTTTAGAGGTACAGTAAAGATGGACCAGAGGCTGTGGAGAGCTGAGTCCCCCCCAGATTAAAGGCCGTCTGTAAATACAGTTAACTCCCAATTGACCCAGTAGAGGGGGAGCCTTGACAGGGACAACACCCAGCCACTGATTTTTTTTTAATCTTTTTTTTTTTTAACTTTGGAATGCATCATGGTGGCAATAATGATGATAATAATCAGGTTTGCCTTGCTTATTAGAGTTGACTTGGACTGCTATTTAAATGAGTTTCTAATTCCCTGCTCACACCAAGACTGACAACCGAGACGTTCTGGGTGGCAAAGGGAATCAACCTGCCTGGGATTAAGATTTTTCCATGGATAATCTCCAAAGTGAGAAACCTACGTGTGAGTAATTGAGCGCTGATAGCGTTTTGTTGGATGAGTGATGCCCAGTCAGACGAAGGTGAGAACCAAGCCCAGGGAAGATGGTAGGGTGAGACAAGAAGAGGTTGACAAAATGTGACCTCTGTTTGTGAGCCTGGCACAACCTGATCTCCATCAGGTGAGGTGGGCCTGAGTTCTTTGTTTCTGCCTTGTCTATTTTCCAACCAACCTTTTGTTGGGTCCTGGAGGAAAAAGAAAAAACAGGAACAAAAAGAAACGCAATCACCCATAACCGCCTTGTTTTGTTCCACCCTGCATTTATTGAGCATTTACTATATACTAGGCACTGTTAAATGCCGTGGGTGTGCAAGGAGAAGAGAGCCCTCCTTACCACCTCAGGGAGGACTTCTAGTTCTTTCTGTTACCTCTAAGTTGGAGAAACTGTCCAGTGGATACACAGCCTGGGGAACGGACATCTCCATCATATCCCTTCTTTCCCCTTCTGCTCATGCATTTCTCAAGGTCCATCTCCCTCAAGCTCTCATTTCCTCAAGGTCTTTCTCTCCAGCCCTCCCTCATTTTCTCTGTTACCTCTCGAAGGTCCTCTCCTCTTCAAAGTCCTTCTTTTCTTTTCATATTTTCAAGACCTTTCTCTTTTTTTCTATTAAAATAATTTTTTAAGAAAGAAAACAGGTTTATATTGGGTTTTCTTCTATCTTCTCTCCTTCAGGTTTTTTTTTTTTTAAAAAACCTCTTTCCCAATTACTTACAAGGGAAAGAAAAAAAAAAAGAAAACCCCAGCAGCCCTCCCAATCTCTCAGTTCTTTTGCTCAGAAGACAAAAGATCCTTCAGAATTAGAGAGGAAGGGGGAAAAGGAAAAAAAAAAAAGGATTCCAGTTAAAAAATCTTCATCAGGGTCAAAAACCTGACAGAAAAGCTTTGTTTGAAGGGAATGTGAAGGGGGGAGGAGGGGGGAATTGGCAACTAGCAACTCTCAACCTCAAAAGGCAAATATCTTGAGGTTTGAAGGGAATCTAGAGATAGTGAGCGTTCCCACTGAAGTATTGGAAGAGCTTTGATTTCCTTTTTAACCAGAGTCTTCTCCTTTTGAGGCTCGTAGGATATGCTGAGAAGAATTGGGGCGTGGGAAGGAAAGGGAAGCAGGAAACTACTGTTTTAATTTCACCCTGGGTCAGAATTGTCAAGAGTCAGAGTCGGGATGATTGAAAAGAAAGCCTAGGCCTCGAAAACCTCAGGCCCCAGTGGGCTGCCCGGCCTTAAGACTTTCTGAAAGTGGGAGCAAGGAGAGAGTAAGCAGAGTGGAGGCATGGTGAGAGGCCCGGGGGGACTGATACACTGCGAGACCTTAGGAGAGACCTGTGGGCAGGTGGGCAGCTGCATGTCAGTGTTGTCATGGAAGCAGGATGGAGAGAGATAGCTGCCCACCTAGGAATGGAATCTGAGAGGGTGTGTGTAATGTGGACAGAGAAGGAAGACGGGGAAACGAAGTTCCAGCCGGTCATAACTTCTCTAGGACTTTGGGCAGAAAAGACTCAGAAATGTCCTTTGAATTGAGGAGCAGAGCAAACAGGGTAACATGGGGCATTACTGAAGGAGGGTCAAGAATGAGAAGACTAGAACGAGAAAGAAAACACAAAGCTGGACACCTGGACCAGAGGGAAGTGCAAAGAGAAGACAGGAACCAGTCATTCATTAAGCCCATCTAAATGCCGACCTTCCCAGGAGGCCACGCTGGGGGCGGTGTATGGGCCAGCTTGAGCACTGTTGGTGGCAAGTGTTTAAATCCCAGGCTGCTTTTGCCCTAGCACCTGGTATCCAGCCATCGATTGATGTGTGACAAGGGAATAGGAACCGATTTTTAATATTAGCCTGAACAAAACATAATTAGGAAGAGAAATTTGCTTCTGCAGTTCTGGCTGCTGCAGCAAAGAAGTTACATAAGGTTCATTCAAATGACTTGGGACCATCTTCCCCATTCCCGTCCCCAGGTCTCTGACTTGAACAAAGTAGTAGAGGCCCAGAGCCTCCAGCCCTGCCTTCTGGAAGTCCCAGAGACAGACACACTGCCTGGGAGCAGATCTAAGACCTTCAGCCTGTAGAAGGACACTGAACAAGGGCACAAATCAAATAAATCAGTGCATAATGAAATACAAGCAAAGGGGAAAAGAGGCAGAAGAGATCAAGAGAGGGAGGGGCAGACTGGAGGGGGAGGAAATAAAGAACTGAGGCAAAGTGTGGCTCCTGGGATGGGGGAAAGCAAAAAAAAAAAGAAAAGAAAAAAAAGTACGGCATTATCCTGGGACAGTTGCGGACGAACGTGTGATGGATTCAGGAAGGAATTAACTCTGTGAATGTCCTGTATTATCACGGCTACAATCTAAGGTGGGCAAAGGAGAGGATGTGGAGCATTTGGCAGAGGCTTTTTGGGTGGTGGGGGAGGAGTGAGGGAGTGGGTGGCAGCGGGGGTGACATTCGTGTAGAATGTTAAGGCCACAGACGTCCCAGGCTGAGCTCCACGTGGCCCCCTTAGAGCAAGCTGTTCACTCTGGGCACTTCATCTGGGTGGAGGGAGGCAGGAGTGGAAACTCCAGGCCTAATTGCTAGGTCTCTCTCAGCTCTTCCAGGGAGCACAGGGCAGGAAATTCCTCAAATTCCAGGCTTGTAGGATCACTGCTGAGCGTAACCGCAGAGCAAGGGAAAGAGGCCGAGAGGCGGAGAGGGTTGCCTCCTCTCCCATCTTTTTTCCTTCGCAGTTTTAAAGCAGCAGCAAATTAGAAGGGTTTAGCGGGGCTGATGGCTAAGAGAGAGGCCCCAAACATAACAGTCTCATGTAAGAAAAGTTCCAGGTCTGGGAATCCCAGAGAAATTGGCCCTGGATTAAGTAAGTTTGAGGTTGAAAATAGACCGCTGTGGACTGGGACAGGAATTTTTCCCAGGGTGATTTTTTTTTTTTTTTTTTTAAAGCTCTGAGGAATAACTGGTGGAAGGGAACTTGCTTCAGTAAGACCTGAGCAAGAACTATCTTGTTGAAATAAATGATGGTGGAGCAGGGAGCACATTAAAAGGCGTCTTGGGGCTTTACAGAATTTCCTTTTGCTCAGAGGGGGAGGCCAGTTAGGTCTCCTCCTGCAGCATTGGGTGCGGAAGGGAGAGCCAATGCTGTTCCTCACACTGTTCCCTGAACGGCCCAAACATCTTCTCAACCTCCATGCTCATTCAGACTGCTGACCCCTTTTCCCATCCCACGCCCTCTGAAATCAGGATTTGCCTCCAAGTTGCACTTTTAGTGCCTCTCAAGGTAGTCTTCTCTACTCCCTCCAAACAACTATTCTTTCCTTCGAGCTGCCAAAGCAAATTGCTTGAATTTCGATATGGCACTTATATTCTGTCTTAATCATAGTGAGTTGTTTACCTCTGCCTCTCTCACCAGACTGTAACACTCCTGGAGGATAAGAGTGTGTCTTGTTCCTATTTGTAATTTCCCTCTCTTTCCTCTTCTCCCCAGCACATAGCAGAGTGCCTGACACACAATAAGTCCACACACACACACACACACACACACACACACACACACACACACACACACATATGCTTGTTGACTGAATATTCTGGTCATTGGCAGGTCCCCATAATGAAATTTTAATTCAAAGTCTGGTTCCTCTTCCAGCTAACCACTTTTGTTCCTCCGTATCACTTAATATGTGCTCAGAGAATACAAACACTTTTTAAATATTATCTTCAGTAGAACATAGCTAGGTGCCACTACAAATCCATTATCATGCTTTCCAAAGCCAAGAAGAAATGACTTTTGCATTATCTACACCACCAGTCTTCCTCAGTGGTACCAAGAACTGAGATGTGAATGATTGCATCATCGTTGATGATGGGACCACTGTAGAGGGCAGTTGGTTTCACTGGGTTGGAGGAGGAAGGGGCAGTGGGCCTCGGCCTCTGTAATTCTTGCTTCTCAGTGGCTGTGCATCCTGGGATTTGTCCAGAGCACTTAGCGCTGGTGGTCCCACCCTCAGCAGCAACCTAAAAATGGCCACTGTGGGCTGGCATCAAGGAAGTAGCTCCACCAAAACCTCAAAAATTCACAGTCAAAAATGCCATATCCTGGATTTCATTCTAGGGCTGTTAAATTCTTTCTTGGGATAGGATTATAAAACCTTTTTGGTTCTCCTTCAGACCTTTGTGTCCCCTTTTGTTGTCAGATATTGTTACTGGGTGGCAAGTGCAGGTTTTTCACTGCACTTGAATGTGGATTCCCCGCCAAAAAAACAATTCAGCTGGCTGTATGATGTCAAAATGACTCCTTGGTTTGGCTAATTCAGTCAGCTGGTGAAAGGATCATGGTGCATGAGGCATTACCCCATCTTGGTTTCCGTCCTGACTACTAAATGAGCTGTGTGACTTTGAACAAGTTGCTTAACCTCTCTGGGTCTCAGTCTCCCCTAACATGAGGAAGCTGGGATAGGTAAAAGCAGAGGCTCTTTTTAGCTGTAGCTTTTGTGTTTATATAGGAAGTTATTATGTTTTTAACCTTCTTCCCTTACCTGGAGGAAGACTGAGAGAGAGGGCCGCAGATGTTGAGCATGCAGGCTGTGGTGGGTTTTATGAAAGGGGTTTTGCTTAGTCCCTTCTGTTCACTTGTCAGGTTTCAGGGGTAAATTATGCCTTTACTTACCAGGATATATATAAAAGAAACTACGGATAAATATAACGCAACCTGAGGCGTTAAATACTGAAGGGACAGGAAATAATACCGGGTGTGGTTATAGATGGTGCTAGTTTTGCCAGACTTCCTTAAAGAGGTAAGTCTGGAACAGGGCTCAGAAGGAGGCGACATGGCATGGATTGCAAGGGAAGAAAGAAATCCAGTCCAGGTGTGTGGGCCAGTGCGGTTGGGGGTGGGGCTTTGGTGGGCAGCTATTAAGGCCTTGTGCACCTGGACTCTCAGTAGGTAGCTATTGTGACTTCTCGAGAAGTGGGTCAACATAATGCAGTTTGAGAGGCTGCATTCAGATTTCTGGGCAACTGGAAGTGGGGAAAGCCAGAAGCAGGGAGGATGCTGAAGGGGCCATTATCATCCAAATGAGATCAAGTGGGATGTGAGTGGTGTGGAAAACATTGTAAATATCTGGAGGAAGGGAGTCTCAGAATTGTATCTATTCGGTCATTTAACTTATACTAAACACCTCCTGTGTTCTGGGCTGTCAGTTCTGGAGGTGATCTATTCCATGAATTAGGAAACTAAAGATCAGATAAGGGGTGGGACCAGTCCAGTTCCACACAGCTGATTCTGGTGGAACCAGGGCTGTAAACCTCGACTCCTGATTCTCATTCCAGTGGTCTTTCTACGACAGCTAAGTGCCACCCATATTCCTTGACCTCAGTTTCCCTATTAAATTTGCATAGTGCCTGAGGAGCTCCACTGGATATAGAGTGACCTTAACACACCCCAGGAGCTCTGCAAGCGATGGGCTGTCCCCAACAGTCAAAAGTCAGGACTTGCCCCAGATCCTTTGCCAGCTGCCAGAATCCCAGGCCCTGAGATGTAAACTCCCCACACAGCTTCCAGCACAGATTGCCCAATAACTTAATCGGAAGGGAGGGAGGGAGGGGATCCAACTGTTCAGGCAAGTACTGCTCTGCTGGGCTCCTCTCTCGCCTGTCCACATCTGTGTTCCTTTGAACAGCGTGAGAACATCTGCAGGCCTTCTGCTAAAGCTCCACGGGCCCTATTTCCAGCCTGCTTCTTCCTCCCGTGGACTCTTACCTGCGTATACCCAGTGCAGGTGCAAGTGAGGAGAGACCTAGGATTTGGTCCAGAAGGAGTGAGGAGGAGCCAGGAGTGACCACCCTAGAAGATGTTAGGGTCCACAGGTGTTTTCTGGAGTTCTTTTTGGAGCCCTGTGTAGCCCCTACAATCTCCTCTCTACACGTTTGGCCTGCAGCCATGAAGTGGGCCAATGAATTGCAAAGTTCCTGGCCTGGAAGCCTATGCCTTTCCCTTTTGGCTTTGGAAAGGGCAAAAGGTGCAAGTTGTGCCCCTAAGTGATGGTTTTACATCCCCATTGTCCTCTGTAAGTGGTAGGGAGTGAGAGGAGGGAGCTGGCCCCAAATGGGCAGGGCTATGCTTTATCATCCTTGTCAACAAAAACCTCCATCATCTTATTGAGGGTGAGGGCTCTGCAGTTTCAGAGGGTCCATAGTATGTTTTCATTTCAGTTAGTTTCAATATGTCAAGCAATTATTGAGTGCCAGGCACTGTTCGGTGCTGAGGAAACAGAGATGAATACAATATGGTTGCTTGCCTTCCAGGAGCGCACAGTTGAGTAAACTTTTATTTAAGACCAACAACACCTATCTCAGACATAGCAAAGGGACTGACTACAGGGAAAGGTATTTTGGGATAGAGAACAAGGAACAGTTATGGAAATCCCCAACCAGCAGACCAGGCCAACTATTCTCCCTTCTCTGAGGAGATGGCAGCTCAGGACAATGGAAAGAGCACAAGAGGAGGAGTTAGGAAACTTGGGTGTCTTCTCCCAGCATTGCCATTAATACTATATATGCACCAGGCAAATCACTTAACTGCTCAGGCACTCAGTATCCTACTTCTAAATTGAGGGGCAATTAAATAACTTCTTAGATCTCTTCCATCTTTAAGATGGAATCAATCCAGGAAGGCTTCCTGGAAGAAGTACAATTTCAGTGTTTGAAAAATGGGGCGGGGTGGGGGGAGGGAATTAAGTTACTGTGCTGGGAAAGGCATCCCTGCTGTGTAGTATCGTCTGGGAAGAATAGAGGTGGGAAAGGGTGGAGAGAGGCAGAGAGTGGAGACGAAGGGTTTTGAAGATATTGTGAACAAGTAGTATAGGAATTGGCAGATCTGGAGGATGAGTGTGGAAAGGCCTTTGGATCCAGTGCTTAGAAGATCATAACGGTTTATAGAGAGGAACTTGAAACAGACCTGGCAGAGGGAATCCGATATTTTCCCTAAGGCGAGCGTCCCCTCATGGCTCTGCAGGATCCGCCCTGACCCCAGAATTAAAGGCAGCTCACCACCAGCTGCATTTTTAGAAGGAAAGAGGCAAAACCAAGTCAGTAATTCCTCAAAGGTTGGAACTGCTTACCCTCAGCTGAGGAAATCAGACCCAAAAGAGGTACTCCCAGCAGCTGTGGCAGCCCTTGGCTGGCAGGTACCCTGTCACCAAGGTGGCCCATGGTAACTCCTCCAGAAAGTGTATCCCTTTTGTAAGTGCCTCCTCTGTGTAGAGAAGGCATTGTCTAATTTCTTCTCCTTGGCCCTGCTCCTCCACAAGCTATTCTCTGTCATTGGGTTTCATGTTGGGAATTAACTAGTGGATTGTGAACGCAGCGAGGCACTTAGGATGAGACAAGTCACAAGTGTCCTCCCCCAAGTTTCCCCCCATTCTCTCCTCCCACCAGGAAAGGGACAGAACATATACAAATTCCTCAAAGTACACATTTCTTTCAGTGTGGTGGAGGTACCGAGTGGGAGAGGGGGAGAGAGTAAGAGCCAGAAAGAAGGGAACACAGTAAGAAAAGGGGAAAGAGAGAAACAGGAGAAATGGACCAAGGAAGGGGAGCGATAAAATAAAGAAAGCAGAAGAGAGAAATGGAGCGAAAGAACAAGAGAGGCAAGGAAATAAGGATTCTGAGGCTGAGGATGCAGCAGGGAGGGCAGGTGACCCAGAGAAAGCGGCTAAGACCGGAAACTGGAGGGCCGGAAAATCTGGATGGGGGGGCGGCAGGAATCAAGGAAAGATGATCTTGGGAAATGGGAGGAAGGAAAGGCCAGGGGGCAAAATAGCCAGAGAAAGAAGGGGAGAAACAGTGAGATGAGGAGGGAGAGATACAGCCAAGAGTGGTACAGGAGAGGAAAAGGAGTGAACAAGGTAATAAGGAGGGGAGGCCAGAAGGATGAGGGGATGGGAGCAAAGGAGATAGAGAGGAGAGGGCAGGCGAGAACAGGCGGAAAGGGAGGGAACCGCAGAAGAGGCATGCATGGCTGGTTTAATGAGCCACTCTGCCTCTCCCACTCCCAGAAGCGTGCTAATTATGCCTCCATCCTCCCGGGCAGGAGGAGGTCAGGAGGACTGAAGAAATGCCCTCGCCCAGCCGAATGGCAGGGGGAGTGAGGGGTGGGAGCAGGCAGGGCTGGGGCTAGGGGCAGGAAGGAGTGCTGAGCTGGCAGGATGGCAGATGGGGCCCCTGCCCCTGATTAATCAGGCCTCCCGTGGACACACTGCCAGCCCAGGATGGGTGGTGGGAGGAGGCACACCTATCTCCATTGGCCCTGTGGCACCGTTGTCCTCTTGGGGACATCCTAAGAAAGCCAAAGACCTCATGAGAAGGGGGAAGGAAAGGAAGGAACTGCAGCTAGGGCTTTCTTCTCCCCAGCACCTCCATGGGGCATTTTCCCCTGCCCAGTATTACTGCCTGGTACTGATGCTTCGCCTCTAATCTCAGAGGCACCGAAAGTAAACCAGGGGCAGGTGAAATTCTAGCCTCAGGCCACTCCAGCTTCCCCCCTACTCCTGTCCTGCTGGGTATCATAGGAGCTGAGTTTCATATACTAACACCTGGACTCACTTATCTGCACTCACAGGGATCATACACCCTCTAGGTGCCGTGGAGGACAGAGGGGCAACTGGGAGACCACCAGTGTCCCATGAGTGGTTTACAATGTAACGGGGCCTTGTGAGAGATGGGGGACAGTATACTTAGGGAAATCCAAGGGAGGGAGACTGTAGGGGAAAGCGGAAAGAGCATGGATTTTGAAGTCAAACACACTTGGTTATAATCCCAGCTGTACAGCTTATAAGGTCTTGGGCAAATTTCCGAGCATCAGTTTCCTTGTGTATTAACCATGTGCCAGGCACCTTTCTGAGTGATATTAGTGGATTTATGCATTATTCATTAATGGTCTTCTGTGGTCCTATGAGATAGGTATTTTGTCATCCCCATTGGATGGAAGAGGAATCTGAGGCACAGAGAAGTTAAGTGACTTGTGCAAAGTCTCACAGCTAAGACATGACAGAGTAGCTGAGATTTCAGTCAGTCTGGCCTGGAGATCCTGCTGCTAACTACGACGCTCTAAGGCCTTCCTCTGGAATGGGGATAATGTAACTGAGTGCAGGGCTGTGGGGAGGAGTAGATCAGTTGAAAGCATCAAGCACCCACTAGGTCCTCAATACCTTTGTGTCCTCTCGGACCAAGGCAGTAGATGCTAAATTGCCCTGTGAGTAGCGTAGCCAGGAAGCTCAGAGCAAGGACAACTTATGTCTTTTTTTTTTTTTTTTTTAATTTTTATTGGAGTCTAGTTGATTTACAATGTTGTGTTAGTTTCAGGTGTACAGCAAAGTCAGTCAGTTATACATACACATATATCCACTCTTTTTTTAGATTCTTTTCCCATATAGGCCATTACATAGTATTGTGTAGAGTTCCCTGTGCTATAGAGTAGGTCCTAATTGGTTATCTATTTTATATATAATAGTGTGTCTATGTCAATCCCATTCTCCCAATTTATCCCTCCCCACCTCACCCACTGGTAACCATAAGTTTGTTTTCTGCATCTGTGACTCTACTTCTGTTTTGTAAATAATTTCACTTGTACCCTTTTTTTAGATTCCACATATAAGCAATATCATATGATAGACAACTCACTTCTTTATTAGGGTGTCCTGGGAAGGCATGACCGTCAAGGAGAATTAACAGGAGTTCAGTCTTAGGGATAGGGCAAGGGTGCCCCCAGGGAAGGAATGATAATCCAGAGACCACTTAAGAAAGGACCAACACTCCTGCCTCCCCACTCCACCCACACGCCGGTTTTTCTAATTCCGTTTCTCCTTCTCCCCTACACAGCCCCTCCCGCACCAGCCCACCCCCCAACTACTGCCAAGTCCCTAACAGAAGGCCAGCTCGCTCTTGCCTCCAGGCTTGGAACAAGCCACTGTTGTTACTACCTGGAACGCCCTCTCTCACTCCACTGCCTTCCCTTGACCTTCACCTCCTGCAAAACCAGCCTCAGCCCTCCAGCGGAGACTGTGACTTGATTTGCCTTGTCTGCTGCTCAGGGTCTCCTCCCCGACCCCGGGCCATCAGAGTGAACTGCGTGCTCATCTGCACTAGTTGGTTTGTTGCTTGAACAATCCCTCCCTAACTTTGGGGAATGTGTAGCTGTGTGTGTATCCCATCCAGAACAGCTAGAGATGGGTTAATACAACTTAAATGAGATTCAGGGAGAATTGGCTACTGCTTCCCTCGTTAGCTGTTTCCAAAGGTGGGTGAAAATCCAACTTTTCATTGTAGCAACCAGCAATTGCAAAGATCTCTGGAATATTCATTCCATTCGCCAGTGATGTGCCAGGCCTTAAGCCAGGCACAGGGGAGCCGTGAACAAGACAGTTTCCGTCGCTGGCGGGTGGAAAGCACAGGAGGCATTTTCCCCTGATAAACCTTGGAATTTGCTCAGAGGTCCTTTTTTTTTTTTAATTTATTTAATTTATTTTTGGCTACGTTGGGTCTTCGTTGCTGCGCGCGGGCTTTCTCTAGTTGCAGCGAGCGGGGGCTACTCTTCGTTGCGGTGCACGGGCTTCTCATTGTGGTGGCTTCTCTTTGCTGCAGAGCGCGGGCTCTAGGCACGTGGGCTTCAGTAGTTGTGTCATGCAGGCTCTAGAGTGCAGGCTCTGTAGTTGTGGCACACGGACTTAGTTGCTCTGCGGCATAGGGGATCTTCCTGGACCAGGGATCGAACCCTTGTCCTCTGCATTGGCAGGTGGATTCTTAACCACTGCGCCACCAGGGAAGTCCCACAGATGTCATTGTTTTTTGTTAATTTTTTCTCTCTTTCTTCCTAAGTAGCAGATATATGGCACTTTTCAGTTTACTAAGCATTTCACAATCCCTTCTTTTAATTTTCATTACAGACCCATGAAGTAGCTATTGTCTCCATTTTATAGGTGGACAAACTATTACGGAGAGAGGATAATTCCCTTGCTCTGGAGCGGGGTAGAACCAGGTAGAGCCAGGAGGCAGATTGTGTTCTTTCTCCAGGTACTAGTGCGTGTTCCACTGCACAGCACTGTCTCATGCAAATTACCCTACCTGGAGGCTTCATTTCTCTTTAAGTTGGAATAAACGACCTTTATCTCTGTGGTCATCTGCTCAAACCTTTGTTAACCGCATCATTGTGTCTGGCTCAGAGTAGATGCAGTATAAAGACAGACGTATGGCCCAGGCCCTGCCCTCTGGGGGCTATAGTCTAAGCCAAGGCACTGACATGGATAAGCCTGTACAGGGCATGTAGGTAGCAGAACGAAAACAATAACCTAACGTGAATCGGCAGCAAAGTATTTAAAGACTGTCTGTGCAAGGCAAGGATGAGTACATTTTAGGGGTGGGACAGGATGAACGACTCTTGCCAAGCTGCCTGGGCAGTTCTCCACAGTGCCAGACCACAGGGGTGCCTTTTCAATATCCATCCTAATTCTTTCTTCTCTTGCTATAACAAACGCATGTGTGTGTGAGTGTGTGTGTGTGTGTGTGTGTGTGTGTGAGTGCGTGCATGCACATGTATAATTCTTCAGACTGCCAGTGAACAATTGGGTTGATTGTAAGGCAAGTAGTTATGGGAGTCCTATATTTAGATGATGATGGGGAAACTTTTAGCCCTCTTGTAGCTATATAGTAAAATTTTACTCTCCTCCCACATACATCAAGTTTATCTCTTTAACACTGAGCTTTTATGAGATGGAATGAGCACCTGTAATATGGGGGCGGAGGAAAGAGAGAGGGAGAGCAACTCTGAAATCAGAAAAATAGGAATTTTAATCCTAGATCTGCTAATATTTAGTCACATTCATGGCATTGGGCAATTTATCTGAGCTGGCTGAGCCTCAGTTGCCTCATGTGCAACTGGGAAAATTATCTCTGCCTTGCAGGGCTATGGAGAGAATTAAGTGAGATTGTGTGTATAAAGCACTCTATAACCTGATGACCAAATGTATTTTTGTTAATATATTTTCTGTAGGTAATGCACATGGTACAAAATATTTTTAATGCAAAAGGGTAAACTGAAAATCTCTTTCCCATTGTTGTCTTCTAGCCACCATTTCTCTTCTCCTTGTGTATTTTGATCCTCAAAATCTCTGTGTAGCAGGCAGGACAGGGTTTATTATCCCTGTTTTTTAGGAATGAAAACTGAAGCCCAGAGAGGTTAATCAGCTTGAAAATGGTGGGATTAAAACCCAGGTCCTCCTATTAGTAACCCAGCTTACTAATGTTGTACTCCACATTTCACGCTAGAAGGCATGGTCAGAGATGGGCCCCAAGTTGCTGAATCTTGTGATTTTGAGGTCATAGACTCTTTCAAGAATCTTATGAAAGCTGTTGATCCCTCCCCCCACCCCAGTGCCATTCACATTCTGACATATAATTTTATATGGTTTGTGTAGAAGCCCTACCCATCCCAGCACCTTCTTTATATCCTCAACAGGGTTTTAGCTTTATGGGACTTCTCTGGAGACCAATGGCACATTGCCCAGTGACCTGCAAACAGAGACTGCTCCCCAAGAAGCCCAGGGTTCTGGAGTCAGAAGATCTAGGTTCTACTCCTGCCATTCACGTCTTACCTTTGTGACCTTAGACAAGTCCCTTAATTTCTCTGAGCTTCACTTTCCTCATCTGTTAAATGGGATTGATATTCTCTGCTCCCAAAGAGTTGGCTACTAACATTTATAAAGTCATCTTGCGAACTGTGAAATTATAAACAAATCTAAGGTATTATTTCTCCCTGCAGAGCCTGGAGGGAGTGCAGCAAACAGAAAGTAGACTCATACTTGGAAGTTTATCCACTGGCAGGGAGAGTACCCGTCCTGCTTGGTGGAGGCTGTCCAGACATGCTGCCCTCTCTAGAGTTGACACTAGAATCAAGGTCCTCAGTACGAGGTATGAGTCCTGACTCATGTAGCATTGAGCGTCCCGTCGTCAAACCTCAGCCCCATCTGATTGTCCTGGTCCACAGTGAGTGATAACCCCGTTATTAAGACATGTCTCATTAAGACATCCTGTAAGATGGAGCCAGCAAACAGCTGGTAGACTCAAGCATCCTGCCTGGGAAAGCTTCCCCTCCACCCTCACCACCCCCCCCACCCCCGTTCATTAATGATTATGGGAGGTTTTATTCCCCCCAACAAAAGTGTTAATTAGACATTGTTCTGAACAGGGATATTACACAAATGAATTAAACTCAAACCAATCAACAAGCCAGCTCTGTGCTTCAGGCCCCCTGAACGAGAAGGGAATTGAAGGCAGTAATGGGAAACAAACAGTAGGATGTCTTCCCTAATATACAATAATAAGTAGGAAGGTTCCCTTCGGTTCTAGCACCACTTTTTTGAAGGAAGATATCTTTGTCTTCCTGCCTCCTTTGTCTTCATCTTCCTTTCTCTTTATTCCTTTCTTTCTCCTCTGCTGCATGTGCATACACACACACACACACACACACACACACAGAGTCCTGGACTGCCTAGTGGACCTTGGTACTTCCCAGGTAGCCTGGTCCCTAAGTCTGGGGCCAGGGTGGGAATAGAAAGAGACTCTACCTGACCCCAATTCCAATCCTTTCTTTCACTCATCATGTTTCAACGTGGATGAGTCAGTGAATCTTTTAGAGACATTAGTTTTCTCATCAGAAGATATAGTATATAATACTTGAGTCCCATTGGTATGCAGTAGATACTCAATAGATAATCTATTGAGTCTAAAGGACTCAACATCTGGAAACACTTTGTGGCCTGGCAGTGAACTCCTGGTTACTGGTCGCCCCCTGTGGGCAGAGAGGAAAGAATCAGAGGGAAAAGAGTCCCATTTTGAGGGCTCCCATTTGATTGGAGGAGAGATTAGAGGAGCCTGAAAAGTCTTAAAAACATGCAAATGCGAACAAGATGGGGTAAAACTAGGTATTAAGTACTTGGCTTGTGACGGGAGCTGGGGGACGGGGGTCCTCTGTGGAGACTAGAGCAGGAAGGAGAAGTCGGGGGGAGGGGGGATGTTTTTCTTGCCATGGGAAGGAAGCCCCTTAACAGAGGCCTGAAGAGGATGGGATGGACGCTGGGTCCATGTGGCTAAAGCAGGAAGTGTGGACCAGGAGCAGGGAGATTAGGCTGGTGTAGCTGGGGGGCAGGCTGTGTGTTGGGGGGGGGGGCTCTGAGGGCACCACTGACTTTCTCCCAGCACCTCAGTGCCTGAAGCATCCTAGGTGTTGGAATGAATGTATAAAGTTGGATGTGATGTGTTGAGCTGTCAGGGAATTGGGACCTCACCCACTGTCTCGGGGTCAGTAGGAGTCAAAAGGGTATTGAAGACAGATTTTTAAAATTATTTTCCTTAGGAATGGGATGCAGAGCGTGGAGTGTGGAAAAGGAAGTCCATTCAGAGCCTTCCTAGCATGTCTGGGGAGAGGTGAGCTCTGGATATCCCTTTCTTTAACTCCAGATCCGTCTGACCTACCAAGGGCAAGGGCCCCTCACCCCGCACCAAGCACCCTTTCACTAGTCGTCCCCAATCTCTTTATAAATCATCCCAGCCAAGGATGGGTGGTGGGGGTCCCTGCTCCCTTCTGAGAGGACCCCGTGACTATCCCTATCACTGCCCTTAATAGGAAACTTCATGGCTTTCCCTGAGTGGCCACCTTCCCTCTCACAGACCACCTCCCGGTTCCAGGCCAGATGGTGAGCGTTTTGGTCTCATTACTCCATGGTACCTTCTCTTCCTTGCTTTGCAGCTCGTTTTATTGCTGGTCCCCACCATCACCCCAATCAGGAAGTTGTTTGATCGTTGTCTCAAAGCCTACTGTCACAGAATGAGTCCGTTTTCTCTTGTTTGGCCCTGGACAAATGGTCACTAGGGCTGTAGAGCTAACACTCCAGAGACAGAACATGAAGTTTTTCTTCATCCTTCTCTCTGCTTCTAGGAGCCTCAGATTCCCATAGATTGTCCTCTCCCAATTTCCATTCTATTTCGTAGCCAAGTGTTTGGCATTCTTCATGTCCGTGAACCCCAAGCTCTAATAGGATCCTGAGCAATGCCTAAAATAGAAGGGAGTCGTTGTCAAATCTTTGTTTTCTAGTTACCTGGATGTTTTACTTTGTGGTGTGCATGCACACGCGTGTAAGCCACAGGTACGTGATGTTATGTTTCTCCCTAGTGATGTAGTGACCTGAGTGCATGTGTCAGGAGTCAGGAGATGCGGGTTCAAGTTCATAGTCTCCTTTTACTAGCTGTAAGAACTTGGGGCTGTAAGTGGGCTATAAGGTCACTTCTCTGAGCTTCAGCTTCCCAGGGCTGAGTTTTTGTGATTCAAAAGTAAAATGAAAATGATTTGTGAATTATAAAGCTGTTCATCAAAAGGAAGGCATTTTTATTTCTTGCTAATTTTATGTTGGTCCTGTTGTCCCTTATCCAGTCCATAGGGGTCAAGGGACTGGAGGCTTTTATAGATAATCCACAAGTTGGATAGTTAGAGTAGACATATTTTAGATAATGTGGGGCTGCATAGTTATTACTGCAAATCACCCATTTGTTTTTCTTCCCACCAGATATAGATGAGTATAGTTTTTCATTGAGGAAATTTATGAAATTTCTAGGGAAAGCCAACATTAGATTCTCCTGTATTTTCTACCTAACAAGCATTGAAGTTGAGCCGTGTGTATTTATTTTTGCCCTTGTTTTGTTTTTCTTACATCCTTTTCTTCCACCTCTTTTGGTATGCATCGCACCTTGGAATCTGCAACTTGAAGCAGGAACTGGTAGAAGCCATGCCCCCTGCCTCCTGGCTAGTTAGCTATTCAGGCACCCTCCCTACCTCTTGTAAGGGATCAATTACTTACCATCCATCAGTTTCTTTTTTCTTTTGGAAGGAAACCTGTTTAGAACAGCCCCCTTGGGACTGGGGCCCCGGGCAGTGAGTGTCACAGAGAAGGGAAGTCTGTGTTGCTAATGTACCATTGTGACTGCACGCACACATGCCGACAGCAAGGACTGCAGAGAGTTCTGCCCCCGTCTCTGGCATCCCCCATCCACCAGTGGAGGGGCAAGGGTATCAGGAGGGAGACGAGAAGACCCTGACCTTCACACTAGGAGGGTAGATACAGAGGAAGGAGGGAAATCAGGAGGAGAGAATTAATGCATAATGAGTACCTACTCTGCACTAGACACTCTGCTAAATATTCTACTTACGGTTGACCCATTACATTTAATTCTCACGGAACCCTATTAAGTAACCTTATTTTCTGGGTGAGGTGTTAAGGCCCAGTTAGGTGACAGTGGAGCTGGGATTTAAGCCAAGACCTGTCTGACCCCAGATTCCTAGCTCTTTTGACCAGTCCACCATCTCACAGGGCCTCAGAGAACCACTCTGGTAAAGGAGACAGGCCCTGTCCCTGCTAGATGGAGACTAAGTGGCGGATAACCGTAACTGGACGTTTGGGTGCCAGAGCCGCAATCTATATCCTGTAGCAGTAGTGCCAATAACTTGGGAAGAACATTCCTTTACCCCTGAAAAAGACATTTTACTACCCCAGAGTCCCAGAAATCTACAGAGTCCTACAGAACCATACAGAGCCAAGGGAATCTGGTGTTTCCGGGGGTAGGTTTATGCTTTGACAGTGTGTACTGTCAGCCTGCAATCCTCAAAAATTTCGGAGACCCAAGGTGTTGGGAGATACTTCCATGAAAACCAAGGGATGCTGGGATAATCCAAAAGTGTTGTGGATTGTTTGTTTTTATTAAAGTATAGTCGATTTACAATGTATTAGTTTCGGGTATACATCAAAGTGATTCAGATACATATATATATATATATATATATATAAAAGGTATATATGTATATATTCTTTTTCAGATCGTTTTCCAAGTTTTTTTTTTTTTTTTTTAAGAAATTCACGTTCTTTTATTTATTTATTTATTTATTTATGACTGTGTTGGGTCTTCGTTTCTGTGCGAGGGCTTTCTCTAGTTGCGGCAAGTGGGGACCACTCTTCATCGCGGTGCGCGGGCCTCTCACCATCGCGGCCTCTCTTGTTGCGGAGCACAGGCTCCAGACGCGCAGGCTCAGTAGTTGCGGCTCACGGGCCCAGCTGCTCCGCAGCATGTGGGATCTTCCCAGACCAGGGCTCAAACCCGTGTCCCCTGCATTGGCAGGTAGATTCTCAACCACTGCGCCACCAGGGAAGCCCCCAAGTTGTTTTTTTGATAAAGAAGGAACCTTGGGGGCCTTGACACTGCAAGACAAGGGGCATCAATAACACAGACTGCAATGCACATGGCGCCCCCTGGAGCACAGAATCAGAGTGTGGAATTTCAAAATGTGTATTTATTCATTCATTTATGAATCATTGTTCCAGACTTGTTTTCTGGTTTGACTCATTGAGATGGATACTGCATTGAACTTGTAGTGCTGAGTGTATATATCAGCTGGAGGTGTTTGGGGGCCATGGCAGATAGTTTAGGTGGTTTAGGGAGCTGTGTTAGGGTGAAAAATGCACAGCTCCCTCGCAGACCTGGGCACGATGAAACATGCTTCATGCTCAGGTAACAAGGCCATCTGTTGGGTTACCTGTACTTACAAATGGTGAAGGGGTATAATAGTGTGCTAGGGTTGCTGTAACAAAATACCACAGACTGGGTGGCTTAAACATCAGAAATTCATTTTCTCACAGTTGTGGAGACTGGGAGTCCAAGATCAAGGTGTCAGCAGGGTGGGTTTTCTCTGCCTCGCTTGCCGAAGGCTGCCTCCTCTCTGTGTCCTCACATGGTCCTTCCTCTGTGGGTGCATCCCTGGCATATCTTTTGCGTGTCCAAATTTCCTCTTCTCATAGGGACACCGGTCAGATTGGATTAGGACCCACCTTCATGTCCTCATTTTAACTTAATTACCTCTTTAAAGGCCCTATCTTCAACAGCAGTCATATTCTGAGGTCCTGGGGGTTAGGGCTTCAACAGAAGAAATTTGGGGGGGACACAGTTCAGCCCGTAACAGGGACACAGAGAATGGGAACCTATAAGAAGGAGAGTAAGAGGGTGCCTGGAGCAGAAGATGGTAAGTTCTCCCACATGAAGCACAGCCCGTGTGAAGGAGGCAGCCTGATGGAGGGGACAGACATCCCACTGACCGTGGAGCCTGGAGCGACCTTAGTCAGCCCCTGGGGCGGATGTCCTCCACTGTAGAGTGAGGGCTTTGGGCTGTATGTTGCCGAGGCCTCCTGATGGCTTTCATATGCCTTGGTCTAAGGCTGAAAGGGGAGGAGAGAAGGCGATTTGAGGTGAAGAGCAGGCTGGCTGGACAAGAAAGACCAGGACAGCAGACCCACAAGGGCAGTCAAACATGAGCAAGGATACTGGGGATGAGGGTGGTGAAGGTTAGCGGGCTAGACAGTGTGGCTTTGATCCGCCACAGGTCTGAGGAGCCTTGGCAGGTCTGCAGTGAACCTCTTGTGAGCTTTGGACTTCAATGGGGTCTAGGTTAGGTACAGTCTCAGTTTTCCCCTTGAGTGTTGGCTTTCCTATGATAGAGAAATCCCAGAGGATGCCATGGGACCCACTTATGCCATGATGTGCACTGATGACATGAGGCCCTCTGATGACATGCAGCAGTGAGTCACATTTGAAGTCCTTGATACATGGGTTCAAATTCCAGTTGGCCCTTAGCCAAGTTACCTCATTTTTCTAAGCTCTGATTCTCCACTTGTGAAAGGAGTAAATATCTTCTTCTCTGGAGGTTGTGAGCATTAAATGAATCGGTGTCTATAAAGTGGTTAGCAGAGTGCCCGGCATACTTAAGTGTTAAAATGAACACTGTTTTATTTTTTGGGGCCGCACCGCACAGCATGCGGGACCTTAGTTCCCTGACCAGGGATCGAACTCGTACTCCCTGCAGTGGAAGTGCAGTCCTTTTTTTTTTTTTTTTTTTTTTTCATTTCACCTATTTATTTTTACATTTTAAAAACATCTTTATTGGAGTATAATTGCTTTACAATCTTTATTGGAGTTAGTTTCTGCTGTATAACAAAGTGAATCAGCTTGAGTTTATTTTTGTGTGCCACTCTCTCACTTTGTCACATCTTACCCCTCCCCCTCCCCATACCCTCAAGTCCATTCTCTAGTAGGTCTGTGTCTTTATTCCATCTTGCCACTAGGTTCTTCATGACCTTTTTTTTTTTTTTCCCTTAGATTCCATATATATATGTGTTAGCATACTGTATTTGTTTTTCTTTTTCTGACTTACTTCACTCTGTATGACAGACCCTAACTCCATCCACCTCACTACAAATAACTCCATTTCGTTTCTTTTTATGGCTGAGTAATATTCCATTGTATATATGTGGAAGCGCAGAGTCTTAACCGCTGGACCGCCAGGGAATTCCCAGAAATGTACATTATTTTAAATCGTTAGCCGTCAAGCCCCTTCTTTCCTTCCAAACCTTATTTTCAATTCCCCTCCTCTAGGAAGCACTCTCTGACTAAGCTTATAGGACTCCGCTCTTGCATGCTGAACCTGGGCTCCTGTGGCCTCACTTTGGGTTCCCGGGTAGCTGTTGGCTTGTTGTCCTGAGTGTCCTAGAAACATGGTCTCCAGAGCAACGGCCCAGCTCCTCTTCTCCCCACGTCTCTCCTCGGGGCCCAGAGCAGATCCCTGCCCGTGGCACATGGGGCTGAGCCCGGGGGTGCCTGACTGATTGACCCCCTGTGACTCACTCCCATTTCCTTATCAGGAAACAGTCTCCCAGGCTCTGTGTCAGCCAGACACCAGGCCGGACCAGCAAGCCAGCTGCTCAGCAGCTCTGCTTGAGTTGGGGGCTGGCTCTGTGCCTGCAGACCTTCCTGGGAGGCTCTCCTGGGGCGGCCACCCCTCTGCCTGGCTGGCGGGGTGGGAGGCCAGCTGTTTCTTCCTCAGGAAGGTGACGCTGCCTGAGGGATAGAGGTCTACGCATGAGTCTCTGCTGTGTGCCAGGCACTGTCCTAGGCCCTGGTGATCAGCAGTGATGAGGCAAACGAGACTCTGCCCTGGTGTAGCGGGAACGAGCTGGTTCATGGCGGTCCAATAAGTAAATCAACAAGACTATATCAATGAAGAATAAATGTTATTATGGTGAAAATAAACAGGGTGACATGAAAAAGGCTGACATCTTCCAATCCTTTTCAAACTTTTCCTCTTTCAAGTAGTGCTTCTTGGTGTATAATAGGAGAAAATGTCTCTTTTTTGTTTGGGTTTTTTTTTGGCTGCGCCACACGGCTTGCGGGATCTTGATTCCCTGACCAGGGTTCGAACCCGCGCCCCTTGCAGTGGAAGCGTGGAGTCCTAACCACTGGACCACCAGAGAATTCCAAGGAGAAACTGCACTTAGCCCTCAGAGACCTCACAAACTGAAAACTGAACACAAATAGGACTCCAAAGAGTCTGGGGAGAAGGGAAAAATCCTGTGTCATGTGGAGGAAACAGTGGACTGGCCCAGTAGATTTAAACACTCCAAGGGACTTTGTTTCGTTCATCGCCTTAACTTCGGAATCTAGAATAGTGGGGCATAGTAGGTCCTCAGTAAATATTGGCTGGCTCCAGAGGGCTGAGCTGAGATGAATGGAAGTGGACATTACACAGAGAAAGAGCTTCATAGACTATTCAAAAAAAAAAAAATGCTTCTTAATAACCAGAGCTGTCCAGCAAACAAAAGGGCTGCTTCAGGAGTCAGTGAACCCCGCAGCCCAGGAGGGTTCAAAAGGAGCCAGGATGATCACATGCTGGGCACACGGGACTGCAGACTTCTGATTGGGAGGCGAGGTTGGGCAAGGTGACCTCCACTGTCCCTTCCTACACTAAGGCTCTGCCATTCTGTCACCACCTCTTCCCAGGCCCGGCCTGCCTGGTGTCGCATCATAAATGTTCGGACTTTGCTGACAATGCCTGTGTCTTGCTTGCAACACAATTGCCCATGAAGAGGAGCCCTGCCTGCTCCGCATTACAGGGAAAATCACTTGGAAATAGACTTCCCTTCCCTGACCCTGCAGCTCTGTCCCTGTTTTATTCTTCTGCATCAAATTGCCAAGAGTAAAATTGCTGGACACACGGCATGTGCTGTTTGCTTCCTTTATGGCCCCTCATTCCCGCCAGTTGGCCAGTGGAGAAAACAATTAGCGGCATTGGCCTGAGACGTGGGCTGGAGGACAGGAGAGCAGTGCGGAGCGGGCTGCGGAAGCCGGGCAGGCTGGGGTGGTGAGGGCCAGGACAAGCGGGCGCTCACATCGCCATATGCCTACAACCTCCCATCCCGTGTCCACACCAAGACATCAAGCTGCTTCTCCTCCAACCACTCCGATTGTTCCTGAGTCCCCTGCCTTGCAGGGTTGTTCCTGATCTCAGGGTTCCCCTGGCCTCCCCACTCCTTCACGTCTCTGAATGGGCCGGTGATGTAAATACAGTCTGGCCACGTATTGATTTTCTACTTCTAGGCCTTCTTTCCAAATGGCCTAGATGCTGCTACCTGTGTCGGTGTGTCGGTCTCAGAGGGAGGTCCCAAAAGGCCAGGGTTGCGTCTGTCTTGTTCCTTATAGGGAGTTGCGCTTGTCACCTTTGGGTGTTGTTGTTATGTTTTCTGGTTTGTTTTGATGTGTTTGGTGTTTTGTTTTTCGGGAACCATGCTATCTCCTTGAGCGCTGATGATTTGCTCGTAGAGCAGAGCTCCGAAGAGAGGAGACAGTTGATGCTCAAGGGGTTCTTCTGCTCAGAGCATGAGACTGGGTGTCCCTTGTGTTTATTTTCCTCTGGACCATTCCTCCATTGCTGCTTACGCCTGGGGGAGTGATGCAACCCTCAGTTCATTCATTCATGTATTTATTTGTTCAATTAACCACATTTATTGAGGGTCTTCTATGAAACTACTCCTGGGCTTGGCTTCTGGGAATGTAAATATAAGAACCAACCTCTAGCCATACGTCTAAAAGGGGAAACGGAAATGTAGACCGATATATGCCGTAAAGCATAGGAAGGAGGCCCCATAACAGAAGTAAGAGGTGGTGAGGTGGAGAAGACCAGAGACTGGGGCTCAAATCTTGACTCCAGCTTTTACTGGTTTTGTGACCTTCTTGAGCCCACCTTCAGTGCAGTGATAATGTCTATCTTCTAAGGTTGTTGTAAAGGAGAATTAAGCTGGATATGACATTGTCAGAGCCCTGTAAATATGGATCCCTCTTTTCCACGCCTGGGAGAATATAAAAGGAGTAACTCACTTTGCCTGGGGAAGTTAGGAGTGCTTCCCAGTGGAGGTGGTTGTTGAGCTTGATCTTATAGCACAGAGAGCAGTTGTCCAGGTGGAGATGGAGGGGAAGAACATACCAGAAAGTGGGAACAGCCATTTCCTTAACTCAACCCTAGTAAGGAAAAGGCCTGGCCTCTTCAGAGAAGGAGGGCTAGAGTGTGTGCTGTGGGGTCGTGGCAGGAGATAAGATGGGTAGGAGGACAGGGATCTGGTGATGGAGGGCCCTGGGTGTCCAGCTAGAGATTTTGAATTTTATTGCAAACAACAGGGGTGTAATGGAGGTATTTAAGCAGTAAGTAGTATGAATCGATTTTGTGTTCTAAGGTAATAATTTTGGGGTGCAGCGTGGAAGTAAGAGTAGAGTAGGGGAGAGATAGCAGGGTGAGTGTGGGCCTGGGAGAGAATATAGACAGTCATTCAACAAACGTTTATTGAGCAGCTATTATGTGCCAGGCACTCTACTGAGCGTTGGGATACAAAGATAAAGAGGTTCCTGAGGGTGACAGATAAATGAGGAACACACTAAGTTGTGGTAAGTGTTTTGCTAGAGAGCAGCGCAGGTCCTGTGGAGGCCTGAGGGGAGAGACAGCTAATCAGAAAGGCTGCGGACAAGGCCCCTCATTCATCCGCATGGATGTGCACACGTGACACAGTGCCCAGAGGTGTCATGCACGCAGACAACTACATTCGGTTGTCCTGGTATTGAACGTATCCACGAGAACGAGAATACGAGTTAGAACCAAGGGAGCAACAACTCAGGAGAGGAGGCATTTAACTCCAAAAAGCAATCTGGAGTTGGAATCGACAACTGCTTTGAGGTAAGGATTGAGGAAGTGGAGGAGGTTGAGCCCCTCTACGGACCAGTCCCCTCAGGAAGGTACTGAGGCTCTGATATAAGGGACAGGAATGGCGGTAGAGCCCCTGGTGGGAGTGGCTAGAAGTCTCAGCATCTCTGCTGGGGGACACTCGCCTTGGGCAGGGACTGTGGTTTGGGCTCTTCCGTCTGCCGGCTGACGTGTCTCTTCTCTTCGTTTTAGAACCTAACCCCAAGGAGGGGATGATTTCTCCCCACCTCCCTCTCCTGCCTCTTCAGATTCCTTGAGTTAATCCTCTCCCAGAAGAACCAGATTCCAGCTTCAGCCCCATTACCTAATGTGTGCAGGACAGTGAACAAATCCACCTCCCATTTGTCCTGTGGGATAATGGGGGAAAGTGCTTTTGTACGTTGTGAAACCCTCGGCTGGTATTAGGATTTTAGCCGTCATCATTGTGGGCGGCAGATTGGTTGGATGGGCCGAGGAAATGAGTTTGGAGAGCTGGAGATGGGACTGTTAAGACAGTTGGTCAGTTTCAGAGCTTCTTTCTGGGGGAAGGAGGTGAGAACAAAGTTCAAGGGCCTTCACAGAAGCTCAGAGGATTTGCTGCACTGCCCAGCATTCCCAGAGCTCTCAGCCGGGAGGCATGGGGTGAGGACCAGGAAGAGGAAGAAAGCTCTTCAAAAGCCTGAAACCAGAGGCAGGCCCAGCAGATGTGTGATGGTATGGCCCTTCCCCAAGGGACAAGTGTGTGTGTGTGTGTGTGAACTTGAGAGAATTGGTAACTGAGCAAAGTTTCCAGTGAGCATGCAGGTAAGAGGGGGCCCAGGCAGGGTTGGGTGACCCTTGTGTCCTTCAGCCACTTCCTGGTTCATTGAGAGGCAGCTAGGCTATTCCAAAGGATTCTTTAACATGGGCCCAGAAGCATTTGCATCCTTGGTTATGCCATTGCCTGTTACCTGAGCCTCAGTTTCCACATGTGTAATAGGGGATGCTCATCCCTCCCTCACAGGGCTGTTGAGATGAGGTGAGATTCTGGAAATGAAAGCACTTGATAATCTGCAAGGCTCTATATTGCTTTAACCATAGCTAGTGTTTGTGGAGTGCTTACTTAAGTGCCAGGTGCTGTTCTGTGCCCGCTGCCTCATGAACCTGAGGTGGGAGCAGGTATCCTCCCCAATTGTGTAGGTGAGAACACAGATGCAGACAGGTTGTGCAGCAGGCCGGGCAGTCTGGCTCTGGCCTGTGCTCTTAACCACCAGCTGCCCTGTCTCTGTGTGGAATATTATTGTATGTCATGTAAAGAATTGTTACTTATGGTGGGGCCCTCCAACACCTACTGAAAGGAGGTTGACGGCGGAGAGACCGGGAGAAGCTGTATACAGAGTGAACCTTGAGATCCACATTGGGAAAAGAGAGTGGATGGAAAAATCCTCAAAAATAAAAATGGCAACACAAGTGCAAGGTATCCCAGTGACCAGCTGGCATCTCATCTCCCCTCTTATGGTGGGAGGAATAAGAATCCTGTCTCCAGGACTTCTCTGGTGGCGCAGTGGTTAGGAATCCGCCTGCCAATGCAGGGGATACGGGTTCGAGCCCTGGTCCAGGAAGATCCCACATGCCGCGGAGCAACTAAGCCCGTGAGCCACAACTACTGAAGCCTGCGCGCCTAGAGCCCGTGCTCCGCAGCAAGAGAAGCCACCCAAATGAGAAGCCCACGCACCGCGAGGAAGAGTAGCCCCCGCTCTCCACAACTAGAGAAAAGCCCGTGTGCAGCAACGAAGACCCAACACAGCCAAAAATTAATTAATTAATTAATTTAACAACAACAAAAAAAAGAATCCTGTCTCCAGGCCACCCCTCCCCCTCCCTTCTCCTGTTTACCTCCACCTTTTGCTTGGCCCCTTCTGCACTCCTCCCTTCCCCCAACCTGTGGCCTCCACCCCAGCCGGGATCAGATATGGCCTTTGTCTTTCTGCCTGGCTGCCCCCTTTCAGGGCCTCTGTGTCTGGGAACACTGAGAGTTCAGGGGAGCCCAAGGGGCAGCTTTGGGAAGGCAGACGGGGCTCCCCAAATAAACGCTGTCTCTCTCCACCCACTGCCACTTCTCCTCATCCCCTTCCCCTGGCCTGGGTACCCCATGACAGTTACGTTCCAGGGGCTGTGGAGGAGGCTTCTGCTTCCCTGGGTCCCTGCTTAGGGGGAGAGGAGGAAACAGAGCAGAAAATGTGCCTTCTGTAGAGCACTGAGGAGGCCGGGGCTGGGAGCTGGGAGGTATGGAGACGAGGCCTCTTCCCCCACACCCCTCCCCTTCCCCCTCCCACACCAGCACTGCAGGTGCCTAGAGGCTGGGGCTTCAGGCAGCCCGTGCTTGTTGGCCAGGGACTTCCTGTGAGGGCACCTTGTACTCCCTCCCAGGGAAGGGAAGGCGCCCATGACTAGCCTAAGGTGAATGGAGAGCCACGGTGTGGATGACAATAGGGCTAAGGCAACTTCTTGTCACTTTACAGTCTTAATTGTTACTAATAGCTACCATTTACATAGCATTTGTATGGCTAAGCGCTTTACATACTTTAGTTCCTCTAATCTTTGCAGTCGTATTTTGCAGATGAAAGAAACTGAGGCTCAGAGGGGTAACTTCACTTGTCCGCCGGTACATTACCAATTAAGCCGTGCAGCCCCGAGGTTAGGCTCTCGCTCTGTGATGCCAAAAAAAGCCAGTGTTGAATCCTATTTTTTTACCCTAGAACTGCAAATTCCTAGCTTTGTGACATTAGGCAAATTACTTAATTTCTCTTAGACTCCACATTTCTGTCTGTAAAATGGGGTTAATAATATGTATCACAGTGGTAGCTGTTGAGGATTCAGTGAGATAATCCATGCAAAATGACAAGCTTGATGTTGTGAATGTTCATTCATTCATTTAGCAGATGTGAACTGGGTGCCAGTCTGATGCCAAGGACTGTGCTACATGCTCGATTTACAAAAGTGAGCAAAGTGGCCACGGACCCTGCCCTTTTGAAAATGAGCACTGTCTGCAAGGCCTGATAAGTGCCGTGTATAGGCTAGATCTCTAGATCTCTGGAAACCAAGAGTGGCTTAAAATGGGATTCTTTTGACTGCCTACACCAGCAGTCCTTGGGTTCCTCTGACGTTGATGAGACCTACTGAGTCCAAACAAAGAGGCTGAGATATCAAAAAACTGTAAATGAGAAGGATGGAAGGAAAGATAGGGCAATAATAATAACAACAACTTACCTCGGGCTTACTACCTGTGAGGAAATACTCATATCATCTCCGTTTTACAAATGGGGAACCTGAGGCACAGAGAAGTAAAGCCCACTGCCCCAGGTTGAGTAGCAGAGCTGGTTACTGGGTCGACATGTTAAGCTGCTGTGCTCTACTGCCTCGCTTAAGAGGAAAAAGGAGGAGAGAAACAAAGACTCGGGAAGGCTTTCATTCAGCATGATTTTTTTGAGGCTTCATGGTATTGAAGCTACGGGGGAAGAAATAAATCTAGTTCCTGCCTTCAGTGAACTCACAGCTCCAGCACCACAGAACATCAAAGCGGGAAGGATCTCAGAGATGTCCAAATTGGGACATGGGGGCGGGGGGTGAAGCAAAATACGTACGATGGAAAAGGGAACACACACCTTTGCCCACACACAAAAATAACATTAAGCATACAAGTCGGCAGTTCAACGCAGGCCCTTAACAATCGCAGCCAAGCACCTGTGGTAGGAAATCTGTGTGCTGGGTGCTGCCACAGGCGGCAGGCAAAGTCCTTGCCACCCTCAGCTGGAGGGGAATTGCAAGGGTAGGAAATAGTATGACATTGACCGAGAGAGTGTAAAGCGCTCATGAAAGCTTTGAGAAAGAACGAGCAGTCCAGTTTGGTAGGAGTAGAGCTTACTTTTAAAAGAGAAGTGAAAGGTAAGGTAGAGGTGCTAAGTGATGCAGCCCAAACTGAGCTCGGTGATACAAGAGAAGCAGACAGGTGGGACTCCTCAGGAAAGGCTTCCTGGAGGAGGGGACCTTTGGGTTGCACTTGAGAAGAAGAAACACTTGGATTAGCAAGTGAGGAGGTAGAATGAATAAAATATATTTTTTTATTATTTTTTATAATTATTTTTGGCTGCGTTGGGTCTTCGTTGCTGCGCGCGGGCTTTCTCCAGTTGCGGCGAGCGGGGGCTACTCTTCGTTGCGGTGCGCGGGCTTCTCATTGCGGTGGCTTCTCTTATTGCGGAGCACAGGCTCTAGGCACACAGGCTCAGTAGTTGCGGCGCACGGGCTTAGTTGCTCCCCGGCATGTGGGGTCATCCTGGACCAGGGCTCGAACCTGTGTTCCCTGCATTGGCAGGCGGACTCTTAACCACTGCGCCACCAGGGAAGTCCCAATAAAATATTTGTAGGATAAGGTGGTGTGGGAGGTGGAAAGGGAGGAGAAAGTTACCTTTTGAGTTCAGTTCAATTCAACAGCTGTTAGTTGAGCAAGCCAGGCATCCTTGATAAGAATAAGGATGAATTAAAAACATAGCATCTATCCTCAAGGAGCTTATATAGTTCAGTGCTTCAGAGTCGTAGGGTGCACAAGCACCATGGGAGCTCGGAGTGGGGTCTTGGCCCAGGCTGTGGGTTTAGGGGAGGCTTCCTGGGGCACCAAGCCTGAACTGTGTCTTGAAGGCTGGAGAAGAGTGAGGCAAATGGCGGGGGAGGGGAGCGTGCAAAGGTGGAGGGCTGAGGTGGTATGCAGCTCGGCGTGTGCAGAAACCTCTGACATCTGGGATTTCTAGAAAGTAAAGAGCACATTGGAGAGAACAGAAGAGGAGGCTAAAGAGGTAAATAGCAGCTAGGTCGGACAGGACCTATAACCTAATTTTAGAACTTCGTCTGAAGTCACTGGGGAGCCACTGAAGGGTTTTACACAGGGCGATGATATCAGATTTGCCTTTTGGAAAGCTCATTCTAGCAACTGTGTGTAGAATGGATTTAAGGGGAGCAAGCTGGGGGAGGGGAACCAATTCGGAGGTTATCGCAATAGTCCAGGGGAGCAAAGGCGAAGACTTCAACCAAGGGAGTCGGCGTGGGAGAGGGAGGGAGAGGATTGAGACCTGTGTAGGAGGGGTGTTGAGTGGTACCTGGTACGAGGTACGAGAGAAGAAGACATCTGGGATGCGTGCCTGGTTTAGAGGAGGGTGGGAAGATCGCAGGGGCGGGGAGCAGAAGCCCTAAGGAACTGAGGCTGAAGGTGCCCAGATCACAGCAGCCACTGCCCGCTTGTCAACCAGAGTCGGAGTCCACAGCTTTTGTGGACTGAGCTGGTCTCAAGTGCTGGTGAGCAATTCCTAGAAATCCTTGGATGAAGACCAAGGGCTTGGCAGTGTTTCAGGTTTAAAGCCAAAAATCAGCGTCTGGAGGTGGGTGTTGGTGGGCGGGGAGAAGATTGTGTGTGTGTGCTTGGTTGGAGAGAGTATCTAGAACATTGGGCCAGGAATTCCTGAGTTTCAAGGACCCCTGCACCTCTGATGTTTTTTTACACCTCAGGCAGTAGCACTGCCTCTCCCGGCACCGGCAGCCTCCTGGTGAGAACAGAGGATCGATCCCAATTCCCTCCATCCCAGGGTTCTGCGAGAGGTCAGGGATATCAGACAGAGCACTTGGAGGCTCACAGTAGTATAGGAGAATATTGCTTATTAAAGCAAGGGGTCACTTAAACTTGAGAGGCTACTCCGCACTGCAGTACAGAGTGCTCAGTTCTCAAGAAATCTTTATGGTGACAGGGAGCTGGGGTGGGGAGGGGGATGGAGATGGCACCTGATTAGGAGTCCAGAGAGACCAGGGTTATGCTCCTGGCTTTGCTGTTGACTTTGGAGAATTCACTTCACCTCTTTGGGTCTCAGGTTTTTCATCTGTGAAATAAGAGGATTGGATTAGGTCATCTCATATGGGTTTCTTCCAGCTCTAAAATTCCGTGATTCTAAAGAATGCAGTCAGATGACTGCCGCCCATTTGATCCTTTCCTGATCTCACTGTCTACACTTTTTCAAAATCTTATGTTTTCTTGATTCTTGAAAACTTGAGAGCAGGAAGTCCTTCTTCATGTCTACCCTCTGTTTCTCCTGCTGCAGCATAACACTTGCTGGGGAGAATGAACATCCGTCGCTCAGAACAAAGGCCCCCTCCTCTCAGCCTTCATTGTTGGCAAAAGAGTGCCCTCATCTATTCTGATGGTGGACATGGGGAGGGCCCTGGCGAGCGGAGAGCAAGGAGCACACGGGCAGCCCACGGCAGCTGTAAAGTTCGCTCACACTCACACTCAGTACCTTCACGGCCCTTCCGCCTCTGTGCCTGTGTTCATGCTATTCCCGCTCCTTCCCATGGCCTTTCCTGAAGCAAGGGGAGACATGAGAACCCTGACTCCCAGCTCCTCTTTCCAGCTCTGGTCATCTACAATCACAGGTGACAAGCTTCTCTTATTATTGGTTCATGGCCACACAACAAATACCTAGAGATGACAGGGTTGATGTTAATGAAATAATAACAATGGCTAATATTTTTAAAGTATTTGCTCTGTGTATAGGTCATTTAATCCTCAACTGTTGACACTACCGATAACCAAATCATAGCCACAGTAAATGTCAACACTAGGGTAACTGTCACTACACTTGACTTCCGGTTATCTCTTCTTTGCAGGGACACACTCAGTGGAGGCCCACTGTCCTCTCCCTCCCTTCTCCTAACTCATTCTCCTCTCTTGCTTACTCTTTCCCTGGGATGGGTGCAAGAGTCGTTTTTTTCTAAACACCGAACATGGTTTCCCTTCCCCTCAGCTTCCGCATTCTCCCAACCATTAAATCCTGTTGTTTCTACCTCCTTCATGTATTTCATATCTATTCCTTTTCAGTTTATCCACTGTCTTAGTTTTACATCCTTGTACTTTCTCTCCAGGATCAGTGATGCAGCTCCCTGCTGGGTCCACCCTCCCCAACTCCTGGCAGAGAATTTTATCTAATTCTTCATTTGCTCCTCTCAGCCACTGTGTTAGAATCCAAACTCTTGATCCCGCATGTAAAACGCTGTATGATCTGGCCCCAGCCTACCTCCCTTGCCCCATTTCTGTTTCTCTCTCTTTCTCTCCCTCCCTCATCAGAACCAGTTGCAGAGGGAATTCCCTGGCGGTCCAGTGGTTAGGACTCCACGCTTCCATTGCAGGGGGGGGGGGCACGGGTTCGATCCCCGGTCATGGCCAAAAAAAGCCCACGAACCACTTGCAGATACCATTGTCCACCAAAAATCCTTGCCTCTGAGCCCTTGCTCACATTTGCATTCTGCCTGGAGGGATTCCTCGACCCCCACCCTAGGGCCCATTTTTCAAATCTTAGTCTAAGTGATATCACCTCTATAAAGCCTTCCTGATCGCCACCGCCCCCCCCCACCCCGCTTGCCCAGGCCAAATTGACTCTTTCTCTGTGCATCCGTTATATCCCTTCCATTCTTTCATCATTGCACCTATAACCCCATGCTGCATTCGTATGTTGAAGTCTGACTCCCCTGCAAATTCCTTGAGAGCTGGAGGCACGTGGGGTTCTACTTGCTGTCTCCAGCCCCCTGCACCATGCCTGATACCTAATAGGATAAATGAGCGTTAAAAGGGGGGTGGATCAGTGAACAAATGACATTCAAGACCTGCCACAATCTGATCCCGGTCTACCTATTGTTTCTTATGTTCCATAAACAGTAAAAATATGGCCCCTTATAACTGCCATGCACATGTAGCTTGCGAGTGCCTTTAAGGGGATTATCACTTTTAATCCTCACAACCCTGCCCTTCCACAAATACCCAGAGCTCCAGACATGCCAGACTATTCCCCAGACACACCATACTCTTCCCTGCCTTTGTCCTCAGTGTGCTTTGTGCCCAGAATCTCTTTCCTTCCATACCCGCTGGTTCAGGACTTCATTTTACCCTTTGCACAGTCCCTATTCACTCCCTCCTCTTTTCCTGCCATTGGAATTAATCACTTCTCTCCTAAACACCAAAGCTGCTGATTGGCCTGAGCCTTAGATTTAACTAAAAGCGGTGTATTATAAATGCCTCAAGAGCAAGGCGATGGCTTGTTAGTCCTCTTATCTCTATGGTAAAACTCTGGCACATAGTAGGTCCCCAATACTTGTTGCTGATTAGAATAGAATAGAATCGAACTGGATCAACTGCTTATGTTTCAGGATTCTTCCAGTTTTTTGCTGGAACCACAGACAGAAGAGGATCAAAGTGGCAGGAATGGGTTGGAGCTGAGGGTGAGTGAGGGTGGGACCAGGGGCAGACTACTTCCACTCGACAGAAGCTCTTCCCCAGAAGTTATCAATGGGATTTCTCGCCAACGAGTCGCCTGTGGATGCTTATGGAAGCATGATTATTGATATTATGTAATTTTTGATGATCCCAAACAACATGCTGAGTGCTGAGCAACGTGCCAATGGCCAACCTAAGCCCGTGCCAGGAACTCCTCGTGACATTTTCTCACGGTGGTTCTTGGAGCCCATTCCCCATCCTCCTACCATCTTGGGGGTTGGAAGGCTTCTTACAGATCTTCTGTCCAGCCCGTGCTCTTTATATGAGGAATCAGGGGCCTGGAGAGGAGTGCTGGCTCCACCACCATCTCCCTGGTTGTAAATGGCAGAGCTGGAGTTCAAGCCAATTCTTCTGATTTCCAGCCGATGCACTTTTTGCTACTCCCTCTACTAAAACCTTCCCCCAACAAATTGCTGTGAGAGTCCCTCGTCGTCTCTCTTCCTCTATTCTGTTCAATTCAATAAATATTTATTTTATTGAGTATCTTCTTCTGCAGAGCAGCCTGTGCTGGGGAATATTGAAACAAGAGAGAGAGTTGGGGAAGATGAAGTTCCTCATCCTGACAGGTTTACTGCCTAAATTGTGGGTGGGGGTGGGGTGCGATGGGGGGCACACAAGGGTACCTTCCTTTCCTAGAGGACTTCGTGTTGCATCGCCAGACTCATTTCTTTGGGCTATCTTGCTGCCCCCTTTCCCGGCCCATCCACTATCCCTGTTTGACCACTGATGAAACTGGGGCTCCGAGAGGCAGAGCTGGCACTCGATGCAACTGAAGCCCCAAGAACTTGCCATGGCGCCATCTGCCTTCCCCTCTAGATGAAAAAGAAGGAGGGAGCTTGGGGCTGCCTAGCCTATTGCTGGCCCACCTGAAAAAGGTGGGAGCTAGGGAAGGGACCACACTCAGGGAGGGGAGGGAGCCTTTCCTGAGGTCCAAGAACGTGACATTTGCTGTCATCCCCAGCAGCTGTTCACAGCTCTGCAGCTCCGTTATGCCTTGCTCCCCTTAGGCCCCCCTCCACTTCCTTCGGGAAGAAACACAACTTAAATCCTTTACGTCTGCGACCCTAACAGAGTTGGGGGGTTCCAAGAGAGAGAAACTGGCTGGTCTGGGGGACCTGAAGAGTAGACAGCTTTGAGGAAGAACCGAGGAGGGGTCTGCATCAGTAATCTCGGCTCATCCAACCTCGTAGGCCAGAGCGGCAGCCCCTCCCGGTGCCCTGGCCATCCAAGCACCACCTAGGGAATGCCAGCACGCCATTAATCTGTGTGCCTTGCAAATACGTTATGGGCATCTCGTGGTGTTGAGAGTCATGTAATTATGAGCAGAATTTATATGTCGCCAGGGCTGCCTGGGCGCCTTCCTTTCGTCTCCTTCCAGGCACTGCAAATATTGAAGGCTGGCTTAGAAACGAATCCAACCCACCCGCCTTTATATCTTTGCACCCTGTAGATAAGGTTTTAATTGAAAATCGGTTCGTCTGTTCCCCGTGCCTAAGTACAAGCCACTGCTAACGGAGCACACGGACACAAGCCCGGCACCCTCCAGGAAGACCGGGCTGGGTCCTGGGATGGGGATGGCAGTGACTTTGGCAGCTTCTCCTCTTCCACATCTGCCACGTGAGGCCCTCTGATTTCTTACCGATGAGTAGACACTGGTCTTTGCAGGCAGGACTCTCCCTCACCTCCCTCTTCCCTCCCTGTTTCGTGGCTGGTGAATCCCAGTGAGGACAGGATGCAGCTCACCGCCTGCTTCCTCCCTTCTGCCGGGGACATGCCCCTCCCACTCCCCCCATCCTGCCCACTCCTTTCCTTCCAGCCCAGTTGGGCAAAACACCTCCCTGTTTGTCAACATGGTTCTCTTTTCCATATCTGGACCTGCCTGGAGGCCTCTCACCCCACCCAGAACACTCGTCCCAGTTCCTCATGGCTCTCCTTCCCCAACGCGCTCCGTGCCATCCTCTTCCGTGTAGCCCCTGCAGTAGTGACTTAGGGCCTGTCGTCCTTCTAGATCTGCCCCTGTGTGTGCATCTTGAGACCTTGCCTCTCCCATCAGACTGGAGCGTCCTCCACCCTCTGTAACTCCTCCTCCTGCACCTGAGGAGTGCTCAGCAGTGTCCCAGGGTGAGGGGCTGGGTCACAGGCTCTGCCCGCCTTCTGCCAGGGACTCCTGAAGGTTGATCAGGTGGTAAAGGCAGGGGTCAGCTTGGCTGCCTTGCCTGGGCGGAGCCAGAGTGTTTGATTCAAGGCCCCAGGCAGAGGAGGAGCACCCGGGACCTGCCGGGCGTGGGTGCCCATGGCCTCCACCCTCAATGCCCTCTTTTGGCCCCCGGTCACATGTCACTGCTGTCACATTTAGTTCCAACCATCATTCCCCTGCTGGAGAGCAGGAGGAAGAATTCATTTCCCAGCTTCAGCCAGGCGACTGTGAAATATGATTTCTGAAGTGTTAATAGTGCATCACGTTTAGATAGCACTTTACATCTTGCAGAATGGCTGGCTGGGCAGGGGTGCTGGCAGCCCAGGCTTGGGGCTGGCTGCCGAGTTTCATTACAGTACTTCTCCTCTGGAACACGTGCCTACTCCTTGGTGCCTTAGCTTCTCTTTCTGAGACAGTCTTGGCCTTCTGCCAGGTATGGTGGTGCCTCCCCTTGCCACACCCCAACCCCTGCTTCCAGACCTCCATTTCTCCTTCATTTATCGCCTCCTAGAAAGCCCCCAACATTTCTTTTTTCATTCATCAAACGCTGGTTAAGGGACTGTTCTATGCCAGGGCTGGGGATGCAGAGATGTTACCGCCTATGAGGGCTCTTGGGATTGGATGGGATAGAGGTGTAAGTCCCCACCCCCCCCCCCCCCCCCCCCAGCACTGCAGCCTAAAGTGAAGGCAACTGAGGGATTGACACCCACCCTCCCCTCTGCTCTATTTTGGGGATGTGGGGGTGTGTGGGATGCTCTCTGCAGGCTGCCAGGCCTCCAGTAGCTAACTCACTGCTATGGACTTGGAGGGGAAACCCTGCTTTGTCTTTGGTGGTCCGCTCAGAGCCACTAAGCTTTTAGGGCCCTTGACCTCCCAAGAACTGGAACGTTTCTGAGCCCACACATATCAGCCCCCGTGCCTTTCACATATGTGTTTGATAAATAGCCTTATCTTTTCATCCCTTTCCAAGGCATTTCATAGACCTAGAATATTCCCCTCTATCCATGTCACTGAACCCTTTTGCACTTATCACTCCAAGGGCTTGGGAAATCTCTCCATTTCCCAGGCCACATCCATACCCACTGCCTCCAGGAAGCTTTCCTAGAGCGATCTGAGGAAAAGAGAAGGCATATAATGGTGATGATGGTTACCCCAAGTTCCCTCATGGCTCTCACCTAAAAGATAGCTGCCCTTGACACACTGGAGTCCCAGGGTACTGCCCTCTTTGTAGCGGTTGGCCCTTGAAAAGTATATGGAACTTGTTTTTATAAAATCATATTTATTTTTTGGAGACCTGGATTTCTCATTTCTAGGAGTCCTGCCCTGCCATCAACTGTCTTTGTAACATCTTTGGACCTCCGTATCCTCATCAGGAAATCGAGGCCATTGGAAAGGGCTTTCTCTAACAGTGTCTTTGATGACACCCCTACTTCAAACAATTCCTTGGTGAATTATTAGGTCAAGAGAAGGAGCCCTTCGGTAAGTGTGTAATTGCCTTGCAGACTTCAGAGAGCAAGTTGAGGGGGCTGTGTTTTCCTGGAGGGCGGCTTGCCTGTGCTCTGTCTGCAGTGACTTCATAGATTGCTCCTGTTCTCAGTCCTGTCCGTGACCCGTGGGTCTGATCCGGAGTGGAAGCTCCCAGAGGGCCAGGCCTGGGGCTTTGTGACCTTGTTTGCACTTCATCCTGCACCACTGGCTGGATACTCACTCAAAGCTTTGAGCGGCCGGGGATGAGGAGGACGCTTCCCCTTGCCCTCAGCCCTTCTGACTCCTCTCACTTCCCAGGAAGACAATTCCTCGCAAAGTTTTCCCAACGGGTTGCGCTGCCGCTGCTGTTGAGCTGACACCGTGGCTGATGAGTTATTAAAAATCCTTCATTATTATTCTGTACCGTCGCTCTCCCTCCTCCCTCCCTGCCCTGCCCCAGGCTTCCAAGGCCCACGGCTGTCACTGAGAAATGCCTGGAGGCCCCAGCCAAGCAGAGGCAGGCTTTTCCACTCCCTCCCTCCAAGTGACCCCCACAGATGCAGCAGCTGGCCAGAGGCACTAGGTCTCACCCAGGGCTGGGGATTCTGACACCGGGGTTCCGATCCTGCTTTCGGCAGAGCCTGGGGAGCTTGTGCAGGCGCTTCAGTGCTCAGAAGTCTTTATATCAAGAAATGGTTGGAGAGGGATCTCCCGAGGATCTTGGTTAGAGAGACATTTCAGAGGTGCACACATTCCAGATGACATCGGGGACCCGATGCTTCATCCCCTGGGGAAAGAGGGACAGGCTAACTCCATCATCCCACTCCCTGAGCTGGGGGTCCAAACCCAGCTCACCCATCACACGTCCCGATAATCAGATTTGGCTGCAGCAAGAACAGGACAGAATACTCAGCCCCTCTCCCAGGCACCGCAGTGACAGGTCCTGAGAGATGGGGACAGCCTTGCTCCTTGGAGGGGGGAGAGTCTCGAAGCAGCTCTGCACCTTCACAGCGCCCTCCCTGCTGCAGGGCTTCCCACAGGCACCCTACGAAGCGTTCCTGCACCCTGTGTCTGGGCAAGTGATTCCCAAGGTCGGAGCTGTGAGCGGGAAGATAGATGTTGGGTCTCTGGCTCCTGAGCTGGAGTCCATTCACTTATTCTCTGTCGCATTTCTCTCTGCTCACTCTGGCCTCTTCAGATCTGAATCGCTCTTCTTGGGGTCTCAGGCATTAGGTTCCTTTTGCCCCGAACCTTATAGCCATGCTCCGTCCCACTTTCTCAGACCCTGGGGCAGAAAGCTCTGGGCAGCTGGGCCAGAGACGAAAGCATCCAGAATTAGCCTGAGAATTCAGGGGCTATGTTCCCACCTTGTTTTGGCCTCCAGGTTGAGTTGGTGTCTTTTGTTTGTCTCTACCTTTGTTTGCCCAGGTGAATTTGAACCATCTATTCAGAGGTGTGGAGGCAGAAAAAATGGAGATTAGAGTTAACGAAGTGAAATTGTAGTTAAGAATGGTGGCCTTTAAGATTGGGATAGGGGTATAGTGAGAACTGGGGCTTCGGATTGACCGGTGCTCAGTAGGGGGTCAGGCTGGAAACAGGGGTGACTGTTAAGGGCAAGGGTTAAGGTTTGGTTTCTGTGTTCACGTATTCAATAAACATCTGTTGATCACTTCTGCTGACCAGGCCCTGAGGGAATTTGAGATGTGTTGCCTTCAAAAAGCTCATACTCTAGTTCAGATTTGGGGTTAGAGTGACTGTTAGGACAGGTCTGGATTGGGATTAGTGCTGGGTTGTGGCTGGGTTCGGGGTTCCTTCTTGGCGTTAGTGTTGAAGGAGAACTAAGGGTTACATGCTGTGTAATCATACAGATCGGTGTGTGGCTTCTGTGTAAGTTCCTTCCTCCAAGGCTCCGCTCCTTAATTCCCCCTTCCCACTGCTTACCCAAGCCTGTCTCTGCTGTCTAAGGCATCCTGGACTTACTGGAATCCGTTTAATGATAGCAACCATCTGCTACCCCTCCTGGTGATCAGCCCCTTCCCCTTTCGTCTTCTGCTCATCCTTCTGCCTTTCTTGGTGGGGGTCCTGCATCCTGCCTTCCTGGGGGGTGGGGGGGCCCTGATATTCCTGTCCTCTCTCATGGCTCATGTCCCAGGAGTCTCTGTCCCTTGCCCTTCCTCCATCTCCCTGACATAGGCACCCTCCCCACCCTCCTTCCCCCGTACACTGCCCACCTGGCCCAGGCTCTCCCACTTCTGTGCTCACACATGTGGGACCCTCTGTCTCCAGTGGAGTTCTCATGATTCTCTGGCCTCCTCTCGTTTCCTCTCTTGCCCTAAAGCAACATTTCCTCATGACTCCCTCCCTCCTTCTCCTTTGATCCGTTTTCCAGGGTCCTGTCAGCAGTCCCCTGTGGCTCTGATTTCACTCTGCCCTTCCTTCTCCATTGATTCCCTTCAGAGAAGCTCCCGCCCCATCCCTCCAACTCTCTGCCTCTTGGGCTGGAGAAATTTCTTTTCATCTCCCCTCATCAGTCATGTGGGGCAGTTCCCTCACAGGACACCTGCCCCTTCTGGCAGCCCAGCCAGGAGCAAGTGATTTTTGTTAGGAAAAGTCATTTCCGTGGGATGCAAGGGGCTGAGGAATGCTGGAGTGGGGGCATGGGGTAGGCAAGTGGCTCTTCCTCCCTTGTTTCATTCCAGGGTGAAATAGCTGGACTCCAGGGCCATCACTCTCCTCCCTCCGTTAGCCCCACGCCAAGATTTAGGGGGTGGCTGGATGAAATGCCAGGATCTCAGGAGTGGCTTGAGAAGGAAGTTCCAGAATTATCTGAGCAAAGGTCACACCGCTCCCATCACCAGCTTCCATTTCAGAGAATCTGCACATAAACCTGATGAGGGCCAGGTTTCCAGAGGCTTCTGTCTGTTCCCCACTGTCCTCCCCGTCTTTTTCTTGCTCTTGGAGCCCTCCTGTGCTCCCATGAGAACCGTCTCCCACCCCACCCTTCCATCCTTCCTTCCCAGGGCTGTGAGCTTGATTGACTCTGATACCCGGGGAAGGCATAAGCCCCTTGTTGGAATGCACGGCGCCCTGTCCCCCTCACGGGGAGATAATCGAGGAGGAATATTGGCTCGTCCAGGAAACGAGGTGATAAATTTGTTGTGAGATTGGTGTCACAAGCAATCAGACGGAGCTTCTCCCCATCCACGGCTGGGCAGCTAAATGAGAAATCATTAGGTTATTGCAGAGACCAGGGACAACAGAAGTAGAGGAAGGAGAGGACTCCCCTTTCCACCTCCCCATTTCCCTGGGGGGCAACACAGGGAGATCAGAAAGGGAAGGAAAGAATCAGAGATACAGAGAGAGGCAGGCTGCTTTCTCCAAGGTTTCTCCTATACCTGAATGTCTGTACCTCCATCAGTGATGTGCTCCTGGCATCTCCTCTGGTGTCTGGGCCGTCATGAGGCTGACACAGAACACAGGACAAAGAGACAAGTGAGCAGGGTTGGGTGTCCCCAGGTCAGTGAAATTTTTGTAGAAATTTTGTAGTAGAAAAGTTGAAAAGGGCACGTGGGAGAAGCTGATGAGGTCACAGGCCAGAGTGGCTGGTTTGGAAGGGATGGGAGAAGAAAACCAATACCTTCTTTACAACCCCTCTGGGAAGACTGCCTGGAGGAGAGAGATTTGAAGTCTGCATAGCAGACACTGGATGGGTGTAGGTGTGTAGCAGACGCTGGATGGGTGTAGGTGTAGACCTGCTAGGAGATAATGGGGTGGTTGGCATGTATACACGTAGGGTGCTCTCCCCTTTCTGCTAAATTCCTGCCTCATTCATGGAAATAAGACCATAGACCTGCCCTGGCTTTCACATGCTTTGGGGTCCTAGGAACAGACATCAGTTTGCATGGCCTTGAAGAGAAGGTCTCTCCACGGACCCTTGCCCTGGACTCCCAATTGGTCATCAGCACCATGTCTGTCGTCAATATCCTATAAACTTCCAACAGTGGTTCGATGAATGGTTTTTGGTCTCCCTGCGCTTCCCCTGTTCTTGGGACATTTGTGTTTCATCTGACAAGCAAACTGAGTCAGGCGGAACCAGAAAGATCAGGAGCAAACAGTGAAACCAGCGCTCATCAACCCTGAAGACCTACCTCTGGGTGCTCCCTCCCCTCTGCTGGCCGCTGCCTATTGAATGCTGCCATACTGAGACCTTGCTCCTCCAGCTGTTAATTACTGAGCCTCCACTGCCAGGCTCCCTCAGCCCCGTGCAGCAAATTAACATTCCGTGCCCCTTGCACGTGTAGAATGTACCGAGTTAGATGGATCGATTGAGCTACCGGTTGGAGCTGCTTTTACTTTATGCAGGATTGATCCAGATGACCCCAACTTGGGGCCTCTAGAAGCGCCTTTGCGGGAAATCTTTTTAATGGAGATTAATTGGGAAAGCCTTGGATGTCCTAGTTACAGGCAGAAAGCGCCCCATTCTCGCTTTTGGTGGCTACATACCAACACTTGTATGTAGATGTGCAGTAACACGCACAAGTTCACTAGACGCAGGAATGCACACAAGGCCACACACACCCTCACACCACCAAACAGCCACCTTAGTTCTTCTGGTTCTTCTAAGCCCATCCCCGAACCTTACCAGGTGGACACACGGTGGCTCTGTGGAGCTTGGGTCAGCCCCAACTTCCACTTTTGTCTCTCTGAATCTGGACCTCTTTCTATGTCTATGTCCAGTCTTTCTCAGCAGCCTAGAAGTTTCTGGAGGGCAGAGACTGAGGAATGCCCAGAAGGAGAAAGTGTTTAATTTTTAAAGAGGTATGACCTTGCTTCTAACTTCTTTATGTGCCTGAATTCCAGCCACTTCCAACTGCTTGCTGGTCTTTTATGTCTCCATGTCTTGGCTCATGCTGTTCCCTTTGTCTCCAATGCCCTGCCCCCAGCTCTCTGGCTGTTGAAATCCTTCTTGCCTTCAAGGCTCAAGGCAGTTCTAATCAGTAAATGTGTATTTATCGGATACCTACTGTGTGCCAAGCAAGGTGTCCAATGTTTAACTTGTATGATGTAGAAAGGACCGAGAGCTAACAAAGGCCAACAAGATAGGGGTCTTGGCCCAAGGGAAGACCAGGGTGGAAGTCAGACATGTGAAAAAAATGCAGTCTATCCATTGATGTAATGCCCTTTCCTCCACATCACTCCATCAGGACTCTCATCATGCCATACTGCCCGGATACGCGAGTGTGTCCACTAGACTGTAAGCTGGCTGGTGGCAGGACCAGGTCTGTCTTGTTCACTTTACATCCCAGAGCCCAGGACAGTGCCTGGTTTGTAGTAGACACTCAAAAAATGTTTGTTACATGAATGAATGAATGTTGAATTGAGTTGACTTTCTCTGGGTGCAGGTGCCTTATCCATTAATTCAGAGAATCAAATGACAAACATTTATTGAGCACCTGTTGTGTGCAAAGCACTTCTGTACTAGTCACTTAGGGAGACGCACAACTAAGATCACATCTGTTGCCTCAAGGAGTTTACAAGCCAGAATAAAATACAGTATAGCTACAGATGAAACTGCAGGTCTCAAACTACATGAAACGTTGAAGTTTCCTGATTAATTGCCGTGGGACCAAAGTCTTATTTATATCCTTGACCGCCAGCCTAGACAGTTTTTTGAACTGTTCTTTTCCCTGTAGATGGCTCTGTTCAGAATTCCTTCCTTTAAACTTTAGTTCTGCAAACCATTTCAGTCCACCTTGATCAAACTGTTATAAATTGATTATTTGTTAGGTGTGTGTCCAAAGTAAGAAGAAAATATATGAGGTGTGTGAATAGAATCATAAAGCACCAGAATTGAAAGGGATCTTAAGTATTACCCAGGGCCCTCTGGAACATTGCTGTCTGGTGGTCATCCACACTTATCTTGAACACTTTTAGTGACAGGGAGCTCACTGCGAGGTGCTATTAGATAGTTCTTATATGAATTAAAAAATCTGCTCCCCTAGGGGTCACCGTCATTAATGTCTGTTCTGGGGGTTTGTAAGGAAGGCTCAGTGATGGGGCCTGGGGTCGTGGAGCATGTCTGCCAAGGCAGACTTTCTCAGAGGCACTAGTACAGAGCCAGGGCCAAGGTTGAGGGCACTCATCAGAGCCCCATGCCTTCCCAAATTAGCTGCTCACCTGGCTCGTAGAGTAAGATAGTCCATCTGGAAGTCCTAGAGAAATCTGCAAAGTCATCTGTGATGAAGGGTTCCTGACTCTGGAAGGAGATTAAGATCTAACCCCTGGATCTGACCTGCTGCTATTTCTTTTTCTTTTTTTCTTTCCTTCTTTCTTTCTTTCTTTCTTTCTCTTTCTTTCTTTCTTTCTTTCTCTTTCTTTCTTTCTTTCTTTCTTTCTTTCTTTCTTTCTTTCTTTCCTTCCTTCCTTCCTTCCTTCCTTCTTTCTTTCTTTCTTTCTTTCTTTCTTTCTTTCTTTCTTTCTTTCTTTCTTTCTTTCTTTCTTTCTCTCTCTCTCTCTCTTCCTTTCTCCCTTTCTCTCTCTTTCTTTCTTTCTTCCTTTCTTTCTTTTTTTATTTTTCTTTCTTTCTTCCTTTCTTTCTTTTTCTTTCTTTCTTTCTTTCCTTCTCTTTCTTTCTTCCTTCCTTCCTTCCTTCCTTCCTTCCTTCCTTCCTTCCTTCCTTCCTTCCTTCCTTCCTTCCTTTCTTTCCTCTTTAATTTTGAGGTGAACAGGGGTACGAGGTGATGCAGAAATATAATAAAGCTCATTAAACTTTGAAATGGAGAAGTGCTCCTAAGAGCTCCTGTCAGGCCTCAGAAGACCCGGATTTCCTGCGGGCTCTGTTGGTTTCAGCGTAAAGGAGAGAATGCCCTCCTTTCTGCTGCCCCAGCCCGCACCTTTCTGGATTTCTCAGAGTTAAGGCTCTTTATTCTGGAGACTGTTCCTAAAAGTGCCAGGAGACTTCTATGGACAGGGTCTGGAGACCACCTGCATTTCCTCCTGGGCTTTGAGCCTGCTGGGGGCTCTCAGGGGTACAGTTCTCGCTACTCTCAGATTGTACTCTGAAGCCATATTCATAGCATGGTAACTGAGAATGTTAAAGCCAGCTGAGGGAGCTTTCAGAGCAGAACGTGTAGGGTGCCTGCGCCCATCTGCCAGAGGAGGAGCCAGAGGGGAGGGGTTCACTGTAGGAGCGGGGAATGGAGTCAGACCCCAGGATGAACTTTTTGTTTGCCTGGGGAAAGGTAGGGTGGCGGGGGCTGAGGAGTGGCACATTGGTCACCTTCCTGGTGGGCACACTGCTGCCTGGGGCGAGGATGCACTAGCCCCCTGGGGGCGCCTGTGGGAAGGAGACGAGGGGCAGCAGTTACCTGGGCTCCGCTTCATTTGTAGGGAGACACCAGGGCCTTGCCTTCGGCTGCCTTAGGAATTACCTCAGATACAGCCCACCTCATCCTCTCCTCCTCCCCAGCCTTGGCTAATCCTTTCAAAAATCCCTTCCATTTCTCAAGGATTTCACTCCTTTCCTTTGACCTAAATGCTCAGGACCTTCCAATGAGGCCCCAGGGTGCTGATCCACCCCAGATGTCCCTGCCCACCCGCCTGCACAGCCCCCCAAAGCTGTGCTGCCCCCTGCCCTTCTCCGATTTCTTTCCTCCTCCTCCTCCTGTGTCCTTATCTTCATCCTCGCTTTCCGCTCCCAGATGGTCCCACTCCTTCTTTTCCTGACTCTCAGTCCCCATCTGTATCCATCTTCCCAGCCTTCTCCATAGCTTCTCTCTTGCAGCTCCTTCCGGTTTCCAGGTAAAGATTCCTCAACCCCCATCTTGCCCCCATCATCAGTGCAGGTTGAGGAGGCTTTGGAGGTGTGCCCTGGGGGAAAGGGGAGCCCTCTGTAATTGCAAGGTTGGCTCAGAAGCCACCAGAAGTTTGGAGACCTGCCCACCCCAAATACCTCTTTCCTTTACTGACCCCCAGTTTCTTCTAAATAAAGGTGTTAAATTGGTGATCAAGGCCCTTTCCAGCTCCAACCTTCAGATTCTCTTTCTAATTTAATGTTCTTCTCTTTCCCTGTCCTGTCTCTCTGTCTTGTCCTCTGTCCCTTTTATACCAGTGTCACTTCAGCCCTTCCTTCCTTCCTTCCTTCCTTCCTTCCTTCCTTCCTTCCTTCCTTCATTCCTTCCTGCCCTTAAAACACTCTTTTACAGCCTCTTTGTCACTCTTCCTGCCACCAGCTTTCTCCTCGTCTGCTTTGCTCTCTTTTTTTCTGTCTGACTCCCTCTCCCCACCCTTTTCTCTGTTCTCATTTTGTCTTTGCACGTTGGGCCATCTCTTTCAGCGTCCTGTGTTTTAGGACTTGGGGACTGCTGGAGAGACAGGCATTTGGGCCCCTCCTCCATTTGGTCTTGTAGGTTGGGGGGAGGCGGCAGAGGGTCTCCTTCCTTTCCTGCCTCCCGACCCTAGCCCTCGGGGGCCTTGCTCTGTCTCTTTCAGCCTTCTCTGGCTTTGTGACTGTCCTGCTCTCTTTTCTCCTTCCCCCTCTCTCCTCATCTTTTGCTGTCTTTCCTCTTATCCTCTGTCTCCTATCTGAGCTAAGTCCTTGCCGGCCACCTGCCTCCTCTCCCCGCATTGCCCTTCCCGTGCCCACTGAAGACAGATTGAAATTCAGTTTTTCAGCAGAACTATCCAGCATCCCTGCCACCCCCCCCCCCTTTCTCCTCCTGCCTGTCATACCTGCTCCAGCCAACCCCACTTGGGCTCACAATGCCATTGTCCTTCCCATAAAACATTCTCAGGGTCCCCTGCCAGGGCACATTTGCATAAAGTTGTCAGATCAGGTCTGGCCCTGGTGCCTCCAGCTGGCAGGGCAGAGGGGGCTGGAGGCCCAAATGGGGCAGGGTGGAGGGAGTGTTTCCAGCTGCACCTGCCTGTCTTTTTTAGTTCAGGAGCTCAGCGTCCTTGTGAGTGGGTCTGGGCTGGCAGGTCACTTTGGAGACTCAGGATTGCCTGCCCTCTATCCTCTTTTTTTCCACCATGAACCTAGTGGAAGGGGATGCAGGAAACTTTGATGGGGAATTCCTTACAGGGGAAATCAAAGAATGGCCTTTCTTTCCGATGCTGGATGCATCCTGTGGGTTCTCTCAGCTGCTGTCTTAGTGTCATAAACCTGCAGCCCTACCTCTACACCCCTGCTGGAAGGAAATGCCAGGATGGCCCCAGGTACACCAGTTCTCTCACTGTCTAGGGTACGGGGCTGAGTTCTTGGGAGTGTCGGCAAGGTCTGGCTGAGGCCCCAGGAAAGCAGGAGATGCAGTAGAATCTTAGAGCATCAGAGCCAGAAAGGTCCTTCCGTGCCTAGTACTTCAGCCCCCTCTCATTACAGTTTAAGGAAGCTGAGACCCAGAGAAGTGAAGTGATCCCCCCCACAAAGTCACGCAGCTGGATGGGGCAGAGCCGGGACCAGATAAGCCCACGCCTCCTGACTTCTGGCCCAGAGTGCTCTTGCCCCTGCTAGCAGGTGGTGCTGGGCCAGTTCCCCTGGCCTCTTTCAGGGTTCTGTTCTTGCCTCTTTCGGTGAGTAACACACTGGCCCAGACCAATAAACTCCTGTGCCCTGTCACTATGAATACCAGCCCCAAGCCGGCCTCTGCAGCCAGCTTCTCTGGTCTGTTCAATGCAAGGAAACCAGGCCAGATTGTGGCCACTTGTAAAAGCCCATCTGGTCCCTGGAAAGATTCCCCTTCAGCTGTCCCTACCATACCCCAGCCTTGGAGATAGACATCGGGGTGGCTTGGCCAAGCAGTTTTTGGGGAGGGAGGAGAGACTGCTTCTTCTACCTACGGCTTTGGCCTCCTGGGATGAGAAAGGACCAAAAGTGGGAAGGGGGTGAAGGTAGGTGGGCCAGCGGAGCTGAGGTGTCCGCTTCTGAGGCCCCTGCTGCCCACTGTCTTTTTCACTTCACACTGTGAGATACTTTCTATGGTAAATGCTGGTGGGCAGCAGAGTGGGGGGCTGTAATAGTCCTTGAACGTTGAGTAACTTGTCTTCAGGGTGTTCATCGGATGTCCATATAACCAGATCTCTACTCACAGCCAAGCCTGAGATTACCTGCTGGGAACAAGTCAGTGCAGCTTTCTGACCTCTGACCTCTCAAAAGAGGGGCTTATAGTCTCTAGGTCACATCACATTTGGACACTTTTTGGATTCTGGGCTGGGCTCTGTATAAGGCAGAATCAGCAGACCCACACCCTTCACGACCAGTCAGCTGGGCAGGCGTGGTACTTCCCTCCTGGCAGCTTCTGGTCTAAGGGTTCTGAACCTGCTTCTGTCTCTGCCTCTGTGTCTCTGCTGTGGGCAGCGGGGGTCTCTGTCTTTCTCTCCTATCCTCGTCCTCATTCTACCCGCCCCAGCCAGTTCGTTCCTCCCACCCCCCCGCAACCTCCCTTCCTCCCTCCTCCCCTGCCTCCTCTATCAAAAGTGCAAATCTCCCTTTCTCCTCTCCTTTCCCCTTTGCTGGCCCAGCCCAGAGAATTGCAATCCTCTTTTCTCCGTGAGAGAATCCAATGGACAGGAGGTGCCCTCTCTGGCTGTTGTATGTTTCATAGAGCAGCAAGGGGATGGCTGGGGTCGGGGTGAAGCTCTTGGGGGAGGATGGGAGAGCCAAGATGTGAGGGCAGAGAGAGGGAGGGAGAGTGGCAGAAGGAATAGTAGAGTGTGGAGAGATTTAGTTCCATCTGAAAGCTGTCGGTGCGAATCAAAGTCTTCCCTTTGAACCAGCAGCGATCTGGAGTGGAGAGCATGGGGACTGCTCCGGCCCAGGGGGTTCATTACTTCTCATTTGATAAATCCGGGGAGACAGGGCTCGGCCTCCACCACCCCTCTCTCCTGCAGCCGGGCTTCCTTGGCGTCTCCTGTGTTTGGCTCCACTCCCTCTCTTGTTCCCGGCTGGCATAGCAGGCAAGGCTCCGGGAACTTGACCACCAAGGTCCATGTGCCAAGACACGGGTGCAAAAAGGCGCCCATGGGGTGCAGAAACTTGTACTTGAATGCAAAGGTGCAAAAGACTGTGTGTGTGTGTGTGCATGCGCACCAGTGAACGTGTGCTTATGTGCTGTGGTACATATGTGTCCACAAGAACTACACAGCTGTGTCTGAGAATCTGTAAGCATTTCCAGCCTCTCTACGATAGATGTAGTTCCTAGTTCTCAGTCAAAAATGGGATTCAACCTCTCTGTCCTCACCAGGCCTTTGTGGGAGCCTAGTTCCCAACCCCGGGGATAGGCCCAGCGGGAACAGGAGATGTGTTCACACACAGAGATGGGGATAGGTGGCCTCTCCTGTGCTGTGCTGAGGATGGAGGAGGGAGTTGGAGAGCGAGCAGAGCTGGAAGGCAGTGTCACCCCAGGAAGATCAGCGTTGGGAAGGAGAGGGGGGTGATGCTGAGAGACGAGGAGAGGGTGTCCTAGTGAGGGGACAGTATCAAGGGGAGACGGAGAGGCCCCAGTTTGCACAATGGCCAGAGTCTGAGCTAAGAGACCCAGGGGATGGTGAGAGGTGGAAGGCAGCAGTAGCCAGGCTGGTGAGGTGGCATTCCTGGGGAGCCAGGTGTTCTGGACCCTCGCCTTGTTTACAGGCCCCGACACTTACCAGCTGTGTGCCTGGGAGGAAGTTGCTTATCTCTCTGAACCTTAGGTCCTTATTAGGGATACTAATGGTACCTACCTCATCATGTTGTTGTGTACATTAAGTGAACTAGTCTTCGTGAGGTACTTGGCACAGCGACTGGCGCTTCATAAGCAGGGGGTATATTATTGTTACCACTTCTACTGGTGGGCATTGGTGGCTTATAAAGGGTGACATTTGTGATTGACTGAAAACCTCTTTAGGTGCCACTGATGGTCCTGCCAGCCTTTGGAACCACTCTCCCTTCATGCAGGCATATTTACATCAAGCCTTCTCCGATGGTTGGTTGCAGCGTGTGGGGCAAGTCCTACGTGGCTATAGGGTACAGGCCAGCCCCAGATCTCAGGAGGGAGCAGCGCCCTCCCAGGAGGTAAACACAGTTAAGATGCAGGTCTGAGTATAGAGTGGAGATCAGAAGTAGCAGATGGGCGCAGAGCTTGGGGGCACCAGAAGTTCTCTGGGGTGGAGGCCATGAGTCCAGTGTACTCAGGAAATACTTCCTGGATATTGCTACAGCACAGCACAGTGCCAAGAGCACTAGCTCTGCCACTTCCTGTCTGAGTCTTATTTCCCTTCACTGTAACGTGGAGACCATAACCGCCACTGAGCCCTGTATTATAATGACGGGAACGGTGTCTCTAAGACATCTGCACTGGTGCCCAGTACTTAGCATCTTCTAACTGGGAGTTAGCATTATTAAGGAACATTGCTGGGACTGAAGGGACAAGAAAGGTAAATCCAAGCAACTCTGTTCTCCAGAGGCTCCCAGGAGACCGGGAAAGACAGAAACGCACACACACGAGTAACTTTTAATCCAAGGCAGGCTGTGATAAGTGCTATAACCAGAAGCCCAAACAATGCGGAAGAAGAAGAGGGGAGGGAACCATTCCAAGGTGGAGGCCAGAGGAGCTTTGTGTTACGGGGTGGGATGGTGAGGGCCAGGGTTAACCTAGAAGGAAGGAGGGCTGGGGGGAAGCTGGTGGGAAATAGGGGAGGAGCCCAGAGGCCCCACCCCATGGCACCCATCTGGAGTCTGAGACCCACCCCCCCAGCCTTCTGGCAACACGCCTGAAGGACGGAACCGAGCTGGAGATGAGGTCCTGGCCCCCTGTGACCACACTCACCATCACCTTCCTGCCCTGCTTTTCTGCCTTGGCCTGGGTCTCTGTGGCGCCGGGGCGTCTTTGTATCACCAGACCTTTCCCAGTGCTTTTCTCTCTGTTTCTCTGCCCTGGGCCTGTGTCTTTTTCTTTCCTGGACTCTTTCTAACTAAGATCTCCTCTTCCCTTCCTGCTTCTCCTCCAGTCTCCTTTCTCTTTTTCACTCTCCCTCTGCCTGGTCTGTCTTTGTCTCCGCTTCCCGGTGTCGTTGGCGCCTCTGCCGGCCTCCCCATCAGTCTGTAAGTGTGTGAGTTTCCGTGCGGCTGTGTACAGCACACTTCTTCTCTGTCTGCCTTCCCAATGGCTGCTTGAGAGCTCACCAACATCTGTGACAGTGTCTGAAGACAGGGAGACAGCGGGATGAAAGCAGGCGGGAATTCACTTAAAAACACACACACGGATTTGCACTCGCCCCAGACTGGAGCTGCCAGGCAGGCAAGGCTGCTGATTCAGTGCTGCCGCTGCTGCTTCGGAGGCTGGTCTTTTGTCACCATTCTGTTTGTGTTCAGGCTCTTCCTGAGTCCCAACCCACATCCAGCCAGTCCTCTGCATTTTGGTTTGCCCTGGTTTTATTTCCTGGAAGTGGGGTGTGGGCACAGGGATGAGGCTGACATTTCACCACCACCCCTACCCCCCAGTTCCAATGCAGACTCTGCTCCGTGTCACAGGTGTCACAGGTGTCACAGATGTCACAGACGTCATGGCCGGTGGAAGGCCAAGGCCACCGGGACCTCTGAGGCATGTGTGTGTTCTCTGATTTGTGTGTATTCTTGTGAGACCACTGATGCTGGTTTTTGGTGCCTTCTTGACATGTACCCAGTACCTCCTTTTCGTTTGTAACACCACCTCTGCCCTTCCTGTTGTGCCTGTGTGATGCCTGCACTCATGGCTCACTTTCTAGGCTTTTTTTTCTCAGCAATCTCCATATCCCCTCTTCACCCATCCCCATCATTGCACCAGAAACTTCCAGAGTTCTGTTCCCCCTACCTGTCTCAGCTCTGCTCCACACTCCCTCCTTCAGGGAGCCTCCCAGGACTGCCCCCAGCACCGTTCCTCCTCCCGCAGCAGGGAGAGCCCTGTCCCGCCCCTCCACTCTCCTGCCCTGTCTGCCTTTACCGCAGTCTGTGAGCCTGACCTGGGGAACAGGGTGTTTGGCCTCCTTCCCTCGATGGGGTTGCACAGGCAGGACTGTTCACTCAGGCATTTGCTCACTCTCACTCCATCAATCAACAGACGTATTCGCAACACCTGCTGTGTGCCTGGCAGCCAGGCCCTGTGCTGGGTGATGGGACTGGTGCTCTGAGTGACACAGTCCAGACGCAAGGAGTTTCCCCTGGGCTGGGCAGGGGTGGGCAATGCAGCGTGGACCTACTATAGCAGAGGTGGGAAGTGAGTACAGAGAGCTCTGAGGGCATGCAGGCAAGCAAGGAGGACTTCACAGAGGAGGTGACTATCTGAATCCCAAGGGAAAGGGAGGGAGCAGTGTTCTGTCCAGGAAAGGCCTGTGTAAGGACCTGGAGACAAGGAGAAAAGCCTGGAGTGTGCAAAATAGGGAGAGTGGGACTTGGCCATGGCATGGCAGGCTTGGGGCTTTCTCTTAATCTTGCTCCAGGTCAGGACAACCCGTGGGCATCTGGCCTCTCTCTCAGATACTGTCTTGGCTGCAGGGGCTGTTTTGGGGCCAACCAACATTGCTTGCCACTTTTGCAGGCTCAGGATCTACACAGCCTTTCCATCAAGTTAAATTCCTGAGACCCCTCGTTTCCCCTCCTCTCTGGACTCTCTTCTGGGTTATTGCTTCCATTCCCCCGTCTCCAAATTGCTTCACCCAGGCCTATGCCAAGAGGGAGCTATTTCAAAATCCGCAGGACGACAGATACCTTCTTTGTCACGTCACTGCTCATGTCTCCACCGGTCCCTCTGATTATCTAACTGCCCAGGAGAAATAGGGTCATAGCTACCATTCAGCGGGCACAGTCAAGGGAATGTACCAGGCCTGTCATCCACCTCATCCCATTTAACTCTTCAGCAGTCCGGCTAAACGTCATCATCCCCCAGTTTACCAGTAAGGAGAATGAGGCTTAGAGAGGAACTCGGCCACCGTCACACTGGTAGGAAGTGGCAGAGGCACTATGCAAACCTAAGTCTGTTTCCTAAACCTCTGCTCTTAAAAGGGACTTTGCAATACTTAGTCTAGACTTGTCACAGGTACAGGTGAGCACACGGAGGAGGCTGGGATGGGGCAGTGACAGCCCAAGGTCACACCACTCCTCCCTCCGGCAAGATGCCCATCGCTGACTCTGACTGCATCCTGCTGCGGGGTGAGCTGCCTCCTCGCTCCCAGTGGATGGAACCAGCTTCTCACTGTCCTCGGGAGACTTCAACAGGACACCAGGGTGTCCAGGCCCCATGCAGGAAAGCTGTGAATATAAATTCCATCTCTGAGCCAGGGCTCACAGGCCACTCTACTCGCAAGCCCTTGACTTGGGCTCCAGGGGCTGCGGGAAGGAGAAACGTGAGTGTGGAGAGTTTGCAGCCTGTAGCTGCACTAGAGAAATGCGCAATGATATGAATAAATTTGAATAATAATGAGGGCAATGCCTGAATTAATAATGCCAGCTTACTCACCTGACCCACCCCTCCCCCAGGATCTCAGCTCCTGCCACCCTAATCCCAGGAAATATGGGTGAGCCTTTTCCTTTCCTTTAGAAGACATGGATGGGCTGTCAGGTCAGCAGAGTTGGGGAGCTGCTGTTTCTAACTTCTTGACCCCCTGCAAACCCAAAGAGCTGGATTTGCACACTTAACCAAAAGAGGCTGCCTCTTTGTATTAAATCATACGCTGGCCATCAATCCACTCCTATCTCTGCCCCCTCTCTCGGTCCTCTTTATGTGCAACTACCAATCCGGATGTCGAATGTCCAGGGAGGTTCAGAGAGAAAAGACACCATGGCCCTTGGCCTTGAGGAGAGGTTCCCATTCTAGTGAAACAGGGCAAACACTGTCACCCACCAGCTGCCCTCTACCCCATGGCAAACAAAAGTGTGGGCATAGACTGATGGCGTGAAACAGGAAATGCCATGGATAGAGCTGTGACAGCAGGGCTGAAAGATGGGACAAGCTGGAGGTAAAGATCAACCTAGGAGGACTTCCTGGGAGAAGGGAATGTGAGGCAGGTTTGGAAAGAAGGGGAGAGGTGGAGCTGGAGGAGGAAAAAGAAGAAGGGAGGCGATGAGAAGATGAGGGTCCTGTTTTTTTGGTGTCTTAGAGGGGGGTCTTGGAATGGGTGGGGGACAGTTCTGTTTGCTTACACACGGGAGTGATGGAGGATCAGAGAGATTTTGGAAAGCTGGGTTTGGGAAGAGTTGGATCTGGAGATTGTGGTCTCTACAAAGACTTGGGAGCTGGGGAGGGAAAGAAGGGGGAGGAGTCCCCAGAGTTCCGGGGAAAACTGATTTGGGTTACGGTGTGTGACAGATTGGGGACGGGCATGGGAAGCCCCAGACCTCTCCCTGTGCTGTCCCGCGGCCCCTCCATTTCCTGGGGCCCAGTGCGGGAAGCTGATGGTCACAGCACGGTGCCAGGACTGCCCCACCACCGGGCCGACCAGCGCTGGCTGGAGTGGGTAGGTGGGAGCAGTGGGGGGAGAAGAAACCCGCAATCCAATTCCCTGCTCCATTTAGGCTCCACAATTAAAGGCAATTACTCTGCAGTTCTCTAAGCAAATGCTCCCGGCCGAGCTGCCAGCCGGGCAGCCATGTGTAGCTCCCGCAGCCAGAGGGAGAGCGGAACAAAGTCACATGGCCTGTCAGCTCCCACGGGGCGGGAGGCTGGGCGTGTGCAGGTGTGTCCGTGTGTATGCACTCATGCCCTCGGAGCTTGGGAGCAAGGGGTGAACACACGGAATGGGGAAAGTGTGCAAGAAGTGGGTTCAGAGCTACTTTGTTTGGGATTCACCGCCATCCAGGAAACTTATATGCGTACATGTGGACGTGCCTGTCCCGTAGAACCTGCCTTTATGTACCTGATGCATTCAAGGGGGAATTGTACCTGGCATAGTTGTACACATGCGTGACCTCACGTTGGCTATGTACACAAGTCCAAGTAGGGGTACGGTGGTATATTCATGTCTCAGGGATTGAGGGGGACCGTGGCATCACCACAGCATGTGTTATGGATGTGCCACCCATTGACGGGGGGCTGGGGGCAGGGGAGCACTGGTAGAGGTGGTGGAGGAAGAGCCTGGGACCTGAAGTGCCGAGGCTCAGGATTTATCCCTGCTCTGTCCTTAACTCACTGGGTGTCCTTGGGAAAGCGACTGTCCTCTCTGGGCCTCAGTGTCCTCGTCTGTAAAATGAGAGGGTTGGACTAGCCTGGTCTCTAAGGCCTTTACATAACACTGCGCCACTTTCTCTGCTTGCTGAGCACTTCAGTTCCTGAAACCCATTCCCATGGGCCACGGAGGGAGGAAGGAATCAAGGGTGAGCACGTGGCATCTTGGAGGGAAGGGGCTGAGGCTGAAGTGGGACAGGGGCTGGAGGGTCCGCCTTCCCAGCCTTCAGCTCTCTCTCTCCGGCCCGTTGCAGGGTGGGAGTGGGAGCCTGGGATGCTCGGCCTCTTAGTGGAGCCCTCTCCTCACTCATCTCCTTACCCAGTGCCGCTTTGGCTTTGCCAGGGACCCAGACCCGCTTCAGCCAGGAGCCAGCCGACCAGACCGTGGTGGCTGGACAGCGGGCCGTGCTCCCCTGCGTGCTGCTCAACTACTCGGGGATCGTGCAATGGACCAAGGATGGGCTGGCACTGGGCATGGGCCAGGGCCTCAAAGGTGAGTGGGCCATGCGGCCAGCCCAGCATCCAGACTACCCCATCTTCTCATCCCTCCCCCACCAACAGAGACTCCTGGACCCAACATCCCTTCGTTCCTCACCACGTTTCTTCTCTGTGCTCTAGCCTCCCCTCTCCCACTCCTGTGTGAGTCAGTCTCCCGCCCTCTCCTCCCGAGCTCTGTCTCCACTGCTTTCCAAAACCCACAGCTCTGCCTTTCCTCCTGGCTGTGGACTGGCTCATGAAAGGCCAATGGGAAGCCTGAGAGATCGAGAGAAACCAAGAGACCTTTACATAAGAGAGCTTCAGACAGACAGACACCACAAGGGGAGCTGCAGGCAGCCAGGTGAAGCAGGAGGTGCTGGGAGACTCCAGAGCCCCCCTGCTCTTGCAGGGGGAAGACACAGTAACTTCTATGTCCTGCAAGTGTTTCATGCCAGGCTGGCTTTGCTCCAGCCTCTCTCCTGCCCCATGCCCAGGCAATGTCCTCTCAGTGGCCACAAATTCATTTTAATATCAGCCTGAGCACTTTATTTATTCATTCATCAAGCCTTTATTAAGCACTATGGAGCCACTGCGGAAACAAACATAATGTGCTGGGGTGGGGAAACCCTCCTATATTCCAAAGCAAGTAAAGATACTTTTTGGAAAGGCCGCCTGGCAGAGTGGATGGGGAGTCAAGACCTGCCTCTGCCACCTCCCAGCTGGGTGACCTTAGGAAAGCCACTTCACCTCTCTGGGCCTTAGTTTACTATTGTGTAAAACAGGCATAATAGTCGTGGGTCTGCCTGCCTTATAAATGCGTTTGCGAGTTTTGAACCAAGTGAGAGAATACGCTTTGTGAAATCACATTGCTCACTGTAAAGCAGTGTAATGATGAAAGTAGGGAGGGATGGTGTATTTTTATTCTTATTGTTGTCCAGGGCTTGAGACTATTTGCTGTGGCTTCCGTGTATTAGAACAGGTAGGGGAAATTTGTCTGTATAGAGCAATCTGTATGAAGGAAGGAGATGGGGCTGGCAGATCTATTGATGATAGAAAGAGAGAGAAATAGGGAGAGAGAGAGAGATCAATAGATATGGAGTGAGAAGAATCGATAGCCTCTGGACAGAGGGAGATAGTGGGAGGGAGCTAATGGTGGGGACCACCAGAGAGGAGGACAGAGTGTGAGGGGGTGGGCAAGAGCCTGGAGGACGGAGGGCGAGGGAGACTGGATTGCAGAGGCCAGAGGTTCACCTGCCACAGCCGTGGCTTCTGCAGGGGACGGGACTCTTGGTTTAGGGGCTCCTTCAGGGAGCTGGCGGGACCCTGCCTCATGCATCCCTCCCTAGGCGAGTGATGGTGAGACCTTAGCCTGCCTTGGGCTTCCCTCTGGCCCTGGTGAGCTCATGTCTGAGCTGCGATGGCCTATATTTCTTAGCGCCCACACATCCTCCCCTCTTTCTCTCCTTTTCTCCCTGCTGTCTGCCTTTTTTTTTTTTTTTTTTTTTTACCTCTTTCTTTCCTATTATTATGAGAGACATTTGTCTGCAAACAGCCTCGGAGATTTCATCTGCCTCTGCTCAGCTCCCCCTTCTTCTCTCCCCCATCACTCCTCCTGCTTTGTGGCTCCCATCCTCACTGTAGGAGGCTGTGACATCACAGTGTCTGCATGGGGACCTCATCCTCGTCAAGGGCCCCTGGGGGGGGGGGGTCCCCGGAGAGGGTGGAGGGAGGAGTGCTGGCCCTGGAATGGGCTGCGGACCCTGACGTGGGGAGAGGATGCACCCTTGGGGGGAGGGTGGTCCAGGTCGATCCCCAGGTTGGGGCTGGGCTCACCTGGGCTCGCCCTTTCTGTTCCTGCAGCCTGGCCACGGTACCGGGTCGTGGGCTCTGCAGACGCCGGGCAGTACAACCTGGAGATCACAGATGCCGAACTCTCTGACGACGCCTCTTACGAGTGCCAGGCCACGGAGGCCGCCCTGCGCTCCCGGCGAGCGAAACTCACCGTGCTCAGTAATAACCCCCGACGTCCTGCAGGGCCCCCAGCCTCCTGTCTCTTTCTCTTGGCATCCTGGCTGTCCCCCCTTCTCCAGTTTCCTCTTTTATTTCCCAGCTTCTCCCTCTCTATTCCTGGCCTCATGTCTGCCCCCACTGTCTCCCTAACTTTCCCTCCCCAAATCCTTTAAACTTCTTCCAAAGCCAAGTTCAGATAGAAGAGGAAAAAATGGGCATGTGGGCACCCACTGCTGGACATGCGGACTGTGTGAGCTCTGGCGTCCTCTCTGCCCCTGCCTGTGCCCAGGCCACGCAGGGACGGGGCTCTGCCTTCTGGACACAAAGCTCTCCCCACCAGAGTGGGGGCATGTTGGGGTGATGGGGACCAGGCCTCTCCTGGCAGATGGGCTTGTTGGAAGCTTCTCCCTTCCTCTCCCTCTCAGCTGCCTCGGAGCCCCAGAAACTACCCCCTTGGCTCCTTTTCCTTGAACTCAGCCCCTCCCCCCTTCGCTCCCTCCTTTCCCCCCTCAGCACACACCCCTTCTTCTCTGCTTCACCTCGAGCCCTCCTCAGGGAACAGGGGAGCAGGACCGGGCTTTGAGGGCTGAGAACGGGGGGTGGGGGTGGGGTGGGGCAGACAGTGGTCCTGGCTGAGTCTACAGGAGCTGCTGGAGGAGGGCTTGTCTGGGAAGCCGAGCCCCCCGGCTGCTGCCCATGGGATACAGAACAGATGTCCCTCTATGGCAACACCCAGGGCCATTTGCATAATGAGGGGATTCTCTCCTGCCCGCAGTACGGAATGAGGCCAGCTCTGACACGCCCTCGCCTCCCCTGTTCCGTGCCTTCCCCTCCCTGGCGGTACCTCCAGCTCCATCAGTCTTTCTGTCTCCCTCAAGCTGGGCCTCTGCCTCTGCTCTGCTTGTCTCCGGCCTGGCTCTGTCTGCCTGTGACCCTCTTTCTTCCTCTTTGTCATCCACTCTGTCCCTTTCGTTTTTCCTGCCTCCACTTGATCTGTCCTGCTCCCTCTATTTTCTCTCCCCAATCCTGAAATCACTGAAGTGGGGGACGCCCCCAGGAGGGATGGGAGAAAGGAGGGGGGAGCTGAGATGAGTGAGTGTGGACACAAGGAATGTTCTTACTTGGGGGAGAAAGGTGAGAACATGGCAAGTCATCTGAGTGTGGTGGGAAGAGGTCTGGACTGGGAGTCAGGAGACCTGGTCCATTTTGGCACCACGACCCTGAAGAGGTCATAACCTCTGGACAACAGTTTTCTCATTGGTAGCATGGCATAATGCTGCCAGCCTTTTCTTAGCAACTGCCGCTTTGCTGCTGTCTGAGCAGGGAGTTGTAAACTCCCAAGGTCTGGGCAGATGTGAGGTGTCAGAATAAGTGAGGACTGGAGGGACCCGACAGCCAGTTTCTCTGGATGTAAAGACCCTGAAGGACTAGGACTCAGGGCTGGTGGATGACTGGCTTTTCCTCTCCGGTGAGGACAAATGGGAAGAATTAACAAGGAGCAGGGTGGAGGTTAGGGAGCAAGAGTTAGCTAACCACCAGGGGTAGGCATGGGATGCCAAGACATCAACTTCCACTCCTTGTTGGAGAGTGTATGAGCCCCGACGCTCGACCAGGCATTCCAAGGGAACGTGAGATTCTTAGGAGACCTTCTGTCTTTTTCCCTCCCTAACTGCTTTGGCTTGGATCCAGGAAGGTGCTACTTCTAGACTAGAGAACTCCCATTCTGATGAGGGGCCCCTGATACTCTCTCTTCCCTCTCCTACCCCAGCACAGAGACGGAGAAATAGAGAGAGATGAGTAAAGGCCAACCAAGCCCGTAGATATACCAGGAACTTCATAATGGCATCCAGTGTCTTGGTTCAATCGGGGAAGGCTTCCTGGAAGAGGAGAATATCGATGGGAACCCTAGAAGGAGGAGTACCTTGTTTACAAAAGCTTGTGAGTCAGCGAGGGAGGAGCAGACTGGCTTGTTTGCAGGGCACAGTCAGTGTTGAGGGTGTGGGCCTTCCTAGCCTGTCTGAGTGATTTAGGTGGATGAGGGGGGCAGGAGGAGGCCCCAAGAGTAAAAGGGATGAAAGATGAACCGGCTACTCCTTTCCCCTCCCTCCCCCTCCTTGTCTCTCTGGAATTCTCACACTCCCTGCCTCCTGCAGCCACGTGGAGGCACTGAGAAGGCAAGACATTTATGCATCCTCCCTGCTCACCTGCTTGTGCACAGCCTTCGTTCATGGCAGCCTGGGGCTCAGAGGCGGGGCAGGGCCGAGAGCGGGCTGTGTTCACTGCTTAGAATCAGCCTCCCTATACACGGCCAGCCTCGTCACCTCGCCTCCCCTGTAGCCATGCCCCTCAGTGGCCCACCCCAGACCAGCCCAGGTCACAGAATGGCCTTTCATTCTTCCTGCCTCGGGACTCTGAGAAGCTGCCTCCCACTCCCTCGCAGATGCGGACGCAGGCATAATATATATCTACAGACCCACGGCTCCCTCTTTACTCACAGCAATAACCGCTCGAATGCAGTGGTGATGGGCATGGCTTCGGCGGGCCTGGTCCGTGTCCCAGCCCTGACGTTCAGCTCACTCTCCTGTCTCTGAGCACAATGGCCTAAGCTCCCTGAGCCTCAGTACCTTGTCTGTAAATGGGGGTTAATGGTATTTACCATGAAAGGATTAATGAAATGTACTTTGTGGTGAGGATGAAATGAAATCGTATACGTGAGGCGCTTGAGCTGACATGCGGTGGGCGTTCAGTGGATGGTGGAGATGCCGTCGATCACGTTACAGTTTACAGTCGGCTTCATATCCTTGGTGTCCTTTCACCTTCACAGTAACGACTCTGGGGAACAGATGTCAATGTACTTTTTGAATTTTACAAACAAGGAAGCTGAGGCCTCAGACACATGTACATATTGATATACAGACTTAAGTCACAAATCCTAAGAATGTGTTCATAAACTTACACAGGGACACACGCCTAACTGAGCATGGTCGTGATGGATAAGCAGACACCTCAACAGCCTTATTTTCCTTTTTGCCCCAGATACGAAGAGAAAGGTGGGCTAGTGGCAGAGGTGACAGGTGGGCGGCCTTCCCTGAACAAAGGGCGAGGGTCAACGTTACAAGGGAAGGGAGAGCCAATGGAAGGAGAAGCCTTCCCCTCCTCTGCCCATCCAGGACTGTCCTCCTGGGGTGTGGCAGCAAGGTGTGACCTTGGAGGGGCCCACGCAGACCAGGAGACCCCGAGTGGCGGCTCTTTATCCATTTCTCTCCTTCCCACCCTGTTTGCAAATCTGTGCCCATCTGGCATTGGAGCCAGGTACACCGGTGAGCAAAGAGGAAGAGCCCGGCATTCAGCGATCATTCACCAGTCAGGAGTTGGAGGCACTAATGCCTCTTGTCCGAGCAGTAAAGTGAACACACTGCACACGTCACACGTGCCCTGCACACGATAGTCCATATACAGCCCTCATCTGGCCTTCATGAGGGCCCCGGGAATGAGCACCGTGTATCTCTGTTGAAGAAACTGTGACTTGAGGGCCTCACCCAAGATCACATGACAGATGAATAAAGGTGCCAGGATTTGAAACTGGGGCAGCCTGATTCTACAACCCATGCTTTTCAAACCCTCCCACTCTGCACGCGTGAGTTGAGCAGAGTACTGGGATGGGCTACAAGTGGTTCCTCTCTCCTAGAAACCCCAGCATGGAGACTGTCATTTCATAAGCTACAGGACAGCCCTGCCCACAGCTGGACTCATGGGCCTCCCAGGGTCTCCTCTCAAGGGTTCGCTCGGAAAGGCCCCTCTGAGTCTTTCTGGTCTTTCCCAGCAAAAAGCAAACAAAACCCTTTCACATTGCTGGCCAATGAACGAGGTGGACCAGAAATCAAAATTATAATCCAAACCCTTCTGCCTTTATTTCGTCAATCACTTAGCCACTAATTCTGCTAATATCCCCCAGGATGTGCTATCAACCAACCTCTGCACTAGATCTTGAGGCTTTAAGAGAAAATAAGAGGCAGCCCCTGCTCCCAGGGAACTTGCAGTCTGGTTCACCTGAGCATTTAGAAGCCTATGGGAATAGGACAGGGAGAGGCCCCCCTATTTCTTAGTGTCAGACATCTGATTGATTCAATTCCTTAAGCATTTAGCCAGAGCCTGCTTTGGTCATGTTCTAGGCACTGGAGACTGTGTAAATATTAGTGAGATGGAGTTCCTGCTTTTTCAGGGATGACAGTTTGGGTTGGGGAGGGGGCATGGATAATCATCTTAAGTAACGCAAACACAAGGTAGATAGTGCTCGGAGCTCCAAGTGACTGGCTGGGAACCACCAAGGTGGTGATGGAGGGGGATGCGGCACGGAGGGCCCTGTACAGCGGCTGGGATGTGAACAGGATGGACGGCAGTTCAAGAGAAGCTCTGAGGGAAAGAACAGCAAAAACGCGACGAGGAGATGCGGAAGTGCAGGACTTGGCCTGAGGAACCCTGCACGGCAGGCAGAGATGCTTGCAACTCATGTCCATGGCAGCCGGTAGACATGGAAGGTGTTTGAGCAGGGAAGTGGCACAGTCTGACCTGCTGTCTAGAGAAAATAACCTGCCAGCGTGATGGATGGGTTAAGGCCAGCAGGGACTGGAGGCAGGGAGTCCATTTCGGGGGTTGCTGTGATAGACCCCCTCAACTGGCTGCCCCAGGGCAGAGGCGCACACAGGAGGGAACGGACATAAGAAGCTCCGTGGAGGTAGCCACCTTTCTGTGCCAGGCCCCCCAGGCCACAGGAGCAACAGATACAGTGACTATAAATTAGGGGGTAAGGATGGTCCTGCCCTGCCAAGGGGTGGACATGCAGAGGGAGAGATGCCTCCAGGGGCAGGGGTTTTGGTCATATGGGTGGTGTTGGCCGCATCCTGGACTGACTCTGCTCTGCTCTTCTCCACAGTCCCCCCGGAGGACACCAGGATCGATGGTGGGCCTGTGATTCTGCTGCAGGCAGGCGCCCCCCACAACCTCACGTGCCGAGCCTTCAATGCCAAGCCTGCTGCCACCATCATCTGGTTCCGGGACGGGACGCAGCAGGAGGGCGCCGTAGCCAGCACAGTGAGACCCTGCCTGTCCCCCCAGATGCTCCTGGGCCACATCCCAGTGCACCTTTCCTTTCCCACATGGATCTGACCACAGACTCAGGGAGACAGATGTGAACAGGGCCCTCAGAGACCATCTGGTCCAATCCTCCCATTAAATAGTTGGGAAAGTTGAGGTCCGGAGAAGAGAAGTGAATTCCCAGGTTCACAGGTCCAGTCAACAGTTAGCAGAGACTAAGAATAATACTGAAAATAGCTACATTGATTAAGCCCCTACTGTGTACCAGGCACCGTGCATGCCAAGATCTTTATGGACAGTCTCTCTTAAACCTCACAGGAGTTTCATAAATTAGGTGATATTTCCAACTCACAAAGAGTGAACTGATGGTCAGAGAGGTTGACTGACTTGCCAGGGTCACAAAGCTGACATGCAGCAGAGCTGGGGTTTGTGCCTGCATCAGAACGTGGTCTCTCGCTACTGAGTCCCTCGACTTTCTTCCCCCAGCCTCTAGTTGGTACATGTTCCCAGTCGGCGCAACTAAGAGCTTGGAGAGGCAGGGATTACATGTACATGTTATAGATGAGGAACCTATGGCAGAGAAAGACATCAAGTGACTTGCCCAGGATCACACGGCAAAGTTGACGGTGGAGCTGGAATTAGAATCCAGATCTCCTCTTTGGAGCTCCTCCTGCCAGCTGGGGACAAGCACATATGTACCCAGCCCTTTGCTAGATGGTTCAGGAGACAATTCTCATTGAGGGGAGAGAGACTGCTCACCTGTGTGCCTCGGAGTGTGTGGCCCCAGGGAGTGAGTACCCGGATTAGCTCTGCCCTTGACGCTCTGTATGACCTTGGACAATTCACTTGTCTCTGGCCTTCGTTTCACCCTTTGACAAGCAGCAATTTGGCTTCAGTGGTGCTTAACTTTTTCACTACTGAGAACTCCGTTATTTTTTTCCTCTAGGGCTTCATGTTTTGAATATTTTGGCAACCAAACAAACTGATTGGTTAATGGCCATTTGTCATCCACCCCCCTTTTTTATACTCTTTAAAGACACGATGGAGCTTTGAAGCAGCAGGAGGGAGCTGGCGTTACTGCACTGGGCTGGTGCTGTTCTGGTACCACATCGGGCCCAGCAAGGATGCCTATATTGCTGTCAAACTGTGGGCCCCTACTTTGCTTAACAATATGGTTTCCCTTAGGCAGTGTACAATATGGAAAACAGCCCAAGTGTTCCTATGGTCATGTCCAGGGACCTCAGGTTGGATATCACTGGGCTGGTATGAGATTTTGAGCCTGTGAGTCCCTTCCCTGCCCTCAAGGAGTTTATGCTCTAGCAGGAGAGAGCCAGCACTGAAACACACATGCACGGTGCCTAAGAGGCAAGGCCGGATGTGACCAGAGCGGTGTGGAGGAGAGACTGCCTGCAAGGGGCACAAGTTCAGGCTGGGGAGAGAGTCCTGAGGGCTGAGATAGCAAAGGAAGACTTTCCAGAAGAGGAGGGACTTGGGCTGGACTCAGGGGATTCCAGGAATGGGACTCAAAACCATGGGGAAAACTGTACAACACACAGAGTGAACTCTAATGTAAACTATGGGCTTTCGTTAGTATTGGTACCAATGTTGGTTCATCAGTTGTCACACATGTATCAAACTAGTGCATCATGTTAATTAATAATAGGGGAAAGTGGGGGGCCAGAGAGGAGGGTATACAGGAACTCTCTGTATTTTCTATTCAACTTTTCTGGAAACTTTAAACTTCTCTTAAAAAAATAATAAAGTCTATTAATTAAAAACTAAACCAACCCAAACCTGGGGAGGAGGTAGGGGCTGAGGGAGGGTTGAGCTTCAGGTTAAATACCCCTCCAGCAAGCCAGCTCTGAGCGGGTCACCCTGAGAGCAGAGGAGGGGGCTCTTAGCTTAACCGTGTCTCCCACCCTTGTTTCCCGCCCCCCCCCCCCCAGGAACTGCTGAAGGATGGGAAGAGGGAGACCACCATAAGCCAGCTGCTCATCAACCCCACAGACCTGGATATTGGGCGTGTCTTCACCTGCCGCAGCGTGAACGAGGCCATCCCGAGTGGCAAGGAGACGTCCATCGAGCTCGACGTGCACCGTGAGCAGGGTCCTGGGGAGGAGGCAGGGAACGTGGGGTGGGGGGAATGTGCACCTTGAGTGGCATCCTGGGAAGGAGCCCGGGAAGGGCGGGGGACAGCACCCTTTGAGAAGCACAGAAGAATCCCCCAGGCGCCCTGGGACAGATGCTCCACTTCTTTGTCGTCTTGGATTCCCTGGTTTGAACTCTGAGGGCTGGTAGAAGAGGCATCAGCTGTGAGCCAGGCAGTTCCCGGGTTTCAACCGTGTGACTTTGGGCAATGACATAATCTCTCTGAGCCTCAGTTTCTAATTCGGTATACGTGCAGAAAATAAAATGCAGGCCTACAATCCCTTATCAGAAATTCTAAACCAAAAGTGCTTGGGTGGCAAAACCTGAACCGAGGCTCTTCGTAGTCTTTTATTTAACCCACTTAATTGGAATGGCTATACATTTCACTGCAGATGTAGTAATGCGTGTGTCTGTGGGATATTGCCCAGACTGTGCTGGGGGTCTTACACAGTAAATGGTCTGTGCCCACCGTTACCTTTCTAACCCTTGAAATATCCCAAATTCTGAAACACATCTAGTTCCAGGGGTTTCAGATAAGGGATTGTGGACCTGTACCTGCTTCTCAGGGTTGTGAGCGTTAAGTGAGATATAGTGTAAGAGCATCTAGCATGGAGTATGCTACTTGGTAAGTGCTCAATAAATTCCCACTCCCCAGGGAAGGGTGGGAGAGTGGCAGCGATTGGAGAGATGCCCCACCCCCATCCTGGTCAGTGAGCCTAACGAGCCCACACTGACGCCTAGTGGTCACAGTCAGTCAATACACCTTCTGACTAATTTGTCCCTCTGGTATCATCCTTGGTTGTCACCCTAGCCGGCCCCTAGAGGCTCCTGGAATAAAGGTGAAGAAGGCTTATTTATTGGAGCTGGTACACTGCAAACTCAAATTCCCAGGTCACCACACGGGTGAGGTCTGAGTGTGTGAGCTAGAGAGAGAAAAAGAAATTTGAGGGACAGAAAAGACCCTGACTTCCAGTCCTCTGCTTTGCAGACCCTCCTACGGTGACCCTGTCCATTGAGCCACAGACGGTGCAGGAGGGCGAGCGCGTCGTCTTTACGTGCCAGGCCACAGCCAACCCTGAGATCCTGGGCTACAGGTGGGAGGGGCAGGGGCGGGGCACACTCCGGGGAAGGATACTGGGAGGCCCTTGAGGCCAGGAGTGGGGGGGGGCTGAGGAGGACAGGCCACTGGACGTGAGTGAGAGAGCTCCAAGGCCTGACCCCGCTCTGTGTTGCCTGTTCCCCCCAGGTGGGCCAAGGGGGGCTTTCTGATCGAAGATGCCCACGAGAGTCGCTATGAGACGAATGTTGATTATTCCTTCTTCACGGAGCCTGTGTCCTGTGAGGTTCACAACAAAGTGGGGAGCACCAATGTCAGCACTTTAGTCAATGTCCACTGTGAGTAGCTGCAGGGCCAGGGGTGGGGACAGAGGGCCGGGGCTTTAAAGGGCCTGGGGTGGAGTTGGGGAGGCTTCATGAGGCTGAGGAGGCGTGGGGAGGAGGCAGGACAGGAGAAGGAAGAGGAGAGCGATTGGAGCTGACCCCCAGTGAGACTAAGACCCTAACGGGCTGTTCCTTTCTACCTCAGTTGCCCCCCGGATTGTAGTGGACCCCAAACCCACGACCACGGACATTGGCTCTGATGTGACCCTCACCTGTGTCTGGGTTGGGAATCCCCCCCTCACCCTCACCTGGACCAAAAAGGACTCAAACATGGTAAGAAGCTTGCTGCCTCTCCGGGACGCTGGGAGGAAGGAGCCTGGCCACAGGCTGGGGAGAGAGGGGGCAAAGGAGGTGCAGCATTATTTTTCAACTTGAACCTGGGCTATTTCCAAGTTCTCAGGATTTGGAAGAGAAGGACGGTGCTTGCAATCAACCCCACCCTCCTCGGCAGACAGCTGGCCGCTGCAGTGGCAGTGGGAGGGACGTGATGACCTGTGGGGTGGGACGGGGGCAGGGGGCCTGAGTGGAACTGCTGCGGTGGCAAGAGACCTGGTAAAAGAATGCTGCATAGGAGGGTGGAGCAGCTGGGATGACTCACTAGAGAAAAGAAGGCTGAATTGTGCCGCTCTACAGCGACCTGCCTTGGACAGTTTGGGCCACAATTGCAAAAAAGAGGGATTTCAGAGTGAAACTTCCTACCTCATTTGGCGAGAGAAGCACTAGAACAGATGACCAGAAGCGGCTGTATCCTCTATACAGAATGATGGCAGCCTCACCCGCCCTCTTGAGCCTCCACCCACTTTCTCCCCGCTCTTATAGAGATGATGTGTCTAAGTGCCAACCTATTTAGAGTCAGGGGATGGACCAGATAGACTCGGGACCCTGTTTCCCTTCTGGGAATTCACTTGTGGCCCTTCCTGCTTTCTTTCCAATGCCTCCAATGCGGGGGCCCGCACGGATCTAGGGGCCCAGGCCTCCTGGCTCCCCACCCGAGGCTGCTCTCTCTGCCCAGGTCCTGAGTAACAGCAATCAGCTGCTGCTGAAGTCGGTGACCCAGGCCGATGCCGGCACCTACACCTGCCGGGCCATCGTGCCTCGGATCGGAGTGGCCGAGCGGGAGGTGCCACTTTATGTGAATGGTGAGTGGCCTGAGGGGGGCGGGGGGCCTGTGAGGGGGGAGGCGGGCACCGGAGGTTCCAGCTGGCCCTGACCACGTCGTCTTGCTTCTTGCAGGGCCCCCCATTATCTCCAGCGAGGCCGTGCAGTACGCTGTCAGGGGTGATGGTGGCAAGGTGGAGTGTTTCATCGGGAGCACGCCTCCCCCAGACCGCATTGTGAGTGCTGGGCCTGGCCTCCGGCCGGCAGCCGCTTGCTTCTCTGCTTCGCTCAGCCTCCTCCCGCTTTCCCCAGGCCTCTTCTGTGCCCCGTGCTTCTCATCCTCAGACTCTGTCCCTCTGTCCCTCTTCCTGTTCAAATGCCATCTCCTCTCTTACTTGTTGTGTGACCCTGAGCCAGTTACCTGTTATTTGGGACCTCAGTTTCCTCATCCATAAAACAGGGGCACTAATCCCTACCAAACAGGGTTGCCGTGAGAAGTGATGTGACCACACGTGTGAAAGGCCGGGTGGGGCCTCCCTGGATATGCTGTTAGTTCCCCTGGGCTTTCACTCCTGCTGTTTCCTCTCCCTGGTCTCCTCCCCTTTCCTCAGCCTCCCGGTCTCTTCCTTGCTCTCTCCTCTGCCTTCTGCCCCTCGACCCTGCCCCCTCAGTTCTGTCCCACCCTGTCAGCCCCTCCTCTCGCTTCTCCTGCCTTCCTCCTCCTACCAGCCCCCATGCTGCTCTCCACCCCCCTCCCTCTCCCCCACACCATGAACCATTAATTCCTTCCGTGACCATTAACCGTCAAACCCCTCAGCACATTTAATGACCATTTGGCTAACTCCAGGGCTGCCCAGGGACACTTCATTACCACGGCCGCCTGGGCAGCGTGCGGCTTGGCTCCCGGGGGGCTTTCCTTGCAGAGCTAGGAGGACTGATCCCTGGAAAGGAGCCAGTGCTCAGTGGCTCTCCCTCCCTCAGGTTCCACTCTGAGGGAGGGGACACAAAGCGGGGGGGATGCCCCAGCTAGGGGGTCGGGGATGGAGGAGCCTAGGAGAGACAGCTCTCCGGTGCCAATTCCCACTCATTATAAGGGTCTGTGGATGAGTCTCTGGAGCCAGTGGGCTATGTAGGGCCGGCTGTGCGGTGGTTAAAGGTGGGGTTGAAGGTTAAGTTATGTTTACTTAGCATCTCAGACTATCAATCAGAGCTGGAGGAAAGCTGGAGCATGTCTACCTCTAGCCTGGTCCTCTCCTTTTATAGGAAACTGAGACCCAGAGAGGGAAGGGGAGGCTACACGGGGCTCGAGGGGAGAGTCAGGCCCAGAGCCCAGGGTTCTTGGCTCTCCACCCAGGATTTGTTTGACCACATCAGGGGTCCCACATGTTGCTTCATTGGATCAGCTGGGGTTGTTACAAAAATAGAGATCCCCAATAAAAGAAGCCTGAATTCTAACTTGGAGAAGGTGGGTCTTTGGGACGGTAGTCTACCATCTTCTTGGCCTGCTGGCTTTCCGAATAAAATTGCTCTCCCCTGCCCCAGCAGAAACAGCAACAACAAAATAGAGATTCCTGGGCCTCTCCCCTGGAGAGTCGAATTTAGGAGATAAGCCCCGGGAATCTGCATGTTAAAGAGTGTCTCTGAGCGTATTTGAATGGTCCTAACACATGTCGCAGGCATGTTTGGGGGCCGCTGCTTCTCCTCGACCGGAGGTTTGATGCCAGGGTTTGAGGCAGCAGGTGTGACTTGGGCTTGTTGCAGGGCAAGTGTGGGGCTGGGCTTAAGAGCACATGAGGTGAGGATGTGAGGATGCCTGGAGGGTGGGCCACCTGCCTCTTCCTCATTCCGTCCTGCCCTCCCCACCCCAGGCATGGGCATGGAAGGAGAACTTCCTGGAGGTGGGGACCCTGGAACGCTACACGGTGGAGAGGACCAACTCAGGCAGCGGGGTCCTGTCCACGCTCACCATCAACAACGTCATGGAGGCCGACTTTCAGACCCACTACAACTGCACAGCCTGGAACAGCTTCGGCCCAGGCACAGCCATCATCCAGCTGGAAGAGCGAGGTGACAGCAGTACTGGCTGTGTAGCCAGGGCGCAGGGCAGCCTGGAGACTCTGCTCCCTCTTCTCTCTGGGGGCATGGCTCAGAGAGACAGCTCCCTCCTGGGCCTGCCCACCAGAGCCTGGCCTTGGTGCTCAGCTGGAAAACCCACTCGCATTTTTAAACATTTATCGAGCATCTGCTATGTGCCAGGCACCCCCTCTAGAAACTGCAGGGACAGATGTGAACGAACACAGTTCTTGCCCTCCGGGAACTTTCAGTTCAGTGGAGAACTTACAGAGTGGTAGCAAATGACTTCAGATGGAGAAAAATGAAATGATCTGTGAAAGGGAGTAACACTCCCTACCTCACTGGGTTGGTGTGAGGGTTAAATGAGAAGATAGTCATGAAGTACCTGGCATAGAATAGGTGCCCAGGAAGCTTCGGTTCCCCTACCTCTTCACGAATCCTTAGTCTTGTAGGAGACACATAGTCCCTCCCTTAAGGCACTAATAGCGTGATGAAAGGGGCATCATGCCTTTGACTTTTTTGGAAGCTCCCAACTCTGATGAGGAAAAGAGCCCCCACTCCTCTTTCTTTTTAATGAGAACTAGCCATTTGACATGGGAGATGGGGGAAAATAACTGGGGGTCCCCTCGAGTCTTTCTTAGCTGAGGACACCAGCAAGAGCAAGGGGTTGGTGGGGAAGAACAGAGTAATAGAGTGAGGCGGGACTCCGCAGGGAAGGCTTTCTGGAACAGAAGAGACTTACATGGATCTGATCCATCCAGGACAGCCAGGAAGGGAGAAAACGCTGGAGGCAGGATTCCTGGGTCCTTCTTATCTCTGGGGAGCAGGGGGAACCAACCAGAACCGTTTGAGCCCTGGGAGGGTAGGTGCAGATGGAGCAGTCACAGTGGTGTGTGTGGGGAAGGCAGTGAAAGAGGTCAGAACACATGGCAGATGGGAGAATGTGGGGACAGCTGATCTCAGACAAGAGCCCAACCCAGGAAGGAGAGACAAGCCTCACAGACAGGTGGGCTGCAAGAGAGGGACAGACGGACCACCAAGGCCAGGGTCAAGTTGATCCCAATTCTGATGACGCTGAAGCACAGGTCTAAACCCAAACAGTGCAGACTTCCTCTCAAATCCCACCTTGACTTTAATTGAACACAGCTCAGCTGAAACATAAACCTGTGCACAATCCAGGGGGGCACGGAGCTCGGCTGTCCTCACCTTCAGCCAGCACTGAGCTCAGCTCCTCCGTGTGGCCCCCATCCTCACCCTCCCCCTTTCCTTCCCTCATCTGAAGAGGTGTTACCTGTGGGCATCATCGCCGGGGCCACCATCGGCGCAGGCATCCTGCTCATCTTCTTCTTCATCGCCTTGGTGTTCTTCCTCTACCGGCGCCGCAAAGGCAGTGAGTATGGGCCCTGCTCAGGCCTCAGCCCTCCTGGGGGTCCCCAACAGGCAGGGCCTGGGAGAGGTGAGGGGGTTGACAGCGGCGCTCCCCAGGCCAGGTGGGGCCAGAAGCAGCCTCTGCAGAGGCTGGCAGAAAGCGTCCAGGCTGCTCCTTCTGTCCCAGGTCGCAAAGATGTGACCCTGAGAAAGCTGGACATCAAGGTGGAGACAGTGAACCGGGAGCCACTCACGATGCATTCTGACCGGGAGGACGATACTGCCAGCGTCTCCACGGCCACCCGTGTCATGAAGGCCATCTACTCGGTGAGGGTCTGCTCCTCCCTGGCCCAGCTCTCCTCACACTCTTGGGACCGGCTCCACCCCAGCTCAGCAATACTGTCACTCCCTCCTCCCTCAGTCATCCTCCCTTGGTCCTGCCCCCTCCCCCGCATGCTCACACGCTCATACACACACACACGCTCATGCACATACATACATGTGCACATGTACATTCATAAACACATTCACGTGCCCACGCTCCCCAGGCTAATTTCCCTCCACTAGAGGACAGGCAGGTGGGGCCTGCACAGGCTTCCTTCACCCCAGCCTCCGCCCTACAGAGTGTCAGAATTGGAAACCCCTAGAAGTTTTCTGGCCCAACTGCCTCATTGCTCAGATGAGGAAAGAGCCCCAGAAAGGGGCAGGGACATACCCAAGCATTGCATGTTAGCGACAAAATTGGTGCTAGAACCCAGGTCTCTGGCCTCTTCCCACCACATCCCAGCGCCTCTGCTGGGAGAGGACACAGAGTTCAAGTCTGCCCATGACCCCAGACCCTTCCCCTTAATAGGTGACCTCTGGGTGTGGGGATAGGCTGGGCAAGGAAGGACGAGGGCAGGGTGTCCGTCTCCTGATGCCCCACTCCTGCTGCTCTGCAGTCCTTCAAGGATGACGTGGACCTGAAGCAGGACCTGCGCTGTGACACCATCGACACCCGGGAGGAGTATGAGATGAAGGTGGGAAAGCGGGAGGGGCCGGCGCACGGGGGCTGGTGGGAACGGGGGCTCTGAGGGCCTGCAGGGTGGAGGTGAGGGCAGGTTTGGGGAGGAGCGGTCAGCAGGTTATTGAGGAAACGGGAGGTGGGGAGCTATTGGCTGAGAACCCAGGGCAGAGCCAGAGAAAGAGGCCCAGCGGGCCATGACGCGACGACACCCTTCCCCCAAGAGAGACTCCCCTCCTCCATCCTCTTCTCTCGTTGCCCCCCAGGATCCCACCAATGGCTACTACAATGTGCGTGCCCACGAAGACCGCCCGTCTTCCAGGGCAGTGCTCTATGCTGACTACCGTGCCCCCGGCCCTGCCCGCTTCGACGGCCGCCCCTCTTCCCGCCTCTCCCACTCCAGCGGCTATGCCCAGCTCAACACCTACAGCCGGGCCCCGGCCTCTGACTACGGCCCTGAGCCCACACCCCCAGGTCCTGCTGCCCCAGCTGGCACCGACACCACCAGCCAGCTGTCCTACGAGAACTATGAGAAGTTCAATTCCCATCCCTTCCCCGGGGCAGCAGGGTACCCCACCTACCGACTGGGCTACCCCCAGGCCCCTCCGTCCGGCCTGGAGCGGACCCCGTATGAGGCATATGACCCCATTGGCAAGTACGCCACTGCCACGCGATTCTCCTACACCTCCCAGCACTCGGACTACGGCCAGAGATTCCAGCAGCGCATGCAGACGCACGTGTAGGGCTAGAGCCTGGCCGGGGCATCTCTGCGGGGCAGAGGAGAAGGCTCTCACAGCTGTTCCCTGATATTCAGGGGCATTGCTCGTTGTTGCTCCCGTCCTGGACCAGCCTTCCTCCTCCCACCGTGGCAGGCAGGGAGCAGGTCTCCCGGAAACACCCCGTCCCGAGGATGGTGCTCTGTGCATGCCCCAGCCTCCTGGGCCTGCCCGTCCCTCTTCTTCGGGAGGATGTGTCTCTTCTGACCTGCACTCTCGCCTGGCCCCAGCCTGGGGACGGGGAAAGTGAAGGTTGCGGAGAGCAGAGGGGGCACTTTTTAGCATTCCCTTTCTATCCCACCCCTCTGATCTCCCGTGAGTAGACAGGGGGTCATGTGGAGATGAACAGGCTTTGGCCCAGGGGGCATGAAGTGTGGGGGTGGGTGGCTCTGGTACAGATAGGTGGAAGTGGGGTAGCCTGGCCAGTCCATCTGTCGTCTGCGTTCATACCTTGGATGCATCTCTCCCTCCTTGGGACTGCAGAAAGGACCTTGGATTTATTTTAGTCCTGGCACCAAGTTCAGATCCAGCCCTCCTTCAGCTGGGAGTAAAGTGCCAGTCATCCTGGCTGCCCATGGGGACACCTGTCTGTCTGCCTGCAGAGGGATCCAGGTATGTCCCGTAGTGCTGCCCCCTTTGCTTCTCCTCTGTGCTGGGCCGACCAGATAAGCCAGGGGGTCGTGATGGAGAAGGAAAGGTCAGGAACCATGTCCTGAGTCACTAGCCAGACAGCAGTGTGCTATATAGCAGTTTCCAGAACCCACGCTAGAGGGAGCCCCCCCAAGCCCCCTCCCCTCCCCAGTCTGCCCCACTTCCTGGCTTTAACTCTCTAGCATGCCTGGGGAGTGGTGGGGTGAGGGTGGGAGTGCTATAGGCTATTTTTCAAAGACAACAAAAAACAATAAAAACCTCATTTGGAGAAAAAAAGCAAAAAAGCTGTAGGGAGTCCCCCACCCAAATACAAGTCCCAGTGGAAAGGAAAGGGGGCATCTGTTCTTCACCAGATTCCCAACACCTTCCATTACTCGTTCAGTCTCCAAGCACTTTGAATCCATTTTTAAACATTCAGGCGGTGAGACCTGTCATCTGATGGGCGCTGATAGGACAGGGAGGGGGCCTGGCTGTCGGGCTCTGCTGTCCTACCCTAGGGCCAACCAGCTGGTTAGAGAGGCCACCTTCCTGGGGGCATGGGAGATGTTCTCTTTAGACGGGTTTTGTTCTGTTAAGTGTCTGATTTTTTCTTGGACCAATCAGATTCCTTCTTCCAGTTTCAGTGCCTTGAGTGTCCAGCTTCGGTTGACCGGCCCTGGGTGGGTGGCTGCGCGGGGAGCCGGTATTGTGAGCGCAAACTCACTGCCAAGTGTTGCAGAGTTTAGGGGACCGACGGGTGAGGGGGCCTGGTAAGAGGAAGGGCGGGCCTGGTAAGGTCATGCGGAAGGGCACTGCAGGCAGCCACGGCCCAGGCGGCCCCCCACGCCCACCCTCACCTCCATCTACACACGCGCACGCACGCCTGCACATGCATTCCGCATTCTCAGCCGCCACCTCCTGACCAAAGAGAACCGGCGCTCCAAAGAGAACTCCCTCCCCCGCCCCGGCCTCCCCTTCCCTAGAAGCAGGGTCCGCTCTTCCCCTTGAGCGGGCGGGTCCTCCGCTGCAATCCCCGGAATGCGCTTTGCCCTTTCTCGTGGTCGCCGTTCATTAGTCATGTTCGCTTTAATGAGTTACATGCCCATCAGTCACGGGCCATCGCCACCTTTGCGGATGGCTCTGCGGGGTGACATTCCTCGCCATCCCTTGGCTGGTAAGGACCCGCTCATACCCAGGAAGAAAGTAGTTCCAGTTCCAGCCTCTCAAAATGCCTCTGCATCCTCCTTCACTTCACCGGGGGCAAGTCCCGAGGACCGGCCCTTCCAGAGGCATCATACGGGCTCCCAGCACTATTCCACCCTCACCCCTGGAAGCTGACTCCTTCCTGCGGAGTCCTTTTCTGTGAGCTCAGTGACAAGGTCTGTTAAGGATGCAGGTTCCTGTGCAAATTCATGCATATTTTGATGATTTTCACAGAAGCCATGGGTAATCTAAACAGTTAAAATCTAAAGATGGTGGCTTTTTAAACAGGAATATTCCAAAAGACATTTACTTTTGTTTGTTAGGGGTTTGGCCACATTCGCTTGTTTACTCCTTTTTGGTTTTAGTGCTGGGTCCATTCTGTTGATGGGGAGAAGGAGAACCTGAGGTCACTCGGTAACTCAGCTGACACTGCAGGAACCATGGGTTTTGGAAGCCAGATACAGAGCTACTTCCCTGTTCTCTGTTCCTTAACACGTTACAGTACCTGGGTATCAAGCAAGCACCATGCAAGGCACAGGGGGATGTCAGCAACCAACGCAATCTCTGCCCTCTGCAACTTGCACTCTGGTCTGACCAGAATCTGAATTGGGACCGACCTGTTAAGCCAGTGGAATTGCTTTTCTGGGGAGTGGCAGGTGCCCTTGAGCATGGAGGGTTGCTGTCTGAGGCTGGAGTCCCCCAGCATGGTGCCTCAGTCCTTGATGTGGTCACTTTGGTGATCCTGACTGCCTTTGCCATTTTAGTTTTGGTGGGAAGACCAAGGGGTCAGGAGACGTGGGACCCAGTTCTGAAGCTGCCATTTACTGAGTGACCTTGGCCTAACCTCTTTAGGTTCATTGCCCCCTATTTTCTGGTCTTTAAGATGAAGGGGGAGAGTTGCACAAACCTCGAATTATCCTGCTCTTGCTGTATTCATTTGGTGAGGTGCAAGGGCCTGCCATCCCTAGCAAGGATTTGGGAACAGTGACTGAGCAGGTGGAGAGATGGGAGAATTGAAAGGTTCTCCTATCTTAAAAGAAACTTTCACTGTGGGCTTCATCACCTTGTCAGAAGTGTTGTGAAAGAATTTCCACTAGAAACCCCTTAATCCCAAACAGTAGCAAAAAACATATCCTAAACCTCAGTGAAATTGATGTGGGGTTATCCTTTGGCCATTGAGCTGCTCCCCACTCAGAATCCTGACAGTTTTGCAAAGGTGTCTCTGGCTAGGTCAGGGCACGGTGAGTTTCCTTCACTGTGCACCCAGGTTTCAGGCAGCCTTCTCCGTAGGGAGAAATGGAAGCAGCCACCCTCCACCCCAGTCCTCAGGAGCACTCCCGTGGCCTGGGGACAGCCAGCCTCACTTACTGAGCAAGGGGAAGCCTGCAGGCTAAGGTGTCTCTCGAGCCAGAGGGCAAGGCGTGAGAACAGCTGGCATCTCTGCAGGAGCAGTTTGGAAGGGCAGCTGGTAGAGTGAAGAGGGAGTCCAGCAGTTTTTGACTTAAGTTCTGGATCTTGAAGACGTTCTTGTGATTCTGGATGACCCACAGTCTCCTTGTGGAGGGCCCGGCTTGCATCCTAAATCCCAGATCCCTCCAAGTCTAGCCACAAAGTACGCATGAAGCAAAACCCACCATAAGTCAGAAAGGAAAGCAGCCAGGGATGGGGGCAGCGCTATACTCTCACAGATGTCCTGCACGGGATGAAAGAGGTTAGTTTGATTCCCACCCCATCCCCACCCTGTCTCCAGGCACTGCACCTTCTTGTCCCAGCAGGTGCTGCTTTCCTTATAATTTTGAAGGCAGCCTTTTCTGCTTTACAGGATGGAGCCCTGGAGTCTCTTTCACCCTGGTGCCCTCTCGTTAAACGGGTGGTGTTCTGTCAGGAGCCACAAGTCCTGGGCTCCTTCAGATGGAATCAGATGGTCTCTCAGTGTACTTGACCCATGTACATAGCAGTGTTGGGCCATTCGGGTTTGGAGAAAACCACGTTAAAGCCAAGAGCCCAGTTGGACTGAACTGGCTCAGTCACTGCCTCACTCTGCTGTGAGGGTGGTTCTCTCCCCACTGCTGCACACCCAAGCACCCCGGCCTCGGAAACCCTGGCTTCTCTGCCAACTTAGTGCTGTGTGTCCTGAGCCAGCTCACCACTCTCTGCCCCTACGGGCCCTTCTGCATGTCGAGGGAATCACCTGGAAGGCATTAGTGAAGCTTCTGACCCTGGTGGGACCAGTAAGGAGGTGATAATAGAACATTGAAGTGCACAGACCAAGGGATGTAATTGGAAAGGCATTTATTTTTGTGAAGAGGCTATAAAATTAGCATTTAAATAACCCATCCCCTTCTCCCTGCCTCCCCCTTATCCCCCCATGAGACCTCTCCTTTCCTGGAGGCCAGCCTCTTTCTGTAAGGCACTGGCCTCACTTATCAGCTGGGTCCTGACCTTCCACTTCTGTGCTGCTGGAAGAGGATGGAAAGATGTGTGGCTCGGGAGATTCCTCAATTTGGGAGATGGGGCGGGGCAGAATCCCATTTTCTTGCATCACTGTGAGGGAGCTCCAGGCCCTGTCCCTGGAGGAATAATTGCTGCGCAGAAGTCACAGGCCATACTGGGCGGTTCTGGTACAAGCCTGCCCTTAAAAATAATAACAATAATGATAATAATAACTGTTTGCATAGAGCTGTCACTCATTCCTACCAATCTCCTGTCCCCTGATCCTGGCTTTTTGCTGTCCCCAACCACTGGCCTTTGCAAGTGTTGGTGGGCCATGGGTTCTTCTGTTCACTTCTGGGATCTTCAGATGCTTCCCCCTGGGAGTACCCCTAATTCTGGGGAGAGAGCAGCCAAGTTGCCAATACAATCAAATTCTCGCCGCAATCTTGCTAGCAATAGTGACCCAGAAGATTCGGCTGCTGCCTCCAATTACACCAGAATGAGGCCCAGGGCTCCCTGTGGTCCCTTTTTCTACCCCACTATTCTTGGGATTACAACCACCACTTCTGGCTCCAGTTAAATTTTCTCCACCCAAACCCTGATAATAAATGGATCCATGATGATAATTAAGAGAAGAGGAAAAAAAAATATTATTTTTGTTAGGACAAACCATCGTAGATTTTTAGCAATGTGTATCTGTGTGTCCCTCACACTTTTTCCTATTCTGCCTTTTTTCATTTTCCTTTTTTTTAAAATATTATGTACTATATTTTTAGTCTCAAGCACACTATATATTATATATATTTAATTTTTTTATATATATAAATATAAATGTTTTAAAAAGTACCATGTTTTGTGTTGTTTAATGCACGAGCAACTCTAGTTACTTAAAACCTTGCCTGATTTGGGGTGAAATGATCAAAGTTGGAGGAAAAGATAGATCTTTGGGTTGAGATGGCAGAGACTATATATTTGTGTCACCTCCAGGCTGTGGGGCAAACACATTTTTATTCACCAGTTTGTGTCTGTTGCAGAAGCCTGAGGCCAACTATGGCAGTTCAGGGACAAACAGCCAGAGACTCTGTGCTTTTGGAACACAGCATCCAAATGTTCTGTGCCAAATCTGATTATGGGGATAGGAAATGGGGGGGAGAATGAATCTGGGATCCAAATCGCGAAGGATTTGGGAGTGTGAGGATGAACAGGACTGCTTTCATTTATTTAAAATGCACTGGTTTGGGTAAAAAGCAAAGTTACCAGGTCGCCAACCCTTTGAACTTGAAGTGAAACAGAATGAAGAAAACAGATGGTGCAGCGGTACACACACACAGAGGCCATCCTGCTGAGAAATTCTAAATTCTCCGAGTTTAGTAGAATTTGCAAAGATTTTACTTTACTCTTTTCACAGGAGTGTTTGAGGATAACGGGGGGAAAAAATTGTTTTCAGATAATGTTTTTGAAAGCTATAAATCACTAAAGAAATACAAGGGTTTATTGTTTCCCTCATCCACTTAACAATCCAGCAAACTAAAGATGGTCCACAGTAGCCTTTTTGTACACAAGGGACACAGAACACAGTCAGAGCTAGGGATGTAAGAGAGCTGAAAACAAATACTTTAGAGGTAATGCAACCCATTTCCAAGAATGTTGTAGGGCACAACCCAGAGCTACTACAGAGGGTGGGGCAGGACGCAGTGGGGGCTGCAGTTTGGAGCGTGTCCTGGACCAGAGCCTGTAGGTAGCTCAAGGGGCGTCCAAGCTGGATGGGAATAAGAGACCTCCGTGCAAGGTGAATCTCGAGGCTACAGCCAGGTAAGTTGAACTGGCATAGGTAAAATATGGCATGATAGTTGGAATCCAGAAGCAAACAGAGAGAGTTAAGAAAAAGAGAGAGAGAGAGAAAGGAGAAGAAGCACGTTTGTGCAAACATGGAGGCCAAGTGAATTCTGTTAGGCCAAGTAGTGTTAGGTGGGGTGTTTCCTGTGCTTTGTATCTGCTTGGGATGCATTTTATTCCTCTCTGCATCCCCAGAGCCCAGCCCAAGGCCAGCAGGTACTTTGGGACAAGTCTGTGAGCTGTATAGGGCACCACACGATACTTGTTGTCAAACCCAAGTTCATGTGCCCTACATACAGTGAGCCCAAAGAAACTGAAACATTGGAGTTTGGGGCAGAGAAAGGTTTATTGATTAAGAGGACACTGACCAAGAAGATGGGAGACGTTTCTTGGATTCATCTTACTGACTGGCCAAGGTGTAAGGTTTTTAAAGGCAGCATTTTGGGATGAGGGTTGCAGGGAGCATGACTTTTTTTCTTTTTGGTTGGTGGTGAGATAACAGAGTGGTGTTTTGGGAATTTTAATCATCAGCCTTCTGGTTCCAGCCAGTCTGGGGTCTACGGACTTGTGGTCAGCATGTAGTCACCATCCTCCACCTGGGTGGGCATCTTCATTCCCACAGAACAACTCAAAGATGTGTGTCAAATTGTTAGGTGTGTGTCCCTCGAGGAGGAACTAGGACTCTGTCCATCACTGAACTATTGTTTCTTGACTGCTTTTCCTTTGTTTCTGCATCCCCTCACTTCCCTAATTAGTAACTGCTTGAGTCTGCTCTTTGGAACTCAGGGAAGACCTAGGAGACTAAAGCTTTTTCCTACAAATAAGAAATGAGGGACACAGAAATGCTTCTGTGCCCAGGAGCGTCCTGCAGGGTCTTGCTCAGTTTCAATTCCCACTTTTCTTTGATATTCCTCAATCCTGAGGGGAACTGGGGTGGGACAAGAAACGGAATAAAGTTTTAGATGGAGAGATTGGTCATAAGCTCGACGGGGACTTGGTTTTAGGGGGAACCCACTCTCATATCTAGGCACTAGATAGGCCGCAGGAGCCTGTCTCATGTATTAGGTCTCTTCCTGTGACAGGGGCCCAAGCCCTTCCCTTAAGTCACCCCCAGCCTGAAGACAAGTAGTAATGTTGTGGGAAGGGGGATCCCTTCCAGGGCCCTAGAGTGGGCTCTTGTCTAACACTCGGAAATGAATTATCTGAGGAGACACATGTGCTGACAAAGCAAGAGACTTTTTTGGGAAGGGGCACCCAGGTGGAGAGCAGGAGGGTAAGGGGACCCAGGAGAACTGCTCTGCCACGTGGCTCACAGTCTCGGGTTTTATGGTGATGGGATGAGCTTCTGGGTTGTCTCTGGCCAGTCATTGTTACTCAGGGTCCTTCCTGATGGTGTGCACATAACTCAGCCAAGATGGATTCCAGCGAGGAGGATTCTGGGAGGTTGGTAGGACATATGGACTGGTATCTCCTCTCTCCTTTTGACCTTTCCTGAATTCTTCTGGTTGGTGGTAGCTTGTTAGTTCTGAATTCCTTACCAGGACCTCCTGTTTAAGATAACTCATGCAAGTGGTTACTATGGTGCCTGGCCAGGGCGGGCAGTTTCGGTCAGGGTTCCCCTAACAGTAATGACACCAACAGGCCCTTTATCACCACTCTTTGCAGAGTTTAACAAGCTACTCCCTCCTTGGGAGGTCTCCTGCCTCACAGCAGGAGCTCTTGCCCTTGGCACAAATGTGCTCTTGTCTGTACCTTCACACCAAAGGGGTGAACTTCAAAGTCCTCCAAGATCTACCCCAAGATCACCTTTCCAAAGGATCAGACCATTCAGCCTTCCCTTTCACTTACCCAACATTTCAAGACAGTCTGACAGAATCATGCCTTATTTGGCATACTCCTGTACTTTGCTGCCTCTGTGCTTTTGTCTAAGCTCTTTTCTCTGCCTGGAATGCCCATGTCCCTTTACCTTCCTATTTCTAAATTTTGCATATCTTTAGGGCCCAGGTCAAAGGCCATCTCTTCCAGGAAGCCTTGCCTGATTCATTATGTACTCACCCTCTCTCCCTCCTAGCAAGTCTCAGGACAGGTGAGCTGCCTCTCACTGATCTCATTTGTAACTGTTAGCTTTGATCACAGGGTTTTGTGTATAACACATTAGTACTTTCCTCTTAAAATAAGGGTGCTGGAAGGCTCATCATCTAACAGAGTCCCTGGCATATAGTTGCTCAGTATGTGCTAAAGGAATGCAGGGATGGAGGGAAGGGAACCAAACCCACAAACATGACGCATAAAGGGAATTTACCCTGGAGGAGTCCATCCTTGATGAAGTGGGATGGCATGGTGAATAAAACATGGGCTCTCAAGTCAGTCTGCCAAGCTGATAGACATTACCAGTACTCACTAATATTGAGTCCTCTATCTGAGTCCCCTGGCTATTGGACAAGGCCAGCCTGACTAGTTTTGGCCAGTGTCCTATAAACAAAAGTGACATGTCGCTTCCAGACCGAAGCATTTAATTGCTAGTGTGAGACCCTCCAGCTCTTTCTTCACCTGCCACAGCGACAGGAGCTCATTTATTCCAGATGGTGCAGCCTCATAATAATGGAGTCCCTCTCGGCCTGGGCCCCTGAGTGATGATGTGAAGCAGAGCTCCTCTGACAACCCATGACAAACATGTCGTTTGAGGGAGAAGTGAATCTTTGTTTTGTTAAGCTATTGAAATTTTGGAGCTGTTTGTTACTGCAGCATAGTGTGTCCTATCCTGATTAATACACAGCCTCACCTCTTGCTCCAGCTTGACCTTGGATAACGTTGGGGATGAAGACATTTTCTTCTACCCTTCTAGGTTCTTCTGGCTGGTCTAAGAATTAAATTGACATGAAGCAGATTAACAGGAGAAAATCGAACAAAAATTTAGTAACACGTACACAGGAGAGAGACCCAGGAAAACTGAGTAACTCAGCAAAATGACCAAAGCCCTTCCCTTAAATACCATCCTCAGCTAAAGACAAAAACCGAGGTTGAGGGTGGGGAGAGTCAGTTATGGGAGGTTATAATCACCCAGCAGACAAGGGTGATTGCGATGCAGATTTAAGTCTTTGCCTTCTTTGGTAAGAACTTCTAGAGATTTGGTCATCCTCCTCTTCCTGGTACAGGGAGGGAGACATCCTGACAAATGGAGATTTCCCTCACAGATGTAAACGTTTCTTACAATAGGGCAATGCCTACTCGGTTTTCAGAGCCCTTCCCAAGTCTACTGTTCCACAGAAAATAACGAGATTAAAACAATATGCTAAAAACATATTTTAGGGTGGCAAATTCTGTTCCACTACAGTAAGTTCCTTTATCTCTCTGTGTCTCACCTTTCTCCCTGTGAAATGGACTAAGACTTCCTATCCCATATAACGCGCTTAGCAAAGTTCTCAGCACGTGAGTACTCAGTAAATGTTAGCTTGTGTTAGCCTGGAGAAAGGAGAACAGTGGGCATCTGCCCACTTCCCCTTTGCCCCTCTCCTTAGAGACATCACTAAAGATGTCAACAATTACCCAGGGGTTATGAAAAGAGCATGGAATCTGGAATGAGAAGATTTAGGTGAAAATCCCAGCAGTGCCTGGGGCTTCCCTGGTGGCGCAGTGGTTAGGAATCCACCTGCCAATGCAGGGGACACGGGTTTGAGCCCTGGTCCGGGAAGATCCCACATGCTGCAGAGCAACTGGGCCCGTGCGCCACAACTACTGGGCCTGCACTCTGGAGCCCGTGGGCCACAACTACTGAGCCCAGGCTCCTAGAGCCCCAGCTCCGCAACAAGAGAAGCCACCGCAATGAGAGGCCCGCGCACTGCAACGAGGAGTGGCCCCCGCTTGCCGCAACTAGAGAGGGCCCGCCCGCAGCGACGAAGACCCAACGCAGCCAAAAATAAATAAATAAATAAACTGTAAAAAAAAATCCCAGCAGTGCCTCCTGGAACTCGGATTCAGGGCAGGTCAGCACATCTTTCTGAGCTGCCTTTTCTTTATCTGTAAAATGTTGTGAACACACAATGAGATGAGGTACACAAAAGCCCTTTGTAAATTGCTAAATGCTATTCAAACGTGAGTTGATTACTTGGGTCTCTTAACACGCTAGCATCCCATCCCCACCCCATGCCATCGCCACTCTGCAGCATCCCATGCCACACACATTGCTCCTACAACCGTACCCCCCACCCCTACACGTGCACACAAGATACTGGCAGCTTTAACAGTGACCTGCTATTGGGAGAATGTGCCCATCCATCTGGGACAATAGAGAACATCTTTATGGTCCCCAGGGTTCTGAAACCAAAAGACCAGCTCTTTGCAAAGCAGGAACCTGGGGCAGGAGAAAGATCACTTCATCGGCACTCACTTTCCCACTTCCTTTATTCATTGTAATTAGCCACACAGAGGCAACCTCCCGGGGAGAGCAGAGCCGTCAGCTTCCAGAACTGAACCGGGGAGCTTTGTCTTTCTGTTCCTCTCCACATAATACTGCTCTCTTGGCGGTCGCTATGCAAACACGTCCCGCATTCATTTGCAAACTGGGGAATATTTCATATTTTGAGGTTCAGATAAATGTTCCAACTCCCCAAAAGAGACACAGGTTAGGATTTCTTTGCAAACAGTATCGTGTCAACCCTCCTAGTCTGGATCCTCAGTGATGCTATAGCCTGAGGGGTGACCACAATCTTGCTCTTCTCAGAGCCCTCACTAAAATAGATGCTTACCTGTGGAGAAGAGAATCTCAAAAATTGCAGGCATCTCTGGGGCCATCTGGTCCAACTATGGACCCAAAGGAGGAGCCACTATTCGGTCTCAGAGACAAGTGGGTTCTGCATCAAGGCCATCAGGGGACTGAAAAGCAGGGTGGCTTTTTATGGAGTATGGGCTTTGGAATCTGAATGTTTGGGCTTCCCCCTCCAGCTTTTCCAGGCACCAGCTCCATGCCTTTGGGAAAATCATTTGACCTCTTCGGGCCTCAGTTTCCTCGTTGATAAAAATCGTTCCCTCATTCATGCAAAAAATATTTATTGAACATTCACCATATGTCTGGCACTGTTCCAAACCCTGGGGTACAGCAGGGAACAATGCAAAGTCCCTGCTCTCGTAGCATTTATATTATAATGATGGGAGATGGACAATAAACAAATAGGTGTATGTCAGATAAGGGTAAGTACTCTGAAGAGACGCAGAGCGGAATATAGGGGACAGTGGGGGATGGACTTTATGTTGGGTGGTCAGAGAAAGCCTCTAAGATAAAAGGAAAGGTAGGGGCTTCCCTGGTGGCACAGTGGTTGAGAATCTGCCTGCTAATGCAGGGGACACGGGTTCGAGCCCTGGTCTGGGAAGATCCCACATGCCGCGGAACAACTAGGCCCGTGAGCCACAACTACTGAGCCTGCGCGTCTGGAGCCTGTGCTCCGCAACAAGAGAGGCCGCGATAGTGAGAGGCCCGCGCACCGCGATGAAGAGTGGCCCTCGCTTGCCGCAACTAGAGAAAGCCCTAACACAGAAACGAAGACCCAACACAGCAATCAATCCATCAATCAATCAATAAATCTTTAAAAAAAAAAAAAAAAGGAAAGGTAAACTTGGAAAAAGAATATTCTAGGCACAGGGAACAGCAGCTGCAAAGCCCTGAGGCAAGAAATGAGTTTAGAGGGTTCAAAGCCCCCAGCAAGGGGTCTGTCCAGGGGAAGTAGAGAAAGGTGGTAGGAAATCCTATTAGAAAGAAAGGTGGGGTCGAACAGATCCTGTGAGGACTTGTAGGCCATTAAAAGGACTTTGGAAATTATTCTGAGATGGGAAAATGTAGTAAGTCAAGCCATATGAAATTGCTGTTTTTGTAGATCAGAAATGGTCGAACATTAGCAATGTTATATGGTTCAACCTAATAGATGTAAACATGAAGTATTGTTAATTTATTATTACTACTTTAAAAAAAAAACAGGATTTTCTATTATTTTGGCAAGATTCATTGGAAGACATTTCTTCCTTCTACTGAGCATGAATCTGCCTCCTTGCAATTTTCTCCCAACGGCTATAATTCTGACTTCACGGCAATGCTGTCAGTAGTCGCCACCCCCTTTTCCCAAACGACCCTTTTGATATTGAAACGTAGTTATCATGATGTCCTGTCTCTTCTGAGATGCCTCTTTTCTGAGTTAAATACTTCTTGATTCTTCAGACCATTTCTCTTATGATATGGTTTCCTGTCTCTTCCACATCTTGCCTCCTGAGTGAGTTCTGAACAACGGGTAGGAAACAACCTTCCCCATTGCACCCCACTAGTCTGAGGGAGCGTTCTCCACCTCAACCCAGTAGGGTTCTCTGCGTTCCTTCACCTTCTAACCATCAATAAGTACAGACACTGTCTTCTGGCTCTTCCTCAAGAGGGAGTGGGGGCCCCTTGATCTTCCAATGGCCCTGAGAACCATCCCCCCCACTGCCGTGGGAGATAGTGCCAGATTCTCAGACAAAAATCCCTAGGAGATGGAATAAGAGGGGTTCCCAGGTCCAGCAGCTCGGCCATCCCCATATCTGGCACCTCAACCTAGGTTCTTTGGTGTCCCAAGACTTGGAGTGCTCTGTGTGGTGGGCCTACTTGGAATTGTTTAATGGCTGGCATCACAATGTCCCAGACCTGGCTTGCAGGATCTAGATCTGTCAACTGTACAGTTTGAGAATCAGGAGATATGGATTCTAGTCCACGCTCCATTTATTAACCATGTGACCTTGGACAAGTTACTGAAACTTTCTGAGTCTCAGTTTTCTAATCCATAAAATGGACATAATAATGCTACTTCATCAGCCGAGGGAAGAGCTGGCACAATTGGATATTAAATGAGCATGTTTCCCCAAACCCATCACAACACATGGCCTCCACTGCTATCCTCTAGCCCAGTGGTCCTTCGGCACTGCCCAGACTCTTGCAGTGGCTAAGTGGTCTCTCTGCTTCCATTCTCTGCGCCCCTAGAGTCTGTTCTCCACAGCAGGGCATTGATAGTGATTCCCTAAGGAATTGTTACCCTACTTGGGGAAAAAAAAGAACCTCTTCTTAGTTTCACCATCAATACTGGAAAATTAGACTTTAACTAAAATAACACAACCTGAGTAATCCTTTTAAAATGTAAATCACATCACGTCACTCCTTTGCTCCGTGCCTTAGGGCTTCCTATTCCACTTAGAATAAAATCCACACTCCTTTCATTTCCAACAGGCCCTACCTTAGCTGGTCCCTGCCCACCTCCCTCCTCACTTTGTCACTTACCACTCTAGTTCCACTGACCTTGCTCTCTTGCTCCCTGGACCCCTTTCTTCAATGAAACTACCTGAAGTTTGGGGGGTGCTTAGGATAGGGAAGAAGCTAGCATTTATTAAGTAAATGTGCCAAGCACTTTCATAAATGTGATTATGTACAACGTTCAGAAGAATGGGCCTCTGAAGCTAGGCCTTAAAGGGAATTCACCTATCTTCCATCTCAATACCCAGTGGGACAGCTCAGAAGAGCTCAGCAAATACACCCAAGAAACTTCTGGCCTCAGAGCCCCCAGGCCTCCAGCTCTCTCCTTCTAATTAACCCAAAGGGTTATTAACGGTATCTTCACTTATTAAAATAATTTTTTTGGATGCCTGTCCCTTTGGTCTCTCTGCATGTCAGAGAAAGGAGCTGGAATCTCAGACCCTCCTTTGAAAGGGCAGACCCTCACTAGGGTAGGAAAAGAAAGACAAACCTCATTGTTCAAGAATTGCCCCTTCCTTATGGGAGGACACAGCACCTCCAGCACTGGACACAGGTTTCTCTTGGATTTAAAAACTCCATTGGGGGAAGAAAAAAACCTCAGGGCAAATGTAGAAACATTGGGAATTCTGGTCGATTGAGGGCAAAAAGCTTAATATTTGAGTTCAGGCCTGTGGGCTAGCTGTGCAGCTCTGATTCAGGGAGCTGGAGTCTGTCAGTGACGATGAACTCCCTGAGGGCAGGGAAACACCTTCACACTTTTTATCTGTCACACTTTTTATCTGTCAAAAATCAGGGAACTTACACGACCAGAATGGCATTTTTACAAGGCAGGGAAATGGACCACTGATCTCTGAGTTTCCTTCTAAGCACTAACAACCAGGATTCCATGATTTTGGTGTCTTCTATGGATGGATACCAACCTGGTGGCAATGAAGCAACTCAGATTTTCAGAGCAGTACATTTACAAATGCTCCTCACCAATTTTCCATTCAGAACCCTTGGCTTCTGTATAATATTTATGGCAAACCAGTGGCAAGAGGAAGGATTGAAGTTTTTGACCCTAAGGCTTTCCCACCACAGCTTGTTTCCTTCATACTTGGCATGGACTCAGTGCAACATCTCTGACTCCTTCCGGGACTCCATAATCACAGCAAAGAAAAGAAAGAAAGAAAAAAAAAGACTCAACTCACTCCTATTTAAAGACTCAAACCAGGAGTTATCTTTTCAGGGAAGACCTACACCCCCATGTCAAATTAAGTGACCCTTTTTAGTCATCCCATAGCACCCTATTCTAGCCCCCCCTCATTTGTGCTTCTGTCATGTTTTTATACCCAGCACAGCTTACCAAGGTATTGACACTTTAAAAAGGAATTGTGGTGCCAGCCGTAAAAGAAATACTTCTTTCTTTCCACAATATGGTGCCCTCCAGCTAATACCCAATCTCTCTCCTTCCATTCCCAGCCAAGTTTCTGGAAATCCATTGTCTGTGCTTCCTCGTTTTTATCACTTCCCCACCTGAACACACTACAGTCTATCTTCTGATCCTGCCAAACCTTCCAAACAGATCTTGCTCTAGTCATCAAATCCAATGGTCGCTTTTCAGTTATTCTCTTCTGTTATAGGATCATTTTTAAACAAAGGTTAAATCATGATTTGCATACAAATATAAAATGAATGTGTCAAAAAGTGTATTTAATCCATTAATTAACGAGAGATCCAGTAAAATGTTTTAACTGATTCAAAGGATAATTCAAAGTACCACACTCAGATAGGTAAACCAGGAATTCTGAAATGAATTTTTTTAAAAATTTATTTATTTTTGGCTGTGTGGGGTCTTCGTTGCTGCGCGCGGGTTTTCTCTAGTTGTGGCGAGTGGGGGCTACTCTTCATTGCGGTGAGCAGGTTTCTCATTGTGGTGGCTTGTCTTCTTGCAGAGCATGGGCTCTAGGTGTGGGAGCTTCAGTAGTTGTGGCACGTGGGCTCAGTAGTTGTGGCTCGTGGGCTCTAGAGCGCAGGCTCAGTAGTTGTGGTGCATGGGCTTAGTTGCTCCGTGGCATGTGGGATCTTCCCAGACCAGGGATCGAACCTGTGTCCCCTGCATTGGCAGGCGGATTCTTAACCACTGCACCACCAGGGAAACCCACTGAAATGAGTTTTTGTCCACGAGGCACTAATCAGTTGCACTCTACCATACACAACTGATTTGCATTTCTATGGACAAGAAACATTTGCATTACCAGTTTTCTACAAATTAGAGGGTTGTAAAATAGCTGATAGACAATGAAAAGCAGAGATAACCTTGCTGGGGAAGTTAGACAGGACATCCAATAACCTTTTTTTGTCCCTTTTAAAGTCTTTCCTGATACTTCCTTGTCCTGTCTGTAGCATTTCACACTAATGGCCATGCCTAAGACTCTCCCTTTTGCTCTGTGGTGTCACCTCGAATTTTCCCCCACCTCTCTGACTACCCCTTCTCTGCTGAAGTGGGCTCCTCTTCCTCTATCGGTCCCTTAAATGCAGGTAGTATCCAGTGTTTTGTCCTGGATCTTCTTCTCCCTTCCCCCTCTACCCACACTTTTGAAGGTAATGTTATCTATTCTTTTGTCTTTAAGCCACCAAGGTTACGCTGATGACTCTCACACCTCTATCTCCAGCATAGCTTCCTTCAGAGTTGCAGACCCTACATTTTCTTAATATCCCCCCAGCACCTCAAATACAACATGATCTACCTATGAAACCCACCTTTTCTTCCTTGAATGGGGTCACCTTTTACCCAGCTGCTTAATCTAAAACCTTGGGAGCCAGGCTTGTCTTTTGCCCCTTCCTCATGCCTCATATCCAATCAGTCACCAAGACCTGCTGAGTCTGCTTCCTTGCTCATGCTCCAGCCTTGCCGCTCTTCCCCATTTCCATTATGCCTGCCTTAGTTCAGATTTTCTTCACTTCTGGTCCAGATGAATATAAGAGCCTCCTATCCAATCTTTCTGTCTCCAGCCTGACCCTATCTAATCCATACTTGACTCGGCTGCTGAAATAATCCTTCTAAAATGCAAATCTGATGTGATACTCTCATCCCTGCAATCATTCCATGGCTCCCTGTCAAGGTCAGGACAAAATTAAGCCCATTAACAAGTCAGTCGAGGGCTTCCATGAGCTGACCCCCTCTGTCCAGCCTTGTGTCTTGTTGAGTCCCTTCCTAGGGTTTAAGGAGACCACTTGTGAGTCTACTTACAGTTCCCCATCATGTGCGCCATGCCATTTCCTGCCTCCTTGGAATGGGTTCTCTCCTTGAAATACTTGTCCATCCCCTTTCACCTTTTCCTAGCTAACTCCTGAGCTTTGCCTCCTGCCTGGAGATTTTCTCACCTCCTGCCCATGTCTGGATTATGGGCTCCTCCTAGGTGCTCCTTTCCTGTGTCCCCATCCCTGGACCCAGGGTCACAGACAAGTTTGTGATTGTTGGCCTAACTCAGGAAAAACTCTGGCTCCCCTGCTTTTCTCTTTCTATGTACTTAGCACACAGGGTTGTCACTGTTTATTTGCATGGCTTCCTCATGAGTCAGGGACTGGGCTCCACATGCACCCTTTTCCCTCCTCAATGTCTTCTTCCTACACAGTTCCTGAGGATGGCTTATCTCCCCTGGGGAGGTTTTGAAACCATGTAACGCAGATTGGGACTTGAACCCCCAGTCTTTTAACTGAGATCACACACCTGGTCTCAGGACTTAATGAAGCTCCGGTTCTTGATGTCTCATCGAAGAAAGAGCTCAGTGAGACAAAGTGATAGGTAAGAAGTGGATTTATTTAGAGAGAAGCACACTCCACAGACAGAGTGTGGGCCATCTCAGAAGGCGAGAAGCCCTGAAATATGGCATGGTTAGTTTTTATGGGCTGGGTAATTTCCTAGGCTAATGAGTGGGAGGATTATTCCAACTATTTCGAGGAAGTGGTGGAGACTTCCAGGAATTGGGCCACTGCCCACTTTTTGATCTTTGATGGTCCTCCTCAGAACTGTCATGGTGCTGGTGGGTGTGTCACTTAGCATGCTAATGTATTACATTAATACATTAATGAGTATATAATGAGGCTCCAGGTCCACTGCAAGTCAAATTTTCCATCATCTTGGACCTAGTTGGTTCCAACCAGTTTTTGTCATGTCCTATGGCTATGCAGTTTTCCCAAAGGTTGTACCCTGCCCCCTTCCCTCCTGTTTCAGCTTCACCTAATATATAGCATCTATATATAGCCCCTCTGCCCTATATAGAATCTCAGATAGGGCAGAACAGGAATCGCAGGAAGCCAATAGTAAGGGGAGGAGAAGAACCTGTGATTAATTGATCTGGACCTCTAGTTTCATTTTTTACACTCATTCATTCTTTCATTCAATGACTCAGTACTGGACACTGTGCTAAGTCTCTGCGGTATGGAGATAAGTAAATAATGCTTTCTGTCCTTCAGAAATGTGCAGTCCTTGGGGCTTCCCTGGTGGCAGAGTGGTTAAGAATGCACCTGCCAATGCAGGGGACACAGGTTTGATCCCTGGTCTGGGAAGATCCCACATGCCGCGAAGCAACTAAGCCCGTGCGCCACAACTATTGAGCCTGTGCTCTAGAGCCCCCGAGCCACAACTACTGAAGCCAGAACGCCTAGAGCTAGTGCTCCGCAACAAGAGAAGCCACTGCAATCAGAAGCCCGTGCACTGCAAGGAAGAGCAGCCCCAGCTCGCAGCAACTAGAGAAAGCCCTCGCGCGGCAACGAACACCCAACGGAGCCAAAAATAATAAATAAATGAAATAAATAAATTTATAAAAAGAAAAAAAAAAGAAATGTGCAGTCCAATAACAGAGACCTACCTGTATGCAAATAAATGTAATATGTGATGTAACTGCTAAATACTAGGAATCTGAACACAGTGCCACCTTAGCAGAAAGAGAAAGCCATTGCTTGTAACTGTTGGGGGTTCCGAGTGAGAACTGCTGCCCTCTGAGCAGGGACTTGAAGGATGAGAAAGACAGGCTAGTTTTTCACAGGAAGAAAGGCATTCCAGGCAGAAGCAAGTGGCCCAACAAAGACGCGGAGCTCTAGGTATGGTTTTCCTGGGATCAGCCAACAGTCACAAACTTGTCTGTGGACTGGATGCAGGATGGGCATACGGGGGGCAACCCGGTATTTAAAGAGTTTTGAGATTCTCCCGGACCTATCCCCCCGCGCCCTTGACCCCTCGGGCACCCGGTGCAGCCACCCACGCCCGGGCAGGGTCTCCAGGTTCCGTGGGCGCCTGGCGCCGGCGGCACTGCGGACCCGGTGGCCGCAGCGGCGCTGCCTCTGCCCACCGGCAGCCGCGGCCTCCTCCGCGCGCCTCTCCACGCCTGGTTTATTATGCACGAGGCAGGCAATTTGCCTTCCGCCCCGGGGACCCATCTCGGAGACAAGAAGGTAGTTTGTTCTCTGTAATGGCTTCTGCTGGAGTGTGGCGGGGCCGAGGCGCGAGCGGGGAGCCGGAGCAGGGCGGGCGGGGAGCGGGGAGTGGGGAGCGCGATGCGCGGAGCGCCCCCCAGCGGCCGTCTGGAGCCCAAAGCCGGCGCAGAGGAGGCTGACTCCTTTTCTCTACCCTTCTTTCTGCTGCCCTCTTTGCTTCTTAAGCGGTTTCCTTTGTTTCTCCCATTTCCCCCTGTCTTTCGGCTTCATATTCCTTGAGCCTTACTTAGTGTTTCCTTTCCCCTCCCTCGTTTCCTCCCCATCACGCTCTTCTTTGTGCGGAGACCGGGGGTGAGAGGGGCAGGAGGGATACAGGGATGATTAAAACAGCCATCTCTCCCAGCACGGAACGCAGCCTCGCCAGGAAGTTTGTCTCACTCCCTTCCCATTCGAGGCCATCTCTGCCTCTCTTTTTCCCTTTAGCATACTCCTTATCAGTTTCTTAGCCAACCCTAACGTCTGTCCCTATGCCCACGGGAAGACACCCCCAGCACCCTGCCCATCATATCCAGGTGGTGAAAATCAAGACTGACCCCAAGAATGAGCACCCATTTCTCCTGAGGTGTTGCCCATTGTCTCCGCATTCACCAGAGGTGTTTCCTTCCTGAAGCCTAAAGTCTCCCAGGAGAGAGAGAGAGAGAGAGAGAGAGAGAGAGATTGAAATCCAGTGACTGGCAGGCTGGCACCTCCTGGGATGATCTCTTCCCGGTGAGGGGTGACTAAATCAGCCAGTTGACCATCTTCTCAGCTGTATGGTTCTTCCACAAGGCTCAGGAAGAAGCTGGAAGCTGTCTGTCCCAGGGGTCCCCATGCAGAATTATTCCCCGATTTCATCACCCCCAACCCCTTACCTGCGCCATCAACACCACCAGGTCAGACAGTGGAACTTGTGTCCATGCAGACATCTGCATAGCAGGATGTGAACACTGAGCGAACAGTGAGTGCATGCTATTTACATTCAGGTGGACGAGCTGTGTGCTCCTAATGGCTTACCTCCCCTCTGAATCTCAGTTCTCTCATCTGTAAAATAAGGAGGTTGCATTGGATGGAGTCAGAGATCTACAAACTGTGCTAATCCATGACTCTATGTTAGGGGTAGAGACTATCCCAGAATATCCCAGGCAGGGGAATGTCCTCTGTGCTCATGGATTCAGAAAGTTTCCCTGTGCAAGGGGAGTCCCTGAGTCATCTGAACGAGTGGAAGGGAGTGGCGGGGTAGGCTGGGGCACGGAAGGAGGAGCAGGAGTGATCTGGGGCAGACGTGTGTCTGAAAGAAGCAGGGGAAGAGGGGCTGAGCTGGGTTACAAGTGTAGCCACAGGGAGAGAGCGTGGGGACTAGAACGGTTAGAAAGTAAAGGGGTGGAGGGTTGAAGCCCAGAGCTTGAGGACACCTCAGGTGATGTTCTCAGTGTGGAGGAAGTCGAAAGGCTCCTGGGGAACAAGGAGGGAGTGGCAGGAGGGGACAGAAGGGCCCCAGCAGGCTGGGAAGAAGAAAACAAAGAGGTGCCCAGGCCAGGAATTGAGCAGGGACAGTGGTCCAGGAGCCTGAAGGACATGTGGCTTGGAGGGTGAGGGGGAGCTGTGTGGTGGAGGACCTGGACCTTCCTGCTGAATCTCCTCCAAGCCTGTTGTCATCAGAGGACCCTGTCCCCTGAGGTTTGCTGGACTTCCCAACAGTGCAGGGGCACCTCCTCCAAAGAACTTGAGGGTTTATGCTCAAGGCATCACATCCGCCTTCCCAGGAAAGGATAAGTGGCTTCTAATTGAAAGGCAGGAAGACCCTGGGCATGTGTGTTTGTGTGGGGGGCCAGTGTGTGCACAGGGGAGCCCGTGTAGGGGATGGGGATGTGCGTGTGGACTGGGGTGTGCCGGGACTGGGGGAGGGGACTGTGCAGGAATGGGGCTGCTGCTGGGGCTGCGTGGGACTTGGGAGCACCTGCCAGAGTCCAGCCACAGCTCTGGGGAAAGAGGGAGGAGTCAAGGGAGGGCTGAGAACCAGGGAGAGGAACCCGCCCAGGCTGCAGTGGCGTGGCGAGAGGAGAATGAATGGGCCTGACCAGGATGAGGAACCTTTCCTCAGTTACAGATCTTATGAAGGAGAACAAAGGAGCAGGGGGGAGGCACAGCACGGAGGGAGAGAGATGCCAAATGGAGGAGGAGGACGGAAGAGGGAGGGCAAGTAGGAGAATGACAGAGCCCAGTGGAGATTGATCCAGGAAGGAGAGGCCCGTTCAGCTCAGTAATACTTGTGTACTTGCTCTGGGCACTGTGGGGAAGAAAGAGGCAGTTCTGGCCTTCAGGGGAGGGAAGCAGATGCAACCACAGGTAATTCCTGAGATGGAGTGGGGGGAGGGGAAGCTGCTATTCTCACCTGGGGTTTCAGAGGAGGCTGCAGGAAAGAATGAGCAAGAGACTGAGATATACTATATAGATACAGTGAGAGGAGGAGTGTGGCAGGTAGCAATCTGTTTTGAGGGGCCGAGGCCGAGCTCAGTGCTAAAGAACGTGGCCCAGGCGAAGATTATTGGTCACGGAAGCCTCCTCACTAGGGCTCTCCCTGCCCCTCAGCGGAGGAAGTCATTCACTCTGCCTTGGTGGGCTGCCCGGAGGACGCTCACATATTCTGCTCTGCTCTTTGGTGATACAGACCAAACTATGTCACACCCAGTGCCACACCTTCCATTGGTGCTCAACAGATGTTCCATGAATAAATAACTGAACCAAGCAGCATGCCTTGCACCAAGCAAGACCCCTCCAAGGAAGACAATATTTTTTTCAATTTTATTGACGAGGCAGTCAAGGCTCTCTCTCAGCTTTGGGAAGAGAATTTAGAACGAAATTCGTAGTTTCCCTGGGCTTGAGCAGTCTTTTTTTCTTTCTTTAAAAAAAAAGAAAGAAAAGAAAAGCTTAACAAGATCATAGGTCTGATTTATTAGCTTCCATCCTGGTCAACATAAAATAATTATAAATTCAAGATTACAGCGAAAATCACTACCATGTTAATTTTTTGAAAAAAGTGTAGGAAGTTCGTAGGCTGTATACATTGTCTTCCACGTTTTCTCCTGTGAATGTTAAAAAAAAAAAAAAAAAAAAAAAAAATAATCCGGGACCTCCTTGGTGGCGCAGTGGTTAAGAATCCGCCTGCCAATGCAGGAGCCACAGGTTCGATCCCTGGTCTGGGAAGATCCCACATGCCGCGGAGCAGCTAAGCCCGTGCGCCACAACTACTGAGCCTGCGCTCTAGAGCCCGCGAGCCACAACTACTGAAGCCCGTGTGCCTAGAGCCCGTGCACCGCAAGAAGAGAAGCCACCGCAGTGAGAAGCCCGCGCACCTCAATGAAGAGTAGCCCCCGCTCGCGGCAACTAGAGGAAGCCCGTGTGCAGCAACGAAGACCCAACACATCCATAAATAAATAAATTTTTAAAAAAAATCCTGTCGTGCAATAGAAACGGTTTTAATTGGAAGGGGAAGGAAAAAGGGGAAGATAGTGGGAGTGGGAGTGGGAGTGGGGAGAATACGGGCAGGAATCTGGGAGATGCGGAGACACCCCCGTGAGAAACTGGAATTCTCATCAGCTCCCAGAACGGAACCAGGGGAGCCAGATGAGGCCCCTCCAGGCTGTGAGCGTCTTCTCCTCCAGGGGGCGCAGCAGAGCACCCTGTGCCTGGTCCGCACGGCCCCTGGGGGTCTGGCCTGTGGCTTCCCATAGAGCAACTAGCTTTGGACCAGGCACCGGGAGGGCACTGACTCTCCCTGCGTCTGCCATCGTCTAAGAGAGCCACAACACGGTCCAGAAAGGCCTTTGCGCTTCAGCCACAGCCCGCCGCAGTCCCTCCTGGCTCCACTGTCGTCCCAGCTGTGGATGAGTAACGGGGCAGCCCGGCTCAACATCACCCCCTCCCACTCCTCCATGCACCCCTGCACCCTCCTCCCCTCCACCATACGCAGAGTCTGGAGACCCTTACCGGGAGAAGGGTAAGGCAGGGCACAATTTGTCTTTCTGTAATTATCTGTCAGGTACAGCTTGTGAAGCCTCAGCCACCTTCCCCCAACCATGAAATAAAATAAATTACATACACACGGAGACACGGATGGCACGATCTTGCCCTCCGCCCCCAGTGGGCTCAGCTCTGGGAGAAAAGCTCTGCTCAGGTGAGTCCAGGACTGCTGATACCTGCACTGCGGCCCCGGCCGGCCGGACACCCATCCTCCCTCCTCCCGGCCCTGACACGTTTGCTTTCATCTTTCAGCCTGAGTTCCTTGCTGGCGAGAAGGGGGAGATCCATTTGGCCTCTAAGAAGTCGTGGTTGCCGAGAAAGAAAGAAAAACACATTTTTGGCCATTTCTGATGAGAGGAGTTGGAGGTGGGAGAGAGGCCTTAAGGTTGCCTGTAGTTTCTAAAATGGACTGTAAGGCAAGCACAGTGCAATGACTGAGTCTCTTCTCTGTAACAGTGATGGCAGCCACTGTACGTAGGGCCAGCGGACCCAGGCACCACGCTAAGCTCTTTACACACGTTGTTTCATGGAGCCCCACAAGGAAACCCCGTGGAACGGGTGTTTTTATCCGCACTGTGGAGATGAGGACTCGGAGACTCAGAGAAGTCGAGCGACCTGCCCTCAGTCACACAGCTGGTTGTGCCTGACTTGAGGCCCGGCTCTTCACTGTTATGGGGTGGGGCTCCGTGGAGCTCGAGCCCTTGAAGGCAGAGGAGCAGGGGGTGGGCTCTTGTTACTTCCTCTTTAAAATATGCATAATATGATCATCTTCTCTGAATCCCTGTGACAGTTAAAGATAGCAAGTCTTGGTATTTGTAGGGGCTGGAGAAACGAGGTACCTCACCCTCTGCCCTCTCTTCAGTGTCCCTCCATACGCAGGGAGCTCGGTGCTGTGAGCCTGGTTGGACACAGACATCCTTGAGGACTCAGAGGAACATTTTGGGTCAGGGGTCCTGATCCTTTCTGTGCGCAGGACCCCTCTGGCAGTTTGGTGAAGTCTTTGGGCTCCTCCTCACAATGTTCCCAAATGTGGGGCTTCCCTGGTGGCGCAGTGGCTGAGGGTCTGCCTGCCAGTGCAGGGGACACGGGTTCGAGCCCTGGTCTGGGAGGATCCCACATGCCGCGGAGCAGCTGGGCCTGTAAGCCACAACTACTGAGCCTGCGATCTGGAGCCTGTGCTCCGCAACAGGGCAGGCCACGACAGTGAGAGGCCCGCGCACCGTGATGAAGAGCGGCCCCCACTTGCCGCAAGTGGGGAAAGCCCTCGCACAGAGACGAGGACCCAACACAGCCAAAAATAAATAAATAAATAAAGGAGTTCCTTTAAAAAAAAAAAACAAAAAATTAGTGTTCCCAAATGCATACACTGAAATACGTAGGATTACAAAGGAAGCCAATTATACTGAAATACTGTTATTGAAAGAGTCAAAAAAACCAAATTTGTGACATAGTAATCTACCACCTACTTTAACAATGCATTCAATAACCAGATCTAGCAGCAGATCTAATAACTACCATAATTTCCAGGTGGTGATGAGTGTAAATGATATTTCAAGAGATCTGCGGGGGCTTCCCTGGTGGTGCAGTGGTTGAGAGTCTGCCTGCCAATGCAGGGGACCCGGGTTCGAACCCTGGTCTGGGAAGATCCCACATGCCGCGGAGCAGCTAGGCCCGTGAGCCACAGATACTGAGCCTGCGCGTCTGGAGCCTGTGCTCCGCAACAAGAGAGGCCGCGACAGTGAGAGGCCCGCGCACCGCGATGAAGAGTGGCCCCTGCTCGCCGCAAATAGAGGAAGCCCTCGCATAGAAAAAGAAGACCCAACACAGCCAAAAATAAATAAATAAATAAATAAATAAATAAACAACAAAAAAAACAGATCTGCGGCAACTGATAGAATATGAAAGCATCTTGATTTCTATTAGTGACAGAAGCACAGGTATTGCTAATCTTACTGGGCTTGTAGAGGAATACTAAATTCACTTAGCGGTTGGTGAAAATGTATCTTTTTCCCTAATTCAAGTTCCCAGACCCCCCCATAAGTCTAACCATGGATTCCAAGTTAAGAGTGGCGGCAATTGGCTGACGTACATGTTAGTATGGATTAAAAGTGCAATTTAGGGGTAGACAACTAGGGAGATCAAATAAAACCTTCCTTCAGACGGAGAGGTTTGACAGTACTTGGGCCTTCCTTTGGCTTGGGTCACCCAGGACTTTCTGGAATATTCAAGGTGTGTCTATGAATGAAGCAACCAAGGACCAGCGTGTTTCAGGGACCTGCCTGAGAGCCCTAAGGAGTGAGCCACGGAAGTTAGCGCAAACTCTTCAGTGCCCCTGACTCTGCTCCTAGGCGGTCTCCACCTCACCGTGGCCCCTTTTTCCTCTGCCCTCTGCCGTTGAGGTAAACACAGCCCCCCTCTGTTGGGCTCTGCTCCCCTCACCCCTCGGCCCTGCACTGTACCCTCGGCTACCACGTGGCTCGTGTGGCTCCATGTGGCTCCACGTGGCTCACTGCTGCACAGCTGTGAGGAAACTGGGAGGGTCTGGGCTGGGTGGCAGGAGGGAGCTGGGCTCAGAGCAGTGGTGCCAGCTCCTTCAAGCTGAGGGAAAAGGCCACTTTGCCATTCAGGTGGGACCAGAAAAAGCAGCTGGCATTTACTGGAGGGTGAGGAAGTGGGGGCTGGGAGCCCTCAGGCTGGATAAATGGGGCCATGCAAGGCCTTTGGCAATGAAGCTGCCCACATAACATCCTTGGGATTTGAAATGGAGGGGATTCCTTCACCGCCCCAGTCTCCTGGGGCTGCACCATGGAAAGAATGCAAACCTTGGATTCAGAGCGTCTGGCTGTACCCCTGACTTGCCATGAGACCTTGAGCAAATTACTTCACTTCTTTGTGCCTGTTTTCTCAGCTGTGAACGAAGACTAATGAGAGCGTCTTCCTCTCCGTTCTCAGGAGGAGGTGGGGCGGTGGGGGGAGAATGTAAGGCAAAACTGCTTTGTAATCTCTAAAGTGTTTTATCGGTGTTAATTATTATTAACGGGAAAGTACTCTTCTTCCCAGGTCATATTTGTATGGTTGATTTCTAGAGCCATCTTATTGGGACTGAGCTTTAATTAAATCAGCAGGCCCAGAAAACTCTAAGGAACTTGATCTTGCTCAGTCACTGGGCCTTTCTGACCCAAACCAGACATATATATTTTTGGGGCACACATTTAAAAAGATTTACATATCTCTATTTGTATATATCACAGGATTTACCTATTTGGCTTTTCCTGTCTAAGATACATTATTAAAGGGCTTACAGCACCTCAGACTTCACAACGATTCTTTACATCTTTCTCCTTAGAGCCTCATAATCTTATGAGATGGGTATATTTTTTTCAACTTTACTGATGAGGAAACTGAGGTTTACTTATACAAGGATTTAGTGGCTGAGTGCGTCCAGGAATCCATCTTATGACTCCTTCCAGCATTTGCTTTCATTGTCATTGAGACAGACTCATTGGAGGGTGGAGACAGCAGTGATAAAAAGGGCCTGGGGAGGTAATACGACGTTGAAATCCTTACTCAAAGGAAAACTGGTAACTGGCACTCTTCACGGTTGTTTCTCCTATTCTTGGTTTATCATCCTTGTTGCCAGGTCGGTCGGCTGCCCTTACTTACTCGTTGATGGGGAATGTCACGGAGGCTTCAGGGAGACACTCTCTGAAGTGACTTTTTCTGTTCTTGAAGCGCCAAGCTTATTTTTTGTCTTGAGCTGGCAGTGCTGTTCTACTTGTGGGGGCATGCTCCCCTCAGGTGGTGACAGTGGTGAACTACAAGTGCACAAACGTTTCTGGGCCCTCACAGTGGCACAAGGCAATGTAGTAGTATTGTCACTCTGGTTGGTGACCTTGATGCGGGGATCTGCCTCAGGCACAGATGGGGACTTTGTGCATGCAGACATTGGCTTCCAGCAGCAAAGCATCCTCATACTACACAATGCTTCATCCCCCAGACCCCAGACTTTTGGCTCTCTGAACCCCTAGAGAAAGCCAAGAACAGCCCTGAGGTGAGGCTGGAGAGGCCATTGTTCAAGAGACACAATACCGTGAAATCTTGAGCAGGCATTTTGCATTTTAAAAAAGTACCTTTTTTTTTTAAGTCTCAAACTATCCTGTGAGATGTTATATGCCCGTTTTGCAGATAAGGAAATGGAGACCTAGAGAGCTTAAATCACTGTTTCTCAAACTTTTTAGTTTCATTATCCTGTTACACTCTTAAGAAGTATGGAGGGGACTTCCCTGGTGGCGCATTGGCTAGGACTCTGCTCTCCCAATGCAGGGGGCCCGGGTTTGATCCCTGGTCAGGGAACTAGATCCCACGTGCATGCCGCAACTAAGAGCTCGCATGCCACAACTAAGGAGCCAGCTTGCTGCAACTAAGGAGCCCATGTGCTGCAACTAAGGAGCTGGTGAGCTACAACTAAGGAGCCCTGGAGCCACATCCAAGGAGTCCGCCTACTACAACTAAGACCTGGTGCAACCAAATATTAAAAAAAAAAAAAAAGTTTGGAGAACTTCAAGGAGCTTTTCTTTATGTGGGTTATATTATCCATGTTTACCATATTAGAAATTAACACTGAACTTTAAAAAGAACCTATTAATTCATAAAAATAACAATAATAAACTTATTTTTGAAAGAAGGAAGAATAGCATTGTTTCATATTTTTGCAAATCTCTTTAACACTTGACTTATTAGGAGACATGTCATGTAACCTCTCAAAAATTCATGAGGGAATGAGAGTGAAAAAGGAAAGTAATAATTTACTGTTTTTATGAAAACAGTTTCAATCTCGCGGATGCCCAGAAAGGGTCTTGGGGGACCCCCAGGGATCCCAGGACCATACTTGAAGAGCCACTGGCTTAAATAATTTGCCTGCGGGTGCATAGCTAGTGTGAAGTGGCGCAGCTAGGATTTCACACCGGGCTTGTCTGCTCTCACAGTACATCCTCTGGCCAATCTTTCACACTCACTGCCTCCCTCATTTACCTTTGGGCACCAGGGGCCTCCTCTGTAAAAGAGAGTGGGATTCTGGATGGCCTAAGGCCCTTCTGGGGCTGACGCTTCATGATTCTGTCTGGACCGTGGCAGCTCTGGGCAGCTCTGATTCGCAGGCTGCTGCCAGCTTAGGGAATCCACAGTGTTTGAGATTCAGTGGACTGGAACAGTTAGAGCATCTAAAGGAACCGAGAAAGACCAGTGGGGGTCTCCTCACATCCTCTTGAGAAGACAGCTCTGTGAGTCTAAACTTTTCCGAGGATACAGATGTCTCACCCCACCCCCAGCTTGTGGCATCATCCGTTTCAGCCGCTGACACGGTCACTCAGCCCTCAGGGCCAGGAGAATGGGTATGGGCAGAGGTCCCCATCCCTTTGGCCTGTTTTTAGACAAAAGTTTTGAGGATGCACTCCTCTGAATTCCACTCACCCTCCTTCTTCATACCCCGCCTTAAAAAACGATTGAGCAGAGAAAGGTTTACGAATGGACATTTCAAGTGGAAGGAATAGAATGGGCAAAGTCACGGAAACAGTAAATTATCAGGAACTTTGGTAAGTTTGTTATTCAACTGGCATTTTAACTGGCCTTCTGACTCAGTCTCTCCCTTCTCCCGTTTGTCTTACACATTGACTATACCCGATTAATCTTGTTTAATGTTTATTTCACTTGTCACTCCCCTCGTCAGAAACTTTCCCTGGGTCCCTCTTAGTTGAAATCCATCACCCTCATCTGGCATTCAAGGCCCTTTCCCATTGGCTAGTACTCTTTTCTTGACCTGATTTCCCATTGTTTCCCTACATGCATCGTGTGTCTGGCTCACCGCCACTTATGTCTGTCACATGCTCCCTCCCACTCCTAAATCCAAGCCATACATTTTCCTAATATTTCCCCTGTTTCAGGAAGCACCCCACCCCATCGAGCTAGCCCACAGGGGCTCCCCAGGTGTCAGAATGCATAGAGCATTCCATTAGTACCCGCCCTTGGCCTTTCTCAGAAACCGCCTGGCACTGAGATTGGGGAAGCCCTCAGCCACATCTGGCCCAGAAGCTCCTTGAAAAAGAGAGCAGCATCTTATCCTTTTCCACTGCCTTTTCCCTTTGGTCCCCATTACCCACTGGATGCGTTATGGTGGTTGGTACTTGTTGGTTTCATCCCTACAAGTGCAGGACATGGAGCTGCAGACAGACCTCTCTGAAGGTTCTGGGGAGAAAACAGAGGAGGAGGCAACACAGGAGAATGCAGGGCACAATACTAACTCGGGCTAACGGCATTTTAGAGCAAAGAGACTTCTGATAGGGAAAGAAGAGCTGCCTCAAAGCAGGAGATGTCTTACTCCCCCGTGAACACAGGAGGCAGCAAGGCAGAGGAAAAATAAGCTGGCTTTTCTGTGAGACTTGAACAGAGAGTCAGCCTCTCTGAATCTCTGAGCCTCACTCAACTTCCCACCTGCGTGCATAATGCCCTTTTTGTAGGGTAGTTAAGCAGAACAGAGATAATGTTAAGAACCAGCGTATAATTGATGATCAATAATGATGAAATTTGCAGCTCTGGAGATCTTCTGGATAAGAGCTTCCCATTATCGTGGATAACCTGATTATCGTTTGTTGGGGACAAACTCCCCAACTCTCAGAGTGTGAAGGAGAGAGGAGCCCCCTGTCTAGTGGTTGCTGCAGGGACCAGGTTTGCTGACCCTCTGCTGCCATCAGGTGGCCATAGCTTACAATGCAGTCTGGCTGATTTGTTAGTAAGTTCCCGATAAGGATAAAACTGAGGAGATTTGGGTGCGCGAGGAGTTGGAGGAGCGAGGAGATCCTGGAGGACAGAAGAAAAGGAGAGGAGGGTAACTTAGAGTCCCTGGGTAGCATGGAGTGACTGGCCCAGGAGTCTGGTAATCATGCACAAGGCTGTTAAATTAAGGAACCGTAGAGGACTGCCCCCACTCCACGATCCCCACCCACTCCACAATCATCCCAATTAGTATTGCCCACTGGGGTGTTGTGAGATCCAGTCCCACAGACGTCTCCAGCTCTATATGGTTCCATTCTCGCACTCCAGAACCACCGTCTTTCTAGCCCATTAGTACAACAGAATCCTCACCTTACAGGGCTTTGCACATGCTGCTCTCTAGAACAGGGGTCGCCAACCCCTGGGCCATGGACCGGTACCAGTCTGTGTCCTGTTAGGAACCAGGCTGCACAGCAGGAGGTGAGTGGCAGGTGAGCGAGTGAAGCTTCATCTGTATTTACAGCCGCTCCCCATGGCTCGCGTTACCGCCTGAGCTCCGCCTCCTGTCAGATCAGCGGTGGCATTAGATTCTCATAGGAGCGCGAACCCTACTGTGAACTGTGCATGCGGTGGATCTAGGGATCTAGGCTGTGCGCTCCTTATGAGAATCTAATGCCTGATGATCTGAGGTGGAGCTGAGGTGGTAATGCTAGCACTGGGGAACGGCTGCAAATACAGATTATCATTAGCAGAGAGGTTTGACTGCACAGAGACCATAATAAATCAATTGCTTGCTGACATATTAAAACACTATCAGTGAGTGACAAGTGAAAACAAGCTCAAGGCTCCCACTGATTCTGCATTATGGTGAGTTGTATAATTACTTCATTATATATTACAATGTAATAATAATAGAAATAAAGTGCACAATAAATGTAATGTGCTTGAATCATCCCGAAACCATCCCTCCCCTGCCACCCCCTCCCCTGGTCCGTGGAAAAATTGTCTTCTGCAAAACCGGTCCCTGGTGCCAAAAAGGTTGGGGACTGCTAGTCTAGAAGACCACACCCTTCCACCCCCACCATCCCCGTGTCTAACTTCCACTCACTTCTCAGCTCTCAGCCCAGGCGTGACTTCCTCAGGTTAAGCCTTCCCCAGTCAGCTTCCTTTGGTACACGCTCTCATGAAGCCTAATTCTTTTCAGAGTACTGTTCTCAGTTGATAATGAAGCATTCATCCATGTGATTAGTTCGTTAGCATACATCTCTCACTGTGCTGTGTGGGCTGTAGGAGACGCGGCCCCTTTCTGTCGTATCCCTAGCACCCGGGACAGAGCTTGATACAAAGCAAAGCCTCAATAACCATCTGATGGATGAACAGAGGCATTTGCAGGATAGGAAAGAAAGATCTGGAGAGTGTTAGGAGTGGTGAGGATCTTTCTGCCAAATCTGAGGCATGACAGATCTTTTCTGGGCTGCCCCCTCCTCAAAAGAAGATGCATGGGAACCCCACACACTCATTTCCCGCTCCACTCCACTCCACCACACCCCACCCCTGCCTACTTCCCAAGCAGGCATGCTGGACTGAGAAAAAGTGTGACAGTCAACTTGAAAGGGAGGCTAGTCTCTCTGATAAAGGAGTCCACTCTACCAGAGGGAAGAGGGATATGTCTTCCTTGGCCACGAGGCTTTGGGTCCCATTGCAGGCCACTTGTAGTCAGTCTCTGCTAAAGCTGGTCAACCACCAAAACAAACACCACCACCACCAGGCACTGGAGGGGCAGGTGGGCTCCCCTTGGGTCTGGTAGCAATACTAACCTTTCCTCAGCACCAAGTGATGAATCTCCTTAATTTCTATGGGTTAAAGTGGAAGGGAATGAATGACCCATGGCTTGAGATTCAGAGTACACAGCCCAGAAAGCGGGGGTGGGGGGGACTTATCTTTAGAGAGGCATGGACAGACACAGTCCCATGATTCTAAGCAATGAGTAAAGCTTCTGAAGGAGGGGCTCTTGGCTCAAGACTCCAGAGTCCAATGCATGTGAGGGAAGAGACAAGGGGCCACCTGATAGGATGCTTCCAAGAGGAAGGCTTAACAGTAGGGTTGGACAGAGAGGTTCTTCTCCTAGAAAAATACTAATTCCTTCTAGGCAAATGTCAAATGCTCCACAGGGTAACCCAAGGCTAATTGGATGAGGGCATGGATTTTCAAAACACTGTGGCTTTAGTTTGGATTTCATTTGAAAAAGAAGTTAATGTGTTCCAAACTCAGAAAAGATTTTAAAAATCAAACAAAATTATGGTTTTAGAATATGCTGTCTTTAAAATTTACCAACCCACAAAGTTGGAGGATGGAGAAGAAGAGAGAAAAGTACTTGGTGCTTCAAATCTTTTTTTAAGAGGAAATACTCTTTGTTTCCAGAATTAGGTGAGGAAGAGGGAGAATTTTACTCAGAATTCAGAGTAGGTGAGCTGTTTCCCTTTCAAGGATCTTCTGGAACTGAGCTTCCAGTATGGTTTTATTGTCGAGTTGGAGATGCTGTGAGCTCCCAATAATTTCAATATCCAGGAGTCAACACATACCTAATATAAAAAGGAAAATTTGGGCTTGGTAATCAATTTTCAATTCTCCGTGAGTTTGGTCCTTTCCTCTGTTCATGCAGAAATCAAGAGCCATTTATAATTTCAGTCTGGAAGATTCCACAGACGGAAGACATTTTAACTCAGGAGGCTGGAGAAGCCAAAGAGCAACAGGATGAGTGTGAATTATAACGGAGGTGGTGGTGGAGGAGGGAAATGAGGCCTGGGGGGAGCTTCTGGCATTGGGGGGTAGGGTTGCTAAAGCAGCTCTTCCTTCCCAGGCTCTACCTCTTGCCTTTGGGGCCTCCAGGTCTTCACCTCAATGGAGTCTCCACCAAGAACCACAGACCTTCATGCCAGCAGTGTTGCCTCCTTTCTTTGGTCTGGTTCTCTGTTCTTGTTGCCTTTGTCTCAGGTTACTTTCCAGACCAGGATGAGTAGAGTGGCCAGAGTCATCAGGAGTGAAATGAAGAAGAGAACTTTTACTAGGTAAGCAGGATCAGATATGGCAGTGGTGAGTGTACCCTTGTCCCATAAGAAGGCTGGAAGTTGCGGGGAAGAAATAGATTTCTCAAAGAGAGCTGAGATATATGGTAGAAGCAGACTGCCCACACAACCAAGAAAACACCAAGAGAATTGGTCTTGCTCTTTGTAATAGCCTAGGAATGAGAGTCAAACTATTGATCTTCTTGCTCACATGGGGTCATTTTCCTTCCGATGTAACTGAGCAGGCAGAGTAGTTTGCTCAACTGCTTCCAATGCAAATACAGTTCTGAGATGATAGTTCAATTGGCAAAACCTCTGAGTGGTAGGCGGGGCTTCTGAGGCTTTGTGATGTCACTTGAGGATAAGGCTAGGGTCTGACCTGAAGGTTCCAGTCCAGAAACTTCCATCTTCTGGGCACCACCTCCCTTCATGTCTGGCCTCCAGATTGAAAAGAGAGTTCCCTAATTGCCTGAAAGTTATCCCTTCAATCCTCTTTTATTTATTTATTAAAAAAAATTTCATTTTGAAGTTATTTTACATATATAGGAAGTTACAAAGATAATACAGAGAAGTTCCATGTATCCTTCACCCAGTGTCCCCCAGTGACCAATCTTGTATAACTACAGTACAAAATCAAAACCAGTAGATGGACACTGAAACAAACGTGTGCATATAGTTATACGGCATTTTCTCATACAAGTAAATTCTGGTAACCATGCTGAAATCAAGACACAGAATGATTCCATCATTATGAAGAACTATTGTTCACATTCTGTCAGTGGGAGACATGTAGAAACTCACCTCCCTTTAAGTCCCTTTACCTCCTCCATTTATAATATAATTTTATTAAATATTCTTTCTACATACATTGAAATTACCATTTAGACAATATTATGCTTTTTGCTTTAATTTTCAAACATAATTTAGAAAACAAGAGGAGAAGGAAAGTCTACTGTATTTACCCAAATTACTCTCTTTCAACTTGGGTCATTTATATTGTTTGATCTTCAAGCTCATTGATTCTTTTCCTCCGTCCCTTCCATTCTGCTGTTGAGCTTATCCATTGAGTTTTTAATTTTGGTAATTATATTTTTCAGTTTTAAAATTTCCATTTAGTTCTTCTTTATATCTTCCATTATTTCACTGAGATTTTCTATTTTTTAATTTGTTTCAAGTGTATTCATAATTGTTTGTTGAGACATTTTTATGATTCTTCAAAATCCTTGTCAGATAATTCCAATATCTGTATCATCTTGGTATGCGCATATGCCGATTGTCTTTTTAAATTTGAGATGAGGTTTTCCTGCTTCTTGGTATGATTTACGATCTTGATTGCCTGCTGGACAGTTTGGTTGTTATGAGACTCTGGATCTTATTTAAATCTTCTGTTTTAGCAGGATTCCTCTGACATCATGCCAGTTGTGGGTAAGGGGCATCACCTCATGAATGTCAGGCAGGAGTGAAGGTCCAGGTTCTCCACTCAGCCTCCTTTGTCCACCCAGAGTAGAGGGGAGAGGTAACTCCTCATTTCGGGGTGGATATAGGATTTCAGACTCCCTAGGTGGCCTCCTCTGACACTCTGGCAGGGAGGGGGAGGGGGAGGGGTGTCATTACCTCGGAATGGGGAACTCACTACCTCTGGGCAGGAATGAAAGGTTGGCTCCCCACTCTATCTTCTCTGATACTACCCTGGTGAGGGGAATGGGGAATGGTACCTCATTACAACTGGACAAAGGTGGAAGTCTAGGGTCTCCACCTCCCTGTAGGGTTGGAGGTAGGACCATGATTTTTTTCCATGGTGTTCGGCTGGAGTCAGGCAGTTATCGTCCAAAGGTTTTCGGTCTTGCTGGATTGCCTTTTTCCTAGTCCTTTGGCTAGAGAAAGCAAGCAGGCTTTTCTTGGGACTTCATTTTTTTTTTTTTAATTAATTAATTAATTAATTTATTTTTATTTTTGGCTGTGTTGGGTCTTCGTTTCTGTGCGAGGGCTTTCTCTAGTTGCGGCAAGCGGGGGCCACTCTTCATCGCGGTGTGCGGGCCTCTCACTATTGTGGCCTCTCGTTGCGGAGCACAGGCTCCAGACACGCAGGCTCAGTAGTTGTGGCTCATGGGCCTAGTTGCTCCGCGGCATGTGGGATCTTCCCAGACCAGGGCTCGAACCCGTGTCCCCTGCATTGGCAGGCAGATTCTCAACCACTGCGCCACCAGGGAAGCCCTTGGGACTTCATTTTGTCTGTGCCCATTGGCATTTCTGGGTTGCTTCTCCAGCACCCAGTCCATGATATATATGAGGCAAAAAGAAAACCCAGGGAACTCACTGTTATGTCGAGCTTTGGGTTCCAAGAACCCTAGTCAGTCTGCCTTTTTCTTCCCACCTTTCAGATCTTCTTATGTTGGTTTTATATAAACTGTCCAGGGTTTTCAGCTATGCTTAGCAGGAGGAATAGGGAGAACTGAATTTACTCCAGGTGCCTCTACCCCACCCTGGTCTGGAAACTCCTGATGCTATACCAAGATTCAGGCAGGTGATGGCAGAATGGGTACCAAAGGATTTGGAGGGCAAGGACTAATACTAGAGTCTAGCACTGGTACTTTCCAGCGTGTGTGACCTTGGTTAGGTCACTTAATCTCTCTCAGCCTCCATTTTCTCATTGGAAATGAAATTATAGTGATAATAACAAATTTACAGGTTTTTATGGGACTGCAATGAGCTGATAAATGCATAATAACTTTTCAAACCATAAAATTCCATACAAATGGAAGTTATTTTAAATGTGAACTAGGATGGAAGCGAAGTGAAGAAGGGGGGGGGTGTCTAGAGACTATAAGGCGGTTCAAATTTTCTCAAGTTGGTTCTCTCAACTCTTCCATAAACTTGCAAAGATCTGTATATGAATTACTGCCCTCCCCCCAAGATATCTATGTCAATTCCCTGAAACATGTGGATGCTACATTATATGGCAAAAGATGTGATTTAATTAAGGATCTTGAGAGGAGGGGTTTATCCTAGATTATCCATGTGGAAAGACAGAGCAGAGAGAGATGAAGCCACAAGCCTAAGAACAAACCTGGAAAAGACAAGGAATGGATTCTCCCCTAGAGTCTCTGGAGGGAGTGTGATATTGACAATACCTTGATTTCAGCCTTATGGCTTCCAGAACTGTGAGAGAATAACTTTCTGTTGTTTTATTTTTATTTATTTATTTTTAAAAAATTATTTATTTATTGGCTGCATTGGGTCTTCCTTGCTGCGGGCAGTCTTTCTCTAGTTGCGGCGAGCAGGGGCTATTCTTCGTTGGGGTACACGGGCTTCTCACTGCAGCGGCTTCTCTTGCTGTGGAGCACGGGCTCTAGGCACGCGGGCTTCAGTAGTTGTGGCGTGCGGGCTCAGTAGTTGTGGCTCATGGGCTCTAGAGCACGGGTTCAGTAGTTGTGGTGCACAGGCTTAGTTGCTCCGCAGCATGTGGGATCTTCCCAGACCAGGGCTCGAACCCGTGTCCCCTGCATTGGCAGGCAGATTCTCAACCACTGCGCCACCAGGGAAGTCCCCTTTCTGTTGTTTTCAGTTTGTGGTAATTTGATACAACAGCTCCAGGAAACTAATACAGGTCACCCAGGAACCTCACAGGTCACCCAGTCCAACTCCTTCATCTAACAGGTGAGGAAGCTGAGGCTTGAAGAAGGAAAGTGACCAAGGTCACATAGTTATTGGCACAATAAGTAAAGGACTGGGATTCTGGTTTCTCCTCTCCTAGTCCACTACAACTGTGTCTTTTTTTTAAAAAAAATTAAACATCTTTTATTGAGGTATAATTCACATGCTGTACAATTTACCCATTTAAAGTATATAGTTCAGGGGAGTTCCCTGGTGGCCTAGTGGTTAGGATTCTGGACTTTCACTGCCATGGCCCGGGTTCAATCGCTGGTCAGGGAACAGAGATCCCACGAGTTGTGTGGCGTGGCCAAAAAAAACCAAAACAAAATGTACAGTTCAGTGTTTTGTTTTGTTCTTTTTTTTGTAAATTCACAGGGTTCTTCAAACATCATCACAATATAATTTGAGAATATTTTCATCCCTCCCAAAAGAAATCCCACATCCATTAGCATTCTTTTCTGTGTCTTTTATAATTCCTTGTTTCAGGCATATTGGTCTTATCTCCTGAATCAGACTGGGCTTCTCAATCTCTTATCTTTTCTCCTTCTCTAGTCTGATGCTTCACCTGGGGCTGTGGTTGGATTGGTTACACTAACTCACTGTACTGATAAAGCTCTGGACCTGGTGGTTTCCTTTATGTTCCCCAGTTATGTTGCTGACTTGCAGGAAATGGCCAAGCAACTCATCATCCCCTGAACCAACTGCCAAAGACATCAGGTTGAATTGTCCTTCATTTGTTCCTTGCGAGGCAGGGCCCAGAAACAAGTCACAAAGGGCCAGGCAGTTTGAGCTCCTTCCAGTATCTCCAGGGGAAACGCCACTGCGTCACCCACCACAGTGTTGAGGAAGAGTTTACCACTGGCTGGGCCACCATCTGATGACCTGGATGGTGATGTCTGGAAGCCTAAGGAAAAAAAAAAAAGTAGAACATGGTATTGGGACTTCCCTGGTGGTCCGGTGGCTAAGACTTAGCGGTCCCAATGCAGGGGGCCTGGGTTTGATTCCTCCAGGTTCCTTCCTGGTTTGAGTCTTGGCTTCATCACTTATTAAGTAAACTGTGATTGGGACTTCCCTGGTGGTGCAGTGGTTAAGACTCTGAGCTCCTAATAGAGGGGGCCCAGGTTTGATCCCTGGTCAGGGTACTAGATCCCACATGCAGGCCACAACTAAGAGTTCGCATACCACAACTAAGGAGCCTGCGAGCCGCAACTAAGGAGCCCATGAGCTGCAACTAAGACCCAGAGCAACCAAAAAAAAAAGGGTAAAACAAAAAATAAATAAATAAAAAATAAAAGTAATTGTTTAAAAGAAAAAGTAAACTGTGATCTTGTTCAATACATTTACTTCACCTCTCCCTGCCTTATCTGTACCTTATACCTTAACCTCTTCATCTATCATATAGGCATACTATGTATTTCAAACAGTTGTTGTGAGAATCAAATGAGGTAACACTTGTTGAGCTCTTAGAGTGGCGTCCGACAGTGCTCAGCAAGGGTTTGCTTCTGTTATTTCCTGGCCTCTGTACTTGGTGTTTTTTCTGCCCACAATCCTGCATCTCTCCCCTCCCCCTTCCTGCTTGGTCAATTTCTACTTTAAGGCTAAGCCAGTGTTATTTCCCCTGGGATGCTTTCCTTAACCTCCACCATCTCCAGGCCATAGATGCAAAGCTCTGTCATAGTTCCTGGTGCTGAAATTGTTTTTTTCCCTCACTAGATTGTACCTTGAGAGCAGGAATTGTGTCTTTACTCTAGTGTCCCCAGCAACTAGCATATAAAGGCTGCTCCACATATATTTGTTGGATAAATGGGTAAATGTGATATTCTGGATAAAGTCATGTTTTAGTTAATCCAGGAATTTGGCTCTTCAGACAAAATGCTGCCCCCTTTTTAAAACAGAGAGTAGACAATTCAGGACAGGGGACATTAGGAGGATCTTTTGTCTGGAACTGCTTCCTAAGAACGGTATCTTATTTCATGCCAGGGCTCTGAGAGCCAAGGGGCATTTTTCCACAGGCCTGTGGCACAGCTTTTCCTTTCTGCTCCATTGTGGGGGCGTGGACAGGAAGGAAAAGGGGAGGAGGAAGGAGTGGCTCCAGCTCCTGAGAACTCTACCCCGTGTCCGAGCATAGGAATATGCTTATTTTGGAAAGCTGTTCATCCTTCATCCTGTTGCCAGTAGCCTGAAGGGCCCTGGTCAGACATACATTAAAGCTCCCTCCGCCCTTCTAGGTCAGTTAAAAATATTTTGTTGAACAAATGAATGAAGGAATGTTACATTCAGAGGCTGCAGTGCAGTCATAGGAGAAGCCATCCTTTCCATTCCATCACAGAGAAATAGTGCGAAGGGAGCTCCTACTGGATGGAGTCAAACTTCTAAACAACTGGGAAAGGGATTCTGGGCTTGTGAGGAATGGAGCCAAAGTTTAGGGTAATCCCCCATCCTTGGCTGTCTCACAATTTCCTCTCTTGCAAACTTTGCAAATGCTTACAGGGCTGGTTGATCGAATAAAACTAATTTATAAAAGTGCAGATTCTAATACAGCACTTCAGATGTTTCAGAGATGTTCTAACAACATAACCTGATATGTAAAGTAGGAGTAGAGCACAACAGTTCTCAGGGACGTAGAGGTAGCAGGGACAATGGCATTTCAGCAGGACCCTAGGCTCTTTCAAATCACACAGACTCTTCCCCAAAGCCTAGGAATCCTTCATTCATGTATTTAGTGCTATCTGTGTGTGAGGCATTATGAGACCAAGATGAGCAAAACTGACACTGTCCCAGCCCCTGTAGGGCTTGGTCTCATGGGGAAGATATACTATCAAGAGTCATTTAGAACATAACATGGTAAGTGTTAAGAGGGAGGCAAGGGGACCTTTGGAAGTGATAGATCAGCCTCCTGCCTAAGGCTTGGCAGTGTTGTTAGGATTTTTTCCCAGCAGTGATGATATCTACGTTGTTACATAAAACATGAGAAGGAACTAGTCACAGACAAAGGGAAGAAAAGAGAAGGTGTTGAGGTGTTTGACAAGTGTCCTCGGCAAAGGAGATGGCGTTTTTGTTGCAGGACGTTAAGTAGGACTCATTAGGTACCCTGGAATTGTCAGTTATTCTGCCAAACCGAGAGGTACCATGAAGAGGTGGCAAGTCAGTTCTGCTATCCCAAACCATAGCCCAGCACCCCATCCTCTACCTCCCCAGGAAATAAATAGAAGATGGTGTGGAGGTGGAAAGGCAAAAGGGACTGATGGAATCATGTGTCTGTCACCAGCCGAGGGATCGAGTGCTGTGCGTTTTGTCCTCACCTTCCCCGAGTGAGGGGTCTCCGAGAGAACCACTCATAGAAATTGATGGGTTGGCAAGGAGAGACTGCATCTCAGTCCGTGGTTGGACACCTGCTGATGAGCTTGCTGATCTGTTCTCTGTGATCACTGGAATAAGGAGTGAGGGCTGACAGGGAAAGGGCTGTCACTCCTACAATGTGGTTTAGCAGGGACATGTGAGTTTCCTGTAAGTCAGAGGAACAGTGTGAAAATCAACACAGCTTGAGCCATCTTGCTGGTCCTCCTGCCAAGAAAACCATTAGCCAGGCGAGCTTAGTTATACAGCCAAAGGCAGGACCTGAGGCCTTGTGGGAAGCAGTTAGGCTGGAGCAGATGTCCCATCAGGGGACTGTGCGATGGAGAGAGCTCCCAGGAAACTAATCCATGTGCCCGTAAGAGTTAGCATTTGGGCACCTTCCAAATGGAAGGTATCCACAATCAGTCAGCTTTAGCCTGAGAGGCAAACAACCAACAGATGATTGCCACGACATGCCCAGCTAGGTAAAAGGATGTTTTGCCCTTCATCCCAGACCCTCCTCCAGGCCCCAACACAACAAGTAGCTTAAATTAGCAAAAAAGAGAGTTCTATTAAAGGACAGAATGCACCAGTTCCCCAAACTGAGTCCCACGCTGAAGACTGGCTGGTGCTGAGGGGAAGGAAGGAATGTAAACTTGATATGAGACTGAAGTTTTAAAGTGGGCTAACTACACTAGGCTGGACTTCTAATAACTAAATTAACAGAAAGCTACAGAATCTTTCAGAGCCGAAAAGGGAGAACTGACAGGGTATGGTGGACGGCATTGCTTAAAAGCAAGCCAGGATTGTGTTCGGCAGAGTTCAGAATGCTTATTACATTGTTTCCACAGGCAAAAAGGCCTTGAGGTAAGAAGCAGCCTCTTGCGTTAAAGTACAACCTTGAGGATATTATGCCAACTGAAACAAGCCAGTCACAAAAGGACAACTACTGTGTGATTCCACTTACATGAGGTACCTAGAGTAGTCAAGTTAATAGAGACAGAAAGTAGAATGGTGGTTGCCAGGGGCTGGAAGCAATGGAGGGATGGGGAGTTATTGTTCAAAGAGTTCAAAGTTTCAGTTTGGAAAGATGAAAAAGTTCTGGAGACAGACCGTGGTGACGGTTGCACAACAATGTGCATGTAATTAATGCCACTGAAGTGTACACTTAAAAATGTTTAAAATCGTAAATTTTATGTTATGTATATTTCATCACAATAAAAGAAAAACATTTTAAAGATTAAAAAAAAAAAAAAAAAAGAACGTAGTATTTGAAAGTGATTGGAACACAGAGAGAAGGCTGGAGGAGTAGGAAGAGGCCAGGCAATGAAACCCTTGTTAAGGTGTTGGTACTTTATTTTAGGGGCACAGGGAAGTCATGACACATTTTAATGACCACATTTGCACTTTAGAATAAACCAACAAATGGTGGGGTGGGAACTGGAGATGGAGAAATCATTTAAGCAAGAGATGATCTTGATCTGTGAATGACAGTAGGGATGGAGAAAAGGGGTCAGATGGGAGGATATTCAGGTAGAGAATTATCAGGAATTGCTGGTAGAGGGGAAAACCCAACAAAACTTCTCTTTCCCCACTTCTCCTTCCAGCTGACCCCCAAAATGCTGTCCCATTTCCACTTCCTTTCTTTCACTTCATTCGACGATGCTGGACCAATGCTCAGCTCGATCATTTGGTTCTCTGGGGCACTGCGCTTAAGAGGCAGCTTGGCTGTCCTACGGGGACCTGGAGGGCTGTGGGCACCAACAGTTTGTAAACAGCCCTCCCAGCAGCGCGAAGAGGCAGGCTGAGCCTCAAGTGTCATCCAGGTTTCACAGACCAGTAGTTCCTAACGGAAGATTAAATGACTTGCCCAATACCCCACATTTGATTTGTTACAAAGTGCAAATTTCAACTCCAGCTTTAGGGATCTTTTTTTTTTTTTTTAGGGATCTTTTAATAACACTTCATTGCTGCTTCCCGATGTTAAACAGGAGAAAGAAAATGAAAAAAAGGACAGCATTACCCAAACTACAATGCCCTGAGCACAGCAACGGAAACAACCAGATTGAGTGTCAGGTCTTCCTCTAGGTGTGCACGTGGTGCAAGTCCGAGGCTCGCCGCGGCGAAGGTAAAGAAGTGAGTACGTGCTTCCGGAACAAGGCCAGCCCCGGAACCGGTGGGACAGTGCGCATGTGCCGCAGGTCCTAGGCCAACCCCGGAAGAGGTGAGGAAGGAAACTGAAAGGAGAGGGTTGGCGCTATCCGTCAGCCTAAGCAGCCCACGTTCGGTTAGCAGAACCCATGCTATGGACGACCCCTTCCTTACACCTAGGACCGCTGCCTTACGGTCGGTCTGGCCGTAAGCACTGCGCCTTTGGATTCCCCGAGGGCCAAAGACAACACGGGGTCGGAAGCGCCCTCTTCTCTCGCGGCTTTTCCGGGGGCAGAAGAAATTGGCGAAGCCCATTGGCTAGTGGGGATCAGAAGAGGGTGAGTCACTCGGCCTGCGCGTGGGGCACTATGGGTGTTGTAGTTCCGGGCACCAGAGTCCAGTCTTCTAGAGAGAAATCTTGGAGTCCAGTGGGTGCAGGGAAGCTGCTTGCACAGGGGAATCGGGTGTGGAGTAGCTGCGTGGGTGTGGCTTTGTTCTGCTATTTCTTTTGGGTGAGACCTCGCTCTGTCTGCCTTCAGGGGCCTTCAGTTTGTCCCATACTTGAGGCTTCCCCCTTTATAAGCTCCCATCACATGCAGATCCCTTTTACAATTCCAAGCTGGCTCCGACTGGTCTTAAGTTCCTTGTCTCGGCTATCTTCCTCACACCCAGGCCCTGGAATCCTCCTGCATCCTTCTTTCTCCTGTGAGTACCTTTTCTTGTCTCTGTCCTAGACAGAGTCCATCTTAACACTGCTCTTAGCCCATGAGGCATGCCAATGGCCTCAAGAAAAGGCTGTCACAGCAAATGTTTGTAGGCACAGGAAGATCTGAGCTTTCCACTTCAGCAGCCTTGCAGCTCACTTCTTTTTTGTTTCTCTTCTGATATTGCAATTGCCTCTTTTCTGATTCCACCTCTGTGTAGTCTCTCTTCTTAAGTCTGTTGGGCAACCTTTGTCGTAGGTGGTCCCTCTTTGGTCCTGTCAGTTTGTCTCTGGCCTCACATTTTGGTTATAGAACAGAGGGTGCACACTTGAGCTGACTTATAGGACAGAGAGGGGGAAATGAAAGAAACTGGGTAGAAAAAAAAGAATTCGCAGAACTAGGTTTTATAGAAGTCAGAAAAATATATGGTGAAAGTGGGGGAAGAGAGCAATCCTTTTCTTCTTGTATCTCCACAAACAGTTTAGTGCTGGCTGTGAGCAGGGCTCTGGGGGCTCCGTGCTGGGGACGCACTAGCCGGAAACCACCTAGATACTGGGGGTCCAGTCCAGGAGGACACAGACATGCAGGTAAGCAACAGTGCAGGATGGCATCAATCTCTGTCCTACCTTCCTGTGTGTTCCTCTGCTCATTCTCATCCTTCCCTCAGCTCATTCCAAAGTACTTTGCCTCTTCATATCTCCCTCTGTTCCATGTTCTTCTTTCCACTCCCAAGCTCCCTCTCCCCTTGTTCTGACCCAAGCCATTTCTTTTGTATCTTGCTGTTTTGTCACTTTGACACCAGAAGGTGTTGCAGGGAAAGCCATGCTCATAGGGGATTTAGTAACACGGACTGCTCCATGCTTGGCCGTCATCCTTGTGTGAGAAATGTCTATTAATCGTCATCTCATTCCAGGGCAATCTCTCAGCATTTATACACACTGCTTGGACTAGAATCACTTGCAGATCTTTTATGCCGAATGCTCCAGAATCATGGAATGTCATGCAGCCCAAATTGACTTAATTCTGCTGCCTATTGAGCGATGGGAGGAATCTGAGGTTTGAAAAGTTAATCTCATGGAGACAGTGGTCAGGAGGGACCCATTGACGTGTGATAAGAAGTAGAACCCTGCATGACTGGGGAAGAAAAGCCTTAGAATTTTTTTTTTTTTTTTTTAAGCATGCCTTAATGGATTGACTCGGCTAGAACAGAAATATTACCTTTCAAAAGGTATTTTTGAACCGTAAATTCAGAAATCTTTTTTTATTCCCCTAGTCTATTCTAAATTGTCTTATTGGAGGCAATGCAATAGGGGGTGGTGGTGGATAGATTTCCAAATAATAGATAATCTAATAACCAGCTTATTTAAAGAATGCTCGCCACAACTACTGAAGCCTGTGCACCCTAGAGCCCGTGTGCCACAACTACTGAGCCCATGCACTGCAACTACTGAAGCCCGTGTGCTCTAGGGCCTGTGTGCCGCAACTACAGGGCTCTCATGCCACAACTACTGAGCTCGCGTGCAGCAACTATGAGCCTGCACGCCTAGAGCCCATGCTCTGCAACAGGAGAAGCCACAGCAATGAGAAGCCTGTGCACGGCAAAGAAGTGTAGCCCCTGCTCGTTGCAACTAAAGAAAGCCCGCGCACAGCAACGAAGACCCAATGCAGCCACAAAAAGAAAAAAAAAAAGAAGAGTGCTTTGCAATGCCTTTGGACAGTAGATTTACCTCTAGGTTTGTTTATGACTAATACTACTTCATTTGCATTCCTTGAGAATGGGACGCACCATAAAGAAGTGAAATTTCATCTTCTATTATGCTTAAAATAATTCCCCTCCAAGTCCCTGCATGATCTGATCCCCAGTTACCTCTCTAATCTCACCTCCTACCCTCTTCCTTATGGTCACTCTACTCTAGCTACCCTGGCTTTATTGCTGTTTCATAAACATGCCATGCACACTCCCTCTGCCTGGAATACTCTTTTTCAGGTAACTTGTTCAGGGCTTTACTCAGATATTCATTTCATCAGAGAGGCCTTCTCTGATTACCTTATCTATAATAAAATAGAGCCTTTATTACTCTATCCCTGTGTTAAGTAGTATCACTTCTTGAAAATATTATATATTTGTTTACTTGCTTATTGTCTATTTCCCAAACTAGAAAATAAGCTCCATGAGAGTATGGTCCTAATCTGTTTCCTTAGTCCCTAGAACATGGTGTATAGAAAGCACTCAATTGTAGGATGAAAGGATTTTTAAAAAAACATTTACAGAGCACTTATTATGTGTAAGCCACTGTGTGTATAGTGAATAGTGTGGGATCTACAGAGACGAATAAGATAATAGTCCTTAACTTTGAACAATCTGCAGTCTAGAAAAACTAGAGAATAATCTTAGGATCTTTCCTTAAATTGTAGCTAAGCCAAAGGTCATAAGTCTGAAGAGCCAAGGTCAACTGTGGTGTATTTGGGATGTAGTATCATTTGTCCCATTTGGCATACTTCTGAACTGGCCTCTGTGCTGCTCTGTTATTTCTGGGACCACTTCCCACCATGTCCTTGTGTAGAAGGATGAGCCCGCCTAGTCAAAGAGCACACAAAAGTTGTTATTGCTTTACTTCTGTCTGGCCTCCTGGCTGCCAGTCTCACTCCCCTTCTAGGGCATCCAGTTCACCACCACCAGAGTGGCTGTCACCAACCACAGATCTTACCACGTCTCCCATTTTAAGCCCTTCAATTGGCAACTCCTTACTTGGCATTCCAGGCACCCCCTTCTCCCCTCCCCTAATCTGACTCCTGTTTACCTCAACAGCTTTATCTTCCTTTGTGGTCTTCCTGACTTGATGATTCAGAAATACAAAATTTGCAGTTCCCTGACTATATTACTATTTTGTTTTTCTCTGTGTTGTTCTCTTTGCATCGAATGCCCTTTCCCTTAATCCTTGCCTTACTACAGTGGTCTTTCACAACTCAGCTAGAGGAACACATCTTCCAAGAAGCTTTAACAGTTCTCCTCTCCTGCCCAGGATGGATGAGTTTCCTTTCCTATGTCCCACTCCTTTTCTCAAAACAAAACACATGGCAGTACTCATTAATCTCTTTCTACCTACTAGATTGTAGGTCCTTTGAAGGTGGTCATGTGAAGGGCTGTCTGCATGGTGTTTAAGAGTACGGGCCTTGGAGTCAGTCAGACCCAGGTTTGAATTCCAGCTCTGCTCCTTGTTGGCCGTATGTCTTTGGGCCAGTCACATGACTCTTTGAGCCTGTTTCCTCTTCAGTACAATGATCTAATGGTACTCACCTTTGTATCCCCAGCTTCTGGTACCATGCTCAATGAATTCAACTTGGTTGTCTCTTTGTAGATTTCTTTTTTTCAATTTATCTTTTATCCAATAGCTATTTATTTATTTATTTATTTATTTAAATTATTTATTTATTTATTTAATTTATTTTTGGCTGTGTTGGGTCTTAGTTGCAGCACGCAGGATCTTTTGTTGTGGCATGCAAGCTTCTTGCTACTTGTGGTGGTCAGTTTTCTTTCTCTAGTTGTGGCGTGCAGGCTCCAGAGCACCGGGCTCTGTAGTTGTGGCGTGCAGGTTCCAGAGCACATGGGCTCTGTAGTTTGCAGCATGCAGGCTCTCTGGTTGAGGTGCGCGAGTTCAGTAGTTGTGGCACGTGGAGTCTTAGTTCCCTGACCAGGGATCGAACCCGTGTCCCCTGCATTGTAAGGCGGATTCTTTACCACTGGACCACCAGGGAAATCCCTGTAGATTTCTTTCTTTCTTTTCTTTTTTATAAATTATTTTATTTATTTTTATTTTTGGCTGTGTTGGGTCTTCATTGCTGTGTGTGGGCTTTCTCTAGTTGTGGTGAGCGGGGGCTACTCTTTGTTGCAGTGCGCGGGCTTCTCATTGTGGTGGCTTCTCTTGTTGTGGAGCATGGGCTCTAGGTACACGGGCTTCAGTAGTTGTAGCACGCAGGCTCAGTAATTGTGGCTCGCGGGCTCTAGAGCGCAGGCTTAGTCGTTGTGACGCACGGGCTTAGTTGCTCTGCGGCATGTGGAATCTTCCCAGACCAGGGCTCAAACCCGTGTCCCCTGCATTGTCAGGCGTATTCTTAACCACTGTGCCACCAGGGAAGCCCCCCTGTAGATTTCTTTATGTTCTCTCTCCCTCTCTTGTTCATACAGGTTCAAGATGCTGACTCTTGGTTATAAGAGCAGTAGGCCTGACCTGAGTGAGTGATGGGTGATTGTGTGTATCTGAGAGAGAGAGAGAGAGAGAGAGAGGGAGGGAGGGAGGGAGGGTGAGAGGGAGGGAGGGAGAGGGAGAGAGAGAGAATATTAATGTGTCAGTAGGTTATATTGCACTCAATCTTGCTCCATTTGAGAGTTAAAAGTGGATAGTATGTGTCTAATTAGGGTCAGGTGGTGGCAGTAGGAATGATGTGTAGGTTTTGTCAAGCAAAATAAGACTGGGAAAGAGTAAACTTTCAAACCATTTACTTGCTTTTATACACTTCCAGTTTAAAACCCACAAAAACAACCAAATTTGAATATGGTTAATTAAATTGACATCTTAAACTTTAAGGTAGTTTTTATTTTGATTCATGGTAGGGAAACTTTAACTTAGTCATTACTTTTATTTCAAAAAACCATGAGAGAAAGAGATTTCAGGTCTAAAAGTTGTCATTTGGTTGATGCTCTGGTAGATCCACTTTAGAGAATGGGTTAATATCTCATATTAAAGTCTCACTTCAGCCTAGCTTTTAAAAAACTTTTGGTTGTAGAACTTCCAGAATCTTCTTATAATGTCCTTCAAAGCATGACATATGCAATAAAGCAAGTAAAAGAATGTGGTTAATAAGGGTTGACAATGAAGGGAGTTGGGTCTCACGGCCCCAACTATTCCTCCAAGATAATGCAAACACATTACATCACTGTTCTACTCCCTTATGATGCTGGAAAACTTACTGTACATATTCTTCTTCTTTTTTTTTTAAATAAATTTTATTTATTTATTTATTTATTTATTTTTGGCTGAGTTGGATCTTCGTTGCTGCATGTGGGCTTTCTCTAGTTGCGGTGAGCGGAGTCTACTCTCTGTTGCGGTGCACGGGCTTCTCACTGCAGTGGCTTCTCTTGTTGTGGAACACGGGCTCTAGGCATGCGGGCTTCAGTAGTTGTGGCGCTTGGGCTCAGTAGTTATGGCTCATGGGCTCCAGAGCATAGGCTCATTAGTTGTGTTGCACGGGCTTAGTTGCTCTGCAGCATGCGGGATCTTCCCGAACCAGGGATCAAACCTGTGTCCCCTGCATTGGCAGGCGGATTCTTAACCACGGGGCCACCAGGGAAGCCCCATATTCTTCTTAAAGATAAATCAGTGCAGTTTAAAATGGTGCCTAATTTCCTCAGAAGAAAACTGCTCACTTAAAACAATTAACCACTCTAAAAGGCCCACCTCAGTTGATCTTTCTTCCTACCTGAATAAATTCTTTTTAAAAAACAAAGAAAAAAAGAGTTGGAACTTAACAGTTGAAAGTGGACCAAACATCATTTTGGTTTTCTTCCTTTGTTTTGAATTCTTCAGAAGAAAAATGTTGGAGTCTCCTAATAACTAATATAAGGCATGTTATTCTTTATTTTTTTCTCAGGTCTAGATGCAGAATATTTCCAGGGTATCCGAGCATACTGAAACATTACAAGAAAGGTCAATAAGTGCTGCACAGCATCCAAACTGGAAAAAGTTCAGCAACAGGAAGGCAGTGAAAGATAAAGAAGGTACCACCAAGAAAAATGTGTCAGTGATTTCCCCTAAGATGTTCTTGTCCCAAAGAAGCAGTCCCAGGGGAATGGATTTGTATACAAGCGAGTTTGGGAAAAGCTTCAGTTGGCATGCCATCCTTACAGAATATACTTGAGGAGAAATCCTGTGTGTATATATATATATATATATATATATATATATATGTGTGTGTGTGTCCAGTGTGGCAAAGCTTCCTTTAGAGCTTTCATTTCATACAGCACTAGAGTTCTCTTTAGTGAAAAAGCCTATAAATATACTGAGTTTGAGAAAAAGTTTGGCTACATTCCACCCTCATTGAGCACTGGAGAAACCTCTACGTGTAATAACAGGGACTGTTTTCATTTGAGTCTCAGATCTCATTGTGTGTCAGAGAACACCTATTTTTTTTTTTTTAACATCTTTATTGGAGTATAGTTGCTTTACATTGTTGTGTTAGCTGCTATTGTATAACAAAGTGAATCAGCTATATGTATACATATATCCCCATATCCCCGTCCTCTTGCATCTCCCTCCCACCCTCCCTATCCCACCCCTCTAGGTGGTCACAAAGCACTGAGCTGACCTCCCTGTGCTATGCGGCTGCTTCCCACTAGCCATCCATTTTACATTTGGTAGTGTATATATGTCCATGCCACTCTCTCACTTCGTCCCAGCTTACCCTTCCCCCTCCCCGTGTCCTCAAGTCCATTCTCTACGTCTGTGTCTTTATTCCTGTCCTGCCCCTAGGTTCTTCAGAACCACTTTTCTTTTTTTTAGATTCCATATATATGTGTATTTATTTTTCTCTTTCTGACTTACTTCACTCTGTATGACAGACTCTAGGTCCATCCACCTCACTACAAATAACTCCATTTCGTTTCTTTTTATGGCTGAGTAATATTCCATTGTATATATGTGCCACAACTTCTTTATCCATTCATCTGTCAGTGGACACTTAGGTTGCTTCCATGTCCTGGCTATTGTAAATAGTGCTGCAATGAACATTGTGATACATGACTCTTTTTTTTTTAAATCAATTAATTTATTTTTATTTTTGGCTGCGTTGGGTCTTTGTTGCTGTGCGCGGGCTTTCTCTGGTTGTGGTGAACGGGGGTAACTCTTCATTCCGGGGCGCAGACTTCTCATTGCAGTGGCTTCTTTTGTTGCGGAGCACAGGCTCTAGGCGTGCGGGCTTTAGTAGTTGTGGCATGTGGGCTCAGTAGTTGTGGCTCACGGGCTCTAGAGCACAGGCTCAGTAGTTGTGGCATGCCGGCTTAGTTGCTCCGCAGCATGTGGGATCTTTCTGGGCCAGGGCTCGAACCCATGTCCCCTGCATTGGCAGGTGGATTCTTAACCACTGTGCCACTAGGGAAGCCCCATGATTCTTTTTTTTTTTTTTTTTTTAAACATCTTTATTGAAGTATAATTGCTTTACAATGGTGTGTTAGTTTCTGCTTTATAACAAAGTGAATCAGTTATACATATACATATGTTCCCACCCATGATTCTTTTTGAATTATGGTTTTCTCAGGGTATATGCCCAGTAGTGGGATTGCTGGGTCATATGGTAGTTCTATTTTTAGTTTTTTAAGGAACCTCCATACTGAGAACACCTATTTTCTACCATCTTTCAGGGAGAAGGAAACCTGACAGAAACATCAAAGAAAGTTCTGAAGAGAGAAAATACTTTCTTAGGCCATTGAGAAGGATAATTGCAAATGCTTTGCAGATGTTGGATAGTTTACCAGGTGAAAAAAAGTGGGGGTCCCATTTGAACCACAGATTCTAGGTGTCAGTTTGTTTGAGCTAAGAAATTGGTCAGCCATGGATCTCCCTCTGTCAATATCTCCTCCCCACATCCCCTTACCACTGTTATTCACTCAGCTTCCACTACTTGGCCCAAACATCACCCCTGTCACTTCCTCAGAGTTAAGCTCTCCCTTCTGTGTTCTCATATCTGCATGGACTTATATATAGATATTTGTGATTATAGTATCATGATCTCTGCTTGCTTTGACCTCTGGTTCTTTTACCTGTCTCTTGATCAGCTCCTTTGTTCTCTTGTCTTGGATTCAGGAGCTGGAATTTAGATTCTTTATCATGAAATTGTTCCCCTCTATGTATTTCATCTTCTCTTGAAAAATGAAAGAATTGGATTAAAGCTGAAGTCACCCCTAGCTATTTTTTAACTGGGGTTAAGCCTTGCTGCCTGCCTCTTACTGGGAATTCCCTGGAGTTACACACTATCTTCCCAGGTGAGTCATAAACCTATTTGGGGAAAAATTTGTTGGGAAAGGACACTATATAGTAGAATGGAAAGCAAGAAAGGAAGAACAATTTTACTTAAAAAGGGAGATAGTACTTCTTGAATTAGTTTTATTTTAAATAGGTCTTACAAAGTCTAACCTAACTTTTCCTTCTGCAAATGGATTTATTTTATCCGCTCTTCTTTTAGACCCCAGGATTCTTTCTAGGTCCCCTGAAAATTTTCCTTGGGTGACCTGTGTTTTTCAAACATAAGAGAACCCTGCTAAGATGCAAGGATATGATAAGGATTTTCATGAGCAAGGCTTGGCAGAGGGAGGGGTGTGTGTGTGTGTGTGTGTGTGTGTGTGTGTGTGTGTGTGTGTGTGTGTGTGTGTGTGTGTGTGTGTGTGTATGTATGCGTGTTTTGGAGAGAGATGCAGAAGATCAGGAGAGTGACTACCGTAAATTGAGGCCCCCTTCTTTTTCCTGATGAAATGGAATATTAGGGGGAATTTTAATCCATTACTGGATTCCATAGAGAACCCCCCTGAGGGAAAGTGAGGGAGAGGTCAAAGGGACCCTGAGGAGGTCCCCCTCACCTAGTAGATGTACTTCCTATAACTAGGAAGCATTCTGGAATGTGCAAAGCTACCTCTTAGGAGAGTGGTCCTGTCTGGTCTCCTTCCCACTTTAGGTACTTTGACCACAACTTTACAGATTCTGAAACAAATAACATGCCCAAAGTCTCACTTCTGTAAGAGATAGAGCAGATTGAAGAACCAAGGTCTGTGTGACTAAAAAACTGTTACTGTTTCCCTTACCCTCTGTTGGCTAATGCAGTTTGAGGGTGGCTGGTGATGGGGCTGGCGTAGAGTCATTGGCATTTCTGATACCTTCCCTGATTTTCTCATTAATAGGGAAGGGCTTTTGGGATGCAGCTGTGAACATGGACATGGGGGAGGCACCTACTCAGTGAGGACACCATATGCTGCTGTCTCCTGTCTTCCACTTAACGCTTTGATCGCTCAGACACACCCAGTGGTGATAGACTCACTGCAGCACCTTGCCAGAATGGAGAGACACCAAAACAAGGGAGGTTTGGGACAGAGTAAGAAACCATCTTGGTCCTTAGGTGTCTTTGGGGACTCTGCTATTTTTTCTCAAATACCCCATTTTTCGGGGGTCTTGTCATGTGTGTCAGGGGTGGGTTGACTGGTGCTTAAAGGGGAAGGCACATGGTGTTCTGAGGTCTGTGACTTCATCTGCTTCTTGATGCAGCCAGACTTACTCAGGAAATTCTCTCTCACCTTCTCTGTTTATTGAATCTGTATTTCCATCATCAGAAATCCTGGGCTGTCTCCTTCTCGTCCCACTAGGAGTCTTTGCAGATGGATCTCCTAAAGATGCTTAAAGAGAATCAGACAACAGCTTGGCTTGTTTCATTTGGTTCTTGGGTGAGCAAAACTCAGGAAGTCCACTCTTTCTCTCTGTTCATTAATACAGGAAACAGACTCTGCTTCATGTGTCTTATCAGTCTTGGCTGTTTGATTATAAATTGAAGTATTTTTCCCCCCTCCCTTTGAATATAAAAGCAATATATGTATATTGTATACATTTCAGAAAAATCATAAAACTGTTAAAAAAAAAAAAGAAAATCACTTGTTTATGTGTTTACTCAGGGAAAACACTGTTAACGTTTTAGAGATTTCGCTTCCAATAGTTTTATCTGCTCGTGCATAAAAACTTTAAAAGAATATGCACACCTATTTTTAATAATATTTTTTGATTGTAAACTAAAAAGTTTAAACAAAGCTCTGGAAGAGGAACCGAAGTGTAATAATTTAACTAGCAAATGAGCATATCTTTTTTTAGTGCTTTTTTTTTTTTCTTTTATGGATTCTTAGAGAATAATACCAAGTGAAACTGATAAAACAGAGTTGCCAGAATTGTGAGACGGCACTATAGGTAGAGTAAGAGAATCTGAGTAAGCTGGGCACAATTGCCTTGAAGCGGTATTATTGCCCATGTTTAGGCTTTCTGGGCCTGTCATTGCATGGTTTATGGGAGGGCCAACCTAGCCTAAAAATCAGGCACAGGATAGACAACAGCAGTCAAGGAAGGAAGAAATGCATTATCGCATCAGGCCTGAGGATGAGTGAGGCTGTACAAAGTATGATTAATTCCAGATTTACAAATTAGAATGGGTCCAGAACAGCACTGTCTAGTAAAAATGTAATGGAAGCCACACACATAATTGAACATTTTCTAATAGTCATGTTAAAAATGTGAAAAGAACCAGACTCTAGGGGAGAATTGCCTTTTCAGCGTCTAGAGGCTGTCTGCATGCCTTGGCTCATGACTACTCTCCCTCCAGCTCCAAAGGCAGCAATGACGGGCTGAATCCTTCTTGTGCTGCCATCTGTCTGACTTTTTCCTGCCTTCCTCTTACTTTTTTAAATTTTAAAATTTTTTTTTTATTTTTAGCTGTGTTGGGTCTTCGTTTCGTGCGAGGGCTTTCTCTAGTTGCGGCAAGCGGGGGCCACTCTTCATCGCGGTGCGCGGGCCTCTCACTGTCGCGGCCCCTCCCGTTGCGGGGCACAGGCTCCAGATGCGCAGGCTCAGCAGTTGTGGCTCACGGGCCCAGTGTTCCACGGCATGTGGGATCTTCCCAGACCAGGGCTCGAACCCGTGTCCCCTGCATTAGCAGGCAGATTCTCAACCACTGCGCCACCAGGGAAGCCCCTTCCTCTTACTTTTAAGCGTCCTTGTGATTACATTGGGCCCATCTGGATAATCCAGGATAATCTCCTTATTTTAAGGTCAGGTGATTAGCAACCTTAATTTTATCTGCAACCTTAATTCCTCTTTGCCATGTAACCTAACATAATCACAAATTCTTGGGATTTAGGGCAAGAAGCCTTCTTAGATAGTTAGATGTATACCCCAGGAAGAATTTTAATGAACCCAGATTCTTGCATCTTCCCATATGATAAAATTTATATTTTAAGGCAGGACAAGAAAATTTAAACATAAAATTCTCTCTCTGTATCTGTTTGGGGCTCCTCCCTTCCTCTCTAATGTGTAGTGTGCATCTGCATTACACATTAACCAGACCTCTTCCAAGATGGGAATGCCTGCTCAACTGTAACGATCATTTTTTTCACTTTCTTCTGATGCTAGCAATGTAAGTTCTTTTTTATTTTTATTCATCGTTATTGGAGTATAACTGCTTTACAATGGTGTGTTAGTTTCTGCTTCATAACAAAGTGAATCAGCTATATATACACATATATCCCCATATCTCCTTCCTCTTGTGTCTCCCTCCCACCCTCCTTATCCCACCCCTCTAGGTGGTCACAGAGCACCGAGCTGATCTCCCTGGGCCATGTGGCTGCTTCACACTAGCTATCTATTTTAAATTTGATAGTGTATATATGTCCATGCCACTCTCTCACTTTGTCCCAGCTTACCCTTCCCCTTCCCCGTGTCCTCAAGTCCATTCTCTACGTCTGCGTCTTTATTCCTGTCCTGCCCCTACGTTCTTCAGAACCATTTTTTTTTTTTAAGATTCCACATATATATGTTAGCATACGGTATTTAATTTTCTCTTTTCTGACTTAGTTCACTCTGTATGACGGGCTCTAGGTCCATCCACCTCACTACAAATAACTCAATTTCGTTTCTTTTTATGGCTGAGTAATATTCCATTGTATATATGTGCCACAACTTCTTTATCCATTCATCTGTTGATGGACACTCAGGTTGCTTCCATGTCCTGGCTATTGTAAATAGAACTGCAATGAACATTGTGGTACATGACTCTTTTTGGATTATGGTTTTCTCAGGGTATATGCCCAGTAGTGGGATTGCTGGATCGTATGGTAGTTCTATTTTTACTTTTGGAAGAACTTCGATACTGTTCTCCATAGTGGCTGTATCAATTTACATTCCCACCAACAGTGCAAGAGGGTTGCCTTTTCTCCACACCCTCTCCAGTATTTGTTGTTTGTAGAATTTCTTATGAAGCCCATTCTAACTGGTGTGAGGTGATACCTCATTGTAGTTTCGATTTGCAGTTCTCTAATAATTAGTGATGTTGAGCAGCTTTTCATGTGCTTCTTTTTTAATTATTAATTTTCTGGTGGCATCTTTAGGAGTCTCTGTTTATAGTATCATGTCAGCTGCAAACAGTGACTGTTTTACTTCTTCTTTTCCAATTTGTATTCTTTTCATTTCTTTTTCTTCTCTGATTGCCGAGGCTAGGACTTCCAAAACTATGTTGAATAAAGCGGTGAGAGTGAACATCCTTGTCTTGTTTCTGATCTTAGAGGAAATGCTTTCAGTTTTTCACCTTTGAGAATGATGTTTGCTGTTGGTTTGTCATATATGGCCTTTATTATGTTGAGGTAGGTTCCCTCTATGCCCACTTTCTGGAGAGTTTTTATCATAAATGGGTGTTGAATTTTGTCAAAAACTTGTTTTTTAATAGATTTTATTTATTTATTTATTTATTTATTGGCTGCGTTGAGTCTTCCGTTGCTGTGTGCAGGCTTTCTCTAGTTGTGGCAAGCGGGGGCTACTCTTTGTTGCGGTGTGAGGGCTTTCCATTGTGGTGGCTTCTCTTGTTGCGGAGCACAGGCTCTAGGTGCGCAGGCTTCAGTAGTTGTGACACACAGGCTTAGTTGCTCCACGGCATGTGGGATCTTCCCAGACCAGGGCTTGAACCCGTGGTCCCCTGCATTGGTAGGTGGATTCTTAACCACCTCGCCACCAGGGAAGCCCCCAAAAGCTTTTTTCTGCATCTATTGAGATGATCATATGGTTTTTATTCTTCAATTTGTTAATATGGTGTATCACATTGATTGATTTGCGAATATTGAAGAATCCTTGCATCCCTGGGAGAAATTGCGCTTGATCATGGTGTATGATCCTTTTAATGTGTTGTTGGATTCTGTTTGCTAGTATTTTGTTGAGGATTTTTGCATCTATATTCATCAGTGATATTGGTCTGTAATTTTCTTTTTTTGTAGTATCCTTGTCTGGTTTTGGTAACAGGGTGACGGTTGTGTCATAGAATGAGCTTGAGAGTGTTCCTTCCTCTGCAACATTTTGGAAGAGTTTGAGAAGGATGGGTGTTAGCTTTTCTCTAAATGTTTGATAGAATTCACCTGTGAAGCCATCTGGTCCTGGACTTTTGTTTGTTGGAAGATTTTTAATCACAGTTTCAATTTCATTAATTGTGATTGGTCTGTTCATATTTTCTATTTCTTCCTGGTTCGGTCTTGGAAGGTTAAACCTTTCTAAGAATTTGTCCATTTCTTCCAAGTTGTCCATTTTATTGATATAGAGTTGCTTGTAGTAGTCTCTTAGGATGCTTTGTATTTCTGCGGTGTCTGTTGTAACTTCTTTTTCGCTTCTAATTTTATTGATTTGAGTCCTCTCCCTCTTTTTCTTGATGAGTCTGGCTAATGGTTTATCAATTTTTTTTATCTTCTCAACGAACCAGATTTTAGTTTTATTGATCTTTGCTATTGTTTTCTTTGTTTCTATTTCATTTATTTCTGCTCTGATCTTTATGATTTCTTTCCTTCTGCTAACTTTGGGTTTTGTTTGTTCTTCTTTCTCTAGTTCCTTTCCATGTAAGGTTAGATTATTTATTTGAGATTTTTCTTGTTTCTTGAGGTAAGCTTGTATAGCTATAAACTTCCCTCTTAGAACAGCTTTTGCTGACTCCCATAGGTTTTGGTTTGTCGTGTTTTCATTGTCATTTGTCTCTAGGTATTTTTTGATTTCCTCTTTGATTTCTTCAGTGACCTCTTGGTTATTTAGTCACGCAGTGTTTAGCCTCCATGTGTTTGTGTTTTTTATGTTTTTTCCCCTGTAATTCATTTCTAATCTCATAGCGTTGTGTTCAGAAAAGATGCTAGATATGATTTCAATTTTCTTAAATTTACTGAGTCTTGATTTGTGACCCAAGATGTGATCTATCCTGGAGAATGTTCCGTGCACACTTGAGAAGAAAGTGTAATCTGCTGTTTTTGGATGGAATGTCCTATAAATATCAATTAAATCTATTCCGTCTATTGTGTCATTTAAAACTTCTGTTTCCTTATTTATTTTCATTTTGGATGATCTGTCCATTGGTGTAAGTGAGGTGTTAAAGTGCCCCACTATTATTGTGTTACAGTCGATTTCCTCTTTTATAGCTGTTAGCAGTTGCCTTATATATTGAGGTGCTCCCATGTTGGGTGCATATATATTTATAATTGTTATATCTTCTTCTTGGATTGATCCCTTGATCATTATGTAGTGTTCTTCCTTGTCTCCTGTAACATTCTTTATTTTAAAGTCTATTTTATCTGATATGTGTATTGCTACTCCAACTTTCTTTTGATTTCCATTTGCATGGAGTATCTTTTCCCATCCCCTCACTTTCAGTCTGTATGTGTCCCGAGGTCTGAAGTGGGTCTCTTGTAGACAGCATATATATGGGTCTTGTTTTTGTATCCACTCAGCAAGCCTGTGTCTTTTGGTTGGAGCATTTAATCCATTCATGTTTAAGGTAATTATCCATATATATGTTCCTATGACCATTTTCTTAATTGTTTTGGGTGTGTTTTTGTAGGTCCTTTTCTTTTCTTGTGTTTCGCACTTAGAGAAGTTCCTTTAGCATTTGTTGTAGAGCTGGTTTGGTGGTGCTGAATTCTCTTAGCTTTTGCTTGTCTGTAAAGATTTTGATTTCTCTGTCGAATCTGAATGAGATCCTTGCTGGGTTGAGTAATCTTGGTTGTAAGTTCTTCCCTTTCATCACTTTAAGTATATCATGGCACTCCCTTCTGACCTGTAGAGTTTCTGCTGAGAAATCAGCTGTTAACCTTATGGGAGTTCCCTTGTATGTTATTTGTCATTTTTCCCTTGCTGCTTTCAATAATTTTTCTTTGTCTTTAATTTTTGTCAATTTGATTACTATGTGTCTCAGCATGTTTCTCCTTGGGTTTATCCTATATGGGACTCGCTGCACTTCCTGGACTTGGGTGGCTATCCTTTCCCATGTTAGGGAAGTTTTTGACTATAATCTCTTCAAATAGTTTCTCGGGTTCTTTCTCTCTCTCTTCTCCTTCTGGGACCCCTATAATGTGAATGTTGTTGCGTTTAATATTGTCCCGGAGGTATCTTAGGCTGTCTTCATTTATTTTCATTCTTTTTTCTTTATTCTGTTCTGCAGCAGTGAATTCCACCATTCCGTCTTCCAGGTCACTTATCCATTCTTCTGCCTCGGTTATTGTGCTATTGATTCCTTCTAGTGTAGTTTTCATTTCAATTATTGTATTGTTCATCTCTGTTTGTTTGTTCTTTAGTTCTTCCAGGTCTTTGTTAAACATTTCTTGCATCTTCTTGATCTTTGCCTCCATTGTTTTTCCGAAGTCCTGCATCATCTTCACTATCATTATTCTGAATTCTTTTTCTGGAAGGTTGCCTATCTCCACTTCATTTAGTTGTTTTTCTGGGGTTTTATCTTGTTCCTTCATCTGGTACATAGCCCTCTGCCTTTTCATCTTGTCTATCTTTCTATGAATGTGGTTTTTGTTCCACAGGCTGCATGATTGTAGTTCTTTTTGCTTCTGCTCTCTCCCTGGACTTTATTGACTATTTCTTTTCCCATATTAGGGACGTTTTCAACTATAATCTCTTCACATATTTTCTCGGACCCCTTTTGTTTTCTCTTCTTCTTCTGGGACCCGTATAATTCGACTGTTGGTGTGTTTAATGTTGTCCCAGAGGTCTCTGAGACTGTCCTCAATTCTTTTCATTGTTTTTTTTTTTCTTTCTGCTCTGTGGTAGTTATTTCCACTATTTTATCTTCCAGGTCACTTTTCTGTTCTTCTGCCTCAGTTATTCTGCTACTGATTCCTTCTAGAGAATTTTAAATTTCATTTATTGTGTTGTTCATCATTGTTTGTTTGCTCTTTAGTTCTTCTAGGTCCTTGTTAAACGTTTCTTGTATTTTCTCCATTCTATTTCCAAGATTTTGGATCATCTTTACTATCATTACTCTGAATTCTTTCTCAGGTAGACTGCCTATTTCCTCTTCATTTGTTTGGTCTGGTGGGTTTTTACCTTGCTCCTTCATCTGCTGTATATTTCTCTGTCTTCTCATTTTGCTTAACTTGCTGTTTTTGGGGTCTCCTTTTTTCAGGCTGCTGGCTCATAGTTCCTGTTGTTTTTGTTGTCTGCCCCCAGTAGGTAAGGTTGGTTCTGCGGGTTGTGTAGGCTTCCTCGTGGAGGGGACTGGTGCCTGTGTTCTGGTGGATGAGGCTGGATCTTTTCTTTCTGGTGGGCAGGACCGTGTCTGGTGGTATGCTTTGGGGTATCTGTGAGTTTATTATGATTTTAGGCAGCCTCTCTGTTAATGGGTGCTGTTGTATTCCTGTCTTGCTAGTTGTTTGTCATGGGGTTTCCAGCACTGTACCTTGCTGGTCATTGAGTGGAGCTGAGTCTTAGCATTGTGATGGAGATCTGTGGGAGAGCTTTCACCATTTGATGTTACATGGAGCTAGGAGGTCTTTGGTGGACCAGTGTCCTGAGCTCAGTTCTCCCACCTCAGAGGCTCAGGCCTGATACCTGGCCGGAGCATCAAGACCCTGTCAGCCACATGGCTCAGAAGAAAAGGGAGAAAAAAAGAAAAGAAAAGAAAAGAAAGAAAGAAAGGGAGAGAAAGAAAGGAAGGAAGAAAGGAAGAGAAAGAAAGAAAGAGAAAGAAAGAAGAAAGAAAGAGAAAGAAAGAAAGAAAGAAAAAAAAAAGGAAGGAAGGAAGGAAAAGAAAGTTATTAAAATAAAAAATAAGAAAAATTATTAAAAATAAAAAAATTAAAGAGTAATAAAAAGAAAAGAAGAAAAAAGAAAGAAAGAAAGACTAGAGCAAACAACCAAAGAACAAATCCACCAATGATAACAAGTGCTAAAAACTATACTAAAAAGTAAAAAAATAAAATAAAAAAATACGGACAGACAGCACCCTATGACAAATGGTAAAATCAAAGCTATACAGACAAAATCACACAAAGAAGCATATACATACACACTCACAAAAAGAGAAAAAGGAAAAAAAAATCAATATATATAAAAAAAGGAAGAGAGCAACCAAATCAATAAACAAATCTACCAATGATAATAAGCTCTAAATACTAAACCAAGATAAACATAAAACCAGAAACAAATTAGGTGCAGACAGCAAACCTCATGTCTACAGTTGCTGCCAAAGTCCACCTCCTCAATTTTGGGATGATTCGTTGTCTATTCAGGTATTCCAGAGATGCAGGGTACAGCAAGTTGATTGTGGAGGTTTAATCCGCTGCTCCTGAGGCTGCTGGGAGAAATTTCCCTTTCTCTTCTTTGTTTGCACAGCTCCTGGGGTTCAGCTTTGGATTTGGCCCTGCCTCTGCATGTATTTCTCCTGACGGTGTCTGTTCTTCAGTCAGACAGGACAGGGTTAAAGTAGCAGCTGATTAGGGGGCTCTGGCTCACTCAGGCCAGGGGGACGGAGGGGTACGGAATGCGGGGCGAGCCTGTGGCGGCAGAGGCTGGCATGATGTTGCAACAGTCTGAGGTGTGCCATGTGTTCTCCCGGGGAAGTTGTCCCTGGATCACAGGACCCTGGCAGTGGCACTGGACCCTGCACAGGCTTCCGGGATGGGAGGTGCGGATAGTGACCTGGGCTTGCACACAGGCTTCTTGGTGGCTGCAGCAGCAGCCTTAGCATTTCATGCCTGTCTCTGATGTCTGTGCTGATAACCGCGGATTGTCCCCATCTCTGGAGCTCGTTTAGGCAGTACTCTGAATCCCCTCTCCTTGCGCACCCGGAAACAATGGTGTCTTGCCTCCTAGGCAGTTCCAGACTTTCTCCCGGACTCCCTCCTGGCTAGCTGTGGCTCACTAGTCCCCTTCAGGCTGTGTTCTCGCAGCCAACCCCAGTCCTCTCCCTGTGGTCTGACCTCCAAAGCCCGAGCCTCAGCTCCCAGCCCCGACCCGTCCTGGCGGGTGAGCAGACAAGCCTCTCAGTCTGGTGAGTGCTGGCCGGCACCAGTCCTCTGTGCGGGAATCTCTCCGCTTTGCCCTCTGCACCCCTGTTGCTGTGCTCTCCTCCGTGGCTCCGAAGCTTTCCCCCCGTCACCCCTCGTCTCTGCCAGTGAAGGGGCTTCCTAGCGTGTGGAAACTTTTCCTCCTTCACAGCTCCCTCCCAGAGGTGCAGGTCTCATCCCTATTCTTTTGTCTCTGTTTTTCTTTTTTACTTTTGCCCTACCCAGGTACGTGGGGAGTTTCTTGGCTTTAGGGAAGTCTGAGGTCTTCTGCCAGCATTCAGTAGGTGTTCTATAGGAGCAGTTGCACGTGTAGATGTTATTTCTGATGTATTTGTGGGGAGGAAGGTGATCTCCACGTCTTGCTCCTCCTCCATCTTGAAGGTGTCTCTGCAATGAAGTTCTTAAAAGAATAACATTCTTTCCCAACTCTGTAGGGGGTTGTGGTGACTTGCTGCCTGCTTTGTATGCACTTAACCTGGTCTGTATATCTTTGGTGAACTTTATGTAAAATATCCATATGTCGTTTTGATGTACAACCCTTTGTCCCAAAAAGTGTATATGACTGTGCCTTCGACTTCTAACAGGCAGGACAGTTCTCAGAGCTTCTGAGAATGTCTCCCAGGTTACAATCCTCAGTTTGGCTTGAATGAAATTCCCTCTTTTCTTCTTAACTTGATTGTTAATTGAATTTTCATCGACACATACATAGGAAAACATTAAAATTGTTAACTTTAGATAGCTGATCTTTGTCACTAGCAGTGATCTGTTACCAAGGCGTATGATTGACTGCATATATTCTCTAAGTCAAAAATCATATATACTTATATAAACTGTCTCCTTTCCTACCTTTTTGGAGCAGTTTCCTCAGAGCTACTGAGAGACTGTCTCCCTGGCTGTATTCCTCAGTAAGACCCTGAATTAAACCGAAACTCACAGTTCTCATGTTGTATATTTTTCCTTGAGTTAGCCTGAAGTAATCTGCATAATAAGACCACTGACCTTCCCTTCCCCCCAAAAGAGGATGACCTGGCCTGAAACAGTCTTTTCTTTTCCCAACAATTTCCTTGTCCCCCTTTTTCTTCTGCCTATAGAAACCTTCCACTTTGTACAAGTCCTTGGAGTACCTTTCTATTTACTAAATAGGCGGCTTCATGATTCACGAACCATTGAATAAAGCCAATTAGATCTTCATATTTACTTGGCTGTATTTTTTATTTTATATTTATTTACTTATTTATTTATTGGCTGGGTCGGGTCTTAGTTGTGGCACACGGGATCACGCGGGATCTTTCACTGTGGCACACAGGCTCTTCATTGTGGTGCACAGGCTTCTCTCTAGTTGTGGCATGTGGGCTTTGTTGCCCTGCGGCATGTGGGATCTTAGTTCCCTAACCAGGGATCAAACCCGTGTCCCCTGCATTGTAAGACCGATTTTTAACCACTGGACCACCAGGGAAGTCCCTGTATTTTGTTTTTTAACAGGGGATTAGCATTCCAGGCAGAGGGAAACACAGTGCAAAGGCCCAAAGTGAGAATTTGATTGGTGGTTTTAAGTAACAGCAAAGAGGCCCAGCTGCGGCTATTGCCAAGTGAGTGAGGAGAAAAGGGGTAGGAAATTGATCCAGAGAGGTGTGGCAGGGAACCAGATCCTTCAGGCCCTTGTAGGGCATGGTACACGTGCTGGATTTTACTCTGTGTGAAATCAGAGCCATTGGACAGTTCTGAGCAGATGAGTACTGTGATCTGACATACTTTATAAGGCTCTTTCTGGCTAAGTTAAGAACCATAGGTTGCAAAGGTGAGGCAGAGAGACCAGTGAAGAGACTATTGCAGTAGTCCTAGTGAAAAAAAAAATGGTGATATGGACCAGAGTAGTTGTAGTGGAGGCGGTGAGAAGTGGTAGGATGTTGGATATATTTTAAAGGTGGAATTGATAGATTTCCCGATGGGCTGGAAAAAAGAAAGAAACAAAAGGATGACTGCAAGGTTTTTTGCCTGGACAACTTTAAGAACCAAAGTGACATTGATTAAGATGAGAAAACTGGTATAGGATTGGTCTGGGGAGGGGCAAGAACCAGGAACTTGGCCGTGGGCATGTTAGGTATTTTTGTCCAGCTGATGATAATGAACAAAATACATGCACCATCATGATCAATCCAAGCATCACAACTTTGTGAGGAGACATTAATTGTCCCCACTTTCCAGATGAGGAAATTGGGATTCAGGGAAGTGAAGAGTCTTGTCCAAGTTGACACAGCTGGTACAAGTTAGATTTGGTGTTGAGACAAGGATTTCCTGTGTGGTCTGCTATGTTCTCTTAAGCTGTCGTGTTTGCCTCAGCTCCTCACAGTTTGCAGACAACAGACAGGCCGATAATGTCTCCTGTTGCTCATGACCTGAATCAGACAATAATTTTTCACCTTGTCACAGCTTCTTATAGACAGTGTTTCTTTTGAATCCAGCACAGCTTTTTGGTTGGTAACTGGAAATTTTAAAACACAGGCTTAATGCTCTTTTTAATATGGAATATGTGTCTCCATTTTTACAATCTGCATGTATAATGCAAACCTGAGTGTTTAATATTTATATGTAGCTTTGGAAAAAGCAAAAAAGGTTAGTTTTTGTACATGTTTTAGCCATATATCCATTTTGCTGGGTTTGTGCTTTGGATAGGAGTGTTGACTTCCTTTGTTATGATCATTTTAACTTCTCATAAGCTTAACCAGACATTAGAAAGCTTAAACTATCAGGTAGTTACCAAACAGTTATGCTTCACTTTTCCTATAGTGGATGAATCACTAGGTTCTTTTATACATTTTTTTTTTCTCTAAATATGAGTGTTTGCTTCTGGATCATTAGCGACTTGGTCGAGAAACTATAAGGCAGCATAACCTAAAGAGAAAATGAAACTTTGCAATTCAAGATGAATCTGAAAGTCACAATAGCAACATGAGACAATGTGAAACTAACATTTGATATTCGTTAAGTCAATTTTTAGTAAGCTTTCTGGGAATGGACTTTTTGGTCAATGAGGTGCACTTGTTTTTAAATACCAAATAGTAAGTCTGTTCAACTAATTTTTTTTTTGGCTGCGCCATGTGTCATGGAGATCTTAGTTCCCTGACCACAGATCGAACCCGTGCCCCCTGCAGTGGAAGCACCGAGTCCTAACCACTGGACTTCCAGGGAATTCCCTCAGCTAAGTTTTTTAAAAAAATTATTTATTAATTTATTTATTTGGTTGTGCTGTATCTTAGTTGCAGCAGGCGGGCTCCTTAGTTGTGACTCGCTGGCTCGTTAGTTGTGGCATGTGAACTCTCAGTTTAGGCACGCATGTGAGATCTAGTTCCCTGACCAGGGATTGAACCCAGGCCCCCTGCACTGGGAGCGCAGAGTCTTAACCACTACGCCACCAGGGAAGTCCCTCAACTAATTTTTTTAATCAAAAATGCCAGACACTGTTTTGGGTGCTGGGATGTATAGCAGTGAAAAAACTTACATATATAAAAAAAAAAAACCTCTACCTTCATGGAGCTTAATTTCTAATGAGGAGAGATGTGTTCAGTGAAAAATGTGGTCAGCCCAGAGTAGGCAAGGCCTATCTAGGATAGGTGAGGACTTGTCTGACTGCTTTGGGGATTCTGGGGTGGAGAGTTTAAAGAAATGGTGAGGAACAGGGAAGGAGTTAAAATGAGAGTTCTGGAGGTGAGATGGGATGTCAAGGTGGAGGGGAGCCAGCCTCTAGGGGTGGGGAGAAGAAGAACTTAGCCTAAGAGCCTTGTTTGGTGGGAAATAGAACTAAAGGTCTACTCACTGATCATTAAATATTTATTGAATTGAAAAATATTTATCTGATTCTCCATGTCTAGATAACTTATTTTATATGGGTTTTCGTTTTATTAAGGACTTAAACAGAATTCTCTATCAAAGGCTGCTGAAAGATTGAATCAGAAATATTGAAGGCTAGTTATGTCACAGTGAGGGAGCTATTTAGAGACTCCAAATATAGGGTGGGGGTAAATGCACACTTCTTTGAATGGAGAAGAATAGATTTTGGGTTCTCCTAGTGGTCAGAAGAACACAAGATTTTCAGACTATGATCTTTCTCCTCTGATGGAGCTAGCAAAGGATGAGTTGGGGAAGTCATGACACAGAAGGCGTTGGTGTCATGTCAGCTGTTCATTGAAAGTAAAATAAGGGGTTCCAAACAGAAGGAAAATCTCACAAAAGTTTCAAGGTTACAAAGTGGAAAATAAGCCTTTAAGTGGAGAAGTATAAAGGTGGAATAATTAGGAAGAAAATAATGCAAACTATTGTTAATACCAGACATCCCCAAAATGACACTTGATATTCTACTAATAAAATTTGAAGAACAGAAAACTCTACATTAAAAAAAAAAAACCCTCCCAAAGCTAATTATACACAGACAAGATTGATTATAGCTATAATCTATAAAATCATAAAATTTTAGAGTTGGGAGGGATGCAGAGGTTCACTGCTTACCCTATTCAAAATGACCAGTCACATAACAGGGAAAGGAATAGATCTCGGATTCATTACTGCTGATTTTCTGAAGATGCTTGATTTATGCTGCTGTAGCTGAAACACTGCCAGACACCATTAGGAATACCACATCTTGAAAGCCAAGCAATAAACATAGTTCTATTCTTGGGCAAACCCTGCTTAAACAGATCAGGAGATGGCAGAGCCATGGAGAGAGGGGAAGCAGGATCTGCATATAAGATTATAAATTTTCAGGCTCTGAAGAGGAATACTAAGAAAAATTGGGACTCAAGTGATTAAAATATAAAACTAAGAAGAATATGGGCCAAGCCTGGAATATTTTTAAAGGAACTTGAGGAAGGAAAAGGATACAGAAGGAGGAAGTGCTACTTTAAATAGAGGAGAGTCAGTATAGGAACAGAGAGCCACAAGAGACTTTCTAGAATCCTCAGGGTTTTTTCTCAGGATGGGGGGATAGGCTGATGTACATAGGTACATAGGCTGATGTACCCCTTCCTTTAATTGCCCCAAGGGGCAGACACCAGCCTACTTTTCTTGTGCTTAGGAGTTGTCTTCGATTGCTACATCCCTTGACCATTTCCCCCAGGAAGCCTGGCTACCCAAATGAGTAAGATTAATGCAATTTCTCCTTTTCTTTCTACTCCCAAAGGCAAGAACAGTGAGCTATTTTTTTTATTCCTATGAGTTTATTCCTATTCACTACAAGGATATATGGGAAAGACTCCAGAATCTTACAAAGATCTTACAGTCATGGCTTTATGCTGTGGTATTTTATTCTCATAACAAAGTATAGGTATGTGGCAAACTGGTATAAGCAACAGGGACAGTACCTAGTTTATAGGACTGTTGTAAGGATCCATATGAAAAGTGCCTGTAAAGGACTTAATATAATCGTGGCATGTAGACACTGCCCAATAAATATGAACAATTGCAGTTTATATATAATAAGAGACCAGTTTACTTCCCCAAATTATCTGTCTCACTGTTTTCACCAGTTTCTCACCCAAAACACACACCCTTAGTGATAAGGCTATTAGTCCATTGTGACCCCTTTTCTCAACACCTGGGCTTTTATTGCAGATGACTTTCAAACTTCTGCCTGGGATTCACACTAAAAAACATGTTTTCTATCTTAATCTAATACATACAATTATTTCACAAGACAAGATTTACCCTTGCTATTTGTGATTCGCTCTGATAGTTTCTGTCCTATCCCAGTCTAGTCTATTTCATTAAAAAAGAAATACTTGTAGTGATCCAATTAAATTAATTTCTCATCTTTTAATGAACCTATCATTCTAGTTTGCAAAACACTGTTTTAGAGGGAGTCTGGGCAGAACAAACAAATGTTTGCCTTCTGAAGACTTGCAGGCTGGGTGAGAACCATGTGACCAGATAGCAATCGACTCATCTGAGCAACTCCTTTCATATTACCTTTGAAAACAAAATATGTCTACATACCTAGAAGAATGGCCAAAATCTGGACTACTGGTAGTGCCAAATGCTGGTGAGGATACGGAGCAGCAGATACTCTCGTTCATTGCTGGTGGGACTGCAAAATGGTATAGCTACTTTGGAGGACAGTTTGGCAGTTGCTTTCAAAGTTAAACATACTCTTAAGCTATGAGCCAGCAGTTGTGCTCCTTGGAATTTACCCAGAGGAGCTACAAACTTACGTTCACACAAAACCCTGCACATGGATTATTATGGCAGCTTTATTTGTAATTGCCAAAACTTGACAACGATAAAGATGTCCTTCAGTGGGTGAATGGATATATAAACTGTGGTACATCCAGACAGTGGAATATTATATAGCACTAAAAAGAAATGAACTATCAAGCCATGAAAAAACTTGGCTTAAATGCACATTACTAAGTGAAAGAAGCCAATTTGAAAAGGTTACATGCTGTGTGATTCCAACTATGTAACATTCTAGAAAAGGCAAAACTAAGGAGATGGTAAAAAGATCAATGGTTACTAGGGGTGGGAAGTGGGGGGAGGGATGAATAGGCAGAGCCCAGAAGATTTTTAGAGCAGTGAAAATACTCTGTATGATAATATAATGATGGATACATGTCATTATACATTTGTCCAAACCCATAGAATGTACAACACCAAGAGTGATCCCTAAGGTAAACTATGGACTTTGAGTAATAATGATGTGTCAATGTAGCTCATCAGTTGTAAGAAATGTACCACTCTGGTGGGAGATGTTGATAATGGCTATGCATATGTAGGGGTAGTGGATGTATGAGAAATCTCTGTACCTTTCTCTCAACTTTGCTGTGAACCTTAAACTACTCTAAAAGACTAAAGTATTAAAACACAAAAACAAAACCAAAAAAACAAAAAGTGTGTTAAGTTCACAGTTGGCATAGTTCAAAAATAGGACTTTAATTAAAAAAAAAAAAAAGTTTACTGAGCACCTGTGATGTGTCTGACCCTGTTGTTGGCACTGGGAATATTGAGATAAATGGAAAGATCCCCCTCCTTCAGGAATTCACAGATTAGTTGGGGAGACTGCTAGGTAGACAGTGTTTGTGTGGTGAGAGCTATGAAAAGGGCATGCACAGGGTCTAATGGAAAAACAGAACTGTCACTTAGCTGAGATTGGGTGATGAGAGGTGGTGGTGAGAAGTGTTTCTGGATTAAACATCAGAATCGATGGATGAGTTGGAATTAGCCTGGAGATGGGTCTGCATAAATTGGGGAAGGGACTGTGTTACTAAAAGAAATTGGATTAAGATTCAACTAAAAGATACCAAGTGTCTATTACGTACCAGATAATTTAAACACTTTATTTAATCTCCTACGTAAGCCTCATATGAGATTCTCACTTCATAAATGAGGAACTGGAGACTCGGAGATGTTAAATGACTTGCCCATAAAAATGGGGAAGCTGGATTTTAACTCCTCTTCTTAGACTTTCTTTGTCCTCTGTGCTTCTGCTTTTAAAAGTGATATAGGGAAAGTTAATCAGATCTTCTTGCTCAATTTCTCTTAGTGTCACTATGAAAACTAAAACTCTGGGCTGAAAAGTGCTTTATTGTATGCAGGGATATCTGGCCTTACTCTGAATTCTCCAAACTTGCTGCAAGCATAGCACTGGATAGGACAAAGGAGCTAAGACCCTTCCCTACCTTCCCCTCCTCTGGTGGGAGACTGAATTCTTGAGTAGTTAAGAACATGGCTCTGGGCTCAAATCACATCTCTGCCACCCTCAAACTGTATAACCTTTAGCAAGTTACTTTGCACTTTTAACTGTACAGTGTGGTTAATAAAGGTACCTAATTTATCAGGCTGTTGTGAGATTCAAAAGAGAAAAATAAATGTAAAGTGCTTACTGTAGTGCTGGCATGTAGAAACTGCTCAAGAAATATTTGCAATTAAAGCATTATACCCAGGAGAGGCAACTTCACTTCCATAAACTCAAGTTTGGTTGACATGTCAACTTCCCTAAAGCTCACACTGTGAGTGAGATAGAAACTGACCAAAGGGGTCACGGCTGGAGCAGTCACGGTAGAAACCCAATTTTTATGCTCCTGGACAGTGCTTTGAATCCCTGGAACACTACAGGCACATTGACATTTGGAATGTGGGAGCATACCGCACTCAGGAGCTGAAGTGGAAGGGAGGGATGAAATAATGGAGTAAGGAAGAGGAGGGGAGAAGGAAGTAGGAAAGGGAAGGAGGAAGGAGATGATTTGGCTGGATGTGGATGAAGATATAGAGCAGCCAGAAAGAGAGAAGAGGGGGAAAGATGGGTGGAGGGAGAGAGGGAGGAAGAGAGATGGGGGAGAAGGAAACAAGAAGAATAATGAAAGATTAAGAGATACGGCAACATATGGTAAAAGAAATAACATATGGCAGGTGTAGTTATATAATGTTTTCTCTTCAAAGGCATCTGCTTTGTGAACTGTGAGTCATGGAGGAACCATTACAAAAGGGTAGGTACTCCTTTCCTCTCTTTGAAGTCAAAGCTGGGGATTGTGAGAAAGCAGCCATTAAGATGTTTTTTTCCTCCATCTTTGGTACTCTATGAACCTTGTTCCATTTCACAGGTAGTTAATGCTCCCAGATATATCTAAGCTATAAGCTTAGGTGTCCAGGCTACTTGAGTCACAGACAATGAAAGATGAGCCCACAGGGTTAGAATTTTGTCACAAAACCAGAGAATCTTAGAATTACAAGAATCCATGCAGTAATCTCTTCAACATATTCAGTACATTTGGCAGATGGCCAACCAGGTCCAGTACGGACATCTTTATTGGCAGAGTTCATAAAAAAAATCAGACTATCCTTTTTAAAAAAAATTATATTTTAGATACATTAATATACAATTTTTCAGTCCCCTGGCCAAAATAAAATCTAGACTGTAAATTTATGGCAAAAACAAATTCAAAATCAGACTATCTTTATTGGATACCTTTTTTTTTTTAAATATACATTTATTTATTTATTTATTTTTGGCTGCATTGGGTCCTTGTTGCTGCACACGGGCTTTCTCTAGTTGCAGCAAGTGGGGGCTCCTCTTCGTGGTGGTGCTCAGGCTTCTCACTGCGGTGGCTTCTCTTGTTGCAGAGCGCAGGCACTAGGTGCGCGGGCTTCAGTAGTTGTGGTGCACGGGGTTAATTGCTCCGCGGCATGTGGGATCTTCCCAGACCAGGGCTCGAACCCGTGTCCCCTGCATTGGTAGGCGGATTCTTAACCACTGCGCCACCAGGGAAGTCCTATTGGATACCTTTAACAGCTATAAACTTTGCTCATTTTTGTGTTGAGCTAAATTTTGTCTTTGGTAACTTTCACACACTGAACCTAATGCCACCAGCCAAAGCAACTGAGAAGTGAGTGAATTCCCATTTCTTTATGACAGACCTTTAGACACTGACTAGACATCCACAGTCCCTTTAGACTGTTCTTCATTTTGATAATTTCAGACCCTTCCCCATTTTGAATGACCTCTTCTGGACAAGATGCAATTGTAAATGCTCCTCTCCCGTCAGGGTGCTCAGAGCAATATCAAACATCATAGTGGACCATTTCTGGTAACCAAGGCAGAGTAAGGTAATAGAGACTGCTCACCCATCTCAACACATACTTACATACTTCAAAGACTTGTAAATGCTGAGTGAAATGTAACATAAAGATTATACACAACACAGTCAAGTTCAAGCCTGCCTGTAACAAAGAGAAGCATTAAACCCATAATAGCAAGAGTGAGGTGACAGAGTGGCAGCTCATTTGTGTTCTTGTCCTGGTTATGCCTAGGTGCTGGGGGCTGGGTGTCTCTTGCCCATGTGGAGACCAGACACTTTGCCTTGGGATCATGGGAGATGGGGCTCTGCAAAAGAGGTCCCCTGCATAAAGCTGGATCCTCTAACAGATGAAAAGTCTATGACTGAGGGACAAGAAAACCCTGCCCACTGGCCCTGGGAAGTGATGAAAAAACTTGCTAGGTCCTTGGGTAAAATTTAAAAAAAATATCCTGGGGAAATTAAAACCCCAGGCTTGTGATATGCACTGGTGTGAGGCCTTGATATTTTGTTGTCTGCATAGAGTGTGAACTACATGCTAAGAAATTAACACAAGAACTGATCCGGGGCCATTGACATTCCTGGGGCCTTGACAAAAACAAATGCAAAACTGCTCTATATGGATTTTTCCCGTAATCTAGGTCAGATGGGACTCCCACAGAGAAAAAAAAAATAAAACATAATAAAAAATCTCTGTGGAGGACTTCCCTGGTGGCTCAGTGGTTAAGAATCCTCCTGCCAATGCAGGGGACACAGGTTTGATCCCTGGTCCAGGAAGATCCCACATGCTGCAGAGCAACTAAGCCTGTGCGCCACATCTACTGAGCCTGCGCTCTAGAGCTCATGTGCTGCAACTGCTGAGCTCGTGCACCACAACTACTGAAGCCCTCATGCCCTAGAGCCCATGCACTACAACTACTGAGCTCTTGCACCGCAACCACTGAAGCCTGTGTGCTCTAGGGCCTGTGTGCTGCAACTACTGAAGCCTGTGTGCCTAGAGCCCGTGCTCCACAACAAGGGAAACCACTGCAATGAGAAGCCCGCACACCACAACAAAGAGTAGCCCCCGCTCGCCACAACTAGAGAAAGCCTGCACGCAGCAACGAAGACCCAACGCAGCCAAAAAAAAAAAAAAAATCTCTGTGGAGATGACACAATAAGAAGTACAAATTATATTGGTAAAAGAATCAGTAGACACAATAAGAAAACTCACATCCCATGAATTAAAGATAAAATAATGTGAAAAAGATAATAAGTATGTTCAAAATGTTTAATGAGCTAAAAAAAGGAATAGAAGCCACAATAAAAAATAGGACAGCATGACAAAAAGAAGGATTAAACAAATCAAATAAATCTCTGAGAACTGAGAAATTAGTCAATATTAACAAGTCAATGTACAAGTTAAATAGCAGAACAGAGATGATTGAAGGTAAAGTTAGTGAAGTAGAAGATAGCTCTAAAGAAATTACCCAAAATGCACTAAGAGAAATTAAAAAGAAGGAAAGTATAAAAATGAGCTAAAGAGATGTAGAGGAGAGAAGAAACTTCAGTATATAACCAATCGAAAGTCTAGAAGAAATTAGCAAGGGTAATGCAGAAGGACCCATCAAAAGATAATGAAATGAGAATATTCCAAACTAAAGAAAGAGGTAAGGGTTCCACTTAAAGAAGTACAACTACTCCTGAGTTGATAAATGAACACATTTTCAGTTTGGGGTCATTACAAACAATGCTGCTATGATCATGTCTCTTGGTATACGCAGGTGAGGCAGGAGATAGATGGGCTCCAGGCTAGGCATTTGCAACTAGCCTCCTGTTTACATTTCTTGAAGAAGGAGGCAGGTGGGATCTAGGGTAGATATTTACAACCAGCCTCCTGTTTGCACTTCGAGATGGAAATAACAACAGGAACAGGGTAAATAGCCAGGCTTTGTCTCCTGTGGACACCTTAAGGTAACAGTCATGGTAGGGACAGAGAGGGGCTAAACCCTGTTTGAGTAAAGGATCAAGAGGTCACATATTTCCCCTTCTTGGGGCAAGAGAGACATGGCACATGCACACAGAGGCTCCTTGGGGGTCAAAAAGGAGGGGGTGCCACCCCATAATAGGTGGTGCCACACACCCCCACCCCCATAGGCCTCTGGGCTGGAATCCATCTTGGACAAACAGTTGTGCACACATGTTGGGGAGGGTCCTAGGGCAGGTCAGGCGTGGAAAAAGAAACCAGATAATTGGCCAAAGGTAAACAAAGAACAAAGACCTGGAAGAACTGCCCTATATAAATGATTTTTTAAAATTAATTTTTATTGGAGTATAGTTTATATTGTATTTTAATTTTTATTGGAGTATATTGGAGTAATGTTGTGTTAGTTTCTTGCTGTACAGCAAAGTGAATCAGTCATACGTATACATATATCCACTCATTTTTAGATTCCCTTCCCATTTAGGTCACCACAGAGCATTGAGTAGAGTTCCCTGTGCTATGCAGTAAGTTCTCATTAGCTACTTACTTTATACATAGTAGTGTATATACGTCAGTCCCAATCTCCCAATTCACCCCCTTCCCCCCTCTTGGTAACCATAAGTTTGTTCTCTACATCTGTGACTCTATTTCTGCTTTGCAAATAAGTTCCTCTGTACCATTTTTCTAGATTCCACATATAAGCGATATTATACGATATTTGTTTTTCTCTTTCTGACTTACTTCACTCTGTATGACAATCTCTAGGTCCATCGCCATCTCTGCAAAAAGCACTATTTCGTTCCTCTTTATGGCTGAGTAATATTCCATTGTATATATGTACCACATCTTCCTATATAAATGATTTAACTGCCTCTTTACTGCGCTCCTCCTCATTAGGGAGGATGCCCACACCCTTTCTCTCCAGCTGTATATCTCTGCCTTGCTTCTGTCTTCAATAAACAAAGTGTTTCTCTGTGTGCTCTCCCACTTGTTGTGCTGTGCCTCTAATAATAAACTTTGCACCTATTTTTACAGTTTTTGCCTCTTTGAGAAATGCATTTTTCAGTGGGGGCATGAGCCAGGGGAACTCTGCTTCTAGCCTCTAGCCCCTGGTGGACCTAGTGGCTAGGATTCCTGATTTTCACCCCGGCTGCCCAGGTCCAATTCCTGGGCAGGGAACTAAGATCTTGCTTCAAGCCACCACTCACTGCTGCCTCTCCGAGATCACAGGCATGCATTTAGGTATGCACTCAGGAGTGGAATTGCTAGATCTAGATCTGGCTTGCTGTTTGATATACATGATGCCTATTTCAGTTTACTGTGCACAGTACGGTACTGTGCATAGTATCCACGCACTGTGGGTTTACAGACTTGGTATGGAAATCTTTGAATCTAAATTTTAGATTCTCTGACTCTGCTATATGACCACAACATATAGTGCACAATTTTTCTTTGTTGAGCTATAGAACATATAGAGTATATCCGCAGTGTCTACAACTCCCGAGGCTTCTATCTACTCCAACAATGCTTGCTGGTTACACTGCTGCTATGTTAGCTTGAATACTATGTAATGGACGATGCAGTTTCATTCTCATTTTCCCTTCCGTTCTCCCTCACAACATTCTCTATCTGTGTCTCTGTCTCTCTTTCACACACACACGCAGAGCACATTCACATTCCATCTGCCATTCCAGTAAATGACAGTATTGCCTGCCATCAAGCCATCAGCTACTGTAGCTAGCCCCCCCAGTGGTGCGCCCTGAGGGGAATTCAGGATGGAGAAAAATAGAATACTGGCCCTAGATCAGTGGTCCCTAACGTTTTTGGCAGTAGGGACCGGTTTCGTGGAAGAAAAGTTTCCCGTGGACCCGGGTGGCGGGGTCGGGGGGCGGGGATGGTTCAGGCAGTAATGCGAGCGATGGGGAGTGGCAGACGGAGCTTCGATCGCTCACTCTCTGTTCACCTCCTGCTGTGCTGCCTGGCTCCTAGCAGGCTGTGGACCGGTACAGGTCCACGGCCCGGGGGTTAAGATGCATATCTAAGGAATAATTTCAATGTGCCCAGACTCTAGCATCTTCCCATACATAGGAAAGCACTAAAATCACTAACTCTAGATGTCTGTTTTTTGTGATTAGCAGTAATCTTTTGATGTTTGATTACTTTTTTTTTTTTTTTTAGCAAAATCTCCTAGATAACCTGGCTTCTTACCTCTTCAGAGCAGTTCCTCAGAGCTATTTGAGAGACTGTCTCCTAGGCTCTAGTCCTCAGTAAGGTCCCTAAAACATACAACTTTTAGGTTGTGCCTTTTTCTTCAGTCGACAATACTCTATCTATAAATGTTTTAGGTTGACTCTCTCTTGAGAGAAGGTTTCCCAAGTATCTTCAGTTCTGAAACTCCTGGCTCTCCCTCACTCTAACCTACTTTTTCCACCTTAACAGCCCTCCCACATCCCAGCATACTCAGGTGTTCTCTGGGGGTAGTATGAGGGAAGATACATAGTACAGTGAAAAGAACATGACATTTGCGAAGAAGACACTTAAGTTACACTCCTACGGTAGATATTTATAAGCTGGTGAAAAGTTATTTAAAATCTCTGTACTTCAATTTTTTTCCCCATAAATAAAATATGGATTAATACTACTTATCTTCAGTTTTTTGGGAAAAATATTTGAGTGCCTAAACTGTCCCAGGGACTATTCTAGGTGCTGAAGACAGCAGTGAACAAAATCAGTAAGATACCTTGTGGATATTTACCAGGATTAAAGAAGACCATGGCTGTAAAGCACTTAGAATAGCTGTAGACCTAGAAAATGTGCTTGGCAAGTTTTTTGCTTAACAGATATTTATTGATCATCTACAATCTTCTAGTCCATGTTGTACTTACTGGGGATATAGTATTGAGTGAGACCAGGGAAACAGATCAGAAAATAAACAAGCAAAATAAGTGAGTCGGTTAGTTTCAGATAGTGATATGTGTGTATGATTCATGTAAATCAGTAAGAGCAAATGAAAGTACTATGGAGATCAGTGGGGAAATTTATTCAGAAATTTAAACCAAACCAGCCTACTGAACAGTAATGCTAGGAGTAAAAAGAGAATCAGAAAGTACTGCCAGGAGTAAAAAGAGAACTATGCAAATCAACATATGGTGATCAGAACCAATCAGAATACAATAGAGAGAGACAGATGACTTTGAAGCCAGCTTGGTAAAATCAGCAGAAAGCAGGAAGTTCCCATTATTCCTCTCTCTGGGAAGAGGGGTAGGGGGTGGGGAGGTGGGAGGAATACTCACAAAGCCTTCATGATACTTGGGCTTCTGATTACTTAGTCCATAACCAATTATATTTGTGGCTATTTTTAGTCAAATCATCTGTGATTCTTGGATTCTAGTCCAACCTCACTCCCATCCAAGAAATCCCTACTCTGTTCTCTAGCTGTGATGACCTAGGATTACAGACTCCCAAGGTTAAAAGAAACTATGCTAGTCATATCATTTAACCACCTCCTTCGAGTAGGAGGTACAACCTCAGAATGCAGCTGTGAGAGAAAAGGAAATATGCTGGACCAGGAGTTAGAAGATCAAGTTCTAGTGTGGACTCCGAGATATTACTGTGTGTTGCATTGTACTCTCTTTGATTTGTTTTCCTCATTTACAAAGTAAGAATAACAATCCCTATCTCTCACAGTTGTTATGGGGATTAAGCAAAATGGCATATGTGAAAGCTCTTTGGAAACCAGAAACACTCTAGAAGGTCAAAGACATGATTAATCTGGGGGCGTGGATGGTAGCCATTTCCTGGGCAAAGTGGAAGTTACTATGGCTGACTTCTCCCTGCCATGGGCTGATTTTGAGGACTTGGGTAAATCACCACCTCTCTGTGCTCTGGTTTTCTGACCCCCAGTATGTGAGGGTGAGTCTTGCCCCAAAAGGTTCTCCCATGATTCCATGAGTCCCTTCCCAGAAGAAAGCAGTGAATCTTGGAATAGCTAAAAATTGACTGACTCAACCGACCTTTGGAAAAATATATTTATCTCCAGGTAATCCTAATTTTTGAAGGCTATACTGTCTGTTTTTTACTTTCTTTTTTTTTTTTTTTTTAATTTTTGGCTGTGTTGGGTCTTCGTTTCTGTGCGAGGGCTTTCTCTAGTTGCGGCAAGCGGGGGCCACTCTTCATCGCGGTGCGCGGGCCTCTCACTATCGTGGCCTCTCTCCTTGCGGAGCACAGGCTCCAGACGCGCAGGCTCAGCAGTTGTGGCTCACGGGCCCAGCTGCTCCGCGGCATGTGGGATCGTCCCAGACCAGGGCTCGAACCCAACCCGTGTCCCCTGCATTGGCAGGCAGATTCTCAACCACTGCGCCACCAGGGAAGCCCCAACTGTCTGTTTTTTGTTCTTGATAAAAAATAGTTCTTGTCTTTATGTCTGAAAAGATGATAGTACTTGAAAATTTAAAGATACAGATAAACTAAACAGAACTGTGCAAGTTTTTAAAGGGAGGTTGGAAATTTCAAGAATGCAAAGTTAGATATTGTTCCATGATTCATATAGCTATTTTTCTTTTTATTTCCGTCTTCATAGCTTCCCTCCCTTCCAGGCTTCTATCCACTATTCGGGCAATTTTGTATCCTGATTTAATCACTTAACCCCTTACTTGAAATAATAGAAATAATTTTTCCACGTTATCGCAAACAGCTTTGGGGCAACATTAAGCATCATAAGGTAGGCTGGGTAAGGGCTATCTCCAAGATGCCAGCCTAGAAGCAGAAGCAGGAACAGAAGCCTATTCTCTTTAGGGCTCTCACTACAGCAGAGTGAGGGAGAATGGAAGCGTTAATGTTGGCAGAATGGGAAGAAAACATGATCCTTGAATTCTGGCCCCTCTTTAGTGGATTGAGGAGAAGACACAGAGAGACAGACTTGTGAACATGTCTATAATTACAAGCTCTGATACGTGCCGGGAGGAAAGGTTTACAAAGCTAGCTGGTGTACAAGGAGTGGAGATGGGGCTGACCTAGTTCTTCTGCCTTTGTTCACACAGTCTGGGAGGTCTGAGACGACTCCCCTGAGAAAATGACTTTTGAGCTGAGATCTGAGAAGGAAGGAAATAACTGTGGATTGTAAGGGAGTGAGGGGAGGAGGAGGCCAAGAGCTTTAAATATATTTATTTCATTTATTTATTTTTGGCTGCGTTGGGTCTTCGTTGCTGTGCGCGGGCTTTCTCTAGTTGCGGTGAGCGGGGGATACTCTTCACTGCGGTGGCTACTCTTGCTGCGGAGCACGGGCTCTAGAGCGCAGGCTCAGCAGTTGTGGCGCACGGGCCCAGCTGCTCCGCGGCATGTGGGATCCTCCAGGACCAGGGATCGAACCCGTGTCCCCTGCATTGGCAGGCGGACTCCCAACCACTGCGCCACCAGGGAAGCCCAGGCCAAGAGCTTTAAACAGAAGGAATTATTTGTGCAAAGACCTCAGACAGGAAGAAGCTTTGCATATTAGAGGAACTGAAAGCATATCAGCTATTATGGTCCAGTACAAGTGAGACTAGGGTGAGAGATGGTGCTGCAAAGTAGACCAAGGTCAGACGGCATACAGTCTTGTAGACCATATCCTGAGAAAGCTGTTTCAGGAGGTGGGGCAAAAGGATAGGGTGGTGGTGGAGGTGGAAATGTAGACAAGTGAGCACACACAAGAGATATTTCAAAAGAGGTAAAATAGAGGAGAGTTGCCGATGGATTGGATAAAAGAAGTGGTGGGGGAGGTGCCAGGGTGCTGCCCAGGTTCAGACTCACCAAAGAGGGGCCTTCTTTTCTCACCGTGATCTGAAGTTCTGAACCGCTAGGTCTTGTTGCTTTTATTTTCAGTGTGAGAAGTAGGAAGCTGGCTGTCTAGGTATGCATCATAATCTTGTCTCTGTTCTTTCAAACAGAAGTTCATATTTGGAGAGTGAATGAGTGAGGAGCCAGAGGAGAAAGTGAGCAGGCAGAGACCAGGTGGGAGATGGGAGGGGAGGAAGAGGAGAGTCTAGGGATACTCCTCCAAAAGGAGTCAGGCAAGACAGAGAAAATGGAGGAGTGGATGCAGGGACCATGGCAGGAGGAAAGAGGGGCTGGGGATGGGGACACTGAGGTGGAAGCATCTTGGGATATTAAAGCCTGAAAAATCTTAGCCAACCCAGTCCAATCCGCTCAATGTAGAACTGAGAAAATTAGGGTTAATATTATTATTTTATTATTAATGTGATGTTTGCACTTGTAGAAATTTTGGAAGACATAAAAAATGTAAAGCAGATTGAAATCATCCATAGTCTCTCCGCCTAGGGACAACCACTGCTAAGCCATGGACTTCCCTCTCACTTAAAAACTTTTTTTTTTTTTTTTTTTTGCATTTTTAACATGGTAGAAGTTATACGATAGATACAACTTTATGTCCTGTTTTTAAAACTTACAGAGTGGTTGTAAAGTTTTCCACATGCCATCCTTAACTCTACGATGAAAAAGGAGATTTAGACAAGCCGGTTGTGAGAAACACTTGAGTGACTGTGTCAGGATTCCTAGGACACCGACCAGGGCTCTTTGCAGCTCAAACACCTAACGAGGAGACAGACCATCTGGCAGATGAAAAAGGGACCCCTGGACTGGACTGGGTTGGAAGCAAACCCCGGGCAAGCCAGAATGGGAGTCCTGCCTGCGTCCAGGCTTGGGAATTGGCCAGCAACCTGGTCAAGTTCAGGCTGTTCGGGGCCTGCGGAAACCAGGGGCTGGTGGGAGGGCGTGGGGGGCGGGGAGGAGGGAGGGGCCGGGGGAGGAGCCTGAGGTCCGTGGTCTGAGAGCAGAGCTAGCAGCTCCGCGAGGTTCCCACGCCCAGCGACGTGGGGTGCCCGCTGTTTCTGTTGTTCTGGAGGCTCCCCCAGATTTAGGGAAGTTCTGAGGATGAGTGGAACAGGGGCGCCCGGGTGGAGGGCTTCGAGAGGGAGCCGGGCTGGGAAAGGGGCCGACGCTCGCTGCGGGAGGGTGGAGACAGATGCACCTTGGAAAGTCGGGAGCTTGATCCACCCGCCCGAGAACCTGATGCTCCCCGCCTGCTGCTCCCCGGCCCCGGGAGAGGGAGCTTGGCTCAGAGCTACTAGACGTCACCCCTCCTTACCAAGCCCATCTGTTTGTTTGTTTCTTTTTTTCTTCCTTCTCCTCCCTTCTTTGCTCTGCCAACCGCTCCCTCGGCCCCTCCGACCTGCATTCTCTCCAGCCCCGCAAAGGCATTTCCCCCTCCGCTGCCTCCAGATCTCGTCCTTCGCCAACAGCAGCTGGATGCGTACGGACGGCCTGGCGTGGCTGAGGGACCTGCAGGCCTACACTTGGCGCAATGACTCGGACACCATCTGCTTCCTGAAGCCCTGGTCCCAGGGCACATTCAGCGACCAGCAGTGGGAGCAGCTGCAACAAACATTTCAGGTTTATCGCAGAAGCTTCACCAGGGACATATGGGAATTCGTCAAAATGCTGCACATCGACTGTGAGCTGAGGGATGGGATCGTGGAGAGTTGCCCGGGGGAGACAGTGGATGCAGGAGCCCAGCTGGGAGGTTCTGGCCCCACCTGATAAGATTCTCTCCTCTCTCCCTTCTGATTTCCACTGCTGCCTGAGAGGTCTCGGCTTGACTTGTCAAAATACCCCTTGTTCCTCCTGCTACAGGTCACCCGCTCTCATTTACATGAACTCTGGGTCCCCAGTGTAAACCTCGTGCCAATTTCTTCCACCCTTTTCAATCTTTTAAGCCCTTCATAGCTCTCTCTCCATTCCTCTCCTCAGACCCCTTTGAGATCCAGGTATCTGCTGGATGTGAGGTGCTCCCGGGGAACACCTCAGAAAGCTTCATCCGTGTAGCATTTCAAGGAAGAGAGGTCCTGAGTTTCCAGGGAACGTCTTGGGTGTCAGCTCCAGATGCCCCACCTTGGGTCCAGATGGCCTGCACGGTGCTCAACCAGGACCAAGGGACCAGGGAAACAGCGCAGTGGCTCCTCCACGACATCTGCCCCCGATTTCTCAGAGGCATCCTGGAGACAGGGAAGTCCGAGCTGGAGAAGCAAGGTCAGCCTGCCTCTGTCACCTCCTGCCCTCCACTCCACTCTGGGCTCCATCTGGGGTTTTCATTCCAGGGTTCACATCCCTTTGAGCATCATGGGAAGAGAAGGGGATGGATAAGGTGTGAGGGTATTTATTCATTCCACAGACATTAACTGAGCGCCCTTTGGGTTCCATGAATTGAATTAAATAAGCACTGGGGGTCAAGCAGGATCTCTGCTTGAGGGGGAAGATGATAAGACAGATGAACAGTTCAAGCAGTGTTTGAAACATGCGACATATGTTGCAGCTGAACACAGGGTGCCCTGGGAGTACAGAGAAGGGGCATTTACAGTAGACCGGATCAGGAAAGGGAATGGGGATCAGGGAAGCCTTTCCTGGAGAAGCTAGTATAAACGGATTGAAGTTGTGGGAGTTCATCTCCAGAGGTGGAAATGTAGGACGAATGAGCCTGCTATGAGGCCCAGAGCCTCTAATGCAGAGTCTTCACTTTTAAGATCCCTCATTCCCTTGTTGGATACAGTGAAGCCCGAGGCTTGGCTGTCCAGTGGCCCCAGTCCTGGGCCTGGCCGTCTGCTGCTGGTGTGCCACGTCTCAGGATTCTACCCGAAACCCGTGTGGGTGATGTGGATGAGGGGCGAGCAGGAGCAGTCTGGCACTCAGCAAGGAGATATTGTGCCCAACGCTGATGAGACTTGGTATCTCCGAGTAACCCTGGATGTGACGGCTGGGGAGGCGACTGGTCTGAGTTGCCGAGTGAAGCACAGCAGTTTAGGAGACCAGGACATCATCCTCTACTGGGGTGAGATAGAACTGGGGCCCAGCTGGTAATGGGAGGAGACGGTCCTCAAGCATAGAGGGAAGGACTGGGGAAGGGGAGGGAGTGGACACACCCAAGATGGAGGAAATGAAGCCCCATACCAGGAGGGATAGAAGGAGAGGATTCTGAAAGGAGAGGAATAAAAATCTGAACTCAAAAAGGACTGAGACAAGGTGTTCCATATACAAAAAAAAAAAAAAACAAAAACACCAGACTGGGCTTCCCTGGTAGCGCAGTGGTTGAGAATCTGCCTGCCGATGCAGGGGACACGGGTTCGAGCCCTGGTCTGGGAAGATCCCACATGCCGCGGAGCAACTGGGCCCGTGAGCCACAACTACTGAGCCTGCGCGTCTGGAGCCTGTGCTCCGCAACAAGAGAGGCCGCGATAGTGAGAGGCCCGTGCACCGCGATGAAGAGTGAATAGGCAGCAAATACAGAATCCCAGGAGGATTCGTTCCCCAGAAGAGAGAACCGGGGACTTTGAAAGGCAGGGTAACAGAGATAGCTGTGGTTTATTGAGTGCTTCTTCTGTGTGAGCTGCACACTCTGCATACAGCATTTCAACTAATCATCCCAACTATCCTTTGAAGCAGGTACTATTATTTTCATTTTATAGATGAGAAATTGAGGCTAAGCTAGGTCAAGTAAACTGCCCTGAGTCTCATCATTAGAAACTAGAAGAGCTGGATTTAGACTCAGGTCTGCCTAGCAACAAAACTGGTGCCTTCCCCTATATATTGCACTAGCATATGCTGAAGTGAACCGAATTGTGGATGTCCAGACCCTGAGAAAAGACGGGGCACCTAAACTTCAGAGGAATACAAGTGGGCACATTAAGTGGGGGAGGAAATAAGAAACACCTGGCACCCTCACATGTGCTTATATCAGGGGACTTGAAATAGGGCGGGATTCTGGGATGAGGCACATCCTGTGTTCCCTCAAACAGACCGGAGCCATGCCTCTGTGAGCTTGATTGCCATGGCAATACTGCTGTCCCTCCTTCTGATTGGTGGAGGCTTCGCATTCTGGTTTAAGAAGCACCGGTAAGTCTCTCCTTTCCATCTCCTCCTTCCCTCAACTTCTCTCCCCATATCTTCTCCTCTCCCCCTTTCCTTATGGTCTCTCTCTTTGTTTTCTCTCACAGCCTCTATCAAGACATCCTGTGACTGTCCTCACCACACCTGTCTGTCTGGACCTCAGGATTTCAGGGCTTTAGTGCTCAGAATTTGAGGGTGAAAGACAGCTACCTTGAAGAAGCAGAGAACAATCATAAGGCAGCTTTTGTCACGTCCTTTGAACACTTTATCTAAGAGGATTTAAGTTCTTTTTCAGTATATTGCAAGTGTATAAGCCCACGTGGTTCTGTAAAAACAGAAGTGCAAACTCAGATACCTCTCAGGGACAAGCAGATAAAGGCTGGGGTGTAAGTGTGTGTGTGTGTGTGGTCATTATTTGAATGATGGAATCTGCAGTGAACTGGAAAGCACTTTTCCTGTCCAAAGGAAACAGGTCCAGCTGTTTGCTATCAAGTATAAAGTAAGACCCTGGCTTGGCTGTAACCCACGTTTTTTTCAAGAAAAGTGGAAGTCTAGGTTTATATGTGAACACGCCTGATATTAATGTGTTGACTCAAACTTTTACAATATTTGGGGTGTGGGATACCCCAAATACACCTCTGCTGGCTGATGACAACCCTGGGGCTCCCAGTTTGTGTCTCTAATGTAAAAAGTTTGTCCTGAATGACATATCGGCAGTTTTAGGACCTAGTTTCTATTGTGAATTTGGATTTATAAAGAGGGACATTTTCTCTTTAAAAGAAAATTAGGCTGTAAGAAACAGAGGTGTCTCAAGCTTTTTACTTGGCGTAACTTGATTAAAAGAGGAGAAATCATGGTGTATTTATATTATGTAGAAAAAGCTACTTTTGGTAGGGATATTTTTCTCAAGTGGTCCTACTTATAGCTATTGAATGAGACAATATGTGGGCTGGGCTGAACCCATTTGGGTAGACGTGAGCACTAGTGATGATGGCCCCACTGTCTGCTCTATTCTTAGCCTAGAGAAAAGAAGCAGGAAACATAGAGGAACAGCAGCCCTTCCTGATGCCAAAAAAATGAGAAGGCCAAGTTAAAAATCATCTGTTAGCTATCAGGGAAGTCGTCTCTTGGCACTCAAGGCCCTCGAACATCCAGCAAAATTGAGACTAAACTTTTGAAGTCTTTGCTTGAGAAAATTAAGACTTGGCATTTTCTATGTTGCACTTTCAGGTTGAACCTAGGATGTGGGTGGAAATCCAGCTAGTTTCTAAATCAATGGTTCCCAAACTGTGGTTTCCTAATCTGTAGCCTCCTTATCACCTGGAAACTTGCAAATTATTTTGGGCCACCCCCCCCAAAAGATGAGACCTACTGAAATGAGAAATCTTGGGAGTGGGGACCAGTAACCTGTGTTTTAACAAGCCCTCGGATGATTCTGATGTTCAGTTAGAGAACTGCTGTTTGCAGGTATTGTACAGTGCTAAGCAATGGATTCCTCAGAATGCTAAGTGAAAATGTTGGCCTGAGACTAGTTAGGGAAGGCTTCCTAGAGGGAGGGGAAATTGAAGCAGGAAGTAGAGATACAGTGAGGTGAACAAGCAAGTGCACTGGATCAGGAGACCATAGTCTCCTCTGACTCACTTTATTCCTGTGCCAAATGGAGATAATAATGTCTGTCCTGATCATGCTACAGATTGAACGTCTATGTCCTGTGTCCCCCGCACCCCAACCCCCGCTAATTCATATGTTGAAAACCAAATACCCAAGGTGATGGTATTAGAAGGTGAGGTCTTTGGGAGGAGATTAAATCATGAGGTCTGAGCTCTTGTGAATGGGATTAGTGCCCTTATGAAAATGGTCCTTATCTATAGCACAGGGAACTCTACTCAATATTCTGTTATAACCTATATGGGGAAGAATCTAAGAAAGAATAGATATATGTATAGGTATAACTAAATCACTTTGCTATACACCTGAAACTAACACAACATTGTAAATCAACTGTACTCCAATGTATAATAATAAAAATGTAAAATAATAAGATGTAAAATAATAAAAAAAAAGGTCCTTATCCCCTCCACCATGTGAAGACACAGCAAGAAGTTGCCGTCTATGAACCAGAAAGTGGACCCTCACTTAATCTGGGAGTTCCCAGCCTCCAGAACTATGAGAAATAAATTTCTATTGTTTTTAAGCCACCCAGTTTATGGTATTTTGTTATATCAGCCCAAATGGACTGAGATAGTTTATCTCACAAATGCTGTGGGGAGCAAATGTTTACAAATGTTTGGCAATCTGCAATGCCTTTAAAAATGTGGGGCCTGTTAACAGTTTTGGGTACCACACTGCCCTCAGGTGATGCGCTTCAGCTTTGCTTCCTCAAGCAGTGTCAAGCTTCTGAACCAGTCCCATTGGCCTTCTGCAATCTTAGGGCATGTGTGTTAAAGTGCTTTCTGCAATCTTTTTGGGAATGCTTCAGCATGAATTTACCTTAGCTCTGGTTCGTTTTTAAGCAACTTTGGTTTATTTTGGAGGTAAATGTCTATTTCTCTAGGAAATTCTGTCTTCTTCCTTCAAATACTCGGTTCAAAATATCTCAGGAAGTCCTTAGAATTCATTTTAGAGTGTGCTAATATTCTCTTTATGGATATCGGGTTCCTTATTGAGTGCTGTGCTGAGTGTCAATTTATTGCCCTTGAACTCCAAATTCATCCTTCATGATATGCTCAGTGATAATGGATGAAATTCCTCTAATCATTTCTTCTTCAAAGCGAGCACAGTGATAAGCTTTTCCAGTAGAGGGCCCTGGAGAGGTCCTGCAGGAGATAGGCACTCTCCTGTAGTTTCCAGCTACCGCAGGGCGGGTCAGCAGAGTGGGTGTGAAGGCATCCTGTGGGGTGCTGCCTCAGCCATGTGCCCAGAGCTCATGGACACTCAGTAACCTTGTAGCTTCAGCCTGGCAATAACCTTCACATGGAAACCAGCCCTCTGAAGGCTTTCTGCCCCTCCCAGTGCCCCATCCTCTCTTCAGATGGTCATATGGCCTCTGCTAAGTCCACCTGCTGCCCAGAGGTTTCCGCTGAGTCTCACTCTCTTTGCAAGCCCCCACCTGAGGTCTGGAGGGTTGCTTCCAGCTTGTCCAGTGACTGAAGACCAGCTCTGCCCTGGACAAACCAGCAAACTTCTTTGCTTCCCAAAGGGCTAAATGACACCTTCTCCAAGGAAGTCTGTGCTCCAGGCTTGGGGAGGGGTTACCCTTCCCACTTTATTCTGCCTTAAATATTCTCCTTCGGCCCTAGAGTTCCATGGAGAGTTTTCTTATGTCTTATAGTTATTTTCCCATTATAGTTTAATAATTCTATTAAACTTCCTCGGTTTAGCTCACTGTGTGGTTTCTATTTCCTGATTGGACTCAGGTGGATACATGTGCCTACTCTTGACCATACATAGGAAATCTGAACTTTCCAAAGCTATTTCTTGAGTTTGCTTTTGCTCATAAGTCTATGACATGGAATTGACCCACTTTGCTTTGTGGTTTAGCTCTTCCTCCAAGAACTTAGATTTCATGTTCTTCTTTGCCAAAACCATCCTCAGGAGTCATTACCTGCTCCACTTTTAGTGCATCTGCTCTTCTCATTCACAGGGGCCTTTGTCCAGGGTGTAGTTGAGAGGGGTATGGTTAACTGTTAGGCCAGGACAGGTGTAAACTGGGACTGGCTCAGACAAATTTTCTGTTGATTTATTGTTTTCTATTTGTGCTGCGCAGTGGCTCAACCCTGGCTCTTCTGATCTTCCTCCTGGGACAGGCCTCTATTCTCAGGTCACATAAATCTTCCCACTCCCATGGCCCACTCCCCAGATTCTCTTGTCCCTCTGATCTTTCTTTGTCTTCTGTGTTCATTATCATCCCTTATTTTCAGCTGAGTTCCTGCTCTGAGCTGTGGTGATGGGAAAGGCTTTATTCTCTTCAACTTCTTTTACTTACTCCGGCTGGGTCTTCGTAAGACTTGTATTCTTTTACTGATCTTATTGAACCATCTCTATGAGGGTGTTTCCACATGTTTGTCCCTGCTTTTCACCCTGCAGAACCATCTTTCCTGTTTTCTTGTGAAAATCAGGATTATCCAATAATGAGTTCCTCATCTTTCCTCCCTGGTTTATACATGAGTGTATACATTACCTTTTTTTTTTTTTTTGATTTTTATTTATTTGGCTGTGCCAGTTTTTTTTTTTTTTTTTATAATATTTACTTTCTGTTCTGCAAATATAATCTCTCCAGTTATGTACTCTTTTTTCTTCTTAAACATGCCACATTTAAATTTATTTATTTTTGGCTGCATTGGGTCTTCATTGCTGTGCACGGGCTTTCTCTAGTTGTGGTGAGCAGGGGCTACTCTTCGTTGCTGTGCTTGGGCTTCTCATTGCAGTGGCTTCTCTTGTTGTGGAGCATGGGCTATAGGCACCCAGGCTTTGTGGCTCAAGGGCTTAGTTGCTCCGCTGTGTGTGGGATCTTCCCGGACCATGGATCGAACCCATGTCCCCTGCATTGGCAGGCGGATTCTTAACCACTGCTCCACCAGGGAAGTCCCTGCACCAGGTCTTTAGTTGTGGCATGTGGGATCTTCTTTGCCGCATGCGGGATCTTGATTGCGGCATGCAGGATCTTTTCTTTATTTATTTAGGGGCTTCCCTGGTGGTGCAGTGGTTGGGAATCTGCCTGCTAATGCAGGGGACACGGGTTCGAGCCCTGGTCTGGGAAAATCCCACATGCCGCGGAGCAACTAGGCCCGTGAGCCAAAACTGCTGAGCCTGCGCATCTGGAGCCTGTGCTCCGCAACAAGAGAGGCCGCGATAGTGAGAGGCCTGCGCACCGTGATGAAGAGTGGCCCCCGCTCACCGCAACTAGAGAAAGCCCTCGCACAGAAACGAAGACCCAACACAGCCCAAAAAAAAAGAAAAAAAAGGTTCCCTTGTAATCTAGAGATTAAAAAAAAAAAAATAAAAAATATATATATATATATATATATATATATATATAATTTATTTATTTATTTAGGCTCACCGGGTCTTAGTTGCGGCATGCATGAGGGATCTTAGCTCCCTGACCAAGGAGGGAACCCACACCCCCTGCATTGGAAGGTGAAGTCTTTTTTTTTTTTTTAAATTTATTTATTTTATTTATCTATTTTTGCCTGCGGTGGGTCTTTGTTGCTGCACGCGGGCTTTCTCTAGTTGCGGTGAGCAGGGGCTACTCTTTGTTGCGGTGCGTGGGCTTCTCATTGCGGTGGCTTCTCTTGTTGCCGAGCATGGGCTCTAGGCACGCCGACTTCTTGGCACGCAGGCTCTAGAGCGCAGGCTCTGTAGTTGTGGCGCACAGGCTTAGTTGCTCCGCAGCATGTGGGATCTTCCCGGACCAGGGCTTGAACCTGTGCCCCCTGCATTGGCCAGCAGATTCTTAACCACTGCACCACCAGGGAAGCCCAAAGGTGAAGTCTTAACCAGGGAAGTCCCCCCTCTTTTATTTCTGATATTCCTTATCCTGAATTCTACTTTGTCTGACATTAAAATAGCTACTCGTGCTTTCTTATTATTAAGGTTTACTTAGTGTATCTTCTTCCATATTCTATTTTTAACCTATATGTGTCTTTATTGTTAGAGTGTGTTTTCTGTAGATAGAAAATAGTTGGGTTTTGCTTTTTTATCCATTATGACAATTTCTGCCTTTTAACTAGAGTGTTTTGACCACTTAAATGTAATGATTAAATTTAACTTTAATGCAATTTTTGACATGGGTTAAGTCTACTTTCTTGCCATTTGTTTTCTATTTGTCCCATCTGTACGTTTTCCTTTTTAGGATTCTATTTTTTCTCCACTAGTGGCTTACTGGTATGCCTCTTTTTAAACCTTTTTAAAGGCATTGCTCTAGGATTTACAATATATATTTTTTAATATATCACTGGCTACCTTTAAATAATATTATATTACTTTACATATATTGTGAGAACCATGCACAATGTATTTCCATTTCCCCCCTCCTGTCCTTTGTGTATTGCTGTCAGGAAGTTTACTTTTATATATGAATTTTATATATGAATTTAACTCCACAATTCATTGTTTTTGCTTTAAAGTTATCGTTAAAATATTTCAAAAAAAGAAGAAATATTCTTGAATATTTACTGATGTATTTACCATTTCTAGTACTCTTCATTCTTTTCAACAGATCCAAGGTTTCATCTATTGTCTTTTTTCTTCAACCAGAAGAAATTCCTTTCATATTTCTTATAGTTCAGATCTATTGGCAACACATTCACTCAGCTTTTATTTTCTGAAATAGGCTTTTTTTTTTTTTCATTTTTGAAAGATATTTGCAGGATATAGAATTCTGATTTGAAGATTTTTCAAGCACCATAAAGGTGTTGTTCCACTGCCTCCTGCTTTGCATTGTTATTGACCCAAGTCTGTGTTTATTCTTATTTTCCCCCACATATGTAAAGTATGCTTTCCCCCAGTTGCTTTAAATTTTTTTTCTTTCTCTCTCTTGTTTAGAACATTTGATTTCAGTGTGCCCCAGCGTGTGCGTGTATGTGTGTGTGTGTGTGTGTGTGTGTCACTGAGTTTCTTGAACTTGGGACTCCATCTCAGGTGTTATACTACTTGTCCTTTTTATTTCTTTTTTTTTGGCCACACCACGCAGCATGTAGGATCTTAGTTCGCAGGCCAGGGATCAAACCCTGTGTCACCTGAAATGGAAGCACGGAGTCTTAACCACTGGACTGCCAGGGAAGTCCCAAGACCACTTGACCTTTTTAAATGGGTCACAGAGACTGAACTTCCATCTCTGTCTCCTCAACTTACTGAGATTTCCATGCTCTTCTTGGGTTTTCCCTTGCTATGCTATGATTTGAAAATTGCCTCCAGGTGGAAAGACAGGGGACAATTGTAGATTTAATTGTAATAATATATTTCCTTTATCAAGCCAGATTTAGTGCTGTACCTTTTGTCTTTAAGTGGCTTGTTTTCAGAACTTAAGGGAAACATTTACAACTTCCTTGTTCCGCTTGGTAGAAATGAAAATCAACTAGAGGCCTTGTTTGTGAAAAGCTATTTTAGGAGTTGGAGGGCTGAGGGCTGTGGCAGGAGTAGAACACAGAGATGAACAATTAAACAACTCGGTGTTGCTGATACATGTAGAGCAGTAGTAAAGGGCTATTAAAAAAGGGCAGTCAATCAAAACAGAAAAAGAACCAGGTAACATTACCAAAAATCTCTTCTGCAGAGGTGAAAACAATGCAAGTTGCAAATGAAAAGGATTGCTCAGAATTGTCTTGCATTCCATGTCTGCATCCTGCATAAATTATAACCCCTAGCACTGGAGCTAATGCACTTTGATACACTTGCTGTGACTATATTGGAAAATTAAAGTGTTGAGATGGACTTAGAATTTAATCCTGACCTCTGATATTACTGTGGACTATAATGAGTTCAGTTGGAAAGACAACTACAGAATGACTTATAGTCCATAAGTCAACATACAGTTGTTGGCAGATGGAAGAGACCCATTGTAAAAGCAGGGTAAAAAATTAATCTGAGATTAATTTCTGTTAGTTCTAAACAGATTAACTAGAAATGGAAGAAAGTGGAAAGTTGCATATATGGCCTATACTTCAGATTCTAAAATTCAACAATAGCAATTCCATCACAGCAATGTCAGCTTGACATCTTTTTGGTGAGAGAAGGATACTGACCTTGAGAAATTTCAACTCAAAAATGTGAATGTGACTTATGGTGAATAGTTTTTAGTAGGTGCAAAATTGTATCTTCTGTTATGTATTTTAGACTTTCAAAGTACTGACGATGGTAAAGGAGAGGCAGGAAGTAGAGTTAATTTCTCACCATCATGATCAAGGGGAACCTGACATAAATAACTTAATCAGTGGCACAAGACTAGACAGGGTGAGTTATATAGAGATGGAACAGTTGAGATAGCCTACTGACTTTGCAGTGTTTGAAAAGCTAAGCTAAAGCATCCTTCTGTTGGGTCTGAAAGCCAGCAGATAAGGCAAAGGGACCCTTATGCCCCCTACACATGTGAAAAGAAAAATAAACTCAAGTCTTTTCACTGATGATAAGACATATACTGAGAAAACCCAAGGAGCCCTATTTAAAAAAATCAAATAAGTACTAGAAGTTATAAGGGAATTTTGTCATGTAGAAAAGGTAAATATATGAAAATCAAAGGTGTTCTGTCTATTAGCAATACTTCTCTGTACTAGGAACTGGAAACGGAAATAAACAGTTCATTCAAAAAAGTGACAAAAATATAAAATACTTAGGAATAAATTTCACAAGAATGGTATAGACCCCCATATGAAGAAAACCCTATATGTAGAGTCCTCTGAATGACAAAAGACATGTCCTGAGTTAATGAAAAGATATACTCTATTCTTGTTTTAGAAGATTTAACTTAATTAAATATCAAATTCCCATGATGTATGAATTAAATGAGATTCTAAGTACTATTAAAATGGCTAAAAATATGAAAAAAATATGGTGGGGGTATGGGATTTGCCCTTCTGGATATTAAAACTCAGAGGCACCATCAGGAAAATACTATGGTAATAAAATCAACAAACAGTTGAATAGAGGAGTAGGATAGAGAAGTAAGAAATAGATCTCAGTATATATGGGAATATATGATATGTTATTTTATATCACTGCAAAAGAATAATTAATGAGTGGGCTGGCTATCCATCTAGAAAAAAATAATATTGGAACTCTATCTCATAGCATAAATATAAATAAATTCCATCTATATATTTTAATAAATTTATTATTTTATTTATTTAGTTTTGGCTGTGTTGGGTGTTCAGTGCTGTGTGTGGGCTTTCTCTAGTTGCGGCGAGCAGGGATCTCTCTTCGCTGCGGTGCATGGGCTTCTTGTGGTGGCTTCTTTTGTTGCGGAGCATGGGTTCTAGGTGCGTGGGCTTCAGTAGTTGTGGCATGTGGGCTTCGGTAGTTGTGGCTTGTGGGTTCTAGAGCACAGACTCAGTAGTTGTGGTGCACGGGCTTAGTTGCTCCGTGGCATGTGGGCTTTTCCCGGACCAGGGCTCGAACCTGTGTCCCCTGCATTGGCAGGTGGATTCTTAACCACTGTGCCACCAGGGAAGCCCCAGATGTATTAACGAGTGAGGTTTTGAAGATTTTTTTTAACCAAAATAGGAATTCAGAAACTATAAAATATACACATATTAAAAAAATAAAAATTTTGTATGGCAATAGATGACATAAATCAATTGTGGATTGGGGGAAATATCTATATTGCAAAGTACAGATAGTGTTAGCTAACATTAATAATGAGAAGAGTCTCATAAATTTATGAGAAAAAGTTCAACACTCAAACAATAAATTGGCAAAGACTGAACAGATAAATCATAAAACAAATCCAAAATGGCTAATAAACATAAGAAAAGATAATCATCCTCATTAGTAGTCATGGAAATGCAAATTAAAGTAAAAATGAAATATCCATTCTATCCTAACAAATTGACAACAGTGAAGGAGAATAATACATATATGATTTTTAAAAACAGCCTTGTGGGAAGCTATTTGGCAAAAATCTCTTCACATGAAAAATTCACAGACTTCTCAACTCAGAAATTCTACTCTTGGGACTGTATTTTATTAAAATAAAAGCACCAGTATGTGAGGATGTATGTCCAAGAATGATTGTTGCAGCGTATGTATGTTTACGTATGTATGTAGGCGTATATGTATATATTTTGTAGTGGCAAAAAATAGAAGCAAGCATTAATTAGGATTAGATGTAGTTGCTTAAAGCATAAACAGCTCAAATAACAGGGGCTGAAACAAAATAAAAGTTTATTTCTCTCTCACATAATAGAAGAAATCCAGAGATAGGCACTCAAAGGTAGCTCCATTAAGTTAACAGAGACTCAGGCTTCTTCCACCTCATTGCTTGGTTACTTACTGTCATGCTTCAACATGAAATGCTAATGTTTTATCATGATAGATTCTGGGTAGCAGGCTGGAGGAAGGGAAGGACATCTCCTTTCTTCCCCCTTTAAGGAGAATTCTCAGAAGTAAGACACACCAACGACCCTTCTGCTGCTTCTTGGTAAGTAGTCACAGAAGCACACCAACCAATGTGCAAGTGAAGCTGGGAGATGTAGTATTTAGTCTGGTGATAATGTGCCTAGCTAAATATTAGGTTTTGTTACTAATGAATTTGGGGAGGCAACTAGAAGTCTCTGTTATGGGCAAAACATAGAACAATGGGGGGTCATTGAAGAAAATGAGTTAGGTCTATTAAAGTTGACTTGGAGGAACTACAACAACTTTATGAGGTTTTAAGAATCCTTAATTTATCTTAAATTTTTTCTTTTGTTTATTCACAAGAATGAATAATATCTATGTGTAGAGAAGTTTAAAAGATATAAAAAATTAAAGTTAAAACGTGAAATGATAAAAAAAAATATTGTGTTCATTTGGCAGTGTTTTTCCTTTCCCAGTGCTACCTAAAATATTGGTGTACTTACAATCAATGACATCTTTTGTAACACAGTATGATGAACTATGATAACAATAATTTAAATTAATGTGAATTAGTATAAAATAAGACAACAGATAGCATATAAATCTGATAATAACTCTACATACTTACCCAAAATTTTGCATAATTTTTACTCTTGGTCATTACCCCAAACAACTAAAATCTTAATACATGACCTTCCTTTGCCATCTTTCTCACTCCTGGTAGCTAACTCTTTGGACTATTTGGGTAGCTCCATTCCTCAGCCTCCTGGGACCCATTGATCCATTGCCTGCTTCCCTGATGTGTGTGTGTGTTGGCTCCCTTGCTCCAAAATCTAATGATCAATTGCAATTCACTCAAGAGTTTTTCAGAGTGGAGACTATATATATATTTGGTGGGGGCGGTACATATACTATTTTCTCTTTGCTTTTCCAAATTACTGAAATCTAGGAAAAAACCACTTTATCCAAAATGCAGAATGGTGGATACTACCGATTGGCTTGCTAAATCCTCCTTTGGTACCTTCTTTTATGGCAGAGTCTGGAAAGGTAAAAACCACATTTTTCAAACTTCTTTGCAGCTGGAGTTTGTAAATTAGATTTCACCAGTTAGATGCACTCATGTGACATTTGTGGAACGGTTTTTAGCTACAAATTCAATTTCTTTGATAGAAGTAAACTTATTCAGGTGATCTCTTTCATTTTAAGTGAACTTTGGTAGTCCATGTTTTTCAAGGAGTTTATTCTTTTCTTCAAAGTTGTTAAATTTATGGCATAAAGTCACTTATAATATTCCCTTATTAATCTTTTAACATATGTGGGATCTGTGTTTATTTGACCTCTTTCCTTTCTGTTATTGTTAATTTGTGTCTTCCCTCTTTTTTTTACTGACTAGTCAGGCTAGAGTTTTACCAATTTTATTGATCTGTTCATTGATATACTTTTTCTGTTTACTTCGTTTGAACTTTGTTTTGGGTTAAAATTAAGTTACTTGGAAAACTTTCTGATCCTTTAGAGCCTTGATTTTAAGTGTTGTTAGGTAAGATCAGAGCAGACTTTAGGGTTAATTCTGACCCACTACTTTAAGTAATACCCTCTTGAGTACTTCACTGAAGTACTAGAGGGGTGCCAACTGCAGATCTGTGGACTTCTCTGTGCAGCTTTTTCCTCTCTGCAACTCTGCCCTGTGAACTATAACCACCTTTGTCTTTCTGAACTTCTAACTCTGTATCCTCAACTCAGAGAGACTGCTAGGCTCTACATATATCCCTTTCCCTGGGCTGCATCTTAGAATCTCTCTTTAAGCAGTGAATTGACTCACCTTGTTTATTTACCCTCTCTCAGACATCACTGTCCTGTACTGCCTGATGGTCAATGTCCGAACATTGTTGTTTCATATAGATCGTCGACTTTTTTTAGTTGTGTCAGGCCAGAAGGTAAATGTGGTTTTTGTTTTTCTATCTTGTCTGGAAGAGGATTCCACATATGTGACCTTTGGAAGTCAGGAATAAATGAAGAACTTTTCCTACTCTATTTTTCTTCACTGGAAAATAGAGTTGTGGTTGTATTCCAGGTTCCATTCTCCAGATCTCTGTGTTCATAGACGGTAGTCGTGGTTAGCAGTGGTAGAAGAATCTCTCCAACTCCAGCTTCCCTGGATTACAGCCACTGTATTGAATTTGGCTTTGAGTTTAATAGATTAAGGACTCACCCTCCCCTAAGCACCACTGTGACTCAGTTGTAAAGTGTCCTGTGTGTTAATCATGTTTTTTTATTTTCTATATTTTATGATGCTCTGACATCTTGAGGACCTTACCTGCCAAGGAGGGACTGCTCCTCCCAGGGATAGCTAATTCCTTGAGATAGCAAACAACTCTACTGTGAACAAGTCTTTCATATGCAAACCAACCAATCCAAATCCCATATTCCCCAACCACCTCCATTACTAATTCTCACATACCAAGCCAATATTTTCCCTACCCTTAATCACGCCAGGACCAGGTACCAAACAACTGGAGACCACCCTTATAACTCATAGCCCACTGAAATTATTCAAATTACCCAATCTTAAACTGTTTACTTTGCCCTGCCTTGCCTTCCCTGTGGAAATCACGATAGAGGCTTATGCCCATGCTTTCCCCTTATTCCTTCTCTCTCCTGACTGCTCTTGGTACTATCCCATGTGGCCCTGCATGGCATGGTGTGCCCCTTTCTCTTGGGAATTGTAAGTAATAAGCTCTTCTATCAAAGGCAGTTGTCTCTGTGTCTGTCACATTACCATACCTGATTAAATGCAATCCTGGTCCAAGTTAAAACATCCTGGGAGTCATTTCTGCAATTCTCAGCCTAGACTGTTCTCTTTACCTTTCAACAATTTTGTAACACCCCATTGTTTGTATTAAATCTATTATTGCATAAAATACTTATGTTTTCTCATTCATCACTGACTTAATCATGCAGCTACACAAAGGAGACTCTATAAGAAAAATGTTCATGTTGTTCAAAGCTATAACCCACAGTAATATATTTTTAAAATTGTCATTTATTTATTTATTTAAATTAATTAATTAATTTATTTTTGGTTGCTCTGAGTCTTTGTTGTTGCACGCGGGCTTTCTCTAGTTGTGGCGAATGCGGGCTACTCTTTGTTGCAGTGCACAGGCTTCTCATTGCGGTGGCTTCTCTTTGTTGTGGAGCACAGGCTCTAGGCACACGGGCTTCAGTAGCTGTGGCACACGGGCTCAGTAGTTGTGGCTCACGAGCTTACTTGCTCCGCGGCATGTGGGATCTTCCTGGACCAGGGCTGGAACCCATGTCCCCTGCATTGGCAGGCAGATTCTCAACCACTGTGCCACCAGGGAAGTCCTTTACTGTTCTTTTATTGTGGGTTTATTTATTTATCTGTTGGACCTCAGTTATAGAGTGATGAATTAGTTATACTCCTCAGCTCATGGCATATTAGCATCTTTGGTCTGGGCAAGGACATTTTTTTTGTTTAACTTATTTATTTATTACCTTTATTCTCATTATCCAATTCCATTCCCACTTTCATACATAGGCAACTATTTTAAAGTGTTTCATGGGTAACTTTTTGTTTATATATGTCCTTAAAAATTGTTTTGTGTGCATGCATTTTGTTTTCACAAATGGTGTTTGATATATCTATCATCTCTATCTATCTACTACCTATCTTTCTATCTCTTACTCTTTCTTACCTTTCCTCCCCTAAACACTGTTTTAAGATTCCTCTCTATTGCTATATGTACATCTAATTTGTTGTTTCTAATTGCTGCATAATAAGGTGTGTGTCTACAACATAGTATCAGTTTTCCTATTGAGGGACCCAAGTTACCTCTGATACTCCACAATGAAGATCCTCATACTTGTTCTTTTATGGACATAAACATATAAGAGCACTTTAAAAAGGTAATAATCTTTAAGACAAAGAAACATTTTCTCAGCAAAGGTACTGAGCATGTTTATTAAAAATTAAATGAGATTAAAGACAAGGGACATAGCCAAGCATCCCCCAATTCAACAGTGATTAGTAACTGAGATCTGTGTCAGTGAAGCCGTGGCACCAGGAGTGTGAAGGAGCTTCCATCACCAATAGATCTGGACTAAAGAGCCTCAAGGTGGACTAAATTTCTCACATTTCACTTACTAGATAGGAATTAATTTACTCTCCTCTTGTAGAGCAGACTTGGAAATGAGCTGTGTTGTCACATGGAAGATCAGCGACATGTTTCCACGTGGGGGAAGAAGTGGGCATGCCCCATCCTTCCCACTTATACAACCTCAGCTGCCACCACAGCAGAACGTTGTCTTGGGGACAACAAGGTTAGACAGGCTGTCTCCCCCAAGAATAACTCCTTATTCAGATTAACTCACTGTAAGTGCTCCATGTGACCAGCAACCAGAAATTGGAAGCCTCCAAAAGGGACAGCATGCCACTATTTTGTGTGTAGCAGGATAACAGGAGCAGAGGAAGTATCCCTGGCTCAGCTATGATCATCATCTATCAGGACAGATGTGCCATTTTATCTAGGTTTTTGGGTCGGTGGGTGTGTTTCCCTAAACCCTCTAAAGCAAATATTTCAGTGCTACTGTCATTTGGGCCCTATTTTTTTTCCCCAAGGACACTTCATGTTATGCTTCATTTGGGCCAGATGTTCAAATCAGTGTATCTGTTCGTCTTCACTAAGAACACAACAATTATTTATTTGTCCTTCCAGCACACGTAGCAGAGAAGAGCAGCTGCTGACATGCAGCGAATGACAGATAGCTGATGCCCTTCTGCAAAACCACCAGCATCCCAGCAACCCAGGATACAAAAGGGGGTGGTACCCTCATTCAATCCCTATGTGACAGACCGTCTACAGGCTCCTTAATTTTAAACCCTAAATGAATAGCTTAAACAGATGTAGATTTCATGTGACAGGAGAGACAGGAAGATATGAGGCTTTATATTCTTCAGATGTCTACTTTTGCTGTACTGACTGTTAAAAAGTTATGTGTAACTTCAAGAAGAAAGGCACTAGAAGCTTCTTAGCAGAGGGTAATCCCAATCTTCTGGAGATTTAACGAGTTGTAGCTCACAGAATCTTCTGGCTCCGTCTGCTGTTAATTGAATCAAAGTCAGTAAAAGTCTTCCTGTACTTTGGTGTGAATTTTCTGGATGTGAACCCAGCCATATTAAATATGAGCCTCACAGATGTTGTCTCATCACTATCATGGTATTTATCAGACATGGGAATAACTTCTTTTATACTGGCCTGGATGACAAGCTTAGCACATTTACATGGGAACAAGGCAACACATACTATAGACTTTCACACCAGCCAAATTTTTGTTTGTGACGGCATTCAGCTCGTTATGGCACATGTAAAGGTATTTGGTACCCAGCTTACTCTCCAAGGTAGCAGGTCATTGCTATTGTACCCAATCCCTACGATCTTTTTTCTGCCTTTAGGATTCAGGCTCTGACTTGCGAATTCGGATCTTTGCTTCTCTGTGCTGATGATAAGAAGGCCACTGCCATGAAATACTCAGGCCATTCCAAATAGTCACCCCCTTTTTGCAGGAAACTTCACTGAAGCTGGGTTCTCATGGCTGGTACCTGCCCATCCTCCTGTCCGGGATTTGCAAACCTGCAAGTTCCTTTTGCCACAGCCAAAGCATGCCCAGGCCATTGGCAATATCTTAAATAAGCCAGTTAGCTCACTGATTTTCACTGTTTCTTTGTTCCAATGTAAGCATTTTAACGTCCACAAATTTCTCTTGAAATTCCACTTTGCTCAAAAATTGATGGACCTTCAAGGGAGATTTCAATACAATTCTCACAATTATTAGTAAGTACGGTAGCCAGAAAAATCAGCATAGATGTAAAAGATTTGAGGAGCAAAATAAAAATATTCATCTAGTTGACCTATATAGAATCTGCATTCAAAAACTGGACAGTAAAACTGTACATCTCACAGATTTTGTTGAGTAATGTTTTTATTGTTATTCAGTCTTAAGTTTTTTTAAAATTTTCAGCATAATTTCTCTTTTGATTAATGAATTCCCTAGAAGTATGTTTTCAAACCAATTATATGGAAATTTAAACATTTACCTTTTTGTTATTAATTTTTAGATTAGTGATATTATGGTCAGAGAATGTGAATAGGGTCCATAGCTACCTGTTTTTTGAAATGTGTTGAGACTTTCTTTATGGCTTAGAATATAGCCATTTATATATTTGACTCATATATACTTGAGAAGCCCACGTACACCCCAATTTTTAGATGTAGAATTTTATACAGGCCAGAATAATTTTTTCAGCTTCATTGAGCTTTACTTGACAAATAAAATTATATTTAAAGTGTAAAAGGTGATGATTTGACGTACATACACATTGTGAAAGGATTCCTACAACTGAGTTAATTAACACATCCATTACCTCACATATTTATTTACCTTTTTTTGTGTGAGAACTCAAGTTCTACTCTCTTAGCAAATTTCAATTATACAGTACAATATTATCAACTATATTCTGCCTTAGATCCTCAGAACTTATTTATCTTATAACTCAAAGTTTGTACCCTTTTACCAACTTCTCATTTCCCCCATCCCATAGCTACTGGCAACCATCATTTTATGCTCTGTTTCCATGAACTTGACTTTTTTTTTTTTTAACATCCCACATATAAGCGATACCATTCAGTATTTGTTTTGTTTTTGTCTGGCTTATTTAGCATAATGCCCTCCATGTTCACCTATGTTGTCACAAATGGGAGGATTTCCTTCTATTTAAAGGCTGACTATTGTTCCATTATATGGAACAGTATATATTGTTTTGTATTTTGTTATGATTTTGTCGTTAACAGATTGTTTATGTTAAGTGGAGCACAGGGTGTCGGATTGTGAGCTGAAGTTTAACAATAGACCAGGAGAGAAATTGAAATAGAGAATTTTATTACTCATAGGTCCTGGAGGAGGTACATGGCAAGCCTAGAGGAACCATATGGAGAGGTAAAAGCGGACTGAAGACAGAAAGACAGAATGTGGGGTGCATGCCTTTGTTAGGGTCTTTGGGTAGAATGCTTTGGGGTTCCCGGGCTAAGGCTGGATTGGCCAATTAGAGCCAAAAGAGTGAGGTTTTGGTAAGCCCCACCAGGGTCTTACTAAGGAGCACATGAGAGGAAGGCACTGGGAAACAAGCCAGGAGGACTGCTGATCACAAGGGCTGCTGGGGAAGTCATATCAGGAACTTAACATTTACTTGTGACTCTGTGGGCCACAAATCTGGACATGTGCTTCCATGGGTTTAAGGTTACTGCAGGCCCCTTGACTAAACAAAATGGATGCTGAGGCAGCAATACCATGGATCAGCTTAGCTAAACTCTCCACAATATACCCCATTTAAAAAAAATCCATTCATCTGTGGACAGACACTTAGGTTGTTTCCATACCTTGGCTATTGTGAATAATGCTGCAATAAACATGGGTGTTAAGATATCTCTTTGAGATAGTGATTTTTTTTCCATTGGAACCTCCATACCGTTTTCCATAGTGGCTATACCAGTTTGCATTCCCACCAATAGTGTTCAAGGGTTCCCTTTCTTTCACATTCTTACCAGCATTTGTTATCTCTTGCCTTTTTGATAATAGGCATCTAAACAGGTGTGAGGTGTTATCTCATTGTGGTTTGATTTGCATTTTCCTGATGATTAGTCATGTTGAGCAACTTTTAATGTACCTGTTGACCATTTGTATGTCTTCTTTGGAAAAATGTATATTCAGGTTCTTTGCCTATTTTTTAAGTATTATTATTATTATTTTTGCTATTGAGTTGTACGAGTTCTTTGTATATTTGGGTATTAAATCCTTATTAGATATGTAGTTTGCAAATATTTTCTCCCCATCCATAGGATGTATTTTCATTTTGTTGATGGTTTCATTTGCTGTTTAGTAGCTTTTTAGTTTGATGTAGTCCCACTTGTTTATTTTTGCTTTTATTGCCTTTGCTTTTGGTGCCATATTAAAAAAATCATTGCCAATATCAATGTCAAGGAGCTTACCCCTATATTTTATTCTGGGAGTTTTACAGTTCCAGGTCTTATGTCCAAGTCTTTAATCCATTTTGAGTTGATTTTCAGGTGTGGTGTAAAATAGAGGTCCAGCTTCATTCTTTTGCAAGTGGATATCCACTTTTCCCAGGACCATTTATTGAAGAGACTATCCTTTTCCCACTGTATATTCTTGGTGCTTTTGTCAAAAATTAATTGACCATATATGCATGGAGTAATTACTGGGCTTTCTATTTTGTTCCATTGATCTATGTGTCGGTTTTTATGCCAATACCATACTGTTTTGATTAATAAACCTTTGTAATGTAGTTTGAAATCAAGAAGTGTGATGACTTCAGCTTTGTTCTTCTTTTTCAGGATTGCTTTGACTACTCAAAGTATTCCATGGCTCCATATAAATTTTAGGATTGTTCATTGTATTTCTGTGCAAATTCCAATGAAAGTTTGATAGGGATTTCATAGAATCTGTAGATTGCTTTGGGTAACATGGACATTTTAACATTATTAATTCTTCCAATCTATGAATATGGACTATCTTCCCATTTATTTTTGTCTTCAATTTCTTTCACCAACATCTTATAGATTTTTTGTTTTTGTTTTTGTTTTGTTTTTGTTTTTTGGACAGTTCCACAACTGGGATATTTTAATATAAATACTATAAAAATAATACATACAACAAAAAAAATGCAGACTGGTAATAGGTGATATAAGATAGAAGGGAAAAATCCTCCTCACTACTCCAATCTTCTAATGTCACAACTGTAAACACAACAGTTTCTTTAAAATGCTGAAATTTATAAGTATTCTAACAAGTCCCAAGGCTTTGTTCCTTCTGTATTGGTTTGTTTCAGAGAGTGTTGAGATACATTTAAAATATTAATCATCACTACTGTTAGAGTAGGAATGAAACTTAATTTCATAATAAAATATAGTTAACACTGGGTTGTTAAAAGCCCCATTTTCTTCACATTTTATATTTTTTCTTCCTTACTAAAATAATATTGCTCAGTTTGATCCCTGGTCAGGGAACTAAGACCCTGCATGACACGCAGCATGGCCAAAAGAAAATTAAAGTACAAAATAATATTGCTCAAAATATATCCTATCCCTATTGATCAGCAAGATGTTATAGTCTTGTCTTGCAAGTGTAGCACATATATAATTAAGCAGTTGGCAAACATACAGAGATTGAGTACAAATAAGGCCCACAATGTACTGTTGTATAATGCATTTACCAACAGGTTGATTGAACCAGTTGTTACACTTAACAGCAAGAAAAAATTAACTGGTTTCTGTTCATTGCTATGATTAAACAAAGAGTGGGTTCCTTTCTTTTAGCTTCAGAGACTTGAGATTCTGAATGCTTTTTATGTGCAGCAGGTGACTGCATAAGCTTCCAAGAACATAGTACTGCTGCCCCTTTAATTAGAAGTTTGGCAGTGCTCAAAATTATATCACCCACTATTAAACTACTAAGGAGGATCAGACAAGAAGCAACTGTCCAAATAAAAAGGCTAAATTGGCCATTCTTCGAGATGCTACCCTACATTTACCTGAACTGTGTAAAGAGATATGAAGAGGCCAATAGCTGTCAGTAGAATACAATATGCTACTTTTATCCAGTCTTTGATATGTGATTTTTTTAAAGCGCATATGACCCTTTTTGAAAACCAGCCATTATTTCTTTTTCCAAAGGTTCATTGTTAGTATTTGGAAATGCAATGTTTTTTTGTATATTGATTTTGTACCCTTCAACTTTACTAAATTTGTGTATTAGTTCTAACAGTTTTTTCGTTGAGTTTTTAGGGTTTTCTATATATAAGATCATGTCATCTGCAAATAGAGACAGTTTTACTTCTTCCTTTCTAATTTAGATGCCTTTAATTTTTTTCTTGCCTAATTGCTCTGGCCAGAACTTCTGGTACTATGCTGAATCAAAGCAGCAATAGTGTATATCTTTGTCTTTTACCTAATCATAGAGGAAAAGCTTTTAGCTTTTCAACATTGAGTATGATATTAGCTGTGGGCTTGTCATATTATAGCCTTTACTATGGCGAGGTATATTCCATCTATACCTAATTTATTGAGAGTTGTTTCCGTATCATGAAAGGATGTTGAATTTTGTCAAATGTATTCTCTGCATCTATTGAGATGATCATACAGTTTTTAATCTTTTTTTTTTTATTTTTTTTTTATTTTTGGCTGCGTTCAGTCTTCATTGCTGCGCGTGGTGGGCTTTCTCTAGTTGCAGAGAACTGGGGCTACTGTTCATTGCTGTGCGTGAGCTTCTCATTGCGGTGGCTTCTCTTGTTGTGGCGCATGGGCTCTAGAGCACAGGCTCAGTGGTTGTGGCACACAGGTTTAATTGCTCTGTGGCATGTGGGATCTTCCCAGACCAGGGCTCAAACCCGTGTCCCATGCATTGGCAAGCAGATTCTTAACCACTGTGCCACCAGGGAAGTCCCCAGTTTTTAATCTTTATTTTGTTAATGTTGTGTATCACATGTATTGATTTGTGTATGTTGAACCATCCTTGCATTCCAGGAGTAAATCCCACTTGATCATGGTGTAATATTCTTTTCATGTACTACTGAATTCGTTTGCTCTTTTTCTTTTTTATAAATTTATTTATTTATTTATTTATTTATTTATTTTATTTTTGGCTGCATTGGGTCTTCGTTGCTGCGTGCGAGCTTTCTCTGCTTGCGGTGAGTGGGGGTTACTCTTCCTTGTGGTATGTGGGCTTCTCACTGCGGTGGCTTCTCTTGTTGTGGAACACGGGCTCTAGGCTCGCAGGCTTCAGTAGTTGCAGCACGTAGGCTAAGTAGTTGTGGCTTGTGGGCTCTAGAGTGCAGGCTCAAAAGTTGTGGCGCACAGGCTTAGTTGCTCCGCAGCATGTGGTATCTTCCCAGACCAGGGCTCGAACCTGTGTCCCTTGCATTGGCAGGCGGATTTTTAACCACTGCGCCACCAGGGAAGTCCTGTTTGCTCTTTTTTGTTGAGGATTTTTGTATCTATGTTCATAAGACATATTGGCCTGCAGTTTTCTTTTCTTGTAGTGTCCTTGTCTGTCTTTTGTGTCAGGGTAATGCTGGCCTCGTAAAATGAGTTTGGAAGGGCTCGCTCTTCAATTTTTGGCAAGAGTTGGAGAAAAATTAGTGTTAATTCTCTTATAAATCTTTGTTAGAATTTACCAGAGAAGCCATCTGTTTCTTTGTTGGGAGGTTCTTGATTACTGATTCAATCTCCTTAGTTGTTATTGGTCTGTTCAGATTTTCTATTTTTTATGATTTAGTCTTAGTAAGTTGGATGTTTCTATGAATTTGTTTATTTCTTCCAGGTTATCTAATTTGTTGGCATATTGTTGTTCATAGTAGTTTCTTATGATCCTTAGCATTTCTGTCTTATCAGTTGAAATGTCTTCTCTTTCACTTCTCATTTTATTTGAGTCTCCTCTCTTTTTTTCTTAGTCTATCTAATAATTTGTCAATTTTATTTACTTTTTCAGAAAAGCAGCTCTAAGTTTTATTGATCTCTTCTGTTGTATTTCTAGTCTCTATTATATTTATTTCTGCTCTAATCTTTGCCATTGCCTTCCTCTATTAACTTTGGACTTAGTTTTTTCTTTTTTTTCTAGTTACATTAGGTGTAAAGTTAGATTGTTTATTTGAGATTTATTTCTTAATGTAGGCGTTTATTGCTATAAACTTTCCTCTTAGAACACTTTTGCTGCATCCCATAAGTTTTGCTGTGTTGTGATTCCATATTCATTTGTTTCAATATATTATTTGATTTCCATTTTGATTTCTTCTTTGACCCATGGGTGTTCAGAAACATGTTGTTTAATCTCCACATATTTATGGATTTTCTAGTTTTCTTCTTATAATTTATTTCTGGTTTCCTACCATTGTGATCATAAAAGATGCTTGATATTGTTTCAATCTTCTTAAGTTTATTAAGGCTTGTTTTGTGGCCTAATGTATGATCTATCCTGGGACTGTTCCATCTGTGCTTGAGAAGAATGTGTATTCTGCTGTTACTGGATAGAATGTTTGGTATATGCCTATTAGGTCCATCTGTTCTGACATGTAGTTTAAGTCCAATGTTTACTTATTAATTTTATGTCTGGATGATCTATCCATTGTTAAAAGTGAGGTATTAAAATCCCCTACTACTATTGTATTGCTGTCTGTTTTCCCTTCAGACCTGTTAATATTTGTTTTGAATAATTTAGGTGGTCCTTGGCTTATTTTTTTTTCATTTTCTACACATTTTGTTTGTTTTCTTTTGAAGAAGTGGAGTTAGGTATATTTTTTTTTGAATTTTATTTTATTTATTTTTTATACAGCAGGTTCTTATTAGTTATCTCTTTTATACATATTAGTGTATACATGTCAATCCCAATCTCCCAATTCATCCCACCACCACCACTCCTGCCCCCGCCACTTTCCAACCTTGGTGTCCATATGTTTGTTCTCTACATCTGTGTCTCTATTTCTGCCCAGCAAACCGGTTCATCTGTACCATTTTTCTAGGTTCCACATATATGCGTTAATATATGATATTTGTTTTTCTCTTTCTGACTTACTGCACTCTGTATGACAGGCTCTAGATCCATCCACGTCTCTACAAATGACCCAATTTCATTCCGTTTAATGGCTGAATAATATTCCATTGTATATAGGTACCACATCGTCTTTATCCATTCATCTGTGGATGGGCATTTAGGTTGCTTCCGTGACCTGGCTATTGTAAATAGTGCTGCAATGAACATTGGGATGCATGAATTATGGTTTTCTCCGGTATATGCCCAGTAGTGGGATTGCTGGGTAATACGGTAATTCTATCGTTAGTTTCTTAAGGAACCTCCATACTATTCTCCATAGTGGCTATATCAATTTACATTCCCACCAACAGTGCAAGAGGGTTCCCTTTTCTCCACACCCTCTCCAGCATTTGTTGTTTGTAGATTTTCTGATGATGCCCATTCTAACTGGTGTGAGGTGATACCTCATTGTAGTTTTGATTTGCATTTCTCTAATAATTAGTGATGTTGAGCAGCTTTTCATGTGCTTCTTGGCCATTTATATGTCTTCTTTGGAGAAATGTCTACTTAGGTCTTCTGCCCATTTTTTGACTGGGTTTTTTGTTTTCTTAATATTAAGCTGCATGAGCTGTTTATATATTTTGGAGATTAATCCTTTGTCCGTTGATTCATTTGCAAATATTTTCTCCCATTCTGAGGGTTGAATTTTCGCCTTGTTTGTAGTTTCCTTTGCTTTGCAAAAGCTTTTAAGTTTCATTAGGTCCCATTTGTTTATTTTTGTTATTTCCATTACTCTAGGAGGTGCATCAAAAAAGATCTTACTGTTATTTATGTCACAGAGTGTTCTTCCTATGTTTTCCTCTGAGTTTTATAGTGTCCAGTCTTACATTTAGGTCTCTAATCCATGTTGAGTTTATTTTTGTGTATGGTGTTAGGAAGTGTTCTAATTTCATTCTTTTACATGTAGCTGTCCAGTTTTCCCAGCCCCACTTATTGAAGAGGGTGTCTTTTCTCCATTGTCTATCCTTGCCTCCTTTGTCAGAGATTAGTTGACCATAGGTGCGTGGGTTTATCTCTAGGCTTTCTATCCTGTTCCATTGATCTATATTTTGGTTTTTGTGCCAGTACTATATTGTCTTGATTACTGTAAGCTTGCAGTATAGTCTGATGTCAGCGAGTCTGATTCCTCCATCTCTGTTTTTTTCCCTCAAGGTTGCTTTGGCTATTCGGGGTCTTTTGTGTCTCCATACAAATTTTAACATTTTTTGTTCTAGTTCTGTAAAAAATGCCACTGCTAATTTGATAGGCATTGCATTGAATCTGTAGATTGCTTTGGGTAGTATAGTCATTTTCACAATATTGATTCTTCAATCCAAGAACATGGTATATCTCTCCATCTGTTTGTGTCATCTTTAATTTCTTTCATCAGTGTCTTATAGTTTTCTGAGTACAGGTCTTTTACCACCTTAGGTAGGTTTATTCCTAGGTATTTTGTTCTTTTTGTTGCAGTGGTGATTGGGATTGTTTCCTTAATTTCTCTTTCTGATATTTCATTGTTAGTGTATAGGAATGCATGAGATTTCAGTGCATTAATTTTGTATCCTAAAACTTTACCAAATTCATTGATTAGCTCTAGTAGTTTTCTGGTGCCATCTTTAGGATTCTCTATGTATAGTATCAGGTCATCTGCAAACAGTGACAGTTTTACTTCTTCTTTTCCAATTTGTATTCCTTTCTTTCTTTTTCTTCTCTGATTGCTGTGGCTAGGACTTCCAAAACTATGTTGAATAATAGTAGTGAGAGTGGACATTCTTGTCTTGTTCCTGATCTTAGAGGAAATGGTTTCAGTTTTTCATCATTGAGAATGATGTTTGCTGTGGGTTTGTCATATGTGGCCTTTATTATGTTGAGGTAGGTTCCATCTATGCCCACTTTCTGGAGAGTTTTTACCATAAATGGGTGTTGAATTTTGTCAAAAGCTTTTTCTATTGAGATGATCATATGGTTTTTATTCTTCAATTTGTTAATATGGTGTATCAGATTGATTGATTTGCATATATTGAAGAATCCCTGCATCCCTGGGATAAATCCCATTTGACAATGGTGTATGATACTTTTAATGTGTTGTTGGATTCTGTTTGCTAGTATTTTGTTGAGGATTTTTGCATCTATATTCATCAGTGATATTGGTCTGTAATTTTCCTTTTTTGTAGTATCTTTGTCTGGTTTTGGTATCAGGGTGATGGTGGCCTCATAGAATGAGCTTGGGAGTGTTCCTTCCTATGCAGTTTTTTGGAAGAGTTTGAGAAGTATGGGTGTTAGCTCTTCTCTAAATGTTTGATAGAATTCACCTGTGAAGCCATCTGGCCCTGGACTTTTGTTTGTTGGAAGATTTTTAATCACAGTTTCAATTTCATTACCTGTGATTGGTCTGTTCATATTTTCTATTTCTTCCTGGTTCAGTCTTGGAAGGTTATACCTTTGTAAGAATTTGTCCATTTTTTCCAGGTTGCCCATTTTATTAGCGTATAGTTGCTTGTAGTAGTCTCTTAGGATGCTTTGTATTTCTGCAGTGTATGTTGTGACTTCTCCTTTTTCATTTCTAATTTTATTGATATGAATCCTCTCCCTCTTTTCCTTGATGAGTCTGGCTAATGGTTTATCAATTTTGTTTATCTTCTCAAAGAACCACCTTTTAGTTTTATTGATCTTTGTTATTGTTTTCCTTGGTTCTATTTCATTTATTTCTTCTTTGATCTTTATGATTTCTTTCCTTCTACTAACTTTGGGTATTATTTGTTCTTCTTTCTCTATTTCTTTTAGGTGTAAGGTTAGATTGTTTATTTGAGATTTTTCTTGTTTCTTGAGGTAGGATTGTATTGCTATCAGCTTCCCTCTTAGCACTGATTTTGCTGCATCCCATAGGCTTTGGATCGTTGTGTTTTTGTTGTCATTTGTCTCTACGTATTTTTTGATTTCCTCTTTGATTTCTTCAGTGATCTCTTGGTTATTTAGTAACATATTGTTTAGCCTCCATGTGTTTGTGTTTTTTACATTTTTCCCCCTGTAATTGATTTATAATCTCATAGTGTTGTGGTCGGAAAAGATGCTTGATATGATTTCAATTTTCTTAAAATTACCGAGGCTTGATTTGTGACCCAAGATGTGATCTATCCTGGAGAATGTTCCGTGTGCCCTTGAGAAGAAAATGTAATCTGCTGTTTTTGGATGGAACGTCCTATAAGTATCAATTAAATCTATCCCATCTATTGTGTCATTTAAAGCTTGTGTTTCCTTATTAATTTTCTGTCTGGATGATCTGTCCACTGGTGTAAGTGAGGTGTTAAAGTCCCCCACTATTATTGTGTTACTGTTGATTTCCTCTTTTATAGCTGTTAGCAGTTGCCTTATGTATTGAGGTGCTCCTATGTTGGGTGCATATATATTTATAATTGTTATATCTTCTTCTTGGATTGATCCCTTGATCATTATGTAGTGTCCTTCCTTGTCTCTTGTAACATTCTTTATTTTAAAGTCTACTTTACCTGATATGAGTATTACTACTCCAGCTTTCTTTTGATTTCCATTTGCATGGAATATCTTTTTCCATCCCCTCACTTTCAGTCTGTATGTGTCCCTATGTCTGAAGTGGGTCTCTTGTAGACAGCATATATATTGGTCTTGTTTTCATATCCATTCAGCAAGCCTTTGTCTTTTGGTTGGAGCACTTAATCCATTCACGTTTAAGGTAATTTTCGATATGTATGTTCATATTACCATTTTCTTAATTGTTATTGGTTTTTGTAAGTCCTTTTCTTCTCTTGTGTTTCCCACTTAGAGAAGTTCCTTTAGCATTTGTTGTAGAGCTTGTTTGGTGGTACTGAATTATCTTAGCTTTTGCTTGTCTGTAAAGGTTTTGATTTCTCTGTCGAATCTGAATGAGATCCTTGCCGGGTAGAGTAATCTTGGTTGTAAGTTCTCCCCTTTCATCTCTTTAAATGTATCATGCCACTTCCTTCTTGCTTGTAAAGTTTCTGCTGAGAAATCAGCTGTTAACCTTATGGGAATTCCCTTGTATGTTATTTGTTGTTTTTCCCTTGTTGCTTTCAATAATTTTTCTTTGTCTTTAATTTTTTTCAGTTTGATTACTATGTGCCTCAGCGTGTTTCTCCTTGTGTTTATCCTGCCTGGGACTCTCTGTGCTTCCTGGACTTGGGTGGCTATTTCCTTTCCCATATTAGGGACATTTTTGACTATAATCTCTCTAAATATTTTCTCGGGTCCTTTCTCTCTCTCTTCTCCTTCTGGGACCCCTATAAGGCAAATCTTGTTGCAGTTAATATTGAGGCCTCTTAGACTGTCTTCATTTCTTTTCATTCTTTTTTCTTAATGTGTTCTGTGGCAGTGAATTCCACCATTCTGTCTTCCAGGTCACTTATCCATCCTTCTGCCTCAGTTATTCTGCTATTGATTCCTTCTAGTGTATTTTTCATTTCAGTTATTGTAATGTTCATCTCTGTTTGTTCTTTAATTCTTCTAAATGTTTGTTCTTTAATTATTCTAGGTCTTTGTTAAACATTTCTTGTATCTTCTGAATCTTTGCCTCCATTCTTTTTCTGAAGTCCTGGATCATCTTTACTATCATTATTCTGAATTTTTTTTGGAAGGTTTCCTATCTCCACTTCATTTAATTGTTTTTCTGGGATTTTCTCTTGTTCCCTAATCTGGTACATAGCCCTCTGCCTTTTCGTCTTGTCTATCTTTCTGTGAATGTGGATTTTGTTCCACAGGCTGCAGAATTGTAGTACTTCATGCTTCTGCTCTCTGCCCTCTGGTGGCTGAGGCTATCTAAGAGGCTTGTGCAAGCTTCCTGATGGGAAGGACTGGTGATGGGTAGAGCTGGGTGTTGCTCTGGTGGGCAGAGCTCAGTAAAACTTTAATCTGCTTGTCTGCTAATGGGTCAAGCTGGGTTCCCTCCCTGTTGGTTGTTTGGCCTGAGGCAACCCAGCACTGGAGCCTACCTGGGCTCTTTGGTTGGGCTAATGGCGGACTCTGGGAAGGCTCATGCCAAGGAGTACTTCCCAGAACTTCTGCTTCCAGTGTCCTTGTCCCCACAGTAAGCCACAGCCACCCCCCCAACCCCCCCACACAGGAGACCCTCCAACACTGTCAGGTAGGTCTGGTTCAGTCTCCTATGGGGTCACTGCTCCTTCCCCCAGGTCCTAATGTGCACACTACTTTTCGTGTGCCCTCCAAGAGTCGAGTCTCTGTTTCCCCCAGTCCTGTCAAAGTCCTGCATTCAAATCCTGCTAGCCTTCAACGTCTGATTCTCTGGGAATTCCTCCTCCTTTTGCCGGAACCCCAGGTTGGGAAGCCTGACATGGGGCTCAGAACCTTCACTCCAGTGGGTGGGCTTCTGTGGTATAAGTGTTCTCCAGTGTATGAGTCACCCACCCAGCAGTTATGGGATTTGATTTTATTGTGATTGCACCCCTCCTACCGTCTCATTGCAGATTCTCCTTTGTCTTTGGATGTGGGGTATCTTTTTTTGTGAATTCCAATGTCTTCCTGTCAATGATTGTTCAGCAGTTAGTTGTGAATCCAGTGCTCTTGCAAGAGGGAGTGAGTGCACATCCTTCTACTCCGTCATCTTGAACCTAGTGGAGTTAGATATATCTTAGTTTTTGTGAATTGTAACCCCAGAGAATATGTCCCATCTGTGTTCTGTTTTTACAGTAGGAGCTCCTAGGCTCATGATAGAAAAATGCAGTCTTAGAGCCCACATTGAGTTTTAACATAACTACATTCTTTTCTTATTTCTTTTCCTTTTACCCAGCAGGAGATAACTGTGGGAAGAACCAGATCAGTTATAGACAAAATAAAGAAACTCTAATTTCCTTTGCAATTTGGCTACAATTTAAACACAATAAGCAATTTTCTGGCTAGAATATGAAAGGATGTAGAAAATCTTTGTTCCCATGGTAACACCAAAAGTTTAGATACTATAAAACTTGTACTTATGTATGAAACTATTGAAGAGAAGTGGATGTAAGAAAATCCCAGATGGACTGATTTTCAGAGAGAAGACCTCTTTATACATGACTATCAAAAATGGCAGTGTCTGGAGGCAACGTTGGAGAAGAAAGCCTGCCAAGACTGAGATAGATGAAAGATTAACAATGGTGGGAACAGGTTGGAGAGACTGGAGTCTAGAAGACTCTCAAATGCAGCAATATTTACTTGGAATAACAATTTTCCCTGGCTTACCACTCCTGTTTTGCTGAGTAAAGGGCAGTGACTGTGGACCTAGTCTAGAGAATACATGAGACTAGATGATATACTCTAGTCTCATGTATTCACAAGGTGCCTAGAAAAAAGGGCTCTTCTACCATGGGTTCAAAAGATGAAACTGAGTTCCAACTCCCATCAGATCCCAGGATTAAACATTGATAAGATCAAAGAAATTGGACTTAGTCAGGAACAGCTGTGGCATTGGGAGGAAGGCTAACCAGAGATGAAGTCAATATTAAAAATTGTTGCCTTAGGCCAAGACTAACTTGATACATAGTGATATCTGAATAAACACGTTTTCACTTTAGTAGCCACATATTGGAATGAGATTGCACATTCTTGGAAATAAATATAAAGCAAAAGAGCTGTATAATTAAATTTCCACTGCTATCTATAAACAATGTCCAATATATCATAAAGCACTGTGAAATATGTGATGAAAATGGAACACATAAAAACAAACCAAAGAAACATATCCACAGAAATGCAGATACTGGAATTAGCAGAAAAAAAGCTTAAAACTAGTATCATAAGTATATTTGGCTCGTGACCCTGGCTTGGGCTAGCTCTGTCCCTCAGGTAAAGATCACTGCTCCTCTCAAATTGACTGACTCTGTATGGCTCTTTCTCATTCCAGGTTCCAGTAACAACCCCCTCTCCTTGGTCATTAATGCATTTTGGTAGAAATAATGGCTACCAAACAAAAAACAAAAAACAAAAAACAAAACCTCACAAAAGCAAAACCTTTACAGGTAAATTTTTATTTTATTTTATTTTATTTATTTTTTTTATTTTTGGCTGCATTGGGTCTTCGTTGTTGTGCGCAAGCTTTCTCTAGTTGTGGCGAGTGGGGGCTACTCTTCATTGCGGTGTGCGGGCTTCTCATTGCGGTGGCTTCTCTTGTTGTGGAGCACTGGCTCTAGGCACGCAGGCTTCAGTAGTTGTGGCATGCAGGCTTAGTAGTTGTGACTCGTGGGCTCTACAGCTCAGGCTCAGTAGTTGTGGCTCACGGACTTAGTTGCTCCACAGCATGTGGGATCTTCCCAAACGAGTGCTTGAACCCATGTCCCCTGCACTGGCAGGCGGATTCTTAACCACTGCACCACAAGGGGAGCCCCCTTTACAGGTAAATTTTAACAACTGACTTGTCAATTAGTTTTTACTATATATAATTTTTTCATATGAAAAAGAATTGATCCCAATGAGTATACTTTTAATAAAAATATAAAGTTGGGAAACAATAATTTATTTAATTGTGGTCTTAGAATAATGAAATTAAATTGGCTTAATGGAATTTACTTGGTATACTTTCTCATAGATATTTTAATTTGAAGATTTAAGTAGAGCAACTCCCCAAAGCTGGAGGAAATAGGATTTTTAGACTACAAATGCAACGTAGAGATCTCATTTAAGGCTGACTGTAACTATGGGAAAAAATATGGAGGAAGTAACTCAGAGTCAGATAAAATCCTACACTTACAGCAAAGTCTTATTACAACGTTCCCCACATTAATGTAGTTTACTTACAAGGTACCAAATTGAGTTTGCCTACTCTTCTTAAAGTGGTGGGTTAAGATGTGTCCCAACAGATGAACAGCTCTTACTGCAGGTGACTGTCCACATCAGGCACTGGGTTTTTGATTCAGAATGGAGGGAAGCTTAGCTACATAGAATTTTCAGAAGAATTTCATTTTAGACACCTGAGAAGCTGTAACTTGATGCTTGTGAATGTCTACATTTCACCACTAGATGTCACCGGGAGATAAGCAGTTACTGATCAGACTGTAGCTTATTGGAAGTTTTCTTATGAAAAAATTGATCGATTTTGTGAATATATTTTTTGTTTGTTTACTCATAAAAACCTGGTAGTATCAGACACCTCTTATGTCCTGCGTCACATCTTCTAGCCCTCTATTTTTTCCCCAGCCATTGCTAAGGCAACTGGTTAGAGAGCCTAACTTGATCTGCACTGGGTATCTTGCACTTTTGCACTATGGCTTTTCTCATGATGTGGTTGGGACACCTGTGAGCAGCTGCTTATCACGTTTGGATGCTCAAAACTGCAAGTGTGTGAGAATTAACACTCCTCGGGGCAATCCTTGACGATTAGGGGACAGGGGTCATGGATATGTGCTCCCCTTATCTGCCTCAGGCTGATAACACAGAGCCACAATCTGTGGGATTCATCAGAGGGTTCCAGTGGGATCAGATCCTAGTTTTTCATAGTGGTGGCCAATCTGATAACACACCATTTTACTGGCTTTCTATCCTTTCCTGTTTTACTGAGTGTCCCACTCCTAATACCTGGCATCATGCCCCTAAATGAAGTCTTACCTATAAAGCTCCCTTTGTCATTGCAGTGTACTTTGACTTTCTCTCCTTTCCTATTTTAGATCTGCTTTCCTGAAGGGACATAAGCACAATCCACTACCCTGATAAAGAATATTTTCAGCTGCCAGAAATCTCCCTCTTGGTTCCACTTCCCAGTTAACATCTTTTAAGGACAACAAATACTCTGATCTCCATGTCCAGAGTTTAGTTTTAATTCTGTTTTTGAACTTCATGTTACTAGAATCATACAGTAAGACTTATTTTGTGTCGGCCTTCTCTCACTCAACGTTATTTTTGTGATTTTATTCATGTTGTGACATGCAGCAGTAATTTATTATTTTTCATTGCTGTGTAGTATACCATTGTGTGAATATACCAAAATTTATTCATTCTACTGTGGATAGACATTCAAATTATTTCCAGATTTTAGGTGTGCTGGACAATGCTGTTTTGAACATTTTTGTACATGTTTTTTGTGAACATAAACACTCATTTCTCTTGGAATATACATGTAAATGAAATCCTGGGTCACAGGTTATGTATAATTTTTACATTCAATAAATACTGACAAACAGGTTTTCAGTGTTTATACCAATCTACCTTCCAGCTTATCCACATCCTAATTCATATTTGATATATTAACCCTTTTAATTTTAACCCTTCTGGCGTGGGTGTAGAGCATCCAATTGTTATTTTGGTTCATGTTTCCCTGTTGACTAATTGTACTTAACATATTTTCATATGCCTTTGAGCTATTTATATACACTCTTTTGTGAAGTACCAGTTTAAGGTTTTAGCTATTTGTGTGTGTGGTGTGTGTGTGTGTGTGTGTGTGTGTGTGTGTGTGTGTGTGTGTGTCTATGGTGGGGAGAGGATTCAGTCTTTTAATTGTTGAATTGAAGTTCTTTATAATTTCTGTATACAAATCCTTTGTTGGATATGCATTGTGATATTTTCTACAAGTCTTGGTTTACTCTTCACTCTCTTAAAGTTGTATTTTGATGAAAAGGATTTCTTGTTAATGGGATACAGTTTATTGACATTTTTCTTTATGGCTCTTTTATTCTACTCTTGTAATTTATCTACCCCTACCCCAAGGTCATGAGATATTCTCCTTAATCTATGGTTCTCAAACTTGAGTGGACATCAGAATCATCTGGAAGCCTTTTTAAAGTGTATCTTGTTGGGACCCACCTCCAGAGTTTCTAATTCTTTAGGTCAGGGAAGAGGCCGAAGAATTTCCATTTCTTATGACTTCCAAATGATGCTGATTCTTCTGGTCTGAGGATCCCACTTTGCAAGCCTCTGTACAATTTTATCTTTGAGACGCTTAACTACTTTACTTCTTACATTTATATCTATAATATACCTGGATTTGATTTTTGTGTACAGTATGAAATAGGGGTAAAATTGTATTTTTTCAATGTTAGTTAATTGATTAATAACACTGATATGCAGTACCAATTGTGTTGTAATTTCAGTGTCCATATGTAAGTATATGGGTCTGTTTCTGGACTCCTTATTCTGATCCTTTCTTCTATAAGTCTTTCCTTGCACTAATGCAATGTAGTAAAGTAATCTTATTTACTCTAGGTTTATACTAAATCTTGATAACCACTAGAGTGACTCTTCCTACTTTTCTCTTCTTCTTTAAGTGCATCTTGTGAAAGGAGAGGAAAAATATAATGTTGATTTTTGGGCTTAATAAAGAAAAGTTAGACTTATTTCTACATGTTAAAAAACAGAGATGTCTATTTAAGTGTAAATACTGGGGCGACAATTATTAATAATAAAACAATACAGAATTATAGACTTTTTGGAAGTTAGAGGTTACTTTCATAAGCCATAGCAACAGTCTCTGAAGTCTAGATATCTATAGGACACATCTGTTAAAAAACAAATTTGAGGGCTTCCCTGGTGGTGCAGTGGTTGAGAATCTGCCTGCCAATGCCGGGGACACGGGTTCGAGCCCTGGTCTGGGAAGATCCCACATGCCGTGGAGCGACTAGGCCCGTGAGCCACAATTGCTGAGCCTGCGCGTCTGGAGCCCGTGCTCCGCAACAAGAGGGGCCGCGATAGTGAGAGGCCCGCGCACCGTGATGAAGAGTGGCCCCCGCTTGCCGCAACTAGAGAAAGCCCTCGCACAGAAACGAAGACCCAACACAGCCATTAAAAAAAAAAAAAAAAAAAACTATTTAAAAAAAAAAAATTGAAAATCAGTAAGACTTTGAAAAGTGAAAGAGGTAAAGTGAAGAAGATTTTGAAAGTGAATATATCCTGTGTTATGGGCTGAATTGTGTCTCCCTAAAATTCATATGTTGGAGCCTTAATGCCCAGCATCTCAGAACGCAGCTGTATTTGGAGAGAGGACCTTTGGAAAGGTAATTAAGTTAAGATGGGGCTGCTAGGGTGGCCCCTAATCTAATCTGAGTGGTATCCTTATAAGAAGAGGAAATTCATACACACAAAGAATCAAGAGGATGTGCATGCACAGAGGAAAGATGGTCTGAGGACATTGATGTGAGAAGATGGCCATCTACAAGCTGAAGAGAGAGACCTCAGGAGAAACCAAACCTGCTGACACCTTGATCTTGGACTCCTGGCCTCTAGAACACTGAGAAATAAATTTTTGTTGTTTGAGTCACTCAGTCTGTGGTAGTTGTTACGGCAACACTAGCCAACTAATACATCCCATGTTGGCAAAGTTTCTTTTAGGTGATTAGCCATTAAGCAAGGTAGACAAGTAAACAAGCATATAACGACCATAGCAGGATAATAATTAAACTTTTAGGCAGCATTTTCAGAACATATGAGGGAAAATCAAAGTCTTCTTAAAATAGTTTTCGTAGAGGATGCTCTTAAGGAGAACTCTTGAGTAAACGTATAGCAAAGAATGGTTTCACCTACTTTCTATCTGATTATGTGTCCCTACAAAATAAACTGGGAAAAAACGATATTAAATGTAATTGGCATGAGAAGAGGCACCTAATAGATGTGTTGACTATTATCCTTCTTATGTAGTGATTCTGAAACAGGTAAGAACCATTAAGCAGCGTGGCCAAGAAAATGTTCTCTGACTGTCCAAGATTCTCATCGGCTTCTTATGGAAGAGTTAAAGTTGATATCTAACACACAAGGTGTTATATGGGTGCTCATTATGTAGGTTCAACCTTCTTGATATCTTCATCAATTTCTGAATTAAAAACCACTTGAAATATTCTCATGGATATATAGTCTCAATGCCTCAGTCCTACGTGATTATTGAAGCCAATATTTGGAGGTCTGAGTGAGCAAGGCCATGTAAGCAGTACAAATATAGATAAAGTGGATTTAATGAGGCTCATTCCACCCCTGTACTTTCTCTCACAGTAGAATCATCAACCTCTACATTTATGGTTGGTTCACAACACTCTACATTTATGGTTGGTTCACATGTTTCTTTTTCTAGAGTGTGAGCTTCTGTCTTCTACTTTTTCTCATCTTAGTGTTCAGCATGTCCCTTGGTATTTATTAAATATTGATTAAATTATTAAGAAAAAACTGAAATCTAAGAGAAAGGAACTTTGCTTTAAATTGATTTATATTCTAAGTTACTTACATCTTTGAGCTGCTTTCTTCACTATAAAAAATTAAGATTATTTTTCAAATCATTAATTTGGAGCTTTTGTTTTTAATGAATCTAAAGATTTATGTCTTTTATTAATTCTGGAAAATTCCCAGCCATTACTTCTTCAAATATTTCCTCTTCTCATTATGTGTTTTGTCTCCTAATGAAATTTCTATTGGGCTTATATTGGATTTCATGTTAGTCTTCATATCTCTTAACTTCTTTTTTTCATATTCAAGTCTTTAGTTCTGTATTGCATTGTGGGAAATTCTTCAGATATCCCAATCTAGATATATTTTAAAATTGCTTTCTCTCTCTTTCTTTTTTTTTTTGGCTGTGTTGGGTCTTTGTTGCTGTGCATGGGCTTTCTCTAGTTGTGGCAAGCAGGGGCTACTCTTCATTGCGGTGCGCGGGCTTCTCATGCGGTGGCTTCTCTTGTTGCAGAGCCCGGGCTCTAGGTGTGGGGGCTTCAGCAGTTGTGGCTCACGGGCTCTAGAGCGCAAGCTCAGTAGTTGTGGTGCATGGGCTTAGTTGCTCTGCAGCATATGGGATCTTCCCAGACCAGGGATTGGACCTGAATCCTCTGCATTGGTAAGCAGATTCTTAACCACTGTGCAACATGGGAAATCCAAAATTGCTTTCTCTTTTTGTTGCTTAATCCATGCATTGAGTTTTTAATTAAAGTGTTCAGAATATTTATTTCTGGAGGCTTAATCTGCCTGGTAGTTTTTGGTAATGTCTCTTTCTCTTCTGGTATTATTCCTTTTATATCTTTAAGCTTTTAAAATAGAATTTCCTCTATGTGTGATTTCTTGAGGGATTTAAACTGTTCTTTGTTTGTTTGCCTACCATCCTTCATGATGGAATATTTCTTTCTGTGTTCTCTAATTTTGGATTGTGGCCTCATGTTAGGAAATGCTTTATGTGTGGGAATCCTTTGCAGCTTGTGTTGAAGGTGCTTCTCTTGAGATCATCTTTTCTTTAAATTTCACCAAGTATCACAGAATATTACAAACTTGAAATCACCTTTTATTTTAATTTGTTGGATTTTGTATTCCAGGATCACACAAGCAGAATATTTTTGAGTTCCTATCTCAGATTTGTGATCAGTAATTCTCAGAATGAGAAACAAACAAACAAGCCAATATTCAGTAAATACACAGGTAAGCTTTCTTCCCTGTATATTTAGGTGTAAATCTTTTCACTGAGATGAGAGTACAGCAGGAAACTCAGCTGCAAATTTCATTTTGTTTGCCTGGTCTCAAGGCCTTGTCTCCTGATCCAAGTAACCACAATAACCAAACCCCTATGGAACCCGCACGATGTCTTATATGCCCAAGTATCGTTTCCTGTTTGCATCTCTGGGTTTCCATTTTTTCTATTTTTTGTTCCCTTATTTCATCGTGAATGCAGCTATGTATTCAAAAAAGAATTAAAAGGCATTTTTTATCTTGAATTTCTGGCTCTTTTCAAGTTGTAATGTGACATTTTGCCAAAAATAGAATCCATAACTGTGTATTATGTATTTATACACAGGAATTCAAGAATCATATGGTAAAACAAGGCTTTAGATTTGCAAGTGAGGCAGAAAGAAAGGACTGAGATTAGATTGAATAGGTAGGGACTATGAGAAGATGGAGAGGAGATCCTGGGAGCTGAGATAAAGGCTTAGTGGAGAATGGCTGGGAAGACACGGAAGAGTGAGAAAGAAGGAGGGAGAAGCAGAGCGGGGAAGGAGGAGAACACACAGGTGGGAAGGAGCAGGAGCACAGTAAGGCACAAAAATGTTAGAGCCATTTCCAACGTTTAGAAATTCTAATATGAATTTCTAATTCATATTAGAAAATACTCAGTTCTTTCTACTCAGTCATTTTACAGATAAGGAAACTAAGGCCAGAATGCTGATATGATTTCTCCAATTCACTGTATCCAGCAGTTGTCCATCCAGGAGTTCATTTTGACTTTCAGACCAAAGCTCCTTTTAGTGGAAAAGATTTGCTGTGAGGGGCGAGAAGCACACAGACCAGATTCATGAAGCCAGAAAGGCAAGCGAAAAACTTGAAGCAGAGAGGGAGAGAAAATGAGGCCAGTAAAAGGCAAATGGTTATAAGAGGCAGTGGATTTCTCTAGCAGGGAAGTTGAAGTTTCTCTTGGTGGGGAGGGGAATGCAAGATGACTGTGTGAGACCATGTGGGGAGGGGAGCTCACATCTGTGTCCTGGGGAGGCAGGAATTCAAGAGCTGTGATGGTGTTTGGAGGAGCACCAAGTAAGAGCTGTTAGAAAGAACATGAGAATGCTGGTGGCCCAAGCACCAATGAGTCAAGTCTTGACCAATGAGTCAAGAAGGATCCCCAGGCTGTCTGGTGACCCAGGGAAGAATGCTGGACTCCCCTAGGATAGCTAGGGTATCCTGCCATCTTGAGTTCTTTTTTTTTTTTTTTATTAGTTTTTATTGGAATATAGTTGCTTTACAATGTTGTGTTAGTTTCTGCTGTACAGCAAAGTGAATCAGCTATACGTATACATATATCCCCTCTTTTTTGGATTTCCTTCCCATTTAGGTCACCACAGAGCAGAGTTCTCTGTGCTATACAGTATGTTCTCGTTAGTTATCTATCTTATACATAGTATTAACAGTGTATATAGGTCAATCTCAATCTCCCAATCCATCCCACCTCCCCTCCCCCTTGGTATCCATATGTTTGTTCTCTACGTCTGTTTCTCTATTTCTGCTTTGCAAATAAGATCATCTGTACCACTCTTCTAGATTCTACACATACGCATTAATATACAACCCATCCCAGTTTTCTCCTCTGGGGTTTCCTGATACAGGGAGCACATAATTATCAGTGACCTGTATAACAACTTCCTTCTCTCCCAATTCTTTTCTTTTTTTTTTCCTGGTCATGGTCACCTTCCCCCTGCCCACATTTTATCCCTTGATGTTGGCATCCAGTTCTGCTCTTTCTCAGCTCCCCGTGTTCTCAGTATTCCTCAGCCAGCTCCTGAGAAGGCCCTGTCTTCCCCTCCTTCAGATCTGTCATTTTCCTACATAGCTGAGTGTACATTCAGGAGTGGAGCTGCCTGGGACGCTGCAAATCCACAGTGGGGTCACGACTCAAGTACCAGCTGCTTCCTGCTCCCTGATGAGGATCAACTCTGCCCACAGGAGCTGAGCTGAACAGCTTGTGGCTCTGCTCCACTTCTCTTTCCAGTCCTCCTCCCCCTCCCCTCCCAGCCTCTTCCCCTCCTCCTCTTCCTCTCCCGTGCTTCCTCCTCTCCTCCTCCGTCTGTTATGTCCCTTGGTGTCTCTGCCCAGCTCCCAACCTCTTGGTCCCAGACTCCATTCCTCGGTTAGTTAACTCTCTTTTCTCTTCTTCCCACTCAAACTCAAACTGCCTTCTCTTCACTTTTCCCCAGTCATGGTGAAGGGTATAAGCACTGGTGGCTACATAATTTTGGGGACCTGTACAAAATGTAAATGTGGGGCCTCATATTTAAAAAGCAAGAAAAAGTGCTTTCAATGGTTCTAAAATATAAACCTATTTCCTTTCTTTTGAAGTCAGCTCCCTTCTCTCTCTCTCTCTCTTTTTCAACCTATCTTAGTGTACTTTTTTTCATTTGTTTGTTTTAATTGGCTAGTGTCACTGTCTCTTGGGCAAAAGAATTCATAGGGCAAGTGCAGACCCTCTGAGGCACCTGGGGGCTTCCCTCTCCTTGCTTTTTTTGTGTGTTTTTAATAACTTTTCATCCAAATGCAGACATCTTGTGTGCAACAATAGACACTGAGGTAAAGAGTGTTTTTATCTTTATTTTCTTGGCCTCAAAATGAACCTGTCTTTTTTTTTTTTTTTGCTAAGCATCGAGTGTGTCGATTTCAGTCAATGAGTTAGGAGTTAACTGGGTTTGAGTGTTTTGTTGTTGTTTCAACAGCCTTCAAATTCCTCTGGCATTACCTTGTTTGTATAGCAGCGTTACTTGCTAAAGAGTTTTTCTTAATGTCTGCTTCACTCTCAGGCTTTGATATTTCCTTTGTGAGGTGCCTCAAGAAGATTTATGGTCATACTGCTGCTTCTCTTGCAGCAGTAGAATGCTCCTATTACTCTATGCTTGCTCACCTGCTTGGGACGGGAAGTGGGAGCATTATCTTTATTCTCACTCAGTCTCATTATTAGGCATTGTCTTTCAGTTTTAGGGCTTGGGCCTCCTAAGTGTTCCTGCCTTCCTCTCAGCAGTATGGAACCTCTAATAGTTGAAGACAGGATGTTTCAGTGTCCCTTCCCCACTTTTTCCTCTTCCTCTAATTGCTGTGTGTCTTCACCTGTGTCCTGAAGACAATAGAGCTTTTTGCCCTCCCCCACTGTCCTCCCCTCCCTCACCAGGTTAAGGTTTTTTTCTGTGTGGGAGATAGTGGAGAAAGATCTGGTTGGGACTTCCTCCCTTTCTCAGATCTCAGGCCTGTACCACGAGGAAGGATTTCTTTGGCCTATATCCTTGTTTCCAATCTTTCAGGAGCCCCTGGTGAGGTCCATGGAAAAATCCTAGAGATATAAGTGAATTTCCCTTGTCTGTGACTCTTAGGGGTTCTGTATACTTATGCTAGCCTTTAGGAATTTATTAACAATTTTAGCTGAATTATTCTTGCTGGCTTATATAGCATCTGGCATCTGTCCCAAGTAAGCAAGGGTTTGCAAATCCTATTTCCTTGGAGGAATCTGTCTTTCCTTAAATTTTGGGTTAATTGGTTGCCCTGATACTTCAGTGCTGTGATGGTTTCAAGAAAAGTTGTGATTTTGGTTATCCAGCTTTTAAAATTACAAGTATTCAAGTGAAGCTCTTTCCAGCTTTCTATGTTCTAATTTTAACTTCCCCCCAATTTTTCCCCCTTGAATTAGCCTGAGATAATTTCTGTTTACTTATACACCAATAAATAACAAAATAAGTAGCCTAAATACATTTATCCGGGTGATAAATAGAATAAAAAAATATTTAAGACACTTTAAACAGTTATAAACACCATGAAAGAGGAAGGTCAGCATGTCCAGCAGAGACCAGTGTACGGTAAGGCAGGCATGGAACATTCAAGCAGGACCAATAAGAAGAGAATCTTGGATAAATAACCCCAGAATATTCTATTAACTTCACTTCCCACATATTCTCACTGGTTTCTTACTATAAATGTTGACCTAAAACAAATAGATGACCAGATATTTCTCCAGCAAAATTGGGTTTATTCAGGATGAGCAGAGAATTGCAGTCCAGCATCTGCAATAATGGCGAGCCACATAAAAGCTTGAGAGCCCCCACTTGGGGCCTCTGACACTATTCAATTGAGGTTTTTATTTATTAATTTTTTACATTAGTAATAGGACATTTACAGCAGGACCCTTTGTAAGCTTCATGCTTATTAGCATATATTTTAATTCTAAGTAAAACTCTAAAGTTTCTCATTTCATCAAATAGGGTTACAAGTAATGCTTTCTGATTTTTTTAATCATCTTTATTGGAGTATAATTGTGTTACAATGGTGTGTTAGTTTCTGCTTTATAACAAAGTGAATCAGTTATACATATACATATGTCCCCATATCTCTTCCTTCTTGCATCTCCCTCCCTCCCTCCCTCCCTATCCCACCCCTCTAGGTGGTCACAAAGCACTGAGCTGATCTCCCTGTACTATGCAGCTGCTTCCCACAAGCTATCGGTTTTACATTTGGTAGTGTATATACGTCCATGCCACTCTCTCACTTTGTCCCAGCTTACACTCCCCCCCCCGCCCCGTGTCCTCAAGTCCATTCTCTAGTAGGTCTGCGTCTTTATTCCTGTCTTGCCCCTAGGTTCTTCATGACCTTTTTTTTTTTTTTTTTTAGATTCCATATATATGTGTTAGCATACGGTATTTGTTTTTCTCTTTCTGACTTACTTCACTCTGTATGACAGACTCTAGGTCCATCCTCCTCACTACAGATAACTCCATTTCATTTCTTTTTATGGCTGAGTGATATTCCATTGTATATATGTGCCACATCTTCTTTATCCATTCATCTGTTGACGGACACTTAGGTTACTTCCATGTCCTGGCTATTGTAAATAGAGCTGCAATAAGATTGTGGTACATGACTCTTTTTGAATTATGGTTTTCTCAGGGTATATGCCCAGTAGTGGGATTGCTGGGTAGTATGGTAGTTCTATTTTTAGTTTTTCAAGGAACCTCCATACTGTTCTCCATAGTGGCTGTATCAATTTACATTCCCACCAACAGTGCAAGAGGGTTCCCTTTTCTCCACACCTTCTCCAGCATTTATTGTTTGTAGATTTTTTGATGATGGCCATTCTGACTGGTGTGAGGTGATACCTCATTGTAGTTTTGATTTGCATTTCTCTAATGATTAGTGATGTTGAGCATCCTTTCATGTGTTTGTTGGCAATCCCAACTAATTTTAGGAGGCACTGTTTTCATTACACCAAAGCCAGCAAGAATTTTTCCAGGAAAAAAACCAAACCAAATATTAAAATAGTAGCCATTAGCAAATTTCATTTATGTATATTTACTCAGAAGTATCTATAACTGACTCAAATAAAATACTTACAAACAGAAACAAGCACCACATAAAGTGGGATTTATCCAGAGAATGCAAGGTTTGTTTACCAATAAAAGTCACTTGATAGAATCCCTTACTTTAAAAGATTAAGGAAATAAAACCATGAAATCATCTCTAGAGTTATAGAAAAAGCATTTGATATATTTAAATATCCATTCTGATAAAACATTACTAACTCAGAACAAAAGGAAACTTCCACTGTATGGTCAAATGTAGCTACACACAGCCTGCTTGAGGTAAATCTAATTGTGAATGTTTAAAAGCATTCCAGTGAAAATCAAATACAAGTTGTCTGCCTACTATAATCTTCACCATTCAAAAGAATACTGAGTCCTAGTTAATCCAGTAAGGCAAGAAAAATAAGGAGGGATTAAAAGAGAAATTAAAGAAAATATATTATTTGAAGGTCATGTGATTGTATATAAGAAAATAAAAAAATAAGTAAAATGTTGGGAATAAAAAGAGAGCTCAGGAATTATCTAGATAAAAATTAACATAAATAAAAACTGAAAGGATTTCAAGAGAATAGGTATTCTTTCAGATGGTATGATTTCTACCTATAAAACTAGTAGAATAAAAAGGAAACCATTAGCGCTAACATGAAAGTTTAGCAACGAATGTAGACACAAAATAAATATTAAAAAATCAACAAACTTTTAAAAAATGTAAGTAACAAACAAATAAAATAAGATACCATTTATAATAGCATCAAAAGCTATAAAATAGCTAAAAATTAGCAAAAGAGAGAATATACAAGTATTCTGCAGAGAGATTTTAAAAACTATTAAGATTATGAAAATATTTCTGATTAATAGGAGTTGTATGGAAGAAATTATTATTATAGGAAATTACAGTTCTCTTTATTCTATAACTTCAGTAAATTCCTAGTTAAACTTCTAGCTGAATTTTTCTAGGTACTTAGTAAACTTGTTTTTTTATATTGTATGGAAGAATAAATGACTACATAGATCTAAATTATTTTTGAAAGAGAAGAGTAAAGGCTTATTCACAATGGAATAAAGTCTTAAATGCAAAAGGCAATACTAGAAAGCCAGCAGCATATAATATGGCAGAATATTGTTATGATCTATTAGTGCAGATAATTATTTCTTAAATTAAATTTCCAAACTGGAAAATCTAGAGCCTTGGGAGAATTGGCCTATGGTGGGTTGTCCCACCCCATTCCCCATCCCATGTATACATGCACAGTTCCAGTTAACCAGTGGGCCCTCGAGGGGGCCTAAGTGCTGGTGTCTTTCCCTCCCAGCCTTGACCCCTAAGGGCTTAGTCCCTCCCAGAGCCTGTAACTAAGTTAGGTCTTGCTGGGCAGGGGTCCTGTGTTCTCCACCTCTTGGGGGACAGGAATGGGCATGCCCAGGGTGGGTGGGGAGAGCATAGATGTTCCACTGTTTTGCCTATTGTTACTTCTGTATCACAAGCTGTATAAAATTGATGTTTTTTTGAAAAAAAAAAAAAAGATTAATTTAAACGTAAAAATTGTTGAATTTTACTTTCTAAAATTAAGGCTTTCTCTTCAATAAAGTATACACCTAACAAAATTAATGGGTGAAAAACTGAAGGAAGTATTTGAAATTTTTAAAACAAAATGTGTGTATGTATTTTGTACATATATAAAAAGAGTAATATGGGAAGCTCTTTAAAAGAATGCTGAGTGAACTACATTAACAAATAAAGAACACATATAATACTATTTGTTGAAATTAAAGTTACACTTAAACTCATTGATAGAGAAATGCAAATTAAAACAAGATCTCATTTTATACCCCTAAATTTATAAAATTAAAAAGCTGCAGCAGCCCGGTCTTTGCAGGGTTGTGAAATAGATGGAAGTCTCCATACATTGATGGTGATGACGTAATTCTGAAGAGTTTGCAGTAGCAACTTGTCTAATGACATACATATTGACCCTGCAATCCCACTTCTGAATATGTGTAATGCGAAATGTTTACCCAGCTCTAAGAGAGAACATATGTAGAAATGGTTATCACAGAGTTTTTATGGTACTGAGGGGTTGGAAGCATGCTAGCTGTTCATCTCAATGGAAACACCTAAGTAAAATGCAGTATATGCACACTATGAGATTTTATGTAACAGGTATTGATAGAAACAAAAACTTGACACAGAATAATAGGGGAAGGTCTTTAAAAGAGTGCTGAATGAAATAATGTTAATAGGTGAAGCATATACAGTATAATACCATCTGTAGAAATTAAAGTTATAGACATCAAACAATACCACATTTTATAAGAGCACCTAGCAGGATAACATATTTATACATTAGAATGTGGGGAAAGAAGGATATGGGGATAAATAAATAAATATTTCACAAAGGAAGTCTGCTTGAACAAATGGTGTCCACGAGCCATAATGGAGGAGAATGATTAAGTCAACAATCTGCACTTAAGATTCCGAAGGCAAAACACAGCATAACAAAATAAATATTGGAAAATGTTTAATGAGTGAATTGGGATGATGGGTTGCACCGTGAGTAGTTCCTTCTCAGGGAAAAAACATAAAAAATGTAATATCCTATAAAATACTTGTTTGTCTAAGAACAGAATCAAAATATCTGCAACATTAAAACACTGAAAACATGAGTTTTTGTAAGCATCAAAGGCTACAGGATTGGGATAAGTTTCTATACTTTACCGCTGGGTGGCAATAGAGACTAAAACAGTTTCAGCATCCTCATTATTATTCAAAAATTAGAAGTGTTAAGGCCCCGAAATCATCAAACAGCTTACAAATCCATGCTTAAATTCACAATAACATGTTATCTCTAAAACGAATTGAAAACCACTTACAAAAACATGCACATAATATTAAAGACATATCAATGAAAATATAGGAATTGAATCCAAAGGAAGATATGGCCAGTAAGTAAGATGAAATCAAGAATGGAGTAAATTAAAAAAGAAAGTGTCATGACACCCTATACACCCTATACATGTGGGTCATGAATTATTGGAGGACTATAAAATGATTAAGGCAGGATCAATTACACATTCACAGTGTCTAGAAGAAACAGACAAACAAGTTGTTCAGGGAAGGTATCACTCTTCCTGGTCCTGAGGCCACAAGGAAAATTCTCCCATCAGTTCTTATAGAGAATAAACTATTTGGTGCAGTGAAAAATGTTCTCAAGGAGTATTCTTTCAGTAAATTTTATGGGGTTCACAGGCCCGTTTTAAGTCCCTTAAAGTAAGGTGATCATGCCAGCCTAAAACAAAAAGTGGGGAAAGTAACTCTACACAACACGCAGGATCTGGTCCACCTGTGCAGCTCTCTGATGTTCTGGCAAACTCGATGGCAGATCTTATATAATCTACAGGAATGAGTAGACTCTAAGCCTCCCATAAATATTGTTTATGTTGAACTAATTTGAGTTTTTTTTTAGCAGCAGAGACTTTCAGATTATGTACTCTAACATACACCATATATATGACAGTTTTATATTATCTGTTAAATGCAGAGCAATAACTTTAATAATCAGTGGAGTTGTAGGTGGAATTTGCAATTGCAAATTTCTTGTGGCTTTTGGAGATCTACTCATGGACCGTTGTTTGAATCTTAGGTTTGCTCCCGGGAGGCTGATAATATCTGCAGTGAGGACCAAGATTCTTCCTGAGATATAATTTAGTTCTGCTCTAATACAGAGGCACTTGTTGGCCTACCTACAACTCCATCCATCCTCAATGCACAACCTATTCTACTTCAGAGAGAATGCCAGATACAACTTTAGAAGGGAAATATTTAAAATGAGTATGAGCCCTAATTTGGGTATAAAGTGTCCTAAGAGAAACACTCATGGGCTTTGAACAATGTTATTTCCAGGTGACCTATTCAAGTTACCAACTATACATTTATGTACCTAAATAGACAGATGAATTACCAAATGGTGTTATATAGCACAGACAACTGGTTGTCTCCCAGAATCTATTTTGCACTTCTTCTAGAATAAATTAGCAACCAATTATTAGCTGGGCAGAATAAAACTACATCTCATAGGGACCCTCTTAGCTGGCTGTGGTTATGTGACTGAGGTCTGATCAATGCAATGTACAGCTCCTGCAAAGTGGATCTGAGCAGTGGGGGGGGGGGCCGGTGAGTGTGCCTGGCTTATTCCTTTTTCCTTACTGTCAGCTAAAAGGTGGATTTGATGGAAGGACCTCTTGCAACCAACTCAGAGAACAGGATGACCTTTGGAATGAGGACCAAGCACGGCAAAGACCAAAAGAAAACAAAAAAAAGCAAAGACAACACCCCCTAAACAAAAGAGGAAACTGGAACCAAATCCCGGACACAATGAGATGCCATAACAACCCTGAATTGCCTTCTTCTAGTCTTTTCACAAGAGAGAGAAATATAACTACATGTTTTTAAAGATATTGTTCATTTGAATTTTCTGTCACTTGCAGCCACATTTGATCCTAACTAATCCAGGATGTTAGCTGAATATCAATTGATAACTTTGGCTTTCCTTTTGCCACTGTGGCCGTGAGTATGCTCAGGCTTCAGAAGAGGCTTGCTTCCAGTGTCCTTTGCAGCAGCAAAAAGAAGGTCTGGTTGGACCCCGTTGAGACTAGTGAAATCTTCAATGCTAACTCCCGTCAGCAGATCTGGAAGCTGATCAAAGATAGGCTGATCATCCAGAAGCCCGTGACTGTCCATTCCCAGGCTTGAAGCTGGAAAAATACCTCGGCCTGCCAGAAGGGCAGGCTTATGGGCCTAGGTAAGTGAAAGTGTACTGCCAATGCTCGAATGCCCAAGAAGGTAACCTAGATGAGGAGAAGGATAAGCATTCCACGCCGGTTGCTCAGAAGATACCGTGAATCTAAGAAGATTGACAGCCACATGTATCACAGCCTGTACCTGAAAGTGAAGGGTAATGTGTTCAAAAACAAGCGGGTTCTCACGGAACATATCCACAAGCTGAAGTTAGACAAAGCTTGCAAGAAGTTTCAGGCCGACTAGGCTGAGGCCCACAGGTCTAAGACCAGGGAAGCACGAGAGCAACGTGAAGACGGGTTCCAGGCCAAGAAGGGGGAAATCATCAAGGCTCTGTCCAAGGAGGAAGAGACCAAGAAATAGGTTCTCCCCCTCTCGTCTGTACATAGTGGCCTCAGCAATTACATAGACCACTCATTCAATAAAATGAGACTTTAACTGCCTAAAAAAGTGTTGATAGCTTTGGTTTATTTATTTTTTGCTAAGGCTAAATCAAAATTTTCACAGTAACACCCATGTTATCTGTATCTAGTTTTATTTTTATCTGTATATTTTTTAAGGCAAAGGAGAAAATGCAACCAGTCATTCCAAAATTTATACAAAAAGAAACATGTTAAAAATCAGAGTGAACTTCTGGGAAAATAGTAGAGAGAAATATTTCATAATTCATCTCACTGAAATAAATCCAAAATAGAAAAAGGAACTTCCTCTGTTCTGAACCTAGAGAAGAACTGTAACCTAAAACAAAACCAAGGAAAGTCTATAACTTATAAACAAGGTTGGAATAAATTTTTAGCATACATTTTCACTCATTTTAAATGAAATGGAAGGTCGGTGGATGCCTGTAGTTTAGGATAATAAGTTGAATTCATAAGAGAATTAATAAGGGCTGCTGGGGCCTTTGTTAGAAGACAAGTACAGAGGGAAAAATTGTTATGGAAATGGAGAACAAATTAATCTGTGAGAAACCTTTGGCTTTAGAAATTAGGGAATGCCCACGTGAGTCTCTGGCCTCGTTAGTGTGTAGTGACCCATATGGTTCAACATGGAGCTTTTTTTTAATTTTTAATTTTTTAAAACATATTATTGGAGTATAGTTGATTTACAGTGTTGTGTTAGTTTCAGGTGCACAGCAAGGTGACTCTGTTATACATATATATATCTCCACTCTTTTTTAGATTCTTTTGCCATATAGGTCATTACAGAGTATTGAATATAGTTCCCTGTGCTATACAATAGGTCCTTATTAGTTATCTATTTTATATATAGTAGTGTGTATATGTCAACCTCAATCTCCCAATTTATCCCCCCTCACCCTTACTGCCTGGTGACCATAAGTTTGTTTTCTACACTTTTGACTCTATTTCCATCCTGTAATTAAGTTCATTTGTACCATTTTTTTAGGTTCCACATATAAGCGATATCATATGATATTTGTCTTTCTCTGTCTGACTTACTTCACTCAATATGACAGTCTCTAAGTCCATCCATGTTGCTGCAAATGACATTATTCCGTTCCTTTTTATGGCTGAGTAATATTTCATTGTATATATGTACCACATCTTCTTTATCCATTCTCTACATGGAGCTTTTTGTATGCCATGTAGTTGCCTTTTTATTGTTGTGGCCTGGGCAGGTTGTTGTAGGACTTTGCTTCTCATGTCCATTTGAGGGTTTACTGTGGCAATTTGCTGCTACTTAGGATGGATACTTTGTCCAAGTCAAGTGGCTATTTTTATACAGATGAGTGTCATAGGTCAGTTTCTAAGGAAACATACTCAGGTAGATGTCTGCATGCAGAAAGCTTGCTGGGGGTGCTTTCAGGAACAGCAGGACTGAGGAGAGGGGGAGGTTGAGCTGTGATGTAGTTTCAGTAGAGGATTTAGTCAAACTCACAGAGAGTTCTGGAGCAAGGATGACCCTTCAGAGACTTCCTAAAACTAGGTAATGGGACTTAACTTTTTACTCACACATTTGGTATGTGCTCTCAGGGAAGGGATGTCCCCTTGGACAAAGCAACTCTCCCACTGAAGGCAATGCCTGGAGAGGGACATGTCTGTGAGCAGTCAGCAGCCAACGCTCCCTCAGGCTGAGGGAAACACTCATGTTTGTCCTGAAGGGGGTACACTGGTGGCTCCATAGCATCCACTAGAGCAAGAGCGTGTTTCTATGGAAGTAGAGATTTACTTGCTAAGACTTAAGTAAACACACAGGCCTCACAAACAAAGTTAGTGTTGAAAACACAGGCCACAAAGCAAATCTTAGGAAATGTGCATGAGATTCTATGAGCAATGACCTTCACCTAGGCTGCCTCAGGAGGAATGGCTGAGACAAATTATCTGTTAAAGGAATCAGAGACTCTTAGATATAGATTATTTTAAAGCATTAGGCAACAAAACAATTAGTGCCAGTTTTTGCCTTGGTTTTCAGTCTGGACTAGGTGTGCAGCTTAGATAAGATGCCTCAAATTTGGTTCCTCTCCTATATTATTTTGAACTGGCTTCATGGTCAAGGAGACCTGTAAAGAAATTCACCTTGAATTCACATGTTTTATACACATGCTCAGGGGTCACTTCCCACTATAGAGTCTCAACTTGCCTATACCAGCTTTGTTGTTGCCTAGATTTCTGAGACATAAATTGAGGCTCCACACATGAACGGATGGTAGGGTTTATTAATGAACAATTAAAAAAAAAAGTAGAGGCCTTCTGCTTCTAGAAATGGTGGACTATCTAATTTGAACCAACTCTCTTGTCAAGGACAAGTAGAAAACGCGAGAAAATATAAAATAAAATCCGCCTGAAGACGTTGAAGAACAAACAAAGGAGAAATAAATTACTGGGTCAATATCTAGGAGAAGACAGAAATTCATAGAATGAGCCCTGTAGTTGGGGCTGCTTTTCCAGTAAGAGCATCTGCTGATTCCATGAGAGGCAGATAAAAACACTGAGAAGCTCAGCAAAGCTTTCACCAGACTTGCAAATCTTCAAAGATATCACTGGAGCCTGAACTTTACGTTATCATCTTAAAGGGCTGCATCTGAAGTAAGTGTGAAGCAGAAGGACAGCAACTTTGCATTCTATATACTTTGATCTGTGCACATTCTTTTTAAAATTTTGGTAGTAAAATATATAGTAAAAGCCTATCTATAAATAGTTTTAAAATATCATACAAGAATGGTACTATTACTTTTCAGTCTCCAACAAAACATTGGAGTGTATTGAAAATATAAATATGAAATTAAAACCATTGTTAAATATAAGAGAAGAAGTGCTAATGCCTTCATGGGATTAGGAATTCAATTTGTGGTAATCTTCAATACTTCTTTGGAAAATTTGAAGATATTAATAAAATTATGGGTTCCAGAAAACAAGCCAAATGTATACTTCCAAAAATATCCTTTAAGTTGATGGACTTAGTACTAGTTTGGCATGGTATTTTAGTAAAATTAATACCATAAGCAGAATGATATTAGAATCCCAATCCAATGTACTTAATTCCTTCCAAGCTTCAAAGGATTAAGGCATTCTTTAAAGAAAAATGAAGTGATATGTCAATAAGAAGATATTATGGATGTTAACAAATTATAATTTTTAAAATTTGACTCCAAATCTTACAATATAAGGTCAGTCTTTGCTTTGCATAGTAGTGTGGGACTCTAAAAGATGATCATGCAAGGTGAAACCAAGCAAAAGACCTAAATAATCAATGGGAAAATTATGATCATTCCATCACCTTTAAAAATTTTTGTCAAAACATTAAAAAACCCTCTTACTGTTGGTTATAAATACACAGTTGACCCTTGAGCAATGTGAGGGTCGCAGTCATAAAATCTGTGTATAACTGTACAGCTGGCCCTCTGTGTCTGTGGTTCCATATCTGTGGATTTAACCAACTGTGGATTGTGTGGTACTGTATTTATTCAAAAAAATCCATGTAAAAGTGGACTCACGTAGTTTCAACCTATGTTGTTCAGGGGTCAACTGTATAGGGATATTGAAAAACAATAGTAACACTAGCATGAATTTAACATGTTGTCACTGAAAACGATAAAAATGTCCAGACTTTAAATGTTTTATCTTCCTGTAAATATTTACCAAGAGCGGTTTGAACCGTGCTTGCCTTATTCTCATTCTATAACTTATAGATATGGAGTATCTTTTCTATGCCTTGGTGAATTTTCATAATTCTTTCTAAGATTGGGCCAGCTTCCAATTTACACTTTGAGTTTTTGATACATTGAGAGTTCTTTAAATGTGAAGTTTTCTGTAGGCGTCACTTCATCTGCGACACCTTCATCCTTCTCATCACAATTATCTTCCTCATTTATATTGATAAGTTTGCCTTCACTAAGTTCCTCTAGGTTCATATCCATAATTTCTCAACCAGTGGTAGCATCAACATTTCCCAGGTCTGCTATTTCTTCTATGACTTCATTTACATTCAATTCAAATCTCACTTCCAGCATTTTCATTTTCATCTTTCTTGGCCGATCCCCTCTTTCTATTATTCTTCATTTAAATGTCACATGGATTTATTATTGGAATACAAGGAGATAGCGCAAGTACGGTTGACCCTGGAACAACGTGGGGTTAGGGGGGCCAACTCTTTGTGCAATTGAAAATCCACATGTAACTTTACAGTTAGCCCTCTGAACCCACAGTTCTGCATGTGCAGATTCAGCCAACCTCTGATCGTGTAGTACTGTGACTGTATTTACTGAAAAAAAAAAAAAAAAAATTCACGTATAAGTGGACTCATGCAGTTCAAACCATATTGTTCAAGGGTCAACTGTACACATTTTGCTGTCCACGCGTGGAACAGAATTAACAGCCACTGACAAACTGTGAAAGAAGTGTTGTGATTGGTCACTGATGTCATTGGTTACTGATTGCACTTTTATTATTTCCATAGTCATTCATAGAATGAAGAGTTACTAGTAAAGTTTGTGCTTTGTTCAATTACTAATCTTTAGTGTACTGTGGCAACTGAAATTGAGCCATGTTGTTGGGGGATTGGCATTATTTAAATAAACCATGGTAACTGAAATTTGTGTATACTGAAATTGTGCAAAGCAAGGACTGCCTATATTAGAAAAAAGAAGATTGTATTGGTCTTGGATCCCTAGAATTCAGGTTTGTGTTTGCTTCTGCCAAGTAACCAGTTTGAAACCAATTTTCTTTTTCAGTTGTAAGATACTTAGTATTTAAAAGACACAACAGAAATGACAATAAATTTCACTTTTTAAAAAGCTGACAAACAAGGATATATTGTACAACACAGGGAATATAGCCAATATTTTATAATAACTATAAATGGAGTGTAACCTATAAAAATTGTGAATCATTATGCTGTATACCTGTAATTTATATAAAATTGTACATCAACTATAGTTCAATTTAAAAAAGCTGACAAAATTCTAGAAATAACACATCATCCAGAGAAATAATTTAAAAATGATCATTTTATTTAGAGAACATGGAAAGATGATCCAGTCTGTTGTCTAGCATAAGTTGATCAGAATTGTTTTTCTTTTTTACTGATTGCTTAGAAAAAAATTTTATGTATTCTATGGGTTTGGGCAAATATAGAGTGGCATATATCCATCATTATAATATCATTTAGAGTATTTTCACCATCCTAAAATTCCTCTGTGCCCTACCTATTCATGCCTCCTCTCCTGGAACCACCTTTTTGATATTAATTTCTTGGATTGGGCATTCCAAATTAATTAGAGTATTTTCAATGCCAAACTCATGTGAGGCAAACCCGTGATTAAGAAATTTCATAAGAATAATTTAAAAAATTCCTAGGCAGAGCATAAGGCAACCATAAGTTTCCTTGTTATTTCCCTGTTCAGTTGGATGGATTTTTTTTTTTTTTTTATTTCTTCTGGTCCAGTTTCACTGAGGGTGTAGTAGAAAGTCTCATGACAACTTGCATTTTTTTTTTTTTTTTTTGGTGAGGGGGGTGATCTCAAGACATTACCTCTTCACCTATGTTGCTACTGTAGACAAAAGCCTTGGGAACCAACCCTCGACAATGCCCTGGGAAGCTTCTATTTCCCACTCTTGTTTTCAATGTCTTATTTGATTTGCTTCTTGAAGACTTTCTTATCATCTTGTAAGGTCAGCATATGCATGTGTAAATAATTTATAAAACTATAGCTTACCTGGTATATCTCTGTTTTGTGGTAGTTTTTTCTTGTTCATTTCTTGGCTTCTATTTTGCAAAAAAAAAAATGCATCTTGCCTGTTGTTAATATATTTACGCAAAGAAATCTAATGGTCTAATGATAAGGCAATGCTTTATGTTTCAAAATTTAGCCAAGGTGGTGAGCAGCACTTAGAATGAATGGATAAATTAGGGAGCAGTGGTGACAAAATAGAGATGAGACCTTGGGGACTCAGATTAAGGGTAAATAGAGAACATTATGGAGCCATAGAAAAGTAAGAAATGAGGCCCAGGAGGCACCGAAAGAAAAGACTATGTAAATAAAAATGAATGTGAACACAGACCGAGTCAAAGAATGTTAAAGTTGAAGCAGAATTGGAGAATGTCAAGTTCTTTTCGTCCAGTCATTTTACAGTGGGAGAAATTGAGACCCAGGGCAGTGATCAGTGCATTCTAGTAAGTGATTTACCCTAGATCTCAGGGTGAGACCCTTCCTACTGCTGTAGGTGTGAGATGGGGGAGGACACAGAACAGAGGCAGGGACTGCTGCTGGGAGCCAGAAAGTGGAGAGAATAGCTTGAAGACGTGCTAATGGGGAAATGAAAGCCCCAGTAAAAGGCGTGTGGTTGTGGAAGGCAGTGGGGTTTCTGGAATAGGGAAGTGTGCAGAGGGTGAGGTTTCTGCTGGCAGAGAGGGGATGAGGGGGTAGAGTGTGACACTGGGGCAGGGACAGGACACTGGAGTGCTGAGGACGGCGCTCTCTAGCAGGAAAACCACCCACTGAGGTGACCTTGAGGGAGGGCCAGTTAAGAGCCCAGGGAAAGGCAAGCATGAGGATGCCTGTGGCCTGAGCACCAATGGGGTGAGAAGAGGGAACTTGGGGAAGACTGGTGACAGAGGAAGAGCACTGGGCTTCCACAGGACAGCCAGGACCCTCAGCCAGGCTGGATTCTAATCAGAGAATGTCCCACCCAACTCAGATTATTCTTTGGGGGTCGTGTGTCTCTAGAGGGCCTATATAAGGGCCATCTCCTTCTCTCTCTATTGCATTTCATACAGATTTCAGACTCTTGCATTTATGTTCATAAGTGTTCACTGGTACAAATAGTCTTGTCAGTTTCCCTTTTTTCACAGATCCCACTCCTTTCACCTCCCCCACCCTTTTTCTTGTGGAATGATATATGTATATATATATATATATATGAGCCTTTTTATATAAAATTGACATACATAGTAGGAGTTTGGATTATTTTTCATGAAAGTAATTGAAATATTTTAAGCATGAGCTTGACATGATCAGGTGTACATTTTTATAGCAATTCTGAACCAGAGTGCTGAACAGATAGGGAGAGGGTTTGGATTGCGTTGCACAGATAAGGGATTGTGGCAGTGACCTGGGTCACATATGATGAAAGCAGAACTAAATGATAGTGAGGTTAGAGAGGAAGAGGAGGATTTTATAAATTATGGAGAGAAATGCTGTGGTGACTATGAGGAGTAAAGGAAATTTAAGTTTGCAAAGAATGCAGGTTTCTAGGTTTCTGCTTGGATGATTGGATGGGTATTACTCTGTCAGGGGATGGGGCTGATACCTTCTAGTTCCCCTGAAGGAGAATTTTCCCTCCATATTTTTTGTTTCTTTTCTCAGTCTTATTCTTTCCCCTGAAAATAGAGTGAATTAGCTCACTGGTGAGTCCAGGAGAGAAACTGGGTTTGTGATATGTCTCAACAGTTTCTTCCTGCCCTTGGCCTCTGGAGCCAAGCTGGTCTCAGAAGTGTCAGTTCTGATCTCCTCCTCCATCCCCTGACTCAACCAGAAACAGGCCCTCCGGTGGGGTGCTTAGAAGTTTTCTAGTACTGCCCGGACTAGGTGAGTGTATTAGTCTGCCTGGGCTGCATAGCAAAATACACAGCCTGGGTGGCGTAAACCACAGACACATTATCTCACAGTTTTTGAGACTAGAAGTCCAAGACAATTTGATTTCTGGCGAAGGCTGGCTTGCAGACAGCCACCTCTTTATGTGTCCTCATATGACCTTTCCTCAGTGCATGTGGAGAGAGAGAAAGAGGGAGAGAGGGAGAGAGTTCTCTGGCGTCTCCTTATAAATTCCCACACTTAGGACATCATTTAACCTCAGTTACTTTCTTAGAGGCTTCATCTCCGAATATAACCCCACTGGGATTTAGGGCTTTAACATATGTACTTTGGGGCTCGCACAAAAAAATCAGTTTATAACAGTGAGTAAGACCACTTCGATATTCAATACCAGCAAGATTACTTGGATTACACACTTAAGGGAAATTCTCTAGAAACTTTATCAGAAATAAAGTTGAATATTTGATCCATACGTCTTATGCTCTATATCTTTATCTCATCTGGTTCTGAATTCAGGAGGTTGGAACTGAGCAGGACTCTGCAGGGCCTTTCTGGGGACAAACCCCCAGTGTTCTCTGCCTCTTGTTTGTAGAAAAACTTTAGCCTTCTAGGTCTCCCCCAAATTCCAAGGGACAAATTTAATCAGAAAAGTGAGAAAATGCAGAAACAAAGGAAAATAGTCAAGAAAGACAAGATAATAATAGTTTAGCCATAAAATGAAGTCAAGGACCTTTAATTCCTCCTCAAGGGACACAGATAATATCCTGAGCCATACATATCCTTGTGCTGTTTTGCAGATACTAAAACCTCTGTCAGGTGGAATAAGTTAACTGCATGCTGACCACCAGCACGTTAACCCCAGACTGGTTGGAACCAGATGGTTGATGATTTTTAACTCCTGAAATACCACCCAGTTATTTCACTGCCAACCCATCAGAAGGATGTGCACAAGCTGATGATGCACTTGGAGACCCTCTCCCTCACCTTGTCTTTAAAAACCCTTCCCTGAATGCCGTCAGGGAGTTCAGGTCTTTTGAGCATGAGTTGCCCATTCTCCTTGCTCAGCCCCATGTTGGGCACCTTACAATAAACACTGTACTTTCCTTCACCACAACCTGCTGCTGGTAGATTGGCTTTACTGCGAGTTGGGCAAGTGGACCCAAGTTCGATCTGGTAACAATATTAACCAGTATAGCTAGTTGTGTTGCAGTTATAAATAAACTTGAGAATCTTAGAGGCTAAATACAACACAGTATATTTCTCACGTGGGCAAACTTCATGTAGGCCAGGCAGCCCTTCTCTGCCTGTATCTGCCATCTGGAACAGGTGACCTCCAGGGTGGCACTGCATGGCAAGATGATCAGTTGCAATAGTTTACATGATTAGGCCTGGAGGAGGCTTACGTCTCCAGCACAACACATTCCATTGTCCAGAACTTAGTCACATGGCCCTGACCCAATTACAAGGGAGAAAGACTATAGCATTTTTAAAATAGGCCCATGGGCAAAAAAATGTGATAAACATGTAGCATTATATCAGCCATAGCTTCCTAAAACCACAAACTAAGTGTTTGCCATTGGCAAGAAGATTCAGTAAAGATGAGATCTGGTGCCTGTGAGTGATTTGGATGGGGCTTAAACTGTGTATGGTTCTTGGATGAGTTTGTAGCTCATGGAAATTGCCAAATATCTGTGGCCATAACAGAAAGAGCTCATTGAGCGTAACTTTGAATTTCATTATTAATGTTGACAAATTTGAAAGACTAATACGTTCACCAAATACATTTTTGACCCCTTTCACTTTCTCTTCTCCTTCTGGGACACCTACAGTGCAAATGTTGGTACACTTGATGTCTCAGAGGTCACTTAAACTATTCTCATTTTTTATTTGTTTTTCTTTTTGCTATTCTGATTTGGTAATTTTATTATTCTATCTTCCAGATCACATATGCATTCTCTCTCACCTAGTCTGCTGTTAATCCCTTCTAGCATGTTTTTCATTTCAGTTATTGCATTTTTCAGCTCTGACAGGTTCTTTTTAATAATTTTTAGTCCTTGTTAAAATTCTCACTGTGTTCATCTATTCTTTCCCCAAGTTCAGTCAGCATTTTTATTACTAAGGCCTTGAAATTTCTATCTGGTAAATTATTTATCTCTGTTTCATTAGTTGTTTTTTCAGGTTTTTTTTTTTTTTTTCTTATTCTTTCAATTGAAACAAATTCCTCTGTCTTCTCATTTTGTTTAGCTTTCTCTGTCCTTATGAAATTAAGTGAACCAGTTACCTATTCTGGTCTTGAAGGGGTGTCCTTATATGGGAACATCCCTGTGCAGTTTGAATGTGCCCAGTGGCTTTGGTGGGAGAGCTTGATCTGAAGTGAGCATGGGTCACATCTCCCCCGAGGGTGTGCTGGCAGCTGTCACATTTTTGGGAGGTTGGGCTGGAGATGGAGGGGCTAGAGCCAAAGCCAGGTGTGGGCTGTGGCTTCTCTTATGTTCAGTGGCTGTTACCTCCCTATGGGGAGTGGGGTTAGGTTCCAAGGTGCTGGAGCAGAAGTTTTAAGTTTAGGGTCCCAGCTGGTTCTCTTCCCTCTAAATGTGCACTTCTCCCCTTCCAGCAAGGTTAACTTTGCCTCAGAGGGGAGTGGCGCTAGAACAAGTGTGCACACAGTGGGGGCTTGGGCGTGTGCCAGGATGGTCCTGGCACGCCAGTCAGAGCTCGAGACAGCTCTTGATCCACCACCTCTGTGAGTGCCAGCAATGACTGCCTGTGCAGATGCAGTGGCGGTCAGAGCCGGCTCTGTTCCCCTCATCTGCATACTCTCCCCAGCAAAGGCACTGACAGCCTTCATCCTAGTGGGGAGCTGTGCTGGAGCTAGAGGGGCTGGGGTGCACGATGGGGCAGTTGCAGGAAACTGGCCAGAGCCCTAGGTGTTTCAATCTGCTTCCGCCACCTTGTTCCTGAGAGTAAGCAAGCATGCTTGAGCTCTTCATGAGCAGAGCCTAGGTTTCTCACAGCCCTCCTCTAAGTCCCAGTGGTTTTCACATCATTTAAGAGCACTGGTGTTCCTGGTGTCAGACCCCAGGGCTGGGGCGCCCAGTATGTGGTTCCAACCTCTCCCTCCCAGGGAAGATCTCTGAGCCTGTGCAATCACCCTCCTTTCCTGTGTGCCCTCTTAGGGGCTTAGGTCCTGACCTGATCACTTCTCTTCCCTTTCTACCTGATTTCGTGTGGATTTTGTTTTACAGCCTTGGTTGTAGAAGAGTCTTTCCGCCCATCTCCAATTTGTTTTCAGTGAGAACTGCTCCACATGTAGATGTATTTTCAATGTGTTCTTGGGGGGGAGGTGAGCTCAGCGTTCTCCTACTCTGCCACCTTGATCTCCTCCCCTGTATGTACTCTTTGTATTTGCCCTTTCCCCACTCCAGCATATGGTTATAAGTCACCCATGTTGTTTATCAGTGTATCAGCAGTCTATTCCTTTTTATTACTGAACAGAATTCCATGTATGTATATACTGTATTTTGTTTTTTTATCCATCCACTCTTTGCTAGTCATATGGTTTGTTTCTTGTTTGAGGCTTTTCAAATCCAGCCATCATTGTTTTGTTTGTTTTACTTTTTGTGTTTTTTTGTTTGTTTATTTTGTTTAGTTACCTGCCTGGACTAATTCTGTAGATTCTGGCTGCTCTACAGCCAGAATGCTGATGTCTCTGCTCATTTTTAAAAGATATCTTTTCTTTCCTTTCTTCCTTCTTTTCTCCTCCTCCTCCTCCTCCTCTCCCTCTCTCCTTCTATGTATCTTTCTGTCACCCTTCCTGTCTCCCCTTTCTTTCTCCTTCCTAGTCTTCTAGGAGTCATTCTTTTTTTGTTTTTGTCTTTTTTTCAGTTATCTGTGAGATATACATTTTAAAGTAATAACTGGAATTATTACTTATAACATTATACCAGAACATGTAAGATTTTCAGAAATTTCATGTAATGTCTGAAACATTTATATTAACATATTTCCATACAAATAACCCAAAGAAAGTTTAGGATTAGTTGGTTTTTTTTTTGTTTGTTTGTTTGTACTTCAGGTTCTTATCAGTCATCAATTTTATACACGTCAGTGTATACATGTCAATCCCAATCGCCCAATTCAGCACACCACCATCCCCACCCCACCACGGTTTTCCCCCCTTGGTGTCCATACGTTTGTTCTCTACATCAGTGTCTCAACTTCTGCCCTGCAAACCGGTTCATCTGTACCATTTTTCTAGGTTCCACATACATGCATTAATATACGATATTTGTTTTTCTCATTCTGACTTACTTCACTCTGTATGACAGTCTCTAGATCCATCCACGTTTCAACAAATGACTCAATTTCATTCCTTTTTATGGCTGAGTAATATTCCATTGTATATATGTACCACATCTTCTTTATCCACTCATCTGTCGATGGGCATTTAGGTTGCTTCCATGACCTGGCTATTGTAAATAGTGCTGCAATGAACATTGGGGTGCATGTGTCTTTTTGAATTATGGTTTTCTCTGGGTATATGCCCAGTAGTGGGATTGCTGGGTCATACGGTAATTCTATTTTTAGTTTTTTTTGTTTTTTGTTTTTTATATTTTTAGTTTTTTAAGGAACCTCCATAATGTTCTCGATAGTGGCTGTATCAATTTACATTCCCACCAACAGTGCAAGAGGGTTGCCTTTTCTCCACACCCTCTCCAGCATTTGTTCTTTGTAGATTTTCTGATGATGCCCATTCTAACTGGTGTGAGGTGATACCTCATTGTAGTTTTGATTTGCATTTCTCTAATAATTAGTGATGTTGAGCAGCTTCTCATGTGCTTCTCGGCCATCTGTATGTCTTCTTTGGAGGCTAGGAGTCATTCTTAAGTCAAAACAGCTTAGTGGTAGCCAATGATTAATCAGAGGTAGTGCCTTTACATTTTAATCAGTAAGGCTTCCACATTTTACTGAGGGGATGTGTGTGGACTGGAGCACACATTTACCATTCAAGCAGTTTACAAATCTACCCTGGCTTCTACTTTTTCTTTGCGCAAGGTGTCATGTTTGGTGGGGGAGAAGTAGTTAACTGTGGTCCTTTTTAGTCTCTCCTTAGTTTGTGTGCAGCTTCCAAACCTCTGGGAATAAGTGGGAACTTATCAAAGTCCACTATGGCTGTCTCACTTCCCAAGTGTCTTTGTTAAATTTTGTTTGGTCTCTTCTTTGCCTCAACCATCATTGCAGCCTCAGGCAGCTGTACTGTTGACCTTTGATTTTTGCCACCAACTGCTGTTTTCTACATCGTACCTGGGCATGGGTCTCTCTATGGAGTTCTAAATCAGGTGTACCCTTCTGGTGACAGCAAGACTACTGGTCCTCAGCCTATGGCATCACCAAGTCAAGGGAAGTATGGGAATAGCCCCATGTTAATTTGTCCCCATAGTTCTTGCTGAAGTTCAAGTAGTTCTTCTTGAATAAGCACTTCTCAATCTGTTGTATGCCTTTGGTCATTTTTCCAGAATTCTGAAATTGATTATTTTGAAAATTTTGTCCAGTATTATCATTGATATTTGGAGAAAGGATTTGCTGAGATCATTACTCTGACATTCAGGATGTCCTGCTGCATGTAGACATTTCATAACATTATAAAGCAAACAAACAAGAGTTTCAATTCCTAAAAATTAAAGCAAAATGCAGCAAGGAGCTTAACCACTTATAAAGTTTGTGACACACCAGAAGTCAGGGACGATTTCAAGTGACTGTAAAGCTTAGAAATTTGCTTGTCTCCAGGGGATATACTGTAGGGTAAGAAAACAAATCTTAAACTACCAAAAATTATATTGTTACTGGTAGTGTTTTTATTGTTATTCTAAGACTATTATGTGTGTATAGTCCAGTGAGATACAGTGTATAGTGGGATAGGTGGATAGTATAGAGTATACTGTACAGTAGGTTAGGTGAATACATAATTTTGTTGATTCATTGGGAACCAGGATTTTCTGTGTGGGAGAAGGGAAGTTGATGTGAGACAGATGAGTAAAACTCTGTAGTTTTTTTTTTTTTTTTTTAATTTTATTTATTTATTTATTTATTTATTTATGGCTGTGTTGGGTCTTCGTTTCTGTGTGAGGGCTTTCTCTAGTTGTGGCAAGTGGGGACCATTCTTCATCGCGGTGCGCAGGCCTCTCACTATCGTGGCCTCTCCCGTTGCGGAGCACAGGCTCCAGACACGCAGGCTCAGCAATTGTGGCTCACGGGCTTAGTTGCTCTGCGGCATGTGGGATCTTCCCAGACCAGGGCTGGAACCCGTGTCCCCTGCATTGGCAGGCAGACTCTCAACCACTGCGCCACCAGGGAAGCCCAAAACTCTGTAGTTTTAAACTAGAATTAAAAGTATAAATATCAAATCATGATATTTAGCCTTAAAAAAAAAAAAGGTCCTGATTACTTAAAAAGCCCAGAAACCAAGACTTAGGACTCAGATTATGGCTTCCACATAGTATTTTCCCACTAAAAGGAAGCAAAGCACCTTGGAGAAATGGCTAATTTCTAGTTCGGGGCAGGAAGTTTCTACAAGAGTCTGGAACAACTTTGCCATGTCAGAAGGTAAAGGAAAGCTCAACGATAAAGGCATGTTGAAAGAATTCATAAGCAACTGGCTTGAAAGGATCCCGTGTCACAGATGGGACAATTTCAGCCTCAAGAAAAACAATGGTTAGGATAGATTCAAGCGTTTCTAATATGCTGAAATTCATGAGTATGCAATAATGCAAAAACTAACTCATTGGAAGCTGTATAAACAATTCATTCTCTCAAAAACTGGTAAATATATGGAAATAATCAAGTACTTATTCTGTCTTTGGTTATCTCAGGGTAATGAGATAGTTATTTAGGAGAATGTATCTTTTTTAGAAATATTCTAACTTAGAAAGAAGATGTGATACCTTTACATATCCCCTAAAGAAGTACCAGATCTAGGCCAGTTGTTCTCAGGGTGTTTTCAGGGATACCTGTGGATTTCTAGAACCCTTTCTGAGGGTCAATGAGTTCAAAGCTATTCTTATAACAATATCAAAATGTTATATTTTAGTGTACAGTGTTTTCCAGAGACTATATGACATGTAAAGTTTGCATGAGATTGTATTTGGAAGCAGATATGAAAATATAGCTTTCTTCTACTAAGTCAAATGTTAAGGAGAAATGCAAAAATATTTAAAACATTCTCTATTATTAGTTTATTTTTAAGTAGTTAATAATACGTGTTTAAAAATACTAGTTTCTACTTCTAATATAGCATGTGCCTATCTCTCTATCTATCTATCTAGAATTCCATCCCTCACATATTGCTTGTGGGAATGTACAACTGTACAGGTGCTATGGAAATCTGTTTGGATGTTACTCAAAGTTAAACACTGAGGTAACCATTTGACTCAGCAATTCCACTTCTAGGTATAACACCCATTACGGTTGAATATAGATGTTCAAACAAATATTTGTACATGGATATACATAGAAGCCCTATTCACAATAGTGAATAGTGAATAGTAAATAAGAGGAAACACACAAATGTCCTTTCATTAATAAATGAATAAACAAAAGGTGGCATATACTTACAATGGACTATTATTCAGCCAAAAAAGGAACAAAGGAGTAATACATAATGCAAACTTGACGTACCCCCAAAACCGTATGCTAAGTGAAAGAAACCAGACACTAAAGGACACACAATGCATGATTCCATTTATATAAAGTATTCTAAATAGGTAAATCCAGAAAGAAGATTATTGGCTAGTAGGGGTCTTAGGTGAAGGAGAAATGGAAGGTGATGACTACTTAATGGGTATGGGATATTTTTGGGGTGATAAAAATGTTGTGGAAGTTGTTAGAGCTGGTGGTTGCACAACATAGTAATGTACTACATGCCACTGAATTGCACACTTTAAAATGGTTAATTTTTTGTTATGTTTCACCTCAGTAAAAAAAATGGATAAGCAATTATGAGATACTCACACTATAATATGAAACTCCAGAGTCTAAGATGTTCCATTATAAAAGAATGGAAGAAAAGATGGAAAACCTTTAGAGAGAAAAAATTGCCTGCAAAGTAGTAACAAATAGATTGGCAGAAGTTTCCTCATCAATAGCAGATACAAGCAAACAATAAAATAGAATTTGATACTAGAACTTGAAATCCAGATTTACCTGAATGTGTATCTATTATTCAGCTATAAGGATCATATGGACCTCTCTCTATGCACTCTTAAAAGATAGAGAACAGCAAGAAGAACAGTAAATGCACAGGAACAATGTCATATTAAAAAAAAACAAAAAACTGAAACCCAAAATCATCCAGTTTGGATTGAATGGTCAATAAGGCAAAAATGCAGTGGGTTTGCCAATCAGTCTGTGTCAGAAGTTTAAATCTCTCTGTGTCCAAGTAACTGGGAAAGCAGGTAAATTTTCACTGAAAAGATGTCCCTTACATATCAACTTTGAGGTTTTCCCAACATTTAAGAATCTATGGATCCTAGGGCTTCCCTCGTGTCGCAGTGATTGAGAACCCGCCTGCCAATGCAGGGGACGTGGGTTCGAGCCCTGGTCCGGGAAGATCCCACATGCCACAGAGCAGCTGGGCCCGTGGGCCACAGCTGCTGAGCCTGCGCTCTGGAGCCTGCGAGCCACAACTACTGAGCCCACGTGCCACAACTACGGAAGCCCGCATGCCTAGAGCCCATGCTCTGCAACAAGAGAAGCCACTGCAATGAGAAGCCCACGCACCACAACGAAGAGTAGCCCCCACTTGCTGCAACTAGAGAAAGCCCGCAAGCAGCAATGAAGACCCAGTGCAGCCAAAAATAAATAAATAAAATAAATAAATTTATTAAAAGAAAAAAGAATCTATGTATCCTGGACAAGACTAAGCCAAGCAAGGTTCCTGAGCTAAAAGGAAGTCTGTGAACTCACTTCCAATTTTGGAACAAGGTAGGATGGGTGATGACAATTTGAATGGTGAAGAGGTAGTTCAGAGCTACTGCAGGTGCAAACAGTAGGCACTCAGTAAATACTTGTTAAAAAATGAATGCGTGTATAAATAAATAAGTAGGTCAAAATATACTTGTCATTTTTGGGTCTATTGTTAACTATTAGCACTTGGTTAAAATCACAAAATTAAAAACAAAAAGTAATACCACAGGCTACTCATGTGCTTCAGTTTTCTCTCTTTAGTTTAACATCTTGTCAAAAATCCAGAAATAGCAAAATTAAACCCACCAAATCAATAAGTAATATTTAGTAAGAGTTTATTGTACATATAAAAACAGTTCACAAACTGGGAGCTTTCAAATTCAAAGCTCGGGAGCGTGAAGTTATAGGATGACTTACAGAGTAAAAATGAGGAAGTTATTAATTTTTACAATGATTGGTTATTACAGTGGAGGTTTCCAGATGGCAGGGGATTGGTTAAAAGTGATAACCTCATGCCATTTTTAGGAAGATGACTTATGTTTCTTTTATGATTGTCAGAGCCATTTACAAAAAATAAACTAGGTTGAGCTTCATGAAATGAAATACTTTCATTTACATTCATGAAGTAAGCTGGATTTAGTTTTTCTTACATGGCTTAAATATTTTTGTCTGTTCAGGAAATTCTTAAATCCAGGCTCCATTTGTATTTAATTTTAATAATCTTAGGTACTGTGACCACCACTCAGACTGTATAGGATTGCACAGAGTAGCAGCTCTCAGGCAACCGTTAGATACCAGCTCACTTGGGCAGCTGCCTTGTACTTCAGTGGAAGGTCCTCTGTCATCCTGCAGAAATCTTACTTCTGGGCCTGATGTGTGTCTTCCTTGCTTTTGGAGTAGACTTAGGATATTTGTTGTATTTATTTTTGTAGGGAACTTAGGGAAATCAGAGGTAAATTTTCACATTTTCAACCCTATCCTCTCACTCTACTTTTCACCAATAAAGGCAGGACCTTTTCTTCTGAGCCTCTTCATTGGAATAATTGGGATTTTGAAATATTTGTTTCCACCCAGGCTTTTGTTTTGGCGGCGTGGGCCGTTGAGAGAGGAGTCTTTATAGTATTAGTGTGGAGTGGCTTGTGAAAAAATTAAGTTCTGAGTGCCCCTTTTCCTGGCTATCATCTTCATGTCCCAGGGAGTGTTTCAGTACCTTTAGTCAAGTTTCAGCCAAGCAGGGGATAATAATGGTGATGGCAACAATGGTATGAAGAGCACAAGTGCCCTTTTTCATTGTCGGACTCCCTGAAATGGGGGCTGGAGTTCTCAGAATCTCCCTTTCTCTGGTGCTTTTCAATTCTCAGATCATGTCTCTCTGTGAACGTACACCAAAATAGTGTGGGCACTCACACTGATCCATTTGGTATTCTTTCCAAGGCTACCTGCACAACCTCTCTTTTGCTGCCACACACTGTCAGTGCTATATTTGCTGTGTGAGAGAATTAATCTACTCATTATGGCTGCACATCGCCAAGTTCTTAAAATTTGTTCTTGCCAGTGAATGTACAGTATATCGTATAAACTGAATCTTGGGTGTCCTACCCCAAACTCAAAGCTTACAAAGTAAAAAAAAATGATACAATGTCATGATGTACAGGCAATTAATATTATGTCTCTGCTGTTGTCTGTGGCCGTTACACAAGAAGTGGATTAGATTATACTATGTACTGGATTCTGGGAATATTGTTCAAACTTGAATACTTTGGAATTTGGAGAGTTATTCTGGAGCTTACAATTAGTCAGTGATAATCTTAAATGAAGTCTATTCTGATTTGTTTCTAGGAATAAAGAATGTTACATTACTCATTTTGCATTTTCTTATCTATGTAAATAGGATCAATTAGTGAAAACCTCTTACACTTAAGATGTTTTACTATCACATTTCTGCTAGATGATACATATCTGCAAATTTGGAATTCTTTTCCTGAGTGGAGAAATCCAAGAATTTTCCTTAACGCTAACATATTGCTTAGAGTCCAATTGTTTCACTCAGTGAATGCTAAATATATTGCTAAAACATGCAAAGGGCATACAAAGAGAAGATAAGAGATAACATCTTAGGACAAACATCTCTGAACTTTTGGTGAAAAAATGCCAGGCTACTTGCTCACCTAGCAATGCTTTATTTGGTGATAGGAAAGACCAAAATGTAGATCGAGATTATAAAATAATACAAAAGAAGAAGGAGGTCCTACCGCCTACTACAAAAATTATCTTTGACTTGGGCTGGAGCCACACATAACTCCTGAAGTTTTACTTGTCTCATGAAGATTTGTTACTGAAAGACCCAAAGGTCAAGAACTACTGAAAAGAAGTTCATATACCAGTAGCAAATGTAATTTTCATCTTCAAAAATTGCTATGGTGTAAGAGAATTTTGCTCAGAATATAAACTGCAGTATTTATCATATTTAATTCTGGCATTTGGGTCCCAGAATCAAATACGATAAAGCAGTGATTTAAATGCTTTGCCTGCATGTAAATGATTGTCAACACACACCCACACTCAGAAACCATAATGTGGGTTAGAGAGACCAGGTAAGAGGGATGAGATAAGAAAGAGGGGCCATTGAGAACGTTGGGAAGAGGTAATGACAAAGTGCCAGAGGAAAAGGGCAGTGAGGAGGGAGGTCCAGTTAGGTGTATAAACCAAAGGAATTCTTCTAGATTAAAAGAGACTGGAAGCAGAGCAATTGTTTAATATTACCCTCTTATTTAACAGATGTGGAAATAAAGGATTAGGGAGGTGAAATAACCTTTTAACATCACACGGGAGCTTTTCCGAAGTAATAAAAATGAAGGAAGCTGAGGTCAAGGAGAACAGCCGGAAGCCAGAGACATTAAAAAAAATCTACAAGTCAAGGGCTGGAGCGGAAATGAGAGGCAGAGTGGGAGCACAGAGCTGTAGAAAACACAGTATTTCTGTGACGTGCGGGTGTGGGTGTGGGTGAGGAAGAGATTTGTCAGTTGAAAGAGAGAGGAAGTCACTATAGAGTACTGAGAAAAAGGTTTGCTGAAATTAGAGATCAAACACCAGCTCTGAGGGTCAGAAGTTCTACTTCCCAATGAAATGCTGCTTCTGCCACTTCTATTGCTAGCAGTTGTCGTCCCAGGTGGTGACAATGAAGACGGTAAGAGTAACTCTGGCAGTTCCCAGAACAGGTGCAGGGGGTCTGGATGAAAGCATGCTGCACCTATCACTAAGGGTCAGGGCCCTCCTGTCTCCAGCCCTCTCCCCCAGTTCTGGAGGTTGGGGATGGAGCTAGAAGCCTTGGGGCAGGCAAATGTCTTAGGCTCTGTGTTGTTGTTCAGACTCTGGGTTCTTTATCATTTCATCCTGATTCTCTCTTCCTCCTCACTCTTCTTATGCTTCCACCACCCACAGCCTTTCAGGGGCCAACCTCTTACCATGTTATCCAGATTTCGACCTTTGCCAACAGCACCTGGGCACAAAATCAAGGCTCAGGCTGGTTGGATGATTTTCAGATTCATGGCTGGGATAGTGACTCGGGCACTGCCATTTTCCTGAAGCCCTGGTCCAAGGGCAACTTCAGTGATGCGGAGTTGATTGAGCTGGAGGACCTATTCCGAGCCTACTACATTGGATTCACTCAGGAAGTGCAGGACTGTGCCAGTAAATTCCAGATTGAATGTGAGTACAGTCCTCTGCTCCGGGGAGATTCTCAACGGCTTTTCTCTCTCCTGGTTAAGGCTATTACTCTCTTGGATCTTGGTCCCGTCCTCCCACTTTACCCAACTGCATGCACACACTTCTCCAGAGTAGTCTCCAACTCTGACTCCACACCTCCACTAAGTATCCCAGATTCTTCCTGTTTCTTGCACTCCAGTGTGATAAATGAAGGTCCCCCTTTGTAACCATCTCCTGGTTTGTTTGTGCATAACTGGCTTCTCTCTAACCCCAAGGACAAAGCCCTCACTTCTCCACTCTGTGCCTGAGTGAACTGAAGTGTGACTTCCTCCTCCTCCAATCCATCTCCTCAAGCATCTCCTGCCTGATCCCTTCTCTCAATGTAACTCTCCCCTTCACCCTGGAATGCTGCACTCCTGATTCCATCACATGCTGCTCTCCTTCTCTCCTCATGCCCACCCTACAGCCTTACAACAGACCATCTCCACCAGTTATGACATGCATACCTCTCCCCAGTGCTCTTCTTTCTGAAAAGGCTCTGAATACTGCAATTGGTTTTTGAGTCATCTCACATCTCAGACCTTTCTCCCACCCCCCAAATCCAAAGCCCCACATCCTCTCCCCATACCTTTCTTTCTTGTTTGCTTTTTAGTAACTTTGTCCCTGTTTTCCTTGTATCCAGACCCCTTTGTGATCCAGGGTATAGCAGGTTGTGAGCTGCATTCTGGGAAGTCCATAAGAAGCTTTTTGAGGGGAGCTTTAGGAGGACTGGATTTCATGAGCATTAAGAATCATTCATGTGCACCTGCCCCAGAGGGCAGCAGCAGGGCGCAGCAGTTCTGTGCACTCATCACTCAGTACCAAGGCATCTTGGGTATCATAGAGACGCTCCTCTCAGAAACCTGCCCTCGGTATCTCCTTGGTGTCCTCGATGCAGGGAAAACTGAACTACAGAGGCAAGGTTTGTTCTTTTCTCTCCACAAGACTTTTCTATTTCACGTCCTGCCACCTTCTTTGAATTCAAGAGTAGGAGGTACCTAAGGAGAGAGGGGTTTAATCAATAAATGATTTGGTTCCCATAGGAGTAGAAGAGGTCACTGTCCAAACTTGTGGGTTTCTGAATGCCTATGCTCTAGGTTAGAGTCATAATCTCACAGTCTCCCTGCCTCTTCCTGCCCCAGTGAAGCCTGAGGCCTGGCTGTCCAGTGGCCCCAGTCCTGGGCCTGGCCGTCTGCTGCTGGTGTGCCATGTCTCAGGATTCTACCCAAAACCCGTGTGGGTGATGTGGATGAGGGGCGAGCAGGAGCAGTCTGGCACTCAGCAAGGAGATGTCTTGCCCAATGTTGACTGGACTTGGTATCTCCAAGTAACCCTGAATGTGACGGCTGGGGAGGAGACTGGCCTGGGTTGCCGAGTGAAGCACAGCAGTCTAGGAGACCAGGACATCATCCTCTACTGGGGTGAGTAAGGCATGGGTCCCAGCTGGGAATGGGAGGAGATGGTCCTCAAGCACAGAGGGAGGGACTGGGAAAAAGGAGGGATTTGATGGATGAGATAGGGAGGGACAGGGGGAGAAAGGAATGGAGAGAGGGAAGGAGAGAGAGACAGAGAGTCAGAGAGAGAAAAAGAGACAGAGAGACAGAGGTTGAGATTTATTCCTTGGGACTACAGTTCCAAGAGGAATGAAAATAGATGATCTAAGGTATAGAAGAGATAAGAATGAAGGACTTATAGACTGGGTAGGATGGGGTAAGAGGGAGAGACAAAGGATGGCTGTGAATATATGATATCCAGGAATATGAGAGAGAGAATCACAGATGCCTATGCATCAGAAGCAGGTAATGGTGGTGCTGACACTCAGGTGGGTAACAAAGCCAGGAGAACTAAAGAATGGGTTTGAAGTGACATCCCTGTGTCCTCTCCCAATTGCCAGGTCACCGCACCTCCGTCAGCTTGGTATTTTTGGCAATATTAGTGCCCTCCTTGGTCCTTTTGATATGTCTTGCATTATGGTTTTTGAGGCGCTGGTGAGTTTTCCTTTCTAATCTTTCTTTTTTGTTCATCCTCTCACTCTTTCCCTCCATTTTATCTATTACATACTTTAGCCTCCGTATTTCCAACAGACCCTTTCCCCTTTCTTCCCCACTCCCATCTTTAGGTAAATCTATTTTTAAAAAATATTTATTTATTTATTTGGTTGTGCTGGGTCTTAGTTGCAGCAGGCGGGCTCCTTAGTTGCAGAATGTGGATTCCTTAATTGATGCAGGTGGGCTCCCCAATTGCGGCTCATGGGCTCCTTAGTTGTGACATACAAACTCTTAGTTGTGGCATGCGTGTGGGATCCAGTTCCCTGACCAGGGATCGAACCCAGGCCTGCTGCATTGGGAGCACAGAGTCTTATCCACTGCGCCTCCAGGGAAGTCCCGATAAATCTATTTTTAAAAAGTCGTGGTAAAATATACATGACATAAAAACTTACTGCATTAGCCATTTTTAAACGTACAGTTTAGTAGTATTAAGTACATTCACTTTTTGTGCAACCCATCTCTAGAACTTTTTTATCTTGTAAACTAAAACTCTGCCCATTAAACCACATTCCCCATTCCTTGCTCCCCTAGTCCCTGGCAACCACTATGCTACTTTCTGTCTATATGAATCTGATTACTCTAGGTACCTCATATAAGTGGAATCATCACTATTTGTCTTTTTGTGACTGGCTCATTCCACTTAGCATAATGTCCTCATAATTCATCATGTGATGGCACGTATTAGAATTTCTTTCCTTTTTAAGGCTGTTTTGTTTATCCGTTCATCTGTCAAGGGACATTTGGGTTGATTCTACCTTTTGGCTATTGTGAATAATGCTGCTATGAACATGGTGTACAAATATCTCTTATGTAGAACAATTTTTTGCTTGTGATCTTAACAGGTCCTATCAGAATATCTCATGAGCCCTCATCATGTCTCCATTTCCATTTGGGATCAGTAACCAGGAGTCCAGAAACTCAATTTGTCAGCCCAGGAGTCAATCTCATCATATTTCATCAAATAATCATCAGATTTGGACAAATCAGAGTGCCCATAGTTTGTAAGATAAATCATAATTTATACACTAGCAGAAAAATAATTAAAAATTGTTATTATGAGACAATATCAATAGTAGGATCCACTCAGATTTCATAGATGTGAGGTGAGAAAGAATGTACCTCGGAATAAGTGAAATGATGTCCATGACTTAACAGTGACATCCCTTTGGCTTCTTATTTGAACTCTTTTTTTGTGATTCTGCTGAAATATCATTTGTTAAAGTGAGCTAGATATAATTATGCCGAGATAATTGTATTTGCAGAGATGCTGAACAATTTTAACATAATATCTCTGTCTCTGCTTGGATGATTTTCTAACCATGAGGGCCAGCTGAGCAGCTTCTTTCTCCAGGAAGCCTTCTTTAGTGCTACAGTGGAAGTAACCCTCCCTTGTGTGGTGTCATGCTGAGATCCACATTACTCTGTACCCACAACATTGCAGGTCTTTTTGTTTTTCTTTTCTTTCTACTTATAAGTTCCTTGAGAGAAAGGCTTGCTCTAGGTGGATCCCAGGCAAGATCTCTCACTCGCATATGTATTTGTTTAGTAAAATAATCTAAGTTGCTATAACTGCCACATTAATGGTCTTTTTTTTTCCTTTTTCAAAATTATCTCCTTCCTTTTTTTCCTCTTTAGTTGATATTCTAGATTTTCCTCTTATTGAGATATTCTCACATAGCAAAAAATATCATACTCTCCTTGTTTCTGCCCTGAACTCCTCTGGAGAAAACCACTTCTGCCCATATTATAACTATAGTTTACATATAAAGATTAATCAGAAAAGGATCCTGTTTCTCATTTTCCAGTGAGAATGCATGAGAGGCAGGATGGGTGAGGGATAATAGTGCAGATGGGTTGTTAAATATTCAAGCAAAGAGTCAAGAGGGTTTTTCTTGCTCTCAGGGACTTTGATATCTGTGGTTTATCAAGTTAGTTATATTGTTGACTCTTGTTTACATTTATTGATTCTTTTGCTTATTCCACAGTTTTCTAGAAACCTCATTAAAAAAATCCAAACTCATTTAATTAAAAGAGTAGGAAGGGGGAAGAGGGGAGAATTTGGGTATATATATATATATATATATTTTTTTTTTTAATTTACTGTTTGTGTTTAATACACATCAATTCCATAACATGAGAAGTTACTATGAACCAAAGCATAAATACACAAACACAATATACAATCCAAAATAGATGTACAGCATTCAGGTATGAAACAAAAGAGAAGGTTCATTCACACACATAGTAGCTTGAGATCTGTTGGATATGGTTGTTCCAGTGTAGATTTCTAAAGATGGAAAAAAAATGACTTTGGTTATCAAGACTATTGTGGCCATATTAGATTTGGAACATCTAAGAATCAGTGTGTGATCATGCGAACAAAAGACGTAGACAGTGTCTATTTTTAAAAAGGTTTCCGTGCATCAAGGCAGTTGTGAAAAGATTTACTTTCCAAAATCAAACCCACTTTAGGCTTAGGACCAGATTCTAACTATCTAAAAATATTGATTGATAACAGAAAGTGTTCCAAATGTGGCTATTCTGATTCAGTTTAAAAAAAAGTATTTACAGAAAAGAGTATAAAAGTTTTTCTGAATTTAATGTAAGCAAGCTTCCAGTCTTCCCTTGCCAAATATATTTGATTTATAGTTTAGCTCCTTCACATATTTGCTTTTTTAATTTCAAGATTTGTCAATCTTACCTGCAAAACAGATCATTTTTTAAACTGTAAAAAGTATTCGACATATGCAGAAATAAAAAGCATTTTGAAATTAGTTGAGATCCATGTAATTCTACTCTTTGTTATCTGTTTAGCTAAATGAATCTAGTGCTCTTTTTGAATAAGAATAGTTGATAAGTATAGAAGCAAAATGTACTCATTATGCTTGGATTTGGGGTAGATTCCAATCCATCATTGCCCTGGTACATATCAATGACTATATAAAAATTCAAAGGCAATGTCAAACCCAAACCCCAAGGGAAAGATTTCAGTTCCCAAGAGAACAGTGATAGCTTAACATAAAATTTTCTCTAGGGTACACCAGCATTAAATTAGTACTGCTGAAACAACACATTGAGGATTTACAGTAGCACCTGGAAGTTCCTTCTAATGTACATATAAATAGAATCACAGAAGCTTTCTGTTTTACCTCATTGTTTTATGGCCCTATAAATTTAATGAGCCAAATGAAAACTGAATCTCTGTTCTGCATCCCATTCTTTATCTCTAAGTAAGATAAAATCTATTCTCGCTTTCAAGGTAGAGTTTTATGTGTCCATACTTCTTAAGCCACATTTAAGGAAAACATCTCTTAACTAATTTTGGATGTTGTCTCTCTTCATCTTGTACAGGAAACTCCAGCAGATTTAATATTAGCATTCATCATCTAGTCGAACGCTTCACATGCTCTTCAAACCAATCAAATTTGGGATCCTCAACAGTTTCTGTCAATAAAATAAGGTGTGGAACTAGCAGATTAATTCAATGAAGACCTGTTTTTTTTTTTTCCCTTGTCACACTGGATGTCTGGATGCCATCTGAATTGGGTTTAGAGGATGGGGAAGTGTAGATGTTTCTTGGCCTGAGTCTCTTAACAGTAGAGATGTAGAAGGGAGACGGAGATCTCCAAGAGACTGGCTGTTGACTGCAGAGCACAGTCATTTGCTTTGGTGGTGGCGTTCGCTGGATTGGGGGCAGCTGAGGTATGCTGGGAGGAGTTACTTGAAGGTGTTACAACAGTTGTTTGACTTGAATAAATCTGCGTAGGTAAGAGCAGTGTCAGAAGCAGCAGCCCCAGTCTGAGCCTGGCCACCATCTCTCTGCCCATGTCCACTCTGCCGGTGCGCAGCGCATCTCACTGGATGCGGGGTGCGTGGAGGACCGCTGGCTCCAGGCGGGCGCAGGCAAGGTCTGGGTATGTTTTTTGAAGGATTTAGGAAGGGAGGTCAGAGCAAGTGGAATTTTTCAGAAGCCAGGAGTACTAGAAGCGGTTCTCCCACCTGGACATTTTAGAACAACATGGACTTTAGGATTTGGGCAGGGTAGGAAATGACTGAAGACATAGTTTTTTTCTCTCTGCATTAACACAGCTGGTTATTTCTCCAGGATGCATTAAACTCCAACTCATAGAGCCGACATGCTGTCCTATGCTTCACTGCACCCTCAGCTACAGGCCAGGACCCTGATTAGAATGTTTCTTGGAGTGTTGACTATGGACCACCAGCAGGAGTAGTACCTGTGAGCTTGTTAGATGAAGACATTTTCAGGCCCCACTCTAGACTTACTGAATCAGAAAATCCTGGAATGGGAACTAGAATGCTGTGTTTTAATTAGCCTTTTAGGTTATTCAGATGAACATTCAATTTTAAGAAACTCTTGTGTAAAGATTTCTCAGGCTTTGGACTGTTGACACTTTGGGATGCATAATTCTTTGTTATGGAAGGTTGTTCAATGCACTGCAGGATTTTTAGCAGAATCCCTGGCCACTACTCACTGGATGCCAATAGTACCTCCCCAGTTACAATAACCAAATATATCTTCAGACATTTCCAAATGTCCCTCAGGGGCAAAATTGACCCCAGATGAGAACCAAGGTCTAAGATAATGAACAGAATTTCACCTCCCACCTCAGCACTTAGTTGGAATAATTGGTGATCCCACTTAAATAAAGCAATAGTTTATAATTGGTGGTTGAGGAAGGAGGGACTCTGTCTCAGGGGTATGATGCCTTCAAAACTCCAAGTTGCTATAGAATTTTGTTCCAGAGGTAAAGCTGGCCCAGGAATGAAGTTCACAAATAGAACAGAATGATGACAGAGCCAAAGACCACATGTGGAGACTGACCTACCTCTGGATATTTTAGTTATATGAGCACAACAGATTTCATTCTTCCTTTTAAAAGAACTGAGTTAGAATATTTACTTGCTTAAAAATTCTGATATTACTATGCTTTCTGATGTCTTGTAACAGCTTTTCCACATTGTTATTATCTTTCCTTGTTTTCTTTACTCTTCTTATTCTCTTTCCTCCCCCAAGTCATCATCCCTCAAAGGTGGTTTCTTGGACTTGTGATTTTCCTCTGTGTCCTTACCTTGGAAAACCTTAATTTACCCATGACTTTAACTATGACCTCTGGATGATTGACTTTCAAAAACAGATCTTCAGTCTCAGAATATAAGGGCTTTTCAACTCTTTTTATATGAGAGTTTGTGTGCATGTGTATGTGTTTGTGTGGTTTTTGCTAATCTATAGGAATATGTTAAAAAATATTTTGTCCTTGTTTCCAGTATCTGTGTTAAATTAACTTATTAAGTTTAATATTTTATCTGTAGGTCCTTTTGGATTTTCTATGCATACTATCATGACAGCTCTAGGTATGAAAATTCCAGTTGTTTCTTTTCAATCCTCATGATCTCTTTTATTGCATTTTCTTGCCCAATGGCACTTGTTATGAACAGCAGTACACTGTTGAATAGAATTGACATCTGGCATTCTTATCTTTTTACTTGTATTGGATAAGAATTATTCAAGAGTTAATATTAGCTATGATAATTGCTGCAAGTGTTTCATGTATACTTTTTATTAGATTAAGAACACTTTCAAAGTTGCTAAATGTTTTTTATTATCATTATTATTATGGATGGCTACTGAATTTCATTAGGGCTTATAATGAAATGACAAAATCTTTTACATATTTTTTTTTCCTTTTAATGTTGTGAGTCACACTTATTGACTCTCAAATGGTAAAACAAAATTGTGTTTCTGCCATTTATCTGTCTTGTTCATAAAGTATTATGTGGATTCAGTTTGCTAATATTTTGTTTATAATGTTTTTTAGTTCTTATAATTTCTTTGGTATCTTGAGGGTTTTTAACCTCCTAAAACAAGTCAAGAAATCTTTCCTCTGTTTTTATTCTCTGGGAGAGTTTCTGTTATATATTTATTTTTAAAATAAATATTTGGTAAAATTCAGTAGTGAAGACTTATGTGTTGGGAGTTTTTTGGGGGGGAGGGAGTTTTAAATTTCACAGTTAATTTTTAAAAATAAAAATAATGGGGCTTCCCTGGTGACACAGTGGTTACGAATCTGCCTGCCAATGCAGGAGATACAGGTAAAAGCCCTGGTCCAGGAAGATCCCACATGCCGCGGAGCAACTAAGCCCGTACGCCACAACTACTGAGCCTGCTCTCTAGAGCCCACGAGCCACAACTACTAAGCCCGTGTGCCACAGCTACTGAAGTCCGCATGCCTAGACCCTGTGCTCCCAAGAAGAGAAGCCACCACAATGAGAAGCCTGTGCACCACAATGAAGAGTAGCCCCTGCTCGCGGCAACCAGAGAAAAGTCCACGTGCAGCAACGAAGACCCAACGTAGCCAAAAAAAAAGTAAATAAAATAAAATAAATAAATTTATAAAAAATAAATAAATAAAAATAACTCTTCAAATTGTCTATTTCTTTGTGTCCTCTTTGGTAAGTTATGTTTTTAAAGGATTTGTCCATGTTGTTCAGATTTCTAATTTACTGTTGGCTTGTGCATAATATCTTCTTTTTATCATGTTAATGTCTATAGGGTTCATAATTATGTACCCTGCCTTTTTTAACCAGATCTTAGAAATCGGTTCTCTCTCTCTTCTTTGTTTTCTCTCTCTGATCTTGACAGGAGATTATCAATTTTATAATTTTTTCAAAAACTATGTTTTGAGTCATTGATTATTTCTATGATCATATCATTTTCTTTATTATCTCCTTCCTTCTACTCTCTTTGCATTTATTCTGTTGTGATATAAGGACTCTGATCACCCAGTTCCAATGTGTGAGGGAGGGGGTTTCCCCACACATCCAAGAAGCAACACTTTGGACCAGCTTGGGTGTCTTATAATTCAATTCAATTCTGACACTATCTACCTGGATATAGCATCAGGTTCCACAGTTTAAGGGTTCAGACCTACAAGACCGTGGCGGGCAATCAGGCTTGCCAGTCACAAATAGATTGGAGGTTCCCATGACCTCCTTCTTAGATTTGATTAATTTTCTAGAGTGGCTTACAGAATTTAGAGAAACATTTACTTATTAGATCACCTCTTATAAAAGGATAGTTAAGAGCTAGATGGATGAGATGCAAAGGGCAAGAAATGGGGCAAGGTGGTGGCGCTTCCATGCCACTCTAAGCCTGCTGTTCTCCTGACCTCGATGTGTTCACCAAACTGAAAGCTCTTAAAGCACCATTCTTTTGGGTTATTTTTGGAGACTTCATTACATAGGTAAATTGATCAAATCATTGGCTATAGGGTTAAATTCAACTGCTAGTCCCTCTTACCTCCCTGGATGTCAGAGGGTGGGACTGGAAGTTCCAACCCTCCAATCACATGATTGTCTCCACTGACAACCAGCACCCACCCTTAGGTTATATAGGGGTTTTCCAAAGTCACTTCATTAACTAACAAACGATATCTTGATTGCTTTCAAAAGTAAGGAAATTCCAAATGTTTTAAGAACTCTCTGCCAGTAGTGGCAGCTCCAAAGGTCAAGAACTACTGAAAAGAAGGTCATATACCAGTAGTGTTACAGAACACAAGTTTGTGTGCCTGATGCACAGTGAGGCCGAACAAACTGAAACATCAGAGTTCGGAGCAGAGAAAGATTTATGCAGGGCCAAGCAAGGAGAATGGGTGGCTCATGCTGAAAAACCCCAAACTACCTGATGGTTTTTGGGGGAAAGTTTTTATAGGCAAAATTTGGGATGCAGGGTGTGTGACTTTCTTCTGTTCAGTGGTGAGGTAACAGGGCAGTGTTCCAGGAATCTTGTGCTCAGTCTGAAGTTGCCATCCTCCACCTGGGGTGGGGGCCTTGCAGAAGAACTTAAAGATATTTTTATGTATATTACTTGAGGCAGAACCAGGACACTTTCCCAAGGCTGCCCTATTGTTTCTTGCTTGCTCCTCCTTTGTTTCTGAATTCTATCCTTTCCCTGATTAACAACTGTTTGAATCTGCTTTCTGGAATTCATCGAGGGTCAAGGAGCTGAATGAAACGTAATTTCTACAAACAAGAAATGGGGGCCAGAAAGGCTTTCATGCCCAAGAGGCCCAGGGTCCTGCTCAGTTTCAATCCCCCTTTTCTTTGATACTTCTCAATCTTGAAAAGAACAGGTGTTGGATAAGAAAGGGAATAACATATTGGGTATAGAGGTTAATCATAAACTCAGCAGAGGAACTCAGGTGTAGGGGGACTTGGTTTCAATCCCACCTTGTCTTTCAACCTTCCCCAAATCTTTCAGAGAACATGAGGACAACCACTCTGGGTACTTCCTGCTGAAATGGGGCGTGGTCCTGCCTCAGTTTGGGGAAGGGACACCAAATTATAAATATCCCTGAGTTCCAAGTCCTGGATTTGAGTTTGGTATGATTAAGAACTCAATCCCTTGGCCCGCCAGTTTGGTGCAACAGACCCAATTCAAACTAACTTTAAGAGAGAAAACAGATCTCATTCCCTGAGGAAATCAGGAGAATAAACCTGAAACCTAGTCTGGACCCAGCACCTTGGGGAGACTTGTAGCCAGATAGCCAGTCTTTTATCTAAGTAGGTTTTAACTTCTGATGTTGTATTAACATATACACAATAGGAGCTATTGGCCACTACACAGTCTCCTTTTTTTCTGCCAACATCTGATCTACAGAATCTTATTGTCTAAAAATTTAATTGTTACAAGAGGAAACCTTGAAAATGTAAAGTTGCAGCTACTAGCTGCCAGCAGACACTGCTTTGAGAATGGCTAGTGGTGTCCCCTAGTCTGACACAGCTCAGAAAATTCAGCAACCCAGGAACATATCTGAGGTCACATCCACAATGGCCACCTAGTATTACCTTGGATGTCTGAACCATGGTTACTCTATTTTGACTTTCAAATGCACTTTTATCCTCAATGGCCAAAGTAGGTGTACAATGCATGTCTGAAAGGTCACAAAACAGGCCACTTTGGTCAGTAAAGTTTAAGTTAAACCATATATAAGCCAGAATGACTTCCCCATACTTCAATGTGTGCAGACTCTTCCATCATTTTAACTTTTGATTGTAAGTCTTTCAGTAGAAAACTTTGATGATCAAAATATCCATTCCTCAATGCTGGGGTGACTCAGCTGCTTGCCCCAGCCAGCAGCTGGGGTCCTAGGCCTCCTTTATATTTGCCTAGTTATCCACATTGGGGGAAAACTGATCAGATATTGTGAACAATCTCAGAGGTATGTTAATAGGGAAACATTTTAGAGGCCCTATATATATATATATATATATATATATATATATATATATATACACATATATATATATATACATATATACATATATGTATATATATATATATATTTTATCTATTACACCCATTTGTCACACAAGCATTTGTACATGTGCTTTTAGCAATAGACTTAAAGCAAGCAGTGTCATACATCATGAGTAGTTATACTCTGTGATAACTCTACTAGGTAATTTTCTTGTCCTCCTGAATATTAAGGCAAAAGTGTGCTTAACACAATAGCTTTAAGAGAACTAGAATTTAATATCTATTGAAACATATTATTTTTCTCCCTAATTACCCTCATCTCCAACAAACACAGCCAAATCAAGACTAATTTGTTTCCAAAATAAGTCCAGTCTATTGACCACATAGGCTCCTCCACACTGGCTTTGGTGGAACTCCTCAGGAGTCTCAGACTGAATTCCCACAAAGGCCTCTCAAGGCCAGGAAATCCATGCCAAAGGCCTGCCATCAGATTCTGCCTCAGTGGACTTCTCTTTTCTAGAGGTCTCCAAAATATCAAAATTCTTGCACATGCCAGGAGATAGTTTTTCCCATTCACTTGATAAGCCTCCTCAGAACCCAAGACTCTCCTATTTCTGGAGAGACCAGGCAGAGAGAAAAGAATAGCATTTCAATTCTATCCATAGAGGTGTAATTTACCCAATTGCTGTTAAGTCATAGTAGCTTGAAGGGAAGGGCTTCCCTATATCTGGAAAACATAGATCAAAACCTGTAATATTCCAGACAAAAACCCATAAACATTATAACTATATTCACCAGTTCACTCAGTAACTAATCCTTTTGTTAACTTTTTATGAAGCCACCAGGTTTTCCATCAGGATTCTTTAATTTCTTACCCAGTTCAGTGGTATAATCTGAAACTTATCAGAGACTTGTACTTGTCAAAATTTCCTTCCTATGAATCTTCTTGAAGATAAAGCACTTTGGCAAAAGCATCAGAGTACAATAATAACTGTCTTTAAATGACAGAAAGATTTAAAAGTCATGGTTAAACACCTGATTATGATGTAATCAGTAAAGAAACTTGGCTACAATAATCAGAATTATGACTGGTAACATTTTATCAGGACATACCAGATTTTTAGGAATTTCATGTAATTTTTAGAATATCTGTATTAATAACATTTATCCATACAGTATAACCTGAGAAGGCTTATCATTCATTTGACAATGCTTTCCCTGTAATTTAACATACCATGTAATCATAGTTAATTTAATATTTCTCTGAGATGCCTCAGGGCTACTTTGAAGCATCTCAAAAGTAGCTGGAGGTCAAACTTTTAGAATCTGGCAGACAATACTTATTCACTTAACCAAAGTGAAAAGATGTCAAAAGCAAATACAGATCACTTAAAGGCAAAGAAATTCACACAATTTGTTATCAAAAGCAGCATTCCAAGAAAACTTTGTTCTCTTAACAGAGAAACCAAATCCAAATAGCCCACTTACAACAAAATCCATTTACCCAACTAAATTTAATCCAATCTTAGAGAAACCTGAGATTCACAGCTCTTCTCAGTATTCCCTTTCACAAACATTCTACAAATTTCTGTATCCATATCACCTTGTCCCTTATTTTCTTTTCCATTCAGAAACCACCAGCTGTAGGAGAAAATTGCCCTTTTTCCCTTTAACAAAATGCAGTTCCATTCCTCATACCTTCTTTTATTGAAAACATGAATCTTCCTTTCCTGGCACACTGAAATATTTCCCTTATTTAGTAGCTTTAATTACATGTTTAAATTAGAATCCTCAACTCTAAAAACCTTAATTTCTAGTGAAAACTAACAAGTAAGCAATTATGAACTGTCTTTCATATTAGCATTCTGTAGATTGCTAAACATAAATACCAACAATAATTTCTCAAAATGTGCTTTCTTATAGAGAATATCTCAGGGTGGCACCAAACATATTCATCAATTGTCCCTTATTTTCTCTGCAAAGGGAAACCAATGTTTGTTATTAATGTTTCAGTATCTTATTTTATTTGGAAGTGATCTAGCTATTCAATAAACTTCCATCATTTAAACTCAATGTGGGTCCAGAAGCAACCCAAACAGTAAGATTCCTTCCTCTCTTCATACCATTTACCCTGTTTTTTACATCAACAAGAAGATCCCTTCCTTGTTTCTGAACATCCATGCTGTCTTTCTATAGCAAACCATGCCTACTTGCCATCATTTCTCTGGTCTGGACCTAGGTTTCTGATCAGAGCCCTGAAGCATTAAGGGTTGACTGGCCTGCCAAAAATGGGCAAACTTTGGTTGAGCAAAAGTTTTATAGGCAAAATCTGGGGGGAGGGATGCAGGGTGTGTGACTTTCTTCTGTTTGGTTGTGAGGTAGCAGGGCGGTGTTCCAAGAATCTTGTACTCAGCCTGAAGTTGCCATCCTCCACCTGGGGTGGTGGCCTTATTTCCTGCAGAAGAAGTCAAAGATATTATTATGTATATTCTTTGAGGTGGAACCAGGACACTTCCCCAGGGCTGCTCTATTGTTTCTTGGCTGCTCCTCCTTTTTCTGCATTCCCTCCCTTCCCTGATTAGCAATGATTTGAATCTGCCTTTTGGAACTCTGGGAAGGTAAAGGAGGCTGAATGAAGCCTATTTTCTACAAACAAGAAACATGGGACGAAAAGGATTTTGTGCTCAGGAGGGTATCACAGTGTCCTGCTCAGTTTCAGTAGAATGTAATTTTCAACCTCAAAAATAGCTATGGTATGAGAGAACTTTTCTCGGAATATAAACTGCAGTATTTGTCATATTTAATTCCGGCATTTGGTTTCCAGAACCAAATACACTAAAGCAGTGATTTAAATGCTTTGCATGCATGTAAATGATTGTCAACACACAACCACACTCAGCAACCATTAATGTGGGTTAGAGAGAAAAGTTAAGAGGGATGAGATAAGAAAGAGGGGCCATTGAGAACGTTGGGAAGAGGTCATGACAAAGTGCCAGAGGAAAGGGGCAGTGAGGAGGGAGGTCCAGTTAGGTGTATAAACCAAAGGAATTCTTCTAGATTGAAAGAGACTCGAAGCAGAACAATTGTTTAATATTACCCTCTTATTTAACAGATGTGGAAATAAAGGATTGGGGAGGTGAAATAACCTTTTAATATCACACGGGAGCTTTTCCAAGGTAATAAATATGAAGGAAGCTGAGGTCAAGGAGAACAGCCGGAAGCCAGAGACATTAAAAAAAATCTACAAGTCAAGGGCTGGAGTGGAAATGAGAGGCAGAGTGGGAGCACAGAGCTGTGGAAGACACAGTATTTCTGTGACGTGCTGGTGTGGGTGAGGAAGAGATTTGTCAGTTGGAAGAGAGAGGAAATCATTATAGAGTATTGAGAAAAAGGTTTGCTGAAATTAGAGATCAAACACCAGCTCTGAGAGTCAGAAGTTCTACTTCCCAATGAAATGCTGCTTCTGCCACTTCTATTGCTAGCAGTTGTTGTCCCAGGTGGTGACAATGAAGACGGTAAGAGTAACTCTGGCAGTTCCCAGAACAGGTGCAGGGGGTCTGGATGAAAGCATGCTGCACCTATCACTAAGGGTCAGGGCCCTCCTGTCTCCAGCCCTCTCCCCCAGTTCTGGAGGTTGGGGATGGAGCTAGAAGCCTTGGGGCAGGCAAATGTCTTAAGCTCTGTGTTGTTGTTCAGACTCTGGGTTCTTTATCATTTCATCCTGATTCTCTCTTTCTCCTCACACTTCATATGCTTCCACCACCCACAGCCTTTCAGGGGCCAACCTCTTACCATGTTATCCAGATTTCGACCTTTGCCAACAGCACCTGGGCACAAACTCAAGGCTCAGGCTGGTTGGATGATTTTCAGATTCAAGGCCCTGGACAGTGACTTGGACACTGCCATTTTCCTGAAGCCCTGGTCCAAGGGCAACTTCAGTGATGTGGAGTTGATTGAGCTGGAGGACCTATTCCGAGCCTACTACATTGGATTCACTCAGGAAGTGCAGGACTATGCCAGTAAATTCCAGATTGAATGTGAGTACAGTCCTCTGCTCCGGGGAGATTCTCAACGGCTTTTCTCTCTCCTGGTTAAGGCTATTACTCTCTTGGATCTTGGTCCCGTCCTCCCACTTTACCCAACTGCATGCACACACTTCTCCAGAGTAGTCTCCAACTCTGACTCCACACCTCCACTAAGTATCCCAGATTCTTCCTGTTTCTTGCACTCCAGTGTGATAAATGAAGGTCCCCCTTTGTAACCATCTCCTGGTTTGTTTGTGCATAACTGGCTTCTCTCTAACCCCAAGGACAAAGCCCTCACTTCTCCACTCTGTGCCTGAGTGAACTGAAGTGTGACTTCCTCCTCCTCCAATCCGTCTCCTCAAGCATCTCCTGCCTGATCCCTTCTCTCAATGTAACTCTCCCCTTCACCCTGGAATGCTGCACTCCTGATTCCATCACATGCTGCTCCCCTTCTCTCCTCATGCCCACCCTACAGCCTTACAACAGACCATCTCCACCATTTATGACATGCATACCTCTCCCCAATGCTCTTCTTTCTGAAAAGGCTCTGAATACTGCAATTGGTTTTTGAGTCATCTCACATCTCAGACCTTTCTCCCATCCCTCAAATCCAAAGCCCCACGTCCTTTCTTCATCCTTTTCTTTTTAAGCAATATTTTAAAATATAAAGTTATTTATTTATGTATTTATATATTTTTATTTTTGGCTGTGTTGGGTCTTCGTTGCTGAGCGTTGGCTTTCTCTAGTTGCAGAGAGTGGGCGCTACTCTTCGTTGCTGGTGCCTGGGTTTCTCACTGTGGTGGCTTCTCTTGTTGTGGAGCATGGGCTTTAGGCATGCAGGTTTCAGTAGTTGTGACATATGGGCTCAGTAGTTGTGGCTCACGGGCTCTAGAGCGCAGGCTCAGTAGTTTTGGCGAACTGGATCAGCTGCTCTGCAGCATGTGGGATCTTCCCGGATCAGGGCTCGAACCCGTGTCCCCTGCATTGGCAGGCAGATTCTTAACCACTGTGCCACCAGGGAAGCCCCCTCATCCCTTTCTTTCTTGCTTGCTTTTTAATAACTTTGTCTCTGTTTTTGTTGTATCTAGACCCCTTTGTGATCCAGGGCATAGTAGGCTGTGAGCTGCATTTCTGAGAAGTCCATAGGAAGCTTCTTGAGGGGAGCTTTAGGAGGACTGAATTTCATGAAAATAAAGAATCATTCATGTGTGCCTGCACCAGCGGGCAGCAGCAAGGCACAGTGGTTTTGCACACTCATTACTCAGTACCATTGATCTGGGGTACCATAGTGATGCTCCTCTCAGAAACCTGCCCTCGATATCTCCTGGGTGTCCTCGATGCAGGGAAGGTGGAACTGCAGAGGCAAGGTTAGTCCTATTCTCTCCCCAGAACTTTTCTATTTCACTTCCCACCACTTTCTTTAAATTCAAGAGTAGGAGGTATCTAAGGGAGGGGCTTAATCAATAAATTATTTGGTTTCCAAAGGAGTGGAAGAGGTCACTGTCCAAACTTGTGAGTTTCTGAGTTCCTATCCTCTAGATTAGAGTCATAACCTGACACACTTCCTACCCCTTCCTGCCCCAGTGAAGCCTGAGGCCTGGCTGTCCAGTGACCCCAGTCCTGGGCCTGGCCATGTGCTGTTGGTGTGCCATGTCTCTGGATTCTACCCAAAACCCGTGTGGGTGATGTGGATGAGGGGCGAGCGGGAGCAGTCTGGCACTCAGCAAGGAGATGTCTTGAGGGAGGGAGGGAGGAAAGGAGAGGGGAAGATTGAGATTTATTCCTTGGGACTACAGTTCCAAGAGGAATGAAAATAGATGATCTAAGGTATAGAAGAGGTAAGAATGAATGACCTATAGACTGGGTGGGATGGGGCAAGAGGGAGAGACAAAGGGTGGCTGTGAATAGATCATGCTCGGGAATATGAGAGAGAGAATCACAGATGCCTATGCATCAGAAGCAGGTAATGGTGGTGCTGACACTCAGGTGGGTAACAAAGCCAGGAGAACTAGAGAATGTGTTTGAAATGACATCCCTGTGTCTTCTCTCAATTGTCAGAACACCTCCCTTCCCTCAGCTTGATATTTTTGGCAATATCAGTGCCCTCCTTGGTCCTTTTGTTATGTCTTGCATTATGGTTTTTGAGGCACTGGTGAGTTTTCCTTTTTAATCTTTCTTTTTTGTCCATCCTCTCACTCTTTCTGTTAATTTTATATTACATCCCTTTAGCCTCAATGTTTCCACCAGAACCTTTCCCCTTTCTTCCCAACTCACATCTTTATGTAAATCTATTTTTTAAAAATTGTAATATATGCATGACATAAAACTTAACCATGTTAGCCATTTAAACGTACAGTTTAGTAGTAGTACGTACATTCACATTTTGTGAACCAATCTCTAGAACTCTTTTCATCTTGAAAAACTAAAACTGTATACTTGTTAGACCACATTCCCCATTCCTTGTTCCCCCAGATCCTGGCAACCACCATGCTACTTTCTGTCTATATGAATCTCACTAGTCTAGTTACCTCATATAAGTGGAATCATCACTATTTGTCTTTTTGTGACTGGTTATTCCACTTAGCATAATGTCCTTATAATTCATTCATGTGGTGGTATGTATTAGAATTTCTCTCCTTTTTAAGACTGTATAACACATTTTGTTTATCCATTCATCTGCCAGTGGGAACTTGGGTTGATTCCACCTTTTGGCTATTGTGAATAATGCTGCTACGGACATGGGTGTACAAATATCGCTTATGTAGAACGATGTTTTTTTTGCTCGTGCTATTTTTTAAAATTTTATTTTATTTTTAAAATTTTTATTGGAGTATAGTTGATTTACAATGTTGTTTTACTTTCTGCTGTACAGCAAAGTGAATCTGTCATATATATATATATATATATATATATATATATATATATATATATATCTCCACTCTTTTTTTGATCCTTTTCCCATGTAGGTCATTACAGAATATTGCGTAGGATTCTCTGTTGTATATAGTAAGTCCTTATTTTATATATAATAGTGTGTATATGTCAATCTCAGTCTCCCAATTTATCCCTCCCTCCCTTTCCCCCTAGTAACCATAAGATTGTTGTCTACATCTGTAACTCTATTTCTGTTTTGTAAATAAGTTTATTTGTACCACTTATTTAGATTCCACACATAAGTGATATCATACGATATTTGTCCTTCTCTGTCTGACTGCTTGTGTTCTTAACAGGTCATATCAGACTATCTTGTGAGCCCTCACCATGTCTCCTTTTCCATTTGGAATAAGTATCCAGGAGCCCAGAAGCTCAAGCTGTCAGCCCAGGAGTCAATTTCATCATCTTCCATCAAATAATCATCAGATTTGATCAAATCAGAGTTCCTATAGGTTGTAAGATAAATCATAATTTATATACCAGCGGAAAAATAAATAAAAATCATATGTTTATTATGAGACAATATCAGTAGTAGGATCCACTCAGATTTCTTGGATGTGAGACGTGAGAAAGAATGTACCTCGGAATAAATGAAATGATGTACATGACTTAACAGTGACATCATTTTGGCTTCTTACTTTAAAACTTTTTTTTCTCCTTCTACTGAAATATCATTTGTCAAAGTGAGCTAACTATAATTATGTTGAGGTAATTGTATTTGCAGAGATGCTGAGTATATTTAACATAATTTCTCTGTCTCTGCTGGGATGATTTTCTAACCGTGAGCATCAGCTGAGCAGCTTCTTTCTCCAGGAAGCCTTCCATAGTGCTGCAGTGGAAGTAACCCTCCCTCGACTGGTGTTATGCTGAAGTCCACTTTATTCTGTACCCGCAACATTGCAGTTCTTTTTGTTTTTCGTTTCCTTCTACTTATAAGTTCCTTGAGAGAAGAGCTAGCTCTAGGTGGATCCCAGGCAAGATCTCTTACTTGCATATGTAGTTGTTTAGTAAAATAATGTGAGTTGATATAACTGCCACATTAGTGGTCTTTTTTCCAAAATCATCTCCTTCCTTCTTTTTTCCTCTTTCGATATTCTAGATTTTCCTCTTACTAAAATATTCTCACATAGAAAAACATATCATGCTCTCCTTGTTTCTGCCCTGAACTCCTCTGGAGAAAACCACTTGTGCCCATACTGTAACTATAGTTTACCTATAAAAACTCATCCATAAAGGATCTTGTTCCTCATATTTCAGTGAGAATGAATGAAAGGCAGGATGGGTGAGGGGTGATAGTGCAGGTGGGTTGTTAAATATTCAAGCAAATGAGTCAAGAGGGCTGTTCTTGCTCTCAGAATCTTTGATATCTGTGCTTTATCAATTCAATTATATCTTTGACTTTCATTTACACTTATTCATTCTTTTGCTTATTCCATAGTTTTATAGAAACTCCGTTTAAAAAAATCCAAACTCATTTTAGTTAAAACATCAGAGGGTGAGAATTTGAGTATATTTTTTGTTGGACTTAGAAGGGGAAGTCAGAGTAAGCGGAAGTTTTGGAGAAGCCAGTGGTACTGGAAGCCGTTCTGCCACCTGGACATTTTAGGACAATATTGACTTTAGGATTTGGGCAGGGTAGGAAATGACTGAAAACATAGTTTTTTCTCCTCTGCATTGGCACAGCTGGTTATTTCTCCAGGAGGCCTTAAACTCCAACTCATCTTATAGGGTAGGCATGCTTTTCTGTGCTTCACTGCACCCTCAGCTACAGGCCAGGGCCCTGATTGATACGTTTCTTGGAGTGTGGACTATGAATCAGCAGCAGCAGTAGTACCTGTGAGCTTGTTACACGAAGACATTTTCAGGCCCTACTCTAGACCTATTGAATCAGGAAATCCTGGAATGGGAACTAGAATGCTGTGTTTTAATAAGCCTTTTAAGTTATTTGGATGCACATTTAATTTTAAGAACCCCTCATCTAAAAATTTCTCAAGTTTTGCAGTATTGACAATTTGGGCTGGATAAATCTTTGTTATGGAGTGTTGTCCACTGCTTTGTAGGATTTTTAGCAGCGTCACCAACCTCTACTCATTAGATGCCAGTAACACCTCCCCAGTTGTAATAACCAATATATCAATATCTTCAGACATTTCCAAATGTCCTCTAAGGAACATGTCGTCTTTTTAGCGTTATTGAGGTATAACTGATGTACAAAAAACTGCACAAATTTAAAGTAGACATCTTGATGAGTTTGGACATGCATCCATGCATCCACGATACCACCACCACAACCAGGGTACTAAATATATCCTTCACCTCCAAATAGTTCCTGTGTTGCTATGTGTGTGTTTTTGTTTGGTAAGAACACTTAACATGAAATCTATCCTCTTAGCATAAAGTGCACAATACCATACTGTTAACTATAGATACTATATTATACAGCAGATCTCTAAAACTTATTCATCTTGCTAACAGAAAATTTATATATCCATTAGAAGACAATTTCCCATTTCTCCCTTCGTCTGTCCCTGGCAACTACCATCTGATTCTCTGCTTCTATGGATTTGACTATTTTAGATATTTCATATAAGTGGAATCATGCAACATTTGTCCTTCTGTAATTAGCTTCTCCCACTAAGCATAATGTCTTCCAGGATTTAGTCATGTTGTTGCAAATTGCAGGATTTCCTTCTTTGTAAAGGCTGAATAATATTCCATTGTATGGATATACCGCATTTCTTTATGCATTCATCTGAATAAATGTTTCATGTGTACTTAAAAATTATACATATTTTTCTGTTGGTAAATTTAAAAAATGTGAGTATGTCAATTGTCTTATTTATTAATTTTCATTTATTCATTTATTTTAACATCTTTATTGGAGTATAATTGCTTTACAGTGGTGTGTTACTTTCTGCTTTATAACAAAGTGAATCAGTTATACATACACATATATCCCCATACCTCTTCCCTCTTGCGTCTCCCTCCCTCCCACCCTCCCTATCCCAACCCTCTAGGTGGTCACAAAGCACTGAGCTGATCTCCCTGTGCTATGCGGCTGCTTCCCACTAGCCATCTATTTTACATTGGGTAATGTATATATGTCCATGCCACTCTTTCACTTTGTCCCAGCTTACACTTCCCCCTCCCTGTGTCCTCAAGTCCATTCTCTAGTAGGTCTGCGTCTTTATTCCCCTCTTGCCCCTAGGTTCTTCATGACCATTTTTGTTTGTTTGTTTTTTTAGATTCCATATATATGGGTTAGCACACAGTATTTGTTTTTCTCTTTCTGACTTACTTCACTCTGTATGACAGACTCTAGGTCCATCCGCCTCACTACAAATGACTCAATTTCGTTTCTTTTTATGGCTGAGTAATATTCCATTGTATATATATGCCACATCTTATTTATCCATTCATCTGTTGATGGGCACTTAAGTTGCTTCCATGTCCTGGCTATTGTAAACAGAGCTGCAATAAACATTGTGGTACATGACTCTTTTTGAATTATGGTTTTCTCAGGGTATATGCCCAGTAGTGGGATTGCTGGGTTGTATGGTAGTCCTATTTTTAGCTTTTTAAGGAACCTCCATACTGTTCTCCATAGTTGCTGTATCAAAGTACATTCCCACCAACAGTGCAAGAGGGTTTGCTTTTCTCCACACCCCCTCCAGCATTTATTGTAGATTTTTTGATCATGGCCATTCTGACCAGTGTGAGAGGATATCTCATTGTAGTTTTGATTTGCATTTCTCTAATGATTAATGATGTTGAGATTTCTTTCACGTGTTTGTTGGCAATCTGTATATCTTCTTTGGAGAAATGTCTATTTAGGTCTTCTGCCCATTTTTGGTTAGGGTTGTTTGTTTTTTGATACTGAGCTGCATGAGCTGCTTGTAAATTTTGGAGATTAATCCTTTGTCAGTTGCTTCATTGGCAAATATTTTCTCAAGGAGCTGGGTCAAAAAGGATCTTGCTGTGATCTATGTCATAGCGTGTTCTGCCTATGTATTCCTCTAAGAGTTTGAGAGTGTCCGGCCTTATGTTTAGGTCTTTAATCCATTTTGAGTTTATTTTTTGTGTATGGTGTTAGGGAGTGTTCTAATTTCATTATTTTACATGTAGATGTCCAGTTTTCCCAGCACCACTTATTGAAGAGACTGTCTTTTCTTCACTGTATAGTCTTGCCTCCTGTATCAAAGATAAGATGACCGTATGTACGTGGGTTTATCTCTGAGCTTTCTATCCTGTTCCATTGATCTGTATTTCTGTTTTTGGGCCAGTACCATACTGTCTTGATTACCGTAGCTTTGTAGTATAGTCTAATGTCAGGGAGACTGATTCCTCCAGCTCCGTTTTTCTTTTTCAAGATTGCTTTGGCTCTTTGGGGTCTTTTGTGTTTCCATACAAATTGTGAAATTTTTTGTTCTAGGTCTGTGAAAAATACCAGTGGTAGTTTGATAGGGATTGCACTGAATCTGTAGATTGCATTGGGTTGTATAGTCATTTTCACAACGTTGATTCTTCCAATCCAAGAACATGGTATATCTCTCCATCTGTTTGTATCATCTTTAATTTCTTTCATCAGTGTCTTATAATTTTCTGCATACAGGTCTTTGTCTCTCTAGGTAGGTTTATTCCTAGATATTTTATTCTTTTTGTTGCAATGGTAAACGGGAGTGTTTTCTTAATTTCACTTTCAGATTTTTCATCATTAGTGTATAGGAATGCAAGAGATTTCTGTGCATTAATTTTGTATCCTGCTACTTTACCAAATTCATTGATTAGCTCTAGTAGTTTTCTGGTAGCATCTTTAGGATTCTCTATGTATAGTATCATGTCATCTGCAAACAGTGACAGCTTTACTTCTTCTTTTCCAATTTGGATTTCTTTTTCTTCTCTGATTGCTGTGGCTAACACTTCCAAAACTATGTTGAATAATAGTGGTGAGAGTGGGCAACCTTGTCTTGTTCCTGATCTTAGTTGAAATGGTTTCAGTTTTTCACCATTGAGGACAATGTTGGCTGTGGGTTTGTCATATATGGCCTTTATTATGTTGAGGAAAGTTCCCTCTATGCCTACTTTCTGCAGGGCTTTTATCATAAATGGGTGTTGAATTTTGTCGAAAGCTTTCTCTGCATCTATTGAGATGATCATATGGTTTTTCTCCTTCAATTTGTTAATATGGTGTATCATGTTGATTGATTTGCGTATATTGAAGAATCCTTGCATTCCTGGAATAAACTCCACTTGATCATGCTGTATGATCCTTTTAATGTGCTGTTGGGTTCTGTTTGCTAGTATTTTGTTAAGGATTTTTGCATCTATGTTCATCAGTGATATTGGCCTGTTGTTTTCTTTCTTTGTGACATCTTTGTCTGGTTTTGGTATCAGGCTGATGGTGTCCTCATAGAATGAGTTGGGGAGTGTTCCTCCCTCTGCGATATTTTGGAAGAGTTTGAGAAGGATAGGTGTTAGCTCTTCTCTAAATGTTTCATAGAATTCACCTGTGAACCCATCTGGTGCTGGGCTTTTGTTTGTTGGAAGATTTTTAATCACAGTTTCAATTTCAGTGCTTGTGATTGGTCTGTTCATATTTTCTATTTCTTCCTCGTTCAGTCTCGGCAGGTTGTGCATTTCTAAGAATTTGTCCATTTCTTCCATGTTGTCCATTTTATTGGCATAGAGTTGCTTGTAGTAATCTCTCATGATCGTTTGTATTTCTGCAGTGTCAGTTGTTACTTCTCCTTTTTCATTTCTAATTCTATTGATTTGAGTCTTCTCCCTTTTTTTCTTGATGAGTCTGGCTAATTGTTTAACAATTTTGTTTATCTTCCCAAAGAACCAGCTTTTAGTTTTATTGATCTTTGCTATCGTTTCCTTCATTTCTTTTTCATTTATTTCTGATCTGATCTTTATGATTTCCTTCCTTCTGCTAACTTTCCGGTTTATTTTGTTCTTCTTTTCTAATTGCTTTAGGTGCAAGGTTAGATTGTTTATTTGAGATGTTTCCTGTTTCTTAAGGTAGGATTGTATTGCTATAAACTTCCCTCTTAGAACTGCTTTTGCTGCATTCCATAGGTTTTGGGTCATCGTGTTTTCATTGTCATTTGTTTCTAGGTACTTTTTGATTTCCTCTTTGATTTCTTCAGTGATCTCTTGTTTATTAAGTAGTGTATTGTTTAGCCTCCACGTGTTTGTATTTTTTACATATTTTTTCCTGTAATTTATATCTAGTCTCATAGCGTTGTGGTTGGAAAAGATACCTGATACGATTTCAATTTTCTTAAATGTACCAAGGCTTGGTTTGTGACACAAAATATGATCTATCATGGAGAATGTTCCATGAGCACTTGAGATAAAAGTGTATTCTTTTGTTGTTGGATGGAATGTCCTATAAATATCAATTAAGTCCATCATGTTTAATGTATCATTTAAACCTTGTGTTTCCTTATTTATTTTCATTTTGGATGATCTGTCCATTGGTGAAAGTGGGGTGTTAAGGTTCCCTACTATGATTGTGTTAGTGTCGATTTCCCCTTTTATGGCTGTTAGTATTTGCCTTATATATTGAGGTGCTCCTATGTTGGGTGCATAAATATTTACAATTGTTATATCTTCTTCTTTGATTGATCCCTTGATCATTATGTAGTGTCCTTCTTTGTCTTGTAATAGTCTTTGTTTTAAATTCTATTTTGTCTGATATGAGAATTGCTACTCCAGTTTTCTTTTGATTTCCATTTGCATGGAATATCTTTTTCCATCCCCTCACTTTCAGTCTGTATGTGTCCCTAGGTCTGAAGTGGGTCTCTTGTAGACAGCATATATATGGGTCTTGTTTTTGTATCCATTCAGCCAGTCTATGTCTTTTGGTTGGAGCATTTAATCCATTCACGTTTAAGGTAATTATCGATATGTATGTTCCTATTACCATTTTCTTAATTGTTTTGGGTTTGTTATTGTAGATCTTTACCTTCTCTTGTGTTTCCTACCTAGAGAAGATCCTTTAGCATTTATTGTAAAGCCCTTTTGGTGGTGCTGAATTCTCTTAGCTTTTGCTTGTCTGTAAAGGTTTTAATTTCTCCATCAAATGTGAATGAGATCCTTGCTGGGTAGAGTAATCTTGGTTGTAGGTTTTTCCCCTTCATCACTTTATGTATGTCCTGACACTCCCTTCTGGCTTGCAGAGTTTCTGCTGAAAGATCAGCTGTTATCCTTATGGGGATTCCCTTGTGTGTTATTTGTTGTTTTTCCCTTGCTGCTTTTAATATATTTCTTTGTATTTAATTTTTGATAGTTTGATTAATATGTGTCTTGGCATGTTTCTCCTTGGATTTATCTTGTATGGGACTCTGTGCTTCCTGGACTTGATTAACTATTTCGTTTCCCATATTAGAGAAGTTTCAACTATAATCTCTTCAAATATTTTCTCAATCCCTTTCTTTTTCTCTTCTTCTTCTGGGACCCCTATAATTCGAATGTTCGTTTCTTTAATTTTGTCCCAGAGGTCTCTGAGCCTGTCCTCAATTCTTTTAATTCTTTTTTCTTTATTCTTCTCTGCAGTAGTTATTTCCACTATTTTATCTTCCAGGTCACTTATCCGTTCTTCCAACTCAGTTATTCTGCTATTGATCCCTTCTAGAGAATTTTTAATTTCATTTATTGTGTTTTTCATCACTGTTTGTTTGTTCTTTAGCTCTTCTTAGTCCTTGTTAAAGTTTTTTTGTATTTTCTCCATTCTATTTCCAAGATTTTGGATCATCTTTACTATCGTTATTCTGAATTGTTTTTCAGGTAGACTGCCTATTTCCTCTTCATTTGTTAGGTCTGGTGGGTTTTTACCTTGCTCCTTCAACTGCTGTGTGTTTCTCTGTCTTCTTATTTTGCTTAACTTACTGTGGTTGTGGTCTCCTTTTCACCAGCTGCAAGTTCGTAATTTCCGTTATTCTTGGTGTCTGCCCCAGTGGCTAAGGTTGGTTAGTGGGTTGTGTAGTCTTCCTGATGGAGGGGACTAGTGCCTGTGTTCTGGTGGATGAGGCTGGATCTTGTCTTTCTGGTGGGCAGGTCCACGTCTAGTGGTGTGTTTTGGAGTGTCTGTGGCCTTATTATGATTTTAGGCAGCCTCTCTGCTAATGGATGGTGTTGTGTTCCTGTCTTGTTAGTTGTTTGGCATAGGGTGTCCAGCACTGTAGCTTGCTGGTGATTGAGTGGAGCTGGGTCTTGGCGTTGAGAAGGAGATCTCTGGGAGATTTTCGCAGTTTGATATTATGTGGAGCTGGGAGGTGTCTTGTCGACCAATGTCCTGAACTTGGCTCTCCCACCTCTGAGGCACAGCCCTGACGTCTGGCTGGAGCACCAAGAACCTGTCATCCACATGGCTCTGAATAAAAGGGAGAAAAAAAAAAGAAAGAAAGAAAGAAAGAGAAGATAAAGTAGAATAAAATAAAATAAAAAGTTATTAAAATAAAAAATAGAAAATAATTATTAAAAAATGTTTTTAAAGTAATAAAAAAAAAGAAAGAAAGAAGAGAGCAACCAAACCAAAAAACAAATCCACCAATGATAACAAGTGCTAAGAACTATACTAAAAATAAAAAATTTAAAAAAAAAAATGGAGAGACAGAACCCAAGACAAATTGTAAAAGCAAAGCTATAGAGACAAAATCACACACAGTAGCATACACATACACACTCACAAAAAGAGAAAAAGGGAAAAAAATATATATATCATTGCTCCCAAATTTGGGATGATTCGTTGTCTATTCAGGTATTCCACAGATGCAGGGTACATCAAGTTGATTGTGGAGATTTAATCCGCTGTTCTTGAGGCTGCTGGGAGAAATTTCCCTTTCTCTTCTTTGTTCGCACATCTCCTGAGGTTTAGCTTTGGATTTGGCCCTGCCTCTCCGTGTAGGTAGCCTGAGGGCCTCTGTTTCCACCCAGACTGGATGGGGTTAAAGGAGCAGCTGATTTGGGGGCTCTGGCTCACTCTGGTCAGGGGGCGGGAGGGGTACAGCATGTGGGTTGAGCCTGCGGCAGCAGAGGCCAGCGTGACGTTGCAACAGCCTGAGGTGTACCATGTGTTCTCCCAGGGAAGCTGTGCCTGGATCATGGGACCCTGGCAGTGGCGGGATGCACAGGTTCCTGGGAGGGGAGGTGTGGATAGTGATCTGTGCTTGCACACAGGCTTCTTGGTGGCTGTAGCAGCAGTCTCAGCATCTCATGCCCGTGTCTAGGGTCCATGCTGATAGCTGCCGCTCGCACCCGTCTCTGGAGATCCTTTAAGCTGCGCTCTTAATCCCCTCTCCTCACGCACCAGGAAACAAAGAGGCAAGAAAAAGTCTCTTGCCTCTTTGGCAGCTCCAGACTTTTTCCTGGACTCCCTCCTGGCTAGCTGTGGCACACTAGCCCCCTTCAGGCTGTGTTCACGCAACCAACCCCAGTCCTCTCCCTGAGGTCTGACCTCCAAAGCCCGAGTCTCAGCTCCCAGACCTGGCCAACCCCGGCGGGTGAGCAGACAAGCTTCTCGGACTGGTGAGTGCTGGTCGGTGCTGATCCTCTGTGCGGGAATCTCTCCACTTTGCCCTCTGCACCCCTGTTGCTGCGCTCTCCTCCGTGGCTCTGAAGATTCCCCCCTCCGCCACCCGCAGTCTCCGTCAGTGAAGGGGCTTCCTAGTGTGTGGAAACTTTTCCTCCTTCACAGCTCCCTCCCAGAGGGGCAGGTCCCATCCTTATTCTTTCGTCTCTGTTTTTTCTTTTTTCTTTTGCCCTACCCAGTTACATGGGGAGTTTCTTGCCTTTTGGGAGGTCTGAGGTCTTCTGTCAGCGTTCAGTAGGTGTTCTGTAGGAGTTGTTCCACATGTAGATGTATTTCTGATGTATTTGTGGGGAGGAAGGTGATCTCCACGTCTTAGTCTTCTGCCATCTTCAATTGTCTTATTTATTAATTATGTTGTTCAAATCTTATGCATACTTGTAAATTTGCCTTTTCTATCACTCAGAGAGGAATATTAAAAGAAATCTCCACCATTCTTTTTTTTTAAATAAATTTATTCATTTATTTATATATATATATATTTTTAGCTGTGTTCGGTCTTCGTTGCTGCGTGCGGGCTTTCTCTAGTTGTGGCCAGTGGGGGCTGCTCTTCATTGTGGTGCATGGGCTTCTCATTGTGGTGACTTCTCTAGTTGTGGAGCATGGGCTCTAGGTGTGTGGGCTCAGTAGCTGTGGCTCACAGGCTCTAGAACGTAGGCTCAGTAGTTGTGGTGCACGGGCTTAGTTGCTCTGCAACATGTGGGATCTTCCTGGACCATGGCTCTAACTCTTGTCCCCTGCATTGGCAGGCGGATTCTTAACCACTGCACCAGCAGGGAAGTCCTCCACCATTCTTAAACTTAAAAAAAAAGATTTAAAAAAAATCAGGTTTCACTTTATAATTTTGAGAATATATTCCTAGACGCATAAATGTTTGCAATGTTATAGCTTCTTTGTGATTCATTTCCTCCTTTATACCTTATAATGCTTCCTTATCTCTAAGGCTACTTTGTCATAACTTAGTATATCCATACCAGTTTCCTTTTGGCTAGTGTTTTCATAGTATATCTTTTTCATTGTTTCATTTTTATATCTTCTGTTTACATACATGTATGCTATTTCTCTTGTGAGCATAATATAGTTAAGTCGTTTTCTATTTGGTTTAGCAACTTTTGCCTTTTAATTATTTAGTTTACATATCTTCAGCATAATTACTGATATTTTGGGTTTAAATATACCATCTATCATCTTACTATTACTTCCTTCTTTTCCTGTCTCTTTTATATTCTTTCCCCTTCCTGAGTTTCTGCCTGTTTTTTGGGTTAAATATTTTTAATTATTTCATTTTCCCATTTATTAACTTGTTGGTTTCATGATCTTTTACTATTTTATTGTTTATCCCAGAAAGTTTTACATGCTTCCTAAGCTTATTAAATTCTAATATAAATTAGTATTTTACCACTTTATGCTAGTGCAGTGATCCTAGAGCACTTTAATCCATTTATCCTTCTCCCGACTTATATGCTACAGTTCTCATATATTTTAATTTATTTTATACAGCAAATTTTAAATGAATTTAAATTTAAATTTATTTAACACAGCTAATATTGATTTTGATTTATTTACCCTTTCCATTGCTTAACTTGAAGTTAGGGTTGGGGGTTAGCAATGTCAGTTGACCTAATCAAATCAGGAATTGCAATTATTTGAGTGTGAATTTCAGTCCCTGTGAGGGCTGCTCTATCTTTTCTATTTCTGATTTACTTTTACTATTAAGGTACAGGGCTTTAGAATGCCAAGTTTTAGAGTTTTAACTGAAAGCTTGTGGTGTCTACCAGGGCTTCTGTTTCCATGTAGGCCCCCAACTCCAATTTTTGTCTCCTTAGCCCCATGACTCTGGAAGGTTCTGCTCAGCCTCTTGGTTTCTCAGGCACCACTTTTGGAGGTAATGGATGCCTGTGGGTGAAGGGAATGTGGTCCCAAATGCTGGGTTCCACCTCTCAGGACTTCCTTCCTTTTCTGGATCATGGCCTCTAATTCCTCACTGTCTTCACAGTTCTCAGACATCTTCAAATGGATGATGTTTTTCAAAATCTATCTAGCTGATCTCAGCAGGATAGTTTTTCCTAAAGGATCTAATGTACCATTGCAAAACTGAAATTCCAGTGTTATTTTAAAAGTCAATAAAATTGGTTAAGATCATGATCTTGAAAGTTCAAAGATTTATTAGTAATTCAGGGAGGCAGATGGAAACTTTAACCCATGACATTAGCACATTCAGGATCCATTACGAGGGAGACATTATTGTTTCCTCAAGTTACAGAGGTCATCTGTGATAATAATAGTAATGATGATGATGGTGGTGGTGGTAGTGATTCTAATGATACAAGGAGTTAATAATGTTTAAATGTTTCTTGTGTGCTTTTTTATACATTTCTCATTTAATTCTCACAATAATCACATGAGGAAGGTAATATAGTTGTTCTCATTTCACAGCTGTGGCTGCCACAGCTCACAGAATTGTGCCATTTGTTCAAGCAATATCCACATAAAGCAAGATGGCCTAATAATACTCTTGTTTCAATTCTTCTTTTTTGTGTGATTCTAAGGGAAAATAAGAAGTTAGAATATTTTCCATATAGTATTAGAACAGGGATACAGATGACTTTGGAGTTTGAAAGTGGGCCTTAATTTGGAGAGCTTATTTACAAGGAAAAGTTAAGGAAATGAATGGCAGAGTTAGGAGTGGTCACTGAAATGGTTAGGAGAAGAGATGATAGCAGGTCCTAAAAATCTTAGTAAAATCAAAAGTATAAATGAAACAAACATAAGCCCACACAAGTATAATAAATAATGAATAAATTAAAAATGGGGGAAAGGGACAAATCTTCCTTACAGAAGAATTCCAGACTATCTATGTAGGAACTCCCCTTCCAGGATGTGGAGTTTGATTCCCTGCCCTTGAACGTGGGCTGGACTAATTGTCTCACTTCTGGTGCATAGAGTGTGAGAAGTAAAGTAGTAACTTTAGTGGAAAAACCTGGCAGACACAAGCTTAGCATAGTGATCTGGATTATTACCAGTTATAAATCATGTTGCTATCATGTGCCTCTAACATGATGTGATGAGAAGGGCGTGTCACATCTGTAGTATTCTTGCCTCAAACTCACAACCCCAAACTAATCATGAGAAAAATATCAGACAAACCCAAAGTGAGGGAAAGTCTACAAAATATGTGGCCAGTGCTCTTCAAAATTGTTCAGGTCATGAAAACAAGGAAAGATGGAGAATCTGTCACAGATTGGAGAAGACTAAAGGCCTTATCGTGTCTCTTTAGAGACACGATAATTAAATGCAGTGTGATATGATCTGACCAGCAAGCTGGTAAAAGAACTAAGTTGGCCCCTGTAGCAGTCATGGACAGAGTCTCCTTAACCATCTCAAGTCCCAAGCTGGCCCCTTTTCCTGCTTTACCAACAGAAAAATTCACATCATCCTATTGTCAACATTGACATAGTCCAACAAGTTGCCTTCATTTAGAGAGCTGAGAGAAAAAATGATAAGCACTTAAAAAAAAAATGCAGTGTGATATCCTGGATGGGAACTTTGAAGAGGAAACATGAATTAGTGGAAAAATTGGTGAAATCTGAACAAATCTGTACTTTAATGATGATGTACCAGTATTAATTTCTTAGTTTTGGCAAATTTACCACAGTTATGTAAGATGTTAACTTTAGGAGAAACTGTGTAGAACTTTCTATACTATCTTGCATCTTTTCCCTAAATCTAAAATTATTCCCAAATAAAAAATTATCTTAAAAAGTCCTAGTAAAGTCTAAAAACAAACAAAAAATCCCAAAAAAGTAGCCAGAGTTCATAAAGTATGTAAACTGTTAAGATGGCCTACACAGTGTGTGCCACATGAAATAGTGCTTAATCTGAGGGTCTACACTCTATGAAATAAACTAAGAACGACTAAAAAGAAATTCATCTGGGTGAGAGCAGTGAAAGAAAAATTTAATTTAGGAATGCATGGACAAGATGTCAATTTAATAAGAATGAAAAATGTAAAAGCTGAAATTCAGTATTACATCTTCTATTCAAATATTTTTCATTGAAAGCCTTCATGAACCTATTAAGAAGGGTTAACTATCCTGGCTGGAGATGATCAGCGTAAAGATCCTCAGGCTAATGAGAAACCAGCCTTATGCAATGACCACTCCATCTTCTGCTGTACTTCACTAATCAGTGCAAAGAATTAAGAAACAGTGATCTTTAGCCATAGAATATAAGGTATCATGAACTCGGTAGTGTGGATGCAGAAGGGTAGGTTGTTGTGATGATGGATCCTCCAGACTCCCTAAATGAAGCACTGAGGTCAGCATGCAGGTGTGTCAGGGGTTCCAGCCTGGGCTGAACCAGGATTCAGACATGAGTGGAAGGTTTGGCAAATTTGTGGGCTGAACACATTTGAATCACAGAAAGCCATAGGGATATGGATAAAAATAGAAAGTTACTGTTTTCAGTTTCAACACTAAAACTGCTCTTTCCAAAATTAAACTAAATTAAATTAAATTAATTACTATACCAAACATCACAGAATAGAACATTTCTATCATACAGGTAGTTTTGTTAGGCAGCACTATTTTAAGATGTGGTTAGCATAACTCAAAACTCCTTAAGCTATATAACAAAAATGTAACCAAAAGGGGGGATAAAGACATGGATTTCCATTTGGAATTAGCACTTTGAGGGCCTCAGAGCATACTGTACTACTTTAGATCATACGGACCCAGTTCATATCAATAGCCATAAATATAGTGGTGCATGACACACAATGACTGAGGACATGGAAGACAGAGCTGAGAAACTTGCACACAGGTTTTCAAAAGGTGGGAGCTGGATGGACTCATTGGTAAGTTCATGGAAGAATCACAAAGGTGCTCTTAGAAATAATTATTTAAGACTTTGGGGAGTCTGAAGGTAATCCAATAAGAGGTTAAGGACAATGATCAGAGCAATGTGGATTAGTGTTCTAATCCAAAGAGACCTTTTTTAAAAATTTTTTAATTTATTATTTATTTACTATTTTTATTTTTGGCTGTGTTGGGTCTTCGTTTCTGTGTGAGGGCTTTCTCCAGTTGCGGCGAGTGGGGGCCACTCTTCATCACGGTGCGCGGGCCTCTCACTATCGCGGCCTCTCTTGTTGCGGAGCAGAGGCTCCAGACGCTCAGGCTCAGTAGTTGTGGCTCACGGGCCCAGTTGCTCCGCGGCATGTGGGATCTTCCCAGACCAGGGCTCGAACCCGTGTCCCCTGCATTGGCAGGCAGATTCTCAACCACTGCGCCACCAGGGAAGCCCGCAAAGAGACCTTTTTGTACCCTGTTATTGTGGTTATCTGGGACAACATTGGCTTCATAAATTCACACGAATGGAATTGTTATCTAAATGGAAATCTCTCTGAAAAAGAATGAGACCTCAGAGAGAAAATGTCACTGAGCTTTAGAATTAGATTTGGAAGGAAAAGAGCTGGAATATATAAACCTCCTGGAAATTAACCATAGGCAGGAGTTGGCTGTGTGGGCAGATTTGGAAGATTAAACAATTGCTGAGTAGATGAATGAAGCTTAGAAATGGCCCGTGTGATCATATTGGACTGTCTGTGAATATTCTCTCCTTTTTCCTGCACCTTTGAAAAAAGGGCAACATGTTCAAATTGAAAGATGAGATTTTATTATATGGTTGAATATTGAATGCTTGTAGATATAATAGAAGTTGATGTTACTTTATACCTTCTGTTAACATTTTATTAAATTGGTACTGCTTATTCTAATATCATTAAACTTGTAAACCAGACTTCATTGGAGGAAATACAGGAAGGTCCCTAGATGATTACAGAGTTTTCAATAGCAGCAGATTGAATACTTCCTTACATTTATACAAATGTGTTCAAGGATTTTAAATCATTTCTAGGCAATTTCTCCCCATCATTTCCTCGCTTAGGAAGATTTCTTTGTCTAAAGCGACATCTTGTCATATGTTTCCAGTGAATTTTTCAGTTTTGGCAAGAAGGAAAACAAAAGGAGATCTGTGAGTGTGATTGTGGGCCAGCCCCTGAGCGAAGCAGAGGACGGAGAATTTCTTCTTAAAAGAGACCTGGCCACAAACAGTAAACAAGAAAGGAGGAAGCAATTATACCATATTAAGTACCAAAAATTAAAGTTAGTTAAATATTTTTTCCTTTGGAATTTATCTTCAGGATTTTAATTTAGAAGAAATGTTATGATTTTTTAAATTGTTGTGGGGCTGTTATCAGAAATTTCTTGCTGCTTTGCTCAGTCATTGTTGTCACTTGTGGCTTCAGTAACCTCAAAATTGAAAACTGGTGTGTGGTTATTTCACCCATGTGACAGTGCAATTTCTTGTGAAATAGTAAAATTACTTTCTTCTCCAACATTTTTGCTTTATTTTATTTTGTGAATGATTCTACAGTTCTCCAAATTAGTAAGTTACTTGTAGTATGTTTAGCATATGCCATTTGAATCTTTCGATGATGTATTATGTTTTTTTTGTAGGATAGTATGTATTCTCTTCAGTATCTATCTGTGTCTATAGACCATAATGGTATTATGAAACCAAGGTAGATTTACGGAGCTATATATAGCTTTAAATGTATTTATAGAGAAGAAGAAATGTTGAAAATAAGTGATCTAGACATTCACTCAATGACCAAGTAAAGTGAATCAAAAAGTGAGGAAGAAAGGAAGTAAATATAAAGGCTGTATCATTAAAATAGAAATTAAAACATATTATAATAGAAACTACCAAATGAGACATAGACAGCTTTTTTGAAAAAAAAATTAATAAAATATAAAAGTAAACTCTAGAAGGAATGATAAAAAAGATAATACACAAATAAAGAACACTGGGATTGAAAAAGTGGGTGTTAATGGATGCAGTAAAGAGTAAAAATTAATAAGAGGAAACTATGTACAACTTCATTTCAGGTCATTTGAAGTCAAAATGAGATGAAAAATTTTACTGAAAGTTATAAATGATTCAAATAAGACCCAAAAGAAAAAGAAACCCTAAGTATATCAGTTACCATAAAAATTGAAACTGATGGCAAATTTGTGACTAATCCAAAAGGCTTCAGGCTCTTAATGATGTTTCAAGATATATAAAATAATGGAAAACAACGGAAGTTATTTCATGAGGCTAGAATATCACAACACAAAAACTCAGCAACCTGACAAGAATACTTGAAGATAAATAAAGCAAACAAAAAAACAAAGCAAACAATGGAACCGAACACCCAATAGCTATTATCCAATTTCACTTAGGAATTTAAGTAAATTTAGATACAACATGTAGAGTTTTTACCAGGAGTGTAAGAATAATTGAACATTAGAAAATCGATTAATGTGGTTGTCTATATCATCTTACTACAAGTCTGATAAAACCCTCAATAAAGTTAAACATACACTGATGAAAAAATATGTTACCAGTTTTGGAATAAAAGAGAACTTCCTTCATATGGCTTAGTTTAGCTATAACCAACGTGTAGCAAATATAAGAGTAACAAAAATGTATAAGGTTTAACATTAAAATTAGGAAAAGGACAAGAGTGTCTGCTATTGCCATTGTTATTCAAAGTGGTATTAAAGTGGTAATTTCTAATCCAGTGTGTAAATAAAAATAAAAGGTATAAAGAAACATGAGATTGTCATTATTTGTATGTGATATGATTTTCTCTACAGAAAAATTAAACAATAGAGAAATTAACTTAAAAAAAGAATTCAGTGATTTATCTGGACAAAAAAATCAACAGGCTAAATTAATATAATACTAAAGTACAAATTTTTCCATTGAGTCCCACTTATCCAAAATGATATGCAGCAAAAACAGAACAAAAAATAAACAGAAAAACACTTTATTGGCAAGAAAAACAAGATGAATTGTTTATGACACATGTAGATCTAAAATGAATACAGGTGTTACATTTTTGCTAATTATATTCTTTTATTTGTTATTAATTATTTTTGATGTTACTGTGAATGCATGAAATGTTTCTCCATTTATTTAAATCATTAATTTCTTTTTTGGCCATTAAAAATGAATTTAATTTGCAAGCCATCATTACTAGATAATAAAGACCCATTGCAAAATGTACAACAATATTTTGTGAACATGTGAAAAAAACTAGTTATAAATCTCATTGAGCAGATGAGTTTCTGTTACATTAGCGGATAAAAATGTTGAATGCATGTTTCAGGATATAACGAAAACCAGCAAGTAATGGAACAATTGGTTTGCTTAATTTTTTTGGGGAGGGAGGGGGCGTCATAAATTTTTTTTGTTTGTTTTTTTAAGTGGGGGTATAGTTGTTTTACAATGTTGTGTTAGTTTCTACTGTACAGCGAAGTAGAGTTCCCTGTGTTACACAGCAGGTTCTCATTAGTTATCTATTTTATACATAGTAGTGTATATATGTCAATCCCAATCTCCCAGTTTATCCCATTCTCTCTTTCCCCCCTTGGTGCCCATATGTTTGTTCTCTATGTCTGTGTCTGTATCTCTGCCTTGCAAACAGGTTCATCTGTAACATTTTTCAAGATTCCACATAAGTACGTTAATATACGATATTTGTTTTTCTATTTCTGACTTACTTCACTCTGTATGACAGTCTCTAGGTCCATCCACATCTCTACAAATGACCAAATTTCATTCCTTTTTATGGCTGAGTAACAGTCCATTGTATACATGTACCACATCTTTATCCATTCATTTGTCGATGGGCATTTAGGTTGCTTCCATGACCTGGCTATTGTAAATAGTGCTGCAATGAACATTGGGGTGCATGTGTCGTTTTGAATTATGGTTTTCTCTGGGTATAGGCCCAGTAGTGGGATTGTTGGGTCATATGATAATTCTATTTTTACTTTTTTAAGGAACTTCCATACTGTTCTCCATAGTGGCTGTATCAATTTACATTCCCACCAACAGTGCAAGAGGGTTCCCTTTTCTCCACACCCTCTCCAAATTTATTGTTTGTAGATTTTTTGATAATGGTCATTCTGACTGGTGTGAGGTGATACCTCATTGTAGTTTTGATATGCATTTCTCTAATAATGTGTCTCTTGGCCATCTGTATGTCTTATTTGGAGAAATGTCTATTTAGATCTTCTGCCCATTTTTTAATTTAATTAAATTAATTAATTAATTAATTAATTAATTAATGGCTGTGTTAGGTCTTCGTTTCTGTGTGAGGGCTTTCTCTAGTTGCAGCAAGTGGGGGCCACTCTTCATCGCGGTGTGCGGGCCTCTTGCTATTGCGGCCTCTCTTGTTGCAGAGCACAGGCTCCAGATGCACAGGCTCAGCAATTGTGGCTCACGGGCCTAGTTGCTCCGCGGCATGTGGGATCTTCCCAGACCAGGGCTCGAACCCGTGTCCCCTGCATTGGCAGGCAGATTCTCAACCACTGCACCACCAGGGAAGCCCTTCTGCCCATTTTTTGATTGAGTTGTTTGTTTTTTGGATATTGAGCTGCATGAGTTGTTTCTATATTTTGGAGATTAATCCTTTGTCAGCTGATTTGTTGGCAAATATTTTCTCCCACTCTGAGGGTTGTCTTTTCATCTTGTTTATGGTTTCCTTTGCTGTGCAAAAGCTTTTAAGTTTCGTAGGTCCCATATGTTTATTTTTGTTTTTATTTCCATTACTCTAGGAGGTGGGTCAGAAAAGATCTTGCTGTGATTTATGTCAAAGAGTGTTCTGCCTATGTTTTCCTCTAAGAGTTTTATAGTATCTGGTCTTACATTTAGGTCTTTAATCCCTTTTGAGTTTATTTTTGTGTATGGTGTTAGGGAGTGTTCTAATTTCATTCTTTTACATGCAGCTGTCCAGTTTTCCCAGCACGACTTATTGAAGAGACAATCTTTTCTCCACTGTATAGTCTTGCCTCCTTTGTCATAGATTAGTTGACCATAGGTGTGTGGGTTTATCTCTGGGCTTTCTTAGATCATTAATTTCTCTTGACAATGTTTTTTGGTTTTCAGTCTATATGACTTGCATTTCTTTTATTAAATTTGTTCCTATGTATTTTATTCTTTTTGAGGCTTTTGTAAATGAAATTGTTTTCCTAACTTCATTTTTGGATTATTTATTGTTAGTATATTTTGGTATATTTATATTTTGTCCTGCTAGGAATTTATTGTACAGTTTCAGAATTTCCATTTAGTTTTTTTAAAATTTTCTATTTCTTTAATGATATTCTCTACTTGATGCCTCATTTTTGTCATACTCTCCTTAATTCTTAAACATGAGCTTTACTCCTTGAACTTATTTAATGTTCATTGTTTACCAGTTTGAAGTTTTTCTATGTCTAGAACTTGAGCAACATGAAAGACAATTTCTGTTGATTTCTTTTTTTCCGCTGTGTGTAGTCACACTTCCCTCTTCTTTTCATGTTTCCTTTTTTGTGTTGAAAAATGGATATTATACATTATATATGGGTTCTGATCACCCCATGTTATTCCATCAACTCTTTGTTTCTTCATATTTTTGTTTAATGACTTGCCTGTGCTAATCTATACAATCTGACTCTTCCATAGTATTCGGCCACAGATTTCTCTAATTTTCTTTTCTCTTTCTTTATTTTATTTTATTATTATTATTATTATTATTTTTGGTTACTCTTGTTTTTCTTTTTAAGCCTGGTTTCTTAGAGTTCCCTCCTATGTCAGCATACTTAATAAGGTCGTGCTCAAATACATTGAGCCAATATATCTTCTACTCTTTGCCAACGGATCTCTGTTTGAACTGGGGAGTGTACTCAAATTTCAGGAAGTTTGCAAGTCAGCCCTGACTTTCACTTTCCCCTCCACTTTCTTGTGTCTCCTCACAGCATGTGTACAAGCCTCATCTTCATCCAGGGACCTGCAGAACATTGGGGTTGGTTGTTTCTGGCTCCTTTTGAGCGTGCATGCAGTGTTGCACGTGTGTGCATCCTTCCAGACCAAGGATATGTGGCAGATTATCCATGCCCAATAAGGACATCTTACTCATTGGTATCTTTTAAAATTTTCTGGCTAAAGTGCGGGTTTGTTGCTCTACCTAGTGTTATATCCTTAGACTAACTGAGAAGTTAACATTTTCCATCTGTTTGCTTTTGAATTTGCTATTTCAGTGATGCCCCTGGGTTTGGGTATTGTCCTTTCTTCTCTCTAAATCAAGTTAGCCATCTTCAGCAGGGAAACTTCTGATGTTCAGGGCTTTCCCTGCCCTAGTAGAACTGCATTGAAGGTACTGGGCATGGGAAAAAGATGGGAGCAGCCCGGGTTATAACCACACCTGTGCTTACTCCAGGTTCAAGAGTTTTTCTAGAGTAAACACTCCTTAATTTGTTGTATAACTTTGATCCATTTCCACAGACTCAGTATGGTTGTTTTTGAAAATATTGTCCAGTTTTATCATTGTTTTTGGGGAGAGGGTTAGCCAAGCTTGTCAACTCACCATTCTGGAAGTTCCTCATACTAGAGAAATTAGGGGGTATGAACTGCTGCAGCACCTCTTAGACTTCATGCTTTTAAGATGCATTCTGATTATTCCCACTTACCTAAGGGGGTTTGGTGTTATGCACAGAAGCAAAAACCTTCAACAGAGGCCTAGCTGGATGATTAAAAGAGCTTTGGTTGTACAGCAGAAATTAACACAACGTTGTAAATCAACTATACTTCAATTTAAAAAAAAAAAGAGCTTTGGAGGCCTCCTGAGTGGTGGTGGGTATAGCATAAGTGAAGTATTCAAGCTTTAGCTCACATCTGCTTAACATGGTGGGGGTGGGGGAAGAAGTCCCTATGTTACCCAGACATTACATAAAAGACTGTTATTCTGAAAGTGTTGGCTGACCAGCCTAGATGTAAACATGGTACAACATTTACTAGTGTACACTCTGGGATTCAGTGCATAATCACATCCAAATTTTTTTTGTACATTTTTCAGGAAAAGATATATTGATATTTAAATCAGAGAAGTAGATTTTAATGATATTTGAGAAATTTTGTGTTACAAAATACATGTGAATTGTGGCCTTTTAGTTTCTCAGATGGGATATAATCCCTCTATGTACCCGGTCTTTGCATGTACTGTGGTTTCTTTTCAAGGTTAATGTCTGCTCTTCCCTCAGAATGCAGGTGTGTTGTCACTTTCTGGGAATCCTCCCTTGATCTCCCTGACTTCGTCCATTTTTCTTATCATTTCTTACCATAGCACTGTGTACTTCTAAATTCATTGTTTATGAGAGCTGTGCTTATCTATTCATCTGTATTCACACTAAGCTCCACCAGGACAAGGACTATATCCCTCCTTCCTTACTCTTTTCTTGCTCTATCATTATATTGTCAGCTCTTAGTAAAATGTCTGGCATATAGTTAAGTTCTCAATAAATATTTAATGAGTAAAGGAAAGAATGAATAAATAAACAAATTCAAGAGACTTGAACATTTTCTGTGACACAGATAATATTTATTAAATTTAACTTAAATATATAATTTGAAAGAGAGGGACAGATTTACAGTTTTCTACACTTCTTTCTATGGTACCATGTGCTTGGCAGGTTCTGTGTTATCCATAACACCTCCTTGCAACAACCCATGTGCCGTGAAACACCTGAATACCTCCCACTGGAGCCTTAATCCAACATGACCCAATCTGAACTGTGCGTCTCCATGCCATCCTTCCCAAGCTTGTGCTGTGTACCTTCGTGAATGGCCCCACTTTATCTCCTCCTGGTCATACTTCTTTGCTTGATTACTCCTGATGACCTCCAAGCTATCTTTTGTTATTTCCACACCTCTCCATTCTCACTGCTACTACCTTTGTCCAGGTCACTAAAGTCATCATCCATCGTAGTCTCATCACTCTCTGGTACAATCTCCAGTGAATCTCCTTGGGATTAAGGGAATTTTCCTAAATGACATTTTAACCACAAAACTCTCATGTTTAAAATCCTTCACTTGCAAGAAAAATGAGACAGTTCTTCAGTATGGCTCACATATCAGGTCTTACCAACATCTCCTGCTACGTCTCTTTTCTTTTCTCTGGTCCTTAAGCTCTAAAATCCACTTTTCTCCTTTGATACGTTTCTACACATCTTCCACCTGTTTTAGCACTAACTGTCTAGCATGTTTTACTTTGTGGTAAGGCAAATACTCCCTTCATTATTCTTTAGCGAAAAGAGGTAGGATCCTAGGATCCTGTGCTTTAATTTTTTCAGATAAAGTTGAAAATAAATGTTTCAAATCTACCTGAACTTTCTGTAGAACTAAGTGGCTACTACTCAAAATATACCCTTGCCTTCCTCTGCTTTTCTGTGCAGGTGATGCAACTGATTCTTCAGTTTGTAGCATGAACAAAGGAGGTGGTATTGGAGGTCTAGTTGCCCTAGTCCCTGATCTACTTCTCCTGCAAATACACTGCCTGTTTCCAGGCTGGAATATCTCCCTAGGCAAACATATCACTCTGCTAATAGAGAAGTTCTTGGGTTATTGTCATATGACAAAATGTCTTGCAGCCTGAAACTCAGTAAAACCAGTGGTAATAAATAATCTACTTAATTACCATCATATTTTCTATGTTTTCATTTATATTTATAGTATTTGCAGGCAGGCATCCTCTTCTATTAGTATTATTTTCCTTCTGCATATGTTTTGGGCTGTGGATTTTGAAGCCATTTCATCTGCTTTTATTTTTGAAGGGCTTCTTTAAAATTTCTCTTCAGCAGTTGGATCCCTTCACTGTTTTCCAGCATGATAATGGATTCATTCATCTTTTATTAGCACACATTTTAAAACATTTTAATTGTTTTAGAGATATGAGCTAACTGTGTTCTCTGCCACCTTGATTTAAGGTAGTTTTCTATAAACATCATAATTGAAATGATTTTTCTAATTGACTCCATTTTATATTGTGCTCTTATGGTCTATATAATATGATTTGAAATACAGTAATCCTTATTTCTCTCCTTTCTTTTCATCTCCCTTCCCAAGTATTGATGAATTAATATGGAATTTAATTCTTCAACTATTATTAATTTTTTCTGAAATATTAAACAAATGTGTTAAATTTTACAAGTTAATTTTAAATGCTTATTTAGAGTTAACTATATATTTTATAAATCATTTTATACCAGTATTCTTGTATCATTTCTTGAGTTCTTTATTGAGGCAATTTTCTGGTTTTACTCAGATAATTTGTTTCATAAAGGGAGTTATGTGGCATATTGTTTGACTTTTTGAGTTCAAATATGGATTCATTTTGCCCTCATGGGAGAATGAAAATTTGCCTGAATGAAGAAATTTAGAATTATCTCATTACCTCAGAGTTCTGAAATATTTCCCTACAGCATTGCATATGAAATATCTGAAGCCTGTGTCGTTCTCTTCTATGTAAGTAGCCAGTATATATATCTGAAACTTTGTGAGTTTTTTTTTTTTTTTTTTTCTCTTTAGAATTCAGAAACAATAGCAGGATGAGACTGAGTGTGGATCTTTTTCAACAATTCTGATCACTATTCTGTGAGCTTTCTCTATAATAAAAGTAGAGGCTTTATGTTGGGTTTTGTTTTGTTTTCACTAAAGAAATTTTCTCTCTGAAACCTTAGTGTCTGGCAAATTTCTTGGCACCCAGTGAGCATTAACTAATGTCACAAACAAAGGTATGGTGTTTCAACTGCCTTGAGGCTGCCACAGCAAACATCAATGAAAGGAACCCAAATAAACACTCAACTCAGTAATTAATTCTCCTGTGCACACTCCAGTCCCCTAGATTCACTTTCCCACCTCCAGTGGAACTCCTCTCTAGTCAGTGACCACCAACAGGACACCAATGCTCCCAGGCCATGAACTGTGAGGGGAAGGCTGCCTGCCCACCCCTCATACACAGA